>NC_134866.1:50184110-52653367 GCF_049852395.1 Peromyscus maniculatus bairdii | reverse complement strand
GCCATAAACAGTGCAAATAGCACTCGCGTCTGTTCCCAGCAAATACAGTGTATTGGACTGAAGAGAAGCTCCTGTTTTACTTAGTTTCCAATACTGAGTTGAACTAGATATGCCCCGTTTGTGTAGGAAGCACAGTTCTCTTGTTCTGAGCTAGCTCACTGTACTGGCCCTATAGGAAACACAGTAGAGTGCAAGAGTGCCTGTTTCTCAAAAGCAGAGTGTTTTTCTTGTAAGGCCGACTGGGGTTCAATACAACTTCCTAAACGGAGTTGATTCACACTGAGTTTCAAGTTCTAGCATTAAGTGTTAATTCAGGGTTAGAACACCACTAGTGTGCTATTCTGGCCATAAACAGTGCAAATAGCACTCGCGTCTGTTCCCAGCAAATACAGTGTATTGGACTGAAGAGAAGCTCCTGTTTTACTTAGTTTCCAATACTGAGTTGAACTAGATATGCCCCGTTTGTGTAGGAAGCACAGTTCTCTTGTTCTGAGCTAGCTCACTGTACTGGCCCTATAGGAAACACAGTAGAGTGCAAGAGTGCCTGTTTCTCAAAAGCAGAGTGTTTTTCTTGTAAGGCCGACTGGGGTTCAATACAACTTCCTAAACGGAGTTGATTCACACTGAGTTTCAAGTTCTAGCATTAAGTGTTAATTCAGGGTAAGAACACCACTAGTGTGCTATTCTGGCCATAAACAGTGCAAATAGCACTCGCGTCTGTTCCCAGCAAATACAGTGTATTGGACTGAAGAGAAGCTCCTGTTTTACTTAGTTTCCAATACTGAGTTGAACTAGATATGCCCCGTTTGTGTAGGAAGCACAGTTCTCTTGTTCTGAGCTAGCTCACTGTACTGGCCCTATAGGAAACACAGTAGAGTGCAAGAGTGCCTGTTTCTCAAAAGCAGAGTGTTTTTCTTGTAAGGCCGACTGGGGTTCAATACAACTTCCTAAACGGAGTTGATTCACACTGAGTTTCAAGTTCTAGCATTAAGTGTTAATTCAGGGTAAGAACACCACTAGTGTGCTATTCTGGCCATAAACAGTGCAAATAGCACTCGCGTCTGTTCCCAGCAAATACAGTGTATTGGACTGAAGAGAAGCTCCTGTTTTACTTAGTTTCCAATACTGAGTTGAACTAGATATGCCCCGTTTGTGTAGGAAGCACAGTTCTCTTGTTCTGAGCTAGCTCACTGTACTGGCCCTATAGGAAACACAGTAGAGTGCAAGAGTGCCTGTTTCTCAAAAGCAGAGTGTTTTTCTTGTAAGGCCGACTGGGGTTCAATACAACTTCCTAAACGGAGTTGATTCACACTGAGTTTCAAGTTCTAGCATTAAGTGTTAATTCAGGGTAAGAACACCACTAGTGTGCTATTCTGGCCATAAACAGTGCAAATAGCACTCGCGTCTGTTCCCAGCAAATACAGTGTATTGGACTGAAGAGAAGCTCCTGTTTTACTTAGTTTCCAATACTGAGTTGAACTAGATAACCCCGTTTGTGTAGGAAGCACAGTTCTCTTGTTCTGAGCTAGCTCACTGTACTGGCCCTATAGGAAACACAGTAGAGTGCAAGAGTGCCTGTTTCTCAAAAGCAGAGTGTTTTTCTTGTAAGGCCGACTGGGGTTCAATACAACTTCCTAAACGGAGTTGATTCACACTGAGTTTCAAGTTCTAGCATTAAGTGTTAATTCAGGGTAAGAACACCACTATTGTGCTATTCTGGCCATAAACAGTGCAAATAGCACTCGCGTCTGTTCCCAGCAAATACAGTGTATTGGACTGAAGAGAAGCTCCTGTTTTACTTAGTTTCCAATACTGAGTTGAACTAGATATGCCCCGTTTGTGTAGGAAGCACAGTTCTCTTGTTCTGAGCTAGCTCACTGTACTGGCCCTATAGGAAACACAGTAGAGTGCAAGAGTGCCTGTTTCTCAAAAGCAGAGTGTTTTTCTTGTAAGGCCGACTGGGTTCAATACAACTTCCTAAACGGAGTTGATTCACACTGAGTTTCAAGTTCTAGCATTAAGTGTTAATTCAGGGTAAGAACACCACTATTGTGCTATTCTGGACATAAACAGTGCAAATAGCACTCGCGTCTGTTCCCAGCAAATACAGTGTATTGGACTGAAGAGAAGCTCCTGTTTTACTTAGTTTCCAATACTGAGTTGAACTAGATATGCCCCGTTTGTGTAGGAAGCACAGTTCTCTTGTTCTGAGCTAGCTCACTGTACTGGCCCTATAGGAAACACAGTAGAGTGCAAGAGTGCCTGTTTCTCAAAAGCAGAGTGTTTTTCTTGTAAGGCCGACTGGGGTTCAATACAACTTCCTAAACGGAGTTGATTCACACTGAGTTTCAAGTTCTAGCATTAAGTGTTAATTCAGGGTAAGAACACCACTAGTGTGCTATTCTGGCCATAAACAGTGCAAATAGCACTCGCGTCTGTTCCCAGCAAATACAGTGTATTGGACTGAAGAGAAGCTCCTGTTTTACTTAGTTTCCAATACTGAGTTGAACTAGATATGCCCCGTTTGTGTAGGAAGCACAGTTCTCTTGTTCTGAGCTAGCTCACTGTACTGGCCCTATAGGAAACACAGTAGAGTGCAAGAGTGCCTGTTTCTCAAAAGCAGAGTGTTTTTCTTGTAAGGCCGACTGGGGTTCAATACAACTTCCTAAACGGAGTTGATTCACACTGAGTTTCAAGTTCTAGCATTAAGTGTTAATTCAGGGTAAGAACACCACTAGTGTGCTATTCTGGCCATAAACAGTGCAAATAGCACTCGCGTCTGTTCCCAGCAAATACAGTGTATTGGACTGAAGAGAAGCTCCTGTTTTACTTAGTTTCCAATACTGAGTTGAACTAGATATGCCCCGTTTGTGTAGGAAGCACAGTTCTCTTGTTCTGAGCTAGCTCACTGTACTGGCCCTATAGGAAACACAGTAGAGTGCAAGAGTGCCTGTTTCTCAAAAGCAGAGTGTTTTTCTTGTAAGGCCGACTGGGGTTCAATACAACTTCCTAAACGGAGTTGATTCACACTGAGTTTCAAGTTCTAGCATTAAGTGTTAATTCAGGGTAAGAACACCACTAGTGTGCTATTCTGGCCATAAACAGTGCAAATAGCACTCGCGTCTGTTCCCAGCAAATACAGTGTATTGGACTGAAGAGAAGCTCCTGTTTTACTTAGTTTCCAATACTGAGTTGAACTAGATAACCCCGTTTGTGTAGGAAGCACAGTTCTCTTGTTCTGAGCTAGCTCACTGTACTGGCCCTATAGGAAACACAGTAGAGTGCAAGAGTGCCTGTTTCTCAAAAGCAGAGTGTTTTTCTTGTAAGGCCGACTGGGGTTCAATACAACTTCCTAAACGGAGTTGATTCACACTGAGTTTCAAGTTCTAGCATTAAGTGTTAATTCAGGGTAAGAACACCACTATTGTGCTATTCTGGCCATAAACAGTGCAAATAGCACTCGCGTCTGTTCCCAGCAAATACAGTGTATTGGACTGAAGAGAAGCTCCTGTTTTACTTAGTTTCCAATACTGAGTTGAACTAGATATGCCCCGTTTGTGTAGGAAGCACAGTTCTCTTGTTCTGAGCTAGCTCACTGTACTGGCCCTATAGGAAACACAGTAGAGTGCAAGAGTGCCTGTTTCTCAAAAGCAGAGTGTTTTTCTTGTAAGGCCGACTGGGTTCAATACAACTTCCTAAACGGAGTTGATTCACACTGAGTTTCAAGTTCTAGCATTAAGTGTTAATTCAGGGTAAGAACACCACTATTGTGCTATTCTGGACATAAACAGTGCAAATAGCACTCGCGTCTGTTCCCAGCAAATACAGTGTATTGGACTGAAGAGAAGCTCCTGTTTTACTTAGTTTCCAATACTGAGTTGAACTAGATATGCCCCGTTTGTGTAGGAAGCACAGTTCTCTTGTTCTGAGCTAGCTCACTGTACTGGCCCTATAGGAAACACAGTAGAGTGCAAGAGTGCCTGTTTCTCAAAAGCAGAGTGTTTTTCTTGTAAGGCCGACTGGGGTTCAATACAACTTCCTAAACGGAGTTGATTCACACTGAGTTTCAAGTTCTAGCATTAAGTGTTAATTCAGGGTAAGAACACCACTAGTGTGCTATTCTGGCCATAAACAGTGCAAATAGCACTCGCGTCTGTTCCCAGCAAATACAGTGTATTGGACTGAAGAGAAGCTCCTGTTTTACTTAGTTTCCAATACTGAGTTGAACTAGATATGCCCCGTTTGTGTAGGAAGCACAGTTCTCTTGTTCTGAGCTAGCTCACTGTACTGGCCCTATAGGAAACACAGTAGAGTGCAAGAGTGCCTGTTTCTCAAAAGCAGAGTGTTTTTCTTGTAAGGCCGACTGGGGTTCAATACAACTTCCTAAACGGAGTTGATTCACACTGAGTTTCAAGTTCTAGCATTAAGTGTTAATTCAGGGTAAGAACACCACTAGTGTGCTATTCTGGCCATAAACAGTGCAAATAGCACTCGCGTCTGTTCCCAGCAAATACAGTGTATTGGACTGAAGAGAAGCTCCTGTTTTACTTAGTTTCCAATACTGAGTTGAACTAGATATGCCCCGTTTGTGTAGGAAGCACAGTTCTCTTGTTCTGAGCTAGCTCACTGTACTGGCCCTATAGGAAACACAGTAGAGTGCAAGAGTGCCTGTTTCTCAAAAGCAGAGTGTTTTTCTTGTAAGGCCGACTGGGGTTCAATACAACTTCCTAAACGGAGTTGATTCACACTGAGTTTCAAGTTCTAGCATTAAGTGTTAATTCAGGGTAAGAACACCACTAGTGTGCTATTCTGGCCATAAACAGTGCAAATAGCACTCGCGTCTGTTCCCAGCAAATACAGTGTATTGGACTGAAGAGAAGCTCCTGTTTTACTTAGTTTCCAATACTGAGTTGAACTAGATATGCCCCGTTTGTGTAGGAAGCACAGTTCTCTTGTTCTGAGCTAGCTCACTGTACTGGCCCTATAGGAAACACAGTAGAGTGCAAGAGTGCCTGTTTCTCAAAAGCAGAGTGTTTTTCTTGTAAGGCCGACTGGGGTTCAATACAACTTCCTAAACGGAGTTGATTCACACTGAGTTTCAAGTTCTAGCATTAAGTGTTAATTCAGGGTAAGAACATCACTAGTGTGCTATTCTGGCCATAAACAGTGCAAATAGCACTCGCATCTGTTCCCAGCAAATACAGTGTATTGGACTGAAGAGAAGCTCCTGTTTTACTTAGTTTCCAATACTGAGTTGAACTAGATATGCCCCGTTTGTGTAGGAAGCACAGTTCTCTTGTTCTGAGCTAGCTCACTGTACTGGCCCTATAGGAAACACAGTAGAGTGCAAGAGTGCCTGTTTCTCAAAAGCAGAGTGTTTTTCTTGTAAGGCCGACTGGGGTTCAATACAACTTCCTAAACGGAGTTGATTCACACTGAGTTTCAAGTTCTAGCATTAAGTGTTAATTCAGGGTAAGAACACCACTAGTGTGCTATTCTGGCCATAAACAGTGCAAATAGCACTCGCGTCTGTTCCCAGCAAATACAGTGTATTGGACTGAAGAGAAGCTCCTGTTTTACTTAGTTTCCAATACTGAGTTGAACTAGATATGCCCCGTTTGTGTAGGAAGCACAGTTCTCTTGTTCTGAGCTAGCTCACTGTACTGGCCCTATAGGAAACACAGTAGAGTGCAAGAGTGCCTGTTTCTCAAAAGCAGAGTGTTTTTCTTGTAAGGCCGACTGGGGTTCAATACAACTTCCTAAACGGAGTTGATTCACACTGAGTTTCAAGTTCTAGCATTAAGTGTTAATTCAGGGTAAGAACACCACTAGTGTGCTATTCTGGACATAAACAGTGCAAATAGCACTCGCGTCTGTTCCCAGCAAATACAGTGTATTGGACTGAAGAGAAGCTCCTGTTTTACTTAGTTTCCAATACTGAGTTGAACTAGATATGCCCCGTTTGTGTAGGAAGCACAGTTCTCTTGTTCTGAGCTAGCTCACTGTACTGGCCCTATAGGAAACACAGTAGAGTGCAAGAGTGCCTGTTTCTCAAAAGCAGAGTGTTTTTCTTGTAAGGCCGACTGGGGTTCAATACAACTTCCTAAACGGAGTTGATTCACACTGAGTTTCAAGTTCTAGCATTAAGTGTTAATTCAGGGTAAGAACACCACTAGTGTGCTATTCTGGCCATAAACAGTGCAAATAGCACTCGCCTCTGTTCCCAGCAAATACAGTGTATTGGACTGAAGAGAAGCTCCTGTTTTACTTAGTTTCCAATACTGAGTTGAACTAGATAACCCCGTTTGTGTAGGAAGCACAGTTCTCTTGTTCTGAGCTAGCTCACTGTACTGGCCCTATAGGAAACAAAGTAGAGTGCAAGAGTGCCTGTTTCTCAAACGCAGAGTGTTTTTCTTGTAAGGCTGACTGGGGTTCAATACAACTTCCTAAACGGAGTTGATTCACACTGAGTTTCAAGTTCTAGCATTAAGTGTTAATTCAGGGTAAGAACACCACTAGTGTGCTATTCTGGCCATAAACAGTGCAAATAGCACTCGCGTCTGTTCCCAGCAAATACAGTGTATTGGACTGAAGAGAAGCACCTGTTTTACTTAGTTTCCAATAGTGAGTTGAACTAGATATGTCCCGTTTGTGTAGGAAGCACAGTTCTCTTGTTCTGAGCTAGCTCACTGTACTGGCCCTATAGGAAACACAGTAGAGTGCAAGAGTGCCTGTTTCTCAAAAGCAGAGTGTTTTTCTTGTAAGGCCGACTGGGGTTCAATACAACTTCCTAAACGGAGTTGATTCACACTGAGTTTCAGTTCTAGCATTAAGTGTTAATTCAGGGTAAGAACACCACTATTGTGCTATTCTGGACATAAACAGTGCAAATAGCACTCGCGTCTGTTCCCAGCAAATACAGTGTATTGGACTGAAGAGAAGCTCCTGTTTTACTTAGTTTCCAATACTGAGTTGAACTAGATAACCCCGTTTGTGTAGGAAGCACAGTTCTCTTGTTCTGAGCTAGCTCACTGTACTGGCCCTATAGGAAACACAGTAGAGTGCAAGAGTGCCTGTTTCTCAAAAGCAGAGTGTTTTTCTTGTAAGGCCGACTGGGGTTCAATACAACTTCCTAAACGGAGTTGATTCACACTGAGTTTCAAGTTCTAGCATTAAGTGTTAATTCAGGGTAAGAACACCACTAGTGTGCTATTCTGGCCATAAACAGTGCAAATAGCACTCGCGTCTGTTCCCAGCAAATACAGTGTATTGGACTGAAGAGAAGCTCCTGTTTTACTTAGTTTCCAATACTGAGTTGAACTAGATATGCCCCGTTTGTGTAGGAAGCACAGTTCTCTTGTTCTGAGCTAGCTCACTGTACTGGCCCTATAGGAAACACAGTAGAGTGCAAGAGTGCCTGTTTCTCAAAAGCAGAGTGTTTTTCTTGTAAGGCCGACTGGGGTTCAATACAACTTACTAAACGGAGTTGATTCACACTGAGTTTCAAGTTCTAGCATTAAGTGTTAATTCAGGGTAAGAACACCACTAGTGTGCTATTCTGGCCATAAACAGTGCAAATAGCACTCGCATCTGTTCCCAGCAAATACAGTGTATTGGACTGAAGAGAAGCTCCTGTTTTACTTAGTTTCCAATACTGAGTTGAACTAGATATGCCCCGTTTGTGTAGGAAGCACAGTTCTCTTGTTCTGAGCTAGCTCACTGTACTGGCCCTATAGGAAACACAGTAGAGTGCAAGAGTGCCTGTTTCTCAAAAGCAGAGTGTTTTTCTTGTAAGGCCGACTGGGGTTCAATACAACTTCCTAAACGGAGTTGATTCACACTGAGTTTCAAGTTCTAGCATTAAGTTTAATTCAGGGTAAGAACACCACTAGTGTGCTATTCTGGCCATAAACAGTGCAAATAGCACTCGCGTCTGTTCCCAGCAAATACAGTGTATTGGACTGAAGAGAAGCTCCTGTTTTACTTAGTTTCCAATACTGAGTTGAACTAGATATGCCCCGTTTGTGTAGGAAGCACAGTTCTCTTGTTCTGAGCTAGCTCACTGTACTGGCCCTATAGGAAACACAGTAGAGTGCAAGAGTGCCTGTTTCTCAAAAGCAGAGTGTTTTTCTTGTAAGGCCGACTGGGGTTCAATACAACTTCCTAAACGGAGTTGATTCACACTGAGTTTCAAGTTCTAGCATTAAGTGTTAATTCAGGGTAAGAACACCACTAGTGTGCTATTCTGGACATAAACAGTGCAAATAGCACTCGCGTCTGTTCCCAGCAAATACAGTGTATTGGACTGAAGAGAAGCTCCTGTTTTACTTAGTTTCCAATACTGAGTTGAACTAGATATGCCGCGTTTGTGTAGGAAGCACAGTTCTCTTGTTCTGAGCTAGCTCACTGTACTGGCCCTATAGGAAACACAGTAGAGTGCAAGAGTGCCTGTTTCTCAAAAGCAGAGTGTTTTTCTTGTAAGGCCGACTGGGGTTCAATACAACTTCCTAAACGGAGTTGATTCACACTGAGTTTCAAGTTCTAGCATTAAGTGTTAATTCAGGGTAAGAACACCACTAGTGTGCTATTCTGGCCATAAACAGTGCAAATAGCACTCGCGTCTGTTCCCAGCAAATACAGTGTATTGGACTGAAGAGAAGCTCCTGTTTTACTTAGTTTCCAATACTGAGTTGAACTAGATATGCCCCGTTTGTGTAGGAAGCACAGTTCTCTTGTTCTGAGCTAGCTCACTGTACTGGCCCTATAGGAAACACAGTAGAGTGCAAGAGTGCCTGTTTCTCAAAAGCAGAGTGTTTTTCTTGTAAGGCCGACTGGGGTTCAATACAACTTCCTAAACGGAGTTGATTCACACTGAGTTTCAAGTTCTAGCATTAAGTGTTAATTCAGGGTAAGAACATCACTAGTGTGCTATTCTGGCCATAAACAGTGCAAATAGCACTCGCATCTGTTCCCAGCAAATACAGTGTATTGGACTGAAGAGAAGCTCCTGTTTTACTTAGTTTCCAATACTGAGTTGAACTAGATATGCCCCGTTTGTGTAGGAAGCACAGTTCTCTTGTTCTGAGCTAGCTCACTGTACTGGCCATATAGGAAACACAGTAGAGTGCAAGAGTGGCTGTTTCTCAAACGCAGAGTGTTTTTCTTGTAAGGCCGACTGGGGTTCAATACAACTTCCTAAACGGAGTTGATTCACACTGAGTTTCAAGTTCTAGCATTAAGTGTTAATTCAGGGTAAGAACACCACTAGTGTGCTATTCTGGCCATAAACAGTGCAAATAGCACTCGCGTCTGTTCCCAGCAAATACAGTGTATTGGACTGAAGAGAAGCTCCTGTTTTACTTACTTTCCAATACTGAGTTGAACTAGATATGCCCCGTTTGTGTAGGAAGCACAGTTCTCTTGTTCTGAGCTAGCTCACTGTACTGGCCCTATAGGAAACACAGTAGAGTGCAAGAGTGCCTGTTTCTCAAAAGCAGAGTGTTTTTCTTGTAAGGCCGACTGGGGTTCAATACAACTTCCTAAACGGAGTTGATTCACACTGAGTTTCAAGTTCTAGCATTAAGTGTTAATTCAGGGTAAGAACACCACTAGTGTGCTATTCTGGACATAAACAGTGCAAATAGCACTCGCGTCTGTTCCCAGCAAATACAGTGTATTGGACTGAAGAGAAGCTCCTGTTTTACTTAGTTTCCAATACTGAGTTGAACTAGATATGCCCCGTTTGTGTAGGAAGCACAGTTCTCTTGTTCTGAGCTAGCTCACTGTACTGGCCCTATAGGAAACACAGTAGAGTGCAAGAGTGCCTGTTTCTCAAAAGCAGAGTGTTTTTCTTGTAAGGCCGACTGGGGTTCAATACAACTTCCTAAACGGAGTTGATTCACACTGAGTTTCATGTTCTAGCATTAAGTGTTAATTCAGGGTAAGAACACCACTAGTGTGCTATTCTGGACATAAACAGTGCAAATAGCACTCGCGTCTGTTCCCAGCAAATACAGTGTATTGGACTGAAGAGAAGCTCCTGTTTTACTTAGTTTCCAATACTGAGTTGAACTAGATAACCCCGTTTGTGTAGGAAGCACAGTTCTCTTGTTCTGAGCTAGCTCACTGTACTGGCCCTATAGGAAACACAGTAGAGTGCAAGAGTGCCTGTTTCTCAAAAGCAGAGTGTTTTTCTTGTAAGGCCGACTGGGGTTCAATACAACTTCCTAAACGGAGTTGATTCACACTGAGTTTCAAGTTCTAGCATTAAGTGTTAATTCAGGGTAAGAACACCACTAGTGTGCTATTCTGGCCATAAACAGTGCAAATAGCACTCGCGTCTGTTCCCAGCAAATACAGTGTATTGGACTGAAGAGAAGCTCCTGTTTTACTTAGTTTCCAATACTGAGTTGAACTAGATATGCCCCGTTTGTGTAGGAAGCACAGTTCTCTTGTTCTGAGCTAGCTCACTGTACTGGCCCTATAGGAAACACAGTAGAGTGCAAGAGTGCCTGTTTCTCAAAAGCAGAGTGTTTTTCTTGTAAGGCCGACTGGGGTTCAATACAACTTCCTAAACGGAGTTGAATCACACTGAGTTTCAAGTTCTAGCATTAAGTGTTAATTCAGGGTAAGAACACCACTAGTGTGCTATTCTGGCCATAAACAGTGCAAATAGCACTCGCGTCTGTTCCCAGCAAATACAGTGTATTGGACTGAAGAGAAGCTCCTGTTTTACTTAGTTTCCAATACTGAGTTGAACTAGATATGCCCCGTTTGTGTAGGAAGCACAGTTCTCTTGTTCTGAGCTAGCTCACTGTACTGGCCCTATAGGAAACACAGTAGAGTGCAAGAGTGCCTGTTTCTCAAAAGCAGAGTGTTTTTCTTGTAAGGCCGATTGGGGTTCAATACAACTTCATAAACGGAGTTGATTCACACTGAGTTTCAAGTTCTAGCATTAAGTGTTAATTCAGGGTAAGAACACCACTAGTGTGCTATTCTGGCCATAAACAGTGCAAATAGCACTCGCATCTGTTCCCAGCAAATACAGTGTATTGGACTGAAGAGAAGCTCCTGTTTTACTTAGTTTCCAATACTGAGTTGAACTAGATATGCCCCGTTTGTGTGGGAAGCACAGTTCTCTTGTTCTGAGCTAGCTCACTGTACTGGCCCTATAGGAAACACAGTAGAGTGCAAGAGTGCCTGTTTCTCAAAAGCAGAGTGTTTTTCTTGTAAGGCCGACTGGGGTTCAATACAACTTCCTAAACGGAGTTGAATCACACTGAGTTTCAAGTTCTAGCATTAAGTGTTAATTCAGGGTAAGAACACCACTAGTGTGCTATTCTGGCCATAAACAGTGCAAATAGCACTCGCCTCTGTTCCCAGCAAATACAGTGTATTGGACTGAAGAGAAGCTCCTGTTTTACTTAGTTTCCAATACTGAGTTGAACTAGATAACCCCGTTTGTGTAGGAAGCACAGTTCTCTTGTTCTGAGCTAGCTCACTGTACTGGCCCTATAGGAAACAAAGTAGAGTGCAAGAGTGCCTGTTTCTCAAAAGCAGAGTGTTTTTCTTGTAAGGCTGACTGGGGTTCAATACAACTTCCTAAACGGAGTTGATTCACACTGAGTTTCAAGTTCTAGCATTAAGTGTTAATTCAGGGTAAGAACACCACTAGTGTGCTATTCTGGCCATAAACAGTGCAAATAGCACTCGCGTCTGTTCCCAGCAAATACAGTGTATTGGACTGAAGAGAAGCACCTGTTTTACTTAGTTTCCAATAGTGAGTTGAACTAGATATGTCCCGTTTGTGTAGGAAGCACAGTTCTCTTGTTCTGAGCTAGCTCACTGTACTGGCCCTATAGGAAACACAGTAGAGTGCAAGAGTGCCTGTTTCTCAAAAGCAGAGTGTTTTTCTTGTAAGGCCGACTGGGGTTCAATACAACTTACTAAACGGAGTTGATTCACACTGAGTTTCAAGTTCTAGCATTAAGTGTTAATTCAGTGTAAGAACACCACTAGTGTGCTATTCTGGCCATAAACAGTGCAAATAGCACTCACATCTGTTCCCAGCAAATACAGTGTATTGGACTGAAGAGAAGCTCCTGTTTTACTTAGTTTCCAATACTGAGTTGAACTAGATATGCCCCGTTTGTGTAGGAAGCACAGTTCTCTTGTTCTGAGCTAGCTCACTGTACTGGCCCTATAGGAAACACAGTAGAGTGCAAGAGTGCCTGTTTCTCAAAAGCAGAGTGTTTTTCTTGTAAGGCCGACTGGGGTTCAATACAACTTCCTAAACGGAGTTGATTCACACTGAGTTTCAAGTTCTAGCATTAAGTTTAATTCAGGGTAAGAACACCACTAGTGTGCTATTCTGGCCATAAACAGTGCAAATAGCACTCGCGTCTGTTCCCAGCAAATACAGTGTATTGGACTGAAGAGAAGCTCCTGTTTTACTTAGTTTCCAATACTGAGTTGAACTAGATATGCCCCGTTTGTGTAGGAAGCACAGTTCTCTTGTTCTGAGCTAGCTCACTGTACTGGCCCTATAGGAAACACAGTAGAGTGCAAGAGTGCCTGTTTCTCAAAAGCAGAGTGTTTTTCTTGTAAGGCCGACTGGGGTTCAATACAACTTCCTAAACGGAGTTGATTCACACTGAGTTTCAAGTTCTAGCATTAAGTGTTAATTCAGGGTAAGTACACCACTAGTGTGCTATTCTGGACATAAACAGTGCAAATAGCACTCGCGTCTGTTCCCAGCAAATACAGTGTATTGGACTGAAGAGAAGCTCCTGTTTTACTTAGTTTCCAATACTGAGTTGAACTAGATATGCCGCGTTTGTGTAGGAAGCACAGTTCTCTTGTTCTGAGCTAGCTCACTGTACTGGCCCTATAGGAAACACAGTAGAGTGCAAGAGTGCCTGTTTCTCAAAAGCAGAGTGTTTTTCTTGTAAGGCCGACTGGGGTTCAATACAACTTCCTAAACGGAGTTGATTCACACTGAGTTTCAAGTTCTAGCATTAAGTGTTAATTCAGGGTAAGAACACCACTAGTGTGCTATTCTGGCCATAAACAGTGCAAATAGCACTCGCCTCTGTTCCCAGCAAATACAGTGTATTGGACTGAAGAGAAGCTCCTGTTTTACTTAGTTTCCAATACTGAGTTGAACAAGATAACCCCGTTTGTGTAGGAAGCACAGTTCTCTTGTTCTGAGCTAGCTCACTGTACTGGCCCTATAGGAAACAAAGTAGAGTGCAAGAGTGCCTGTTTCTCAAACGCAGAGTGTTTTTCTTGTAAGGCTGACTGGGGTTCAATACAACTTCCTAAACGGAGTTGATTCACACTGAGTTTCAAGTTCTAGCATTAAGTGTTAATTCAGGGTAAGAACACCACTAGTGTGCTATTCTGGCCATAAACAGTGCAAATAGCACTCGCGTCTGTTCCCAGCAAATACAGTGTATTGGACTGAAGAGAAGCACCTGTTTTACTTAGTTTCCAATAGTGAGTTGAACTAGATATGTCCCGTTTGTGTAGGAAGCACAGTTCTCTTGTTCTGAGCTAGCTCACTGTACTGGCCCTATAGGAAACACAGTAGAGTGCAAGAGTGCCTGTTTCTCAAAAGCAGAGTGTTTTTCTTGTAAGGCCGACTGGGGTTCAATACAACTTCCTAAACGGAGTTGATTCACACTGAGTTTCAGTTCTAGCATTAAGTGTTAATTCAGGGTAAGAACACCACTATTGTGCTATTCTGGACATAAACAGTGCAAATAGCACTCGCGTCTCTTCCCAGCAAATACAGTGTATTGGACTGAAGAGAAGCTCCTGTTTTACTTAGTTTCCAATACTGAGTTGAACTAGATAACCCCGTTTGTGTAGGAAGCACAGTTCTCTTGTTCTGAGCTAGCTCACTGTACTGGCCCTATAGGAAACACAGTAGAGTGCAAGAGTGCCTGTTTCTCAAAAGCAGAGTGTTTTTCTTGTAAGGCCGACTGGGGTTCAATACAACTTCCTAAACGGAGTTGATTCACACTGAGTTTCAAGTTCTAGCATTAAGTGTTAATTCAGGGTAAGAACACCACTAGTGTGCTATTCTGGCCATAAACAGTGCAAATAGCACTCGCGTCTGTTCCCAGCAAATACAGTGTATTGGACTGAAGAGAAGCTCCTGTTTTACTTAGTTTCCAATACTGAGTTGAACTAGATATGCCCCGTTTGTGTAGGAAGCACAGTTCTCTTGTTCTGAGCTAGCTCACTGTACTGGCCCTATAGGAAACACAGTAGAGTGCAAGAGTGCCTGTTTCTCAAAAGCAGAGTGTTTTTCTTGTAAGGCCGACTGGGGTTCAATACAACTTCCTAAACGGAGTTGATTCACACTGAGTTTCAAGTTCTAGCATTAAGTGTTAATTCAGGGTAAGAACACCACTAGTGTGCTATTCTGGCCATAAACAGTGCAAATAGCACTCGCATCTGTTCCCAGCAAATACAGTGTATTGGACTGAAGAGAAGCTCCTGTTTTACTTAGTTTCCAATACTGAGTTGAACTAGATATGCCCCGTTTGTGTAGGAAGCACAGTTCTCTTGTTCTGAGCTAGCTCACTGTACTGGCCCTATAGGAAACACAGTAGAGTGCAAGAGTGCCTGTTTCTCAAAAGCAGAGTGTTTTTCTTGTAAGGCCGACTGGGGTTCAATACAACTTCCTAAACGGAGTTGATTCACACTGAGTTTCAAGTTCTAGCATTAAGTTTAATTCAGGGTAAGAACACCACTAGTGTGCTATTCTGGCCATAAACAGTGCAAATAGCACTCGCGTCTGTTCCCAGCAAATACAGTGTATTGGACTGAAGAGAAGCTCCTGTTTTACTTAGTTTCCAATACTGAGTTGAACTAGATATGCCCCGTTTGTGTAGGAAGCACAGTTCTCTTGTTCTGAGCTAGCTCACTGTACTGGCCCTATAGGAAACACAGTAGAGTGCAAGAGTGCCTGTTTCTCAAAAGCAGAGTGTTTTTCTTGTAAGGCCGACTGGGGTTCAATACAACTTCCTAAACGGAGTTGATTCACACTGAGTTTCAAGTTCTAGCATTAAGTGTTAATTCAGGGTAAGAACACCACTAGTGTGCTATTCTGGACATAAACAGTGCAAATAGCACTCGCGTCTGTTCCCAGCAAATACAGTGTATTGGACTGAAGAGAAGCTCCTGTTTTACTTAGTTTCCAATACTGAGTTGAACTAGATATGCCGCGTTTGTGTAGGAAGCACAGTTCTCTTGTTCTGAGCTAGCTCACTGTACTGGCCCTATAGGAAACACAGTAGAGTGCAAGAGTGCCTGTTTCTCAAAAGCAGAGTGTTTTTCTTGTAAGGCCGACTGGGGTTCAATACAACTTCCTAAACGGAGTTGATTCACACTGAGTTTCAAGTTCTAGCATTAAGTGTTAATTCAGGGTAAGAACACCACTAGTGTGCTATTCTGGCCATAAACAGTGCAAATAGCACTCGCGTCTGTTCCCAGCAAATACAGTGTATTGGACTGAAGAGAAGCTCCTGTTTTACTTAGTTTCCAATACTGAGTTGAACTAGATATGCCCCGTTTGTGTAGGAAGCACAGTTCTCTTGTTCTGAGCTAGCTCACTGTACTGGCCCTATAGGAAACACAGTAGAGTGCAAGAGTGCCTGTTTCTCAAAAGCAGAGTGTTTTTCTTGTAAGGCCGACTGGGGTTCAATACAACTTCCTAAACGGAGTTGATTCACACTGAGTTTCAAGTTCTAGCATTAAGTGTTAATTCAGGGTAAGAACACCACTAGTGTGCTATTCTGGCCATAAACAGTGCAAATAGTACTCGCGTCTGTTCCCAGCAAATACAGTGTATTGGACTGAAGAGAAGCTCCTGTTTTACTTAGTTTCCAATACTGAGTTGAACTAGATAACCCCGTTTGTGTAGGAAGCACAGTTCTCTTGTTCTGAGCTAGCTCACTGTACTGGCCCTATAGGAAACACAGTAGAGTGCAAGAGTGCCTGTTTCTCAAAAGCAGAGTGTTTTTCTTGTAAGGCCGACTGGGGTTCAATACAACTTCCTAAACGGAGTTGATTCACACTGAGTTTCAAGTTCTAGCATTAAGTGTTAATTCAGGGTAAGAACACCACTAGTGTGCTATTCTGGACATAAACAGTGCAAATAGCACTCGCGTCTGTTCCCAGCAAATACAGTGTATTGGACTGAAGAGAAGCTCCTGTTTTACTTAGTTTCCAATACTGAGTTGAACTAGATATGCCCCGTTTGTGTAGGAAGCACAGTTCTCTTGTTCTGAGCTAGCTCACTGTACTGGCCCTATAGGAAACACAGTAGAGTGCAAGAGTGCCTGTTTCTCAAAAGCAGAGTGTTTTTCTTGTAAGGCCGACTGGGTTCATTACAACTTCCTAAACGGAGTTGATTCACACTGAGTTTCAAGTTCTAGCATTAAGTGTTAATTCAGGGTAAGAACACCACTATTGTGCTATTCTGGCCATAAACAGTGCAAATAGCACTCGCGTCTGTTCCCAGGAAATACAGTGTATTGGACTGAAGAGAAGCTCCTGTTTTACTTAGTTTCCAATACTGAGTTGAACTAGATATGCCCCGTTTGTGTAGGAAGCACAGTTCTCTTGTTCTGAGCTAGCTCACTGTACTGGCCCTATAGGAAACACAGTAGAGTGCAAGAGTGCCTGTTTCTCAAAAGCAGAGTGTTTTTCTTGTAAGGCCGACTGGGGTTCAATACAACTTCCTAAACGGAGTTGATTCACACTGAGTTTCAAGTTCTAGCATTAAGTGTTAATTCAGGGTAAAAACACCACTAGTGTGCTATTCTGGCCATAAACAGTGCAAATAGTACTCGCGTCTGTTCCCAGCAAATACAGTGTATTGGACTGAAGAGAAGCTCCTGTTTTACTTAGTTTCCAATACTGAGTTGAACTAGATAACCCCGTTTGTGTAGGAAGCACAGTTCTCTTGTTCTGAGCTAGCTCACTGTACTGGCCCTATAGGAAACACAGTAGCTGCAAGAGTGCCTGTTTCTCAAAAGCAGAGTGTTTTTCTTGTAAGGCCGACTGGGGTTCAATACAACTTCCTAAACGGAGTTGATTCACACTGAGTTTCAAGTTCTAGCATTAAGTGTTAATTCAGGGTAAGAACACCACTATTGTGCTATTCTGGCCATAAACAGTGCAAATAGCACTCGCGTCTGTTCCCAGCAAATACAGTGTATTGGACTGAAGAGAAGCTCCTGTTTTACTTAGTTTCCAATACTGAGTTGAACTAGATATGCCCCGTTTGTGTAGGAAGCACAGTTCTCTTGTTCTGAGCTAGCTCACTGTACTGGCCCTATAGGAAACACAGTAGAGTGCAAGAGTGCCTGTTTCTCAAAAGCAGAGTGTTTTTCTTGTAAGGCCGACTGGGTTCATTACAACTTCCTAAACGGAGTTGATTCACACTGAGTTTCAAGTTCTAGCATTAAGTGTTAATTCAGGGTAAGAACACCACTATTGTGCTATTCTGGACATAAACAGTGCAAATAGCACTCCCGTCTGTTCCCAGCAAATACAGTGTATTGGACTGAAGAGAAGCTCCTGTTTTACTTAGTTTCCAATACTGAGTTGAACTAGATATGCCCCGTTTGTGTAGGAAGCACAGTTCTCTTGTTCTGAGCTAGCTCACTGTACTGGCCCTATAGGAAACACAGTAGAGTGCAAGAGTGCCTGTTTCTCAAAAGCAGAGTGTTTTTCTTGTAAGGCCGACTGGGGTTCAATACAACTTCCTAAACGGAGTTGATTCACACTGAGTTTCAAGTTCTAGCATTAAGTGTTAATTCAGGGTAAGAACACCACTAGTGTGCTATTCTGGCCATAAACAGTGCAAATAGCACTCGCGTCTGTTCCCAGCAAATACAGTGTATTGGACTGAAGAGAAGCTCCTGTTTTACTTAGTTTCCAATACTGAGTTGAACTAGATATGCCCCGTTTGTGTAGGAAGCACAGTTCTCTTGTTCTGAGCTAGCTCACTGTACTGGCCCTATAGGAAACACAGTAGAGTGCAAGAGTGCCTGTTTCTCAAAAGCAGAGTGTTTTTCTTGTAAGGCCGACTGGGGTTCAATACAACTTCCTAAACGGAGTTGATTCACACTGAGTTTCAAGTTCTAGCATTAAGTGTTAATTCAGGGTAAGAACACCACTAGTGTGCTATTCTGGCCATAAACAGTGCAAATAGCACTCGCGTCTGTTCCCAGCAAATACAGTGTATTGGACTGAAGAGAAGCTCCTGTTTTACTTAGTTTCCAATACTGAGTTGAACTAGATAACCCCGTTTGTGTAGGAAGCACAGTTCTCTTGTTCTGAGCTAGCTCACTGTACTGGCCCTATAGGAAACACAGTAGCTGCAAGAGTGCCTGTTTCTCAAAAGCAGAGTGTTTTTCTTGTAAGGCCGACTGGGGTTCAATACAACTTCCTAAACGGAGTTGATTCACACTGAGTTTCAAGTTCTAGCATTAAGTGTTAATTCAGGGTAAGAACACCACTAGTGTGCTATTCTGGCCATAAACAGTGCAAATAGCACTCGCGTCTGTTCCCAGCAAATACAGTGTATTGGACTGAAGAGAAGCTCCTGTTTTACTTAGTTTCCAATACTGAGTTGAACTAGATATGCCCCGTTTGTGTAGGAAGCACAGTTCTCTTGTTCTGAGCTAGCTCACTGTACTGGCCCTATAGGAAACACAGTAGAGTGCAAGAGTGCCTGTTTCTAAAAAGCAGAGTGTTTTTCTTGTAAGGCCGACTGGGGTTCAATACAACTTCCTAAACGGAGTTGATTCACACTGAGTTTCAAGTTCTAGCATTAAGTGTTAATTCAGGGTAAGAACACCACTATTGTGCTATTCTGGACATAAACAGTGCAAATAGCACTCGCGTCTGTTCCCAGCAAATACAGTGTATTGGACTGAAGAGAAGCTCCTGTTTTACTTAGTTTCCAATACTGAGTTGAACTAGATATGCCCCGTTTGTGTAGGAAGCACAGTTCTCTTGTTCTGAGCTAGCTCACTGTACTGGCCCTATAGGAAACACAGTAGAGTGCAAGAGTGCTTGTTTCTCAAAAGCAGAGTGTTTTTCTTGTAAGGCCGACTGGGGTTCAATACAACTTCCTAAACGGAGTTGATTCACACTGAGTTTCAAGTTCTAGCATTAAGTGTTAATTCAGGGTAAGAACACCACTAGTGTGCTATTCTGGCCATAAACAGTGGAAATAGCACTAGCGTCTGTTCCCAGCAAATACAGTGTATTGGACTGAAGAGAAGCTCCTGTTTTACTCTAGTTTCCAATACTGAGTTGAACTAGATATGCCCCGTTTGTGTAGGAAGCACAGTTCTCTTGTTCTGAGCTAGCTCACTGTACTGGCCTATAGGAAACACAGTAGAGTGCAAGAGTGCCTGTTTCTCAAAAGCAGAGTGTTTTTCTTGTAAGGCCGACTGGGGTTCAATACAACTTCCTAAACGGAGTTGATTCACACTGAGTTTCAAGTTCTAGCATTAAGTGTTAATTCAGGGTAAGAACACCACTAGTGTGCTATTCTGGCCATAAACAGTGCAAATAGCACTCGCGTCTGTTCCCAGCAAATACAGTGTATTGGACTGAAGAGAAGCTCCTGTTTTACTTAGTTTCCAATACTGAGTTGAACTAGATATGCCCCGTTTGTGTAGGAAGCACAGTTCTCTTGTTCTGAGCTAGCTCACTGTACTGGCCCTATAGGAAACACAGTAGAGTGCAAGAGTGCCTGTTTCTCAAAAGCAGAGTGTTTTTCTTGTAAGGCCGACTGGGGTTCAATACAACTTCCTAAACGGAGTTGATTCACACTGAGTTTCAAGTTCTAGCATTAAGTGTTAATTCAGGGTAAAAACACTACTATTGTGCTATTCTGGACATAAACAGTGCAAATAGCACTCGCGTCTGTTTCCAGCAAATACAGTGTATTGGACTGAAGAGAAGCTCCTGTTTTACTTAGTTTCCAGTACTGAGTTGAACTAGATATGCCCCGTTTGTGTAGGAAGCACAGTTCTCTTGTTCTGAGCTAGCTCACTGTACTGGCCCTATAGGAAACACAGTAGAGTGCAAGAGTGCCTGTTTCTCAAAAGCAGAGTGTTTTTCTTGTAAGGCCGACTGGGGTTCAATACAACTTCCTAAACGGAGTTGATTCACACTGAGTTTCAAGTTCTAGCATTAAGTGTTAATTCAGGGTAAGAACACCACTAGTGTGCTATTCTGGCCATAAACAGTGCAAATAGCACTCGCGTCTGTTCCCAGCAAATACAGTGTATTGGACTGAAGAGAAGCTCCTGTTTTACTTAGTTTCCAGTACTGAGTTGAACTAGATATGCCCCGTTTGTGTAGGAAGCACAGTTCTCTTGTTCTGAGCTAGCTCACTGTACTGGCCCTATAGGAAACACAGTAGAGTGCAAGAGTGCCTGTTTCTCAAAAGCAGAGTGTTTTTCTTGTAAGGCCGACTGGGGTTCAATACAACTTCCTAAACGGAGTTGATTCACACTGAGTTTCAAGTTCTAGCATTAAGTGTTAATTCAGGGTAAGAACACCACTAGTGTGCTATTCTGGCCATAAACAGTGCAAATAGCACTCGCGTCTGTTCCCAGCAAATACAGTGTATTGGACTGAAGAGAAGCTCCTGTTTTACTTAGTTTCCAGTACTGAGTTGAACTAGATATGCCCCGTTTGTGTAGGAAGCACAGTTCTCTTGTTCTGAGCTAGCTCACTGTACTGGCCCTATAGGAAACACAGTAGAGTGCAAGAGTGCCTGTTTCTCAAAAGCAGAGTGTTTTTCTTGTAAGGCCGACTGGGGTTCAATACAACTTCCTAAACGGAGTTGATTCACACTGAGTTTCAAGTTCTAGCATTAAGTGTTAATTAAGGGTAAGAACACCACTATTGTGCTATTCGGCCATAAACAGTGCAAATAGCACTCCCGTCTGTTCCCAGCAAATACAGTGTATTGGACTGAATAGAAGCTCCTGTTTTACTTAGTTTCCAATACTGAGTTGAACTAGATATGCCCCGTTTGTGTAGGAAGCACAGTTCTCTTGTTCTGAGCTAGCTCACTGTACTGGCCCTATAGGAAACACAGTAGAGTGCAAGAGTGCCTGTTTCTCAAAAGCAGAGTGTTTTTCTTGTAAGGCCGACTGGGGTTCAATATAACTTCCTAAACGGAGTTGAATCACACTGAGTTTCAAGTTCTAGCATTAAGTGTTAATTCAGGGTAAGAACACCACTAGTGTGCTATTCTGGCCATAAACAGAGCAAATAGCACTCGCGTCTGTTCCCAGCAAATACAGTGTATTGGACTGAAGAGAAGCTCCTGTTTTACTTAATTTCCAATACTGAGTTGAACTAGATAACCCCGTTTGTGTAGGACGCACAGTTCTCTTGTTCTGAGCTAGCTCACTGTACTGGCCCTATAGGAAACACAGTAGAGTGCAAGAGTGCCTGTTTCTCAAAAGCAGTGTTTTTCTTGTAAGGCCGACTGGGGTTCAATACAACTTCCTAAACGGAGTTGATTCACACTGAGTTTCAAGTTCTAGCATTAAGTGTTAATTCAGGGTAAGAACACCACTAGTGTGCTATTCTGGCCATAAACAGTGCAAATAGCACTCGCGTCTGTTCCCAGCAAATACAGTGTATTGGACTGAAGAGAAGCTCCTGTTTTACTTAGTTTCCAGTACTGAGTTGAACTAGATATGCCCCGTTTGTGTAGGAAGCACAGTTCTCTTGTTCTGAGCTAGCTCACTGTACTGGCCCTATAGGAAACACAGTAGAGTGCAAGAGTGCCTGTTTCTCAAAAGCAGAGTGTTTTTCTTGTAAGGCCGACTGGGGTTCAATACAACTTCCTAAACGGAGTTGATTCACACTGAGTTTCAAGTTCTAGCATTAAGTGTTAATTCAGGTTAAGAACACCACTAGTGTGCTATTCTGGCCATAAACAGTGCAAATAGCACTCGCGTCTGTTCCCAGCAAATACAGTGTATTGGACTGAAGAGAAGCTCCTGTTTTACTTAGTTTCCAATACTGACTTGAACTAGATATGCCCCGTTTGTGTAGGAAGCACAGTTCTCTTGTTCTGAGCTAGCTCACTGTACTGGCCCTATAGGAAACACAGTAGAGTGCAAGAGTGCCTGTTTCTCAAAAGCAGAGTGTTTTTCTTGTAAGGCCGACTGGGGTTCAATACAACTTCCTAAACGGAGTTGATTCACACTGAGTTTCAAGTTCTAGCATTAAGTGTTAATTCAGGGTAAAAACACTACTATTGTGCTATTCTGGACATAAACAGTGCAAATAGCACTCGCGTCTGTTTCCAGCAAATACAGTGTATTGGACTGAAGAGAAGCTCCTGTTTTACTTAATTTCCAATACTGAGTTGAACTAGATAACCCCGTTTGTGTAGGACGCACAGTTCTCTTGTTCTGAGCTAGCTCACTGTACTGGCCCTATAGGAAACACAGTAGAGTGCAAGAGTGCCTGTTTCTCAAAAGCAGTGTTTTTCTTGTAAGGCCGACTGGGGTTCAATACAACTTCCTAAACGGAGTTGATTCACACTGAGTTTCAAGTTCTAGCATTAAGTGTTAATTCAGGGTAAGAACACCACTAGTGTGCTATTCTGGCCATAAACAGTGCAAATAGCACTCGCGTCTGTTCCCAGCAAATACAGTGTATTGGACTGAAGAGAAGCTCCTGTTTTACTTAGTTTCCAGTACTGAGTTGAACTAGATATGCCCCGTTTGTGTAGGAAGCACAGTTCTCTTGTTCTGAGCTAGCTCACTGTACTGGCCCTATAGGAAACACAGTAGAGTGCAAGAGTGCCTGTTTCTCAAAAGCAGAGTGTTTTTCTTGTAAGGCCGACTGGGGTTCAATACAACTTCCTAAACGGAGTTGATTCACACTGAGTTTCAAGTTCTAGCATTAAGTGTTAATTCAGGTTAAGAACACCACTAGTGTGCTATTCTGGCCATAAACAGTGCAAATAGCACTCGCGTCTGTTCCCAGCAAATACAGTGTATTGGACTGAAGAGAAGCTCCTGTTTTACTTAGTTTCCAATACTGAGTTGAACTAGATATGCCCCGTTTGTGTAGGAAGCACAGTTCTCTTGTTCTGAGCTAGCTCACTGTACTGGCCCTATAGGAAACACAGTAGAGTGCAAGAGTGCCTGTTTCTCAAAAGCAGAGTGTTTTTCTTGTAAGGCCGACTGGGGTTCAATACAACTTCCTAAACGGAGTTGATTCACACTGAGTTTCAAGTTCTAGCATTAAGTGTTAATTCAGGGTAAAAACACTACTATTGTGCTATTCTGGCCATAAACAGTGCAAATAGCACTCGCGTCTGTTCCCAGCAAATACAGTGTATTGGACTGAAGAGAAGCTCCTGTTTTACTTAGTTTCCAGTACTGAGTTGAACTAGATATGCCCCGTTTGTGTAGGAAGCACAGTTCTCTTGTTCTGAGCTAGCTCACTGTACTGGCCCTATAGGAAACACAGTAGAGTGCAAGAGTGCCTGTTTCTCAAAAGCAGAGTGTTTTTCTTGTAAGGCCGACTGGGGTTCAATACAACTTCCTAAACGGAGTTGATTCACACTGAGTTTCAAGTTCTAGCATTAAGTGTTAATTAAGGGTAAGAACACCACTATTGTGCTATTCGGCCATAAACAGTGCAAATAGCACTCCCGTCTGTTCCCAGCAAATACAGTGTATTGGACTGAATAGAAGCTCCTGTTTTACTTAGTTTCCAATACTGAGTTGAACTAGATATGCCCCGTTTGTGTAGGAAGCACAGTTCTCTTGTTCTGAGCTAGCTCACTGTACTGGCCCTATAGGAAACACAGTAGAGTGCAAGAGTGCCTGTTTCTCAAAAGCAGAGTGTTTTTCTTGTAAGGCCGACTGGGGTTCAATACAACTTCCTAAACGGAGTTGAATCACACTGAGTTTCAAGTTCTAGCATTAAGTGTTAATTCAGGGTAAGAACACCACTAGTGTGCTATTCTGGCCATAAACAGAGCAAATAGCACTCGCGTCTGTTCCCAGCAAATACAGTGTATTGGACTGAAGAGAAGCTCCTGTTTTACTTAATTTCCAATACTGAGTTGAACTAGATAACCCCGTTTGTGTAGGACGCACAGTTCTCTTGTTCTGAGCTAGCTCACTGTACTGGCCCTATAGGAAACACAGTAGAGTGCAAGAGTGCCTGTTTCTCAAAAGCAGTGTTTTTCTTGTAAGGCCGACTGGGGTTCAATACAACTTCCTAAACGGAGTTGATTCACACTGAGTTTCAAGTTCTAGCATTAAGTGTTAATTCAGGGTAAGAACACCACTAGTGTGCTATTCTGGCCATAAACAGTGCAAATAGCACTCGCGTCTGTTCCCAGCAAATACAGTGTATTGGACTGAAGAGAAGCTCCTGTTTTACTTAGTTTCCAGTACTGAGTTGAACTAGATATGCCCCGTTTGTGTAGGAAGCACAGTTCTCTTGTTCTGAGCTAGCTCACTGTACTGGCCCTATAGGAAACACAGTAGAGTGCAAGAGTGCCTGTTTCTCAAAAGCAGAGTGTTTTTCTTGTAAGGCCGACTGGGGTTCAATACAACTTCCTAAACGGAGTTGATTCACACTGAGTTTCAAGTTCTAGCATTAAGTGTTAATTCAGGTTAAGAACACCACTAGTGTGCTATTCTGGCCATAAACAGTGCAAATAGCACTCGCGTCTGTTCCCAGCAAATACAGTGTATTGGACTGAAGAGAAGCTCCTGTTTTACTTAGTTTCCAATACTGAGTTGAACTAGATATGCCCCGTTTGTGTAGGAAGCACAGTTCTCTTGTTCTGAGCTAGCTCACTGTACTGGCCCTATAGGAAACACAGTAGAGTGCAAGAGTGCCTGTTTCTCAAAAGCAGAGTGTTTTTCTTGTAAGGCCGACTGGGGTTCAATACAACTTCCTAAACGGAGTTGATTCACACTGAGTTTCAAGTTCTAGCATTAAGTGTTAATTCAGGGTAAGAACACCACTAGTGTGCTATTCTGGCCATAAACAGTGCAAATAGCACTCGCGTCTGTTCCCAGCAAATACAGTGTATTGGACTGAAGAGAAGCTCCTGTTTTACTTAGTTTCCAACACTGAGTTGAACTAGATATGCCCCGTTTGTGTAGGAAGCACAGTTCTCTTGTTCTGAGCTAGCTCACTGTACTGGCCCTATAGGAAACACAGTAGAGTGCAAGAGTGCCTGTTTCTCAAAAGCAGAGTGTTTTTCTTGTAAGGCCGACTGGGGTTCAATACAACTTCCTAAACGGAGTTGATTCACACTGAGTTTCAAGTTCTAGCATTAAGTGTTAATTAAGGGTAAGAACACCACTATTGTGCTATTCGGCCATAAACAGTGCAAATAGCACTCCCGTCTGTTCCCAGCAAATACAGTATATTGGACTGAATAGAAGCTCCTGTTTTACTTAGTTTCCAATACTGAGTTGAACTAGATATGCCCCGTTTGTGTAGGAAGCACAGTTCTCTTGTTCTGAGCTAGCTCACTGTACTGGCCCTATAGGAAACACAGTAGAGTGCAAGAGTGCCTGTTTCTCAAAAGCAGAGTGTTTTTCTTGTAAGGCCGACTGGGGTTCAATACAACTTCCTAAACGGAGTTGAATCACACTGAGTTTCAAGTTCTAGCATTAAGTGTTAATTCAGGGTAAGAACACCACTAGTGTGCTATTCTGGCCATAAACAGAGCAAATAGCACTCGCGTCTGTTCCCAGCAAATACAGTGTATTGGACTGAAGAGAAGCTCCTGTTTTACTTAATTTCCAATACTGAGTTGAACTAGATAACCCCGTTTGTGTAGGACGCACAGTTCTCTTGTTCTGAGCTAGCTCACTGTACTGGCCCTATAGGAAACACAGTAGAGTGCAAGAGTGCCTGTTTCTCAAAAGCAGTGTTTTTCTTGTAAGGCCGACTGGGGTTCAATACAACTTCCTAAACGGAGTTGATTCACACTGAGTTTCAAGTTCTAGCATTAAGTGTTAATTCAGGGTAAGAACACCACTAGTGTGCTATTCTGGCCATAAACAGTGCAAATAGCACTCGCGTCTGTTCCCAGCAAATACAGTGTATTGGACTGAAGAGAAGCTCCTGTTTTACTTAGTTTCCAGTACTGAGTTGAACTAGATATGCCCCGTTTGTGTAGGAAGCACAGTTCTCTTGTTCTGAGCTAGCTCACTGTACTGGCCCTATAGGAAACACAGTAGAGTGCAAGAGTGCCTGTTTCTCAAAAGCAGAGTGTTTTTCTTGTAAGGCCGACTGGGGTTCAATACAACTTCCTAAACGGAGTTGATTCACACTGAGTTTCAAGTTCTAGCATTAAGTGTTAATTCAGGTTAAGAACACCACTAGTGTGCTATTCTGGCCATAAACAGTGCAAATAGCACTCGCGTCTGTTCCCAGCAAATACAGTGTATTGGACTGAAGAGAAGCTCCTGTTTTACTTAGTTTCCAATACTGAGTTGAACTAGATATGCCCCGTTTGTGTAGGAAGCACAGTTCTCTTGTTCTGAGCTAGCTCACTGTACTGGCCCTATAGGAAACACAGTAGAGTGCAAGAGTGCCTGTTTCTCAAAAGCAGAGTGTTTTTCTTGTAAGGCCGACTGGGGTTCAATACAACTTCCTAAACGGAGTTGATTCACACTGAGTTTCAAGTTCTAGCATTAAGTGTTAATTCAGGGTAAGAACACCACTAGTGTGCTATTCTGGCCATAAACAGTGCAAATAGCACTCGCGTCTGTTCCCAGCAAATACAGTGTATTGGACTGAAGAGAAGCTCCTGTTTTACTTAGTTTCCAACACTGAGTTGAACTAGATATGCCCCGTTTGTGTAGGAAGCACAGTTCTCTTGTTCTGAGCTAGCTCACTGTACTGGCCCTATAGGAAACACAGTAGCTGCAAGAGTGCCTGTTTCTCAAAAGCAGAGTGTTTTTCTTGTAAGGCCGACTGGGGTTCAATAAAACTTCCTAAACGGAGTTGATTCACACTGAGTTTCAAGTTCTAGCATTAAGTGTTAATTCAGGGTAAGAACACCACTAGTGTGCTATTCTGGCCATAAACAGTGCAAATAGCACTCGCGTCTGTTCCCAGCAAATACAGTGTATTGGACTGAAGAGAAGCTCCTGTTTTACTTAGTTTCCAATACTGAGTTGAACTAGATATGCCCCGTTTGTGTAGGAAGCACAGTTCTCTTGTTCTGAGCTAGCTCACTGTACTGGCCCTATAGGAAACACAGTAGAGTGCAAGAGTGCCTGTTTCTCAAAAGCAGAGTGTTTTTCTTGTAAGGCCGACTGGGGTTCAATACAACTTCCTAAACGGAGTTGATTCACACTGAGTTTCAAGTTCTAGCATTAAGTGTTAATTCAGGGTAAGAACACCACTAGTGTGCTATTCTGGCCATAAACAGTGCAAATAGCACTCGCGTCTGTTCCCAGCAAATACAGTGTATTGGACTGAAGAGAAGCTCCTGTTTTACTTAGTTTCCAATACTGAGTTGAACTAGATAACCCCGTTTGTGTAGGAAGCACAGTTCTCTTGTTCTGAGCTAGCTCACTGTACTGGCCCTATAGGAAACACAGTAGAGTGCAAGAGTGCCTGTTTCTCAAAAGCAGAGTGTTTTTCTTGTAAGGCCGACTGGGGTTCAATACAACTTCCTAAACGGAGTTGATTCACACTGAGTTTCAAGTTCTAGCATTAAGTGTTAATTCAGGGTAAGAACACCACTATTGTGCTATTCTGGACATAAACAGTGCAAATAGCACTCGCGTCTGTTCCCAGCAAATACAGTGTATTGGACTGAAGAGAAGCTCCTGTTTTACTTAGTTTCCAATACTGAGTTGAACTAGATATGCCCCGTTTGTGTAGGAAGCACAGTTCTCTTGTTCTGAGCTAGCTCACTGTACTGGCCCTATAGGAAACACAGTAGAGTGCAAGAGTGCCTGTTTCTCAAAAGCAGAGTGTTTTTCTTGTAAGGCCGACTGGGGTTCAATACAACTTCCTAAACGGAGTTGATTCACACTGAGTTTCAAGTTCTAGCATTAAGTGTTAATTCAGGGTAAGAACACCACTAGTGTGCTATTCTGGCCATAAACAGTGCAAATAGCACTCGCGTCTGTTCCCAGCAAATACAGTGTATTGGACTGAAGAGAAGCTCCTGTTTTACTTAGTTTCCAGTACTGAGTTGAACTAGATATGCCCCGTTTGTGTAGGAAGCACAGTTCTCTTGTTCTGAGCTAGCTCACTGTACTGGCCCTATAGGAAACACAGTAGAGTGCAAGAGTGCCTGTTTCTCAAAAGCAGAGTGTTTTTCTTGTAAGGCCGACTGGGGTTCAATACAACTTCCTAAACGGAGTTGATTCACACTGAGTTTCAAGTTCTTGCTTTAAGTGTTAATTCATGGTAAGAACACCACTAGTGTGCTATTCTGGCCATAAACAGTGCAAATAGCACTCGCGTCTGTTCCCAGCAAATACAGTGTATTGGACTGAAGAGAAGCTCCTGTTTTACTTAGTTTCCAGTACTGAGTTGAACTAGATATGCCCCGTTTGTGTAGGAAGCACAGTTCTCTTGTTCTGAGCTAGCTCACTGTACTGGCCCTATAGGAAACACAGTAGAGTGCAAGAGTGCCTGTTTCTCAAAAGCAGAGTGTTTTTCTTGTAAGGCCGACTGGGGTTCAATACAACTTCCTAAACGGAGTTGATTCACACTGAGTTTCAAGTTCTAGCATTAAGTGTTAATTAAGGGTAAGAACACCACTATTGTGCTATTCTGGCCATAAACAGTGCAAATAGCACTCCCGTCTGTTCCCAGCAAATACAGTGTATTGGACTGAAGAGAAGCTCCTGTTTTACTTAGTTTCCAATACTGAGTTGAACTAGATATGCCCCGTTTGTGTAGGAAGCACAGTTCTCTTGTTCTGAGCTAGCTCACTGTACTGGCCCTATAGGAAACACAGTAGAGTGCAAGAGTGCCTGTTTCTCAAAAGCAGAGTGTTTTTCTTGTAAGGCCGACTGGGTTTCAATACAACTTCCTAAACGGAGTTGAATCACACTGAGTTTCAAGTTCTAGCATTAAGTGTTAATTCAGGGTAAGAACACCACTAGTGTGCTATTCTGGCCATAAACAGTGCAAATAGCACTCGCGTCTGTTCCCAGCAAATACAGTGTATTGGACTGAAGAGAAGCTCCTGTTTTACTTAGTTTCCAATACTGAGTTGAACTAGATAACCCCGTTTGTGTAGGACGCACAGTTCTCTTGTTCTGAGCTAGCTCACTGTACTGGCCCTATAGGAAACACAGTAGAGTGCAAGAGTGCCTGTTTCTCAAAAGCAGTGTTTTTCTTGTAAGGCCGACTGGGGTTCAATACAACTTCCTAAACGGAGTTGATTCACACTGAGTTTCAAGTTCTAGCATTAAGTGTTAATTCAGGGTAAGAACACCACTAGTGTGCTATTCTGGCCATAAACAGTGCAAATAGCACTCGCATCTGTTCCCAGCAAATACAGTGTATTGGACTGAAGAGAAGCTCCTGTTTTACTTAGTTTCCAGTACTGAGTTGAACTAGATATGCCCCGTTTGTGTAGGAAGCACAGTTCTCTTGTTCTGAGCTAGCTCACTGTACTGGCCCTATAGGAAACACAGTAGAGTGCAAGAGTGCCTGTTTCTCAAAAGCAGAGTGTTTTTCTTGTAAAGCCGACTGGGGTTCAATACAACTTCCTAAACGGAGTTGATTCACACTGAGTTTCAAGTTCTAGCATTAAGTGTTAATTCAGGGTAAGAACACCACTAGTGTGCTATTCTGGCCATAAACAGTGCAAATAGCACTCGCGTCTGTTCCCAGCAAATACAGTGTATTGGACTGAAGAGAAGCTCCTGTTTTACTTAGTTTCCAATACTGAGTTGAACTAGATATGCCCCGTTTGTGTAGGAAGCACAGTTCTCTTGTTCTGAGCTAGCTTACTGTACTGGCCCTATAGGAAACACAGTAGAGTGCAAGAGTGCCTGTTTCTCAAAAGCAGAGTGTTTTTCTTGTAAGGCCGACTGGGGTTCAATACAACTTCCTAAACGGAGTTGATTCACACTGAGTTTCAAGTTCTAGCATTAAGTGTTAATTCAGGGTAAGAACACCACTAGTGTGCTATTCTGGCCATAAACAGTGCAAATAGCACTCGCGTCTGTTCCCAGCAAATACAGTGTATTGGACTGAAGAGAAGCTCCTGTTTTACTTAGTTTCCAATACTGAGTTGAACTAGATATGCCCCGTTTGTGTAGGAAGCACAGTTCTCTTGTTCTGAGCTAGCTCACTGTACTGGCCCTATAGGAAACACAGTAGAGTGCAAGAGTGCCTGTTTCTCAAAAGCAGAGTGTTTTTCTTGTAAGGCCGACTGGGGTTCAATACAACTTCCTAAACGGAGTTGATTCACACTGAGTTTCAAGTTCTAGCATTAAGTGTTAATTCAGGGTAAGAACACCACTAGTGTGCTATTCTGGCCATAAACAGTGCAAATAGCACTCGCGTCTGTTCCCAGCAAATACAGTGTATTGGAATGAAGAGAAGCTCCTGTTTTACTTAGTTTCCAGTACTATGTTGAACTAGATATGCCCCGTTTGTGTAGGAAGCACAGTTCTCTTGTTCTGAGCTAGCTCACTGTACTGGCCCTATAGGAAACACAGTAGAGTGCAAGAGTGCCTGTTTCTCAAAAGCAGAGTGTTTTTCTTGTAAGGCCGACTGGGGTTCAATACAACTTCCTAAACGGAGTTGATTCACACTGAGTTTCAAGTTCTAGCATTAAGTGTTAATTCAGGGTAAGAACACCACTAGTGTGCTATTCTGGACATAAACAGTGCAAATAGCACTCGCGTCTGTTCCCAGCAAATACAGTGTATTGGACTGAAGAGAAGCTCCTGTTTTACTTAGTTTCCAATACTGAGTTGAACTAGATATGCCCCGTTTGTGTAGGAAGCACAGTTCTCTTGTTCTGAGCTAGCTCACTGTACTGGCCCTATAGGAAACACAGTAGAGTGCAAGAGTGCCTTTTTCTCAAAAGCAGAGTGTTTTTCTTGTAAGGCCGACTGGGGTTCAATACAACTTCCTAAACGGAGTTGATTCACACTGAGTTTCAAGTTCTAGCATTAAGTGTTAATTCAGGGTAAGAACACCACTAGTGTGCTATTCTGGCCATAAACAGTGCAAATAGCACTCGCGTCTGTTCCCAGCAAATACAGTGTATTGGACTGAAGAGAAGCTCCTGTTTTACTTAGTTTCCAGTACTGAGTTGAACTAGATATGCCCCGTTTGTGTAGGAAGCACAGTTCTCTTGTTCTGAGCTAGCTCACTGTACTGGCCCTATAGGAAACACAGTAGAGTGCAAGAGTGCCTGTTTCTCAAAAGCAGAGTGTTTTTCTTGTAAGGCCGACTGGGGTTCAATACAACTTCCTAAACGGAGTTGATTCACACTGAGTTTCAAGTTCTAGCATTAAGTGTTAATTCAGGGTAAGAACACGACTAGTGTGCTATTCTGGCCATAAACAGAGCAAATAGCACTCGCGTCTGTTCCCAGCAAATACAGTGTATTGGACTGAAGAGAAGCTCCTGTTTTACTTAGTTTCCAACACTGAGTTGAACTAGATATGCCCCGTTTGTGTAGGAAGCACAGTTCTCTTGTTCTGAGCTAGCTCACTGTACTGGCCCTATAGGAAACACAGTAGAGTGCAAGAGTGCCTGTTTCTCAAAAGCAGAGTGTTTTTCTTGTAAGGCCGACTGGGGTTCAATACAACTTCCTAAACGGAGTTGATTCACACTGAGTTTCAAGTTCTAGCATTAAGTGTTAATTCAGGGTAAGAACACCACTAGTGTGCTATTCTGGCCATAAACAGTGCAAATAGCACTCGCGTCTGTTCCCAGCAAATACAGTGTATTGGACTGAAGAGAAGCTCCTGTTTTACTTAGTTTCCAATACTGAGTTGAACTAGATATGTCCCGTTTGTGTAGGAAGCACAGTTCTCTTGTTCTGAGCTAGCTCACTGTACTGGCCCTATAGGAAACACAGTAGAGTGCAAGAGTGCCTGTTTCTCAAAAGCAGAGTGTTTTTCTTGTAAGGCCGACTGGGGTTCAATACAACTTCCTAAACGGAGTTGATTCACACTGAGTTTCAAGTTCTAGCATTAAGTGTTAATTCAGGGTAAGAACACCACTAGTGTGCTATTCTGGCCATAAACAGTGCAAATAGCACTCGCGTCTGTTCCCAGCAAATACAGTGTATTGGACTGAAGAGAAGCTCCTGTTTTACTTAGTTTCCAATACTGAGTTGAACTAGATATGCCCCGTTTGTGTAGGAAGCACAGTTCTCTTGTTCTGAGCTAGCTCACTGTACTGGCCCTATAGGAAACACAGTAGAGTGCAAGAGTGCCTGTTTCTCAAAAGCAGAGTGTTTTTCTTGTAAGGCCGACTGGGGTTCAATACAACTTCCTAAACGGAGTTGATTCACACTGAGTTTCAAGTTCTAGCATTAAGTGTTAATACAGGGTAAGAACACTACTATTGTGCTATTCTAGACATAACCAGTGCAAATAGCACTCGCGTCTGTTCCCAGCAAATACAGTGTATTGGACTGAAGAGAAGCTCCTGTTTTACTTAGTTTCCAGTACTGAGTTGAACTAGATATGCCCCGTTTGTGTAGGAAGCACAGTTCTCTTGTTCTGAGCTAGCTCACTGTACTGGCCCTATAGGAAACACAGTAGAGTGCAAGAGTGCCTGTTTCTCAAAAGCAGAGTGTTTTTCTTGTAAGGCCGACTGGGGTTCAATACAACTTCCTAAACGGAGTTGATTCACACTGAGTTTCAATTCTAGCATTAAGTGTTAATTCAGGGTAAGAACACCACTAGTGTGCTATTCTGGCCATAAACAGTGCAAATAGCACTCGCGTCTGTTCCCAGCAAATACAGTGTATTGGACTGAAGAGAAGCTCCTGTTTTACTTAGTTTCCAATACTGAGTTGAACTAGATATGCCCCGTTTGTGTAGGAAGCACAGTTCTCTTGTTCTGAGCTAGCTCACTGTACTGGCCCTATAGGAAACACAGTAGAGTGCAAGGGTGCCTGTTTCTCAAAAGCAGAGTGTTTTTCTTGTAAGGCCGACTGGGGTTCAATACAACTTCCTAAACGGAGTTGATTCACACTGAGTTTCAAGTTCTAGCATTAAGTGTTAATTCAGGGTAAGAACACCACTAGTGTGCTATTCTGGCCATAAACAGTGCAAATAGCACTCGCGTCTGTTCCCAGCAAATACAGTGTATTGGACTGAAGAGAAGCTCCTGTTTTACTTAGTTTCCAATACTGAGTTGAACTAGATATGCCCCGTTTGTGTAGGAAGCACAGTTCTCTTGTTCTGAGCTAGCTCACTGTACTGGCCCTATAGGAAACACAGTAGAGTGCAAGAGTGCCTGTTTCTCAAAAGCAGAGTGTTTTTCTTGTAAGGCCGACTGGGGTTCAATACAACTTCCTAAACGGAGTTGATTCACACTGAGTTTCAAGTTCTAGCATTAAGTGTTAATTCAGGGTAAGAACACCACTAGTGTGCTATTCTGGCCATAAACAGTGCAAATAGCACTCGCGTCTGTTCCCAGCAAATACAGTGTATTGGACTGAAGAGAAGCTCCTGTTTTACTTAGTTTCCAATACTGAGTTGAACTAGATATGCCCCGTTTGTGTAGGAAGCACAGTTCTCTTGTTCTGAGCTAGCTCACTGTACTGGCCCTATAGGAAACACAGTAGAGTGCAAGAGTGCCTGTTTCTCAAAAGCAGAGTGTTTTTCTTGTAAGGCCGACTGGGGTTCAATACAACTTCCTAAACGGAGTTGATTCACACTGAGTTTCAAGTTCTAGCATTAAGTGTTAATTCAGGGTAAGAACACGACTAGTGTGCTATTCTGGCCATAAACAGAGCAAATAGCACTCGCGTCTGTTCCCAGCAAATACAGTGTATTGGACTGAAGAGAAGCTCCTGTTTTACTTAGTTTCCAACACTGAGTTGAACTAGATATGCCCCGTTTGTGTAGGAAGCACAGTTCTCTTGTTCTGAGCTAGCTCACTGTACTGGCCCTATAGGAAACACAGTAGAGTGCAAGAGTGCCTGTTTCTCAAAAGCAGAGTGTTTTTCTTGTAAGGCCGACTGGGGTTCAATACAACTTCCTAAACGGAGTTGATTCACACTGAGTTTCAAGTTCTAGCATTAAGTGTTAATTCAGGGTAAGAACACCACTAGTGTGCTATTCTGGCCATAAACAGTGCAAATAGCACTCGCGTCTGTTCCCAGCAAATACAGTGTATTGGACTGAAGAGAAGCTCCTGTTTCACTTAGTTTCCAATACTGAGTTGAACTAGATATGCCCCGTTTGTGTAGGAAGCACAGTTCTCTTGTTCTGAGCTAGCTCACTGTACTGGCCCTATAGGAAACACAGTAGAGTGCAAGGGTGCCTGTTTCTCAAAAGCAGAGTGTTTTTCTTGTAAGGCCGACTGGGGTTCAATACAACTTCCTAAACGGAGTTGATTCACACTGAGTTTCAAGTTCTAGCATTAAGTGTTAATTCAGGGTAAGAACACCACTAGTGTGCTATTCTGGCCATAAACAGTGCAAATAGCACTCGCGTCTGTTCCCAGCAAATACAGTGTATTGGACTGAAGAGAAGCTCCTGTTTTACTTAGTTTCCAATACTGAGTTGAACTAGATATGCCCCGTTTGTGTAGGAAGCACAGTTCTCTTGTTCTGAGCTAGCTCACTGTACTGGCCCTATAGGAAACACAATAGGGTGCAAGAGTGCCTGTTTCTCAAAAGCAGAGTGTTTTTCTTGTAAGGCCGACTGGGGTTCAATACAACTTCCTAAACGGAGTTGATTCACACTGAGTTTCAAGTTCTAGCATTAAGTGTTAATTCAGGGTAAGAACACTACTATTTTGCTATTCTGGACATAAACAGTGCAAATAGCACTCGCGTCTGTTCCCAGCAAATACAGTGTATTGGACTGAAGAGAAGCTCCTGTTTTACTTAGTTTCCAGTACTGAGTTGAACTAGATATGCCCCGTTTGTGTAGGAAGCACAGTTCTCTTGTTCTGAGCTAGCTCACTGTACTGGCCCTATAGGAAACACAGTAGAGTGCAAGAGTGCCTGTTTCTCAAAAGCAGAGTGTTTTTCTTGTAAGGCCGACTGGGGTTCAATACAACTTCCTAAACGGAGTTGATTCACACTGAGTTTCAAGTTCTAGCATTAAGTGTTAATTCAGGGTAAGAACACCACTAGTGTGCTATTCTGGCCATAAACAGTGCAAATAGCACTCGCGTCTGTTCCCAGCAAATACAGTGTATTGGACTGAAGAGAAGCTCCTGTTTTACTTAGTTTCCAATACTGAGTTGAACTAGATATGCCCCGTTTGTGTAGGAAGCACAGTTCTCTTGTTCTGAGCTAGCTCACTGTACTGGCCCTATAGGAAACACAGTAGAGTGCAAGAGTGCCTGTTTCTCAAAAGCAGAGTGTTTTTCTTGTAAGGCCGACTGGGGTTCAATACAACTTCCTAAACGGAGTTGATTCACACTGAGTTTCAAGTTCTAGCATTAAGTGTTAATACAGGGTAAGAACACTACTATTGTGCTATTCTAGACATAACCAGTGCAAATAGCACTCGCGTCTGTTCCCAGCAAATACAGTGTATTGGACTGAAGAGAAGCTCCTGTTTTACTTAGTTTCCAGTACTGAGTTGAACTAGATATGCCCCGTTTGTGTAGGAAGCACAGTTCTCTTGTTCTGAGCTAGCTCACTGTACTGGCCCTATAGGAAACACAGTAGAGTGCAAGAGTGCCTGTTTCTCAAAAGCAGAGTGTTTTTCTTGTAAGGCCGACTGGGGTTCAATACAACTTCCTAAACGGAGTTGATTCACACTGAGTTTCAAGTTCTAGCATTAAGTGTTAATTCAGGGTAAGAACACCACTAGTGTGCTATTCTGGCCATAAACAGTGCAAATAGCACTCGCGTCTGTTCCCAGCAAATACAGTGTATTGGACTGAAGAGAAGCTCCTGTTTTACTTAGTTTCCAATACTGAGTTGAACTAGATATGCCCCGTTTGTGTAGGAAGCACAGTTCTCTTGTTCTGAGCTAGCTCACTGTACTGGCCCTATAGGAAACACAGTAGAGTGCAAGGGTGCCTGTTTCTCAAAAGCAGAGTGTTTTTCTTGTAAGGCCGACTGGGGTTCAATACAACTTCCTAAACGGAGTTGATTCACACTGAGTTTCAAGTTCTAGCATTAAGTGTTAATTCAGGGTAAGAACACCACTAGTGTGCTATTCTGGCCATAAACAGTGCAAATAGCACTCGCGTCTGTTCCCAGCAAATACAGTGTATTGGACTGAAGAGAAGCTCCTGTTTTACTTAGTTTCCAGTACTGAGTTGAACTAGATATGCCCCGTTTGTGTAGGAAGCACAGTTCTCTTGTTCTGAGCTAGCTCACTGTACTGGCCCTATAGGAAACACAGTAGAGTGCAAGAGTGCCTGTTTCTCAAAAGCAGAGTGTTTTTCTTGTAAGGCCGACTGGGGTTCAATACAACTTCCTAAACGGAGTTGATTCACACTGAGTTTCAAGTTCTAGCATTAAGTGTTAATTCAGGGTAAGAACACCACCAGTGTGCTATTCTGGCCATAAACAGTGCAAATAGCACTCGCGTCTGTTCCCAGCAAATACAGTGTATTGGACTGAAGAGAAGCTCCTGTTTTACTTAGTTTCCAATACTGAGTTGAACTAGATATGCCCCGTTTGTGTAGGAAGCACAGTTCTCTTGTTCTGAGCTAGCTCACTGTACTGGCCCTATAGGAAACACAGTAGAGTGCAAGAGTGCACGTTTCTCAAAAGCAGAGTGTTTTTCTTGTAAGGCCGACTGGGGTTCAATACAACTTCCTAAACGGAGTTGATTCACACTGAGTTTCAAGTTCTAGCATTAAGTGTTAATTCAGGGTAAGAACACCACTAGTGTGCTATTCTGGCCATAAACAGTGCAAATAGCACTCGCGTCTGTTCCCAGCAAATACAGTGTATTGGACTGAAGAGAAGCTCCTGTTTTACTTAGTTTCCAATACTGAGTTGAACTAGATATGCCCCGTTTGTGTAGGAAGCACAGTTCTCTTGTTCTGAGCTAGCTCACTGTACTGGCCCTATAGGAAACACAGTAGAGTGCAAGAGTGCCTGTTTCTCAAAAGCAGAGTGTTTTTCTTGTAAGGCCGACTGGGGTTCAATACAACTTCATAAACGGAGTTGATTCACACTGAGTTTCAAGTTCTAGCATTAAGTGTTAATTCAGGGTAAGAACACCACTATTGTACTATTCTGGACATAAACAGTGCAAATAGCACTCGCGTCTGTTCCCAGCAAATACAGTGTATTGGACTGAAGAGAAGCTCCTGTTTTACTTAGTTTCCAATACTGAGTTGAACTAGATATGCCCCGTTTGTGTAGGAAGCACAGTTCTCTTGTTCTGAGCTAGCTCACTGTACTGGCCCTATAGGAAACACAGTAGAGTGCAAGAGTGCACGTTTCTCAAAAGCAGAGTGTTTTTCTTGTAAGGCCGACTGGGGTTCAATACAACTTCCTAAACGGAGTTGATTCACACTGAGTTTCAAGTTCTAGCATTAAGTGTTAATTCAGGGTAAGAACACCACTAGTGTGCTATTCTGGCCATAAACAGTGCAAATAGCACTCGCGTCTGTTCCCAGCAAATACAGTGTATTGGACTGAAGAGAAGCTCCTGTTTTACTTAGTTTCCAATACTGAGTTGAACTAGATATGCCCCGTTTGTGTAGGAAGCACAGTTCTCTTGTTCTGAGCTAGCTCACTGTACTGGCCCTATAGGAAACACAGTAGAGTGCAAGAGTGCCTGTTTCTCAAAAGCAGAGTGTTTTTCTTGTAAGGCCGACTGGGGTTCAATACAACTTCATAAACGGAGTTGATTCACACTGAGTTTCAAGTTCTAGCATTAAGTGTTAATTCAGGGTAAGAACACCACTATTGTACTATTCTGGACATAAACAGTGCAAATAGCACTCGCGTCTGTTCCCAGCAAATACAGTGTATTGGACTGAAGAGAAGCTCCTGTTTTACTTAGTTTCCAATACTGAGTTGAACTAGATATGCCCCGTTTGTGTAGGAAGCACAGTTCTCTTGTTCTGAGCTAGCTCACTGTACTGGCCCTCTAGGAAACACAGTAGAGTGCAAGAGTGCCTGTTTCTCAAAAGCAGAGTGTTTTTCTTGTAAGGCCGACTGGGGTTCAATACAACTTCCTAAACGGAGTTGATTCACACTGAGTTTCAAGTTCTAGCATTAAGTGTTAATTCAGGGTAAGAACACCACTAGTGTGCTATTCTGGCCATAAACAGTGCAAATAGCACTCGCGTCTGTTCCCAGCAAATACAGTGTATTGGACTGAAGAGAAGCTCCTGTTTTACTTAGTTTCCAGTACTGAGTTGAACTAGATATGCCCCGTTTGTGTAGGAAGCACAGTTCTCTTGTTCTGAGCTAGCTCACTGTACTGGCCCTATAGGAAACACAGTAGAGTGCAAGAGTGCCTGTTTCTCAAAAGCAGAGTGTTTTTCTTGTAAGGCCGACTGGGGTTCAATACAACTTCCTAAACGGAGTTGATTCACACTGAGTTTCAAGTTCTAGCATTAAGTGTTAATTCAGGGTAAGAACACAACTAGTGTGCTTTCTGGCCATAAACAGAGCAAATAGCACTCGCGTCTGTTCCCAGCAAATACAGTGTATTGGACTGAAGAGAAGCTCCTGTTTTACTTAGTTTCCAATACTGAGTTGAACTAGATAACCCCGTTTGTGTAGGACGCACAGTTCTCTTGTTCTGAGCTAGCTCACTGTACTGGCCCTATAGGAAACACAGTAGAGTGCAAGAGTGCCTGTTTCTCAAAAGCAGTGTTTTTCTTGTAAGGCCGACTGGGGTTCAATACAACTTCCTAAACGGAGTTGATTCACACTGAGTTTCAAGTTCTAGCATTAAGTGTTAATTCAGGGTAAGAACACCACTAGTGTGCTATTCTGGCCATAAACAGTGCAAATAGCACTCGCGTCTGTTCCCAGCAAATACAGTGTATTGGACTGAAGAGAAGCTCCTGTTTTACTTAGTTTCCAGTACTGAGTTGAACTAGATATGCCCCGTTTGTGTAGGAAGCACAGTTCTCTTGTTCTGAGCTAGCTCACTGTACTGGCCCTATAGGAAACACAGTAGAGTGCAAGAGTGCCTGTTTCTCAAAAGCAGAGTGTTTTTCTTGTAAGGCCGACTGGGGTTCAATACAACTTCCTAAACGGAGTTGATTCACACTGAGTTTCAAGTTCTAGCATTAAGTGTTAATTCAGGGTAAGAACACCACTAGTGTGCTATTCTGGCCATAAACAGTGCAAATAGCACTCGCGTCTGTTCCCAGCAAATACAGTGTATTGGACTGAAGAGAAGCTCCTGTTTTACTTAGTTTCCAGTACTGAGTTGAACTAGATATGCCCCGTTTGTGTAGGAAGCACAGTTCTCTTGTTCTGAGCTAGCTCACTGTACTGGCCCTATAGGAAACACAGTAGAGTGCAAGAGTGCCTGTTTCTCAAAAGCAGAGTGTTTTTCTTGTAAGGCCGACTGGGGTTCAATACAACTTCCTAAACGGAGTTGATTCACACTGAGTTTCAAGTTCTAGCATTAAGTGTTAATTCAGGGTAAGAACACCACTAGTGTGCTATTCTGGCCATAAACAGTGCAAATAGCACTCGCGTCTGTTCCCAGCAAATACAGTGTATTGGACTGAAGAGAAGCTCCTGTTTTACTTAGTTTCCAATACTGAGTTGAACTAGATATGCCCCGTTTGTGTAGGAAGCACAGTTCTCTTGTTCTGAGCTAGCTCACTGTACTGGCCCTATAGGAAACACAGTAGAGTGCAAGAGTGCACGTTTCTCAAAAGCAGAGTGTTTTTCTTGTAAGGCCGACTGGGGTTCAATACAACTTCCTAAACGGAGTTGATTCACACTGAGTTTCAAGTTCTAGCATTAAGTGTTAATTCAGGGTAAGAACACCACTAGTGTGCTTTTCTGGCCATAAACAGTGCAAATAGCACTCGCATCTGTTCCCAGCAAATACAGTGTATTGGACTGAAGAGAAGCTCCTGTTTTACTTAGTTTCCAATACTGAGTTGAACTAGATATGCCCCGAATGTGTAGGAAGCACAGTTCTCTTGTTCTGAGCTAGATCACTGTACTGGCCCTATAGGAAACACAGTAGAGTGCAAGAGTGCCTGTTTCTCAAAAGCAGAGTGTTTTTCTTGTAAGGCCGACTGGGGTTCAATACAACTTCCTAAACGGAGTTGATTCACACTGAGTTTCAAGTTCTAGCATTAAGTGTTAATTCAGGGTAAGAACACCACTAGTGTGCTATTCTGGCCATAAACAGTGCAAATAGCACTCGCGTCTGTTCCCAGCAAATACAGTGTATTGGACTGAAGAGAAGCTCCTGTTTTACTTAGTTTCCAGTACTGAGTTGAACTAGATATGCCCCGTTTGTGTAGGAAGCACAGTTCTCTTGTTCTGAGCTAGCTCACTGTACTGGCCCTATAGGAAACACAGTAGAGTGCAAGAGTGCCTGTTTCTCAAAAGCAGAGTGTTTTTCTTGTAAGGCCGACTGGGGTTCAATACAACTTCCTAAACGGAGTTGATTCACACTGAGTTTCAAGTTCTAGCATTAAGTGTTAATTCAGGGTAAGAACACCACTAGTGTGCTATTCTGGCCATAAACAGTGCAAATAGCACTCGCGTCTGTTCCCAGCAAATACAGTGTATTGGACTGAAGAGAAGCTCCTGTTTTACTTAGTTTCCAATACTGAGTTGAACTAGATATGCCCCGTTTGTGTAGGAAGCACAGTTCTCTTGTTCTGAGCTAGCTCACTGTACTGGCCCTATAGGAAACACAGTAGAGTGCAAGAGTGCACGTTTCTCAAAAGCAGAGTGTTTTTCTTGTAAGGCCGACTGGGGTTCAATACAACTTCCTAAACGGAGTTGATTCACACTGAGTTTCAAGTTCTAGCATTAAGTGTTAATTCAGGGTAAGAACACCACTAGTGTGCTATTCTGGACATAAACAGTGCAAATAGCACTCGCGTCTGTTCCCAGCAAATACAGTGTATTGGACTGAAGAGAAGCTCCTGTTTTACTTAGTTTCCAATACTGGGTTGAACTAGATATGCCCCGTTTGTGTAGGAAGCACAGTTCTCTTGTTCTGAGCTAGCTCACTGTACTGGCCCTCTAGGAAACACAGTAGAGTGCAAGAGTGCCTGTTTCTCAAAAGCAGAGTGTTTTTCTTGTAAGGCCGACTGGGGTTCAATACAACTTCATAAACGGAGTTGATTCACACTGAGTTTCAAGTTCTAGCATTAAGTGTTAATTCAGGGTAAGAACACCACTATTGTACTATTCTGGACATAAACAGTGCAAATAGCACTCGCGTCTGTTCCCAGCAAATACAGTGTATTGGACTGAAGAGAAGCTCCTGTTTTACTTAGTTTCCAAAACTGAGTTGAACTAGATATGCCCCGTTTGTGTAGGAAGCACAGTTCTCTTGTTCTGAGCTAGCTCACTGTACTGGCCCTATAGGAAACACAGTAGAGTGCAAGAGTGCCTGTTTCTCAAAAGCAGAGTGTTTTTCTTGTAAGGCCGACTGGGGTTCAATACAACTTCCTAAACGGAGTTGATTCACACTGAGTTTCAAGTTCTAGCATTAAGTGTTAATTCAGGGTAAGAACACCACTAGTGTGCTATTCTGGCCATAAACAGAGCAAATAGCACTCGCGTCTGTTCCCAGCAAATACAGTGTATTGGACTGAAGAGATGCTCCTGTTTTACTTAGTTTCCAATACTGAGTTGAACTAGATAACCCCGTTTGTGTAGGAAGCACAGTTCTCTTGTTCTGAGCTAGCTCACTGTACTGGCCCTATAGGAAACACAGTAGAGTGCAAGAGTGCCTGTTTCTCAAAAGCAGAGTGTTTTTCTTGTAAGGCCGACTGGGGTTCAATACAACTTCCTAAACGGAGTTGATTCACACTGAGTTTCAAGTTCTAGCATTAAGTGTTAATTCAGGGTAAGAACACCACTAGTGTGCTATTCTGGCCATAAACAGTGCAAATAGCACTCGCGTCTGTTCCCAGCAAATACAGTGTATTGGACTGAAGAGAAGCTCCTGTTTTACTTAGTTTCCAATACTGAGTTGAACTAGATATGCCCCGTTTGTGTAGGAAGCACAGTTCTCTTGTTCTGAGCTAGCTCACTGTACTGGCCCTATAGGAAACACAGTAGAGTGCAAGAGTGCCTGTTTCTCAAAAGCAGAGTGTTTTTCTTGTAAGGCCGACTGGGGTTCAATACAACTTCCTAAACAGAGTTGATTCACACTGAGTTTCAAGTTCTAGCATTAAGTGTTAATTCAGGGTAAGAACACCACTAGTGTGCTATTCTGGCCATAAACAGTGCAAATAGCACTCGCGTCTGTTCCCAGCAAATACAGTGTATAGGACTGAAGAGAAGCTCCTGTTTTACTTAGTTTCCAATACTGAGTTGAACTAGATATGCCCCGTTTGTGTAGGAAGCACAGTTCTCTTGTTCTGAGCTAGCTCACTGTACTGGCCCTATAGGAAACACAGTAGAGTGCAAGAGTGCCTGTTTCTCAAAAGCAGAGTGTTTTTCTTGTAAGGCCGACTGGGGTTCAATACAACTTCCTAAACGGAGTTGATTCACACTGAGTTTCAAGTTCTAGCATTAAGTGTTAATTCAGGGTAAGAACACCACTAGTGTGCTTTCTGGCCATAAACAGAGCAAATAGCACTCGCGTCTGTTCCCAGCAAATACAGTGTATTGGACTGAAGAGAAGCTCCTGTTTTACTTAGTTTCCAATACTGAGTTGAACTAGATAACCCCGTTTGTGTAGGAAGCACAGTTCTCTTGTTCTGAGCTAGCTCACTGTACTGGCCCTATAGGAAACACAGTAGAGTGCAAGAGTGCCTGTTTCTCAAAAGCAGTGTTTTTCTTGTAAGGCCGACTGGGGTTCAATACAACTTCCTAAACGGAGTTGATTCACACTGAGTTTCAAGTTCTAGCATTAAGTGTTAATTCAGGGTAAGAACACCACTAGTGTGCTATTCTGGACATAAACAGTGCAAATAGCACTCGCGTCTGTTCCCAGCAAATACAGTGTATTGGACTGAAGAGAAGCTCCTGTTTTACTTAGTTTCCAGTACTGAGTTGAACTAGATATGCCCCGTTTGTGTAGGAAGCACAGTTCTCTTGTTCTGAGCTAGCTCACTGTACTGGCCCTATAGGAAACACAGTAGAGTGCAAGAGTGCCTGTTTCTCAAAAGCAGAGTGTTTTTCTTGTAAGGCCGACTGGGGTTCAATACAACTTCCTAAACGGAGTTGATTCACACTGAGTTTCAAGTTCTAGCATTAAGTGTTAATTCAGGGTAAGAACACCACTAGTGTGCTATTCTGGCCATAAACAGTGCAAATAGCACTCGCATCTGTTCCCAGCAAATACAGTGTATTGGACTGAAGAGAAGCTCCTGTTTTACTTAGTTTCCAATACTGAGTTGAACTAGATATGTCCCGTTTGTGTAGGAAGCACAGTTCTCTTGTTCTGAGCTAGCTCACTGTACTGGCCCTATAGGAAACACAGTAGAGTGCAAGAGTGCCTGTTTCTCAAAAGCAGAGTGTTTTTCTTGTAAGGCCGACTGGGGTTCAATACAACTTCCTAAACGGAGTTGATTCACACTGAGTTTCAAGTTCTAGCATTAAGTGTTAATTCAGGGTAAGAACACCACTAGTGTGCTATTCTGGCCATAAACAGTGCAAATAGCACTCGCGTCTGTTCCCAGGAAATACAGTGTATTGGACTGAAGAGAAGCTCCTGTTTTACTTAGTTTCCAATACTGAGTTGAACTAGATATGCCCCGTTTGTGTAGGAAGCACAGTTCTCTTGTTCTGAGCTAGCTCACTGTACTGGCCCTATAGGAAACACAGTAGAGTGCAAGAGTGCCTGTTTCTCAAAAGCAGAGTGTTTTTCTTGTAAGGCCGACTGGGGTTCAATACAACTTCCTAAACGGAGTTGATTCACACTGAGTTTCAAGTTCTAGCATTAAGTGTTAATTCAGGGTAAGAACACCACTAGTGTGCTATTCTGGCCATAAACAGTGCAAATAGCACTCGCGTCTGTTCCCAGCAAATACAGTGTATTGGACTGAAGAGAAGCTCCTGTTTTACTTAGTTTCCAATACTGAGTTGAACTAGATATGCCCCGTTTGTGTAGGAAGCACAGTTCTCTTGTTCTGAGCTAGCTCACTGTACTGGCCCTATAGGAAACACAGTAGAGTGCAAGAGTGCACGTTTCTCAAAAGCAGAGTGTTTTTCTTGTAAGGCCGACTGGGGTTCAATACAACTTCCTAAACGGAGTTGATTCACACTGAGTTTCAAGTTCTAGCATTAAGTGTTAATTCAGGGTAAGAACACCACTAGTGTGCTATTCTGGACATAAACAGTGCAAATAGCACTCGCGTCTGTTCCCAGCAAATACAGTGTATTGGACTGAAGAGAAGCTCCTGTTTTACTTAGTTTCCAATACTGGGTTGAACTAGATATGCCCCGTTTGTGTAGGAAGCACAGTTCTCTTGTTCTGAGCTAGCTCACTGTACTGGCCCTCTAGGAAACACAGTAGAGTGCAAGAGTGCCTGTTTCTCAAAAGCAGAGTGTTTTTCTTGTAAGGCCGACTGGGGTTCAATACAACTTCCTAAACGGAGTTGATTCACACTGAGTTTCAAGTTCTAGCATTAAGTGTTAATTCAGGGTAAGAACACCACTAGTGTGCTATTCTGGCCATAAACAGTGCAAATAGCACTCGCGTCTGTTCCCAGGAAATACAGTGTATTGGACTGAAGAGAAGCTCCTGTTTTACTTAGTTTCCAAAACTGAGTTGAACTAGATATGCCCCGTTTGTGTAGGAAGCACAGTTCTCTTGTTCTGAGCTAGCTCACTGTACTGGCCCTATAGGAAACACAGTAGAGTGCAAGAGTGCCTGTTTCTCAAAAGCAGAGTGTTTTTCTTGTAAGGCCGACTGGGGTTCAATACAACTTCCTAAACGGAGTTGATTCACACTGAGTTTCAAGTTCTAGCATTAAGTGTTAATTCAGGGTAAGAACACCACTAGTGTGCTATTCTGGCCATAAACAGAGCAAATAGCACTCGCGTCTGTTCCCAGCAAATACAGTGTATTGGACTGAAGAGATGCTCCTGTTTTACTTAGTTTCCAATACTGAGTTGAACTAGATAACCCCGTTTGTGTAGGAAGCACAGTTCTCTTGTTCTGAGCTAGCTCACTGTACTGGCCCTATAGGAAACACAGTAGAGTGCAAGAGTGCCTGTTTCTCAAAAGCAGAGTGTTTTTCTTGTAAGGCCGACTGGGGTTCAATACAACTTCCTAAACGGAGTTGATTCACACTGAGTTTCAAGTTCTAGCATTAAGTGTTAATTCAGGGTAAGAACACCACTAGTGTGCTATTCTGGCCATAAACAGTGCAAATAGCACTCGCGTCTGTTCCCAGCAAATACAGTGTATTGGACTGAAGAGAAGCTCCTGTTTTACTTAGTTTCCAATACTGAGTTGAACTAGATATGCCCCGTTTGTGTAGGAAGCACAGTTCTCTTGTTCTGAGCTAGCTCACTGTACTGGCCCTATAGGAAACACAGTAGAGTGCAAGAGTGCCTGTTTCTCAAAAGCAGAGTGTTTTTCTTGTAAGGCCGACTGGGGTTCAATACAACTTCCTAAACAGAGTTGATTCACACTGAGTTTCAAGTTCTAGCATTAAGTGTTAATTCAGGGTAAGAACACCACTAGTGTGCTATTCTGGCCATAAACAGTGCAAATAGCACTCGCGTCTGTTCCCAGCAAATACAGTGTATAGGACTGAAGAGAAGCTCCTGTTTTACTTAGTTTCCAATACTGAGTTGAACTAGATATGCCCCGTTTGTGTAGGAAGCACAGTTCTCTTGTTCTGAGCTAGCTCACTGTACTGGCCCTATAGGAAACACAGTAGAGTGCAAGAGTGCCTGTTTCTCAAAAGCAGAGTGTTTTTCTTGTAAGGCCGACTGGGGTTCAATACAACTTCCTAAACGGAGTTGATTCACACTGAGTTTCAAGTTCTAGCATTAAGTGTTAATTCAGGGTAAGAACACCACTAGTGTGCTTTCTGGCCATAAACAGAGCAAATAGCACTCGCGTCTGTTCCCAGCAAATACAGTGTATTGGACTGAAGAGAAGCTCCTGTTTTACTTAGTTTCCAATACTGAGTTGAACTAGATAACCCCGTTTGTGTAGGAAGCACAGTTCTCTTGTTCTGAGCTAGCTCACTGTACTGGCCCTATAGGAAACACAGTAGAGTGCAAGAGTGCCTGTTTCTCAAAAGCAGTGTTTTTCTTGTAAGGCCGACTGGGGTTCAATACAACTTCCTAAACGGAGTTGATTCACACTGAGTTTCAAGTTCTAGCATTAAGTGTTAATTCAGGGTAAGAACACCACTAGTGTGCTATTCTGGCCATAAACAGTGCAAATAGCACTCGCGTCTGTTCCCAGCAAATACAGTGTATTGGACTGAAGAGAAGCTCCTGTTTTACTTAGTTTCCAGTACTGAGTTGAACTAGATATGCCCCGTTTGTGTAGGAAGCACAGTTCTCTTGTTCTGAGCTAGCTCACTGTACTGGCCCTATAGGAAACACAGTAGAGTGCAAGAGTGCCTGTTTCTCAAAAGCAGAGTGTTTTTCTTGTAAGGCCGACTGGGGTTCAATACAACTTCCTAAACGGAGTTGATTCACACTGAGTTTCAAGTTCTAGCATTAAGTGTTAATTCAGGGTAAGAACACCACTAGTGTGCTATTCTGGCCATAAACAGTGCAAATAGCACTCGCATCTGTTCCCAGCAAATACAGTGTATTGGACTGAAGAGAAGCTCCTGTTTTACTTAGTTTCCAATACTGAGTTGAACTAGATATGTCCCGTTTGTGTAGGAAGCACAGTTCTCTTGTTCTGAGCTAGCTCACTGTACTGGCCCTATAGGAAACACAGTAGAGTGCAAGAGTGCCTGTTTCTCAAAAGCAGAGTGTTTTTCTTGTAAGGCCGACTGGGGTTCAATACAACTTCCTAAACGGAGTTGATTCACACTGAGTTTCAAGTTCTAGCATTAAGTGTTAATTCAGGGTAAGAACACCACTAGTGTGCTATTCTGGCCATAAACAGTGCAAATAGCACTCGCGTCTGTTCCCAGGAAATACAGTGTATTGGACTGAAGAGAAGCTCCTGTTTTACTTAGTTTCCAATACTGAGTTGAACTAGATATGCCCCGTTTGTGTAGGAAGCACAGTTCTCTTGTTCTGAGCTAGCTCACTGTACTGGCCCTATAGGAAACACAGTAGAGTGCAAGAGTGCCTGTTTCTCAAAAGCAGAGTGTTTTCCTTGTAAGGCCGACTGGGGTTCAATACAACTTCCTAAACGGAGTTGATTCACACTGAGTTTCAAGTTCTAGCATTAAGTGTTAATTCAGGGTAAGAACACCACTAGTGTGCTATTCTGGCCATAAACAGTGCAAATAGCACTCGCGTCTGTTCCCAGCAAATACAGTGTATAGGACTGAAGAGAAGCTCCTGTTTTACTTAGTTTCCAATACTGAGTTGAACTAGATATGCCCCGTTTGTGTAGGAAGCACAGTTCTCTTGTTCTGAGCTAGCTCACTGTACTGGCCCTATAGGAAACACAGTAGAGTGCAAGAGTGCCTGTTTCTCAAAAGCAGAGTGTTTTTCTTGTAAGGCCGACTGGGGTTCAATACAACTTCCTAAACGGAGTTGATTCACACTGAGTTTCAAGTTCTAGCATTAAGTGTTAATTCAGGGTAAGAACACCACTAGTGTGCTATTCTGGACATAAACAGTGCAAATAGCACTCGCGTCTGTTCCCAGCAAATACAGTGTATTGGACTGAAGAGAAGCTCCTGTTTTACTTAGTTTCCAATACTGAGTTGAACTAGATATGCCCCGTTTGTGTAGGAAGCACAGTTCTCTTGTTCTGAGCTAGCTCACTGTACTGGCCCTATAGGAAACACAGTAGAGTGCAAGAGTGCCTGTTTCTCAAAAGCAGAGTGTTTTTCTTGTAAGGCCGACTGGGGTTCAATACAACTTCCTAAACGGAGTTGATTCACACTGAGTTTCAAGTTCTAGCATTAAGTGTTAATTCAGGGTAAGAACACCACTAGTGTGCTATTCTGGCCATAAACAGTACAAATAGCACTCGCGTCTGTTCCCAGCAAATACAGTGTATTGGACTGAAGAGAAGCTCCTGTTTTACTTAGTTTCCAGTACTGAGTTGAACTAGATATGCCCCGTTTGTGTAGGAAGCACAGTTCTCTTGTTCTGAGCTAGCTCACTGTACTGGCCCTATAGGAAACACAGTAGAGTGCAAGAGTGCCTGTTTCTCAAAAGCAGAGTGTTTTTCTTGTAAGGCCGACTGGGGTTCAATACAACTTCCTAAACAGAGTTGATTCACACTGAGTTTCAAGTTCTAGCATTAAGTGTTAATTCAGGGTAAGAACACCACTAGTGTGCTATTCTGGCCATAAACAGTGCAAATAGCACTCGCGTCTGTTCCCAGCAAATACAGTGTATTGGACTGAAGAGAAGCTCCTGTTTTACTTAGTTTCCAGTACTGAGTTGAACTAGATATGCCCCGTTTGTGTAGGAAGCACAGTTCTCTTGTTCTGAGCTAGCTCACTGTACTGGCCCTATAGGAAACACAGTAGAGTGCAAGAGTGCCTGTTTCTCAAAAGCAGAGTGTTTTTCTTGTAAGGCCGACTGGGGTTCAATACAACTTCCTAAACGGAGTTGATTCACACTGAGTTTCAAGTTCTAGCATTAAGTGTTAATTCAGGGTAAGAACACCACTAGTGTGCTATTCTGGCCATAAACAGTGCAAATAGCACTCGCGTCTGTTCCCAGCAAATACAGTGTATTGGACTGAAGAGAAGCTCCTGTTTTACTTAGTTTCCAATACTGAGTTGAACTAGATATGCCCCGTTTGTGTAGGAAGCACAGTTCTCTTGTTCTGAGCTAGCTCACTGTACTGGCCCTCTAGGAAACACAGTAGAGTGCAAGAGTGCCTGTTTCTCAAAAGCAGAGTGTTTTTCTTGTAAGGCCGACTGGGGTTCAATACAACTTCATAAACGGAGTTGATTCACACTGAGTTTCAAGTTCTAGCATTAAGTGTTAATTCAGGGTAAGAACACCACTATTGTACTATTCTGGACATAAACAGTGCAAATAGCACTCGCGTCTGTTCCCAGCAAATACAGTGTATTGGACTGAAGAGAAGCTCCTGTTTTACTTAGTTTCCAATACTGAGTTGAACTAGATATGTCCCGTTTGTGTAGGAAGCACAGTTCTCTTGTTCTGAGCTAGCTCACTGTACTGGCCCTATAGGAAACACAGTAGAGTGCAAGAGTGCCTGTTTCTCAAAAGCAGAGTGTTTTTCTTGTAAGGCCGACTGGGGTTCAATACAACTTCCTAAACGGAGTTGATTCACACTGAGTTTCAAGTTCTAGCATTAAGTGTTAATTCAGGGTAAGAACACCACTAGTGTGCTATTCTGGCCATAAACAGTGCAAATAGCACTCGCGTCTGTTCCCAGGAAATACAGTGTATTGGACTGAAGAGAAGCTCCTGTTTTACTTAGTTTCCAATACTGAGTTGAACTAGATATGCCCCGTTTGTGTAGGAAGCACAGTTCTCTTGTTCTGAGCTAGCTCACTGTACTGGCCCTATAGGAAACACAGTAGAGTGCAAGAGTGCCTTTTTCTCAAAAGCAGAGTGTTTTCCTTGTAAGGCCTACTGGGGTTCAATACAACTTCCTAAACGGAGTTGATTCACACTGAGTTTCAAGTTCTAGCATTAAGTGTTAATTCAGGGTAAGAACACCACTAGTGTGCTATTCTGGCCATAAACAGTGCAAATAGCACTCGCGTCTGTTCCCAGCAAATACAGTGTATTGGACTGAAGAGAAGCTCCTGTTTTACTTAGTTTCCAATACTGAGTTGAACTAGATATGCCCCGTTTGTGTAGGAAGCACAGTTCTCTTGTTCTGAGCTAGCTCACTGTACTGGCCCTATAGGAAACACAGTAGAGTGCAAGAGTGCCTGTTTCTCAAAAGCAGAGTGTTTTTCTTGTAAGGCCGACTGGGGTTCAATACAACTTCCTAAACAGAGTTGATTCACACTGAGTTTCAAGTTCTAGCATTAAGTGTTAATTCAGGGTAAGAACACCACTATTGTGCTATTCTGGCCATAAACAGTGCAAATAGCACTAGCGTCTGTTCCCAGCAAATACAGTGTATAGGACTGAAGAGAAGCTCCTGTTTTACTTAGTTTCCAATACTGAGTTGAACTAGATATGCCCCGTTTGTGTAGGAAGCACAGTTCTCTTGTTCTGAGCTAGCTCACTGTACTGGCCCTATAGGAAACACAGTAGAGTGCAAGAGTGCCTGTTTCTCAAAAGCAGAGTGTTTTTCTTGTAAGGCCGACTGGGGTTCAATACAACTTCCTAAACGGAGTTGATTCACACTGAGTTTCAAGTTCTAGCATTAAGTGTTAATTCAGGGTAAGAACACCACTAGTGTGCTATTCTGGCCATAAACAGTGCAAATAGCACTCGCGTCTGTTCCCAGCAAATACAGTGTATTGGACTGAAGAGAAGCTCCTGTTTTACTTAGTTTCCAATACTGAGTTGAACTAGATATGCCCCGTTTGTGTAGGAAGCACAGTTCTCTTGTTCTGAGCTAGCTCACTGTACTGGCCCTATAGGAAACACAGTAGAGTGCAAGAGTGCCTGTTTCTCAAAAGCAGAGTGTTTTTCTTGTAAGGCCGACTGGGGTTCAATACAACTTCCTAAACGGAGTTGATTCACACTGAGTTTCAAGTTCTAGCATTAAGTGTTAATTCAGGGTAAGAACACCACTAGTGTGCTATTCTGGCCATAAACAGTGCAAATAGCACTCGCGTCTGTTCCCAGCAAATACAGTGTATTGGACTGAAGAGAAGCTCCTGTTTTACTTAGTTTCCAGTACTGAGTTGAACTAGATATGCCCCGTTTGTGTAGGAAGCACAGTTCTCTTTTTTGAGCTAGCTCACTGTACTGGCCCTATAGGAAACACAGTAGAGTGCAAGAGTGCCTGTTTCTCAAAAGCAGAGTGTTTTTCTTGTAAGGCCGACTGGGGTTCAATACAACTTCCTAAACGGAGTTGATTCACACTGAGATTCAAGTTCTAGCATTAAGTGTTAATTCAGGGTAAGAACACCACTATTGTGCTATTCTGGACATAAACAGTGCAAATAGCACTCGCGTCTGTTCCCAGCAAATACAGTGTATTGGACTGAAGAGAAGCTCCTGTTTTACTTAGTTTCCAATACTGAGTTGAACTAGATATGCCCCGTTTGTGTAGGAAGCACAGTTCTCTTGTTCTGAGCTAGCTCACTGTACTGGCCCTATAGGATTCACAGTAGAGTGCAAGAGTGCCTGTTTCTCAAAAGCAGAGTGTTTTTCTTGTAAGGCCGACTGGGGTTCAATACAACTTCCTAAACGGAGTTGATTCACACTGAGTTTCAAGTTCTAGCATTAAGTGTTAATTCAGGGTAAGAACACCACTAGTGTGCTATTCTGGCCATAAACAGTGCAAATAGCACTCGCGTCTGTTCCCAGCAAATACAGTGTATTGGACTGAAGAGAAGCTCCTGTTTTACTTAGTTTCCAATACTGAGTTGAACTAGATATGCCCCGTTTGTGTAGGAAGCACAGTTCTCTTGTTCTGAGCTAGCTCACTGTACTGGCCCTATAGGAAACACAGTAGAGTGCAAGAGTGCCTGTTTCTCAAAAGCAGAGTGTTTTTCTTGTAAGGCCGACTGGGGTTCAATACAACTTCCTAAACGGAGTTGATTCACACTGAGTTTCAAGTTCTAGCATTAAGTGTTAATTCAGGGTAAGAACACCACTAGTGTGCTATTCTGGCCATAAACAGTGCAAATAGCACTCGCGTCTGTTCCCAGCAAATACAGTGTATTGGACTGAAGAGAAGCTCCTGTTTTACTTAGTTTCCAATACTGAGTTGAACTAGATATGTCCCGTTTGTGTAGGAAGCACAGTTCTCTTGTTCTGAGCTAGCTCACTGTACTGGCCCTATAGGAAACACAGTAGAGTGCAAGAGTGCCTGTTTCTCAAAAGCAGAGTGTTTTTCTAGTAAGGCCGACTGGGGTTCAATACAACTTCCTAAACGGAGTTGATTCACACTGAGTTTCAAGTTCTAGCATTAAGTGTTAATTCAGGGTAAGAACACTAGTGTGCTATTCTGGCCATAAACAGTGCAAATAGCACTCGCGTCTGTTCCCAGCAAATACAGTGTATTGGACTGAAGAGAAGCTCCTGTTTTACTTAGTTTCCAATACTGAGTTGAACTAGATATGTCCCGTTTGTGTAGGAAGCACAGTTCTCTTGTTCTGAGCTAGCTCACTGTACTGGCCCTATAGGAAACACAGTAGAGTGCAAGAGTGCCTGTTTCTCAAAAGCAGAGTGTTTTTCTTGTAAGGCCGACTGGGGTTCAATACAACTTCCTAAACGGAGTTGATTCACACTGAGTTTCAGTTCTAGCATTAAGTGTTAATTCAGGGTAAGAACACCACTATTGTGCTATTCTGGCCATAAACAGTGCAAATAGCACTCGCGTCTGTTCCCAGCAAATACAGTGTATTGGACTGAAGAGAAGCTCCTGTTTTACTTAGTTTCCAATACTGAGTTGAACTAGATATGCCCCGTTTGTGTAGGAAGCACAGTTCTCTTGTTCTGAGCTAGCTCACTGTACTGGCCCTATAGGAAACACAGTAGAGTGCAAGAGTGCCTGTTTCTCAAAAGCAGAGTGTTTTTCTTGTAAGGCCGACTGGGGTTCAATACAACTTCCTAAACGGAGTTGATTCACACTGAGTTTCAAGTTCTAGCATTAAGTGTAATTCAGGGTAAGAACACAACTAGTGTGCTATTCTGGCCATAAACAGTGCAAATAGCACTCGCGTCTGTTCCCAGCAAATACAGTGTATTGGACTGAAGAGAAGCTCCTGTTTTACTTAGTTTCCAATACTGAGTTGAACTAGATATGCCCCGTTTGTGTAGGAAGCACAGTTCTCTTGTTCTGAGCTAGCTCACTGTACTGGCCCTATAGGAAACACAGTAGAGTGCAAGAGTGCCTGTTTCTCAAAAGCAGAGTGTTTTTCTTGTAAGGCCGACTGGGGTTCAATACAACTTCCTAAACGGAGTTGATTCACACTGAGTTTCAAGTTCTAGCATTAAGTGTTAATTCAGGGTAAGAACACCACTATTGTGCTATTCTGGACATAAACAGTGCAAATAGCACTCGCGTCTGTTCCCAGCAAATACAGTGTATTGGACTGAAGAGAAGCTCCTGTTTTACTTAGTTTCCAATACTGAGTTGAACTAGATATGCCCCGTTTGTGTAGGAAGCACAGTTCTCTTGTTCTGAGCTAGCTCACTGTACTGGCCCTATAGGAAACACAGTAGAGTGCAAGAGTGCCTGTTTCTCAAAAGCAGAGTGTTTTTCTTGTAAGGCCGACTGGGGTTCAATACAACTTCCTAAACGGAGTTGATTCACACTGAGTTTCAAGTTCTAGCATTAAGTGTTAATTCAGGGTAAGAACACCACCAGTGTGCTATTCTGGCCATAAACAGTGCAAATAGCACTCGCGTATGTTCCCAGCAAATATAGTGTATTGGACTGAAGAGAAGCTCCTGTTTTACTTAGTTTCCAATACTGAGTTGAACTAGATATGCCCCGTTTGTGTAGGAAGCACAATTCTCTTGTTCTGAGCTAGCTCACTGTACTGGCCCTATAGGAAACACAGTAGAGTGCAAGAGTGCCTGTTTCTCAAAAGCAGAGTGTTTTTCTTGTAAGGCCGACTGGGGTTCAATACAACTTCCTAAACGGAGTTGATTCACACTGAGTTTCAAGTTCTAGCATTAAGTGTTAATTCAGGGTAAGAACACCACTAGTGTTCTATTCTGGCCATAAACAGAGCAAATAGCACTCGCGTCTGTTCCCACTAAATACAGTGTATTGGACTGAAGAGAAGCTCCTGTTTTACTTAGTTTCCAATACTGAGTTGAACTAGATAACCCCGTTTGTGTAGGAAGCACAGTTCTCTTGTTCTGAGCTAGCTCACTGTACTGGCCCTATAGGAAACACAGTTGAGTGCAAGAGTGCCTGTCTCTCAAAAGCAGAGTGTTTTTCTTGTAAGGCTGACTGGGGTTCAATACAACTTCCTAAACGGAGTTGATTCACACTGAGTTTCAAGTTCTAGCATTAAGTGTTAATTCAGGGAAAGAACTCCACTAGTGTGCTATTCTGGCCATAAACAGTGCAAATAGCACTCGCGTCTGTTCCCAGCAAATACAGTGTATTGGACTGAAGAGAAGCTCCTGTTTTACTTAGTTTCCAATACTGAGTTGAACTAGATATGTCCCGTTTGTGTAGGAAGCACAGTTCTCTTGTTCTGAGCTAGCTCACTGTACTGGCCCTATAGGAAACACAGTAGAGTGCAAGAGTGCCTGTTTCTCAAAAGCAGAGTGTTTTTCTTGTAAGGCCGACTGGGGTTCAATACAACTTCCTAAATGGAGTTGATTCACACTGAGTTTCAAGTTCTAGCATTAAGTGTTAATTCAGGGTAAGAACACCACTATTGTGCTATTCTGGACATAAACAGTGCAAATAGCACTCGCGTCTGTTCCCAGCAAATACAGTGTATTGGACTGAAGAGAAGCTCCTGTTTTACTTAGTTTCCAATACTGAGTTGAACTAGATATGCCCCATTTGTGTAGGAAGCACAGTTCTCTTGTTCTGAGCTAGCTCACTGTACTGGCCCTATAGGAAACACAGTAGAGTGCAAGAGTGCCTGTTTCTCAAAAGCAGAGTGTTTTTCTTGTAAGGCCGACTGGGGTTCAATACAACTTCCTAAACGGAGTTGATTCACACTGAGTTTCAAGTTCTAGCATTAAGTGTTAATTCAGGGTAAGAACACCACTAGTGTGCTATTCTGGCCATAAACAGTGCAAATAGCACTCGCGTCTGTTCCCAGCAAATACAGTGTATTGGACTGAAGAGAAGCTCCTGTTTTACTTAGTTTCCAATACTGAGTTGAACTAGATATGCCCCGTTTGTGTAGGAAGCACAGTTCTCTTGTTCTGAGCTAGCTCACTGTACTGGCCCTATAGGAAACACAGTAGAGTGCAAGAGTGCCTGTTTCTCAAAAGCAGAGTGTTTTTCTTGTAAGGCCGACTGGGGTTCAATACAACTTCCTAAACGGAGTTGATTCACACTGAGTTTCAAGTTCTAGCATTAAGTGTTAATTCAGGGTAAGAACACCACTAGTGTGCTATTCTGGCCATAAACAGTGCAAATAGCACTCGCGTCTGTTCCCAGCAAATACAGTGTATTGGACTGAAGAGAAGCTCCTGTTTTACTTAGTTTCCAATACTGAGTTGAACTAGATATGCCCCGTTTGTGTAGGAAGCACAGTTCTCTTGTTCTGAGCTAGCTCACTGTACTGGCCCTATAGGAAACACAGTAGAGTGCAAGAGTGCCTGTTTCTCAAAAGCAGAGTGTTTTTCTTGTAAGGCCGACTGGGGTTCAATACAACTTCCTAAACGGAGTTGATTCACACTGAGTTTCAAGTTCTAGCATTAAGTGTTAATTCAGGGTAAGAACACCACTATTGTGCTATTCTGGCCATAAACAGTGCAAATAGCACTCGCGTCTGTTCCCAGCAAATACAGTGTATTGGACTGAAGAGAAGCTCCTGTTTTACTTAGTTTCCAATACTGATTTGAACTAGATATGCCCCGTTTGTGTAGGAAGCACAGTTCTCTTGTTCTGAGCTAGCTCACTGTACTGGCCCTATAGGAAACACAGTAGAGTGCAAGAGTGCCTGTTTCTCAAAAGCAGAGTGTTTTCTTGTAAGGCCGACTGGGGTTCAATACAACTTCCTAAACGGAGTTGATTCACACTGAGTTTCAAGTTCTAGCATTAAGTGTTAATTCAGGGTAAGAACACCACTAGTGTGCTATTCTGGCCATAAACAGTGCAAATAGCACTCGCGTCTGTTCCCAGCAAATACAGTGTATTGGACTGAAGAGAAGCTCCTGTTTTACTTAGTTTCCAATACTGAGTTGAACTAGATATGCCCCGTTTGTGTAGGAAGCACAGTTCTCTTGTTCTGAGCTAGCTCACTGTACTGGCCCTATAGGAAACACAGTAGAGTGCAAGAGTGCCTGTTTCTCCAAAGCAGAGTGTTTTTCTTGTAAGGCCGACTGGGGTTCAATACAACTTCCTAAACGGAGTTGATTCACACTGAGTTTCAAGTTCTAGCATTAAGTGTTAATTCAGGGTAAGAACACCACTAGTGTGCTATTCTGGCCATAAACAGTGCAAATAGCACTCGCGTCTGTTCCCAGCAAATACAGTGTATTGGACTGAAGAGAAGCTCCTGTTTTACTTAGTTTCCAGTACTGAGTTGAACTAGATATGCCCCGTTTGTGTAGGAAGCACAGTTCTCTTGTTCTGAGCTAGCTCACTGTACTGGCCCTATAGGAAACACAGTAGAGTGCAAGAGTGCCTGTTTCTCAAAAGCAGAGTGTTTTTCTTGTAAGGCCGACTGGGGTTCAATACAACTTCCTAAACGGAGTTGATTCACACTGAGTTTCAAGTTCTAGCATTAAGTGTTAATTCAGGGTAAGAACACCACTAGTGTGCTATTCTGGCCATAAACAGAGCAAATAGCACTCGCGTCTGTTCCCAGCAAATACAGTGTATTGGACTGAAGAGAAGCTCCTGTTTTACTTAGTTTCCAATACTGAGTTGAACTAGATAACCCCGTTTGTGTAGGAAGCACAGTTCTCTTGTTCTGAGCTAGCTCACTGTACTGGCCCTATAGGAAACACAGTAGAGTGCAAGAGTGCCTGTTTCTCAAAAGCAGAGTGTTTTTCTTGTAAGGCCGACTGGGGTTCAATACAACTTCCTAAACGGAGTTGATTCACACTGAGTTTCAAGTTCTAGCATTAAGTGTTAATTCAGGGTAAGAACTCCACTAGTGTGCTATTCTGGCCATAAACAGTGCAAATAGCACTCGCGTCTGTTCCCAGCAAATACAGTGTATTGGACTGAAGAGAAGCTCCTGTTTTACTTAGTTTCCAATACTGAGTTGAACTAGATATGCCCCGTTTGTGTAGGAAGCACAGTTCTCTTGTTCTGAGCTAGCTCACTGTACTGGCCCTATAGGAAACACAGTAGAGTGCAAGAGTGCCTGTTTCTCAAAAGCAGAGTGTTTTTCTTGTAAGGCCGACTGGGGTTCAATACAACTTCCTAAACGGAGTTGATTCACACTGAGTTTCAAGTTCTAGCATTAAGTGTTAATTCAGGGTAAGAACACCACTAGTGTGCTATTCTGGCCATAAACAGTGCAAATAGCACTCGCGTCTGTTCCCAGCAAATACAGTGTATTGGACTGAAGAGAAGCTCCTGTTTTACTTAGTTTCCAATACTGAGTTGAACTAGATATGCCCCGTTTGTGTAGGAAGCACAGTTCTCTTGTTCTGAGCTAGCTCACTGTACTGGCCCTATAGGAAACACAGTAGAGTGCAAGAGTGCCTGTTTCTCAAAAGCAGAGTGTTTTTCTTGTAAGGCCGACTGGGGTTCAATACAACTTCCTAAACGGAGTTGATTCACACTGAGTTTCAAGTTCTAGCATTAAGTGTTAATTCAGGGTAAGAACACCACTAGTGTGCTATTCTGGCCATAAACAGTGCAAATAGCACTCGCGTCTGTTCCCAGCAAATACAGTGTATTGGACTGAAGAGAAGCTCCTGTTTTACTTAGTTTCCAATACTGAGTTGAACTAGATATGCCCCGTTTGTGTAGGAAGCACAGTTCTCTTGTTCTGAGCTAGCTCACTGTACTGGCCCTATAGGAAACACAGTAGAGTGCAAGAGTGCCTGTTTCTCAAAAGCAGAGTGTTTTTCTTGTAAGGCCGACTGGGGTTCAATACAACTTCCTAAACGGAGTTGATTCACACTGAGTTTCAAGTTCTAGCATTAAGTGTTAATTCAGGGTAAGAACACCACTATTGTGCTATTCTGGACATAAACAGTGCAAATAGCACTCGCGTCTGTTCCCAGCAAATACAGTGTATTGGACTGAAGAGAAGCTCCTGTTTTACTTAGTTTCCAATACTGAGTTGAACTAGATATGCCCCGTTTGTGTAGGAAGCACAGTTCTCTTGTTCTGAGCTAGCTCACTGTACTGGCCCTATAGGAAACACAGTAGAGTGCAAGAGTGCCTGTTTCTCAAAAGCAGAGTGTTTTTCTTGTAAGGCCGACTGGGGTTCAATACAACTTCCTAAACGGAGTTGATTCACACTGAGTTTCAATTCTAGCATTAAGTGTTAATTCAGGGTAAGAACACCACTAGTGTGCTATTCTGGCCATAAACAGTGCAAATAGCACTCGCGTCTGTTCCCAGCAAATACAGTGTATTGGACTGAAGAGAAGCTCCTGTTTTACTTAGTTTCCAGTACTGAGTTGAACTAGATATGCCCCGTTTGTGTAGGAAGCACAGTTCTCTTGTTCTGAGCTAGCTCACTGTACTGGCCCTATAGGAAACACAGTAGAGTGCAAGAGTGCCTGTTTCTCAAAAGCAGAGTGTTTTTCTTGTAAGGCCGACTGGGGTTCAATACAGTTTCCTAAACGGAGTTGATTCACACTGAGTTTCAAGTTCTAGCATTAAGTGTTAATTCAGGGTAAGAACACCACTAGTGTGCTATTCTGGCCATAAACAGTGCAAATAGCACTCGCGTCTGTTCCCAGCAAATACAGTGTATTGGACTGAAGAGAAGCTCCTGTTTTACTTAGTTTCCAATACTGAGTTGAACTATATATGTCCCGTTTGTGTAGGAAGCACAGTTCTCTTGTTCTGAGCTAGCTCACTGTACTGGCCCTATAGGAAACACAGTAGAGTGCAAGAGTGCCTGTTTCTCAAAAGCAGAGTGTTTTTCTTGTAAGGCCGCCTGGGGTTTAATACAACTTCCTAAACGGAGTTGATTCACACTGAATTTCAAGTTCTAGCATTAAGTGTTAATTCAGGGTAAGAACACCACTATTGTGCTATTCTGGCCATAAACAGTGCAAATGCACTCGCGTCTGTTCCCAGCAAATACAGTGTATTGGACTGAAGAGAAGCTCCTGTTTTACTTAGTTTCCAATACTGAGTTGAACTAGATATGCCCCGTTCGTGTAGGAAGCACAGTTCTCTTGTTCTGAGCTAGCTCACTGTACTGGCCCTATAGGAAACACAGTAGAGTGCAAGAGTGCCTGTTTCTCAAAAGCAGAGTGTTTTTCTTGTAAGGCCGACTGGGGTTCAATACAACTTCCTAAACGGAGTTGATTCACACTGAGTTTCAAGTTCTAGCATTAAGTGTTAATTCAGGGTAAGAACACCACTAGTGTGCTATTCTGGACATAAACAGTGCAAATAGCACTCGCGTCTGTTCCCAGCAAATACAGTGTATTGGACTGAAGAGAAGCTCCTGTTTTACTTAGTTTCCAATACTGAGTTGAACTAGATATGCCCCGTTTGTGTAGGAAGCACAGTTCTCTTGTTCTGAGCTAGCTCACTGTACTGGCCCTATCGGAAACACAGTAGAGTGCAAGAGTGCCTGTTTCTCAAAAGCAGAGTGTTTTTCTTGTAAGGCCGACTGGGGTTCAATACAACTTCCTAAACGGAGTTGATTCACACTGAGTTTCAAGTTCTAGCATTAAGTGTTAATTCAGGGTAAGAACACCACTAGTGTGCTATTCTGGCCATAAACAGTACAAATAGCACTCGCGTCTGTTCCCAGCAAATACAGTGTATTGGACTGAAGAGAAGCTCCTGTTTTACTTAGTTTCCAGTACTGAGTTGAACTAGATATGCCCCGTTCGTGTAGGAAGCACAGTTCTCTTGTTCTGAGCTAGCTCACTGTACTGGCCCTATAGGAAACACAGTAGAGTGCAAGAGTGCCTGTTTCTCAAAAGAAGAGTGTTTTTCTTGTAAGGCCGACTGGGGTTCAATACAGTTTCCTAAACGGAGTTGATTCACACTGAGTTTCAAGTTCTAGCATTAAGTGTTAATTCAGGGTAAGAACACCACTAGTGTGCTATTCTGGCCATAAACAGTGCAAATAGCACTCGCGTCTGTTCCCAGCAAATACAGTGTATTGGACTGAAGAGAAGCTCCTGTTTTACTTAGTTTCCAATACTGAGTTGAACTAGATATGTCCCGTTTGTGTAGGAAGCACAGTTCTCTTGTTCTGAGCTAGCTCACTGTACTGGCCCTATAGGAAACACAGTAGAGTGCAAGAGTGCCTGTTTCTCAAAAGCAGAGTGTTTTTCTTGTAAGGCCGCCTGGGGTTTAATACAACTTCCTAAACGGAGTTGATTCACACTGAGTTTCAAGTTCTAGCATTAAGTGTTAATTCAGGGTAAGAACACCACTAGTGTGCTATTCTGGCCATAAACAGTGCAAATAGCACTCGCGTCTGTTCCCAGCAAATACAGTGTATTGGACTGAAGAGAAGCTCCTGTTTTACTTAGTTTCCAATACTGAGTTGAACTAGATATGCCCCGTTCGTGTAGGAAGCACAGTTCTCTTGTTCTGAGCTAGCTCACTGTACTGGCCCTATAGGAAACACAGTAGAGTGCAAGAGTGCCTGTTTCTCAAAAGCAGAGTGTTTTTCTTGTAAGGCCGACTGGGGTTCAATACAACTTCCTAAACGGAGTTGATTCACACTGAGTTTCAAGTTCTAGCATTAAGTGTTAATTCAGGGTAAGAACACCACTAGTGTGCTATTCTGGCCATAAACAGTGCAAATAGCACTCGCGTCTGTTCCCAGCAAATACAGTGTATTGGACTGAAGAGAAGCTCCTGTTTTACTTAGTTTCCAATACTGAGTTGAACTAGATATGTCCCGTTTGTGTAGGAAGCACAGTTCTCTTGTTCTGAGCTAGCTCACTGTACTGGCCCTATAGGAAACACAGTAGAGTGCAAGAGTGCCTGTTTCTCAAAAGCAGAGTGTTTTTCTTGTAAGGCCGCCTGGGGTTTAATACAACTTCCTAAACGGAGTTGATTCACACTGAGTTTCAAGTTCTAGCATTAAGTGTTAATTCAGGGTAAGAACACCACTAGTGTGCTATTCTGGCCATAAACAGTGCAAATAGCACTCGCCTCTGTTCCCAGCAAATACAGTGTATTGGACTGAAGAGAAGCTCCTGTTTTACTTAGTTTCCAATACTGAGTTGAACTAGATATGCCCCGTTCGTGTAGGAAGCACAGTTCTCTTGTTCTGAGCTAGCTCACTGTACTGGCCCTATAGGAAACACAGTAGAGTGCAAGAGTGCCTGTTTCTCAAAAGCAGAGTGTTTTTCTTGTAAGGCCGACTGGGGTTCAATACAACTTCCTAAACGGAGTTGATTCACACTGAGTTTCAAGTTCTAGCATTAAGTGTTAATTCAGGGTAAGAACACCACTAGTGTGCTATTCTGGCCATAAACAGTGCAAATAGCACTCGCGTCTGTTCCCAGCAAATACAGTGTATTGGACTGAAGAGAAGCTCCTGTTTTACTTAGTTTCCAATACTGAGTTGAACTAGATATGCCCCGTTTGTGTAGGAAGCACAGTTCTCTTGTTCTGAGCTAGCTCACTGTACTGGCCCTATAGGAAACACAGTAGAGTGCAAGAGTGCCTGTTTCTCAAAAGCAGAGTGTTTTTCTTGTAAGGCCGACTGGGGTTCAATACAACTTTCTAAACGGAGTTGATTCACACTGAGTTTCAAGTTCTAGCATTAAGTGTTAATTCAGGGTAAGAACACCACTAGTGTGCTATTCTGGCCATAAACAGTGCAAATAGCACTCGCCTCTGTTCCCAGCAAATACAGTGTATTGGACTGAAGAGAAGCTCCTGTTTTACTTAGTTTCCAATACTGAGTTGAACTAGATATGCCCCGTTTGTGTAGGAAGCACAGTTCTCTTGTTCTGAGCTAGCTCACTGTACTGGCCCTCTAGGAAACACAGTAGAGTGCAAGAGTGCCTGTTTCTCAAAAGCAGAGTGTTTTTCTTGTAAGGCCGACTGGGGTTCAATACAACTTCCTAAACGGAGTTGATTCACACTGAGTTTCAAGTTCTAGCATTAAGTGTTAATTCAGGGTAAGAACACAAGTAGTGTGCTATTCTGGCCATAAACAGTGCAAATAGCACTCGCGTCTGTTCCCAGCAAATACAGTGTATTGGACTGAAGAGAAGCTCCTGTTTTACTTAGTTTCCAATACTGAGTTGAACTAGATATGCCCCGTTTGTGTAGGAAGCACAGTTCTCTTGTTCTGAGCTAGCTCACTGTACTGGCCCTATAGGAAACACAGTAGAGTGCAAGAGTGCCTGTTTCTCAAAAGCAGAGTGTTTTTCTTGTAAGGCCGACTGGGGTTCAATACAACTTCCTAAACGGAGTTGATTCACACTGAGTTTCAAGTTCTAGCATTAAGTGTTAATTCAGGGTAAGAACACCACTAGTGTGCTATTCTGGCCATAAACAGTGCAAATAGCACTCGCGTCTGTTCCCAGGATATACAGTGTATTGGACTGAAGAGAAGCTCCTGTTTTACTTAGTTTCCAATACTGAGTGGAACTAGATATGCCCCGTTTGTGTAGGAAGCACAGTTCTCTTGTTCTGAGCTAGCTCACTGTACTGGCCCTCTAGGAAACACAGTAGAGTGCAAGAGTGCCTGTTTCTCAAAAGCAGAGTGTTTTTCTTGTAAGCCCGACTGGGGTTCAATACAACTTCCTAAACGGAGTTGATTCACACTGAGTTTCAAGTTCTAGCATTAAGTGTTAATTCAGGGTAAGAACACCACTAGTGTGCTATTCTGGCCATAAACAGTGCAAATAGCACTCGCGTCTGTTCCCAGCAAATACAGTGTATTGGACTGAAGAGAAGCTCCTGTTTTACTTAGTTTCCAATACTGAGTTGAACTAGATATGCCCCGTTTGTGTAGGAAGCACAGTTCTCTTGTTCTGAGCTAGCTCACTGTACTGGCCCTATAGGAAACACAGTAGAGTGCCAGAGTGCCTGTTTCTCAAAAGCAGAGTGTTTTTCTTGTAAGGCCGACTGGGGTTCAATACAACTTCCTAAACGGAGTTGATTCACACTGAGTTTCAAGTTCTAGCATTAAGTGTTAATTCAGGGTAAGAACACCACTATTGTGCTATTCTGGCCTTAAACAGTGCAAATAGCACTCGCCTCTGTTCCCAGCAAATACAGTGTATTGGACTGAAGAGAAGCTCCTGTTTTACTTAGTTTCCAATACTGAGTTGAACTAGATATGCCCCGTTTGTGTAGGAAGCACAGTTCTCTTGTTCTGAGCTAGCTCACTGTACTGGCCCTATCGGAAACACAGTAGAGGGCAAGAGTGCCTGTTTCTCAAAAGCAGAGTGTTTTTCTTGTAAGGCCGACTGGGGTTCAATACAACTTCCTAAACGGAGTTGATTCACACTGAGTTTCAAGTTCTAGCATTAAGTGTTAATTCAGGGTAAGAACACCACTAGTGTGCTATTCTGGCCATAAACAGTGCAAATAGCACTCGCGTCTGTTCCCACTAAATACAGTGTATTGGACTGAAGAGAAGCTCCTGTTTTACTTAGTTTCCAATACTGAGTTGAACTAGATATGCCCCGTTTGTGTAGGAAGCACAGTTCTCTTGTTCTGAGCTAGCTCACTGTACTGGCCCTATAGGAAACACAGTAGAGTGCCAGAGTGCCTGTTTCTCAAAAGCAGAGTGTTTTTCTTGTAAGGCCGACTGGGGTTCAATACAATTTCCTAAACGGAGTTGATTCACACTGAGTTTCAAGTTCTAGCATTAAGTGTTAATTCAGGGTAAGAACACCACTAGTGTGCTATTCTGGCCATAAACAGTGCAAATAGCACTCGCGTCTGTTCCCAGCAAATACAGTGTATTGGACTGAAGAGAAGCTCCTGTTTTACTTAGTTTCCAATACTGAGTTGAACTAGATATGTCCCGTTTGTGTAGGAAGCACAGTTCTCTTGTTCTGAGCTAGCTCACTGTACTGGCCCTATAGGAAACACAGTAGAGTGCAAGAGTGCCTGTTTCTCAAAAGCAGAGTGTTTTTCTTGTAAGGCCGCCTGGGGTTTAATACAACTTCCTAAACGGAGTTGATTCACACTGAGTTTCAAGTTCTAGCATTAAGTGTTAATTCAGGGTAAGAACACCACTAGTGTGCTATTCTGGCCATAAACAGTGCAAATAGCACTCGCGTCTGTTCCCAGCAAATACAGTGTATTGGACTGAAGAGAAGCTCCTGTTTTACTTAGTTTCCAATACTGAGTTGAACTAGATATGCCCCGTTCGTGTAGGAAGCACAGTTCTCTTGTTCTGAGCTAGCTCACTGTACTGGCCCTATAGGAAACACAGTAGAGTGCAAGAGTGCCTGTTTCTCAAAAGCAGAGTGTTTTTCTTGTAAGGCCGACTGGGGTTCAATACAACTTCCTAAACGGAGTTGATTCACACTGAGTTTCAAGTTCTAGCATTAAGTGTTAATTCAGGGTAAGAACACCACTAGTGTGCTATTCTGGCCATAAACAGTGCAAATAGCACTCGCGTCTGTTCCCAGCAAATACAGTGTATTGGACTGAAGAGAAGCTCCTGTTTTACTTAGTTTCCAATACTGAGTTGAACTAGATATGCCCCGTTTGTGTAGGAAGCACAGTTCTCTTGTTCTGAGCTAGCTCACTGTACTGGCCCTATAGGTAACACAGTAGAGTGCAAGAGTGCCTGTTTCTCAAAAGCAGAGTGTTTTTCTTGTAAGGCCGACTGGGGTTCAATACAACTTCCTAAACGGAGTTGATTCACACTGAGTTTCAAGTTCTAGCATTAAGTGTTAATTCAGGGTAAGAACACCACTAGTGTGCTATTCTGGCCATAAACAGTGCAAATAGCACTCGCGTCTGTTCCCAGCAAATACAGTGTATTGGACTGAAGAGAAGCTCCTGTTTTACTTAGTTTCCAATACTGAGTTGAACTAGATATGCCCCGTTTGTGTAGGAAGCACAGTTCTCTTGTTCTGAGCTAGCTCACTGTACTGGCCCTATAGGAAACACAGTAGAGTGCAAGAGTGCCTGTTTCTCAAAAGCAGAGTGTTTTTCTTGTAAGGCCGACTGGGGTTCAATACAACTTCCTAAACGTTGTTGATTCACACTGAGTTTCAAGTTCTAGCATTAAGTGTTAATTCAGGGTAAGAACACCACTAGTGTGCTATTCTGGCCATAAACAGTGCAAATAGCACTCGCGTCTGTTCCCAGCAAATACAGTGTATTGGACTGAAGAGAAGCTCCTGTTTTACTTAGTTTCCAATACTGAGTTGAACTAGATATGCCCCGTTTGTGTAGGAAGCACAGTTCTCTTGTTCTGAGCTAGCTCACTCTACTGGCCCTATAGGAAACACAGTAGAGTGCAAGAGTGCCTGTTTCTCAAAAGCAGAGTGTTTTTCTTGTAAGGCCGACTGGGGTTCAATACAACTTCCTAAACGGAGTTGATTCACACTGAGTTTCAAGTTCTAGCATTAAGTGTTAATTCAGGGTAAGAACACCACTAGTGTGCTATTCTGGCCATAAACAGTGCAAATAGCACTCGCGTCTGTTCCCAGCAAATACAGTGTATTGGACTGAAGATAAGCTCCTGTTTTACTTAGTTTCCAATACTGAGTTGAACTAGATATGCCCCGTTTGTGTAGGAAGCACAGTTCTCTTGTTCTGAGCTAGCTCACTGTACTGGCCCTATAGGAAACACAGTAGAGTGCAAGAGTGCCTGTTTCTCAAAAGCAGAGTGTTTTTCTTGTAAGGCCGACTGGGGTTCAATACAACTTCCTAAACGGAGTTGATTCACACTGAGTTTCAAGTTCTAGCATTAAGTGTTAATTCAGGGTAAGAACACCACTAGTGTGCTATTCTGGCCATAAACAGTGCAAATAGCACTCGCGTCTGTTCCCAGCAAATACAGTGTATTGGACTGAAGAGAAGCTCCGGTTTTACTTAGTTTCCAATACTGAGTTGAACTAGATATGCCCCGTTTGTGTAGGAAGCACAGTTCTCTTGTTCTGAGCTAGCTCACTCTACTGGCCCTATAGGAAACACAGTAGAGTGCAAGAGTGCCTGTTTCTCAAAAGCAGAGTGTTTTTCTTGTAAGGCCGACTGGGGTTCAATACAACTTCCTAAACGGAGTTGATTCACACTGAGTTTCAAGTTCTAGCATTAAGTGTTAATTCAGGGTAAGAACACCACTAGTGTGCTATTCTGGCCATAAACAGTGCAAATAGCACTCGCGTCTGTTCCCAGCAAATACAGTGTATTGGACTGAAGAGAAGCTCCTGTTTTACTTAGTTTCCAATACTGAGTTGAACTAGATATGCCCCGTTCGTGTAGGAAGCACAGTTCTCTTGTTCTGAGCTAGCTCACTGTACTGGCCCTATAGGAAACACAGTAGAGTGCAAGAGTGCCTGTTTCTCAAAAGCAGAGTGTTTTTCTTGTAAGGCCGACTGGGGTTCAATACAACTTCCTAAACGGAGTTGATTCACACTGAGTTTCAAGTTCTAGCATTAAGTGTTAATTCAGGGTAAGAACACCACTAGTGTGCTATTCTGGCCATAAACAGTGCAAATAGCACTCGCGTCTGTTCCCAGCAAATACAGTGTATTGGACTGAAGAGAAGCTCCTGTTTTACTTAGTTTCCAATACTGAGTTGAACTAGATATGCCCCGTTTGTGTAGGAAGCACAGTTCTCTTGTTCTGAGCTAGCTCACTGTACTGGCCCTATAGGAAACACAGTAGAGTGCAAGAGTGCCTGTTTCTCAAAAGCAGAGTGTTTTTCTTGTAAGGCCGACTGGGGTTCAATACAAATTCCTAAACGGAGTTGATTCACACTGAGTTTCAAGTTCTAGCATTAAGTGTTAATTCAGGGTAAGAACACCACTAGTGTGCTATTCTGGCCATAAACAGTGCAAATAGCACTCGCGTCTGTTCCCAGCAAATACAGTGTATTGGACTGAAGAGAAGCTCCTGTTTTACTTAGTTTCCAATACTGAGTTGAACTAGATATGTCCCGTTTGTGTAGGAAGCACAGTTCTCTTGTTCTGAGCTAGCTCACTGAACTGGCCCTATAGGAAACACAGTAGAGTGCAAGAGTGCCTGTTTCTCAAAAGCAGAGTGTTTTTCTTGTAAGGCCGACTGGGGTTCAATACAACTTCCTAAACGGAGTTGATTCACACTGAGTTTCAAGTTCTAGCATTAAGTGTTAATTCAGGGTAAGAACACCACTAGTGTGCTATTCTGGCCATAAACAGTGCAAATAGCACTCGCGTCTGTTCCCAGCAAATACAGTGTATTGGACTGAAGAGAAGCTCCTGTTTTACTTAGTTTCCAATACTGAGTTGAACTAGATATGTCCCGTTTGTGTAGGAAGCACAGTTCTCTTGTTCTGAGCTAGCTCACTGTACTGGCCCTATAGGAAACACAGTAGAGTGCAAGAGTGCCTGTTTCTCAAAAGCAGAGTGTTTTTCTTGTAAGGCCGCCTGGGGTTTAATACAACTTCCTAAACGGAGTTGATTCACACTGAGTTTCAAGTTCTAGCATTAAGTGTTAATTCAGGGTAAGAACACCACTAGTGTGCTATTCTGGCCATAAACAGTGCAAATAGCACTCGCCTCTGTTCCCAGCAAATACAGTGTATTGGACTGAAGAGAAGCTCCTGTTTTACTTAGTTTCCAATACTGAGTTGAACTAGATATGCCCCGTTCGTGTAGGAAGCACAGTTCTCTTGTTCTGAGCTAGCTCACTGTACTGGCCCTATAGGAAACACAGTAGAGTGCAAGAGTGCCTGTTTCTCAAAAGCAGAGTGTTTTTCTTGTAAGGCCGACTGGGGTTCAATACAACTTCCTAAACGGAGTTGATTCACACTGAGTTTCAAGTTCTAGCATTAAGTGTTAATTCAGGGTAAGAACACCACTAGTGTGCTATTCTGGCCATAAACAGTGCAAATAGCACTCGCGTCTGTTCCCAGCAAATACAGTGTATTGGACTGAAGAGAAGCTCCTGTTTTACTTAGTTTCCAATACTGAGTTGAACTAGATATGCCCCGTTTGTGTAGGAAGCACAGTTCTCTTGTTCTGAGCTAGCTCACTGTACTGGCCCTATAGGAAACACAGTAGAGTGCAAGAGTGCCTGTTTCTCAAAAGCAGAGTGTTTTTCTTGTAAGGCCGACTGGGGTTCAATACAAATTCCTAAACGGAGTTGATTCACACTGAGTTTCAAGTTCTAGCATTAAGTGTTAATTCAGGGTAAGAACACCACTAGTGTGCTATTCTGGCCATAAACAGTGCAAATAGCACTCGCGTCTGTTCCCAGCAAATACAGTGTATTGGACTGAAGAGAAGCTCCTGTTTTACTTAGTTTCCAATACTGAGTTGAACTAGATATGCCCCGTTTGTGTAGGAAGCACAGTTCTCTTGTTCTGAGCTAGCTCACTGTACTGGCCCTATAGGAAACACAGTAGAGTGCAAGAGTGCCTGTTTCTCAAAAGCAGAGTGTTTTTCTTGTAAGGCCGACTGGGGTTCAATACAACTTCCTAAACGGAGTTGATTCACACTGAGTTTCAAGTTCTAGCATTAAGTGTTAATTCAGGGTAAGAACACCACTAGTGTGCTATTCTGGCCATAAACAGTGCAAATAGCACTCGCGTCTGTTCCCAGCAAATACAGTGTATTGGACTGAAGAGAAGCTCCTGTTTTACTTAGTTTCCAATACTGAGTTGAACTAGATATGCCCCGTTTGTGTAGGAAGCACAGTTCTCTTGTTCTGAGCTAGCTCACTGTACTGGCCCTCTAGGAAACACAGTAGAGTGCAAGAGTGCCTGTTTCTCAAAAGCAGAGTGTTTTTCTTGTAAGGCCGACTGGGGTTCAATACAACTTCCTAAACGGAGTTGATTCACACTGAGTTTCAAGTTCTAGCATTAAGTGTTAATTCAGGGTAAGAACACCACTAGTGTGCTATTCTGGCCATAAACAGTGCAAATAGCACTCGCGTCTGTTCCCAGCAAATACAGTGTATTGGACTGAAGAGAAGCTCCTGTTTTACTTAGTTTCCAATACTGAGTTGAACTAGATATGCCCCGTTTGTGTAGGAAGCACAGTTCTCTTGTTCTGAGCTAGCTCACTGTACTGGCCCTATAGGAAACACAGTAGAGTGCAAGAGTGCCTGTTTCTCAAAAGCAGAGTGTTTTTCTTGTAAGGCCGACTGGGGTTCAATACAACTTCCTAAACGGAGTTGATTCACACTGAGTTTCAAGTTCTAGCATTAAGTGTTAATTCAGGGTAAGAACACCACTAGTGTGCTATTCTGGCCATAAACAGTGCAAATAGCACTCGCGTCTGTTCCCAGCAAATACAGTGTATTGGACTGAAGAGAAGCTCCTGTTTTACTTAGTTTCCAATACTGAGTTGAACTAGATATGCCCCGTTTGTGTAGGAAGCACAGTTCTCTTGTTCTGAGCTAGCTCACTGTACTGGCCCTATAGGAAACACAGTAGAGTGCAAGAGTGCCTGTTTCTCAAAAGCAGAGTGTTTTTCTTGTAAGGCCGACTGGGGTTCAATACAACTTCCTAAACGGAGTTGATTCACACTGAGTTTCAAGTTCTAGCATTAAGTGTTAATTCAGGGTAAGAACACCACTAGTGTGCTATTCTGGCCATAAACAGTGCAAATAGCACTCGCGTCTGTTCCCAGCAAATACAGTGTATTGGACTGAAGAGAAGCTCCTGTTTTACTTAGTTTCCAATACTGAGTTGAACTAGATATGTCCCGTTTGTGTAGGAAGCACAGTTCTCTTGTTCTGAGCTAGCTCACTGTACTGGCCCTATAGGAAACACAGTAGAGTGCAAGAGTGTCTGTTTCTCAAAAGCAGAGTGTTTTTCTTGTAAGGCCGCCTGGGGTTTAATACAACTTCCTAAACGGAGTTGATTCACACTGAGTTTCAAGTTCTAGCATTAAGTGTTAATTCAGGGTAAGAACACCACTATTGTGCTATTCTGGCCATAAACAGTGCAAATAGCACTCGCGTCTGTTCCCAGCAAATACAGTGTATTGGACTGAAGAGAAGCTCCTGTTTTACTTAGTTTCCAATACTGAGTTGAACTAGATATGCCCCGTTCGTGTAGGAAGCACAGTTCTCTTGTTCTGAGCTAACTCACTGTACTGGCCCTATAGGAAACACAGTAGAGTGCAAGAGTGCCTGTTTCTCAAAAGCAGAGTGTTTTTCTTGTAAGGCCGACTGGGGTTCAATACAACTTCCTAAACGGAGTTGATTCACACTGAGTTTCAAGTTCTAGCATTAAGTGTTAATTCAGGGTAAGAACACCACTAGTGTGCTATTCTGGCCATAAACAGTGCAAATAGCACTCGCGTCTGTTCCCAGCAAATACAGTGTATTGGACTGAAGAGAAGCTCCTGTTTTACTTAGTTTCCAATACTGAGTTGAACTAGATATGCCCCGTTTGTGTAGGAAGCACAGTTCTCTTGTTCTGAGCTAGCTCACTGTACTGGCCCTATAGGAAACACAGTAGAGTGCAAGAGTGCCTGTTTCTCAAAAGCAGAGTGTTTTTCTTGTAAGGCCGACTGGGGTTCAATACAACTTCCTAAACGGAGTTGATTCACACTGAGTTTCAAGTTCTAGCATTAAGTGTTAATTCAGGGTAAGAACACCACTAGTGTGCTATTCTGGCCATAAACAGTGCAAATAGCACTCGTGTCTGTTCCCAGCAAATACAGTGTATTGGACTGAAGAGAAGCTCCTGTTTTACTTAGTTTCCAATACTGAGTTGAACTAGATATGCCCCGTTTGTGTAGGAAGCACAGTTCTCTTGTTCTGAGCTAGCTCACTGTACTGGCCCTCTAGGAAACACAGTAGAGTGCAAGAGTGCCTGTTTCTCAAAAGCAGAGTGTTTTTCTTGTAAGGCCGACTGGGGTTCAATACAACTTCCTAAACGGAGTTGATTCACACTGAGTTTCAAGTTCTAGCATTAAGTGTTAATTCAGGGTAAGAACACCACTAGTGTGCTATTCTGGCCATAAACAGTGCAAATAGCACTCGCGTCTGTTCCCAGCAAATACAGTGTATTGGACTGAAGAGAAGCTCCTGTTTTACTTAGTTTCCAATACTGAGTTGAACTAGATATGCCCCGTTTGTGTAGGAAGCACAGTTCTCTTGTTCTGAGCTAGCTCACTGTACTGGCCCTCTAGGAAACACAGTAGAGTGCAAGAGTGCCTGTTTCTCAAAAGCAGAGTGTTTTTCTTGTAAGGCCGACTGGGGTTCAATACAACTTCCTAAATGGAGTTGATTCACACTGAGTTTCAAGTTCTAGCATTAAGTGTTAATTCAGGGTAAGAACACCACTAGTGTGCTATTCTGGCCATAAACAGTGCAAATAGCACTCGCGTCTGTTCCCAGCAAATACAGTGTATTGGACTGAAGAGAAGCTCCTGTTTTACTTAGTTTCCAATACTGAGTTGAACTAGATATGCCCCGTTTGTGTAGGAAGCACAGTTCTCTTGTTCTGAGCTAGCTCACTGTACTGGCCCTCTAGGAAACACAGTAGAGTGCAAGAGTGCCTGTTTCTCAAAAGCAGAGTGTTTTTCTTGTAAGGCCGACTGGGGTTCAATACAACTTCCTAAACGGAGTTGATTCACACTGAGTTTCAAGTTCTAGCATTAAGTGTTAATTCAGGGTAAGAACACCACTAGTGTGCTATTCTGGCCATAAACAGTGCAAATAGCACTCGCGTCTGTTCCCAGCAAATACAGTGTATTGGACTGAAGAGAAGCTCCTGTTTTACTTAGTTTCCAATACTGAGTTGAACTAGATATGCCCCGTTTGTGTAGGAAGCACAGTTCTCTTGTTCTGAGCTAGCTCACTGTACTGGCCCTATAGGAAACACAGTAGAGTGCAAGAGTGCCTGTTTCTCAAAAGCAGAGTGTTTTTCTTGTAAGGCCGACTGGGGTTCAATACAACTTCCTAAACGGAGTTGATTCACACTGAGTTTCAAGTTCTAGCATTAAGTGTTAATTCAGGGTAAGAACACCACTAGTGTGCTATTCTGGCCATAAACAGTGCAAATAGCACTCGCGTCTGTTCCCAGCAAATACAGTGTATTGGACTGAAGAGAAGCTCCTGTTTTACTTAGTTTCCAATACTGAGTTGAACTAGATATGCCCCGTTTGTGTAGGAAGCACAGTTCTCTTGTTCTGAGCTAGCTCACTGTACTGGCCCTATAGGAAACACAGTCGAGTGCAAGAGTGCCTGTTTCTCAAAAGCAGAGTGTTTTTCTTGTAAGGCCGACTGGGGTTCAATACAACTTCCTAAACGGAGTTGATTCACACTGAGTTTCAAGTTCTAGCATTAAGTGTTAATTCAGGGTAAGAACACCACTATTGTGCTATTCTGGCCATAAACAGTGCAAATAGCACTCGCGTCTGTTCCCAGCAAATACAGTGTATTGGACTGAAGAGAAGCTCCTGTTTTACTTAGTTTCCAATACTGAGTTGAACTAGATATGCCCCGTTTGTGTAGGAAGCACAGTTCTCTTGTTCTGAGCTAGCTCACTGTACTGGCCCTCTAGGAAACACAGTAGAGTGCAAGAGTGCCTGTTTCTCAAAAGCAGAGTGTTTTTCTTGTAAGGCCGACTGGGGTTCAATACAACTTCCTAAAAGGAGTTGATTCACACTGAGTTTCAAGTTCTAGCATTAAGTGTTAATTCAGGGTAAGAACACCACTAGTGTGCTATTCTGGCCATAAACAGTGCAAATAGCACTCGCGTCTGTTCCCAGCAAATACAGTGTATTGGACTGAAGAGAAGCTCCTGTTTTACTTAGTTTCCAATACTGAGTTGAACTAGATATGCCCCGTTTGTGTAGGAAGCACAGTTCTCTTGTTCTGAGCCTGCTCACTGTACTGGCCCTATAGGAAACACAGTAGAGTGCAAGAGTGCCTGTTTCTCAAAAGCAGAGTGTTTTTCTTGTAAGGCCGACTGGGGTTCAATACAACTTCCTAAACGGAGTTGATTCACACTGAGTTTCAAATTCTAGCATTAAGTGTTAATTCAGGGTAAGAACACCACTAGTGTGCTATTCTGGCCATAAACAGTGCAAATAGCACTCGCGTCTGTTCCCAGCAAATACAGTGTATTGGACTGAAGAGAAGCTCCTGTTTTACTTAGTTTCCAATACTGAGTTGAACTAGATATGCCCCGTTTGTGTAGGAAGCACAGTTCTCTTGTTCTGAGCTAGCTCACTGTACTGGCCCTCTAGGAAACACAGTAGAGTGCAAGAGTGCCTGTTTCTCAAAAGCAGAGTGTTTTTCTTGTAAGGCCGACTGGGGTTCAATACAACTTCCTAAACGGAGTTGATTCACACTGAGTTTCAAGTTCTAGCATTAAGTGTTAATTCAGGGTAAGAACACCACTAGTGTGCTATTCTGGCCATAAACAGTGCAAATAGCACTCGCGTCTGTTCCCAGCAAATACAGTGTATTGGACTGAAGAGAAGCTCCTGTTTTACTTAGTTTCCAGTACTGAGTTGAACTAGATATGCCCCGTTTGTGTAGGAAGCACAGTTCTCTTGTTCTGAGCTAGCTCACTGTACTGGCCCTCTAGGAAACACAGTAGAGTGCAAGAGTGCCTGTTTCTCAAAAGCAGAGTGTTTTTCTTGTAAGGCCGACTGGGGTTCAATACAACTTCCTAAACGGAGTTGATTCACACTGAGTTTCAAGTTCTAGCATTAAGTGTTAATTCAGGGTAAGAACACCACTAGTGTGCTATTCTGGCCATATACAGTGCAAATAGCACTCGCGTCTGTTCCCAGCAAATACAGTGTATTGGACTGAAGAGAAGCTCCTGTTTTACTTAGTTTCCAATACTGAGTTGAACTAGATATGCCCCGTTTGTGTAGGAAGCACAGTTCTCTTGTTCTGAGCTAGCTCACTGTACTGGCCCTATAGGAAACACTGTAGAGTGCAAGAGTGCCTGTTTCTCAAAAGCAGAGTGTTTTTCTTGTAAGGCCGACTGGGGTTCAATACAAATTCCTAAACGGAGTTGATTCACACTGAGTTTCAAGTTCTAGCATTAAGTGTTAATTCAGGGTAAGAACACCACTAGTGTGCTATTCTGGCCATAAACAGTGCAAATAGCACTCGCGTCTGTTCCCAGCAAATACAGTGTATTGGACTGAAGAGAAGCTCCTGTTTTACTTAGTTTCCAATACTGAGTTGAACTAGATATGCCCCGTTTGTGTAGGAAGCACAGTTCTCTTGTTCTGAGCTAGCTCACTGTACTGGCACTATAGGAAACACAGTAGAGTGCAAGAGTGCCTGTTTCTCAAAAGCAGAGTGTTTTTCTTGTAAGGCCGACTGGGGTTCAATACAACTTCCTAAACGGAGTTGATTCACACTGAGTTTCAAGTTCTAGCATTAAGTGTTAATTCAGGGTAAGAACACCACTAGTGTGCTATTCTGGCCATAAACAGTGCAAATAGCACTCGCGTCTGTTCCCAGCAAATACAGTGTATTGGACTGAAGAGAAGCTCCTGTTTTACTTAGTTTCCAATACTGAGTTGAACTAGATATGCCCCGTTTGTGTAGGAAGCACAGTTCTCTTGTTCTGAGCTAGCTCACTGTACTGGCCCTCTAGGAAACACAGTAGAGTGCAAGAGTGCCTGTTTCTCAAAAGCAGAGTGTTTTTCTTGTAAGGCCGACTGGGGTTCAATACAACTTCCTAAACGGAGTTGATTCACACTGAGTTTCAAGTTCTAGCATTAAGTGTTAATTCAGGGTAAGAACACCACTAGTGTGCTATTCTGGCCATAAACAGTGCAAATAGCACTCGCGTCTGTTCCCAGCAAATACAGTGTATTGGACTGAAGAGAAGCTCCTGTTTTACTTAGTTTCCAATACTGAGTTGAACTAGATATGCCCCGTTTGTGTAGGAAGCACAGTTCTCTTGTTCTGAGCTAGCTCACTGTACTGGCCCTCTAGGAAACACAGTAGAGTGCAAGAGTGCCTGTTTCTCAAAAGCAGAGTGTTTTTCTTGTAAGGCCGACTGGGGTTCAATACAACTTCCTAAACGGAGTTGATTCACACTGAGTTTCAAGTTCTAGCATTAAGTGTTAATTCAGGGTAAGAACACCACTAGTGTGCTATTCTGGCCATAAGCAGTGCAAATAGCACTCGCGTCTGTTCCCAGCAAATACAGTGTATTGGACTGAAGAGAAGCTCCTGTTTTACTTAGTTTCCAATACTGAGTTGAACTAGATATGCCCCGTTTGTGTAGGAAGCACAGTTCTCTTGTTCTGAGCTAGCTCACTGTACTGGCCCTCTAGGAAACACAGTAGAGTGCAAGAGTGCCTGTTTCTCAAAAGCAGAGTGTTTTTCTTGTAAGGCCGACTGGGGTTCAATACAAATTCCTAAACGGAGTTGATTCACACTGAGTTTCAAGTTCTAGCATTAAGTGTTAATTCAGGGTAAGAACACCACTAGTGTGCTATTCTGGCCATAAGCAGTGCAAATAGCACTCGCGTCTGTTCCCAGCAAATACAGTGTTTTGGACTGAAGAGAAGCTCCTGTTTTACTTAGTTTCCAATACTGAGTTGAACTAGATATGCCCCGTTTGTGTAGGAAGCACAGTTCTCTTGTTCTGAGCTAGCTCACTGTACTGGCCCTATAGGAAACACAGTAGAGTGCAAGAGTGCCTGTTTCTCAAAAGCAGAGTGTTTTTCTTGTAAGGCCGACTGGGGTTCAATACAAATTCCTAAACGGAGTTGATTCACACTGAGTTTCAAGTTCTAGCATTAAGTGTTAATTCAGGGTAAGAACACCACTAGTGTGCTATTCTGGCCATAAACAGTGCAAATAGCACTCGCGTCTGTTCCCAGCAAATACAGTGTATTGGACTGAAGAGAAGCTCCTGTTTTACTTAGTTTCCAATACTGAGTTGAACTAGATATGCCCCGTTTGTGTAGGAAGCACAGTTCTCTTGTTCTGAGCTAGCTCACTGTACTGGCCCTCTAGGAAACACAGTAGAGTGCAAGAGTGCCTGTTTCTCAAAAGCAGAGTGTTTTTCTTGTAAGGCCGACTGGGGTTCAATACAACTTCCTAAACGGAGTTGATTCACACTGAGTTTCAAGTTCTAGCATTAAGTGTTAATTCAGGGTAAGAACACCACTATTGTGCTATTCTGGCCATAAGCAGTGGAAATAGCATTCGCGTCTGTTCCCAGCAAATACAGTGTATTGGACTGAAGAGAAGCTCCTGTTTTACTTAGTTTCCAATACTGAGTTGAACTAGATATGCCCCGTTTGTGTAGGAAGCACAGTTCTCTTGTTCTGAGCTAGCTCACTGTACTGGCCCTATAGGAAACACAGTAGAGTGCAAGAGTGCCTGTTTCTCAAAAGCAGAGTGTTTTTCTTGTAAGGCCGACTGGGGTTCAATACAACTTCCTAAACGGAGTTGATTCACACTGAGTTTCAAGTTCTAGCATTAAGTGTTAATTCAGGGTAAGAACACCACTAGTGTGCTATTCTGGCCATAAGCAGTGCAAATAGCACTCGCGTCTGTTCCCAGCAAATACAGTGTATTGGACTGAAGAGAAGCTCCTGTTTTACTCAGTTTCCAATACTGAGTTGAACTAGATATGCCCCGTTTGTGTAGGAAGCACAGTTCTCTTGTTCTGAGCTAGCTCACTGTACTGGCCCTATAGGAAACACAGTAGAGTGCAAGAGTGCCTGTTTCTCAAAAGCAGAGTGTTTTTCTTGTAAGGCCGACTGGGGTTCAATACAACTTCCTAAACGGAGTTGATTCACACTGAGTTTCAAGTTCTAGCATTAAGTGTTAATTCAGGGTAAGAACACCACTATTGTGTTATTCTGGCCATAAACAGTACAAATAGCACTCGCGTCTGTTCCCAGCAAATACAGTGTATTGGACTGAAGAGAAGCTCCTGTTTTACTTAGTTTGCAATACTGAGTTGAACTAGATATGCCCCGTTTGTGTAGGAAGCACAGTTCTCTTGTTCTGAGCTAGCTCACTGTACTGGCCCTATAGGAAACACAGTAGAGTGCAAGAGTGCCTGTTTCTCAAAAGCAGAGTGTTTTTCTTGTAAGGCCGACTGGGGTTCAATACAACTTCCTAAACGGAGTTGATTCACACTGAGTTTCAAGTTCTAGCATTAAGTGTTAATTCAGGGTAAGAACACCACTAGTGTGCTATTCTGGCCATAAACAGTGGAAATAGCACTCGCGTCTGTTCCCAGCAAATACAGTGTATTGGACTGAAGAGAAGCTCCTGTTTTACTTAGTTTCCAATACTGAGTTGAACTAGATATGCCCCGTTTGTGTAGGAAGCACAGTTCTCTTGTTCTGAGCTAGCTCACTGTACTGGCCCTATAGGAAACACAGTAGAGTGCAAGAGTGCCTGTTTCTCAAAAGCAGAGTGTTTTTCTTGTAAGGCCGACTGGGGTTCAATACAACTTCCTAAACGGAGTTGATTCACACTGAGTTTCAAGTTCTAGCATTAAGTGTTAATTCAGGGTAAGAACACCACTAGTGTGCTATTCTGGCCATAAACAGTGGAAATAGCACTCGCGTCTGTTCCCAGCAAATACAGTGTATTGGACTGAAGAGAAGCTCCTGTTTTACTTAGTTTCCAATACTGAGTTGAACTAGATATGCCCCGTTTGTGTAGGAAGCACAGTTCTCTTGTTCTGAGCTAGCTCACTGTACTGGCCCTATAGGAAACACAGTAGAGTGCAAGAGTGCCTGTTTCTCAAAAGCAGAGTGTTTTTCTTGTAAGGCCGACTGGGGTTCAATACAACTTCCTAAACGGAGTTGATTCACACTGAGTTTCAAGTTCTAGCATTAAGTGTTAATTCAGGGTAAGAACACCACTAGTGTGCTATTCTGGCCATAAACAGTGCAAATAGCACTCGCGTCTGTTCCCAGCAAATACAGTGTATTGGACTGAAGAGAAGCTCCTGTTTTACTTAGTTTCCAATACTGAGTTGAACTAGATATGCCCCGTTTGTGTAGGAAGCACAGTTCTCTTGTTCTGAGCTAGCTCACTGTACTGGCCCTATAGGAAACACAGTAGAGTGCAAGAGTGCCTGTTTCTCAAAAGCAGAGTGTTTTTCTTGTAAGGCCGACTGGGGTTCAATACAACTTCCTAAACGGAGTTGATTCACACTGAGTTTCAAGTTCTAGCATTAAGTGTTAATTCAGGGTAAGAACACCACTAGTGTGCTATTCTGGCCATAAGCAGTGCAAATAGCACTCGCGTCTGTTCCCAGCAAATACAGTGTATTGGACTGAAGAGAAGCTCCTGTTTTACTTAGTTTCCAATACTGAGTTGAACTAGATATGCCCCGTTTGTGTAGGAAGCACAGTTCTCTTGTTCTGAGCTAGCTCACTGTACTGGCCCTATAGGAAACACAGTAGAGTGCAAGAGTGCCTGTTTCTCAAAAGCAGAGTGTTTTTCTTGTAAGGCCGACTGGGGTTCAATACAACTTCCTAAACGGAGTTGATTCACACTGAGTTTCAAGTTCTAGCATTAAGTGTTAATTCAGGGTAAGAACACCACTAGTGTGCTATTCTGGCCATAAGCAGTGCAAATAGCACTCGCGTCTGTTCCCAGCAAATACAGTGTATTGGACTGAAGAGAAGCTCCTGTTTTACTTAGTTTCCAATACTGAGTTGAACTAGATATGCCCCGTTTGTGTAGGAAGCACAGTTCTCTTGTTCTGAGCTAGCTCACTGTACTGGCCCTATAGGAAACACAGTAGAGTGCAAGAGTGCCTGTTTCTCAAAAGCAGAGTGTTTTTCTTGTAAGGCCGACTGGGGTTCAATACAAATTCCTAAACGGAGTTGATTCACACTGAGTTTCAAGTTCTAGCATTAAGTGTTAATTCAGGGTAAGAACACCACTAGTGTGCTATTCTGGCCATAAACAGTGGAAATAGCACTCGCGTCGGTTCCCAGCAAATACAGTGTATTGGACTGAAGAGAAGCTCCTGTTTTACTTAGTTTCCAATACTGAGTTGAACTAGATATGCCCCGTTTGTGTAGGAAGCACAGTTCTCTTGTTCTGAGCTAGCTCACTGTACTGGCCCTCTAGGAAACACAGTAGAGTGCAAGAGTGCCTGTTTCTCAAAAGCAGAGTGTTTTTCTTGTAAGGCCGCCTGGGGTTCAATACAACTTCCTAAACGGAGTTGATTCACACTGAGTTTCAAGTTCTAGCATTAAGTGTTAATTCAGGGTAAGAACACCACTAGTGTGCTATTCTGGCCATAAACAGTGCAAATAGCACTCGCGTCTGTTCCCAGAAAATACAGTGTATTGGACTGAAGAGAAGCTCCTGTTTTACTTAGTTTCCAATACTGAGTTGAACTAGATATGCCCCGTTTGTGTAGGAAGCACAGTTCTCTTGTTCTGAGCTAGCTCACTGTACTGGCCCTCTAGGAAACACAGTAGAGTGCAAGAGTGCCTGTTTCTCAAAAGCAGAGTGTTTTTCTTGTAAGGCCGACTGGGGTTCAATACAACTTCCTAAACGGAGTTGATTCACACTGAGTTTCAAGTTCTAGCATTAAGTGTTAATTCAGGGTAAGAACACCACTAGTGTGCTATTCTGGCCATAAGCAGTGCAAATAGCATTCGCGTCTGTTCCCAGCAAATACAGTGTATTGGACTGAAGAGAAGCTCCTGTTTTACTTAGTTTCCAATACTGAGTTGAACTAGATATGCCCCGTTTGTGTAGGAAGCACAGTTCTCTTGTTCTGAGCTAGCTCACTGTACTGGCCCTATAGGAAACACAGTAGAGTGCAAGAGTGCCTGTTTCTCAAAAGCAGAGTGTTTTTCTTGTAAGGCCGACTGGGGTTCAATACAACTTCCTAAACGGAGTTGATTCACACTGAGTTTCAAGTTCTAGCATTAAGTGTTAATTCAGGGTAAGAACACCACTAGTGTGCTATTCTGGCCATAAGCAGTGCAAATAGCACTCGCGTCTGTTCCCAGCAAATACAGTGTATTGGACTGAAGAGAAGCTCCTGTTTTACTTAGTTTCCAATACTGAGTTGAACTAGATATGCCCCGTTTGTGTAGGAAGCACAGTTCTCTTGTTCTGAGCTAGCTCACTGTACTGGCCCTATAGGAAACACAGTAGAGTGCAAGAGTGCCTGTTTCTCAAAAGCAGAGTGTTTTTCTTGTAAGGCCGACTGGGGTTCAATACAACTTCCTAAACGGAGTTGATTCACACTGAGTTTCAAGTTCTAGCATTAAGTGTTAATTCAGGGTAAGAACACCACTAGTGTGCTATTCTGGCCATAAACAGTGCAAATAGCACTCGCGTCTGTTCCCAGCAAATACAGTGTATTGGACTGAAGAGAAGCTCCTGTTTTACTTAGTTTCCAATACTGAGTTGAACTAGATATGCCCCGTTTGTGTAGGAAGCACAGTTCTCTTGTTCTGAGCTAGCTCACTGTACTGGCCCTATAGGAAACACAGTAGAGTGCAAGAGTGCCTGTTTCTCAAAAGCAGAGTGTTTTTCTTGTAAGGCCGACTGGGGTTCAATACAACTTCCTAAACGGAGTTGATTCACACTGAGTTTCAAGTTCTAGCATTAAGTGTTAATTCAGGGTAAGAACACCACTAGTGTGCTATTCTGGCCATAAGCAGTGCAAATAGCACTCGCGTCTGTTCCCAGCAAATACAGTGTATTGGACTGAAGAGAAGCTCCTGTTTTACTTAGTTTCCAATACTGAGTTGAACTAGATATGCCCCGTTTGTGTAGGAAGCACAGTTCTCTTGTTCTGAGCTAGCTCACTGTACTGGCCCTATAGGAAACACAGTAGAGTGCAAGAGTGCCTGTTTCTCAAAAGCAGAGTGTTTTTCTTGTAAGGCCGACTGGGGTTCAATACAACTTCCTAAACGGAGTTGATTCACACTGAGTTTCAAGTTCTAGCATTAAGTGTTAATTCAGGGTAAGAACACCACTAGTGTGCTATTCTGGCCATAAACAGTGCAAATAGCACTCGCGTCTGTTCCCAGCAAATACAGTGTATTGGACTGAAGAGAAGCTCCTGTTTTACTTAGTTTCCAATACTGAGTTGAACTAGATATGCCCCGTTTGTGTAGGAAGCACAGTTCTCTTGTTCTGAGCTAGCTCACTGTACTGGCCCTATAGGAAACACAGTAGAGTGCAAGAGTGCCTGTTTCTCAAAAGCAGAGTGTTTTTCTTGTAAGGCCGACTGGGGTTCAATACAACTTCCTAAACGGAGTTGATTCACACTGAGTTTCAAGTTCTAGCATTAAGTGTTAATTCAGGGTAAGAACACCACTAGTGTGCTATTCTGGCCATAAACAGTGGAAATAGCACTCGCGTCTGTTCCCAGCAAATACAGTGTATTGGACTGAAGAGAAGCTCCTGTTTTACTTAGTTTCCAATACTGAGTTGAACTAGATATGCCCCGTTTGTGTAGGAAGCACAGTTCTCTTGTTCTGAGCTAGCTCACTGTACTGGCCCTCTAGGAAACACAGTAGAGTGCAAGAGTGCCTGTTTCTCAAAAGCAGAGTGTTTTTCTTGTAAGGCCGCCTGGGGTTCAATACAACTTCCTAAACGGAGTTGATTCACACTGAGTTTCAAGTTCTAGCATTAAGTGTTAATTCAGGGTAAGAACACCACTAGTGTGCTATTCTGGCCATAAACAGTGCAAATAGCACTCGCGTCTGTTCCCAGCAAATACAGTGTATTGGACTGAAGAGAAGCTCCTGTTTTACTTAGTTTGCAATACTGAGTTGAACTAGATATGCCCCGTTTGTGTAGGAAGCACAGTTCTCTTGTTCTGAGCTAGCTCACTGTACTGGCCCTATAGGAAACACAGTAGAGTGCAAGAGTGCCTGTTTCTCAAAAGCAGAGTGTTTTTCTTGTAAGGCCGACTGGGGTTCAATACAACTTCCTAAACGGAGTTGATTCACACTGAGTTTCAAGTTCTAGCATTAAGTGTTAATTCAGGGTAAGAACACCACTAGTGTGCTATTCTGGCCATAAACAGTGCAAATAGCACTCGCGTCTGTTCCCAGCAAATACAGTGTATTGGACTGAAGTGAAGCTCCTGTTTTACTTAGTATCCAATACTGAGTTGAACTAGATATGCCCCGTTTGTGTAGGAAGCACAGTTCTCTTGTTCTGAGCTAGCTCACTGTACTGGCCCTATAGGAAACACAGTAGAGTGCAAGAGTGCCTGTTTCTCAAAAGCAGAGTGTTTTTCTTGTAAGGCCGCCTGGGGTTCAATACAAATTCCTAAACGGAGTTGATTCACACTGAGTTTCAAGTTCTAGCATTAAGTGTTAATTCAGGGTAAGAACACCACTAGTGTGCTATTCTGGCCATAAACAGTGCAAATAGCACTCGCGTCTGTTCCCAGCAAATACAGTGTATTGGACTGAAGAGAAGCTCCTGTTTTACTTAGTTTCCAATACTGAGTTGAACTAGATATGCCCCGTTTGTGTAGGAAGCACAGTTCTCTTGTTCTGAGCTAGCTCACTGTACTGGCCCTCTAGGAAACACAGTAGAGTGCAAGAGTAACTGTTTCTCAAAAGCAGAGTGTTTTTCTTGTAAGGCCGCCTGGGGTTCAATACAACTTCCTAAACGGAGTTGATTCACACTGAGTTTCAAGTTCTAGCATTAAGTGTTAATTCAGGGTAAGAACACCACTAGTGTGCTATTCTGGCCATAAACAGTGCAAATAGCACTCGCGTCTGTTCCCAGCAAATACAGTGTATTGGACTGAAGAGAAGCTCCTGTTTTACTTAGTTTCCAATACTGAGTTGAAATAGATATGCCCCGTTTGTGTAGGAAGCACAGTTCTCTTGTTCTGAGCTAGCTCACTGTACTGGCCCTCTAGGAAACACAGTAGAGTGCAAGAGTGCCTGTTTCTCAAAAGCAGAGTGTTTTTCTTGTAAGGCCGACTGGGGTTCAATACAACTTCCTAAACGGAGTTGATTCACACTGAGTTTCAAGTTCTAGCATTAAGTGTTAATTCAGGGTAAGAACACCACTATTGTGCTATTCTGGCCATAAGCAGTGGAAATAGCATTCGCGTCTGTTCCCAGCAAATACAGTGTATTGGACTGAAGAGAAGCTCCTGTTTTACTTAGTTTCCAATACTGAGTTGAACTAGATATGCCCCGTTTGTGTAGGAAGCACAGTTCTCTTGTTCTGAGCTAGCTCACTGTACTGGCCCTATAGGAAACACAGTAGAGTGCAAGAGTGCCTGTTTCTCAAAAGCAGAGTGTTTTTCTTGTAAGGCCGACTGGGGTTCAATACAACTTCCTAAACGGAGTTGATTCACACTGAGTTTCAAGTTCTAGCATTAAGTGTTAATTCAGGGTAAGAACACCACTAGTGTGCTATTCTGGCCATAAGCAGTGCAAATAGCACTCGCGTCTGTTCCCAGCAAATACAGTGTATTGGACTGAAGAGAAGCTCCTGTTTTACTTAGTTTCCAATACTGAGTTGAACTAGATATGCCCCGTTTGTGTAGGAAGCACAGTTCTCTTGTTCTGAGCTAGCTCACTGTACTGGCCCTATAGGAAACACAGTAGAGTGCAAGAGTGCCTGTTTCTCAAAAGCAGAGTGTTTTTCTTGTAAGGCCGACTGGGGTTCAATACAACTTCCTAAACGGAGTTGATTCACACTGAGTTTCAAGTTCTAGCATTAAGTGTTAATTCAGGGTAAGAACACCACTAGTGTTCTATTCTGGCCATAAACAGTGCAAATAGCACTCGCGTCTGTTCCCAGCAAATACAGTGTATTGGACTGAAGAGAAGCTCCTGTTTTACTTAGTTTCCAATACTGAGTTGAACTAGATATGCCCCGTTTGTGTAGGAAGCACAGTTCTCTTGTTCTGAGCTAGCTCACTGTACTGGCCCTATAGGAAACACAGTAGAGTGCAAGAGTGCCTGTTTCTCAAAAGCAGAGTGTTTTTCTTGTAAGGCCGACTGGGGTTCAATACAACTTCCTAAACGGAGTTGATTCACACTGAGTTTCAAGTTCTAGCATTAAGTGTTAATTCAGGGTAAGAACACCACTAGTGTGCTATTCTGGCCATAAGCAGTGCAAATAGCACTCGCGTCTGTTCCCAGCAAATACAGTGTATTGGACTGAAGAGAAGCTCCTGTTTTACTTAGTTTCCAATACTGAGTTGAACTAGATATGCCCCGTTTGTGTAGGAAGCACAGTTCTCTTGTTCTGAGCTAGCTCACTGTACTGGCCCTATAGGAAACACAGTAGAGTGCAAGAGTGCCTGTTTCTCAAAAGCAGAGTGTTTTTCTTGTAAGGCCGACTGGGGTTCAATACAACTTCCTAAACGGAGTTGATTCACACTGAGTTTCAAGTTCTAGCATTAAGTGTTAATTCAGGGTAAGAACACCACTAGTGTGCTATTCTGGCCATAAACAGTGCAAATAGCACTCGCGTCTGTTCCCAGCAAATACAGTGTATTGGACTGAAGAGAAGCTCCTGTTTTACTTAGTTTCCAATACTGAGTTGAACTAGATATGCCCCGTTTGTGTAGGAAGCACAGTTCTCTTGTTCTGAGCTAGCTCACTGTACTGGCCCTATAGGAAACACAGTAGAGTGCAAGAGTGCCTGTTTCTCAAAAGCAGAGTGTTTTTCTTGTAAGGCCGACTGGGGTTCAATACAACTTCCTAAACGGAGTTGATTCACACTGAGTTTCAAGTTCTAGCATTAAGTGTTAATTCAGGGTAAGAACACCACTAGTGTGCTATTCTGGCCATAAACAGTGCAAATAGCACTCGCGTCTGTTCCCAGCAAATACAGTGTATTGGACTGAAGAGAAGCTCCTGTTTTACTTAGTTTCCAGTACTGAGTTGAACTAGATATGCCCCGTTTGTGTAGGAAGCACAGTTCTCTTGTTCTGAGCTAGCTCACTGTACTGGCCCTATAGGAAACACAGTAGAGTGCAAGAGTGCCTGTTTCTCAAAAGCAGAGTGTTTTTCTTGTAAGGCCGACTGGGGTTCAATACAACTTCCTAAACGGAGTTGATTCACACTGAGTTTCAAGTTCTAGCATTAAGTGTTAATTCAGGGTAAGAACACCACTAGTGTGCTATTCTGGCCATAAACAGTGCAAATAGCACTCGCGTCTGTTCCCAGCAAATACAGTGTATTGGACTGAAGAGAAGCTCTTGTTTTACTTAGTTTCCAATACTGAGTTGAACTAGATATGCCCCGTTTGTGTAGGAAGCACAGTTCTCTTGTTCTGAGCTAGCTCACTGTACTGGCCCTATAGGAAACACAGTAGAGTGCAAGAGTGCCTGTTTCTCAAAAGCAGAGTGTTTTTCTTGTAAGGCCGACTGGGGTTCAATACAACTTCCTAAACGGAGTTGATTCACACTGAGTTTCAAGTTCTAGCATTAAGTGTTAATTCAGGGTAAGAACACCACTAGTGTGCTATTCTGGCCATAAACAGTGCAAATAGCACTCGCGTCTGTTCCCAGCAAATACAGTGTATTGGACTGAAGAGAAGCTCCTGTTTTACTTAGTTTCCAATACTGAGTTGAACTAGATATGCCCCGTTTGTGTAGGAAGCACAGTTCTCTTGTTCTGAGCTAGCTCACTGTACTGGCCCTCTAGGAAACACAGTAGAGTGCAAGAGTGCCTGTTTCTCAAAAGCAGAGTGTTTTTCTTGTAAGGCCGACTGGGGTTCAATACAACTTCCTAAACGGAGTTGATTCACACTGAGTTTCAAGTTCTAGCATTAAGTGTTAATTCAGGGTAAGAACACCACTAGTGTGCTATTCTGGCCATAAACAGTGCAAATAGCACTCGCGTCTGTTCCCAGCAAATACAGTGTATTGGACTGAAGAGAAGCTCCTGTTTTACTTAGTTTCCAATACTGAGTTGAACTAGATATGCCCCGTTTGTGTAGGAAGCACAGTTCTCTTGTTCTGAGCTAGCTCACTGTACTGGCCCTATAGGAAACACAGTAGAGTGCAAGAGTGCCTGTTTCTCAACAGCAGAGTGTTTTTCTTGTAAGGCCGACTGGGGTTCAATACAACTTCCTAAACGGAGTTGATTCACACTGAGTTTCAAGTTCTAGCATTAAGTGTTAATTCAGGGTAAGAACACCACTAGTGTGCTATTCTGGCCATAAGCAGTGGAAATAGCACTCGCGTCTGTTCCCAGCAAATACAGTGTATTGGACTGAAGAGAAGCTCCTGTTTTACTTAGTTTCCAATACTGAGTTGAACTAGATATGCCCCGTTTGTGTAGGAAGCACAGTTCTCTTGTTCTGAGCTAGCTCACTGTACTGGCCCTATAGGAAACACAGTAGAGTGCAAGAGTGCCTGTTTCTCAAAAGCAGAGTGTTTTTCTTGTAAGGCCGACTGGGGTTCAATACAAATTCCTAAACGGAGTTGATTCACACTGAGTTTCAAGTTCTAGCATTAAGTGTTAATTCAGGGTAAGAACACCACTAGTGTGCTATTCTGGCCATAAACAGTGGAAATAGCACTCGCGTCTGTTCCCAGCAAATACAGTGTATTGGACTGAAGAGAAGCTCCTGTTTTACTTAGTTTCCAATACTGAGTTGAACTAGATATGCCCCGTTTGTGTAGGAAGCACAGTTCTCTTGTTCTGAGCTAGCTCACTGTACTGGCCCTATAGGAAACACAGTAGAGTGCAAGAGTGCCTGTTTCTCAAAAGCAGAGTGTTTTTCTTGTAAGGCCGCCTGGGGTTCAATACAACTTCCTAAACGGAGTTGATTCACACTGAGTTTCAAGTTCTAGCATTAAGTGTTAATTCAGGGTAAGAACACCACTAGTGTGCTATTCTGGCCATAAACAGTGCAAATAGCACTCGCGTCTGTTCCCAGCAAATACAGTGTATTGGACTGAAGAGAAGCTCCTGTTTTACTTAGTTTCCAATACTGAGTTGAACTAGATATGCCCCGTTTGTGTAGGAAGCACAGTTCTCTTGTTCTGAGCTAGCTCACTGTACTGGCCCTATAGGAAACACAGTAGAGTGCAAGAGTGCCTGTTTCTCAAAAGCAGAGTGTTTTTCTTGTAAGGCCGACTGGGGTTCAATACAACTTCCTAAACGGAGTTGATTCACACTGAGTTTCAAGTTCTAGCATTAAGTGTTAATTCAGGGTAATAACACCACTAGTGTGCTATTCTGGCCATATACAGTGCAAATAGCACTCGCGTCTGTTCCCAGCAAATACAGTGTATTGGACTGAAGAGAAGCTCCTGTTTTACTTAGTTTCCAGTACTGAGTTGAACTAGATATGCCCCGTTTGTGTAGGAAGCACAGTTCTCTTGTTCTGAGCTAGCTCACTGTACTGGCCCTCTAGGAAACACAGTAGAGTGCAAGAGTGCCTGTTTCTCAAAAGCAGAGTGTTTTTCTTGTAAGGCCGACTGGGGTTCAATACAACTTCCTAAACGGAGTTGATTCACACTGAGTTTCAAGTTCTAGCATTAAGTGTTAATTCAGGGTAAGAACACCACTAGTGTGCTATTCTGGCCATAAACAGTGGAAATAGCACTCGCGTCTGTTCCCAGCAAATACAGTGTATTGGACTGAAGAGAAGCTCCTGTTTTACTTAGTTTCCAGTACTGAGTTGAACTAGATATGCCCCGTTTGTGTAGGAAGCACAGTTCTCTTGTTCTGAGCTAGCTCACTGTACTGGCCCTATAGGAAACACAGTAGAGTGCAAGAGTGCCTGTTTCTCAAAAGCAGAGTGTTTTTCTTGTAAGGCCGACTGGGGTTCAATACAACTTCCTAAACGGAGTTGATTCACACTGAGTTTCAAGTTCTAGCATTAAGTGTTAATTCAGGGTAAGAACACCACTAGTGTGCTATTCTGGCCATAAACAGTGCAAATAGCACTCGCGTCTGTTCCCAGCAAATACAGTGTATTGGACTGAAGAGAAGCTCCTGTTTTACTTAGTTTCCAATACTGAGTTGAACTAGATATGCCCCGTTTGTGTAGGAAGCACAGTTCTCTTGTTCTGAGCTAGCTCACTGTACTGGCCCTCTAGGAAACACAGTAGAGTGCAAGAGTGCCTGTTTCTCAAAAGCAGAGTGTTTTTCTTGTAAGGCCGACTGGGGTTCAATACAACTTCCTAAACGGAGTTGATTCACACTGAGTTTCAAGTTCTAGCATTAAGTGTTAATTCAGGGTAAGAACACCACTAGTGTGCTATTCTGGCCATAAACAGTGCAAATAGCACTCGCGTCTGTTCCCAGCAAATACAGTGTATTGGACTGAAGAGAAGCTCCTGTTTTACTTAGTTTCCAATACTGAGTTGAACTAGATATGCCCCGTTTGTGTAGGAAGCACAGTTCTCTTGTTCTGAGCTAGCTCACTGTACTGGCCCTATAGGAAACACAGTAGAGTGCAAGAGTGCCTGTTTCTCAACAGCAGAGTGTTTTTCTTGTAAGGCCGACTGGGGTTCAATACAACTTCCTAAACGGAGTTGATTCACACTGAGTTTCAAGTTCTAGCATTAAGTGTTAATTCAGGGTAAGAACACCACTAGTGTGCTATTCTGGCCATAAGCAGTGGAAATAGCACTCGCGTCTGTTCCCAGCAAATACAGTGTATTGGACTGAAGAGAAGCTCCTGTTTTACTTAGTTTCCAATACTGAGTTGAACTAGATATGCCCCGTTTGTGTAGGAAGCACAGTTCTCTTGTTCTGAGCTAGCTCACTGTACTGGCCCTATAGGAAACACAGTAGAGTGCAAGAGTGCCTGTTTCTCAAAAGCAGAGTGTTTTTCTTGTAAGGCCGACTGGGGTTCAATACAAATTCCTAAACGGAGTTGATTCACACTTAGTTTCAAGTTCTAGCATTAAGTGTTAATTCAGGGTAAGAACACCACTAGTGTGCTATTCTGGCCATAAACAGTGGAAATAGCACTCGCGTCTGTTCCCAGCAAATACAGTGTATTGGACTGAAGAGAAGCTCCTGTTTTACTTAGTTTCCAATACTGAGTTGAACTAGATATGCCCCGTTTGTGTAGGAAGCACAGTTCTCTTGTTCTGAGCTAGCTCACTGTACTGGCCCTCTAGGAAACACAGTAGAGTGCAAGAGTGCCTGTTTCTCAAAAGCAGAGTGTTTTTCTTGTAAGGCCGCCTGGGGTTCAATACAACTTCCTAAACGGAGTTGATTCACACTGAGTTTCAAGTTCTAGCATTAAGTGTTAATTCAGGGTAAGAACACCACTAGTGTGCTATTCTGGCCATAAACAGTGCAAATAGCACTCGCGTCTGTTCCCAGCAAATACAGTGTATTGGACTGAAGAGAAGCTCCTGTTTTACTTAGTTTCCAATACTGAGTTGAACTAGATATGCCCCGTTTGTGTAGGAAGCACAGTTCTCTTGTTCTGAGCTAGCTCACTGTACTGGCCCTATAGGAAACACAGTAGAGTGCAAGAGTGCCTGTTTCTCAAAAGCAGAGTGTTTTTCTTGTAAGGCCGACTGGGGTTCAATACAACTTCCTAAACGGAGTTGATTCACACTGAGTTTCAAGTTCTAGCATTAAGTGTTAATTCAGGGTAAGAACACCACTAGTGTGCTATTCTGGCCATATACAGTGCAAATAGCACTCGCGTCTGTTCCCAGCAAATACAGTGTATTGGACTGAAGAGAAGCTCCTGTTTTACTTAGTTTCCAGTACTGAGTTGAACTAGATATGCCCCGTTTGTGTAGGAAGCACAGTTCTCTTGTTCTGAGCTAGTTCACTGTACTGGCCCTCTAGGAAACACAGTAGAGTGCAAGAGTGCCTGTTTCTCAAAAGCAGAGTGTTTTTCTTGTAAGGCCGACTGGGGTTCAATACAACTTCCTAAACGGAGTTGATTCACACTGAGTTTCAAGTTCTAGCATTAAGTGTTAATTCAGGGTAAGAACACCACTAGTGTGCTATTCTGGCCATAAACAGTGGAAATAGCACTCGCGTCTGTTCCCAGCAAATACAGTGTATTGGACTGAAGAGAAGCTCCTGTTTTACTTAGTTTGCAATACTGAGTTGAACTAGATATGCCCCGTTTGTGTAGGAACCACAGTTCTCTTGTTCTGAGCTAGCTCACTGTACTGGCCCTATAGGAAACACAGTAGAGTGCAAGAGTGCCTGTTTCTCAAAAGCAGAGTGTTTTTCTTGTAAGGCCGACTGGGGTTCAATACAACTTCCTAAACGGAGTTGATTCACACTGAGTTTCAAGTTCTAGCATTAAGTGTTAATTCAGGGTAAGAACACCACTAGTGTGCTATTCTGGCCATAAACAGTGCAAATAGCACTCGCGTCTGTTCCCAGCAAATACAGTGTATTGGACTGAAGAGAAGCTCCTGTTTTACTTAGTTTCCAATACTGAGTTGAACTAGATATGCCCCGTTTGTGTAGGAAGCACAGTTCTCTTGTTCTGAGCTAGCTCACTGTACTGGCCCTCTAGGAAACACAGTAGAGTGCAAGAGTGCCTGTTTCTCAAAAGCAGAGTGTTTTTCTTGTAAGGCCGACTGGGGTTCAATACAACTTCCTAAACGGAGTTGATTCACACTGAGTTTCAAGTTCTAGCATTAAGTGTTAATTCAGGGTAAGAACACCACTATTGTGCTATTCTGGCCATAAACAGTGCAAATAGCACTCGCGTCTGTTCCCAGCAAATACAGTGTATTGGACTGAAGAGAAGCTCCTGTTTTACTTAGTTTCCAATACTGAGTTGAACTAGATATGCCCCGTTTGTGTAGGAAGCACAGTTCTCTTGTTCTGAGGTAGCTCACTGTACTGGCCCTATAGGAAACACAGTAGAGTGCAAGAGTGCCTGTTTCTCAACAGCAGAGTGTTTTTCTTGTAAGGCCGACTGGGGTTCAATACAACTTCCTAAACGGAGTTGATTCACACTGAGTTTCAAGTTCTAGCATTAAGTGTTAATTCAGGGTAAGAACACCACTAGTGTGCTATTCTGGCCATAAGCAGTGGAAATAGCACTCGCGTCTGTTCCCAGCAAATACAGTGTATTGGACTGAAGAGAAGCTCCTGTTTTACTTAGTTTCCAATACTGAGTTGAACTAGATATGCCCCGTTTGTGTAGGAAGCACAGTTCTCTTGTTCTGAGCTAGCTCACTGTACTGGCCCTATAGGAAACACAGTAGAGTGCAAGAGTGCCTGTTTCTCAAAAGCAGAGTGTTTTTTATGTAAGGCCGACTGGGGTTCAATACAAATTCCTAAACGGAGTTGATTCACACTGAGTTTCAAGTTCTAGCATTAAGTGTTAATTCAGGGTAAGAACACCACTAGTGTGCTATTCTGGCCATAAACAGTGGAAATAGCACTCGCGTCTGTTCCCAGCAAATACAGTGTATTGGACTGAAGAGAAGCTCCTGTTTTACTTAGTTTCCAATACTGAGTTGAACTAGATATGCCCCGTTTGTGTAGGAAGCACAGTTCTCTTGTTCTGAGCTAGCTCACTGTACTGGCCCTCTAGGAAACACAGTAGAGTGCAAGAGTGCCTGTTTCTCAAAAGCAGAGTGTTTTTCTTGTAAGGCCGCCTGGGGTTCAATACAACTTCCTAAACGGAGTTGATTCACACTGAGTTTCAAGTTCTAGCATTAAGTGTTAATTCAGGGTAAGAACACCACTAGTGTGCTATTCTGGCCATATACAGTGCAAATAGCACTCGCGTCTGTTCCCAGCAAATACAGTGTATTGGACTGAAGAGAAGCTCCTGTTTTACTTAGTTTCCAATACTGAGTTGAACTAGATATGCCCCGTTTGTGTAGGAAGCACAGTTCTCTTGTTCTGAGCTAGCTCACTGTACTGGCCCTCTAGGAAACACAGTAGAGTGCAAGAGTGCCTGTTTCTCAAAAGCAGAGTGTTTTTCTTGTAAGGCCGACTGGGGTTCAATACAACTTCCTAAACGGAGTTGATTCACACTGAGTTTCAAGTTCTAGCATTAAGTGTTAATTCAGGGTAAGAACACCACTATTGTGCTATTCTGGCCATAAGCAGTGGAAATAGCATTCGCGTCTGTTCCCAGCAAATACAGTGTATTGGACTGAAGAGAAGCTCCTGTTTTACTTAGTTTCCAATACTGAGTTGAACTAGATATGCCCCGTTTGTGTAGGAAGCACAGTTCTCTTGTTCTGAGCTAGCTCACTGTACTGGCCCTATAGGAAACACAGTAGAGTGCAAGAGTGCCTGTTTCTCAAAAGCAGAGTGTTTTTCTTGTAAGGCCGACTGGGGTTCAATACAACTTCCTAAACGGAGTTGATTCACACTGAGTTTCAAGTTCTAGCATTAAGTGTTAATTCAGGGTAAGAACACCACTAGTGTGCTATTCTGGCCATAAGCAGTGCAAATAGCACTCGCGTCTGTTCCCAGCAAATACAGTGTATTGGACTGAAGAGAAGCTCCTGTTTTACTTAGTTTCCAATACTGAGTTGAACTAGATATGCCCCGTTTGTGTAGGAAGCACAGTTCTCTTGTTCTGAGCTAGCTCACTGTACTGGCCCTATAGGAAACACAGTAGAGTGCAAGAGTGCCTGTTTCTCAAAAGCAGAGTGTTTTTCTTGTAAGGCCGACTGGGGTTCAATACAACTTCCTAAACGGAGTTGATTCACACTGAGTTTCAAGTTCTAGCATTAAGTGTTAATTCAGGGTAAGAACACCACTAGTGTGCTATTCTGGCCATAAACAGTGCAAATAGCACTCGCGTCTGTTCCCAGCAAATACAGTGTATTGGACTGAAGAGAAGCTCCTGTTTTACTTAGTTTGCAATACTGAGTTGAACTAGATATGCCCCGTTTGTGTAGGAAGCACAGTTCTCTTGTTCTGAGCTAGCTCACTGTACTGGCCCTATAGGAAACACAGTAGAGTGCAAGAGTGCCTGTTTCTCAAAAGCAGAGTGTTTTTCTTGTAAGGCCGACTGGGGTTCAATACAACTTCCTAAACGGAGTTGATTCACACTGAGTTTCAAGTTCTAGCATTAAGTGTTAATTCAGGGTAAGAACACCACTAGTGTGCTATTCTGGCCATAAACAGTGGAAATAGCACTCGCGTCTGTTCCCAGCAAATACAGTGTATTGGACTGAAGAGAAGCTCCTGTTTTACTTAGTTTCCAATACTGAGTTGAACTAGATATGCCCCGTTTGTGTAGGAAGCACAGTTCTCTTGTTCTGAGCTAGCTCACTGTACTGGCCCTCTAGGAAACACAGTGGAGTGCAAGAGTGCCTGTTTCTCAAAAGCAGAGTGTTTTTCTTGTAAGGCCGACTGGGGTTCAATACAACTTCCTAAACGGAGTTGATTCACACTGAGTTTCAAGTTCTAGCATTAAGTGTTAATTCAGGGTAAGAACACCACTAGTGTGCTATTCTGGCCATAAACAGTGCAAATAGCACTCGCGTCTGTTCCCAGCAAATACAGTGTATTGGACTGAAGAGAAGCTCCTGTTTTACTTAGTTTCCAATACTGAGTTGAACTAGATATGCCCCGTTTGTGTAGGAAGCACAGTTCTCTTGTTCTGAGCTAGCTCACTGTACTGGCCCTATAGGAAACACAGTAGAGTGCAAGAGTGCCTGTTTCTCAAAAGCAGAGTGTTTTTCTTGTAAGGCCGACTAGGGTTCAATACAACTTCCTAAACGGAGTTGATTCACACTGAGTTTCAAGTTCTAGCATTAAGTGTTAATTCAGGGTAAGAACACCACTAGTGTGCTATTCTGGCCATAAGCAGTGCAAATAGCACTCGCGTCTGTTCCCAGCAAATACAGTGTATTGGACTGAAGAGAAGCTCCTGTTTTACTTAGTTTCCAATACTGAGTTGAACTAGATATGCCCCGTTTGTGTAGGAAGCACAGTTCTCTTGTTCTGAGCTAGCTCACTCTACTGGCCCTATAGGAAACACAGTAGAGTGCAAGAGTGCCTGTTTCTCAAAAGCAGAGTGTTTTTCTTGTAAGGCCGACTGGGGTTCAATACAACTTCCTAAACGGAGTTGATTCACACTGAGTTTCAAGTTCTAGCATTAAGTGTTAATTCAGGGTAAGAACACCACTAGTGTGCTATTCTGGCCATAAACAGTGCAAATAGCACTCGCGTCTGTTCCCAGCAAATACAGTGTATTGGACTGAAGAGAAGCTCCTGTTTTACTTAGTTTCCAATACTGAGTTGAACTAGATATGCCCCGTTTGTGTAGGAAGCACAGTTCTCTTGTTCTGAGCTAGCTCACTGTACTGGCCCTATAGGAAACACAGTAGAGTGCAAGAGTGCCTGTTTCTCAAAAGCAGAGTGTTTTTCTTGTAAGGCCGACTGGGGTTCAATACAACTTCCTAAACGGAGTTGATTCACACTGAGTTTCAAGTTCTAGCATTAAGTGTTAATTCAGGGTAAGAACACCACTACTGTGCTATTCTGGCCATAAACAGTGCAAATAGCACTCGCGTCTGTTCCCAGCAAATACAGTGTATTGGACTGAAGAGAAGCTCCTGTTTTACTTAGTTTCCAATACTGAGTTGAACTAGATATGCCCCGTTTGTGTAGGAAGCACAGTTCTCTTGTTCTGAGCTAGCTCAATTTACTGGCCCTATAGGAAACACAGTAGAGTGCAAGAGTGCCTGTTTCTCAAAAGCAGAGTGTTTTTCTTGTAAGGCCGACTGGGGTTCAATACAACTTCATAAACGGAGTTGATTCACACTGAGTTTCAAGTTCTAGCATTAAGTGTTAATTCAGGGTAAGAACACCACTAGTGTGCTATTCTGGCCATAAACAGTGCAAATAGCACTCGCGTCTGTTCCCAGCAAATACAGTGTATTGGACTGAAGAGAAGCTCCTGTTTTACTTAGTTTCCAATACTGAGTTGAACTAGATATGCCCCGTTTGTGTAGGAAGCACAGTTCTCTTGTTCTGAGCTAGCTCACTGTACTGGCCCTATAGGAAACACAGTAGAGTGCAAGAGTGCCTGTTTCTCAAAAGCAGAGTGTTTTTCTTGTAAGGCCGACTGGGGTTCAATACAACTTCCTAAACGGAGTTGATTCACACTGAGTTTCAAGTTCTAGCATTAAGTGTTAATTCAGGGTAAGAACACCACTAGTGTGCTATTCTGGCCATAAACAGTGCAAATAGCACTCGCGTCTGTTCCCAGCAAATACAGTGTATTGGACTGAAGAGAAGCTCCTGTTTTACTTAGTTTCCAATACTGAGTTGAACTAGATATGCCCCGTTTGTGTAGGAAGCACAGTTCTCTTGTTCTGAGCTAGCTCACTGTACTGGCCCTATAGGAAACACAGTAGAGTGCAAGAGTGCCTGTTTCTCAAAAGCAGAGTGTTTTTCTTGTAAGGCCGACTGGGGTTCAATACAACTTCCTAAACGGAGTTGATTCACACTGAGTTTCAAGTTCTAGCATTAAGTGTTAATTCAGGGTAAGAACACCACTAGTGTGCTATTCTGGCCATAAACAGTGCAAATAGCACTCGCGTCTGTTCCCAGCAAATACAGTGTATTGGACTGAAGAGAAGCTCCTGTTTTACTTAGTTTCCAATACTGAGTTGAACTAGATATGCCCCGTTTGTGTAGGAAGCACAGTTCTCTTGTTCTGAGCTAGCTCACTGTACTGGCCCTATAGGAAACACAGTAGAGTGCAAGAGTGCCTGTTTCTCAAAAGCAGAGTGTTTTTCTTGTAAGGCCGACTGGGGTTCAATACAACTTCCTAAACGGAGTTGATTCACACTGAGTTTCAAGTTCTAGCATTAAGTGTTAATTCAGGGTAAGAACACCACTACTGTGCTATTCTGGCCATAAACAGTGCAAATAGCACTCGCGTCTGTTCCCAGCAAATACAGTGTATTGGACTGAAGAGAAGCTCCTGTTTTACTTAGTTTCCAATACTGAGTTGAACTAGATATGCCCCGTTTGTGTAGGAAGCACAGTTCTCTTGTTCTGAGCTAGCTCACTGTACTGGCCCTCTAGGAAACACAGTAGAGTGCAAGAGTGCCTGTTTCTCAAAAGCAGAGTGTTTTTCTTGTAAGGCCGACTGGGGTTCAATACAACTTCCTAAACGGAGTTGATTCACACTGAGTTTCAAGTTCTAGCATTAAGTGTTAATTCAGGGTAAGAACACCACTTGTGTGCTATTCTGGCCATAAACAGTGCAAATAGCACTCGCGTCTGTTCCCAGCAAATACAGTGTATTGGACTGAAGAGAAGCTCCTGTTTTACTTAGTTTCCAATACTGAGTTGAACTAGATATGCCCCGTTTGTGTAGGAAGCACAGTTCTCTTGTTCTGAGCTAGCTCACTGTACTGGCCCTATAGGAAACACAGTAGAGTGCAAGAGTGCCTGTTTCTCAAAAGCAGAGTGTTTTTCTTGTAAGGCCGACTGGGGTTCAATACAACTTCCTAAACGGAGTTGATTCACACTGAGTTTCAAGTTCTAGCATTAAGTGTTAATTCAGGGTAAGAACACCACTAGTGTGCTATTCTGGCCATAAACAGTGCAAATAGCACTCGCGTCTGTTCCCAGCAAATACAGTGTATTGGACTGAAGAGAAGCTCCTGTTTTACTTAGTTTCCAATACTGAGTTGAACTAGATATGCCCCGTTTGTGTAGGAAGCACAGTTCTCTTGTTCTGAGCTAGCTCACTGTACTGGCCCTATAGGAAACACAGTAGAGTGCAAGAGTGCCTGTTTCTCAAAAGCAGAGTGTTTTTCTTGTAAGGCCGACTGGGGTTCAATACAACTTCCTAAACGGAGTTGATTCACACTGAGTTTCAAGTTCTAGCATTAAGTGTTAATTCAGGGTAAAACACCACTAGTGTGCTATTCTGGCCATAAACAGTGCAAATAGCACTCGCGTCTGTTCCCAGCAAATACAGTGTATTGGACTGAAGAGAAGCTCCTGTTTTACTTAGTTTCCAATACTGAGTTGAACTAGATATGCCCCGTTTGTGTAGGAAGCACAGTTCTCTTGTTCTGAGCTAGCTCACTGTACTGGCCCTATAGGAAACACAGTAGAGTGCAAGAGTGCCTGTTTCTCAAAAGCAGAGTGTTTTTCTTGTAAGGCCGACTGGGGTTCAATACAACTTCCTAAACGGAGTTGATTCACACTGAGTTTTAAGTTCTAGCATTAAGTGTTAATTCAGGGTAAGAACACCACTAGTGTGCTATTCTGGCCATAAACAGTGGAAATAGCATTCGCGTCTGTTCCCAGCAAATACAGTGTATTGGACTGAAGAGAAGCTCCTGTTTTACTTAGTTTCCAATACTGAGTTGAACTAGATATGCCCCGTTTGTGTAGGAAGCACAGTTCTCTTGTTCTGAGCTAGCTCACTGTACTGGCCCTCTAGGAAACACAGTAGAGTGCAAGAGTGCCTGTTTCTCAAAAGCAGAGTGTTTTTCTTGTAAGGCCGACTGGGGTTCAATACAACTTCCTAAACGGAGTTGATTCACACTGAGTTTCAAGTTCTAGCATTAAGTGTTAATTCAGGGTAAGAACACCACTAGTGTGCTATTCTGGCCATAAACAGTGGAAATAGCACTCGCGTCTGTTCCCAGCAAATACAGTGTATTGGACTGAAGAGAAGCTCCTGTTTTACTTAGTTTCCAATACTGAGTTGAACTAGATATGCCCCGTTTGTGTAGGAAGCACAGTTCTCTTGTTCTGAGCTAGCTCACTGTACTGGCCCTCTAGGAAACACAGTAGAGTGCAAGAGTGCCTGTTTCTCAAAAGCAGAGTGTTTTTCTTGTAAGGCCGACTGGGGTTCAATACAACTTCCTAAACGGAGTTGATTCACACTGAGTTTCAAGTTCTAGCATTAAGTGTTAATTCAGGGTAAGAACACCACTAGTGTGCTATTCTGGCCATAAACAGTGCAAATAGCACTCGCGTCTGTTCCCAGCAAATACAGTGTATTGGACTGAAGAGAAGCTCCTGTTTTACTTAGTTTCCAATACTGAGTTGAACTAGATATGCCCCGTTTGTGTAGGAAGCACAGTTCTCTTGTTCTGAGCTAGCTCACTGTACTGGCCCTATAGGAAACACAGTAGAGTGCAAGAGTGCCTGTTTCTCAAAAGCAGAGTGTTTTTCTTGTAAGGCCGACTGGGGTTCAATACAACTTCCTAAACGGAGTTGATTCACACTGAGTTTCAAGTTCTAGCATTAAGTGTTAATTCAGGGTAAGAACACCACTACTGTGCTATTCTGGCCATAAACAGTGCAAATAGCACTCGCGTCTGTTCCCAGCAAATACAGTGTATTGGACTGAAGAGAAGCTCCTGTTTTACTTAGTTTCCAATACTGAGTTGAACTAGATATGCCCCGTTTGTGTAGGAAGCACAGTTCTCTTGTTCTGAGCTAGCTCAATTTACTGGCCCTATAGGAAACACAGTAGAGTGCAAGAGTGCCTGTTTCTCAAAAGCAGAGTGTTTTTCTTGTAAGGCCGACTGGGGTTCAATACAACTTCATAAACGGAGTTGATTCACACTGAGTTTCAAGTTCTAGCATTAAGTGTTAATTCAGGGTAAGAACACCACTACTGTGCTATTCTGGCCATAAACAGTGCAAATAGCACTCGCGTCTGTTCCCAGCAAATACAGTGTATTGGACTGAAGAGAAGCTCCTGTTTTACTTAGTTTCCAATACTGAGTTGAACTAGATATGCCCCGTTTGTGTAGGAAGCACAGTTCTCTTGTTCTGAGCTAGCTCACTGTACTGGCCCTCTAGGAAACACAGTAGAGTGCAAGAGTGCCTGTTTCTCAAAAGCAGAGTGTTTTTCTTGTAAGGCCGACTGGGGTTCAATACAACTTCCTAAACGGAGTTGATTCACACTGAGTTTCAAGTTCTAGCATTAAGTGTTAATTCAGGGTAAGAACACCACTTGTGTGCTATTCTGGCCATAAACAGTGCAAATAGCACTCGCGTCTGTTCCCAGCAAATACAGTGTATTGGACTGAAGAGAAGCTCCTGTTTTACTTAGTTTCCAATACTGAGTTGAACTAGATATGCCCCGTTTGTGTAGGAAGCACAGTTCTCTTGTTCTGAGCTAGCTCACTGTACTGGCCCTATAGGAAACACAGTAGAGTGCAAGAGTGCCTGTTTCTCAAAAGCAGAGTGTTTTTCTTGTAAGGCCGACTGGGGTTCAATACAACTTCCTAAACGGAGTTGATTCACACTGAGTTTCAAGTTCTAGCATTAAGTGTTAATTCAGGGTAAGAACACCACTAGTGTGCTATTCTGGCCATAAACAGTGCAAATAGCACTCGCGTCTGTTCCCAGCAAATACAGTGTATTGGACTGAAGAGAAGCTCCTGTTTTACTTAGTTTCCAATACTGAGTTGAACTAGATATGCCCCGTTTGTGTAGGAAGCACAGTTCTCTTGTTCTGAGCTAGCTCACTGTACTGGCCCTATAGGAAACACAGTAGAGTGCAAGAGTGCCTGTTTCTCAAAAGCAGAGTGTTTTTCTTGTAAGGCCGACTGGGGTTCAATACAACTTCCTAAACGGAGTTGATTCACACTGAGTTTCAAGTTCTAGCATTAAGTGTTAATTCAGGGTAAAACACCACTAGTGTGCTATTCTGGCCATAAACAGTGCAAATAGCACTCGCGTCTGTTCCCAGCAAATACAGTGTATTGGACTGAAGAGAAGCTCCTGTTTTACTTAGTTTCCAATACTGAGTTGAACTAGATATGCCCCGTTTGTGTAGGAAGCACAGTTCTCTTGTTCTGAGCTAGCTCACTGTACTGGCCCTATAGGAAACACAGTAGAGTGCAAGAGTGCCTGTTTCTCAAAAGCAGAGTGTTTTTCTTGTAAGGCCGACTGGGGTTCAATACAACTTCCTAAACGGAGTTGATTCACACTGAGTTTTAAGTTCTAGCATTAAGTGTTAATTCAGGGTAAGAACACCACTAGTGTGCTATTCTGGCCATAAACAGTGGAAATAGCATTCGCGTCTGTTCCCAGCAAATACAGTGTATTGGACTGAAGAGAAGCTCCTGTTTTACTTAGTTTCCAATACTGAGTTGAACTAGATATGCCCCGTTTGTGTAGGAAGCACAGTTCTCTTGTTCTGAGCTAGCTCACTGTACTGGCCCTCTAGGAAACACAGTAGAGTGCAAGAGTGCCTGTTTCTCAAAAGCAGAGTGTTTTTCTTGTAAGGCCGACTGGGGTTCAATACAACTTCCTAAACGGAGTTGATTCACACTGAGTTTCAAGTTCTAGCATTAAGTGTTAATTCAGGGTAAGAACACCACTAGTGTGCTATTCTGGCCATAAACAGTGGAAATAGCACTCGCGTCTGTTCCCAGCAAATACAGTGTATTGGACTGAAGAGAAGCTCCTGTTTTACTTAGTTTCCAATACTGAGTTGAACTAGATATGCCCCGTTTGTGTAGGAAGCACAGTTCTCTTGTTCTGAGCTAGCTCACTGTACTGGCCCTCTAGGAAACACAGTAGAGTGCAAGAGTGCCTGTTTCTCAAAAGCAGAGTGTTTTTCTTGTAAGGCCGACTGGGGTTCAATACAACTTCCTAAACGGAGTTGATTCACACTGAGTTTCAAGTTCTAGCATTAAGTGTTAATTCAGGGTAAGAACACCACTAGTGTGCTATTCTGGCCATAAACAGTGCAAATAGCACTCGCGTCTGTTCCCAGCAAATACAGTGTATTGGACTGAAGAGAAGCTCCTGTTTTACTTAGTTTCCAATACTGAGTTGAACTAGATATGCCCCGTTTGTGTAGGAAGCACAGTTCTCTTGTTCTGAGCTAGCTCACTGTACTGGCCCTATAGGAAACACAGTAGAGTGCAAGAGTGCCTGTTTCTCAAAAGCAGAGTGTTTTTCTTGTAAGGCCGACTGGGGTTCAATACAACTTCCTAAACGGAGTTGATTCACACTGAGTTTCAAGTTCTAGCATTAAGTGTTAATTCAGGGTAAGAACACCACTACTGTGCTATTCTGGCCATAAACAGTGCAAATAGCACTCGCGTCTGTTCCCAGCAAATACAGTGTATTGGACTGAAGAGAAGCTCCTGTTTTACTTAGTTTCCAATACTGAGTTGAACTAGATATGCCCCGTTTGTGTAGGAAGCACAGTTCTCTTGTTCTGAGCTAGCTCAATTTACTGGCCCTATAGGAAACACAGTAGAGTGCAAGAGTGCCTGTTTCTCAAAAGCAGAGTGTTTTTCTTGTAAGGCCGACTGGGGTTCAATACAACTTCATAAACGGAGTTGATTCACACTGAGTTTCAAGTTCTAGCATTAAGTGTTAATTCAGGGTAAGAACACCACTAGTGTGCTATTCTGGCCATAAACAGTGCAAATAGCACTCGCGTCTGTTCCCAGCAAATACAGTGTATTGGACTGAAGAGAAGCTCCTGTTTTACTTAGTTTCCAATACTGAGTTGAACTAGATATGCCCCGTTTGTGTAGGAAGCACAGTTCTCTTGTTCTGAGCTAGCTCACTGTACTGGCCCTATAGGAAACACAGTAGAGTGCAAGAGTGCCTGTTTCTCAAAAGCAGAGTGTTTTTCTTGTAAGGCCGACTGGGGTTCAATACAACTTCCTAAACGGAGTTGATTCACACTGAGTTTCAAGTTCTAGCATTAAGTGTTAATTCAGGGTAAGAACACCACTAGTGTGCTATTCTGGCCATAAACAGTGCAAATAGCACTCGCGTCTGTTCCCAGCAAATACAGTGTATTGGACTGAAGAGAAGCTCCTGTTTTACTTAGTTTCCAATACTGAGTTGAACTAGATATGCCCCGTTTGTGTAGGAAGCACAGTTCTCTTGTTCTGAGCTAGCTCACTGTACTGGCCCTATAGGAAACACAGTAGAGTGCAAGAGTGCCTGTTTCTCAAAAGCAGAGTGTTTTTCTTGTAAGGCCGACTGGGGTTCAATACAACTTCCTAAACGGAGTTGATTCACACTGAGTTTCAAGTTCTAGCATTAAGTGTTAATTCAGGGTAAGAACACCACTAGTGTGCTATTCTGGCCATAAACAGTGCAAATAGCACTCGCGTCTGTTCCCAGCAAATACAGTGTATTGGACTGAAGAGAAGCTCCTGTTTTACTTAGTTTCCAATACTGAGTTGAACTAGATATGCCCCGTTTGTGTAGGAAGCACAGTTCTCTTGTTCTGAGCTAGCTCACTGTACTGGCCCTATAGGAAACACAGTAGAGTGCAAGAGTGCCTGTTTCTCAAAAGCAGAGTGTTTTTCTTGTAAGGCCGACTGGGGTTCAATACAACTTCCTAAACGGAGTTGATTCACACTGAGTTTCAAGTTCTAGCATTAAGTGTTAATTCAGGGTAAGAACACCACTACTGTGCTATTCTGGCCATAAACAGTGCAAATAGCACTCGCGTCTGTTCCCAGCAAATACAGTGTATTGGACTGAAGAGAAGCTCCTGTTTTACTTAGTTTCCAATACTGAGTTGAACTAGATATGCCCCGTTTGTGTAGGAAGCACAGTTCTCTTGTTCTGAGCTAGCTCACTGTACTGGCCCTCTAGGAAACACAGTAGAGTGCAAGAGTGCCTGTTTCTCAAAAGCAGAGTGTTTTTCTTGTAAGGCCGACTGGGGTTCAATACAACTTCCTAAACGGAGTTGATTCACACTGAGTTTCAAGTTCTAGCATTAAGTGTTAATTCAGGGTAAGAACACCACTTGTGTGCTATTCTGGCCATAAACAGTGCAAATAGCACTCGCGTCTGTTCCCAGCAAATACAGTGTATTGGACTGAAGAGAAGCTCCTGTTTTACTTAGTTTCCAATACTGAGTTGAACTAGATATGCCCCGTTTGTGTAGGAAGCACAGTTCTCTTGTTCTGAGCTAGCTCACTGTACTGGCCCTATAGGAAACACAGTAGAGTGCAAGAGTGCCTGTTTCTCAAAAGCAGAGTGTTTTTCTTGTAAGGCCGACTGGGGTTCAATACAACTTCCTAAACGGAGTTGATTCACACTGAGTTTCAAGTTCTAGCATTAAGTGTTAATTCAGGGTAAGAACACCACTAGTGTGCTATTCTGGCCATAAACAGTGCAAATAGCACTCGCGTCTGTTCCCAGCAAATACAGTGTATTGGACTGAAGAGAAGCTCCTGTTTTACTTAGTTTCCAATACTGAGTTGAACTAGATATGCCCCGTTTGTGTAGGAAGCACAGTTCTCTTGTTCTGAGCTAGCTCACTGTACTGGCCCTATAGGAAACACAGTAGAGTGCAAGAGTGCCTGTTTCTCAAAAGCAGAGTGTTTTTCTTGTAAGGCCGACTGGGGTTCAATACAACTTCCTAAACGGAGTTGATTCACACTGAGTTTCAAGTTCTAGCATTAAGTGTTAATTCAGGGTAAAACACCACTAGTGTGCTATTCTGGCCATAAACAGTGCAAATAGCACTCGCGTCTGTTCCCAGCAAATACAGTGTATTGGACTGAAGAGAAGCTCCTGTTTTACTTAGTTTCCAATACTGAGTTGAACTAGATATGCCCCGTTTGTGTAGGAAGCACAGTTCTCTTGTTCTGAGCTAGCTCACTGTACTGGCCCTATAGGAAACACAGTAGAGTGCAAGAGTGCCTGTTTCTCAAAAGCAGAGTGTTTTTCTTGTAAGGCCGACTGGGGTTCAATACAACTTCCTAAACGGAGTTGATTCACACTGAGTTTTAAGTTCTAGCATTAAGTGTTAATTCAGGGTAAGAACACCACTAGTGTGCTATTCTGGCCATAAACAGTGGAAATAGCATTCGCGTCTGTTCCCAGCAAATACAGTGTATTGGACTGAAGAGAAGCTCCTGTTTTACTTAGTTTCCAATACTGAGTTGAACTAGATATGCCCCGTTTGTGTAGGAAGCACAGTTCTCTTGTTCTGAGCTAGCTCACTGTACTGGCCCTCTAGGAAACACAGTAGAGTGCAAGAGTGCCTGTTTCTCAAAAGCAGAGTGTTTTTCTTGTAAGGCCGACTGGGGTTCAATACAACTTCCTAAACGGAGTTGATTCACACTGAGTTTCAAGTTCTAGCATTAAGTGTTAATTCAGGGTAAGAACACCACTAGTGTGCTATTCTGGCCATAAACAGTGGAAATAGCACTCGCGTCTGTTCCCAGCAAATACAGTGTATTGGACTGAAGAGAAGCTCCTGTTTTACTTAGTTTCCAATACTGAGTTGAACTAGATATGCCCCGTTTGTGTAGGAAGCACAGTTCTCTTGTTCTGAGCTAGCTCACTGTACTGGCCCTCTAGGAAACACAGTAGAGTGCAAGAGTGCCTGTTTCTCAAAAGCAGAGTGTTTTTCTTGTAAGGCCGACTGGGGTTCAATACAACTTCCTAAACGGAGTTGATTCACACTGAGTTTCAAGTTCTAGCATTAAGTGTTAATTCAGGGTAAGAACACCACTAGTGTGCTATTCTGGCCATAAACAGTGCAAATAGCACTCGCGTCTGTTCCCAGCAAATACAGTGTATTGGACTGAAGAGAAGCTCCTGTTTTACTTAGTTTCCAATACTGAGTTGAACTAGATATGCCCCGTTTGTGTAGGAAGCACAGTTCTCTTGTTCTGAGCTAGCTCACTGTACTGGCCCTATAGGAAACACAGTAGAGTGCAAGAGTGCCTGTTTCTCAAAAGCAGAGTGTTTTTCTTGTAAGGCCGACTGGGGTTCAATACAACTTCCTAAACGGAGTTGATTCACACTGAGTTTTAAGTTCTAGCATTAAGTGTTAATTCAGGGTAAGAACACCACTATTGTGCTATTCTGGCCATAAACAGTGCAAATAGCACTCGCGTCTGTTCCCAGCAAATACAGTGTATTGGACTGAAGAGAAGCTCCTGTTTTACTTAGTTTCCAATACTGAGTTGAACTAGATATGCCCCGTTTGTGTAGGAAGCACAGTTCTCTTGTTCTGAGCTAGCTCACTGTACTGGCCCTATAGGAAACACAGTAGAGTGCAAGAGTGCCTGTTTCTCAAAAGCAGAGTGTTTTTCTTGTAAGGCCGACTGGGGTTCAATACAACTTCCTAAACGGAGTTGATTCACACTGAGTTTCAAGTTCTAGCATTAAGTGTTAATTCAGGGTAAGAACACCACTAGTGTGCTATTCTGGCCATAAACAGTGCAAATAGCACTCGCGTCTGTTCCCAGCAAATACAGTGTATTGGACTGAAGAGAAGCTCCTGTTTTACTTAGTTTCCAATACTGAGTTGAACTAGATATGCCCCGTTTGTGTAGGAAGCACAGTTCTCTTGTTCTGAGCTAGCTCACTGTACTGGCCCTATAGGAAACACAGTAGAGTGCAAGAGTGCCTGTTTCTCAAAAGCAGAGTGTTTTTCTTGTAAGGCCGACTGGGGTTCAATACAACTTCCTAAACGGAGTTGATTCACACTGAGTTTCAAGTTCTAGCATTAAGTGTTAATTCAGGGTAAGAACACCACTAGTGTGCTATTCTGGCCATAAACAGTGCAAATAGCACTCGCGTCTGTTCCCAGCAAATACAGTGTATTGGACTGAAGAGAAGCTCCTGTTTTACTTAGTTTCCAATACTGAGTTGAACTAGATATGCCCCGTTTGTGTAGGAAGCACAGTTCTCTTGTTCTGAGCTAGCTCACTGTACTGGCCCTATAGGAAACACAGTAGAGTGCAAGAGTGCCTGTTTCTCAAAAGCAGAGTGTTTTTCTTGTAAGGCCGACTGGGGTTCAATACAACTTCCTAAACGGAGTTGATTCACACTGAGTTTCAAGTTCTAGCATTAAGTGTTAATTCAGGGTAAGAACACCACTATTGTGCTATTCTGGCCATAAACAGTGCAAATAGCACTCGCGTCTGTTCCCAGCAAATACAGTGTATTGGACTGAAGAGAAGCTCCTGTTTTACTTAGTTTCCAATACTGAGTTGAACTAGATATGCCCCGTTTGTGTAGGAAGCACAGTTCTCTTGTTCTGAGCTAGCTCACTGTACTGGCCCTATAGGAAACACAGTAGAGTGCAAGAGTGCCTGTTTCTCAAAAGCAGAGTGTTTTTCTTGTAAGGCCGCCTGGGGTTCAATACAACTTCCTAAACGGAGTTGATTCACACTGAGTTTCAAGTTCTCGCATTAAGTGTTAATTCAGGGTAAGAACACCACTAGTGTGCTATTCTGGCCATAAACAGTGCAAATAGCACTCGCGTCTGTTCCCAGCAAATACAGTGTATTGGACTGAAGAGAAGCTCCTGTTTTACTTAGTTTCCAATACTGAGTTGAACTAGATATGCCCCGTTTGTGTAGGAAGCACAGTTCTCTTGTTCTGAGCTAGCTCACTGTACTGGCCCTATAGGAAACACAGTAGAGTGCAAGAGTGCCTGTTTCTCAAAAGCAGAGTGTTTTTCTTGTAAGGCCGACTGGGGTTCAATACAACTTCCTAAACGGAGTTGATTCACACTGAGTTTCAAGTTCTAGCATTAAGTGTTAATTCAGGGTAAGAACACCACTAGTGTGCTATTCTGGCCATAAACAGTGCAAATAGCACTCGCGTCTGTTCCCAGCAAATACAGTGTATTGGACTGAAGAGAAGCTCCTGTTTTACTTAGTTTCCAATACTGAGTTGAACTAGATATGCCCCGTTTGTGTAGGAAGCACAGTTCTCTTGTTCTGAGCTAGCTCACTGTACTGGCCCTATAGGAAACACAGTAGAGTGCAAGAGTGCCTGTTTCTCAAAAGCAGAGTGTTTTTCTTGTAAGGCCGACTGGGGTTCAATACAACTTCCTAAACGGAGTTGATTCACACTGAGTTTCAAGTTCTCGCATTAAGTGTTAATTCAGGGTAAGAACACCACTAGTGTGCTATTCTGGCCATAAACAGTGCAAATAGCACTCGCGTCTGTTCCCAGCAAATACAGTGTATTGGACTGAAGAGAAGCTCCTGTTTTACTTAGTTTCCAGTACTGAGTTGAACTAGATATGCCCCGTTTGTGTAGGAAGCACAGTTCTCTTGTTCTGAGCTAGCTCACTGTACTGGCCCTCTAGGAAACACAGTAGAGTGCAAGAGTGCCTGTTTCTCAAAAGCAGAGTGTTTTTCTTGTAAGGCCGCCTGGGGTTCAATACAACTTCCTAAACGGAGTTGATTCACACTGAGTTTCAAGTTCTCGCATTAAGTGTTAATTCAGGGTAAGAACACCACTAGTGTGCTATTCTGGCCATAAACAGTGCAAATAGCACTCGCGTCTGTTCCCAGCAAATACAGTGTATTGGACTGAAGAGAAGCTCCTGTTTTACTTAGTTTCCAATACTGAGTTGAACTAGATATGCCCCGTTTGTGTAGGAAGCACAGTTCTCTTGTTCTGAGCTAGCTCACTGTACTGGCCCTATAGGAAACACAGTAGAGTGCAAGAGTGCCTGTTTCTCAAAAGCAGAGTGTTTTTCTTGTAAGGCCGACTGGGGTTCAATACAACTTCCTAAACGGAGTTGATTCACACTGAGTTTCAAGTTCTAGCATTAAGTGTTAATTCAGGGTAAGAACACCACTAGTGTGCTATTCTGGCCATAAACAGTGCAAATAGCACTTGCGTCTGTTCCCAGCAAATACAGTGTATTGGACTGAAGAGAAGCTCCTGTTTTACTTAGTTTCCAATACTGAGTTGAACTAGATATGCCCCGTTTGTGTAGGAAGCACAGTTCTCTTGTTCTGAGCTAGCTCACTGTACTGGCCCTCTAGGAAACACAGTAGAGTGCAAGAGTGCCTGTTTCTCAAAAGCAGAGTGTTTTTCTTGTAAGGCCGACTGGGGTTCAATACAACTTCCTAAACGGAGTTGATTCACACTGAGTTTCAAGTTCTAGCATTAAGTGTTAATTCAGGGTAAGAACACCACTAGTGTGCTATTCTGGCCATAAACAGTGCAAATAGCACTCGCGTCTGTTCCCAGCAAATACAGTGTATTGGACTGAAGAGAAGCTCCTGTTTTACTTAGTTTCCAATACTGAGTTGAACTAGATATGCCCCGTTTGTGTAGGAAGCACAGTTCTCTTGTTCTGAGCTAGCTCACTGTACTGGCCCTATAGGAAACACAGTAGAGTGCAAGAGTGCCTGTTTCTCAAAAGCAGAGTGTTTTTCTTGTAAGGCCGACTGGGGTTCAATACAACTTCCTAAACGGAGTTGATTCACACTGAGTTTCAAGTTCTAGCATTAAGTGTTAATTCAGGGTAAGAACACCACTAGTGTGCTATTCTGGCCATAAACAGTGCAAATAGCACTCGCGTCTGTTCCCAGCAAATACAGTGTATTGGACTGAAGAGAAGCTCCTGTTTTACTTAGTTTCCAATACTGAGTTGAACTAGATATGCCCCGTTTGTGTAGGAAGCACAGTTCTCTTGTTCTGAGCTAGCTCACTGTACTGGCCCTATAGGAAACACAGTAGAGTGCAAGAGTGCCTGTTTCTCAAAAGCAGAGTGTTTTTCTTGTAAGGCCGACTGGGGTTCAATACAACTTCCTAAACGGAGTTGATTCACACTGAGTTTCAAGTTCTAGCATTAAGTGTTAATTCAGGGTAAGAACACCACTAGTGTGCTATTCTGGCCATAAACAGTGCAAATAGCACTCGCGTCTGTTCCCAGCAAATACAGTGTATTGGACTGAAGAGAAGCTCCTGTTTTACTTAGTTTCCAATACTGAGTTGAACTAGATATGCCCCGTTTGTGTAGGAAGCACAGTTCTCTTGTTCTGAGCTAGCTCACTGTACTGGCCCTATAGGAAACACAGTAGAGTGCAAGAGTGCCTGTTTCTCAAAAGCAGAGTGTTTTTCTTGTAAGGCCGACTGGGGTTCAATACAACTTCCTAAACGGAGTTGATTCACACTGAGTTTCAAGTTCTAGCATTAAGTGTTAATTCAGGGTAAGAACACCACTAGTGTGCTATTCTGGCCATAAACAGTGCAAATAGCACTCGCGTCTGTTCCCAGCAAATACAGTGTATTGGACTGAAGAGAAGCTCCTGTTTTACTTAGTTTCCAATACTGAGTTGAACTAGATATGCCCCGTTTGTGTAGGAAGCACAGTTCTCTTGTTCTGAGCTAGCTCACTGTACTGGCCCTCTAGGAAACACAGTAGAGTGCAAGAGTGCCTGTTTCTCAAAAGCAGAGTGTTTTTCTTGTAAGGCCGACTGGGGTTCAATACAACTTCCTAAACGGAGTTGATTCACACTGAGTTTCAAGTTCTAGCATTAAGTGTTAATTCAGGGTAAGAACACCACTATTGTGCTATTCTGGCCATAAACAGTGCAAATAGCACTCGCGTCTGTTCCCAGCAAATACAGTGTATTGGACTGAAGAGAAGCTCCTGTTTTACTTAGTTTCCAATACTGAGTTGAACTAGATATGCCCCGTTTGTGTAGGAAGCACAGTTCTCTTGTTCTGAGCTAGCTCACTGAACTGGCCCTCTAGGAAACACAGTAGAGTGCAAGAGTGCCTGTTTCTCAAAAGCAGAGTGTTTTTCTTGTAAGGCCGACTGAGGTTCAATACAACTTCCTAAACGGAGTTGATTCACACTGAGTTTCAAGTTCTAGCATTAAGTGTTAATTCAGGGTAAGAACACCACTAGTGTGCTATTCTGGCCATAAACAGTGCAAATAGCACTCGCGTCTGTTCCCAGCAAATACAGTGTATTGGACTGAAGAGAAGCTCCTGTTTTACTTAGTTTCCAATACTGAGTTGAACTAGATATGCCCCGTTTGTGTAGGAAGCACAGTTCTCTTGTTCTGAGCTAGCTCACTGTACTGGCCCTCTAGGAAACACAGTAGAGTGCAAGAGTGCCTGTTTCTCAAAAGCAGAGTGTTTTTCTTGTAAGGCCGACTGGGGTTCAATACAACTTCCTAAACGGAGTTGATTCACACTGAGTTTCAAGTTCTAGCATTAAGTGTTAATTCAGGGTAAGAACACCACTATTGTGCTATTCTGGCCATAAACAGTGCAAATAGCACTCGCGTCTGTTCCCAGCAAATACAGTGTATTGGACTGAAGAGAAGCTCCTGTTTTACTTAGTTTCCAATACTGAGTTGAACTAGATATGCCCCGTTTGTGTAGGAAGCACAGTTCTCTTGTTCTGAGCTAGCTCACTGAACTGGCCCTCTAGGAAACACAGTAGAGTGCAAGAGTGCCTGTTTCTCAAAAGCAGAGTGTTTTTCTTGTAAGGCCGACTGGGGTTCAATACAACTTCCTAAACGGAGTTGATTCACACTGAGTTTCAAGTTCTAGCATTAAGTGTTAATTCAGGGTAAGAACACCACTAGTGTGCTATTCTGGCCATAAACAGTGCAAATAGCACTCGCCTCTGTTCCCAGCAAATACAGTGTATTGGACTGAAGAGAAGCTCCTGTTTTACTTAGTTTCCAATACTGAGTTGAACTAGATATGCCCCGTTTGTGTAGGAAGCACAGTTCTCTTGTTCTGAGCTAGCTCACTGTACTGGCCCTATAGGAAACACAGTAGAGTGCAAGAGTGCCTGTTTCTCAAAAGCAGAGTGTTTTTCTTGTAAGGCCGACTGGGGTTCAATACAACTTCCTAAACGGAGTTGATTCACACTGAGTTTCAAGTTCTAGCATTAAGTGTTAATTCAGGGTAAGAACACCACTAGTGTGCTATTCTGGCCATAAACAGTGCAAATAGCACTCGCGTCTGTTCCCAGCAAATACAGTGTATTGGACTGAAGAGAAGCTCCTGTTTTACTTAGTTTCCAATACTGAGTTGAACTAGATATGCCCCGTTTGTGTAGGAAGCACAGTTCTCTTGTTCTGAGCTAGCTCACTGTACTGGCCCTATAGGAAACACAGTAGAGTGCAAGAGTGCCTGTTTCTCAAAAGCAGAGTGTTTTTCTTGTAAGGCCGACTGGGGTTCAATACAACTTCCTAAACGGAGTTGATTCACACTGAGTTTCAAGTTCTAGCATTAATTGTTAATTCAGGGTAAGAACACCACTATTGTGCTATTCTGGCCATAAACAGTGCAAATAGCACTCGCGTCTGTTCCCAGCAAATACAGTGTATTGGACTGAAGAGAAGCTCCTGTTTTACTTAGTTTCCAATACTGAGTTGAACTAGATATGCCCCGTTTGTGTAGGAAGCACAGTTCTCTTGTTCTGAGCTAGCTCACTGTACTGGCCCTCTAGGAATCACAGTAGAGTGCAAGAGTGCCTGTTTCTCAAAAGCAGAGTGTTTTTCTTGTAAGGCCGACTGGGGTTCAATAAAACTTCCTAAACGGAGTTGATTCACACTGAGTTTCAAGTTCTAGCATTAAGTGTTAATTCAGGGTAAGAACACCACTAGTGTGCTATTCTGGCCATAAACAGTGCAAATAGCACTCGCGTCTGTTCCCAGCAAATACAGTGTATTGGACTGAAGAGAAGCTCCTGTTTTACTTAGTTTCCAATACTGAGTTGAACTAGATATGCCCCGTTTGTGTAGGAAGCACAGTTCTCTTGTTCTGAGCTAGCTCACTGTACTGGCCCTATAGGAAACACAGTAGAGTGCAAGAGTGCCTGTTTCTCAAAAGCAGAGTGTTTTTCTTGTAAGGCCGACTGGGGTTCAATACAACTTCCTAAACGGAGTTGATTCACACTGAGTTTCAAGTTCTAGCATTAAGTGTTAATTCAGGGTAAGAACACCACTAGTGTGCTATTCTGGCCATAAGCAGTGCAAATAGCACTCGCGTCTGTTCCCAGCAAATACAGTGTATTGGACTGAAGAGAAGCTCCTGTTTTACTTAGTTTCCAATACTGAGTTGAACTAGATATGCCCCGTTTGTGTAGGAAGCACAGTTCTCTTGTTCTGAGCTAGCTCACTGTACTGGCCCTCTAGGAAACACAGTAGAGTGCAAGAGTGCCTGTTTCTCAAAAGCAGAGTGTTTTTCTTGTAAGGCCGACTGGGGTTCAATACAACTTCCTAAACGGAGTTGATTCACACTGAGTTTCAAGTTCTAGCATTAAGTGTTAATTCAGGGTAAGAACACCACTAGTGTGCTATTCTGGCCATAAACAGTGCAAATAGCACTCGCGTCTGTTCCCAGCAAATACAGTGTATTGGACTGAAGAGAAGCTCCTGTTTTACTTAGTTTCCAATACTGAGTTGAACTAGATATGCCCCGTTTGTGTAGGAAGCACAGTTCTCTTGTTCTGAGCTAGCTCACTGTACTGGCCCTATAGGAAACACAGTAGAGTGCAAGAGTGCCTGTTTCTCAAAAGCAGAGTGTTTTTCTTGTAAGGCCGACTGGGGTTCAATACAACTTCCTAAACGGAGTTGATTCACACTGAGTTTCAAGTTCTAGCATTAAGTGTTAATTCAGGGTAAGAACACCACTAGTGTGCTATTCTGGCCATAAACAGTGCAAATAGCACTCGCGTCTGTTCCCAGCAAATACAGTGTATTGGACTGAAGAGAAGCTCCTGTTTTACTTAGTTTCCAATACTGAGTTGAACTAGATATGCCCCGTTTGTGTAGGAAGCACAGTTCTCTTGTTCTGAGCTAGCTCACTGTACTGGCCCTATAGGAAACACAGTAGAGTGCAAGAGTGCCTGTTTCTCAAAAGCAGAGTGTTTTTCTTGTAAGGCCGACTGGGGTTCAATACAACTTCCTAAACGGAGTTGATTCACACTGAGTTTCAAGTTCTAGCATTAAGTGTTAATTCAGGGTAAGAACACCACTAGTGTGCTATTCTGGCCATAAACAGTGCAAATAGCACTCGCGTCTGTTCCCAGCAAATACAGTGTATTGGACTGAAGAGAAGCTCCTGTTTTACTTAGTTTCCAATACTGAGTTGAACTAGATATGCCCCGTTTGTGTAGGAAGCACAGTTCTCTTGTTCTGAGCTAGCTCACTGTACTGGCCCTATAGGAAACACAGTAGAGTGCAAGAGTGCCTGTTTCTCAAAAGCAGAGTGTTTTTCTTGTAAGGCCGACTGGGGTTCAATACAACTTCCTAAACGGAGTTGATTCACACTGAGTTTCAAGTTCTAGCATTAAGTGTTAATTCAGGGTAAGAACACCACTAGTGTGCTATTCTGGCCATAAACAGTGCAAATAGCACTCGCGTCTGTTCCCAGCAAATACAGTGTATTGGACTGAAGAGAAGCTCCTGTTTTACTTAGTTTCCAATACTGAGTTGAACTAGATATGCCCCGTTTGTGTAGGAAGCACAGTTCTCTTGTTCTGAGCTAGCTCACTGTACTGGCCCTCTAGGAAACACAGTAGAGTGCAAGAGTGCCTGTTTCTCAAAAGCAGAGTGTTTTTCTTGTAAGGCCGACTGGGGTTCAATACAACTTCCTAAACGGAGTTGATTCACACTGAGTTTCAAGTTCTAGCATTAAGTGTTAATTCAGGGTAAGAACACCACTATTGTGCTATTCTGGCCATAAACAGTGCAAATAGCACTCGCGTCTGTTCCCAGCAAATACAGTGTATTGGACTGAAGAGAAGCTCCTGTTTTACTTAGTTTCCAATACTGAGTTGAACTAGATATGCCCCGTTTGTGTAGGAAGCACAGTTCTCTTGTTCTGAGCTAGCTCACTGAACTGGCCCTCTAGGAAACACAGTAGAGTGCAAGAGTGCCTGTTTCTCAAAAGCAGAGTGTTTTTCTTGTAAGGCCGACTGAGGTTCAATACAACTTCCTAAACGGAGTTGATTCACACTGAGTTTCAAGTTCTAGCATTAAGTGTTAATTCAGGGTAAGAACACCACTAGTGTGCTATTCTGGCCATAAACAGTGCAAATAGCACTCGCGTCTGTTCCCAGCAAATACAGTGTATTGGACTGAAGAGAAGCTCCTGTTTTACTTAGTTTCCAATACTGAGTTGAACTAGATATGCCCCGTTTGTGTAGGAAGCACAGTTCTCTTGTTCTGAGCTAGCTCACTGTACTGGCCCTCTAGGAAACACAGTAGAGTGCAAGAGTGCCTGTTTCTCAAAAGCAGAGTGTTTTTCTTGTAAGGCCGACTGGGGTTCAATACAACTTCCTAAACGGAGTTGATTCACACTGAGTTTCAAGTTCTAGCATTAAGTGTTAATTCAGGGTAAGAACACCACTATTGTGCTATTCTGGCCATAAACAGTGCAAATAGCACTCGCGTCTGTTCCCAGCAAATACAGTGTATTGGACTGAAGAGAAGCTCCTGTTTTACTTAGTTTCCAATACTGAGTTGAACTAGATATGCCCCGTTTGTGTAGGAAGCACAGTTCTCTTGTTCTGAGCTAGCTCACTGAACTGGCCCTCTAGGAAACACAGTAGAGTGCAAGAGTGCCTGTTTCTCAAAAGCAGAGTGTTTTTCTTGTAAGGCCGACTGGGGTTCAATACAACTTCCTAAACGGAGTTGATTCACACTGAGTTTCAAGTTCTAGCATTAAGTGTTAATTCAGGGTAAGAACACCACTAGTGTGCTATTCTGGCCATAAACAGTGCAAATAGCACTCGCCTCTGTTCCCAGCAAATACAGTGTATTGGACTGAAGAGAAGCTCCTGTTTTACTTAGTTTCCAATACTGAGTTGAACTAGATATGCCCCGTTTGTGTAGGAAGCACAGTTCTCTTGTTCTGAGCTAGCTCACTGTACTGGCCCTATAGGAAACACAGTAGAGTGCAAGAGTGCCTGTTTCTCAAAAGCAGAGTGTTTTTCTTGTAAGGCCGACTGGGGTTCAATACAACTTCCTAAACGGAGTTGATTCACACTGAGTTTCAAGTTCTAGCATTAAGTGTTAATTCAGGGTAAGAACACCACTAGTGTGCTATTCTGGCCATAAACAGTGCAAATAGCACTCGCGTCTGTTCCCAGCAAATACAGTGTATTGGACTGAAGAGAAGCTCCTGTTTTACTTAGTTTCCAATACTGAGTTGAACTAGATATGCCCCGTTTGTGTAGGAAGCACAGTTCTCTTGTTCTGAGCTAGCTCACTGTACTGGCCCTATAGGAAACACAGTAGAGTGCAAGAGTGCCTGTTTCTCAAAAGCAGAGTGTTTTTCTTGTAAGGCCGACTGGGGTTCAATACAACTTCCTAAACGGAGTTGATTCACACTGAGTTTCAAGTTCTAGCATTAATTGTTAATTCAGGGTAAGAACACCACTATTGTGCTATTCTGGCCATAAACAGTGCAAATAGCACTCGCGTCTGTTCCCAGCAAATACAGTGTATTGGACTGAAGAGAAGCTCCTGTTTTACTTAGTTTCCAATACTGAGTTGAACTAGATATGCCCCGTTTGTGTAGGAAGCACAGTTCTCTTGTTCTGAGCTAGCTCACTGTACTGGCCCTCTAGGAATCACAGTAGAGTGCAAGAGTGCCTGTTTCTCAAAAGCAGAGTGTTTTTCTTGTAAGGCCGACTGGGGTTCAATAAAACTTCCTAAACGGAGTTGATTCACACTGAGTTTCAAGTTCTAGCATTAAGTGTTAATTCAGGGTAAGAACACCACTAGTGTGCTATTCTGGCCATAAACAGTGCAAATAGCACTCGCGTCTGTTCCCAGCAAATACAGTGTATTGGACTGAAGAGAAGCTCCTGTTTTACTTAGTTTCCAATACTGAGTTGAACTAGATATGCCCCGTTTGTGTAGGAAGCACAGTTCTCTTGTTCTGAGCTAGCTCACTGTACTGGCCCTATAGGAAACACAGTAGAGTGCAAGAGTGCCTGTTTCTCAAAAGCAGAGTGTTTTTCTTGTAAGGCCGACTGGGGTTCAATACAACTTCCTAAACGGAGTTGATTCACACTGAGTTTCAAGTTCTAGCATTAAGTGTTAATTCAGGGTAAGAACACCACTAGTGTGCTATTCTGGCCATAAGCAGTGCAAATAGCACTCGCGTCTGTTCCCAGCAAATACAGTGTATTGGACTGAAGAGAAGCTCCTGTTTTACTTAGTTTCCAATACTGAGTTGAACTAGATATGCCCCGTTTGTGTAGGAAGCACAGTTCTCTTGTTCTGAGCTAGCTCACTGTACTGGCCCTATAGGAAACACAGTAGAGTGCAAGAGTGCCTGTTTCTCAAAAGCAGAATGTTTTTCTTGTAAGGCCGACTGGGGTTCAATACAACTTCCTAAACGGAGTTGATTCACACTGAGTTTCAAGTTCTAGCATTAAGTGTTAATTCAGGGTAAGAACACCACTAGTGTGCTATTCTGGCCATAAACAGTGCAAATAGCACTCGCGTCTGTTCCCAGCAAATACAGTGTATTGGACTGAAGAGAAGCTCCTGTTTTACTTAGTTTCCAATACTGAGTTGAACTAGATATGCCCCGTTTGTGTAGGAAGCACAGTTCTCTTGTTCTGAGCTAGCTCACTGTACTGGCCCTATAGGAAACACAGTAGAGTGCAAGAGTGCCTGTTTCTCAAAAGCAGAGTGTTTTTCTTGTAAGGCCGACTGGGGTTCAATACAACTTCCTAAACAGAGTTGATTCACACTGAGTTTCAAGTTCTAGCATTAAGTGTTAATTCAGGGTAAGAACACCACTAGTGTGCTATTCTGGCCATAAGCAGTGCAAATAGCACTCGCGTCTGTTCCCAGCAAATACAGTGTATTGGACTGAAGAGAAGCTCCTGTTTTACTTAGTTTCCAATACTGAGTTGAACTAGATATGCCCCGTTTGTGTAGGAAGCACAGTTCTCTTGTTCTGAGCTAGCTCACTGTACTGGCCCTATAGGAAACACAGTAGAGTGCAAGAGTGCCTGTTTCTCAAAAGCAGAGTGTTTTTCTTGTAAGGCCGACTGGGGTTCAATACAACTTCCTAAACGGAGTTGATTCACACTGAGTTTCAAGTTCTAGCATTAAGTGTTAATTCAGGGTAAGAACACCACTAGTGTGTTATTATGGCCATAAACAGTGCAAATAGCACTCGCGTCTGTTCCCAGCAAATACAGTGTATTGGACTGAAGAGAAGCTCCTGTTTTACTTAGTTTCCAATACTGAGTTGAACTAGATATGCCCCGTTTGTGTAGGAAGCACAGTTCTCTTGTTCTGAGCTAGCTCACTGTACTGGCCCTATAGGAAACACAGTAGAGTGCAAGAGTGCCTGTTTCTCAAAAGCAGAGTGTTTTTCTTGTAAGGCCGACTGGGGTTCAATACAACTTCCTAAACGGAGTTGATTCACACTGAGTTTCAAGTTCTAGCATTAAGTGTTAATTCAGGGTAAGAACACCACTAGTGTGCTATTCTGGCCATAAACAGTGCAAATAGCACTCGCGTCTGTTCCCAGCAAATACAGTGTATTGGACTGAAGAGAAGCTCCTGTTTTACTTAGTTTCCAATACTGAGTTGAACTAGATATGCCCCGTTTGTGTAGGAAGCACAGTTCTCTTGTTCTGAGCTAGCTCACTGTACTGGCCCTATAGGAAACACAGTAGAGTGCAAGAGTGCCTGTTTCTGAAAAGCAGAGTGTTTTTCTTGTAAGGCCGACTGGGGTTCAATACAACTTCCTAAACGGAGTTGATTCACACTGAGTTTCAAGTTCTAGCATTAAGTGTTAATTCAGGGTAAGAACACCACTAGTGTGCTATTCTGGCCATAAACAGTGCAAATATCACTCGCGTCTGTTCCCAGCAAATACAGTGTATTGGACTGAAGAGAAGCTCCTGTTTTACTTAGTTTCCAATACTGAGTTGAACTAGATATGCCCCGTTTGTGTAGGAAGCACAGTTCTCTTGTTCTGAGCTAGCTCACTGTACTGGCCCTATAGGAAACACAGTAGAGTGCAAGAGTGCCTGTTTCTCAAAAGCAGAGTGTTTTTCTTGTAAGGCCGACTGGGGTTCAATACAACTTCCTAAACGGAGTTGATTCACACTGAGTTTCAAGTTCTAGCATTAAGTGTTAATTCAGGGTAAGAACACCACTAGTGTGCTATTCTGGCCATAAACAGTGCAAATAGCACTCGCGTCTGTTCCCAGCAAATACAGTGTATTGGACTGAAGAGAAGCTCCTGTTTTACTTAGTTTCCAATACTGAGTTGAACTAGATATGCCCCGTTTGTGTAGGAAGCACAGTTCTCTTGTTCTGAGCTAGCTCACTGTACTGGCCCTCTAGGAAACACAGTAGAGTGCAAGAGTGCCTGTTTCTCAAAAGCAGAGTGTTTTTCTTGTAAGGCCGACTGGGGTTCAATACAACTTCCTAAACGGAGTTGATTCACACTGAGTTTCAAGTTCTAGCATTAAGTGTTAATTCAGGGTAAGAACACCACTAGTGTGCTATTCTGGCCATAAACAGTGCAAATAGCACTCGCGTCTGTTCCCAGCAAATACAGTGTATTGGACTGAAGAGAAGCTCCTGTTTTACTTAGTTTCCAATACTGAGTTGAACTAGATATGTCCCGTTTGTGTAGGAAGCACAGTTCTCTTGTTCTGAGCTAGCTCACTGTACTGGCCCTATAGGAAACACAGTAGAGTGCAAGAGTGCCTGTTTCTCAAAAGCAGAGTGTTTTTCTTGTAAGGCCGACTGGGGTTCAATACAACTTCCTAAACGGAGTTGATTCACACTGAGTTTCAAGTTCTAGCATTAAGTGTTAATTCAGGGTAAGAACACCACTAGTGTGCTATTCTGGCCATAAACAGTGCAAATAGCACTCGCGTCTGTTCCCAGCAAATACAGTGTATTGGACTGAAGAGAAGCTCCTGTTTTAATAGTTTCCAATACTGAGTTGAACTACATATGCCCCGTTTGTGTAGGAAGCACAGTTCTCTTGTTCTGAGCTAGCTCACTGTACTGGCCCTATAGGAAACACAGTAGAGTGCAAGAGTGCCTGTTTCTCAAAAGCAGAGTGTTTTTCTTGTAAGGCCGACTGGGGTTCAATACAACTTCCTAAACGGAGTTGATTCACACTGAGTTTCAAGTTCTAGCATTAAGTGTTAATTCAGGGTAAGAACACCACTAGTGTGCTATTCTGGCCATAAACAGTGCAAATAGCACTCGCGTCTGTTCCCAGCAAATACAGTGTATTGGACTGAAGAGAAGCTCCTGTTTTACTTAGTTTCCAATACTGAGTTGAACTAGATATGCCCCGTTTGTGTAGGAAGCACAGTTCTCTTGTTCTGAGCTAGCTCACTGTACTGGCCCTATAGGAAACACAGTAGAGTGCAAGAGTGCCTGTTTCTCAAAAGCAGAGTGTTTTTCTTGTAAGGCCGACTGGGGTTCAATACAACTTCCTAAACGGAGTTGATTCACACTGAGTTTCAAGTTCTAGCATTAAGTGTTAATTCAGGGTAAGAACACCACTATTGTGCTATTCTGGACATAAACAGTGCAAATAGCACTCGCGTCTGTTCCCAGCAAATACAGTGTATTGGACTGAAGAGAAGCTCCTGTTTTACTTAGTTTCCAATACTGAGTTGAACTAGATATGCCCCGTTTGTGTAGGAAGCACAGTTCTCTTGTTCTGAGCTAGCTCACTGTACTGGCCCTCTAGGAAACACAGTAGAGTGCAAGAGTGCCTGTTTCTCAAAAGCAGAGTGTTTTTCTTGTAAGGCCGACTGGGGTTCAATACAACTTCCTAAACGGAGTTGATTCACACTGAGTTTCAAGTTCTAGCATTAAGTGTTAATTCAGGGTAAGAACACCACTAGTGTGCTATTCTGGCCATAAACAGTGCAAATAGCACTCGCGTCTGTTCCCAGCAAATACAGTGTATTGGACTGAAGAGAAGCTCCTGTTTTACTTAGTTTCCAATACTGAGTTGAACTAGATATGCCCCGTTTGTGTAGGAAGCACAGTTCTCTTGTTCTGAGCTAGCTCACTGTACTGGCCCTATAGGAAACACAGTAGAGTGCAAGAGTGCCTGTTTCTCAAAAGCAGAGTGTTTTTCTTGTAAGGCCGACTGGGGTTCAATACAACTTCCTAAACGGAGTTGATTCACACTGAGTTTCAAGTTCTAGCATTAAGTGTTAATTCAGGGTAAGAACACCACTATTGTGCTATTCTGGCCATAAACAGTGCAAATAGCACTCGCGTCTGTTCCCAGCAAATACAGTGTATTGGACTGAAGAGAAGCTCCTGTTTTACTTAGTTTCCAATACTGAGTTGAACTAGATATGCCCCGTTTGTGTAGGAAGCACAGTTCTCTTGTTCTGAGCTAGCTCACTGTACTGGCCCTCTAGGAAACACAGTAGAGTGCAAGAGTGCCTGTTTCTCAAAAGCAGAGTGTTTTTCTTGTAAGGCCGACTGGGGTTCAATACAACTTCCTAAACGGAGTTGATTCACACTGAGTTTCAAGTTCTAGCATTAAGTGTTAATTCAGGGTAAGAACACCACTAGTGTGCTATTCTGGCCATAAGCAGTGCAAATAGCACTCGCGTCTGTTCCCAGCAAATACAGTGTATTGGACTGAAGAGAAGCTCCTGTTTTACTTAGTTTCCAATACTGAGTTGAACTAGATATGCCCCGTTTGTGTAGGAAGCACAGTTCTCTTGTTCTGAGCTAGCTCACTGTACTGGCCCTATAGGAAACACAGTAGAGTGCAAGAGTGCCTGTTTCTCAAAAGCAGAGTGTTTTTCTTGTAAGGCCGACTGGGATTCAATACAACTTCCTAAACGGAGTTGATTCACACTGAGTTTCAAGTTCTAGCATTAAGTGTTAATTCAGGGTAAGAACACCACTACTGTGCTATTCTGGCCATAAACAGTGGAAATAGCACTCGCGTCTGTTCCCAGCAAATACAGTGTATTGGACTGAAGAGAAGCTCCTGTTTTACTTAGTTTCCAATACTGAGTTGAACTAGATATGCCCCGTTTGTGTAGGAAGCACAGTTCTCTTGTTCTGAGCTAGCTCACTCTACTGGCCCTATAGGAAACACAGAAGAGTGCAAGAGTGCCTGTTTCTCAAAAGCAGAGTGTTTTTCTTGTAAGGCCGACTGGGGTTCAATACAACTTCCTAAACGGAGTTGATTCACACTGAGTTTCAAGTTCTAGCATTAAGTGTTAATTCAGGGTAAGAACACCACTAGTGTGCTATTCTGGCCATAAACAGTGCAAATAGCACTCGCGTCTGTTCCCAGCAAATACAGTGTATTGGACTGAAGAGAAGCTCCTGTTCTACTTAGTTTCCAATACTGAGTTGAACTAGATATGCCCCGTTTGTGTAGGAAGCACAGTTCTCTTGTTCTGAGCTAGCTCACTGTACTGGCCCTATAGGAAACACAGTAGAGTGCAAGAGTGCCTGTTTCTCAAAAGCAGAGTGTTTTTCTTGTAAGGCCGACTGGGGTTCAATACAACTTCCTAAACGGAGTTGATTCACACTGAGTTTCAAGTTCTAGCATTAAGTGTTAATTCAGGGTAAGAACACCACTAGTGTGCTATTCTGGCCATAAACAGTGCAAATAGCACTCGCGTCTGTTCCCAGCAAATACAGTGTATTGGACTGAAGAGAAGCTCCTGTTTTACTTAGTTTCCAATACTGAGTTGAACTAGATATGCCCCGTTTGTGTAGGAAGCACAGTTCTCTTGTTCTGAGCTAGCTCACTGTACTGGCCCTATAGGAAACACAGTAGAGTGCAAGAGTGCCTGTTTCTCAAAAGCAGAGTGTTTTTCTTGTAAGGCCGACTGGGGTTCAATACAACTTCCTAAACGGAGTTGATTCACACTGAGTTTCAAGTTCTAGCATTAAGTGTTAATTCAGGGTAAGAACACCACTAGTGTGCTATTCTGGCCATAAACAGTGCAAATAGCACTCGCGTCTGTTCCCAGCAAATACAGTGTATTGGACTGAAGAGAAGCTCCTGTTTTACTTAGTTTCCAATACTGAGTTGAACTAGATATGCCCCGTTTGTGTAGGAAGCACAGTTCTCTTGTTCTGAGCTAGCTCACTGTACTGGCCCTATAGGAAACACAGTAGAGTGCAAGAGTGCCTGTTTCTCAAAAGCAGAGTGTTTTTCTTGTAAGGCCGACTGGGGTTCAATACAACTTCCTAAACGGAGTTGATTCACACTGAGTTTCAAGTTCTAGCATTAAGTGTTAATTCAGGGTAAGAACACCACTAGTGTGCTATTCTGGCCATAAACAGTGCAAATAGCACTCGCGTCTGTTCCCAGCAAATACAGTGTATTGGACTGAAGAGAAGCTCCTGTTTTACTTAGTTTCCAATACTGAGTTGAACTAGATATGCCCCGTTTGTGTAGGAAGCACAGTTCTCTTGTTCTGAGCTAGCTCACTGTACTGGCCCTATAGGAAACACAGTAGAGTGCAAGAGTGCCTGTTTATCAAAAGCAGAGTGTTTTTCTTGTAAGGCCGACTGGGGTTCAATACAACTTCCTAAACGGAGTTGATTCACACTGAGTTTCAAGTTCTAGCATTAAGTGTTAATTCAGGGTAAGAACACCACTATTGTGCTATTCTGGACATAAACAGTGCAAATAGCACTCGCGTCTGTTCCCAGCAAATACAGTGTATTGGACTGAAGAGAAGCTCCTGTTTTACTTAGTTTCCAATACTGAGTTGAACTAGATATGCCCCGTTTGTGTAGGAAGCACAGTTCTCTTGTTCTGAGCTAGCTCACTGTACTGGCCCTATAGGAAACACAGTAGAGTGCAAGAGTGCCTGTTTCTCAAAAGCAGAGTGTTTTTCTTGTAAGGCCGACTGGGGTTCAATACAACTTCCTAAACGGAGTTGATTCACACTGAGTTTCAAGTTCTAGCATTAAGTGTTAATTCAGGGTAAGAACACCACTAGTGTGCTATTCTGGCCATAAACAGTGCAAATAGCACTCGCGTCTGTTCCCAGCAAATACAGTGTATTGGACTGAAGAGAAGCTCCTGTTTTACTTAGTTTCCAATACTGAGTTGAACTAGATATGCCCCGTTTGTGTAGGAAGCACAGTTCTCTTGTTCTGAGCTAGCTCACTGTACTGGCCCTATAGGAAACACAGTAGAGTGCAAGAGTGCCTGTTTCTCAAAAGCAGAGTGTTTTTCTTGTAAGGCCGACTGGGGTTCAATACAACTTCCTAAACGGAGTTGATTCACACTGAGTTTCAAGTTCTAGCATTAAGTGTTAATTCAGGGTAAGAACACCACTAGTGTGCTATTCTGGCCATAAACAGTGCAAATAGCACTCGCGTCTGTTCCCAGCAAATACAGTGTATTGGACTGAAGAGAAGCTCCTGTTTTACTTAGTTTGCAATACTGAGTTGAACTAGATATGCCCCGTTTGTGTAGGAAGCACAGTTCTCTTGTTCTGAGCTAGCTCACTGTACTGGCCCTATAGGAAACACAGTAGAGTGCAAGAGTGCCTGTTTCTCAAAAGCAGAGTGTTTTTCTTGTAAGGCCGACTGGGGTTCAATACAACTTCCTAAACGGAGTTGATTCACACTGAGTTTCAAGTTCTAGCATTAAGTGTTAATTCAGGGTAAGAACACCACTATTGTGCTATTCTGGACATAAACAGTGCAAATAGCACTCGCGTCTGTTCCCAGCAAATACAGTGTATTGGACTGAAGAGAAGCTCCTGTTTTACTTAGTTTCCAATACTGAGTTGAACTAGATATGCCCCGTTTGTGTAGGAAGCACAGTTCTCTTGTTCTGAGCTAGCTCACTGTACTGGCCCTATAGGAAACACAGTAGAGTGCAAGAGTGCCTGTTTCTCAAAAGCAGAGTGTTTTTCTTGTAAGGCCGACTGGGGTTCAATACAACTTCCTAAACGGAGTTGATTCACACTGAGTTTCAAGTTCTAGCATTAAGTGTTAATTCAGGGTAAGAACACCACTAGTGTGCTATTCTGGCCATAAACAGTGCAAATAGCACTCGCGTCTGTTCCCAGCAAATACAGTGTATTGGACTGAAGAGAAGCTCCTGTTTTACTTAGTTTCCAATACTGAGTTGAACTAGATATGCCCCGTTTGTGTAGGAAGCACAGTTCTCTTGTTCTGAGCTAGCTCATTGTACTGGCCCTATAGGAAACACAGTAGAGTGCAAGAGTGCCTGTTTCTCAAAAGCAGAGTGTTTTTCTTGTAAGGCCGACTGGGGTTCAATACAACTTCCTAAACGGAGTTGATTCACACTGAGTTTCAAGTTCTAGCATTAAGTGTTAATTCAGGGTAAGAACACCACTAGTGTGCTATTCTGGCCATAAACAGTGCAAATAGCACTCGCGTCTGTTCCCAGCAAATACAGTGTATTGGACTGAAGAGAAGCTCCTGTTTTACTTAGTTTCCAATACTGAGTTGAACTAGATATGCCCCGTTTGTGTAGGAAGCACAGTTCTCTTGTTCTGAGCTAGCTCACTGTACTGGCCCTATAGGAAACACAGTAGAGTGCAAGAGTGCCTGTTTCTCAAAAGCAGAGTGTTTTTCTTGTAAGGCCAACTGGGGTTCAATACAACTTCCTAAACGGAGTTGATTCACACTGAGTTTCAAGTTCTAGCATTAAGTGTTAATTCAGGGTAAGAACACCACTAGTGTGCTATTCTGGCCATAAGCAGTGGAAATAGCACTCGCGTCTGTTCCCAGCAAATACAGTGTATTGGACTGAAGAGAAGCTCCTGTTTTACTTAGTTTCCAATACTGAGTTGAACTAGATATGTCCCGTTTGTGTAGGAAGCACAGTTCTCTTGTTCTGAGCTAGCTCACTGTACTGGCCCTATAGGAAACACAGTAGAGTGCAAGAGTGCCTGTTTCTCAAAAGCAGAGTGTTTTTCTTGTAAGGCCGACTGGGGTTCAATACAACTTCCTAAACGGAGTTGATTCACACTGAGTTTCAAGTTCTAGGATTAAGTGTTAATTCAGGGTAAGAACACCACTAGTGTGCTATTCTGGCCATAAACAGTGCAAATAGCACTCGCGTCTGTTCCCAGCAAATACAGTGTATTGGACTGAAGAGAAGCTCCTGTTTTACTTAGTTTCCAATACTGAGTTGAACTAGATATGCCCCGTTTGTGTAGGAAGCACAGTTCTCTTGTTCTGAGCTAGCTCACTGTACTGGCCCTATAGGAAACACAGTAGAGTGCAAGAGTGCCTGTTTCTCAAAAGCAGAGTGTTTTTCTTGTAAGGCCGACTGGGGTTCAATACAACTTCCTAAACGGAGTTGATTCACACTGAGTTTCAAGTTCTAGCATTAAGTGTTAATTCAGGGTAAGAACACCACTAGTGTGCTATTCTGGCCATAAACAGTGCAAATAGCACTCGCGTCTGTTCCCAGCAAATACAGTGTATTGGACTGAAGAGAAGCTCCTGTTTTACTTAGTTTCCAATACTGAGTTGAACTAGATATGCCCCGTTTGTGTAGGAAGCACAGTTCTCTTGTTCTGAGCTAGCTCACTGTACTGGCCCTCTAGGAAACACAGTAGAGTGCAAGAGTGCCTGTTTCTCAAAAGCAGAGTGTTTTTCTTGTAAGGCCGACTGGGGTTCAATACAACTTCCTAAACGGAGTTGATTCACACTGAGTTTCAAGTTCTAGCATTAAGTGTTAATTCAGGGTAAGAACACCACTAGTGTGCTATTCTGGACATAAACAGTGCAAATAGCACTCGCGTCTGTTCCCAGCAAATACAGTGTATTGGACTGAAGAGAAGCTCCTGTTTTACTTAGTTTCCAATACTGAGTTGAACTAGATATGCCCCGTTTGTGTAGGAAGCACAGTTCTCTTGTTCTGAGCTAGCTCACTGTACTGGCCCTATAGGAAACACAGTAGAGTGCAAGAGTGCCTGTTTCTCAAAAGCAGAGTGTTTTTCTTGTAAGGCCGACTGGGGTTCAATACAACTTCCTAAACGGAGTTGATTCACACTGAGTTTCAAGTTCTAGCATTAAGTGTTAATTCAGGGTAAGAACACCACTAGTGTGCTATTCTGGCCTAAACAGTACAAATAGCACTCGCGTCTGTTCCCAGCAAATACAGCGTATTGGACTGAAGAGAAGCTCCTGTTTTACTTAGTTTCCAATACTGAGTTGAACTATATATGGCCCGTTTGTGTAGGAAGCACAGTTCTCTTGTTCTGAGCTAGCTCACTGTACTGGCCCTATAGGAAACACAGTAGAGTGCAAGAGTGCCTGTTTCTCAAAAGCAGAGTGTTTGTCTTGTAAGGCCGACTGGGGTTCAATACAACTTCCTAAACGGAGTTGATTCACACTGAGTTTCAAGTTCTAGCATTAAGTGTTAATTCAGGGTAAGAACACCACTAGTGTGCTATTCTGGCCATAAACAGTGCAAATAGCACTCGCGTCTGTTCCCAGCAAATACAGTGTATTGGACTGAAGAGAAGCTCCTGTTTTACTTAGTTTCCAATACTGAGTTGAACTAGATATGCCCCGTTTGTGTAGGAAGCACAGTTCTCTTGTTCTGAGCTAGCTCACTCTACTGGCCCTATAGGAAACACAGTAGAGTGCAAGAGTGCCTGTTTCTCAAAAGCAGAGTGTTTTTCTTGTAAGGCCGACTGGGGTTCAATACAACTTCCTAAACGGAGTTGATTCACACTGAGTTTCAAGTTCTAGCATTAAGTGTTAATTCAGGGTAAGAACACCACTAGTGTGCTATTCTGGCCATAAACAGTGCAAATAGCACTCGCGTCTGTTCCCAGCAAATACAGTGTATTGGACTGAAGAAAAGCTCCTGTTTTACTTAGTTTCCAATACTGAGTTGAACTAGATATGCCCCGTTTGTGTAGGAAGCACAGTTCTCTTGTTCTGAGCTAGCTCACTGTACTGGCCCTATAGGAAACACAGTAGAGTGCAAGAGTGCCTGTTTCTCAAAAGCAGAGTGTTTTTCTTGTAAGGCCGACTGGGGTTCAATACAACTTCCTAAACGGAGTTGATTCACACTGAGTTTCAAGTTCTAGCATTAAGTGTTAATTCAGGGTAAGAACACCACTAGTGTGCTATTCTGGCCATAAACAGTGCAAATAGCACTCGCGTCTGTTCCCAGCAAATACAGTGTATTGGACTGAAGAGAAGCTCCTGTTTTACTTAGTTTCCAATACTGAGTTGAACTAGATATGCCCCGTTTGTGTAGGAAGCACAGTTCTCTTGTTCTGAGCTAGCTCACTGTACTGGCCCTCTAGGAAACACAGTAGAGTGCAAGAGTGCCTGTTTCTCAAAAGCAGAGTGTTTTTCTTGTAAGACCGACTGGGGTCCAATACAACTTCCTAAACGGAGTTGATTCACACTGAGTTTCAAGTTCTAGCATTAAGTGTTAATTCAGGGTAAGAACACCACTATTGTGCTATTCTGGCCATAAACAGTGCAAATAGCACTCGCGTCTGTTCCCAGCAAATACAGTGTATTGGACTGAAGAGAAGCTCCTGTTTTACTTAGTTTCCAATACTGAGTTGAGCTAGATATGCCCCGTTTGTGTAGGAAGCACAGTTCTCTTGTTCTGAGCTAGCTCACTGTACTGGCCCTATAGGAAACACAGTAGAGTGCAAGAGTGCCTGTTTCTCAAAAGCAGAGTGTTTTTCTTGTAAGGCCGACTGGGGTTCAATACAACTTCCTAAACGGAGTTGATTCACACTGAGTTTCAAGTTCTAGCATTAAGTGTTAATTCAGGGTAAGAACACCACTAGTGTGCTATTCTGGCCATAAACAGTGCAAATAGCACTCGCGTCTGTTCCCAGCAAATACAGTGTATTGGACTGAAGAGAAGCTCCTGTTTTACTTAGTTTCCAATACTGAGTTGAACTAGATATGCCCCGTTTGTGTAGGAAGCACAGTTCTCTTGTTCTGAGCTAGCTCACTGTACTGGCCCTCTAGGAAACACAGTAGAGTGCAAGAGTGCCTGTTTCTCAAAAGCAGAGTGTTTTTCTTGTAAGGCCGACTGGGGTTCAATACAACTTCCTAAACGGAGTTGATTCACACTGAGTTTCAAGTTCTAGCATTAAGTGTTAATTCAGGGTAAGAACACCACTAGTGTGCTATTCTGGCCATAAACAGTGCAAATAGCACTCGCGTCTGTTCCCAGCAAATACAGTGTATTGGACTGAAGAGAAGCTCCTGTTTTACTTAGTTTCCAATACTGAGTTGAACTAGATATGCCCCGTTTGTGTAGGAAGCACAGTTCTCTTGTTCTGAGCTAGCTCACTGTACTGGCCCTATAGGAAAGACAGTAGAGTGCAAGAGTGCCTGTTTCTCAAAAGCAGAGTGTTTTTCTTGTAAGGCCGACTGGGAGTCAATACAACTTCCTAAACGGAGTTGATTCACACTGAGTTTCAAGTTCTAGCATTAAGTGTTAATTCAGGGTAAGAACACCACTATTGTGCTATTCTGGCCATAAACAGTGCAAATAGCACTCGCGTCTGTTCCCAGCAAATACAGTGTATTGGACTGAAGAGAAGCTCCTGTTTTACTTAGTTTCCAATACTGAGTTGAGCTAGATATGCCCCGTTTGTGTAGGAAGCACAGTTCTCTTGTTCTGAGCTAGCTCACTGTACTGGCCCTATAGGAAACACAGTAGAGTGCAAGAGTGCCTGTTTCTCAAAAGCAGAGTGTTTTTCTTGTAAGGCCGACTGGGGTTCAATACAACTTCCTAAACGGAGTTGATTCACACTGAGTTTCAAGTTCTAGCATTAAGTGTTAATTCAGGGTAAGAACACCACTAGTGTGCTATTCTGGCCTTTAACAGTGCAAATAGCACTCGCGTCTGTTCCCAGCAAATACAGTGTATTGGACTGAAGAGAAGCTCCTGTTTTACTTAGTTTGCAATACTGAGTTGAACTAGGTATGCCCCGTTTGTGTAGGAAGCACAGTTCTCTTGTTCTGAGCTAGCTCACTGTACTGGCCCTATAGGAAACACAGTAGAGTGCAAGAGTGCCTGTTTCTCAAAAGCAGAGTGTTTTTCTTGTAAGGCCGACTGGGGTTCAATACAACTTCCTAAACGGAGTTGATTCACACTGAGTTTCAAGTTCTAGCATTAAGTGTTAATTCAGGGTAAGAACACCACTATTGTGCTATTCTGGCCATAAACAGTGCAAATAGCACTCGCGTCTGTTCCCAGCAAATACAGTGTATTGGACTGAAGAGAAGCTCCTGTTTTACTTAGTTTCCAATACTGAGTTGAACTAGATATGCCCCGTTTGTGTAGGAAGCACAGTTCTCTTGTTCTGAGCTAGCTCACTCTACTGGCCCTATAGGAAACACAGTAGAGTGCAAGAGTGCCTGTTTCTCAAAAGCAGAGTGTTTTTCTTGTAAGGCCGACTGGGGTTCAATACAACTTCCTAAACGGAGTTGATTCACACTGAGTTTCAAGTTCTAGCATTAAGTGTTAATTCAGGGTAAGAACACCACTAGTGTGCTATTCTGGCCATAAACAGTGCAAATAGCACTCGCGTCTGTTCCCAGCAAATACAGTGTATTGGACTGAAGAGAAGCTCCTGTTTTACTTAGTTTCCAATACTGAGTTGAACTAGATATGCCCCGTTTGTGTAGGAAGCACAGTTCTCTTGTTCTGAGCTAGCTCACTGTACTGGCCCTATAGGAAACACAGTAGAGTGCAAGAGTGCCTGTTTCTCAAAAGCAGAGTGTTTTTCTTGTAAGGCCGACTGGGGTTCAATACAACTTGCTAAACGGAGTTGATTCACACTGAGTTTCAAGTTCTAGCATTAAGTGTTAATTCAGGGTAAGAACACCACTAGTGTGCTATTCTGGCCATAAACAGTGCAAATAGCACTCGCGTCTGTTCCCAGCAAATACAGTGTATTGGACTGAAGGGAAGCTCCTGTTTTACTTAGTTTCCAATACTGAGTTGAACTAGATATGCCCCGTTTGTGTAGGAAGCACAGTTCTCTTGTTCTGAGCTAGCTCACTGTACTGGCCCTATAGGAAACACAGTAGAGTGCAAGAGTGCCTGTTTCTCAAAAGCAGAGTGTTTTTCTTGTAAGGCCGACTGGGGTTCAATACAACTTCCTAAACGGAGTTGATTCACACTGAGTTTCAAGTTCTAGCATTAAGTGTTAATTCAGGGTAAGAACACCACTAGTGTGCTATTCTGGCCATAAGCAGTGGAAATAGCACTCGCGTCTGTTCCCAGCAAATACAGTGTATTGGACTGAAGAGAAGCTCCTGTTTTACTTAGTTTCCAATACTGAGTTGAACTAGATATGCCCCGTTTGTGTAGGAAGCACAGTTCTCTTGTTCTGAGCTAGCTCACTGTACTGGCCCTATAGGAAACACAGTAGAGTGCAAGAGTGCCTGTTTCTCAAAAGCAGAGTGTTTTTTCTTGTAAGGCCGACTAGGGTTCAATACAACTTCCTAAACGGAGTTGATTCACACTGAGTTTCAAGTTCTAGCATTAAGTGTTAATTCAGGGTAAGAACACCACTAGTGTGCTATTCTGGCCATAAACAGTGCAAATAGCACTCGTGTCTGTTCCCAGCAAATACAGTGTATTGGACTGAAGAGAAGCTCCTGTTTTAATAGTTTCCAATACTGAGTTGAACTAGATATGCCCCGTTTGTGTAGGAAGCACAGTTCTCTTGTTCTGAGCTAGCTCACTGTACTGGCCCTATAGGAAACACAGTAGAGTGCAAGAGTGCCTGTTTCTCAAAAGCAGAGTGTTTTTCTTGTAAGGCCGACTGGGGTTCAATACAACTTCCTAAACGGAGTTGATTCACACTGAGTTTCAAGTTCTAGCATTAAGTGTTAATTCAGGGTAAGAACACCACTAGTGTGCTATTCTGGCCATAAACAGTGCAAATAGCACTCGCGTCTGTTCCCAGCAAATACAGTGTATTGGACTGAAGAGAAGCTCCTGTTTTACTTAGTTTCCAATACTGAGTTGAACTAGATATGCCCCGTTTGTGTAGGAAGCACAGTTCTCTTGTTCTGAGCTAGCTCACTGTACTGGCCCTATAGGAAACACAGTAGAGTGCAAGAGTGCCTGTTTCTCAAAAGCAGAGTGTTTTTCTTGTAAGGCCGACTGGGGTTCAATACAACTTCCTAAACGGAGTTGATTCACACTGAGTTTCAAGTTCTAGCATTAAGTGTTAATTCAGGGTAAGAACACCACTATTGTGCTATTCTGGACATAAACAGTGCAAATAGCACTCGCGTCTGTTCCCAGCAAATACAGTGTATTGGACTGAAGAGAAGCTCCTGTTTTACTTAGTTTCCAATACTGAGTTGAACTAGATATGCCCCGTTTGTGTAGGAAGCACAGTTCTCTTGTTCTGAGCTAGCTCACTGTACTGGCCCTATAGGAAACACAGTAGAGTGCAAGAGTGCCTGTTTCTCAAAAGCAGAGTGTTTTTCTTGTAAGGCCGACTGGGGTTCAATACAACTTCCTAAACGGAGTTGATTCACACTGAGTTTCAAGTTCTAGCATTAAGTGTTAATTCAGGGTAAGAACACCACTAGTGTGCTATTCTGGCCATAAGCAGTGGAAATAGCACTCGCGTCTGTTCCCAGCAAATACAGTGTATTGGACTGAAGAGAAGCTCCTGTTTTACTTAGTTTCCAATACTGAGTTGAACTAGATATGCCCCGTTTGTGTAGGAAGCACAGTTCTCTTGTTCTGAGCTAGCTCACTGTACTGGCCCTATAGGAAACACAGTAGAGTGCAAGAGTGCCTGTTTCTCAAAAGCAGAGTGTTTTTCTTGTAAGGCCGACTAGGGTTCAATACAACTTCCTAAACGGAGTTGATTCACACTGAGTTTCAAGTTCTAGCATTAAGTGTTAATTCAGGGTAAGAACACCACTAGTGTGCTATTCTGGCCATAAACAGTGCAAATAGCACTCGTGTCTGTTCCCAGCAAATACAGTGTATTGGACTGAAGAGAAGCTCCTGTTTTAATAGTTTCCAATACTGAGTTGAACTAGATATGCCCCGTTTGTGTAGGAAGCACAGTTCTCTTGTTCTGAGCTAGCTCACTGTACTGGCCCTATAGGAAACACAGTAGAGTGCAAGAGTGCCTGTTTCTCAAAAGCAGAGTGTTTTTCTTGTAAGGCCGACTGGGGTTCAATACAACTTCCTAAACGGAGTTGATTCACACTGAGTTTCAAGTTCTAGCATTAAGTGTTAATTCAGGGTAAGAACACCACTAGTGTGCTATTCTGGCCATAAACAGTGCAAATAGCACTCGCGTCTGTTCCCAGCAAATACAGTGTATTGGACTGAAGAGAAGCTCCTGTTTTACTTAGTTTCCAATACTGAGTTGAACTAGATATGTCCCGTTTGTGTAGGAAGCACAGTTCTCTTGTTCTGAGCTAGCTCACTGTACTGACCCTATAGGAAACACAGTAGAGTATAAGAGTGCCTGTTTCTCAAAAGCAGAGTGTTTTTCTTGTAAGGCGGACTGGGGTTCAATACAACTTCCTAAACGGAGTTGATTCACACTGAGTTTCAAGTTCTAGCATTAAGTGTTAATTCAGGGTAAGAACACCACTAGTGTGCTATTCTGGCCATAAACAGTGCAAATAGCACTCGCGTCTGTTCCCAGCAAATACAGTGTATTGGACTGAAGAGAAGCTCCTGTTTTACTTAGTTTCCAATACTGAGTTGAACTAGATATGCCCCGTTTGTGTAGGAAGCACAGTTCTCTTGTTCTGAGCTAGCTCACTGTACTGGCCCTCTAGGAAACACAGTAGAGTGCAAGAGTGCCTGTTTCTCAAAAGCAGAGTGTTTTTCTTGTAAGGCCGACTGGGGTTCAATACAACTTCCTAAACGGAGTTGATTCACACTGAGTTTCAAGTTCTAGCATTAAGTGTTAATTCAGGGTAAGAACACCACTAGTGTGCTATTCTGGCCATAAACAGTGCAAATAGCACTCGCGTCTGTTCCCAGCAAATACAGTGTATTGGACTGAAGAGAAGCTCCTGTTTTACTTAGTTTCCAATACTGAGTTGAACTAGATATGCCCCGTTTGTGTAGGAAGCACAGTTCTCTTGTTCTGAGCTAGCTCACTGTACTGGCCCTATAGGAAACACAGTAGAGTGCAAGAGTGCCTGTTTCTCAAAAGCAGAGTGTTTTTCTTGTAAGGCCGACTGGGATTCAATACAACTTCCTAAACGGAGTTGATTCACACTGAGTTTCAAGTTCTAGCATTAAGTGTTAATTCAGGGTAAGAACACCACTAGTGTGCTATTCTGGCCATAAACAGTGCAAATAGCACTCGCGTCTGTTCCCAGCAAATACAGTGTATTGGACTGAAGAGAAGCTCCTGTTTTACTTAGTTTCCAATACTGAGTTGAGCTAGATATGCCCCGTTTGTGTAGGAAGCACAGTTCTCTTGTTCTGAGCTAGCTCACTGTACTGGCCCTATAGGAAACACAGTAGAGTGCAAGAGTGCCTGTTTCTCAAAAGCAGAGTGTTTTTCTTGTAAGGCCGACTGGGGTTCAATACAACTTCCTAAACGGAGTTGATTCACACTGAGTTTCAAGTTCTAGCATTAAGTGTTAATTCAGGGTAAGAACACCACTAGTGTGCTATTCTGGCCATTAACAGTGCAAATAGCACTCGCGTCTGTTCCCAGCAAATACAGTGTATTGGACTGAAGAGAAGCTCCTGTTTTAATAGTTTCCAATACTGAGTTGAACTAGATATGCCCCGTTTGTGTAGGAAGCACAGTTCTCTTGTTCTGAGCTAGCTCACTGTACTGGCCCTATAGGAAACACAGTAGAGTGCAAGAGTGCCTGTTTCTCAAAAGCAGAGTGTTTTTCTTGTAAGGCCGACTGGGGTTCAATACAACTTCCTAAACGGAGTTGATTCACACTGAGTTTCAAGTTCTAGCATTAAGTGTTAATTCAGGGTAAGAACACCACTAGTGTGCTATTCTGGCCATAAACAGTGCAAATAGCACTCGCGTCTGTTCCCAGCAAATACAGTGTATTGGACTGAAGAGAAGCTCCTGTTTTACTTAGTTTCCAATACTGAGTTGAACTAGATATGTCCCGTTTGTGTAGGAAGCACAGTTCTCTTGTTCTGAGCTAGCTCACTGTACTGACCCTATAGGAAACACAGTAGAGTATAAGAGTGCCTGTTTCTCAAAAGCAGAGTGTTTTTCTTGTAAGGCGGACTGGGGTTCAATACAACTTCCTAAACGGAGTTGATTCACACTGAGTTTCAAGTTCTAGCATTAAGTGTTAATTCAGGGTAAGAACACCACTAGTGTGCTATTCTGGCCATAAACAGTGCAAATAGCACTCGCGTCTGTTCCCAGCAAATACAGTGTATTGGACTGAAGAGAAGCTCCTGTTTTACTTAGTTTCCAATACTGAGTTGAACTAGATATGCCCCGTTTGTGTAGGAAGCACAGTTCTCTTGTTCTGAGCTAGCTCACTGTACTGGCCCTCTAGGAAACACAGTAGAGTGCAAGAGTGCCTGTTTCTCAAAAGCAGAGTGTTTTTCTTGTAAGGCCGACTGGGGTTCAATACAACTTCCTAAACGGAGTTGATTCACACTGAGTTTCAAGTTCTAGCATTAAGTGTTAATTCAGGGTAAGAACACCACTAGTGTGCTATTCTGGCCATAAACAGTGCAAATAGCACTCGCGTCTGTTCCCAGCAAATACAGTGTATTGGACTGAAGAGAAGCTCCTGTTTTACTTAGTTTCCAATACTGAGTTGAACTAGATATGCCCCGTTTGTGTAGGAAGCACAGTTCTCTTGTTCTGAGCTAGCTCACTGTACTGGCCCTATAGGAAACACAGTAGAGTGCAAGAGTGCCTGTTTCTCAAAAGCAGAGTGTTTTTCTTGTAAGGCCGACTGGGATTCAATACAACTTCCTAAACGGAGTTGATTCACACTGAGTTTCAAGTTCTAGCATTAAGTGTTAATTCAGGGTAAGAACACCACTAGTGTGCTATTCTGGCCATAAACAGTGCAAATAGCACTCGCGTCTGTTCCCAGCAAATACAGTGTATTGGACTGAAGAGAAGCTCCTGTTTTACTTAGTTTCCAATACTGAGTTGAGCTAGATATGCCCCGTTTGTGTAGGAAGCACAGTTCTCTTGTTCTGAGCTAGCTCACTGTACTGGCCCTATAGGAAACACAGTAGAGTGCAAGAGTGCCTGTTTCTCAAAAGCAGAGTGTTTTTCTTGTAAGGCCGACTGGGGTTCAATACAACTTCCTAAACGGAGTTGATTCACACTGAGTTTCAAGTTCTAGCATTAAGTGTTAATTCAGGGTAAGAACACCACTAGTGTGCTATTCTGGCCATTAACAGTGCAAATAGCACTCGCGTCTGTTCCCAGCAAATACAGTGTATTGGACTGAAGAGAAGCTCCTGTTTTACTTAGTTTCCAATACTGAGTTGAACTAGATATGCCCCGTTTGTGTAGGAAGCACAGTTCTCTTGTTCTGAGCTAGCTCACTGTACTGGCCCTATAGGAAACACAGTAGAGTGCAAGAGTGCCTGTTTCTCAAAAGCAGAGTGTTTTTCTTGTAAGGCCGACTGGGGTTCAATACAACTTCCTAAACGGAGTTGATTCACACTGAGTTTCAAGTTCTAGCATTAAGTGTTAATTCAGGGTAAGAACACCACTAGTGTGCTATTCTGGCCATAAACAGTGCAAATAGCACTCGCGTCTGTTCCCAGCAAATACAGTGTATTGGACTGAAGAGAAGCTCCTGTTTTACTTAGTTTCCAATACTGAGTTGAACTAGATATGCCCCGTTTGTGTAGGAAGCACAGTTCTCTTGTTCTGAGCTAGCTCACTGTACTGGCCCAATAGGAAACACAGTAGAGTGCAAGAGTGCCTGTTTCTCAAAAGCAGAGTGTTTTTCTTGTAAGGCCGACTGGGGTTCAATACAACTTCCTAAACGGAGTTGATTCACACTGAGTTTCAAGTTCTAGCATTAAGTGTTAATTCAGGGTAAGAACACCACTATTGTGCTATTCTGGACATAAACAGTGCAAATAGCACTCGCGTCTGTTCCCAGCAAATACAGTGTATTGGACTGAAGAGAAGCTCCTGTTTTACTTAGTTTCCAATACTGAGTTGAACTAGATATGCCCCGTTTGTGTAGGAAGCACAGTTCTCTTGTTCTGAGCTAGCTCACTGTACTGGCCCTATAGGAAACACAGTAGAGTGCAAGAGTGCCTGTTTCTCAAAAGCAGAGTGTTTTTCTTGTAAGGCCGACTGGGGTTCAATACAACTTCCTAAACGGAGTTGATTCACACTGAGTTTCAAGTTCTAGCATTAAGTGTTAATTCAGGGTAAGAACACCACTAGTGTGCTATTCTGGCCATAAGCAGTGGAAATAGCACTCGCGTCTGTTCCCAGCAAATACAGTGTATTGGACTGAAGAGAAGCTCCTGTTTTACTTAGTTTCCAATACTGAGTTGAACTAGATATGCCCCGTTTGTGTAGGAAGCACAGTTCTCTTGTTCTGAGCTAGCTCACTGTACTGGCCCTATAGGAAACACAGTAGAGTGCAAGAGTGCCTGTTTCTCAAAAGCAGAGTGTTTTTCTTGTAAGGCCGACTAGGGTTCAATACAACTTCCTAAACGGAGTTGATTCACACTGAGTTTCAAGTTCTAGCATTAAGTGTTAATTCAGGGTAAGAACACCACTAGTGTGCTATTCTGGCCATAAACAGTGCAAATAGCACTCGTGTCTGTTCCCAGCAAATACAGTGTATTGGACTGAAGAGAAGCTCCTGTTTTAATAGTTTCCAATACTGAGTTGAACTAGATATGCCCCGTTTGTGTAGGAAGCACAGTTCTCTTGTTCTGAGCTAGCTCACTGTACTGGCCCTATAGGAAACACAGTAGAGTGCAAGAGTGCCTGTTTCTCAAAAGCAGAGTGTTTTTCTTGTAAGGCCGACTGGGGTTCAATACAACTTCCTAAACGGAGTTGATTCACACTGAGTTTCAAGTTCTAGCATTAAGTGTTAATTCAGGGTAAGAACACCACTAGTGTGCTATTCTGGCCATAAACAGTGCAAATAGCACTCGCGTCTGTTCCCAGCAAATACAGTGTATTGGACTGAAGAGAAGCTCCTGTTTTACTTAGTTTCCAATACTGAGTTGAACTAGATATGTCCCGTTTGTGTAGGAAGCACAGTTCTCTTGTTCTGAGCTAGCTCACTGTACTGACCCTATAGGAAACACAGTAGAGTGTAAGAGTGCCTGTTTCTCAAAAGCAGAGTGTTTTTCTTGTAAGGCGGACTGGGGTTCAATACAACTTCCTAAACGGAGTTGATTCACACTGAGTTTCAAGTTCTAGCATTAAGTGTTAATTCAGGGTAAGAACACCACTAGTGTGCTATTCTGGCCATAAACAGTGCAAATAGCACTCGCGTCTGTTCCCAGCAAATACAGTGTATTGGACTGAAGAGAAGCTCCTGTTTTACTTAGTTTCCAATACTGAGTTGAACTAGATATGCCCCGTTTGTGTAGGAAGCACAGTTCTCTTGTTCTGAGCTAGCTCACTCTACTGGCCCTATAGGAAACACAGTAGAGTGCAAGAGTGCCTGTTTCTCAAAAGCAGAGTGTTTTTCTTGTAAGGCCGACTGGGGTTCAATACAACTTCCTAAACGGAGTTGATTCACACTGAGTTTCAAGTTCTAGCATTAAGTGTTAATTCAGGGTAAGAACACCACTAGTGTGCTATTCTGGCCATAAACAGTGCAAATAGCACTCGCGTCTGTTCCCAGCAAATACAGTGTATTGGACTGAAGAGAAGCTCCTGTTTTACTTAGTTTCCAATACTGAGTTGAACTAGATATGCCCCGTTTGTGTAGGAAGCACAGTTCTCTTGTTCTGAGCTAGCTCACTGTACTGGCCCTATAGGAAACACAGTAGAGTGCAAGAGTGCCTGTTTCTCAAAAGCAGAGTGTTTTTCTTGTAAGGCCGACTGGGGTTCAATACAACTTCCTAAACGGAGTTGATTCACACTGAGTTTCAAGTTCTAGCATTAAGTGTTAATTCATGGTAAGAACACCACTAGTGTGCTATTCTGGACATAAACAGTGCAAATAGCACTCGCGTCTGTTCCCAGCAAATACAGTGTATTGGACTGAAGAGAAGCTCCTGTTTTACTTAGTTTCCAATACTGAGTTGAACTAGATATGCCCCGTTTGTGTAGGAAGCACAGTTCTCTTGTTCTGAGCTAGCTCACTGTACTGGCCCTATAGGAAACACAGTAGAGTGCAAGAGTGCCTGTTTCTCAAAAGCAGAGTGTTTTTCTTGTAAGGCCGACTGGGGTTCAATACAACTTCCTAAACGGAGTTGATTCACACTGAGTTTCAAGTTCTAGCATTAAGTGTTAATTCAGGGTAAGAACACCACTATTGTGCTATTCTGGCCATAAACAGTGCAAATAGCACTCGCGTCTGTTCCCAGCAAATACAGTGTATTGGACTGAAGAGAAGCTCCTGTTTTACTTAGTTTCCAATACTGAGTTGAACTAGATATGCCCCGTTTGTGTAGGAAGCACAGTTCTCTTGTTCTGAGCTAGCTCACTCTACTGGCCCTATAGGAAACACAGTAGAGTGCAAGAGTGCCTGTTTCTCAAAAGCAGAGTGTTTTTCTTGTAAGGCCGACTGGGGTTCAATACAACTTCCTAAACGGAGTTGATTCACACTGAGTTTCAAGTTCTAGCATTAAGTGTTAATTCAGGGTAAGAACACCACTAGTGTGCTATTCTGGCCATAAACAGTGCAAATAGCACTCGCGTCTGTTCCCAGCAAATACAGTGTATTGGACTGAAGAGAAGCTCCTGTTTTACTTAGTTTCCAATACTGAGTTGAACTAGATATGCCCCGTTTGTGTAGGAAGCACAGTTCTCTTGTTCTGAGCTAGCTCACTGTACTGGCCCTATAGGAAACACAGTAGAGTGCAAGAGTGCCTGTTTCTCAAAAGCAGAGTGTTTTTCTTGTAAGGCCGACTGGGGTTCAATACAACTTCCTAAACGGAGTTGATTCACACTGAGTTTCAAGTTCTAGCATTAAGTGTTAATTCAGGGTAAGAACACCACTAGTGTGCTATTCTGGCCATAAGCAGTGGAAATAGCACTCGCGTCTGTTCCCAGCAAATACAGTGTATTGGACTGAAGAGAAGCTCCTGTTTTACTTAGTTTCCAATACTGAGTTGAACTAGATATGCCCCGTTTGTGTAGGAAGCACAGTTCTCTTGTTCTGAGCTAGCTCACTGTACTGGCCCTCTAGGAAACACAGTAGAGTGCAAGAGTGCCTGTTTCTCAAAAGCAGAGTGTTTTTCTTGTAAGGCCGACTGGGGTTCAATACAACTTCCTAAACGGAGTTGATTCACACTGAGTTTCAAGTTCTAGCATTAAGTGTTAATTCAGGGTAAGAACACCACTATTGTGCTATTCTGGCCATAAACAGTGCAAATAGCACTCGCGTCTGTTCCCAGCAAATACAGTGTATTGGACTGAAGAGAAGCTCCTGTTTTAATAGTTTCCAATACTGAGTTGAACTAGATATGCCCCGTTTGTGTAGGAAGCACAGTTCTCTTGTTCTGAGCTAGCTCACTGTACTGGCCCTATAGGAAACACAGTGGAGTGCAAGAGTGCCTGTTTCTCAAAAGCAGAGTGTTTTTCTTGTAAGGCCGACTGGGGTTCAATACAACTTCCTAAACGGAGTTGATTCACACTGAGTTTCAAGTTCTAGCATTAAGTGTTAATTCAGGGTAAGAACACCACTATTGTGCTATTCTGGCCATAAACAGTGCAAATAGCACTCGCGTCTGTTCCCAGCAAATACAGTGTATTGGACTGAAGAGAAGCTCCTGTTTTACTTAGTTTCCAATACTGAGTTGAACTAGATATGTCCCGTTTGTGTAGGAAGCACAGTTCTCTTGTTCTGAGCTAGCTCACTGTACTGGCCCTATAGGAAACACAGTAGAGTGTAAGAGTGCCTGTTTCTCAAAAGCAGAGTGTTTTTCTTGTAAGGCGGACTGGGGTTCAATACAACTTCCTAAACAGAGTTGATTCACACTGAGTTTCAAGTTCTAGCATTAAGTGTTAATTCAGGGTAAGAACACCACTAGTGTGCTATTCTGGCCATAAACAGTGCAAATAGCACTCGCGTCTGTTCCCAGCAAATACAGTGTATTGGACTGAAGAGAAGCTCCTGTTTTACTTAGTTTCCAATACTGAGTTGAACTAGATATGCCCCGTTTGTGTAGGAAGCACAGTTCTCTTGTTCTGAGCTAGCTCACTGTACTGGCCCTATAGGAAACACAGTAGAGTGCAAGAGTGCCTGTTTCTCAAAAGCAGAGTGTTTTTCTTGTAAGGCCGACTGGGGTTCAATACAACTTCCTAAACGGAGTTGATTCACACTGAGTTTCAAGTTCTAGCATTAAGTGTTAATTCAGGGTAAGAACACCACTATTGTGCTATTCTGGCCATAAACAGTGCAAATAGCACTCGCGTCTGTTCCCAGCAAATACAGTGTATTGGACTGAAGAGAAGCTCCTGTTTTACTTAGTTTCCAATACTGAGTTGAGCTAGATATGCCCCGTTTGTGTAGGAAGCACAGTTCTCTTGTTCTGAGCTAGCTCACTGTACTGGCCCTATAGGAAACACAGTAGAGTGCAAGAGTGCCTGTTTCTCAAAAGCAGAGTGTTTTTCTTGTAAGGCCGACTGGGGTTCAATACAACTTCCTAAACGGAGTTGATTCACACTGAGTTTCAAGTTCTAGCATTAAGTGTTAATTCAGGGTAAGAACACCACTAGTGTGCTATTCTGGCCATAAACAGTGCAAATAGCACTCGCGTCTGTTCCCAGCAAATACAGTGTATTGGACTGAAGAGAAGCTCCTGTTTTACTTAGTTTCCAATACTGAGTTGAACTAGATATGCCCCGTTTGTGTAGGAAGCACAGTTCTCTTGTTCTGAGCTAGCTCACTGTACTGGCCCTCTAGGAAACACAGTAGAGTGCAAGAGTGCCTGTTTCTCAAAAGCAGAGTGTTTTTCTTGTAAGGCCGACTGGGGTTCAATGCAACTTCCTAAACGGAGTTGATTCACACTGAGTTTCAAGTTCTAGCATTAAGTGTTAATTCAGGGTAAGAACACCACTAGTGTGCTATTCTGGCCATAAACAGTGCAAATAGCACTCGCGTCTGTTCCCAGCAAATACAGTGTATTGGACTGAAGAGAAGCTCCTGTTTTACTTAGTTTCCAATACTGAGTTGAACTAGATATGCCCCGTTTGTGTAGGAAGCACAGTTCTCTTGTTCTGAGCTAGCTCACTGTACTGGCCCTATAGGAAACACAGTAGAGTGCAAGAGTGCCTGTTTCTCAAAAGCAGAGTGTTTTTCTTGTAAGGCCGACTGGGGTTCAATACAACTTCCTAAACGGAGTTGATTCACACTGAGTTTCAAGTTCTAGCATTAAGTGTTAATTCAGGGTAAGAACACCACTAGTGTGCTATTCTGGCCATAAACAGTGCAAATAGCACTCGCGTCTGTTCCCAGCAAATACAGTGTATTGGACTGAAGAGAAGCTCCTGTTTTACTTAGTTTCCAATACTGAGTTGAACTAGATATGCCCCGTTTGTGTAGGAAGCACAGTTCTCTTGTTCTGAGCTAGCTCACTGTACTGGCCCTATAGGAAACACAGTAGAGTGCAAGAGTGCCTGTTTCTCAAAAGCAGAGTGTTTTTCTTGTAAGGCCGACTGGGGTTCAATACAACTTCCTAAACGGAGTTGATTCACACTGAGTTTCAAGTTCTAGCATTAAGTGTTAATTCAGGGTAAGAACACCACTAGTGTGCTATTCTGGCCATTAACAGTGCAAATAGCACTCGCGTCTGTTCCCAGCAAATACAGTGTATTGGACTGAAGAGAAGCTCCTGTTTTACTTAGTTTGCAATACTGAGTTGAACTAGATATGCCCCGTTTGTGTAGGAAGCACAGTTCTCTTGTTCTGAGCTAGCTCACTGTACTGGCCCTATAGGAAACACAGTAGAGTGCAAGAGTGCCTGTTTCTCAAAAGCAGAGTGTTTTTCTTGTAAGGCCGACTGGGGTTCAATACAACTTCCTAAACGGAGTTGATTCACACTGAGTTTCAAGTTCTAGCATTAAGTGTTAATTCAGGGTAAGAACACCACTAGTGTGCTATTCTGGCCATAAACAGTGCAAATAGCACTCGCGTCTGTTCCCAGCAAATACAGTGTATTGGACTGAAGAGAAGCTCCTGTTTTACTTAGTTTCCAATACTGAGTTGAACTAGATATGCCCCGTTTGTGTAGGAAGCACAGTTCTCTTGTTCTGAGCTAGCTCACTGTACTGGCCCTATAGGAAACACAGTAGAGTGCAAGAGTGCCAGTTTCTCAAAAGCAGAGTGTTTTTCTTGTAAGGCCGACTGGGGTTCAATACAACTTCCTAAACGGAGTTGATTCACACTGAGTTTCAAGTTCTAGCATTAAGTGTTAATTCAGGGTAAGAACACCACTAGTGTGCTATTCTGGCCATAAACAGTGCAAATAGCACTCGCGTCTGTTCCCAGCAAATACAGTGTATTGGACTGAAGAGAAGCTCCTGTTTTACTTAGTTTCCAATACTGAGTTGAACTAGATATGGCCCGTTTGTGTAGGAAGCACAGTTCTCTTGTTCTGAGCTAGCTCACTGTACTGGCCCTATAGGAAACACAGTAGAGTGCAAGAGTGCCTGTTTCTCAAAAGCAGAGTGTTTTTCTTGTAAGGCCGACTGGGGTTCAATACAACTTCCTAAACGGAGTTGATTCACACTGAGTTTCAAGTTCTAGCATTAAGTGTTAATTCAGGGTAAGAACACCACTAGTGTGCTATTCTGGCCATAAGCAGTGGAAATAGCACTCGCGTCTGTTCCCAGCATATACAGTGTATTGGACTGAAGAGAAGCTCCTGTTTTACTTAGTTTCCAATACTGAGTTGAACTAGATATGCCCCGTTTGTGTAGGAAGCACAGTTCTCTTGTTCTGAGCTAGCTCACTGTACTGGCCCTATAGGAAACACAGTAGAGTGCAAGAGTGCCTGTTTCTCAAAAGCAGAGTGTTTTTCTTGTAAGGCCGACTGGGGTTCAATACAACTTCCTAAACGGAGTTGATTCACACTGAGTTTCAAGTTCTAGCATTAAGTGTTAATTCAGGGTAAGAACACCACTATTGTGCTATTCTGGCCATAAACAGTGCAAATAGCACTCGCGTCTGTTCCCAGCAAATACAGTGTATTGGACTGAAGAGAAGCTCCTGTTTTAATAGTTTCCAATACTGAGTTGAACTAGATATGCCCCGTTTGTGTAGGAAGCACAGTTCTCTTGTTCTGAGCTAGCTCACTGTACTGGCCCTATAGGAAACACAGTAGAGTGCAAGAGTGCCTGTTTCTCAAAAGCAGAGTGTTTTTCTTGTAAGGCCGACTGGGGTTCAATACAACTTCCTAAACGGAGTTGATTCACACTGAGTTTCAAGTTCTAGCATTAAGTGTTAATTCAGGGTAAGAACACCACTAGTGTGCTATTCTGGCCATAAACAGTGCAAATAGCACTCGCGTCTGTTCCCAGCAAATACAGTGTATTGGACTGAAGAGAAGCTCCTGTTTTACTTAGTTTCCAATACTGAGTTGAACTAGATATGTCCCGTTTGTGTAGGAAGCACAGTTCTCTTGTTCTGAGCTAGCTCACTGTACTGACCCTATAGGAAACACAGTAGAGTGTAAGAGTGCCTGTTTCTCAAAAGCAGAGTGTTTTTCTTGTAAGGCGGACTGGGGTTCAATACAACTTCCTAAATGGAGTTGATTCACACTGAGTTTCAAGTTCTAGCATTAAGTGTTAATTCAGGGTAAGAACACCACTAGTGTGCTATTCTGGCCATAAACAGTGCAAATAGCACTCGCGTCTGTTCCCAGCAAATACAGTGTATTGGACTGAAGAGAAGCTCCTGTTTTACTTAGTTTCCAATACTGAGTTGAACTAGATATGCCCCGTTTGTGTAGGAAGCACAGTTCTCTTGTTCTGAGCTAGCTCACTGTACTGGCCCTATAGGAAACACAGTAGAGTGCAAGAGTGCCTGTTTCTCAAAAGCAGAGTGTTTTTCTTGTAAGGCCGACTGGGGTTCAATACAACTTCCTAAACGGAGTTGATTCACACTGAGTTTCAAGTTCTAGCATTAAGTGTTAATTCAGGGTAAGAACACCACTATTGTGCTATTCTGGCCATAAACAGTGCAAATAGCACTCGTGTCTGTTCCCAGCAAATACAGTGTATTGGACTGAAGAGAAGCTCCTGTTTTACTTAGTTTCCAATACTGAGTTGAACTAGATATGCCCCGTTTGTGTAGGAAGCACAGTTCTCTTGTTCTGAGCTAGCTCACTGTACTGGCCCTATAGGAAACACAGTAGAGTGCAAGAGTGCCTGTATCTCAAAAGCAGAGTGTTTTTCTTGTAAGGCCGACTGGGGTTCAATACAACTTCCTAAACGGAGTTGATTCACACTGAGTTTCAAGTTCTAGCATTAAGTGTTAATTCAGGGTAAGAACACCACTATTGTGCTATTCTGGACATAAACAGTGCAAATAGCACTCGCGTCTGTTCCCAGCAAATACAGTGTATTGGACTGAAGAGAAGCTCCTGTTTTACTTAGTTTCCAATACTGAGTTGAACTAGATATGCCCCGTTTGTGTAGGAAGCTCAGTTCTCTTGTTCTGAGCTAGCTCACTGTACTGTCCCTATAGGAAACACAGTAGAGTGCAAGAGTGCCTGTTTCTCAAAAGCAGAGTGTTTTTCTTGTAAGGCCGACTGGGGTTCAATACAACTTCCTAAACGGAGTTGATTCACACTGAGTTTCAAGTTCTAGCATTAAGTGTTAATTCAGGGTAAGAACACCACTATTGTGCTATTCTGGCCATAAACAGTGCAAATAGCACTCGCGTCTGTTCCCAGCAAATACAGTGTATTGGACTGAAGAGAAGCTCCTGTTTTACTTAGTTTCCAATACTGAGTTGAACTAGATATGCCCCGTTTGTGTAGGAAGCACAGTTCTCTTGTTCTGAGCTAGCTCACTGTACTGGCCCTATAGGAAACACAGTAGAGTGCAAGAGTGCCTGTTTCTCAAAAGCAGAGTGTTTTTCTTGTAAGGCCGACTGGGGTTCAATACAACTTCCTAAACGGAGTTGATTCACACTGAGTTTCAAGTTCTAGCATTAAGTGTTAATTCAGGGTAAGAACACCACTAGTGTGCTATTCTGGCCATAAACAGTGCAAATAGCACTCGCGTCTGTTCCCAGCAAATACAGTGTATTGGACTGAAGAGAAGCTCCTTTTTTACTTAGTTTCCAATACTGAGTTGAACTAGATATGCCCCGTTTGTGTAGGAAGCACAGTTCTCTTGTTCTGAGCTAGCTCACTGTACTGGCCCTATAGGAAACACAGTAGAGTGCAAGAGTGCCTGTTTCTCAAAAGCAGAGTGTTTTTCTTGTAAGGCCGACTGGGGTTCAATACAACTTCCTAAACGGAGTTGATTCACACTGAGTTTCAAGTTCTAGCATTAAGTGTTAATTCAGGGTAAGAACACCACTAGTGTGCTATTCTGGCCATAAGCAGTGGAAATAGCTCTCGCGTCTGTTCCCAGCAAATACAGTGTATTGGACTGAAGAGAAGCTCCTGTTTTACTTAGTTTCCAATACTGAGTTGAACTAGATATGCCCCGTTTGTGTAGGAAGCACAGTTCTCTTGTTCTGAGCTAGCTCACTGTACTGGCCCTATAGGAAACACAGTAGAGTGCAAGAGTGCCTGTTTCTCAAAAGCAGAGTGTTTTTCTTGTAAGGCCGACTGGGGTTCAATACAACTTCCTAAACGGAGTTGATTCACACTGAGTTTCAAGTTCTAGCATTAAGTGTTAATTCAGGGTAAGAACACCACTATTGTGCTATTCTGGCCATAAACAGTGCAAATAGCACTCGCGTCTGTTCCCAGCAAATACAGTGTATTGGACTGAAGAGAAGCTCCTGTTTTAATAGTTTCCAATACTGAGTTGAACTAGATATGCCCCGTTTGTGTAGGAAGCACAGTTCTCTTGTTCTGAGCTAGCTCACTGTACTGGCCCTATAGGAAACACAGTAGAGTGCAAGAGTGCCTGTTTCTCAAAAGCAGAGTGTTTTTCTTGTAAGGCCGACTGGGGTTCAATACAACTTCCTAAACGGAGTTGATTCACACTGAGTTTCAAGTTCTAGCATTAAGTGTTAATTCAGGGTAAGAACACCACTATTGTGCTATTCTGGCCATAAACAGTGCAAATAGCACTCGCGTCTGTTCCCAGCAAATACAGTGTATTGGACTGAAGAGAAGCTCCTGTTTTACTTAGTTTCCAATACTGAGTTGAACTAGATATGCCCCGTTTGTGTAGGAAGCACAGTTCTCTTGTTCTGAGCTAGCTCACTGTACTGGCCCTATAGGAAACACAGTAGAGTGCAAGAGTGCCTGTATCTCAAAAGCAGAGTGTTTTTCTTGTAAGGCCGACTGGGGTTCAATACAACTTCCTAAACGGAGTTGATTCACACTGAGTTTCAAGTTCTAGCATTAAGTGTTAATTCAGGGTAAGAACACCACTATTGTGCTATTCTGGACATAAACAGTGCAAATAGCACTCGCGTCTGTTCCCAGCAAATACAGTGTATTGGACTGAAGAGAAGCTCCTGTTTTACTTAGTTTCCAATACTGAGTTGAACTAGATATGCCCCGTTTGTGTAGGAAGCTCAGTTCTCTTGTTCTGAGCTAGCTCACTGTACTGTCCCTATAGGAAACACAGTAGAGTGCAAGAGTGCCTGTTTCTCAAAAGCAGAGTGTTTTTCTTGTAAGGCCGACTGGGGTTCAATACAACTTCCTAAACGGAGTTGATTCACACTGAGTTTCAAGTTCTAGCATTAAGTGTTAATTCAGGGTAAGAACACCACTATTGTGCTATTCTGGCCATAAACAGTGCAAATAGCACTCGCGTCTGTTCCCAGCAAATACAGTGTATTGGACTGAAGAGAAGCTCCTGTTTTACTTAGTTTCCAATACTGAGTTGAACTAGATATGCCCCGTTTGTGTAGGAAGCACAGTTCTCTTGTTCTGAGCTAGCTCACTGTACTGGCCCTATAGGAAACACAGTAGAGTGCAAGAGTGCCTGTTTCTCAAAAGCAGAGTGTTTTTCTTGTAAGGCCGACTGGGGTTCAATACAACTTCCTAAACGGAGTTGATTCACACTGAGTTTCAAGTTCTAGCATTAAGTGTTAATTCAGGGTAAGAACACCACTAGTGTGCTATTCTGGCCATAAACAGTGCAAATAGCACTCGCGTCTGTTCCCAGCAAATACAGTGTATTGGACTGAAGAGAAGCTCCTTTTTTACTTAGTTTCCAATACTGAGTTGAACTAGATATGCCCCGTTTGTGTAGGAAGCACAGTTCTCTTGTTCTGAGCTAGCTCACTGTACTGGCCCTATAGGAAACACAGTAGAGTGCAAGAGTGCCTGTTTCTCAAAAGCAGAGTGTTTTTCTTGTAAGGCCGACTGGGGTTCAATACAACTTCCTAAACGGAGTTGATTCACACTGAGTTTCAAGTTCTAGCATTAAGTGTTAATTCAGGGTAAGAACACCACTAGTGTGCTATTCTGGCCATAAGCAGTGGAAATAGCTCTCGCGTCTGTTCCCAGCAAATACAGTGTATTGGACTGAAGAGAAGCTCCTGTTTTACTTAGTTTCCAATACTGAGTTGAACTAGATATGCCCCGTTTGTGTAGGAAGCACAGTTCTCTTGTTCTGAGCTAGCTCACTGTACTGGCCCTATAGGAAACACAGTAGAGTGCAAGAGTGCCTGTTTCTCAAAAGCAGAGTGTTTTTCTTGTAAGGCCGACTGGGGTTCAATACAACTTCCTAAACGGAGTTGATTCACACTGAGTTTCAAGTTCTAGCATTAAGTGTTAATTCAGGGTAAGAACACCACTATTGTGCTATTCTGGCCATAAACAGTGCAAATAGCACTCGCGTCTGTTCCCAGCAAATACAGTGTATTGGACTGAAGAGAAGCTCCTGTTTTAATAGTTTCCAATACTGAGTTGAACTAGATATGCCCCGTTTGTGTAGGAAGCACAGTTCTCTTGTTCTGAGCTAGCTCACTGTACTGGCCCTATAGGAAACACAGTAGAGTGCAAGAGTGCCTGTTTCTCAAAAGCAGAGTGTTTTTCTTGTAAGGCCGACTGGGGTTCAATACAACTTCCTAAACGGAGTTGATTCACACTGAGTTTCAAGTTCTAGCATTAAGTGTTAATTCAGGGTAAGAACACCACTAGTGTGCTATTCTGGCCATAAACAGTGCAAATAGCACTCGCGTCTGTTCCCAGCAAATACAGTGTATTGGACTGAAGAGAAGCTCCTGTTTTACTTAGTTTCCAATACTGAGTTGAACTAGATATGTCCCGTTTGTGTAGGAAGCACAGTTCTCTTGTTCTGAGCTAGCTCACTGTACTGGCCCTATAGGAAACACAGTAGAGTGTAAGAGTGCCTGTTTCTCAAAAGCAGAGTGTTTTTCTTGTAAGGCGGACTGGGGTTCAATACAACTTCCTAAACAGAGTTGATTCACACTGAGTTTCAAGTTCTAGCATTAAGTGTTAATTCAGGGTAAGAACACCACTATTGTGCTATTCTGGCCATAAAGAGTGCAAATAGCACTCGCGTCTGTTCCCAGCAAATACAGTGTATTGGACTGAAGAGAAGCTCCTGTTTTACTTAGTTTCCAATACTGAGTTGAACTAGATATGCCCCGTTTGTGTAGGAAGCACAGTTCTCTTGTTCTGAGCTAGCTCACTGTACTGGCCCTATAGGAAACACAGTAGAGTGCAAGAGTGCCTGTTTCTCAAAAGCAGAGTGTTTTTCTTGTAAGGCCGACTGGGGTTCAATACAACTTCCTAAACGGAGTTGATTCACACTGAGTTTCAAGTTCTAGCATTAAGTGTTAATTCAGGGTAAGAACACCACTAGTGTGCTATTCTGGCCATAAACAGTGCAAATAGCACTCGCGTCTGTTCCCAGCAAATACAGTGTATTGGACTGAAGAGAAGCTCCTGTTTTACTTAGTTTCCAATACTGAGTTGAACTAGATATGCCCCGTTTGTGTAGGAAGCACAGTTCTCTTGTTCTGAGCTAGCTCACTGTACTGGCCCTATAGGAAACACAGTAGAGTGCAAGAGTGCTTGTTTCTCAAAAGCAGAGTGTTTTTCTTGTAAGGCCGACTGGGGTTCAATACAACTTCCTAAACGGAGTTGATTCACACTGAGTTTCAAGTTCTAGCATTAAGTGTTAATTCAGGGTAAGAACATCACTATTGTGCTATTCTGGACATAAACAGTGCAAATAGCACTCGCGTCTGTTCCCAGCAAATACAGTGTATTGGACTGAAGAGAAGCTCCTGTTTTACTTAGTTTCCAATACTGAGTTGAACTAGATATGCCCCGTTTGTGTAGGAAGCACAGTTCTCTTGTTCTGAGCTAGCTCACTGTACTGGCCCTCTAGGAAACACAGTAGAGTGCAAGAGTGCCTGTTTCTCAAAAGCAGAGTGTTTTTCTTGTAAGGCCGACTGGGGTTCAATACAACTTCCTAAACGGAGTTGATTCACACTGAGTTTCAAGTTCTAGCATTAAGTGTTAATTCAGGGTAAGAACACCACTATTGTGCTATTCTGGCCATAAACAGTGCAAATAGCACTCGCGTCTGTTCCCAGCAAATACAGTGTATTGGAATGAAGAGAAGCTCCTGTTTTACTTAATTTCCAATACTGAGTTGAACTAGATATGCCCCGTTTGTGTAGGAAGCACAGTTCTCTTGTTCTGAGCTAGCTCACTGTACTGGCCCTATAGGAAACACAGTAGAGTGCAAGAGTGCCTGTTTCTCAAAAGCAGAGTGTTTTTCTTGTAAGGCCGACTGGGGTTCAATACAACTTCCTAAACGGAGTTGATTCACACTGAGTTTCAAGTTCTAGCATTAAGTGTTAATTCAGGGTAAGAACACCACTAGTGTGCTATTCTGGCCATAAACAGTGCAAATAGCACTCGCGTCTGTTCCCAGCAAATACAGTGTATTGGACTGAAGAGAAGCTCCTGTTTTACTTAGTTTCCAATACTGAGTTGAACTAGATATGCCCCGTTTGTGTAGGAAGCACAGTTCTCTTGTTCTGAGCTAGCTCACTGTACTGGCCCTATAGGAAACACAGTAGAGTGCAAGAGTGCCTGTTTCTCAAAAGCAGAGTGTTTTTCTTGTAAGGCCGACTGGGGTTCAATACAACTTCCTAAACGGAGTTGATTCACACTGAGTTTCAAGTTCTAGCATTAAGTGTTAATTCAGGGTAAGAACACCACTATTGTGCTATTCTGGCCATGAACAGTACAAATAGCACTCGCGTCTGTTCCCAGCAAATACAGCGTATTGGCCTGAAGAGAAGCTCCTGTTTTACTTAGTTTCCAATACTGAGTTGAACTATATATGGCCCGTTTTTGAAGGAAGCACAGTTCTCTTGTTCTGAGCTAGCTCACTGTACTGGCCCTATAGGAAACACAGTAGAGTGCAAGAGTGCCTGTTTCTCAAAAGCAGAGTGTTTTTCTTGTAAGGCCGACTGGGGTTCAATACAACTTCCTAAACGGAGTTGATTCACACTGAGTTTCAAGTTCTAGCATTAAGTGTTAATTCAGGGTAAGAACACCACTAGTGTGCTATTCTGGACATAAACAGTACAAATAGCACTCGCGTCTGTTCCCAGCAAATACAGTGTATTGGACTGAAGAGAAGCTCCTGTTTTACTTAGTTTCCAATACTGAGTTGAGCTAGATATGCCCCGTTTGTGTAGGAAGCACAGTTCTCTTGTTCTGAGCTAGCTCACTGTACTGGCCCTATAGGAAACACAGTAGAGTGCAAGAGTGCCTGTTTCTCAAAAGCAGAGTGTTTTTCTTGTAAGGCCGACTGGGGTTCAATACAACTTCCTAAACGGAGTTGATTCACACTGAGTTTCAAGTTCTAGCATTAAGTGTTAATTCAGGGTAAGAACACCACTATTGTGCTATTCTGGCCATAAACAGTGCAAATAGCACTCGCGTCTGTTCCCAGCAAATACAGTGTATTGGACTGAAGAGAAGCTCCTGTTTTACTTAGTTTCCAATACTGAGTTGAACTAGATATGCCCCGTTTGTGTAGGAAGCACAGTTCTCTTGTTCTGAGCTAGCTCACTGTACTGGCCCTCTAGGAAACACAGTAGAGTGCAAGAGTGCCTGTTTCTCAAAAGCAGAGTGTTTTTCTTGTAAGGCCGACTGGGGTTCAATACAACTTCCTAAACGGAGTTGATTCACACTGAGTTTCAAGTTCTAGCATTAAGTGTTAATTCAGGGTAAGAACACCACTATTGTGCTATTCTGGACATAAATAGTGCAAATAGCACTCGCGTCTGTTCCCAGCAAATACAGTGTATTGGACTGAAGAGAAGCTCCTGTTTTACTTAGTTTCCAATACTGAGTTGAACTAGATATGCCCCGTTTGTGTAGGAAGCACAGTTCTCTTGTTCTGAGCTAGCTCAATTTACTGGCCCTATAGGAAACACAGTAGAGTGCAAGAGTGCCTGTTTCTCAAAAGCAGAGTGTTTTTCTTGTAAGGCCGACTGGGGTTCAATACAACTTCCTTAACGGAGTTGATTCACACTGAGTTTCAAGTTCTAGCATTAAGTGTTAATTCAGGGTAAGAACACCACTATTGTGCTATTCTGGCCATAAACAGTGCAAATAGCACTCGCGTCTGTTCCCAGCAAATACAGTGTATTGGACTGAAGAGAAGCTCCTGTTTTACTTAGTTTCCAATACTGAGTTGAACTAGATATGCCCCGTTTGTGTAGGAAGCACAGTTCTCTTGTTCTGAGCTAGCTCACTGTACTGGCCCTATAGGAAACAGAGTAGAGTGCAAGAGTGCCTGTTTCTCAAAAGCAGAGTGTTTTTCTTGTAAGGCCGACTGGGGTTCAATACAACTTCCTAAACGGAGTTGATTCACACTGAGTTTCAAGTTCTAGCATTAAGTGTTAATTCAGGGTAAGAACACCACTAGTGTGCTATTCTGGCCATAAACAGTGCAAATAGCACTCGCGTCTGTTCCCAGCAAATACAGTGTATTGGAATGAAGAGAAGCTCCTGTTTTACTTAGTTTCCAATACTGAGTTGAACTAGATATGCCCCGTTTGTGTAGGAAGCACAGTTCTCTTGTTCTGAGCTAGCTCACTGTACTGGCCCTCTAGGAAACACAGTAGAGTGCAAGAGTGCCTGTTTCTCAAAAGCAGAGTGTTTTTCTTGTAAGACCGACTGGGGTTCAATACAACTTCCTAAACGGAGTTGATTCACACTGAGTTTCAAGTTCTAGCAGCAAGTGTTAATTCAGGGTAAGAACACCACTATTGTGCTATTCTGGCCATAAACAGTGCAAATAGCACTCGCGTCTGTTCCCAGCAAATACAGTGTATTGGACTGAAGAGAAGCTCCTGTTTTACTTAGTTTCCAATACTGAGTTGAACTAGATATGCCCCGTTTGTGTAGGAAGCACAGTTCTCTTGTTCTGAGCTAGCTCACTGTACTGGCCCTATAGGAAACACAGTAGAGTGCAAGAGTGCCTGTTTCTCAAAAGCAGAGTGTTTTTCTTGTAAGGCCGACTGGGGTTCAATACAACTTCCTAAACGGAGTTGATTCACACTGAGTTTCAAGTTCTAGCATTAAGTGTTAATTCAGGGTAAGAACACCACTAGTGTGCTATTCTGGCCATTAACAGTGCAAATAGCACTCGCGTCTGTTCCCAGCAAATACAGTGTATTGGACTGAAGAGAAGCTCCTGTTTTACTTAGTTTGCAATACTGAGTTGAACTAGATATGCCCCGTTTGTGTAGGAAGCACAGTTCTCTTGTTCTGAGCTAGCTCACTGTACTGGCCCTATAGGAAACACAGTAGAGTGCAAGAGTGCCTGTTTCTCAAAAGCAGAGTGTTTTTCTTGTAAGGCCGACTGGGGTTCAATACAACTTCCTAAACGGAGTTGATTCACACTGAGTTTCAAGTTCTAGCATTAAGTGTTAATTCAGGGTAAGAACACCACTAGTGTGCTATTCTGGCCATAAACAGTGCAAATAGCACTCGCGTCTGTTCCCAGCAAATACAGTGTATTGGACTGAAGAGAAGCTCCTGTTTTACTTAGTTTCCAATACTGAGTTGAACTAGATATGCCCCGTTTGTGTAGGAAGCACAGTTCTCTTGTTCTGAGCTAGCTCACTGTACTGGCCCTATAGGAAACACAGTAGAGTGCAAGAGTGCCAGTTTCTCAAAAGCAGAGTGTTTTTCTTGTAAGGCCGACTGGGGTTCAATACAACTTCCTAAACGGAGTTGATTCACACTGAGTTTCAAGTTCTAGCATTAAGTGTTAATTCAGGGTAAGAACACCACTAGTGTGCTATTCTGGCCATAAACAGTGCAAATAGCACTCGCGTCTGTTCCCAGCAAATACAGTGTATTGGACTGAAGAGAAGCTCCTGTTTTACTTAGTTTCCAATACTGAGTTGAACTAGATATGGCCCGTTTGTGTAGGAAGCACAGTTCTCTTGTTCTGAGCTAGCTCACTGTACTGGCCCTATAGGAAACACAGTAGAGTGCAAGAGTGCCTGTTTCTCAAAAGCAGAGTGTTTTTCTTGTAAGGCCGACTGGGGTTCAATACAACTTCCTAAACGGAGTTGATTCACACTGAGTTTCAAGTTCTAGCATTAAGTGTTAATTCAGGGTAAGAACACCACTAGTGTGCTATTCTGGCCATAAGCAGTGGAAATAGCACTCGCGTCTGTTCCCAGCATATACAGTGTATTGGACTGAAGAGAAGCTCCTGTTTTACTTAGTTTCCAATACTGAGTTGAACTAGATATGCCCCGTTTGTGTAGGAAGCACAGTTCTCTTGTTCTGAGCTAGCTCACTGTACTGGCCCTATAGGAAACACAGTAGAGTGCAAGAGTGCCTGTTTCTCAAAAGCAGAGTGTTTTTCTTGTAAGGCCGACTGGGGTTCAATACAACTTCCTAAACGGAGTTGATTCACACTGAGTTTCAAGTTCTAGCATTAAGTGTTAATTCAGGGTAAGAACACCACTATTGTGCTATTCTGGCCATAAACAGTGCAAATAGCACTCGCGTCTGTTCCCAGCAAATACAGTGTATTGGACTGAAGAGAAGCTCCTGTTTTAATAGTTTCCAATACTGAGTTGAACTAGATATGCCCCGTTTGTGTAGGAAGCACAGTTCTCTTGTTCTGAGCTAGCTCACTGTACTGGCCCTATAGGAAACACAGTAGAGTGCAAGAGTGCCTGTTTCTCAAAAGCAGAGTGTTTTTCTTGTAAGGCCGACTGGGGTTCAATACAACTTCCTAAACGGAGTTGATTCACACTGAGTTTCAAGTTCTAGCATTAAGTGTTAATTCAGGGTAAGAACACCACTAGTGTGCTATTCTGGCCATAAACAGTGCAAATAGCACTCGCGTCTGTTCCCAGCAAATACAGTGTATTGGACTGAAGAGAAGCTCCTGTTTTACTTAGTTTCCAATACTGAGTTGAACTAGATATGTCCCGTTTGTGTAGGAAGCACAGTTCTCTTGTTCTGAGCTAGCTCACTGTACTGACCCTATAGGAAACACAGTAGAGTGTAAGAGTGCCTGTTTCTCAAAAGCAGAGTGTTTTTCTTGTAAGGCGGACTGGGGTTCAATACAACTTCCTAAATGGAGTTGATTCACACTGAGTTTCAAGTTCTAGCATTAAGTGTTAATTCAGGGTAAGAACACCACTAGTGTGCTATTCTGGCCATAAACAGTGCAAATAGCACTCGCGTCTGTTCCCAGCAAATACAGTGTATTGGACTGAAGAGAAGCTCCTGTTTTACTTAGTTTCCAATACTGAGTTGAACTAGATATGCCCCGTTTGTGTAGGAAGCACAGTTCTCTTGTTCTGAGCTAGCTCACTGTACTGGCCCTATAGGAAACACAGTAGAGTGCAAGAGTGCCTGTTTCTCAAAAGCAGAGTGTTTTTCTTGTAAGGCCGACTGGGGTTCAATACAACTTCCTAAACGGAGTTGATTCACACTGAGTTTCAAGTTCTAGCATTAAGTGTTAATTCAGGGTAAGAACACCACTATTGTGCTATTCTGGCCATAAACAGTGCAAATAGCACTCGCGTCTGTTCCCAGCAAATACAGTGTATTGGACTGAAGAGAAGCTCCTGTTTTACTTAGTTTCCAATACTGAGTTGAACTAGATATGCCCCGTTTGTGTAGGAAGCACAGTTCTCTTGTTCTGAGCTAGCTCACTGTACTGGCCCTATAGGAAACACAGTAGAGTGCAAGAGTGCCTGTATCTCAAAAGCAGAGTGTTTTTCTTGTAAGGCCGACTGGGGTTCAATACAACTTCCTAAACGGAGTTGATTCACACTGAGTTTCAAGTTCTAGCATTAAGTGTTAATTCAGGGTAAGAACACCACTATTGTGCTATTCTGGACATAAACAGTGCAAATAGCACTCGCGTCTGTTCCCAGCAAATACAGTGTATTGGACTGAAGAGAAGCTCCTGTTTTACTTAGTTTCCAATACTGAGTTGAACTAGATATGCCCCGTTTGTGTAGGAAGCTCAGTTCTCTTGTTCTGAGCTAGCTCACTGTACTGTCCCTATAGGAAACACAGTAGAGTGCAAGAGTGCCTGTTTCTCAAAAGCAGAGTGTTTTTCTTGTAAGGCCGACTGGGGTTCAATACAACTTCCTAAACGGAGTTGATTCACACTGAGTTTCAAGTTCTAGCATTAAGTGTTAATTCAGGGTAAGAACACCACTATTGTGCTATTCTGGCCATAAACAGTGCAAATAGCACTCGCGTCTGTTCCCAGCAAATACAGTGTATTGGACTGAAGAGAAGCTCCTGTTTTACTTAGTTTCCAATACTGAGTTGAACTAGATATGCCCCGTTTGTGTAGGAAGCACAGTTCTCTTGTTCTGAGCTAGCTCACTGTACTGGCCCTATAGGAAACACAGTAGAGTGCAAGAGTGCCTGTTTCTCAAAAGCAGAGTGTTTTTCTTGTAAGGCCGACTGGGGTTCAATACAACTTCCTAAACGGAGTTGATTCACACTGAGTTTCAAGTTCTAGCATTAAGTGTTAATTCAGGGTAAGAACACCACTAGTGTGCTATTCTGGCCATAAACAGTGCAAATAGCACTCGCGTCTGTTCCCAGCAAATACAGTGTATTGGACTGAAGAGAAGCTCCTTTTTTACTTAGTTTCCAATACTGAGTTGAACTAGATATGCCCCGTTTGTGTAGGAAGCACAGTTCTCTTGTTCTGAGCTAGCTCACTGTACTGGCCCTATAGGAAACACAGTAGAGTGCAAGAGTGCCTGTTTCTCAAAAGCAGAGTGTTTTTCTTGTAAGGCCGACTGGGGTTCAATACAACTTCCTAAACGGAGTTGATTCACACTGAGTTTCAAGTTCTAGCATTAAGTGTTAATTCAGGGTAAGAACACCACTAGTGTGCTATTCTGGCCATAAGCAGTGGAAATAGCTCTCGCGTCTGTTCCCAGCAAATACAGTGTATTGGACTGAAGAGAAGCTCCTGTTTTACTTAGTTTCCAATACTGAGTTGAACTAGATATGCCCCGTTTGTGTAGGAAGCACAGTTCTCTTGTTCTGAGCTAGCTCACTGTACTGGCCCTATAGGAAACACAGTAGAGTGCAAGAGTGCCTGTTTCTCAAAAGCAGAGTGTTTTTCTTGTAAGGCCGACTGGGGTTCAATACAACTTCCTAAACGGAGTTGATTCACACTGAGTTTCAAGTTCTAGCATTAAGTGTTAATTCAGGGTAAGAACACCACTATTGTGCTATTCTGGCCATAAACAGTGCAAATAGCACTCGCGTCTGTTCCCAGCAAATACAGTGTATTGGACTGAAGAGAAGCTCCTGTTTTAATAGTTTCCAATACTGAGTTGAACTAGATATGCCCCGTTTGTGTAGGAAGCACAGTTCTCTTGTTCTGAGCTAGCTCACTGTACTGGCCCTATAGGAAACACAGTAGAGTGCAAGAGTGCCTGTTTCTCAAAAGCAGAGTGTTTTTCTTGTAAGGCCGACTGGGGTTCAATACAACTTCATAAACGGAGTTGATTCACACTGAGTTTCAAGTTCTAGCATTAAGTGTTAATTCAGGGTAAGAACACCACTAGTGTGCTATTCTGGCCATAAACAGTGCAAATAGCACTCGCGTCTGTTCCCAGCAAATACAGTGTATTGGACTGAAGAGAAGCTCCTGTTTTACTTAGTTTCCAATACTGAGTTGAACTAGATATGTCCCGTTTGTGTAGGAAGCACAGTTCTCTTGTTCTGAGCTAGCTCACTGTACTGGCCCTATAGGAAACACAGTAGAGTGTAAGAGTGCCTGTTTCTCAAAAGCAGAGTGTTTTTCTTGTAAGGCGGACTGGGGTTCAATACAACTTCCTAAACAGAGTTGATTCACACTGAGTTTCAAGTTCTAGCATTAAGTGTTAATTCAGGGTAAGAACACCACTATTGTGCTATTCTGGCCATAAAGAGTGCAAATAGCACTCGCGTCTGTTCCCAGCAAATACAGTGTATTGGACTGAAGAGAAGCTCCTGTTTTACTTAGTTTCCAATACTGAGTTGAACTAGATATGCCCCGTTTGTGTAGGAAGCACAGTTCTCTTGTTCTGAGCTAGCTCACTGTACTGGCCCTATAGGAAACACAGTAGAGTGCAAGAGTGCCTGTTTCTCAAAAGCAGAGTGTTTTTCTTGTAAGGCCGACTGGGGTTCAATACAACTTCCTAAACGGAGTTGATTCACACTGAGTTTCAAGTTCTAGCATTAAGTGTTAATTCAGGGTAAGAACACCACTAGTGTGCTATTCTGGCCATAAACAGTGCAAATAGCACTCGCGTCTGTTCCCAGCAAATACAGTGTATTGGACTGAAGAGAAGCTCCTGTTTTACTTAGTTTCCAATACTGAGTTGAACTAGATATGCCCCGTTTGTGTAGGAAGCACAGTTCTCTTGTTCTGAGCTAGCTCACTGTACTGGCCCTATAGGAAACACAGTAGAGTGCAAGAGTGCTTGTTTCTCAAAAGCAGAGTGTTTTTCTTGTAAGGCCGACTGGGGTTCAATACAACTTCCTAAACGGAGTTGATTCACACTGAGTTTCAAGTTCTAGCATTAAGTGTTAATTCAGGGTAAGAACATCACTATTGTGCTATTCTGGACATAAACAGTGCAAATAGCACTCGCGTCTGTTCCCAGCAAATACAGTGTATTGGACTGAAGAGAAGCTCCTGTTTTACTTAGTTTCCAATACTGAGTTGAACTAGATATGCCCCGTTTGTGTAGGAAGCACAGTTCTCTTGTTCTGAGCTAGCTCACTGTACTGGCCCTCTAGGAAACACAGTAGAGTGCAAGAGTGCCTGTTTCTCAAAAGCAGAGTGTTTTTCTTGTAAGGCCGACTGGGGTTCAATACAACTTCCTAAACGGAGTTGATTCACACTGAGTTTCAAGTTCTAGCATTAAGTGTTAATTCAGGGTAAGAACACCACTATTGTGCTATTCTGGCCATAAACAGTGCAAATAGCACTCGCGTCTGTTCCCAGCAAATACAGTGTATTGGAATGAAGAGAAGCTCCTGTTTTACTTAATTTCCAATACTGAGTTGAACTAGATATGCCCCGTTTGTGTAGGAAGCACAGTTCTCTTGTTCTGAGCTAGCTCACTGTACTGGCCCTATAGGAAACACAGTAGAGTGCAAGAGTGCCTGTTTCTCAAAAGCAGAGTGTTTTTCTTGTAAGGCCGACTGGGGTTCAATACAACTTCCTAAACGGAGTTGATTCACACTGAGTTTCAAGTTCTAGCATTAAGTGTTAATTCAGGGTAAGAACACCACTAGTGTGCTATTCTGGCCATAAACAGTGCAAATAGCACTCGCGTCTGTTCCCAGCAAATACAGTGTATTGGACTGAAGAGAAGCTCCTGTTTTACTTAGTTTCCAATACTGAGTTGAACTAGATATGCCCCGTTTGTGTAGGAAGCACAGTTCTCTTGTTCTGAGCTAGCTCACTGTACTGGCCCTATAGGAAACACAGTAGAGTGCAAGAGTGCCTGTTTCTCAAAAGCAGAGTGTTTTTCTTGTAAGGCCGACTGGGGTTCAATACAACTTCCTAAACGGAGTTGATTCACACTGAGTTTCAAGTTCTAGCATTAAGTGTTAATTCAGGGTAAGAACACCACTATTGTGCTATTCTGGCCATGAACAGTACAAATAGCACTCGCGTCTGTTCCCAGCAAATACAGCGTATTGGCCTGAAGAGAAGCTCCTGTTTTACTTAGTTTCCAATACTGAGTTGAACTATATATGGCCCGTTTTTGAAGGAAGCACAGTTCTCTTGTTCTGAGCTAGCTCACTGTACTGGCCCTATAGGAAACACAGTAGAGTGCAAGAGTGCCTGTTTCTCAAAAGCAGAGTGTTTTTCTTGTAAGGCCGACTGGGGTTCAATACAACTTCCTAAACGGAGTTGATTCACACTGAGTTTCAAGTTCTAGCATTAAGTGTTAATTCAGGGTAAGAACACCACTAGTGTGCTATTCTGGACATAAACAGTACAAATAGCACTCGCGTCTGTTCCCAGCAAATACAGTGTATTGGACTGAAGAGAAGCTCCTGTTTTACTTAGTTTCCAATACTGAGTTGAGCTAGATATGCCCCGTTTGTGTAGGAAGCACAGTTCTCTTGTTCTGAGCTAGCTCACTGTACTGGCCCTATAGGAAACACAGTAGAGTGCAAGAGTGCCTGTTTCTCAAAAGCAGAGTGTTTTTCTTGTAAGGCCGACTGGGGTTCAATACAACTTCCTAAACGGAGTTGATTCACACTGAGTTTCAAGTTCTAGCATTAAGTGTTAATTCAGGGTAAGAACACCACTATTGTGCTATTCTGGCCATAAACAGTGCAAATAGCACTCGCGTCTGTTCCCAGCAAATACAGTGTATTGGACTGAAGAGAAGCTCCTGTTTTACTTAGTTTCCAATACTGAGTTGAACTAGATATGCCCCGTTTGTGTAGGAAGCACAGTTCTCTTGTTCTGAGCTAGCTCACTGTACTGGCCCTCTAGGAAACACAGTAGAGTGCAAGAGTGCCTGTTTCTCAAAAGCAGAGTGTTTTTCTTGTAAGGCCGACTGGGGTTCAATACAACTTCCTAAACGGAGTTGATTCACACTGAGTTTCAAGTTCTAGCATTAAGTGTTAATTCAGGGTAAGAACACCACTATTGTGCTATTCTGGACATAAATAGTGCAAATAGCACTCGCGTCTGTTCCCAGCAAATACAGTGTATTGGACTGAAGAGAAGCTCCTGTTTTACTTAGTTTCCAATACTGAGTTGAACTAGATATGCCCCGTTTGTGTAGGAAGCACAGTTCTCTTGTTCTGAGCTAGCTCAATTTACTGGCCCTATAGGAAACACAGTAGAGTGCAAGAGTGCCTGTTTCTCAAAAGCAGAGTGTTTTTCTTGTAAGGCCGACTGGGGTTCAATACAACTTCCTTAACGGAGTTGATTCACACTGAGTTTCAAGTTCTAGCATTAAGTGTTAATTCAGGGTAAGAACACCACTATTGTGCTATTCTGGCCATAAACAGTGCAAATAGCACTCGCGTCTGTTCCCAGCAAATACAGTGTATTGGACTGAAGAGAAGCTCCTGTTTTACTTAGTTTCCAATACTGAGTTGAACTAGATATGCCCCGTTTGTGTAGGAAGCACAGTTCTCTTGTTCTGAGCTAGCTCACTGTACTGGCCCTATAGGAAACAGAGTAGAGTGCAAGAGTGCCTGTTTCTCAAAAGCAGAGTGTTTTTCTTGTAAGGCCGACTGGGGTTCAATACAACTTCCTAAACGGAGTTGATTCACACTGAGTTTCAAGTTCTAGCATTAAGTGTTAATTCAGGGTAAGAACACCACTAGTGTGCTATTCTGGCCATAAACAGTGCAAATAGCACTCGCGTCTGTTCCCAGCAAATACAGTGTATTGGAATGAAGAGAAGCTCCTGTTTTACTTAGTTTCCAATACTGAGTTGAACTAGATATGCCCCGTTTGTGTAGGAAGCACAGTTCTCTTGTTCTGAGCTAGCTCACTGTACTGGCCCTCTAGGAAACACAGTAGAGTGCAAGAGTGCCTGTTTCTCAAAAGCAGAGTGTTTTTCTTGTAAGACCGACTGGGGTTCAATACAACTTCCTAAACGGAGTTGATTCACACTGAGTTTCAAGTTCTAGCAGCAAGTGTTAATTCAGGGTAAGAACACCACTATTGTGCTATTCTGGCCATAAACAGTGCAAATAGCACTCGCGTCTGTTCCCAGCAAATACAGTGTATTGGACTGAAGAGAAGCTCCTGTTTTACTTAGTTTCCAATACTGAGTTGAACTAGATATGCCCTGTTTGTGTAGGAAGCACAGTTCTCTTGTTCTGAGCTAGCTCACTGTACTGGCCCTATAGGAAACACAGTAGAGTGCAAGAGTGCCTGTTTCTCAAAAGCAGAGTGTTTTTCTTGTAAGGCCGACTGGGGTTCAATACAACTTCCTAAACGGAGTTGATTCACACTGAGTTTCAAGTTCTAGCATTAAGTGTTAATTCAGGGTAAGAACACCACTAGTGTGCTATTCTGGACATAAACAGTGCAAATAGCACTCGCATCTGTTCCCAGCAAATACAGTGTATTGGACTGAAGAGAAGATCCTGTTTTACTTAGTTTCCAGTACTGAGTTGAACTAGATATGCCCCGTTTGTGTAGGAAGCACAGTTCTCTTGTTCTGAGCTAGCTCACTGTACTGGCCCTATAGGAAACACAGTAGAGTGCAAGAGTGCCTGTTTCTCAAAAGCAGAGTGTTTTTCTTGTAAGGCCGACTGGGGTTCAATACAACTTCCTAAACGGAGTTGATTCACACTGAGTTTCAAGTTCTAGCAGCAAGTGTTAATTCAGGGTAAGAACACCACTATTGTGCTATTCTGGCCATAAACAGTGCAAATAGCACTCGCGTCTGTTCCCAGCAAATACAGTGTATTGGACTGAAGAGAAGCTCCTGTTTTACTTAGTTTCCAATACTGAGTTGAGCTAGATATGCCCCGTTTGTGTAGGAAGCACAGTTCTCTTGTTCTGAGCTAGCTCACTGTACTGGCCCTATAGGAAACACAGTAGAGTGCAAGAGTGCCTGTTTCTCAAAAGCAGAGTGTTTTTCTTGTAAGGCCGACTGGGGTTCAATACAACTTCCTAAACGGAGTTGATTCACACTGAGTTTCAAGTTCTAGCATTAAGTGTTAATTCAGGGTAAGAACACCACTAGTGTGCTATTCTGGACATAAACAGTGCAAATAGCACTCGCGTCTGTTCCCAGCAAATACAGTGTATTGGACTGAAGAGAAGCTCCTGTTTTACTTAGTTTCCAATACTGAGTTGAACTAGATATGCCCCGTTTGTGTAGGAAGCACAGTTCTCTTGTTCTGAGCTAGCTCACTGTACTGGCCCTATAGGAAACACAGTAGAGTGCAAGAGTGCCTGTTTCTCAAAAGCAGAGTGTTTTTCTTGTAAGGCCGACTGGGGTTCAATACAACTTCCTAAACGGAGTTGATTCACACTGAGTTTCAAGTTCTAGCATTAAGTGTTAATTCAGGGTAAGAACACCACTAGTGTGCTATTCTGGCCATAAACAGTGCAAATAGCACTCGCGTCTGTTCCCAGCAAATACAGTGTATTGGACTGAAGAGAAGCTCCTGTTTTACTTAGTTTCCAATACTGAGTTGAACTAGATATGCCCCGTTTGTGTAGGAAGCACAGTTCTCTTGTTCTGAGCTAGCTCACTGTACTGGCCCTATAGGAAACACAGTAGAGTGCAAGAGTGCCTGTTTCTCAAAAGCAGAGTGTTTTTCTTGTAAGGCCGACTGGGGTTCAATACAACTTCCTAAACGGAGTTGATTCACACTGAGTTTCAAGTTCTAGCATTAAGTGTTAATTCAGGGTAAGAACACCACTAGTGTGCTATTCTGGCCATAAACAGTGCAAATAGCACTCGCGTCTGTTCCCAGCAAATACAGTGTATTGGACTGAAGAGAAGCTCCTGTTTTACTTAGTTTCCAATACTGAGTTGAACTAGATATGCCCCGTTTGTGTAGGAAGCACAGTTCTCTTGTTCTGAGCTAGCTCACTGTACTGGCCCTATAGGAAACACAGTAGAGTGCAAGAGTGCCTGTTTCTCAAAAGCAGAGTGTTTTTCTTGTAAGGCCGACTGGGGTTCAATACAACTTCCTAAACGGAGTTGATTCACACTGAGTTTCAAGTTCTAGCATTAAGTGTTAATTCAGGGTAAGAACACCACTATTGTGCTATTCTGGCCATAAACAGTGCAAATAGCACTCGCGTCGGTTCCCAGCAAATACAGTGTATTGGACTGAAGAGAAGCTCCTGTTTTACTTAGTTTCCAATACTGAGTTGAACTAGATATGCCCCGTTTGTGTAGGAAGCACAGTTCTCTTGTTCTGAGCTAGCTCACTGTACTGGCCCTATAGGAAACACAGTAGAGTGCAAGAGTGCCTGTTTCTCAAAAGCAGAGTGTTTTTCTTGTAAGGCCGACTGGGGTTCAATACAACTTCCTAAACGGAGTTGATTCACACTGAGTTTCAAGTTCTAGCATTAAGTGTTAATTCAGGGTAAGAACACCACTATTGTGCTATTCTGGACATAAATAGTGCAAATAGCACTCGCGTCTGTTCCCAGCAAATACAGTGTATTGGACTGAAGAGAAGCTCCTGTTTTACTTAGTTTCCAGTACTGAGTTGAACTAGATATGCCCCGTTTGTGTAGGAAGCACAGTTCTCTTGTTCTGAGCTAGCTCACTGTACTGGCCCTATAGGAAACACAGTAGAGTGCAAGAGTGCCTGTTTCTCAAAAGCAGAGTGTTTTTCTTGTAAGGCCGACTTGGGTTCAATACAACTTCCTAAACGGAGTTGATTCACACTGAGTTTCAAGTTCTAGCAGCAAGTGTTAATTCAGGGTAAGAACACCACTATTGTGCTATTCTGGCCATAAACAGTGCAAATAGCACTCGCGTCTGTTCCCAGCAAATACAGTGTATTGGACTGAAGAGAAGCTCCTGTTTTACTTAGTTTCCAATACTGAGTTGAGCTAGATATGCCCCGTTTGTGTAGGAAGCACAGTTCTCTTGTTCTGAGCTAGCTCACTGTACTGGCCCTATAGGAAACACAGTAGAGTGCAAGAGTGCCTGTTTCTCAAAAGCAGAGTGTTTTTCTTGTAAGGCCGACTGGGGTTCAATACAACTTCCTAAACGGAGTTGATTCACACTGAGTTTCAAGTTCTAGCATTAAGTGTTAATTCAGGGTAAGAACACCACTAGTGTGCTATTCTGGCCATAAACAGTGCAAATAGCACTCGCGTCTGTTCCCAGCAAATACAGTGTATTGGACTGAAGAGAAGCTCCTGTTTTACTTAGTTTCCAATACTGAGTTGAACTAGATATGCCCCGTTTGTGTAGGAAGCACAGTTCTCTTGTTCTGAGCTAGCTCACTGTACTGGCCCTATAGGAAACACAGTAGAGTGCAAGAGTGCCTGTTTCTCAAAAGCAGAGTGTTTTTCTTGTAAGGCCGACTGGAGTTCAATACAACTTCCTAAACGGAGTTGATTCACACTGAGTTTCAAGTTCTAGCATTAAGTGTTAATTCAGGGTAAGAACACCACTAGTGTGCTATTCTGGCCATAAACAGTGCAAATAGCACTCGCGTCTGTTCCCAGCAAATACAGTGTATTGGACTGAAGAGAAGCTCCTGTTTTACTTAGTTTCCAATACTGAGTTGAACTAGATATGCCCCGTTTGTGTAGGAAGCACAGTTCTCTTGTTCTGAGCTAGCTCACTGTACTGGCCCTATAGGAAACACAGTAGAGTGCAAGAGTGCCTGTTTCTCAAAAGCAGAGTGTTTTTCTTGTAAGGCCGACTGGGGTTCAATACAACTTCCTAAACGGAGTTGATTCACACTGTGTTTCAAGTTCTAGCATTAAGTGTTAATTCAGGGTAAGAACACCACTATTGTTCTATTCTGGACATAAATAGTGCAAATAGCACTCGCGTCTGTTCCCAGCAAATACAGTGTATTGGACTGAAGAGAAGCTCCTGTTTTACTTAGTTTCCAGTACTGAGTTGAACTAGATATGCCCCGTTTGTGTAGGAAGCACAGTTCTCTTGTTCTGAGCTAGCTCACTGTACTGGCCCTATAGGAAACACAGTAGAGTGCAAGAGTGCCTGTTTCTCAAAAGCAGAGTGTTTTTCTTGTAAGGCCGACTGGGGTTCAATACAACTTCCTAAACGGATTTGATTCACACTGAGTTTCAAGTTCTAGCATTAAGTGTTAATTCAGGGTAAGAACACCACTAGTGTGCTATTCTGGCCATAAACAGTGCAAATAGCACTCGCGTCTGTTCCCAGCAAATACAGTGTATTGGACTGAAGAGAAGCTCCTGTTTTACTTAGTTTCCAATACTGAGTTGAGCTAGATATGCCCCGTTTTTGTAGGAAGCACAGTTCTCTTGTTCTGAGCTAGCTCACTGTACTGGCCCTCTAGGAAACACAGTAGAGTGCAAGAGTGCCTGTTTCTCAAAAGCAGAGTGTTTTTCTTGTAAGGCCGACTGGGGTTCAATACAACTTCCTAAACGGAGTTGATTCACACTGAGTTTCAAGTTCTAGCATTAAGTGTTAATTCAGGGTAAGAACACCACTAGTGTGCTATTCTGGCCATAAACAGTGCAAATAGCACTCGCGTCTGTTCCCAGCAAATACAGTGTATTGGACTGAAGAGAAGCTCCTGTTTTACTTAGTTTCCAATACTGAGTTGAACTAGATATGCCCCGTTTGTGTAGGAAGCACAGTTCTCTTGTTCTGAGCTAGCTCACTGTACTGGCCCTATAGGAAACACAGTAGAGTGCAAGAGTGCCTGTTTCTCAAAAGCAGAGTGTTTTTCTTGTAAGGCCGACTGGGGTTCAATACAACTTCCTAAACGGAGTTGATTCACACTGAGTTTCAAGTTCTAGCATTAAGTGTTAATTCAGGGTAAGAACACCACTAGTGTGCTATTCTGGACATAAACAGTGCAAATAGCACTCGCGTCTGTTCCCAGCAAATACAGTGTATTGGACTGAAGAGAAGCTCCTGTTTTACTTAGTTTCCAATACTGAGTTGAACTAGATATGCCCCGTTTGTGTAGGAAGCACAGTTCTCTTGTTCTGAGCTAGCTCACTGTACTGGCCCTATAGGAAACACAGTAGAGTGCAAGAGTGCCTGTTTCTCAAAAGCAGAGTGTTTTTCTTGTAAGGCCGACTGGGATTAAATACAACTTCCTAAACGGAGTTGATTCACACTGAGTTTCAAGTTCTAGCATTAAGTGTTAATTCAGGGTAAGAACACCACTAGTGTGCTATTCTGGCCATAAACAGTGCAAATAGCACTCGCGTCTGTTCCCAGCAAATACAGTGTATTGGACTGAAGAGAAGCTCCTGTTTTACTTAGTTTCCAATACTGAGTTGAACTAGATATGCCCCGTTTGTGTAGGAAGCACAGTTCTCTTGTTCTGAGCTAGCTCACTGTACTGGCCCTATAGGAAACACAGTAGAGTGCAAGAGTGCCTGTTTCTCAAAAGCAGAGTGTTTTTCTTGTAAGGCCGACTGGGGTTCAATACAACTTCCTAAACGGAGTTGATTCACACTGAGTTTCAAGTTCTAGCATTAAGTGTTAATTCAGGGTAAGAACACCACTAGTGTGCTATTCTGGACATAAACAGTGCAAATAGCACTCGCGTCTGTTCCCAGCAAATACAGTGTATTGGACTGAAGAGAAGCTCCTGTTTTACTTAGTTTCCAATACTGAGTTGAACTAGATATGCCCCGTTTGTGTAGGAAGCACAGTTCTCTTGTTCTGAGCTAGCTCACTGTACTGGCCCTATAGGAAACACAGTAGAGTGCACGAGTGCCTGTTTCTCAAAAGCAGAGTGTTTTTCTTGTAAGGCCGACTGGGGTTCAATACAACTTCCTAAACGGAGTTGATTCACACTGTGTTTCAAGTTCTAGAATTAAGTGTTAATTCAGGGTAAGAACACCACTATTGTGCTATTCTGGACATAAATAGTGCAAATAGCACTCGCGTCTGTTCCCAGCAAATACAGTGTATTGGACTGAAGAGAAGCTCCTGTTTTACTTAGTTTCCAATACTGAGTTGAACTAGATATGCCCCGTTTGTGTAGGAAGCACAGTTCTCTTGTTCTGAGCTAGCTCACTGTACTGGCCCTATAGGAAACACAGTAGAGTGCAAGAGTGCCTGTTTCTCAAAAGCAGAGTGTTTTTCTTGTAAGGCCGACTGGGGTTCAATACAACTTCCTAAACGGAGTTGATTCACACTGAGTTTCAAGTTCTAGCATTAAGTGTTAATTCAGGGTAAGAACACCACTAGTGTGCTATTCTGGCCATAAACAGTGCAAATAGCACTCGCGTCTGTTCCCAGCAAATACAGTGTATTGGACTGAAGAGAAGCTCCTGTTTTACTTAGTTTCCAATACTGAGTTGAGCTAGATATACCCCGTTTGTGTAGGAAGCACAGTTCTCTTGTTCTGAGCTAGCTCACTGTACTGGCCCTATAGGAAACACAGTAGAGTGCAAGAGTGCCTGTTTCTCAAAAGCAGAGTGTTTTTCTTGTAAGGCCGACTGGGGTTCAATACAACTTCCTAAACGGAGTTGATTCACACTGAGTTTCAAGTTCTAGCATTAAGTGTTAATTCAGGGTAAGAACACCACTAGTGTGCTATTCTGGCCATAAACAGTGCAAATAGCGCTCGCGTCTGTTCCCAGCAAATACAGTGTATTGGACTGAAGAGAAGCTCCTGTTTTACTTAGTTTCCAATACTGAGTTGAACTAGATATGCCCCGTTTGTGTAGGAAGCACAGTTCTCTTGTTCTGAGCTAGCTCACTGTACTGGCCCTATAGGAAACACAGTAGAGTGCAAGAGTGCCTGTTTCTCAAAAGCAGAGTGTTTTTCTTGTAAGGCCGACTGGGGTTCAATACAACTTCCTAAACGGTGTTGATTCACACTGAGATTCAAGTTCTAGCATTAAGTGTTAATTCAGGGTAAGAACACCACTAGTGTGCTATTCTGGCCATAAACAGGGCAAATAGCACTCGCGTCTGTTCCCAGCAAATACAGTGTATTGGACTGAAGAGAAGCTCCTGTTTTACTTAGTTTCCAATACTGAGTTGAACTAGATATGCCCCGTTTGTGTAGGAAGCACAGTTCTCTTGTTCTGAGCTAGCTCACTGTACTGGCCCTATAGGAAACACAGTAGAGTGCAAGAGTGCCTGTTTCTCAAAAGCAGAGTGTTTTTCTTGTAAGGCCGACTGGGGTTCAATACAACTTCCTAAACGGAGTTGATTCACACTGAGTTTCAAGTTCCAGCATTAAGTGTTAATTCAGGGTAAGAACACCACTGGTGTGCTATTCTGGCCATAAACAGTGCAAATAGCACTCGCGTCTGTTCCCAGCAAATACAGTGTATTGGACTGAAGAGAAGCTCCTGTTTTACTTAGTTTCCAATTCTGAGTTGAACTAGATATGCCCCGTTTGTGTAGGAAGCACAGTTCTCTTGTTCTGAGCTAGCTCACTGTACTGGCCCTATAGGAAACACAGTAGAGTGCAAGAGTGCCTGTTTCTCAAAAGCAGAGTGTTTTTCTTGTAAGGCCGACTGGGGTTCAATACAACTTCCTAAACGGAGTTGATTCACACTGAGTTTCAAGTTCTAGCATTAAGTGTTAATTCAGGGTAAGAACACCACTAGTGTGCTATTCTGGCCATAAACAGTGCAAATAGCACTCGCGTCTGTTCCCAGCAAATACAGTGTATTGGACTGAAGAGAAGCTCCTGTTTTACTTAGTTTCCAATACTGAGTTGAACTAGATATGCCCCGTTTGTGTAGGAAGCACAGTTCTCTTGTTCTGAGCTAGCTCACTGTACTGGCCCTATAGGAAACACAGTAGAGTGCAAGAGTGCCTGTTTCTCAAAAGCAGAGTGTTTTTCTTGTAAGGCCAACTGGGGTTCAATACAACTTCCTAAACGGAGTTGATTCACACTGAGTTTCAAGTTCTAGCATTAAGTGTTAATTCAGGGTAAGAACACCACTATTGTGCTATTCTGGCCATAAACAGTGCAAATAGCACTCGCGTCTGTTCCCAGCAAATACAGTGTATTGGACTGAAGAGAAGCTCCTGTTTTACTTAGTTTCCAATACTGAGTTGAACTAGATATGCCCCGTTTGTGTAGGAAGCACAGTTCTCTTGTTCTGAGCTAGCTCACTGTACTGGCCCTCTAGGAAACACAGTAGAGTGCAAGAGTGCCTGTTTCTCAAAAGCAGAGTGTTTTTCTTGTAAGGCCGACTGGGGTTCAATACAACTTCCTAAACGGAGTTGATTCACACTGAGTTTCAAGTGCTAGCATTAAGTGTTAATTCAGGGTAAGAACACCACTAGTGTGCTATTCTGGACATAAACAGTGCAAATAGCACTCGCGTCTGTTCCCAGCAAATACAGTGTATTGGACTGAAGAGAAGCTCCTGTTTTACTTAGTTTCCAATACTGAGTTGAACTAGATATGCCCCGTTTGTGTAGGAAGCACAGTTCTCTTGTTCTGAGCTAGCTCACTGTACTGGCCCTATAGGAAACACAGTAGAGTGCAAGAGTGCCTGTTTCTCAAAAGCAGAGTGTTTTTCTTGTAAGGCCGACTGGGGTTCAATACAACTTCCTAAACGGAGTTGATTCACACTGAGTTTCAAGTTCTAGCATTAAGTGTTAATTCAGGGTAAGAACACCACTAGTGTGCTATTCTGGCCATAAACAGTGCAAATAGCACTCGCGTCTGTTCCCAGCAAATACAGTGTATTGGACTGAAGAGAAGCTCCTGTTTTACTTAGTTTCCAATACTGAGTTGAACTAGATATGCCCCGTTTGTGTAGGAAGCACAGTTCTCTTGTTCTGAGCTAGCTCACTGTACTGGCCCTCTAGGAAACACAGTAGAGTGCAAGAGTGCCTGTTTCTCAAAAGCAGAGTGTTTTTCTTGTAAGGCCGACTGGGGTTCAATACAACTTCCTAAACGGAGTTGATTCACACTGAGTTTCAAGTTCTAGCATTAAGTGTTAATTCAGGGTAAGAACACCACTAGTGTGCTATTCTGGCCATAAACAGTGCAAATAGCACTCGCGTCTGTTCCCAGCAAATACAGTGTATTGGACTGAAGAGAAGCTCCTGTTTTACTTAGTTTCCAATACTGAGTTGAACTAGATATGCCCCGTTTGTGTAGGAAGCACAGTTCTCTTGTTCTGAGCTAGCTCACTGTACTGGCCCTATAGGAAACACAGTAGAGTGCAAGAGTGCCTGTTTCTCAAAAGCAGAGTGTTTTTCTTGTAAGGCCGACTGGGGTTCAATACAACTTCCTAAACGGAGTTGATTCACACTGAGTTTCAAGTTCTAGCATTAAGTGTTAATTCAGGGTAAGAACACCACTAGTGTGCTATTCTGGCCATAAACAGTACAAATAGCACTCGCGTCCGTTCCCATCAAATACAGTGTATTGGACTGAAGAGAAGCTCCTGTTTTACTTAGTTTCCAATACTGAGTTGAACTAGATATGCCCCGTTTGTGTAGGAAGCACAGTTCTCTTGTTCTGAGCTAGCTCACTGTACTGGCCCTATAGGAAACACAGTAGAGTGCAAGAGTGCCTGTTTCTCGAAAGCAGAGTGTTTTTCTTGTAAGGCCGACTGGGGTTCAATACAACTTCCTAAACGGAGTTGATTCACACTGAGTTTCAAGTTCTAGCATTAAGTGTTAATTCAGGGTAAGAACACCACTAGTGTGCTATTCTGGCCATAAACAGTGCAAATAGCACTCGCGTCTGTTCCCAGCAAATACAGTGTATTGGACTGAAGAGAAGCTCCTGTTTTACTTAGTTTCCAATTCTGTGTTGAACTAGATATGCCCCGTTTGTGTAGGAAGCACAGTTCTCTTGTTCTGAGCTAGCTCACTGTACTGGCCCTATAGGAAACACAGTAGAGTGCAAGAGTGCCTGTTTCTCAAAAGCAGAGTGTTTTTCTTGTAAGGCCGACTGGGGTTCAATACAACTTCCTAAACGGAGTTGATTCACACTGAGTTTCAAGTTCTAGCATTAAGTGTTAATTCAGGGTAAGAACACCACTAGTGTGCTATTCTGGCCATAAACAGTGCAAATAGCACTCGCGTCTGTTCCCAGCAAATACAGTGTATTGGACTGAAGAGAAGCTCCTGTTTTACTTAGTTTCCAATACTGAGTTGAGCTAGATATGCCCCGTTTGTGTAGGAAGCACAGTTCTCTTGTTCTGAGCTAGCTCACTGTACTGGCCCTATAGGAAACACAGTAGAGTGCAAGAGTGTCTGTTTCTCAAAAGCAGAGTGTTTTTCTTGTAAGGCCGACTGGGGTTCAATACAACTTCCTAAACGGAGTTGATTCACACTGAGTTTCAAGTTCTAGCATTAAGTGTTAATTCAGGGTAAGAACACCACTAGTGTGCTATTCTGGCCATAAACAGTGCAAATAGCACTCGCGTCTGTTCCCAGCAAATACAGTGTATTGGACTGAAGAGAAGCTCCTGTTTTACTTAGTTTCCAATACTGAGTTGAACTAGATATGCCCCGTTTGTGTAGGAAGCACAGTTCTCTTGTTCTGAGCTAGCTCACTGTACTGGCCCTATAGGAAACACAGTAGAGTGCAAGAGTGCCTGTTTCTCAAAAGCAGAGTGATTTTCTTGTAAGGCCGACTGGGGTTCAATACAACTTCCTAAACGGAGTTGATTCACACTGAGTTTCAAGTTCTAGCATTAAGTGTTAATTCAGGGTAAGAACATCACTAGTGTGCTATTCTGGCCATAAACAGTGCAAATAGCACTCGCGTCTGTTCCCAGCAAATACAGTGTATTGGACTGAAGAGAAGCTCCTGTTTTACATAGTTTCCAATACTGAGTTGAACTAGATATGCCCCGTTTGTGTAGGAAGCACAGTTCTCTTGTTCTGAGCTAGCTCACTGTACTGGCCCTATAGGAAACACAGTAGAGTGCAAGAGTGCCTGTTTCTCAAAAGCAGAGTGTTTTTCTTGTAAGGCCGACTGGGGTTCAATACAACTTCCTAAACGGAGTTGATTCACACTGAGTTTCAAGTTCTAGCATTAAGTGTTAATTCAGGGTAAGAACACCACTATTGTGCTATTCTGGACATAAATAGTGCAAATAGCACTCGCGTCTGTTCCCAGCAAATACAGTGTATTGGACTGAAGAGAAGCTCCTGTTTTACTTAGTTTCCAATACTGAGTTGAACTAGATATGCCCCGTTTGTGTAGGAAGCACAGTTCTCTTGTTCTGAGCTAGCTCACTGTACTGGCCCTATAGGAAACACAGTAGAGTGCAAGAGTGCCTGTTTCTCAAAAGCAGAGTGATTTTCTTGTAAGGCCGACTGGGGTTCAATACAACTTCCTAAACGGAGTTGATTCACACTGAGTTTCAAGTTCTAGCATTAAGTGTTAATTCAGGGTAAGAACACCACTAGTGTGCTATTCTGGCCATAAACAGTGCAAATAAAACTCGCGTCTGTTCCCAGCAAATACAGTGTATTGGACTGAAGAGAAGCTCCTGTTTTACTTAGTTTCCAATACTGAGTTGAACTAGATATGCCCCGTTTGTGTAGGAAGCACAGTTCTCTTGTTCTGAGCTAGCTCACTGTACTGGCCCTATAGGAAACACAGTAGAGTGCAAGAGTGCCTGTTTCTCAAAAGCAGAGTGTTTTTCTTGTAAGGCCGACTGGGGTTCAATACAACTTCCTAAACGGAGTTGATTCACACTGAGTTTCAAGTTCTAGCATTAAGTGTTAATTCAGGGTAAGAACACCACTAGTGTGCTATTCTGGACATAAATAGTGCAAATAGCACTCGCGCCTGTTCCCAGCAAATACAGTGTATTGGACTGAAGAGAAGCTCCTGTTTTACTTAGTTTCCAATACTGAGTTGAACTAGATATGCCCCGTTTGTGTAGGAAGCACAGTTCTCTTGTTCTGAGCTAGCTCACTGTACTGGCCCTATAGGAAACACAGTAGAGTGCAAGAGTGCCTGTTTCTCAAAAGCAGAGTGTTTTTCTTGTAAGGCCGACTGGGGTTCAATACAACTTCCTAAACGGAGTTGATTCACACTGAGTTTCAAGTTCTAGCATTAAGTGTTAATTCAGGGTAAGAACACCACTATTGTGCTATTCTGGCCATAAACAGTGCAAATAGCACTCGCGTCTGTTCCCAGCAAATACAGTGTATTGGACTGAAGAGAAGCTCCTGTTTTACTTAGTTTCCAATACTGAGTTGAGCTAGATATGCCCCGTTTGTGTAGGAAGCACAGTTCTCTTGTTCTGAGCCAGCTCACTGTACTGGCCCTATAGGAAACACAGTAGCGTGCAAGAGTGCCTGTTTCTCAAAAGCAGAGTGTTTTTCTTGTAAGGCTGACTGGGGTTCAATACAACTTCCTAAACGGAGTTGATTCACACTGAGTTTCAAGTTCTAGCATTAAGTGTTAATTCAGGGTAAGAACACCACTAGTGTGCTATTCTGGCCATAAACAGTGCAAATAGCACTCGCCTCTGTTCCCAGCAAATACAGTGTATTGGACTGAAGAGAAGCTCCTGTTTTACTTAGTTTCCAATACTGAGTTGAGCTAGATATGCCCCGTTTGTGTAGGAAGCACAGTTCTCTTGTTCTGAGCTAGCTCACTGTACTGGCCCTATAGGAAACACAGTAGAGTGCAAGAGTGTCTGTTTCTCAAAAGCAGAGTGTTTTTCTTGTAAGGCCGACTGGGGTTCAATACAACTTCCTAAACGGAGTTGATTCACACTGAGTTTCAAGTTCTAGCATTAAGTGTTAATTCAGGGTAAGAACACCACTAGTGTGCTATTCTGGCCATAAACAGTGCAAATAGCACTCGCGTCTGTTCCCAGCAAATACAGTGTATTGGACTGAAGAGAAGCTCCTGTTTTACTTAGTTTCCAATACTGAGTTGAACTAGATATGCCCCGTTTGTGTAGGAAGCACAGTTCTCTTGTTCTGAGCTAGCTCACTGTACTGGCCCTATAGGAAACACAGTAGAGTGCAAGAGTGCCTGTTTCTCAAAAGCAGAGTGATTTTCTTGTAAGGCCGACTGGGGTTCAATACAACTTCCTAAACGGAGTTGATTCACACTGAGTTTCAAGTTCTAGCATTAAGTGTTAATTCAGGGTAAGAACATCACTAGTGTGCTATTCTGGCCATAAACAGTGCAAATAGCACTCGCGTCTGTTCCCAGCAAATACAGTGTATTGGACTGAAGAGAAGCTCCTGTTTTACATAGTTTCCAATACTGAGTTGAACTAGATATGCCCCGTTTGTGTAGGAAGCACAGTTCTCTTGTTCTGAGCTAGCTCACTGTACTGGCCCTATAGGAAACACAGTAGAGTGCAAGAGTGCCTGTTTCTCAAAAGCAGAGTGTTTTTCTTGTAAGGCCGACTGGGGTTCAATACAACTTCCTAAACGGAGTTGATTCACACTGAGTTTCAAGTTCTAGCATTAAGTGTTAATTCAGGGTAAGAACACCACTATTGTGCTATTCTGGACATAAATAGTGCAAATAGCACTCGCGTCTGTTCCCAGCAAATACAGTGTATTGGACTGAAGAGAAGCTCCTGTTTTACTTAGTTTCCAATACTGAGTTGAACTAGATATGCCCCGTTTGTGTAGGAAGCACAGTTCTCTTGTTCTGAGCTAGCTCACTGTACTGGCCCTATAGGAAACACAGTAGAGTGCAAGAGTGCCTGTTTCTCAAAAGCAGAGTGATTTTCTTGTAAGGCCGACTGGGGTTCAATACAACTTCCTAAACGGAGTTGATTCACACTGAGTTTCAAGTTCTAGCATTAAGTGTTAATTCAGGGTAAGAACACCACTAGTGTGCTATTCTGGCCATAAACAGTGCAAATAAAACTCGCGTCTGTTCCCAGCAAATACAGTGTATTGGACTGAAGAGAAGCTCCTGTTTTACTTAGTTTCCAATACTGAGTTGAACTAGATATGCCCCGTTTGTGTAGGAAGCACAGTTCTCTTGTTCTGAGCTAGCTCACTGTACTGGCCCTATAGGAAACACAGTAGAGTGCAAGAGTGCCTGTTTCTCAAAAGCAGAGTGTTTTTCTTGTAAGGCCGACTGGGGTTCAATACAACTTCCTAAACGGAGTTGATTCACACTGAGTTTCAAGTTCTAGCATTAAGTGTTAATTCAGGGTAAGAACACCACTAGTGTGCTATTCTGGACATAAATAGTGCAAATAGCACTCGCGCCTGTTCCCAGCAAATACAGTGTATTGGACTGAAGAGAAGCTCCTGTTTTACTTAGTTTCCAATACTGAGTTGAGCTAGATATGCCCCGTTTGTGTAGGAAGCACAGTTCTCTTGTTCTGAGCTAGCTCACTGTACTGGCCCTATAGGAAACACAGTAGAGTGCAAGAGTGCCTGTTTCTCAAAAGCAGAGTGTTTTTCTTGTAAGGCCGACTGGGGTTCAATACAACTTCCTAAACGGAGTTGATTCACACTGAGTTTCAAGTTCTAGCATTAAGTGTTAATTCAGGGTAAGAACACCACTATTGTGCTATTCTGGCCATAAACAGTGCAAATAGCACTCGCGTCTGTTCCCAGCAAATACAGTGTATTGGACTGAAGAGAAGCTCCTGTTTTACTTAGTTTCCAATACTGAGTTGAGCTAGATATGCCCCGTTTGTGTAGGAAGCACAGTTCTCTTGTTCTGAGCCAGCTCACTGTACTGGCCCTATAGGAAACACAGTAGCGTGCAAGAGTGCCTGTTTCTCAAAAGCAGAGTGTTTTTCTTGTAAGGCTGACTGGGGTTCAATACAACTTCCTAAACGGAGTTGATTCACACTGAGTTTCAAGTTCTAGCATTAAGTGTTAATTCAGGGTAAGAACACCACTAGTGTGCTATTCTGGCCATAAACAGTGCAAATAGCACTCGCCTCTGTTCCCAGCAAATACAGTGTATTGGACTGAAGAGAAGCTCCTGTTTTACTTAGTTTCCAATACTGAGTTGAACTAGATATGCCCTGTTTGTGTAGGAAGCACAGTTCTCTTGTTCTGAGCTAGCTCACTGTACTGGCCCTATAGGAAACACAGTAGAGTGCAAGAGTGCCTGTTTCTCAAAAGCAGAGTGTTTTTCTTGTAAGGCCGACTGGGGTTCAATACAACTTCCTAAACGGAGTTGATTCACACTGAGTTTCAAGTTCTAGCATTAAGTGTTAATTCAGGGTAAGAACACCACTAGTGTGCTATTCTGGACATAAACAGTGCAAATAGCACTCGCGTCTGTTCTCAGGAAATACAGTGTATTGGACTGAAGAGAAGCTCCTGTTTTACTTAGTTTCCAATACTGAGTTGAACTAGATATGCCCCGTTTGTGTAGGAAGCACAGTTCTCTTGTTCTGAGCTAGCTCACTGTACTGGCCATATAGGAAACACAGTAGAGTGCAAGAATGCCTGTTTCTCAAAAGCAGAGTGTTTTTCTTGTAAGGCCGACTGGGGTTCAATACAACTTCCTAAACGGAGTTGATTCACACTGAGTTTCAAGTTCTAGCATTAAGTGTTAATTCAGGGTAAGAACACCACTATTGTGCTATTCTGGCCATAAACAGTGCAAATAGCACTCGCGTCTGTTCCCAGCAAATACAGTGTATTGGACTGAAGAGAAGCTCCTGTTTTACTTAGTTTCCAATACTGAGTTGAACTAGATATGCCCCGTTTGTGTAGGAAGCACAGTTCTCTTGTTCTGAGCTAGCTCACTGTACTGGCCCTCTAGGAAACACAGTAGAGTGCAAGAGTGCCTGTTTCTCAAAAGCAGAGTGTTTTTCTTGTAAGGCCGACTGGGGTTCAATACAACTTCCTAAACGGAGTTGATTCACACTGAGTTTCAAGTTCTAGCATTAAGTGTTAATTCAGGGTAAGAACACCACTAGTGTGCTATTCTGGCCATAAACAGTGCAAATAGCACTCGCGTCTGTTCCCAGCAAATACAGTGTATTGGACTGAAGAGAAGCTCCTGTTTTACTTAGTTTCCAATACTGAGTTGAGCTAGATATGCCCCGTTTGAGTAGGAAGCACAGTTCTCTTGTTCTGAGCTAGCTCACTGTACTGGCCCTATAGGAAACACAGTAGAGTGCAAGAGTGCCTGTTTCTCAAAAGCAGAGTGTTTTTCTTGTAAGGCCGACTGGGGTTCAATACAACTTCCTAAACGGAGTTGATTCACACTGAGTTTCAAGTTCTAGCATTAAGTGTTAATTCAGGGTAAGAACACCACTATTGTGCTATTCTGGACATAAATAGTGCAAATAGCACTCGCGTCTGTTCCCAGCAAATACAGTGTATTGGACTGAAGAGAAGCTCCTGTTTTACTTAGTTTCCAATACTGAGTTGAACTAGATATGCCCCGTTTGTGTAGGAAGCACAGTTCTCTTGTTCTGAGCTAGCTCACTGTACTGGCCCTATAGGAAACACAGTAGAGTGCAAGAGTGCCTGTTTCTCAAAAGCAGAGTGTTTTTCTTGTAAGGCCGACTGGGGTTCAATACAACTTCCTAAACGGAGTTGATTCACACTGAGTTTCAAGTTCTAGCATTAAGTGTTAATTCAGGGTAAGAACACCACTAGTGTGCTATTCTGGCCATAAACAGTGCAAATAGCACTCGCGTCTGTTCCCAGCAAATACAGTGTATTGGACTGAAGAGAAGCTCCTGTTTTACTTAGTTTCCAATACTGAGTTGAGCTAGATATGCCCCGTTTGTGTAGGAAGCACAGTTCTCTTGTTCTGAGCTAGCTCACTGTACTGGCCCTATAGGAAACACAGTAGAGTGCAAGAGTGCCTGTTTCTCAAAAGCAGAGTGTTTTTCTTGTAAGGCCGACTGGGGTTCAATACAACTTCCTAAACGGAGTTGATTCACACTGAGTTTCAAGTTCTAGCATTAAGTGTTAATTCAGGGTAAGAACACCACTATTGTGCTATTCTGGCCATAAACAGTGCAAATAGCACTCGCGTCTGTTCCCAGCAAATACAGTGTATTGGACTGAAGAGAAGCTCCTGTTTTACTTAGTTTCCAATACTGAGTTGAACTAGATATGGCCCGTTTGTGTAGGAAGCACAGTTCTCTTGTTCTGAGCTAGCTCACTGTACTGGCCCTATAGGAAACACAGTAGAGTGCAAGAGTGCCTGTTTCTCAAAAGCAGAGTGTTTTTCTTGTAAGGCCGACTGGGGTTCAATACAACTTCCTAAACGTAGTTGATTCACACTGAGTTTCAAGTTCTAGCATTAAGTGTTAATTCAGGGTAAGAACACCACTAGTGTGCTATTCTGGCCCTAAACAGTGCAAATAGCACTCGCGTCTGTTCCCAGCAAATACAGTGTATTGGACTGAAGAGAAGCTCCTGTTTTACTTAGTTTCCAATACTGAGTTGAACTAGATATGCCCCGTTTGTGTAGGAAGCACAGTTCTCTTGTTCTGAGCTAGCTCACTGTACTGGCCCTATAGGAAACACAGTAGAGTGCAAGAGTGCCTGTTTCTCAAAAGCAGAGTGTTTTTCTTGTAAGGCCGACTGGGGTTCAATACAACTTCCTAAACGGAGTTGATTCACACTGAGTTTCAAGTTCTAGCATTAAGTGTTAATTCAGGGTAAGAACACCACTAGTGTGCTATTCTGGCCATAAACAGTGGAAATAGCACTCGCGTCTGTTCCCAGCAAATACAGTGTATTGGACTGAAGAGAAGCTCCTGTTTTACTTAGTTTCCAATACTGAGTTGAACTAGATATGCCCCGTTTGTGTAGGAAGCACAGTTCTCTTGTTCTGAGCTAGCTCACTGTACTGGCCCTATAGGAAACACAGTAGAGTGCAAGAGTGCCTGTTTCTCAAAAGCAGAGTGTTTTTCTTGTAAGGCCGACTGGGGTTCAATACAACTTCCTAAACGGAGTTGATTCACACTGAGTTTCAAGTTCTAGCATTAAGTGTTAATTCAGGGTAAGAACACCACTATTGTGCTATTCTGGCCATAAACAGTGCAAATAGCACTCGCGTCTGTTCCCAGCAAATACAGTGTATTGGACTGAAGAGAAGCTCCTGTTTTACTTAGTTTCCAATACTGAGTTGAACTAGATATGCCCCGTTTGTGTAGGAAGCACAGTTCTCTTGTTCTGACCTAGCTCACTGTACTGGCCCTATAGGAAACACAGTAGAGTGCAAGAGTGCCTGTTTCTCAAAAGCAGAGTGTTTTTCTTGTAAGGCCGACTGGGGTTCAATACAACTTCCTAAACGGAGTTGATTCACACTGAGTTTCAAGTTCTAGCATTAAGTGTTAATTCAGGGTAAGAACACCACTATTGTGCTATTCTGGCCATAAACAGTGCAAATAGCACTCGCGTCTGTTCCCAGCAAATACAGTGTATTGGACTGAAGAGAAGCTCCTGTTTTACTTAGTTTCCAATACTGAGTTGAACTAGATATGCCCCGTTTGTGTAGGAAGCACAGTTCTCTTGTTCTGAGCTAGCTCACTGTACTGGCCCTCTAGGAAACACAGTAGAGTGCAAGAGTGCCTGTTTCTCAAAAGCAGAGTGTTTTTCTTGTAAGGCCGACTGGGGTTCAATACAACTTCCTAAACGGAGTTGATTCACACTGAGTTTCAAGTTCTAGCATTAAGTGTTAATTCAGGGTAAGAACACCACTAGTGTGCTATTCTGGCCATAAACAGTGCAAATAGCACTCGCGTCTGTTCCCAGCAAATACAGTGTATTGGACTGAAGAGAAGCTCCTGTTTTACTTAGTTTCCAATACTGAGTTGAACTAGATATGTCCCGTTTGTGTAGGAAGCACAGTTCTCTTGTTCTGAGCTAGCTCACTGTACTGGCCCTATAGGAAACACAGTAAAGTGCAAGAGTGCCTGTTTCTCAAAAGCAGAGTGTTTTTCTTGTAAGGCCGACTGGGGTTCAATACAACTTCCTAAACAGAGTTGATTCACACTGAGTTTCAAGTTCTAGCATTAAGTGTTAATTCAGGGTAAGAACACCACTAGTGTGCTATTCTGGCCATAAACAGTGCACATAGCACTCGCGTCTGTTCCCAGCAAATACAGTGTATTGGACTGAAGAGAAGCTCCTGTTTTACTTAGTTTCCAATACTGAGTTGAACTAGATATGCCCCGTTTGTGTAGGAAGCACAGTTCTCTTGTTCTGAGCTAGCTCACTGTACTGGCCCTATAGGAAACACAGTAGAGTGCAAGAGTGCCTGTTTCTCAAAAGCAGAGTGTTTTTCTTGTAAGGCCGACTGGGGTTCAATACAACTTCCTAAACGGAGTTGATTCACACTGAGTTTCAAGTGCTAGCATTAAGTGTTAATTCAGGGTAAGAACACCACTATTGTGCTATTCTGGCCATAAACAGTGCAAATAGCACTCGCGTCTGTTCCCAGCAAATACAGTGTATTGGACTGAAGAGAAGCTCCTGTTTTACTTAGTTTCCAATACTGAGTTGAACTAGATATGCCGCGTTTGTGTAGGAAGCACAGTTCTCTTGTTCTGAGCTAGCTCACTGTACTGGCCCTATAGGAAACACAGTAGAGTGCAAGAGTGCCTGTTTCTCAAAAGCAGAGTGTTTTTCTTGTAAGGCCGACTGGGGTTCAATACAACTTCCTAAACGGAGTTGATTCACACTGAGTTTCAAGTTCTAGCATTAAGTGTTAATTCAGGGTAAGAACACCACTATTGTGCTATTCTGGCCATAAACAGTGCAAATAGCACTCGCGTCTGTTCCAAGCAAATACAGTGTATTGGACTGAAGAGAAGCTCCTGTTTTACTTAGTTTCCAATACTGAGTTGAACTAGATATGCCCCGTTTGTGTAGGAAGCACAGTTCTCTTGTTCTGAGCTAGCTCACTGTACTGGCCCTATAGGAAACACAGTAGAGTGCAAGAGTGCCTGTTTCTCAAAAGCAGAGTGTTTTTCTTGTAAGGCCGACTGGGGTTCAATACAACTTCCTAAACGGAGTTGATTCACAGTGAGTTTCAATTTCTAGCATTAAGTGTTAATTCAGGGTAGGAACACCACTAGTGTGCTATTCTGGCCATAAACAGTGCAAATAGCACTCGCGTCTGTTCCCAGCAAATACAGTGTATTGGACTGAAGAGAAGCTCCTGTTTTACTTAGTTTCCAATACTGAGTTGAACTAGGTATGCCCCGTTTGTGTAGGAAGCACAGTTCTCTTGTTCTGAGCTAGCTCACTGTACTGGCCCTATAGGAAACACAGTAGAGTGCAAGAGTGTCTGTTTCTCAAAAGCAGAGTGTTTTTCTTGTAAGGCCGACTGGGGTTCAATACAACTTCCTAAACGGAGTTGATTCACACTGAGTTTCAAGTTCTAGCATTAAGTGTTAATTCAGGGTAAGAACACCACTATTGTGCTATTCTGGACATAAACAGTGCAAATAGCACTCGCGTCTGTTCCCAGCAAATACAGTGTATTGGACTGAAGAGAAGCTCCTGTTTTACTTAGTTTCCAATACTGAGTTGAACTAGATATGCCCCGTTTGTGTAGGAAGCACAGTTCTCTTGTTCTGAGCTAGCTCACTGTACTGGCCCTATAGGAAACACAGTAGAGTGCAAGAGTGCCTGTTTCTCAAAAGCAGAGTGTTTTTCTTGTAAGGCCGACTGGGGTTCAATACAACTTCCTAAACGGAGTTGATTCACACTGAGTTTCAAGTGCTAGCATTAAGTGTTAATTCAGGGTAAGAACACCACTATTGTGCTATTCTGGCCATAAACAGTGCAAATAGCACTCGCGTCTGTTCCCAGCAAATACAGTGTATTGGACTGAAGAGAAGCTCCTGTTTTACTTAGTTTCCAATAATGAGTTGAACTATATATGGCCCGTTTGTGTAGGAAGCACAGTTCTCTTGTTCTGAGCTAACTCACTGTACTGGCCCTATAGGAAACACAGTAGAGTGCAAGAGTGCCTGTTTCTCAAAAGCAGAGTGTTTGTCTTGTAAGGCCGACTGGGGTTCAATACAACTTCCTAAACGGAGTTGATTCACACTGAGTTTCAAGTTCTAGTATTAAGTGTTAATTCAGGGTAAGAACACCACTAGTGTGCTATTCTGGCCATAAACAGTGCAAATAGCACTCGCGTCTGTTCCCAGCAAATACAGTGTATTGGACTGAAGAGAAGCTCCTGTTTTACTTAGTTTCCAATACTGAGTTGAACTAGATATGCCCCGTTTGTGTAGGAAGCACAGTTCTCTTGTTCTGAGCTAGCTCACTGTACTGGCCCTATAGGAAACACAGTAGAGTGCAAGAGTGCCTGTTTCTCAAAAGCAGAGTGTTTTTCTTGTAAGGCCGACTGGGGTTCAATACAACTTCCTAAACGGAGTTGATTCACACTGAGTTTCAAGTTCTAGCATTAAGTGTTAATTCAGGGTAAGAACACCACTAGTGTGCTATTCTGGCCATAAACAGTGCAAATAGCACTCGCGTCTGTTCCCAGCAAATACAGTGTATTGGACTGAAGAGAAGCTCCTGTTTTACTTAGTTTCCAATACTGAGTTGAACTAGATATGCCCCGTTTGTGTAGGAAGCACAGTTCTCTTGTTCTGAGCTAGCTCACTGTACTGGCCCTATAGGAAACACAGTAGAGTGCAAGAGTGCCTGTTTCTCAAAAGCAGAGTGTTTTTCTTGTAAGGCCGACTGGGGTTCAATACAACTTCCTAAACAGAGTTGATTCACACTGAGTTTCAAGTTCTAGCATTAAGTGTTAATTCAGGGTAAGAACACCACTAGTGTGCTATTCTGGCCATAAACAGTGCAAATAGCACTCGCGTCTGTTCCCAGCAAATACAGTGTATTGGACTGAAGAGAAGCTCCTGTTTTACTTAGTTTCCAATACTGAGTTGAACTAGATATGCCCCGTTTGTGTAGGAAGCACAGTTCTCTTGTTCTGAGCTAGCTCACTGTACTGGCCCTATAGGAAACACAGTAGAGTGCAAGAGTGCCTGTTTCTCAAAAGCAGAGTGTTTTTCTTGTAAGGCCGACTGGGGTTCAATACAACTTCCTAAACGGAGTTGATTCACACTGAGTTTCAAGTTCTAGCATTAAGTGTTAATTCAGGGTAAGAACACCACTTGTGTGCTATTCTGCCCATAAACAGTGCAAATAGCACTCGCGTCTGTTCCCAGCAAATACAGTGTATTGGACTGAAGAGAAGCTCCTGTTTTACTTAGTTTCCAATACTGAGTTGAACTAGATATGCCCCGTTTGTGTAGGAAGCACAGTTCTCTTGTTCTGAGCTAGCTCACTGTACTGGCCCTATAGGAAACACAGTAGAGTGCAAGAGTGCCTGTTTCTCAAAAGCAGAGTGTTTTTCTTGTAAGGCCGACTGGGGTTCAATACAACTTCCTAAACGGAGTTGATTCACACTGAGTTTCAAGTTCTAGCATTAAGTGTTAATTCAGGGTAAGAACACCACTAGTGTGCTATTCTGGCCATAAACAGTGCAAATAGCACTCGCGTCTGTTCCCAGCAAATACAGTGTATTGGACTGAAGAGAAGCTCCTGTTTTACTTAGTTTCCAATACTGAGTTGAACAGATATGCCCCGTTTGTGTAGGATGCACAGTTCTCTTGTTCTGAGCTAGCTCACTGTACTGGCCCTATAGGAAACACAGTAGAGTGCAAGAGTGCCTGTTTCTCAAAAGCAGAGTGTTTTTCTTGTAAGGCCGACTGGGGTTCAATACAACTTCCTAAACGGAGTTGATTCACACTGAGTTTCAAGTTCTAGCATTAAGTGTTAATTCAGGGTAAGAACACCACTAGTGTGCTATTCTGGCCATAAACAGTGCAAATAGCACTCGCGTCTGTTCCCAGCAAATACAGTGTATTGGACTGAAGAGAAGCTCCTATTTTACTTAGTTTCCAATACTGAGTTGAACTATATATGGCCCGTTTGTGTAGGAAGCACAGTTCTCTTGTTCTGAGCTAGCTCACTGTACTGGCCCTATAGGAAACACAGTAGAGTGCAAGAGTGCCTGTTTCTCAAAAGCAGAGTGTTTGTCTTGTAAGGCCGACTGGGGTTCAATACAACTTCCTAAACGGAGTTGATTCACACTGAGTTTCAAGTTCTAGCATTAAGTTTAATTCAGGGTAAGAACACCACTATTGTGCTATTCTGGCCATAAACAGTGCAAATAGCACTCGCGTCTGTTCCCAGCAAATACAGTGTATTGGACTGAAGAGAAGCTCCTGTTTTACTTAGTTTCCAATACTGAGTTGAACTAGATATGCCCCGTTTGTGTAGGAAGCACAGTTCTCTTGTTCTGAGCTAGCTCACTGTACTGGCCCTATAGGAAACACATTAGAGTGCAAGAGTGCCTGTTTCTCAAAAGCAGAGTGTTTTTCTTGTAAGGCCGACTGGGGTTCAATACAACTTCCTAAACGGAGTTGATTCACACTGAGTTTCAAGTTCTAGCATTAAGTGTTAATTCAGGGTAAGAACACCACTAGTGTGCTATTCTGGCCATAAACAGTGCAAATAGCACTCGCGTCTGTTCCCAGCAAATACAGTGTATTGGACTGAAGAGAAGCTCCTGTTTTACTTAGTTTCCAATACTGAGTTGAACTAGATATGCCCCGTTTGTTGTGTAGGAAGCACAGTTCTCTTGTTCTGAGCTCGCTCACTGTACTGGCCCTATAGGAAACACAGTAGAGTGCAAGAGTGCCTGTTTCTCAAAAGCAGAGTGTTTTTCTTGTAAGGCCGACTGGGGTTCAATACAACTTCCTAAACGGAGTTGATTCACACTGAGTTTCAAGTTCTAGCATTAAGTGTTAATTCAGGGTAAGAACACCACTATTGTGCTATTCTGGACATAAATAGTGCAAATAGCACTCGCGTCTGTTCCCAGCAAATACAGTGTATTGGACTGAAGAGAAGCTCCTGTTTTACTTAGTTTCCAATACTGAGTTGAACTAGATATGCCCCGTTTGTGTAGGAAGCACAGTTCTCTTGTTCTGAGCTAGCTCACTGTACTGGCCCTATAGGAAACACAGTAGAGTGCAAGAGTGCCTGTTTCTCAAAAGCAGAGTGTTTTTCTTGTAAGGCCGACTGGGGTTCAATACAACTTCATAAACGGAGTTGATTCACACTGAGTTTCAAGTTCTAGCATTAAGTGTTAATTCAGGGTAAGAACACCACTAGTGTGCTATTCTGGCCATAAACAGTGCAAATAGCACTCGCGTCTGTTCCCAGCAAATACAGTGTATTGGACTGAAGAGAAGCTCCTGTTTTACTTAGTTTCCAATACTGAGTTGAACTAGATATGCCCCGTTTGTGTAGGAAGCACAGTTCTCTTGTTCTGAGCTAGCTCACTGTACTGGCCCTATAGGAAACACAGTAGAGTGCAAGAGTGCCTGTTTCTCAAAAGCAGAGTGTTTTTCTTGTAAGGCCGACTGGGGTTCAATACAACTTCCTAAACGGAGTTGATTCACACTGAGTTTCAAGTTCTAGCATTAAGTGTTAATTCAGGGTAAGAACACCACTAGTGTGCTATTCTGGACATAAATAGTGCAAATAGCACTCGCGTCTGTTCCCAGCAAATACAGTGTATTGGACTGAAGAGAAGCTCCTCTTTTACTTAGTTTCCAATACTGAGTTGAACTAGATATGCCCCGTTTGTGTAGTAAGCACAGTTCTCTTGTTCTGAGCTAGCTCACTGTACTGGCCCTATAGGAAACACAGTAGAGTGCAAGAGTGCCTGTTTCTCAAAAGCAGAGTGTTTGTCTTGTAAGGCCGACTGGGGTTCAATACAACTTCCTAAACGGAGTTGATTCACACTGAGTTTCAAGTTCTAGCATTAAGTGTTAATTCAGGGTAAGAACACCACTAGTGTGCTATTCTGGCCATAAACAGTGCAAATAGCACTCGCGTCTGTTCCCAGCAAATACAGTGTATTGGACTGAAGAGAAGCTCCTGTTTTACTTAGTTTCCAATACTGAGTTGAACTAGATATGCCCCGTTTGTGTAGGAAGCACAGTTCTCTTGTTCTGAGCTAGCTCACTGTACTGGCCCTATAGGAAACACAGTAGAGTGCAAGAGTGCCTGTTTCTCAAAAGCAGAGTGTTTTTCTTGTAAGGCCGACTGGGGTTCAATACAACTTCCTAAACGGAGTTGATTCACACTGAGTTTCAAGTTCTAGCATTAAGTGTTAATTCAGGGTAAGAACACCACTATTGTGCTATTCTGGCCATAAACAGTGCAAATAGCACTCGCGTCTGTTCCCAGCAAATACAGTGTATTGGACTGAAGAGAAGCTCCTCTTTTACTTAGTTTCCAATACTGAGTTGAACTAGATATGCCCCGTTTGTGTAGGAAGCACAGTTCTCTTGTTCTGAGCTAGCTCACTGTACTGGCCCTATAGGAAACACAGTAGAGTGCAAGAGTGCCTGTTTCTCAAAAGCAGAGTGTTTTTCTTGTAAGGCCGACTGGGGTTCAATACAACTTCCTAAACGGAGTTGATTCACACTGAGTTTCAAGTTCTAGCATTAAGTGTTAATTCAGGGTAAGAACACCACTAGTGTGCTATTCTGGCCATAAACAGTGCAAATAGCACTCGCGTCTGTTCCCAGCAAATACAGTGTATTGGACTGAAGAGAAGCTCCTGTTTTACTTAGTTTCCAATACTGAGTTGAACTAGATATGCCCCGTTTGTGTAGGAAGCACAGTTCTCTTGTTCTGAGCTAGCTCACTGTACTGGCCCTATAGGAAACACAGTAGAGTGCAAGAGTGCCTGTTTCTCAAAAGCAGAGTGTTTTTCTTGTAAGGCCGACTGGGGTTCAATACAACTTCCTAAACTGAGTTGATTCACACTGAGTTTCAAGTTCTAGCATTAAGTGTTAATTCAGGGTAAGAACACCACTAGTGTGCTATTCTGGCCATAAAGAGTGCAAATAGCACTCGCGTCTGTTCCCAGCAAATACAGTGTATTGGACTGAAGAGAAGCTCCTCTTTTACTTAGTTTCCAATACTGAGTTGAACTAGATATGCCCCGTTTGTGTAGGAAGCACAGTTCTCTTGTTCTGAGCTAGCTCACTGTACTGGCCCTATAGGAAACACAGTAGAGTGCAAGAGTGCCTGTTTCTCAAAAGCAGAGTGTTTTTCTTGTAAGGCCGACTGGGGTTCAATACAACTTCCTAAACGGAGTTGATTCACACTGAGTTTCAAGTTCTAGCATTAAGTGTTAATTCAGGGTAAGAACACCACTATTGTGCTATTCTGGCCATAAACAGTGCAAATAGCACTCGCGTCTGTTCCCAGCAAATACAGTGTATTGGACTGAAGAGAAGCTCCTGTTTTACTTAGTTTCCAATACTGAGTTGAACTAGATATGCCCCGTTTGTTGTGTAGGAAGCACAGTTCTCTTGTTCTGAGCTCGCTCACTGTACTGGCCCTATAGGAAACACAGTAGAGTGCAAGAGTGCCTGTTTCTCAAAAGCAGAGTGTTTTTCTTGTAAGGCCGACTGGGGTTCAATACAACTTCCTAAACGGAGTTGATTCACACTGAGTTTCAAGTTCTAGCATTAAGTGTTAATTCAGGGTAAGAACACCACTAGTGTGCTATTCTGGCCATAAACAGTGCAAATAGCACTCGCGTCTGTTCCCAGCAAATACAGTGTATTGGACTGAAGAGAAGCTCCTGTTTTACTTAGTTTCCAATACTGAGTTGAACTAGATATGCCCCGTTTGTTGTGTAGGAAGCACAGTTCTCTTGTTCTGAGCTCGCTCACTGTACTGGCCCTATAGGAAACACAGTAGAGTGCAAGAGTGCCTGTTTCTCAAAAGCAGAGTGTTTTTCTTGTAAGGCCGACTGGGGTTCAATACAACTTCCTAAACGGAGTTGATTCACACTGAGTTTCAAGTTCTAGCATTAAGTGTTAATTCAGGGTAAGAACACCACTATTGTGCTATTCTGGACATAAATAGTGCAAATAGCACTCGCGTCTGTTCCCAGCAAATACAGTGTATTGGACTGAAGAGAAGCTCCTGTTTTACTTAGTTTCCAATACTGAGTTGAACTAGATATGCCCCGTTTGTGTAGGAAGCACAGTTCTCTTGTTCTGAGCTAGCTCACTGTACTGGCCCTATAGGAAACACAGTAGAGTGCAAGAGTGCCTGTTTCTCAAAAGCAGAGTGTTTTTCTTGTAAGGCCGACTGGGGTTCAATACAACTTCCTAAACGGAGTTGATTCACACTGAGTTTCAAGTTCTAGCATTAAGTGTTAATTCAGGGTAAGAACACCACTAGTGTGCTATTCTGGCCATAAACAGTGCAAATAGCACTCGCGTCTGTTCCCAGCAAATACAGTGTATTGGACTGAAGAGAAGCTCCTGTTTTACTTAGTTTCCAATACTGAGTTGAACTAGATATGCCCCGTTTGTGTAGGAAGCACAGTTCTCTTGTTCTGAGCTAGCTCACTGTACTGGCCCTATAGGAAACACAGTAGAGTGCAAGAGTGCCTGTTTCTCAAAAGCAGAGTGTTTTTCTTGTAAGGCCGACTGGGGTTCAATACAACTTCCTAAACGGAGTTGATTCACACTGAGTTTCAAGTTCTAGCATTAAGTGTTAATTCAGGGTAAGAACACCACTAGTGTGCTATTCTGGACATAAATAGTGCAAATAGCACTCGCGTCTGTTCCCAGCAAATACAGTGTATTGGACTGAAGAGAAGCTCCTCTTTTACTTAGTTTCCAATACTGAGTTGAACTAGATATGCCCCGTTTGTGTAGTAAGCACAGTTCTCTTGTTCTGAGCTAGCTCACTGTACTGGCCCTATAGGAAACACAGTAGAGTGCAAGAGTGCCTGTTTCTCAAAAGCAGAGTGTTTTTCTTGTAAGGCCGACTGGGGTTCAATACAACTTCCTAAACGGAGTTGATTCACACTGAGTTTCAAGTTCTAGCATTAAGTGTTAATTCAGGGTAAGAACACCACTAGTGTGCTATTCTGGCCATAAACAGTGCAAATAGCACTCGCGTCTGTTCCCAGCAAATACAGTGTATTGGACTGAAGAGAAGCTCCTGTTTTACTTAGTTTCCAATACTGAGTTGAACTAGATATGCCCCGTTTGTGTAGGAAGCACAGTTCTCTTGTTCTGAGCTAGCTCACTGTACTGGCCCTATAGGAAACACAGTAGAGTGCAAGAGTGCCTGTTTCTCAAAAGCAGAGTGTTTTTCTTGTAAGGCCGACTGGGGTTCAATACAACTTCCTAAACGGAGTTGATTCACACTGAGTTTCAAGTTCTAGCATTAAGTGTTAATTCAGGGTAAGAACACCACTATTGTGCTATTCTGGCCATAAACAGTGCAAATAGCACTCGCGTCTGTTCCCAGCAAATACAGTGTATTGGACTGAAGAGAAGCTCCTGTTTTACTTAGTTTCCAATACTGAGTTGAACTAGATATGCCCCGTTTGTGTAGGAAGCACAGTTCTCTTGTTCTGAGCTAGCTCACTGTACTGGCCCTATAGGAAACACAGTAGAGTGCAAGAGTGCCTGTTTCTCAAAAGCAGAGTGTTTTTCTTGTAAGGCCGACTGGGGTTCAATACAACTTCCTAAACGGAGTTGATTCACACTGAGTTTCAAGTTCTAGCATTAAGTGTTAATTCAGGGTAAGAACACCACTACTGTGCTATTCTGGCCATAAACAGTGCAAATAGCACTCGCGTCTGTTCCCAGCAAATACAGTGTATTGGACTGAAGAGAAGCTCCTGTTTTACTTAGTTTCCAATACTGAGTTGAACTAGATATGCCCCGTTTGTGTAGGAAGCACAGTTCTCTTGTTCTGAGCTAGCTCACTGTACTGGCCCTATAGGAAACACAGTAGAGTGCAAGAGTGCCTGTTTCTCAAAAGCAGAGTGTTTTTCTTGTAAGGCCGACTGGGGTTCAATACAACTTCATAAACGGAGTTGATTCACACTGAGTTTCAAGTTCTAGCATTAAGTGTTAATTCAGGGTAAGAACACCACTAGTGTGCTATTCTGGCCATAAACAGTGCAAATAGCACTCGCGTCTGTTCCCAGCAAATACAGTGTATTGGACTGAAGAGAAGCTCCTGTTTTACTTAGTTTCCAATACTGAGTTGAACTAGATATGCCCCGTTTGTGTAGGAAGCACAGTTCTCTTGTTCTGAGCTAGCTCACTGTACTGGCCCTATAGGAAACACAGTAGAGTGCAAGAGTGCCTGTTTCTCAAAAGCAGAGTGTTTTTCTTGTAAGGCCGACTGGGGTTCAATACAACTTCCTAAACGGAGTTGATTCACACTGAGTTTCAAGTTCTAGCATTAAGTGTTAATTCAGGGTAAGAACACCACTAGTGTGCTATTCTGGCCATAAACAGTGCAAATAGCACTCGCGTCTGTTCCCAGCAAATACAGTGTATTGGACTGAAGAGAAGCTCCTGTTTTACTTAGTTTCCAATACTGAGTTGAACTAGATATGCCCCGTTTGTGTAGGAAGCACAGTTCTCTTGTTCTGAGCTAGCTCACTGTACTGGCCCTATAGGAAACACAGTAGAGTGCAAGAGTGCCTGTTTCTCAAAAGCAGAGTGTTTGTCTTGTAAGGCCGACTGGGGTTCAATACAACTTCCTAAACGGAGTTGATTCACACTGAGTTTCAAGTTCTAGCATTAAGTGTTAATTCAGGGTAAGAACACCACTATTGTGCTATTCTGGCCATAAAGAGTGCAAATAGCACTCGCGTCTGTTCCCAGCAAATACAGTGTATTGGACTGAAGAGAAGCTCCTGTTTTACTTAGTTTCCAATACTGAGTTGAACTAGATATGCCCCGTTTGTTGTGTAGGAAGCACAGTTCTCTTGTTCTGAGCTAGCTCACTGTACTGGCCCTATAGGAAACACAGTAGAGTGCAAGAGTGCCTGTTTCTCAAAAGCAGAGTGTTTTTCTTGTAAGGCCGACTGGGGTTCAATACAACTTCCTAAACGGAGTTGATTCACACTGAGTTTCAAGTTCTAGCATTAAGTGTTAATTCAGGGTAAGAACACCACTAGTGTGCTATTCTGGCCATAAACAGTGCAAATAGCACTCGCGTCTGTTCCCAGCAAATACAGTGTATTGGACTGAAGAGAAGCTCCTGTTTTACTTAGTTTCCAATACTGAGTTGAACTAGATATGCCCCGTTTGTGTAGGAAGCACAGTTCTCTTGTTCTGAGCTAGCTCACTGTACTGGCCCTATAGGAAACACAGTAGAGTGCAAGAGTGCCTGTTTCTCAAAAGCAGAGTGTTTTTCTTGTAAGGCCGACTGGGGTTCAATACAACTTCCTAAACGGAGTTGATTCACACTGAGTTTCAAGTTCTAGCATTAAGTGTTAATTCAGGGTAAGAACACCACTAGTGTGCTATTCTGGCCATAAACAGTGCAAATAGCACTCGCGTCTGTTCCCAGCAAATACAGTGTATTGGACTGAAGAGAAGCTCCTGTTTTACTTAGTTTCCAATACTGAGTTGAACTAGATATGCCCCGTTTGTTGTGTAGGAAGCACAGTTCTCTTGTTCTGAGCTAGCTCACTGTACTGGCCCTATAGGAAACACAGTAGAGTGCAAGAGTGCCTGTTTCTCAAAAGCAGAGTGTTTTTCTTGTAAGGCCGACTGGGGTTCAATACAACTTCCTAAACGGAGTTGATTCACACTGAGTTTCAAGTTCTAGCATTAAGTGTTAATTCAGGGTAAGAACACCACTATTGTGCTATTCTGGCCATAAACAGTGCAAATAGCACTCGCGTCTGTTCCCAGCAAATACAGTGTATTGGACTGAAGAGAAGCTCCTGTTTTACTTAGTTTCCAATACTGAGTTGAACTAGATATGCCCCGTTTGTGTAGGAAGCACAGTTCTCTTGTTCTGAGCTAGCTCACTGTACTGGCCCTATAGGAAACACAGTAGAGTGCAAGAGTGCCTGTTTCTCAAAAGCAGAGTGTTTTTCTTGTAAGGCCGACTGGGGTTCAATACAACTTCCTAAACGGAGTTGATTCACACTGAGTTTCAAGTTCTAGCATTAAGTGTTAATTCAGGGTAAGAACACCACTATTGTGCTATTCTGGCCATAAACAGTGCAAATAGCACTCGCGTCTGTTCCCAGCAAATACAGTGTATTGGACTGAAGAGAAGCTCCTGTTTTACTTAGTTTCCAATACTGAGTTGAACTAGATATGCCCCGTTTGTGTAGGAAGCACAGTTCTCTTGTTCTGAGCTAGCTCACTGTACTGGCCCTATAGGAAACACAGTAGAGTGCAAGAGTGCCTGTTTCTCAAAAGCAGAGTGTTTTTCTTGTAAGGCCGACTGGGGTTCAATACAACTTCCTAAACGGAGTTGATTCACACTGAGTTTCAAGTTCTAGCATTAAGTATTAATTCAGGGTAAGAACACCACTAGTGTGCTATTCTGGCCATAAACAGTGCAAATAGCACTCGCGTCTGTTCCCAGCAAATACAGTGTATTGGACTGAAGAGAAGCTCCTGTTTTACTTAGTTTCCAATACTGAGTTGAACTAGATATGCCCCGTTTGTTGTGTAGGAAGCACAGTTCTCTTGTTCTGAGCTCGCTCACTGTACTGGCCCTATAGGAAACACAGTAGAGTGCAAGAGTGCCTGTTTCTCAAAAGCAGAGTGTTTTTCTTGTAAGGCCGACTGGGGTTCAATACAACTTCCTAAACGGAGTTGATTCACACTGAGTTTCAAGTTCCAGCATTAAGTGTTAATTCAGGGTAAGAACACCACTAGTGTGCTATTCTGGCCATAAACAGTGCAAATAGCACTCGCGTCTGTTCCCAGCAAATACAGTGTATTGGACTGAAGAGAAGCTCCTGTTTTACTTAGTTTCCAATACTGAGTTGAACTAGATATGCCCCGTTTGTGTAGGAAGCACAGTTCTCTTGTTCTGAGCTAGCTCACTGTACTGGCCCTATAGGAAACACAGTAGAGTGCAAGAGTGCCTGTTTCTCAAAAGCAGAGTGTTTTTCTTGTAAGGCCGACTGGGGTTCAATACAACTTCCTAAACGGAGTTGATTCACACTGAGTTTCAAGTTCTAGCATTAAGTGTTAATTCAGGGTAAGAACACCACTATTGTGCTATTCTGGACATAAACAGTGCAAATAGCACTCGCGTCTGTTCCCAGCAAATACAGTGTATTGGACTGAAGAGAAGCTCCTGTTTTACTTAGTTTCCAATACTGAGTTGAACTAGATATGCCCCGTTTGTGTAGGAAGCACAGTTCTCTTGTTCTGAGCTAGCTCACTGTACTGGCACTATAGGAAACACAGTAGAGTGCAAGAGTGCCTGTTTCTCAAAAGCAGAGTGTTTTTCTTGTAAGGCCGACTGGGGTTCAATACAACTTCCTAAACGGAGTTGATTCACACTGAGTTTCAAGTTCTAGCATTAAGTGTTAATTCAGGGTAAGAACACCACTAGTGTGCTATTCTGGCCATAAACAGTGCAAATAGCACTCGCGTCTGTTCCCAGCAAATACAGTGTATTGGACTGAAGAGAAGCTCCTGTTTTACTTAGTTTCCAATACTGAGTTGAACTAGATATGCCCCGTTTGTGTAGGAAGCACAGTTCTCTTGTTCTGAGCTAGCTCACTGTACTGGCCCTATAGGAAACACAGTAGAGTGCAAGAGTGCCTGTTTCTCAAAAGCAGAGTGTTTGTCTTGTAAGGCCGACTGGGGTTCAATACAACTTCCTAAACGGAGTTGATTCACACTGAGTTTCAAGTTCTAGCATTAAGTGTTAATTCAGGGTAAGAACACCACTATTGTGCTATTCTGGCCATAAACAGTGCAAATAGCACTCGCGTCTGTTCCCAGCAAATACAGTGTATTGGACTGAAGAGAAGCTCCTGTTTTACTTAGTTTCCAATACTGAGTTGAACTAGATATGCCCCGTTTGTGTAGTAAGCACAGTTCTCTTGTTCTGAGCTAGCTCACTGTACTGGCCCTATAGGAAACACAGTAGAGTGCAAGAGTGCCTGTTTCTCAAAAGCAGAGTGTTTTTCTTGTAAGGCCGACTGGGGTTCAATACAACTTCCTAAACGGAGTTGATTCACACTGAGTTTCAAGTTCTAGCATTAAGTGTTAATTCAGGGTAAGAACACCACTAGTGTGCTATTCTGGCCATAAACAGTGCAAATAGCACTCGCGTCTGTTCCCAGCAAATACAGTGTATTGGACTGAAGAGAAGCTCCTGTTTTACTTAGTTTCCAATACTGAGTTGAACTAGATATGCCCCGTTTGTGTAGGAAGCACAGTTCTCTTGTTCTGAGCTAGCTCACTGTACTGGCCCTATAGGAAACACAGTAGAGTGCAAGAGTGCCTGTTTCTCAAAAGCAGAGTGTTTTTCTTGTAAGGCCGACTGGGGTTCAATACAACTTCCTAAACGGAGTTGATTCACACTGAGTTTCAAGTTCTAGCATTAAGTGTTAATTCAGGGTAAGAACACCACTATTGTGCTATTCTGGCCATAAACAGTGCAAATAGCACTCGCGTCTGTTCCCAGCAAATACAGTGTATTGGACTGAAGAGAAGCTCCTGTTTTACTTAGTTTCCAATACTGAGTTGAACTAGATATGCCCCGTTTGTGTAGGAAGCACAGTTCTCTTGTTCTGAGCTAGCTCACTGTACTGGCCCTATAGGAAACACAGTAGAGTGCAAGAGTGCCTGTTTCTCAAAAGCAGAGTGTTTTTCTTGTAAGGCCGACTGGGGTTCAATACAACTTCCTAAACGGAGTTGATTCACACTGAGTTTCAAGTTCTAGCATTAAGTGTTAATTCAGGGTAAGAACACCACTAGTGTGCTATTCTGGCCATAAAGAGTGCAAATAGCACTCGCGTCTGTTCCCAGCAAATACAGTGTATTGGACTGAAGAGAAGCTCCTGTTCTACTTAGTTTCCAATACTGAGTTGAACTAGATATGCCCCGTTTGTGTAGGAAGCACAGTTCTCTTGTTCTGAGCTAGCTCACTGTACTGGCCCTATAGGAAACACAGTAGAGTGCAAGAGTGCCTGTTTCTCAAAAGCAGAGTGTTTTTCTTGTAAGGCCGACTGGGGTTCAATACAACTTCCTAAACGGAGTTGATTCACACTGAGTTTCAAGTTCTAGCATTAAGTGTTAATTCAGGGTAAGAACACCACTAGTGTGCTATTCTGGCCATAAACAGTGCAAATAGCACTCGCGTCTGTTCCCAGCAAATACAGTGTATTGGACTGAAGAGAAGCTCCTGTTTTACTTAGTTTCCAATACTGAGTTGAACTTGATATGCCCCGTTTGTGTAGGAAGCACAGTTCTCTTGTTCTGAGCTAGCTCACTGTACTGGCCCTATAGGAAACACAGTAGAGTGCAAGAGTGCCTGTTTCTCAAAAGCAGAGTGTTTTTTTTGTAAGGCCGACTTGGGTTCAATACAACTTCCTAAACGGAGTTGATTCACACTGAGTTTCAAGTTCTAGCATTAAGTGTTAATTCAGGGTAAGAACACCACTAGTGTGCTATTCTGGCCATAAACAGTGCAAATAGCACTCGCGTCTGTTCCCAGCAAATACAGTGTATTGGACTGAAGAGAAGCTCCTGTTTTACTTAGTTTCCAATACTGAGTTGAACTAGATATGCCCCGTTTGTGTAGGAAGCACAGTTCTCTTGTTCTGAGCTAGCTCACTGTACTGGCCCTATAGGAAACACAGTAGAGTGCAAGAGTGCCTGTTTCTCAAAAGCAGAGTGTTTTTCTTGTAAGGCCGACTGGGGTTCAATACAACTTCCTAAACGGAGTTGATTCACACTGAGTTTCATGTTCTAGCATTAAGTGTTAATTCAGGGTAAGAACACCACTATTGTGCTATTCTGGCCATAAACAGTGCAAATAGCACTCGCGTCTGTTCCCAGCAAATACAGTGTATTGGACTGAAGAGAAGCTCCTGTTTTACTTAGTTTCCAATACTGAGTTGAACTAGATATGCCCCGTTTGTTGTGTAGGAAGCACAGTTCTCTTGTTCTGAGCTAGCTCACTGTACTGGCCCTATAGGAAACACAGTAGAGTGCAAGAGTGCCTGTTTCTCAAAAGCAGAGTGTTTTTCTTGTAAGGCCGACTGGGGTTCAATACAACTTCCTAAACGGAGTTGATTCACACTGAGTTTCAAGTTCTAGCATTAAGTGTTAATTCAGGGTAAGAACACCACTATTGTGCTATTCTGGCCATAAACAGTGCAAATAGCACTCGCGTCTGTTCCCAGCAAATACAGTGTATTGGACTGAAGAGAAGCTCCTGTTTTACTTAGTTTCCAATACTGAGTTGAACTAGATATGCCCCGTTTGTTGTGTAGGAAGCACAGTTCTCTTGTTCTGAGCTAGCTCACTGTACTGGCCCTATAGGAAACACAGTAGAGTGCAAGAGTGCCTGTTTCTCAAAAGCAGAGTGTTTTTCTTGTAAGGCCGACTGGGGTTCAATACAACTTCCTAAACGGAGTTGATTCACACTGAGTTTCAAGTTCTAGCATTAAGTGTTAATTCAGGGTAAGAACACCACTATTGTGCTATTCTGGCCATAAACAGTGCAAATAGCACTCGCGTCTGTTCCCAGCAAATACAGTGTATTGGACTGAAGAGAAGCTCCTCTTTTACTTAGTTTCCAATACTGAGTTGAACTAGATATGCCCCGTTTGTTGTGTAGGAAGCACAGTTCTCTTGTTCTGAGCTAGCTCACTGTACTGGCCCTATAGGAAACACAGTAGAGTGCAAGAGTGCCTGTTTCTCAAAAGCAGAGTGTTTTTCTTGTAAGGCCGACTGGGGTTCAATACAACTTCCTAAACGGAGTTGATTCACACTGAGTTTCAAGTTCTAGCATTAAGTGTTAATTCAGGGTAAGAACACCACTAGTGTGCTATTCTGGCCATAAACAGTGCAAATAGCACTCGCGTCTGTTCCCAGCAAATACAGTGTATTGGACTGAAGAGAAGCTCCTGTTTTACTTAGTTTCCAATACTGAGTTGAACTAGATATGCCCCGTTTGTGTAGGAAGCACAGTTCTCTTGTTCTGAGCTAGCTCACTGTACTGGCCCTATAGGAAACACAGTAGAGTGCAAGAGTGCCTGTTTCTCAAAAGCAGAGTGTTTTTCTTGTAAGGCCGACTGGGGTTCAATACAACTTCCTAAACGGAGTTGATTCACACTGAGTTTCAAGTTCTAGCATTAAGTGTTAATTCAGGGTAAGAACACCACTATTGTGCTATTCTGGCCATAAACAGTGCAAATAGCACTCGCGTCTGTTCCCAGCAAATACAGTGTATTGGACTGAAGAGAAGCTCCTGTTTTACTTAGTTTCCAATACTGAGTTGAACTAGATATGCCCCGTTTGTGTAGGAAGCACAGTTCTCTTGTTCTGAGCTAGCTCACTGTACTGGCCCTATAGGAAACACAGTAGAGTGCAAGAGTGCCTGTTTCTCAAAAGCAGAGTGTTTTTCTTGTAAGGCCGACTGGGGTTCAATACAACTTCCTAAACGGAGTTGATTCACACTGAGTTTCAAGTTCTAGCATTAAGTGTTAATTCAGGGTAAGAACACCACTAGTGTGCTATTCTGGCCATAAAGAGTGCAAATAGCACTCGCGTCTGTTCCCAGCAAATACAGTGTATTGGACTGAAGAGAAGCTCCTGTTCTACTTAGTTTCCAATACTGAGTTGAACTAGATATGCCCCGTTTGTGTAGGAAGCACAGTTCTCTTGTTCTGAGCTAGCTCACTGTACTGGCCCTATAGGAAACACAGTAGAGTGCAAGAGTGCCTGTTTCTCAAAAGCAGAGTGTTTTTCTTGTAAGGCCGACTGGGGTTCAATACAACTTCCTAAACGGAGTTGATTCACACTGAGTTTCAAGTTCTAGCATTAAGTGTTAATTCAGGGTAAGAACACCACTAGTGTGCTATTCTGGCCATAAAGAGTGCAAATAGCACTCGCGTCTGTTCCCAGCAAATACAGTGTATTGGACTGAAGAGAAGCTCCTGTTTTACTTAGTTTCCAATACTGAGTTGAACTTGATATGCCCCGTTTGTGTAGGAAGCACAGTTCTCTTGTTCTGAGCTAGCTCACTGTACTGGCCCTATAGGAAACACAGTAGAGTGCAAGAGTGCCTGTTTCTCAAAAGCAGAGTGTTTTTTTTGTAAGGCCGACTTGGGTTCAATACAACTTCCTAAACGGAGTTGATTCACACTGAGTTTCAAGTTCTAGCATTAAGTGTTAATTCAGGGTAAGAACACCACTAGTGTGCTATTCTGGCCATAAACAGTGCAAATAGCACTCGCGTCTGTTCCCAGCAAATACAGTGTATTGGACTGAAGAGAAGCTCCTGTTTTACTTAGTTTCCAATACTGAGTTGAACTAGATATGCCCCGTTTGTGTAGGAAGCACAGTTCTCTTGTTCTGAGCTAGCTCACTGTACTGGCCCTATAGGAAACACAGTAGAGTGCAAGAGTGCCTGTTTCTCAAAAGCAGAGTGTTTTTCTTGTAAGGCCGACTGGGGTTCAATACAACTTCCTAAACGGAGTTGATTCACACTGAGTTTCAAGTTCTAGCATTAAGTGTTAATTCAGGGTAAGAACACCACTATTGTGCTATTCTGGCCATAAACAGTGCAAATAGCACTCGCGTCTGTTCCCAGCAAATACAGTGTATTGGACTGAAGAGAAGCTCCTGTTTTACTTAGTTTCCAATACTGAGTTGAACTAGATATGCCCCGTTTGTTGTGTAGGAAGCACAGTTCTCTTGTTCTGAGCTAGCTCACTGTACTGGCCCTATAGGAAACACAGTAGAGTGCAAGAGTGCCTGTTTCTCAAAAGCAGAGTGTTTTTCTTGTAAGGCCGACTGGGGTTCAATACAACTTCCTAAACGGAGTTGATTCACACTGAGTTTCAAGTTCTAGCATTAAGTGTTAATTCAGGGTAAGAACACCACTATTGTGCTATTCTGGCCATAAACAGTGCAAATAGCACTCGCGTCTGTTCCCAGCAAATACAGTGTATTGGACTGAAGAGAAGCTCCTGTTTTACTTAGTTTCCAACACTGAGTTGAACTAGATATGCCCCGTTTGTGTAGGAAGCACAGTTCTCTTGTTCTGAGCTAGCTCACTGTACTGGCCCTATAGGAAACACAGTAGAGTGCAAGAGTGCCTGTTTCTCAAAAGCAGAGTGTTTTTCTTGTAAGGCCGACTGGGGTTCAATACAACTTCCTAAACGGAGTTGATTCACACTGAGTTTCAAGTTCTAGCATTAAGTGTTAATTCAGGGTAAGAACACCACTATTGTGCTATTCTGGCCATAAACAGTGCAAATAGCACTCGCGTCTGTTCCCAGCAAATACAGTGTATTGGACTGAAGAGAAGCTCCTGTTTTACTTAGTTTCCAATACTGAGTTGAACTAGATATGCCCCGTTTGTTGTGTAGGAAGCACAGTTCTCTTGTTCTGAGCTAGCTCACTGTACTGGCCCTATAGGAAACACAGTAGAGTGCAAGAGTGCCTGTTTCTCAAAAGCAGAGTGTTTTTCTTGTAAGGCCGACTGGGGTTCAATACAACTTCCTAAACGGAGTTGATTCACACTGAGTTTCAAGTTCTAGCATTAAGTGTTAATTCAGGGTAAGAACACCACTATTGTGCTATTCTGGCCATAAACAGTGCAAATAGCACTCGCGTCTGTTCCCAGCAAATACAGTGTATTGGACTGAAGAGAAGCTCCTCTTTTACTTAGTTTCCAATACTGAGTTGAACTAGATATGCCCCGTTTGTTGTGTAGGAAGCACAGTTCTCTTGTTCTGAGCTAGCTCACTGTACTGGCCCTATAGGAAACACAGTAGAGTGCAAGAGTGCCTGTTTCTCAAAAGCAGAGTGTTTTTCTTGTAAGGCCGACTGGGGTTCAATACAACTTCCTAAACGGAGTTGATTCACACTGAGTTTCAAGTTCTAGCATTAAGTGTTAATTCAGGGTAAGAACACCACTAGTGTGCTATTCTGGCCATAAACAGTGCAAATAGCACTCGCGTCTGTTCCCAGCAAATACAGTGTATTGGACTGAAGAGAAGCTCCTGTTTTACTTAGTTTCCAATACTGAGTTGAACTAGATATGCCCCGTTTGTGTAGGAAGCACAGTTCTCTTGTTCTGAGCTAGCTCACTGTACTGGCCCTATAGGAAACACAGTAGAGTGCAAGAGTGCCTGTTTCTCAAAAGCAGAGTGTTTTTCTTGTAAGGCCGACTGGGGTTCAATACAACTTCCTAAACGGAGTTGATTCACACTGAGTTTCAAGTTCTAGCATTAAGTGTTAATTCAGGGTAAGAACACCACTAGTGTGCTATTCTGGCCATAAACAGTGCAAATAGCACTCGCGTCTGTTCCCAGCAAATACAGTGTATTGGACTGAAGAGAAGCTCCTGTTTTACTTAGTTTCCAATACTGAGTTGAACTAGATATGCCCCGTTTGTGTAGGAAGCACAGTTCTCTTGTTCTGAGCTAGCTCACTGTACTGGACCTATAGGAAACACAGTAGAGTGCAAGAGTGCCTGTTTCTCAAAAGCAGAGTGTTTTTCTTGTAAGGCCGACTGGGGTTCAATACAACTTCCTAAACGGAGTTGATTCACACTGAGTTTCAAGTTCTAGCATTAAGTGTTAATTCAGGGTAAGAACACCACTAGTGTGCTATTCTGGCCATAAACAGTGCAAATAGCACTCTCGTCTGTTCCCAGCAAATACAGTGTATTGGACTGAAGAGAAGCTCCTGTTTTACTTAGTTTCCAATACTGAGTTGAACTAGATATGCCCCGTTTGTGTAGGAAGCACAGTTCTCTTGTTCTGAGCTAGCTCACTGTACTGGCCCTATAGGAAACACAGTAGAGTGCAAGAGTGCCTGTTTCTCAAAAGCAGAGTGTTTTTCTTGTAAGGCCGACTGGGGTTCAATACAACTTCCTAAACGGAGTTGATTCACACTGAGTTTCAAGTTCTAGCATTAAGTGTTAATTCAGGGTAAGAACACCACTAGTGTGCTATTCTGGCCATAAACAGTGCAAATAGCACTCGCGTCTGTTCCCAGCAAATACAGTGTATTGGACTGAAGAGAAGCTCCTGTTTTACTTAGTTTCCAATACTGAGTTGAACTAGATATGCCCCGTTTGTGTAGGAAGCACAGTTCTCTTGTTCTGAGCTAGCTCACTGTACTGGCCCTATAGGAAACACAGTAGAGTGCAAGAGTGCCTGTTTCTCAAAAGCAGAGTGTTTTTCTTGTAAGGCCGACTGGGGTTCAATACAACTTCATAAACGGAGTTGATTCACACTGAGTTTCAAGTTCTAGCATTAAGTGTTAATTCAGGGTAAGAACACCACTAGTGTGCTATTCTGGCCATAAACAGTGCAAATAGCACTCGCGTCTGTTCCCAGCAAATACAGTGTATTGGACTGAAGAGAAGCTCCTGTTTTACTTAGTTTCCAATACTGAGTTGAACTAGATATGCCCCGTTTGTGTAGGAAGCACAGTTCTCTTGTTCTGAGCTAGCTCACTGTACTGGCCCTATAGGAAACACAGTAGAGTGCAAGAGTGCCTGTTTCTCAAAAGCAGAGTGTTTTTCTTGTAAGGCCGACTGGGGTTCAATACAACTTCCTAAACGGAGTTGATTCACACTGAGTTTCAAGTTCTAGCATTAAGTGTTAATTCAGGGTAAGACCACCACTAGTGTGCTATTCTGGCCATAAACAGTGCAAATAGCACTCGCGTCTGTTCCCAGCAAATACAGTGTATTGGACTGAAGAGAAGCTCCTGTTTTACTTAGTTTCCAATACTGAGTTGAACTAGATATGCCCCGTTTGTGTAGGAAGCACAGTTCTCTTGTTCTGAGCTAGCTCACTGTACTGGCCCTATAGGAAACACAGTAGAGTGCAAGAGTGCCTGTTTCTCAAAAGCAGAGTGTTTTTCTTGTAAGGCCGACTGGGGTTCAATACAACTTCCTAAACGGAGTTGATTCACACTGAGTTTCAAGTTCTAGCATTAAGTGTTAATTCAGGGTAAGAACACAACTATTGTGCTATTCTGGCCATAAACAGTGCAAATAGCACTCGCGTCTGTTCCCAGCAAATACAGTGTATTGGACTGAAGAGAAGCTCCTGTTTTACTTAGTTTCCAATACTGAGTTGAACTAGATATGCCCCGTTTGTTGTGTAGGAAGCACAGTTCTCTTGTTCTGAGCTAGCTCACTGTACTGGCCCTATAGGAAACACAGTAGAGTGCAAGAGTGCCTGTTTCTCAAAAGCAGAGTGTTTTTCTTGTAAGGCCGACTGGGGTTCAATACAACTTCCTAAACGGAGTTGATTCACACTGAGTTTCAAGTTCTAGCATTAAGTGTTAATTCAGGGTAAGAACACCACTAGTGTGCTATTCTGGCCATAAACAGTGCAAATAGCACTCGCGTCTGTTCCCAGCAAATACAGTGTATTGGACTGAAGAGAAGCTCCTGTTTTACTTAGTTTCCAATACTGAGTTGAACTAGATATGCCCCGTTTGTGTAGGAAGCACAGTTCTCTTGTTCTGAGCTAGCTCACTGTACTGGCCCTATAGGAAACACAGTAGAGTGCAAGAGTGCCTGTTTCTCAAAAGCAGAGTGTTTTTCTTGTAAGGCCGACTGGGGTTCAATACAACTTCCTAAACTGAGTTGATTCACACTGAGTTTCAAGTTCTAGCATTAAGTGTTAATTCAGGGTAAGAACACCACTAGTGTGCTATTCTGGCCATAAAGAGTGCAAATAGCACTCGCGTCTGTTCCCAGCAAATACAGTGTATTGGACTGAAGAGAAGCTCCTGTTTTACTTAGTTTCCAATACTGAGTTGAACTAGATATGCCCCGTTTGTGTAGGAAGCACAGTTCTCTTGTTCTGAGCTAGCTCACTGTACTGGCCCTATAGGAAACACAGTAGAGTGCAAGAGTGCCTGTTTCTCAAAAGCAGAGTGTTTTTCTTGTAAGGCCGACTGGGGTTCAATACAACTTCCTAAACGGAGTTGATTCACACTGAGTTTCAAGTTCTAGCATTAAGTGTTAATTCAGGGTAAGAACACCACTAGTGTGCTATTCTGGCCATAAACAGTGCAAATAGCACTCGCGTCTGTTCCCAGCAAATACAGTGTATTGGACTGAAGAGAAGCTCCTGTTTTACTTAGTTTCCAATACTGAGTTGAACTAGATATGCCCCGTTTGTGTAGGAAGCACAGTTCTCTTGTTCTGAGCTAGCTCACTGTACTGGCCCTATAGGAAACACAGTAGAGTGCAAGAGTGCCTGTTTCTCAAAAGCAGAGTGTTTTTCTTGTAAGGCCGACTGGGGTTCAATACAACTTCCTAAACGGAGTTGATTCACACTGAGTTTCAAGTTCTAGCATTAAGTGTTAATTCAGGGTAAGAACACAACTATTGTGCTATTCTGGCCATAAACAGTGCAAATAGCACTCGCGTCTGTTCCCAGCAAATACAGTGTATTGGACTGAAGAGAAGCTCCTGTTTTACTTAGTTTCCAATACTGAGTTGAACTAGATATGCCCCGTTTGTTGTGTAGGAAGCACAGTTCTCTTGTTCTGAGCTAGCTCACTGTACTGGCCCTATAGGAAACACAGTAGAGTGCAAGAGTGCCTGTTTCTCAAAAGCAGAGTGTTTTTCTTGTAAGGCCGACTGGGGTTCAATACAACTTCCTAAACGGAGTTGATTCACACTGAGTTTCAAGTTCTAGCATTAAGTGTTAATTCAGGGTAAGAACACCACTAGTGTGCTATTCTGGCCATAAACAGTGCAAATAGCACTCGCGTCTGTTCCCAGCAAATACAGTGTATTGGACTGAAGAGAAGCTCCTGTTTTACTTAGTTTCCAATACTGAGTTGAACTAGATATGCCCCGTTTGTGTAGGAAGCACAGTTCTCTTGTTCTGAGCTAGCTCACTGTACTGGCCCTATAGGAAACACAGTAGAGTGCAAGAGTGCCTGTTTCTCAAAAGCAGAGTGTTTTTCTTGTAAGGCCGACTGGGGTTCAATACAACTTCCTAAACGGAGTTGATTCACACTGAGTTTCAAGTTCTAGCATTAAGTGTTAATTCAGGGTAAGAACACCACTAGTGTGCTATTCTGGACATAAACAGTGCAAATAGCACTCGCGTCTGTTCCCAGCAAATACAGTGTATTGGACTGAAGAGAAGCTCCTGTTTTACTTAGTTTCCAATACTGAGTTGAACTAGATATGCCCCGTTTGTGTAGGAAGCACAGTTCTCTTGTTCTGAGCTAGCTCACTGTACTGGCCCTATAGGAAACACAGTAGAGTGCAAGAGTGCCTCTTTCTCAAAAGCAGAGTGTTTTTCTTGTAAGGCCGACTGGGGTTCAATACAACTTCCTAAACGGAGTTGATTCACACTGAGTTTCAAGTTCTAGCATTAAGTGTTAATTCAGGGTAAGAACACCACTAGTGTGCTATTCTGGCCATAAACAGTGCAAATAGCACTCGCGTCTGTTCCCAGCAAATACAGTGTATTGGACTGAAGAGAAGCTCCTGTTTTACTTAGTTTCCAATACTGAGTTGAACTAGATATGCCCCGTTTGTGTAGGAAGCACAGTTCTCTTGTTCTGAGCTAGCTCACTGTACTGGCCCTATAGGAAACACAGTAGAGTGCAAGAGTGCCTGTTTCTCAAAAGCAGAGTGTTTTTCTTGTAAGGCCGACTGGGGTTCAATACAACTTCCTAAACGGAGTTGATTCACACTGAGTTTCAAGTTCTAGCATTAAGTGTTAATTCAGGGTAAGAACACCACTAGTGTGCTATTCTGGCCATAAACAGTGCAAATAGCACTCGCGTCTGTTCCCAGCAAATACAGTGTATTGGACTGAAGAGAAGCTCCTGTTTTACTTAGTTTCCAATACTGAGTTGAACTAGATATGCCCCGTTTGTGTAGGAAGCACAGTTCTCTTGTTCTGAGCTAGCTCACTGTACTGGCCCTATAGGAATCACAGTAGAGTGCAAGAGTGCCTGTTTCTCAAAAGCAGAGTGTTTTTCTTGTAAGGCCGACTGGGGTTCAATACAACTTCCTAAACGGAGTTGATTCACACTGAGTTTCAAGTTCTAGCATTAAGTGTTAATTCAGGGTAAGAACACCACTAGTGTGCTATTCTGGCCATAAACAGTGCAAATAGCACTCGCGTCTGTTCCCAGCAAATACAGTGTATTGGACTGAAGAGAAGCTCCTGTTTTACTTAGTTTCCAATACTGAGTTGAACTAGATATGCCCCGTTTGTGTAGGAAGCACAGTTCTCTTGTTCTGAGCTAGCTCACTGTACTGGCCCTATAGGAAACACAGTAGAGTGCAAGAGTGCCTGTTTCTCAAAAGCAGAGTGTTTTTCTTGTAAGGCCGACTGGGGTTCAATACAACTTCCTAAACGGAGTTGATTCACACTGAGTTTCAAGTTCTAGCATTAAGTGTTAATTCAGGGTAAGAACACCACTAGTGTGCTATTCTGGCCATAAACAGTGCAAATAGCACTCGCGTCTGTTCCCAGCAAATACAGTGTATTGGACTGAAGAGAAGCTCCTGTTTTACTTAGTTTCCAACACTGAGTTGAACTAGATATGCCCCGTTTGTGTAGGAAGCACAGTTCTCTTGTTCTGAGCTAGCTCACTGTACTGGCCCTATAGGAAACACAGTAGAGTGCAAGAGTGCCTGTTTCTCAAAAGCAGAGTGTTTTTCTTGTAAGGCCGACTGGGGTTCAATACAACTTCCTAAACGGAGTTGATTCACACTGAGTTTCAAGTTCTAGCATTAAGTGTTAATTCAGGGTAAGAACACCACTAGTGTGCTATTCTGGCCATAAACAGTGCAAATAGCACTCGCGTCTGTTCCCAGCAAATACAGTGTATTGGACTGAAGAGAAGCTCCTGTTTTACTTAGTTTCCAATACTGAGTTGAACTAGATATGTCCCGTTTGTGTAGGAAGCACAGTTCTCTTGTTCTGAGCTAGCTCACTGTACTGGCCCTATAGGAAACACAGTAGAGTGCAAGAGTGCCTGTTTCTCAAAAGCAGAGTGTTTTTCTTGTAAGGCCGACTGGGGTTCAATACAACTTCCTAAACGGAGTTGATTCACACTGAGTTTCAAGTTCTAGCATTAAGTGTTAATTCAGGGTAAGAACAACACTAGTGTGCTATTCTGGCCATAAACAGTGCAAATAGCACTCGCGTCTGTTCCCAGCAAATACAGTGTATTGGACTGAAGAGAAGCTCCTGTTTTACTTAGTTTCCAATACTGAGTTGAACTAGATATGCCCCGTTTGTGTAGGAAGCACAGTTCTCTTGTTCTGAGCTAGCTCACTGTACTGGCCATATAGGAAACACAGTAGAGTGCAAGAATGCCTGTTTCTCAAAAGCAGAGTGTTTTTCTTGTAAGGCCGACTGGGGTTCAATACAACTTCCTAAACGGAGTTGATTCACACTGAGTTTCAAGTTCTAGCATTAAGTGTTAATTCAGGGTAAGAACACCACTATTGTGCTATTCTGGCCATAAACAGTGCAAATAGCACTCGCGTCTGTTCCCAGCAAATACAGTGTATTGGACTGAAGAGAAGCTCCTGTTTTACTTAGTTTCCAATACTGAGTTGAACTAGATATGTCCCGTTTGTGTAGGAAGCACAGTTCTCTTGTTCTGAGCTAGCTCACTGTACTGGCCCTATAGGAAACACAGTAGAGTGCAAGAGTGCCTGTTTCTCAAAAGCAGAGTGTTTTTCTTGTAAGGCCGACTGGGGTTCAATACAACTTCCTAAACGGAGTTGATTCACACTGAGTTTCAAGTTCTAGCATTAAGTGTTAATTCAGGGTAAGAACAACACTAGTGTGCTATTCTGGCCATAAACAGTGCAAATAGCACTCGCGTCTGTTCCCAGCAAATACAGTGTATTGGACTGAAGAGAAGCTCCTGTTTTACTTAGTTTCCAATACTGAGTTGAACTAGATATGCCCCGTTTGTGTAGGAAGCACAGTTCTCTTGTTCTGAGCTAGCTCACTGTACTGGCCATATAGGAAACACAGTAGAGTGCAAGAATGCCTGTTTCTCAAAAGCAGAGTGTTTTTCTTGTAAGGCCGACTGGGGTTCAATACAACTTCCTAAACGGAGTTGATTCACACTGAGTTTCAAGTTCTAGCATTAAGTGTTAATTCAGGGTAAGAACACCACTATTGTGCTATTCTGGCCATAAACAGTGCAAATAGCACTCGCGTCTGTTCCCAGCAAATACAGTGTATTGGACTGAAGAGAAGCTCCTGTTTTACTTAGTTTCCAATACTGAGTTGAACTAGATATGCCCCGTTTGTGTAGGAAGCACAGTTCTCTTGTTCTGAGCTAGCTCACTGTACTGGCCCTATAGGAAACACAGTAGAGTGCAAGAGTGCCTGTTTCTCAAATGCAGAGTGTTTTTCTTGTAAGGCCGACTGGGGTTCAATACAACTTCCTAAACGGAGTTGATTCACACTGAATTTCAAGTTCTAGCATTAAGTGTTAATTCAGGGTAAGAACACCACTATTGTGCTATTCTGGCCATAAACACTGCAAATAGCACTCGCGTCTGTTCCCAGCAAATACAGTGTATTGGACTGAATAGAAGCTCCTGTTTTACTTAGTTTCCAATACTGAGTTGAACTAGATATGCCCCGTTTGTGTAGGAAGCACAGTTCTCTTGTTCTGAGCTAGCTCACTGTACTGGCCCTATAGGAAACACAGTAGAGTGCAAGAGTGCCTGTTTCTCAAAAGCAGAGTGTTTTTCTTGTAAGGCCGACTGGGGTTCAATACAACTTCCTAAACGGAGTTGATTCACACTGAGTTTCAAGTTCTAGCATTAAGTGTTAATTCAGGGTAAGAACACCACTAGTGTGCTATTCTGGCCATAAACAGTGCAAATAGCACTCGCGTCTGTTCCCAGCAAATACAGTGTATTGGACTGAAGAGAAGCTCCTGTTTTACTTAGTTTCCAATACTGAGTTGAACTAGATATGCCCCGTTTGTGTAGGAAGCACAGTTCTCTTGTTCTGAGCTAGCTCACTGTACTGGCCCTATAGGAATCACAGTAGAGTGCAAGAGTGCCTGTTTCTCAAAAGCAGAGTGTTTTTCTTGTAAGGCCGACTGGGGTTCAATACAACTTCCTAAACGGAGTTGATTCACACTGAGTTTCAAGTTCTAGCATTAAGTGTTAATTCAGGGTAAGAACACCACTAGTGTGCTATTCTGGCCATAAACAGTGCAAATAGCACTCGCGTCTGTTCCCAGCAAATACAGTGTATTGGACTGAAGAGATGCTCCTGTTTTACTTAGTTTCCAATACTGAGTTGAACTATATATGGCCCGTTTGTGTAGGAAGCACAGTTCTCTTGTTCTGAGCTAGCTCACTGTACTGGCCCTATAGCAAACACAGTAGAGTGCAAGAGTGCCTGTTTCTCAAAAGCAGAGTGTTTTTCTTGTAAGGCCGACTGGGGTTCAATACAACTTCCTAAACGGAGTTGATTCACACTGAGTTTCAAGTTCTAGCATTAAGTGTTAATTCAGGGTAAGAACACCACTAGTGTGCTATTCTGGCCATAAACAGTGCAAATAGCACTCGCGTCTGTTCCCAGCAAATACAGTGTATTGGACTGAAGAGAAGCTCCTGTTTTACTTAGTTTCCAACACTGAGTTGAACTAGATATGCCCCGTTTGTGTAGGAAGCACAGTTCTCTTGTTCTGAGCTAGCTCACTGTACTGGCCCTATAGGAAACACAGTAGAGTGCAAGAGTGCCTGTTTCTCAAAAGCAGAGTGTTTTTCTTGTAAGGCCGACTGGGGTTCAATACAACTTCCTAAACGGAGTTGATTCACACTGAGTTTCAAGTTCTAGCATTAAGTGTTAATTCAGGGTAAGAACACCACTAGTGTGCTATTCTGGCCATAAACAGTGCAAATAGCACTCGCGTCTGTTCCCAGCAAATACAGTGTATTGGACTGAAGAGAAGCTCCTGTTTTACTTAGTTTCCAATACTGAGTTGAACTAGATATGACCCGTTTGTGTAGGAAGCACAGTTCTCTTGTTCTGAGCTAGCTCACTGTACTGGCCCTATAGGAAACACAGTAGAGTGCAAGAGTGCCTGTTTCTCAAAAGCAGAGTGTTTTTCTTGTAAGGCCGACTGGGGTTCAATACAACTTCCTAAACGGAGTTGATTCACACTGAGTTTCAAGTTCTAGCATTAAGTGTTAATTCAGGGTAAGAACACCACTAGTGTGCTATTCTGGACATAAACAGTGCAAATAGCACTCGCGTCTGTTCCCAGCAAATACAGTGTATTGGACTGAAGAGAAGCTCCTGTTTTACTTAGTTTCCAACACTGAGTTGAACTAGATATGCCCCGTTTGTGTAGGAAGCACAGTTCTCTTGTTCTGAGCTAGCTCACTGTACTGGCCCTATAGGAATCACAGTAGAGTGCAAGAGTGCCTGTTTCTCAAAAGCAGAGTGTTTTTCTTGTAAGGCCGACTGGGGTTCAATACAACTTCCTAAACGGAGTTGATTCACACTGAGTTTCAAGTTCTAGCATTAAGTGTTAATTCAGGGTAAGAACACCACTAGTGTGCTATTCTGGACATAAACAAGGCAAATAGCACTCGCGTCTGTTCCCAGCAAATACAGTGTATTGGACTGAAGAGAAGCTCCTGTTTTACTTAGTTTCCAATACTGAGTTGAACTAGATATGCCCCGTTTGTGTAGGAAGCACAGTTCTCTTGTTCTGAGCTAGCTCACTGTACTGGCCCTATAGGAAACACAGTAGAGTGCAAGAGTGCCTGTTTCTCAAAAGCAGAGTGTTTTTCTTGTAAGGCCGACTGGGGTTCAATACAACTTCCTAAACGGAGTTGATTCACACTGAGTTTCAAGTTCTAGCATTAAGTGTTAATTCAGGGTAAGAACACCACTAGTGTGCTATTCTGGCCATAAACAGTGCAAATAGCACTCGCGTCTGTTCCCAGCAAATACAGTGTATTGGACTGAAGAGAAGCTCCTGTTTTACTTAGTTTCCAATACTGAGTTGAACTAGATATGCCCCGTTTGTGTAGGAAGCACAGTTCTCTTGTTCTGAGCTAGCTCACTGTACTGGCCCTATAGGAAACACAGTAGAGTACAAGAGTGCCTGTTTCTCAAAAGCAGAGTGTTTTTCTTGTAAGGCCGACTGGGGTTCAATACAACTTCCTAAACGGAGTTGATTCACACTGAGTTTCAAGTTCTAGCATTAAGTGTTAATTCAGGGTAAGAACACCACTATTGTGCTATTCTGGACATAAACAGTGCAAATAGCACTCGCGTCTGTTCCCAGCAAATACAGTGTATTGGACTGAAGAGAAGCTCCTGTTTTACTTAGTTTCCAACACTGAGTTGAACTAGATATGCCCCGTTTGTGTAGGAAGCACAGTTCTCTTGTTCTGAGCTAGCTCACTGTACTGGCCCTATAGGAAACACAGTAGAGTGCAAGAGTGCCTGTGTCTCAAAAGCAGAGTGTTTTTCTTGTAAGGCCGACTGGGGTTCAATACAACTTCCTAAACGGAGTTGATTCACACTGAGTTTCAAGTTCTAGCATTAAGTGTTAATTCAGGGTAAGAACACCACTAGTGTGCTATTCTGGCCATAAACAGTGCAAATAGCACTCGCGTCTGTTCCCAGCAAATACAGTGTATTGGACTGAAGAGAAGCTCCTGTTTTACTTAGTTTCCAATACTGAGTTGAACTAGATATTTCCCGTTTGTGTAGGAAGCACAGTTCTCTTGTTCTGAGCTAGCTCACTGTACTGGCCCTATAGGAAACACAGTAGAGTGCAAGAGTGCCTGTTTCTCAAAAGCAGAGTGTTTTTCTTGTAAGGCCGACTGGGGTTCAATACAACTTCCTAAACGGAGTTGATTCACACTGAGTTTCAAGTTCTAGCATTAAGTGTTAATTCAGTGTAAGAACACCAAAATTGTGCTATTCTGGCCATAAACAGTGCAAATAGCACTCGCGTCTGTTCCCAGCAAATACAGTGTATTGGACTGAAGAGAAGCTCCTGTTTTACTTAGTTTCCAATACTGAGTTGAACTAGATATGCCCCGTTTGTGTAGGAAGCACAGTTCTCTTGTTCTGAGCTAGCTCACTGTACTGGCCCTATAGGAAACACAGTAGAGTGCAAGAGTGCCTGTTTCTCAAAAGCAGAGTGTTTTTCTTGTAAGGCCGACTGGGGTTCAATACAACTTCCTAAACGGAGTTGATTCACACTGAGTTTCAAGTTCTAGCATTAAGTGTTAATTCAGGGTAAGAACACCACTAGTGTGCTATTCTGGCCATAAACAGTGCAAATAGCACTCGCGTCTGTTCCCAGCAAATACAGTGTATTGGACTGAAGAGAAGCTCCTGTTTTACTTAGTTTCCAATTCTGAGTTGAACTAGATATGCCCCGTTTGTGTAGGAAGCACAGTTCTCTTGTTCTGAGCTAGCTCACTGTACTGGCCCTATAGGAAACACAGTAGAGTGCAAGAGTGCCTGTTTCTCAAAAGCAGAGTGTTTTTCTTGTAAGGCCGACTGGGGTTCAATACAACTTCCTAAACGGAGTTGATTCACACTGAGTTTCAAGTTCTAGCATTAAGTGTTAATTCAGGGTAAGAACACCACTAGTGTGCTATTCTGGCCATAAACAGTGCAAATAGCACTCGCGTCTGTTCCCAGCAAATACAGTGTATTGGACTGAAGAGAAGCTCCTGTTTTACTTAGTTTCCAATACTGAGTTGAACTAGATATGCCCCGTTTGTGTAGGAAGCACAGTTCTCTTGTTCTGAGCTAGCTCACTGTACTGGCCCTATTGGAAACACAGTAGAGTACAAGAGTGCCTGTTTCTCAAAAGCAGAGTGTTTTTCTTGTAAGGCCGACTGGGGTTCAATACAACTTCCTAAACGGAGTTGATTCACACTGAGTTTCAAGTTCTAGCATTAAGTGTTAATTCAGGGTAACAACACCACTATTGTGCTATTCTGGACATAAACAGTGCAAATAGCACTCGCGTCTGTTCCCAGCAAATACAGTGTATTGGACTGAAGAGAAGCTCCTGTTTTACTTAGTTTCCATCACTGAGTTGAACTAGATATGCCCCGTTTGTGTAGGAAGCACAGTTCTCTTGTTCTGAGCTAGCTCACTGTACTGGCCCTATAGGAAACACAGTAGAGTGCAAGAGTGCCTGTTTCTCAAAAGCAGAGTGTTTTTCTTGTAAGGCCAACTGGGGTTCAATACAACTTCCTAAACGGAGTTGATTCACACTGAGTTTCAAGTTCTAGCATTAAGTGTTAATTCAGGGTAAGAACACCACTAGTGTGCTATTCTGGCCATAAACAGTGCAAATAGCACTCGCGTCTGTTCCCAGCAAATACAGTGTATTGGACTGAAGAGAAGCTCCTGTTTTACTTAGTTTCCAATACTGAGTTGAACTAGATATTTCCCGTTTGTGTAGGAAGCACAGTTCTCTTGTTCTGAGCTAGCTCACTGTACTGGCCCTATAGGAAACACAGTAGAGTGCAAGAGTGCCTGTTTCTCAAAAGCAGAGTGTTTTTCTTGTAAGGCCGACTGGGGTTCAATACAACTTCCTAAACGGAGTTGATTCACACTGAGTTTCAAGTTCTAGCATTAAGTGTTAATTCAGTGTAAGAACACCAAAATTGTGCTATTCTGGCCATAAACAGTGCAAATAGCACTCGCGTCTGTTCCCAGCAAATACAGTGTATTGGACTGAAGAGAAGCTCCTGTTTTACTTAGTTTCCAATACTGAGTTGAACTAGATATGCCCCGTTTGTGTAGGAAGCACAGTTCTCTTGTTCTGAGCTAGCTCACTGTACTGGCCCTATAGGAAACACAGTAGAGTGCAAGAGTGCCTGTTTCTCAAAAGCAGAGTGTTTTTCTTGTAAGGCCGACTGGGGTTCAATACAACTTCCTAAACGGAGTTGATTCACACTGAGTTTCAAGTTCTAGCATTAAGTGTTAATTCAGGGTAAGAACACCACTAGTGTGCTATTCTGGCCATAAACAGTGCAAATAGCACTCGCGTCTGTTCCCAGCAAATACAGTGTATTGGACTGAAGAGAAGCTACTGTTTTACTTAGTTTCCAATTCTGAGTTGAACTAGATATGCCCCGTTTGTGTAGGAAGCACAGTTCTCTTGTTCTGAGCTAGCTCACTGTACTGGCCCTATAGGAAACACAGTAGAGTGCAAGAGTGCCTGTTTCTCAAAAGCAGAGTGTTTTTCTTGTAAGGCCGACTGGGGTTCAATACAACTTCCTAAACGGAGTTGATTCACACTGAGTTTCAAGTTCTAGCATTAAGTGTTAATTCAGGGTAAGAACACCACTAGTGTGCTATTCTGGCCATAAACAGTGCAAATAGCACTCGCGTCTGTTCCCAGCAAATACAGTGTATTGGACTGAAGAGAAGCTCCTGTTTTACTTAGTTTCCAATACTGAGTTGAACTAGATATGCCCCGTTTGTGTAGGAAGCACAGTTCTCTTGTTCTGAGCTAGCTCACTGTACTGGCCCTATAGGAAACACAGTAGAGTGCAAGAGTGCCTGTTTCTCAAAAGCAGAGTGTTTTTCTTGTAAGGCCGACTGGGGTTCAATACAACTTCCTAAACGGAGTTGATTCACACTGAGTTTCAAGATCTAGCATTAAGTGTTAATTCAGTGTAAGAACACAACTATTGTGCTATTCTGGCCATAAACAGTGCAAATAGCACTCGCGTCTGTTCCCAGCAAATACAGTGTATTGGACTGTAGAGAAGCTCCTGTTTTACTTAGTTTCCAATACTGAGTTGAACTAGATATGCCCCGTTTGTGTAGGAAGCACAGTTCTCTTGTTCTGAGCTAGCTCACTGTACTGGCCCTATAGGAAACACAGTAGAGTGCAAGAGTGCCTGTTTCTCAAAAGCAGAGTGTTTTTCTTGTAAGGCCGACTGGGGTTCAATACAACTTCCTAAACGGAGTTGATTCACACTGAGTTTCAAGTTCTAGCATTAAGTGTTAATTCAGGGTAAGAACACCACTAGTGTGATATTCTGGCCATAAACAGTGCAAATAGCACTCGCGTCTGTTCCCAGCAAATACAGTGTATTGGACTGAAGAGAAGCTCCTGTTTTACTTAGTTTCCAATTCTGAGTTGAACTAGATATGCCCCGTTTGTGTAGGAAGCACAGTTCTCTTGTTCTGAGCTAGCTCACTGTACTGGCCCTATAGGAAACACAGTAGAGTGCAAGAGTGCCTGTATTTCAAAAGCAGAGTGTTTTTCTTGTAAGGCCGACTGGGGTTCAATACAACTTCCTAAACGGAGTTGATTCACACTGAGTTTCAAGTTCTAGCATTAAGTGTTAATTCAGGGTAAGAACACCACTAGTGTGCTATTCTGGCCATAAACAGTGCAAATAGCACTCGCGTCTGTTCCCAGCAAGTACAGTGTATTGGACTGAAGAGAAGCTCCTGTTTTACTTAGTTTCCAATACTGAGTTGAACTAGATATGTCCCGTTTGTGTAGGAAGCACAGTTCTCTTGTTCTGAGCTAGCTCACTGTACTGGCCCTATAGGAAACACAGTAGAGTGCAAGAGTGCCTGTTTCTCAAAAGCAGAGTGTTTTTCTTGTAAGGCCGACTGGGGTTCAATACAACTTCCTAAACGGAGTTGATTCACACTGAGTTTCAAGTTCTAGCATTAAGTGTTAATTCAGGGTAAGAACACCACTAGTGTGCTATTCTGGACATAAACAGTGCAAATAGCACTCGCGTCTGTTCCCAGCAAATACAGTGTATTGGACTGAAGAGAAGCTCCTGTTTTACTTAGTTTCCAATACTGAGTTGAACTAGATATGCCCCGTTTGTGTAGGAAGCACAGTTCTCTTGTTCTGAGCTAGCTCACTGTACTGGCCCTATAGGAAACACAGTAGAGTGCAAGAGTGCCTGTTTCTCAAAAGCAGAGTGTTTTTCTTGTAAGGCCGACTGGGGTTCAATACAACTTCCTAAACGGAGTTGATTCACACTGAGTTTCAAGTTCTAGCATTAAGTGTTAATGCAGGGTAAGAACACCACTAGTGTGCTATTCTGGCCATAAACAAGGCAAATAGCACTCGCGTCTGTTCCCAGCAAATACAGTGTATTGGACTGAAGAGAAGCTCCTGTTTTACTTAGTTTCTAATACTGAGTTGAACTAGATATGCCCCGTTTGTGTAGGAAGCACAGTTCTCTTGTTCTGAGCTAGCTCACTGTACTGGCCCTATAGGAAACACAGTAGAGTGCAAGAGTGACTGTTTCTCAAAAGCAGAGTGTTTTTCTTGTAAGGCCGACTGGGGTTCAATACAACTTCCTAAACGGAGTTGATTCACACTGAGTTTCAAGTTCTAGCATTAAGTGTTAATTCAGGGTAAGAACACCACTATTGTGCTATTCTGGACATAAACAGTGCAAATAGCACTCGCGTCTGTTCCCAGCAAATACAGTGTATTGGACTGAAGAGAAGCTCTTGTTTTACTTAGTTTCCAATACTGAGTTGAACTAGATATGCCCCGTTTGTGTAGGAAGCACAGTTCTCTTGTTCTGAGCTAGCTCACTGTACTGGCCCTATAGGAAACACAGTAGAGTGCAAGAGTGCCTGTTTCTCAAAAGCAGAGTGTTTTTCTTGTAAGGCCGACTGGGGTTCAATACAACTTCATAAACGGAGTTGATTCACACTGAGTTTCAAGTTCTAGCATTAAGTGTTAATTCAGGGTAAGAACACCACTATTGTGCTATTCTGGACATAAACAGTGCAAATAGCACTCGCGTCTGTTCCCAGCAAATACAGTGTATTGGACTGAAGAGAAGCTCCTGTTTTACTTAGTTTCCAATACTGAGTTGAACTAGATATGCCCCGTTTGTGTAGGAAGCACAGTTCTCTTGTTCTGAGCTAGCTCACTGTACTGGCCCTATAGGAAACACAGTAGAGTGCAAGAGTGCCTGTTTCTCAAAAGCAGAGTGTTTTTCTTGTAAGGCCGACTGGGGTTCAATACAACTTCCTAAACGGAGTTGATTCACACTGAGTTTCAAGTTCTAGCATTAAGTGTTAATTCAGGGTAAGAACACCAGTATTGTGCTATTCTGGCCATAAACAGTGCAAATAGCACTCGCGTCTGTTCCCAGCAAATACAGTGTATTGGACTGAAGAGAAGCTCCTGTTTTACTTAGTTTCCAATACTGAGTTGAACTAGATAACCCCGTTTGTGTAGGAAGCACAGTTCTCTTGTTCTGAGCTAGCTCACTGTACTGGCCCTATAGGAAACACAGTAGAGTGCAAGAGTGCCTGTTTCTCAAAAGCAGAGTGTTTTTCTTGTAAGGCCGACTGGGGTTCAATACAACTTCCTAAACGTAGTTGATTCACACTGAGTTTCAAGTTCTAGCATTAAGGGTTAATTCAGGGTAAGAACACCACTAGTGTGCTATTCTGGCCATGAACAGTGCAAATAGCACTCGCGTCTGTTCCCAGCAAATACAGTGTATTGGACTGAAGAGAAGCTCCTGTTTTACTTAGTTTCCAATACTGAGTTGAACTAGATATGTCCCGTTTGTGTAGGAAGCACAGTTCTCTTGTTCTGAGCTAGCTCACTGTACTGGCCCTATAGGAAACACAGTAGAGTGCAAGAGTGCCTGTTTCTCAAAAGCAGAGTGTTTTTCTTGTAAGGCCGACTGGGGTTCAATACAACTTCCTAAACGGAGTTGATTCACACTGAGTTTCAAGTTCTAGCATTAAGTGTTAATTCAGGGTAAGAACACCACTATTGTGCTATTCTGGCCATAAACAGTGCAAATAGCACTCGCGTCTGTTCCCAGCAAATACAGTGTATTGGACTGAAGAGAAGCTCCTGTTTTACTTAGTTTCCAATACTGAGTTGAACTAGATATGCCCCGTTTGTGTAGGAAGCACAGTTCTCTTGTTCTGAGCTAGCTCACTGTACTGGCCCTATAGGAAATACAGTAGAGTGCAAGAGTGCCTGTTTCTCAAAAGCAGAGTGTTTTTCTTGTGAGGCCGACTGGGGTTCAATACAACTTCCTAAACGGAGTTGATTCACACTGAGTTTCAAGTTCTAGCATTAAGTGTTAATTCAGGGTAAGAACTCCTCTATTGTGCTATTCTGGCCATAAACAGTGCAAATAGCACTCGCGTCTGTTCCCAGCAAATACAGTGTATTGGACTGAAGAGAAGCTCCTGTTTTACTTAGTTTCCAATACTGAGTTGAACTAGATATGCCCCGTTTGTGTAGGAAGCACAGTTCTCTTGTTCTGAGCTAGCTCACTGTACTGGCCCTATAGGAAACACAGTAGAGTGCAAGAGTGCCTGTTTCTCAAAAGCAGAGTGTTTTTCTTGTAAGGCCGACTGGGGTTCAATACAACTTCCTAAACGGAGTTGATTCACACTGAGTTTCAAGTTCTAGCATTAAGTGTTAATTCAGGGTAAGAACACCACTATTGTGCTATTCTGGCCATAAACAGTGCAAATAGCACTCGCGTCTGTTCCCAGCAAATACAGTGTATTGGACTGAAGAGAAGCTCCTGTTTTACTTAGTTTCCAATACTGAGTTGAACTAGATATGCCCCGTTTGTGTAGGAAGCACAGTTCTCTTGTTCTGAGCTAGCTCACTGTACTGGCCCTCTAGGAAACACAGTAGAGTGCAAGAGTGCCTGTTTCTCAAAAGCAGAGTGTTTTTCTTGTAAGGCCGACTGGGGTTCAATACAACTTCCTAAACGGAGTTGATTCACACTGAGTTTCAAGTTCTAGCATTAAGTGTTAATTCAGGGTAAGAACACCACTAGTGTGCTATTCTGGCCATAAACAGTGCAAATAGCACTCGCGTCTGTCCCCAGCAAATACAGTGTATTGGACTGAAGAGAAGCTCCTGTTTTACTTAGTTTCCAATACTGAGTTGAACTAGATATGCCCCGTTTGTGTAGGAAGCACAGTTCTCTTGTTCTGAGCTAGCTCACTGTACTGGCCCTATAGGAAACACAGTAGAGTGCAAGAGTGCCTGTATTTCAAAAGCAGAGTGTTTTTCTTGTAAGGCCGACTGGGGTTCAATACAACTTCCTAAACGGAGTTGATTCACACTGAGTTTCAAGTTCTAGCATTAAGTGTTAATTCAGGGTAAGAACACCTCTATTGTGCTATTCTGGCCATAAACAGTGCAAATAGCACTCGTGTCTGTTCCCAGCAAATACAGTGTATTGGACTGAAGAGAAGCTCCTGTTTTACTTAGTTTCCAATACTGAGTTGAACTAGATATGCCCCGTTTGTGTAGGAAGCACAGTTCTCTTGTTCTGAGCTAGCTCACTGTACTGGCCCTATAGGAAACACAGTAGAGTGCAAGAGTGCCTGTTTCTCAAAAGCAGAGTGTTTTTCTTGTAAGGCCGACTGGGGTTCAATACAACTTCCTAAACGGAGTTGATTCACACTGAGTTTCAAGTTCTAGCATTAAGTGTTAATTCAGGGTAAGAACACCACTATTGTGCTACTCTGGCCATAAACAGTGCAAATAGCACTCGCGTCTGTTCCCAGCAAATACAGTGTATTGGACTGAAGAGAAGCTCCTGTTTTACTTAGTTTCCAATACTGAGTTGAACTAGATATGCCCCGTTTGTGTAGGAAGCACAGTTCTCTTGTTCTGAGCTAGCTCACTGTACTGGCTCTATAGGAAACACAGTAGAGTGCAAGAGTGCCTGTTTCTCAAAAGCAGAGTGTTTTTCTTGTAAGGCCGACTGGGGTTCAATACAACTTCCTAAACGTAGTTGATTCACACTGAGTTTCAAGTTCTAGCATTAAGGGTTAATTCAGGGTAAGAACACCACTAGTGTGCTATTCTGGCCATGAACAGTGCAAATAGCACTCGCGTCTGTTCCCAGCAAATACAGTGTATTGGACTGAAGAGAAGCTCCTGTTTTACTTAGTTTCCAATACTGAGTTGAACTAGATATGTCCCGTTTGTGTAGGAAGCACAGTTCTCTTGTTCTGAGCTAGCTCACTGTACTGGCCCTATAGGAAACACAGTAGAGTGCAAGAGTGCCTGTTTCTCAAAAGCAGAGTGTTTTTCTTGTAAGGCCGACTGGGGTTCAATACAACTTCCTAAACGGAGTTGATTCACACTGAGTTTCAAGTTCTAGCATTAAGTGTTAATTCAGGGTAAGAACACCACTAGTGTGCTATTCTGGCCATAAACAGTGCAAATAGCACTCGCGTCTGTTCCCAGCAAATACAGTGTATTGGACTGAAGAGAAGCTCCTGTTTTACTTAGTTTCCAATACTGAGTTGAACTAGATATGCCCCGTTTGTGTAGGAAGCACAGTTCTCTTGTTCTGAGCTAGCTCACTGTACTGGCCCTATAGGAAACACAGTAGAGTGCAAGAGTGCCTGTTTCTCAAAAGCAGAGTGTTTTTCTTGTAAGGCCGACAGGGGTTCAATACAACTTCCTAAACGGAGTTGATTCACACTGAGTTTCAAGTTCTAGCATTAAGTGTTAATTCAGGGTAAGAACACCACTATTGTGCTCTTCTGGCCATAAACAGTGCAAATAGCACTCGCGTCTGTTCCCAGCAAATACAGTGTATTGGACTGAAGAGAAGCTCCTGTTTTACTTAGTTTCCAATACTGAGTTGAACTAGATATGCCCCGTTTGTGTAGGAAGCACAGTTCTCTTGTTCTGAGCTAGCTCACTGTACTGGCCCTATAGGAAACACAGTAGAGTACAAGAGTGCCTGTTTCTCAAAAGCAGAGTGTTTTTCTTGTAAGGCCGACTGGGGTTCAATACAACTTCCTAAACGTAGTTGATTCACACTGAGTTTCAAGTTCTAGCATTAAGGGTTAATTCAGGGTAAGAACACCACTAGTGTGCTATTCTGGCCATGAACAGTGCAAATAGCACTCGCGTCTGTTCCCAGCAAATACAGTGTATTGGACTGAAGAGAAGCTCCTGTTTTACTTAGTTTCCAATACTGAGTTGAACTAGATATGTCCCGTTTGTGTAGGAAGCACAGTTCTCTTGTTCTGAGCTAGCTCACTGTACTGGCCCTATAGGAAACACAGTAGAGTGCAAGAGTGCCTGTTTCTCAAAAGCAGAGTGTTTTTCTTGTAAGGCCGACTGGGGTTCAATACAACTTCCTAAACGGAGTTGATTCACACTGAGTTTCAAGTTCTAGCATTAAGTGTTAATTCAGGGTAAGAACTCCTCTATTGTGCTATTCTGGCCATAAACAGTGCAAATAGCACTCGCGTCTGTTCCCAGCAAATACAGTGTATTGGACTGAAGAGAAGCTCCTGTTTTACTTAGTTTCCAATACTGAGTTGAACTAGATATGCCCCGTTTGTGTAGGAAGCACAGTTCTCTTGTTCTGAGCTAGCTCACTGTACTGGCCCTATAGGAAACACAGTAGAGTGCAAGAGTGCCTGTTTCTCAAAAGCAGAGTGTTTTTCTTGTAAGGCCGACTGGGGTTCAATACAACTTCCTAAACGGAGTTGATTCACACTGAGTTTCAAGTTCTAGCATTAAGTGTTAATTCAGGGTAAGAACACCTCTATTGTGCTATTCTGGCCATAAACAGTGCAAATAGCACTCGTGTCTGTTCCCAGCAAATACAGTGTATTGGACTGAAGAGAAGCTCCTGTTTTACTTAGTTTCCAATACTGAGTTGAACTAGATATGCCCCGTTTGTGTAGGAAGCACAGTTCTCTTGTTCTGAGCTAGCTCACTGTACTGGCCCTATAGGAAACACAGTAGAGTGCAAGAGTGCCTGTTTCTCAAAAGCAGAGTGTTTTTCTTGTAAGGCCGACTGGGGTTCAATACAACTTCCTAAACGGAGTTGATTCACACTGAGTTTCAAGTTCTAGCATTAAGTGTTAATTCAGGGTAAGAACACCACTAGTGTGCTATTCTGGCCATAAACAGTGCAAATAGCACTCGCGTCTGTTCCCAGCAAATACAGTGTATTGGACTGAAGAGAAGCTCCTGTTTTACTTAGTTTCCAATACTGAGTTGAACTAGATATGCCCCGTTTGTGTAGGAAGCACAGTTCTCTTGTTCTGAGCTAGCTCACTGTACTGGCCCTATAGGAAACACAGTAGAGTGCAAGAGTGCCTGTTTCTCAAAAGCAGAGTGTTTTTCTTGTAAGGCCGACTGGGGTTGAATACAACTTCCTAAACGGAGTTGATTCACACTGAGTTTCAAGTTCTAGCATTAAGTGTTAATTCAGGGTAAGAACACCACTATTGTGCTATTCTGGCCATAAACAGTGCAAATAGCACTCGAGTCTGTTCCCAGCAAATACAGTGTATTGGACTGAAGAGAAGCTCCTGTTTTACTTAGTTTCCAATACTGAGTTGAACTAGATATGCCCCGTTTGTGTAGGAAGCACAGTTCTCTTGTTCTGAGCTAGCTCACTGTACTGGCCCTATAGGAAACACAGTAGAGTGCAAGAGTGCCTGTTTCTCAAAAGCAGAGTGTTTTTCTTGTAAGGCCGACTGGGGTTCAATACAACTTCCTAAACGGAGTTGATTCACACTGAGTTTCAAGTTCTAGCATTAAGTGTTAATTCAGGGTAAGAACACCACTATTGTGCTATTCTGGACATAAACAGTGCAAATAGCACTCGCGTCTGTTCCCAGCAAATACAGTGTATTGGACTGAAGAGAAGCTCCTGTTTTACTTAGTTTCCAATACTGAGTTGAACTAGATATGCCCCGTTTGTGTAGGAAGCACAGTTCTCTTGTTCTGAGCTAGCTCACTGTACTGGCCCTATAGGAAACACAGTAGAGTGCAAGAGTGCCTGTTTCTCAAAAGCAGAGTGTTTTTCTTGTAAGGCCGACTGGGGTTCAATACAACTTCCTAAACGGAGTTGATTCACACTGAGTTTCAAGTTCTAGCATTAAGTGTTAATTCAGGGTAAGAACACCACTAGTGTGCTATTCTGGCCATAAACAGTGCAAATAGCACTCGCGTCTGTTCCCAGCAAATACAGTGTATTGGACTGAAGAGAAGCTCCTGTTTTACTTAGTTTCCAATACTGAGTTGAACTAGATAACCCCGTTTGTGTAGGAAGCACAGTTCTCTTGTGTCTGAGCTAGCTCACTGTACTGGCCCTATAGGAAACACAGTAGAGTGCAAGAGTGCCTGTTTCTCAAAAGCAGAGTGTTTTTCTTGTAAGGCCGACTGGGGTTCAATACAACTTCCTAAACGGAGTTGATTCACACTGAGTTTCAAGTTCTAGCATTAAGTGTTAATTCAGGGTAAGACCACCACTATTGTGCTATTCTGGACATAAACAGTGCAAATAGCACTCGGGTCTGTTCCCAGCAAATACAGTGTATTGGACTGAAGAGAAGCTCCTGTTTTACTTAGTTTCCAATACTGAGTTGAACTAGATATGCCCCGTTTGTGTAGGAAGCACAGTTCTCTTGTTCTGAGCTAGCTCACTGTACTGGCCCTATAGGAAACACAGTAGAGTGCAAGAGTGCCTGTTTCTCAAAAGCAGAGTGTTTTTCTTGTAAGGCCGACTGGGGTTCAATACAACTTCCTAAACGGAGTTGATTCACACTGAGTTTCAAGTTCTAGCATTAAGTGTTAATTCAGGGTAAGAACACCACTATTGTGCTATTCTGGCCATAAACAGTGCAAATAGCACTCGCGTCTGTTCCCAGCAAATACAGTGTATTGGACTGAAGAGAAGCTCCTGTTTTACCTAGTTTCCAATACTGAGTTGAACTAGATAACCCCGTTTGTGTAGGAAGCACAGTTCTCTTGTTCTGAGCTAGCTCACTGTACTGGCCCTATAGGAAACACAGTAGAGTGCAAGAGTGCCTGTTTCTCAAAAGCAGAGTGTTTTTCTTGTAAGGCCGACTGGGGTTCAATACAACTTCCTAAACGGAGTTGAATCACACTGAGTTTCAAGTTCTAGCATTAAGTGTTAATTCAGGGTAAGAACACCACTAGTGTGCTATTCTGGCCATAAACAGTGCAAATAGCACTCGCGTCTGTTCCCAGCAAATACAGTGTATTGGACTGAAGAGAAGCTCCTGTTTTACTTAGTTTCCAATACTGAGTTGAACTAGATATGCCCCGTTTGTGTAGGAAGCACAGTTCTCTTGTTCTGAGCTAGCTCACTGTACTGGCGCTATAGGAAACACAGTAGAGTGCAAGAGTGCCTGTTTCTCAAAAGCAGAGTGTTTTTCTTGTAAGGCCGACTGGGGTTCAATACAACTTCCTAAACGGAGTTGATTCACACTGAGTTTCAAGTTCTAGCATTAAGTGTTAATTCAGGGTAAGAACACCACTATTGTGCTATTCTGGCCATAAACAGTGCAAATAGCACTCGCGTCTGTTCCCAGCAAATACAGTGTATTGGACTGAAGAGAAGCTCCTGTTTTACTTAGTTTCCAATACTGAGTTGAACTAGATATGCCCCGTTTGTGTAGGAAGCACAGTTCTCTTGTTCTGAGCTAGCTCACTGTACTGGCCCTATAGGAAACACAGTAGAGGGCAAGAGTGCCTGTTTCTCAAAAGCAGAGTGTTTTTCTTGTAAGGCCGACTGGGGTTCAATACAACTTCCTAAACGGAGTTGATTCACACTGAGTTTCAAGTTCTAGCATTAAGTGTTAATTCAGGGTAAGAACACCACTATTGTGCTATTCTGGCCATAAACAGTGCAAATAGCACTCGCGTCTGTTCCCAGCAAATACAGTGTATTGGACTGAAGAGAAGCTCCTGTTTTACTTAGTTTCCAATACTGAGTTGAACTAGATAACCCCGTTTGTGTAGGAAGCACAGTTCTCTTGTTCTGAGCTAGCTCACTGTACTGGCCCTATAGGAAACACAGTAGAGTGCAAGAGTGCCTGTTTCTCAAAAGCAGAGTGTTTTTCTTGTAAGGCCGACTGGGGTTCAATACAACTTCCTAAACGGAGTTGATTCACACTGAGTTTCAAGTTCTAGCATTATGTGTTAATTCAGGGTAAGAACACCACTAGTGTGCTATTCTGGCCATGAACAGTGCAAATAGCACTCGCGTCTGTTCCCAGCAAATACAGTGTATTGGACTGAAGAGAAGCTCCTGTTTTACTTAGTTTCCAATACTGAGTTGAACTAGATATGTCCCGTTTGTGTAGGAAGCACAGTTCTCTTGTTCTGAGCTAGCTCACTGTACTGGCCCTATAGGAAACACAGTAGAGTGCAAGAGTGCCTGTTTCTCAAAAGCAGAGTGTTTTTCTTGTAAGGCCGACTGGGGTTCAATACAACTTCCTAAACGGAGTTGATTCACACTGAGTTTCAAGTTCTAGCATTAAGTGTTAATTCAGGGTAAGAACACCACTATTGTGCTATTCTGGCCATAAACAGTGCAAATAGCACTCGCGTCTGTTCCCAGCAAATACAGTGTATTGGACTGAAGAGAAGCTCCTGTTTTACTTAGTTTCCAATACTGAGTTGAACTAGATATGCCCCGTTTGTGTAGGAAGCACAGTTCTCTTGTTCTGAGCTAGCTCACTGTACTGGCCCTATAGGAAACACAGTAGAGTGCAAGAGTGCCTGTTTCTCAAAAGCAGAGTGTTTTTCTTGTAAGGCCGACTGGGGTTCAATACAACTTCCTAAACGGAGTTGATTCACACTGAGTTTCAAGTTCTAGCATTAAGTGTTAATTCAGGGTAAGAACTCCTCTATTGTGCTATTCTGGCCATAAACAGTGCAAATAGCACTCGCGTCTGTTCCCAGCAAATACAGTGTATTGGACTGAAGAGAAGCTCCTGTTTTACTTAGTTTCCAATACTGAGTTGAACTAGATATGCCCCGTTTGTGTAGGAAGCACAGTTCTCTTGTTCTGAGCTAGCTCACTGTACTGGCCCTATAGGAAACACAGTAGAGTGCAAGAGTGCCTGTTTCTCAAAAGCAGAGTGTTTTTCTTGTAAGGCCGACTGGGGTTCAATACAACTTCCTAAACGGAGTTGATTCACACTGAGTTTCAAGTTCTAGCATTAAGTGTTAATTCAGGGTAAGAACACCTCTATTGTGCTATTCTGGCCATAAACAGTGCAAATAGCACTCGTGTCTGTTCCCAGCAAATACAGTGTATTGGACTGAAGAGAAGCTCCTGTTTTACTTAGTTTCCAATACTGAGTTGAACTAGATATGCCCCGTTTGTGTAGGAAGCACAGTTCTCTTGTTCTGAGCTAGCTCACTGTACTGGCCCTATAGGAAACACAGTAGAGTGCAAGAGTGCCTGTTTCTCAAAAGCAGAGTGTTTTTCTTGTAAGGCCGACTGGGGTTCAATACAACTTCCTAAACGTAGTTGATTCACACTGAGTTTCAAGTTCTAGCATTAAGTGTTAATTCAGGGTAAGAACACCACTAGTGTGCTATTCTGGCCATAAACAGTGCAAATAGCACTCGCGTCTGTTCCCAGCAAATACAGTGTATTGGACTGAAGAGAAGCTCCTGTTTTACTTAGTTTCCAATACTGAGTTGAACTAGATATGCCCCGTTTGTGTAGGAAGCACAGTTCTCTTGTTCTGAGCTAGCTCACTGTACTGGCCCTATAGGAAACACAGTAGAGTGCAAGAGTGCCTGTTTCTCAAAAGCAAAGTGTTTTTCTTGTAAGGCCGACTGGGGTTCAATACAACTTCCTAAACGGAGTTGATTCACACTGAGTTTCAAGTTCTAGCATTAAGTGTTAATTCAGGGTAAGAACACCACTATTGTGCTATTCTGGACATAAACAGTGCAAATAGCACTCGCGTCTGTTCCCAGCAAATACAGTGTATTGGACTGAAGAGAAGCTCCTGTTTTACTTAGTTTCCAATACTGAGTTGAACTAGATATGCCCCGTTTGTGTAGGAAGCACAGTTCTCTTGTTCTGAGCTAGCTCACTGTACTGGCCCTATAGGAAACACAGTAGAGTGCAAGAGTGCCTGTTTCTCAAAAGCAGAGTGTTTTTCTTGTAAGGCCGACTGGGGTTCAATACAACTTCCTAAACGGAGTTGATTCACACTGAGTTTCAAGTTCTAGCATTAAGTGTTAATTCAGGGTAAGAACACCACTAGTGTGCTATTCTGGCCATAAACAGTGCAAATAGCACTCGCGTCTGTTCCCAGCAAATACAGTGTATTGGACTGAAGAGAAGCTCCTGTTTTACTTAGTTTCCAATACTGAGTTGAACTAGATAACCCCGTTTGTGTAGGAAGCACAGTTCTCTTGTGTCTGAGCTAGCTCACTGTACTGGCCCTATAGGAAACACAGTAGAGTGCAAGAGTGCCTGTTTCTCAAAAGCAGAGTGTTTTTTTTGTAAGGCCGACTGGGGTTCAATACAACTTCCTAAACGGAGTTGATTCACACTGAGTTTCAAGTTCTAGCATTAAGTGTTAATTCAGGGTAAGACCACCACTATTGTGCTATTCTGGACATAAACAGTGCAAATAGCACTCGGGTCTGTTCCCAGCAAATACAGTGTATTGGACTGAAGAGAAGCTCCTGTTTTACTTAGTTTCCAATACTGAGTTGAACTAGATATGCCCCGTTTGTGTAGGAAGCACAGTTCTCTTGTTCTGAGCTAGCTCACTGTACTGGCCCTTTAGGAAACGCAGTAGAGTGCAAGAGTGCCTGTTTCTCAAAAGCAGAGTGTTTTTCTTGTAAGGCCGACTGGGGTTCAATACAACTTCCTAAACGGAGTTGATTCACACTGAGTTTCAAGTTCTAGCATTAAGTGTTAATTCAGGGTAAGAACACCACTATTGTGCTATTCTGGCCATAAACAGTGCAAATAGCACTCGCGTCTGTTCCCAGCAAATACAGTGTATTGGACTGAAGAGAAGCTCCTGTTTTACCTAGTTTCCAATACTGAGTTGAACTAGATAACCCCGTTTGTGTAGGAAGCACAGTTCTCTTGTTCTGAGCTAGCTCACTGTACTGGCCCTATAGGAAACACAGTAGAGTGCAAGAGTGCCTGTTTCTCAAAAGCAGAGTGTTTTTCTTGTAAGGCCGACTGGGGTTCAATACAACTTCCTAAACGGAGTTGAATCACACTGAGTTTCAAGTTCTAGCATTAAGTGTTAATTCAGGGTAAGAACACCACTAGTGTGCTATTCTGGCCATAAACAGTGCAAATAGCACTCGCGTCTGTTCCCAGCAAATACAGTGTATTGGACTGAAGAGAAGCTCCTGTTTTACTTAGTTTCCAATACTGAGTTGAACTAGATATGCCCCGTTTGTGTAGGAAGCACAGTTCTCTTGTTCTGAGCTAGCTCACTGTACTGGCGCTATAGGAAACACAGTAGAGTGCAAGAGTGCCTGTTTCTCAAAAGCAGAGTGTTTTTCTTGTAAGGCCGACTGGGGTTCAATACAACTTCCTAAACGGAGTTGATTCACACTGAGTTTCAAGTTCTAGCATTAAGTGTTAATTCAGGGTAAGAACACCACTAGTGTGCTATTCTGGCCATAAACAGTGCAAATAGCACTCGCGTCTGTTCCCAGCAAATACAGTGTATTGGACTGAAGAGAAGCTCCTGTTTTACTTAGTTTCCAATACTGAGTTGAACTAGATATGCCCCGTTTGTGTAGGAAGCACAGTTCTCTTGTTCTGAGCTAGCTCACTGTACTGGCCCTATAGGAAACACAGTAGAGGGCAAGAGTGCCTGTTTCTCAAAAGCAGAGTGTTTTTCTTGTAAGGCCGACTGGGGTTCAATACAACTTCCTAAACGGAGTTGATTCACACTGAGTTTCAAGTTCTAGCATTAAGTGTTAATTCAGGGTAAGAACACCACTATTGTGCTATTCTGGCCATAAACAGTGCAAATAGCACTCGCGTCTGTTCCCAGCAAATACAGTGTATTGGACTGAAGAGAAGCTCCTGTTTTACTTAGTTTCCAATACTGAGTTGAACTAGATAACCCCGTTTGTGTAGGAAGCACAGTTCTCTTGTTCTGAGCTAGCTCACTGTACTGGCCCTATAGGAAACACAGTAGAGTGCAAGAGTGCCTGTTTCTCAAAAGCAGAGTGTTTTTCTTGTAAGGCCGACTGGGGTTCAATACAACTTCCTAAACGGAGTTGATTCACACTGAGTTTCAAGTTCTAGCATTATGTGTTAATTCAGGGTAAGAACACCACTATTGTGCTATTCTGGCCATAAACAGTGCAAATAGCACTCGCGTCTGTTCCCAGCAAATACAGTGTATTGGACTGAAGAGAAGCTCCTGTTTTACTTAGTTTCCAATACTGAGTTGAACTAGATATGCCCCGTTTGTGTAGGAAGCACAGTTCTCTTGTTCTGAGCTAGCTCACTGTACTGGCCCTATAGGAAACACAGTAGAGTGCAAGAGTGCCTGTTTCTCAAAAGCAGAGTGTTTTTCTTGTAAGGCCGACTAGGGTTCAATACAACTTCCTAAACGGAGTTGATTCACACTGAGTTTCAAGTTCTAGCATTAAGTGTTAATTCAGGGTAAGAACACCACTAGTGTGCTATTCTGGCCATAAACAGTGCAAATAGCGCTCGCGTCTGTTCCCAGCAAATACAGTGTATTGGACTGAAGAGAAGCTCCTGTTTTACTTAGTTTCCAATACTGAGTTGAACTAGATATGCCCCGTTTGTGTAGGAAGCACAGTTCACTTGTTCTGAGCTAGCTCACTGTACTGGCCCTATAGGAAACACAGTAGAGTGCAAGAGTGCCTGTTTCTCAAAAGCAGAGTGTTTTTCTTGTAAGGCCGACTGGGGTTCAATACAACTTCCTAAACGGAGTTGATTCACACTGAGTTTCAAGTTCTAGCATTAAGTGTTAATTCAGGGTAAGAACACAACTAGTGTGCTATTCTGGCCATAAACAGTGCAAATAGCACTCGCGTCTGTTCCCAGCAAATACAGTGTATTGGACTGAAGAGAAGCTCCTGTTTTACTTAGTTTCCAATACTGAGTTGAACTAGATATGCCCCGTTTGTGTAGGAAGCACAGTTCTCTTGTTCTGAGCTAGCTCACTGTACTGGCCCTATAGGAAACGCAGTAGAGTGCAAGAGTGCCTGTTTCTCAAAAGCAGAGTGTTTTTCTTGTAAGGCCTACTGGGGTTCAATACAACTTCCTAAACGGAGTTGATTCACACTGAGTTTCAAGTTCTAGCATTAAGTGTTAATTCAGGGTAAGAACACCACTAGTGTGCTATTCTGGCCATAAACAGTGCAAATAGCACTCGCGTCTGTTCCCAGCAAATACAGTGTATTGGACTGAAGAGAAGCTCCTCTTTTACTTAGTTTCCAATACTGAGTTGAACTAGATAACCCCGTTTGTGTAGGAAGCACAGTTCTCTTGTTCTGAGCTAGCTCACTGTACTGGCCCTATAGGAAACACAGTAGAGTGCAAGAGTGCCTGTTTCTCAAAAGCAGAGTGTTTTTCTTGTAAGGCCGACTGGGGTTCAATACAACTTCCTAAACGGAGTTGATTCACACTGAGTTTCAAGTTCTAGCATTAAGTGTTAATTCAGGGTAAGAACACCACTAGTATGCTATTCTGGCCATAAACAGTGCAAATAGCACTCGCGTCTGTTCCCAGCAAATACAGTGTATTGGACTGAAGAGAAGCTCCTGTTTTACTTAGTTTCCAATACTGAGTTGAACTAGATATGCCCCGTTTGTGTAGTAAGCACAGTTCTCTTGTTCTGAGCTAGCTCACTGTACTGGCCCTATAGGAAACACAGTAGAGTGCAAGAGTGCCTGTTTCTCAAAAGCAGAGTGTTTTTCTTGTAAGGCCGACTGGGGTTCAATACAACTTCCTAAACGGAGTTGATTCACACTGAGTTTCAAGTTCTAGCATTAAGTGTTAATTCAGGGTAAGAACACCACTAGTGTGCTATTCTGGCCATAAACAGTGCAAATAGCACTCGCGTCTGTTCCCAGCAAATACAGTGTATTGGACTGAAGAGAAGCTCCTGTTTTACTTAGTTGCCAATACTGAGTTGAACTAGATAACCCCGTTTGTGTAGGAAGCACAGTTCTCTTGTTCTGAGCTAGCTCACTGTACTGGCCCTATAGGAAACACAGTAGAGTGCAAGAGTGCCTGTTTCTCAAAAGCAGAGTGTTTTTCTTGTAAGGCCGACTGGGGTTCAATACAACTTCCTAAACGGAGTTGATTCACACTGAGTTTCAAGTTCTAGCATTAAGTGTTAATTCAGGGTAAGAACACCACTAGTGTGCTATTCTGGCCATAAACAGTGCAAATAGCACTCCTGTCTGTTCCCAGCAAATACAGTGTATTGGACTGAAGAGAAGCTCCTGTTTTACTTAGTTTCCAATACTGAGTTGAACTAGATATGTCCCGTTTGTGTAGGAAGCACAGTTCTCTTGTTCTGAGCTAGCTCACTGTACTGGCCCTATAGGAAACACAGTAGAGTGCAAGAGTGCCTGTTTCTCAAAAGCAGAGTGTTTTTCTTGTAAGGCCGACTGGGGTTCAATACAACTTCCTAAACGGAGTTGATTCACACTGAGTTTCAAGTTCTAGCATTAAGTGTTAATTCAGGGTAAGAACACCACTAGTGTGCTATTCTGGCCATAAACAGTGCAAATAGCACTCGCGTCTGTTCCCAGCAAATACAGTGTATTGGACTGAAGAGAAGCTCCTGTTTTACTTAGTTTCCAATACTGAGTTGAACTAGATATGCCCCGTTTGTGTAGGAAGCACAGTTCTCTTGTTCTGAGCTAGCTCACTGTACTGGCCCTATAGGAAACACAGTAGAGTGCAAGAGTGCCTGTTTCTCAAAAGCAGAGTGTTTTTCTTGTAAGGCCGACTGGGGTTCAATACAACTTCCTAAACGGAGTTGATTCACACTGAGTTTCAAGTTCTAGCATTAAGTGTTAATTCAGGGTAAGAACACCACTAGTGTGCTATTCTGGCCATAAACAGTGCAAATAGCACTCGCGTCTGTTCCCAGCAAATACAGTGTATTGGACTGAAGAGAAGCTCCTGTTTTACTTAGTTTCCAATACTGAGTTGAACTAGATATGAACCGTTTGTGTAGGAAGCACAGTTCTCTTGTTCTGAGCTAGCTCACTGTACTGGCCCTATAGGAAACACAGTAGAGTGCAAGAGTGACTGTTTCTCAAAAGCAGAGTGTTTTTCTTGTAAGGCCGACTGGGGTTCAATACAACTTCCTAAACGGAGTTGATTCACACTGAGTTTCAAGTTCTAGCATTAAGTGTTAATTCAGGGTAAGAACACCACTAGTGTGCTATTCTGGCCATAAACAGTGCAAATAGCGCTCGCGTCTGTTCCCAGCAAATACAGTGTATTGGACTGAAGAGAAGCTCCTGTTTTACTTAGTTTCCAATACTGAGTTGAACTAGATATGCCCCGTTTGTGTAGGAAGCACAGTTCTCTTGTTCTGAGCTAGCTCACTGTACTGGCCCTATAGGAAACGCAGTAGAGTGCAAGAGTGCCTGTTTCTCAAAAGCAGAGTGTTTTTCTTCTAAGGCCGACTGGGGTTCAATACAACTTCCTAAACGGAGTTGATTCACACTGAGTTTCAAGTTCTAGCATTAAGTGTTAATTCAGGGTAAGAACACCACTAGTGTGCTATTCTGGCCATAAACAGTGCAAATAGCACTCGCGTCTGTTCCCAGCAAATACAGTGTATTGGACTGAAGAGAAGCTCCTGTTTTACTTAGTTGCCAATACTGAGTTGAACTAGATAACCCCGTTTGTGTAGGAAGCACAGTTCTCTTGTTCTGAGCTAGCTCACTGTACTGGCCCTATAGGAAACACAGTAGAGTGCAAGAGTGCCTGTTTCTCAAAAGCAGAGTGTTTTTCTTGTAAGGCCGACTGGGGTTCAATACAACTTCCTAAACGGAGTTGATTCACACTGAGTTTCAAGTTCTAGCATTAAGTGTTAATTCAGGGTAAGAACACCACTATTGTGCTATTCTGGCCATAAACAGTGCAAATAGCACTCCTGTCTGTTCCCAGCAAATACAGTGTATTGGACTGAAGAGAAGCTCCTGTTTTACTTAGTTTCCAATACTGAGTTGAACTAGATATGCCCCGTTTGTGTAGGAAGCACAGTTCTCTTGTTCTGAGCTAGCTCACTGTACTGGCCCTATAGGAAACACAGTAGAGTGCAAGAGTGCCTGTTTCTCAAAAGCAGAGTGTTTTTCTTGTAAGGCCGACTGGGGTTCAATACAACTTCCTAAACGGAGTTGATTCACACTGAGTTTCAAGTTCTAGCATTAAGTGTTAATTCAGGGTAAGAACACCACTAGTGTGCTATTCTGGCCATAAACAGTGCAAATAGCACTCGCGTCTGTTCCCAGCAAATACAGTGTATTGGACTGAAGAGAAGCTCCTGTTTTACTTAGTTTCCAATACTGAGTTGAACTAGATATGCCCCGTTTGTGTAGGAAGCACAGTTCTCTTGTTCTGAGCTAGCTCACTGTACTGGCCCTATAGGAAACACAGTAGAGTGCAAGAGTGCCTGTTTCTCAAAAGCAGAGTGTTTTTCTTGTAAGGCCGACTGGGGTTCAATACAACTTCCTAAACGGAGTTGATTCACACTGAGTTTCAAGTTCTAGCATTAAGTGTTAATTCAGGGTAAGAACACCACTAGTGTGCTATTCTGGCCATAAACAGTGCAAATAGCACTCGCGTCTGTTCCCAGCAAATACAGTGTATTGGACTGAAGAGAAGCTCCTGTTTTACTTAGTTTCCAATACTGAGTTGAACTAGATATGCCCCGTTTGTGTAGGAAGCACAGTTCTCTTGTTCTGAGCTAGCTCACTGTACTGGCCCTATAGGAAACACAGTAGAGTGCAAGAGTGACTGTTTCTCAAAAGCAGAGTGTTTTTCTTGTAAGGCCGACTGGGGTTCAATACAACTTCCTAAACGGAGTTGATTCACACTGAGTTTCAAGTTCTAGCATTAAGTGTTAATTCAGGGTAAGAACACCACTAGTGTGCTATTCTGGCCATAAACAGTGCAAATAGCGCTCGCGTCTGTTCCCAGCAAATACAGTGTATTGGACTGAAGAGAAGCTCCTGTTTTACTTAGTTTCCAATACTGAGTTGAACTAGATATGCCCCGTTTGTGTAGGAAGCACAGTTCTCTTGTTCTGAGCTAGCTCACTGTACTGGCCCTATAGGAAACACAGTAGAGTGCAAGAGTGCCTGTTTCTCAAAAGCAGAGTGTTTTTCTTGTAAGGCCGACTGGGGTTCAATACAACTTCCTAAACGGAGTTGATTCACACTGAGTTTCAAGTTCTAGCATTAAGTGTTAATTCAGGGTAAGAACACCACTATTGTGCTATTCTGGCCATAAACAGTGCAAATAGCACTCGCGTCTGTTCCCAGCAAATACAGTGTATTGGCCTGAAGAGAAGCTCCTGTTTTACTTAGTTTCCAATACTGAGTTGAACTAGATATGCCCCGTTTGTGTAGGAAGCACAGTTCTCTTGTTCTGAGCTAGCTCACTGTACTGGCCCTATAGGAAACACAGTAGAGTGCAAGAGTGCCTGTTTCTCAAAAGCAGAGTGTTTTTCTTGTAAGGCCGACTGGGGTTCAATACAACTTCCTAAACGGAGTTGATTCACACTGAGTTTCAAGTTCTAGCATTAAGTGTTAATTCAGGGTAAGAACACCACTAGTGTGCTATTCTGGCCATAAACAGTGCAAATAGCACTCGCGACTGTTCCCAGCAAATACAGTGTATTGGACTGAAGAGAAGCTCCTGTTTTACTTAGTTTCCAATACTGAGTTGAACTAGATATGCCCCGTTTGTGTAGGAAGCACAGTTCTCTTGTTCTGAGCTAGCTCACTGTACTGGCCCTATAGGAAACACAGTAGAGTGCAAGAGTGCCTGTTTCTCAAAAGCAGAGTGTTTTTCTTGCAAGGCCGACTGGGGTTCAATACAACTTCCTAAACGGAGTTGATTCACACTGAGTTTCAAGTTCTAGCATTAAGTGTTAATTCAGGGTAAGAACACCACTAGTGTGCTATTCTGGCCATAAACAGTGCAAATAGCACTCGCGTCTGTTCCCAGCAAATACAGTGTATTGGACTGAAGAGAAGCTCCTGTTTTACTTAGTTTCCAATACTGAGTTGAACTAGATATGCCCCGTTTGTGTAGGAAGCACAGTTCTCTTGTTCTGAGCTAGCTCACTGTACTGGCCCTATAGGAAACACAGTAGAGTGCAAGAGTGCCTGTTTCTCAAAAGCAGAGTGTTTTTCTTGTAAGGCCGACTGGGGTTCAATACAACTTCCTAAACGGAGTTGATTCACACTGAGTTTCAAGTTCTAGCATTAAGTGTTAATTCAGGGTAAGAACACCACTATTGTGCTATTCTGGCCATAAACAGTGCAAATAGCACTCGCGTCTGTTCCCAGCAAATACAGTGTTGGACTGAAGAGAAGCTCCTGTTTTACTTAGTTTCCAATACTGAGTTGAACTAGATATGCCCCGTTTGTGTAGGAAGCACAGTTCTCTTGTTCTGAGCTAGCTCACTGTACTGGCCCTATAGGAAACACAATAGAGTGCAAGAGTGCCTGTTTCTCAAAAGCAGAGTGTTTTTCTTGTAAGGCCGACTGGGGTTCAATACAACTTCCTAAACGGAGTTGATTCACACTGAGTTTCAAGTTCTAGCATTAAGTGTTAATTCAGGGTAAGAACACCACTATTGTGCTATTCTGGCCATAAACAGTGCAAATAGCACTCGCGTCTGTTCCCAGCAAATACAGTGTATTGGCCTGAAGAGAAGCTCCTGTTTTACTTAGTTTCCAATACTGAGTTGAACTAGATATGCCCCGTTTGTGTAGGAAGCACAGTTCTCTTGTTCTGAGCTAGCTCACTGTACTGGCCCTATAGGAAACACAGTAGAGTGCAAGAGTGCCTGTTTCTCAAAAGCAGAGTGTTTTTCTTGTAAGGCCGACTGGGGTTCAATACAACTTCCTAAACGGAGTTGATTCACACTGAGTTTCAAGTTCTAGCATTAAGTGTTAATTCAGGGTAAGAACACCACTAGTGTGCTATTCTGGACATAAACAGTGCAAATAGCACTCGCGTCTGTTCCCAGCAAATACAGTGTATTGGACTGAAGAGAAGCTCCTGTTTTACTTAGTTTCCAATACTGAGTTGAAGTAGATATGCCCCGTTTGTGTAGGAAGCACAGTTCTCTTGTTCTGAGCTAGCTCACTGTACTGGCCCTATAGGAAACACAGTAGAGTGCAAGAGTGCCTGTTTCTCAAAAGCAGAGTGTTTTTCCTGTAAGGCCGACTGGGGTTCAATACAACTTCCTAAACGGAGTTGATTCACACTGAGTTTCAAGTTCTAGCATTAAGTGTTAATTCAGGGTAAGAACACCACTAGTGTGCTATTCTGGCCATAAACAGTGCAAATAGCACTCGCGTCTGTTCCCAGCAAATACAGTGTATTGGACTGAAGAGAAGCTCCTGTTTTACTTAGTTTCCAATACTGAGTTGAACTAGATATGCCCCGTTTGTGTAGGAAGCACAGTTCTCTTGTTCTGAGCTAGCTCACTGTACTGGCCCTATAGGAAACACAGTAGAGTGCAAGAGTGACTGTTTCTCAAAAGCAGAGTGTTTTTCTTGTAAGGCCGACTGGGGTTCAATACAACTTCCTAAACGGAGTTGATTCACACTGAGTTTCAAGTTCTAGCATTAAGTGTTAATTCAGGGTAAGAACACCACTAGTGTGCTATTCTGGCCATAAACAGTGCAAATAGCGCTCGCGTCTGTTCCCAGCAAATACAGTGTATTGGACTGAAGAGAAGCTCCTGTTTTACTTAGTTTCCAATACTGAGTTGAACTAGATATGCCCCGTTTGTGTAGGAAGCACAGTTCTCTTGTTCTGAGCTAGCTCACTGTACTGGCCCTATAGGAAACACAGTAGAGTGCAAGAGTGCCTGTTTCTCAAAAGCAGAGTGTTTTTCCTGTAAGGCCGACTGGGGTTCAATACAACTTCCTAAACGGAGTTGATTCACACTGAGTTTCAAGTTCTAGCATTAAGTGTTAATTCAGGGTAAGAACACCACTAGTGTGCTATTCTGGCCATAAACAGTGCAAATAGCACTCGCGTCTGTTCCCAGCAAATACAGTGTATTGGACTGAAGAGAAGCTCCTGTTTTACTTAGTTTCCAATACTGAGTTGAACTAGATATGCCCCGTTTGTGTAGGAAGCACAGTTCTCTTGTTCTGAGCTAGCTCACTGTACTGGCCCTATAGGAAACACAGTAGAGTGCAAGAGTGACTGTTTCTCAAAAGCAGAGTGTTTTTCTTGTAAGGCCGACTGGGGTTCAATACAACTTCCTAAACGGAGTTGATTCACACTGAGTTTCAAGTTCTAGCATTAAGTGTTAATTCAGGGTAAGAACACCACTAGTGTGCTATTCTGGCCATAAACAGTGCAAATAGCGCTCGCGTCTGTTCCCAGCAAATACAGTGTATTGGACTGAAGAGAAGCTCCTGTTTTACTTAGTTTCCAATACTGAGTTGAACTAGATATGCCCCGTTTGTGTAGGAAGCACAGTTCTCTTGTTCTGAGCTAGCTCACTGTACTGGCCCTATAGGAAACACAGTAGAGTGCAAGAGTGCCTGTTTCTCAAAAGCAGAGTGTTTTTCTTGTAAGGCCGACTGGGGTTCAATACAACTTCCTAAACGGAGTTGATTCACACTGAGTTTCAAGTTCTAGCATTAAGTGTTAATTCAGGGTAAGAACACCACTATTGTGCTATTCTGGCCATAAACAGTGCAAATAGCACTCGCGTCTGTTCCAGGAAATACAGTGTTGGACTGAAGAGAAGCTCCTGTTTTACTTAGTTTCCAATACTGAGTTGAACTAGATATGCCCCGTTTGTGTAGGAAGCACAGTTCTCTTGTTCTGAGCTAGCTCACTGTACTGGCCCTATAGGAAACACAGTAGAGTGCAAGAGTGCCTGTTTCTCAAAAGCAGAGTGTTTTTCTTGTAAGGCCGACTGGGGTTCAATACAACTTCCTAAACGGAGTTGATTCACACTGAGTTTCAAGTTCTAGCATTAAGTGTTAATTCAGGGTAAGAACACCACTATTGTGCTATTCTGGCCATAAACAGTGCAAATAGCACTCGCGTCTGTTCCCAGCAAATACAGTGTTGGACTGAAGAGAAGCTCCTGTTTTACTTAGTTTCCAATACTGAGTTGAACTAGATATGCCCCGTTTGTGTAGGAAGCACAGTTCTCTTGTTCTGAGCTAGCTCACTGTACTGGCCCTATAGGAAACACAGTAGAGTGCAAGAGTGCCTGTTTCTCAAAAGCAGAGTGTTTTTCTTGTAAGGCCGACTGGGGTTCAATACAACTTCCTAAACGGAGTTGATTCACACTGAGTTTCAAGTTCTAGCATTAAGTGTTAATTCAGGGTAAGAACACCACTAGTGTGCTATTCTGGCCATAAACAGTGCAAATAGCACTCGCGACTGTTCCCAGCAAATACAGTGTATTGGCCTGAAGAGAAGCTCCTGTTTTACTTAGTTTCCAATACTGAGTTGAACTAGATATGCCCCGTTTGTGTAGGAAGCACAGTTCTCTTGTTCTGAGCTAGCTCACTGTACTGGCCCTATAGGAAACACAGTAGAGTGCAAGAGTGCCTGTTTCTCAAAAGCAGAGTGTTTTTCTTGTAAGGCCGACTGGGGTTCAATACAACTTCCTAAACGGAGTTGATTCACACTGAGTTTCAAGTTCTAGCATTAAGTGTTAATTCAGGGTAAGAACACCACTAGTGTGCTATTCTGGCCATAAACAGTGCAAATAGCACTCGCGTCTGTTCCCAGCAAATACAGTGTATTGGACTGAAGAGAAGCTCCTGTTTTACTTAGTTTCCAATACTGAGTTGAACTAGATATGCCCCGTTTGTGTAGGAAGCACAGTTCTCTTGTTCTGAGCTAGCTCACTTTACTGGCCCTATAGGAAACACAGTAGAGTGCAAGAGTGCCTGTTTCTCAAAAGCAGAGTGTTTTTCTTGTAAGGCCGACTGGGGTTCAATACAACTTCCTAAATGGAGTTGATTCACACTGAGTTTCAAGTTCTAGCATTAAGTGTTAATTCAGGGTAAGAACACCACTAGTGTGCTATTCTGGCCATAAACAGTGCAAATAGCACTCGCGTCTGTTCCCAGCAAATACAGTGTATTGGACTGAAGAGAAGCTCCTGTTTTACTTAGTTTCCAATACTGAGTTGAACTAGATATGCCCCGTTTGTGTAGGAAGCACAGTTCTCTTGTTCTGAGCTAGCTCACTGTACTGGCCCTATAGGAAACACAGTAGAGTGCAAGAGTGCCTGTTTCTCAAAAGCAGAGTGTTTTTCTTGTAAGGCCGACTGGGGTTCAATACAACTTCCTAAACGGAGTTGATTCACACTGAGTTTCAAGTTCTAGCATTAAGTGTTAATTCAGGGTAAGAACACCACTATTGTGCTATTCTGGCCATAAACAGTGCAAATAGCACTCGCGTCTGTTCCCAGCAAATACAGTGTATTGGACTGAAGAGAAGCTCCTGTTTTACTTAGTTTCCAATACTGAGTTGAACTAGATATGCCCCGTTTGTGTAGGAAGCACAGTTCTCTTGTTCTGAGCTAGCTCACTGTACTGGCCCTATAGGAAACACAGTAGAGTGCAAGAGTGCCTGTTTCTCAAAAGCAGAGTGTTTTTCTTGTAAGGCCGAATGGGGTTCAATACAACTTCCTAAACGGAGTTGATTCACACTGAGTTTCAAGTTCTAGCATTAAGTGTTAATTCAGGGTAAGAACACCACTATTGTGCTATTCTGGCCATAAACAGTGCAAATAGCACTCGCGTCTGTTCCCAGCAAATACAGTGTATTGGACTGAAGAGAAGCTCCTGTTTTACTTAGTTTCCAATACTGAGTTGAACTAGATATGCCCCGTTTGTGTAGGAAGCACAGTTCTCTTGTTCTGAGCTAGCTCACTGTACTGGCCCTATAGGAAACACAGTAGAGTGCAAGAGTGCCTGTTTCTCAAAAGCAGAGTGTTTTTCTTGTAAGGCCGACTGGGGTTCAATACAACTTCCTAAACGGAGTTGATTCACACTGAGTTTCAAGTTCTAGCATTAAGTGTTAATTCAGGGTAAGAACACCACTAGTGTGCTATTCTGGCCATAAACAGTGCAAATAGCACTCGCGTCTGTTCCCAGCAAATACAGTGTATTGGACTGAAGAGAAGCTCCTGTTTTACTTAGTTTCCAATACTGAGTTGAACTAGATATGCCCCGTTTGTGTAGGAAGCACAGTTCTCTTGTTCTGAGCTAGCTCACTGTACTGGCCCTATAGGAAACACAGTAGAGTGCAAGAGTGCCTGTTTCTCAAAAGCAGAGTGTTTTTCTTGTAAGGCCGACTGGGGTTCAATACAACTTCCTAAACGGAGTTGATTCACACTGAGTTTCATGTTCTAGCATTAAGTGTTAATTCATGGTAAGAACACCACTATTGTGGTATTATGGCCATAAACAGTGCAAATAGCACTCGCGTCTGTTCCCAGCAAATACAGTGTATTGGACTGAAGAGAAGCTCCTGTTTTACTTAGTTTCCAATACTGAGTAGAACTAGAAAAGCCGCGTTTGATTAGGAAGCACAGTTCTCTTGTTCTGAGCTAGCTCACTGTACTGGCCCTATAGGAAACACAGTAGAGTGCAAGAGTGCCTGTTTCTCAAAAGCAGAGTGTTTTTCTTGTAAGGCCGACTGGGGTTCAATACAACTTCCTAAACGGAGTTGATTCACACTGAGTTTCAAGTTCTAGCATTAAGTGTTAATTCAGGGTAAGAACACCACTAGTGTGCTATTCTGGCCATAAACAGTGCAAATAGCACTCGCGTCTGTTCCAAGCAAATACAGTGTATTGGACTGAAGAGAAACTCCTGTTTTACTTAGTTTCCAATACTGAGTTGAACTAGATATGCCCCGTTTGTGTAGGAAGCACAGTTCTCTTGTTCTGAGCTAGCTCACTGTACTGGCCCTATAGGAAACACAGTAGAGTGCAAGAGTGCCTGTTTTTCAAAAGCAGAGTGTTTTTCCTGTAAGGCCGACTGGGGTTCAATACAACTTCCTAAACGGAGTTGATTCACACTGAGTTTCATGTTCTAGCATTAAGTGTTAATTCATGGTAAGAACACCACTATTGTGGTATTATGGCCATAAACAGTGCAAATAGCACTCGCGTCTGTTCCCAGCAAATACAGTGTATTGGACTGAAGAGAAGCTCCTGTTTTACTTAGTTTCCAATACTGAGTTGAACTAGAAAAGCCCCGTTTGTGTAGGAAGCACAGTTCTCTTGTTCTGAGCTAGCTCACTGTACTGGCCCTATAGGAAACACAGTAGAGTGCAAGAGTGCCTGTTTCTCAAAAGCAGAGTGTTTTTCTTGTAAGGCCGACTGGGGTTCAATACAACTTCCTAAACGGAGTTGATTCACACTGAGTTTCAAGTTCTAGCATTAAGTGTTAATTCAGGGTAAGAACACCACTATTGTGCTATTCTGGCCATAAACAGTGCAAATAGCACTCGCGTCTGTTCCAAGCAAATACAGTGTATTGGACTGAAGAATAGCTCCTGTTTTACTTAGTTTCCAATACTGAGTTGAACTAGATATGCCCTGTTTGTGTAGGAAGCACAGTTCTCTTGTTCTGAGCTAGCTCACTGTACTGGCCCTATAGGAAACACAGTAGAGTGCAAGAGTGCCTGTTTCTCAAAAGCAGAGTGTTTTTCTTGTAGGGCGACTGGGGTTCAATACAACTTCCTAAACGGAGTTGATTCACACTGAGTTTCAAGTTCTAGCATTAAGTGTTAATTCAGGGTAAGAACACCACTAGTGTGCTATTCTGGACATAAACTGTGCAAATAGCACTCGCGTCTGTTCCCAGCAAATACAGTGTATTGGACTGAAGAGAAGCTCCTGTTTTACTTAGTTTCCAATACTGAGTTGAACTAGATATGCCCCGTTTGTGTAGGAAGCACAGTTCTCTTGTTCTGAGCTAGCTCACTCTACTGGCCCTATAGGAAACACAGTAGAGTGCAAGAGTGCCTGTTTCTCAAAAGCAGAGTGTTTTTCTTGTAAGGCCGAATGGGGTTCAATACAACTTCCTAAACGGAGTTGATTCACACTGAGTTTCAAGTTCTAGCATTAAGTGTTAATTCAGGGTAAGAACACCACTAGTGTGCTATTCTGGACATAAACAGTGCAAATAGCACTCGCGTCTGTTCCCAGCAAATACAGTGTATTGGACTGAAGAGAAGCTCCTGTTTTACTTAGTTTCCAATACTGAGTTGAACTAGATATGCCCCGTTTGTGTAGGAAGCACAGTTCTCTTGTTCTGAGCTAGCTCACTGTACTGGCCCTATAGGAAACACAGTAGAGTGCAAGAGTGCCTGTTTCTCAAAAGCAGAGTGTTTTTCTTGTAAGGCCGACTGGGGTTCAATACAACTTCCTAAACGGAGTTGATTCACACTGAGTTTCATGTTCTAGCATTAAGTGTTAATTCAGGGTAAGAACACCACTATTGTGGTATTATGGCCATAAACAGTGCAAATAGCACTCGCGTCTGTTCCCAGCAAATACAGTGTATTGGACTGAAGAGAAGCTCCTGTTTTACTTAGTTTCCAATACTGAGTTGAACTAGAAAAGCCCCGTTTGTGTAGGAAGCACAGTTCTCTTGTTCTGAGCTAGCTCACTGTACTGGCCCTATAGGAAACACAGTAGAGTGCAAGAGTGCCTGTTTCTCAAAAGCAGAGTGTTTTTCTTGTAAGGCCGACTGGGGTTCAATACAACTTCCTAAACGGAGTTGATTCACACTGAGTTTCAAGTTCTAGCATTAAGTGTTAATTCAGGGTAAGAACACCACTAGTGTGCTATTCTGGCCATAAACAGTGCAAATAGCACTCGCGTCTGTTCCAAGCAAATACAGTGTATTGGACTGAAGAGAAGCTCCTGTTTTACTTAGTTTCCAATACTGAGTTGAACTAGATATGCCCCGTTTGTGTAGGAAGCACAGTTCTCTTGTTCTGAGCTAGCTCACTGTACTGGCCCTATAGGAAACACAGTAGAGTGCAAGAGTGCCTGTTTCTCAAAAGCAGAGTGTTTTTCTTGTAAGGCCGACTGGGGTTCAATACAACTTCCTAAACGGAGTTGATTCACACTGAGTTTCAAGTTCTAGCATTAAGTGTTAATTCAGGGTAAGAACACCACTAGTGTGCTATTCTGGACATAAACAGTGCAAATAGCACTCGCGTCTGTTCCCAGCAAATACAGTGTATTGGACTGAAGAGAAGCTCCTGTTTTACTTAGTTTCCAATACTGAGTTGAACTAGATATGCCCCGTTTGTGTAGGAAGCACAGTTCTCTTGTTCTGAGCTAGCTCACTGTACTGGCCCTATAGGAAACACAGTAGAGTGCAAGAGTGCCTGTTTCTCAAAAGCAGAGTGTTTTTCTTGTAAGGCCGACTGGGGTTCAATACAACTTCCTAAACGGAGTTGATTCACACTGAGTTTCATGTTCTAGCATTAAGTGTTAATTCAGGGTAAGAACACCACTATTGTGGTATTATGGCCATAAACAGTGCAAATAGCACTCGCGTCTGTTCCCAGCAAATACAGTGTATTGGACTGAAGAGAAGCTCCTGTTTTACTTAGTTTCCAATACTGAGTTGAACTAGAAAAGCCCCGTTTGTGTAGGAAGCACAGTTCTCTTGTTCTGAGCTAGCTCACTGTACTGGCCCTATAGGAAACACAGTAGAGTGCAAGAGTGCCTGTTTCTCAAAAGCAGAGTGTTTTTCTTGTAAGGCCGACTGGGGTTCAATACAACTTCCTAAACGGAGTTGATTCACACTGAGTTTCAAGTTCTAGCATTAAGTGTTAATTCAGGGTAAGAACACCACTAGTGTGCTATTCTGGCCATAAACAGTGCAAATAGCACTCGCGTCTGTTCCAAGCAAATACAGTGTATTGGACTGAAGAGAAGCTCCTGTTTTACTTAGTTTCCAATACTGAGTTGAACTAGATATGCCCCGTTTGTGTAGGAAGCACAGTTCTCTTGTTCTGAGCTAGCTCACTGTACTGGCCCTATAGGAAACACAGTAGAGTGCAAGAGTGCCTGTTTCTCAAAAGCAGAGTGTTTTTCTTGTAAGGCCGACTGGGGTTCAATACAACTTCCTAAACGGAGTTGATTCACACTGAGTTTCAAGTTCTAGCATTAAGTGTTAATTCAGGGTAAGAACACCACTAGTGTGCTATTCTGGACATAAACAGTGCAAATAGCACTCGCGTCTGTTCCCAGCAAATACAGTGTATTGGACTGAAGAGAAGCTCCTGTTTTACTTAGTTTCCAATACTGAGTTGAACTAGATATGCCCCGTTTGTGTAGGAAGCACAGTTCTCTTGTTCTGAGCTAGCTCACTGTACTGGCCCTATAGGAAACACAGTAGAGTGCAAGAGTGCCTGTTTCTCAAAAGCAGAGTGTTTTTCTTGTAAGGCCGACTGGGGTTCAATACAACTTCCTAAACGGAGTTGATTCACACTGAGTTTCATGTTCTAGCATTAAGTGTTAATTCATGGTAAGAACACCACTATTGTGGTATTATGGCCATAAACAGTGCAAATAGCACTCGCGTCTCTTCCCAGCAAATACAGTGTATTGGACTGAAGAGAAGCTCCTGTTTTACTTAGTTTCCAATACTGAGTTGAACTAGAAAAGCCCCGTTTGTGTAGGAAGCACAGTTCTCTTGTTCTGAGCTAGCTCACTGTACTGGCCCTATAGGAAACACAGTAGAGTGCAAGAGTGCCTGTTTCTCAAAAGCAGAGTGTTTTTCTTGTAAGGCCGACTGGGGTTCAATACAACTTCCTAAACGGAGTTGATTCACACTGAGATTCAAGTTCTAGCATTAAGTGTTAATTCAGGGTAAGAACACCACTATTGTGCTATTCTGGCCATAAACAGTGCAAATAGCACTCGCGTCTGTTCCAAGCAAATACAGTGTATTGGACTGAAGAATAGCTCCTGTTTTACTTAGTTTCCAATACTGAGTTGAACTAGATATGCCCCGTTTGTGTAGGAAGCACAGTTCTCTTGTTCTGAGCTAGCTCACTGTACTGGCCCTATAGGAAACACAGTAGAGTGCAAGAGTGCCTGTTTCTCAAAAGCAGAGTGTTTTTCTTGTAGGGCGACTGGGGTTCAATACAACTTCCTAAACGGAGTTGATTCACACTGAGTTTCAAGTTCTAGCATTAAGTGTTAATTCAGGGTAAGAACACCACTAGTGTGCTATTCTGGACATAAACTGTGCAAATAGCACTCGCGTCTGTTCCCAGCAAATACAGTGTATTGGACTGAAGAGAAGCTCCTGTTTTACTTAGTTTCCAATACTGAGTTGAACTAGATATGCCCCGTTTGTGTAGGAAGCACAGTTCTCTTGTTCTGAGCTAGCTCACTGTACTGGCCCTATAGGAAACACAGTAGAGTGCAAGAGTGCCTGTTTCTCAAAAGCAGAGTGTTTTTCTTGTAAGGCCGACTGGGGTTCAATACAACTTCCTAAACGGAGTTGATTCACACTGAGTTTCAAGTTCTAGCATTAAGTGTTAATTCAGGGTAAGAACACCACTAGTGTGCTATTCTGGCCATAAACAGTGCAAATAGCACTCGCGTCTGTTCCCAGCAAATACAGTGTATTGGACTGAAGAGAAGCTCCTGTTTTACTTAGTTTCCAATACTGAGTTGAACTAGATATGCCCCATTTGTGTAGGAAGCACAGTTCTCTTGTTCTGAGCTAGCTCACTGTACTGACCCTATAGGAAACACAGTAGAGTGCAAGAGTGCCTGTTTCTCAAAAGCAGAGTGTTTTTCTTGTAAGGCCGACTGGGGTTCAATACAACTTCCTAAACGGAGTTGATTCACACTGAGTTTCAAGTTCTAGCATTAAGTGTTAATTCAGGGTAAGAACACCACTAGTGTGCTATTCTGGCCATAAACAGTGCAAATAGCACTCGCGTCTGTTCCCAGCAAATACAGTGTATTGGACTGAAGAGAAGCTCCTGTTTTACTTAGTTTCCAATACTGAGTTGAACTAGATATGCCCCGTTTGTGTAGGAAGCACAGTTCTCTTGTTCTGAGCTAGCTCACTGTACTGGCCCTATAGGAAACACAGTAGAGTGCAAGAGTGCCTGTTTCTCAAAAGCAGAGTGTTTTTCTTGTAAGGCCGAATTCGGTTCAATACAACTTCCTAAACGGAGTTGATTCACACTGAGTTTCATGTTCTAGCATTAAGTGTTAATTCATGGTAAGAACATCACTATTGTGGTATTATGGCCATAAACAGTGCAAATAGCACTCGCGTCTGTTCCCAGCAAATACAGTGTATTGGACTGAAGAGAAGCTCCTGTTTTACTTAGTTTCCAATACTGAGTTGAACTAGATATGCCCCGTTTGTGTAGGAAGCACAGTTCTCTTGTTCTGAGCTAGCTCACTGTACTGGCCCTATAGGAAACACAGTAGAGTGCAAGAGTGCCTGTTTCTCAAAAGCAGAGTGTTTTTCTTGTAAGGCCGACTGGGGTTCAATACAACTTCCTAAACGGAGTTGATTCACACTGAGTTTCAAGTTCTAGCATTAAGTGTTAATTCAGGGTAAGAACACCACTAGTGTGCTATTCTGGCCATAAACAGTGCAAATAGCACTCGCGTCTGTTCCAAGCAAATACAGTGTATTGGACTGAAGAGAAGCTCCTGTTTTACTTAGTTTCCAATACTGAGTTGAACTAGATATGCCCCGTTTGTGTAGGAAGCACAGTTCTCTTGTTCTGAGCTAGCTCACTGTACTGGCCCTATAGGAAACACAGTAGAGTGCAAGAGTGCCTGTTTCTCAAAAGCAGAGTGTTTTTCTTGTAAGGCCGACTGGGGTTCAATACAACTTCCTAAACGGAGTTGATTCACACTGAGTTTCAAGTTCTAGCATTAAGTGTTAATTCAGGGTAAGAACACCACTAGTGTGCTATTCTGGACATAAACAGTGCAAATAGCACTCGCGTCTGTTCCCAGCAAATACAGTGTATTGGACTGAAGAATAGCTCCTGTTTTACTTAGTTTCCAATACTGAGTTGAACTAGATATGCCCCGTTTGTGTAGGAAGCACAGTTCTCTTGTTCTGAGCTAGCTCACTGTACTGGCCCTATAGGAAACACAGTAGAGTGCAAGAGTGCCTGTTTCTCAAAAGCAGAGTGTTTTTCTTGTAGGGCGACTGGGGTACAATACAACTTCCTAAACGGAGTTGATTCACACTGAGTTTCAAGTTCTAGCATTAAGTGTTAATTCAGGGTAAGAACACCACTATTGTGCTATTCTGGCCATAAACAGTGCAAATAGCACTCGCGTCTCTTCCCAGCAAATACAGTGTATTGGACTGAAGAGAAGCTCCTGTTTTACTTAGTTTCCAATACTGAGTTGAACTAGATATGCCCCGTTTGTGTAGGAAGCACAGTTCTCTTGTTCTGAGCTAGCTCACTGTACTGGCCCTATAGGAAACACAGTAGAGTGCAAGAGTGCCTGTTTCTCAAAAGCAGAGTGTTTTTCTTGTAAGGCCGACTGGGGTTCAATACAACTTCCTAAACGGAGTTGATTCACACTGAGTTTCAAGTTCTAGCATTAAGTGTTAATTCAGGGTAAGAACACCACTAGTGTGCTATTCTGGACATAAACAGTGCAAATAGCACTCGCGTCTGTTCCCAGCAAATACAGTGTATTGGACTGAAGAGAAGCTCCTGTTTTACTTAGTTTCCAATACTAAGTTGAACTAGATATGCCCCGTTTGTGTAGGAAGCACAGTTCTCTTGTTCTGAGCTAGCTCACTGTACTGACCCTATAGGAAACACAGTAGAGTGCAAGAGTGCCTGTTTCTCAAAAGCAGAGTGTTTTTCTTGTAAGGCCGACTGGGGTTCAATACAACTTCCTAAACGGAGTTGATTCACACTGAGTTTCAAGTTCTAGCATTAAGTGTTAATTCAGGGTACGAACACCACTATTGTGCTATTCTGGCCATAAACAGTGCAAATAGCACTCGCGTCTGTTCCAAGCAAATACAGTGTATTGGACTGAAGAGAAGCTCCTGTTTTACTTAGTTTCCAATACTGAGTTGAACTAGATATGCCCCGTTTGTGTAGGAAGCACAGTTCTCTTGTTCTGAGCTAGCTCACTGTACTGGCCCTATAGGAAACACAGTAGAGTGCAAGAGTGCCTGTTTCTCAAAAGCAGAGTGTTTTTCTTGTAAGGCCGACTGGGGTTCAATACAACTTCCTAAACGGAGTTGATTCACACTGAGTTTCAAGTTCTAGCATTAAGTGTTAATTCAGGGTAAGAACACCACTAGTGTGCTATTCTGGACATAAACAGTGCAAATAGCACTCGCGTCTGTTCCCAGCAAATACAGTGTATTGGACTGAAGAATAGCTCCTGTTTTACTTAGTTTCCAATACTGAGTTGAACTAGATATGCCCCGTTTGTGTAGGAAGCACAGTTCTCTTGTTCTGAGCTAGCTCACTGTACTGGCCCTATAGGAAACACAGTAGAGTGCAAGAGTGCCTGTTTCTCAAAAGCAGAGTGTTTTTCTTGTAGGGCGACTGGGGTTCAATACAACTTCCTAAACGGAGTTGATTCACACTGAGTTTCAAGTTCTAGCATTAAGTGTTAATTCAGGGTAAGAACACCACTATTGTGCTATTCTGGCCATAAACAGTGCAAATAGCACTCGCGTCTCTTCCCAGCAAATACAGTGTATTGGACTGAAGAGAAGCTCCTGTTTTACTTAGTTTCCAATACTGAGTTGAACTAGATATGCCCCGTTTGTGTAGGAAGCACAGTTCTCTTGTTCTGAGCTAGCTCACTGTACTGGCCCTATAGGAAACACAGTAGAGTGCAAGAGTGCCTGTTTCTCAAAAGCAGAGTGTTTTTCTTGTAAGGCCGACTGGGGTTCAATACAACTTCCTAAACGGAGTTGATTCACACTGAGTTTCAAGTTCTAGCATTAAGTGTTAATTCAGGGTAAGAACACCACTAGTGTGCTATTCTGGACATAAACAGTGCAAATAGCACTCGCGTCTGTTCCCAGCAAATACAGTGTATTGGACTGAAGAGAAGCTCCTGTTTTACTTAGTTTCCAATACTAAGTTGAACTAGATATGCCCCGTTTGTGTAGGAAGCACAGTTCTCTTGTTCTGAGCTAGCTCACTGTACTGACCCTATAGGAAACACAGTAGAGTGCAAGAGTGCCTGTTTCTCAAAAGCAGAGTGTTTTTCTTGTAAGGCCGACTGGGGTTCAATACAACTTCCTAAACGGAGTTGATTCACACTGAGTTTCAAGTTCTAGCATTAAGTGTTAATTCAGGGTACGAACACCACTATTGTGCTATTCTGGCCATAAACAGTGCATATAGCACTCGCGTCTGTTCCAAGCAAATACAGTGTATTGGACTGAAGAGAAGCTCCTGTTTTACTTAGTTTCCAATACTGAGTTGAACTAGATATGCCCCGTTTGTGTAGGAAGCACAGTTCTCTTGTTCTGAGCTAGCTCACTGTACTGGCCCTATAGGAAACACAGTAGAGTGCAAGAGTGCCTGTTTCTCAAAAGCAGAGTGTTTTTCTTGTAAGGCCGACTGGGGTTCAATACAACTTCCTAAACGGAGTTGATTCACACTGAGTTTCAAGTTCTAGCATTAAGTGTTAATTCAGGGTAAGAACACCACTAGTGTGCTATTCTGGCCATAAACAGTGCAAATAGCACTCGCGTCTGTTCCAAGCAAATACAGTGTATTGGACTGAAGAGAAGCTCCTGTTTTACTTAGTTTCCAATACTGAGTTGAACTAGATATGCCCCGTTTGTGTAGGAAGCACAGTTCTCTTGTTCTGAGCTAGCTCACTGTACTGGCCCTATAGGAAACACAGTAGAGTGCAAGAGTGCCTGTTTCTCAAAAGCAGAGTGTTTTTCTTGTAAGGCCGACTGGGGTTCAATACAACTTCCTAAACGGAGTTGATTCACACTGAGTTTCAAGTTCTAGCATTAAGTGTTAATTCAGGGTAAGAACACCACTATTGTGCTATTCTGGCCATAAACAGTGCAAATAGCACTCGCGTCTGTTCCAAGCAAATACAGTGTATTGGACTGAAGAATAGCTCCTGTTTTACTTAGTTTCCAATACTGAGTTGAACTAGATATGCCCCGTTTGTGTAGGAAGCACAGTTCTCTTGTTCTGAGCTAGCTCACTGTACTGGCCCTATAGGAAACACAGTAGAGTGCAAGAGTGCCTGTTTCTCAAAAGCAGAGTGTTTTTCTTGTAGGGCGACTGGGGTTCAATACAACTTCCTAAACGGAGTTGATTCACACTGAGTTTCAAGTTCTAGCATTAAGTGTTAATTCAGGGTAAGAACACCACTATTGTGCTATTCTCGCCATAAACAGTGCAAATAGCACTCGCGTCTCTTACCAGCAAATACAGTGTATTGGACTGAAGAGAAGCTCCTGTTTTACTTAGTTTCCAATACTGAGTTGAACTAGATATGCCCCGTTTGTGTAGGAAGCACAGTTCTCTTGTTCTGAGCTAGCTCACTGTACTGGCCCTATAGGAAACACAGTAGAGTGCAAGAGTGCCTGTTTCTCAAAAGCAGAGTGTTTTTCTTGTAAGGCCGACTGGGGTTCAATACAACTTCCTAAACGGAGTTGATTCACACTGAGTTTCAAGTTCTAGCATTAAGTGTTAATTCAGGGTAAGAACACCACTAGTGTGCTATTCTGGACATAAACAGTGCAAATAGCACTCGCGTCTGTTCCCAGCAAATACAGTGTATTGGACTGAAGAGAAGCTCCTGTTTTACTTAGTTTCCAATACTAAGTTGAACTAGATATGCCCCGTTTGTGTAGGAAGCACAGTTCTCTTGTTCTGAGCTAGCTCACTGTACTGACCCTATAGGAAACACAGTAGAGTGCAAGAGTGCCTGTTTCTCAAAAGCAGAGTGTTTTTCTTGTAAGGCCGACTGGGGTTCAATACAACTTCCTAAACGGAGTTGATTCACACTGAGTTTCAAGTTATAGCATTAAGTGTTAATTCAGGGTACGAACACCACTATTGTGCTATTCTGGCCATAAACAGTGCAAATAGCACTCGCGTCTGTTCCCAGCAAATACAGTGTATTGGACTGAAGAGAAGCTCCTGTTTTACTTAGTTTCCAATACTGAGTTGAACTAGATATGCCCCGTTTGTGTAGGAAGCACAGTTCTCTTGTTCTGAGCTAGCTCACTGTACTGGCCCTATAGGAAACACAGTAGAGTGCAAGAGTGCCTGTTTCTCAAAAGCAGAGTGTTTTTCTTGTAAGGCCGACTGGGGTTCAATACAACTTCCTAAACGGAGTTGATTCACACTGAGTTTCAAGTTCTAGCATTAAGTGTTAATTCAGGATAAGAACACCACTATTGTGCTATTCTGGCCATAAACAGTGCAAATAGCACTCGCGTCTGTTCCCAGCAAATACAGTGTATTGGACTGAAGCGAAGCTCCTGTTTTACTTAGTTTCCAATACTGAGTTGAACTAGATATGCCCCGTTTGTGTAGGAAGCACAGTTCTCTTGTTCTGAGCTAGCTCACTGTACTGGCCCTATAGGAAACACAATAGAGTGCAAGAGTGCCTGTTTCTCAAAAGCAGAGTGTTTTTCTTGTAAGGCCGACTGGGGTTCAATACAACTTCCTAAACGGAGTTGATTCACACTGAGTTTCAAGTTCTAGCATTAAGTGTTAATTCAGGGTACGAACACAACTAGTGTGCTATTCTGGCCATAAACAGTGCAAATAGCACTCGCGTCTGTTCCCAGCAAATACAGTGTATTGGACTGAAGAGAAGCTCCTGTTTTACTTAGTTTCCAATACTGAGTTGAACTAGATATGTCCCGTTTGTGTAGGAAGCACAGTTCTCTTGTTCTGAGCTAGCTCACTGTACTGGCCCTATAGGAAACACAGTAGAGTGCAAGAGTGCCTGTTTCTCAAAAGCAGAGTGTTTTTCTTGTAAGGCCGACTGGGGTTCAATACAACTTCCTAAACGGAGTTGATTCACACTGAGTTTCAAGTTCTAGCAATAAGTGTTAATTCAGGGTAAGAACACCACTAGTGTGCTATTCTGGCCATAAACAGTGCAAATAGCACTCGCGTCTGTTCCCAGCAAATACAGTGTATTGGACTGAAGAGAAGCTCCTGTTTTACTTAGTTTCCAATACTGAGTTGAACTAGATATGCCCCGTTTGTGTAGGAAGCACAGTTCTCTTGTTCTGAGCTAGCTCACTGTACTGGCCCTATAGGAAACACAGTAGAGTGCAAGAGTGCCTGTTTCTCAAAAGCAGAGTGTTTTTCTTGTAAGGCCGACTGGGGTTCAATACAACTTCCTAAACGGAGTTGATTCACACTGAGTTTCAAGTTCTAGCATTAAGTGTTAATTCAGGGTAAGAACACCACTAGTGTGCTATTCTGGCCATAAACAGTGCAAATAGCATTCGCTTCTGTTCCCAGCAAATACAGTGTATTGGACTGAAGAGAAGCTCCTGTTTTACTTAGTTTCCAATACTGAGTTGAACTAGATATGCCCCGTTTGTGTAGGAAGCACAGTTCTCTTGTTCTGAGCTAGCTCACTGTACTGGCCCTATAGGAAACACAGTAGAGTGCAAGAGTGCCTGTTTCTCAAAAGCAGAGTGTTTTTCTTGTAAGGCCGACTGGGGTTCAATACAACTTCCTAAACGGAGTTGATTCACACTGAGTTTCAAGTTCTAGCATTAAGTGTTAATTCAGGGTACGAACACAACTAGTGTGCTATTCTGGCCATAAACAGTGCAAATAGCACTCGCGTCTGTTCCCAGCAAATACAGTGTATTGGACTGAAGAGAAGCTCCTGTTTTACTTAGTTTCCAATACTGAGTTGAACTAGATATGTCCCGTTTGTGTAGGAAGCACAGTTCTCTTGTTCTGAGCTAGCTCACTGTACTGGCCCTATAGGAAACACAGTAGAGTGCAAGAGTGCCTGTTTCTCAAAAGCAGAGTGTTTTTCTTGTAAGGCCGACTGGGGTTCAATACAACTTCCTAAACGGAGTTGATTCACACTGAGTTTCAAGTTCTAGCATTAAGTGTTAATTCAGGGTAAGAATACCACTAGTGTGCTATTCTGGCCATAAACAGTGCAAATAGCACTCGCGTCTGTTCCCAGCAAATACAGTGTATTGGACTGAAGAGAAGCTCCTGTTTTACTTAGTTTCCAATACTGAGTTGAACTAGATATGCCCCGTTTGTGTAGGAAGCACAGTTCTCTTGTTCTGAGCTAGCTCACTGTACTGGCCCTATAGGAAACACAGTAGAGTGCAAGAGTGCCTGTTTCTCAAAAGCAGAGTGTTTTTCTTGTAAGGCCGACTGGGGTTCAATACAACTTCCTAAACGGAGTTGATTCACACTGAGTTTCAAGTTCTAGCATTAAGTGTTAATTCAGGGTAAGAACACCACTAGTGTGCTATTCTGGCCATAAACAGTGCAAATAGCACTCGCGTCTGTTCCCAGCAAATACAGTGAATTGGACTGAAGAGAAGCTCCTGTTTTACTTAGTTTCCAATACTGAGTTGAACTAGATATGCCCCGTTTGTGTAGGAAGCACAGTTCTCTTGTTCTGAGCTAGCTCACTGTACTGGCCCTATAGGAAACACAGTAGAGTGCAAGAGTGCCTGTTTCTCAAAAGCAGAGTGTTTTTCTTGTAAGGCCGACTGGGGTTCAATACAACTTCCTAAACGGAGTTGATTCACACTGAGTTTCAAGTTCTAGCATTAAGTGTTAATTCAGGGTAAGAACACCACTAGTGTGCTATTCTGGACATAAAGAGTGCAAATAGCACTCGCGTCTGTTCCCAGCAAATACAGTGTATTGGACTGAAGAGAAGCTCCTGTTTTACTTAGTTTCCAATACTGAGTTGAACTAGATATGCCCCGTTTGTGTAGGAAGCACAGTTCTCTTGTTCTGAGCTAGCTCACTGTACTGGCCCTATAGGAAACACAGTAGAGTGCAAGAGTGCCTGTTTCTCAAAAGCAGAGTGTTTTTCTTGTAAGGCCGACTGGGGTTCAATACAACTTCCTAAACGGAGTTGATTCACACTGAGTTTCAAGTTCTAGCATTAAGTGTTAATTCAGGGTAAGTACACCACTATTGTGCTATTCTGGACATAAACAGTGCAAATAGCACTCGCGTCTGTTCCCAGCAAATACAGTGTATTGGACTGAAGAGAAGCTCCTGTTTTACTTAGTTTCCAATACTGAGTTGAACTAGATATGCCCCGTTTGTGTAGGAAGCACAGTTCTCTTGTTCTGAGCTAGCTCACTGTACTGGCCCTATAGGAAACACAGTAGAGTGCAAGAGTGCCTGTTTCTCAAAAGCAGAGTGTTTTTCTTGTAAGGCCGACTGGGGTTCAATACAACTTCCTAAACGGAGTTGATTCACACTGAGTTTCAAGTTATAGCATTAAGTGTTAATTCAGGGTAAGAACACCACTAGTGTGCTATTCTGGACATAAACAGTGCAAATAGCACTCGCGACTGTTCCCAGCAAATACAGTGTATTGGACTGAAGAGAAACTCCTGTTTTACTTAGTTTCCAATACTGAGTTGAACTAGATATGCCCCGTTTGTGTAGGAAGCACAGTTCTCTTGTTCTGAGCTAGCTCACTGTACTGGCCCTATAGGAAACAGAGTAGAGTGCAAGAGTGCCTGTTTCTCAAAAGCAGAGTGTTTTTCTTGTAAGGCCGACTGGGGTTCAATACAACTTCCTAAACGGAGTTGATTCACACTGAGTTTCAAGTTCTAGCATTAAGTGTTAATTCAGGGTAAGAACACAACTAGTGTGCTATTCTGGCCATAAACAGTGCAAATAGCACTCGCGTCTGTTCCCAGCAAATACAGTGTATTGGACTGAAGAGAAGCTCCTGTTTTACTTAGTTTCCAATACTGAGTTGAACTAGATATGCCCCGTTTGTGTAGGAAGCACAGTTCTCTTGTTCTGAGCTAGCTCACTGTACTGGCCCTATAGGAAACACAGTAGAGTGCAAGAGTGCCTGTTTCTCAAAAGCACAGTGTTTTTCTTGTAAGGCCGACTGGGGTTCAATACAACTTCCTAAACGGAGTTGATTCACACTGAGTTTCAAGTTCTAGCATTAAGTGTTAATTCAGGGTAAGAACACCACTCTTGTGCTATTCTGGCCATAAACAGTGCAAATAGCACTCGCGTCTGTTCCCAGCAAATACAGTGTATTGGACTGAAGAGAAGCTCCTGTTTTACTTAGTTTCCAATACTGAGTTGAACTAGATATGCCCCGTTTGTGTAGGAAGCACAGTTCTCTTGTTCTGAGCTAGCTCACTGTACTGGCCCTATAGGAAACACAGTAGAGTGCAAGAGTGCCTGTTTCTCAAAAGCAGAGTGTTTTTCTTGTAAGGCCGACTGGGGTTCAATACAACTTCCTAAACGGAGTTGATTCACACTGAGTTTCAAGTTCTAGCATTAAGTGTTAATTCAGGGTAAGAACACCACTAGTGTGCTATTCTGGCCATAAACAGTGCAAATAGCACTCGCGTCTGTTCCCAGCAAATACAGTGTATTGGACTGAAGAGAAGCTCCTGTTTTACTTAGTTTCCAATACTGAGTTGAACTAGATATGCCCCGTTTGTGTAGGAAGCACAGTTCTCTTGTTCTGAGCTAGCTCACTGTACTGGCCCTATAGGAAACACAGTAGAGTGCAAGAGTGCCTGTTTCTCAAAAGCAGAGTGTTTTTCTTGTAAGGCCGACTGGGGTTCAATACAACTTCCTAAACGGAGTTGATTCACACTGAGTTTCAAGTTCTAGCATTAAGTGTTAATTCAGGGTAAGAACACCACTAGTGTGCTATTCTGGCCATAAACAGTGCAAATAGCATTCGCGTCTGTCCCAGCAAATACAGTGTATTGGACTGAAGAGAAGCTCCTGTTTTACTTAGTTTCCAATACTGAGTTGAACTAGATATGCCCCGTTTGTGTAGGAAGCACAGTTCTCTTGTTCTGAGCTAGCTCACTGTACTGGCCCTGTAGGAAACACAGTAGAGTGCAAGAGTGCCTGTTTCTCAAAAGCAGAGTGTTTTTCTTGTAAGGCCGACTGGGGTTCAATACAACTTCCTAAACGGAGTTGATTCACACTGAGTTTCAAGTTCTAGCATTAAGTGTTAATTCAGGGTAAGAACACCACTAGTGTGCTATTCTGGCCATAAACAGTGCAAATAGCACTCGCGTCTGTTCCCAGCAAATACAGTGTATTAGACTGAAGAGAAGCTCCTGTTTTACTTAGTTTCCAATACTGAGTTGAACTAGATATGCCCCGTTTGTGTAGGAAGCACAGTTCTCTTGTTCTGAGCTAGCTCACTGTACTGGCCCTATAGGAAACACAGTAGAGTGCAAGAGTGCCTGTTTCTCAAAAGCAGAGTGTTTTTCTTGTAAGGCCGACTGGGGTTCAATACAACTTCCTAAACGGAGTTGATTCACACTGAGTTTCAAGTTCTAGCATTAAGTGTTAATTCAGGGTAAGAACACCACTAGTGTGCTATTCTGGCCATAAACAGTGCAAATAGCACTCGCGTCTGTTCCCAGCAAATACAGTGTATTGGACTGAAGAGAAGCTCCTGTTTTACTTAGTTTCCAATACTGAGTTGAACTAGATATGCCCCGTTTGTGTAGGAAGCACAGTTCTCTTGTTCTGAGCTAGCTCACTGTACTGGCCCTATAGGAAACACAGTAGAGTGCAAGAGTGCCTGTTTCTCAAAAGCAGAGTGTTTTTCTTGTAAGGCCGACTGGGGTTCAATACAACTTCCTAAACGGAGTTGATTCACACTGAGTTTCAAGTTCTAGCATTAAGTGTTAATTCAGGGTAAGTACACCACTATTGTGCTATTCTGGCCATAAACAGTGCAAATAGCACTCGCGTCTGTTCTCAGCAAATACAGTGTATTGGACTGAAGAGAAGCTCCTGTTTTACTTAGTTTCCAATACTGAGTTGAACTAGATATGCCCCGTTTGTGTAGGAAGCACAGTTCTCTTGTTCTGAGCTAGCTCACTGTACTGGCCCTATAGGAAACACAGTAGAGTGCAAGAGTGCCTGTTTCTCAAAAGCAGAGTGTTTTTCTTGTAAGGCCGACTGGGGTTCAATACAACTTCCTAAACGGAGTTGATTCACACTGAGTTTCAAGTTCTAGCATTAAGTGTTAATTCAGGGTAAGAACACCACTAGTGTGCTATTCTGGCCATAAACAGTGCAAATAGCACTCGCGTCTGTTCCCAGCAAATACAGTGTATTGGACTGAAGAGAAGCTCCTGTTTTACTTAGTTTCCAATACTGAGTTGAACTAGATATGCCCCGTTTGTGTAGGAAGCACAGTTCTCTTGTTCTGAGCTAGCTCACTGTACTGGCCCTATAGGAAACACAGTAGAGTGCAAGAGTGCCTGTTTCTCAAAAGCAGAGTGTTTTTCTTGTAAGGCCGACTGGGGTTCAATACAACTTCCTAAACGGAGTTGATTCACACTGAGTTTCAAGTTCTAGCATTAAGTGTTAATTCAGGGTAAGAACACCACTAGTGTGCTATTCTGGCCATAAACAGTGCAAATAGCACTCGCGTCTGTTCCCAGCAAATACAGTGTATTGGACTGAAGAGAAGCTCCTGTTTTACTTAGTTTCCAATACTGAGTTGAACTAGATATGCCCCGTTTGTGTAGGAAGCACAGTTCTCTTGTTCTGAGCTAGCTCACTGTACTGGCCCTATAGGAAACACAGTAGAGTGCAAGAGTGCCTGTTTCTCAAAAGCAGAGTGTTTTTCTTGTAAGGCCGACTGGGGTTCAATACAACTTCCTAAACGGAGTTGATTCACACTGAGTTTCAAGTTCTAGCATTAAGTGTTAATTCAGGGTAAGTACACCACTATTGTGCTATTCTGGCCATAAACAGTGCAAATAGCACTCGCGTCTGTTCTCAGCAAATACAGTGTATTGGACTGAAGAGAAGCTCCTGTTTTACTTAGTTTCCAATACTGAGTTGAACTAGATATGCCCCGTTTGTGTAGGAAGCACAGTTCTCTTGTTCTGAGCTAGCTCACTGTACTGGCCCTATAGGAAACACAGTAGAGTGCAAGAGTGCCTGTTTCTCAAAAGCAGAGTGTTTTTCTTGTAAGGCCGACTGGGGTTCAATACAACTTCCTAAACGGAGTTGATTCACACTGAGTTTCAAGTTCTAGCATTAAGTGTTAATTCAGGGTAAGAACACCACTAGTGTGCTATTCTGGCCATAAACAGTGCAAATAGCACTCGCGTCTGTTCCCAGCAAATACAGTGTATTGGACTGAAGAGAAGCTCCTGTTTTACTTAGTTTCCAATACTGAGTTGAACTAGATATGCCCCGTTTGTGTAGGAAGCACAGTTCTCTTGTTCTGAGCTACCTCACTGTACTGGCCCTATAGGAAACACAGTAGAGTGCAAGAGTGCCTGTTTCTCAAAAGCAGAGTGTTTTTCTTGTAAGGCCGACTGGGGTTCAATACAACTTCCTAAACGGAGTTGATTCACACTGAGTTTCAAGTTCTAGCATTAAGTGTTAATTCAGGGTAAGAATACCACTAGTGTGCTATTCTGGCCATAAACAGTGCAAATAGCATTCGCGTCTGTCCCAGCAAATACAGTGTATTGGACTGAAGAGAAGCTCCTGTTTTACTTAGTTTCCAATACTGAGTTGAACTAGATATGCCCCGTTTGTGTAGGAAGCACAGTTCTCTTGTTCTGAGCTAGCTCACTGTACTGGCCCTATAGGAAACACAGTAGAGTGCAAGAGTGCCTGTTTCTCAAAAGCAGAGTGTTTTTCTTGTAAGGCCGACTGGGGTTCAATACAACTTCCTAAACGGAGTTGATTCACACTGAGTTTCAAGTTCTAGCATTAAGTGTTAATTCAGGGTAAGAACACCACTAGTGTGCTATTCTGGCCATAAACAGTGCAAATAGCACTCGTGTCTGTTCCCAGCAAATACAGTGTATTAGACTGAAGAGAAGCTCCTGTTTTACTTAGTTTCCAATACTGAGTTGAACTAGATATGCCCCGTTTGTGTAGGAAGCACAGTTCTCTTGTTCTGAGCTAGCTCACTGTACTGGCTCTATAGGAAACACAGTAGAGTGCAAGAGTGCCTGTTTCTCAAAAGCAGAGTGTTTTTCTTGTAAGGCCGACTGGGGTTCAATACAACTTCCTAAACGGAGTTGATTCACACTGAGTTTCAAGTTCTAGCATTAAGTGTTAATTCAGGGTAAGAACACCACTAGTGTGCTATTCTGGCCATAAACAGTGCAAATAGCATTCGCGTCTGTTCCCAGCAAATACAGTGTATTGGACTGAAGAGAAGCTCCTGTTTTACTTAGTTTCCAATACTGAGTTGAACTAGATATGCCCCGTTTGTGTAGGAAGCACAGTTCTCTTGTTCTGAGCTAGCTCACTGTACTGGCCCTATAGGAAACACAGTAGAGTGCAAGAGTGCCTGTTTCTCAAAAGCAGAGTGTTTTTCTTGTAAGGCCGACTGGGGTTCAATACAACTTCCTAAACGGAGTTGATTCACACTGAGTTTCAAGTTCTAGCATTAAGTGTTAATTCAGGGTAAGTACACCACTATTGTGCTATTCTGGCCATAAACAGTGCAAATAGCACTCGCGTCTGTTCCCAGCAAATACAGTGTATTGGACTGAAGAGAAGCTCCTGTTTTACTTAGTTTCCAATACTGAGTTGAACTAGATATGCCCCGTTTGTGTAGGAAGCACAGTTCTCTTGTTCTGAGCTAGCTCACTGTACTGGCCCTATAGGAAACACAGTAGAGTGCAAGAGTGCCTGTTTCTCAAAAGCAGAGTGTTTTTCTTGTAAGGCCGACTGGGGTTCAATACAACTTCCTAAACGGAGTTGATTCACACTGAGTTTCAAGTTCTAGCATTAAGTGTTAATTCAGGGTAAGAACACCACTAGTGTGCTATTCTGGACATAAACAGTGCAAATAGCACTCGCGTCTGTTCCCAGCAAATACAGTGTATTGGACTGAAGAGACACTCCTGTTTTACTTAGTTTCCAATACTGAGTTGAACTAGGATGCCCCGTTTGTGTAGGAAGCACAGTTCTCTTGTTCTGAGCTAGCTCACTGTACTGGCCCTATAGGAAACACAGTAGAGTGCAAGAGTGCCTGTTTCTCAAAAGCAGAGTGTTTTTCTTGTAAGGCCGACTGGGGTTCAATACAACTTCCTAAACGGAGTTGATTCACACTGAGTTTCAAGTTCTAGCATTAAGTGTTAATTCAGGGTAAGAACACCACTAGTGTGCTATTCTGGCCATAAACAGTGCAAATAGCACTCGCGTCTGTTCCCAGCAAATACAGTGTATTGGACTGAAGAGAAGCTCCTGTTTTACTTAGTTTCCAATACTGAGTTGAACTAGATATGTCCCGTTTGTGTAGGAAGCACAGTTCTCTTTTTCTGAGCTAGCTCACTGTACTGGCCCTATAGGAAACACAGTAGAGTGCAAGAGTGCCTGTTTCTCAAAAGCAGAGTGTTTTTCTTGTAAGGCCGACTGGGGTTCAATACAACTTCCTAAACGGAGTTGATTCACACTGAGTTTCAAGTTCTAGCATTAAGTGTTAATTCAGGGTAAGAACACCACTCTTGTGCTATTCTGGCCATAAACAGTGCAAATAGCACTCGCGTCTGTTCCCAGCAAATACAGTGTATTGGACTGAAGAGAAGCTCCTGTTTTACTTAGTTTCCAATACTGAGTTGAACTAGATATGCCCCGTTTGTGTAGGAAGCACAGTTCTCTTGTTCTGAGCTAGCTCACTGTACTGGCCCTATAGGAAACACAGTAGAGTGCAAGAGTGCCTGTTTCTCAAAAGCAGAGTGTTTTTCTTGTAAGGCCGACTGGGGTTCAATACAACTTCCTAAACGGAGTTGATTCACACTGAGTTTCAAGTTCTAGCATTAAGTGTTAATTCAGGGTAAGAACACCACTCTTGTGCTATTCTGGCCATAAACAGTGCAAATAGCACTCGCGTCTGTTCCCAGCAAATACAGTGTATTGGACTGAAGAGGAGCTCCTGTTTTACTTAGTTTCCAATACTGAGTTGAACTAGATATGCCCCGTTTGTGTAGGAAGCACAGTTCTCTTGTTCTGAGCTAGCTCACTGTACTGGCCCTATAGGAAACACAGTAGAGTGCAAGAGTGCCTGTTTCTCAAAAGCAGAGTGTTTTTCTTGTAAGGCCGACTGGGGTTCAATACAACTTCCTAAACGGAGTTGATTCACACTGAGTTTCAAGTTCTAGCATTAAGTGTTAATTCAGGGTAAGAACACCACTAGTGTGCTATTCTGGCCATAAACAGTGCAAATAGCACTCGCGTCTGTTCCCAGCAAATACAGTGTATTGGACTGAAGAGAAGCTCCTGTTTTACTTAGTTTCCAATACTGAGTTGAACTAGATATGCCCCGTTTGTGTAGGAAGCACAGTTCTCTTGTTCTGAGCTAGCTCACTCTACTGGCCCTATAGGAAACACAGTAGAGTGCAAGAGTGCCTGTTTCTCAAAAGCAGAGTGTTTTTCTTGTAAGGCCGACTGGGGTTCAATACAACTTCCTAAACGGAGTTGATTCACACTGAGTTTCAAGTTCTAGCATTAAGTGTTAATTCAGGGTAAGAACACCACTAGTGTGCTATTCTGGACATAAAGAGTGCAAATAGCACTCGCGTCTGTTCCCAGCAAATACAGTGTATTGGACTGAAGAGAAGCTCCTGTTTTACTTAGTTTCCAATACTGAGTTGAACTAGATATGCCCCGTTTGTGTAGGAAGCACAGTTCTCTTGTTCTGAGCTAGCTCACTGTACTGGCCCTATAGGAAACACAGTAGAGTGCAAGAGTGCCTGTTTCTCAAAAGCAGAGTGTTTTTCTTGTAAGGCCGACTGGGGTTCAATACAACTTCCTAAACGGAGTTGATTCACACTGAGTTTCAAGTTCTAGCATTAAGTGTTAATTCAGGGTAAGTACACCACTATTGTGCTATTCTGGACATAAACAGTGCAAATAGCACTCGCGTCTGTTCCCAGCAAATACAGTGTATTGGACTGAAGAGAAGCTCCTGTTTTACTTAGTTTCCAATACTGAGTTGAACTAGATATGCCCCGTTTGTGTAGGAAGCACAGTTCTCTTGTTCTGAGCTAGCTCACTGTACTGGCCCTATAGGAAACACAGTAGAGTGCAAGAGTGCCTGTTTCTCAAAAGCAGAGTGTTTTTCTTGTAAGGCCGACTGGGGTTCAATACAACTTCCTAAACGGAGTTGATTCACACTGAGTTTCAAGTTCTAGCATTAAGTGTTAATTCAGGGTAAGAACACCACTAGTGTGCTATTCTGGACATAAACACTGCAAATAGCACTCACGTCTGTTCCCAGCAAATACAGTGTATTGGACTGAAGAGAAACTCCTGTTTTACTTAGTTTCCAATACTGAGTTGAACTAGATATGCCCCGTTTGTGTAGGAAGCACAGTTCTCTTGTTCTGAGCTAGCTCACTGTACTGGCCCTATAGGAAACACAGTAGAGTGCAAGAGTGCCTGTTTCTCAAAAGCAGAGTGTGTTTCTTGTAAGGCCGACTGGGCTTCAATACAACTTCCTAAACGGAGTTGATTCACACTGAGTTTCAAGTTCTAGCATTAAGTGTTAATTCAGGGTAAGAACACCACTAGTGTGCTATTCTGGCCATAAACAGTGCAAATAGCACTCGCGTCTGTTCCCAGCAAATACAGTGTATTGGACTGAAGAGAAGCTCCTGTTTTACTTAGTTTCCAATACTGAGTTGAACTAGATATGCCCCGTTTGTGTAGGAAGCACAGTTCTCTTGTTCTGAGCTAGCTCACTGTACTGGCCCTATAGGAAACACAGTAGAGTGCAAGAGTGCCTGTTTCTCAAAAGCAGAGTGTTTTTCTTGTAAGGCCGACTGGGGTTCAATACAACTTCCTAAACGGAGTTGATTCACACTGAGTTTCAAGTTCTAGCATTAAGTGTTAATTCAGGGTAAGAACACCACTAGTGTGCTATTCTGGCCATAAACAGTGCAAATAGCACTCGCGTCTGTTCCCAGCAAATACAGTGTATTGGACTGAAGAGAAGCTCCTGTTTTACTTAGTTTCCAATACTGAGTTGAACCAGATATGCCCCGTTTGTGTAGGAAGCACAGTTCTCTTGTTCTGAGCTAGCTCACTGTACTGGCCCTATAGGAAACACAGTAGAGTGCAAGAGTGCCTGTTTCTCAAAAGCAGAGTGTTTTTCTTGTAAGGCCGACTGGGGTTCAATACAACTTCCTAAACGGAGTTGATTCACACTGAGTTTCAAGTTCTAGCATTAAGTGTTAATTCAGGGTAAGAACACCACTATTGTGCTATTCTGGCCATAAACAGTGCAAATAGCACTCGCGTCTGTTCCCAGCAAATACAGTGTATTGGACTGAAGAGAAGCTCCTGTTTTACTCAGTTTCCAATACTGAGTTGAACTAGATATGTCCCGTTTATGTAGGAAGCACAGTTCTCTTGTTCTGAGCTAGCTCACTGTACTGGCCCTATAGGAAACACAGTAGAGTGCAAGAGTGCCTGTTTCTCAAAAGCAGAGTGTTTTTCTTGTAAGGCCGACTGGGGTTCAATACAACTTCCTAAACGAAGTTGATTCACACTGAGTTTCAAGTTCTAGCATTAAGTGTTAATTCAGGGTAAGAACACCACTAGTGTGCTATTCTGGCCATAAACAGTGCAAATAGCACTCGCGTCTGTTCCCAGCAAATACAGTGTATTGGACTGAAGAGAAGCTCCTGTTTTACTTAGTTTCCAATACTGAGTTGAACTAGATATGCCCCGTTTGTGTAGGAAGCACAGTTCTCTTGTTCTGAGCTAGCTCACTGTACTGGCCCTATAGGAAACACAGTAGAGTGCAAGAGTGCCTGTTTCTCAAAAGCAGAGTGTTTTTCTTGTAAGGCCGACTGGGGTTCAATACAACTTCCTAAACGGAGTTGATTCACACTGAGTTTCAAGTTCTAGCATTAAGTGTTAATTCAGGGTAAGAACACCACTAGTGTGCTATTCTGGCCATAAACAGTGCAAATAGCACTCGCGTCTGTTCCCAGCAAATACAGTGTATTGGACTGAAGAAAAGCTCCTGTTTTACTTAGTTTCCAATACTGAGTTGAACCAGATATGCCCCGTTTGTGTAGGATGCACAGTTCTCTTGTTCTGAGCTAGCTCACTGTACTGGCCCTATAGGAAACACAGTAGAGTGCAAGAGTGCCTGTTTCTCAAAAGCAGAGTGTTTTTCTTGTAAGGCCGACTGGGGTTCAATACAACTTCCTAAACGGAGTTGATTCACACTGAGTTTCAAGTTCTAGCATTAAGTGTTAATTCAGGGTAAGAACACTACTCTTGTGCTATTCTGGACATAAACAGTACAAATAGCACTCGCGTCTGTTCCCAGCAAATACAGTTATTGGACTGAAGAGAAGCTCCTGTTTTACTTAGTTTCCAATACTGAGTTGAACTAGATATGCCCCGTTTGTGTAGGAAGCACAGTTCTCTTGTTCTCAGCTAGCTCACTGTACTGGCCCTATAGGAAACACAGTAGAGTGCAAGAGTGCCTGTTTCTCAAAAGCAGAGTGTTTTTCTTGTAAGGCCGACTGGGGTTCAATACAACTTCCTAAACGGAGTTGATTCACACTGAGTTTCAAGTTCTAGCATTAAGTGTTAATTCAGGGTAAGAACACCACTCTTGTGCTATTCTGGCCATAAACAGTGCAAATAGCACTCGCGTCTGTTCCCAGCAAATACAGTGTATTGGACTGAAGAGAAGCTCCTGTTTTACTTAGTTTCCAATTCTGAGTTGAACTAGATATGTCCCGTTTGTGTAAGAAGCACAGTTCTCTTGTTCTGAGCTAGCTCACTGTACTGGCCCTATAGGAAACACAGTAGAGTGCAAGAGTGCCTGTTTCTCAAAAGCAGAGTGTTTTTCTTGTAAGGCCGACTGGGGTTCAATACAACTTCCTAAACGGAGTTGATTCACACTGAGTTTCAAGTTCTAGCATTAAGTGTTAATTCAGGGTAAGAACACCACTAGTGTGCTATTCTGGCCATAAACAGTGCAAATAGCACTCGCGTCTGTTCCCAGCAAATACAGTGTATTGGACTGAAGAGAAGCTCCTGTTTTACTTAGTTTCCAATACTGAGTTGAACTAGATATGCCCCGTTTGTGTAGGAAGCACAGTTCTCTTGTTCTGAGCTAGCTCACTGTACTGGCCCTATAGGAAACACAGTAGAGTGCAAGAGTGCCTGTTTCTCAAAAGCAGAGTGTTTTTCTTGTAAGGCCGACTGGGGTTCAATACAACTTCCTAAACGGAGTTGATTCACACTGAGTTTCAAGTTCTAGCATTAAGTGTTAATTCAGGGTAAGAACACCACTATTGTGCTATTCTGGCCATAAACAGTGCAAATAGCACTCGCGTCTGTTCCCAGCAAATACAGTGTATTGGACTGAAGAGAAGCTCCTGTTTTACTTAGTTTCCAATACTGAGTTGAACTAGATATGCCCCGTTTGTGTAGGAAGCACAGTTCTCTTGTTCTGAGCTAGCTCACTGTACTGGCCCTATAGGAAACACAGTAGAGTGCAAGAGTGCCTGTTTCTCAAAAGCAGAGTGTTTTTCTTGTAAGGCCGACTGGGGTTCAATACAACTTCCTAAACGGAGTTGATTCACACTGAGTTTCAAGTTCTAGCATTAAGTGTTAATTCAGGGTAAGAACACCACTAGTGTGCTATTCTGGCCATAAACAGTGCAAATAGCACTCGTGTCTGTTCCCAGCAAATACAGTGTATTGGACTGAAGAGAAGCTCCTGTTTTACTTAGTTTCCAATACTGAGTTGAACTAGATATGCCCCGTTTGTGTAGGAAGCACAGTTCTCTTGTTCTGAGCTAGCTCACTGTACTGGCCCTATAGGAAACACAGTAGAGTGCAAGAGTGCCTGTTTCTCAAAAGCAGAGTGTTTTTCTTGTAAGGCCGACTGGGGTTCAATACAACTTCCTAAACGGAGTTGATTCACACTGAGTTTCAAGTTCTAGCATTAAGTGTTCATTCAGGGTAAGAACACCACTAGTGTGCTATTCTGGCCATAAACAGTGCAAATAGCACTCGCGTCTGTTCCCAGCAAATACAGTGTATTGGACTGAAGAGAAGCTCCTGTTTTACTTAGTTTCCAATACTGAGTTGAACTAGATATGCCCCGTTTGTGTAGGAAGCACAGTTCTCTTGTTCTGAGCTAGCTCACTGTACTGGCCCTATAGGAAACACAGTAGAGTGCAAGAGTGCCTGTTTCTCAAAAGCAGAGTGTTTTTCTTGTAAGGCCGACTGGGGTTCAATACAACTTCCTAACCGGAGTTGATTCACATTGAGTTTCAAGTTCTAGCATTAAGTGTTAATTCAGGGTAAGAACACCACTATTGTGCTATTCTGGTCATAAACAGTGCAAATAGCACTCGCGTCTGTTCCCAGCAAATACAGTGTATTGGACTGAAGAGAAGCTCCTGTTTTACTTAGTTTCCAATACTGAGTTGAACTAGATATGCCCCATTTGTGTAGGAAGCACAGTTCTCTTGTTCTGAGCTCGCTCACTGTACTGGCCCTATAGGAAACACAGTAGAGTGCAAGAGTGCCTCTTTCTCAAAAGCAGAGTGTTTTTCTTGTAAGGCCGACTGGGGTTCAATACAACTTCCTAAAAGGAGTTGATTCACACTGAGTTTCAAGTTCTAGCATTAAGTGTTAATTCAGGGTAAGAACAGCACTATTGTGCTATTCTGGCCATAAACAGTGCAAATAGCACTCGCGTCTGTTCCCAGCAAATACAGTGTATTGGACTGAAGAGAAGCTCCTGTTTTACTTTGTTTCCAATACTGAGTTGAACTAGATATGTCCCGTTTGTGTAGGAAGCACAGTTCTCTTGTTCTGAGCTAGCTCACTGTACTGGCCCTATAGGAAACACAGTAGAGTGCAAGAGTGCCTGTTTCTCAAAAGCAGAGTGTTTTTCTTGTAAGGCCGACTGGGGTTCAATAAAACTTCCTAACCGGAGTTGATTCACACTGAGTTTCAAGTTCTAGCATTAAGTGTTAATTCAGGGTAAGAACACCACTAGTGTGCTATTCTGGCCATAAACAGTGCAAATAGCACTCGTGTCTGTTCCCAGCAAATACAGTGTATTGGACTGAAGAGAAGCTCCTGTTTTACTTAGTTTCCAATACTGAGTTGAACTAGATATGCCCCATTTGTGTAGGAAGCACAGGTCTCTTGTTCTGAGCTAGCTCACTGTACTGTCCCTATAGGAAACACAGTAGAGTGCAAGAGTGCCTGTTTCTCAAAAGCAGAGTGTTTTTCCTGTAAGGCCGACTGGGGTTCAATACAACTTCCTAAAAGGAGTTGATTCACACTGAGTTTCAAGTTCTAGCATTAAGTGTTAATTCAGGGTAAGAACACCACTATTGTGCTATTCTGGCCATAAAGAGTGCAAATAGCACTCGCGTCTGTTCCCACCAAATACAGTGTATTGGACTGAAGAGAAGCTCCTGTTTTACTTAGTTTCCAATACTGAGTTGAACTAGATATGCCCCGTTTGTGTAGGAAACACAGTTCTCTTGTTCTGAGCTAGCTCACTGTACTGGCCCTATAGGAAACACAGTAGAGTGCAAGAGTGCCTGTTTCTCAAAAGCAGAGTGTTTTTCTTGTAAGGCCGACTGGGGTTCAATACAACTTCCTAACCGGAGTTGATTCACATTGAGTTTCAAGTTCTAGCATTAAGTGTTAATTCAGGGTAAGAACAGCACTATTGTGCTATTCTGGCCATAAACAGTGCAAATAGCACTCGCGTCTGTTCCCAGCAAATACAGTGTATTGGACTGAAGAGAAGCTCCTGTTTTACTTAGTTTCCAATACTGAGTTGAACTAGATATGCCCCGTTTGTGTAGGAAGCACAGTTCTCTTGTTCTGAGCTAGCTCACTGTACTGGCCCTCTAGGAAACACAGTAGAGTGCAAGAGTACCTGTTTCTCAAAAGCAGAGTGTTTTTCTTGTAAGGCCGACTGGGGTTCAATACAACTTCCTAAAAGGAGTTGATTCACATCGAATTTCAAGTTCTAGCATTAAGTGTTAATTGAGGGTAAGAACACCACTATTGTGCTATTCTGGCCATAAAGAGTGCAAATAGCACTCGCGTCTGTTCCCACCAAATACAGTGTATTGGACTGAAGAGAAGCTCCTGTTTTACTTAGTTTCCAACACTGAGTTGAACTAGATATGCCCCGTTTGTGTAGGAAGCACAGTTCTCTTGTTCTGAGCTAGCTCACTGTACTGGCCCTATAGGAAACACAGTAGAGTGCAAGAGTGCCTCTTTCTCAAAAGCAGAGTGTTTTTCTTGTAAGGCCGACTGGGGTTCAATACAACTTCCTAAAAGGAGTTGATTCACATCGAATTTCAAGTTCTAGCATTAAGTGTTAATTCAGGGTAAGAACACCACTAGTGTGCTATTCTGGCCATAAACAGTGCAAATAGCACTCGCATCTGTTCCCAGCAAATACAGTGTATTGGACTGAAGAGAAGCTCCTGTTTTACTTAGTTTCCAATACTGAGTTGAACTAGATATGCCCCGTTTGTGTAGGAAGCACAGTTCTCTTGTTCTGAGCTAGCTCACGGTACTGGCCCTATAGGAAACACAGTAGAGTGCTTGAGTGCCTGTTTCTCAAAAGCAGAGTGTTTTTCTTCTAAGGCCGACTGAGGTTCAATACAACTTCCTAAACGGAGTTGATTCACACTGAGTTTCAAGTTCTAGCATTAAGTGTTAATTCAGGGTAAGAACACCACTATTGTGCTATTCTGGCCATAAACAGTGCAAATAGCACTCGCGTCTGTTCCCAGCAAATACAGTGTATTAGACTGAAGAGAAGCTCCTGTTTTACTTAGTTTCCAATACTGAGTTGAACTAGATATGCCCCGTTTGTGTACGAAGCACAGTTCTTTTGTTCTGAGCTAGCTCTCTGTACTGGCCGTTAGGAAACACAGTAGAGTGCAAGAATGCCCGTTTCTCAAAAGCAGAGTGTTTTCCTGCATGGAACACTAGGGTTCATTTAAACTTCCTAAACGGAGTTGAATCACGTTCAGTTTCAAGTTCTAGCAGCAAGGGTTCATTCAGGCTAAGAACAGCACTCTTGTGCTCTTCTGGCCATAACAGTGCAAATAGCATTCGCGTCTGTTCCCAGCCAGTACAGTGTATTGGACTGAAGAGAAGCTCCCTTTTCACTCAGTTTCCAATACTGAGTTGAAATAGATATGCCCCGTTTGTGTAGGAAGCACAGTTCTTTTGTTCTGAGCTAGCTCACTGTACTGGCCCTATAGGAAACACAGTAGAGTGCAAGAGTGCCTGTTTCTCAAAAGCAGAGTGTTTTTCTTGTAAGGCCGACTGGGGTTCAATACAACTTCCTAAAAGGAGTTGATTCACATTGAGTTTCAAGTTCTAGCATTAAGTGTTAATTCAGGGTAAGAACACCACTAGTGTGCTATTCTGGCCATAAAGAGTACAAATAGCACTCGCGTCTGTTCCCAGCAATACAGTGTATTGGACTGAAGAGAAGCTCCTGTTTTACTTAGTTTCCAATACTGAGTTGAACTAGATATGCCCCGTTTGTGTAGGAAGCACAGTTCTCTTGTTCTGAGCTAGCTCACTGTACTGGCCCTATAGGAAACACAGTAGAGTGCAAGAGTGCCTGTTTCTCAAAAGCAGAGTGTTTTTCTTGTAAGGCCGACTGGGGTTCAATACAACTTCCTAACCGGAGTTGATTCACATTGAGTTTCAAGTTCTAGCATTAAGTGTTAATTCAGGGTAAGAACACCACTATTGTGCTATTCTGGAAATAATCAGTGCAAATAGCACTCGCGTCTGTTCCCAGCAAATACAGTGTATTGGACTGAAGAGAAGCTCCTGTTTTACTTAGTTTCCAATACTGAGTTGAACTAGACATGCTCTATTTGTGTAGGAAGCACAGTTCTCTTTTTCTGAGCTAGCTCACTGTACTGGCCCTATAGGAAACACAGTAGAGTGCAAGAGTGCCTGTTTCTCAAAAGCAGAGTGTTTTTCTTGTAAGGCCGACTGGGGTTCAATACAACTTCCTAAACGGAGTTGATTCACATTGAGTTTCAAGTTCTAGCATTAAGTGTTAATTCAGGGTAAGAACACCACTATTGTGCTATTCTGGCCATGCAGTGCAAATAGCACTCGCGTCTGTTCCCAGCAAATACAGTGTATTGGACTGAAGAGAAGCTCCTGTTTTACTTAGTTTCCAATACTGAGTTGAACTAGATATGCCCCATTTGTGTAGGAAGCACAGTTCTCTTGTTCTGAGCTAGCTCACTGTACTGGCCTTATAGGAAACACAGTAGAGTGCAAGAGTGCCTGTTTCTCAAAAGCAGAGTGTTTTTCTTGTAAGGCCGACTGGGGTTCAATACAACTTCCTAAAAGGAGTTGATTCACACTGAGTTTCAAGTTCTAGCATTAAGTGTTAATTCAGGGTAAGAACACCACTATTGTGCTATTCTGGCCATAAACAGTGCAAATAGCACTCGCCTCTGTTCCCAGCAAACACAGTGTATTGGACTGAAGAGAAGCTCCTGTTTTACTTAGTTTCCAATACTGAGTTGAACTAGATATGCCCCGTTTGTGTAGGAAGCACAGTTCTTTTGTTCTGAGCTAGCTCACTGTACTGGCCCTATAGGAAACACAGTAGAGTGCAAGAATGCCCGGTTCTCAAAAGCAGAGTGTTTAACTTGCATGTCACACTAGTGTTCATTAAACTTCCTAAACGGAGTTGAATCACGTTATGTTTCAAGTTCTAGCAGCAAGGGTTCATTCAGGTTAAGAACAGCACTCTTGTGCTATTCTTGCCATACACAGTGCAAATAGCATTCGCGTCTGTTCCCAGCCAGTACAGTGTATTGGACTGAAGAGAAGCTCCTGTTTTAGTCAGTTTCCAATACTGAGTTGAACTAGATATGCCCCGTTTGTGGAGGAAGCACAGTGCTTTTGTTCTGAGCTAGCTCACTGTACTGGCCCTATAGGAAACACAGTAGAGTGCAAGAATGCCTGAATCTCAATATCAGAGAATTTTTCTTGCATGGCACACTAGGGTTCAATTAAACCTCCAAAATGGAGTTGAATCACGTTCCGTTTCAAGTTCTAGCAGCAAGGGTTCATTCAGGCTATAACAGCACTCTTGTGCTATTCTGGCCATACACAGTGCAAATAGCATTCTCGTCTGTTCCCAGCCAGTACAGAGTGTTTGACTGAAGAGAAGCTTCTGTTTTAATCAGTTTTCAATACTGAGTTGAACTAGATATGCCCCGTTTGTGTAGGAAGCACAGTTCTTTTATTCTGAGCTAGCTCTCTGTACGGGCCCCTAGGAAGGACAGTAGAGTGCAAGAATGCCCGTTTTTCAAAAGCAGACTTTTTTCCTTGCATGGCACACTAGGGTTCAATGAAACTTCCTAAACGAAGTTGAATCACGTGCAGTTTCAATTCCTAGCAGCAAGGGTTCATTCAGGCTAAGAACAGCACTCATGTGCTATTCTGGCCATACACAGTGCAAATAGCAATCGCGTCTGTTCCCAGCCAGTACAGTGTATTGGACCGAAGAGAACCTCCTGTTTCACTCAGGTTCCAATACTGACTTGAACTAGATATGCCCCGTTTGTGTAGGAAGCACAGTTCTTTTGTTCTGAGCTAGCTCACTGTACTGGCCCTATAGGAAACACAGTAGAGTGCAAGAGTGCCTGTTTCTCAAAAGCAGAGTGTTTTTCTTGTAAGGCCGACTGGGGTTCAATACAACTTCCTAAAAGGAGTTGATTCACACTGAGTTTCAAGTTCTAGCATTAAGTGTTAATTCAGGGTAAGAACACCACTATTGTGCTATTCTGGCCATAAAGAGTGCAAATAGCACTCGCCTGTGTTCCCAGCAAATACAGTGTATTGGACTGAAGAGAAGCTCCTGTTTTACTTAGTTTCCAATACTGAGTTGAACTAGATATGCCCCGTTTGTGTAGGAAGCACAGTTCTCTTGTTCTGAGCTAGCTCACTGTACTGGCCCTATAGGAAACACAGTAGAGTGCAAGAGTGCCTGTTTCTCAAAAGCAGAGTGTTTTTCTTGTAAGGCCGACTGGGGTTCAATACAACTTCCTAAACGGAGTTGATTCACATTGAGTTTCAAGTTCTAGCATTAAGTGTTAATTCAGGGTAAGAACACCACTAGTGTGCTATTCTGGAAATAATCAGTGCAAATAGCACTCGCGTCTGTTCCCAGCAAATACAGTGTATTGGACTGAAGAAAAGCTCCTGTTTTACTTAGTTTCCAATACTGAGTTGAACTAGACATGCCCCATTTGTGTAGGAAGCACAGTTCTCTTTTTCTGAGCTAGCTCACTGTACTGGCCCTATAGGAAACACAGTAGAGTGCAAGAGTGCCTGTTTCTCAAAAGCAGAGTGTTTTTCTTGTAAGGACGACTGGGGTTCAATACAACTTCCTAAAAGGAGTTGATTCACACTGAGTTTCAAGTTCTAGCATTAAGTGTTAATTCAGGGTAAGAACACAACTATTGTGCTATTCTGGCCATAAAGAGTGCAAATAGCACTCGCCTCTGTTCCCAGCAAATACAGTGTATTGGACTGAAGAGAAGCTCCTGTTTTACTTAGTTTCCAATACTGAGTTGAACTAGATATGCCCCGTTTGTGTATGAAGCACAGTTCTCTTGTTCTGAGCTAGCTCACTGTACTGGCCCTATAGGAAACACAGTAGAGTTCAAGAGTGCCTGTTTCTCAAAAGCAGAGTGTTTTTCTTGTAAGGCCGACTGGGGTTCAATACAACATCCTAAACTGAGTTGATTCACAATGAGTTTCAAGTTCTAGCATTAAGTGTTAATTCAGGGTAAGAACACCACTATTGTGCTATTCTGGCCATAAACAGTGCAAATAGCACTCGCGTCTGTTCCCAGCAAATACAGTGTATTGGACTGAAGAGAAGCTCCTGTTTTACTTAGTTTCCAATACTGAGTTGAACTAGATATGCCCCGTTTGTGTAGGAAGCACAGTTCTCTTGTTCTGAGCTAGCTCACTGTACTGGCCCTATAGGAAACACAGTAGAGTGCAAGAGTGCCTGTTTCTCAAAAGCAGAGTGTTTTTCTTGTAAGGCCGACTGGGGTTCAATACAACTTCCTAACCGGAGTTGATTCACATTGAGTTTCAAGTTCTAGCATTAAGTGTTAATTCAGGGTAAGAACACCACTAGTGTGCTATTCTGGCCATAAACAGTGCAAATAGCACTCGCATCTGTTCCCAGCAAATACAGTGTATTGGACTGAAGAGAAGCTCCTGTTTTACTTAGTTTCCAATACTGAGTTGAACTAGATATGCCCCATTTGTGTAGGAAGCACAGTTCTCTTGTTCTGACCTAGCACACTGTACTGGCCCTATAGGAAACACAGTAGAGTGCAAGAGTGCCTGTTTCTCAAAAGCAGAGTGTTTTTCTTGTAAGGCCGACTGGGGTTCAATACAACTTCCTAAACGGAGTTGATTCACACTGAGTTTCAAGATCTAGCATTAAGTGTTAATTCAGGGTAAGAACACCACTAGTGTGCTATTCTGGCCATAAACAGAGCAAATAGCACTCGCGTCTGTTCCCAGCAAATACAGTGTATTGGACTGAAGAGAAGCTCCTGTTTTACTTAGTTTCCAATACTGAGTTGAACTAGATAACCCCGTTTGTGTAGGAAGCACAGTTCTCTTGTTCTGAGCTAGCTCACTGTACTGGCCCTATAGGAAACACAGTAGAGTGCAAGAGTGCCTGTTTCTCAAAAGCAGAGTGTTTTTCTTGTAAGGCCAACTGGGGTTCAATACAACTTCCTAAACGGAATTGATTCACACTGAGTTTCAAGTTCTAGCATTAAGTGTTAATTCAGGGTAAGAACACCACTATTGTGCTATTCTGACCATAAACAGTGCAAATAGCACTCGCGTCTGTTCCCAGCAAATACAGTGTATTGGACTGAAGAGAAGCTCCTGTTTTACTTAGTTTACAATACTGAGTTGAACTAGATATGCCCCGTTTGTGTAGGAAGCACAGTTCTCTTGTTCTGAGCTAGCTCACTGTACTGGCCCTATAGGAAACACAGTAGAGTGCAAGAGTGCCTGTTTCTCAAAAGCAGAGTGTTTTTCTTGTAAGGCCGACTGGGGTTCAATACAACTTCCTAACCGGAGTTGATTCACATTGAGTTTCAAGTTCTAGCATTAAGTGTTAATTCAGGGTAAGAACACCACTATTGTGCTATTCTGGACATAATCAGTGCAAATAGCACTCGCGTCTGTTCCCAGCAAATACAGTGTATTGGACTGAAGAGAAGCTCCTGTTTTACTTAGTTTCCAATACTGAGTTGAACTAGATATACCCCGTTTGTGTAGGAAGCACAGTTCTCTTGTTCTGAGCTAGCTCACTGTACTGGCCCTATAGGAAACACAGTAGAGTGCAAGAGTGCCTGTTTCTCAAAAGCAGAGTGTTTTTCTTGTAAGGCCGACTGGGGTTCAATACAACTTCCTAAACGGAGTTGATTCACACTGAGTTTCAAGTTCTAGCATTAAGTGTTAATTCAGGGTAAGAACACCACTAGTGTGCTATTCTGGCCATAAAGAGTGCAAATAGCACTCGCCTCTGTTCACAGCAAATACAGTGTATTGGACTGAAGAGAAGCTCCTGTTTTACTTAGTTTCCAATACTGAGTTGAACTAGATATGCCCTATTTGTGTAGGAAGCACAGTTCTCTTGTTCTGAGCTAGCTCACTGTACTGGCCCTATAGGAAACACAGTAGAGTGCAAGAGTGCCTGTTTCTCAAAAGCAGAGTGTTTTTCTTGTAAGGCCGACTGTGGTTCAATACAACTTCCTAACCGGAGTTGATTCACATTGAGTTTCAAGTTCTAGCATTAAGTGTTAATTCAGGGTAAGAACACCACTATTGTGCTATTCTGGACATAATCAGTGCAAATAGCACTCGTGTCTGTTCCCAGCAAATACAGTGTATTGGACTGAAGAGAAGCTCCTGTTTTACTTAGTTTCCAATACTGAGTTGAACTAGATATGCCCCGTTTGTGTAGGAAGCACAGTTCTCTTGTTCTGAGCTAGCTCACTGTACTGGCCCTATAGGAAACACAGTAGAGTGCAAGAGTGCCTGTTTCTCAAAAGTAGAGTGTTTTTCTTGTAAGGCCGACTGGGGTTCAATACAACTTCCTAAACGGAGTTGATTCACACTGAGTTTCAAGTTCTAGCATGAAGTGTTAATTCAGGGTAAGAACACCACTATTGTGCTATTCTGGCCATAAACAGTGCAAATAGCACTCGCCTCTGTTCCCAGCAAATACAGTGTATTGGACTGAAGAGAAGCTCCTGTTTTACTTAGTTTCCAATACTGAGTTGAACTAGATATGCCCCGTTTGTGTAGGAAGCACAGTTCTCTTGTTCTGAGCTAGCTCACTGTACTGGCCCTATAGGAAACACAGTAGAGTGCAAGAGTGCCTGTTTCTCAAAAGCAGAGTGTTTTTCTTGTAAGGCCGACTGGGGTTCAATACAACTTCCTAAACGGAGTTGATTCACACTGAGTTTCAAGTTCTAGCATTAAGTGTTAATTCAGAGTAAGAACACCACTAGTGTGCTATTCTGGCCATAAACAGTGCAAATAGCACTCGCCTCTGTTTCCAGCAAATACAGTGTATTGGACTGAAGAGAAGCTCCTGTTTTACTTAGTTTCCAATACTGAGTTGAACTAGATATGCCCCGTTTGTGTAGGAAGCACAGTTCTCTTGTTCTGAGCTAGCTCACTGTACTGGCCCTATAGGAAACACAGTAGAGTGCAAGAGTTCCTGTTTCTCAAAAGCAGAGTGTTTTTCTTGTAAGGCCGACTGGGGTTCAATACAACTTCCTAAAAGGAGTTGATTCACACTGAGTTTCAAGTTCTAGCATTAAGTGTTAATTCAGGGTAAGAACACCACTATTGTGCTATTCTGGCCATAAACAGTGCAAATAGCACTCGCGTCTGTTCCCAGCAAATACAGTGTATTGGACTGAAGAGAAGCTCCTGTTTTAGTCAGTTTCCAATACTGAGTTGAACTAGATATGCCCCGTTTGTGTAGGAAGAACAGTTCTCTTGTTCTGAGCTAGCTCACTGTACTGGCCCTATAGGAAACACAGTAGAGTGCAAGAGTGCCTGTTTCTCAAAAGCAGAGTGTTTTTCTTGTAAGGCCGACTGGGGTTCAATACAACTTCCTAAACGGAATTGATTCACACTGAGTTTCAAGTTCTAGCATTAAGTGTTAATTCAGGGAAAGAACACCACTATTGTGCTATTCTGGCCATAAAGAGGGCAAATAGCACTCGCGTCTATTCCCAGCAAATACAGTGTATTGAACTGAAGAGAAGCTCCTGTTTTACTTAGTTTCCAATACTGAGTTGAACTAGATATGCCCCGTTTGTGTAGGAAGCACAGTTCTCTTGTTCTGAGCTAGCTCACTGTACTGGCCCTATAGGAAACACAGTAGAGTGCAAGAGTGCCTGTTTCTCAAAAGCAGAGTGTTTTTCTTGTAAGGCCGACTGGGGTTCAATACAACTTCCTAAACGGAGTTGATTCACACTGAGTTTCAAGTTCTAGCATTAAGTGTTAATTCAGGGTAAGAACACCACTAGTGTGCTATTCTGGCCATAAACAGTGCAAATAGCACTCGTGTCTGTTCCCAGCAAATACAGTGTATTGGACTGAAGAGAAGCTCCTGTTTTACTTAGTTTCCAATACTGAGTTGAATTAGATATGCCCCGTTTGTGTAGGAAGCACAGTTCTCTTGTTCTGAGCTAGCTCACTGTACTGGTCCTATAGGAAACACAATAGAATGCAAGAGTGCCTGTTTCTCAAAAGCAGTGTGTTTTTCTTGTAAGGCCGACTGGGGTTCAATACAACTTCCTAACCGGAGTTGATTCACATTGAGTTTCAAGTTCTAACATTAAGTGTTAATTCAGGGTAAGAACACAACTATTGTGCTATTCTGGCCATAAACAGTGCAAATAGCACTCGCGTCTGTTCCCAGCAAATACAGTGTATTGGACTGAAGAGAAGCTCCTGTTTTACTTAGTTTCCAATACTGAGTTGAACTAGATATGCCCCGTTTGTGTAGGAAGCACAGTTCTCTTGTTCTGAGCTAGCTCACTGTACTGGCCCTATAGGAAACACAGTAGAGTGCAAGAGTGCCTGTTTCTCAAAAGCAGAGTGTTTTTCTTGTAAGGCCGACTGGGGTTCAATACAACTTCCTAAACGGAATTGATTCACACTGAGTTTCAAGTTCTAGCATTAAGTGTTAATTCAGGGTAAGAACACCACTATTTTGCTATTCTGGCCATAAAGAGTGCAAATAGCACTCGCGTCTGTTCCCAGCAAATACAGTGTATTGGACTGAAGAGAAGCTCCTGTTTTACTTAGTTTCCAATACTGAGTTGAACTAGATATGCCCCGTTTGTGTAGGAAGCTCAGTTCTCTTGTTCTGAGCTAGCTCACTGTACTGGCCCTATAGGAAACACAGTAGAGTGCAAGAGTGCCTGTTTCTCAAAAGCAGAGTGTTTTTCTTGTAAGGCCGACTGGGGTTCAATACAACTTCCTAAACGGAGTTGATTCACACTGAGTTTCAAGTTCTAGCATTAAGTGTTAATTCAGGGTAAGAACACCACTATTGTGCTATTCTGGCCATAATCAGTGCAAATAGCACTCGCGTCTGTTCCCAGCAAATACAGTGTATTGGACTGAAGAGAAGCTCCTGTTTTACTTAGTTTCCAATACTGAGTTGAACTAGATATGCCCCGTTTGTGTAGGAAGCACAGTTCTCTTGTTCTGAGCTAGCTCACTGTACTGGCCCTATAGGAAACACAGTAGAGTGCAAGAGTGCCTGTTTCTCAAAAGCAGTGTTTTTCTTGTAAGGCCGACTAGGGTTCAATACAACTTCCTAAACGGAGTTGATTCACATTGAATTTCAAGTTCTAGCATTAAGTGTTAAATCAGGGTAAGAACACCACTATTGTGCTATTCTGGCCATAAACAGTGCAAATAGCACTCGTGTGTGTTCCCAGCAAATACAGTGTATTGGACTGAAGAGAAGCTCCTGTTTTACTTAGTTTCCAATACTGAGTTGAACTAGATATGCCCCGTTTGTGTAGGAAGCACAGTTCTCTTGTTCTGAGCTAGCTCACTGTACTGGCCCTATAGGAAACACAGTAGAGTGCAAGAGTGCCTGTTTCTCAAAAGCAGAGTGTTTTTCTTGTAAGGCCGACTGAGGTTCAATACAACTTCCTAAACGGAGTTGATTCACATTGAGTTTCAAGTTCTAGCATTAAGTGTTAATTCAGGGTAAGAACACCACTATTGTGCTATTCTGGCCATAAACAGTGCAAATAGCACTCGCGTCTGTTCCCAGCAAATACAGTGTATTAGACTGAAGAGAAGCTCCTGTTTTACTTAGTTTCCAATACTGAGCTGAACTAGATATGCCCCGTTTGTGTAGGAAGAACAGTTCTCTTGTTCTGAGCTAGCTCACTGTACTGGTCCTATAGGAAACACAGTAGAGTGCAAGAATGCCCGGTTCTCAAAAGCAGAGTGTTTAACTTGCATGTCACACTAGTGTTCATTAAACTTCCTAAATGGGTTGAATCATGTTATGTTTCAAGTTCTGGCAGCAAGGGTTCATTCAGGCTACGAACAGCACTCTTGTGCTATTCTGGCCATACACAGTGCAAATAGAATTCTCGTCTGTTCCCAGCCAGTACAGTGTGTTTGACTGAAGAGAAGCTTCAATTTTAATCAGTTTTCAATACAGCGTTGAACTAGATATGCCCCGTTTGTGTAGGAAGCACAGTTCTTTTGTGCTGAGCTAGCTCTCTGTACGGGCCCCTAGGAAGGACAGTAGAGTGCAAGAATGCCCGTTTTTCAAAAGCAGACTTTTTTCCTTGCATGGCACACTAGGGTTCAATTAAACTTCCTAAACGGAGTTGAATCACGTGCAGTTTCAAGTTCTAGCAGCAAGGGTTCATTCAGGCTAAGAACAGCACTCATGTGCTATTCTGGGCATACACAGTGCAAATAGCATTCCCGTCTGTTCCCAGCCAGTACAGTGTATTGGACTGAAGAGAAGCTCCTGTTTCACTCAGGTTCCAATACTGAGTTGAATTAGATATGCCCCGATTGTGTAGGAAACACAGTTCTTTTTTTCTGAGCTAGCTCACTGTACTGGCCCTATAGAAAACACAGTAGAGTGCAGGAATGCCCGTTTCTCAAAAGCAGAGTGTTTTTCTTGCATGGCACACTAGGGTTCAATTAACCTTCCTAAACGGAGTTGAATAACGTTCCATTTCAAGTTCTAGCAGCAAGGGTTCATTCAGGCTAAGAACAGCACTCTTGTGCCTTCTGGCCATACACAGTACAAATAGCATTCGCGTCTGTTCCCAGCCAGTACAGTGTATTGGACTGAAGGGAAGCTCCTGTTTTACTCAGTTTCCAATACTTAGTTGAACGAGATATGCCCCGTTTGTGTAGGAAGCACTGTTGTTTTGTTCTGAGCTAGGTCACTGTACTGGCCCTATAGGAAACACAGTAGAGTGCAAGAATGCTTGATTCTCAAAATCAGAGAATTTTTCTTGCATGGCACACTAGGGTTCAATTAAACTTCCTAAACGGAGTTGAATCACGTTCCGTTTCAAGTTCTAGCAGCTAGGGTTCATTCAGGCTAAGAACAGCACTCTTGTGCTATTCTGGCCATACACAGTGCAAATAGCATTCGCGTCTGTTCCCAGCCAGTACAGTGTATTGGACTGAAGAGAAGCTCCTGTTTTATTCAGTTTCCAATACTGAGTTGAACTAGATATGCCCCGTTTGTGTAGGAAGCACAGTTCTTTTGTTCTGAGCTAGCTGACTGTACTGGCCCCTAGGTACGACAGTAGAGTGCAAGAATGCCCGTTTTTCAAAAGCAGAGTTTTTTCCTTTCATGGCACACTAGGGTTCAATTAAACTTCCTAAACGAAGTTGAATCACGTGCAGTTTCAAGTTCTAGCAGCAAGGGTTCATTCAGGCTAAAAACAGCACTCTTGTGCTATTCTGGCCATACACAGTGCAAATAGCATTCGCGTCTGTTGCCAGGCCGTACAGTGTATTGGACTGAAGAGAAGCTCCTGTTTTACTCAGTTTCCAATACTGAGTTGAACTAGATATGCCACGTTTGTGTAGGAAGCACAGTTCTCTTGTTCTGAGCTAGCTCACTGTACTGGCCCTATAGGCAACACAGTAGAGTGCAAAAATGCCCGTTTCTCAAAAGCAGAGTGTTTTTCTTGCATGGCACACTAGGGTTCAATTAAACTTCCTAAACGGAGTTGAATCACGTTCCGTTTCAAGTTCTAGCAACAAGGGTTCATTCAGGCTAAGAACAGCACTCTTGTGCTATTCTGGCCATACACAGTGCAAATAGCATTCGCGTCTGTTCCCAGCCAGTACAGTGTATTGGACTGAAGAGAAGCTCCTGTTTTACTCAGTTTCCAATACTGAGTTGAACTAGATATGCCCCGTTTGTGTAGGAAGCACAGTTCTTTTTTTCTGAGCTAGCTGCCTGTACTGGCCTTATAAGAAACACACTAGAGTGCAACAATGCCCTTTTCTCAAAAGCAGAGTGTTTTTCTTGCATGGCACACTAGGGTTCAATTAAACTTCCTAAACTGAGTTGAATAACATTCCATTAAAAGTTCTAGCAGCAAGGGTTCATTCAGGCTAAGAACAGCACTCTTGTGCCTTCTGGCCATACACAGTGCAAATAGCATTCGCGTCTGTTCCCAGCCAGTACAGTGTATTGGACTGAAGAGAAGCTCCTGTTTCACTCAGTTTCCAATACTGAGTTGAACTAGATATGCCCCGTTTGTGTAGGAGGCACAGTTCTTTTGTTCTGAGCTAGCTCTCTGTACTGGCCCCTAGGAAGGACAGTAGAGTGCAAGAATGCCTGTTTTTCAAAAGCAGAGTGTTTTCCTTGCATGGCACACTAGGGTTCAATTAAACTTCCTAAACGGAGTTGAATCACGTTCAGTTTCAAGTTCTAGCAGCAAGGGTTCATTCAGGCTAAGAACAGCACTCTTGTGCCTTATGGCCCTACACAGTACAAATAGCATTCGCGTGTGTTCCCAGCCAGTACAGTGTATTGGACTGAAAAGAAGCTCCTGTTTTACTCAGTTTCCAATACTTAGTTGAACTAGATATGCCCCGTTTGTGTAGGAAGCACAGTTCTTTTGTTCTGAGCTAGCTCACTGTACTGGCCCTATAGGAAACACAGTAGAGTGCAAGAATGCCTGATTCTCAAAATCAGAGAATTTTTCTTGCATGGCACACTAGGATTCAATTAAACTTGCTAAACGGAGTTGAATCACGTTCCGTTTCAAGTTCTAGCAGCAAGGGTTCATTCAGGCTAAGAACAGCACTCTTGTGCCATTCTGGCCATACACAGTGCAAATAGCATTCTCGTCTGTTCCCAGCCAGTACAGTGTGTTTGACTGAAGAGAAGCTTCTGTTTTAATCAGTTTTCAATACTGAGTTGAACTAGATATGCCCTGTTTGTGTAGGAAGCACAGTTCTTTTGTTCTGAGCTAGCTTTCTGTACTGGCCCCTAGGAAGGACAGTAGAGTGTAAGAATGCCCGTTTTTCAAAAGCAAATTTTTTCCTTGCATGGCACACTAGGGTTCAATTAAACTTCCTAAACGAAGTTGAATCACGTGCAGTTTCAATTTCTAGCAGCAAGGGTTCATTCAGGCTAAGAACAGCACTCTTGTGCCTTCTGGCCATACACAGTGCAAATAGCATTCGCGTCTGTTCCCAGCCAGTACAGTGTATTGGACTGAAGAGAAGCTCCTGTTTCACTCAGTTTCCAATACTGAGTTGAACTAGATATGCCCCGTTTGTGTAGGAGGCACAGTTCTTTTGTTCTGAGCTAGCTCTCTGTACTGGCCCCTAGGAAGGACAATAGAGTGCAAGAATGCCTGTTTTTCAAAAGCAGAGTTTTTTCCTTGCATGGCACACTAGGGTTCAATTAAACTTCCTAAACGGAGTTGAATCACGTTCCGTTTCAAGTTCTAGCAGCAAGGGTTCATTCAGGCTAAGAACAGCACTCTTGTGCTATTCTGGCCATACACAGTGCAAATAGCATTCGCGTCTGTTCCCAGCCAGTACAGTGTATTGGACTGAAGAGAAGCTCCTGTTTTAGTCAGTTTCCAATACTGAGATGAACTAGATATGCCCCGTTTGTGGAGGAAGCACAGTTCTAATGTTCTGAGCTAGCTCACTGTACTGGCCCTATAGGAAACACAGTAGAGTGCAAGAATGCGCGTTTCTCAAAAGCAGAGTGTTTTTCTTGCATGACACACTAGGGTTCAATTAAACTTCCTAAACGGAGTTGAATCACTTTCAGTTTCAAGTTCTAGCAGCAAGGGTTCATTCAGGCTAAGAACAGCACTCTTGTGCCTTCTGGCCATACACAATACAAATAGCATTCGCGTGTGTTCCCTGCCAGTACAGTGTATTGGACTGAAAAGAAGCTCCTGTTTTACTCAGTTTCCAATACTTAGTTGAACTAGATATGCCCCGTTTGTGTAGGAAGCACAGTTCTTTTGTTCTGAGCTAGCTCACTGTACTGGCCCTATAGGTAACACAGTAGAGTGCAAGAATGCCTGATTCTCAAAATCAGAGAATTTTTCTTGAATGGCACACTAGGGTTCAATTAAACTTCCAAAACGGAGTTGAATCACGTTCAGTTTCAAGTTCTAGCAGCAAGGGTTCATTCAGGCTAAGAACAGCATTCTTGTGCTATTCTGGCCATACCCAGTGCAAATAGCATTCGCGTCTGTTCCCAGCCAGTACAGTGTATTGGACTGAAGAGAAGCTCCTGTTTTATTCAGTTTCCAATACTGAGTTGAACTATATATGCCCCGTTTGTGTAGGAAGCACAGTTCTTTTGTTCTGAGCTAGCTCTCTGTACTGGCCCCTAGGAAGGACAGTAGAGTGCAAGAATGCCCGTTTTTCAAAAGCAAATTTTTTCCTTGCATGGCACACTAGGGTTCAATTAAACTTCCTAAACGAAGTTGAATCACGTGCAGTTTCAATTTCTAGCAGCAAGGGTTCATTCAGGCTAAAAACAGCACTCTTGTGCTATTCTGGCCATACACAGTGCAAATAGCATTCGCGTCTGTTCCCAGGCCGTACAGTGTATTGGACTGAAGAGAAGCTCCTGTTTTACTCAGTTTCCAATACTGAGTTGAACTAGATATGCCCCGTTTGTGTAGGAAGCACAGTTCTTTTTTTCTGAGCTAGCTGCCTGTACTGGCCCTATAGGCAACACAGTAGAGTGCAAAAATGCCCGTTTCTCAAAAGCAGAGTGTTTTTCTTGCATGGCACACTAGGGTTCAATTAAACTTCCTAAACGGAGTTGAATCACGTTCCGTTTCAAGTTCTAGCAACAAGGGTTCATTCAGGCTAAGAACAGCACTCTTGTGTTATTCTGGCCATACACAGTGCAAATAGCATTCGCGTCTGTTCCCAGCCAGTACAGTGTATTGGACTGAAGAGAAGCTCCTGTTTTACTCAGTTTCCAATACTGAGTTGAACTAGATATGCCCCGTTTGTGTAGGAAGCACAGTTCTTTTTTTCTGAGCTAGCTGCCTGTACTGGCCTTATAAGAAACACACTAGAGTGCAACAATGCCCTTTTCTCAAAAGCAGAGTGTTTTACTTGCATGGCACACTAGGGTTCAATTAAACTTCCTAAACGGAGTTGAATAACATTCCATTAAAAGTTCTAGCAGCAAGGGTTCATTCAGGCTAAGAACAGCACTCTTGTGCCTTCTGGCCATACACAGTGCAAATAGCATTCGCGTCTGTTCCCAGCCAGTACAGTGTATTGGACTGAAGAGAAGCTCCTGTTTCACTCAGTTTCCAATACTGAGTTGAACTAGATATGCCCCGTTTGTGTAGGAGGCACAGTTCTTTTGTTCTGAGCTAGCTCTCTGTACTGGCCCCTAGGAAGGACAGTAGAGTGCAAGAATGCCTGTTTTTCAAAAGCAGAGTGTTTTCCTTGCATGGCACACTAGGGTTCAATTAAACTTCCTAAACGGAGTTGAATCACGTTCAGTTTCAAGTTCTAGCAGCAAGGGTTCATTCAGGCTAAGAACAGCACTCATGTGCTATTCTGTCCATACACAGTGCAAATAGCATTCGCGTCTGTTCCCAGCCAGTACAGGGTATTGGACTGAAGAGAAGCTCCCTTTTCACTCAGTTTCCATTACTGAGTTGAACTAGATATGCCCCGTTTGTGTAGGAAGCACAGTTCTTTTGTTCTGAGCTAGCTCACTGTACTGGCCCTATAGGAAACACAGTAGAGTGCAAGAATGCCCGGTTCTCAAAAGCAGAGTGTTTAACTTGCATGTCACACTAGTGTTCAATTAAACTTCCTAAACGGAGTTGAATCACGTTCAGTTTCAAGTTCTAGCAGCAAGGGTTCATTCAGGCTAAGAACAGCACTCTTGTGCTATTCTGGCCATAAAGAGTGCAAATAGCTTTCGCATCTGTTCCCAGCCAGTACAGTGTATTGGACTGAAGAGAAGCTCCTGTTTTACTCAGTTCCCAATACTGAGTTGAACTAGATATGCCCCGTTTGTGTAGGAAGCACAGTTCTTTTGTTCTGAGCTAGCTCTCTGTACTGGCCCCTAGGAAGGACAGTAGAGTGCAAGAATGCCCGTTTTTCAAAAGCAGAGTTTTTTCCTTGCATGGCACACTAGGGTTCAATTAAACTTCCTAAACGGTGTTGAATCACGTTCCGTTTCATGTTCTACCAACAAGGGTTCATTCAGGCTAAGAACAGCACTCTTGTGCTATTCTGGCCATACACAGTGCAAATAGCATTTGCGTCTGTTCCCAGCCAGTACAGTGTGTTTGACTGAAGAGAAGCTTCTGTTTTATTCAGTTTTCAATACTGAGTTGAACTAGATATGCCCCGTTTGTGTAGGAAGAACAGTTCTTTTGTTCTGAGCTAGCTCTCTGTAATGGCCCCTAGGAAGCCCAGTAGAGTGCAAGAATGCCTGTAACTCAAAAGCAGAGTTTTTTCCTTGCATGGCACACTAGGGTTCAATTAAACTTCCTAAACGGAGTTGAATCACGTGCAGTTTCAAGTTCTAGCAGCAAGGGTTCATTCAGGCTAAGAACAGCACTCATGTGCTATTCTGGCGATACACAGTGCAAATAGCATTCCCGTCTGTTCCCAGCCAGTACAGTGTATTGGACCGAAGAGAAGCTCCTGTTTCACTCAGGTTCCAATACTGAGTTGAACTAGATATGCCCCGTTTGTGTAGGAAACACAGTTCTTTTGTTCTGAGCTAGCTCACTGTACTGGCCCCTAGGAAGGACAGTAGAGTGCAAGAATGCCCGTTTCTCAAAAGCAGAGTGTTTTTCTTGCATGGCACACTAGGGTTCAATTAAACTTCCTAAACGGTGTTGAATCACGTTCCGTTTCAAGTTCTAGCAGCAAGGGTTCATTCAGGCTAAGAACAGCACTCTTGTGCTATTCTGGCCATACACAGTGCAAATAGCATTCGCGTCTGTTCCCAGCCAGTACAGTGTATTGGACTGAAGAGCAGCTCCTGTTTTACTCAGTTTCCAATACTGAGTTGAACTAGATATGCCCCTTTGTGTAGGAAGCACAGTTCTTTTGTTCTGAGCTAGCTCACTGTACTGGCCCTATAGGAAACAGAGCAGAGTGCAAGAATGCCCGTTTCTCAAAAGCAGAGTGTTTTCCTTGCATGGCACACTAGGGTTCAATTAAACTTCCTAAACGTTGTTGAATCACGTTCCGTTTCAAGCTCTAGCAGCAAGGGTTCATTCAGGCTAAGAACAGCACTCTTGTGCTATTCTGGCCATACACAGTGCAAATAGCATTCGCGTCTGTTCCCAGCCAGTACAGTGTATTGGACTGAAGAGAAGCTCCTGTTTTAGTCAGTTTCCAATACTGAGTTGAACTAGATATGCCCCGTTTGGGGAGGAAGCACAGTTCTATTGTTCTGAGCTAGCTCACTGTACTGGCCCTATAGGAAACACAGTAGAGTGCAAGAATGCGCGTTTCTCAAAAGCAGAGTGTTTTTCTTGCATGACACACTAGGGTTCAATTAAACTTCCTAAACGGAGTTGAATCACGTTCAGTGTCAAGTTCTAGCAGCAAGGGTTCATTCAGGCTAAGAACAGCACTCTTGTGCCTTCTGGCCCTACACAGTACAAATAGCATTCGCGTGTGTTCCCAGCCAGTACAGTGTATTGGACTGAAAAGAAGCTCCTGTTTTACTCAGTTTCCAATACTTAGTTGAACTAGATATGCCCCGTTTGTGTAGGAAGCACAGTTCTTTTGTTCTGAGCTAGCTCACTGTACTGGCCCTATAGGAAACACAGTAGAGTGCAAGAATGCCTGATTCTCTAAATCAGAGAATTTTTCTTGCATGGCACACTAGGATTCAATTAAACTTGCTAAACGGAGTTGAATCACGTTCCGTTTCAAGTTCTAGCAGCAAGGGTTCATTCAGGCTAAGAACAGCACTCTTGTGCTATTCTGGCCATACACAGTGCAAATAGCATTCTCGTCTGTTCCCAGCCAGTACAGTGTGTTTGACTGAAGAGAAGCTTCTGTTTTAATCAGTTTTCAATACTGAGTTGAACTAGATATGCCCTGTTTGTGTAGGAAGCACAGTTCTTTTGTTCTGAGCTAGCTTTCTGTACTGGCCCCTAGGAAGGACAGTAGAGTGTAAGAATGCCCGTTTTTCAAAAGCAAATTTTTTCCTTGCATGGCACACTAGGGTTCAATTAAACTTCCTAAACGAAGTTGAATCACGTGCAGTTTCAATTTCTAGCAGCAAGGGTTCATTCAGGCTAAGAACAGCACTCATGTGCTATTCTGGCCATACACAGTGCAAATAGCAATCGCGTCTGTTCCCAGCCAGTACAGTGTATTGTACCGAAGAGAACCTCCTGTTTCACTCAGGTTCCAATACTGAGTTGAACTAGATATGCCCCGTTTGTGTAGGAAGCACAGTTCTTTTGTTCTGAGCTAGCTCACTGTACTGGCCCTATAGGAAACAAAGTAGAGTGCAAGAATGCCCGTTTCTCAAAGGCAGAGTGTTTTCCTTTCATGGCACACTAGGGTTCAATTAAACTTCCTAAACGGAGTTGAATCACTTTCAGTTTCAAGTTCTAGCAGCAAGGGTTCATTCAGGCTAAAAACAGCACTCTTGTGCTATTCTGGCCATACACAGTGCAAATAGCATTCGCGTCTGTTCCCAGCCAGTACAGTGTATTGGACTGAAGAGAAGCTCCTGTTTTAGTCAGTTTCCAATACTGAGTTGAACTAGATATACCCCGTTTGTGGAGGAAGCACAGTTCTATTGTTCTGAGCTAGCTCACAGTACTGGCCCTATAGGAAACACAGTAGAGTGCAAGAATTCCCGTTTCTGAAGAGCTTAGTGTTTTTCTTGCATGGCACACTAGGGTTCAATTAAACTTCCTAAACGGAGTTGAATCACGTTCCGTTTCAAGTTCTAGCAGCAAGGGTTCATTCAGGCTAAGAACAGCACTCTTGTGCTATTCTGGCCATACACAGTGCAAATAGCATTCGCGTCTGTTCCCAGCCAGTACAGTGTATTGGACTGAAGAGAAGCTCCTGTTTTACTCAGTTTCCAATACTGAGTTGAACTAGATATGCCCCGTTTGTGTAGGAAGCACAGTTCTTTTGTTCTGAGCTAGCTCACTGTACTGGCCCTATAAGAAACACAGTAGAGTGCAAGAATGCCCGTTTCTCAAAAGCAGAGTGTTTTTCTTGCATGGCACACTAGGGTTCAATTAAACTTCCTAAACGGAGTTGAATAACGTTCCATTAAAAGTTCTAGCAGCAAGGGTTCATTCAGGCTAAGTACAGCACTCTTGTGCCTTCTGGCCATACACAGTGCAAATAGCATTCGCGTCTGTTCCCAGCCAGTACAGTGTATTGGACTGAAGAGAAGCTCCTGTTTTATTCAGTTTCCAATACTGAGTTGAACTATATATGCCCCGTTTGTGTAGGAAGCACAGTTCTTTTGTTCTGAGCTAGCTCTCTGTACTGGCCCCTAGGAAGGACAGTAGAGTGCAAGAATGCCCGTTTTTCAAAAGCAAATTTATTCCTTGCATGGCACACTAGGGTTCAATTAAACTTCCTAAACGAAGTTGAATCACGTGCAGTTTCAATTTCTAGCAGCAAGGGTTCATTCAGGCTAAGAACAGCACAAATGTGCTATTCTGGCCATACACAGTGCAAATAGCAATCGCGTCTGTTCTCAGCCAGTACAGTATATTGGACCGAAGAGAACCTCCTGTTTCACTCAGGTTCCAATACTGAGTTGAACTAGATATGCCCCGTTTGTGTAGGAAGCACAGTTCTTTTGTTCTGAGCTAGCTCACTGTACTGGCCCTATAGGAAACACAGTAGAGTGCAAAAATGCCCGTTTCTCAAAAGCAGAGTGTTTTCCTTTCATGGCACACTAGGGTTCAATTAACCTTCCTAAACGGAGTTGAATCACTTTCAGTTTCAAGTTCTAGCAGCAAGGGTTCATTCAGGCTAAGAACAGCACTCTTGTGCTATTCTGGCCATACACAGTGCAAAAAGGATTCGCGTCTGTTCCCAGCCAGTACAGTGTATTGGACTGAAGAGAAGCTCCTGTTTTACTTAGTTTCCAATACTGAGTTGAACTAGATATGCCCCGTTTGTGTAGGAAGCACAGTTCTGTTGTTCTGAGCTAGCTCACTCTACTGGCCCTATAGGAAACACAGTAGAGTGCAAGAGTGCCTGTTTCTCAAAAGCAGAGTGTTTTTCTTGTAAGGCCGACTGGGGATCAATACAACTTCCTAACCGGAGTTGATTCACATTGAGTTTCAAGTTCTAGCATTAAGTGTTAATTCAGGGTAAGAACACCACTATTGTGCTATTCTGGCCATAATCAGTGCAAATAGCACTCGCGTCTGTTCCCAGCAAATACAGTGTATTGGACTGAAGAGAAGCTCCTGTTTTACTTAGTTTCCAATACTGAGTTGAACTAGATATGCCCCATTTGTGTAGGAAGCACAGTTCTCTTGTTCTGAGCTAGCTCACTGTACTGGCCCTATAGGAAACACAGTAGAGTGCAAGAGTTCCTGTTTCTCAAAAGCAGAGTGTTTTTCTTGTAAGGCCGACTGGGGTTCAATACAACTTCCTAAAAGGAGTTGATTCACACTGAGTTTCAAGTTCTAGCATTTAGTGTTAATTCAGGGTAAGAACACCACTATTGTGCTATTCTGGCCATAAACAGTGCAAATAGCACTCGCGTCTGTTTAGCAAATACAGTGTATTGGACTGAAGAGAAGCTCCTGTTTTACTTAGTTTCCAATACTGAGTTGAACTAGATATGCCCCGTTTGTGTAGGAAGAACAGTTCTCTTGTTCTGAGCTAGCTCACTGTACTGGCCCTATAGGAAACACAGTAGAGTGCAAGAGTGCCTGTTTCTCAAAAGCAGAGTGTTTTTCTTGTAAGGCCGACTGGGGTTCAATACAACTTCCTAAACGGAATTGATTCACACTGAGTTTCAAGTTCTAGCATTAAGTGTTAATTCAGGGTAAGAACACCACTATTGTGCTATTCTGGCCATAAAGAGGGCAAATAGCACTCGCATCTGTTCCCAGCAAATACAGTGTATTGAACTGAAGAGAAGCTCCTGTTTTACTTAGTTTCCAATACTGAGTTGAACTAGATATGCCCCGTTTGTGTAGGAAGCACAGTTCTCTTGTTCTGAGCTAGCTCACTGTACTGGCCCTATAGGAAACACAGTAGAGTGCAAGAGTGCCTGTTTCTCAAAAGCAGAGTGTTTTTCTTGTAAGGCCGACTGGGGTTCAATACAACTTCCTAAACGGAGTTGATTCACACTGAGTTTCAAGTTCTAGCATTAAGTGTTAATTCAGGGTAAGAACACCACTAGTGTGCTATTCTGGCCATAAACAGTGCAAATAGCACTCGTGTCTGTTCCCAGCAAATACAGTGTATTGGACTGAAGAGAAGCTCCTGTTTTACTTAGTTTCCAATACTGAGTTGAATTAGATATGCCCCGTTTGTGTAGGAAGCACAGTTCTCTTGTTCTGAGCTAGCTCACTGTACTGGTGCTATAGGAAACACAATAGAGTGCAAGAGTGCCTGTTTCTCAAAAGCAGAGTGTTTTTCTTGTAAGGCCGACTGGGGTTCAATACAACTTCCTAACCGGAGTTGATTCACATTGAGTTTCAAGTTCTAACATTAAGTGTTAATTCAGGGTAAGAACACCACTATTGTGCTATTCTGGCCATAAACAGTGCAAATAGCACTCGCGTCTCTTCCCAGCAAATACAGTGTATTGGACTGAAGAGAAGCTCCTGTTTTACTTAGTTTCCAATACTGAGTTGAACTAGATATGCCCCGTTTGTATAGGAAGCACAGTTCTCTTGTTCTGAGCTAGCTCACTGTACTGGCCCTATAGGAAACACAGTAGAGTGCAAGAGTGCCTGTTTCTCAAAAGCAGAGTGTTTTTCTTGTAAGGCCGACTGGGGTTCAATACAACTTCCTAAACGGAATTGATTCACACTGAGTTTCAAGTTCTAGCATTAAGTGTTAATTCAGGGTAAGAACACCACTATTTTGCTATTCTGGCCATAAAGAGTGCAAATAGCACTCGCGTCTGTTCCCAGCAAATACAGTGTATTGGACTGAAGAGAAGCTCCTGTTTTACTTAGTTTCCAATACTGAGTTGAACTAGATATGCCCCGTTTGTGTAGGAAGCACAGTTCTCTTGTTCTCAGCTAGCTCACTGTACTGGCCCTATAGGAAACACAGTAGAGTGCAAGAGTGCCTGTTTCTCAAAAGCAGAGTGTTTTTCTTGTAAGGCCGACTGGGGTTCAATACAACTTCCTAACCGGAGTTGATTCACACTGAGTTTCAAGTTCTAGCATTAAGTGTTAATTCAGGGTAAGAACACCACTATTGTGCTATTCTGGCCATAATCAGTGCAAATAGCACTCGCGTCTGTTCCCAGCAAATACAGTGTATTGGACTGAAGAGAAGCTCCTGTTTTACTTAGTATCCAATACTGAGTTGAACTAGATATGCCCCGTTTGTTGTGTAGGAAGCACAGTTCTCTTGTTCTGAGCTAGCTCACTCTACTGGCCCTATAGGAAACACAGTAGAGTGCAAGAGTGCCTGTTTCTCAAAAGCAGAGTGTTTTTCTTGTAAGGCCGACTGGGGTTCAATACAACTTCCTAAACGGAGTTGATTCACACTGAGTTTCAAGTTCTAGCATTAAGTGTTAATTCAGGGTAAGAACACCACTAATGTACTATTCTGGCCATAAACCGTGCAAATAGCACTCGCGTCTGTTCCCAGCAAATACAGTGTATTGGACTGAAGAGAAGCTCCTGTTTTACTTAGTTTCCAATACTGAGTTGAACTAGATATGCCCCGTTTGTGTAGGAAGCACAGTTCTCTTGTTCTGAGCTAGCTCACTGTACTGGCCCTATAGGAAACACAGTAGAGTGCAAGAGTGCCTGTTTCTCAAAAGCAGAGTGTTTTTCTTGTAAGGCCGACTGGGGTTCAATACAACTTCCTAAACGGAGTTGATTCACATTGAATTTCAAGTTCTAGCATTAAGTGTTAATTCAGGGTAAGAACACCACTATTGTGCTATTCTGGCCATAAACAGTGCAAATAGCACTCGTGTGTGTTCCCAGCAAATACAGTGTATTGGACTGAAGAGAAGCTCCTGTTTTACTTAGTTTCCAATACTGAGTTGAACTAGATATGCCCCGTTTGTGTAGGAAGCACAGTTCTCTTGTTCTGAGCTAGCTCACTGTACTGGCCCTATAGGAAACACAGTAGAGTGCAAGAGTGCCTGTTTCTCAAAAGCAGAGTGTTTTTCTTGTAAGGCCGACTGAGGTTCAATACAACTTCCTAAACGGAGGTGATTCACATTGAGTTTCAAGTTCTAGCATTAAGTGTTAATTCAGGGTAAGAACACCACTATTGTGCTATTCTGGCCATAAACAGTGCAAATAGCACTCGCGTCTGTTCCCAGCAAATACAGTGTATTAGACTGAAGAGAAGCTCCTGTTTTACTTAGTTTCCAATACTGAGCTGAACTAGATATGCCCCGTTTGTGTAGGAAGAACAGTTCTCTTGTTCTGAGCTAGCTCACTGTACTGGCCCTATAGGAAACACAGTAGAGTGCAAGAATGCCCGGTTCTCAAAAGCAGAGTGTTTAACTTGCATGTCACACTAGTGTTCATTAAACTTCCTAAATGGGTTGAATCACGTTATGTTTCAAGTTCTGGCAGCAAGGGTTCATTCAGGCTACGAACAGCACTCTTGTGCTGTTCTGGCCATACACAGTGCAAATAGCATTCTCGTCTGTTCCCAGCCAGTACAGTATGTTTGACTGAAGAGAAGCTACTGTTTTATTCAGTTTTCAATACTGAGTTGAACTAGATATGCCCCGTTTGTGTAGGAAAAACAGTTCTTTTGTTCTGAGCTAGCTCTCTGTAATGGCCCCTAGGAAGCACAGTAGAGTGCAAGAATGCCCGTTTCTCAAAAGCAGAGTTTTTTCCTTGCATGGCACACTAGGGTTCAATTAAACTTCCTAAACGGAGTTGAATCACGTGCAGTTTCAAGTTCTAGCAGCAAGGGTTCATTCAGGCTAAGAACAGCACTCATGTGCTATTCTGGGCATACACAGTGCAAATAGCATTCCCGTCTGTTCCCAGCCAGTACAGTGTATTGGACTGAAGAGAAGCTCCTGTTTCACTAGGGTTCCAATACTGAGTTGAATTAGATATGGCCCGATTGTGTAGGAAACACAGTTCTTTTTTTCTGAGCTAGCTCACTGTACTGGCCCTATAGAAAACACAGTAGAGTGCAGGAATGCCCGTTTCTCAAAAGCAGAGTGTTTTTCTTGCATGGCACACTAGGGTTCAATTAACCTTCCTAAACGGAGTTGAATAACGTTCCATTTCAAGTTCTAGCAGCAAGGGTTCATTCAGGCTAAGAACAGCACTCTTGTGCCTTCTGGCCATACACAGTACAAATAGCATTCGCGTCTGTTCCCAGCCAGTACAGTGTATTGGACTGAAGGGAAGCTCCTGTTTTACTCAGTTTCCAATACTTAGTTGAACGAGATATGCCCCGTTTGTGTAGGAAGCACAGTTGTTTTGTTCTGAGCTAGGTCACTGTACTGGCCCTATAGGAAACACAGTAGAGTGCAAGAATGCTTGATTCTCAAAATCAGAGAATTTTTCTTGCATGGCACACTAGGGTTCAATTAAACTTCCTAAACGGAGTTGAATCACGTTCCGTTTCAAGTTCTAGCAGCTAGGGTTCATTCAGGCTAAGAACAGCACTCTTGTGCTATTCTGGCCATACACAGTGCAAATAGCATTCGCGTCTGTTCCCAGCCAGTACAGTGTATTGGACTGAAGAGAAGCTCCTGTTTTATTCAGTTTCCAATACTGAGTTGAACTAGATATGCCCCGTTTGTGTAGGAAGCACAGTTCTTTTGTTCTGAGCTAGCTGTCTGTACTGGCCCCTAGGTACGACAGTAGAGTGCAAGAATGCCCGTTTTTCAAAAGCAGAGTTTTTTCCTTTCATGGCACACTAGGGTTCAATTAAACTTCCTAAACGAAGTTGAATCACGTGCAGTTTCAAGTTCTAGCAGCAAGGGTTCATTCAGGCTAAAAACAGCACTCTTGTGCTATTCTGGCCATACACAGTGCAAATAGCATTCGCGTCTGTTCCCAGGCCGTACAGTGTATTGGACTGAAGAGAAGCTCCTGTTTTACTCAGTTTCCAATACTGAGTTGAACTAGATATGCCACGTTTGTGTCAGAAGCACAGTTCTCTTGTTCTGAGCTAGCTCACTGTACTGGCCCTATAGGCAACACAGTAGAGTGCATAAATGCCCGTTTCTCAAAAGCAGAGTGTTTTTCTTGCATGGCACACTAGGGTTCAATTAAACTTCCTAAACGGAGTTGAATCACGTTCCGTTTCAAGTTCTAGCAACAAGGGTTCATTCAGGCTAAGAACAGCACTCTTGTGCTATTCTGGCCATACACAGTGCAAATAGCATTCGCTTCTGTTCCCAGCCAGTACAGTGTATTGGACTGAAGAGAAGCTCCTGTTTTACTCAGTTTCCAATACTGAGTTGAACTAGATATGCCCCATTTGTGTAGGAAGCACAGTTCTTTTTTTCTGAGCTAGCTGCCTGTACTGGCCTTATAAGAAACACACTAGAGTGCAACAATGCCCTTTTCTCAAAAGCAGAGTGTTTTTCTTGCATGGCACACTAGGGTTCAATTAAACTTCCTAAACTGAGTTGAATAACATTCCATTAAAAGTTCTAGCAGCAAGGGTTCATTCAGGCTAAGAACAGCACTCTTGTGCCTTCTGGCCATACACAGTGCAAATAGCATTCGTGTCTGTTCCCAGCCAGTACAGTGTATTGGACTGAAGAGAAGCTCCTGTTTCACTCAGTTTCCAATACTGAGTTGAACTAGATATGCCCCGTTTGTGTAGGAGGCACAGTTCTTTTGTTCTGAGCTAGCTCTCTGTACTGGCCCCTAGGAAGGACAGTAGAGTGCAAGAATGCCTGTTTTTCAAAAGCAGAGTGTTTTCCTTGCATGGCACACTAGGGTTCAATTAAACTTCCTAAACGGAGTTGAATCACGTTCCGTTTCAAGTTCTAGCAGCAAGGGTTCATTCAGGCTAAGAACAGCACTCTTGTGCCTTCTGGCCATACACAGTACAAATAGCATTCGCGTCTGTTCCCAGCCAGTACAGTGTATTGGACTGAAGGGAAGCTCCTGTTTTACTCAGTTTCCAATACTTAGTTGAACGAGATATGCCCCGTTTGTGTAGGAAGCACAGTTGTTTTGTTCTGAGCTAGGTCACTGTACTGGCCCTATAGGAAACACAGTAGAGTGCAAGAATGCTTGATTCTCAAAATCAGAGAATTTTTCTTGCATGGCACACTAGGGTTCAATTAAACTTCCTAAACGGAGTTGAATCACGTTCCGTTTCAAGTTCTAGCAGCTAGGGTTCATTCAGGCTAAGAACAGCACTCTTGTGCTATTCTGGCCATACACAGTGCAAATAGCATTCGCGTCTGTTCCCAGCCAGTACAGTGTATTGGACTGAAGAGAAGCTCCTGTTTTATTCAGTTTCCAATACTGAGTTGAACTAGATATGCCCCGTTTGTGTAGGAAGCACAGTTCTTTTGTTCTGAGCTAGCTGTCTGTACTGGCCCCTAGGTACGACAGTAGAGTGCAAGAATGCCCGTTTTTCAAAAGCAGAGTTTTTTCCTTTCATGGCACACTAGGGTTCAATTAAACTTCCTAAACGAAGTTGAATCACGTGCAGTTTCAAGTTCTAGCAGCAAGGGTTCATTCAGGCTAAAAACAGCACTCTTGTGCTATTCTGGCCATACACAGTGCAAATAGCATTCGCGTCTGTTCCCAGGCCGTACAGTGTATTGGACTGAAGAGAAGCTCCTGTTTTACTCAGTTTCCAATACTGAGTTGAACTAGATATGCCACGTTTGTGTCAGAAGCACAGTTCTCTTGTTCTGAGCTAGCTCACTGTACTGGCCCTATAGGCAACACAGTAGAGTGCATAAATGCCCGTTTCTCAAAAGCAGAGTGTTTTTCTTGCATGGCACACTAGGGTTCAATTAAACTTCCTAAACGGAGTTGAATCACGTTCCGTTTCAAGTTCTAGCAACAAGGGTTCATTCAGGCTAAGAACAGCACTCTTGTGCTATTCTGGCCATACACAGTGCAAATAGCATTCGCTTCTGTTCCCAGCCAGTACAGTGTATTGGACTGAAGAGAAGCTCCTGTTTTACTCAGTTTCCAATACTGAGTTGAACTAGATATGCCCCATTTGTGTAGGAAGCACAGTTCTTTTTTTCTGAGCTAGCTGCCTGTACTGGCCTTATAAGAAACACACTAGAGTGCAACAATGCCCTTTTCTCAAAAGCAGAGTGTTTTTCTTGCATGGCACACTAGGGTTCAATTAAACTTCCTAAACTGAGTTGAATAACATTCCATTAAAAGTTCTAGCAGCAAGGGTTCATTCAGGCTAAGAACAGCACTCTTGTGCCTTCTGGCCATACACAGTGCAAATAGCATTCGTGTCTGTTCCCAGCCAGTACAGTGTATTGGACTGAAGAGAAGCTCCTGTTTCACTCAGTTTCCAATACTGAGTTGAACTAGATATGCCCCGTTTGTGTAGGAGGCACAGTTCTTTTGTTCTGAGCTAGCTCTCTGTACTGGCCCCTAGGAAGGACAGTAGAGTGCAAGAATGCCTGTTTTTCAAAAGCAGAGTGTTTTCCTTGCATGGCACACTAGGGTTCAATTAAACTTCCTAAACGGAGTTGAATCACGTTCCGTTTCAAGTTCTAGCAGCAAGGGTTCATTCAGGCTAAGAACAGCACTCTTGTGCTATTCTGGCCATACACAGTGCAAATAGCATTCGCGTCTGTTCCCAGCCAGTACAGTGTATTGGACTGAAGAGAAGCTCCTGTTTTAGTCAGTTTCCAATACTGAGTTGAACTAGATATGCCCCGTTTGTGGAGAAAGCACAGTTCTATTGTTCTGAGCTAACTCACTGTACTGGCCCTATAGGAAACACAGTAGAGTGCAAGAATGCGCGTTTCTCAAAAGCAGAGTGTTTTTCTTGCATGACACACTAGGGTTCAATTAAACTTCCTAAACGGAGTTGAATCACGTTCAGTTTCAAGTTCTAGCAGCAAGGGTTCATTCAGGCTAAGAACAGCACTCTTGTGCCTTCTGGCCCTACACAGTACAAATAGCATTCGCGTGTGTTCCCAGCCAGTACAGTGTGTTTGACTGAAGAGAAGCTTCTGTTTTAATCAGTTTTCAATACTGAGTTGAACTAGATATGCCCTGTTTGTGTAGGAAGCACAGTTCTTTTGTTCTGAGCTAGCTTTCTGTACTGGCCCCTAGGAAGGACAGTAGAGTGTAAGAATGCCCGTTTTTCAAAAGCAAATTTTTTCCTTGCATGGCACACTAGGGTTCAATTAAACTTCCTAAACGAAGTTGAATCACGTGCAGTTTCAATTTCTAGCAGCAAGGGTTCATTCAGGCTAAGAACAGCACTCATGTGCTATTCTGGCCATACACGGTGCAAATAGCAATCGCGTCTGTTCCCAGCCAGTACAGTGTATTGTACCGAAGAGAACCTCCTGTTTCACTCAGGTTCCAATACTGAGTTGAACTAGATATGCCCCGTTTGTGTAGGAAGCACAGTTCTTTTGTTCTGAGCTAGCTCCCTGTACTGGCCCTATAGGAAACAAAGTAGAGTGCAAGAATGCCCGTTTCTCAAAAGCAGAGTGTTTTCCTTTCATGGCACACTAGGGTTCAATTAAACTTCCTAAACGGAGTTGAATCACTTTCAGTTTCAAGTTCTAGCAGCAAGGGTTCATTCAGGTTAAAAACAGCACTCTTGTGCTATTCTGGCCACAAACAGTGCAAATAGCATTCGCGTCTGTTCCCAGCCAGTACAGTGTATTGGACTGAAGAGAAGCTCCTGTTTTAGTCAGTTTCCAATACTGAGTTGAACTAGATATGCCCCGTTTGTGGAGGAAGCACAGTTCTATTGTTCTGAGCTAGCTCACAGTACTGGCCCTATAGGAAACACAGTAGAGTGCAAGAATGCCCGTTTCTTAAGAGCTGAGTGTTTTTCTTGCATGGCACACTAGGGTTCAATTAAACTTCCTAAACGGAGTTGAATCACGTTCCGTTTCAAGTTCTAGCAGCAAGGGTTCATTCAGGCTAAGAACAGCACTCTTGTGCTATTCTGGCCATACACAGTGCAAATAGCATTCGCGTCTGTTCCCAGCCAGTACAGTGTATTGGACTGAAGAGAAGCTCCTGTTTTACTCAGTTTCCAATACTGAGTTGAACTAGATATGCCCCGTTTGTGTAGGAAGCACAGTTCTTTTGTTCTGAGCTAGCTCACTGTACTGGCCCTATAAGAAACACAGTAGAGTGCAAGAATGCCCGTTTCTCAAAAGCAGAGTGTTTTTCTTGCATGGCACACTAGGGTTCAATTAAACTTCCTAAACGGAGTTGAATAACGTTCCATTAAAAGTTCTAGCAGCAAGGGTTCATTCAGGCTAAGAACAGCACTCTTGTGCCTTCTGGCCATACACAGTGCAAATAGCATTCGCGTCTGTTCCCAGCCAGTACAGTGTATTGGACTGAAGAGAAGCTCCTGTTTCACTCAGTTTCCAATACTGAGTTGAACTAGATATGCCCCGTTTGTGTAGGAGGCACAGTTCTTTTGTTCTGAGCTAGCTCTCTGTACTGGCCCCTAGGAAGGACAATAGAGTGCAAGAATGCCTGTTTTTCAAAAGCAGAGTTTTTTCCTTGCATGGCACACTAGGGTTCAATTAAACTTCCTAAACGGAGTTGAATCACGTTCCGTTTCAAGTTCTAGCAGCAAGGGTTCATTCAGGCTAAGAACAGCACTCTTGTGCTATTCTGGCCATACACAGTGCAAATAGCATTCGCGTCTGTTCCCAGCCAGTACAGTGTATTGGACTGAAGAGAAGCTCCTGTTTTAGTCAGTTTCCAATACTGAGTTGAACTAGATATGCCCCATTTGTGGAGGAAGCACAGTTCTATTGTTCTGAGCTAGCTCACTGTAGTGGCCCTATAGGAAACACAGTAGAGTGCAAGAATGCGCGTTTCTCAAAAGCAGAGTGTTTTTCTTGCATGACACACTAGGGTTCAATTAAACTTCCTAAACGGAGTTGAATCACTTTCAGTTTCAAGTTCTAGCAGCAAGGGTTCATTCAGGCTAAGAACAGCACTCTTGTGCCTTCTGGCCATACACAATACAAATGGCATTCGCGTGTGTTCCCTGCCAGTACAGTGTATTGGACTGAAAAGAAGCTCCTGTTTTACTCAGTTTCCAATACTTAGTTGAACTAGATATGCCCCGTTTGTGTAGGAAGCACAGTTCTTTTGTTCTGAGCTAGCTCACTGTACTGGCCCTATAGGAAACACAGTAGAGTGCAAGAATGCCTGATTCTCAAAATCAGAGAATTTTTCTTGCATGGCACACTAGGATTCAATTAAACTTGCTAAACGGAGTTGAATCACGTTCCGTTTCAAGTTCTAGCAGCAAGGGTTCATTCAGGCTAAGAACAGCACTCTTGTGCTATTCTGGCCATACACAGTGCAAATAGCATTCTCGTCTGTTCCCAGCCAGTACAGTGTATTGGACTGAAGAGAAGCTCCTGTTTTATTCAGTTTCCAATACTGAGTTGAACTATATATGCCCCGTTTGTGTAGGAAGCACAGTTCTTTTGTTCTGAGCTAGCTCTCTGTACTGGCCCCTAGGAAGGACAGTAGAGTGCAAGAATGCCCGTTTTTCAAAGGCAAATTTATTCCTTGCATGGCACACTAGGGTTCAATTAAACTTCCTAAACGAAGTTGAATCACGTGCAGTTTCAATTTCTAGCAGCAAGGGTTCATTCAGGCTAAGAACAGCACAAATGTGCTATTCTGGCCATACACAGTGCAAATAGCATTCGCGTCTGTTCCCAGCCAGTACAGTGTATTGGACCGAAGAGAACCTCCTGTTTCACTCAGGTTCCAATACTGAGTTGAACTAGATATGCCCCGTTTGTGTAGGAAGCACAGTTCTTTTGTTCTAGCTAGCTCACTGTACTGGCCCTATAGGAAACACAGTAGAGTGCAAGAATGCCCGTTTCTCAAAAGCAGAGTGTTTTCCTTTCATGGCACACTAGGGTTCAATTAAACTTCCTAAACGGAGTTGAATCACTTTCAGTTTCAAGTTCTAGCAGCAAGGGTTCATTCAGGCTAAAAACAGCACTCTTGTGCTATTCTGGCCATAAACAGTGCAAATAGCATTCGCGTCTGTTCACAGCCAGTACAGTGTATTGGACTGAACGGAAGCTCCTGTTTTAGTCAGTTTCCAATACTGAGTTGAACTAGATATGCCCCGTTTGTGGAGGAAGCACAGTTCTATTGTTCTGAGCTAGCTCACAGTACTGGCCCTATAGGAAACACAGTAGAGTGCAAGAATGCCCGTTTCTCAAGAGCAGAGTGTTTTTCTTGCATGGCACACTAGGGTTCAATTAAACTTCCTAAACGGAGTTGAATCACGTTCCGTTTCAAGTTCTAGCAGCAAGGGTTCATTCAGGCTAAGAACAGCACTCTTGTGCTATTCTGGCCATACACAGTGCAAATAGCATTCGCGTCTGTTCCCAGCCAATACAGTGTATTGGACTGAAGAGAAGCTCCTGTTTTACTCAGTTTCCAATACTGAGTTGAACTAGATATGCCCCGTTTGTGTAGGAAGCACAGTTCTTTTGTTCTGAGCTAGCTCACTGTACTGGCCCTATAAGAAACACAGTAGAGTGCAAGAATGCCCGTTTCTCAAAAGCAGAGTGTTTTTCTTGCATGGCACACTAGGGTTCAATTAAACTTCCTAAACGGAGTTGAATAACGTTCCATTAAAAGTTCTAGCAGCAAGGGTTCATTCAGGCTAAGAACAGCACTCTTGTGCTATTCTGGCCATACACAGTGCAAAAAGCATTCGCGTCTGTTGCCAGCCAGTACAGTGTATTGGACTGAAGAGAAGCTCCTGTTTTACTTAGTTTCCAATACTGAGTTGAACTAGATATGCCCCGTTTGTGTAGGAAGCACAGTTCTGTTGTTCTGAGCTAGCTCACTCTACTGGCCCTATAGGAAACACAGTAGAGTGCAAGAGTGCCTGTTTCTCAAAAGCAGAGTGTTTTTCTTGTAAGGCCGACTGGGGATCAATACAACTTCCTAACCGGAGTTGATTCACATTGAGTTTCAAGTTCTAGCATTAAGTGTTAATTCAGGGTAAGAACACCACTATTGTGCTATTCTGGCCATAATCAGTGCAAATAGCACTCGCGTCTGTTCCCAGCAAATACAGTGTATTGGACTGAAGAGAAGCTCCTGTTTTACTTAGTTTCCAATACTGAGTTGAACTAGATATGCCCCATTTGTGTAGGAAGCACAGTTCTCTTGTTCTGAGCTAGCTCACTGTACTGGCCCTATAGGAAACACAGTAGAGTGCAAGAGTTCCTGTTTCTCAAAAGCAGAGTGTTTTTCTTGTAAGGCCGACTGGGGTTCAATACAACTTCCTAAAAGGAGTTGATTCACACTGAGTTTCAAGTTCTAGCATTAAGTGTTAATTCAGGGTAAGAACACCACTATTGTGCTATTCTGGCCATAAACAGTGCAAATAGCACTCGCGTCTGTTTAGCAAATACAGTGTATTGGACTGAAGAGAAGCTCCTGTTTTACTTAGTTTCCAATACTGAGTTGAACTAGATATGCCCCGTTTGTGTAGGAAGAACAGTTCTCTTGTTCTGAGCTAGCTCACTGTACTGGCCCTATAGGAAACACAGTAGAGTGCAAGAGTGCCTGTTTCTCAAAAGCAGAGTGTTTTTCTTGTAAGGCCGACTGGGGTTCAATACAACTTCCTAAACGGAATTGATTCACACTGAGTTTCAAGTTCTAGCATTAAGTGTTAATTCAGGGAAAGAACACCACTATTGTGCTATTCTGGCCATAAAGAGGGCAAATAGCACTCGCGTCTGTTCCCAGCAAATACAGTGTATTGGACTGAAGAGAAGCTCCTGTTTTACTTAGTTTCCAATACTGAGTTGAACTAGATATGCCCCGTTTGTGTAGGAAGCACAGTTCTCTTGTTCTGAGCTAGCTCACTGTACTGGCCCTATAGGAAACACAGTAGAGTGCAAGAGTGCCTGTTTCTCAAAAGCAGAGTGTTTTTCTTGTAAGGCCGACTGGGGTTCAATACAACTTCCTAAACGGAGTTGATTCACACTGAGTTTCAAGTTCTAGCATTAAGTGTTAATTCAGGGTAAGAACACCACTAGTGTGCTATTCTGGCCATAAACAGTGCAAATAGCACTCGTGTCTGTTCCCAGCAAATACAGTGTATTGGACTGAAGAGAAGCTCCTGTTTTACTTAGTTTCCAATACTGAGTTGAATTAGATATGCCCCGTTTGTGTAGGAAGCACAGTTCTCTTGTTCTGAGCTAGCTCACTGTACTGGTCCTATAGGAAACACAATAGAGTGCAAGAGTGCCTGTTTCTCAAAAGCAGAGTGTTTTTCTTTTAAGGCCGACTGGGGTTCAATACAACTTCCTAACCGGAGTTGATTCACATTGAGTTTCAAGTTCTAACATTAAGTGTTAATTCAGGGTAAGAACACCACTATTGTGCTATTCTGGCCATAAACAGTGCAAATAGCACTCGCGTCTGTTCCCAGCAAATACAGTGTATTGGACTGAAGAGAAGCTCCTGTTTTACTTAGTTTCCAATACTGAGTTGAACTAGATATGCCCCGTTTGTGTAGGAAGCACAGTTCTCTTGTTCTGAGCTAGCTCACTGTACTGGCCCTATAGGAAACACAGTAGAGTGCAAGAGTGCCTGTTTCTCAAAAGCAGAGTGTTTTTCTTGTAAGGCCGACTGGGGTTCAATACAACTTCCTAAACGGAATTGATTCACACTGAGTTTCAAGTTCTAGCATTAAGTGTTAATTCAGGGTAAGAACACCACTATTTTGCTATTCTGGCCATAAAGAGTGCAAATAGCACTCGCGTATGTTCCCAGCAAATACAGTGTATTGGACTGAAGAGAAGCTCCTGTTTTACTTAGTTTCCAATACTGAGTTGAACTAGATATGCCCCGTTTGTTTAGGAAGCTCAGTTCTCTTGTTCTGAGCTAGCTCACTGTACTGGCCCTATAGGAAACACAGTAGAGTGCAAGAGTGCCTGTTTCTCAAAAGCAGAGTGTTTTTCTTGTAAGGCCGACTGGGGTTCAATACAACTTCCTAACCGGAGTTGATTCACACTGAGTTTCAAGTTCTAGCATTAAGTGTTAATTCAGGGTAAGAACACCACTATTGTGCTATTCTGGCCATAATCAGTGCAAATAGCACTCGCGTCTGTTCCCAGCAAATACAGTGTATTGGACTGAAGAGAAGCTCCTGTTTTACTTAGTATCCAATACTGAGTTGAACTAGATATGCCCCATTTGTGTAGGAAGCACAGTTCTCTTGTTCTGAGCTAGCTCACTGTACTGGCCCTATAGGAAACACAGTAGAGTGCAAGAGTGCCTGTTTCTCAAAAGCAGAGTGTTTTTCTTGTAAGGCCGACTGGGGTTCAATACAACTTCCTAAACGGAGTTGATTCACACTGAGTTTCAAGTTCTAGCATTAAGTGTTAATTCAGGGTAAGAACACCACTATTGTGCTATTCTGGCCATAAACCGTGCAAATAGCACTCGCGTCTGTTCCCAGCAAATACAGTGTATTGGACTGAAGAGAAGCTCCTGTTTTACTTAGTTTCCAATACTGAGTTGAACTAGATATGCCCCGTTTGTGTAGGAAGCACAGTTCTCTTGTTCTGAGCTAGCTCACTGTACTGGCCCTATAGGAAACACAGTAGAGTGCAAGAGTGCCTGTTTCTCAAAAGCAGAGTGTTTTTCTTGTAAGGCCGACTGGGGTTCAATACAACTTCCTAAACGGAGTTGATTCACATTGAATTTCAAGTTCTAGCATTAAGTGTTAATTCAGGGTAAGAACACCACTATTGTGCTATTCTGGCCATAAACAGTGCAAATAGCACTCGTGTGTGTTCCCAGCAAATACAGTGTATTGGACTGAAGAGAAGCTCCTGTTTTACTTAGTTTCCAATACTGAGTTGAACTAGATATGCCCCGTTTGTGTAGGAAGCACAGTTCTCTTGTTCTGAGCTAGCTCACTGTACTGGCCCTATAGGAAACACAGTAGAGTGCAAGAGTGCCTGTTTCTCAAAAGCAGAGTGTTTTTCTTGTAAGGCCGACTGAGGTTCAACACAACTTCCTAAACGGAGGTGATTCACATTGAGTTTCAAGTTCTAGCATTAAGTGTTAATTCAGGGTAAGAACACCACTATTGTGCTATTCTGGCCATAAACAGTGCAAATAGCACTCGCGTCTGTTCCCAGCAAATACAGTGTATTAGACTGAAGAGAAGCTCCTGTTTTACTTAGTTTCCAATACTGAGCTGAACTAGATATGCCCCGTTTGTGTAGGAAGAACAGTTCTCTTGTTCTGAGCTAGCTCACTGTACTGGCCCTATAGGAAACACAGTAGAGTGCAAGAATGCCCGGATCTCAAAAGCAGAGTGTTTAACTTGCATGTCACACTAGTGTTCATTAAACTTCCTAAATGGGTTGAATCACGTTATGTTTCAAGTTCTGGCAGCAAGGGTTCATTCAGGCTACGAACAGCACTCTTGTGCTATTCTGGCCATACACAGTGCAAATAGAATTCTCGTCTGTTCCCAGCCAGTACAGTGTGTTTGACTGAAGAGAAGCTTCAATTTTAATCAGTTTTCAATACAGCGTTGAAGTAGATATGCCCCGTTTGTGTAGGAAGCACAGTTCTTTTGTGCTGAGCTAGCTCTCTGTACGGGACCCTAGGAAGGACAGTAGAGTGCAAGAATGCCCGTTTCTCAAAAGCAGAGTTTTTTCCTTGCATGGCACACTAGGGTTCAATTAAACTTCCTAAACGGAGTTGAATCACGTGCAGTTTCAAGTTCTAGCAGCAAGGGTTCATTCAGGCTAAGAACAGCACTCATGTGCTATTCTGGGCATACACAGTGCAAATAGCATTCCCGTCTGTTCCCAGCCAGTACAGTGTATTGGACTGAAGAGAAGCTCCTGTTTCACTCAGGTTCCAATACTGAGTTGAATTAGATATGGCCCGATTGTGTAGGAAACACAGTTCTTTTTTTCTGAGCTAGCTCACTGTACTGGCCCTATAGAAAACACAGTAGAGTGCAGGAATGCCCGTTTCTCAAAAGCAGAGTGTTTTTCTTGCATGGCACACTAGGGTTCAATTAACCTTCCTAAACGGAGTTGAATAACGTTCCATTTCAAGTTCTAGCAGCAAGGGTTCATTCAGGCTAAGAACAGCACTCTTGTGCCTTCTGGCCATACACAGTACAAATAGCATTCGCGTCTGTTCCCAGCCAGTACAGTGTATTGGACTGAAGGGAAGCTCCTGTTTTACTCAGTTTCCAATACTTAGTTGAACGAGATATGCCCCGTTTGTGTAGGAAGCACAGTTGTTTTGTTCTGAGCTAGGTCACTGTACTGGCCCTATAGGAAACACAGTAGAGTGCAAGAATGCTTGATTCTCAAAATCAGAGAATTTTTCTTGCATGGCACACTAGGGTTCAATTAAACTTCCTAAACGGAGTTGAATCACGTTCCGTTTCAAGTTCTAGCAGCTAGGGTTCATTCAGCCTAAGAACAGCACTCTTGTGCTATTCTGGCCATACACAGTGCATATAGCATTCGCGTCTGTTCCCAGCCAGTACAGTGTATTGGACTGAAGAGAAGCTCCTGTTTTATTCAGTTTCCAATACTGAGTTGAACTAGATATGCCCCGTTTGTGTAGGAAGCACAGTTCTTTTGTTCTGAGCTAGCTGTCTGTACTGGCCCCTAGGTACGACAGTAGAGTGCAAGAATGCCCGTTTTTCAAAAGCAGAGTTTTTTCCTTTCATGGCACACTAGGGTTCAATTAAACTTCCTAAACGAAGTTGAATCACGTGCAGTTTCAAGTTCTAGCAGCAAGGGTTCATTCAGGCTAAAAACAGCACTCTTGTGCTATTCTGGCCATACACAGTGCAAATAGCATTCGCGTCTGTTCCCAGGCCGTACAGTGTATTGGACTGAAGAGAAGCTCCTGTTTTACTCAGTTTCCAATACTGAGTTGAACTAGATATGCCACGTTTGTGTAGGAAGCACAGTTCTCTTGTTCTGAGCTAGCTCACTGTACTGGCCCTATAGGCAACACAGTAGAGTGCAAAAATGCCCGTTTCTCAAAAGCAGAGTGTTTTTCTTGCATGGCACACTAGGGTTCAATTAAACTTCCTAAACGGAGTTGAATCACGTTCCGTTTCAAGTTCTTGCAACAAGGGTTCATTCAGGCTAAGAACAGCACTCTTGTGCTATTCTGGCCATACACAGTGCAAATAGCATTCGCGTCTGTTCCCAGCCAGTACAGTGTATTGGACTGAAGAGAAGCTCCTGTTTTACTCAGTTTCCAATACTGAGTTGAACTAGATATGCCCCGTTTGTGTAGGAAGCACAGTTCTTTTTTTCTGAGCTAGCTGCCTGTACTGGCCTTATAAGAAACACACTAGAGTGCAACAATGCCCTTTTCTCAAAAGCAGAGTGTTTTTCTTGCATGGCACACTAGGGTTCAATTAAACTTCCTAAACTGAGTTGAATAACATTCCATTAAAAGTTCTAGCAGCAAGGGTTCATTCAGGCTAAGAACAGGACTCTTGTGCCTTCTGGCCATACACAGTGCAAATAGCATTCGCGTCTGTTCCCAGCCAGTACAGTGTATTGGACTGAAGAGAAGCTCCTGTTTCACTCAGTTTCCAATACTGAGTTGAACTAGATATGCCCCGTTTGTGTAGGAGGCACAGTTCTTTTGTTCTGAGCTAGCTCTCTGTACTGGCCCCTAGGAAGGACAGTAGAGTGCAAGAATGCCTGTTTTTCAAAAGCAGAGTGTTTTCCTTGCATGGCACACTAGGGTTCAATTAAACTTCCTAAACGGAGTTGAATCACGTTCCGTTTCAAGTTCTAGCAGCAAGGGTTCATTCAGGCTAAGAACAGCACTCTTGTGCTATTCTGGCCATACACAGTGCAAATAGCATTCGCGTCTGTTCCCAGCCAGTACAGTGTATTGGACTGAAGAGAAGCTCCTGTTTTAGTCAGTTTCCAATACTGAGTTGAACTAGATATGCCCCGTTTGTGGAGAAAGCACAGTTCTATTGTTCTGAGCTAGCTCACTGTACTGGCCCTATAGGAAACACAGTAGAGTGCAAGAATGCCTGATTCTCAAAATCAGAGAATTTTTCTTGCATGGCACACTAGGATTCAATTAAACTTGCTAAACGGAGTTGAATCACGTTCCGTTTCAGGTTCTAGCAGCAAGGGTTCATTCAGGCTAAGAACAGCACTCTTGTGCTATTCTGGCCATACACAGTGCAAATAGCATTCTCGTCTGTTCCCAGCCAGTACAGTGTGTTTGACTGAAGAGAAGCTTCTGTTTTAATCAGTTTTCAATACTGAGTTGAACTAGATATGCCCTGTTTGTGTAGGAAGCACAGTTCTTTTGTTCTGAGCTAGCTTTCTGTACTGGCCCCTAGGAAGGACAGTAGAGTGTAAGAATGCCCGTTTTTCAAAAGCAAATTTTTTCCTTGCATGGCACACTAGGGTTCAATTAAACTTCCTAAACGGAGTTGAATCACGTTCCGTTTCAAGTTCTAGCAGCAAGGGTTCATTCAGGCTAAGAACAGCACTCTTGTGCTATTCTGGCCATACACAGTGCAAATAGCATTCGCGTCTGTTCCCAGCCAGTACAGTGTATTGGACTGAAGAGAAGCTCCTGTTTTAGTCAGTTTCCAATACTGAGTTGAACTAGATATGCCCCATTTGTGGAGGAAGCACAGTTCTATTGTTCTGAGCTAGCTCACTGTAGTGGCCCTATAGGAAACACAGTAGAGTGCAAGAATGCGCGTTTCTCAAAAGCAGAGTGTTTTTCTTGCATGACACACTAGGGTTCAATTAAACTTCCTAAACGGAGTTGAATCACTTTCAGTTTCAAGTTCTAGCAGCAAGGGTTCATTCAGGCTAAGAACAGCACTCTTGTGCCTTCTGGCCATACACAATACAAATAGCATTCGCGTGTGTTCCCTGCCAGTACAGTGTATTGGACTGAAAAGAAGCTCCTGTTTTACTCAGTTTCCAATACTTAGTTGAACTAGATATGCCCCGTTTGTGTAGGAAGCACAGTTCTTTTGTTCTGAGCTAGCTCACTGTACTGGCCCTATAGGAAACACAGTAGAGTGCAAGAATGCCTGATTCTCAAAATCAGAGAATTTTTCTTGCATGGCACACTAGGATTCAATTAAACTTGCTAAACGGAGTTGAATCACGTTCCGTTTCAAGTTCTAGCAGCAAGGGTTCATTCAGGCTAAGAACAGCACTCTTGTGCTATTCTGGCCATACACAGTGCAAATAGCATTCTCGTCTGTTCCCAGCCAGTACAGTGTGTTTGACTGAAGAGAAGCTTCTGTTTTAATCAGTTTTCAATACTGAGTTGAACTAGATATGCCCTGTTTGTGTAGGAAGCACAGTTCTTTTGTTCTGAGCTAGCTTTCTGTACTGGCCCCTAGGAAGGACAGTAGAGTGTAAGAATGCCCGTTTTTCAAAAGCAAATTTTTTCCTTGCATGGCACACTAGGGTTCAATTAAACTTCCTAAACGAAGTTGAATCACGTGCAGTTTCAATTTCTAGCAGCAAGGGTTCATTCAGGCTAAGAACAGCACTCATGTGCTATTCTGGCCATACACAGTGCAAATAGCAATCGCGTCTGTTCCCAGCCAGTACAGTGTATTGTACCGAAGAGAACCTCCTGTTTCACTCAGGTTCCAATACTGAGTTGAACTAGATATGCCCCGTTTGTGTAGGAAGCACAGTTCTTTTGTTCTGAGCTAGCTCACTGTACTGGCCCTATAGGAAACAAAGTAGAGTGCAAGAATGCCCGTTTCTCAAAAGCAGAGTGTTTTCCTTTCATGGCACACTAGGGTTCAATTAAACTTCCTAAACGGAGTTGAATCACTTTCAGTTTCAAGTTCTAGCAGCAAGGGTTCATTCAGGTTAAAAACAGCACTCTTGTGCTATTCTGGCCATAAACAGTGCAAATAGCATTCGCGTCTGTTCCCAGCCAGTACAGTGTATTGGACTGAAGAGAAGCTCCTGTTTTAGTCAGTTTCCAATACTGAGTTGAACTAGATATGCCCCGTTTGTGGAGGAAGCACAGTTCTATTGTTCTGAGCTAGCTCACAGTACTGGCCCTATAGGAAACACAGCAGAGTGCAAGAATGCCCGTTTCTTAAGAGCTGAGTGTTTTTCTTGCATGGCACACTAGGGTTCAATTAAACTTCCTAAACGGAGTTGAATCACGTTCCGTTTCAAGTTCTAGCAGCAAGGGTTCATTAAGGCTAAGAACAGCACTCTTGTGCTATTCTGGCCATACACAGTGCAAATAGCATTCGCGTCTGTTCCCAGCCAGTACAGTGTATTGGACTGAAGAGAAGCTCCTGTTTTACTCAGTTTCCAATACTGAGTTGAACTAGATATGCCCCGTTTGTGTAGGAAGCACAGTTCTTTTGTTCTGAGCTAGCTCACTGTACTGGCCCTATAAGAAACACAGTAGAGTGCAAGAATGCCCGTTTCTCAAAAGCAGAGTGTTTTTCTTGCATGGCACACTAGGGTTCAATTAAACTTCCTAAACGGAGTTGAATAACGTTCCATTAAAAGTTCTAGCAGCAAGGGTTCATTCAGGCTAAGAACAGCACTCTTGTGCCTTCTGGCCATACACAGTGCAAATAGCATTCGCGTCTGTTCCCAGCCAGTACAGTGTATTGGACTGAAGAGAAGCTCCTGTTTCACTCAGTTTCCAATACTGAGTTGAACTAGATATGCCCCGTTTGTGTAGGAGGCACAGTTCTTTTGTTCTGAGCTAGCTCTCTGTACTGGCCCCTAGGAAGGACAATAGAGTGCAAGAATGCCTGTTTTTCAAAAGCAGAGTTTTTTCCTTGCATGGCACACTAGGGTTCAATTAAACTTCCTAAACGGAGTTGAATCACGTTCCGTTTCAAGTTCTAGCAGCAAGGGTACATTCAGGCTAAGAACAGCACTCTTGTGCTATTCTGGCCATACACAGTGCAAATAGCATTCGCGTCTGTTCCCAGCCAGTACAGTGTATTGGACTGAAGAGAAGCTCCTGTTTTAGTCAGTTTCCAATACTGAGTTGAACTAGATATGCCCCGTTTGTGGAGGAAGCACAGTTCTATTGTTCTGAGCTAGCTCACTGTAGTGGCCCTATAGGAAACACAGTAGAGTGCAAGAATGCGCGTTTCTCAAAAGCAGAGTGTTTTTCTTGCATGACACACTAGGGTTCAATTAAACTTCCTAAACGGAGTTGAATCACTTTCAGTTTCAAGTTCTAGCAGCAAGGGTTCATTCAGGCTAAGAACAGCACTCTTGTGCCTTCTGGCCATACACAATACAAATAGCATTCGCGTGTGTTCCCTGCCAGTACAGTGTATTGGACTGAAAAGAAGCTCCTGTTTTACTCAGTTTCCAATACTTAGTTGAACTAGATATGCCCCGTTTGTGTAGGAAGCACAGTTCTTTTGTTCTGAGCTAGCTCACTGTACTGGCCCTATAGGAAACACAGTAGAGTGCAAGAATGCCTGATTCTCAAAATCAGAGAATTTTTCTTGCATGGCACACTAGGATTCAATTAAACTTGCTAAACGGAGTTGAATCACGTTCCGTTTCAAGTTCTAGCAGCAAGGGTTCATTCAGGCTAAGAACAGCACTCTTGTGCTATTCTGGCCATACACAGTGCAAATAGCATTCTCGTCTGTTCCCAGCCAGTACAGTGTGTTTGACTGAAGAGAAGCTTCTGTTTTAATCAGTTTTCAATACTGAGTTGAACTAGATATGCCCTGTTTGTGTAGGAAGCACAGTTCTTTTGTTCTGAGCTAGCTTTCTGTACTGGCCCCTAGGAAGGACAGTAGAGTGTAAGAATGCCCGTTTTTCAAAAGCAAATTTTTTCCTGGCATGGCACACTAGGGTTCAATTAAACTTCCTAAACGAAGTTGAATCACGTGCAGTTTCAATTTCTAGCAGCAAGGGTTCATTCAGGCTAAGAACAGCACTCATGTGCTATTCTGGCCATACACAGTGCAAATAGCAATCGCGTCTGTTCCCAGCCAGTACAGTGTATTGTACCGAAGAGAACCTCCTGTTTCACTCAGTTTCCAATACTGAGTTGAACTAGATATGCCCCGTTTGTGTAGGAAGCACAGTTCTTTTGTTCTGAGCTAGCTCTCTGTACTGGCCCCTAGGAAGGACAGTAGAGTGTAAGAATGCCCGTTTTTCAAAAGCAGAGTTTTTTCCTTGCATGGCACACTAGGGTTCAATTAAACTTCCTAAACGGAGTTGAATCACGTTCCGTTTCAAGTTCTAGCAGCAAGGGTTCATTCAGGCTAAGAACAGCACTCTTGTGCTATTCTGGCCATACACAGTGCAAATAGCATTCGCGTCTGTTCCCAGCCAGTACAGTGTGTTTGACTGAAGAGAAGCTTCTGTTTTATTCAGTTTTCAATACTGAGTTGAATTAGATATGCCCCGTTTGTGTAGGAAGCACAGTTCTTTTGTTCTGAGCTAGCTCTCTGTAATGGCCCATAGGAAGCACAGTAGAGTGCAAGAATGCCCGTTTCTCAAAAGCAGAGTTTTTTCCTTGCATGGCACACTAGGGTTCAATTAAACTTCCTAAACGGAGTTGAATCACGTTCAGTTTCAAGTTCTAGCAGCAAGGGTTCATTCAGGCTAAGAACAGCACTCATGTGCTATTCTGGCCATACACAGTGCAAATAGCATTCGCGTCTGTTCCCAGCCAGTACAGTGTATTGGACTGAAGAGAAGCTCCCTTTTCACTCAGTTTCCAATACTGAGTTGAACTAGATATGCTCCGTTTGTGTAGGAAGCACAGTTCTTTTGTTCTGAGCTAGCTCACTGTACTGGCCCTATAGGAAACACAGTAGAGTGTAAGAATGCCCGGTTCTCAAAAGCAGAGTGTTTAACTTGCATGTCACACTAGTGTTCAATTAAACTTCCTAAACGGAGTTGAATCACGTTATGTTTCAAGTTCTAGCAGCAAGGGTTCATTCAGGCTAAGAACAGCACTCTTGTGCTATTCTGGCCATACACAGTGCAAATAGCATTCGCGTCTGTTCCCAGCCAGTGCAGTGTATTGGACTGAAGAGAAGCTCCTGTTTTACTCAGTTTCCAATACTGAGTTGAACTAGATATGCCCCTTTGTGTAGGAAGCACAGTTCTTTTGTTCTGAGCTAGCTCACTGTACTGGCCCTATAGGAAACAGAGCAGAGTGCAAGAATGCCCGTTTCTCAAAAGCAGAGTGTTTTCCTTGCATGGCACACTAGGGTTCAATTAAACTTCCTAAACGGTGTTGAATCACGTTCCGTTTCAAGCTCTAGCAGCAAGGGTTCATTCAGGCTAAGAAGAGCACTCTTGTGCTATTCTGGCCATACACAGTGCAAATAGCATTCGCGTCTGTTCCCAGCCAGTACAGTGTATTGGACTGAAGAGAAGCTCCTGTTTTACTCAGTTTCCAATACTGAGTTGAACTAAATATGCCACGTTTGTGTAGGAAGCACAGTTCTCTTGTTCTGAGCTAGCTCACTGTACTGGCCCTATAGGAAACACAGTAGAGTGCAAAAATGCCCGTTTCTCAAAAGCAGAGTGTTTTTTTGCATGGCACACTAGGGTTCAATTAAACTTCCTAAACAGAGTTGAATCACGTTCCGTTTCAAGTTCTAGCAGCAAGGGTTCATTCAGGCTAAGAACAGCACTCATGTGCTATTCTGGCCATACAAAGTGCAAATAGCATTCCCGTCTGTTCCCAGCCAGTACAGTGTATTGGACCGAAGAGAAGCTCCTGTTTCACTCAGGTTCCAATACTGAGTTGAACTAGATATGCCCCGTTTGTGTAGGAAACACAGTTCTTTTGTTCTGAGCTAGCTCACTGTACTGGCCCCTAGGAAGGACAGTAGAGTGCAAGAATGCCCGTTTCTCAAAAGCAGAGTGTTTTTCTTGCATGGCACACTAGGGTTCAATTAAACTTCCTAAACGGTGTTGAATCACGTTCCGTTTCAAGTTCTAGCAGCAAGGGTTCATTCAGGCTAAGAACAGCACTCTTGTGCTATTCTGGCCATACACAGTGCAAATAGCATTCGCGTCTGTTCCCAGCCAGTACAGTGTATTGGACTGAAGAGAAGCTCCTGTTTTACTCAGTTTCCAATACTGAGTTGAACTAGATATGCCCCGTTTGTGTAGGAAGCACAGTTCTTTTGTTCTGAGCTAGCTCACTGTACTGGCCCTATAGGAAACAGAGCAGAGTGCAAGAATGCCCGTTTCTCAAAAGCAGAGTGTTTTCCTTGCATGGCACACTAGGGTTCAATTAAACTTCCTAAACGAAGTTGAATCACGTGCAGTTTCAATTTCTAGCAGCAAGGGTTCATTCAGGCTAAGAACAGCACTCATGTGCTATTCTGGCCATACACAGTGCAAATAGCAATCGCGTCTGTTCCCAGCCAGTACAGTGTATTGTACCGAAGAGAACCTCCTGTTTCACTCAGGTTCCAATACTGAGTTGAACTAGATATGCCCCGTTTGTGTAGGAAGCACAGTTCTTTTGATCTGAGCTAGCTCACTGTACTGGCCCTATAAGAAACACAGTAGAGTGCAAGAATGCCCGTTTCTCAAAAGCAGAGTGTTTTTCTTGCATGGCACACTAGGGTTCAATTAAACTTCCTAAACGGAGTTGAATAACGTTCCATTAAAAGTTCTAGCAGCAAGGGTTCATTCAGGCTAAGAACAGCACTCTTGTGCCTTCTGGCCATACACAGTGCAAATAGCATTCGCGTCTGTTCCCAGCCAGTACAGTGTATTGGACTGAAGAGAAGCTCCTGTTTCACTCAGTTTCCAATACTGAGTTGAACTAGATATGCCTCGTTTGTGTAGGAGGCACAGTTCTTTTGTTCTGAGCTAGCTCTCTGTACTGGCCCCTAGGAAGGACAGTAGAGTGCAAGAATGCCTGTTTTTCAAAAGCAGAGTTTTTTCCTTGCATGGCACACTAGGGTTCAATTAAACTTCCTAAACGGAGTTGAATCACGTTCCGTTTCAAGTTTAGCAGCAAGGGTTCATTCAGGCTAAGAACAGCACTCTTGTGCTATTCTGGCCATACACAGTGCAAATAGCATTCGCGTCTGTTCCCAGCCAGTACAGTGTATTGGACTGAAGAGAAGCTCCTGTTTTAGTCAGTTTCCAATACTGAGTTGAACTAGATATGCCCCGTTTGTGGAGGAAGCACAGTTCTCTTGTTCTGAGCTAGCTCACTGTACTGGCCCTATAGGAAACACAGTAGAGTGCAAGAATGCGCGTTTCTCAAAAGCAGAGTGTTTTTCTTGCATGACACACTAGGGTTCAATTAAACTTCCTAAACGGAGTTGAATCACTTTCAGTTTCAAGTTCTAGCAGCAAGGGTTCATTCAGGCTAAGAACAGCATTCTTGTTCCTTCTGGCCATACACAGTACAAATAGCATTCGCGTGTGTTCCCTGCCAGTACAGTGTATTGGACTGAAGAGAAGCTCCTGTTTTATTCAGTTTCCAATACTGAGTTGACCTATATATGCCCCGTTTGTGTAGGAAGCACAGTTCTTTTGTTCTGAGCTAGCTCTCTGTACTGGCCCCTAGGAAGGACAGTAGAGTGCAAGAATGCCCGTTTTTCAAAATCAAATTTTTTCCTTGCATGGCACACTAGGGTTCAATTAAACTTCCTAAACGAAGTTGAATCACTTTCAGTTTCAAGTTCTAGCAGCAAGGGTTCATTCAGGCTAAAAACAGCACTCTTGTGCTATTCTGGCCATATACAGTGCAAATAGCATTCGCGTCTGTTCACAGCCAGTACAGTGTATTGGACTGAAGAGAAGCTCCTGTTTTAGTCAGTTTCCAATACTGAGTTGACCTAGATATGCCCCGTTTGTGGAGGAAGCACAGTTCTATTGTTCTGAGCTAGCTCACAGTACTGGCCCTATAGGAAACACAGTAGAGTGCAAGAATGCCCGTTTCTCAAGAGCAGAGTGTTTTTCTTGCATGGCACACTAGGGTTCAATTAAACTTCCTAAACGGAGTTGAATCACGTTCCGTTTCAAGTTCTAGCAGCAAGGGTTCATTCAGGCTAAGAACAGCACTCTTGTGCTATTCTGGCCATACACAGTGCAAATAGCATTCGCGTCTGTTCCCAGCCAGTACAGTGTATTGGACTGAAGAGAAGCTCCTGTTTTACTCAGTTTCCAATACTGAGTTGAACTAGATATGCCCCGTTTGTGTAGGAAGCACAGTTCTTTTGTTCTGAGCTAGCTCACTGTACTGGCCCTATAAGAAACATAGTAGAGTGCAAGAATGCCCGTTTCTCAAAAGCAGAGTGTTTTTCTTGCATGGCACACTAGGGTTCAATTAAACTTCCTAAACGGAGTTGAATAACGTTCCATTAAAAGTTCTAGCAGCAAGGGTTCATTCAGGCTAAGAACAGCACTCTTGTGCCTTCTGGCCATACACAGTGCAAATAGCATTCACGTCTGTTCCCAGCCAGTACAGTGTATTGGACTGAAGAGAAGCTCCTGTTTCACTCAGTTTGCAATACTGAGTTGAACTAGATATGCCCCGTTTGCGTAGGAAGCACAGTTCTTTTGTTCTGAGCTAGCTCTCTGTACTGGCCCCTAGGAAGGACAGTAGAGTGTAAGAATGCCCGTTTTTCAAAAGCAGAGTTTTTTCCTTGCATGGCACACTAGGGTTCAATTAAACTTCCTAAACGGAGTTGAATCACGTTCCGTTTCAAGTTCTAGCAGCAAGGCTTCATTCAGGCTAAGAACAGCACTCTTGTGCTATTCTGGCCATACACAGTGCAAATAGCATTCGCGTCTGTTCCCAGCCAGTACAGTGTATTGGACTGAAGAGAAGCTCCTGTTTTACTTAGTTTCCAATACTGAGTTGAACTAGATATGCCCCGTTTGTGTAGGAAGCACAGTTCTTTTGTTCTGAGCTAGCTCACTGTACTGGCCCTATAGGAAACACAGTAGAGTGCAAGAATGCCCGGTTCTCAAAAGCAGAGTTTTTAACTTGCATGTCACACTAGTGTTCAATTAAACTTCCTAAACGGAGTTGAATCACGTTATGTTTCAAGTTCTAGCAGCAAGGGTTCATTCAGGCTAAGAACAGCACTCTTGTGCTATTCTGGCCATAAACAGTGCAAATAGCTTTCGCGTCTGTTCCCAGCCAGTACAGTGTATTGGACTGAAGAGAAGCTCCTGTTTTACTCAGTTCCCAATACTGAGTTGAACTTGATATGCCCCGTTTGTGTAGGAAGCACAGTTCTTTTGTTCTGAGCTAGCTCTCTTTACTGGCCCCTAGGAAGGACAGTAGAGTGCAAGAATGCCCGTTTTTCAAAAGCAGAGTTTTTTCCTTGCATGGCACACTAGGGTTCAATTAAACTTCCTAAACGGTGTTGAATCATGTTCCGTTTCAGGTTCTACCAACAAGGGTTCATTCAGGCTAAGAATAGCACTCTTGTGCTATTCTGGCCATACACAGTGCAAATAGCATTTGCGTCTGTTCCCAGCCAGTACAGTGTGTTTGACTGAAGAGAAGCTTCTGTTTTATTCAGTTTTCAATACTGAGTTGAACTAGATATGCCCCGTTTGTGTAGGAAGAAGAGTTCTTTTGTTCTGAGCTAGCTCTCTGTAATGGCCCCTAGGAAGCCCAGTAGAGTGCAAGAATGCCTGTGCCTCAAAAGCAGAGTTTTTTCCTTGCATGGCACACGAGGGTTCAATTAAACTTCCTAAACGGAGTTGAATCACGTGCAGTTTCAAGTTCTAGCAGCAAGGGTTCATTCAGGCTAAGAACAGCACTCATGTGCTATTCTGGCCATACACAGTGCAAATATGCATTCCCGTCTGTTCCCAGCCAGTACAGTGTATTGGACCGAAGAGAAGCTCCTGTTTCACTCAGGTTCCAATACTGAGTTGAACTAGATATGCCCCGTTTGTGTAGGAAACACAGTTCTTTTGTTCTGAGCTAGCTCACTGTACTGGCCCCTAGGAAGGACAGTAGAGTGCAAGAATGCCCGTTTCTCAAAAGCAGAGTGTTTTTCTTGCATGGCACACTAGGGTTCAATTAAACTTCCTAAACGGTGTTGAATCACGTTCCGTTTCAAGTTCTAGCAGCAAGGGTTCATTCAGGCTAAGAACAGCACTCTTGTGCTATTCTGGCCATACACAGTGCAAATAGCATTCGCGTCTGTTCCCAGCCAGTACAGTGTATTGGACTGAAGAGAAGCTCCTGTTTTACTCAGTTTCCAATACTGAGTTGAACTAGATATGCCCCTTTGTGTAGGAAGAACAGTTCTTTTGTTCTGAGCTAGCTCACTGTACTGGCCCTATAGGAAACAGAGCAGAGTGCAAGAATGCCCGTTTCTCAAAAGCAGAGTGTTTTCCTTGCATGGCACACTAGGGTTCAATTAAACTTCCTAAACGGTGTTGAATCACGTTCCGTTTCAAGCTCTAGCAGCAAGGGTTCATTCAGGCTAAGAACAGCACTCTTGTGCTATTCTGGCCATACACAGTGCAAATAGCATTCGCGTCTGTTCCCAGCCAGTACAGTGTATTGGACTGAAGAGAAGCTCCTGTTTTACTCAGTTTCGAATACTGAGTTGAACTAAATATGCCACGTTTGTGTAGGAAGCACAGTTCTCTTGTTCTGAGCTAGCTCACTGTACTGGCCCTATAGGAAACACAGTAGAGTGCAAAAATGCCCGTTTCTCAAAAGCAGAGTGTTTTTTTGCATGGCACACTAGGGTTCAATTAAACTTCCTAAACGGAGTTGAATCACGTTCCGTTTCAAGTTCTAGCAGCAAGGGTTCATTCAGGCTAAGAACAGCACTCTTGTGCTATTCTGGCCATACACAGTGCAAATAGCATTCGCGTCTGTTCCCAGCCAGTACAGTGTATTGGACTGAAGAGAAGCTCCTGTTTTAGTCAGTTTCCAATACTGAGTTGAACTAGATATGCCCCGTTTGTGGAGGAAGCACAGTTCTCTTGTTCTGAGCTAGCTCACTGTACTGGCCCTATAGGAAACACAGTAGAGTGCAAGAATGCCCGTTTCTCAAGAGCAGAGTGTTTTTCTTGCATGGCACACTAGGGTTCAATTAAACTTCCTAAACGGAGTTGAATCACGTTCCGTTTCAAGTTCTAGCAGCAAGGGTTCATTCAGGCTAAGAACAGCACTCTTGTGCCTTCTGGCCATACACAGTGCAAATAGCATTCGCGTCTGTTCCCAGCCAGTACAGTGTATTGGACTGAAAAGAAACTCCTGTTTTACTCAGTTTCCAATACTTAGTTGAACTAGATATGCCCCGTTTGTGGAGGAAGCACAGTTCTTTTGTTCTGAGCTAGCTCACTGTACTGGCCCTATAGGAAACACAGTAGAGTGCAAGAATGCCTGATTCTCAAAATCAGAGAATTTTTCTTGCATGGCACACTAGGGTTCAATTAAACTTCCAAAACGGAGTTGAATCACGTTCCGTTTCAAGTTCTAGCAGCAAGGGTTCATTCAGGCTAAGAACAGCACTCTTGTGCTATTCTGGCCATACACAGTGCAAATAGCATTCGCGTCTGTTCCCAGCCAGTACAGTGTATTGGACTGAAGAGAAACTCCTGTTTTAGTCAGTTTCCAATACTGAGTTGAACTAGATATGCCCCGTTTGTGGAGGAAGCACAGTTCTCTTGTTCTGAGCTAGCACACTGTACTGGCCCTATAGGAAACACAGTAGAGTGCAAGAATGCCCGTTTCTCAAAAGCAGAGTGTTTTTCTTGCATGACACACTAGGGTTCAATTAAACTTCCTAAACGGAGTTGAATCACGTTCAGTTTCAAGTTCTAGCAGCAAGGGTTCATTCAGGCTAAGAACAGCACTCTTGTGCCTTCTGGCCATACACAGTGCAAATAGCATTCGCGTCTGTTCCCAGCCAGTACAGTGTATTGGACTGAAAAGAAGCTCCTGTTTTACTCAGTTTCCAATACTTAGTTGAACTAGATATGCCCCGTTTGTGTAGGAAGCACAGTTCTTTTGTTCTGAGCTAGCTCACTGTACTGGCCCTATAGGAAACACAGTAGAGTGCAAGAATGCCTGATTCTCAAAATCAGAGAATTTTTCTTGCATGGCACACTAGGGTTCAATTAAACTTCCAAAACGGAGATGAATCACGTTCCGTTTCAAGTTCTAGCAGCAAGGGTTCATTCAGGCTAAGAACAGCACTCTTGTGCTATTCTGGCCATACACAGTGCAAATAGCATTCGCGTCTGTTCCCAGCCAGTACAGTGTGTTTGACTGAAGAGAAGCTTCTGTTTTAATCAGTTTACAATACTGAGTTGAACTAGATATGCCCCGTTTGTGTAGGAAGCACAGTTCTTTTGTTCTGAGCTAGCTCTCTGTACTGGCCCCTAGGAAGGACAGTAGTGTACAAGAATGCCCGTTTTTCAAAAGCAACTTTTTTCCTTGCATGGCACACTAGGGTTCAATTAAACTTACTAAACGAAGTTGAATCACGTGCAGTTTCAATTTCTAGCAGCAAGGGTTCATTCAGGCTAAGAACAGCACTCATGTGCTATTCTGGCCATACACAGTGCAAATAGCAATCGCGTCTGTTCCCAGCCAGTACAGTGTATTGGACTGAAGAGAAGCTCCTGTTTCACTCAGTTTCCAATACTGAGTTGAACTAGATATGCCCCGTTTGTGTAGGAAGCACAGTTCTTTTGTTCTGAGCTAGCTCTCTGTACTGGCCCCTAGGAAGGACAGTAGAGTGTAAGAATGCCCGTTTTTCAAAAGCAGAGTTTTTTCCTTGCATGGCACACTAGGGTTCAATTAAACTTCCCAAACGGAGTTGAATCACTTTCCGTTTCAAGTTCTAGCAGCAAGGGTTCATTCAGGCTAAGAACAGCACTCTTGTGCTATTCTGGCCATACACAGTGCAAATAGCAATCGCGTCTGTTCCCAGCCAGTACAGTGTATTGGACCGAAGAGAACCTCCTGTTTCACTCAGGTTCTAATACTGAGTTGAACTAGATATGCCCCGTTTGTGTAGGAAGCACAGTTCTTTTGTTCTGAGCTAGCTCTCTGTACTGGCCCCTAGGAAGGACAGTAGAGTGTAAGAATGCCCGTTTTTCAAAAGCAGAGTTTTTTCCTTGCATGGCACACTAGCGTTCAATTAAACTTCCTAAACGGAGTTGAATCACGTTCCGTTTCAAGTTCTAGCAGCAAGGGTTCATTCAGGCTAAGAACACCACTCATGTGCTATTCTGGCCATACACAGTGCAAATAGCATTCCCGTCTGTTCCCAGCCAGTACAGTGTATTGGACCGAAGAAAAGCTCCTGTTTCACTCAGGTTCCAATACTGAGTTGAACTAGATATGCCCCGTTTGTGTAGGAAGCACAGTTCTTTTGTTCTGAGCTAGCTCTCTGTACTGGCCCCTAGGAAGGACAGTAGAGTGTAAGAATGCCCGTTTTTCAAAAGCAGAGTTTTTCCTTGCATGGCACACTAGGGTTCAATTAAACTTCCTAAACAGAGTTGAATCACGTTCCGTTTCAAGTTCTAGCAGCAACGGTTCATTCAGGCTAAGAACAGCACTCTTGTGCTATTCTGGCCATACACAGTACAAATAGCAATCGCGTCTGTTCCCAGCCAGTACAGTGTGTTTGACTGAAGAGAAGCTTCTGTTTTATTCAGTTTTCAATACTGAGTTGAACTAGATATGCCCCGTTTGTGTAGGAAGCACAGTTCTTTTGTTCTGAGCTAGCTCTCTGTACTGGCCCCTAGGAAGGACAGTAGAGTGTAAGAATGCCCGTTTTTCAAAAGCAGAGTTTTTCCTTGCATGGCACACTAGGGTTCAATTAAACTTCCTAAACAGAGTTGAATCAAGTTCCGTTTCAAGTTCTAGCAGCAACGGTTCATTCAGGCTAAGAACAGCACTCTTGTGCTATTCTGGCCATACACAGTGCAAATAGCATTCTCGTCTGTTCCCAGCCAGTACAGTGTGTTTGACTGAAGAGAAGCTTCTGTTTTATTCAGTTTTCAATACTGAGTTGAACTAGATATGCCCCGTTTGTGTAGGAAGCACAGTTCTTTGTTCTGAGCTAGCTCTCTGTAATGGCCCCTAGGAAGCACAGTAGAGTGCAAGAATGCCCGTTTCTCAAAAGCAGAGTTTTTTCCTTGCATGGCACACTAGGGTTCAATTAAACTTCCTAAACGGAGTTGAATCACGTTCAGTTTCAAGTTCTAGCAGCAAGGGTTCATTCAGGCTAAGAACAGCACTCTTGTGCTATTCTGGCCATACACAGTGCAAATAGCATTCGCGTCTGTTCCCAGCCAGTACAGTGTATTGGACTGAAGAGAAGCTCCTGTTTTACTCAGTTTCCAATACTGAGTTGAACTAGATATGCCCCGTTTGTGTAGGAAGCACAGTTCTTTTGTTCTGAGCTAGCTCACTGTACTGGCCCTATAGGAAACAGAGCAGAGTGCAAGAATGCCCGTTTCTCAAAAGCAGAGTGTTTTGCTTGCATGGCACACTAGGGTTCAATTAAACTTCCTAAACGGTGTTGAATCACGTTCTGTTTCAAGCTCTAGCAGCAAGGGTTCATTCAGGCTAAGAACAGCACTCTTGTGCTATTCTGGCCATACACAGTGCAAATAGCATTCCCGTCTGTTCCTAGCCAGTACAGTGTATTGGACTGAAGAGAAGCTCCTGTTTTACTCAGTTTCAAATACTGAGTTGAACTAAATATGCCACGTTTGTGTAGGAAGCACAGTTCTCTTGTTCTGAGCTAGCTCACTGTACTGGCCCTATAGGAAACACAGTAGAGTGCAAAAATGCCCGTTTCTCAAAAGCAGAGTGTTTTTTTGCATGGCACACTAGGGTTCAATTAAACTTCCTAAACGGAGTTGAATCACGTTCCGTTTCAAGTTCTAGCAGCAAGGGTTCATTCAGGCTAAGAACAGCACTCTTGTGCTATTCTGGCCATACACAGTGCAAATAGCATTCGCGTCTGTTCCCAGCCAGTACAGTGTATTGGACTGAAGAGAAACTCCTGTTTTAGTCAGTTTCCAATACTGAGTTGAACAGGATATGCCCCGTTTGTGTAGGAAGCACAGTTCTATTGTTCTGAGCTAGCTCACTGTACTGGCCCTATAGGAAACACAGTAGAGTGCAAGAATGCCCGTTTCTCAAAAGCAGAGTGTTTTTCTTGCATGACACACTAGGGTTCAATTAAACTTCCTAAACGGAGTTGAATCACGTTCAGTTTCAAGTTCTAGCAGCAAGGGTTCATTCAGGCTAAGAACAGCACTCTTGTGCCTTCTGGCCATACACAGTGCAAATAGCATTCGCGTCTGTTCCCAGCCAGTACAGTGTATTGGACTGAAAAGAAGCTCCTGTTTTACTCAGTTTCCAATACTTAGTTGAACTAGATATGCCCCGTTTGTGTAGGAAGCACAGTTCTTTTGTTCTGAGCTAGCTCACTGTACTGGCCCTATAGGAAACACAGTAGAGTACAAGAATGCCTGATTCTCAAAATCAGAGAATTTTTCTTGCATGACACACTAGGGTTCAATTGAACTTCCAAAACGGAGTTGAATCACGTTCCATTTCAAGTTCTAGCAGCAAGGGTTCATTCAGGCTAAGAACAGCACTCTTGTGCTATTCTGGCCATACACAGTGCAAATAGCATTCTCGTCTGTTCCCAGCCAGTACAGTGTGTTTGACTGAAGAGAAGCTTCTGTTTTAATCAGTTTACAATACTGAGTTGAACTAGATATGCCCCGTTTGTGTAGGAAGCACAGTTCTTTTGTTCTGAGCTAGCTCTCTGTACTGGCCCCTAGGAAGGACAGTAGTGTACAAGAATGCCCGTTTTTCAAAAGCAACTTTTTTCCTTGCATGGCACACTAGGGTTCAATTAAACTTACTAAACGAAGTTGAATCACGTGCAGTTTCAATTTCTAGCAGCAAGGGTTCATTCAGGCTAAGAACAGCACTCATGTGCTATTCTGGCCATACACAGTGCAAATAGCAATCGCGTCTGTTCCCAGCCAGTACAGTGTATTGGACTGAAGAGAAGCTCCTGTTTCACTCAGTTTCCAATACTGAGTTGAACTAGATATGCCCCGTTTGTGTAGGAAGCACAGTTCTTTTGTTCTGAGCTAGCTCTCTGTACTGTCCCCTAGGAAGGACAGTAGAGTGTAAGAATGCCCGTTTTTCAAAAGCAGAGTTTTTTCCTTGCATGGCACACTAGGGTTCAATTAAACTTCCTTAACGGAGTTGAATCACTTTCCGTTTCAAGTTCTAGCAGCAAGGGTTCATTCAGGCTAAGAACAGCACTCTTGTGCTATTCTGGCCATACACAGTGCAAAAAACATTCGCGTCTGTTCCCAGCCAGTACAGTGTATTGGACTGAAGAGAAGCTCCTGTTTCACTCAGTTTCCAATACTGAGTTGAACTAGATATGCCCCGTTTGTGTAGGAAGCACAGTTCTTTTGTTCTGAGCTAGCTCTCTGTACTGGCCCCTAGGAAGGACAGTAGAGTGCAAGAATGCCCGTTTTTCAAAAGCAGAGTTTTTTCCTTGCATGGCACACTAGGGTTCAATTAAACTTCCTAAACAGTGTTGAATCACGTTCCGTTTCATGTTCTACCAACAAGGGTTCATTCAGGCTAAGAACAGCACTCTTGTGCTATTCTGGCCATATACAGTGCAAATAGCATTTGCGTCTGTTACCAGCCAGTACAGTGTGTTTGACTGAAGAGAAGCTTCTGTTTTATTCAGTTTTCAATACTGAGTTGAACTAGATATGCCCCGTTTGTGTAGGAAGCACAGTTTTTTGTTCTGAGCTAGCTCTCTGTAATGGCCCCTAGGAAGCCCAGTAGAGTGCAAGAATGCCTGTGCCTCAAAAGCAGAGTTTTTTCCTTGCATGGCACACTAGTGTTCAATTAAACTTCCTAAACGGAGTTGAATCACGTGCAGTTTCAAGTTCTAGCAGCAAGGGTTCATTCAGGCTAAGAACAGCACTCATGTGCTATTCTGGCCATACACAGTGCAAATAGCATTCCCGTCTGTTCCCAGCCGGTACAGTGTATTGGACCGAAGAGAAGCTCCTGTTTCACTCAGGTTCCAATACTGAGTTGAACTATATATGCCCCGTTTGTGTAGGAAACACAGTTCTTTTGTTCTGAGCTAGCTCACTGTACTGGCCCTATAGGAAACACAGTAGAGTGCAAGAATGCCCGTTTCTCAAAAGCAGAGTGTTTTTCTTGCATGGCACACTAGGGTTCAATTAAACTTCCTAAACGGTGTTGAATCACGTTCCGTTTCAAGTTCTAGCAGCAAGGGTTCATTCAGGCTAAGAACAGCACTCTTGTGCTATTCTGGCCATACACAGTGCAAATAGCATTCGCGTCTGTTCCCAGCCAGTACAGTGCATTGGACTGAAGAGAAGCTCCTGTTTTACTCAGTTTCCAATACTGAGTTGAACTAGATATGCCCCGTTTGTGTAGGAAGCACAGTTCTTTTGTTCTGAGCTAGCTCACTGTACTGGCCCTATAGAAAACAGAGCAGAGTGCAAGAATGCCCGTTTCTCAAAAGCAGAGTGTTTTCCTTGCATGGCACACATGGGTTCAATTAAACTTCCTAAACGGTGTTGAATCACGTTCTGTTTCAAGTTCTAGCAGCAAGGGTTCATTCAGGCTAAGAACAGCACTCTTGTGCTATTCTGGCCATACACAGTGCAAATAGCGTTCGCGTCTGTTCCCAGCCAGTACAGTGTATTGGACTGAAGAGAAGCTCCTGTTTTACTCAGTTTCCAATACTGAGTTGAACTAAATATGCCACGTTTGTGTAGGAAGCACAGTTCTCTTGTTCTGAGCTAGCTCACTGTACTGGCCCTATAGGAAACACAGTAGAGTGCAAAAATGCCCGTTTCTCAAAAGCAGAGTGTTTTTTTGCATGGCATACTAGGGTTCAATTAAACTTCCTAAACGGAGTTGAATCACGTTCCGTTTCAAGTTCTAGCAGCAAGGGTTCATTCAGGCTAAGAACAGCACTCTTGTGCTATTCTGGCCATACACAGTGCAAATAGCATTCGCGTCTGTTCCCAGCCAGTACAGTGTATTGGACTGAAGAGAAACTCCTGTTTTACTCAGTTTCCAATACTTAGTTGAACTAGATATGCCCCGTTTGTGGAGGAAGCACAGTTCTATTGTTCTGAGCTAGCTCACTGTACTGGCCCTATAGGAAACACAGTAGAGTGCAAGAAGGCCCGTTTCTCAAGAGCAGAGTGTTTTTCTTGCATGACACACTAGGGTTCAATTAAACTTCCTAAACGGAGTTGAATCACGTTCAGTTTCAAGTTCTAGCAGCAAGGGTTCATTCAGGCTAAGAACAGCACTCTTGTGCCTTCTGGCCATACACAGTGCAAATAGCATTCGCGTCTGTTCCCAGCCAGTACAGTGTATTGGACTGAAAAGAAGCTCCTGTTTTACTCAGTTTCCAATACTTAGTTGAACTAGATATGCCCCGTTTGTGTAGGAAGCACAGTTCTTTTGTTCTGAGCTAGCTCACTGTACTGGCCCTATAGGAAACACAGTAGAATGCAAGAATGCCTGATTCTCAAAATCAGAGAATTTTTCTTGCATGTCACACTAGGGTTCAATTAAACTTCGAAAACGGAGTTGAATCACGTTCAGTTTCAAGTTCTAGCAGCAAGGGTTCATTCAGGCTAAGAACAGCACTCTTGTGCTATTCTGGCCATACACAGTGCAAATAGCATTCTCGTCTGTTCCCAGCCAGTACAGTGTGTTTGACTGAAGAGAAGCTTCTGTTTTAATCAGTTTACAATACTGAGTTGAACTAGATATGCCCCGTTTGTGTAGGAAGCACAGTTCTTTTGTTCTGAGCTAGCTCTCTGTACTGGCCCCTAGGAAGGACAGTAGTGTACAAGAATGCCCGTTTTTCAAAAGCAACTTTTTTCCTTGCATGGCACACTAGGGTTCAATTAAACTTACTAAACGAAGTTGAATCTCGTGCAGTTTCAATTTCTAGCAGCAAGGGTTCATTCAGGCTAAGAACAGCACTCATGTGCTATTCTGGCCATACACAGTGCAAATAGCAATCGCGTCTGTTCCCAGCCAGTACAGTGTATTGGACCGAAGAGAACCTCCTGTTTCACTCAGGTTCTAATACTGAGTTGAACTAGATATGCCCCGTTTGTGTAGGAAGCACAGTTCTTTTGTTCTGAGCTAGCTCACTGTACTGGCCCTATAGGAAACACAGTAGAGTGCAAGAATGCCCGATTCTCAAAAGCAGAGTGTTTTCCTTGCATGGCACACTAGGGTTCAATTAAACTTCCTAAACGGAGTTGAATCACTTTCAGTTTCAAGTTCTAGCAGCAAGGGTTCATTCAGGCTAAAAACAGCACTCTTGTGCTATTCTGGCCATAAACAGTGCAAATAGCATTCGCGTCTGTTCCCAGCCAGTACAGTGTATTGGACTGAAGAGAAGCTCCTGTTTTACTCAGTTTCCAATACTGAGTTGAACTAGATATGCCCCGTTTGTGGAGGAAGCTCAGTTCTCTTGTTCTGAGCTAGCTCACTGTACTGGCCCTATAGGAAACACAGTAGAGTGCAAGAATGCCCGTTTCTCAAGAGCAGAGTGTTTTTCTTGCATGGCACACTAGGGTTCAATTAAACTTTCTAAACGGAGTTGAATAACGTTCCATTAAAAGTTCTAGGAGCAAGGGTTCATTCAGGCTAAGAACAGCACTCTTGTGCCTTCTGGCCATACACAGTGCAAATAGCATTCACGTCTGTTCCCAGCCAGTACAGTGTATTGGACTGAAGAGAAGCTCCTGTTTCACTCAGTTTCCAATACTGAGTTGAACTAGATATGCCCCGTTTGTGTAGGAAGCACAGTTCTTTTGTTCTGAGCTAGCTCTCTGTACTGGCCCCTAGGAAGGACAGTAGAGTGTAAGAATGCCCGTTTTTCAAAAGCAGAGTTTTTTCCTTGCATGGCACACTAGGGTTCAATTAAACTTCCTAAACGGAGTTGAATCACGTTCCGTTTCAAGTTCTAGCAGCAAGGGTTCATTCAGGCTAAGAACAGCACTCTTCTGCTATTCTGGCCATACACAGTGCAAATAGCATTCGCGTCTGTTCCCAGCCAGTACAGTGTGTTTGACTGAAGAGAAGCTTCTGTTTTATTCAGTTTTCAATACTGAGTTGAACTAGATATGCCCCGTTTGTGTAGGAAACACAGTTCTTTTGTTCTGAGCTAGCTCTCTGTAGTGTCCCCTAGGAAGCACAGTAGAGTGCAAGAATGCCCGTTTCTCAAAAGCAGAGTTTTTTCCTTGCATGGCACACTAGGGTTCAATTAAACTTACTAAACGGAGTTGAATCACGTGCAGTTTCAAGTTCTAGCAGCAAGGGTTCATTCAGGCTAAGAACAGCACTCATGTGCTACTCTGGCCATACACAGTGCAAATAGCATTCCCGTCTGTTCCCAGCCAGTACAGTGTATTGGACTGAAGAGAAGCTCCTGTTTCACTCAGGTTCCAATACTGAGTTGAACTACATATGCCCCGTTTGTGTAGGAAACACAGTTTCTTTGTTCTGAGCTAGCTCACTGTACTGGCCCTATAGGAAACACAGTAGAGTGCAAGAATGCCCGTTTCTCAAAAGCAGAGTGTTTTCCTTGCATGGCACACTAGGGTTCAATTAAACTTCCTAAACGGAGTTGAATAACATTCCATTAAAAGTTCTAGCAGCAAGGGTTCATTCAGGCTAAGAACAGCACTCTTGTGCCTTCTGGCCATGCACAGTTCAAATAGCATTCGCCTTTGTTCCCAGCCAGTACAGTGTATTGGACTGAAGAGAAGCTCCTGTTTCACTCAGTTTCCAATACTGAGTTGAACTAGATATGCCCCGTTTGTGTAGGAAACACAGTTCTTTTATTCTGAGCTAGCTCTCTGTACTGACCCTAGGAAGGACAGTAGAGTGCAAGAATGCCCGTTTTTCAAAAGCAGAGTTTTTTCCTTGCATGGCACACTAGGGTTCAATTAAACTTCCTAAACTAAGTTGAATCACGTGCAGTTTCAAGTTCTAGCAGCAAGGGTTCATTCAGGCTAAGAACAGCACTTTTGTGCTATTCTGGCCATACACAGTGCAAATAGCACTCGCGTCTGTTCCCAGCCAGTACAGTGTATTGGACTGAAGAGAAACTCCTGTTTTACTCAGTTTCCAATACTTAGTTGAACTAGATATGCCCCGTTTGTGGAGGAAGCACAGCTCTATTGTTCTGAGCTAGCTCACTGTACTGGCCCTATAGGAAACACAGTAGAGTGCAAGAAGGCCCGTTTCTCAAGAGCAGAGTGTTTTTCTTGCATGACACACTAGGGTTCAATTAAACTTCCTAAACGGAGTTGAATCACGTTCAGTTTCAAGTTCTAGCAGCAAGGGTTCATTCAGGCTAAGAACAGCACTCTTGTGCCTTCTGGCCATACACAGTGCAAATAGCATTCGCGTCTGTTCCCAGCCAGTACAGTGTATTGGACTGAAAAGAAGCTCCTGTTTTACTCAGTTTCCAATACTTAGTTGAACTAGATATGCCCCGTTTGTGTAGGAAGCACAGTTCTTTTGTTCTGAGCTAGCTCACTGTACTGGCCCTATAGGAAACACAGTAGAATGCAAGAATGCCTGATTCTCAAAATCAGAGAATTTTTCTTGCATGTCACACTAGGGTTCAATTAAACTTCGAAAACGGAGTTGAATCACGTTCAGTTTCAAGTTCTAGCAGCAAGGGTTCATTCAGGCTAAGAACAGCACTCTTGTGCTATTCTGGCCATACACAGTGCAAATAGCATTCTCGTCTGTTCCCAGCCAGTACAGTGTGTTTGACTGAAGAGAAGCTTCTGTTTTAATCAGTTTACAATACTGAGTTGAACTAGATATGCCCCGTTTGTGTAGGAAGCACAGTTCTTTTGTTCTGAGCTAGCTCTCTGTACTGGCCCCTAGGAAGGACAGTAGTGTACAAGAATGCCCGTTTTTCAAAAGCAACTTTTTTCCTTGCATGGCACACTAGGGTTCAATTAAACTTACTAAACGAAGTTGAATCTCGTGCAGTTTCAATTTCTAGCAGCAAGGGTTCATTCAGGCTAAGAACAGCACTCATGTGCTATTCTGGCCATACACAGTGCAAATAGCAATCGCGTCTGTTCCCAGCCAGTACAGTGTATTGGACCGAAGAGAACCTCCTGTTTCACTCAGGTTCTAATACTGAGTTGAACTAGATATGCCCCGTTTGTGTAGGAAGCACAGTTCTTTTGTTCTGAGCTAGCTCACTGTACTGGCCCTATAGGAAACACAGTAGAGTGCAAGAATGCCCGATTCTCAAAAGCAGAGTGTTTTCCTTGCATGGCACACTAGGGTTCAATTAAACTTCCTAAACGGAGTTGAATCACTTTCAGTTTCAAGTTCTAGCAGCAAGGGTTCATTCAGGCTAAAAACAGCACTCTTGTGCTATTCTGGCCATAAACAGTGCAAATAGCATTCGCGTCTGTTCCCAGCCAGTACAGTGTATTGGACTGAAGAGAAGCTCCTGTTTTACTCAGTTTCCAATACTGAGTTGAACTAGATATGCCCCGTTTGTGGAGGAAGCTCAGTTCTCTTGTTCTGAGCTAGCTCACTGTACTGGCCCTATAGGAAACACAGTAGAGTGCAAGAATGCCCGTTTCTCAAGAGCAGAGTGTTTTTCTTGCATGGCACACTAGGGTTCAATTAAACTTCCTAAACGGAGTTGAATAACGTTCCATTAAAAGTTCTAGGAGCAAGGGTTCATTCAGGCTAAGAACAGCACTCTTGTGCCTTCTGGCCATACACAGTGCAAATAGCATTCACGTCTGTTCCCAGCCAGTACAGTGTATTGGACTGAAGAGAAGCTCCTGTTTCACTCAGTTTCCAATACTGAGTTGAACTAGATATGCCCCGTTTGTGTAGGAAGCACAGTTCTTTTGTTCTGAGCTAGCTCTCTGTACTGGCCCCTAGGAAGGACAGTAGAGTGTAAGAATGCCCGTTTTTCAAAAGCAGAGTTTTTTCCTTGCATGGCACACTAGGGTTCAATTAAACTTCCTAAACGGAGTTGAATCGCGTTCCGTTTCAAGTTCTAGCAGCAAGGGTTCATTCAGGCTAAGAACAGCACTCTTCTGCTATTCTGGCCATACACAGTGCAAATAGCATTCGCGTCTGTTCCCAGCCAGTACAGTGTGTTTGACTGAAGAGAAGCTTCTGTTTTATTCAGTTTTCAATACTGAGTTGAACTAGATATGCCCCGTTTGTGTAGGAAACACAGTTCTTTTGTTCTGAGCTAGCTCTCTGTAGTGTCCCCTAGGAAGCACAGTAGAGTGCAAGAATGCCCGTTTCTCAAAAGCAGAGTTTTTTCCTTGCATGGCACACTAGGGTTCAATTAAACTTACTAAACGGAGTTGAATCACGTGCAGTTTCAAGTTCTAGCAGCAAGGGTTCCTTCAGGCTAAGAACAGCACTCATGTGCTATTCTGGCCATACACAGTGCAAATAGCATTCCCGTCTGTTCCCAGCCAGTACAGTGTATTGGACTGAAGAGAAGCTCCTGTTTCACTCAGGTTCCAATACTGAGTTGAACTAGATATGCCCCGTTTGTGTAGGAAGCACAGTTCTTTTGTTCTGAGCTAGCTCTCTGTACTGGCCCCTAGGAAGCAGAGTAGAGTGCAAGAATGCCCGTTTCTCAAAAGCAGAGTGTTTTCCTTGCATGGCACACTAGGGTTCAATTAAACTTCCTAAACGGAGTTGAATCACGTTTAGTTTCAAGTTCTAGAAGCAAGGGTTCATTCAGGCTAAGAACAGCACTCTTGTGCCTTCTGGCCATACACAGTGCAAATAGCTTTCGCGTCTGTTCCCAGCCAGTACAGTGTATTGGACTGAAGAGAAGCTCCTGTTTTACTCAGTTTCCAATACTGAGTTGAACTAGATATGCCCCGTTTGTGTAGGAAGCACAGTTCTTTTGTTCTGAGCTAGCTCTCTGTACTGGCCCCTAGGAAGGACAGTAGAGTGCAAGAATGCCCGTTTTTCAAAAGCAGAGTTTTTTCCTTGCATGGCACACTAGGGTTCAATTAAACTTCCTAAACAGTGTTGAATCACGTTCCGTTTCATGTTCTACCAACAAGGGTTCATTCAGGCTCAGAACAGCACTCTTGTGCTATTCTGGCCATACACAGTGCAAATAGCATTTGCGTCTGTTACCAGCCAGTACAGTGTGTTTGACTGAAGAGAAGCTTCTGTTTTATTCAGTTTTCAATACTGAGTTGAACTAGATATGCCCCGTTTGTGTAGGAAGCACAGTTTTTTGTTCTGAGCTAGCTCTCTGTAATGGCCCCTAGGAAGCCCAGTAGAGTGCAAGAATGCCTGTGCCTCAAAAGCAGAGTTTTTTCCTTGCATGGCACACTAGTGTTCAATTAAACTTCCTAAACGGAGTTGAATCACGTGCAGTTTCAAGTTCTAGCAGCAAGGGTTCATTCAGGCTAAGAACAGCACTCATGTGCTATTCTGGCCATACACAGTGCAAATAGCATTCCCGTCTGTTCCCAGCCAGTACAGTGTATTGGACCGAAGAGAAGCTCCTGTTTCACTCAGGTTCCAATACTGAGTTGAACTAGATATGCCCCGTTTGTGTAGGAAACACAGTTCTTTTGTTCTGAGCTACCTCACTGTACTGGCCCTATAGGAAACACAGTAGAGTGCAAGAATGCCCGTTTCTCAAAAGCAGAGTGTTTTTCTTGCATGGCACACTAGGGTTCAATTAAACTTCCTAAACGGTGTTGAATCACGTTCCGTTTCAAGTTCTAGCAGCAAGGGTTCATTCAGGCTAAGAACAGCACTCTTGTGCTATTCTGGCCATACACAGTGCAAATAGCATTCACGTCTGTTCCCAGCCAGTACAGTGTATTGGACTGAAGAGAAGCTCCTGTTTTACTCAGTTTCCAATACTGAGTTGAACTAGATATGCCCCGTTTGTGTAGGAAGCACAGTTCTTTTGTTCTGAGCTAGCTCACTGTACTGGCCCTATAGAAAACAGAGCAGAGTGCAAGAATGCCCGTTTCTCAAAAGCAGAGTGTTTTCCTTGCATGGCACACATGGGTTCAATTAAACTTCCTAAACGGTGTTGAATCACGTTCCGTTTCAAGTTCTAGCAGCAAGGGTTCATTCAGGCTAAGAACAGCACTCTTGTGCTATTCTGGCCATACACAGTGCAAATAGCGTTCGCGTCTGTTCCCAGCCAGTACAGTGTATTGGACTGAAGAGAAGCTCCTGTTTTACTCAGTTTCCAATACTGAGTTGAACTAAATATGCCACGTTTGTGTAGGAAGCACAGTTCTTTTGTTCTGAGCTAGCTCACTGTACTGGCCCTATAGGAAACACAGTAGAGTGCAAAAATGCCCGTTTCTCAAAAGCAGAGTGTTTTTTTGCATGGCATACTAGGGTTCAATTAAACTTCCTAAACGGAGTTGAATCACGTTCCGTTTCAAGTTCTAGCAGCAAGGGTTCATTCAGGCTAAGAACAGCACTCTTGTGCTATTCTGGCCATACACAGTGCAAATAGCATTCGCGTCTGTTCCCAGCCAGTACAGTGTATTGGACTGAAGAGAAACTCCTGTTTTACTCAGTTTCCAATACTTAGTTGAACTAGATATGCCCCGTTTGTGGAGGAAGCACAGTTCTATTGTTCTGAGCTAGCTCACTGTACTGGCCCTATAGGAAACACAGTAGAGTGCAAGAAGGCCCGTTTCTCAAGAGCAGAGTGTTTTTCTTGCATGACACACTAGGGTTCAATTAAACTTCCTAAACGGAGTTGAATCACGTTCAGTTTCAAGTTCTAGCAGCAAGGGTTCATTCAGGCTAAGAACAGCACTCTTGTGCCTTCTGGCCATACACAGTGCAAATAGCATTCGCGTCTGTTCCCAGCCAGTACAGTGTATTGGACTGAAAAGAAGCTCCTGTTTTACTCAGTTTCCAATACTTAGTTGAACTAGATATGCCCCGTTTGTGTAGGAAGCACAGTTCTTTTGTTCTGAGCTAGCTCACTGTACTGGCCCTATAGGAAACACAGTAGAATGCAAGAATGCCTGATTCTCAAAATCAGAGAATTTTTCTTGCATGTCACACTAGGGTTCAATTAAACTTCGAAAACGGAGTTGAATCACGTTCAGTTTCAAGTTCTAGCAGCAAGGGTTCATTCAGGCTAAGAACAGCACTCTTGTGCTATTCTGGCCATACACAGTGCAAATAGCATTCTCGTCTGTTCCCAGCCAGTACAGTGTGTTTGACTGAAGAGAAGCTTCTGTTTTAATCAGTTTACAATACTGAGTTGAACTAGATATGCCCCGTTTGTGTAGGAAGCACAGTTCTTTTGTTCTGAGCTAGCTCTCTGTACTGGCCCCTAGGAAGGACAGTAGTGTACAAGAATGCCCGTTTTTCAAAAGCAACTTTTTTCCTTGCATGGCACACTAGGGTTCAATTAAACTTACTAAATGAAGTTGAATCTCGTGCAGTTTCAATTTCTAGCAGCAAGGGTTCATTCAGGCTAAGAACAGCACTCATGTGCTATTCTGGCCATACACAGTGCAAATAGCAATCGCGTCTGTTCCCAGCCAGTACAGTGTATTGGACCGAAGAGAACCTCCTGTTTCACTCAGGTTCTAATACTGAGTTGAACTAGATATGCCCCGTTTGTGTAGGAAGCACAGTTCTTTTGTTCTGAGCTAGCTCACTGTACTGGCCCTATAGGAAACACAGTAGAGTGCAAGAATGCCCGATTCTCAAAAGCAGAGTGTTTTCCTTGCATGGCACACTAGGGTTCAATTAAACTTCCTAAACGGAGTTGAATCACTTTCAGTTTCAAGTTCTAGCAGCAAGGGTTCATTCAGGCTAAAAACAGCACTCTTGTGCTATTCTGGCCATAAACAGTGCAAATAGCATTCGCGTCTGTTCCCAGCCAGTACAGTGTATTGGACTGAAGAGAAGCTCCTGTTTTACTCAGTTTCCAATACTGAGTTGAACTAGATATGCCCCGTTTGTGGAGGAAGCTCAGTTCTCTTGTTCTGAGCTAGCTCACTGTACTGGCCCTATAGGAAACACAGTAGAGTGCAAGAATGCCCGTTTCTCAAGAGCAGAGTGTTTTTCTTGCATGGCACACTAGGGTTCAATTAAACTTCCTAAACGGAGTTGAATAACGTTCCATTAAAAGTTCTAGGAGCAAGGGTTCATTCAGGCTAAGAACAGCACTCTTGTGCCTTCTGGCCATACACAGTGCAAATAGCATTCACGTCTGTTCCCAGCCAGTACAGTGTATTGGACTGAAGAGAAGCTCCTGTTTCACTCAGTTTCCAATACTGAGTTGAACTAGATATGCCCCGTTTGTGTAGGAAGCACAGTTCTTTTGTTCTGAGCTAGCTCTCTGTACTGGCCCCTAGGAAGGACAGTAGAGTGTAAGAATGCCCGTTTTTCAAAAGCAGAGTTTTTTCCTTGCATGGCACACTAGGGTTCAATTAAACTTCCTAAACGGAGTTGAATCGCGTTCCGTTTCAAGTTCTAGCAGCAAGGGTTCATTCAGGCTAAGAACAGCACTCTTCTGCTATTCTGGCCATACACAGTGCAAATAGCATTCGCGTCTGTTCCCAGCCAGTACAGTGTGTTTGACTGAAGAGAAGCTTCTGTTTTATTCAGTTTTCAATACTGAGTTGAACTAGATATGCCCCGTTTGTGTAGGAAACACAGTTCTTTTGTTCTGAGCTAGCTCTCTGTAGTGTCCCCTAGGAAGCACAGTAGAGTGCAAGAATGCCCGTTTCTCAAAAGCAGAGTTTTTTCCTTGCATGGCACACTAGGGTTCAATTAAACTTACTAAACGGAGTTGAATCACGTGCAGTTTCAAGTTCTAGCAGCAAGGGTTCCTTCAGGCTAAGAACAGCACTCATGTGCTATTCTGGCCATACACAGTGCAAATAGCATTCCCGTCTGTTCCCAGCCAGTACAGTGTATTGGACTGAAGAGAAGCTCCTGTTTCACTCAGGTTCCAATACTGAGTTGAACTAGATATGCCCCGTTTGTGTAGGAAGCACAGTTCTTTTGTTCTGAGCTAGCTCTCTGTACTGGCCCCTAGGAAGCAGAGTAGAGTGCAAGAATGCCCGTTTCTCAAAAGCAGAGTGTTTTCCTTGCATGGCACACTAGGGTTCAATTAAACTTCCTAAACGGAGTTGAATCACGTTTAGTTTCAAGTTCTAGAAGCAAGGGTTCATTCAGGCTAAGAACAGCACTCTTGTGCCTTCTGGCCATACACAGTGCAAATAGCTTTCGCGTCTGTTCCCAGCCAGTACAGTGTATTGGACTGAAGAGAAGCTCCTGTTTTACTCAGTTTCCAATACTGAGTTGAACTAGATATGCCCCGTTTGTGTAGGAAGCACAGTTCTTTTGTTCTGAGCTAGCTCTCTGTACTGGCCCCTAGGAAGGACAGTAGAGTGCAAGAATGCCCGTTTTTCAAAAGCAGAGTTTTTTCCTTGCATGGCACACTAGGGTTCAATTAAACTTCCTAAACAGTGTTGAATCACGTTCCGTTTCATGTTCTACCAACAAGGGTTCATTCAGGCTCAGAACAGCACTCTTGTGCTATTCTGGCCATACACAGTGCAAATAGCATTTGCGTCTGTTACCAGCCAGTACAGTGTGTTTGACTGAAGAGAAGCTTCTGTTTTATTCAGTTTTCAATACTGAGTTGAACTAGATATGCCCCGTTTGTGTAGGAAGCACAGTTTTTTGTTCTGAGCTAGCTCTCTGTAATGGCCCCTAGGAAGCCCAGTAGAGTGCAAGAATGCCTGTGCCTCAAAAGCAGAGTTTTTTCCTTGCATGGCACACTAGTGTTCAATTAAACTTCCTAAACGGAGTTGAATCACGTGCAGTTTCAAGTTCTAGCAGCAAGGGTTCATTCAGGCTAAGAACAGCACTCATGTGCTATTCTGGCCATACACAGTGCAAATAGCATTCCCGTCTGTTCCCAGCCAGTACAGTGTATTGGACCGAAGAGAAGCTCCTGTTTCACTCAGGTTCCAATACTGAGTTGAACTAGATATGCCCCGTTTGTGTAGGAAACACAGTTCTTTTGTTCTGAGCTACCTCACTGTACTGGCCCTATAGGAAACACAGTAGAGTGCAAGAATGCCCGTTTCTCAAAAGCAGAGTGTTTTTCTTGCATGGCACACTAGGGTTCAATTAAACTTCCTAAACGGTGTTGAATCACGTTCCGTTTCAAGTTCTAGCAGCAAGGGTTCATTCAGGCTAAGAACAGCACTCTTGTGCTATTCTGGCCATACACAGTGCAAATAGCATTCACGTCTGTTCCCAGCCAGTACAGTGTATTGGACTGAAGAGAAGCTCCTGTTTTACTCAGTTTCCAATACTGAGTTGAACTAGATATGCCCCGTTTGTGTAGGAAGCACAGTTCTTTTGTTCTGAGCTAGCTCACTGTACTGGCCCTATAGAAAACAGAGCAGAGTGCAAGAATGCCCGTTTCTCAAAAGCAGAGTGTTTTCCTTGCATGGCACACATGGGTTCAATTAAACTTCCTAAACGGTGTTGAATCACGTTCCGTTTCAAGTTCTAGCAGCAAGGGTTCATTCAGGCTAAGAACAGCACTCTTGTGCTATTCTGGCCATACACAGTGCAAATAGCGTTCGCGTCTGTTCCCAGCCAGTACAGTGTATTGGACTGAAGAGAAGCTCCTGTTTTACTCAGTTTCCAATACTGAGTTGAACTAAATATGCCACGTTTGTGTAGGAAGCACAGTTCTCTTGTTCTGAGCTAGCTCACTGTACTGGCCCTATAGGAAACACAGTAGAGTGCAAAAATGCCCGTTTCTCAAAAGCAGAGTGTTTTTTTGCATGGCATACTAGGGTTCAATTAAACTTCCTAAACGGAGTTGAATCACGTTCCGTTTCAAGTTCTAGCAGCAAGGGTTCATTCAGGCTAAGAACAGCACTCTTGTGCTATTCTGGCCATACACAGTGCAAATAGCATTCGCGTCTGTTCCCAGCCAGTACAGTGTATTGGACTGAAGAGAAACTCCTGTTTTACTCAGTTTCCAATACTTAGTTGAACTAGATATGCCCCGTTTGTGGAGGAAGCACAGTTCTATTGTTCTGAGCTAGCTCACTGTACTGGCCCTATAGGAAACACAGTAGAGTGCAAGAAGGCCCGTTTCTCAAGAGCAGAGTGTTTTTCTTGCATGACACACTAGGGTTCAATTAAACTTCCTAAACGGAGTTGAATCACGTTCAGTTTCAAGTTCTAGCAGCAAGGGTTCATTCAGGCTAAGAACAGCACTCTTGTGCCTTCTGGCCATACACAGTGCAAATAGCATTCGCGTCTGTTCCCAGCCAGTACAGTGTATTGGACTGAAAAGAAGCTCCTGTTTTACTCAGTTTCCAATACTTAGTTGAACTAGATATGCCCCGTTTGTGTAGGAAGCACAGTTCTTTTGTTCTGAGCTAGCTCACTGTACTGGCCCTATAGGAAACACAGTAGAATGCAAGAATGCCTGATTCTCAAAATCAGAGAATTTTTCTTGCATGTCACACTAGGGTTCAATTAAACTTCGAAAACGGAGTTGAATCACGTTCAGTTTCAAGTTCTAGCAGCAAGGGTTCATTCAGGCTAAGAACAGCACTCTTGTGCTATTCTGGCCATACACAGTGCAAATAGCATTCTCGTCTGTTCCCAGCCAGTACAGTGTGTTTGACTGAAGAGAAGCTTCTGTTTTAATCAGTTTACAATACTGAGTTGAACTAGATATGCCCCGTTTGTGTAGGAAGCACAGTTCTTTTGTTCTGAGCTAGCTCTCTGTACTGGCCCCTAGGAAGGACAGTAGTGTACAAGAATGCCCGTTTTTCAAAAGCAACTTTTTTCCTTGCATGGCACACTAGGGTTCAATTAAACTTACTAAACGAAGTTGAATCTCGTGCAGTTTCAATTTCTAGCAGCAAGGGTTCATTCAGGCTAAGAACAGCACTCATGTGCTATTCTGGCCATACACAGTGCAAATAGCAATCGCGTCTGTTCCCAGCCAGTACAGTGTATTGGACCGAAGAGAACCTCCTGTTTCACTCAGGTTCTAATACTGAGTTGAACTAGATATGCCCCGTTTGTGTAGGAAGCACAGTTCTTTTGTTCTGAGCTAGCTCACTGTACTGGCCCTATAGGAAACACAGTAGAGTGCAAGAATGCCCGATTCTCAAAAGCAGAGTGTTTTCCTTGCATGGCACACTAGGGTTCAATTAAACTTCCTAAACGGAGTTGAATCACTTTCAGTTTCAAGTTCTAGCAGCAAGGGTTCATTCAGGCTAAAAACAGCACTCTTGTGCTATTCTGGCCATAAACAGTGCAAATAGCATTCGCGTCTGTTCCCAGCCAGTACAGTGTATTGGACTGAAGAGAAGCTCCTGTTTTAGTCAGTTTCCAATACTGAGTTGAACTAGATATGCCCCGTTTGTGGAGGAAGCACAGTTATCTTGTTCTGAGCTAGCTCACTGTACTAGCCCTATAGGAAACACAGTAGAGTGCAAGAATGCCCGTTTCTCAAGAGCAGAGTGTTTTTCTTGCATGGCACACTAGGGTTCAATTAAACTTCCTAAACGGAGTTGAATAACATTCCATTAAAAGTTCTAGGAGCAAGGGTTCATTCAGGCTAAGAACAGCACTCTTGTGCCTTCTGGCCATACACAGTGCAAATAGCATTCACGTCTGTTCCCAGCCAGTACAGTGTATTGGACTGAAGAGAAGCTCCTGTTTCACTCAGTTTCCAATACTGAGTTGAACTAGATATGCCCCGTTTGTGTAGGAAGCACAGTTCTTTTGTTCTGAGCTAGCTCTCTGTACTGGCCCCTAGGAAGGACAGTAGAGTGTAAGAATGCCCGTTTTTCAAAAGCAGAGTTTTTTCCTTGCATGGCACACTAGGGTTCAATTAAACTTCCTAAACGGAGTTGAATCACGTTCCGTTTCAAGTTCTAGCAGCAAGGGTTCATTCAGGCTAAGAACAGCACTCTTCTGCTATTCTGGCCATACACAGTGCAAATAGCATTCGCGTCTGTTCCCAGCCAGTACAGTGTGTTTGACTGAAGAGAAGCTTCTGTTTTATTCAGTTTTCAATACTGAGTTGAACTAGATATGCCCCGTTTGTGTAGGAAACACAGTTCTTTTGTTCTGAGCTAGCTCTCTGTAGTGGCCCCTAGGAAGCACAGTAGAGTGCAAGAATGCCCGTTTCTCAAAAGCAGAGTTTTTTCCTTGCATGGCACACTAGGGTTCAATTAAACTTACTAAACGGAGTTGAATCACGTGCAGTTTCAAGTTCTAGCAGCAAGGGTTCCTTCAGGCTAAGAACAGCACTCATGTGCTATTCTGGCCATACACAGTGCAAATAGCATTCCCGTCTGTTCCCAGCCAGTACAGTGTATTGGACTGAAGAGAAGCTCCTGTTTCACTCAGGTTCCAATACTGAGTTGAACTAGATATGCCCCGTTTGTGTAGGAAACACAGTTCTTTTGTTCTGAGCTAGCTCACTGTACTGGCCCTATAGGAAACACAGTAGAGTGCAAGAATGCCCGTTTCTCAAAAGCAGAGTGTTTTCCTTGCATGGCACACTAGGGTTCAATTAAACTTCCTAAACGGAGTTGAATAACGTTCCATTAAAAGTTCTAGCAGCAAGGGTTCATTCAGGCTAAGAACAGCACTCTTGTGCCTTCTGGCCATGCACAGTTCAAATAGCATTCGCCTTTGTTCCCAGCCAGTACAGTGTATTGGACTGAAGAGAAGCTCCTGTTTCACTCAGTTTCCAATACTGAGTTGAACTAGATATGCCCCGTTTGTGTAGGAAACACAGTTCTTTTATTCTGAGCTAGCTCTCTGTACTGACCCTAGGAAGGACAGTAGAGTGCAAGAATGCCCGTTTTTCAAAAGCAGAGTTTTTTCCTTGCATGGCACACTAGGGTTCTATTAAACTTCCTAAACTAAGTTGAATCACGTGCAGTTTCAAGTTCTAGCAGCAAGGGTTCATTCAGGCTAAGAACAGCACTTTTGTGCTATTCTGGCCATACACAGTGCAAATAGCACTCGCGTCTGTTCCCAGCCAGTACAGTGTATTGGACTGAAGAGAAACTCCTGTTTTACTCAGTTTCCAATACTTAGTTGAACTAGATATGCCCCGTTTGTGGAGGAAGCACAGTTCTATTGTTCTGAGCTAGCTCACTGTACTGGCCCTATAGGAAACACAGTAGAGTGCAAGAAGGCCCGTTTCTCAAGAGCAGAGTGTTTTTCTTGCATGACACACTAGGGTTCAATTAAACTTCCTAAACGGAGTTGAATCACGTTCAGTTTCAAGTTCTAGCAGCAAGGGTTCATTCAGGCTAAGAACAGCACTCTTGTGCCTTCTGGCCATACACAGTGCAAATAGCATTCGCGTCTGTTCCCAGCCAGTACAGTGTATTGGACTGAAAAGAAGCTCCTGTTTTACTCAGTTTCCAATACTTAGTTGAACTAGATATGCCCCGTTTGTGTAGGAAGCACAGTTCTTTTGTTCTGAGCTAGCTCACTGTACTGGCCCTATAGGAAACACAGTAGAATGCAAGAATGCCTGATTCTCAAAATCAGAGAATTTTTCTTGCATGTCACACTAGGGTTCAATTAAACTTCGAAAACGGAGTTGAATCACGTTCAGTTTCAAGTTCTAGCAGCAAGGGTTCATTCAGGCTAAGAACAGCACTCTTGTGCTATTCTGGCCATACACAGTGCAAATAGCATTCTCGTCTGTTCCCAGCCAGTACAGTGTGTTTGACTGAAGAGAAGCTTCTGTTTTAATCAGTTTACAATACTGAGTTGAACTAGATATGCCCCGTTTGTGTAGGAAGCACAGTTCTTTTGTTCTGAGCTAGCTCTCTGTACTGGCCCCTAGGAAGTACAGTAGTGTACAAGAATGCCCGTTTTTCAAAAGCAACTTTTTTCCTTGCATGGCACACTAGGGTTCAATTAAACTTACTAAACGAAGTTGAATCTCGTGCAGTTTCAATTTCTAGCAGCAAGGGTTCATTCAGGCTAAGAACAGCACTCATGTGCTATTCTGGCCATACACAGTGCAAACAGCAATCGCGTCTGTTCCCAGCCAGTACAGTGTATTGGACCGAAGAGAACCTCCTGTTTCACTCAGGTTCTAATACTGAGTTGAACTAGATATGCCCCGTTTGTGTAGGAAGCACAGTTCTTTTGTTCTGAGCTAGCTCACTGTACTGGCCCTATAGGAAACACAGTAGAGTGCAAGAATGCCCGATTCTCAAAAGCAGAGTGTTTTCCTTGCATGGCACACTAGGGTTCAATTAAACTTCCTAAACGGAGTTGAATCACTTTCAGTTTCAAGTTCTAGCAGCAAGGGTTCATTCAGGCTAAAAACAGCACTCTTGTGCTATTCTGGCCATAAACAGTGCAAATAGCATTCGCGTCTGTTCCCAGCCAGTACAGTGTATTGGACTGAAGAGAAGCTCCTGTTTTAGTCAGTTTCCAATACTGAGTTGAACTAGATATGCCCCGTTTGTGGAGGAAGCTCAGTTCTCTTGTTCTGAGCTAGCTCACTGTACTGGCCCTGTAGGAAACACAGTAGAGTGCAAGAATGCCCGTTTCTCAAGAGCAGAGTGTTTTTCTTGCATGGCACACTAGGGTTCAATTAAACTTCCTAAACGGAGTTGAATAACGTTCCATTAAAAGTTCTAGGAGCAAGGGTTCATTCAGGCTAAGAACAGCACTCTTGTGCCTTCTGGCCATACACAGTGCAAATAGCATTCACGTCTGTTCCCAGCCAGTACAGTGTATTGGACTGAAGAGAAGCTCCTGTTTCACTCAGTTTCCAATACTGAGTTGAACTAGATATGCCCCGTTTGTGTAGGAAGCACAGTTCTTTTGTTCTGAGCTAGCTCTCTGTACTGGCCCCTAGGAAGGACAGTAGAGTGTAAGAATGCCCGTTTTTCAAAAGCAGAGTTTTTTCCTTGCATGGCACACTAGGGTTCAATTAAACTTCCTAAACGGAGTTGAATCACGTTCCGTTTCAAGTTCTAGCAGCAAGGGTTCATTCAGGCTAAGAACAGCACTCTTCTGCTATTCTGGCCATACACAGTGCAAATAGCATTCGCGTCTGTTCCCAGCCAGTACAGTGTGTTTGACTGAAGAGAAGCTTCTGTTTTATTCAGTTTTCAATACTGAGTTGAACTAGATATGCCCCGTTTGTGTAGGAAACACAGTTCTTTTGTTCTGAGCTAGCTCTCTGTAGTGTCCCCTAGGAAGCACAGTAGAGTGCAAGAATGCCCGTTTCTCAAAAGCAGAGTTTTTTCCTTGCATGGCACACTAGGGTTCAATTAAACTTACTAAACGGAGTTGAATCACGTGCAGTTTCAAGTTCTAGCAGCAAGGGTTCATTCAGGCTAAGAACAGCACTCATGTGCTATTCTGGCCATACACAGTGCAAATAGCATTCCCGTCTGTTCCCAGCCAGTACAGTGTATTGGACTGAAGAGAAGCTCCTGTTTCACTCAGGTTCCAATACTGAGTTGAACTAGATATGCCCCGTTTGTGTAGGAAACACAGTTCTTTTGTTCTGAGCTAGCTCACTGTACTGGCCCTATAGGAAACACAGTAGAGTGCAAGAATGCCCGTTTCTCAAAAGCAGAGTGTTTTCCTTGCATGGCACACTAGGGTTCAATTAAACTTCCTAAACGGAGTTGAATAACGTTCCATTAAAAGTTCTAGCAGCAAGGGTTCATTCAGGCTAAGAACAGCACTCTTGTGCCTTCTGGCCATGCACAGTTCAAATAGCATTCGCCTTTGTTCCCAGCCAGTACAGTGTATTGGACTGAAGAGAAGCTCCTGTTTCACTCAGTTTCCAATACTGAGTTGAACTAGATATGCCCCGTTTGTGTAGGAAGCACAGTTCTTTTGTTCTGAGCTAGCTCTCTGTACTGACCCTAGGAAGGACAGTAGAGTGCAAGAATGCCCGTTTTTCAAAAGCAGAGTTTTTTCCTTGCATGGCACACTAGGGTTCAATTAAACTTCCTAAACTAAGTTGAATCACGTGCAGTTTCAAGTTCTAGCAGCAAGGGTTCATTCAGGCTAAGAACAGCACTTTTGTGCTATTCTGGCCATACACAGTGCAAATAGCACTCGCGTCTGTTCCCAGCCAGTACAGTGTATTGGACTGAAGAGAAGCTCCTGTTTTAGTCAGTTTCCAATACTGAGTTGAACTAGATATGCCCCGTTTGTGGAGGAAGCACAGTTCTATTGTTCTGAGCTGGTTCACTGTACTGGCCCTATAGGAAACACAGTAGATGCAAGAATGCGCGTTTCTCAAAAGCAGAGTGTTTTTCTTGCATGATACACTAGGGTTCAATTAAACTTCCTAAACGGAGTTGAATCACGTTCAGTTTCAAGTTCTAGCAGCAAGGGTTCATTCAGACTAAGAACAGCAATCTTGTGCTATTCTGGCCATACACAGTACAAATAGCATTCGCCTCTGTTCCCAGCCATTACAGTGTGTTTGACTGAAGAGAAGCATCTGTTTTATTCAGTTTTCAATACTGAGTTGAACTAGATATGCCCCGTTTGTGTAGGAAACACAGTTCTTTTGTTCTGAGCTAGCTCTCTGTACTGGCCCCTAGGAAGCACAGTAGAGCGTAAGAATGCCCGTTTCTCAAAAGCAGTGTGTTTTCCTTGCATGGCACACTAGGGCTCAATTAAACTTCCTAAACGGAGTTGAATCACATGCAGTTTCAAGTTCTAGCAGCAAGGGTTCATTCAGGCTAAGAATAGCACTCATGTGCTATTCTGGCCATACACAGTGCAAATAGCATTCCCGTCTGTTCCAAGCCAGTACAGTGTATTGGACTGAAGAGAAGCTCCTGTTTCACTCAGGTTCCAATACTGAGTTGAACTAGATATGCCCCGTTTGTGTAGGAAACACAGTTCTTTTGTTCTGAGCTAGCTCACTGTACTGGCCCTATAGGAAACACAGTAGAGTGCAAGAATGCCCGTTTCTCAAGAGCAGAGTTTTTTTCTTGCATGGCACACTAGGGTTCAATTAAACTTCCTAAACGGAGTTGAATCACGTTCCATTAAAAGTTCTAGCAGCAAGGGTTCATTCAGCCTAAGAACAGCACTCTTGTGCCTTCTGGCCATACACAGTGCAAATAGCATTCGCGTCTGTTCCCAGCCAGTACAGTGTATTGGACTGAAGAGAAGCTCCTATTTCACTCAGTTTCCAATACTGAGTTGAACTAGATATGCCCCGTTTGTGTAGGAAGCACAGTTCTTTTGTTCTGAGCTAGCTCTCTGTACTGGCTCCTAGGAAGGACAGTAGAGTGCAAGAATGCCCGTTTTTCAAAAGCAGAGTTTCTTCCTTGCATGGCACACTAGGGTTCAATTAAACTTCCTAAACGGAGTTGAATCACGTTCCGTTTCAAGTTCTAGCAGCAAAGGTTCATTCAGGCTAAGAACAGCACTCTTGTGCTATTCTGGCCATACACAGTGCAAATAGCATTCGCGTCTGTTCCCAGCCAGTACAGTGTATTGAACTGAAGAGAAGCTCCTGTTTTAGTCAGTTTCCAATACTGAGTTGAACTAGATATGCCCCGTTTGTGGAGGGAGCACAGTACTATTGTTCTGAGCTAGCTCACTGTACTGCTCCTATAGGAAACACAGTGGAGTGCAAGAATGCGCGTTTCTCAAAAGCAGAGTGTTTTTCTTGCATGACACACTAGGTTTCAATTAAACTTCCTAAACGGAGTTGAATCACGTTCAGTTTCAAGTTCTAGCAGCAAGGGTTCATTCAGACTAAGAACAGCAATCTTGTGCTATTCTGGCCATACACAGTGCAAATAGCATTCGCCTCTGTTCCCAGCCATTACAGTGTGTTTGACTGAAGAGAAGCATCTGTTTTATTCAGTTTTCAATACTGAGTTGAACTAGATATGCCCCGTTTGTGTAGGAAGCACAGTTCTTTTGTTCTGAGCTAGCTCTCTGTACTGGCCCCTAGGAAGCAGAGTAGAGTGCAAGAATGCCCGTTTCTCAAAAGCAGAGTGTTTTCCTTGCATGGCACACTAGGGTTCAATTAAACTTCCTAAACGGAGTTGAATCACGTTTAGTTTCAAGTTCTAGAAGCAAGGGTTCATTCAGGCTAAGAACAGCACTCTTGTGCCTTCTGGCCATACACAGTGCAAATAGCATTCGCGTCTGTTCCCAGCCAGTACAGTGTATTGGACTGAAAAGAAGCTCCTGTTTTACTCAGTTTCCAATACTTAGTTGAACTAGATATGCCCCGTTTGTGTAGGAAGCACAGTTCTTTTGTTCTGAGCTAGCTCACTGTACTGGCCCTATAGGAAACACAGTAGAGTACAAGAATGCCTGATTCTCAAAATCAGAGAATTTTTCTTGCATGACACACTAGGGTTCAATTGAACTTCCAAAACGGAGTTGAATCACGTTCCGTTTCAAGTTCTAGCAGCAAGGGTTCATTCAGGCTAAGAACAGCACTCTTGTGCTATTTTGGCCATACACAGTGCAAATAGCATTCTCGTCTGTTCCCAGCCAGTACAGTGTGTTTGACTGAAGAGAAGCTTCTGTTTTAATCAGTTTACAATACTGAGTTGAACTAGATATGCCCCGTTTGTGTAGGAAGCACAGTTCTTTTGTTCTGAGCTAGCTCTCTGTACTGGCCCCTAGGAAGGACAGTAGTGTACAAGAATGCCCGTTTTTCAAAAGCAACTTTTTTCCTTGCATGGCACACTAGGGTTCAATTAAACTTCCTAAACGAAGTTGAATCACGTGCAGTTTCAATTTCTAGCAGCAAGGGTTCATTCAGGCTAAGAACAGCACTCATGTGCTATTCTGGCCATACACAGTGCAAATAGCAATCGCGTCTGTTCCCAGCCAGTACAGTGTATTGGACTGAAGAGAAGCTCCTGTTTCACTCAGTTTCCAATACTGAGTTGAACTAGATATGCCCCGTTTGTGTAGGAAGCACAGTTCTTTTGTTCTGAGCTAGCTCTCTGTACTGTCCCCTAGGAAGGACAGTAGAGTGTAAAAATGCCCGTTTTTCAAAAGCAGAGTTTTTTCCTTGCATGGCACACTAGGGTTCAATTAAACTTCCTTAACGGAGTTGAATCACTTTCCGTTTCAAGTTCTAGCAGCAAGGGTTCATTCAGGCTAAGAACAGCACTCTTGTGCTATTCTGGCCATACACAGTGCAAAAAGCATTCGCGTCTGTTCCCAGCCAGTACAGTGTATTGGACTGAAGAGAAGCTCCTGTTTCACTCAGTTTCCAATACTGAGTTGAACTAGATATGCCCCGTTTGTGTAGGAAGCACAGTTCTTTTGTTCTGAGCTAGCTCTCTGTACTGGCCCCTAGGAAGGACAGTAGAGTGTAAGAATGCCCGTTTTTCAAAAGCAGAGTTTTTTCCTTGCATGGCACACTAGGGTTCAATTAAACTTCCTAAACGGAGTTGAATCACGTTCCGTTTCAAGTTCTAGCAGCAAGGGTTCATTCAGGCTAAGAACAGCACTCTTGTGCTATTCTGGCCATACACAGTGCAAATAGCATTCGCGTCTGTTCCCAGCCAGTACAGTGTGTTTGACTGAAGAGAAGCTTCTGTTTTATTCAGTTTTCAATACTGAGTTGAACTAAATATGCCCCGTTTGTGTAGGAAGCACAGTTATTTTGTTCTGAGCTAGCTCTCTGTAATGGCCCCTAGGAAGCACAATAGAGTGCAAGAATGCCCGTTCTCAAAAGCAGAGTTTTTTCCTTGCATGGCACACTAGGGTTCAATTAAACTTCCTAAACGGAGTTGAATCACGTTCAGTTTCAAGTTCTAGCAGCAAGGGTTCATTCAGGCTAAGAACAGCACTCATGTGCTATTTTGGCCATACACAGTGCAAATAGCATTCGCGTCTGTTCCCAGCCAGTACAGTGTATTGCACTGAAGAGAAGCTCCCTTTTCACTCAGTTTCCTATACTGAGTTGAACTAGATATGCCCCGTTTGTGTAGGAAGCACAGTTCTTTTGTTCTGAGCTAGCTCACTGTACTGGCCCTATAGGAAACACAGTAGAGTGCAAGAATGCCCGGTTCTCAAAAGCAGAGTGCTTAACTTGCATGTCACACTAGTGCTCAATTAAACTTCCTAAACGGAGTTGAATCACGTTATGTTTCAAGTTCTAGCAGCAAGGGTTCATTCAGGCTAAGAACAGCACTCTTGTGCTATTCTGGCCATAAACTGTGCAAATAGCTTTCGCGTCTGTTCCCAGCCAGTACAGTGTATTGGACTGAAGAGAAGCTCCTGTTTTACTCAGTTTCCAATACTGAGTTGAACTAGATATGCCCCGTTTGTGTAGGAAGCACAGTTCTTTTGTTCTGAGCTAGCTCTCTGTACTGGCCCCTAGGAAGGACAGTAGAGTGCAAGAATGCCCGTTTTTCAAAAGCAGAGTTTTTTCCTTGCATGGCACACTAGGGTTCAATTAAACTTCCTAAACAGTGTTGAATCAAGTTCCGTTTCATGTTCTACCAACAAGGGTTCATTCAGGCTAAGAACAGCACTCTTGTGCTATTCTGGCCATACACAGTGCAAATAGCATTTGCGTCTGTTACCAGCCAGTACAGTGTGTTTGACTGAAGAGAAGCTTCTGTATTATTCAGTTTTCAATACTGAGTTGAACTAGATATGCCCCGTTTGTGTAGGAAGCACAGTTCTTTTGTTCTGAGCTAGCTCTCTGTAATGGCCCCTAGGAAGCCCAGTAGAGTGCAAGAATGCCTGTGCCTCAAAAGCAGAGTTTTTTCCTTGCATGGCACACTAGGGTTCAATTAAACTTCCTAAACAGTGTTGAATCACGTTCCGTTTCAAGTTCTAGCAGCAAGGGTTCATTCAGGCTAAGAACAGCACTCTTGTGCTATTCTGGCCATACACAGTGCAAATAGCATTCGCGTCTGTTCCCAGCCAGTACAGTGTATTGGACTGAAGAGAAGCTCCTGTTTTACTCAGTTTCCAATACTGAGTTGAACTAGATATGCCCCGTTTGTGTAGGAAGCACAGTTCTTTTGTTCTGAGCTAGCTCACTGTACTGGCCCTATAGAAAACAGAGCAGAGTGCAAGAATGCCCGTTTCTCAAAAGCAGAGTGTTTTCCTTGCATGGCACACATGGGTTCAATTAAACTTCCTAAACGGTGTTGAATCACGTTCCGTTTCAAGTTCTAGCAGCATGGGTTCATTCAGGCTAAGAACAGCACTCTTGTGCTATTCTGGCCATACACAGTGCAAATAGCGTTCGCGTCTGTTCCCAGCCAGTACAGTGTATTGGACTGATGAGAAGCTCCTGTTTTACTCAGTTTCCAATACTGAGTTGAACTAAATATGCCACGTTTGTGTAGGAAGCACAGTTCTCTTGTTCTGAGCTAGCTCACTGTACTGGCCCTATAGGAAACACAGTGGAGTGCAAAAATGCCCGTTTCTCAAAAGCAGAGTGTTTTTTTGCATGGCATACTAGGGTTCAATTAAACTTCCTAAACGGAGTTGAATCACGTTCCGTTTCAAGTTCTAGCAGCAAGGGTTCATTCAGGCTAAGAACAGCACTCTTGTGCTATTCTGGCCATACACAGTGCAAATAGCATTCGCGTCTGTTCCCAGCCAGTACAGTGTATTGGACTGAAGAGAAACTCCTGTTTTACTCAGTTTCCAATACTTAGTTGAACTAGATATGCCCCGTTTGTGGAGGAAGCACAGTTCTATTGTTCTGAGCTAGCTCACTGTACTGGCCCTATAGGAAACACAGTAGAGTGCAAGAAAGCCCGTTTCTCAAGAGCAGAGTGTTTTTCTTGCATGACACACTAGGGTTCAATTAAACTTCCTAAACGGAGTTGAATCACGTTCAGTTTCAAGTTCTAGCAGCAAGGGTTCATTCAGGCTAAGAACAGCACTCTTGTGCCTTCTGGCCATACACAGTGCAAATAGCATTCGCGTCTGTTCCCAGCCAGTACAGTGTATTGGACTGAAAAGAAGCTCCTGTTTTACTCAGTTTCCAATACTTAGTTGAACTAGATATGCCCCGTTTGTGTAGGAAGCACAGTTCTTTTGTTCTGAGCTAGCTCACTGTACTGGCCCTATAGGAAACACAGTAGAATGCAAGAATGCCTGATTCTCAAAATCAGAGAATTTTTCTTGCATGTCACACTAGGGTTCAATTAAACTTCGAAAACGGAGTTGAATCACGTTCAGTTTCAAGTTCTAGCAGCAAGGGTTCATTCAGGCTAAGAACAGCACTCTTGTGCTATTCTGGCCATACACAGTGCAAATAGCATTCTCGTCTGTTCCCAGCCAGTACAGTGTGTTTGACTGAAGAGAAGCTTCTGTTTTAATCAGTTTACAATACTGAGTTGAACTAGATATGCCCCGTTTGTGTAGGAAGCACAGTTCTTTTGTTCTGAGCTAGCTCTCTGTACTGGCCACTAGGAAGGACAGTAGTGTACAAGAATGCCCGTTTTTCAAAAGCAACTTTTTTCCTTGCATGGCACACTAGGGTTCAATTAAACTTACTAAACGAAGTTGAATCTCGTGCAGTTTCAATTTCTAGCAGCAAGGGTTCATTCAGGCTAAGAACAGCACTCATGTGCTATTCTGGCCATACACAGTGCAAATAGCAATCGCGTCTGTTCCCAGCCAGTACAGTGTATTGGACCGAAGAGAACCTCCTGTTTCACTCAGGTTCTAATACTGAGTTGAACTAGATATGCCCCGTTTGTGTAGGAAGCACAGTTCTTTTGTTCTGAGCTAGCTCACTGTACTGGCCCTATAGGAAACACAGTAGAGTGCAAGAATGCCCGATTCTCAAAAGCAGAGTGTTTTCCTTGCATGGCACACTAGGGTTCAATTAAACTTCCTAAACGGAGTTGAATCACTTTCAGTTTCAAGTTCTAGCAGCAAGGGTTCATTCAGGCTAAAAACAGCACTCTTGTGCTATTCTGGCCATAAACAGTGCAAATAGCATTCGCGTCTGTTCCCAGCCAGTACAGTGTATTGGACTGAAGAGAAGCTCCTGTTTTAGTCAGTTTCCAATACTGAGTTGAACTAGATATGCCCCGTTTGTGGAGGAAGCACAGTTCTCTTGTTCTGAGCTAGCTCACTGTACTGGCCCTATAGGAAACACAGTAGAGTGCAAGAATGCCCGTTTCTCAAGAGCAGAGTGTTTTTCTTGCATGGCACACTAGGGTTCAATTAAACTTCCTAAACGGAGTTGAATAACGTTCCATTAAAAGTTCTAGGAGCAAGGGTTCATTCAGGCTAAGAACAGCACTCTTGTGCCTTCTGGCCATACAGAGTGCAAATAGCATTCACGTCTGTTCCCAGCCAGTACAGTGTATTGGACTGAAGAGAAGCTCGTGTTTCACTCAGTTTCCAATACTGAGTTGAACTAGATATGCCCCGTTTGTGTAGGAAGCACAGTTCTTTTGTTCTGAGCTAGCTCTCTGTACTGGCCCCTAGGAAGGACAGTAGAGTGTAAGAATGCCCGTTTTTCAAAAGCAGAGTTTTTTCCTTGCATGGCACACTAGGGTTCAATTAAACTTCCTAAACGGAGTTGAATCACGTTCCGTTTCAAGTTCTAGCAGCAAGGGTTCATTCAGGCTAAGAACAGCACTCTTCTGCTATTCTGGCCATACACAGTGCAAATAGAATTTGCGTCTGTTCCCAGCCAGTACAGTGTGTTTGACTGAAGAGAAGCTTCTGTTTTATTCAGTTTTCAATACTGAGTTGAACTAGATATGCCCCGTTTGTGTAGGAAACACAGTTCTTTTGTTCTGAGCTAGCTCTCTGTAGTGGCCCCTAGGAAGCACAGTAGAGTGCAAGAATGCCCGTTTCTCAAAAGCAGAGTTTTTTCCTTGCATGGCACACTAGGGTTCAATTAAACTTACTAAACAGAGTTGAATCACGTGCAGTTTCAAGTTCTAGCAGCAAGGGTTCATTCAGGCTAAGAACAGCACTCATGTGCTATTCTGGCCATACACAGTGCAAATAGCATTCCCGTCTGTTCCCAGCCAGTACAGTGTATTGGACTGAAGAGAAGCTCCTGTTTCACTCAGGTTCCAATACTGAGTTGAACTAGATATGCCCCGTTTGTGTAGGAAACACAGTTCTTTTGTTCTGAGCTAGCTCACTGTACTGGCCCTATAGGAAACACAGTAGAGTGCAAGAATGCCCGTTTCTCAAAAGCAGAGTGTTTTCCTTGCATGGCACACTAGGGTTCAATTAAACTTCCTAAACGGAGTTGAATAACGTTCCATTAAAAGTTCTAGCAGCAAGGGTTCATTCAGGCTAAGAACAGCACTCTTGTGCCTTCTGGCCATGCACAGTTCAAATAGCATTCGCCTTTGTTCCCAGCCAGTACAGTGTATTGGACTGAAGAGAAGCTCCTGTTTCACTCAGTTTCCAATACTGAGTTGAACTAGATATGCCCCGTTTGTGTAGGAAACACAGTTCTTTTATTCTGAGCTAGCTCTCTGTACTGACCCTAGGAAGGACAGTAGAGTGCAAGAATGCCCGTTTTTCAAAAGCAGAGTTTTTTCCTTGCATGGCACACTAGGGTTCAATTAAACTTCCTAAACTAAGTTGAATCACGTGCAGTTTCAAGTTCTAGCAGCAAGGGTTCATTCAGGCTAAGAACAGCACTTTTGTGCTATTCTGGCCATACACAGTGCAAATAGCACTCGCGTCTGTTCCCAGCCAGTACAGTGTATTGGACTGAAGAGAAGCTCCTGTTTTAGTCAGTTTCCAATACTGAGTTGAACTAGATATGCCCCGTTTGTGGAGGAAGCACAGTTCTATTGTTCTGAGCTAGCTCACTGTACTGGCCCTATAGGAAACACAGTAGATGCAAGAATGCGCGTTTCTCAAAAGCAGAGTGTTTTTCTTGCATGATACACTAGGGTTCAATTAAACTTCCTAAACGGAGTTGAATCACGTTCAGTTTCAAGTTCTAGCAGCAAGGGTTCATTCAGACTAAGAACAGCAATCTTGTGCTATTCTGGCCATACACAGTACAAATAGCATTCGCCTCTGTTCCCAGCCATTACAGTGTGTTTGACTGAAGAGAAGCATCTGTTTTATTCAGTTTTCAATACTGAGTTGAACTAGATATGCCCCGTTTGTGTAGGAAACACAGTTCTTTTGTTCTGAGCTAGCTCTCTGTACTGGCCCCTAGGAAGCACAGTAGAGCGTAAGAATGCCCGTTTCTCAAAAGCAGTGTGTTTTCCTTGCATGGCACACTAGGGCTCAATTAAACTTCCTAAACGGAGTTGAATCACATGCAGTTTCAAGTTCTAGCAGCAAGGGTTCATTCGGGCTAAGAATAGCACTCATGTGCTATTCTGGCCATACACAGTGCAAATAGCATTCCCGTCTGTTCCAAGCCAGTACAGTGTATTGGACTGAAGAGAAGCTCCTGTTTCACTCAGGTTCCAATACTGAGTTGAACTAGATATGCCCCGTTTGTGTTGGAAACACAGTTCTTTTGTTCTGAGCTAGCTCACTGTACTGGCCCTATAGGAAACACAGTAGAGTGCAAGAATGCCCGTTTCTCAAGAGCAGAGTTTTTTTCTTGCATGGCACACTAGGGTTCAATTAAACTTCCTAAACGGAGTTGAATCACGTTCCATTAAAAGTTCTAGCAGCAAGGGTTCATTCAGCCTAAGAACAGCACTCTTGTGCCTTCTGGCCATACACAGTGCAAATAGCATTCGCGTCTGTTCCCAGCCAGTACAGTGTATTGGACTGAAGAGAAGCTCCTATTTCACTCAGTTTCCAATACTGAGTTGAACTAGATATGCCCCGTTTGTGTAGGAAGCACAGTTCTTTTGTTCTGAGCTAGCTCTCTGTACTGGCTCCTAGGAAGGACAGTAGAGTGCAAGAATGCCCGTTTTTCAAAAGCAGAGTTTTTTCCTTGCATGGCACACTAGGGTTCAATTAAACTTCCTAAACGGAGTTGAATCACGTTCCGTTTCAAGTTCTAGCAGCAAAGGTTCATTCAGGCTAAGAACAGCACTCTTGTGCTATTCTGGCCATACACAGTGCAAATAGCATTCGCGTCTGTTCCCAGCCAGTACAGTGTATTGAACTGAAGAGAAGCTCCTGTTTTAGTCAGTTTCCAATACTGAGTTGAACTAGATATGCCCCGTTTGTGTAGGGAGCACAGTTCTATTGTTCTGAGCTAGCTCACTGTACTGCTCCTATAGGAAACACAGTGGAGTGCAAGAATGCGCGTTTCTCAAAAGCAGAGTGTTTTTCTTGCATGACACACTAGGTTTCAATTAAACTTCCTAAACGGAGTTGAATCACGTTCAGTTTCAAGTTCTAGCAGCAAGGGTTCATTCAGACTAAGAACAGCAATCTTGTGCTATTCTGGCCATACACAGTACAAATAGCATTCGCCTCTGTTCCCAGCCATTACAGTGTGTTTGACTGAAGAGAAGCATCTGTTTTATTCAGTTTTCAATACTGAGTTGAACTAGATATGCCCCGTTTGTGTAGGAAGCACAGTTCTTTTGTTCTGAGCTAGCTCTCTGTACTGGCCCCTAGGAAGCAGAGTAGAGTGCAAGAATGCCCGTTTCTCAAAACCAGAGTGTTTTCCTTGCATGGCACACTAGGGTTCAATTAAACTTCCTAAACGGAGTTGAATCACGTTTAGTTTCAAGTTCTAGAAGCAAGGGTTCATTCAGGCTAAGAACAGCAATCTTGTGCTATTCTGACCATACACAGTGCAAATAGCATTCGCGTCTGTTCCCAGCCAGTACAGTGTATAGGACTGAAGAGAAGCTCCTGTTTTACTCAGTTTCCAAATCTGAGTTGTACTAGATATGCCCTGTTAGTGTAGCAAGCACAGTTCTTTTGTTCTCAGCTAGCTCACTGTACTGGCTATATAGGAAACACAGTAGAGTGCAAGAATGCCTGTTACTCAAAAGCAGAGTGTTTTTCTTGCATGGCACACTAGATCCAATTAAACTTCCTAAACGGAGTTGAATCACGTTCAGTTTCAAGTTCAGGCATAAAGGGTTCATTCAGGCTAAGAACAAAACTCTTGTGCTATTCTGGCCATACACAGTGCAAATAGCTTTCGCGTATGTTCCCAGCCAGTACAGTGTATTGGACTGAAGAGAAGCTCCTGTTTTACTCAGTTTCCAATACTGAGATGAACTAGATATGCCCCGTTTTTGTAGGAAGCACAGTTCTTTTTTTCTGAGCTAGCTCATTGTACTGGCCCTCTAGGAAACACAGTAGAGTGCAAGAATGCCCGTTTCTGAAAAGCAGAGTGTTTTTCTTGCATGGCACACTAGGGTTCAATTAAACTTCCTAAAGGGAGTTGAATCACGTGTAGTTTCAAGGTCTAGCAGCAATGGTTCATTCAGGCTAAGAACAGCACTCTTGTGCTATTCTGGCCATACACAGTGCAAATAGCATTCGCGTCTGTTCCCGCCAGTACAGTGTATTGGACTGAAGAGAAGCTCCTGTTTTTCTCAGTTTCCAATACTGAGTTGAACTAGATATGCTCCGTTTGTGTAGGAAGCACAGTTCTTTTTTTCTGAGCTAGCTCACTGTACTGGCCATAAAGGAAACACAGTAGAGTGCAAGAATGCCCGTTTCTCAAAAGCAGAGTGTTTTTCTTGCATGGCACACTAGGGTTCAATTAAACTTCCTAAACGGAGTTGAATCACGTTCAGTTTCAAGTTCTAGCAGAAAGGGTTCATTCAGGCTAAGAACAGCACTCTTGTGCTATTCTGGCCATACAGAGTGCAAATAGCATTCGCGTCTGTTCCCAGCCAGTACAGTGTATTGGCCTGAAGAGAAGCTCCTGTTTTACTCAGTTTCCAATACTGAGTTGAACTAGATACGCCCCGTTTGTGTAGGAAGCACAGGTCTTTTGTTCTGAGCTAGCTCACTGTACTGGCCCTATAGGAAACACAGCAGAGTGCAAGAATGCCCGTTTTTCAAATGCAGAGTGTTTTTCTTGCATGGCACAGTAGGGTTCAATTAAACTTCCTAAATGAGTTGAATCATGTTCAGTTTCAAGTTCTAGCAGCAAGGGTTCATTCAGGCTAAGAACAGCACTCTTGTGCTTTTCTGGCCATACACAGTGCAAATAGCATTCGCGTCTGTTCCCAGCCAGTACAGTGTATTGGACTGAAGAGTAGCTCCTGTTTTACTCAGTTTCCAATACTAGGTTGAACTAGATATGTCCCGTTTGTGTACGAAGCACAGTTCTTTTGTTTTGTGCTAGCTCACTGTACTGGCCCTATAGGAAAAACAGTAGAGTACAAGAATGCCCGTTTCTCAAAAGCAGAGTGTTTTCCTTGCATGGCACACTAGGGTTCAATTAAACTTGATAAACGGAGTTGAATCACGTTCCGTTTCAATTTCTAGCAGCAAGGGTTCATTAAGGCTAAGAACAGCACTCTTGTGCTATTCTGGCCATACACAGTGTAAATAGCATTCGCGTCTGTTTCCAGCCAGTACTGTGCATTGGACTGAAGAGAAGCTCCTGTTTTACTCAGTTTCCAATACTTAGTTGAACTAGATATGCCCCGTTTGTGTAGGAAGCACAGTTCTTTTGTTCTCAGCTAGCTCACTGTACTGGCCCTCTAGGAAACACAGTAGAGTGCAAGAATGCCCGTTTCTCAAAAGCAGAGTGTTTTTCTTCATGGCACACTAGATTCAATTAAACTTCCTAAACGGAGTTGAATCACGTTCAGTTTCAAGTTCTAGCAGCAAGGGTTCATTCAGGCTAAGAACAGCACTCTTGTGCTATTCTGGCCATACAGAGTGCAAATAGCATTCGCGTCTGTTCACAGCCAGTACAGTGTATTGGACTGAAGAGAAGCTCCTTTTTTTCTCAGTTTCCAATACTGAGTTGAACTAGATATGCTCCATTTGTGTAGGAAGCACAATTCTTTTTTTCTGAGCTAGCTCACTGTACTGGCCATAAAGTAAACACAGTAGAGTGCAAGAATGCCCGTTTCTCAAAAGCAGAGTGTTTTTCTTGCATGGCACACTAGGGTTCAATTAAACTTCCTAAACGGAGTTGAATCACGTTCAGTTGCAAGTTCTAGCAGCAAGGGTTCATTCAGGCTAAGAACAGCACTCTTGTGCTATTCTGGCCATACACAGTGCAAATAGCATTCCCGTCTGTTCCCAGCCAGTACACTGTATTGGACTGAAGAGAAGCTCCTGTTTTACTCAGTTTCCAATACTGAGTTGAACTAGATATGCCCCGTTTGTGTAGGAAGAACACTTCTTTTGTTCTTAGCTAGCTCACTGTACTGTCACTAAAGGAAACACAGTAGAGTGCAAGAATTCCCGTTTCTCAAAAGCAGAGTGTTTTTCTTGCATGGCACACTAGGGTTCAATTAAACTTCCTAAACGGAGTTGAATCACGTTCAGTTTCAAGTTCTTGCAGCAAGGGTTCATTCAGGCTATGAACAGCACTCTTGTGCTATTCTGGCCATACACAGTGCAAATAGCATTCACGTCTGTTCCCAGGCAGTACAGTGTATTGGACTGAAGAGAAGCTCCTGTTTTACTCAGTTTCCAATACTGACTTGAACTAGATATGCCCCGTTTGTGTAGGAAGCACAGTTCTTTTGTTCTGAGCTAGCTCACTGTACTGCCCCTATAGGAAACACAGTAGAGTGCAAGAATGCCCGTTTCTCAAAAGCAGAGTGTTTTTCTTGCATGGCACACTAGGGTTCAATTAAACTTGCTAAACGGATTTGAATCACGTTCCGTTTCAATTTCTAGCAGCAAGGGTTCATTCAGGGTAAGAACAGCACTCTTGTGCTATTTTGGCCATACACAGTGCAAATAGCATTCGCGTCTGTTCCCAGCAAGTACAGTGTATTGGACTGAAGAGAAGCTCCTGTTTTACTCAGTTTCCAATACTGAGATGAAATAGATATGCCCGGTTTGTGTAGGAAGCACAGTTCTTTGTTCTGAGCTAGCTCACTATACTGGCCCTCTAGGAAACACTGTAGAGTGCAAGAATGCCCGTTCCTCAAAAGCAGAGTGTTTTTCTTGCATAGCACACTACGGTTCAATTAAACTTCCTAAACGAAGTATATCATGTTTAGTTTAAAGTTCTAGCAGCAAGGGTTCATTCAGGCTAAGAACAGAACTCTTGTGCTATTCTGGCCATATACAGTGCAAATAGCATTCGCGTCTGCTCCCAGCAAGTACAGTGTATTGGACCGAAGAGAAGTTCCTGTTTTACTCAGTTTCCAATACTGAGTTGAACTAGATATGCCCCGTTTGTGTAGGAAGCACAGTTCTTTTATTCTGAGCTAGCTCACTGTACTGGCCCTCTAGGAAACACAGTAGAGTGCAAGAATGCCCGTTTCTCAAAAGCAGAGTGTTTTTCTTGCATGGCACACTAGGGTTCAATTAAACTTGCTAAACGGATTTGAATCACGTTCCGTTTCAATTTCTAGCAGCAAGGGTTCATTCAGGCTAAGAACAGCACTCTTGTGCTATTTTGGCCATACACAGTGCAAATAGCATTCGCGTCTGTTCCCAGCAAGTACAGTGTATTGGACTGAAGAGAAGCTCCTGTTTTACTCAGTTTCCAATACTGAGATGAAATAGATATGCCCGGTTTGTGTAGGAAGCACAGTTCTTTGTTCTGAGCTAGCTCACTATACTGGCCCTCTAGGAAACACTGTAGAGTGCAAGAATGCCCGTTCCTCAAAAGCAGAGTGTTTTTCTTGCATAGCACACTACGGTTCAATTAAACTTCCTAAACGAAGTATATCATGTTTAGTTTAAAGTTCTAGCAGCAAGGGTTCATTCAGGCTAAGAACAGAACTCTTGTGCTATTCTGGCCATATACAGTGCAAATAGCATTCGCGTCTGCTCCCAGCAAGTACAGTGTATTGGACCGAAGAGAAGCTCCTGTTTTACTCAGTTTCCAATACTGAGTTGAACTAGATATGCCCCGTTTGTGTAGGAAGCACAGTTCTTTTATTCTGAGCTAGCTCACTGTACTGGCCCTCTAGGAAACACAGTAGAGTGCAAGAATGCTCGTTTCTCAAAAGCAGAGTGTTTTTCTTACATGGAACACTTGGGTTCAATTAAACTTCCTAAACGGAGTTGAATCACGCTGAGTTTCAAGATCTAGCAGCAAGGGTTCATTCAGGCTAGGAACAGCACTCTTGTGCTTTTCTGGCCATACACAGTGCAAATAGCATTCGCGTCTGTTTCCAGCCAGTACAGTGCATTGGACTGAAGAGAAGCTCCTGTTTTACTCAGTTTCCAATACTTAGTTGAACTAGATATGCCCCGTTTGTGTAGGAAGCACAGTTCTTTTGTTCTCAGCTAGCTCACTGTACTGGCTATATAGGAAACACAGTAGAGTGCAAGAATGCCTGTTTCTCAAAAGCAGAGTGTTTTTCTTGCATGGCACACTAGATCCAATTAAACTTCCTAAATGGAGTTGAATCACGTTCAGTTTCAAGTTCAGGCATAAAGGGTTCATTCAGGCTAAGAACAAAACTCTTGTGCTATTCTGGCCATACACAGTGCAAATAGCATTCGTGTATGTTCCCAGCCAGTACAGTGTATGGGACTGAAGAGAAGCTCCTGTTTTACTCAGTTTCCAATACTGAGATGAACTAGATATGCCCCGTTTTTGTAGGAAGCACAGTTCTTTTTTTCTGAGCTAGCTCACTGTACTGGCCCTCTAGGAAACACAGTAGAGTGCAAGAATGCCCGTTTCTGAAAAGCAGAGTGTTTTTCTTGTATGGCACACTAGGGTTCATTTAAACTTCCTAAAGGGAGTTGAATCACGTGTAGTTTCAAGTTCTAGCAGCAAGGGTTCATTCAGGCTAAGAACAGCACTCTTGTGCTATTCTGGCCATACACAGTGCAAATAGCATTCGCGTCTGCTCCCAGCCAGTACAGTGTATTGGACTGAAGAGAAGCTCGTGTTTTACTCAGTTTCCAATACTGAGTTGAACTAGATATGCCCCGATTGTGTAGGAAGCACAGTTCTTTTGTTCTGAGATAGCTCACTGTACTGGCCCTATAGGAAACACAGTAGAGTGCAAGAATGCCCGTTTCTCAAAAGCAGAGTGTTTTCCTTGCATGGCACACTAGGGTTCAATTAAACTTCCTAAACGGAGTTGAATCACGTTCAGTTTCAAGTTCTAGCAGCAATGCTTCATTCAGGCTAAGAACAGCACTCTTGTGCTATTCTGGCCATACACAGTGCAAATAGCATTCGCGTCTGTTCCCAGCCAGTACAGTGTATTGGACTGAAGAGAAGCTCCTGTGTTTCTCAGTTTCCAATACTGAGTTGAACTATATATGCTCCGTTGTGTAGGAAGCACAGTTCTTTTTTTCTGAGCTAGCTCACTGTAATGGCCATAAAGGAAACACAGTAGAGTGCAAGAATGCTCGTTTCTCAAAAGCAGAGTGTTTTTCTTGCATGGTACACTTGGGTTCAATTAAACTTCCTAAACGGAGTTGAATCACGCTGAGTTTCAAGATCTAGCAGCAAGGGTTCATTCAGGCTAGGAACAGCACTCTTGTGCTTTTCTGGCCATACACAGTGCAAATAGCATTCGCGTCTGTTTCCAGCCAATACAGTGCATTGGACTGAAGAGAAGCTCCTGTTTTACTCAGTTTCCAATACTTAGTTGAACTAGATATGCCCCGTTTGTGTAGGAAGCACAGTTCTTTTGTTCTCAGCTAGCTCACTGTACTGGCTATATAGGAAACACAGTAGAGTGCAAGAATGCCCGTTTCTCAAAAGCAGAGTGTTTTTCTTGCATGGCACACTAGGGTTCAATTAAACTTCCTAAACGGAGTTGAATCATGTTCAGTTTCAAGTTCTAGCAGCAAGGGTTCATTCAGGCTAAGAACAGCACTCTTGTGCTTTTCTGGCCATACACAGTGCAAATAGCATTCCCATCTGTTCCCAGCCAGTACAGTGTATTGGACTGAAGAGTAGCTCCTGTTTTACTCAGTTTCCAATACTAGGTTGAACTAGATATGTTCCGTTTGTGTACGAAGCACAGTTCTTTTGTTTTGTGCTAGCTCACTGTACTGGCCCTATAGGAAAAACAGTAGAGTGCAAGAATGCCCGTTTCTCAAAAGCAGAGTGTTTTCCTTGCATGGCACACTAGGGTTCAATTAAACTTGCTAAACGGAGTTGAATCACGTTCCGTTTCAATTTCTAGCAGCAAGGGTTCATTAAGGCTAAGAATAGCACTCTTGTGCTATTCTGGCCATACACAGTGTAAATAGCATTCGCGTCTGTTTCCAGCCAGTACAGTGCATTGGACTGAAGAGAAGCTCCTGTTTTACTCAGTTTCCAATACTTAGTTGAACTAGATATGCCCCGTTTGTGTAGGAAGCACAGTTCTTTTGTTCTCAGCTAGCTCACTGTACTGGCCCTCTAGGAAACACAGTAGAGTGCAAGAATGCCCGTTTCTCAAAAGCAGAGTGTTTTTCTTCATGGCACACTAGATTCAATTAAACTTCCTAAACGGAGTTGAATCACGTTCAGTTTAAAGTTCTAGCAGCAAGGGTTCATTCAGGCTAAGAACAGCACTCTTGTGCTATTCTGGCCATACAGAGTGCAAATAGCATTCGCGTCTGTTCACAGCCAGTACAGTGTATTGGACTGAAGAGAAGCTCCTTTTTTTCTCAGTTTCCAATACTGAGTTGAACTAGATATGCTCCATTTGTGTAGGAAGCACAGTTCTTTTTTTCTGAGCTAGCTCACTGTACTGGCCATAAAGTAAACACAGTAGAGTGCAAGAATTCCCGTTTCTCAAAAGCAGAGTGTTTTTCTTGCATGGCACACTAGGGTTCAATTAAACTTCCTAAACGGAGTTGAATCACGTTCAGTTGCAAGTTCTAGCAGCAAGGGTTCATTGAGGCTAAGAACAGCACTCTTGTGCTATTCTGGCCATACACAGTGCAAATAGCATTCCCATCTGTTCCCAGCCAGTACACTGTATTGGACTGAAGAGAAGCTCCTGTTTTACTCAGTTTCCAATACTGAGTTGAACTAGATATGCCCCGTTTGTGTAGGAAGAACACTTCTTTTGTTCTTAGCTAGCTCACTGTACTGTCACTAAAGGAAACACAGTAGAGTGCAAGAATTCCCGTTTCTCAAAAGCAGAGTGTTTTTCTTGCATGGCACACTAGGGTTCAATTAAACTTCCTAAACGGAGTTGAATCACGTTCAGTTTCAAGTTCTAGCAGCAAGGGTTCATTCAGGCTATGAACAGCACTCTTGTGCTATTCTGGCCATACACAGTGCAAATAGCATTCACGTCTGTTCCCAGGCATTACAGTGTATTGGACTGAAGAGAAGCTCCTGTTTTACTCAGTTTCCAATACTGACTTGAACTAGATATGCCCCGTTTGTGTAGGAAGCACAGTTCTTTTTTTCTGAGCTAGCTCACTGTACTGCCCCTATAGGAAACACAGTAGAGTGCAAGAATGCCCGTTTCTCAAAAGCAGAGTGTTTTTCTTGCATGGCACACTAGGGTTCAATTAAACTTGCTAAACGGATTTGAATCACGTTCCGTTTCAATTTCTAGCAGCAAGGGTTCATTCAGGCTAAGAACAGCACTCTTGTGCTATTTTGGCCATACACAGTGCAAATAGCATTCGCGTCTGTTCCCAGCCAGTACTGTTTACTGGACTGAAGAGAAGCTCCTGTTTTACTCAGTTTCCAATACTGAGTTGAACTAGATATGCCCCGTTTGTGTAGGAAGCACAGTTCTCTCGTTCTGAGCTAGCTCACTGTACTGGCCATAAAAGAAACACAGTAGAGTGCAAGAATGACCGTTTTTCAAAAGCAGAGTGTTTTTCTTGCATGGCACACTAGGGTTCAATTAAACTTCCTAAACGGAGTTCAATCACGTTAAGTTTCAAGTTCTAGCAGCAAGGGTTCATTCAGGCTAAGAACAGCACTCTTGTGCTATTCTGGCCATACACAGTGCAAATAGCATTCGCGTCTGTTCCCAGCCAGTACAGTGTATTGGCCTGAAGAGAAGCTCGTGTTTTACTCAGTTTCCGATACTGAGTTGAACTAGATACGCCCCGTTTGTGTAGGAAGCACAGTTCTTTTGTTCTGAGCTAGCTCACTGTACTGGCCCTATAGGAAACACAGCAGAGTGCAAGAATGCCTGTTTTTCAAATGCAGAGTGTTTTTCTTGCATGGCACACTAGGGTTCAATTAAACTTCCTAAATGAGTTGAATCATGTTCAGTTTCAAGTTCTAGCAGCAAGGGTTCATTCAGGCTAAGAACAGCACTCTTGTGCTTTTCTGGCCATACACAGTGCAAATAGCATTCGCGTCTGTTTCCAGCCAGTACAGTGCATTGCACTGAAGAGAAGCTCCTGTTTTACTCAGTTTCCAATACTTAGTTGAACTAGATATGCCCCGTTTGTGTAGGAAGCACAGTTCTTTTGTTCTCAGCTAGCTCACTGTACTGGCCCCGTTTGTGTAGGAAGCACAGTTCTTTGTTCTGAGCTAGCTCAGTATACTGGCCCTCTAGGAAACACAGTAGAGTGCAAGAATGCCCGTTTCTCAAAAGCAGAGTGTTTTTCTTGCATGGTACACTTGGGTTCAATTAAACTTCCTAAACGGAGTTGAATCACGCTCAGTTTCAAGATCTAGCAGCAAGGGTTCATTCAGGCTAGTAACAGCACTCTTGTGCTATTCTGGCCATACACAGTGTAAATAGCATTCGCGTCTTTTCCAGCCAGTACAGTGCATTGGACTGAAGAGAAGCTCCTGTTTTACTCAGTTTCCAATACTTAGTTGAACTAGATATGCACCGTTTGTGTAGGAAGCACAGTTCTTTTGTTCTCAGCTAGCTCACTGTACTGGCTATATAGGAAACCCAGTAGAGTGCAAGAATGCCCGTTTCTCAAAAGCAGAGTGTTTTTCTTGCATGGCACACTAGATTCAATTAAACTTCCTAAATGGAGTTGAATCACGTTCAGTTTCAAGTTCAGGCATAAAGGGTTCATTCAGGCTAAGAACAAAACTCTTGTGCTATTCTGGCCATACACAGTGCAAATAGCATTCACGTATGTTCCCAGCCAGTACAGTGTATTGGACTGAAGAGAAGCTCCTGTTTTACTCAGTGTCCAATACTGAGATGAACTAGATATGCCCCGTTTTTGTAGGAAGCACAGTTCTTTTTTTCTGAGCTAGCTCACTGTACTGGCCCTCTAGGAAACACAGTAGAGTGCAAGAATTCCCCTTTCTGAAAAGCAGAGTGTTTTTCTTGCATGGCACACTAGGGTTCAATTAAACTTCCTAAAGGGAGTTGAATCACGTGTAGTTTCAAGTTCTAGCAGCAAGGGTTCATTCAGGCTAAGAACAGCACTCTTGTGCTATTCTGGCCATACACAGTGCAAATAGCATTCGCGACTTCTCCCAGCCAGTACAGTGTATTGGACTGAAGAGAAGCTTGTGTTTTACTCAGTTTCCAATACTGAGTTGAACTAGATATGCCCCGTTTGTTTAGGAAGCACAGTTCTTTTGTTCTGAGATAACTCACTGTACTGGCCCTATAGGAAACACAGTAGAGTGCAAGAATGCCCGTTTCTCAAAAGCAGAGTGTTTTACTTGCATGGCACACTAGGGTTCAATTAAACTTCCTAAACGGAGTTGAATCACGTTCAGTTTCAAGTTCTAGCAGCAATGGTTCATTCAGGCTAAGAACAGCACTCTTGTGCTATTCTGGCCATACACAGTGCAAATAGCATTCGCGTCTGTTCCCAGCCAGTACAGTGTATTGGACTGAAGAGAAGCTCCTGTTTTTCTCAGTTTCCAATACTGAGTTGAACTACATATGCTCCGTTTGTGTAGGAAGCACAGTTCTTTTTTTCTGAGCTAGCTCACTGTACTGGCCATAAAGGAAACACAGTAGAGTGCAAGAATGCCCGTTTCTCAAAAGCAGAGTGTTTTTCTTGCATGGCACACTAGGGTTCAATTAAACTTCCTAAACGGAGTTCAATCACGTTCAGTTTCAAGTTCTAGCAGCAACGGTTCATTCAGGCTAAGAACAGCACTCTTGTGCTATTCTGACCATACACAGTGCAAATAGCATTCGCGTCTGTTCCCAGCCAGTACAGTGTATTGGCCTGAACAGAAGCTCCTGTTTTACTCAGTTTCCAATACTGAGTTGAACTAGATACGCCCCGTTTGTGTAGGAAGCACAGGTCTTTTGTTCTGAGCTAGCTCACTGTACTGGCCCTATAGGAAACACAGCAGAGTGCAAGAATGCACGTTTCTCAAAATCAGAGTGTTTTTTTTGCATGGCACACTAGGGTTCAATTAAACTTGCTAAACGGAGTTGAATCACGTTCCGTTTCAATTTCTAGCAGCAAGGGTTCATTCAGGCTAAGAACTGCACTGTTGTGCTATTTTGGCCATACACAGTGCAAATAGCATTCGCGTCTGTTCCCAGCAAGTACAGTGTATTGGACTGAAGAGAAGCTCCTGTTTTACTCAGTTTCCAATACTGAGATGAAATAGATATGCCCGGTTTGTGTAGGAAGCACAGTTCTTTGTTCTGAGCTAGCTCAGTATACTGGCCCTCTAGGAAACACAGTAGAGTGCAAGAATGCCCGTTTCTCAAAAGCAGAGTGTTTTCCTTGCATGGCACACTAGGGTTCAATTAAACTTCCTAAACGGAGTTGAATCATGTTCAGATTCAAGTTCTAGCAGCAAGGGTTCATTCAGGCTAAGAACAGCACTCTTGTGCTATTCTGGCCATACACAGTGCAAATAGCATTCGCTTCTGTTCCCAGCCAGTACAGTGTATTGGACTGAAGAGTAGCTCCTGTTTTACTCAGTTTCCAATACTTAGTTGAACTAGATATGTCCCGTTTGTGTACGAAGCACAGTTCTTTTGTTCTGTGCTAGCTCACTGTACTGGCCCTATAGGAAAAACAGTAGAGTGCAAGAATGCCCGTTTCTCAAAAGCAGAGTGTTTTCCTTGCATGGCACACTAGGGTTCAATTAAACTTGCTAAACGGAGTTGAATCACGTTCCGTTTCAATTTCTAGCAGCAAGGGTTCATTCAGGCTAAGAACAGCACTCTTGTGCTATTTTGGCCATACACAGTGCAAATAGCATTCGCGTCTGTTCCCAGCAAGTACAGTGTATTGGACTGAAGAGAAGCTCCTGTTTTACTCAGTTTCCAATACTGAGATGAAATAGATATGCCCCGTTTAGGTAGGAAGCACAGTTCTTTGTTCTGAGCTAGCTCAGTATACTGGCCCTCTAGGAAACACAGTAGAGTGCAAGAATGCCCGTTTCTCAAAAGCAGAGTGTTTTTCTTGCATGGCACACTTGGGTTCAATTAAACTTCCTAAACGGAGTTGAATCACGCTCAGTTTCAAGATCTAGCAGCAAGGGTTCATTCAGGCAAAGAACAGCACTCTTCTGCTATTCTGGCCATACAGAGTGCAAATAGCATTCGCGTCTGTTCCCAGCCAGTACAGTGTATTGGACTGAAGAGAAGCTCCTGTTTTTCTCAGTTTCCAATACTGAGTTGAACTAGATATGCTCCGTTTGTGTAGGAAGCACAGTTCTTTTTTTCTGAGCTAGCTCACTGTACTGGCCATAAAGGAAACACAGTAGAGTGCAAGAATGCCCGTTTCTCAAAAGCAGAGTGTTTTTCTTGCATGGCACACTAGGGTTCAATTAAACTTCCTAAACGGAGTTGAATCACGTTCAGTTTCAAGTTCTAGCAGCAAGGGTTCATTCAGGCTAAGAACAGCACTCTTGTGCTATTCTGGCCATATACAGTGCCAATAGCATTCGCGTCTGCTCCCAGCAAGTACAGTGTATTGGACGGAAGAGAAGCTCCTGTTTTACTCAGTTTCCAATACTGAGTTGAACTAGATATGCCCCGTTTGTGTAGGAAGCACAGTTCTTTTATTCTGAGCTAGCTCACTGTACTGGCCCTCTAGTAAACACAGTAGAGTGCAAGAATGCTCGTTTCTCAAAAGCAGAGTGTTTTTCTTGCATGGTACACTTGGGTTCAATTAAACTTCCTATACGGAGTTGAATCACGCTCAGTTTCAAGATCTAGCAGCAAGGGTTCATTCAGGCTAGGAACAGCACTCTTGTGCTTTTCTGGCCATACACAGTGCAAATAGCATTCGCGTCTGTTTCCAGCCAGTACAGTGCATTGGACTGAAGAGAAGCTCCTGTTTTACTCAGTTTCCAATACTGAGTTGAACTAGATACGCCCCGTTTGTGTAGGAAGCACAGGTCTTTTGTTCTGAGCTAGCTCACTGTAATGGCCCTATAGGAAAGACAGCAGAGTGCAAGAATGCCTGTTTCTCAAAAGCAGAGTGTTTTTCTTGCATGGCACACTAGGGTTCAATTAAACTTCCTAAATGAGTTGAATCATGTTCAGTTTCAAGTTCTAGCAGCAAGGGTTCATTCAGGCTAAGAACAGCACTCTTGTGCTTTTCTGGCCATACACAGTGCAAACAGCATTCGCGTCTGTTCCCAGGCAGTACAGTGTATTGGACTGAAGAGAAGCTCCTGTTTTACTCAGTTTCCAAAACTTAGTTGAACTAGATATGCCCCGTTTGTGTAGGAAGCACAGTTCTTTTGTTCTGAGCTACCTCACAGTACAGGCCCTATGGGAAACACAGTAGAGTGCAAGAATGCCCGTTTCTCAAAAGCAGAGGGTTTTCCTTGCATGGCACACTAGGGTTCAATTAAAATTAATAAACGAGTTGAATCATGTTCAGTTTCAAGTTCTAGCAGCAAGGGTTCATTCAGGCTAAGAACAGCACTCTTGTGCTATTCTGGCCATACACAGTGCAAATAGCATTCGCGTCTGTTCCCAGCCAGTACAGTGTATTGGATTGAAGAGAAGCTCCTGTTTTACTCAGTTTCCAATACTGAGATGAACTAGATATGTCATGTTTGTGTAGGAAGCACAGTTCTTTGTTCTGAGCTAGCTCACTGTACTGGCCCTCTAGGAAACACAGTAGAGTGCAAGAATGCCCATTTCTCAAATGCAGAGTGTTTTTCTTGCATGGCACACTAGGGTTCAATTAAACTTCCTAAATGAGTTGAATCATGTTCAGTTTCAAGTTCTAGCAGCAAGGGTTCATTCAGGCTAAGAACAGCACTCTTGTGCTATTCTGGCCATACACAGTGCTAATAGCATTCGCGTCTGTTTCCAGCCAGTACAGTGTATTGGAGTGAAGATAAGCTCCTGTTTTACTCAGTTTCCAATACTGAGTTGAACTAGATATGCCGCGTTTGTGTAGGAAGCACATTTCTTTTGTTCTGAGCTATCTCACAGTACTGGCCCTAAAGGAAACACAGTAGAGTGCAAGAATGCCCGTTTCTCAAAACCAGAGTGTTTTTCTTGCATGGCACACTAGGGTTTAATTAAAATTCCTAAACGAGTTGAATCATGTTCAGTTTCAAGTTCTAGAAACAAGGGTTCATTCAGGCCAAGAACAGCACTCTTGTGCTATTGTGGCCATACACAGTGCAAATAGCATTCGCGTCTGTTCCCAGCCAGTACTGTTAACTGGACTGAAGAGAAGCTCCTGTTTTACTCAGTTTCCAATACTGAGTTGAACTAGATATGCCCCGTTTGTGTAGGAAGCACAGTTCTCTCGTTCTGAGCTAGCTCACTGTACTGGCCATAAAAGAAACACAGTAGAGTGCAAGAATGCCCGTTTTTCAAAAGCAGAGTGTTTTTCTTGCATGGCACACTAGGGTTCAATTAAACTTCCTAAACGGAGTTCAATCACGTTAAGTTTCAAGTTCTAGCAGCAAGGGTTCATTCAGGCTAAGAACAGCACTCTTGTGCTATTCTGGCCATACAGAGTGCAAATAGCATTCGCGTCTGTTCCCAGCCAGTACAGTGTATTGGCCTGAAGAGAAGCTCGTGTTTTACTCAGTTTCCGATACTGAGTTGAACTAGATACGCCCCGTTTGTGTAGGAAGCACAGTTCTTTTGTTCTGAGCTAGCTCACTGTACTGGCCCTATAGGAAACACAGCAGAGTGCAAGAATGCCTGTTTTTCAAATGCAGAGTGTTTTTCTTGCATGGCACACTAGGGTTCAATTAAACTTCCTAAATGAGTTGAATCATGTTCAGTTTCAAGTTCTAGCAGCAAGGGTTCATTCAGGCTAAGAACAGCACTCTTGTGCTTTTCTGGCCATACACAGTGCAAATAGCATTCGCGTCTGTTTCCAGCCAGTACAGTGCATTGCACTGAAGAGAAGCTCCTGTTTTACTCAGTTTCCAATACTTAGTTGATCTAGATATGCCCCGTTTGTGTAGGAAGCACAGTTCTTTTGTTCTCAGCTAGCTCACTGTACTGGCCCCGTTTGTGTAGGAAGCACAGTTCTTTGTTCTGAGCTAGCTCAGTATACTGGCCCTCTAGGAAACACAGTAGAGTGCAAGAATGCCCGTTTCTCAAAAGCAGAGTGTTTTTCTTGCATGGTACACTTGGGTTCAATTAAACTTCCTAAACGGAGTTGAATCACGCTCAGTTTCAAGATCTAGCAGCAAGGGTTCATTCAGGCTAGTAACAGCACTCTTGTGCTATTCTGGCCATACACAGTGTAAATAGCATTCGCGTCTTTTCCAGCCAGTACAGTGCATTGGACTGAAGAGAAGCTCCTGTTTTACTCAGTTTCCAATACTTAGTTGAACTAGATATGCCCCGTTTGTGTAGGAAGCACAGTTCTTTTGTTCTCAGCTAGCTCACTGTACTGGCTATATAGGAAACCCAGTAGAGTGCAAGAATGCCCGTTTCTCAAAAGCAGAGTGTTTTTCTTGCATGGCACACTAGATTCAATTAAACTTCCTAAATGGAGTTGAATCACGTTCAGTTTCAAGTTCAGGCATAAAGGGTTCATTCAGGCTAAGAACAAAACTCTTGTGCTATTCTGGCCATACACAGTGCAAATAGCATTCACGTATGTTCCCAGCCAGTACAGTGTATTGGACTGAAGAGAAGCTCCTGTTTTACTCAGTTTCCAATACTGAGATGAACTAGATATGCCCCGTTTTTGTAGGAAGCACAGTTCTTTTTTTCTGAGCTAGCTCACTGTACTGGCCCTCTAGGAAACACAGTAGAGTGCAAGAATTCCCCTTTCTGAAAAGCAGAGTGTTTTTCTTGCATGGCACACTAGGGTTCAATTAAACTTCCTAAAGGGAGTTGAATCACGTGTAGTTTCAAGTTCTAGCAGCAAGGGTTCATTCAGGCTAAGAACAGCACTCTTGTGCTATTCTGGCCATACACAGTGCAAATAGCATTCGCGACTTCTCCCAGCCAGTACAGTGTATTGGACTGAAGAGAAGCTCGTGTTTTACTCAGTTTCCAATACTGAGTTGAACTAGATATGCCCCGTTTGTTTAGGAAGCACAGTTCTTTTGTTCTGAGATAACTCACTGTACTGGCCCTATAGGAAACACAGTAGAGTGCAAGAATGCCCGTTTCTCAAAAGCAGAGTGTTTTACTTGCATGGCACACTAGGGTTCAATTAAACTTCCTAAACGGAGTTGAATCACGTTCAGTTTCAAGTTCTAGCAGCAATGGTTCATTCAGGCTAAGAACAGCACTCTTGTGCTATTCTGGCCATACACAGTGCAAATAGCATTCGCGTCTGTTCCCAGCCAGTAAAGGGTATTGGACTGAAGAGAAGCTCCTGTTTTTCTCAGTTTCCAATACTGAGTTGAACTACATATGCTCCGTTTGTGTAGGAAGCACAGTTCTTTTTTTCTGAGCTAGCTCACTGTACTGGCCATAAAGGAAACACAGTAGAGTGCAAGAATGCCCGTTTCTCAAAAGCAGAGTGTTTTTCTTGCATGGCACACTAGGGTTCAATTAAACTTCCTAAACGGAGTTCAATCACGTTCAGTTTCAAGTTCTAGCAGCAAGGGTTCATTCAGGCTAAGAACAGCACTCTTGTGCTATTCTGGCCATACACAGTGCAAATAGCATTCGCGTCTGTTCCCAGCCAGTACAGTGTATTGGATTGAAGAGAAGCTCCTGTTTTACTCAGTTTCCAATACTGAGATGAACTAGATATGTCATGTTTGTGTAGGAAGCACAGTTCTTTGTTCTGAGCTAGCTCACTGTACTGGCCCTCTAGGAAACACAGTAGAGTGCAAGAATGCCCATTTCTCAAATGCAGAGTGTTTTTCTTGCATGGCACACTAGGGTTCAATTAAACTTCCTAAATGAGTTGAATCATGTTCAGTTTCAAGTTCTAGCAGCAAGGGTTCATTCAGGCTAAGAACAGCACTCTTGTGCTATTCTGGCCATACACAGTGCTAATAGCATTCGCGTCTGTTTCCAGCCAGTACAGTGTATTGGAGTGAAGATAAGCTCCTGTTTTACTCAGTTTCCAATACTGAGTTGAACTAGATATGCCCCGTTTGTGTAGGAAGCACATTTCTTTTGTTCTGAGCTATCTCACAGTACTGGCCCTAAAGGAAACACAGTAGAGTGCAAGAATGCCCGTTTCTCAAAACCAGAGTGTTTTTCTTGCATGGCACACTAGGGTTTAATTAAAATTCCTAAACGAGTTGAATCATGTTCAGTTTCAAGTTCTAGAAACAAGGGTTCATTCAGGCCAAGAACAGCACTCTTGTGCTATTGTGGCCATACACAGTGCAAATAGCATTCGCGTCTGTTCCCAGCCAGTACTGTTAACTGGACTGAAGAGAAGCTCCTGTTTTACTCAGTTTCCAATACTGAGTTGAACTAGATATGCCCCGTCTGTGTAGGAAGCACAGTTCTCTCGTTCTGAGCTAGCTCACTGTACTGGCCATAAAAGAAACACAGTAGAGTGCAAGAATGCCCGTTTTTCAAAAGCAGAGTGTTTTTCTTGCATGGCACACTAGGGTTCAATTAAACTTCCTAAACGGAGTTCAATCACGTTAAGTTTCAAGTTCTAGCAGCAAGGGTTCATTCAGGCTAAGAACAGCACTCTTGTGCTATTCTGGCCATACAGAGTGCAAATAGCATTCGCGTCTGTTCCCAGCCAGTACAGTGTATTGGCCTGAAGAGAAGCTCGTGTTTTACTCAGTTTCCGATACTGAGTTGAACTAGATACGCCCCGTTTGTGTAGGAAGCACAGTTCTTTTGTTCTGAGCTAGCTCACTGTACTGGCCCTATAGGAAACACAGCAGAGTGCAAGAATGCCTGTTTTTCAAATGCAGAGTGTTTTTCTTGCATGGCACACTAGGGTTCAATTAAACTTCCTAAATGAGTTGAATCATGTTCAGTTTCAAGTTCTAGCAGCAAGGGTTCATTCAGGCTAAGAACAGCACTCTTGTGCTTTTCTGGCCATACACAGTGCAAATAGCATTCGCGTCTGTTTCCAGCCAGTACAGTGCATTGCACTGAAGAGAAGCTCCTGTTTTACTCAGTTTCCAATACTTAGTTGATCTAGATATGCCCCGTTTGTGTAGGAAGCACAGTTCTTTTGTTCTCAGCTAGCTCACTGTACTGGCCCCGTTTGTGTAGGAAGCACAGTTCTTTGTTCTGAGCTAGCTCAGTATACTGGCCCTCTAGGAAACACAGTAGAGTGCAAGAATGCCCGTTTCTCAAAAGCAGAGTGTTTTTCTTGCATGGTACACTTGGGTTCAATTAAACTTCCTAAACGGAGTTGAATCACGCTCAGTTTCAAGATCTAGCAGCAAGGGTTCATTCAGGCTAGTAACAGCACTCTTGTGCTATTCTGGCCATACACAGTGTAAATAGCATTCGCGTCTTTTCCAGCCAGTACAGTGCATTGGACTGAAGAGAAGCTCCTGTTTTACTCAGTTTCCAATACTTAGTTGAACTAGATATGCCCCGTTTGTGTAGGAAGCACAGTTCTTTTGTTCTCAGCTAGCTCACTGTACTGGCTATATAGGAAACCCAGTAGAGTGCAAGAATGCCCGTTTCTCAAAAGCAGAGTGTTTTTCTTGCATGGCACACTAGATTCAATTAAACTTCCTAAATGGAGTTGAATCACGTTCAGTTTCAAGTTCAGGCATAAAGGGTTCATTCAGGCTAAGAACAAAACTCTTGTGCTATTCTGGCCATACACAGTGCAAATAGCATTCACGTATGTTCCCAGCCAGTACAGTGTATTGGACTGAAGAGAAGCTCCTGTTTTACTCAGTTTCCAATACTGAGATGAACTAGATATGCCCCGTTTTTGTAGGAAGCACAGTTCTTTTTTTCTGAGCTAGCTCACTGTACTGGCCCTCTAGGAAACACAGTAGAGTGCAAGAATTCCCCTTTCTGAAAAGCAGAGTGTTTTTCTTGCATGGCACACTAGGGTTCAATTAAACTTCCTAAAGGGAGTTGAATCACGTGTAGTTTCAAGTTCTAGCAGCAAGGGTTCATTCAGGCTAAGAACAGCACTCTTGTGCTATTCTGGCCATACACAGTGCAAATAGCATTCGCGACTTCTCCCAGCCAGTACAGTGTATTGGACTGAAGAGAAGCTCGTGTTTTACTCAGTTTCCAATACTGAGTTGAACTAGATATGCCCCGTTTGTTTAGGAAGCACAGTTCTTTTGTTCTGAGATAACTCACTGTACTGGCCCTATAGGAAACACAGTAGAGTGCAAGAATGCCCGTTTCTCAAAAGCAGAGTGTTTTACTTGCATGGCACACTAGGGTTCAATTAAACTTCCTAAACGGAGTTGAATCACGTTCAGTTTCAAGTTCTAGCAGCAATGGTTCATTCAGGCTAAGAACAGCACTCTTGTGCTATTCTGGCCATACACAGTGCAAATAGCATTCGCGTCTGTTCCCAGCCAGTAAAGGGTATTGGACTGAAGAGAAGCTCCTGTTTTTCTCAGTTTCCAATACTGAGTTGAACTACATATGCTCCGTTTGTGTAGGAAGCACAGTTCTTTTTTTCTGAGCTAGCTCACTGTACTGGCCATAAAGGAAACACAGTAGAGTGCAAGAATGCCCGTTTCTCAAAAGCAGAGTGTTTTTCTTGCATGGCACACTAGGGTTCAATTAAACTTCCTAAACGGAGTTCAATCACGTTCAGTTTCAAGTTCTAGCAGCAACGGTTCATTCAGGCTAAGAACAGCACTCTTGTGCTATTCTGACCATACACAGTGCAAATAGCATTCGCGTCTGTTCCCAGCCAGTACAGTGTATTGGCCTGAACAGAAGCTCCTGTTTTACTCAGTTTCCAATACTGAGTTGAACTAGATACGCCCCATTTGTGTAGGAAGCACAGGTCTTTTGTTCTGAGCTAGCTCACTGTACTGGCCCTATAGGAAACACAGCAGAGTGCAAGAATGCACGTTTCTCAAAATCAGAGTGTTTTTTTTGCATGGCACACTAGGGTTCAATTAAACTTGCTAAACGGAGTTGAATCACGTTCCGTTTCAATTTCTAGCAGCAAGGGTTCATTCAGGCTAAGAACTGCACTCTTGTGCTATTTTGGCCATACACAGTGCAAATAGCATTCGCGTCTGTTCCCAGCAAGTACAGTGTATTGGACTGAAGAGAAGCTCCTGTTTTACTCAGTTTCCAATACTGAGATGAAATAGATATGCCCGGTTTGTGTAGGAAGCACAGTTCTTTGTTCTGAGCTAGCTCAGTATACTGGCCCTCTAGGAAACACAGTAGAGTGCAAGAATGCCCGTTTCTCAAAAGCAGAGTGTTTTCCTTGCATGGCACACTAGGGTTCAATTAAACTTCCTAAACGGAGTTGAATCATGTTCAGATTCAAGTTCTAGCAGCAAGGGTTCATTCAGGCTAAGAACAGCACTCTTGTGCTATTTTGGCCATACACAGTGCAAATAGCATTCGCGTCTGTTCCCAGCAAGTACAGTGTATTGGACTGAAGAGAAGCTCCTGTTTTACTCAGTTTCCAATACTGAGATGAAATAGATATGCCCCGTTTAGGTAGGAAGCACAGTTCTTTGTTCTGAGCTAGCTCAGTATACTGGCCCTCTAGGAAACACAGTAGAGTGCAAGAATGCCCGTTTCTCAAAAGCAGAGTGTTTTTCTTGCATGGTACACTTGGGTTCAATTAAACTTCCTAAACGGAGTTGAATCACGCTCAGTTTCAAGATCTAGCAGCCAGGGTTCATTCAGGCAAAGAACAGCACTCTTCTGCTATTCTGGCCATACAGAGTGCAAATAGCATTCGCGTCTGTTCCCAGCCAGTACAGTGTATTGGACTGAAGAGAAGCTCCTGTTTTTCTCAGTTTCCAATACTGAGTTGAACTAGATATGCTCCGTTTGTGTAGGAAGCACAGTTCTTTTTTTCTGAGCTAGCTCACTGTACTGGCCATAAAGGAAACACAGTAGAGTGCAAGAATGCCCGTTTCTCAAAAGCAGAGTGTTTTTCTTGCATGGCACACTAGGGTTCAATTAAACTTCCTAAACGGAGTTGAATCAAGTTCAGTTTCAAGTTCTAGCAGCAAGGGTTCATTCAGGCTAAGAACAGCACTCTTGTGCTATTCTGGCCATACACAGTGCAAATAGCATTCGCGTCTGTTCCCAGCCAGTACAGTGTATTGGATTGAAGAGAAGCTCCTGTTTTACTCAGTTTCCAATACTGAGATGAACTAGATATGTCATGTTTGTGTAGGAAGCACAGTTCTTTGTTCTGAGCTAGCTCACTGTACTGGCCCTCTAGGAAACACAGTAGAGTGCAAGAATGCCCATTTCTCAAATGCAGAGTGTTTTTCTTGCATGGCACACTAGGGTTCAATTAAACTTCCTAAATGAGTTGAATCATGTTCAGTTTCAAGTTCTAGCAGCAAGGGTTCATTCAGGCTAAGAACAGCACTCTTGTGCTATTCTGGCCATACACAGTGCTAATAGCATTCGCGTCTGTTCCCAGCCAGTACAGTGTATTGGAGTGAAGATAAGCTCCTGTTTTACTCAGTTTCCAATACTGAGTTGAACTAGATATGTCCCGTTTGTGTAGGAAGCACAGTTCTTTTGTTCTGAGCTATCTCACAGTACTGGCCCTAAAGGAAACACAGTAGAGTGCAAGAATGCCCGTTTCTCAAAACCAGAGTGTTTTTCTTGCATGGCACACTAGGGTTCAATTAAAATTCCTAAACGAGTTGAATCATGTTCAGTTTCAAGTTCTAGAAACAAGGGTTCATTCAGGCCAAGAACAGCACTCTTGTGCTATTGTGGCCATACACAGTGCAAATAGCATTCGCGTCTGTTCCCAGCCAGTACTGTTTACTGGACTGAAGAGAAGCTCCTGTTTTACTCAGTTTCCAATACTGAGTTGAAGTAGATATGCCCCGTTTGTGTAGGAAGCACAGTTCTCTCGTTCTGAGCTAGCTCACTGTACTGGCCCTATAGGAAACACAGTAGAGTGCAAGAATGCCCGTTTCTCAAAAGCAGAGTGTTTTTCTTGCATGGCCCATATGGTTCAATTAAACTTGCTAAACGGAGTTGAATCACATTTCGTTTGAAGTTCTAGCAGCAAGGGTTCATTCAGGTTAAGAACAGCCTTATTGTGCTATTTTGGTCATACGCAGTGCAAATAGCATCCGCGTCTGTTCCCAGCCAGTACAGTGTATTGGACTGAAGAGAAGCTCCTGTTTTACTCAGTTTCCAATACTGAGTTGAACTAGATACGCCCCGTTTGTGTAGGAAGCACAGTTCATTTGTTCTGAGCTAGCTCACTGTACTGGCCCTGTAGGAAACACAGTAGAGTGCAAGAATGCCCGTTTCTCAAAAGCAGAGTGTTTTTCTTGCATGGCACACTAGGGTTCAATTAAACTTGCTAAACGGAGTTGAATCACGTTCCGTATCAAGTTCTAGCAGCAAGGGTTCATTCAGGCTAAGAACAGCACTCTTGTGGAATTCTGGCCATACACAGTGCAAATAGCATTCGCGTCTGTTCCCAGCCAGTACAGTGTATTGGCCTGAAGAGAAGCTCCTGTTTTACTCAGTTTCCAATACTGAGTTGAACTAGATATGCCCCGTTTGTGTAGGAAGAACACTTCTTTTGTTCTTAGCTAGCTCACTGTACTGGCCCTAAAGGAAACACAGTAGCGTGCAAGAATTCCCGTTTCTCAAAAGCAGACTGTTTTTCTTGCATGGCACACTAGGGTTCAATTAAACTTCCTAAACGGAGTTGAATCACGTTCAGTTTCAAGTTCTAGCTGCAAGAGTTCATTCAGGCTAAGAACAGCACTGTTGTGCTATTCTGGCCATACACAGTGCAAATTCCATTCAAGTCTGTTCCCAGACAGTACAGTGTATTGGACTGAAGAGATGCTCCTGTTTTACTCAGTTTCCAATACTGACTTGAAGTAGATATGCCCCGTTTCTGTAGGAAGCACAGTTCTTTTGTTCTGAGCTAGCTCACTGTACTGCCCCTATAGGAAACACAGTAGAGTACAAGAATGCCCGTTTCTCAAAAGCAGAGTGTTTTTCTTGCATGGCACACTAGGGTTCAATTAAACTTCCTAAATGGAGTTGAATCACGTTCAGTTTCAAGTTCAAGCAGCAAGGGTTCATTCAGGCTAAGAACAGCACTCTTGTGCTATTCTGGCCATACACAGTGCTAAAAGCATTCGTATCTGTTCAAAGGAAGTACAGTGTATTGGCCTGAAGAGAAGCTCCTGTTTTACTCAGTTTCCAATACTGAGTTGACCTAGATATGCCCCGTTTGTGTAGGAAGCACAGTTCATTTGTTCTGAGCTAGCTCACTGTACTGGCCCTATAGGACACAGTAGAGTGCAAGAATGCCCGTTTCTCAAAAGCAGAGTGTTTTTCTTGCATGGCACACTAGGGTTCAATTAAACTTGCTAAACGGAGTTGAATCACGTTCAGTTTCAAGTTCTAGCAGCAAGTGTTCATTCAGGCTAAGAACAGCACTGTTGGGCTATTCTGGCCATACACAGTGCAAATAGCATTCACGTCTGTTCCCAGGCAGTACAGTGTATTGGACTGAAGAGAAGCTCCTGTTTTATTCATTTTCCAATACTGAGTTGAACTAGATATGCCCCGTTTGTGTAGGAAGGACAGTTCTTTTGTTCTGATCTAGCTCACTGTTCTGCCCCTATAGGAAACACAGTAGAGTGCAAGAATGCCCATTACTCAAAAGCAGAGTGTTTTTCTTGCATGGCACACTAGGGTTCAATTAAACTTGCTAAACGGAGTTGAATCACGTTCAGTTTCAAGTTCTAGCAGCAAGGGTTCATTCAGGCTAAGAACAGCACTCTTGTGCTATTCTGGCCATACACAGTGCTAAAAGCATTCGTATCTGTTCAAAGGAAGTACAGTGTATTGGCCTGAAGAGAAGCTCCTGTTTTACTCAGTTTCCAATACTGAGTTGAACTAGATATGTCCCGTTTGTGTAGGAAGCACAGTTCTTTTGTTCTGAGCTACCTTACAGTACTGGCCCTATAGGAAACACAGCAGAGTGCAAGAATGCCCGTTTCTCAAAAGCAGAGTGTTTTCCTTGCATGGCACACTAGGGTTCAATTAAACTTCCTAAACGAGGTTGGATCACGTTCAGTTTCAAGTTCTAGCAGCAAGGGTTCATTCAGGCTAAGAACAGCACTCTTGTGCTATTCTGGCCATACACAGTGCAAATAGCATTCGCTTTTGTTCCCAGCCAGTACAGTGTATTGGTCTGAAGAGTAGCTCCTGTTTTACTCAGTTTCCAATACTAGTTTGAACTAGATATGCCCCGTTTGTGTACGAAGCACAGTTCTTTTGTTCTGAGCTAGCTCACTGTACTGGCCCTGTAGGAAACACAGTAGAGTGCAAGAATGCCCGTTTCTCAAAAGCAGAGTGTTTTTATTGCATGGCACACTAGGGTTCAATTAAATTTCCTAAACGGAGTTGAATCACGTGCAGTTTCAAGTTCTAGCAGCAAGGGTTCATTCAGGCTAAGAACAGCACTCTTGTGCTATTCTGGCCATACACAGTGCATATAGAAATCGCGTCTGTGCCCAGCCAGTACAGAGAATTGGACTGAAGAATAGCTCCTGTTTTACTCAGTTTCCAATACTGAGTTGAACTAGATATGCCCCGTTTGTGTAGGAAGCACAGTTCTTTTGTTCTGAACTACCTCACAGTACTGGCCCTAAAGGAAACACAGTAGAGTGCAAGAATGCCCGTTTCTCAAAAGCAGACTGTTTTTCTTGCATGGCACACTAGGGTTCAATTAAACTTCCGAAACGGAGTTGAATCACGTTCAGTTTCAAGTTCTAGCAGCAAGGGTTCATTCAGGCTAAGAACAGCACTGGGGGGCTATTCTGGCCATACACAGTGCAAATAGCATTCACGTCTGTTCCCAGGCAGTACAGTGTATTGGACTGAAGAGAAGCTCCTGTTTTATTCATTTTCCAATACTGAGTTGAACTAGATATGCCCCGTTTGTGTAGGAAGGACAGTTCTTTTGTTCTGATCTAGCTCACTGTACTGCCCCTATAGGAAACACAGTAGAGTGCAAGAATGCCCGTTTCTCAAAAGCAGAGTGTTTTTCTTGCATGGCTCACTAGGGTTCAATTAAACTTGCTAAACGGAGTTGAATCATGTTCAGTTTCATGTTGTAGCAGCAAGGGTTCATTCAGGCTAAGAACAGCACTCTTGTGCTATTCTGGCCATACACAGTGCTAAAAGCATTCGTATCTGTTCAAAGGAAGTACAGTGTATTGGCCTGAAGAGAAGCTCCTGTTTTACTCAGTTTCCAATACTGAGTTGAACTAGATATGCCCCGTTTGTGTAGGAAGCACAGTTCTTTTGTTCTGAGCTACCTCACAGCACTGGCCCTATAGGAAACACAGCAGAGTGCAAGAATGCCCGTTTCTCAAAAGCAGAGTGTTTTCCTTGCATGGCACACTAGGGTTCAATTAAACTTCCGAAACTAGGTTGGATCACGTTCAGTTTCAAGTTCTAGCAGCAAGGGTTCATTCAGGCTAAGAACAGCACTCTTGTGCTATTCTGGCCATACACAGTGCAAATAGCATTCGCTTTTGTTCCCAGCCAGTACAGTGTATTGGTCTGAAGAGTAGCTCCTGTTTTACTCAGTTTCAAATACTAGTTTGAACTAGATATGACCCGTTTGTGTACGAAGCACAGTTCTTTTGTTCTGAGCTAGCTCACTGTACTGGCCCTGTAGGAAACACTGTAGAGTGCAAGAATACCCGTTTCTCAAAAGCAGAGTGTTTTTCTTGCATGGCACAGTATGGTTCAATTAAACTTGCTAAACGGAGTTGAATCACATTCCGTTTCAAGTTCTAGCAGCAAGGGTTCATTCAGCCTAAGAACAGCACTCTTGTGCTATTCTGGCCATACACAATGCAAATAGCATTCGCGTCTGTTCCCAGCCAGTACAGTGTATTGGACTGAAGAGAAGCTCCTCTTTTACTCAGGTTCCAATACTGAGATGAACTAGATATGTCATGTTTATGTAGGAAGCACAGTTCTTTGTTCTGAGCTAGCTCACTGTACTAGCCCTCTAGGAAACACTGTAGAGTGCAAGAATGCCCGTTTCTCAAATGCAGAGTGTTTTTCTTGCATGGCACACTAGGGTTCAATTAAATTTCCTAAATGAGTTGAATCATGTTCAGTTTCAAGTTCTAGCAGCAAGGGTTCATTCAGGCTAAGAACAGCACTCTTGTGCTTTTCTGGCCATACACAGTGCAAATAGCATTCCCGTCTGTTCCCAGCCAGTACAGTGTATTGGACTGAAGAGAAGCTCCTGTTTTACTCAGTTTCCAATACTGAGTTGAACTAGATATGCCCCGTTTGTGTAGGAAGCACAGTTCTTTTGTTCTGAGCTATCTCACAGTACTGGCCATAAAGGAAACACAGTAGAGTGCAAGAATGCCCGTTTCTCAAAAACAGAGTGTTTTTCTTGCATGGCACACTAGGGTTCAATTTAAATTCCTAAACGCGTTGAATCATGTTCAGTTTCAAGTTCTAGAAACAAGGGTTCATTCAGGCTAAGAACAGCACTCTTGTGCTATTCTGGCCATACACAGTGCAAATAGCATTCGCGTCTGTTCCCAGCCAGTACAGTGTATTGGACTGAAGAGAAGCTCCTGTTTTACTCAGTTTCCAATACTGAGTTGAACTAGATATGCCCCGTTTGTGTAGGAAGCACAGTTCTTTTGTACTGAGCTAGCTCACTGTACTGGACCTATAGGAAACACAGTAGAGTGCAAGAATGCCCGTTTCCCAAAAGCAGAGTGTTTTTTTGCATGGCACACTAGGGTTCAATTAAACTTCCTAAACGGAGTTGAATCACGTTCAGTTTCAAGTTCTAGCAGCAAGGGTTCATTCAGGCTAAGAACAGCACTCTTGTGATATTAAGGCCATACACAGTGCTAAAAGCATTCGCGTCTGTTCAAAGGAAGTACAGTGTATTGGACTGAAGAGAAGCTCCTGTTTTACTCAGTTTCCAACACTTAGTTAAACTATATATGCCCCGTTTGTGTAGGAAGCACAGTTCTTTTGTTCTGAGCTACCTCACAGTACTGGCCCTATGGGAAACACAGCAGAGAGCAAGAATGCCCGTTTCTCAAAAGCAGAGGGTTTTCCTTGCATGGCAGACTAGGGTTCAATTAAAATTAATAAACGAGTTGAATCATGTTCAGTTTCAAGTTCTAGAAACAAGGGTTCATTCAGGCTAAGAACAGCACTCTTGTGTTATTCTGGCCATACACAGTACAAATAGCATCCGCGTCTCTTCCCAGCCAGTACTGTTTACTGGACTGAAGAGAAGCTCCTGTTTTACTCAGTTTCCAATACTGAGTTGAACTAGATATGCCCCGTTTGTGTAGGAAGCACAGTTCTTTTGTTCTGAGCTAGCTCACTGTACTGGCCCTAAAGGAAACACAGTAGAGTGCAAGAATGGCCGTTTCTCAAAAGCAGAGTGTTCTTCTTCATGGCACACTAGGGTTCAGTTAAACTTCCTAAACGGAGTTGAATCACGTTCAGTTTCAAGTTCTAGCAGCAAGGGTTCATTCAGGCTAAGAACAGCACTCTTGTGCTATTCTGGCCATACACAGTGCAAATAGCATTCGCGTCTGTTCCCAGGCAGTACAGTGTATTGGACTGAAGAGAAGCTCCTGTTTTACTCAGTTTCCAATACTGAGATGAACTAGATATGTCATGTTTGTGTAGGAAGCACAGTTCTTTGTTCTGAGCTAGCTCACTGTACTGGCCCTCTAGGAAACACAGTAGAGTGCAAGAATGCCCGTTTCTCAAATGCACAGTGTTTTTCTTGCATGGCACACTAGGGTTCAATTAAACTTCCTAAATGAGTTGAATCATGTTCAGTTTCAAGTTCTAGCAGCAAGGGTTCATTCAGGCTAAGAACAGCACTCTTGTGCTTTTCTGGCCATACTCAGTGCAAATAGCATTCCTGTCTGTTCCCAGCCAGTACAGTGTATTGGACTGAAGAGAAGCTCCTGTTTTACTCAGTTTCCAATACTGAGTTGAACTAGATATGCCCCTTTTGTGTAGGAAGCACAGTTCTTTTGTTCTGAGCTATCTCACAGTACTGGCCCTAAAGGAAACACAGTAGAGTGCAAGAATGCCCGTTTCTCAAAACCAGAGTGTTTTTCTTGCATGGCACACTAGGGTTCAATTAAAATTCCTAAACGAGTTGAATCATGTTCAGTTTCAAGTTCTAGCAGCAAGGGTTCATTCAGGCTAAGAACAGCACTCTTGTGCCATTCTGGCCATACACAGTGCAAATAGCATTCGCGTCTGTTCCCAGCCAGTACTGTTTACTGGACTGAAGAGAAGCTCCTGTTTTACTCACTTTCCAATACTGAGTTGAACTAGATATGCCCCGTTTGTGTAGGAAGCACAGTTCTCTCGTTCTGAGCTAGCTCACTGTACTGGCCCTATAGGAAACACAGTAGAGTGCAAGAATGCCCGTTTCTCAAAAGCAGAGTGTTTTTCTTGCATGGCACAGTATAGTTCAATTAAACTTGCTAAACGGAGTTGAATCACATTCCGTTTCAAGTTCTAGCAGCAAGGGTTCATTCAGGTTAAGAACAGCCTTCTTGTGCTATTTTGGCCATACGCAGTGCAAATAGCATCCGCGTCTGTTCCCAGCGAGTACAGTGTATTGGACTCAATAGAAGTTCCTGTTTTACTCAGTTTCCAATACTGAGTTGAACTAGATATGCCCCGTTTGTGTAGGAAGCACAGTTCTTTTGTACTGAGCTAGCTCACTGTACTGGACCTATAGGAAACACAGTAGAGTGCAAGAATGCCCGTTTCTCAAAAGCAGAGTGTTTTTCTTGCATGGCACACTAGGGTTCAATTAAACTTCCTAAACGGAGTTGAATCACGTTCAGTTTCAAGTTCTAGCAGCAAGGGTTCATTCAGGCTAAGAACAGCACTCTTGTGCTATTCTGGCCATACACAGTGCTAAAAGCATTCGTATCTGTTCAAAGGAAGTACAGTGTATTGGCCTGAAGAGAAGCTCCTGTTTTACTCAGTTTCCAATACTGAGTTGAACTAGATATGCCCCGTTTGTGTAGGAAGCACAGTTCTTTTGTTCTGAGCTACCTCACAGTACTGGCCCTATAGAAAACACAGCAGAGTGCAAGAATGCCCGTTTCTCAAAAGCAGAGTGTTTTCCTTGCATGGCACACTAGGGTTCAATTAAACTTCCTAAACGAGGTTGGATCACGTTCAGTTTCAAGTTCTAGCAGCAAGGGTTCATTCAGGCTAAGAACAGCACTCTTGTGCTCTCTGGCCTTACACAGTGCAAATAGCATTCCTTCTGTACCCAGCCAGTACAGTGTATTGGACTGAAGAGTATCTCCTGTTTTACTCAGTTTCCAATACTAGGTTGAACTTGATATGCCCCGTTTGTGTACGAAGCACGGTTCTTTTGTTCTGAGCTAGCTCACTGTACTGGCCCTGTAGGAAACACAGAAGAGTGCAAGAATACCCGATTCTCAAAAGCAGAGTGTTTTTCTTGCATGGCACACTATGGTTCAATTAAACTTGCTAAACGGAGTTGAATCACATTACGTTTCAAGTTCTAGCAGCAAGGGTTCATTCAGCCTAAGAACAGCACTCTTGTGCTATTCTGGCCATACACATTGCAAATAGCATTCGCGTCTGTTCCCAGCCAGTACAGTGTATTGGACTGAAGAGAAGCTCCTCTTTTACTCAGGTTCCAATACTGAGATGAACTAGATATGCCCCGTTTGTGTAGGAAGCACAGTTCTTTTTTTCTGATCTTGCTCACTGTACTGGCCCTCTAGGAAACACAGTAGAGTGCAAGAATGCCCGTTTCTCAAAAGCAGAGTGTTTTTCTTGCATGGCACACTAGGGTTCAATTAAATTTCCTAAAGGGAGTTGAATCACGTGCAGTTTCAAGTTCTAGCAGCAAGGGTTCATTCAGGCTAAGAACAGCACTCTTGTGCTATTCTGGACATACACAGTGCAAATAGCATTCGCGTCTGTTCCCAGCCAGTACAGAGAATTGGACTGAAGAATAGCTCCTGTTTTACTCAGTTTCCAATACTGAGTTGAACTAGATATGCCCCGTTTGTGTAGGAAGCACAGTTCTTTTGTACTGAGCTAGCTCACTGTACTGGACCTATAGGAAACACAGTAGAGTGCAAGAATGCCCGTTTCCCAAAAGCAGAGTGTTTTTTTGCATGGCACACTAGGGTTCAATTAAACTTGCTAAACGGAGTTGAATCACGTTCCGTTTCAATTTCTAGCAGCAAGGGTTCATTCAGGCTAAGAACAGCACTCTTGTGATATTAAGGCCATACACAGTGCTAAAAGCATTCGCGTCTGTTCAAAGGAAGTACAGTGTATTGGACTGAAGAGAAGCTCCTGTTTTACTCAGTTTCCAATACTGAGATGAAATAGATATGCCCGGTTTGTGTAGGAAGCACAGTTCTTTGTTCTGAGCTAGCTCACTATACTGGCCCTCTAGGAAACACTGTAGAGTGCAAGAATGCCCGTTCCTCAAAAGCAGAGTGTTTTTCTTGCATAGCACACTACGGTTCAATTAAACTTCCTAAACGAAGTATATCATGTTTAGTTTAAAGTTCTAGCAGCAAGGGTTCATTCAGGCTAAGAACAGAACTCTTGTGCTATTCTGGCCATATACAGTGCAAATAGCATTCGCGTCTGCTCCCAGCAAGTACAGTGTATTGGACCGAAGAGAAGTTCCTGTTTTACTCAGTTTCCAATACTGAGTTGAACTAGATATGCCCCGTTTGTGTAGGAAGCACAGTTCTTTTATTCTGAGCTAGCTCACTGTACTGGCCCTCTAGGAAACACAGTAGAGTGCAAGAATGCCCGTTTCTCAAAAGCAGAGTGTTTTTCTTGCATGGCACACTAGGGTTCAATTAAACTTGCTAAACGGATTTGAATCACGTTCCGTTTCAATTTCTAGCAGCAAGGGTTCATTCAGGCTAAGAACAGCACTCTTGTGCTATTTTGGCCATACACAGTGCAAATAGCATTCGCGTCTGTTCCCAGCAAGTACAGTGTATTGGACTGAAGAGAAGCTCCTGTTTTACTCAGTTTCCAATACTGAGATGAAATAGATATGCCCGGTTTGTGTAGGAAGCACAGTTCTTTGTTCTGAGCTAGCTCACTATACTGGCCCTCTAGGAAACACTGTAGAGTGCAAGAATGCCCGTTCCTCAAAAGAAGAGTGTTTTTCTTGCATAGCACACTACGGTTCAATTAAACTTCCTAAACGAAGTATATCATGTTTAGTTTAAAGTTCTAGCAGCAAGGGTTCATTCAGGCTAAGAACAGAACTCTTGTGCTATTCTGGCCATATACAGTGCAAATAGCATTCGCGTCTGCTCCCAGCAAGTACAGTGTATTGGACCGAAGAGAAGCTCCTGTTTTACTCAGTTTCCAATACTGAGTTGAACTAGATATGCCCCGTTTGTGTAGGAAGCACAGTTCTTTTATTCTGAGCTAGCTCACTGTACTGGCCCTCTAGGAAACACAGTAGAGTGCAAGAATGCTCGTTTCTCAAAAGCAGAGTGTTTTTCTTACATGGTACACTTGGGTTCAATTAAACTTCCTAAACGGAGTTGAATCACGCTGAGTTTCAAGATCTAGCAGCAAGGGTTCATTCAGGCTAGGAACAGCACTCTTGTGCTTTTCTGGCCATACACAGTGCAAATAGCATTCGCGTCTGTTTCCAGCCAGTACAGTGCATTGGACTGAAGAGAAGCTCCTGTTTTACTCAGTTTCCAATACTTAGTTGAACTAGATATGCCCCGTTTGTGTAGGAAGCACAGTTCTTTTGTTCTCAGCTAGCTCACTGTACTGGCTATATAGGAAACACAGTAGAGTGCAAGAATGCCTGTTTCTCAAAAGCAGAGTGTTTTTCTTGCATGGCACACTAGATCCAATTAAACTTCCTAAATGGAGTTGAATCACGTTCAGTTTCAAGTTCAGGCATAAAGGGTTCATTCAGGCTAAGAACAAAACTCTTGTGCTATTCTGGCCATACACAGTGCAAATAGCATTCGTGTATGTTCCCAGCCAGTACAGTGTATGGGACTGAAGAGAATCTCCTGTTTTACTCAGTTTCCAATACTGAGATGAACTAGATATGCCCCGTTTTTGTAGGAAGCACAGTTCTTTTTTTCTGAGCTAGCTCACTGTACTGGCCCTCTAGGAAACACAGTAGAGTGCAAGAATGCCCGTTTCTGAAAAGCAGAGTGTTTTTCTTGTATGGCACACTAGGGTTCATTTAAACTTCCTAAAGGGAGTTGAATCACCTGTAGTTTCAAGTTCTAGCAGCAAGGGTTCATTCAGGCTAAGAACAGCACTCTTGTGCTATTCTGGCCATACACAGTGCAAATAGCATTCGCGTCTGCTCCCAGCCAGTACAGTGTATTGGACTGAAGAGAAGCTCGTGTTTTACTCAGTTTCCAATACTGAGTTGAACTAGATATGCCCCGATTGTGTAGGAAGCACAGTTCTTTTGTTCTGAGATAGCTCACTGTACTGGCCCTATAGGAAACACAGTAGAGTGCAAGAATGCCCGTTTCTCAAAAGCAGAGTGTTTTCCTTGCATGGCACACTAGGGTTCAATTAAACTTCCTAAACGGAGTTGAATCACGTTCAGTTTCAAGTTCTAGCAGCAATGCTTCATTCAGGCTAAGAACAGCACTCTTGTGCTATTCTGGCCATACACAGTGCAAATAGCATTCGCGTCTGTTCCCAGCCAGTACAGTGTATTGGACTGAAGAGAAGCTCCTGTGTTTCTCAGTTTCCAATGCTGAGTTGAACTAGATATGCTCCGTTGTGTAGGAAGCACAGTTCTTTTTTTCTGAGCTAGCTCACTGTAATGGCCATAAAGGAAACACAGTAGAGTGCAAGAATGCTCGTTTCTCAAAAGCAGAGTGTTTTTCTTGCATGGTACACTTGGGTTCAATTAAACTTCCTAAACGGAGTTGAATCACGCTGAGTTTCAAGATCTAGCAGCAAGGGTTCATTCAGGCTAGGAACAGCACTCTTGTGCTTTTCTGGCCATACACAGTGCAAATAGCATTCGCGTCTGTTTCCAGCCAATACAGTGCATTGGACTGAAGAGAAGCTCCTGTTTTACTCAGTTTCCAATACTTAGTTGAACTAGATATGCCCCGTTTGTGTAGGAAGCACAGTTCTTTTGTTCTCAGCTAGCTCACTGTACTGGCTATATAGGAAACACAGTAGAGTGCAAGAATGCCCGTTTCTCAAAAGCAGAGTGTTTTTCTTGCATGGCACACTAGGGTTCAATTAAACTTCCTAAACGGAGTTGAATCACGTTCTGTTGCAAGTTCTAGCAGAAAGGGTTCATTCAGGCTAAGAACAGCACTCTTGTGCTATTCTGGCCATACAGAGTGCAAATAGCATTCGCGTCTGTTCCCTGCCAGTACAGTGTATTGGCCTGAAGAGAAGCTCCTGTTTTACTCAGTTTCCAATACTGAGTTGAACTAGATACGCCCCGTTTGTGTAGGAAGCACAGGTCTTTTGTTCTGAGCTAGCTCACTGTACTGGCCCTATAGGAAACACAGCAGAGTGCAAGAATGCCCGTTTTTCAAATGCAGAGTGTTTTTCTTGCATGGCACAGTAGGGTTCAATTAAACTTCCTTCATGAGTTGAATCATGTTCAGTTTCAAGTTCTAGCAGCAAGGGTTCATTCAGGCTAAGAACAGCACTCTTGTGCTTTTCTGGCCATACACAGTGCAAATAGCATTCCCATCTGTTCCCAGCCAGTACAGTGTATTGGACTGAAGAGTAGCTCCTGTTTTACTCAGTTTCCAATACTAGGTTGAACTAGATATGTCCCGTTTGTGTACGAAGCACAGTTCTTTTGTTTTGTGCTAGCTCACTGTACTGGCCCTATAGGAAAAACAGTAGAGTGCAAGAATGCCCGTTTCTCAAAAGCAGAGTGTTTTCCTTGCATGGCACACTAGGGTTCAATTAAACTTGCTAAACGGAGTTGAATCACGTTCCGTTTCAATTTCTAGCAGCAAGGGTTCATTAAGGCTAAGAACAGCACTCTTGTGCTATTCTGGCCATACACAGTGTAAATAGCATTCGCGTCTGTTTCCAGCCAGTACAGTGCATTGGACTGAAGAGAAGCTCCTGTTTTACTCAGTTTCCAATACTTAGTTGAACTAGATATGCCCCGTTTGTGTAGGAAGCACAGTTCTTTTGTTCTCAGCTAGCTCACTGTACTGGCCCTCTAGGAAACACAGTAGAGTGCAAGAATGCCCGTTTCTCAAAAGCAGAGTGTTTTTCTTCATGGCACACTAGATTCAATTAAACTTCCTAAACGGAGTTGAATCACGTTCAGTTTAAAGTTCTAGCAGCAAGGGTTCATTCAGGCTAAGAACAGCACTCTTGTGCTATTCTGGCCATACAGAGTGCAAATAGCATTCGCGTCTGTTCACAGCCAGTACAGTGTATTGGACTGAAGAGAAGCTCCTTTTTTTCTCAGTTTCCAATACTGAGTTGAACTAGATATGCTCCATTTGTGTAGGAAGCACAGTTCTTTTTTTCTGAGCTAGCTCACTGTACTGGCCATAAAGTAAACACAGTAGAGTGCAAGAATGCCCGTTTCTCAAAAGCAGAGTGTTTTTCTTGCATGGCACACTAGGGTTCAATTAAACTTCCTAAACGGAGTTGAATCACGTTCCGTTGCAAGTTCTAGCAGCAAGGGTTCATTCAGGCTAAGAACAGCACTCTTGTGCTATTTTGGCCATACACAGTGCAAATAGCATTCGCGTCTGTTCCCAGCAAGTACAGTGTATTGGACTGAAGAGAAGCTCCTGTTTTACTCAGTTTCCAATACTGAGATGAAATAGATATGCCCGGTTTGTGTAGGAAGCACAGTTCTTTGTTCTGAGCTAGCTCACTATACTGGCCCTCTAGGAAACACTGTAGAGTGCAAGAATGCCCGTTCCTCAAAAGCAGAGTGTTTTTCTTGCATAGCACACTACGGTTCAATTAAACTTCCTAAACGAAGTATATCATGTTTAGTTTAAAGTTCTAGCAGCAAGGGTTCATTCAGGCTAAGAACAGAACTCTTGTGCTATTCTGGCCATATACAGTGCAAATAGCATTCGCGTCTGCTCCCAGCAAGTACAGTGTATTGGACCGAAGAGAAGCTCCTGTTTTACTCAGTTTCCAATACTGAGTTGAACTAGATATGCCCCGTTTGTGTAGGAAGCACAGTTCTTTTATTCTGAGCTAGCTCACTGTACTGGCCCTCTAGGAAACACAGTAGAGTGCAAGAATGCTCGTTTCTCAAAAGCAGAGTGTTTTTCTTACATGGTACACTTGGGTTCAATTAAACTTCCTAAACGGAGTTGAATCACGCTGAGTTTCAAGATCTAGCAGCAAGGGTTCATTCAGGCTAGGAACAGCACTCTTGTGCTTTTCTGGCCATACACAGTGCAAATAGCATTCGCGTCTGTTTCCAGCCAGTACAGTGCATTGGACTGAAGAGAAGCTCCTGTTTTACTCAGTTTCCAATACTTAGTTGAACTAGATATGCCCCGTTTGTGTAGGAAGCACAGTTCTTTTGTTCTCAGCTAGCTCACTGTACTGGCTATATAGGAAACACAGTAGAGTGCAAGAATGCCTGTTTCTCAAAAGCAGAGTGTTTTTCTTGCATGGCACACTAGATCCAATTAAACTTCCTAAATGGAGTTGAATCACGTTCAGTTTCAAGTTCAGGCATAAAGGGTTCATTCAGGCTAAGAACAAAACTCTTGTGCTATTCTGGCCATACACAGTGCAAATAGCATTCGTGTATGTTCCCAGCCAGTACAGTGTATGGGACTGAAGAGAAGCTCCTGTTTTACTCAGTTTCCAATACTAAGATGAACTAGATATGCCCCGTTTTTGTAGGAAGCACAGTTCTTTTTTTCTGAGCTAGCTCACTGTACTGGCCCTCTAGGAAACACAGTAGAGTGCAAGAATGCCCGTTTCTGAAAAGCAGAGTGTTTTTCTTGTATGGCACACTAGGGTTCATTTAAACTTCCTAAAGGGAGTTGAATCACGTGTAGTTTCAAGTTCTAGCAGCAAGGGTTCATTCAGGCTAAGAACAGCACTCTTGTGCTATTCTGGCCATACACAGTGCAAATAGCATTCGCGTCTGCTCCCAGCCAGTACAGTGTATTGGACTGAAGAGAAGCTCGTGTTTTACTCAGTTTCCAATACTGAGTTGAACTAGATATGCCCCGTTTGTGTAGGAAGCACAGTTCTTTTGTTCTGAGATAGCTCACTGTACTGGCCCTATAGGAAACACAGTAGAGTGCAAGAATGCCCGTTTCTCAAAAGCAGAGTGTTTTCCTTGCATGGCACACTAGGGTTCAATTAAACTTCCTAAACGGAGTTGAATCACGTTCAGTTTCAAGTTCTAGCAGCAATGGTTCATTCAGGCTAAGAACAGCACTCTTGTGCTATTCTGGCCATACACAGTGCAAATAGCATTCGCGTCTGTTCCCAGCCAGTACAGTGTATTGGACTGAAGAGAAGCTCCTGTGTTTCTCAGTTTCCAATACTGAGTTGAACTAGATATGCTCCGTTGTGTAGGAAGCACAGTTCTTTTTTTCTGAGCTAGCTCACTGTACTGGCCATAAAAGAAACACAGTAGAGTGCAAGAATGCCCGTTTTTCAAAAGCAGAGTGTTTTTCTTGCATGGCACACTAGGGTTCAATTAAACTTCCTAAACGGAGTTCAATCACGTTCAGTTTCAAGTTCTAGCAGCAAGGGTTCATTCAGGCTAAGAACAGCACTCTTGTGCTATTCTGGCCATACAGAGTGCAAATAGCATTCGCGTCTGTTCCCAGCCAGTACAGTGTATTGGCCTGAAGAGAAGCTCGTGTTTTACTCAGTTTCCGATACTGAGTTGAACTAGATACGCCCCGTTTGTGTAGGAAGCACAGTTCTTTTGTTCTGAGCTAGCTCACTGTACTGGCCCTATAGGAAACACAGCAGAGTGCAAGAATGCCTGTTTTTCAAATGCAGAGTGTTTTTCTTGCATGGCACACTAGGGTTCAATTAAACTTCCTAAATGAGTTGAATCATGTTCAGTTTCAAGTTCTAGCAGCAAGGGTTCATTCAGGCTAAGAACAGCACTCTTGTGCTTTTCTGGCCATACACAGTGCAAATAGCATTCGCGTCTGTTTCCAGCCAGTACAGTGCATTGCACTGAAGAGAAGCTCCTGTTTTACTCAGTTTCCAATACTTAGTTGAACTAGATATGCCCCGTTTGTGTAGGAAGCACAGTTCTTTTGTTCTCAGCTAGCTCACTGTACTGGCCCCGTTTGTGTAGGAAGCACAGTTCTTTGTTCTGAGCTAGCTCAGTATACTGGCCCTCTAGGAAACACAGTAGAGTGCAAGAATGCCCGTTTCTCAAAAGCAGAGTGTTTTTCTTGCATGGTACACTTGGGTTCAATTAAACTTCCTAAACGGAGTTGAATCACGCTCAGTTTCAAGATCTAGCAGCAAGGGTTCATTCAGGCTAGTAACAGCACTCTTGTGCTATTCTGGCCATACACAGTGTAAATAGCATTCGCGTCTTTTCCAGCCAGTACAGTGCATTGGACTGAAGAGAAGCTCCTATTTTACTCAGTTTCCAATACTTAGTTGAACTAGATATGCCCCGTTTGTGTAGGAAGCACAGTTCTTTTGTTCTCAGCTAGCTCACTGTACTGGCTATATAGGAAACCCAGTAGAGTGCAAGAATGCCCGTTTCTCAAAAGCAGAGTGTTTTTCTTGCATGGCACACTAGATTCAATTAAACTTCCTAAATGGAGTTGAATCACGTTCAGTTTCAAGTTCAGGCATAAAGGGTTCATTCAGGCTAAGAACAAAACTCTTGTGCTATTCTGGCCATACACAGTGCAAATAGCATTCACGTATGTTCCCAGCCAGTACAGTGTATTGGACTGAAGAGAAGCTCCTGTTTTACTCAGTTTCCAATACTGAGATGAACTAGATATGCCCCGTTTTTGTAGGAAGCACAGTTCTTTTTTTCTGAGCTAGCTCACTGTACTGGCCCTCTAGGAAACACAGTAGAGTGCAAGAATTCCCCTTTCTGAAAAGCAGAGTGTTTTTCTTGCATGGCACACTAGGGTTCAATTAAACTTCCTAAAGGGAGTTGAATCACGTGTAGTTTCAAGTTCTAGCAGCAAGGGTTCATTCAGGCTAAGAACAGCACTCTTGTGCTATTCTGGCCATACACAGTGCAAATAGCATTCGCGACTTCTCCCAGCCAGTACAGTGTATTGGACTGAAGAGAAGCTCGTGTTTTACTCAGTTTCCAATACTGAGTTGAACTAGATATGCCCCGTTTGTTTAGGAAGCACAGTTCTTTTGTTCTGAGATAACTCACTGTACTGGCCCTATAGGAAACACAGTAGAGTGCAAGAATGCCCGTTTCTCAAAAGCAGAGTGTTTTACTTGCATGGCACACTAGGGTTCAATAAAACTTCCTAAACGGAGTTGAATCACGTTCAGTTTCAAGTTCTAGCAGCAATGGTTCATTCAGGCTAAGAACAGCACTCTTGTGCTATTCTGGCCATACACAGTGCAAATAGCATTCGCGTCTGTTCCCAGCCAGTACAGTGTATTGGACTGAAGAGAAGCTCCTGTTTTTCTCAGTTTCCAATACTGAGTTGAACTACATATGCTCCATTTGTGTAGGAAGCACAGTTCTTTTTTTCTGAGCTAGCTCACTGTACTGGCCATAAAGGAAACACAGTAGAGTGCAAGAATGCCCGTTTCTCAAAAGCAGAGTGTTTTTCTTGCATGGCACACTAGGGTTCAATTAAACTTCCTAAACGGAGTTCAATCACGTTCAGTTTCAAGTTCTAGCAGCAACGGTTCATTCAGGCTAAGAACAGCACTCTTGTGCTATTCTGACCATACACAGTGCAAATAGCATTCGCGTCTGTTCCCAGCCAGTACAGTGTATTGGCCTGAACAGAAGCTCCTGTTTTACTCAGTTTCCAATACTGAGTTGAACTAGATACGCCCCGTTTGTGTAGGAAGCACAGGTCTTTTGTTCTGAGCTAGCTCACTGTACTGGCCCTATAGGAAACACAGCAGAGTGCAAGAATGCACGTTTCTCAAAATCAGAGTGTTTTTTTTGCATGGCACACTAGGGTTCAATTAAACTTGCTAAACGGAGTTGAATCACGTTCCGTTTCAATTTCTAGCAGCAAGGGTTCATTCAGGCTAAGAACTGCACTCTTGTGCTATTTTGGCCATACACAGTGCAAATAGCATTCGCGTCTGTTCCCAGCAAGTACAGTGTATTGGACTGAAGAGAAGCTCCTGTTTTACTCAGTTTCCAATACTGAGATGAAATAGATATGCCCGGTTTGTGTAGGAAGCACAGTTCTTTGTTCTGAGCTAGCTCAGTATACTGGCCCTCTAGGAAACACAGTAGAGTGCAAGAATGCCCGTTTCTCAAAAGCAGAGTGTTTTCCTTGCATGGCACACTAGGGTTCAATTAAACTTCCTAAACGGAGTTGAATCATGTTCAGATTCAAGTTCTAGCAGCAAGGGTTCATTCAGGCTAAGAACAGCACTCTTGTGCTATTCTGGCCATACACAGTGCAAATAGCATTCGCTTCTGTTCCCAGCCAGTACAGTGTATTGGACTGAAGAGTAGCTCCTGTTTTACTCAGTTTCCAATACTTAGTTGAACTAGATATGTCCCGTTTGTGTACGAAGCACAGTTCTTTTGTTCTGTGCTAGCTCAGTGTACTGGCCCTATAGGAAAAACAGTAGAGTGCAAGAATGCCCGTTTCTCAAAAGCAGAGTGTTTTCCTTGCATGGCACACTAGGGTTCAATTAAACTTGCTAAACGGAGTTGAATCACGTTCCCTTTCAATTTCTAGCAGCAAGGGTTCATTCAGGCTAAGAACAGCACTCTTGTGCTATTTTGGCCATACACAGTGCAAATAGCATTCGCGTCTGTTCCCAGCAAGTACAGTGTATTGGACTGAAGAGAAGCTCCTGTTTTACTCAGTTTCCAATACTGAGATGAAATAGATATGCCCCGTTTAGGTAGGAAGCACAGTTCTTTGTTCTGAGCTAGCTCAGTATACTGGCCCTCTAGGAAACACAGTAGAGTGCAAGAATGCCCGTTTCTCAAAAGCAGAGTGTTTTTCTTGCATGGTACACTTGGGTTCAATTAAACTTCCTAAACGGAGTTGAATCACGCTCAGTTTCAAGATCTAGCAGCAAGGGTTCATTCAGGCAAAGAACAGCACTCTTCTGCTATTCTGGCCATACAGAGTGCAAATAGCATTCGCGTCTGTTCCCAGCCAGTACAGTGTATTGGACTGAAGAGAAGCTCCTGTTTTTCTCAGTTTCCAATACTGAGTTGAACTAGATATGCTCCGTTTGTGTAGGAAGCACAGTTCTTTTTTTCTGAGCTAGCTCACTGTACTGGCCATAAAGGAAACACAGTAGAGTGCAAGAATGCCCGTTTCTCAAAAGCAGAGTGTTTTTCTTGCATGGCACACTAGGGTTCAATTAAACTTCCTAAACGGAGTTGAATCATGTTCAGTTTCAAGTTCTAGCAGCAAGGGTTCATTCAGGCTAAGAACAGCACTCTTGTGCTATTCTGGCCATATACAGTGCCAATAGCATTCGCGTCTGCTCCCAGCAAGTACAGTGTATTGGACGGAAGAGAAGCTCCTGTTTTACTCAGTTTCCAATACTGAGTTGAACTAGATATGCCCCGTTTGTGTAGGAAGCACAGTTCTTTTATTCTGAGCTAGCTCACTGTACTGGCCCTCTAGGAAACACAGTAGAGTGCAAGAATGCTCGTTTCTCAAAAGCAGAGTATTTTTCTTGCATGGTACACTTGGGTTCAATTAAACTTCCTATACGGAGTTGAATCAAGCTCAGTTTCAAGATCTAGCAGCAAGGGTTCATTCAGGCTAGGAACAGCACTCTTGTGCTTTTCTGGCCATACACAGTGCAAATAGCATTCGCGTCTGTTTCCAGCCAGTACAGTGCATTGGACTGAAGAGAAGCTCCTGTTTTACTCAGTTTCCAATACTGAGTTGAACTAGATACGCCCCGTTTGTGTAGGAAGCACAGGTCTTTTGTTCTGAGCTAGCTCACTGTAATGGCTCTATAGGAAAGACAGCAGAGTGCAAGAATGCCTGTTTCTCAAAAGCAGAGTGTTTTTCTTGCATGGCACACTAGGGTTCAATTAAACTTCCTAAATGAGTTGAATCATGTTCAGTTTCAAGTTCTAGCAGCAAGGGTTCATTCAGGCTAAGAACAGCACTCTTGTGCTTTTCTGGCCATACACAGTGCAAACAGCATACGCGTCTGTTCCCAGGCAGTACAGTGTATTGGACTGAAGAGAAGCTCCTGTTTTACTCAGTTTCCAACACTTAGTTGAACTAGATATGCCCCGTTTGTGTAGGAAGCACAGTACTTTTGTTCTGAGCTACCTCACAGTACTGGCCCTATGGGAAACACAGTAGAGTGCAAGAATGCCCGTTTCTCAAAAGCAGAGGGTTTTCATTGCATGGCACACTAGGGTTCAATTAAAATTAATAAACGAGTTGAATCATGTTCAGTTTCAAGTTCTAGCAGCAAGGGTTCATTCAGGCTAAGAACAGCACTCTTGTGCTATTCTGGCCATACACAGTGCAAATAGCATTCGCGTCTGTTCCCAGCCAGTACAGTGTATTGGCCTGAAGAGAAGCTCCTGTTTTACTCAGTTTCCAATACTGAGATGAACTAGATATGTCATGTTTGTGTAGGAAGCACAGTTCTTTGTTCTGAGCTAGCTCACTGTACTGGCCCTCTAGGAAACACAGTAGAGTGCAAGAATGCCCATTTCTCAAATGCAGAGTGTTTTTCTTGCATGGCACACTAGGGTTCAATTAAACTTCCTAAATGAGTTGAATCATGTTCAGTTTCAAGTTCTAGCAGCAAGGGTTCATTCAGGCTAAGAACAGCACTCTTGTGCTATTCTGGCCATACACAGTGCTAATAGCATTCGCGTCTGTTCCCAGCCAGTACAGTGTATTGGAGTGAAGATAAGCTCCTGTTTTACTCAGTTTCCAATACTGAGTTGAACTAGATATGCCCCGTTTGTGTAGGAAGCACATTTCTTTTGTTCTGAGCTATCTCACAGTACTGGCCCTAAAGGAAACACAGTAGAGTGCAAGAATGCCCGTTTCTCAAAACCAGAGTGTTTTTCTTGCATGGCACACTAGGGTTTAATTAAAATTCCTAAACGAGTTGAATCATGTTCAGTTTCAAGTTCTAGAAACAAGGGTTCATTCAGGCCAAGAACAGCACTCTTGTGCTATTGTGGCCATACACAGTGCAAATAGCATTCGCGTCTGTTCCCAGCCAGTACTGTTTACTGGACTGAAGAGAAGCTCCTGTTTTACTCAGTTTCCAATACTGAGTTGAACTAGATATGCCCCGTTTGTGTAGGAAGCACAGTTCTCTCGTTCTGAGCTAGCTCACTGTACTGGCCATAAAAGAAACACAGTAGAGTGCAAGAATGCCCGTTTTTCAAAAGCAGAGTGTTTTTCTTGCATGGCACACTAGGGTTCAATTAAACTTCCTAAACGGAGTTCAATCACGTTAAGTTTCAAGTTCTAGCAGCAAGGGTTCATTCAGGCTAAGAACAGCACTCTTGTGCTATTCTGGCCATACAGAGTGCAAATAGCATTCGCGTCTGTTCCCAGCCAGTACAGTGTATTGGCCTGAAGAGAAGCTCGTGTTTTACTCAGTTTCCGATACTGAGTTGAACTAGATACGCCCCGTTTGTGTAGGAAGCACAGTTCTTTTGTTCTGAGCTAGCTCACTGTACTGGCCCTATAGGAAACACAGCAGAGTGCAAGAATGCCTGTTTTTCAAATGCAGAGTGTTTTTCTTGCATGGCACACTAGGGTTCAATTAAACTTCCTAAATGAGTTGAATCATGTTCAGTTTCAAGTTCTAGCAGCAAGGGTTCATTCAGGCTAAGAACAGCACTCTTGTGCTTTTCTGGCCATACACAGTGCAAATAGCATTCGCGTCTGTTTCCAGCCAGTACAGTGCATTGCACTGAAGAGAAGCTCCTGTTTTACTCAGTTTCCAATACTTAGTTGAACTAGATATGCCCCGTTTGTGTAGGAAGCACAGTTCTTTTGTTCTCAGCTAGCTCACTGTACTGGCCCCGTTTGTGTAGGAAGCACAGTTCTTTGTTCTGAGCTAGCTCAGTATACTGGCCCTCTAGGAAACACAGTAGAGTGCAAGAATGCCCGTTTCTCAAAAGCAGAGTGTTTTTCTTGCATGGTACACTTGGGTTCAATTAAACTTCCTAAACGGAGTTGAATCACGCTCAGTTTCAAGATCTAGCAGCAAGGGTTCATTCAGGCTAGTAACAGCACTCTTGTGCTATTCTGGCCATACACAGTGTAAATAGCATTCGCGTCTTTTCCAGCCAGTACAGTGCATTGGACTGAAGAGAAGCTCCTGTTTTACTCAGTTTCCAATACTTAGTTGAACTAGATATGCCCCGTTTGTGTAGGAAGCACAGTTCTTTTGTTCTCAGCTAGCTCACTGTACTGGCTATATAGGAAACCCAGTAGAGTGCAAGAATGCCCGTTTCTCAAAAGCAGAGTGTTTTTCTTGCATGGCACACTAGATTCAATTAAACTTCCTAAATGGAGTTGAATCACGTTCAGTTTCAAGTTCAGGCATAAAGGGTTCATTCAGGCTAAGAACAAAACTCTTGTGCTATTCTGGCCATACACAGTGCAAATAGCATTCACGTATGTTCCCAGCCTGTACAGTGTATTGGACTGAAGAGAAGCTCCTGTTTTACTCAGTTTCCAATACTGAGATGAACTAGATATGCCCCGTTTTTGTAGGAAGCACAGTTCTTTTTTTCTGAGCTAGCTCACTGTACTGGCCCTCTAGGAAACACAGTAGAGTGCAAGAATTCCCCTTTCTGAAAAGCAGAGTGTTTTTCTTGCATGGCACACTAGGGTTCAATTTAACTTCCTAAAGGGAGTTGAATCACGTGTAGTTTCAAGTTCTAGCAGCAAGGGTTCATTCAGGCTAAGAACAGCACTCTTGTGCTATTCTGGCCATACACAGTGCAAATAGCATTCGCGACTTCTCCCAGCCAGTACAGTGTATTGGACTGAAGAGAAGCTCGTGTTTTACTCAGTTTCCAATACTGAGTTGAACTAGATATGCCCCGTTTGTTTAGGAAGCACAGTTCTTTTGTTCTGAGATAACTCACTGTACTGGCCCTATAGGAAACACAGTAGAGTGCAAGAATGCCCGTTTCTCAAAAGCAGAGTGTTTTACTTGCATGGCACACTAGGGTTCAATTAAACTTCCTAAACGGAGTTGAATCACGTTCAGTTTCAAGTTCTAGCAGCAATGGTTCATTCAGGCTAAGAACAGCACTCTTGTGCTATTCTGGCCATACACAGTGCAAATAGCATTCGCGTCTGTTCCCAGCCAGTACAGTGTATTGGACTGAAGAGAAGCTCCTGTTTTTCTCAGTTTCCAATACTGAGTTGAACTACATATGCTCCGTTTGTGTAGGAAGCACAGTTCTTTTTTTCTGAGCTAGCTCACTGTACTGGCCATAAAGGAAACACAGTAGAGTGCAAGAATGCCCGTTTCTCAAAAGCAGAGTGTTTTTCTTGCATGGCACACTAGGGTTCAATTAAACTTCCTAAACGGAGTTCAATCACGTTCAGTTTCAAGTTCTAGCAGCAACGGTTCATTCAGGCTAAGAACAGCACTCTTGTGCTATTCTGACCATACACACTGCAAATAGCATTCGCGTCTGTTCCCAGCCAGTACAGTGTATTGGCCTGAACAGAAGCTCCTGTTTTACTCAGTTTCCAATACTGAGTTGAACTAGATACGCCCCGTTTGTGTAGGAAGCACAGGTCTTTTGTTCTGAGCTAGCTCACTGTACTGGCCCTATAGGAAACACAGCAGAGTGCAAGAATGCACGTTTCTCAAAATCAGAGTGTTTTTTTTGCATGGCACACTAGGGTTCAATTAAACTTGCTAAACGGAGTTGAATCACGTTCCGTTTCAATTTCTAGCAGCAAGGGTTCATTCAGGCTAAGAACTGCACTCTTGTGCTATTTTGGCCATACACAGTGCAAATAGCATTCGCGTCTGTTCCCAGCAAGTACAGTGTATTGGACTGAAGAGAAGCTCCTGTTTTACTCAGTTTCCAATACTGAGATGAAATAGATATGCCCGGTTTGTGTAGGAAGCACAGTTCTTTGTTCTGAGCTAGCTCAGTATACTGGCCCTCTAGGAAACACAGTAGAGTGCAAGAATGCCCGTTTCTCAAAAGCAGAGTGTTTTCCTTGCATGGCACACTAGGGTTCAATTAAACTTCCTAAACGGAGTTGAATCATGTTCAGATTCAAGTTCTAGCAGCAAGGGTTCATTCAGGCTAAGAACAGCACTCTTGTGCTATTCTGGCCATACACAGTGCAAATAGCATTCGCTTCTGTTCCCAGCCAGTACAGTGTATTGGACTGAAGAGTAGCTCCTGTTTTACTCAGTTTCCAATACTAGGTTGAACTAGATATGTCCCGTTTGTGTACGAAGCACAGTTCTTTTGTTCTGTGCTAGCTCACTGTACTGGCCCTATAGGAAAAACAGTAGAGTGCAAGAATGCCCGTTTCTCAAAAGCAGAGTGTTTTCCTTGCATGGCACACTAGGGTTCAATTAAACTTGCTAAACGGAGTTGAATCACGTTCCGTTTCAATTTCTAGCAGCAAGGGTTCATTCAGGCTAAGAACAGCACTCTTGTGCTATTTTGGCCATACACAGTGCAAATAGCATTCGCGTCTGTTCCCAGCAAGTACAGTGTATTGGACTGAAGAGAAGCTCCTGTTTTACTCAGTTTCCAATACTGAGATGAAATAGATATGCCCCGTTTAGGTAGGAAGCACAGTTCTTTGTTCTGAGCTAGCTCAGTATACTGGCCCTCTAGGAAACACAGTAGAGTGCAAGAATGCCCGTTTCTCAAAAGCAGAGTGTTTTTCTTGCATGGTACACTTGTGTTCAATTAAACTTCCTAAACGGAGTTGAATCACGCTCAGTTTCAAGATCTAGCAGCCAGGGTTCATTCAGGCAAAGAACAGCACTCTTCTGCTATTCTGGCCATATAGAGTGCAAATAGCATTCGCGTCTGTTCCCAGCCAGTACAGTGTATTGGACTGAAGAGAAGCTCCTGTTTTTCTCAGTTTCCAATACTGAGTTGAACTAGATATGCTCCGTTTGTGTAGGAAGCACAGTTCTTTTTTTCTGAGCTAGCTCACTGTACTGGCCATAAAGGAAACACAGTAGAGTGCAAGAATGCCCGTTTCTCAAAAGCAGAGTGTTTTTCTTGCATGGCACACTAGGGTTCAATTAAACTTCCTAAACGGAGTTGAATCACGTTCAGTTTCAAGTTCTAGCAGCAAGGGTTCATTCAGGCTAAGAACAGCACTCTTGTGCTATTCTGGCCATATACAGTGCCAATAGCATTCGCGTCTGCTCCCAGCAAGTACAGTGTATTGGACGGAAGAGAAGCTCCTGTTTTACTCAGTTTCCAATACTGAGTTGAACTAGATATGCCCCGTTTGTGTAGGAAGCACAGTTCTTTTATTCTGAGCTAGCTCACTGTACTGGCCCTCTAGGAAACACAGTAGAGTGCAAGAATGCTCGTTTCTCAAAAGCAGAGTGTTTTTCTTGCATGGTACACTTGGGTTCAATTAAACTTCCTATACGGAGTTGAATCACGCTCAGTTTCAAGATCTAGCAGCAAGGGTTCATTCAGGCTAGGAACAGCACTCTTGTGCTTTTCTGGCCATACACAGTGCAAATAGCATTCGCGTCTGTTTCCAGCCAGTACAGTGCATTGGACTGAAGAGAAGCTCCTGTTTTACTCAGTTTCCAATACTGAGTTGAACTAGATACGCCCCGTTTGTGTAGGAAGCACAGGTCTTTTGTTCTGAGCTAGCTCACTGTAATGGCCCTTTAGGAAAGACAGCAGAGTGCAAGAATGCCTGTTTCTCAAAAGCAGAGTGTTTTTCTTGCATGGCACACTAGGGTTCAATTAAACTTCCTAAATGAGTTGAATCATGTTCAGTTTCAAGTTCTAGCAGCAAGGGTTCATTCAGGCTAAGAACAGCACTCTTGTGCTATTCTGGCCATACACAGTGCTAATAGCATTCGCGTCTGTTCCCAGCCAGTACAGTGTATTGGAGTGAAGATAAGCTCCTGTTTTACTCAGTTTCCAATACTGAGTTGAACTAGATATGCCCCGTTTGTGTAGGAAGCACAGTTCTCTCGTTCTGAGCTAGCTCACTGTACTGGCCATAAAAGAAACACAGTAGAGTGCAAGAATGCCTGTTTTTCAAAAGCAGAGTGTTTTTCTTGCATGGCACACTAGGGTTCAATTAAACTTCCTAAACGGAGTTCAATCACGTTAAGTTTCAAGTTCTAGCAGCAAGGGTTCATTCAGGCTAAGAACAGCACTCTTCTGCTATTCTGGCCATACAGAGTGCAAATAGCATTCGCGTCTGTTCCCAGCCAGTACAGTGTATTGGCCTGAAGAGAAGCTCGTGTTTTACTCAGTTTCCGATACTGAGTTGAACTAGATACGCCCCGTTTGTGTAGGAAGCACAGTTCTTTTGTTCTGAGCTAGCTCACTGTACTGGCCCTATAGGAAACACAGCAGAGTGCAAGAATGCCTGTTTTTCAAATGCAGAGTGTTTTTCTTGCATGGCACACTAGGGTTCAATTAAACTTCCTAAATGAGTTGAATCATGTTCAGTTTCAAGTTCTAGCAGCAAGGGTTCATTCAGGCTAAGAACAGCACTCTTGTGCTTTTCTGGCCATACACAGTGCAAATAGCATTCGCGTCTGTTTCCAGCCAGTACAGTGCATTGCACTGAAGAGAAGCTCCTGTTTTACTCAGTTTCCAATACTTAGTTGAACTAGATATGCCCCGTTTGTGTAGGAAGCACAGTTCTTTTGTTCTCAGCTAGCTCACTGTACTGGCCCCGTTTGTGTAGGAAGCACAGTTCTTTGTTCTGAGCTAGCTCAGTATACTGGCCCTCTAGGAAACACAGTAGAGTGCAAGAATGCCCGTTTCTCAAAAGCAGAGTGTTTTTCTTGCATGGTACACTTGGGTTCAATTAAACTTCCTAAACGGAGTTGAATCACGCTCAGTTTCAAGATCTAGCAGCAAGGGTTCATTCAGGCTAGTAACAGCACTCTTGTGCTATTCTGGCCATACACAGTGTAAATAGCATTCGCGTCTTTTCCAGCCAGTACAGTGCATTGGACTGAAGAGAAGCTCCTGTTTTACTCAGTTTCCAATACTTAGTTGAACTAGATATGCCCCGTTTGTGTAGGAAGCACAGTTCTTTTGTTCTCAGCTAGCTCACTGTACTGGCTATATAGGAAACCCAGTAGAGTGCAAGAATGCCCGTTTCTCCAAAGCAGAGTGTTTTTCTTGCATGGCACACTAGATTCAATTAAACTTCCTAAATGGAGTTGAATCACGTTCAGTTTCAAGTTCAGGCATAAAGGGTTCATTCAGGCTAAGAACAAAACTCTTGTGCTATTCTGGCCATACACAGTGCAAATAGCATTCACGTATGTTCCCAGCCAGTACAGTGTATTGGACTGAAGAGAAGCTCCTGTTTTACTCAGTTTCCAATACTGAGATGAACTAGATATGCCCCGTTTTTGTAGGAAGCACAGTTCTTTTTTTCTGAGCTAGCTCACTGTACTGGCCCTCTAGGAAACACAGTAGAGTGCAAGAATTCCCCTTTCTGAAAAGCAGAGTGTTTTTCTTGCATGGCACACTAGGGTTCAATTAAACTTCCTAAAGGGAGTTGAATCACGTGTAGTTTCAAGTTCTAGCAGCAAGGGTTCATTCAGGCTAAGAACAGCACTCTTGTGCTATTCTGGCCATACACAGTGCAAATAGCATTCGCGACTTCTCCCAGCCAGTACAGTGTATTGGACTGAAGAGAAGCTCGTGTTTTACTCAGTTTCCAATACTGAGTTGAACTAGATATGCCCCGTTTGTTTAGGAAGCACAGTTCTTTTGTTCTGAGATAACTCACTGTACTGGCCCTATAGGAAACACAGTAGAGTGCAAGAATGCCCGTTTCTCAAAAGCAGAGTGTTTTACTTGCATGGCACACTATGGTTCAATTAAACTTCCTAAACGGAGTTGAATCACGTTCAGTTTCAAGTTCTAGCAGCAATGGTTCATTCAGGCTAAGAACAGCACTCTTGTGCTATTCTGGCCATACACAGTGCAAATAGCATTCGCGTCTGTTCCCAGCCAGTACAGTGTATTGGACTGAAGAGAAGCTCCTGTTTTTCTCAGTTTCCAATACTGAGTTGAACTACATATGCTCCGTTTGTGTAGGAAGCACAGTTCTTTTTTTCTGAGCTAGCTCACTGTACTGGCCATAAAGGAAACACAGTAGAGTGCAAGAATGCCCGTTTCTCAAAAGCAGAGTGTTTTTCTTGCATGGCACACTAGGGTTCAATTAAACTTCCTAAACGGAGTTCAATCACGTTCAGTTTCAAGTTCTAGCAGCAACGGTTCATTCAGGCTAAGAACAGCACTCTTGTGCTATTCTGACCATACACAGTGCAAATAGCATTCGCGTCTGTTCCCAGCCAGTACAGTGTATTGGCCTGAACAGAAGCTCCTGTTTTACTCAGTTTCCAATACTGAGTTGAACTAGATACGCCCCGTTTGTGTAGGAAGCACAGGTCTTTTGTTCTGAGCTAGCTCACTGTACTGGCCCTATAGGAAACACAGCAGAGTGCAAGAATGCACGTTTCTCAAAATCAGAGTGTTTTTTTTTGCATGGCACACTAGGGTTCAATTAAACTTGCTAAACGGAGTTGAATCACGTTCCGTTTCAATTTCTAGCAGCAAGGGTTCATTCAGGCTAAGAACTGCACTCTTGTGCTATTTTGGCCATACACAGTGCAAATAGCATTCGCGTCTGTTCCCAGCAAGTACAGTGTATTGGACTGAAGAGAAGCTCCTGTTTTACTCAGTTTCCAATACTGAGATGAAATAGATATGCCCGGTTTGTGTAGGAAGCACAGTTCTTTGTTCTGAGCTAGCTCAGTATACTGGCCCTCTAGGAAACACAGTAGAGTGCAAGAATGCCCGTTTCTCAAAAGCAGAGTGTTTTCCTTGCATGGCACACTAGGGTTCAATTAAACCTCCTAAACGGAGTTGAATCATGTTCAGATTCAAGTTCTAGCAGCAAGGGTTCATTCAGGCTAAGAACAGCACTCTTGTGCTATTCTGGCCATACACAGTGCAAATAGCATTCGCTTCTGTTCCCAGCCAGTACAGTGTATTGGACTGAAGAGTAGCTCCTGTTTTACTCAGTTTCCAATACTAGGTTGAACTAGATATGTCCCGTTTGTGTACGAAGCACAGTTCTTTTGTTCTGTGCTAGCTCACTGTACTGGCCCTATAGGAAAAACAGTAGAGTGCAAGAATGCCCGTTTCTCAAAAGCAGAGTGTTTTCCTTGAATGGCACACTAGGGTTCAATTAAACTTGCTAAACGGAGTTGAATCACGTTCCGTTTCAATTTCTAGCAGCAAGGGTTCATTCAGGCTAAGAACAGCACTCTTTTGCTATTTTGGCCATACACAGTGCAAATAGCATTCGCGTCTGTTCCCAGCAAGTACAGTGTATTGGACTGAAGAGAAGCTCCTGTTTTACTCAGTTTCCAATACTGAGATGAAATAGATATGCCCCGTTTAGGTAGGAAGCACAGTTCTTTGTTCTGAGCTAGCTCAGTATACTGGCCCTCTAGGAAACACAGTAGAGTGCAAGAATGCCCGTTTCTCAAAAGCAGAGTATTTTTCTTGCATGGTACACTTGGGTTCAATTAAACTTCCTAAACGGAGTTGAATCACGCTCAGTTTCAAGATCTAGCAGCCAGGGTTCATTCAGGCAAAGAACAGCACTCTTCTGCTATTCTGGCCATACAGAGTGCAAATAGCATTCGCGTCTGTTCTCAGCCAGTACAGTGTATTGGACTGAAGAGAAGCTCCTGTTTTTCTCAGTTTCCAATACTGAGTTGAACTAGATATGCTCCGTTTGTGTAGGAAGCACAGTTCTTTTTTTCTGAGCTAGCTCACTGTACTGGCCATAAAGGAAACACAGTAGAGTGCAAGAATGCCCGTTTCTCAAAAGCAGAGTGTTTTTCTTGCATGGCACACTAGGGTTCAATTAAACTTCCTAAACGGAGTTGAATCACGTTCAGTTTCAAGTTCTAGCAGCAAGGGTTCATTCAGGCTAAGAACAGCACTCTTGTGCTATTCTGGCCATATACAGTGCCAATAGCATTCGCGTCTGCTCCCAGCAAGTACAGTGTATTGGACGGAAGAGAAGCTCCTGTTTTACTCAGTTTCCAATACTGAGTTGAACTAGATATGCCCCGTTTGTGTAGGAAGCACAGTTCTTTTATTCTGAGCTAGCTCACTGTACTGGCCCTCTAGGAAACACAGTAGAGTGCAAGAATGCTCGTTTCTCAAAAGCAGAGTGTTTTTCTTGCATGGTACACTTGGGTTCAATTAAACTTCCTATACGGAGTTGAATCACGCTCAGTTTCAAGATCTAGCAGCAAGGGTTCATTCAGGCTAGGAACAGCACTCTTGTGCTTTTCTGGCCATACACAGTGCAAATAGCATTCGCGTCTGTTTCCAGCCAGTACAGTGCATTGGACTGAAGAGAAGCTCCTGTTTTACTCAGTTTCCAATACTGAGTTGAACTAGATACGCCCCGTTTGTGTAGGAAGCACAGGTCTTTTGTTCTGAGCTAGCTCACTGTAATGGCCCTATAGGAAAGACAGCAGAGTGCAAGAATGCCAGTTTCTCAAAAGCAGAGTGTTTTTCTTGCATGGCACACTAGGGTTCAATTAAACTTCCTAAATGAGTTGAATCACGTTCAGTTTCATGTTCTAGCAGCAAGGGTTCATTCAGGCTAAGAACAGCACTCTTGTGCTTTTCTGGCCATACACAGTGCAAACAGCATTCGCGTCTGTTCCCAGGCAGTACAGTGTATTGGACTGAAGAGAAGCTCCTGTTTTACTCAGTTTCCAACACTTAGTTGAACTAGATATGCCCCGTTTGTGTAGGAAGCACAGTTCTTTTGTTCTGAGCTACCTCACAGTACTGGCCCTATGGGAAACACAGTAGAGTGCAAGAATGCCCGTTTCTCAAAAGCAGAGGGTTTTCCTTGCATGGCACACTAGGGTTCAATTAAAATTAATAAACGAGTTGAATCATGTTCAGTTTCAAGTTCTAGAAACAAGGGTTCATTCAGGCTAAGAACAGCACTCTTGTGCTATTCTGGCCATACACAGTACAAATAGAATTCGCGTCTGTTCCCAGCCAGTACTGTTTACTGGACTGAAGAGAAGCTCCTGTTTAACTCAGTTTCCAATACTAAGTTGAACTAGATATGCCCCGTTTGTGTAGGAAGCACAGTTCTCTCGTTCTGAGCTAGCTCACTGTACTGGCCCTATAGGAAACACAGTAGAGTGCAAGAATGCCCGTTTCTCAAAGCAGAGTGTTTTTCTTGCATGGCACAGTATGGTTCAATTAAACTTGCTAAACGGAGTTGATTCACATTCCGTTTCAAGTTCTAGCAGCAAGGGTTCATTCATGTTAAGAACAGCCTTATTGTGCTATTTTGGCCATACGCAGTGCAAATAGCATCCGCGTCTGTTCCCAGCCAGTACAGTGTATTGGACTGAAGAGAAGCTCCTGTTTTACTCAGTTTCCAATACTGAGTTGAACTAGATATGCCCCGTTTGTGTAGGAAGCACAGTTCTTTTGTTCTGAGCTAGCTCACTGTACTGGCCCTAAAGGAAACACAGTAGAGTGCAAGAATGCCCGTTTCTCAAAAGCAGAGTGTTCTTCTTCGGGCACACTAGGGTTCAATTAAACTTCCTAAACGGAGTTGAATCACGTTCAGTTTCAAGTTCTAGCAGCAAGGGTTCATTCAGGCTAAGAACAGCACTCTTGTGCTATTCTGGCCATACACAGTGCAAATAGCATTCGCGTCTGTTCCCAGCCAGTACAGTGTATTGGATTGAAGAGAAGCTCCTGTTTTACTCAGTTTCCAATACTGAGATGAACTAGATATGTCATGTTTGTGTAGGAAGCACAGTTCTTTGTTCTGAGCTAGCTCACTGTACTGGCCCTCTAGGAAACACAGTAGAGTGCAAGAATGCCCATTTCTCAAATGCAGAGTGTTTTTCTTGCATGGCACACTAGGGTTCAATTAAACTTCCTAAATGAGTTGAATCATGTTCAGTTTCAAGTTCTAGCAGCAAGGGTTCATTCAGGCTAAGAACAGCACTCTTGTGCTATTCTGGCCATACACAGTGCTAATAGCATTCGCGTCTGTTCCCAGCCAGTACAGTGTATTGGAGTGAAGATAAGCTCCTGTTTTACTCAGTTTCCAATACTGAGTTGAACTAGATATGCCCCGTTTGTGTAGGAAGCACAGTTCTTTTGTTCTGAGCTATCTCACAGTACTGGCCCTAAAGGAAACACAGTAGAGTGCAAGAATGCCCGTTTCTCAAAACCAGAGTGTTTTTCTTGCATGGCACACTAGGATTCAATTAAAATTCCTAAACGAGTTGAATCATGTTCAGTTTCAAGTTCTAGAAACAAGGGTTCATTCAGGCCAAGAACAGCACTCTTGTGCTATTGTGGCCATACACAGTGCAAATAGCATTCGCGTCTGTTCCCAGCCAGTACTGTTTACTGGACTGAAGAGAAGCTCCTGTTTTACTCAGTTTCCAATACTGAGTTGAACTAGATATGCCCCGTTTGTGTAGGAAGCACAGTTCTCTCGTTCTGAGCTAGCTCACTGTACTGGCCCTATAGGAAACACAGTAGAGTGCAAGAATGCCCGTTTCTCAAAAGCAGAGTGTTTTTCTTGCATGGCCCATATGGTTCAATTAAACTTGCTAAACGGAGTTGAATCACATTTCGTTTGAAGTTCTAGCAGCAAGGGTTCATTCAGGTTAAGAACAGCCTTATTGTGCTATTTTGGTCATACGCAGTGCAAATAGCATCCGCGTCTGTTCCCAGCCAGTACAGTGTATTGGACTGAAGAGAAGCTCCTGTTTTACTCAGTTTCCAATACTGAGTTGAACTAGATAGGCCCCGTTTGTGTAGGAAGCACAGTTCATTTGTTCTGAGCTAGCTCACTGTACTGGCCCTGTAGGAAACACAGTAGAGTGCAAGAATGCCCGTTTCTCAAAAGCAGAGTGTTTTTCTTGCATGGCACACTAGGGTTCAATTAAACTTCCTAAATGGAGTTGAATCACGTTCAGTTTCAAGTTCAAGCAGCAAGGGTTCATTCAGGCTAAGAACAGCACTCTTGTGCTATTCTGGCCATACACAGTGCTAAAAGCATTCGTATCTGTTCAAAGGAAGTACAGTGTATTGGCCTGAAGAGAAGCTCCTGTTTTACTCAGTTTCCAATACTGAGTTGACCTAGATATGCCCCGTTTGTGTAGGAAGCACAGTTCATTTGTTCTGAGCTAGCTCACTGTACTGGCCCTATAGGAAACACAGTAGAGTGCAAGAATGCCCGTTTCTCAAAAGCAGAGTGTTTTTCTTGCATGGCACACTAGGGTTCAATTAAACTTGCTAAACGGAGTTGAATCACGTTCAGTTTCAAGTTCTAGCAGCAAGTGTTCATTCAGGCTAAGAACAGCACTGTTGGGCTATTCTGGCCATACACAGTGCAAATAGCATTCACGTCTGTTCCCAGGCAGTACAGTGTATTGGACTGAAGAGAAGCTCCTGTTTTATTCATTTTCCAATACTGAGTTGAACTAGATATGCCCCGTTTGTGTAGGAAGGACAGTTCTTTTGTTCTGATCTAGCTCACTGTACTGCCCCTATAGGAAACACAGTAGAGTGCAAGAATGCCCGTTTCTCAAAAGCAGAGTGTTTTTCTTGCATGGCACACTAGGGTTCAATTAAACTTGCTAAACGGAGTTGAATCACGTTCAGTTTCAAGTTCTAGCAGCAAGGGTTCATTCAGGCTAAGAACAGCACTCTTGTGCTATTCTGGCCATACACAGTGCTAAAAGCATTCGTATCTGTTCAAAGGAAGTACAGTGTATTGGCCTGAAGAGAAGCTCCTGTTTTACTCAGTTTCCAATACTGAGTTGAACTAGATATGTCCCGTTTGTGTAGGAAGCACAGTTCTTTTGTTCTGAGCTACCTTACAGTACTGGCCCTATAGGAAACACAGCAGAGTGCAAGAATGCCCGTTTCTCAAAAGCAGAGTGTTTTCCTTGCATGGCACACTAGGGTTCAATTAAACTTCCTAAACGAGGTTGGATCACGTTCAGTTTCAAGTTCTAGCAGCAAGGGTTCATTCAGGCTAAGAACAGCACTCTTGTGCTATTCTGGCCATACACAGTGCAAATAGCATTCGCTTTTGTTCCCAGCCAGTACAGTGTATTGGTCTGAAGAGTAGCTCCTGTTTTACTCAGTTTCCAATACTAGTTTGAACTAGATATGCCCCGTTTGTGTACGAAGCACAGTTCTTTTGTTCTGAGCTAGCTCACTGTACTGGCCCTGTAGGAAACACAGTAGAGTGCAAGAATACCCGTTTCTCAAAACCAGAGTGTTTTTCTTGCATGGCACACTATGGTTCAATTAAACTTGCTAAACGGAGTTGAATCACGTTCCGTTTCAAGTTCTAGCAGCAAGGGTTCATTCTGCCTAATAACAGCACTCTTGTGCTATTCTGGCCATACACAATGCAAATAGCATTCGCGTCTGTTCCCAGCCAGTACAGTGTATTGGACTGAGAGAAGCTCCTCTTTTACTCAGGTTCCAATACTGAGATGAACTAGATATGCCCCGTTTGTGTAGGAAGCACAGTTCTTTTTTTCTGATCTTGCTCACTGTACTGGCCCTCTAGGAAACACAGTAGAGTGCAAGAATGCCCGTTTCTCAAAAGCAGAGTGTTTTTATTGCATGGCACACTAGGGTTCAATTAAATTTCCTAAACGGAGTTGAATCACGTGCAGTTTCAAGTTCTAGCAGCAAGGGTTCATTCAGGCTAAGAACAGCACTCTTGTGCTATTCTGGCCATACACAGTGCAAATAGAATTCGCGTCTGTTCCCAGCCAGTACAGAGAATTGGACTGAAGAATAGCTCCTGTTTTACTCAGTTTCCAATACTGAGTTGAACTAGATATGCCCCGTTTGTGTAGGAAGCACAGTTCTTTTGTTCTGAGCTACCTCACAGTACTGGCCCTAAAGGAAACACAGTAGAGTGCAAGAATGCCCGTTTCTCAAAAGCAGACTGTTTTTCTTGCATGGCACACTAGGGTTCAATTAAACTTCCGAAACGGAGTTGAATCACGTTCAGTTTCAAGTTCTAGCAGCAAGGGTTCATTCAGGCTAAGAACAGCACTGGGGGGCTATTCTGGCCATACACAGTGCAAATAGCATTCACGTCTGTTCCCAGGCAGTACAGTGTATTGGACTGAAGAGAAGCTCCTGTTTTATTCATTTTCCAATACTGAGTTGAACTAGATATGCCCCGTTTGTGTAGGAAGGACAGTTCTTTTGTTCTGATCTAGCTCACTGTACTGCCCCTATAGGAAACACAGTAGAGTGCAAGAATGCCCGTTTCTCAAAAGCAGAGTGTTTTTCTTGCATGGCTCACTAGGGTTCAATTAAACTTGCTAAACGGAGTTGAATCATGTTCAGTTTCAAGTTCTAGCAGCAAGGGTTCATTCAGGCTAAGAACAGCACTGTTGTGCTATTCTGGCCATACACAGTGCAAATTCCATTCACGTCTGTTCCCAGACAGTACAGTGTATTGGACTGAAGAGATGCTCCTGTTTTACTCAGTTTCCAATACTGACTTGAAGTAGATATGCCCCGTTTCTGTAGGAAGCACAGTTCTTTTGTTCTGAGCTAGCTCACTGTACTGCCCCTATAGGAAACACAGTAGAGTACAAGAATGCCCGTTTCTCAAAAGCAGAGTGTTTTTCTTGCATGGCACACTAGGGTTCAATTAAACTTCCTAAATGGAGTTGAATCACGTTCAGTTTCAAGTTCAAGCAGCAAGGGTTCATTCAGGCTAAGAACAGCACTCTTGTGCTATTCTGGCCATACACAGTGCTAAAAGCATTCGTATCTGTTCAAAGGAAGTACAGTGTATTGGCCTGAAGAGAAGCTCCTGTTTTACTCAGTTTCCAATACTGAGTTGACCTAGATATGCCCCGTTTGTGTAGGAAGCACAGTTCATTTGTTCTGAGCTAGCTCACTGTACTGGCCCTATAGGAAACACAGTAGAGTGCAAGAATGCCCGTTTCTCAAAAGCAGAGTGTTTTTCTTGCATGGCACACTAGGGTTCAATTAAACTTGCTAAACGGAGTTGAATCACGTTCAGTTTCAAGTTCTAGCAGCAAGTGTTCATTCAGGCTAAGAACAGCACTGTTGGGCTATTCTGGCCATACACAGTGCAAATAGCTTTCACGTCTGTTCCCAGGCAGTACAGTGTATTGGACTGAAGAGAAGCTCCTGTTTTATTCATTTTCCAATACTGAGTTGAACTAGATATGCCCCGTTTGTGTAGGAAGGACAGTTCTTTTGTTCTGATCTAGCTCACTGTACTGCCCCTATAGGAAACACAGTAGAGTGCAAGAATGCCCGTTTCTCAAAAGCAGAGTGTTTTTCTTGCATGGCACACTAGGGTTCAATTAAACTTGCTAAACGGAGTTGAATCACGTTCAGTTTCAAGTTCTAGCAGCAAGGGTTCATTCAGGCTAAGAACAGCACTCTTGTGCTATTCTGGCCATACACAGTGCTAAAAGCATTCGTATCTGTTCAAAGGAAGTACAGTGTATTGGCCTGAAGAGAAGCTCCTGTTTTACTCAGTTTCCAATACTGAGTTGAACTAGATATGTCCCGTTTGTGTAGGAAGCACAGTTCTTTTGTTCTGAGCTACCTTACAGTACTGGCCCTATAGGAAACACAGCAGAGTGCAAGAATGCCCGTTTCTCAAAAGCAGAGTGTTTTCCTTGCATGGCACACTAGGGTTCAATTAAACTTCCTAAACGAGGTTGGATCACGTTCAGTTTCAAGTTCTAGCAGCAAGGGTTCATTCAGGCTAAGAACAGCACTCTTGTGCTATTCTGGCCATACACAGTGCAAATAGCATTCGCTTTTGTTCCCAGCCAGTACAGTGTATTGGTCTGAAGAGTAGCTCCTGTTTTACTCAGTTTCCAATACTAGTTTGAACTAGATATGCCCCGTTTGTGTACGAAGCACAGTTCTTTTGTTCTGAGCTAGCTCACTGTACTGGCCCTGTAGGAAACACAGTAGAGTGCAAGAATACCCATTTCTCAAAACCAGAGTGTTTTTCTTGCATGGCACACTATGGTTCAATTAAACTTGCTAAACGGAGTTGAATCACGTTCCGTTTCAAGTTCTAGCAGCAAGGGTTCATTCTGCCTAATAACAGCACTCTTGTGCTATTCTGGCCATACACAATGCAAATAGCATTCGCGTCTGTTCCCAGCCAGTACAGTGTATTGGACTGAGAGAAGCTCCTCTTTTACTCAGGTTCCAATACTGAGATGAACTAGATATTCCCCGTTTGTGTAGGAAGCACAGTTCTTTTTTTCTGATCTTGCTCACTGTACTGGCCCTCTAGGAAACACAGTAGAGTGCAAGAATGCCCGTTTCTCAAAAGCAGAGTGTTTTTATTGCATGGCACACTAGGGTTCAATTAAATTTCCTAAACGGAGTTGAATCACGTGCAGTTTCAAGTTCTAGCAGCAAGGGTTCATTCAGGCTAAGAACAGCACTCTTGTGCTATTCTGGCCATACACAGTGCAAATAGAATTCGCGTCTGTTCCCAGCCAGTACAGAGAATTGGACTGAAGAATAGCTCCTGTTTTACTCAGTTTCCAATACTGAGTTGAACTAGATATGCCCCGTTTGTGTAGGAAGCACAGTTCTTTTGTTCTGAGCTACCTCACAGTACTGGCCCTAAAGGAAACACAGTAGAGTGCAAGAATGCCCGTTTCTCAAAAGCAGACTGTTTTTCTTGCATGGCACACTAGGGTTCAATTAAACTTCCGAAACGGAGTTGAATCACGTTCAGTTTCAAGTTCTAGCAGCAAGGGTTCATTCAGGCTAAGAACAGCACTGGGGGGCTATTCTGGCCATACACAGTGCAAATAGCATTCACGTCTGTTCCCAGGCAGTACAGTGTATTGGACTGAAGAGAAGCTCCTGTTTTATTCATTTTCCAATACTGAGTTGAACTAGATATGCCCCGTTTGTGTAGGAAGGACAGTTCTTTTGTTCTGATCTAGCTCACTGTACTGCCCCTATAGGAAACACAGTAGAGTGCAAGAATGCCCGTTTCTCAAAAGCAGAGTGTTTTTCTTGCATGGCTCACTAGGGTTCAATTAAACTTGCTAAACGGAGTTGAATCATGTTCAGTTTCAAGTTCTAGCAGCAAGGGTTCATTCAGGCTAAGAACAGCACTCTTGTGCTATTCTGGCCATACACAGTGCTAAAAGCATTCGTATCTGTTCAAAGGAAGTACAGTGTATTGGCCTGAAGAGAAGCTCCTGTTTTACTCAGTTTCCAATACTGAGGTGAACTAGATATGCCCCGTTTGTGTAGGAAGCACAGTTCTTTTGTTCTGAGCTACCTCACAGCACTGGCCCTATAGGAAACACAGCAGAGTGCAAGAATGCCCGTTTCTCAAAAGCAGAGTGTTTTCCTTGCATGGCACACTAGGGTTCAATTAAACTTCCGAAACTAGGTTGGATCACGTTCAGTTTCAAGTTCTAGCAGCAAGGGTTCATTCAGGCTAAGAACAGCACTCTTGTGCTATTCTGGCCATACACAGTGCAAATAGCTTTCGCTTTTGTTCCCAGCCAGTACAGTGTATTGGTCTGAAGAGTAGCTCCTGTTTTACTCAGTTTCAAATACTAGTTTGAACTAGATATGCCCCGTTTGTGTACGAAGCACAGTTCTTTTGTTCTGAGCTAGCTCACTGTACTGGCCCTGTAGGAAACACTGTAGAGTGCAAGAATACCCGTTTCTCAAAAGCAGAGTGTTTTTCTTGCATGGCACAGTATGGTTCAATTAAACTTGCTAAACGGAGTTGAATCACATTCCGTTTCAAGTTCTAGCAGCAAGGGTTCATTCAGCCTAAGAACAGCACTCTTGTGCTATTCTGGCCATACACAATGCAAATAGCATTCGCGTCTGTTCCCAGCCAGTACAGTGTATTGGACTGAAGAGAAGCTCCTCTTTTACTCAGGTTCCAATACTGAGATGAACTAGATATGTCATGTTTGTGTAGGAAGCACAGTTCTTTGTTCTGAGCTAGCTCACTGTACTAGCCCTCTAGGAAACACTGTAGAGTGCAAGAATGCCCGTTTCTCAAATGCAGAGTGTTTTTCTTGCATGGCACACTAGGGTTCAATTAAATTTCCTAAATGAGTTGAATCATGTTCAGTTTCAAGTTCTAGCAGCAAGGGTTCATTCAGGCTAAGAACAGCACTCTTGTGCTTTTCTGGCCATACACAGTGCAAATAGCATTCCCGTCTGTTCCCAGCCAGTACAGTGTATTGGACTGAAGAGAAGCTCCTGTTTTACTCAGTTTCCAATACTGAGTTGAACTAGATATGCCCCGTTTGTGTAGGAAGCACAGTTCTTTTGTTCTGAGCTATCTCACAGTACTGGCCCTAAAGGAAACACAGTAGAGTGCAAGAATGCCCGTTTCTCAAAAACAGAGTGTTTTTCTTGCATGGCACACTAGGGTTCAATTTAAATTCCTAAACGAGTTGAATCATGTTCAGTTTCAAGTTCTAGAAACAAGGGTTCATTCAGGCTAAGAACAGCACTCTTGTGCTATTCTGGCCATACACAGTGCAAATAGCATTCGCGTCTGTTCCCAGCCAGTACAGTGTATTGGACTGAAGAGAAGCTCCTGTTTTACTCAGTTTCCAATACTGAGTTGAACTAGATATGCCCCGTTTGTGTAGGAAGCACAGTTCTTTTGTACTGAGCTAGCTCACTGTACTGGACCTATAGGAAACACAGTAGAGTGCAAGAATGCCCGTTTCCCAAAAGCAGAGTGTTTTTTTGCATGGCACACTAGGGTTCAATTAAACTTACTAAACGGAGTTGAATCACGTTCAGTTTCAAGTTCTAGCAGCAAGGGTTCATTCAGGCTAAGAACAGCACTCTTGTGATATTAAGGCCATACACAGTGCTAAAAGCATTCGCGTCTGTTCAAAGGAAGTACAGTGTATTGGACTGAAGAGAAGCTCCTGTTTTACTCAGTTTCCAACACTTAGTTAAACTATATATGCCCCGTTTGTGTAGGAAGCACAGTTCTTTTGTTCTGAGCTACCTCACAGTACTGGCCCTATGGGAAACACAGCAGAGAGCAAGAATGCCCGTTTCTCAAAAGCAGAGGGTTTTCCTTGCATGGCAGACTAGGGTTCAATTAAAATTAATAAACGAGTTGAATCATGTTCAGTTTCAAGTTCTAGAAACAAGGGTTCATTCAGGCTAAGAACAGCACTCTTGTGTTATTCTGGCCATACACAGTACAAATAGCATCCGCGTCTCTTCCCAGCCAGTACTGTTTACTGGACTGAAGAGAAGCTCCTGTTTTACTCAGTTTCCAATACTGAGTTGAACTAGATATGCCCCGTTTGTGTAGGAAGCACAGTTCTTTTGTTCTGAGCTAGCTCACTGTACTGGCCCTAAAGGAAACACAGTAGAGTGCAAGAATGCCCGTTTCTCAAAAGCAGAGTGTTCTTCTTCATGGCACACTAGGGTTCAATTAAACTTCCTAAACGGAGTTGAATCACGTTCAGTTTCAAGTTCTAGCAGCAAGGGTTCATTCAGGCTAAGAACAGCACTCTTGTGCTATTCTGGCCATACACAGTGCAAATAGCATTCGCGTCTGTTCCCAGCCAGTACAGTGTATTGGACTTAAGAGAAGCTCCTGTTTTACTCAGTTTCCAATACTGAGATGAACTAGATATGTCATGTATGTGTAGGAAGCACAGTTCTTTGTTCTGAGCTAGCTCACTGTACTGGCCCTCTAGGAAACACAGTAGAGTGCAAGAATGCCCGTTTCTCAAATGCAGAGTGTTTTTCTTACATGGCACACTAGGGTTCAATTAAACTTCCTAAATCAGTAGAATCATGTTCAGTTTCAAGTTCTAGCAGCAAGGGTTCATTCAGGCTAAGAACAGCACTCTTGTGCTTTTCTGGCCATACACAGTGCAAATAGCATTCCCGTCTGTTCTAGGCAGTACAGTGTATTGGACTGAAGAGAAGCTCCTGTTTTACTCAGTTTCCAATACTGAGTTGAACTAGATATGCCCCGTTTGTGTAGGAAGCACAGTTCTTTTGTTCTGAGCTATCTCACAGTACTGGCCCTAAAGGAAACACAGTAGAGTGCAAGAATGGCCGTTTCTCAAAAGCAGAGTGTTCTTCTTCATGGCACACTAGGGTTCAATTAAACTTCCTAAACGGAGTTGAATCACGTTCAGTTTCAAGTTCTAGCAGCAAGGGTTCATTCAGGCTAAGAACAGCACTCTTGTGCTATTCTGGCCATACACAGTGCAAATAGCATTCGCGTCTGTTCCCAGGCAGTACAGTGTATTGGACTGAAGAGAAGCTCCTGTTTTACTCAGTTTCCAATACTGAGATGAACTAGATATGTCATGTTTGTGTAGGAAGCACAGTTCTTTGTTCTGAGCTAGCTCACTGTACTGGCCCTCTAGGAAACACAGTAGAGTGCAAGAATGCCCGTTTCTCAAATGCACAGTGTTTTTCTTGCATGGCACACTAGGGTTCAATTAAACTTCCTAAATGAGTTGAATCATGTTCAGTTTCAAGTTCTAGCAGCAAGGGTTCATTCAGGCTAAGAACAGCACTCTTGTGCTTTTCTGGCCATACTCAGTGCAAATAGCATTCCTGTCTGTTCCCAGCCAGTACAGTGTATTGGACTGAAGAGAAGCTCCTGTTTTACTCAGTTTCCAATACTGAGTTGAACTAGATATGCCCCGTTTGTGTAGGAAGCACAGTTCTTTTGTTCTGAGCTATCTCACAGTACTGGCCCTAAAGGAAACACAGTAGAGTGCAAGAATGCCCGTTTCTCAAAACCAGAGTGTTTTTCTTGCATGGCACACTAGGGTTCAATTAAAATTCCTAAACGAGTTGAATCATGTTCAGTTTCAAGTTCTAGCAGCAAGGGTTCATTCAGGCTAAGAACAGCACTCTTGTGCTATTCTGGCCATACACAGTGCAAATAGCATTCGCGTCTGTTCCCAGCCAGTACTGTTTACTGGACTGAAGAGAAGCTCCTGTTTTACTCACTTTCCAATACTGAGTTGAACTAGATATGCCCCGTTTGTGTAGGAAGCACAGTTCTCTCGTTCTGAGCTAGCTCACTGTACTGGCCCTATAGGAAACACAGTAGAGTGCAAGAATGCCCGTTTCTCAAAAGCAGAGTGTTTTTCTTGCATGGCACAGTATAGTTCAATTAAACTTGCTAAACGGAGTTGAATCACATTCCGTTTCAAGTTCTAGCAGCAAGGGTTCATTCAGGTTAAGAACAGCCTTCTTTTGCTATTTTGGCCATACGCAGTGCAAATAGCATCCGCGTCTGTTCCCAGCGAGTACAGTGTATTGGACTCAATAGAAGCTCCTGTTTTACTCAGTTTCCAATACTGAGTTGAACTAGATATGCCCCGTTTGTGTAGGAAGCACAGTTCTTTTGTACTGAGCTAGCTCACTGTACTGGACCTATAGGAAACACAGTAGAGTGCAAGAATGCCCGTTTCTCAAAAGCAGAGTGTTTTTCTTGCATGGCACACTAGGGTTCAATTAAACTTCCTAAACGGAGTTGAATCACGTTCAGTTTCAAGTTCTAGCAGCAAGGGTTCATTCAGGCTAAGAACAGCAATCTTGTGCTATTCTGGCCATACACAGTGCTAAAAGCATTCGCGTCTGTTCAAAGGAAGTACAGTGTATTGTACTGAAGAGAAGCTCCTGTTTTACTCAGTTTCCAACACTTAGTTGAACTAGATATGCCCCGTTTCTGTAGGAAGCACCGTTCTTTTGTTCTGAGCTACCTCACAGTACTGGCCTTATGGGAAACACAGCAGAGAGCAAGAATGCCCGTTTCTCAAAAGCAGAGGGTTTTCCTTGCATGGCACACTAGGGTTCAATTAAAATTAATAAACGAGTTGAATCATGTTCAGTTTCAAGTTCTAGAAAAAAGGGTTCATTCAGGCTAAGAACAGCACTCTTGTGCTATTGTGGCCATACACAGTACAAATAGCATTCACGTCTGTTCCCAGGAAGTACAGTGTTTTGGACTGAAGAGAAGCTCCTGTTTTATTCATTTTCCAATAGTGAGTTGAACTAGATATGCCCCGTTTGTGTAGGAAGGACAGTTCTTTTGTTCTGATCTCGCTCACTGTACTGCCCCTATAGGAAAAACAGTAGAGTGCAAGAATGCCCGTTTCTCAAAAGCAGAGTGTTTTTCTTGCATTGCACACTAGGGTTCAATTAAACTTGCTAAAAGTTGAATCACGTTCAGTTTCAAGTTCTAGCAGCAAGGGTTCATTCAGGCTAAGAACAGCACTCTTCTGCTATTCTGGCCATACACAGTGCTAAAAGCATTCGTATCTGTTCAAAGGAAGTACAGTGTATTGGCCTGAAGAGAAGCTCCTGTTTTACTCAGTTTCCAATACTGAGTTGAACTAGATATGCCCCGTTTGTGTAGGAAGCACAGTTCTTTTGTTCTGAGCTACCTCACAGTACTGGCCCTATAGAAAACACAGCAGAGTGCAAGAATGCCCGTTTCTCAAAAGCAGAGTGTTTTCCTTGCATGGCACACTAGGGTTCAATTAAACTTCCTAAACGAGGTTGGATCACGTTCAGTTTCAAGTTCTAGCAGCAAGGGTTCATTCAGGCTAAGAACAGCACTCTTGTGCTCTCTGGCCTTACACAGTGCAAATAGCATTCCTTCTGTACCCAGCCAGTACAGTGTATTGGACTGAAGAGAAGCTCCGCTTTTACTCAGGTTCCAATACTGAGATGAACTAGATATGCGCCGTTTGTGTAGGAAGCACAGTTCTTTTTTTCTGATCTTGCTCACTGTACTGGCCCTCTAGGAAACACAGTAGAGTGCAAGAATGCCCGTTTCTCAAAAGCAGAGTGTTTTTCTTGCATGGCACACTAGGGTTCAATTAAATTTCCTAAAGGGAGTTCAATCACGTGCAGTTTCAAGTTCTAGCGGCAAGGGTTCATTCAGGCTAAGAACAGCACTCTTGTGCTATTCTGGACATACACAGTGCAAATAGCATTCGCGTCTGTTCCCAGCCAGTACAGAGAATTGGACTGAAGAATAGCTCCTGTTTTACTCAGTTTCCAATACTGAGTTGAACTAGATATGCCCCGTTTGTGTAGGAAGCACAGTTCTTTTGTTCTGAGCTACCTCACAGTACTGGCCCTATAGGAAACACAGCAGAGTGCAAGAATGCCCGTTTCTCAAAAGCAGAGTGTTTTCCTTGCATGGCACACTAGGGTTCAATGAAACTTCCTAAACGGAGTTGAATCACGTTATGTTTCAAGTTCTAGCAGCAAGGGTTCATTCAGGCTAAGAACAGCACTCTTGTGCTTTTCTGGCCATACACAGTGCAAATAGCATTCGCGTCTGTTCCCAGCCAGTACAGTGTATTGGACTGAAGAGTAGCTCCTGTTTTACTCAGTTTCCAATACTGAGTTGAACTAGATATGCCCCGTTTGTGCAGGAAGCACAGTTCTTTTGTTCTGAGCTATCTCACAGTACTGGCCCTAAAGGAAACACAGTAGAGTGCAAGAATGCCCGTTTCTCAAAACCAGAGTGTTTTTCTTGCATGGCACACTAGGTTTCAATTAAAATTCCTAAACGAGTTGAATCATGTTCAGTTTCAAGTTCTAGCAGCAAGGGTTCATTCAGGCTAAGAACAGCACTCTTGTGCTATTCTGGCCATACACAGTGCAAATAGCATTCGCTTCTGTTCCCAGCCAGTACTGTTTACTGGACTGAAGAGAAGCTCCTGTTTTACTCAGTTTCCAATACTGAGTTGAACTAGATATGCCCCATTTGTGTAGGAAGCACAGTTCTCTCGTTCTGAGCTAGCTCACTGTACTGGCCCTATAGGAAACACAGTAGAGTGCAAGAATGCCCGTTTCGCAAAAGCAGAGTGTTTTTCTTGCATGGCACAGTATGGTTCAATTAAACTCGCTAAACGGAGTTGAATCACATTCCGTTTCAAGTTCTAGCAGCAAGGGTTCATTCAGGTTAAGAACAGCCTTCTTTTGCTATTTTGGCCATAAGCAGTGCAAATAGCATCCGCGTCTGTTCCCAGCCAGTACAGTGTATTGGACTGAAGAGAAGCTTCTGTTTTACTCAGATTCCAATACTGAGTTGAACTAGATATGCCCCGTTTGTGTAGGAAGCACAGTTCTTTTGTTCTGAGCTAGCTCACTGTACTGGCCCTAAAGGAAACACAGTAGAGTGCAAGAATGCCCGTTTCTCAAAAGCAGAGTGTTCTTTTTCATGGCACACTAGGGTTCAATTAAACTTCCTAAACGGAGTTGAATCACGTTCAGTTTCAAGTTCTAGCAGCAAGGGTTCACTCAGGCTAAGAACAGCACTCTTGTGCTATTGTGGCCATACACAGTGCAAATTGCATTCGCGTCTGTTCCCAGCCAGTACAGTGTATTGGACTGAAGAGAAGCTCCTGTTTTACTCAGTTTCCAATACTGAGATGAACTAGATATGTCATGTTTGTGTAGGAAGCACAGTTCTTTGTTCTGAGCTAGCTCACTGTACTGGCCCTCTAGGAAACACAGTAGAGTGCAAGAATGCCCGTTTCTCAAATGCAGAGTGTTTTTCTTACATGGCACACTAGGGTTCAATTAAACTTCCTAAATGAGTTGAATCATGTTCAGTTTCAAGTTTTAGCAGCAACGGTTCATTCAGGCTAAAAACAGCACTCTTGTGCTTTTCTGGCCATACACAGTGCAAATAGGATTCCCGTCTGTTCCCAGCCAGTACAGTGTATTGGACTGAAGAGAAGCTCCTGTTTTACTCAGTTTCCAATACTGAGTTGAACTAGATATTCCCCGTTTGTGTAGGAAGCACAGTTCTTTTGTTCGGAGCTATCTCACAGTACTGGCCCTAAAGGAAACACAGTAGAGTGCAAGAATGCCCGTTTCTCAAAAGCAGAGTGTTCTTCTTCATGGCACACTAGGGTTCAATTAATCTTCCTAAACGGAGTTGAATCACGTTCAGTTTCAAGTTCTAGCAGCAAGGGTTCATTCAGGCTAAGAACAGCACTCTTGTGCTATTCTGGCCATACACAGTGCTAAAAGCATTCGCGTCTGTTCAAAGGAAGTACAGTGTATTGGACTGAAGAGAAGCTCCTGTTTTACTCAGTTTCCAACACTTAGTTGAACTAGATATGCCCCGTTTGTGTAGGAAGCACCGTTCTTTTGTTCTGAGCTACCTCACAGTACTGGCCCTATGGGAAACACAGCAGAGAGCAAGAATGCCCGTTTCTCAAAAGCAGAGGGTTTTCCTTGCATGGCACACTAGGGTTCAATTAAAATTAATAAACGAGTTGAATCATGTTCAGTTTCAAGTTCTAGAAAAAAGGGTTCATTCAGGCTAAGAACAGCACTCTTGTGCTATTGTGGCCATACACAGTACAAATAGCATTCACGTCTGTTCCCAGGCAGTACAGTGTTTTGGACTGAAGAGAAGCTCCTGTTTTATTCATTTTCCAATAGTGAGTTGAACTAGATATGCCCCGTTTGTGAAGGAAGGACAGTTCTTTTGTTCTGATCTAGCTCACTGTATTGCCCCTATAGGAAAAACAGTAGAGTGCAAGAATGCCCGTTTCTCAAAAGCAGAGTGTTTTTCTTGCATTGCACACTAGGGTTCAATTAAACTTGCTAAACGGAGTTGAATCACGTTCAGTTTCAAGTTCTAGCAGCAAGGGTTCATTCAGGCTAAGAACAGCACTCTTGTGCTATTCTGGCCATACACAGTGCTAAAAGCATTCGTATCTGTTCAAAGGAAGTAAAGTGTATTGGCCTGAAGAGAAGCTCCTGTTTTACTCAGTTTCCAATACTGAGTTGAACTAGATATGCCCCGTTTGTGTAGGAAGCACAGTTCTTTTGTTCTGAGCTACCTCACAGTACTGGCCCTATAGAAAACACAGCAGAGTGCAAGAATGCCCGTTTCTCAAAAGCAGAGTGTTTTCCTTGCATGGCACACTAGGGTTCAATTAAACTTCCTAAACGAGGTTGGATCACGTTCAGTTTCAAGTTCTAGCAGCAAGGGTTCATTCAGGCTAAGAACAGCACTCTTGTGCTATTCTGGCCATACACAGTGCAAATAGCATTCGCTTCTGTTCCCAGCCAGTACAGTGTATTGGTCTGAAGAGTAGCTCCTGTTTTACTTAGTTTCCAATACTAGTTTGAACTAGATATGCCCCGTTTGTGTACGAAGCACAGTTCTTTTGTTCTGAGCTAGCTCACTGTACTGGCCCTGTAGGAAACACAGTAGAGTGCAAGAATACCCGATTCTCAAAAGCAGAGTGTTTTTCTTGCATGGCACACTATGGTTCAATTAAACTTGCTAAACGGAGTTGAATCACATTCCGTTTCAAGTTCTAGCAGCAAGGGTTCATTCAGCCTAAGAACAGCACTCTTGTGCTATTCTGGCCATACACATTGCAAATAGCATTCGCGTCTGTTCCCAGCCAGTACAGTGTATTGGACTGAAGAGAAGCTCCTCTTTTACTCAGGTTCCAATACTGAGATGAACTAGATATGCCCCGTTTGTGTAGGAAGCACAGTTCTTTTTTTCTGATCTTGCTCACTGTACTGGCCCTCTAGGAAACACAGTAGAGTGCAAGAATGCCCGTTTCTCAAAAGCAGAGTGTTTTTCAGCATGGCACACTAGGGTTCAATTAAATTTCCTAAAGGGAGTTGAATCACGTGCAGTTTCAAGTTCTAGCAGCAAGGGTTCATTCAGGCTAAGTACAGCACTCTTGTGCTATTCTGGACATACACAGTGCAAATAGCATTCGCGTCTGTTCCCAGCCAGTACAGAGAATTGGACTGAAGAATAGCTCCTGTTTTACTCAGTTTCCAATACTGAGTTGAACTAGATATGCCCCGTTTGTGTAGGAAGCACAGTTCTTTTGTTCTGAGCTACCTCACAGTACTGGCCCTATAGGAAACACAGCAGAGTGCAAGAATGCCCGTTTCTCAAAAGCAGAGTGTTTTCCTTGCATGGCACACTAGGGTTCAATGAAACTTCCTAAACGGAGTTGAATCACGTTATGTTTCAAGTTCTAGCAGCAAGGGTTCATTCAGGCTAAGAACAGCACTCTTGTGCTTTTCTGGCCATACACAGTGCAAATAGCATTCCCGTCTGTTCCCAGCCAGTACAGTGTATTGGACTGAAGAGTAGCTCCTGTTTTACTCAGTTTCCAATACTGAGTTGAACTAGATATGCCCCGTTTGTGTAGGAAGCACAGTTCTTTTGTTCTGAGCTATCTCACAGTACTGGCCCTAAAGGAAACACAGTAGAGTGCAAGAATGCCCGTTTCTCAAAACCAGAGTGTTTTTCTTGCATGGCACACTAGGGTTCAATTAAAATTCCTAAACGAGTTGAATCATGTTCAGTTTCAAGTTCTAGCAGCAAGGGTTCATTCAGGCTAAGAACAGCACTCTTGTGCTATTCTGGCCATACACAGTGCAAATAGCATTCGCTTCTGTTCCCAGCCAGTACTGTTTACTGGACTGAAGAGAAGCTCCTGTTTTACTCAGTTTCCAATACTGAGTTGAACTAGATATGCCCCGTTTGTGTAGGAAGCACAGTTCTCTCGTTATGAGCAAGCTCACTGTACTGGCCCTATAGGAAACACAGTAGAGTGCAAGAATGCCCGTTTCTCAAAAGCAGAGTGTTTTTCTTGCATGGCACAGTATGGTTCAATTAAACTTGCTAAACGGAGTTGAATCACATTCCGTTTCAAGTTCTAGCAGCAAGGGTTCATTCAGGTTAAGAACAGCCTTCTTGTGCTATTTTGGCCATACACAGTGCAAATAGCATCCGCGTCTGTTCCCAGCCAGTACAGTGTATTGGACTGAAGAGAAGCTCCTGTTTTACTCAGTTTCCAATACTGAGTTGAACTAGATATGCCCCGTTTGTGTAGGAAGCACAGTTCTTTTGTACTGAGCTAGCTCACTGTACTGGACCTATAGGAAACACAATAGAGTGCAAGAATGCCCGTTTCTCAAAAGCAGAGTGTTTTTCTTGCATGGCACACTAGGGTTCAATTAAACTTCCTAAACGGAGTTGAATCACGTTCAGTTTCAAGTTCTAGCAGCAAGGGTTCATTCAGGCTAAGAACAGCACTCTTGTGCTATTCTGGCCATACACAGTACTGAAATCATTCGAGTCTGTTCAAAGGAAGTACAGTGTATTGGACTGAAGAGAAGCTCCTGTTTTACTCAGTTTCCAACACTTAGTTGAACTAGATATGCCCCGTTTGTGTAGGAAGCACAGTTCTTTTGTTCTGAGCTACCTCACAGTACTGGCCCTATGGGAAACACAGCAGAGAGCAAGAATGCCCGTTTCTCAAAAGCAGAGGGTTTTCCTTGCATGGCAGACTAGGGTTCAATTAAAATTAATAAACGAGTTGAATCATGTTCAGTTTCAAGTTCTAGAAACAAGGGTTCATTCAGGCTAAGAACAGCACTCTTGTGTTATTCTGGCCATACACAGTACAAATAGCATCCGCGTCTCTTCCCAGCCAGTACTGTTTACTGGACTGAAGAGAAGCTCCTGTTTTACTCAGTTTCCAATACTGAGTTGAACTAGATATGCCCCGTTTGTGTAGGAAGCACAGTTCTTTTGTTCTGAGCTAGCTCACTGTACTGGCCCTAAAGGAAACACAGTAGAGTGCAAGAATGCCCGTTTCTCAAAAGCAGAGTGTTTTTCTTGCATGGCACACTAGGGTTCAATTAAACTTGCTAAACGGAGTTGAATCACGTTCAGTTTCTAGTTCTAGCAGCAAGGGTTCATTCAGGCTAAGAACAGCACTCTTGTGCTATTCTGGCCATACACAGTGCTAAAAGCATTCGTATCTGTTCAAAGGAAGTACAGTGTATTGGCCTGAAGAGAAGCTCCTGTTTTACTCAGTTTCCAATACTGAGTTGAACTAGATATGCCCCGTTTGTGTAGGAAGCACAGTTCTTTTGTTCTGAGCTACCTCACAGTACTGGCCCTATAGGAAACACAGCAGAGTGCAAGAATGCCTGTTTCTCAAAAGCAGAGTGTTTTCCTTGCATGGCACACTAGGGTTCAATTAAACTTCCTAAACGAGGTTGGATCACGTTCAGTTTCAAGTTCTAGCAGCAAGGGTTCATTCAGGCTAAGAACAGCACTCTTGTGCTATACTGGCCATACACAGTGCAAATAGCATTCGCTTTTGTTCCCAGCCAGTACAGTGTATTGGTCTGAAGAGTAGCTCCTGTTTTACTCAGTTTCCAATACTAGTTTGAACTAGATATGCCCCGTTTGTGTACGAAGCACAGTTCTTTTGTTCTGAGCTAGCTCACTGTACTGGCCCTGTAGGAAACACAGTAGAGTGCAAGAATACCCGATTCTCAAAAGCAGAGTGTTTTTCTTGCATGGCACACTATGGTTCAATTAAACTTGCTAAACAGAGTTGAATCACATTCCGTTTCAAGTTCTAGCAGCAAGGGTTCATTCAGCCTAAGAACAGCACTCTTGTGCTATTCTGGCCATACACAATGCAAATAGCATTCGCGTCTGTTCCCAGCCAGTACAGTGTATTGGACTGAAGAGAAGCTACTCTTTTACTCAGGTTCCAATACTGAGATGAACTAGATATGCCCCGTTTGTGTAGGAAGCACAGTTCTTTTTTTCTGATCTTGCTCACTGTACTGGCCCTCTAGGAAACACAGTAGAGTGCAAGAATGCCCGTTTCTCAAAAGCAGAGTGTTTTTCTTGCATGGCACACTAGGGTTCAATTAAATTTCCTAAAGGGAGTTGAATCACGTGCAGTTTCAAGTTCTAGCAGCAAGGGTTCATTCAGGCTAAGAACAGCACTCTTGTGCTATTCTGGACATACACAGTGCAAATAGCATTCGCGTCTGTTCCCAGCCAGTACAGAGAATTGGACTGAAGAATAGCTCCTGTTTTACTCAGTTTCCAATACTGAGTTGAACTAGATATGCCCCGTTTGTGTAGGCAGCACAGTTCTTTTGTACTGAGCTAGCTCACTGTACTGGACCTATAGGAAACACAGTAGAGTGCAAGAATGCCCGTTTCTCAAAAGCAGAGTGTTTTTCTTGCATGGCACACTAGGGTTCAATTAAACTTCCTAAACGGAGTTGAATCACGTTCAGTTTCAAGTTCTAGCAGCAAGGGTTCATTCAGGCTAAGAACAGCACTCTTGTGGTATTCTGGCCATACACAGTGCAAATAGCATTCGCGTCTGTTCCCAGCCAGTACAGTGTATTGGACTGAAGAGAAGCTCCTGTTTTACTCAGTTTCCAATACTGAGTTGAACTAGATATGCCCCGTTTGTGTAGGAAGCACAGTTCTTTTGTACTGAGCTAGCTCACTGTACTGGACCTATAGGAAACACAGTAGAGTGCAAGAATGCCCGTTTCTCAAAAGCAGAGTGTTTTTCTTGCATGGCACACTAGGGTTCAATTAAACTTCCTAAACGGAGTTGAATCACGTTCAGTTTCAAGTTCTAGCAGTAAGGGTTCATTCAGGCTAAGAACAGAACTCTTGTGATATTCTGGCCATACACAGTGCTAAAAGCATTCGCGTCTGTTCAAGGAAGTACAGTGTATTGGACTGAAGAGAAGCTCCAGTTTTACTCAGTTTCCAACACTTAGTTAAACTATATATGCCCCGTTTGTGTAGGAAGCACAGTTCTTTTGTTCTGAGCTACCTCACAGTACTGGCCCTATGGGAAACACAGCAGAGAGCAAGAATGCCCGTTTCTCAAAAGCAGAGGGTTTTCCTTGCATGGCACACTAGGGTTCAATTAAAATTAATAAACGAGTTGAATCATGTTCAGTTTCAAGTTCTAGAAACAAGGGTTCATTCAGGCTAAGAACTGCACTCTTGTGTTATTCTGGCCATACACAGTACAAATAGCATCCGCGTCTCTTCCCAGCCAGTACTGTTTACTGGACTGAAGAGAAGCTCCTGTTTTACTCAGTTTCCAATACTGAGTTGAACTAGATATGCCCCGTTTGTGTAGGAAGCACAGTTCTCTCGTTCTGAGCTAGCTCACTGTACTGGCCATATAGGAATCACAGTAGAGTGCAAGAATGCCCGTTTCGCAAAAGGAGAGTGTTTTTCTTGCATGGCACAGTATGGTTCAATTAAACTTGCTAAACGGAGTTGAATCACATTCCGTTTCAAGTTCTAGCAGCAAGGGTTCATTCAGGTTAAGAACAGCCTTCTTTTGCTATTTTGGCCATAAGCAGTGCAAATAGCATCCGCGTCTGTTCCCAGCCAGTACAGTGTATTGGACTGAAGAGAAGCTTCTGTTTTACTCAGATTCCAATACTGAGTTGAACTAGATATGCCCCGTTTGTGTAGGAAGCACAGTTCTTTTGTTCTGAGCTAGCTCACTGTACTGGCCCTAAAGGAAACACAGTAGAGTGCAAGAATGCCCGTTTCTCAAAAGCAGAGTGTTCTTTTTCATGGCACACTAGGGTTCAATTAAACTTCCTAAATGAGTTGAATCACGTTCAGTTTCAAGTTCTAGCAGCAAGGGTTCACTCAGGCTAAGAACAGCACTCTTGTGCTATTGTGGCCATACACAGTGCAAATTGCATTCGCGTCTGTTCCCAGCCAGTACAGTGTATTGGACTGAAGAGAAGCTCCTGTTTTACTCAGTTTCCAATACTGAGATGAACTAGATATGTCATGTTTGTGTAGGAAGCACAGTTCTTTGTTCTGAGCTAGCTCACTGTACTGGCCCTCTAGGAAACACAGTAGAGTGCAAGAATGCCCGTTTCTCAAATGCAGAGTGTTTTTCTTACATGGCACACTAGGGTTCAATTATACTTCCTAAATGAGTTGAATCATGTTCAGTTTCAAGTTTTAGCAGCAACGGTTCATTCAGGCTAAAAACAGCACTCTTGTGCTTTTCTGGCCATACACAGTGCAAATAGGATTCCCGTCTGTTCCCAGCCAGTACAGTGTATTGGACTGAAGAGAAGCTCCTGTTTTACTCAGTTTCCAATACTGAGTTGAACTAGATATGCCCCGTTTGTGTAGGAAGCACAGTTCTTTTGTTCTGAGCTATCTCACAGTACTGGCCCTAAAGGAAACACAGTAGAGTGCAAGAATGCCCGTTTCTCAAAAGCAGAGTGTTCTTCTTCATGGCACACTAGGGTTCAATTAATCTTCCTAAACGGAGTTGAATCACGTTCAGTTTCAAGTTCTAGCAGCAAGGGTTCATTCAGGCTAAGAACAGCACTCTTGTGCTATTCTGGCCATACACAGTGCTAAAAGCATTCGCGTCTGTTCAAAGGAAGTACAGTGTATTGGACTGAAGAGAAGCTCCTGTTTTACTCAGTTTCCAACACTTAGTTGAACTAGATATGCCCCGTTTGTGTAGGAAGCACAGTTCTTTTGTTCTGAGCTACCTCACAGTACTGGCCCTATGGGAAACACAGCAGAGAACAAGAATGCCCGTTTCTCAAAAGCAGAGGGTTTTCCTTGCATGGCACACTAGGGTTCAATTAAAATTAATAAACGAGTTGAATCATGTTCAGTTTCAAGTTCTAGAAACAAGGGTTCATTCAGGCTAAGAACAGCACTCTTGTGCTATTCTGGCCATACACAGTACAAATAGCATTCACGTCTGTTCCCAGGCAGTACAGTGTATTGGACTGAAGAGAAGCTCCTGTTTTATTCATTTTCCAATAGTGAGTTGAACTAGATATGCCCCGTTTGTGTAGGAAGGACAGTTCTTTTGTTCTGATCTAGCTCACTGTACTGGCCCTCTAGGAAACACAGTAGAGTGCAAGAATGCCCGTTTCTCAAAAGTAGAGTGTTTTTCTTGCATGGCACACTAGGGTTCAATTAAATTTCCTAAAGGGAGTTGAATCACGTGCAGTTTCAAGTTCTAGCAGCAAGGGTTCATTCAGGCTAAGAACAGCACTCTTGTGCTATTCTGGACATACACAGTGCAAATAGCATTCGCGTCTGTTCCCAGCCAGTACAGAGAATTGGACTGAAGAATAGCTCCTGTTTTACTCAGTTTCCAATACTGAGTTGAACTAGATATGCCCCGTTTGTGTAGGAAGCACAGTTCTTTTGTTCTGAGCTACCTCACAGTACTGGCCCTATAGGAAACACAGCAGAGTGCAAGAATGCCCGTTTCTCAAAAGCAGAGTGTTTTCCTTGCATGGCACACTAGGGTTCAATGAAACTTCCTAAACGGAGTTGAATCACGTTATGTTTCAAGTTCTAGCAGCAAGGGTTCATTCAGGCTAAGAACAGCACTCTTGTGCTTTTTTGGCCATACACAGTGCAAATAGCATTCGCGTCTGTTCCCCGCCAGTACAGTGTATTGCACTGAAGAGAAGCTCCTGTTTTACTCAGTTTCCAATACTAGGTTGAACTAGATATGCCCTGTTTGTGTAGGAGGCACAGTTCTTTTGTTCGGAGCTAGCTCACTGTACTGGCCCAATGGGAAAACAGTAGAGTGCAAGAATGCCCATTTCTCAAAAGCAGAGTGTTTTCCTTGCATGGCACACTAGGGTTCAATTAAACTTCCTAAACGGAGTTGAATCATGTTCAGTTTCAGGTTCTAGCAGCAAGGGTTCATTCAGGCTAAGAACAGCACTCTTGTGCTATTCTGGCCATACACATTGCAAATAGCATTCGCTTATGTTCCCAGCCAGTACAGTGTATTGGCCTGAAGAGTAGCTCCTGTTTTACTGAGTGTCCAATACTAGGTTGAACTAGATATGCCCCGTTTGTGTACGAAGCACAGTCTTTTTTTCTGTGCTAGCTCACTGTACTGGCCCTGTAGGAATCACAGTAGAGTGCAAGAATGCCCGTTTTTCAAAAGCAGAGTGTTTTTCTTGCATGGCACACTAGGGTTCAATTAAACTTCCTAAACGGAGTTGAATCATGTTCAGTTTCAAGTTCTAGCAGCAAGGGTTCATTCAGGCTAAGAACAGCACTCTTGTGCTATTCTGGCCATACACAGTGCAAATAGCATTTGCGTCTGTTCCCAGCCAGTACAGTGTATTGGACTGAAGAGAAGCTCCTGTTTTACTCAGTTTCCAATACTGAGATGATCTAGATATGTCATGTTTGTGTAGGAAGCACAGTTCTTTGTTCTGAGCTAGCTCACTGTACTGGCCCTCTAGGAAACACAGTAGAGTGCAAGAATGCCCGTTTCTCAAATGCAGAGTGTTTTTCTTGCATGGCACACTAGGGTTCAATTAAACTTCCTAAATGAGTTGAATCATGTTCAGTTTCAAGTTCTAGCAGCAAGGGTTCATTCAGGCTAAGAACAGCACTCTTGTGCTTTTCTGGCCATACACAGTGCAAATAGCATTCCCGTCTGTTCCCAGCCAGTACAGTGTATTGGACTGAAGAGAAGCTCCTGTTTTACTCAGTTTCCAATACTGAGTTGAACTAGATATGCCCTGTTTGTGTAGGAAGCACAGTTCTTTTGTTCTGAGCTATCTCACAGTATTGGCCCTAAAGGAAACACAGTAGAGTGCAAGAATGCCCGTTTCTCAAAACCAGAGTGTTTTTCTTGCATGGCACACTAGGGTTCAATTAAAATTCCAAAACGAGTTGAATCATGTTCAGTTTCAAGTTCTAGAAACAAGGGTTCATTCAGGCTAAGAACAGCACTCTTGTGCTATTCTGGCCATACACAGTGCAAATAGCATTCGCGTCTGTTCCCAGCCAGTACTGTTTACTGGACTGAAGAGAAGCTCCTGTTTTACTCAGTTTCCAATACTGAGTTGAACTAGATATGCCCCGTTTGTGTAGGAAGCACAGTTCTCTCGTTCTGAGCTAGCTCACTGTACTGGCCCTATAGGAAACACAGTAGAGTACAAGAATGCCCGTTTCTCAAAAGCAGAGTGTTTTTCTTGCATGGCACAGTATGGTTCAATTAAACTTGCTAAACGGAGTTGAATCACATTCCGTTTCAAGTTCTAGGAGCAAGGGTTCATTGAGGTTAAGAACAGCCTTCTTGTGCTATTTTGGCCATACGCAGTGCAAATAGCATCCGCGTCTGTTCCCAACCAGTACAGTGTATTGGACTGAAGAGAAGCTCCTGTTTTACTCAGTTTCCAATACCGAGTTGAACTAGATATGCCCTGTTTGTGTAGGAAGCACACTTCTTTTGTTCTGAGCTAGCTCACTGTACTGGCCCTATAGGAAACATAGTAGATGAAAGAATGCCCTTTTCTCAAAAGCAGACTGTTTTTCTTGCATGGCACACTAGGGTTCAATTAAACTTCCTAAATGGATTTGAATCACTTTCAGTTTCAAGTTCAAGCATAAAGTGTTCATTCAGGCTAAGAACAGCAGTCTTGTGCTATTCTGGCCATACACAGTGCAAATAGCATTCGCGTCTGTTCCCAGCCAGTACAGTGTATTGGCCTGAAGAGAAGCTCCTGTTTTACTCAGTTTCCAATACTGAGATGAACTAGATATGCCCCGTTTGTGTAGGAAGCACAGTTCTTTATTTCTGAGCTAGCTCACTGTACTGGCCCTCTAGGAAACACAGTAGAGTGCAAGAATGCCCGTTTCTCAAAAGCAGAGTGTTTTTCTTGCATGGCACACTAGGGTTCAATTAAACTTCCTAAAGGAAATTGAATCACGTTCAGTTTCTAGTTCTAGCAGCAAGGGTTCATTCAGGCTAAGAACAGCACTCTTGTGCTATTCTGGCCTTACACAGTGCAAATAGCATTCCTTCTGTACCCAGCCAGTACAGTGTATTGGACTGAAGAGTATCTCCTGTTTTACTCAGTTTCCAATACTAGGTTGAACTAGATATGCCCCGTTTGTGTACGAAGCACAGTTCTTTTGTTCTGTGCTAGCTCACTGTACTGGCCCTATAGGAAACACAGTAGAGTGCAAAATGCCCGTTTCTCAAAAGCAGAGTGTTTTCCTTGCATGGCACACTAGGGTTCAAATAAACTTCCTAAACGGAGTTGAATCTCATTCCGTTTCATGTTCTAGCAGCAAGGGTTCATTCAGGCTAAGAACAGCACTCTTGTGCTATTCTGGCCATACACAGTGCAAATAGCATTCGCGTCTGTTCCCAGCCAGTACTGTTTAGTGGACTGAAGAGAAGCTCCTGTTTTACTCAGTTTCCAATACTGAGTTGAACTAGATATGCTCCGTTTGTGTAGGAAGCACAGTTCTCTTGTTCTGAGCTAGCTCACTGTACTGGCCCTATAGGAAACACAGTAGAGTGCAAGAATGCCCGTTTCTCAAAAGCAGAGTGTTTTTCTTCATGGCACACTAGGGTTCAATTAAACTTGCTAAACGGAGTTGAATCACATTCCGTTTCAAGTTCTAGCAGCAAGGGTTCATTCAGGTTAAGAACAGCCTTCTTGTGCTATTTTGGCCATAAGCAGTGCAAATAGCATCCGCGTCTGTTCCCAGCCAGTACAGTGTATTAGACTGAAGAGAAGCTCCTGTTTTACTCAGTTTCCAATACTGAGTTGAACTAGATATGCCCCGTTTGTGTAGGAAGCACAGTTCTTTTGTTCTGAGCTAGCTCACTGTACTGGCCGTATAGGAAACACAGTAGAGTGCAAGAATGCCTATTTGTCAAAAGCAGAGTGTTTTCCTTGCATGGCACACTAGGGTTCAATTAAACTTCCTAAACGGAGTTGAATCACGTTCAGTTTCAATTTCTAGCAGCAAGGGTTCATTCAGGCTAAGAACAGCACTCTTGTGCTATTCTGGCCATACACAGTGCAAATAGCATTCGCGTCTGTTCCCAGCCAGTACAGTGTATTGGACTGAAGAGAAGCTCCTGTTTTACTCAGTTTCCAATACTGAGTTGAACTAGATATGCCCCGTTTGTGTAGGAAACACAGTTCTATTGTTCTGAGCTAGCTCACTGTGCTGGCCCTATAGGAAACACAGTAGAGTGCAAGAATGCCTGTTTCTCAAAAGCAGAGTGTTTTTCTTGCATGGCACACTAGGGTTCAATTAAACTTCCTAAATGGAGTTGAATCACGTTCAGTTTCAAGTTCTAGCAGCAAGGGTTCATTCAGGCTAAGAACAGCACTCTTGTGCTATTCTGGCCATACACAGTGCAAATAGCATTCGCGTCTGTTATCAGCCAGTACAGTGTATTGGCCTGAAGAGGAGCTCCTGTTTTACTCAGTTTCCAATACTGAGTTGAACTAGATATGTCCCGTTTGTGTAGTAAGCACAGTTCTTTTTTTCTGAGCTAGCTCACTGTACTGGCCCTCTAGGAAACACAGTAGAGTGCAAGAATGCCGGTTTCTCAAAAGCAGAGTGTTTTTCTTGCATGGCACCTAGTGTTCAATTAAACTTCATAAACGACTTCAATCATGTTCAGTTTCAAGTTCTAGCAGCAAGGGTCATTCAGGCTAAGAACAGCACTCTTGTGCTATTCTGGCCATACACAGTGCAAATAGCATTCGCGTCTGTTCCCAGCCAGTACAGTGTATTGGACTGAAGAGAAGCTATTCTTTTAATCAGTTTCCAATATTGAGTTGAACTAGATATGCCCCGTTTGTGTAGGAAGCACAGTTCTTTTGTTCTGAGATAGCTCACTGTACCGGCCCTATAGGAAACACAGTAGAGTGCAAGAATGCCCATTTCTCAAAAGCAGAGTCTTTTCCTTGCATGGCACACTAGGGTTCAATTAAACTTCCTAAACGGAGTTGAATCATGTTCAGTTTCAAGTTCTAGCAGGAAGGCGTCATTCAGGCTAAGAACAGCACTCTTGAGGTATTCTGGCCATACACAGTGCAAATAGCATTCGCTTCTGTTCCCAGCCAGTACAGTGTATTGGACTGAAGAGTAGCTCCTGTTTTACTCAGTTTCCAATACTAGGTTGAACTAGATATGCCCCGTTTGCCTACGAAGCACAGTTCTTTGTTCTGTGCTAGATCACTGTACTGGCCCTATAGGAAACACAGTAGAGTGCAAGAATGCCCGTTTTCAAAAGCAGAGAGTTTTTCTTGCATGGCACACTAGGGTTCAATTAAACTTCCTAATCGGAGTTGAATCACATTCAGTTTCAAGTTCTAGCAGCAAGGGTTCATTCAGGCTAAGAACAGCACTCTTGTGCTATTCTGGCCATACACAGTGCAAATAGCATTCGCGTCTGTTCCCAGCCAGTACAGTATATTGGCCTGAAGAGAAGCTCCTGTTTTACTCAGTTTCCAATACTGAATTGAACTAGATATGCCCCGTTTGTGTAGGAAGCACAGTTCTTTTGTTCTGAGCTAGCTCACTGTATTGGCCCTATAGGAAACACAGTAGAGTGCAAGAATGCCCGTTTCTCAAAAGCAGAGTGTTTTCCTTGCATGGCATACTAAGGTTCAAATAAACTTCCTAAAGGGAGTTGAATCACGTTCCGTTTCAAGTTCTAGCAGCAAGGGTTCATTCAGGCTAAGAACAGCACTCTTGTGCTATTCTGGCCATACACAGTGCAAATAGCATTCGCGTCTGTTCCCAGCCAGTACAGTTTACTGGCCTGAAGAGAAGCTCCTGTTTTACTCAGTTTCCAATACTGAGTTGAACTAGATATGCCCCGTTTGTGTAGGAAGCACAGTTCTCTTGTTCTGAGCTAGCTCACTGTACTGGCCCTTAGGAAACAGAGCAGAATGCAAGAATGCCCGTTTCTCAAAAGCAGAGTGTTTTTCTTGCATGGCACAGTATGGTTCAATTAAACTTGCTAAACGGAGTTGAATCACATTCCGTTTCAAGTTCTAGCAGCAATGGTTCATTCAGGCTAAGAACAGCACTCTTGTGCTATTCTGGCTATACACAGTTCATATAGCATTCCCGTGTGTTCCCAGCCAGTACAGTGTATTGGACTGAAGAGAAGCCCCTGTTTTACTCAGTTTCCAATACATGAGTTGAACTAGATATGCCCCGTTTGTGTAGGAAGCACACTTCTTTTGTTCTGAGCTAGCTCACAGTACTGGCCCTAAAGGAAACACAGTAGAGTGCAAGAATGCCCGTTTCTCAAAAGCAGAGTGTTTTTCTTGCATGGCACACTAGGGTTCAATTAAACTTCCTAAAAGGAGTTGAATCACGTTCAGTTTTAAGTTCTAGCAGCAAGGGTTCATTCAGGCTAAGAACAGCACTCTTGTGCTATTCTGGCCATACACAGTGCAAATAGCATTGGCGTCTGTTCCCAGCCAGTACAGTGTATTGGCCTGAAGAGAAGCTCCTGTTTTACTCAGTTTCCAATACTGAGTTGAACTAGATATGCCCCGTTTGTGTAGGAAGCACAGTTCTTTTGTTCTGAGCTAGCTCACTGTACTGGCCCTATAGGAAACAGAGCAGAGTGCAAGAATGCCCGTTTCTCAAAAGCAGAGTGTTTTCCTTGCATGGCATACTAAGGTTCAAATAAACTTCCTAAAGGGAGTTGAATCATGTTCCCTTTCAAGTTCTAGCAGCAAGGGTTCATTCAGGCTAAGAACAGCACTCTTGTGCTATTCTGGCCATACACAGTGCAAATAGCATTCGCGTCTGTTCCCAGCTAGTACAGTTTACTGGCCTGAAGAGAAGCTCCTGTTTTACTCAGTTTCCAATACTGAGTTGAACTAGATATGCCCCGTTTGTGTAGGAAGCACAGTTCTCTTGTTCTGAGCTAGCTCACTGTACTGGCCCTATAGGAAACAGAGCAGAGTGCAAGAATGCCCGTTTCTCAAAAGCAGAGTGTTTTTGTTGCATGGCACAGTATGGTTCAATAAAACTTGCTAAACGGAGTTGAATCACATTCCGTTTCAAGTTCTAGCAGCAAGGGTTCATTCAGGCTTAGAACAGCACTCTTGTGCTATTCTGGCCATACACAGTGCAAATAGCATTCGCGTCTGTTCCCAGCCAGTACAGTGTATTGGACTGAAGAGGAGCTCCTGTTTTACTCAGTTTCCAATACTGAGTTGAACTAGATATGCCCCGTTTGTGTAGGAAGCACAGTTCTTTTGTTCTGAGCTAGCTCACTGTACTGGCCCTATAGGAAACACAGTACAGTGCATGAATGCCCGTTTCTCAAAAGCAGAGTGTTTTTCTTGCATGGCACACTAGGGTTCAATTAAACTTCCTAAAAGGAGTTGAATCACGTTCCGTTTCAAGTTCTAGCAGCAAGGGTTCATTCAGGCTAAGAACAGCACTCTTGTGCTATTCTGGCCATACACAGTGCAAATAGCATTCACGTATGTTACCAGCCAGTACAGTGTATTGGCCTGAAGAGAAGCTCCTGTTTTACTCAGTTTCCAATACTGAGTTGAACTAGATATGCCCCGTTTGTGTAGGAAGCACAGTCTTTTGTTCTGTGCTAGCTCACTGTACTGGCCCTATAGGAAACACAGTAGAGTGCCAGAATGCCCGTTTCTCAAAAGCAGAGTGTTTTTCTTGCATGGCACCCTACGGTTCAATTAAACTTCCTAAACTGAGTTGAATCACGTTCAGTTTCAAGTTCTAGCAGCAAGGGTTCATTCAGGCTAAGAACAGCACTCTTGTGCTATTCTGGCCATACACAGTGCAAATAGCATTTGCGTCTGTTCCCAGCCAGTACAGTGTATTGGACTGAAGAGAAGCTCCTGTTTTACTCAGTTTCCAATACTGAGATGATCTAGATATGTCATGTTTGTGTAGGAAGCACAGTATTTTGTTCTGAGCTAGCTCACTGTACTGGCCCTCTAGGAAACACAGTAGAGTGCAAGAATGCCCGTTTCTCAAATGCAGAGTGTTTTTCTTGCATGGCACACTAGGGTTCAATTAAACTTCCTAAATGAGTTGAATCATGTTCAGTTTCAAGTTCTAGCAGCAAGGGTTCATTCAGGCTAAGAACAGCACTCTTGTGCTTTTCTGGCCATACACAGTGCAAATAGCATTCCCGTCTGTTCCCAGCCAGTACAGTGTATTGGACTGTAGAGAAGCTCCTGTTTTACTCAGTTTCCAATACTGAGTTGAACTAGATATGCCCTGTTTGTGTAGGAAGCACAGTTCTTTTGTTCTGAGCTATCTCACAGTACTGGCCCTAAAGGAAACACAGTAGAGTGCAAGAATGCCCATTTCTCAAAACCAGAGTGTTTTTCTTGCATGGCACACTAGGGTTCAATTAAAATTCCAAAACGAGTTGAATCATGTTCAGTTTCAAGTTCTAGAAACAAGGGTTCATTCAGGCTAAGAACAGCACTCTTGTGCTATTCTGGCCATACACAGTGCAAATAGCATTCGCGTCTGTTCCCAGCCAGTACTGTTTACTGGACTGAAGAGAAGCTCCTGTTTTACTCAGTTTCCAATACTGAGTTGAACTAGATATGCCCCGTTTGTGTAGGAAGCACAGTTCTCTCGTTCTGAGGTAGCTCACTGTACTGGCCCTATAGGAAACACAGTAGAGTGCAAGAATGCCCGTTTCTCAAAAGCAGAGTGTTTTTCTTGCATGGCACAGTGTGGTTCAATTAAACTTGCTAAACGGAGTTGAATCACATTCCGTTTCAAGTTCTAGGAGCAAGGGTTCATTCAGGTTAAGAACAGCCTTCTTGTGCTATTTTGGCCATACGCAGTGCAAATAGCCTCCGCGTCTGTTCCCAACCAGTACAGTGTATTGGACTGAAGAGAAGCTCCTGTTTTACTCAGTTTCCAATACCGAGTTGAACTAGATATGCCCCGTTTGTGTAGGAAGCACACTTCTTTTGTTCTGAGCTAGCTCACTGTACTGGCCCTATAGGAAACATAGTAGACGAAAGAATGCCCTTTTCTCAAAAGCAGACTGTTTTTCTTGCATGGCACACTAGGGTTCAATTAAACTTCCTAAATGGATTTGAATCACTTTCAGTTTCAAGTTCAAGCATAAAGTGTTCATTCAGGCTAAGAACAGCAGTCTTGTGCTATTCTGGCCATACACAGTGCAAATAGCATTCGCGTCTGTTCCCAGCCAGTACAGTGTATTGGCCTGAAGAGAAGCTCCTGTTTTACTCAGTTTCCAATACTGAGATGAACTAGATATGCCCCGTTTGTGTAGGAAGCACAGTTCTTTTTTTCTGAGCTAGTTCACTGTACTGGCCCTCTAGGAAACACAGTAGAGTGCAAGAATGCCCGTTTCTCAAAAGCAGAGTGTTTTTCTTGCATGGCACACTAGGGTTCAATTAAACTTCCTAAAGGAAATTGAATCACGTTCAGTTTCTAGTTCTAGCAGCAAGGGTTCATTCAGGCTAAGAACAGCACTCTTGTGCTATTCTGGCCTTACACAGTGCAAATAGCATTCCTTCTGTACCCACCCAGTACAGTGTATTGGACTGAAGAAGATCTCCTGTTTTACTCAGTTTCCAATACTAGGTTGAACTAGATATGCCCCGTTTGTGTACGAAGCACAGTTCTTTTGTTCTGTGCTAGCTCACTGTACTGGCCCTATAGGAAACACAGTAGAGTGCAAGAATGCCCGTTTCTCAAAAGCAGAGTGTTTTTCTTCATGGCACACTAGGGTTCAATTAAACTTGCTAAACGGAGTTGAATCACATTCCGTTTCAAGTTCTAGCAGCAAGGGTTCATTCAGGTTAAGAACAGCCTTCTTGTGCTATTTTGGCCATAAGCAGTGCAAATAGCATCCGCGTCTGTTCCCAGCCAGTACAGTGTATTGGACTGAAGAGAAGCTCCTGTTTTACTCAGTTTCCAATACTGAGTTGAACTAGATATGCCCCGTTTGTGTAGGAAGCACAGTTCTTTTGTTCTGAGCTAGCTCACTGTACTGGCCGTATAGGAAACACAGTAGAGTGCAAGAATGCCTATTTGTCAAAAGCAGAGTGTTTTCCTTGCATGGCACACTAGGGTTCAATTAAACTTCCTAAACGGAGTTGAATCACGTTCAGTTTCAAGTTCTAGCAGCAAGGGTTCATTCAGGCTAAGAACAGCACTCTTGTGCTATTCTGGCCATACACAGTGCAAATAGCATTCGCGTCTGTTATCAGCCAGTACAGTGTATTGGCCTGAAGAGGAGCTCCTGTTTTACTCAGTTTCCAATACTGAGTTGAACTAGATATGCCCCGTTTGTGTAGTAAGCACAGTTCGTTTTTTCTGAGCTAGCTCACTGTACTGGCCCTCTAGGAAACACAGTAGAGTGCAAGAATGCCGGTTTCTCAAAAGCAGAGTGTTTTTCTTGCATGGCACCTAGTGTTCAATTAAACTTCATAAACGACTTCAATCATGTTCAGTTTCAAGTTCTAGCAGCAAGGGTCATTCAGGCTAAGAACAGCGCTCTTGTGCTATTCTGGCCATACACAGTGCAAATAGCATTCGCGTCTGTTCCCAGCCAGTACAGTGTATTGGACTGAAGAGAAGCTACTCTTTTAATCAGTTTCCAATATTGAGTTGAACTAGATATGCCCCGTTTGTGTAGGAAGCACAGTTCTTTTGTTCTGAGATAGCTCACTGTACCGGCCCTATAGGACACACAGTAGAGTGCAAGAATGCCCATTTCTCAAAAGCAGAGTCTTTTCCTTGCATGGCACACTAGGGTTCAATTAAACTTCCTAAACGGAGTTGAATCATGTTCAGTTTCAAGTTCTAGCAGGAAGGCGTCATTCAGGCTAAGAGCAGCACTCTTGAGGTATTCTGGCCATACACAGTGCAAATAGCATTCGCTTCTGTTCCCAGCCAGTACAGTGTATTGGACTGAAGAGTAGCTCCTGTTTTACTCAGTTTCCAATACTAGGTTGAACTAGATATGCCCCGTTTGCCTACGAAGCACAGTTCTTTGTTCTGTGCTAGATCACTGTACTGGCCCTTTAGGAAACACAGTAGAGTGCAAGAATGCCCGTTTCTCAAAAGCAGAGAGTTTTTCTTGCATGGCACACTAGGGTTCAATTAAACTTCCTAATCGGAGTTGAATCACATTCAGTTTCAAGTTCTAGCAGCAAGGGTTCATTCAGTCTAAGAACAGCACTCTTGTGCTATTCTGGCCATACACAGTGCAAATAGCATTCGCGTCTGTTCCCAGCCAGTACAGTATATTGGCCTGAAGAGAAGCTCAAGTTTTACTCAGTTTCCAATACTGAATTGAACTAGATATGCCCCGTTTGTGTAGGAAGCACAGTTCTTTTGTTCTGAGCTAGCTCACTGTATTGGCCCTATAGGAAACACAGTAGAGTGCAAGAATGCCCGTTTCTCAAAAGCAGAGTGTTTTCCTTGCATGGCATACTAAGGTTCAAATAAACTTCCTAAAGGGAGTTGAATCACGTTCCGTTTCAAGTTCTAGCAGCAAGGGTTCATTCAGGCTAAGAACAGCACTCTTGTGCTATTCTGGCCATACACAGTGCAAATAGCATTCGCGTCTGTTCCCAGCCAGTACAGTTTACTGGCCTGAAGAGAAGCTCCTGTTTTACTCAGTTTCCAATACTGAGTTGAACTAGATATGCCCCGTTTGTGTAGGAAGCACAGTTCTCTTGTTCTGAGCTAGCTCACTGTACTGCCCCTTAGGAAACAGAGCAGAATGCAAGAATGCCCGTTTCTAAAAAGCAGAGTGTTTTTCTTGCATGGCACAGTATGGTTCAATTAAACTTGCTAAACGGAGTTGAATCACATTCCGTTTCAAGTTCTAGCAGCAATGGTTCATTCAGGCTAAGAACAGCACTCTTGTGCTATTCTGGCTATACACAGTTCAAATAGCATTCCCCTGTGTTCCCAGCCAGTACAGTGTATTGGACTGAAGAGAAGCCCCTGTTTTACTCAGTTTCCAATACATGAGTTGAACTAGATATGCCCCGTTTGTGTAGGAAGCACACTTCTTTTGTTCTGAGCTAGCTCACAGTACTGGCCCTAAAGGAAACACAGTAGAGTGCAAGAATGCCCGTTTCTCAAAAGCAGAGTGTTTTTCTTGCATGGCACACTAGGGTTCAATTAAACTTCCTAAAAGGAGTTGAATCACGTTCAGTTTTAAGTTCTAGCAGCAAGGGTTCATTCAGGCTAAGAACAGCACTCTTGTGCTATTCTGGCCATACACAGTGCAAATAGCATTCGCGTCTGTTCCCAGCCAGTACAGTGTATTGGCCTGAAGAGAAGCTCCTGTTTTACTCAGTTTCCAATACTGAGTTGAACTAGATATGCCCCGTTTGTGTAGGAAGCACAGTTCTTTTGTTCTGAGCTAGCTCACTGTACTGGCCCTATAGGAAACACAGTGGAGTTAAGAATGCCGGTTTCTCAAAAGCAGAGTGTTTTTCTTGCATGGCACACTAGGGTTCAATTAAACTTCCTAAACGAGTTGAATCATGTTCTGTTTCAAGTTCTAGCAGCAAGGGTTCATTCAAGTTAATAACAGCACTCTTGTGGAATTCTGGCCATACACAGTGCAAATAGCATTCGCGTATGTTCCCAGCCAGTACAGTGTATTGGACTGAAGAGAAGCTCCTGTTTTACTAAGTTTCCAATACTGAGTTGAACTAGATATGCCCCGTTGGTGTAGAAAGCACAGTTCTTTTGTTCTGAGCTAGCTCACCGTACTGGCACTATAGGAAACACAGTAGAGTGCAAGAATGCCGGTTTCTCAAAAGCAGAGTGTTTTTCTTGCATGGCACACTAGGGTTCAATTAAACTTGCTAAACGGAGTTGAATCACATTCCGTTTCAAGTTCTAGCAGCAAGGGTTCATTCAGGCTAAGAACAGCACTCTTGTGCTATTCTGGCCATACACAGTGCAAATAGCATTCGCGTCTGTTCCCAGCCAGTACAGTGTATTGGCCTGAAGATAAGCTCCTGTTTTACTCAGTTTCCAATACTGAGTTGAACTAGATATGCCCCGTTTGTGTAGGAAGCACAGTTCTTTTGTTCTGAGCTAGCTCACTGTACTGGCCCTATAGGAAACAGAGCAGAGTGCAAGAATGCCCGTTTCTCAAATGCAGAGTGTTTTCCTTGCATGGCATACTAAGGTTCAAATAAACTTCCTAAAGGGAGTTGAATCATGTTCCGTTTCAAGTTCTAGCAGCAAGGGTTCATTCAGGCTAAGAACAGCACTCTTGTGCTATTCTGGCCATACACAGTGCAAATAGCATTCGCGTCTGTTCCCAGCCAGTACAGTTTACTGGCCTGAAGAGAAGCTCCTGTTTTACTCAGTTTCCAATACTGAGTTGAACTAGATATGCCCCGTTTGTGTAGGAAGCACAGTTCTCTTGTTCTGAGCTAGCTCACTGTACTGGCCCTATAGGAAACAGAGCAGAGTGCAAGAATGCCCGTTTCTCAAAAGCAGAGTGTTTTTGTTGCATGGCACAGTATGCTTCAATAAAACTTGCTAAACGGAGTTGAATCACATTCCGTTTCAAGTTCTAGCAGCAAGGGTTCATTCAGGCTAAGAACAGCACTCTTGTGCTATTCTGGCCATACACAGTGCAAATAGCATTCGCGTCTGTTCCCAGCCAGTACAGTGTATTGGACTGAAGAGGAGCTCCTGTTTTACTCAGTTTCCAATACTGAGTTGAACTAGATATGCCCCGTTTGTGTAGGAAGCACAGTTCTTTTGTTCTGAGCTAGCTCACTGTACTGGCCCTATAGGAAACACAGTACAGTGCATGAATGCCCGTTTCTCAAAAGCAGAGTGTTTTTCTTGCATGGCACACTAGGGTTCAATTAAACTTCCTAAATGGAGTTGAATCACGTTCAGTTTTAAGTTCTAGCAGCAAGGGTTCATTCAGGCTAAGAACAGCACTCTTGTGCTATTCTGGCCATACACAGTGCAAATAGCATTCACGTATGTTACCAGCCAGTACAGTGTATTGGCCTGAAGAGAAGCTCCTGTTTTACTCAGTTTCCAATACTGAGTTGAACTAGATATGCCCCGTTTGTGTAGGAAGCACAGTCTTTTGTTCTGTGCTAGCTCACTGTACTGGCCCTATAGGAAACACAGTAGAGTGCAAGAATGCCCGTTTCTCAAAAGCAGAGTGTTTTTCTTGCATGGCACCCTACGGTTCAATTAAACTTCCTAAACTGAGTTGAATCACGTTCCGTTTCAAGTTCTAGCAGCAAGGGTTCATTCAGGCTAAGAACAGTACTCTTGTGCTATTCTGGCCATACACAGTGCAAATAGCATTCGCGTCTGTTCCCAGCCAGTACAGTGTATTGGACTGAAGAGAAGCTCCTGTTTTACTCAGTTTCCAATACTGAGTTGAACTAGATATGCCCCTTTTGTGTAGGAAGCACACTTCTTTTGTTCTGAGCTAGCTCACTGTACTGGCCCTATAGGAAACATAGTAGACGAAAGAATGCCCTTTTCTCAAAAGCAGACTGTTTTTCTTGCATGGCACACTAGGGTTCAATTAAACTTCCTAAATGGATTTGAATCACTTTCAGTTTCAAGTTCAAGCATAAAGTGTTCATTCAGGCTAAGAACAGCAGTCTTGTGCTATTCTGGCCATACACAGTGCAAATAGCATTCGCGTCTGTTCCCAGCCAGTACAGTGTATTGGCCTGAAGAGAAGCTCCTGTTTTACTCAGTTTCCAATACTGAGATGAACTAGATATGCCCCGTTTGTGTAGGAAGCACAGTTCTTTTTTTCTGAGCTAGTTCACTGTACTGGCCCTCTAGGAAACACAGTAGAGTGCAAGAATGCCCGTTTCTCAAAAGCAGAGTGTTTTTCTTGCATGGCACACTAGGGTTCAATTAAACTTCCTAAAGGAAATTGAATCACGTTCAGTTTCTAGTTCTAGCAGCAAGGGTTCATTCAGGCTAAGAACAGCACTCTTGTGCTATTCTGGCCTTACACAGTGCAAATAGCATTCCTTCTGTACCCACCCAGTACAGTGTATTGGACTGAAGAAGATCTCCTGTTTTACTCAGTTTCCAATACTAGGTTGAACTAGATATGCCCCGTTTGTGTACGAAGCACAGTTCTTTTGTTCTGTGCTAGCTCACTGTACTGGCCCTATAGGAAACACAGTAGAGTGCAAGAATGCCCGTTTCTCAAAAGCAGAGTGTTTTTCTTCATGGCACACTAGGGTTCAATTAAACTTGCTAAACGGAGTTGAATCACATTCCGTTTCAAGTTCTAGCAGCAAGGGTTCATTCAGGTTAAGAACAGCCTTCTTGTGCTATTTTGGCCATAAGCAGTGCAAATAGCATCCGCGTCTGTTCCCAGCCAGTACAGTGTATTGGACTGAAGAGAAGCTCCTGTTTTACTCAGTTTCCAATACTGAGTTGAACTAGATATGCCCCGTTTGTGTAGGAAGCACAGTTCTTTTGTTCTGAGCTAGCTCACTGTACTGGCCGTATAGGAAACACAGTAGAGTGCAAGAATGCCTATTTGTCAAAAGCAGAGTGTTTTCCTTGCATGGCACACTAGGGTTCAATTAAACTTCCTAAACGGAGTTGAATCACGTTCAGTTTCAAGTTCTAGCAGCAAGGGTTCATTCAGGCTAAGAACAGCACTCTTGTGCTATTCTGGCCATACACAGTGCAAATAGCATTCGCGTCTGTTATCAGCCAGTACAGTGTATTGGCCTGAAGAGGAGCTCCTGTTTTACTCAGTTTCCAATACTGAGTTGAACTAGATATGCCCCGTTTGTGTAGTAAGCACAGTTCGTTTTTTCTGAGCTAGCTCACTGTACTGGCCCTCTAGGAAACACAGTAGAGTGCAAGAATGCCGGTTTCTCAAAAGCAGAGTGTTTTTCTTGCATGGCACCTAGTGTTCAATTAAACTTCATAAACGACTTCAATCATGTTCAGTTTCAAGTTCTAGCAGCAAGGGTCATTCAGGCTAAGAACAGCGCTCTTGTGCTATTCTGGCCATACACAGTGCAAATAGCATTCGCGTCTGTTCCCAGCCAGTACAGTGTATTGGACTGAAGAGAAGCTACTCTTTTAATCAGTTTCCAATATTGAGTTGAACTAGATATGCCCCGTTTGTGTAGGAAGCACAGTTCTTTTGTTCTGAGATAGCTCACTGTACCGGCCCTATAGGACACACAGTAGAGTGCAAGAATGCCCATTTCTCAAAAGCAGAGTCTTTTCCTTGCATGGCACACTAGGGTTCAATTAAACTTCCTAAACGGAGTTGAATCATGTTCAGTTTCAAGTTCTAGCAGGAAGGCGTCATTCAGGCTAAGAGCAGCACTCTTGAGGTATTCTGGCCATACACAGTGCAAATAGCATTCGCTTCTGTTCCCAGCCAGTACAGTGTATTGGACTGAAGAGTAGCTCCTGTTTTACTCAGTTTCCAATACTAGGTTGAACTAGATATGCCCCGTTTGCCTACGAAGCACAGTTCTTTGTTCTGTGCTAGATCACTGTACTGGCCCTTTAGGAAACACAGTAGAGTGCAAGAATGCCCGTTTCTCAAAAGCAGAGAGTTTTTCTTGCATGGCACACTAGGGTTCAATTAAACTTCCTAATCGGAGTTGAATCACATTCAGTTTCAAGTTCTAGCAGCAAGGGTTCATTCAGTCTAAGAACAGCACTCTTGTGCTATTCTGGCCATACACAGTGCAAATAGCATTCGCGTCTGTTCCCAGCCAGTACAGTATATTGGCCTGAAGAGAAGCTCAAGTTTTACTCAGTTTCCAATACTGAATTGAACTAGATATGCCCCGTTTGTGTAGGAAGCACAGTTCTTTTGTTCTGAGCTAGCTCACTGTATTGGCCCTATAGGAAACACAGTAGAGTGCAAGAATGCCCGTTTCTCAAAAGCAGAGTGTTTTCCTTGCATGGCATACTAAGGTTCAAATAAACTTCCTAAAGGGAGTTGAATCACGTTCCGTTTCAAGTTCTAGCAGCAAGGGTTCATTCAGGCTAAGAACAGCACTCTTGTGCTATTCTGGCCATACACAGTGCAAATAGCATTCGCGTCTGTTCCCAGCCAGTACAGTTTACTGGCCTGAAGAGAAGCTCCTGTTTTACTCAGTTTCCAATACTGAGTTGAACTAGATATGCCCCGTTTGTGTAGGAAGCACAGTTCTCTTGTTCTGAGCTAGCTCACTGTACTGCCCCTTAGGAAACAGAGCAGAATGCAAGAATGCCCGTTTCTAAAAAGCAGAGTGTTTTTCTTGCATGGCACAGTATGGTTCAATTAAACTTGCTAAACGGAGTTGAATCACATTCCGTTTCAAGTTCTAGCAGCAATGGTTCATTCAGGCTAAGAACAGCACTCTTGTGCTATTCTGGCTATACACAGTTCAAATAGCATTCCCCTGTGTTCCCAGCCAGTACAGTGTATTGGACTGAAGAGAAGCCCCTGTTTTACTCAGTTTCCAATACATGAGTTGAACTAGATATGCCCCGTTTGTGTAGGAAGCACACTTCTTTTGTTCTGAGCTAGCTCACAGTACTGGCCCTAAAGGAAACACAGTAGAGTGCAAGAATGCCCGTTTCTCAAAAGCAGAGTGTTTTTCTTGCATGGCACACTAGGGTTCAATTAAACTTCCTAAAAGGAGTTGAATCACGTTCAGTTTTAAGTTCTAGCAGCAAGGGTTCATTCAGGCTAAGAACAGCACTCTTGTGCTATTCTGGCCATACACAGTGCAAATAGCATTCGCGTCTGTTCCCAGCCAGTACAGTGTATTGGCCTGAAGAGAAGCTCCTGTTTTACTCAGTTTCCAATACTGAGTTGAACTAGATATGCCCCGTTTGTGTAGGAAGCACAGTTCTTTTGTTCTGAGCTAGCTCACTGTACTGGCCCTATAGGAAACACAGTGGAGTTAAGAATGCCGGTTTCTCAAAAGCAGAGTGTTTTTCTTGCATGGCACACTAGGGTTCAATTAAACTTCCTAAACGAGTTGAATCATGTTCTGTTTCAAGTTCTAGCAGCAAGGGTTCATTCAAGTTAATAACAGCACTCTTGTGGAATTCTGGCCATACACAGTGCAAATAGCATTCGCGTATGTTCCCAGCCAGTACAGTGTATTGGACTGAAGAGAAGCTCCTGTTTTACTAAGTTTCCAATACTGAGTTGAACTAGATATGCCCCGTTGGTGTAGAAAGCACAGTTCTTTTGTTCTGAGCTAGCTCACCTTACTGGCACTATAGGAAACACAGTAGAGTGCAAGAATGCCGGTTTCTCAAAAGCAGAGTGTTTTTCTTGCATGGCACACTAGGGTTCAATTAAACTTGCTAAACGGAGTTGAATCACATTCCGTTTCAAGTTCTAGCAGCAAGGGTTCATTCAGGCTAAGAACAGCACTCTTGTGCTATTCTGGCCATACACAGTGCAAATAGCATTCGCGTCTGTTCCCAGCCAGTACAGTGTATTGGCCTGAAGATAAGCTCCTGTTTTACTCAGTTTCCAATACTGAGTTGAACTAGATATGCCCCGTTTGTGTAGGAAGCACAGTTCTTTTGTTCTGAGCTAGCTCACTGTACTGGCCCTATAGGAAACAGAGCAGAGTGCAAGAATGCCCGTTTCTCAAATGCAGAGTGTTTTCCTTGCATGGCATACTAAGGTTCAAATAAACTTCCTAAAGGGAGTTGAATCATGTTCCGTTTCAAGTTCTAGCAGCAAGGGTTCATTCAGGCTAAGAACAGCACTCTTGTGCTATTCTGGCCATACACAGTGCAAATAGCATTCGCGTCTGTTCCCAGCCAGTACAGTTTACTGGCCTGAAGAGAAGCTCCTGTTTTACTCAGTTTCCAATACTGAGTTGAACTAGATATGCCCCGTTTGTGTAGGAAGCACAGTTCTCTTGTTCTGAGCTAGCTCACTGTACTGGCCCTATAGGAAACAGAGCAGAGTGCAAGAATGCCCGTTTCTCAAAAGCAGAGTGTTTTTGTTGCATGGCACAGTATGCTTCAATAAAACTTGCTAAACGGAGTTGAATCACATTCCGTTTCAAGTTCTAGCAGCAAGGGTTCATTCAGGCTAAGAACAGCACTCTTGTGCTATTCTGGCCATACACAGTGCAAATAGCATTCGCGTCTGTTCCCAGCCAGTACAGTGTATTGGACTGAAGAGGAGCTCCTGTTTTACTCAGTTTCCAATACTGAGTTGAACTAGATATGCCCCGTTTGTGTAGGAAGCACAGTTCTTTTGTTCTGAGCTAGCTCACTGTACTGGCCCTATAGGAAACACAGTACAGTGCATGAATGCCCGTTTCTCAAAAGCAGAGTGTTTTTCTTGCATGGCACACTAGGGTTCAATTAAACTTCCTAAATGGAGTTGAATCACGTTCAGTTTTAAGTTCTAGCAGCAAGGGTTCATTCAGGCTAAGAACAGCACTCTTGTGCTATTCTGGCCATACACAGTGCAAATAGCATTCACGTATGTTACCAGCCAGTACAGTGTATTGGCCTGAAGAGAAGCTCCTGTTTTACTCAGTTTCCAATACTGAGTTGAACTAGATATGCCCCGTTTGTGTAGGAAGCACAGTCTTTTGTTCTGTGCTAGCTCACTGTACTGGCCCTATAGGAAACACAGTAGAGTGCAAGAATGCCCGTTTCTCAAAAGCAGAGTGTTTTTCTTGCATGGCACCCTACGGTTCAATTAAACTTCCTAAACTGAGTTGAATCACGTTCCGTTTCAAGTTCTAGCAGCAAGGGTTCATTCAGGCTAAGAACAGTACTCTTGTGCTATTCTGGCCATACACAGTGCAAATAGCATTCGCGTCTGTTCCCAGCCAGTACAGTGTATTGGACTGAAGAGAAGCTCCTGTTTTACTCAGTTTCCAATACTGAGTTGAACTAGATATGCCCCTTTTGTGTAGGAAGCACACTTCTTTTGTTCTGAGCTAGCTCACTGTACTGGCCCTATAGGAAACACAGTAGAGTGCAAGAATGCCGGTTTCTCAAAAGCAGAGTGCTTTTCTTGCATGGCACACTAGGGTTCAATTAAACTTTCTAAACGAGTTGAATCATGCTCAGTTTCAAGTTCTAGCAGCAAGGGTTCATTCAAGCTAAGAACAGCACTCCTGTGGAATTCTGGCCATACACAGTGCAAATAGCATTCGCGTATGTTTCCAGCCAGTACAGTGTATTGGACTGAAGAGAAGCTCCTGTTTTACTCAGTTTCCAATACTGAGTTGAACTAGATATGCCCCGTTTGTGTAGGAAGCACAGTTCTTTTGTACTGAGCTAGCTCACTGTACTGGCCGTATAGGAAACACAGTAGAGTGCAAGAATGCCACTTTCTCAAAAGCAGAGTGTTTTCCTTGCATGGCACACTGGGGTTCAATTAAACTTCCTAAACGGAGTTGAATCACGTTCAGTTTCAAGTTCTAGCAGCAAGGGTTTATTCAGGCTAAGAACAGCACTCTTGTGCTATTCTGGCCATACACAGTGCAAATAGCATTCGCGTCTGTTCCCAGCCAGTACAGTGTATTGGACTGAAGAGAAGCTCCTGTTTTACTCAGCTTCCAATACTGAGTTGAACTAGATATGCCCCGTTTGTGTAGGAAGCACAGTTCTTTTGTTCTGAGCTAGCTCACTGTACTGGCCCTATAGGAAACACAGTAGAGTGTAAGAATGCCCGTTTCTCAAAAGCAGAGTGTTTTTCTTGCATGGCACACTAGGGTTCAATTAACCTTCCTAAAAGGAGTTGAATTACGTTCCCTTTCAAGTTCTAGCAGCAAGGGTTCATTCAGGCTAAGAACAGCACTCTTGTGCTATTCTGTCCATAAACAGTGCAAATAGCATTCGCGTCTGTTCCCAGCCAGTACAGTGTATTGGCCTGAAGAGACGCTCCTGTTTTACTCAGTTTCCAATACTGAATTGAACTAGATATGCCCCGTTTGTGTAGGAAGCACAGTTCTTTTGTTCTGAGCTAGCTCACTGTACTGGCCTTATAGGAAACACAGTAGAGTGCAAGAATGCCCGTTTCTCAAAAGCAGAGTGTTTTTCTTGCTTGCATGGCATACTAAGGTTCAAATAAACTTCCTAAAGGGAGTTGAATCACGTTCCGTTTCAAGTTCTAGCAGCAAGGGTTCATTCAGGCTAAGAACAGCACTCTTGTGCTATTCTGGCCATACACCGTGCAAATAGCATTCGCGTCTGTTCCCAGCCAGTACAGTGTATTGGACTGAAGAGGAGCTCCTGTTTTACTCAGTTTCCGATACTGAGTTGAACTAGATATGCCCCGTTTGTGTAGGAAGCACAGTTCTTTTGTTCTGACCTACCTCACTGTACTGGCCCTCTAGGAAACACAGTAGAGTGCAAGAATGCCCATTTCTCAAAAGCAGAGTGTTTTTCTTGCATGGCACACTAGGGTTCAATTAAACTTCCTAAACGGAGTTGAATCATGTTCAGTTTCAAGTTCTAGCAGCAAGGGTTCATTCAGGCTAAGAACAGCACTCTTGTGCTATTCTGGCCATACACAGTGCAAATAGCATTCGCGTCTGTTCCCAGCCAGTACAGTGTATTGGACTGAAGAGGAGCTCCTGTTTTACTCAGTTTCCAATACTGAGTTGAACTAGATATGCCCCGTTTGTGTAGGAAGCACAGTTCTTTTGTACTGAGCTAGCTCACTGTACTGGCCCTATAGGAAACACAGTAGAGTGCAAGAATGCCCGTTTCTCAAAAGCAGAGTGTTTTTCTTGCATGGCACACTATGGTTCAATTAAACTTGCTAAACGGAGTTGAATCACATTCCGTTTCAAGTTCTAGCAGCAAGGGTTCATTCAGGCTAAGAACAGCACTCTTGTGCTATTCTGGCCATACACAGTGCAAATAGCATTTGCGTCAGTTCCCAGCCAGTACAGTGTATTGGACTGAAGAGAAGCTACTCTTTTACTCAGTTTCCAATATTGAGTTGAACTAGATATGCCCCGTTTGTGTAGGAAGCACAGTTCTTTTGTTCTGAGATAGCTCACTGTACCGGCCCTATTGGAAACACAGTAGAGTGCAAGAATGCCCATTTCTCAAAAGCAGAGTGTTTTCCTTGCATGGCACACTAGGGTTCAATTAAACTTCCTAAACGGAGTTGAATCATGTTCAGTTTCAAGTTCTAGCAGGAAGGCGTCATTCAGGCTAAGAACAGCACTCTTGTGGTATTCTGGCCATACAAAGTGCAAATAGCATTCGCTTCTGTTCCCAGCCAGTACAGTGTATTGGACTGAAGAGTAGCTCCTGTTTTACTCAGTTTCCAATACTAGGTTGAACTAGATATGCCCTGTTTGCGTACAAAGCACAGTTCTTTGTTCTGTGCTAGCTCACTGTACTGGCCCTATAGGAAACACAGTAGAGTGCAAGAATGCCCGTTTCTCAAAAGCAGAGAGTTTTTCTTGCATGGCACACTAGGGTTCAATTAAACTTCCTAATCGGAGTTGAATCACGTTCAGTTTCAAGTTCTAGCAGCAAGGGTTCATTCAGGCTAAGAACAGCACTCTTGTGCTATTCTGGCCATACACAGTGCAAATAGCATTCGCGTCTGTTCCCAGCCAGTACAGTGTATTGGCCTGAAGAGACGCTCCTGTTTTACTCAGTTTCCAATACTGAATTGAACTAGATATGCCCCGTTTGTGTAGGAAGCACAGTTCTTTTGTTCTGAGCTAGCTCACTGTACTGGCCCTATAGGAAACAGAGCAGAGTGAAAGAATGCCCGTTTCTCAAAAGAAGAATGTTTTCCTTGCATGGCATACTAAGGTTCAAATAAACTTCCTAAACGGAGTTGAATCACGTTCTTTTTCAAGTTCTAGCAGCAAGGGTTCATTCAGGCTAAGAACAGCACTCTTGTGCTATTCTGGCCATACACAGTGCAAATAGCATTCGCGTCTGTTCCCAGCCAGTACAGTGTATTGGACTGAAGAGGAGCTCCTGTTTTACTCAGTTTCCAATACTGAGTTGAACTAGATATGCCCCGTTTGTGTAGGAAGCACAGTTCTTTTGTTCTGACCTAGCTCACTGTACTGGCCTTATAGGAAACACAGTAGAGTGCAAGAATGTCCATTTCTCAAAAACAGAGTGTTTTCCTTGCATGGCACACTAGGGTTCAATTAAACTTCCTAAACGGAGTTGAATCATGTTCAGTTTCAAGTTCTAGCAGCAAGGGTTCATTCAGGCTAAGAACAGCACTCTTGTGCTATTCTGGCCATACACAGTTCAAATAGCATTCGCGTCTGTTCCCAGCCAGTACAGTGTATTGGACTGAAGAGAAGCCCCAGTTTTACTCAGTTTCCAATACTGAGTTGAACTAGATATGCCCCGTTTGTGTAGGAAGCACACTTCTTTTGTTCTGAGCTAGCTCACAGTACTGGCCCTAAAGGAAACACAGTAGAGTGCAAGAATGCCCGTTTCTCAAAAGCAGAGTGTTTTTCTTGCATGGCACACTAGGGTTCAATTAAACTTCCTAAAAGGTGTTGAATCACGTTCAGTTTCAAGTTCTAGCAGCAAGGGTTCATTCAGGCTAAGAACAGAACTCTTGTGCTATTCTGGCCATACACAGTGCAAATAGCATTCGCGTCTGTTACCAGCCAGTACAGTGTATTGGCCTGAAGAGAAGCTCCTGTTTTACTCAGTTTCCAATACTGAGTTGAACTAGATATGCCCCGTTTGTGTAGGACGCACAGTTCTTTTGTTCTGAGCTAGCTCACTGTACTGGCCCTATAGGAAACACAGTAGAGTTCAAGAATGCTGGTTTCTCAAAATCAGAGTGTATTTCTTGCATGGCACACTAGGGTTCAATTAAACTTCCTAAACGAGTTGAATCATGTTCAGTTTCAAGTTCTAGCAGCAAGGGTTCATTCAAGCTAATAACAGCACTCTTGTGGAATTCTGGCCATACACAGTGCAAATAGCATTCGCGTATGTTCCCAGCCAGTACAGTGTATTGGACTGAAGAGAAGCTCCTGTTTTACTAAGTTTCCAATACTGAGTTGAACTAGATATGCCCCGTTTGGGTAGGAAGCACAGTTTTTTTGTTCTGAGCTAGCTCACTGTACTGGCATTATAGGAAACACAGTAGAGTGCAAGAATGCCGCTTTCTCAAAAGCAGAGTGTTTTTCATGCATGGCACACTATGGTTCAATTAAATTTGCTAAACGGAGTTGAATCACATTCTGTTTCAAGTTCTAGCAGCAAGGGTTCATTCAGGCTAAGAACAGCACTCTTGTGCTATTCTGGCCATACACAGTGCAAATAGCATTCACGTATATTACCAGCCAGTACAGTGTATTGGCCTTAAGAGAAGCTCCTGTTTTACTCAGTTTCCAATACTGAGTTGAACTAGATATGCCCCGTTTGTGTAGGAAGCACAGTTCTTTTGTTCTGAGCTAGCTCACTGTACTGGCCCTATAGGAAACAGAGCAGAGTGCAAGAATGCCCGTTTATCAAAAGTAGAGTGTTTTCCTTGCATGGCATACTAAGGTTCAAATAAACGTCCTAAAGGGAGTTGAATTACGTTCCCTTTCAAGTTCTAGCAGCAAGGGTTCATTCAGGCTAAGAACAGCACTCTTGTGCTATTCTGTCCATACACAGTGCAAATAGCATTCGCGTCTGTTCCCAGCCAGTACAGTGTATTGGCCTGAAGAGACGCTCCTGTTTTACTCAGTTTCCAATACTGAATTGAACTAGATATGCCCCGTTTGTGTAGGAAGCACAGTTCTTTTGTTCTGAGCTAGCTCACTGTACTGGCCCTATAGGAAACACAGTAGAGTGCAAGAATGCCCGTTTCTCAAAAGCAGAGTGTTTTTCTTGCTTGCATGGCATACTAAGGTTCAAATAAACTTCCTAAAGGGAGTTGAATCACGTTCCGTTTCAAGTTCTAGCAGCAAGGGTTCATTCAGGCTAAGAACAGCACTCTTGTGCTATTCTGGCCATGCACAGTGCAAATAGCATTCGCGTCTGTTCCCAGCCAGTACAGTGTATTGGACTGAAGAGGAGCTCCTGTTTTACTCAGTTTCCAATACTGAGTTGAACTAGATATGCCCCGTTTGTGTAGGAAGCACAGTTCTTTTGTTCTGACCTAGCTCACTGTACTGGCCCTCTAGGAAACACAGTAGAGTGCAAGAATGCCCATTTCTCAAAAGCAGAGTGTTTTTCTTGCATGGCACACTAGGGTTCAATTAAAGTTCCTAAACGGAGTTGAATCATGTTCAGTTTCAAGTTCTAGCAGCAAGGGTTCATTCAGGCTAAGAACAGCACTCTTGTGCTATTCTGGCCATACACAGTGCAAATAGCATTCGCGTCTGTTCCCAGCCAGTACAGTGTATTGGACTGAAGAGGAGCTCCTGTTTTACTCAGTTTCCAATACTGAGTTGAACTAGATATGCCCCGTTTGTGTAGGAAGCACAGTTCTTTTGTACTGAGCTAGCTCACTGTACTGGCCCTATAGGAAACACAGTAGAGTGCAAGAATGCCCGTTTCTCAAAAGCAGAGTGTTTTTCTTGCATGGCACACTATGGTTCAATTAAACTTGCTGAACGGAGTTGAATCACATTCCGTTTCAAGTTCTAGCAGCAAGGGTTCATTCAGGCTAAGAACAGCACTCTTGTGCTATTCTGGCCATACACAGTGCAAATAGCATTCGCGTCAGTTCCCAGCCAGTACAGTGTATTGGACTGAAGAGAAGCTACTCTTTTACTCAGTTTCCAATATTGAGTTGAACTAGATATGCCCCGTTTGTGTAGGAAGCACAGTTCTTTTGTTCTGAGATAGCTCACTGTACCGGCCCTATTGGAAACACAGTAGAGTGCAAGAATGCCCATTTCTCAAAAGCAGAGTGTTTTCCTTGCATGGCACACTAGGGTTCAATTAAACTTCCTAAACGGAGTTGAATCATGTTCAGTTTCAAGTTCTAGCAGGAAGGCGTCATTCAGGCTAAGAACAGCACTCTTGTGGTATTCTGGCCATACAAAGTGCAAATAGCATTCGCTTCTGTTCCCAGCCAGTACAGTGTATTGGACTGAAGAGTAGCTCCTGTTTTACTCAGTTTCCAATACTAGGTTGAACTAGATATGCCCTGTTTGCGTACAAAGCACAGTTCTTTGTTCTGTGCTAGCTCACTGTACTGGCCCTATAGGAAACACAGTAGAGTGCAAGAATGCCCGTTTCTCAAAAGCAGAGAGTTTTTCTTGCATGGCACACTAGGGTTCAATTAAACTTCCTAATCGGAGTTGAATCACGTTCAGTTTCAAGTTCTAGCAGCAAGGGTTCATTCAGGCTAAGAACAGCACTCTTGTGCTATTCTGGCCATACACAGTGCAAATAGCATTCGCGTCTGTTCCCAGCCAGTACAGTGTATTGGCCTGAAGAGACGCTCCTGTTTTACTCAGTTTCCAATACTGAATTGAACTAGATATGCCCCGTTTGTGTAGGAAGCACAGTTCTTTTGTTCTGAGCTAGCTCACTGTACTGGCCCTATAGGAAACAGAGCAGAGTGAAAGAATGCCCGTTTCTCAAAAGAAGAATGTTTTCCTTGCATGGCATACTAAGGTTCAAATAAACTTCCTAAACGGAGTTGAATCACGTTCTTTTTCAAGTTCTAGCAGCAAGGGTTCATTCAGGCTAAGAACAGCACTCTTGTGCTATTCTGGCCATACACAGTGCAAATAGCATTCGCGTCTGTTCCCAGCCAGTACAGTGTATTGGACTGAAGAGGAGCTCCTGTTTTACTCAGTTTCCAATACTGAGTTGAACTAGATATGCCCCGTTTGTGTAGGAAGCACAGTTCTTTTGTTCTGACCTAGCTCACTGTACTGGCCTTATAGGAAACACAGTAGAGTGCAAGAATGTCCATTTCTCAAAAACAGAGTGTTTTCCTTGCATGGCACACTAGGGTTCAATTAAACTTCCTAAACGGAGTTGAATCATGTTCAGTTTCAAGTTCTAGCAGCAAGGGTTCATTCAGGCTAAGAACAGCACTCTTGTGCTATTCTGGCCATACACAGTTCAAATAGCATTCGCGTCTGTTCCCAGCCAGTACAGTGTATTGGACTGAAGAGAAGCCCCAGTTTTACTCAGTTTCCAATACTGAGTTGAACTAGATATGCCCCGTTTGTGTAGGAAGCACACTTCTTTTGTTCTGAGCTAGCTCACAGTACTGGCCCTAAAGGAAACACAGTAGAGTGCAAGAATGCCCGTTTCTCAAAAGCAGAGTGTTTTTCTTGCATGGCACACTAGGGTTCAATTAAACTTCCTAAAAGGTGTTGAATCACGTTCAGTTTCAAGTTCTAGCAGCAAGGGTTCATTCAGGCTAAGAACAGAACTCTTGTGCTATTCTGGCCATACACAGTGCAAATAGCATTCGCGTCTGTTACCAGCCAGTACAGTGTATTGGCCTGAAGAGAAGCTCCTGTTTTACTCAGTTTCCAATACTGAGTTGAACTAGATATGCCCCGTTTGTGTAGGACGCACAGTTCTTTTGTTCTGAGCTAGCTCACTGTACTGGCCCTATAGGAAACACAGTAGAGTTCAAGAATGCTGGTTTCTCAAAATCAGAGTGTATTTCTTGCATGGCACACTAGGGTTCAATTAAACTTCCTAAACGAGTTGAATCATGTTCAGTTTCAAGTTCTAGCAGCAAGGGTTCATTCAAGCTAATAACAGCACTCTTGTGGAATTCTGGCCATACACAGTGCAAATAGCATTCGCGTATGTTCCCAGCCAGTACAGTGTATTGGACTGAAGAGAAGCTCCTGTTTTACTAAGTTTCCAATACTGAGTTGAACTAGATATGCCCCGTTTGGGTAGGAAGCACAGTTTTTTTGTTCTGAGCTAGCTCACTGTACTGGCATTATAGGAAACACAGTAGAGTGCAAGAATGCCGCTTTCTCAAAAGCAGAGTGTTTTTCATGCATGGCACACTATGGTTCAATTAAATTTGCTAAACGGAGTTGAATCACATTCTGTTTCAAGTTCTAGCAGCAAGGGTTCATTCAGGCTAAGAACAGCACTCTTGTGCTATTCTGGCCATACACAGTGCAAATAGCATTCACGTATATTACCAGCCAGTACAGTGTATTGGCCTTAAGAGAAGCTCCTGTTTTACTCAGTTTCCAATACTGAGTTGAACTAGATATGCCCCGTTTGTGTAGGAAGCACAGTTCTTTTGTTCTGAGCTAGCTCACTGTACTGGCCCTATAGGAAACAGAGCAGAGTGCAAGAATGCCCGTTTATCAAAAGTAGAGTGTTTTCCTTGCATGGCATACTAAGGTTCAAATAAACGTCCTAAAGGGAGTTGAATTACGTTCCCTTTCAAGTTCTAGCAGCAAGGGTTCATTCAGGCTAAGAACAGCACTCTTGTGCTATTCTGTCCATACACAGTGCAAATAGCATTCGCGTCTGTTCCCAGCCAGTACAGTGTATTGGCCTGAAGAGACGCTCCTGTTTTACTCAGTTTCCAATACTGAATTGAACTAGATATGCCCCGTTTGTGTAGGAAGCACAGTTCTTTTGTTCTGAGCTAGCTCACTGTACTGGCCCTATAGGAAACACAGTAGAGTGCAAGAATGCCCGTTTCTCAAAAGCAGAGTGTTTTTCTTGCTTGCATGGCATACTAAGGTTCAAATAAACTTCCTAAAGGGAGTTGAATCACGTTCCGTTTCAAGTTCTAGCAGCAAGGGTTCATTCAGGCTAAGAACAGCACTCTTGTGCTATTCTGGCCATGCACAGTGCAAATAGCATTCGCGTCTGTTCCCAGCCAGTACAGTGTATTGGACTGAAGAGGAGCTCCTGTTTTACTCAGTTTCCAATACTGAGTTGAACTAGATATGCCCCGTTTGTGTAGGAAGCACAGTTCTTTTGTTCTGACCTAGCTCACTGTACTGGCCCTCTAGGAAACACAGTAGAGTGCAAGAATGCCCATTTCTCAAAAGCAGAGTGTTTTTCTTGCATGGCACACTAGGGTTCAATTAAAGTTCCTAAACGGAGTTGAATCATGTTCAGTTTCAAGTTCTAGCAGCAAGGGTTCATTCAGGCTAAGAACAGCACTCTTGTGCTATTCTGGCCATACACAGTGCAAATAGCATTCGCGTCTGTTCCCAGCCAGTACAGTGTATTGGACTGAAGAGGAGCTCCTGTTTTACTCAGTTTCCAATACTGAGTTGAACTAGATATGCCCCGTTTGTGTAGGAAGCACAGTTCTTTTGTACTGAGCTAGCTCACTGTACTGGCCCTATAGGAAACACAGTAGAGTGCAAGAATGCCCGTTTCTCAAAAGCAGAGTGTTTTTCTTGCATGGCACACTATGGTTCAATTAAACTTGCTGAACGGAGTTGAATCACATTCCGTTTCAAGTTCTAGCAGCAAGGGTTCATTCAGGCTAAGAACAGCACTCTTGTGCTATTCTGGCCATACACAGTGCAAATAGCATTCGCGTCAGTTCCCAGCCAGTACAGTGTATTGGACTGAAGAGAAGCTACTCTTTTACTCAGTTTCCAATATTGAGTTGAACTAGATATGCCCCGTTTGTGTAGGAAGCACAGTTCTTTTGTTCTGAGATAGCTCACTGTACCGGCCCTATTGGAAACACAGTAGAGTGCAAGAATGCCCATTTCTCAAAAGCAGAGTGTTTTCCTTGCATGGCACACTAGGGTTCAATTAAACTTCCTAAACGGAGTTGAATCATGTTCAGTTTCAAGTTCTAGCAGGAAGGCGTCATTCAGGGTAAGAACAGCACTCTTGTGGTATTCTGGCCATACAAAGTGCAAATAGCATTCGCTTATGTTCCCAGCCAGTACAGTGTATTGGACTGAAGAGTAGCTCCTGTTTTACTCAGTTTCCAATAATAGGTTGAACTAGATATGCCCTGTTTGCGTACGAAGCACAGTTCTTTGTTCTGTGCTAGCTCACTGTACTGGCCCTATAGGAAACACAGTAGAGTGCAAGAATGCCCGTTTCTCAAAAGCAGAGAGTTTTTCTTGCATGGCACACTAGGGTTCAATTAAACTTCCTAATCGGAGTTGAATCACGTTCAGTTTCAAGTTCTAGCAGCAAGGGTTCATTCAGGCTAAGAACAGCACTCTTGTGCTATTCTGGCCATACACAGTGCAAATAGCATTCGCGTCTGTTCCCAGCCAGTACAGTGTATTGGCCTGAAGAGACGCTCCAGTTTTACTCAGTTTCCAATACTGAATTGATCTAGATATGCCCCGTTTGTGTAGGAAGCACAGTTCTTTTGTTCTGAGCTAGCTCACTGTACTGGCCCTATAGGAAACAGAGCAGAGTGCAAGAATGCCCGTTTCTCAAAAGCAGAGTGTTTTCCTTGCATGGCATACTAAGGTTCAAATAAACTTCCTAAAGGGAGTTGAATCACGTTCCTTTTCAAGTTCTAGCAGCAAGGGTTCATTCAGGCTAAGAACAGAACTCTTGTGCTATTCTGGCCATACACAGTGCAAATAGCATTCGCGTCTGTTCCCAGCCTGTACAGTGTATTGGACTGAAGAGGAGCTCCTGTTTTACTCAGTTTCCAATACTGAGTTGAACTAGATAAGCCCCGTTTGTGTAGGAAGCACAGTTCTTTTGTTCTGACCTAGCTCACTGTACTGGCCCTATAGGAAACACAGTAGAGTGCAAGAATGTCCATTTCTCAAAAGCAGAGTGTTTTCCTTGCATGGCACACTAGGGTTCAATTAAACTTCCTAAAAGGAGTTGAATCATGTTCAGTTTCAAGTTCTAGCAGCAAGGGTTCATTCAGGCTAAGAACAGCACTCCTGTGCTATTCTGGCCATACACAGTGCAAATAGAATTCGCGTCTGTTCCCAGCCAGTACAGTGTTTTGGACTGAAGAGAAGCCCCTGTTTTACTCAGTTTCCAATACTGAGTTGAACTAGATATGCCCCGTTTGTGTAGGAAGCACACTTCTTTTGTTCTGAGCTAGCTCACAGTACTGGCCCTCTAGGAAACACAGTAGAGTGCAAGAATGCCCGTTTCTCAAAAGCAGAGTGTTTTTCTTGCATGGCACACTAGGGTTCAATTAAACTTCCTAAAAGGAGTTGAATCACGTTCAGTTTCAAGTTCTAGCAGCAAGGGTTCATTCAGGCTAAGAACAGAACTCTTGTGCTATTCTGGCCATACACAGTGCAAATAGCATTCCCGTCTGTTACCAGCCAGTACAGTGTATTGGCCTGAAGAGAAGCTCCTGTTTTACTCAGTTTCCAATACTGAGTTGAACTAGATATGCCCCGTTTGTGTAGGAAGCACAGTTCTTTTGTTCTGAGCTAGCTCACTGTACTGGCCCTATAGGAAACACAGTAGAGTTCAAGAATGCTGGTTTCTCAAAATCAGAGTGTATTTCTTGTATGGCACACTAGGGTTCAATTAAACTTCCTAAACGAGTTGAATCATGTTCAGTTTCAAGTTCTAGCAGCAAGGGTTCATTCAAGCTAATAACAGCACTCTTGTGGAATTCTGGCCATACACAGTGCAAATAGCATTCGCTTCTGTTCCCAGCCAGTACAGTGCATTGGACCGAAGAGAAGCTCCTGTTTTACAAAGTTTCCAATACTGAGTTGAACTAGATATGCCCCGTTTGTGTAGGAAGCACAGTTCTTTTGTTCTGAGCTAGCTCACTGTACTGGCCCTATAGGAAACACAGTAGAGTTCAAGAATGCCTGTTTCTCAAAATCAGAGTGTTTTTCTTGCATGGCACACTAGGGTTCAATTAAACTTCCTAAACGAGTTGAATCATGTTCAGTTTCAAGTTCTAGCAGCAAGGGTTCATTCAAGCTAATAACAGCACTCTTGTGGAATTCTGGCCATACACAGTGCAAATAGCATTCGCGTATGTTCCCAGCCAGTACAGTGTATTGGACTGAAGAGAAGCTCCTGTTTTACTAAGTTTCCAATACTGAGTTGAACTAGATATGCCCCGTTTGGGTAGGAAGCACAGTTTTTTTGTTCTGAGCTAGCTCACTGTACTGGCACTATAGGAAACACAGTAGAGTGCAAGAATGCCGCTTTCTCAAAAGCAGAGTGTTTTTCTTGCATGGCACACTATGGTTCAATTAAATTTGCTAAAAGGAGTTGAATCACATTCTGTTTCAAGTTCTAGCAGCAAGGGTTCATTCAGGCTAAGAACAGCACTCTTGTGCTATTCTGGCCATACACAGTGCAAATAGCATTCGCGTCTGTTCCCAGCCAGTACAGTGTATTGGACTGAAGAGAAGCTACTCTTTTACTCAGTTTACAATACTGAGTTGAACTAGATATGTCCCGTTTGTGTACGAAGCACAGTTCTTTGTTCTGTGCTAGCTCACTGTACTGGCCCTATAGGAAACACAGTAGAGTGCAAGAATGCCGCTTTCTCAAAAGCAGAGTGTTTTCATTGCATGGCATACTAAGGTTCATATAAACTTCCTAAAGGGAGTGGAATCACGTGTAGTTTCAAGTTCTAGCAGCAAGGGTTCATTCAGGCTAAGAACAGCACTCTTGTGCTATTCTGGCCATACATAGTGCAAATAGCATTCGCGTCTGTTCCCAGCCAGTACAGTGTATTGGCCTGAAGAGACGCTCCTGTTTTACTCAGTTTCCAATACTGAGTTGAACTAGATATGCCCCGTTTGTGTAGGAAGCACAGTTCTTTTGTTCTGAGCTAGCTCACTGTACTGGCCCTATAGGAAACAGAGCAGAGTGCAAGAATGCCCGTTTCTCAAAAGCAGAGTGTTTTCATTGCATGGCATACTAAGGTTCATATAAACTTCCTAAAGGGAGTGGAATCACGTGTAGTTTCAAGTTCTAGCAGCAAGGGTTCATTCAGGCTAAGAACAGCACTCTTGTGCTATTCTGGCCATACACAGTGCAAATAGCATTCGCTTCTGTTCCCAGCCAGTACAGTTTACTGGCCTGAAGAGAAGCTCCTGTTTTACTCAGTTTCCAATACTGAGTTGAACTAGATATGCCCCGTTTGTGTAAGAAGCACAGTTCTCTTGTTCTGAGCTAGCTCACTGTACTGGCCCTATAGGAAACAGAGCAGAGTGCAAGAATGCCCGTTTCTCAAAAGCAGAGTGTTTTTCTTGCATGGCACAGTATGGTTCAATTAAACTTGCTAAACGGAGTTGAATCACATTCCGTTTCAAGTTCTAGCAGCAAGGGTTCATTCAGGCTAAGAACAGCACTCTTGTGCTATTCTGGCCATACACAGTGCAAATAGCATTCGCGTCTGTTCCCAGCCAGTACAGTGTATTGGACTGAAGAGGAGCTCCTGTTTTACTCAGTTTCCAATACTGAGTTGAACTAGATATGCCCCGTTTGTGTAGGAAGCACAGTTCTCTTGTTCTGAGCTAGCTCACTGTACTGGCACTATAGGAAACACAGTAGAGTGCAAGAATGCCCATTTCTCAAAAGCAGAGTGTTTTCCTTGCATGGCACACTAGGGTTCAATGAAACTTCCTAAAAGGAGTTGAATCATGTTCAGTTTCAAGTTCTAGCAGCAAGGGTTCATTCAGGCTAAGAACAGTACTCTTGTGCGATTCTGGCCATACACAGTGTAAATAGCATTCGCTTCTGTTTCCAGCCAGTACAGTGTATTGGACTGAAGATTAGCTCCTGTTTTACTCAGTTTCCAATACTAGGTTGAACTAGATATGCCCCGTTTGTGTACGAAGCACAGTTCTTTTGTTCTGTGCTAGCTTACTGTACTGGCCTAATAGGAAACACAGTAGAGTGTAAGAATGCCCGTTTCTCAAAAGCAGAGTGTTTTTCGTGCATGGCACACTAGGGTTCAATTAAACTTGCTAAATGGAGTTGAATCACATTCCGTTTCATGTTCTAGCAGCAAGGGTTCATTCAGGCTAAGAACAGCACACTCGTGCTATTCTGGCCATACACAGTGCAAATAGCAATCGCGTCTGTTCCCAGCCAGTACAGTGTATTGGCCTGAAGAGAAGCTCCTGTTTTACTCAGTTTCCAATACTGAGTTGAACTAGATATGCCCCGTTTGTGTAGGAAGCACAGTTCTTTTGTTCTGAGCTAGCTCACTCTACTGGCCCTATAGGAAACAGAGCAGAGTGCAAGAATGCCTGTTTCTCAAAAGTAGAGTGTTTTCCTTGCATGGCATACTAAGGTTCAAATAAACTTCCTAAAGGGAGTTGAATCACGTTCCCTTTCAAGTTCTAGCAGCAAGGGTTCATTCAGGCTAAGAACAGCACTCTTGTGCTATTCTGGCCATACACAGTGCAAATAGCATTCTCGTCTGTTCCCAGCCAGTACAGTTTACTGGCCTGACGAGAAGCTCCTGTTTTACTCAGTTTCCAATACTGAGTTGAACTAGATATGCCCGTTTGTGTAGGAAGCACAGTTCTCTTGTTGTGAGCTAGCTCACTGTACTGGCCCTATAGGAAACAGAGCAGAGTGCCAGAATGCCCGTTTCTCAAAAGCAGAGTGTTTTTCTTGCATTGTACACTAGGGTTCAATTAAACTTGCTAAACGGAGTTGAATCACATTCCGTTTCAAGTTCTAGCAGCAAGGGTTCATTCAGGCTAAGAACACCCTCTTGTGCTATTCTGGCCATACACAGTGCAAATAGCATTCGCGTCTGTTCCCAGCCAGTACAGTGTATTGGACTGAAGAGGAGCTCCTGTTTTACTCAGTTTCCAATACTGAGTTGAACTAGATATGCCCCGTTTGTGTAGGAAGCACAGTTCTTTTGTTCTGACCTAGCTCACTGTACTGGCCCTATAGGAAACACAGTAGAGTGTAAGAATGCCCATTTCTCAAAAGCAGAGTGTTTTTCTTGCATGGCACACTAGGGTTCAATGAAACTTCCTAAACGGAGTTGAATCATGTTCAGTTTCAAGTTCTAGCAGCAAGGGTTCATTCAGGCTAAGAACAGCACACTCGTGCTATTCTGGCCATACACAGTACAAATAGCATTCGAGTCTGTTCCCAGCCAGTACAGTGTATTGGACTGAAGAGAAGCTCCTGTTTTACTCAGTTTCCAATACTGAGTTGAACTAGATATGCCCCGTTTGTGTAGGAAGCACACTTCTTTTGTTCTGAGCTAGCTCACAGTACTGGCCCTAAAGGAAACAAAGTAGAGTGCAAGAATGTCCGTTTCTCAAAAACAGAGAGTTTTTTTTGCATGGCACTGTATGGTTCAATTAAACTTGCTAAACGGAGTTGAATCACATTCCGTTTCAAGTTCTAGCAGCAAGGGTTCATTCAGGCTAAGAACAGCCTTCTTGTGCTATTCTGGCCATATGCAGTGCAAATAGCATTCGCGTCTGTTCCCAGCCAGAACAGTGTATTGGACTGAAGAGAAGCTCCTGTTTTACTAAGTTTCCAATACTGAGTTGAACTAGATATGCCCCGTTTGGGTAGGAAGCACAGTTTTTTTGTTCTGAGCTAGCTCACTGTACTGGCACTATAGGAAACACAGTAGAGTGCAAGAATGCCGCTTTCTCAAAAGCAGAGTGTTTTTCTTGCATGGCACACTATGGTTCAATTAAATTTGCTAAAAGGAGTTGAATCACATTCTGTTTCAAGTTCTAGCAGCAAGGGTTCATTCAGGCTAAGAACAGCACTCTTGTGCTATTCTGGCCATACACAGTGCAAATAGCATTCGCGTCTGTTCCCAGCCAGTACAGTGTATTGGACTGAAGAGAAGCTACTCTTTTACTCAGTTTACAATACTGAGTTGAACTAGATATGTCCCGTTTGTGTACGAAGCACAGTTCTTTGTTCTGTGCTAGCTCACTGTACTAGCCCTATAGGAAACACAGTAGAGTGCAAGAATGCCGCTTTCTCAAAAGCAGAGTGTTTTCATTGCATGGCATACTAAGGTTCATATAAACTTCCTAAAGGGAGTGGAATCACGTGTAGTTTCAAGTTCTAGCAGCAAGGGTTCATTCAGGCTAAGAACAGCACTCTTGTGCTATTCTGGCCATACATAGTGCAAATAGCATTCGCGTCTGTTCCCAGCCAGTACAGTGTATTGGCCTGAAGAGACGCTCCTGTTTTACTCAGTTTCCAATACTGAGTTGAACTAGATATGCCCCGTTTGTGTAGGAAGCACAGTTCTTTTGTTCTGAGCTAGCTCACTGTACTGGCCCTATAGGAAACAGAGCAGAGTGCAAGAATGACCGTTTCTCAAAAGCAGAGTGTTTTCATTGCATGGCATACTAAGGTTCATATAAACTTCCTAAAGGGAGTGGAATCACGTGTAGTTTCAAGTTCTAGCAGCAAGGGTTCATTCAGGCTAAGAACAGCACTCTTGTGCTATTCTGGCCATACACAGTGCAAATAGCATTCGCTTCTGTTCCCAGCCAGTACAGTTTACTGGCCTGAAGAGAAGCTCCTGTTTTACTCAGTTTCCAATACTGAGTTGAACTAGATATGCCCCGTTTGTGTAAGAAGCACAGTTCTCTTGTTCTGAGCTAGCTCACTGTACTGGCCCTATAGGAAACAGAGCAGAGTGCAAGAATGCCCGTTTCTCAAAAGCAGAGTGTTTTTCTTGCATGGCACAGTATGGTTCAATTAAACTTGCTAAACGGAGTTGAATCACATTCCGTTTCAAGTTCTAGCAGCAAGGGTTCATTCAGGCTAAGAACAGCACTCTTGTGCTATTCTGGCCATACACAGTGCAAATAGCATTCGCGTCTGTTCCCAGCCAGTACAGTGTATTGGACTGAAGAGGAGCTCCTGTTTTACTCAGTTTCCAATACTGAGTTGAACTAGATATGCCCCGTTTGTGTAGGAAGCACAGTTCTCTTGTTCTGAGCTAGCTCACTGTACTGGCACTATAGGAAACACAGTAGAGTGCAAGAATGCCCATTTCTCAAAAGCAGAGTGTTTTCCTTGCATGGCACACTAGGGTTCAATGAAACTTCCTAAAAGGAGTTGAATCATGTTCAGTTTCAAGTTCTAGCAGCAAGGGTTCATTCAGGCTAAGAACAGTACTCTTGTGCGATTCTGGCCATACACAGTGTAAATAGCATTCGCTTCTGTTTCCAGCCAGTACAGTGTATTGGACTGAAGATTAGCTCCTGTTTTACTCAGTTTCCAATACTAGGTTGAACTAGATATGCCCCGTTTGTGTACGAAGCACAGTTCTTTTGTTCTGTGCTAGCTTACTGTACTGGCCTAATAGGAAACACAGTAGAGTGTAAGAATGCCCGTTTCTCAAAAGCAGAGTGTTTTTCGTGCATGGCACACTAGGGTTCAATTAAACCTCCTAAAAGGAGTTGAATCACGTTCAGTTTCAAGTTCTAGCAGCAAGGGTTCATTCAGGCTAAGAACATCACTCTTGTGCTATTCTGGCCATACACAGTGCAAAGAGCATTCGCGTCTGTTACCAGCCAGTACAGTGTATTGGCCTGAAGAGAAGCTCCTGTTTTACTCAGTTTCCAATACTTAGTTGAACTAGATATGCCCCGTTTGTGTAGGAAGCACAGTTCTTTTGTTCTGATCTAGCTCACTGTACTGGCCCTATAGGAAACACAGTAGAGTGCAAGAATGCCCGTTTCTCAAAAGCAGAGTGTTTTTCTTGCATGGCACCCTACGGTTCAATTAAACTTCCTAAACGGAGTTGAATCTCGTTCCGTTTCAAGTTCTAGCAGCAAGGGTTCATTCAGGCTAAGAACAGCACTCTTGTGCTATTCTGGCCATACACAGTGCAAATAGCATTCGCGTCTGTTCCCAGCCAGTACAGTGTATTGGACTGAAGAGAAGCTCCTGTTTTACTCAGTTTCCAATACTGAGTTGAACTAGATATGCCCCGTTTGTGTAGGAAGCACACTTCTTTTGTTCTGAGCTAGCTCACTGTACTGGCCCTATAGGAAACACAGTAGAGTGCAAGAATACCGGTTTCTCAAAAGCAGAGTGCTTTTCTTGCATGGCACACTAGGGTTCAATTAAACTTCCTAAACGAGTTGAATCATGCTCAGTTTCAAGTTCTAGCAGCAAGGGTTCATTCAAGCTAAGAACAGCACTCCTGTGGAATTCTGGCCATACACAGTGCAAATAGCATTCGCGTCTGTTCCCAGCCAGTACAGTGTATTGGACTGAAGAGAAGCTACTCTTTTACACAGTTTCCAATACTGAGTTGAACTAGATATGCCCCGTTTGTGTAGGAAGCACAGTTCTTTTGTACTGAGCTAGCTCACTGTACTGGCCGTATAGGAAACACAGTAGAGTGCAAGAATGCCCGTTTCTCAAAAGCAGAGTGTTTTTCTTGCATGGCACACTAGGGTTCAATTAAACTTGCTAAATGGAGTTGAATCACATTCCGTTTCATGTTCTAGCAGCAAGGGTTCATTCAGGCTAAGAACAGCACACTCGTGCTATTCTGGCCATACACAGTGCAAATAGCAATCGCGTCTGTTCCCAGCCAGTACAGTGTATTGGCCTGAAGAGAAGCTCCTGTTTTACTCAGTTTCCAATACTGAGTTGAACTAGATATGCCCCGTTTGTGTAGGAAGCACAGTTCTTTTGTTCTGAGCTAGCTCACTCTACTGGCCCTATAGGAAACAGAGCAGAGTGCAAGAATGCCTGTTTCTCAAAAGTAGAGTGTTTTCTTGCATGGCATACTAAGGTTCAAATAAACTTCCTAAAGGGAGTTGAATCACATTCCGTTTCAAGTTCTAGCAGCAAGGGTTCATTCAGGCTAAGAACAGCCTTCTTGTGCTATTCTGGCCATATGCAGTGCAAATAGCATTCGCGTCTGTTCCCAGCCAGAACAGTGTATTGGACTGAAGAGAAGCTCCTGTTTTACTAAGTTTCCAATACTGAGTTGAACTAGATATGCCCCGTTTGGGTAGGAAGCACAGTTTTTTTGTTCTGAGCTAGCTCACTGTACTGGCCCTATAGGAAACACAGTAGAGTGCAAGAATGCCGCTTTCTCAAAAGCAGAGTGTTTTTCTTGCATGGCACACTATGGTTCAATTAAATTTGCTAAACGGAGTTGAATCACGTTCAGTTTCAAGTTCTAGCAGCAAGGGTTCATTCAGGCTAAGAATAGCACTCTTGTGCTATTCTGGCCATACACAGTGCAAATAGCATTCGCGTCTGTTCCCAGCCAGTACAGTTTACTGGCCTGAAGAGAAGCTCCTGTTTTACTCAGTTTCCAATACTGAGTTGAACTAGATATGCCCCGTTTGTGTAAGAAGCACAGTTCTCTTGTTCTGAGCTAGCTCACTGTACTGGCCCTATAGGAAACAGAGCAGAGTGCAAGAATGCCCGTTTCTCAAAAGCAGAGTGTTTTTCTTGCATGGCACAGTATGGTTCAATTAAACTTGCTAAACGGAGTTGAATCACATTCCGTTTCAAGTTCTAGCAGCAAGGGTTCATTCAGGCTAAGAACAGCACTCTTGTGCTATTCTGCCATACACAGTGCAAATAGCATTCGCGTCTGTTCCCAGCCAGTACAGGGTATTGGACTGAAGAGGAGCTCCTGTTTTACTCAGTTTCCAATACTGAGTTGAATTAGATATGCCCCGTTTGTGTAGGAAGCACAGTTCTCTTGTTCTGAGCTAGCTCACTGTACTGCTCCTATAGGAAACACAGTAGAGTGCAAGAATGCCCATTTCTCAAAAGCAGAGTGTTTTCCTTGCATGGCACACTAGGGTTCAATTAAACTTCCTAAAAGGAGTTGAATCACGTTCAGTTTCAAGTTCTAGCAGCAAGGGTTCATTCAGGCTAAGAACAGTACTCTTGTGCGATTCTGGCCATACACAATGTAAATAACATTCGCTTCTGTTTCCAGCCAGTACAGTGTATTGGACTGAAGAGTAGCTCCTGTTTTACTCAGTTTCCAATACTAGGTTGAACTAGATATGCCCCGTTTGTGTACGAAGCACAGTTCTTTTGTTCTGTGCTAGCTCACTGTACTGGCCTAATAGGAAACACAGTAGAGTGTAAGAATGCCCGTTTCTCAAAGCAGAGTGCTTTTCTTGCATGGCACACTAGGGTTCAATTAAACTTCCTAAACGAGTTGAATCATGCTCAGTTTCAAGTTCTAGCAGCAAGGGTTCATTCAAGCTAAGAACAGCACTCCTGTGGAATTCTGGCCATACACAGTGCAAATAGCATTCGCGTATGTTTCCAGCCAGTACAGTGTATTGGACTGAAGAGAAGCTCCTGTTTTACTCAGTTTCCAATACTGAGTTGAACTAGATATGCCCCGTTTGTGTAGGAAGCACAGTTCTTTTGTACTGAGCTAGCTCACTGTACTGGCCATATAGGAAACACAGTAGAGTGCAAGAATGCCCGTTTCTCAAAAGCAGAGTGTTTTTCTTGCATGGCACACTAGGGTTCAATTAAACTTGCTAAACGGAGTTGAATCACATTCCGTTTCATGTTCTAGCAGCAAGGGTTCATTCAGGCTAAGAACAGCACACTCGTGCTATTCTGGCCATACACAGTGCAAATAGCATTCGCGTCTGTTCCCAGCCAGTACAGTGTATTGGACTGAAGAGAAGCTCCTGTTTTACTCAGTTTCCAATACTGAGTTGAACTAGATATACCCCGTTTGTGTAGGAAGCACACTTCTTTTGTTCTGAGCTAGCTCACTGTACTGGCCCTAAAGGAAACACAGTAGAGTGCAAGAATGCCCGTTTCTCAAAAGCAGAGTGTTTTTCTTGCATGGCACACTATGGTTCAATTAAACTTGATAAACGGAGTTGAATCACATTCCGTTTCAAGTTCTAGCAGTAAGGGTTCATTCAGGCTAAGAACAGCAGTCTTGTGCTATTCTGGCCATACACAGTGCAAATAGCATTCGTGTCTGTTCCCAGCCAGTACAGTGTATTGGACTGAAGAGAAGCTACTCTTTTACTCAGTTTCCAATATTGAGTTGAACTAGATATGCCCCGTTTGTGTAGGAAGCACAGTTCTTTTGTTCTGAGATAGCTCCCTGTACCGGCCCTATAGGAAACACAGTAGAGTACAAGAATGCCCGTTTCTCAAAAGCAGAGTGTTTTTCTTGCATGGCACACTAGGGTTCAATTAAACTTCCAAATCGGAGTTGAATCACGTTAAGTTTCAAGTTCTAGCAGCAAGGGTTCATTCAGGCTAAGAACAGCACTCTTGTGCTATTCTGGCCATACACAGTGCAAATAGCATTCGCGTCTGTTCCCAGCCAGTACAGTGTATTGGCCTGAAGAGAAGCTCCTGTTTTACTCAGTTTCCAATACTGAGTTGAACTAGATATGCCCCGTTTGTGTAGGAAGCACAGTTCTTTTGTTCTGAGCTAGCTCACTGTACTGGCCCTATAGGAAAGAGAGCAGAGTGCAAGAATGCCTGTTTCTCAAAAGTAGAGTGTTTTCCTTGCATGGCATACTAAGGTTCAAATAAACTTCCTAAAGGGAGTTGAATCACGTTCCCTTTCAAGTTCAAGCAGCGAGGGTTCATTCAGGCTAAGAACAGCACTCTTGTGTTATTCTGGCCATACACAATGCAAATACCATTCGCGTCTGTTCCCAGCCAGTACAGTTTACTGGCCTGAAGAGAAGCTCCTGTTTTACTCAGTTTCCAATACTGAGTTGAACTAGATATGCCCGTTTTTGTAGGAAGCACAGTTCTCTTGTTCTGAGCTAGCTCACTGTACTGGCCCTATAGGAAACAGAGCAGAGTGCCAGAATGCCCGTTTCTCAAAAGCAGAGTGTTTTTCTTGCATTGTACACTAGGGTTCAATTAAACTTGCTAAACGGAGTTGAATCACATTCCGTTTCAAGTTCTAGCAGCAAGGGTTCATTCAGGCTAAGAACAGCCTTCTTGTGCTATTCTGGCCATACACAGTGCAAATAGCATTCGCGTCTGTTCCCAGCCAGTACAGTGTATTGGACTGAAGAGGAGCTCCTGTTTTACTCAGTTTCCAATACAGAGTTGAACTAGATATGCCCCGTTTGTGTAGGAAGCACAGTTCTTTTGTTTTGAGCTAGCTCACTGTACTGGCACTCTTGGAAACACAGTAGAGTACAAGAATGCCCATTTCTCAAAAGCAGAGTGTTTTCCTTTCATGGCACACTAGGGTTCAATTAAACTTCCTAAACGGAGTTGAATCATGTTCAGTTTCAAGTTCTAGAAACAAGGGTTCATTCAGGCTAAGAACAGCACTCTTGTGCTATTCTGGCCATACACAGTGCAAATAGCATTCGCGTCTGTTCCCAGCCAGTACAGTGTATTGGACTGAAGTGTAGCTCCTGTTTTACTCAGTTTCCAATACTAGGTTGAACTAGTTATGCCCCGTTTGTTTACGAAGCACAGTTCTTTGTTCTGTGCTAGCTCACTGTACTGGCCTTATCGAAAACACAGTAGAGTTCAAGAATGCCCGTTTTTCAAAAGCAGAGTGTTTTTCTTGCATGGCACACTAGGGTTCAATTAAACTTCCTAATCGGAGTTGAATCACGTTCAGTTTCAATGTCTAGCAGCAAGGGTTCATTCAGGCTAAGAACAGCACTCTTGTGCTATTCTGGCCATACACAGTTCAAATAGCATTCGCGTCTGTTCCCAGCCAGTACAGTTTACTGGACTGAAAAGAAGCTCCTGTTTTACTCAGTTTCCAATACTGAGTTGAACTAGATATGCCCCGTTTGTGTAGGAAGCACAGTTCTCTTGTTCTGAGCTAGCTCACTGTACTGGCCCTATAGGAAACAGAGCAGAGTGCAAGAATGCCCGTTTCTCAAAAGCAGAGTGTTTTTCTTGCATGGCACAGTATGGTTCAATTAAACTTGCTAAACGGAGTTGAATCACATTCCGTTTCAAGTTCTAGCAGCAAGGGTTCATTCAGGCTAAGAACAGCCTTCTTGTGCTATTCTGGCCATACACAGTGCAAATAGCATTCGCTTCTGCTTCCAACCAGTAAAGTGTATTGGACTGAAGAGTAGCTCATGTTTTACTCAGTTTCCAATACTAGGTTGAACTAGATATGCCCCGTTTGTGTACGAAGCACAGTTCTTTTGTTCTGTGCTAGCTCACTGTACTGGCCCTATAGGAAACACAGTAGAGTGCAAGAATGCCTGTTTCTCAAAAGTAGAGTGTTTTCCTTGCATGGCACACTGGGGTTCAATTAAACTTCCTAAACGGAGTTGAATCACGTTCAGTTTCAAGTTCTAGCAGCAAGGGTTCATTCAGGCTAAGAACAGCACTCTTGTGCTATTCTGGCCATACACAGTGCAAATAGCATTCGCGTCTGTTACCAGCCAGTACAGTGTATTGGCCTGAAGAGAAGCTCCTGTTTTACTCAGTTTCCAATACTGAGTTGAACTAGATATGCCCCGTTTGTGTAGGAAGCACAGTTCTTTTGTTCTGAGCTAGCTCACTGTACTGGCCGTATAGGAAACACAGTAGAGTGCAAGAATGCCCGTTTCTCAAAAGCAGAGTGTTTTTCTTGCATGGCACCCTACGGTTCAATTAAACTTCCTAAAAGGAGTTGAATCACGTTCCGTTTCAAGTTCTAGCAGCAAGGGTTCATTAAGGCTAAGAACAGCACTCTTGTTCTATTCTGGCCATACACAGTGCAAATAGCATTCGTGTCTGTTCCCAGCCAGTACAGTGTATTGGACTGAAGAGAAGCTCCTGTTTTACTCAGTTTCCAATACTGAGTTGAACTAGATATGCCCCGTTTGTGTAGGAAGCACAGTTCTTTTGTACTGAGCTAGCTCACTGTACTGGCCCTATAGGAAACACAGTAGAGTACAAGAATGCCCGTTTCTCAAAAGCAGAGTGTTTTTCTTGCATGGCACACTAGGGTTCAATTAAACTTGCTAATCGGAGTTGAATCACATTCCGTTTCAAGTTCTAGCAGCAAGGGTTCATTCAGGCTAAGAACAGCACTCTTGTGCTATTCTGGCCATACACAGTGCAAATAGCATTCGCGTCTGTTCCCAGCCAGTACAGTGTATTGGACTGAAGAGAAGCTACTCTTTTACTCAGTTTCCAATACTGAGTTGAACTAGATATGCCCCGTTTGTGTAGGAAGCACAGTTCTTTTCTTCTGAGCTAGCTCACTGTACTGGCACTATAGGAAACACATTAGAGTGCAAGAATGCCACTTTCTCAAAAGCAGAGTGTTTTTCTTGCATGGCACACTATGGTTCAATTAAACCATAAACGAGTTGAATCATGTTCATGTTCAAGTTCTAGCAGCAAGGGTTAATTCAAGCTAATAACAGCACCTTTGTGGAATTCTGGCCATACAATGTGCAAATAGCATTCGCGTATGTTCCCAGCCAGTACAGTGTATTGGACTGAAGAGAAGCTCCTGTTTTACTCAGTTTCCAATACTGAGTTGAACTAGATATGCCCCGTTTGTGTAGGAAGCACAGTTCTTTTGTTCTGAGCTAGCTCACTGTACTGGCCCTATAGGAAACACAGTAGAGTGCAAGAATGCCACTTTCTCAAAAGCAGAGTGTTTTTTTGCATGGCACACTATGGTTCAATTAAACTTGCTAAACAGAGTTGAATCACATTCCGTTTCAAGTTCTAGCAGCAAGGGTTCATTCAGGCTAAGAACAGCACTCTTGTGCTATTCTGGCCATACACAGTGCAAATAGCATTCGCTTCTGTTTACAGCCAGTACTGTGTATTGGACTGAAGAGAAGCTCCTGTTTTACTCAGATTCCAATACTGAGTTGAACTAGATATGCCCCGTTTGTGTAGGAATCACAGTTCTTTTGTTCTGAGCTAGCTCACTGTACTGGCACTCTTGGAAACACAGTAGAGTGCAAGAATGCCCATTTCTCAAAAGCAGAGTGTTTTCCTTGCATGGCACACTAGGGTTCAATTAAACTTCATAAACGGAGTTGAATCATGTTCAGTTTCAAGTTCTAGAAACAAGGGTTCATTCAAGCTAAGAACAGCACTCTTGTGCTATTCTGGCCATACACAGTGCAAATAGCATTCACGTCTGTTACCAGCCAGTACAGTGTATTGGACTGAAGAGTAGCTCCTGTTTTACTCAGTTTCCAATACTAGGTTGAACTAGTTATGCCCCGTTTGTTTACGAAGCACAGTTCTTTGTTCTGTGCTAGCTCACTGTACTGGCCTTATAGGAAACACAGTAGAGTGCAAGAATGCCCGTTTCTCAAAAGCAGAGTGTTTTTCTTGCATGGCACACTAAGGTTCAATTAAACTTCCTAATCGGAGTTGAATCACGTTCAGTTTCAAGGTCTAGCAGCAAGTGTTCATTCAGGCTAAGAACAGCACTCTTGTGCTATTCTGGCCATACACAGTTCAAATAGCATTCGCGTCTGTTCCCAGCCAGTACAGTTTACTGGACTGAAAAGAAGCTCCTGTTTTACTCAGTTTCCAATACTTAGTTGAACTAGATATGCACCGTTTGTGTAGGAAGCACAGTTCTCTTGTTCTGAGCTAGCTCACTGTACTGGCCCTATAGGAAACACAGTAGAGTGCAAGAATGCCCGTTTCTCAAAAGCAGAGTGTTTTTCTTGCATGGCACAGTATGGTTCAACTAACTTGCTAAACAGAGTTGAATCGCATTCCGTTTCAAGTTCTAGCAGCAAGGGTTCATTCAGGCTAAGAACAGCCTTCTTGTGCTATTCTGGTCATAGGCAGTGCAAATAGCATTCGCGTCTGTTCCCAGCCAGTACAGTGTATTGGACTGAAGAGAAGCTCCTGTTTTACTCAGTTTCCAATACTGAGTTGAACTAGATATGCCCCGTTTGTGTAGGAAGCACAATTCTTTTGTTCTGAGCTAGCTCACTGTACTGGCCCTATAGGAAACACAGTAGAGTGCAAGAATGCCCATTTGTCAAAAGCAGAGTGTTTTCCTTGCATGGCACACTAGGGTTCAATTAAACTTCCTAAACGGAGTTTAATCATGTTAAGTTTCAAGTTCTAGCAGCAAGGGTTCATTCAGGCTAAGAACAGCACTCTTGTGCTATTCTGGCCATACACAGTGCAATTAGCATTCGCTTCTGCTTCCAACCAGTACAGTGTATTGGACTGAAGAGTAGCTCATGTTTTACTCAATATCCAATACTAGGTTGAACTAGATATGCCCCGTTTGTGTACGAAGCACAGTTCTTTTGTTCTGTGTTAGCTCACTGTACTGGCCCTATAGGAAACACAGTAGAGTGCAAGAATGCCTGTTTCTCAAAAGCAGAGTGTTTTCCTTGCATGGCACACTAGGGTTCAATTAAACTTCCTAAACGGAGTTGAATCACGTTCAGTTTCAAGTTCTATCAGCAAGGGTTCATTCAGGCTAAGAACAGCACTCTTGTGCTATTCTGGCCATACACAGTGCAAATAGAATTCGCGTCTGTGACCAGCCAGTACAGTGTATTGGCCTGAAGAGAAGCTCCTGTTTTACTCAGTTTCCAATACTGAGTTGAACTAGATATGCCCCGTTTGTGTAGGAACCACAGTTCTTTTGTTCTGAGATAGCTCACTGTACTGGCCCTATAGGAAACACAGTAGAGTGCAAGAATGCCCGTTTCTCAAAAGCAGAGTGTTTTTCTTGCATGGCACCCTACGGTTCAATTAAACTTCCTAAAAGGAGTTGAATCACGTTCCGTTTCAAGTTCTAGCAGCAAGGGTTCATTCAGGCTAAGAACAGCACTCTTGTGCTATTCTGGCCATACACAGTGCAAATAGCATTCGCGTCTGTGCCCAGCCAGTACAGTGTATTGGACTGAAGAGAAGCTCCTGTTTTACTCAGTTTCCAATACTGAGTTGAACTAGATATGCCCCGTTTGTGTAGGAAGCACACTTCTTTTGTTCTGAGCTAGCTCACTGTACTGGCCCTAAAGGAAACACAGTAGAGTGCAAGAATGCCGGTTTCTCAAAAGCAGAGTGCTTTTCTTGCATGGCACACTAGGGTTCAATTAAACCATAAACGAGTTGAATCATGTTCAGTTTCAAGTTCTAGCAGCAAGGGTTCATTGAAGCTAATAACAGCACCTTTGTGGAATTCTGGCCATACACAGTGCAAATAGCATTCGCGTCTGTTCCCAGCCAGTGCAGTGTATTGGACTGAAGAGAAGCTCCTGTTTTACTAAGTTTCCAATACTGAGTTGAACTAGATATGCCCCGTTTGTGTAGGAAGCACAGTTCTTTTGTTCTGAGCTAGCTCACTGTACTGGCACTATAGGAAACACAGTAGAGTGCAAGAATGCCACTTTCTCAAAAGCACAGTGTTTTTCTTGCATGGCACACTATGGTTCAATTAAACTTGCTAAACAGAGTTGAATCACATTCCGTTTCAAGTTCTAGCAGCAAGGGTTCATTCAGGTTAGAACAGCACTCTTGTGCTATTCTGGCCATACACAGTGCAAATAGCATTCGCTTCTGTTTCCAGCCAGTACAGTGTATTGGTTTGAAGAGAAGCTCCTGTTTTACTCAGTTTCCAATACTGAGTTGAACTAGATATGCCCTGTTTGTGTAGGAATCACAGTTCTTTTGTTCTGAGATAGCTCACTGTACTGGCCCTCTTGGAAACACAGTAGAGTGCAAGAATGCCCATTTCTCAAAAGCAGAGTGTTTTCCTTGCATGGCACACTAGGGTTCAATTAAACTTCCTAAACGGAGTTGAATCATGTTCAGTTTCAAGTTCTAGCAGCAAGGGTTCATTCAGGCTAAGAACAGCACTCTTGTGCTATTCTGGCCATACACAGTGCAAATAGCATTCACGTCTGTTCCCAGCCAGTACAGTGTATTGGACTGAAGAGCAGCTCCTGTTTTACTCAGTTTAAAATACTAGGTTGAACTAGATATGCCCCGTTTGTGTACGAAGCACAGTTCTTTGTTCTGTGCTAGCTTACTGTACGGGCCCTATAGGAAACACAGTAGAGTGGAAGAATGCCCGTTTCTCAAAAGCAGAGTGTTTTTCTTGCATGGCACATTAGGGTTCAATTAAACTTCCTAATCGGAGTTGAATCACGTTCAGTTTCAAGTTCTAGCAGCAAGGGGTCATTCAGGCTAAGAACAGCACTCTTGTGCTATTCTGGCCATACACAGTGCAAATAGCATTCGCGACTGTTTCCAGCCAGTACAGTGTATTAGCCTGAAGAGAAGCTCCTATTTTACTCAGTTTCCAATACTGATTTGAACTAGATATGCCCCGTTTGTGTAGGAAGCACAGTTCTTTTGTTCTGAGCTAGCTCACTGTACTGGCCCTATAGCAAACAGAGCAGAGTGCAAGAATGCCCGTTTCTCAAAAGCAGAGTGTTTTTCTTGCATGGCACTGTATGGTTCAATTAAACTTGCTAAACGAAGTTGAATCACATTCCGTTTCAAGTTCTAGCAGCAAGGGTTCATTCCGGCTAAGAACAGCCTTCTTGTGCTATTCTGGCCATACACAGTGCAAATAGCTTTCGCGTCTGTTCCCAGCCAGTACAGTGTATTGGACTGAAGAGGAACTCCTGTTTTACTCAGTTTCCAATACTGAGTTGAACTAGATATGCCCCGTTTGTGTAGGAAGCACAGTTCTTTTGTTCTGACCTAGCTCACTGTACTGGCACTATAGGAAACACAGTAGAGTGCAAGAATGCCCATTTCTCAAAAGCAGAGTGTTTTCCTTGCATGGCACACTAGGGTTCAATTAAACTTCCTAAACGGAGTTGAATCATGTTAAGTTTCAAGTTCTAGCAGCAAGGGTTCATTCAGGCTAAGAACAGCACTCTTGTGCTATTCTGGCCATACACAGTGCAAATAGGATTCGCTTCTGCTTCCAACCAGTACAGTGTATTGGACTGAAGAGTAGCTCATGTTTTACTCAGTTTCCAATACTAGGTTGAACTAGATATGCCCCGTTTGTGTACGAAGCACAGTTCTTTTGTTCTGTGCTAGCTCACTGTACTGGCCCTATAGGAAACACAGTAGAGTGCAAGAATGCCTGTTTCTCAAAAGCAGAGTGTTTTCCTTGCATGGCACACTAGGGTTCAATTAAACTTCCTAAACGGAGTTGAATCACGTTCAGTTTCAAGTTCTAGCAGCAAGGGTTCATTCAGGCTAAGAACAGCACTCTTGTGCTATTCTGGCCATACACAGTGCAAATAGAATTCGCGTCTGTTACCAGCCAGTACAGTGTATTGGCCTGAAGAGAAGCTCCTGTTTTACTCAGTTTCCAATACTGAGTTGAACTAGATATGCCCCGTTTGTGTAGGAAGCACAGTTCTTTTGTTCTGAGCTAGCTCACTGTACTGGCTCTATAGGAAACACAGTAGAGTGCAAGAATGCCCATTTCTCAAAAGCAGAGTGTTTTTCTTGCATGGCACCCTACGGTTCAATTAAACTTCCTAAAAGGAGTTGAATCACGTTCCGTTTCAAGTTCTAGCAGCAAGGGTTCATTCAGGCTAAGAACAGCACTCTTGTGCTATTCTGGCCATACACAGTGCAAATAGCATTCGCGTCTGTTCCCAGCCAGTACAGTGTATTGGACTGAAGAGAAGCTCCTGTTTTACTCAGTTTCCAATACTGAGTTGAACTAGATATGCCCCGTTTGTGTAGGAAGCACACTTCTTTTGTTCTGAGCTAGCTCACTGTACTGGCCCTAAAGGAAACACAGTAGAGTGCAAGAATGCCGGTTTCTCAAAAGCAGAGTGCTTTTCTTGCATGGCACACTAGGGTTCAATTAAACCATAAACGAGTTGAATCACATTCCGTTTCAAGTTCTAGCAGCAAGGGTTCATTCAGGTTAGAACAGCACTCTTGTGCTATTCTGGCCATACACAGTGCAAATAGCATTCGCTTCTGTTTCCAGCCAGTACAGTGTATTGGTTTGAAGAGAAGCTCCTGTTTTACTCAGTTTCCAATACTGAGTTGAACTAGATATGCCCCGTTTGTGTAGGAATCACAGTTCTTTTGTTCTGAGATAGCTCAATGTACTGGCCCTCTTGGAAACACAGTAGAGTGCAAGAATGCCCATTTCTCAAAAGCAGAGTGTTTTCCTTGCATGGCACACTAGGGTTCAATTAAACTTCCTAAACGGAGTTGAATCATGTTCAGTTTCAAGTTCTAGCAGCAAGAGTTCATTCAGGCTAAGAACAGCACTCTTGTGCTATTCTGGCCATACACAGTGCAAATAGCATTCGCGTCTGTTCCCAGCCAGTACACTGTATTGGACTGAAGAGCAGCTCCTGTTTTACTCAGTTTCCAATACTGAGTTGAACTAGATATGCCCCGTTTGTGTAGGAAGCACAGTTCTTTTGTTCTGAGATAACTCACTGTACTGGCCCTATAGGAAACACAGTAGAGTGCAAGAATGCCCGTTTCTCAAAAGCAGAGTGTTTTACTTGCATGGCACACTAGGGTTCAATTAAACTTCCTAAACGGAGTTGAATCACGTTCAGTTTCAAGTTCTAGCAGCAATGGTTCATTCAGGCTAAGAACAGCACTCTTGTGCTATTCTGGCCATACACAGTGCAAATAGCATTCGCGTCTGTTCCCAGCCAGTACAGTGTATTGGACTGAAGAGAAGCTCCTGTTTTTCTCAGTTTCCAATACTGACTTGAACTACATATGCTCCGTTTGTGTAGGAAGCACAGTTCTTTTTTTCTGAGCTAGCTCACTGTACTGGCCATAAAGGAAACACAGTAGAGTGCAAGAATGCCCGTTTCTCAAAAGCAGAGTGTTTTTCTTGCATGGCACACTAGGGTTCAATTAAACTTCCTAAACGGAGTTCAATCACGTTCAGTTTCAAGTTCTAGCAGCAACGGTTCATTCAGGCTAAGAACAGCACTCTTGTGCTATTCTGACCATACACAGTGCAAATAGCATTCGCGTCTGTTCCCAGCCAGTACAGTGTATTGGCCTGAAGAGAAGCTCCTGTTTTACTCAGTTTCCAATACTGAGTTGAACCAGATACGCCCCGTTTGTGTAGGAAGCACAGGTCTTTTGTTCTGAGCTAGCTCACTGTACTGGCCCTATAGGAAACACAGCAGAGTGCAAGAATGCACGTTTCTCAAAAGCAGAGTGTTTTTTTTGCATGGCACACTAGGGTTCAATTAAACTTGCTAAACGGAGTTGAATCACGTTCCGTTTCAATTTCTAGCAGCAAGGGTTCATTCAGGCTAAGAACAGCACTCTTGTGCTATTTTGGCCATACACAGTGCAAATAGCATTCGCGTCTGTTGCCAGCAAGTACAGTGTATTGGACTGAAGAGAAGCTCCTGTTTTACTCAGTTTCCAATACTGAGATGAAATAGATATGCCCGGTTTGTGTAGGAAGCACAGTTCTTTGTTCTGAGCTAGCTCAGTATACTGGCCCTCTAGGAAACACAGTAGAGTGCAAGAATGCCCGTTTCTCAAAAGCAGAGTGTTTTCCTTGCATGGCACACTAGGGTTCAATTAAACTTCCTAAACGGAGTTGAATCTTGTTCAGATTCAAGTTCTAGCAGCAAGGGTTCATTCAGGCTAAGAACAGCACTCTTGTGCTATTCTGGCCATACACAGTGCAAATAGCATTCGCTTCTTTTCCCAGCCAGTACAGTGTATTGGACTGAAGAGTAGCTCCTGTTTTACTCAGTTTCCAATACTAGGTTGAACTAGATATGTCCCGTTTGTGTACGAAGCACAGTTCTTTTGTTCTGTGCTAGCTCACTGTACTGGCCCTATAGGAAAAACAGTAGAGTGCAAGAATGCCCGTTTCTCAAAAGCAGAGTGTTTTCCTTGCATGGCACACTAGGGTTCAATTAAAGTTGCTAAACGGAGTTGAATCACGTTCCGTTTCAATTTCTAGCAGCAAGGGTTCATTCAGGCTAAGAACAGCACTCTTGTGCTATTTTGGCCATACACAGTGCAAATAGCATTCGCGTCTGTTCCCAGCAAGTACAGTGTATTGGACTGAAGAGAAGCTCCTGTTTTACTCAGTTTCCAAAACTGAGATGAAATAGATATGCCCCGTTTAGGTAGGAAGCACAGTTCTTTGTTCTGAGCTAGCTCAGTATACTGGCCCTCTAGGAAACACAGTAGAGTGCAAGAATGCCCGTTTCTCAAAAGCAGAGTGTTTTTCTTGCATGGTACACTTGGGTTCAATTAAACTTCCTAAACGGAGTTGAATCACGCTCAGTTTCAAGATCTAGCAGCAAGGGTTCATTCAGGCAAAGAACAGCACTCTTCTGCTATTCTGGCCATACAGAGTGCAAATAGCATTCGCGTCTGTTCCCAGCCAGTACAGTGTATTGGACTGAAGAGAAGCTCCTGTTTTTCTCAGTTTCCAATACTGAGTTGAACTAGATATGCTCCGTTTGTGTAGGAAGCACAGTTCTTTTTTTCTGAGCTAGCTCACTGTACTGCCCCTATAGGAAACACAGTAGAGTGCAAGAATGCCCGTTTCTCAAAACCAGAGTGTTTTTCTTGCATGGCACACTAGGGTTCAATTAAACTTGCTAAACGGAGTTGAATCACATTCCGTTTCAATTTCTAGCAGCAAGGGTTCATTCAGGCTAAGAACAGCACTCTTGTGCTATTTTGGCCATACACAGTGCAAATAGCATTTGCGTCTGGTCCCAGCAAGTACAGTGTATTGGACTGAAGAGAAGCTCCTGTTTTACTCAGTTTCCAATACTGAGTTGAACTAGATATGCCCCGTTTGTGTAGGAAGCACAGTTCTTTTATTCTGAGCTAGCTCACTGTCCTGGCCCTCTAGGAAACACAGTAGAGTGCAAGAATGCTCGTTTCTCAAAAGCAGAGTGTTTTTCTTGCATGGTACACTTGGGTTCAATTAAACTTCCTATACGGAGTTGAATCACGCTCAGTTTCAAGATCTAGCAGCAAGGGTTCATTCAGGCTAGGAACAGCACTCTTGTGCTTTTCTGGCCATACACAGTGCAAATAGCATTCGCGTCTGTTTCCAGCCAGTACAGTGCATTGGACTGAAGAGAAGCTCCTGTTTTACTCAGTTTCCAATACTGAGTTGAACTAGATACGCCCCGTTTGTGTAGGAAGCACAGGTCTTTTGTTCTGAGCTAGCTCACTGTAATGGCCCTATAGGAAACACAGCAGAGTGCAAGAATGCCTGTTTCTCAAAAGCAGAGTGTTTTTCTTGCATGGCACACTAGGGATCAATTAAACTTCCTAAATGAGTTGAATCACGTTCAGTTTCAAGTTCTAGCAGCAAGGGTTCATTCAGGCTAAGAACAGCACTCTTGTGCTATTCTGGCCATACACAGTGCAAATAGCATTCCCGTCTGTTCCCAGCCAGTACACTGTATTGGACTGAAGAGAAGCTCCTGTTTTACTCAGTTTCCAATACTGAGTTGAACTAGATATGCCCCGTTTGTGTAGGAAGAACACTTGTTTTGTTCTGAGCTAGCTCACTGTACTGCCCCTATAGGAAACACAGTAGAGTGCAAGAATGCCCGTTTCTCAAAACCAGAGTGTTTTTCTTGCATGGCACACTAGGGTTCAATTAAACTTGCTAAACGGAGTTGAATCACATTCCGTTTCAATTTCTAGCAGCAAGGGTTCATTCAGGCTAAGAACAGCACTCTTGTGCTATTTTGGCCATACACAGTGCAAATAGCATTTGCGTCTGTTCCCAGCAAGTACAGTGTATTGGACTGAAGAGAAGCTCCTGTTTTACTCAGTTTCCAATACTGAGTTGAACTAGATATGCCCCGTTTGTGTAGGAAGCACAGTTCTTTTATTCTGAGCTAGCTCACTGTACTGGCCCTCTAGGAAACACAGTAGAGTGCAAGAATGCTCGTTTCTCAAAAGCAGAGTGTTTTTCTTGCATGGTACACTTGGGTTCAATTAAACTTCCTATACGGAGTTGAATTACGCTCAGTTTCAAGATCTAGCAGCAAGGGTTCATTCAGGCTAGGAACAGCACTCTTGTGCTTTTCTGGCCATACACTGCAAATAGCATTCGCGTCTGTTTCCAGCCAGTACAGTGCATTGGACTGAAGAGAAGCTCCTGTTTTACTCAGTTTCCAATACTGAGTTGAACTAGATACGCCCCGTTTGTGTAGGAAGCACAGGTCTTTTGTTCTGAGCTAGCTCACTGTAATGGCCCTATAGGAAACACAGCAGAGTGCAAGAATGCCTGTTTCTCAAAAGCAGAGTGTTTTTCTTGCATGGCACACTAGGGATCAATTAAACTTCCTAAATGAGTTGAATCATGTTCAGTTTCAAGTTCTAGCAGCAAGGGTTCATTCAGGCTAAGAACAGCACTCTTGTGCTTTTCTGGCCATACACAGTGCAAACAGCATTCGCGTCTGTTCCCAGGCAGTACAGTGTATTGGACTGAAGAGAAGCTCCTGTTTTACTCAGTTTCCAATACTGAGTTGAACTAGATATGCCCCGTTTGTGTAGGAAGCACAGTTCTCTCTTTCTGAGCTAGCTCACTGTACTGGCCCTATAGGAAACACAGTAGAGTGCAAGAATGCCCGTTTCTCAAAAGCAGAGTGTTTTTCTTGCATGGCACAGTATGGTTCAATTAAACTTGCTAAACGGAGTTGAATCACATTCCGTTTCAAGTTCTAGCAGCAAGGGTTCATTCAGGTTAAGATCAGCCTTCTTGTGCTATTTTGGCCATACGCAGTGCAAAAGCATCCGCGTCTGTTCCCAGCCAGTACAGTGTATTGGACTGAAGAGAAGCTCCTGTTTTACTCAGTTTCCAATACTGAGTTGAACTAGATACGCCCCGTTTGTGTAGGAAGCACAGTTCATTTGTTCTGAGCTAGCTCACTGTACTGGCCCTATAGGAAACACAGTAGAGTGCAAGAATGCCCGTTTCTCAAAAGCAGAGTGTTTTTCTTGCATGGCACACTAGGGTTCAATTAAACTTGCTAAACGGAGTTGAATCACGTTCCGTTTCAAGTTCTAGCAGCAAGGGTTCTTTCAGGCTAAGAACAGCACTCTTGTGGAATTCTGGCCATACACAGTACAAATAGCATTCGCGTCTGTTCCCAGCCAGTACAGTGTATTGGACTGAAGAGAAGCTCCTGTTTTACTCAGTTTCCAATACTGAGTTGAACTAGATATGCCCCGTTTGTGTAGGAAGAACACTTTTTTGGTCTTAGCTAGCTCACTGTACTGGCCCTAAAGGAAACACAGTAGAGTGCAAGAATTCCCGTTTCTCAAAAGCAGACTGTTTTTCTTGCATGGCACACTAGGTTTCAATTAAACTTCCTAAACGGAGTTGAATCACGTTCAGTTTCAAGTTCTAGCTGCAAGAGTTCATTCAGGCTAAGAACAGCACTGTTGTGCTATTCTGGCCATACACATTCAAATAGCATTCACGTCTGTTCCCAGGCAGTACAGTGTATTGGACTGAAGAGAAGCTCCTGTTTTACTCAGTTTCCAATACTGACTTGAACTAGATATGCCCCGTTTGTGTAGGAAGCACAGTTCTTTTGTTCTGAGCTAGCTCACTGTACTGGCCCTGTAGGAAACACAGTAGAGTGCAAGAATGCCCGTTTCTCAAAAGCAGAGTGTTCTTCTTCATGGCACACTAGGGTTCAATTAAACTTCCTAAACGGAGTTGAATCACGTTCAGTTTCAAGTTCTAGCATCAAGGGTTCATTCAGGCTAAGAACAGCACTCTTGTGCTATTCTGGCCATACACTGTGCTAATAGCATTCGCGTCTGTTCCCAGCCAGTACAGTGTATTGGATTGAAGAGAAGCTCCTGTTTTACTCAGTTTTCAATACTGAGATGAACTAGATATGCCCCGTTTGTGTAGGAAGCACAGTTCTATTGTTCTGAGCTACCTCACAGTACTGGCCCTATAGGAAACACAGCAGAGTGCAAGAATGCCCGTTTCTCAAAAGCAGAGTGTTTTCCTTGCATGGCACACTAGGGTTCAATTAAACTTCCTAATCGGAGTTGAATCACGTTCCGTTTCAAGTTCTAGCAGCAAGGGTTCATTCAGGCTAAGAACAGCACTCTTGTGCTTTTCTGGCTATACACAGTGCAAATAGCATTCGCGTCTGTTCCCAGTCAGTACAGTGCATTGGACTGAAGAGAAGCTCCTCTTTTACTCAGTTTCCAATACTTAGTTGAACTAGATATGCCCCGTTTGTGTTGGAAGCACAGTTCTTTTGTTCTCAGCTACCTCACTGTACTGGCTATATAGGAAACACAGTAGAGTACAAGAATGCCCGTTTCTCAAAAGCAGAGTGTTTTTCTTGCATGGCACACTAGATTCAATTAAACTTCCTAAATGGAGTTGAATCACGTTCAGTTTCACGTTCAGGCATAAAGGGTTCATTCAGGCTAAGAACAAAACTCTTGTGCTATTCTGGCCATACACAGTGCAAATAGCATTCGCGTATGTTCATAGCCAGTACAGTGTATTGGACTGAAGAGAAGCTCCTGTTTTACTCAGTTTCCAATACTGAGATGAACTAGATATGCCCCGTTTTTGTAGGAAGCACAGTTCTTTTTTTCTGAGCTAGCTTACTGTACTGGCCCTCTAGGAAACACAGTAGTGTGCAAGAATGCCCGTTTCTCAAAAGCAGAGTGTTTTTCTTGCATGGCACACTAGGGTTCAATTAAACTTCCTAAAGGGAGTTGAATCACGTGTAGTTTCAATTTCTAGCAGCAAGGGTTCATTCAGGCTAAGAACAGCACTCTTGTGCTATTCTGGCCATACACAGTGCTAAAAGCATTCCTTTCTGTTCAAAGGAAGTACAGTGTATTGGACTGAAGAGAAGCTCCTGTTTTACTCAGTTTCCAATACTGAGTTGAACTAGATATGCCCCGTTTGTGTAGGAAGCACAGTTCTTTTGTTCTGAACTACCTCACAGTACTGGCCCTATAGGAAACACAGCAGAGTGCAAGAATGCCCGTTTCTCAAAAGCAGAGTGTTTTCCTTGCATGGCACACTAGGGTTCAATCAAACTTCCTAAACGAGGTTGAATCACGTTCAGTTTCAAGTTCTAGCAGCAAGGGTTCATTCAGGCTAAGAACAGCACTCTTGTGCTTTTCTGGCCATACACAGTGCAAATAGCATTCGCGTCTGTTCTCAGCCAGTACAGTGCATTGGACTGAAGAGAAGCTCCTGTTTTACTCAGTTTCCAATACTTAGTTGAACCAGATATGCCCCGTTTGTGTAGGAAGCACAGTTCTTTTGTTCGGAGCTAGCTCACTGTAGTGGCCCTATAGGAAACACAGTAAAGTGCAAGAATGCCCATTTCTCAAAAACAGAATGTTTTTCTTGCATGGCACACTAGGGTTCAATTAAACTTCCTAAACGGAGTTGAATCACTTTCAGTTTCAAGTTCTAGCAGCAAGGGTTCATTCAGGCTAAGAACAGAACTCTTGTGCTATTCTGGCCATACACAGTGCAAATAGCATTCGCGTCTGTTACCAGCCAGTACAGTGTATTGGCCTGAAGAGAAGCTCCTATTTTACTCAGTTTCCAATACTGAGTTGAACTAGATATGCCCCGTTTGTGTAGGAAGCACAGTTCTTTTGTTCTGAGCTAGCTCACTGTACTGGCCAAATAGGAAACACAGTAGAGTGGAAGAATGCCCGTTTCTCAAAAGCAGCGTGTTTTTCTTGCATGGCACCCTACGGTTCAATTAAACTTCCTAAAAGGAGTTGAATCACGTTCCGTTTCAAGTTCTAGCAGCAAGGGTTCATTCAGGCTAAGAACAGCACTCTTGTGCTATTCTGGCCATACACAGTGCAAATAGCATTCGCGTCTGTTCCCAGCCAGTACAGTGTATTGGACTGAAGAGAAGCTCCTGTTTTACTCAGTTTCCAATACTGAGTTGAACTAGATATGCCCCGTTTGTGTAGGAAGCACACTTCTTTTGTTCTGAGCTAGCTCACTGTACTGGCCCTAAAGGAAACACAGTAGAGTGCAAGAATGCCGGTTTCTCAAAAGCAGAGTGCTTTTCTTGCATGGCACACTAGGGTTCAATTAAACCATAAACGAGTTGAATCATGTTCAGTTTCAAGTTCTAGCAGCAAGGGTTCATTGAAGCTAATAACAGCACCTTTGTGGAATTCTGGCCATACACAGTGCAAATAGCATTCGCGTATGTTCCCAGCCAGTGCAGTGTATTGGACTGAAGAGAAGCTCCTGTTTTACTCAGTTTCCAATACTGAGTTGAACTAGATATGCCCCGTTTGTGTAGGAAGCACAGTTCTTTTGTTCTGAGCTAGCTCACTGTACTGGCACTATAGGAAACACAGTAGAGTGCAAGAATGCCACTTTCTCAAAAGCACAGTGTTTTTCTTGCATGGCACACTATGGTTCAATTAAACTTGCTAAACAGAGTTGAATCACATTCCGTTTCAAGTTCTAGCAGCAAGGGTTCATTCAGGTTAGAACAGCACTCTTGTGCTATTCTGGCCATACACAGTGCAAATAGCATTCGCTTCTGTTTCCAGCCAGTACAGTGTATTGGTTTGAAGAGAAGCTCCTGTTTTACTCAGTTTCCAATACTGAGTTGAACTAGATATGCCCCGTTTGTGTAGGAATCACAGTTCTTTTGTTCTGAGATAGCTCACTGTACTGGCCCTCTTGGAAACACAGTAGAGTGCAAGAATGCCCATTTCTCAAAAGCAGAGTGTTTTCCTTGCATGGCACACTAGGGTTCAATTAAACTTCCTAAACGGAGTTGAATCATGTTCAGTTTCAAGTTCTAGCAGCAAGGGTTCATTCAGGCTAAGAACAGCACTCTTGTGCTATTCTGGCCATACACAGTGCAAATAGCATTCGCGTCTGTTCCCAGCCAGTACAGTGTATTGGACTGAAGAGCAGCTCCTGTTTTACTCAGTTTCCAATACTAGGTTGAACTAGATATGCCCCGTTTGTGTACGAAGCACAGTTCTTTTTTCTGTGCTAGCTCACTGTACGGGCCCTATAGGAAACACAGTAGAGTGGAAGAATGCCCGTTTCTCAAAAGCAGAGTGTTTTTCTTGCATGGCACATTAGGGTTCAATTAAACTTCCTAATCGGAGTTGAATCACGTTCAGTTTCAAGTTCTAGCAGCAAGGGTTCATTCAGGCTAAGAACAGCACTCTTGTGCTATTCTGGCCATACACAGTGCAAATAGCATTCGCGTCTGTTTCCAGCCAGTACAGTGTATTAGCCTGAAGAGAAGCTCCTATTTTACTCAGTTTCCAATACTGATTTGAACTAGATATGCCCCGTTTGTGTAGGAAGCACAGTTCTTTTGTTCTGAGCTAGCTCACTGTACTGGCCCTATAGCAAACAGAGCAGAGTGCAAGAATGCCCGTTTCTCAAAAGCAGAGTGTTTTTCTTGCATGGCACTGTATGGTTCAATTAAACTTGCTAAACGGAGTTGAATCACATTCCGTTTCAAGTTCTAGCAGCAAGGGTTCATTCCGGCTAAGAACAGTCTTCTTGTGCTATTCTGGCCATACACAGTGCAAATAGCTTTCGCGTCTGTTCCCAGCCAGTACAGTGTATTGGACTGAAGAGGAACTCCTGTTTTACTCAGTTTCCAATACTGAGTTGAACTAGATATGCCCCGTTTGTGTAGGAAGCACAGTTCTTTTGTTCTGACCTAGCTCACTGTACTGGCCCTATAGGAAACACAGTAGAGTGCAAGAATGCCCATTTCATAAAAGCAGAGTGTTTTACTTGAATGGCACACTAGGGTTCAATTAAACTTCCTAAACGGAGTTGAATCATGTTAAGTTTCAAGTTCTAGCAGCAAGGGTTCATTCAGGCTAAGAACAGCACTCTTGTGCTATTCTGGCCATACACAGTGCAAATAGCATTCGCTTCTGCTTCCAACCAGTACAGTGTATTGGACTGAAGAGTAGCTCATGTTTTACTCAGTTTCCAATACTAGGTTGAACTAGATATGCCCCGTTTGTGTACGAAGCACAGTTCTTTGTTCTGTGCTAGCTCACTGTACTGGCCCTATAGGAAACACAGTAGAGTGCAAGAATGCCTGTTTCTCAAAAGCAGAGTGTTTTCCTTGCATGGCACACTACGGTTCAATTAAACTTCCTAAACGGAGTTGAATCACGTTCAGTTTCAAGTTCTAGCAGCAAGGGTTCATTCAGGCTAAGAACAGCACTCTTGTGCTATTCTGGCCATACACAGTGCAAATAGCATTCTCGTCTGTTACCAGCCAGTACAGTGTATTGGCCTGAAGAGAAGCTCCTGTTTTACTCAGTTTCCAATACTGAGTTGAACTAGATATGCCCCGTTTGTGTAGGAAGCACAGTTCTTTTGTTCTGAGCTAGCTCACTGTACTGGCCCTATAGGAAACACAGTAGAGTGCAAGAATGCCCGTTTCTCAAAAGCAGAGTGTTTTTCTTGCATGGCACCCTACGGTTCAATTAAACTTCCTAAAAGGAGTTGAATCACGTTCCGTTTCAAGTTCTAGCAGCAAGGGTTCATTCAGGCTAAGAACAGCACTCTTGTGCTATTCTGGCCATACACAGTGCAAATAGCATTCGCGTCTGTTCCCAGCCAGTACAGTGTATTGGACTGAAGAGAAGCTCCTGTTTTACTCAGTTTCCAATTCTGAGTTGAACTAGATATGCCCCGTTTGTGTAGGAAGCACACTTCTTTTGTTCTGAGCTAGCTCACTGTACTGGCCCTAAAGGAAACACAGTAGAGTGCAAGAATGCCGGTTTCTCAAAAGCAGAGTGCTTTTCTTGCATGGCACACTAGGGTTCAATTAAACCATAAACGAGTTGAATCATGTTCAGTTTCAAGTTCTAGCAGCAAGGGTTCATTGAAGCTAATAACAGCACCTTTGTGGAATTCTGGCCATACACAGTGCAAATAGCATTCGCGTATGTTCCCAGCCAGTGCAGTGTATTGGACTGAAGAGAAGCTCCTGTTTTACTAAGTTTCTAATACTGAGTTGAACTAGATATGCCCCGTTTGTGTAGGAAGCACAGTTCTTTTGTTCTGAGCTAGCTCACTGTACTGGCAGTATAGGAAACACAGTAGAGTGCAAGAATGCCACTTTTTCAAAAGCACAGTGTTTTTCTTGCATGGCACACTATGGTTCAATTAAACTTGCTAAACAGAGTTGAATCACATTCCGTTTCAAGTTCTAGCAGCAAGGGTTCATTCAGGCTAAGAACAGCACTCTTGTGCTATTCTGGCCATACACAGTGCAAATAGCATTCGCTTCTGTTTCCACCCAGTACAGTGTATTGGTTTGAAGAGAAGCTCCTGTTTTACTCAGTTTCCAATACTGAGTTGAACTAGATATGCCCCCTTTGTGTAGGAATCACAGTTCTTTTGTTCTGAGAAAGCTCACTGTACTGGCCCTCTTGGAAACACAGTAGAGTGCAAGAATGCCCATTTCTCAAAAGCAGAGTGTTTTCCTTGCATGGCACACTTGGGTTCAATTAAACTTCCTAAACGGAGTTGAATCATGTTCAGTTTCAAGTTCTAGCAGCAAGGGTTCATTCAGGCTAAGAACAGCACTCTTGTGCTATTCTGGCCATACACAGTGCAAATAGCATTCGCGTCTGTTAGTAGCCAGTACAGTGTATTGGAATGAAGAGCAGCTCCTGTTTTACTCAGTTTCCAATACTAGGTTGAACTAGATATGCCCCGTTGGTGTACGAAGCACAGTTCTTTGTTCTGTGCTAGCTCACTGTACGGGCCCTATAGGAAACACAGTAGAGTGGAAGAATGCCCGTTTCTCAAAAGCAGAGTGTTTTTCTTGCATGGCACATTAGGGTTCAATTAAACTTCCTAATCGGAGTTGAATCACGTTCAGTTTCAAGTTCTAGCAGCAAGGGTTCATTCAGGCTAAGAACAGCACTCTTGTGCTATTCTGGCCATACACAGTGCAAATAGCATTCGCGTCTGTTTCCAGCCAGTACAGTGTATTAGCCTGAAGAGAAGCTCCTATTTTACTCAGTTTCCAATACTGATTTGAACTAGATATGCCCCGTTTGTGTAGGAAGCACAGTTCTTTTGTTCTGAGCTAGCTCACTGTACTGGCCCTATAGCAAACAGAGCAGAGTGCAAGAATGCCCGTTTCTCAAAAGCAGAGTGTTTTTCTTGCATGGCACTGTATGGTTCAATTAAACTTGCTAAACAGAGTTGAATCACATTCCGTTTCAAGTTCTAGCAGCAAGGGTTCATTCCGGCTAAGAACAGTCTTCTTGTGCTATTCTAGCCATACACAGTGCAAATAGCTTTCGCGTCTGTTCCCAGCCAGTACAGTGTATTGGACTGAAGAGGAACTCCTGTTTTACTCAGTTTCCAATACTGAGTTGAACTAGATATGCCCCCTTTGTGTAGGAATCACATTTCTTTTGTTCTGAGATATCTCACTGTACTGGCACTCTTGGAAACACAGTAGAGTGCAAGAATGCCCATTTCTCAAAAGCAGAGTGTTTTCCTTGCATGGCACACTAGGGTTCAATTAAACTTCCTAAACGGAGTTGAATCATGTTAAGTTTCAAGTTCTAGCAGCAAGGGTTCATTCAGGCTAAGAACAGCACTCTTGTGCTATTCTGGCCATACACAGTGCAAATAGCATTCGCTTCTGCTTCCAACCAGTACAGTGTATTGGACTGAAGAGTAGCTCATGTTTTACTCAGTTTCCAATACTAGGTTGAACTAGATATGCCCCGTTTGTGTACGAAGCACAGTTCTTTGTTCTGTGCTAGCTCACTGTACTGGCCCTATAGGAAACACAGTAGAGTGCAAGAATGCCTGTTTCTCAAAAGCAGAGTGTTTTCCTTGCATGGCACACTACGGTTCAATTAAACTTCCTAAACGGAGTTGAATCACGTTCAGTTTCAAGTTCTAGCAGCAAGGGTTCATTCAGGCTAAGAACAGCACTCTTGTGCTATTCTGGCCATACACAGTGCAAATAGCATTCGCGTCTGTTACCAGCCAGTACAGTGTATTGGCCTGAAGAGAAGCTCCTGTTTTACTCAGTTTCCAATACTGAGTTGAACTAGATATGCCCCGTTTGTGTAGGAAGCACAGTTCTTTTGTTCTGAGCTAGCTCACTGTACTGGCCCTATAGGAAACACAGTAGAGTGCAAGAATGCCCGTTTTTCAAAAGCAGAGTGTTTTTCTTGCATGGCACCCTACGGTTCAATTAAACTTCCTAAAAGGAGTTGAATCACGTTCCGTTTCAAGTTCTAGCAGCAAGGGTTCATTCAGGCTAAGAACAGCACTCTTGTGCTATTCTGGCCATACACAGTGCAAATAGCATTCGCGTCTGTTCCCAGCCAGTACAGTGTATTGGACTGAAGAGAAGCTCCTGTTTTACTCAGTTTCCAATACTGAGTTGAACTAGATATGCCCCGTTTGTGTAGGAAGCACACTTCTTTTGTTCTGAGCTAGCTCACTGTACTGGCCCTAAAGGAAACACAGTAGAGTGCAAGAATGCCGGTTTCTCAAAAGCAGAGTGCTTTTCTTGCATGGCACACTAGGGTTCAATTAAACCATAAACGAGTTGAATCATGTTCAGTTTCAAGTTCTAGCAGCAAGGGTTCATTGAAGCTAATAACAGCACCTTTGTGGAATTCTGGCCATACACAGTGCAAATTGCATTCGCGTATGTTCCCAGCCAGTGCAGTGTATTGGACTGAAGAGAAGCTCCTGTTTTACTAAGTTTCTAATACTGAGTTGAACTAGATATGCCCCGTTTGTGTACGAAGCACAGTTCTTTTGTTCTGAGCTAGCTCACTGTACTGGCAGTACAGGAAACACAGTAGAGTGCAAGAATGCCACTTTTTCAAAAGCACAGTGTTTTTCTTGCATGGCACACTATGGTTCAATTAAACTTGCTAAACAGAGTTGAATCACATTCCGTTTCAAGTTCTAGCAGCAAGGGTTCATTCAGGCTAAGAACAGCACTCTTGTGCTATTCTGGCCATACACAGTGCAAATAGCATTCGCTTCTGTTCCCAGCCAGTACAGTGTATTGGACTGAAGAGTAGCTCCTGTTTTACTCAGTTTCCAATACTAGGTTGAACTAGTTATGCTCCGTTTGTTTACGAAGCACAGTTCTTGTTCTGTGCTAGCTCACTGTACTGGCCTTATAGGAAACACAGTAGAGTGCAAGAATGCCCGTTTCTCAAAAGCAGAGTGTTTTTCTTGCATGGCACACTAGGGTCCAATTAAACTTCCTAATCGGAGTTGAATCACGTTCAGTTTCAAGGTCTAGCAGCAAGGGTTCATTCAGGCTAAGAACAGCACTCTTGTGCTATTCTGGCCATACACAGTGCAAATAGCATTCGCGTCTGTTTCCAGCCAGTACAGTGTATTGGCCTGAAGAGAAGCTCCTGTTTTACTCAGTTTCCAATACTGAGTTGAACTAGATATGCCCCGTTTGTGTAGGAAGCACAGTTCTTTTGTTCTGAGCTAGCTCACTGTACTGGCCCTATAGGAAACAGAGCAGAGTGCAAGAATGCCCGTTTCTCAATAGCAGAGTGTTTTCCTTGCATGGCATACTAAGGTTCAAATAAACTTCCTAAAGGGAGTTGAATCACGTTCCGTTTCAAGTTCTAGCAGCAAGGGTTCATTCAGGCTAAGAACAGCACTCTTGTGCTATTCTGGCCATACACAGTGCACATAGCATTCGCGTATGTTCCCAGCCAGTACAGTTTACTGGCCTGAAGAGAAGCTCCTGTTTTACTCAGTTTCCAATACTGAGTTGAACTAGATATGCCCCGTTTGTGTAGGAAGCACAGTTCTCTTGTTCTGACCAGGCTCACTGTACTGGCCCTATAGGAAACAGAGCAGAGTGCAAGAATGCCCGTTTCTCAAAAGCAGAGTGTTTTTCTTGCATGGCACAGTATGGTTCAATTAAACTTGCTAAACGGAGTTGAATCACATTCCGTTTCAAGTTCTAGCAGCAAGGGTTCATTCAGGCTAAGAACAGCCTTCTTGTGCTATTCTGGCCATACACAGTGCAAATAGCATTCGCTTCTGCTTCCAACCAGTACAGTGTATTGGACTGAAGAGTAGCTCATGTTTTACTCAGTTTCCAATACTAGGTTGAACTAGATATGCCCCGTTTGTGTACGAAGCACAGTTCTTTTGTTCTGTGCTAGCTCACTGTACTGGCCCTATAGGAAACACAGTAGAGTGCAAGAATGCCTGTTTCTCAAAAGCAGAGTGTTTTCCTTGCATGGCACACTAGGGTTCAATTAAACTTCCTAAACGGAGTTGAATCACGTTAAGTTTCAAGTTCTAGCAGCAAGGGTTCATTCAGGCTAAGAACAGTACTCTTGTGCTATTCTGGCCATACACAGTGCAAATTGCATTCGCGTCTGTTCCCAGCCAATACAGAGTATTGGACTGAAGAGAAGCTCCTGTTTTACTCAGTCTCCAATAATGAGTTGAACTAGATATGCCCCGTTTGTGTAGGAAGCACAGTTCTTTTGTTCTGAGCTAGCTCACTGTACTGGCCATAAAGGAAACACAGTAGAGTGCAAGAATGCCCGTTTCTCAAAAGCAGAGTGTTTTTCTTGCATGGCACACTAGGGTTCAATTAAACTTCCTAAAAGGAGTTGAATCACGTTCAGTTTCAAGTTCCAGCAGCAAGGGTTCATTCAGGCTAAGAACAGAACTCTTGTGCTATTCTGGCCATACACAGTGCAAATAGCATTCGCGTCTGTTACCAACAAGTACAGTGTATTGGCTTGAAGAGAAGCTCCTGTTTTACTCAGTTACCAATACTGAGTTGAACTAGATATGCCCCGTTTGTGTAGGAAGCACAGTTCTTTTGTTCTGAGCTAGCTCACTTTACTGGCCCTATAGGAAACACAGTAGAGTGCAAGAATGCCCGTTTCTCAAAAGCAGAGTGTTTTTCTTGCATGGCACCCTGTGGTTCAATTAAACTTCCTAAACGGAGCTGAATCACGTTTCGTTTCAAGTTCTAGCAGCAAGGGTTCATTCAGGCTAAGAACAGCACTCTTGTGCTCTTCTGGCCATACACAGTGCAAATAGCATTCGCGTCTGTTCCCAGCCAGTACAGTGTATTGGACTGAAGAGAAGCTACTCTTTTACTCAGTTTCCAATACTGAGTTGAACTAGATATGCCCCGTTTGTGTAGGAAGCACAGTTCTTTTGTTCTGAGATAGCTCACTGTACCGGCCCTGTAGGAAACACAGTAGAGTGCAAGAATGCCCATTTCTCAAAAGCAGAGTGTTTTCCTTGCATGGCACACTAGGGTTCAATTAAACTTCCTAAACGGAGTTGAATCATGTTCAGTTTCAAGTTCTAGCATCAAGGGTTCATTCAGGCTAAGAACAGCACTCTTGTGGTATTCTGGCCATACACAGTGCAAATAGCATTCCCTTCTGTTCCCAGCCATAACAGTGTATTGAACTGAAGAGTAGCCCCTGTTTTACTCAGTTTCCAATACGGAGTTGAACTAGATATACCCCGTTTGTGTACGAAGCACAGTTCTTTGTTCTGTGCTAGCTCACTGTACTGGCCCTATAGGAAATACAGTAGAGTGCAAGAATGCCCGTTTCTCAAAAGCAGAGAGTTTTTCTTGCATGGAACAGTATGGTTCAATTAAACTTGCTAAACGGAGTTGAATCACATTCCGTTTCAAGTTCTAGCAGCAAGGGTTCATTCAGGCTAAGAACAGCCTTCTTGTGCTATTCTGGCCATACACAGTGCAAATAGCATTCGCGTCTGTTGCCAGCCAGTACAGTGTATTGGACTGAAGAGGAGCTCCTGTTTTACTCAGTTTCCAATACTGAGTTGAACTAGATATGCCCCGTTTGTGTAGGAAGCACAGTTCTTTTGTTGTGACCTAGCTCACTGTACTGGCCCTATAGGAAACACAGTAGAGTGCAAGAATGCCCATTTCTCAAAAGCAGAGTGTTTTCCTTGCATGGCACACTATGGTTCAATTAAACTTCCTAAACGGAGTTGAATCATGTTCAGTTTCAAGTTCTAGCAGCAAGGGTTCATTCAGGCTAAGAACAGCACTCTTGTGCTATTCTGGCCATACTCAGTGCAAATAGCATTCGCTTCTGTTTCCAGCCAGTACAGTGTATTGGCCTGAAGAGAAGCTCCTGTTTTACTCAGTTTCCAATACTGAGTTGAACTAGATATGCCCCGTTTGTGTAGGAAGCACAGTTCTTTTGTTCTGAGATAGCTCACTGTACTGGGCCTATAGGAAACACAGTAGAGTGCAAGAATGCCGGTTTCTCAAAAGCAGAGTCTTTTTCTTGCATGGCACACTAGGGTTCAATTAAACGTCCTAAATGAGTTGAATCATGTTCAGTTTCAAGTTGTAGCAGCAAGGGTTCATTCAAGCTAAGAACAGCACTCTTGTGGAATTCTGGCCATACACAGTGCAAATAGCATTCGCGTATGTTCCCAGCCAGTACAGTGTATTGGACTGAAGAGAAGCTCCTGTTTTACTCAGTTTCCAATACTGAGTTGAACTAGATATGCCCCGTTTGTGTAGGAAGCACAGTTCTTTTGTACTGAGCTAGCTCACTGTACTGGCCCTATAGGAAACACAGTAGAGGGCAAGAATGCCCGTTTCTGAAAAGCAGAGTGTTTTTCTTGCATGGCACACTATGGTTCAATTAAACTTGCTAAACGGAGTTGAATCACATTCCGTTTCAAGTTCTAGCAGCAAGGGTTCATTCAGGCTAAGAACAGCACTCTTGTGCTATTCTGGCCATACACAGGGCAAATAGCATTCGCGTCTGTTCCCAGTTAGTACAGTGTATTGGACTGAAGAGAAGCTACTCTTTTACTCAGTTTCCAATACTGAATTGAACTAGATATGCCCCGTTTGTGTAGGAAGCACAGTTCTTTAGTTTTGAGATAGCTCACTGTACCGGCCCTATAGGAAACACAGTAGAGTGCAAGAATGCCCATTTCTCAAAAGCAAAGTGTTTTCCTTGCATGGCACACTAGGGTTCAATTAAACTTCCTAAACGGAGTTGATTCATGTTCAGTTTCAAGTTCTAGCAGCAAGGCTTCATTCAGGCTAAGAACAGCACTCTTGTGGTATTCTGGCCATACACAGTGCAAATAGCATTTGCTTCTGATCCCAGCCAGTACAGTGTATTGGACTGAAGAGTAGCTCCTGTTTTACTCAGTTTCCAATACTAGGTTGAACTAGATATGCCCCGTTTGTGTACGAAGCACAGTTCTTTTGTTCTGTGCTAGGTCACTGTACTGGCCCTATAGGAAACACAGTAGAGTGCAAGATTGCCCGTTTCTCAAAAGCAGAGTGTTTTCCTTGCATGGCACACTAGGGTTCAATTAACTTCGTAATCGGAATTGAATCACGTTCAGTTTCAAGTTCTAGCAGCAAGGGTTCATTCAGGCTAAGAATAGCACTCTTGTGCTATTCTGGCCATACACAGTGCAAATAGCATTCGCGTCTGTTCCCAGCCAGTACAGTGTATTGGCCTGAAGAGAAGCTCCTGTTTTACTCAGTTTACAATACTGAGTTGAACTAGATATGCCCCGTTTGTGTAAGAAGCACAGTTCTTTTGTTCTGAGCTAGCTCACTGTACTGGCCCTATAGGAAACACAGTAGAGTGCAAGAATGCCCGTTTCTCAAAAGCAGAGTGTTTTTCTTGCATGGCACACTAGGGTTCAATTAAACTTCCTAAACGAGTTGAATCATGTTCAGTTTCAAGTTCTAGCAGCAAGGGTTCATTCAAGCTAAGAACAGCACTCTTGTGGAATTCTGGCCATACACAGTGCAAATAGCATTCGCGTCTGTTCCCAGCCAGTACAGTGTACTGGACTGAAGAGGAGCTCCTGTTTTACTCAGTTTCCAATACTGAGTTGAACTAGATATGCCCTTTTTGTGTAGGAAGCACAGTTCTTTGTTCTGACCTAGCTCACTGTACTGGCCCTATAGGAAACACAGTAGAGTGCAAGAATGCCCATTTCTCAAAAGCAGAGTGTTTTCCTTGCATGGCACACTAGGGTTCAATTAAACTTCCTAAAAGGAGTTGAATCACGTTCAGTTTCAAGTTCTAGCAGCAAGGGTTCATTCAGGCTAAGAACAGCACTCTTGTGCTATTCTGGCCATACACAGTGCAAATAGCATTCGCGTCTGTTACCAGCCAGTACAGTGTATTGGCCTGAAGAGAAGCTCCTGTTTTACTCAGTTTCCAATACTGAGTTGAACTAGATATGCCCCGTTTGTGTAGGAAGCACAGTTCTTTTGTTCTGAGCTAGCTCACTGTACTGGCCCTATAGGAAACACAGTAGAGTGCAAGAATGCCCGTTTCTCAAAAGCAGAGTGTTTTTCTTGCATGGCACCCTACGGTTCAATTAAACTTCCTAAACGGAGTTGAATCACGTTCCGTTTCAAGTTCTAGCAGCAAGGGTTCATTCAGGCTAAGAACAGCACTCTTGTGCTATTCTGGCCATACACAGTGCAAATAGCATTCGCGTCTGTTCCCAGCCAGTACAGTGTATTGGACTGAAGAGAAGCTCCTGTTTTACTCAGTTTCCAATACTGAGTTGAACTAGATATGCCCCGTTTGTGTACGAAGCACAGTTCTTTTGTTCTGAGCTAGCTCACTGTACTGGCCCTAAAGGAAACACAGTAGAGTGCAAGAATGCCGGTTTCTCAAAAGCAGAGTGTTTTTCTTGCTTGGCACACTAGGGTAATTAAACTTCCTAAACGAGTTGAATCATGCTCAGTTTCAAGTTCTAGCAGCAAGGGTTCATTCAAGCTAAGAATAGCACTCTTGTGGCATTCTGGCCATACACAGTGCAAATAGCATTCGCGTATTTTCCCAGCCAGTACAGTGTATTGGACTGAAGAGAAGCTCCTGTTTTACTCACTTTCCAATACTGAGTTGAACTAGATATGCCCCGTTTGTGTAGGAAGCACAGTTCTTTTGTACTGAGCTAGCTCACTGTACTGGCCCTATAGGAAACACAGTAGAGTGCAAGAATGCCCGTATCTCAAAAGCAGAGTGTTTTTCTTGCATGGCACCCTATGGTTCAATTAAACTTGCTAAACGGAGTTGAATCACATTCCGTTTCAAGTTCTAGCAGCAAGGGTTCATTCAGACTAAGAACAGCACTCTTGTGCTTTTCTGGCCATACACAGTGCAAATAGCATTCGCGTCTGTTCCCAGCCAGTACAGTGTATTGGACTGAAGAGAAGCTACTCTTTTACTCAGTTTCCAATACTGAGTTGAACTAGATATGCCCCGTTTGTGTAGGAAGCACAGTTCTTTTGTTCTGAGATAGCTCACTGTACCGGCCCTATAGGAAACACAGTAGAGTGCAAGAATGCCCATTTCTCAAAAGCAGAGTGTTTTCCTTGTATGGCACACTAGGGTTCAATTAAACTTCCTAAACGGAGTTGAATCATGTTCAGTTTCAAGTTCTAGCAGCAAGGCTTCATTCAGGCTAAGAACAGCACTCTTGTGCTATTCTGGCCATACACCGTGCAAATAGCATTCGCGTCGTTTCCAGCCAGTACAGTGTATTGGACTGAAGAGAAGCTCCTGTTTTACTCAGTTTCCAATACTGAGTTGAACTAGATATGCCCCGTTTGTGTAGGAAGCACAGTTCTTTTGTTCTGAGCTAGCTCACTGTACTGGCCCTAAAGGAAACACAGTAGAGTGCAAGAATGCCGGTTTCTCAAAAGCAGAGTATTTTTCTTGCATGGCACACTAGGGTTCAATTAAACTTCCTAAACGAGTTGAATCATGTTCAGTTTCAAGTTCTAGCAGCAAGGGTTCATTCAAGCTAAGAACAGCACTCTTGTGGAATTCTGGCCATACACAGTGCAAATAGCATTCGCGTATGTTCCCAGCCAGTACAGTGTATTGGACTGAAGAGAAGCTCCTGTGTTACTCAGTTTCCAATACTGAGTTGAACTAGATATGCCCAGTTTGTGTAGGAAGCACAGTTCTTTTGTACTGAGCTAGCTCACTGTACTGGCCCTATAGGAAACACAGTAGAGTGCAAGAATGCCCATTTCTCAAAAGCAGAGTGTTTTTCTTGCATGGCACACTATGGTTCAATTAAACTTGCTAAACGGAGTTGAATCACATTCCGTTTCAAGTTCTAGCAGCAAGGGTTCATTCAGGCTAAGAACAGCACTCTTGTGCTATTCTGGCCATACACAGTGCAAATAGCATTCGCGTCTGTTCCCAGCCAGTACAGTGTATTGGACTGAAGAGAAGCTACTCTTTTACTCAGTTTCCAATACTGAGTTGAACTAGATATGCCCCGTTTGTGTAGGAAGCACAGTTTTGTTGTTCTGAGATAGCTCACTGTACCGGCCCTATAGAAAACACAGTAGAGTGCAAGAATGCCCATTTCTCAAAAGCAGAGTGTTTTCCACAAGGCACACTAGGGTTCAATTAAACCTCCAAAACGGAGTTGAATCATGTTCAGTTTCAAGTTCTAGCAGCAAGGCTTCATTCAGGCTAAGAACAGCACTCTTGTGCTATTCTGGCCATACACAGTGCAAATAGCATTCGCTTCTGTTCCCAGCCAGTACAGTGTATTGGACTGAAGAGCAGCTCCTGTTTTACTCAGTTTCCAATACTAGGTTGAACTAGATATGCCCAGTTTGTGTACGAAGCACAATTGTTTTGTTCTGAGATAGCTCACAGTACTGGCCTTATAGGAAACACAGTAGAGTGCAAGAATGCCCGTTTCTCAAAAGCAGAGTGTTTTCCTTGCATGGCACACTAGGGTTCAATTAAACTTGCTAAACGGAGTTGAATCACATTCCGTTTCAAGTTCTAGCAGCAAGGGTTCATTCAGACTAAGAACAGCACTCTTGTGCTTTTCTGGCCATACACAGTGCAAATAGCATTCGTGTCTGTTCTCAGCCAGTACAGTGTATTGGACTGAAGAGAAGCTCCTGTTTTACTCAGTTTCCAATACTGAGTTGAACTAGATATGCCCCGTTTGTGTAGGAAGCACAGTTCTTTTGTTCTGAGATAGCTCACTGTACCGGCCCTATAGGAAACACAGTAGAGTGCAAGAATGCCCATTTCTCAAAAGCAGAGTGTTTTCCTTGTATGGCACACTAGGGTTCAATTAAACTTCCTAAACGGAGTTGAATCATGTTCAGTTTCAAGTTCTAGCAGCAAGGCTTCATTCAGGCTAAGAACAGCACTCTTGTGCTATTCTGGCCATACACCGTGCAAATAGCATTCGCGTCGTTTCCAGCCAGTACAGTGTATTGGACTGAAGAGAAGCTCCTGTTTTACTCAGTTTCCAATACTGAGTTGAACTAGATATGCCCCGTTTGTGTAGGAAGCACAGTTCTTTTGTTCTGAGCTAGCTCACCGTACTGGCCATAAAGGAAACACAGTAGATTACAAGAATGCCCGTTTCTCAAAAGCAGAGTGTTTTTCTTGCATGGCACACTAGGGTTCAATTAAACTTCCTAAAAGGAGTTGAATCACGTTCCGTTTCAAGTTCTAGCAGCAAGGGTTCATTCAGGCTAAGAACAGCACTCTTGTGCTATTCTGGCCATACACAGTACAAATAGCATTCGCGTCTGTTCCCAGCCAGTACAGTGTATTGGACTGAATAGAAGCTCCTGTTTTACTCAGTTTCCAATACTGAGTTGAACTAGATATGCACTGTTTGTGTAGGAAGCACACTTCTTTTGTTCTGAGCTAGCTCACTGTACTGGCCCTAAAGGAAACACAGTAGAGTGCAAGAATGCCGGTTTCTCAAAAGCAGAGTATTTTTCTTGCATGGCACACTAGGGTTCAATTAAACTTCCTAAACGAGTTGAATCATGTTCAGTTTCAAGTTCTAGCAGCAAGGGTTCATTCAAGCTAAGAACAGCACTCTTGTGGAATTCTGGCCATACACAGTGCAAATAGCATTCGCGTATGTTCCCAGCCAGTACAGTGTATTGGACTGAAGAGAAGCTCCTGTGTTACTCAGTTTCCAATACTGAGTTGAACTAGATATGCCCACTTTGTGTAGGAAGCACAGTTCTTTTGTACTGAGCTAGCTCACTGTACTGGCCCTATAGGAAACACAGTAGAGTGCAAGAATGCCCATTTCTCAAAAGCAGAGTGTTTTTCTTGCATGGCACACTATGGTTCAATTAAACTTGCTAAACGGAGTTGAATCACATTCCGTTTCAAGTTCTAGCAGCAAGGGTTCATTCAGGCTAAGAACAGCACTCTTGTGCTATTCTGGCCATACACAGTGCAAATAGCATTCGCGTCTGTTCCCAGCCAGTACAGTGTATTGGACTGAAGAGAAGCTACTCTTTTACTCAGTTTCCAATACTGAGTTGAACTAGATATGCCCCGTTTGTGTAGGAAGCACAGTTTTGTTGTTCTGAGATAGCTCACTGTACCGGCCCTATAGAAAACACAGTAGAGTGCAAGAATGCCCATTTCTCAAAAGCAGAGTGTTTTCCACAAGGCACACTAGGGTTCAATTAAACCTCCAAAACGGAGTTGAATCATGTTCAGTTTCAAGTTCTAGCAGCAAGGCTTCATTCAGGCTAAGAACAGCACTCTTGTGCTATTCTGGCCATACACAGTGCAAATAGCATTCGCTTCTGTTCCCAGCCAGTACAGTGTATTGGACTGAAGAGCAGTTCCTGTTTTACTCAGTTTCCAATACTAGGTTGAACTAGATATGCCCCGTTTGTGTACGAAGCACAATTGTTTTGTTCTGAGATAGCTCACAGTACTGGCCTTATAGGAAACACAGTAGAGTGCAAGAATGCCCGTTTCTCAAAAGCAGAGTGTTTTCCTTGCATGGCACACTAGGGTTCAATTAAACTTCGTAATCGGATTTGAATCACGTTCAGTTTCAAGTTCTAGCAGCAAGGGTTCATTCAGGCTAAGAACAGCACTCTTGTGCTATTCTGGCCATACACAGTGCAAATAGCATTCGCGTCTGTTAACAGCCAGTACAGTGTACTGGACTGAAGAAGAGCTCCTGTTTTACTCAGTTTCCAATACTGAGTTGAACTAGATATGCCCTTTTTGTGTAGGAAGCACAGTTCTTTGTTCTGACCTAGCTCACTGTACTGGCCCTATAGGAAACACAGTAGAGTGCAAGAATGCCCATTTCTCAAAAGCAGAGTGTTTTCCTTGCATTGCACACTAGGGTTCAATTAACTTCGTAATCGGAGTTGAATCACGTTCAGTTTCAAGTTCTAGCAGCAAGGGTTCATTCAGGCTAAGAATAGCACTCTTGTGCTATTCTGGCCATACACAGTGCAAATAGCATTCGTGTCTGTTCCCAGCCAGTACAGTGTATTGGCCTGAAGAGAAGCTCCTGTTTTACTCAGTTTACAATACTGAGTTGAACTAGATATGCCCCGTTTGTGTAAGAAGCACAGTTCTTTTGTTCTGAGCTAGCTCACTGTACTGGCCCTATAGGAAACAGAGCAGAGTGCAAGAATGCCCGTTTCTCAAAAGCAGAGTGTTTTTCTTGCATGGCACACTAGGGTTCAATTAAACTTCCTAAACGAGTTGAATCATGTTCAGTTTCAAGTTCTAGCAGCAAGGGTTCATTCAAGCTAAGAACAGCACTCTTGTGGAATTCTGGCCATACACAGTGCAAATAGCATTCGCGTATGTTCCCAGCCAGTACAGTGTATTGGACTGAAGAGAAGCTCCTGTTTTTCTCAGTTTCCAATACTGAGTTGAACTAGATATGCCCCGTTTGTGTAGGAAGCACAGTTCTTTTGTACTGAGCTAGCTCACTGTACTGGCCCTCTAGGAAACACAGTAGAGTGCAAGAATGCCCGTTTCTCAAAAGCAGAGTGTTTTTCTTGCATGGCACACTATGGTTCAATTAAACTTGCTAAACGGAGTTGAATCACATTCCGTTTCAAGTTCTAGCAGCAAGGGTTCATTCAGGCTAAGAACAGCACTCTTGTGCTATTCTGGCCATACACAGTGCAAATAGCATTCGCGTCTGTTCCCAGCCAGTACAGTGTACTGGACTGAAGAGGAGCTCCTGTTTTACTCAGTTTCCAATACTGAGTTGAACTAGATATGCCCTTTTTGTGTAGGAAGCACAGTTCTTTGTTCTGACCTAGCTCACTGTACTGGCCCTATAGGAAACACAGTAGAGTGCAAGAATGCCCATTTCTCAAAAGCAGAGTGTTTTCCTTGCATGGCACACTAGGGTTCAATTAAACTTCCTAAAAGGAGTTGAATCACGTTCAGTTTCAAGTTCTAGCAGCAAGGGTTCATTCAGGCTAAGAACAGCACTCTTGTGCTATTCTGGCCATACACAGTGCAAATAGCATTCGCGTCTGTTACCAGCCAGTACAGTGTATTGGCCTGAAGAGAAGCTCCTGTTTTACTCAGTTTCCAATACTGAGTTGAACTAGATATGCCCCGTTTGTGTAGGAAGCACAGTTCTTTTGTTCTGAGCTAGCTCACTGTACTGGCCCTATAGGAAACACAGTAGAGTGCAAGAATGCCCGTTTCTCAAAAGCAGAGTGTTTTTCTTGCATGGCACCCTACGGTTCAATTAAACTTCCTAAACGGAGTTGAATCACGTTCCGTTTCAAGTTCTAGCAGCAAGGGTTCATTCAGGCTAAGAACAGCACTCTTGTGCTATTCTGGCCATACACAGTGCAAATAGCATTCGCGTCTGTTCCCAGCCAGTACAGTGTATTGGACTGAAGAGAAGCTCCTGTTTTACTCAGTTTCCAATACTGAGTTGAACTAGATATGCCCCGTAGGTGTACGAAGCACAGTTCTTTTGTTCTGAGCTAGCTCACTGTACTGGCCCTAAAGGAAACACAGTAGAGTGCAAGAATGCCGGTTTCTCAAAAGCAGAGTGTTTTTCTTGCTTGGCACACTAGGGTAATTAAACTTCCTAAACGAGTTGAATCATGCTCAGTTTCAAGTTCTAGCAGCAAGTGTTCATTCAAGCTAAGAATAGCACTCTTGTGGCATTCTGGCCATACACAGTGCAAATAGCATTCGCGTATGTTCCCAGCCAGTACAGTGTATTGGACTGAAGAGAAGCTCCTGTTTTACTCAGTTTCCAATACTGAGTTGAACTAGATATGCCCCGTTTGTGTAGGAAGCACAGTTCTTTTGTACTGAGCTAGCTCACTGTACTGGCCCTATAGGAAACACAGTAGAGTGCAAGAATGCCCGTATCTCAAAAGCAGAGTGTTTTTCTTGCATGGCACACTATGGTTCAATTAAACTTGCTAAACGGAGTTGAATCACATTCCGTGTCAAGTTCTAGCAGCAAGGGTTCATTCAGACTAAGAACAGCACTCTTGTGCTTTTCTGGCCATACACAGTGCAAATAGCATTCGCGTCTGTTCCCAGCCAGTAAAGTGTATTGGACTGAAGAGAAGCTACTCTTTTACTCAGTTTCCAATACTGAGTTGAACTAGATATGCCCCGTTTGTGTAGGAAGCACAGTTCTTTTGTTCTGAGATAGCTCACTGTACCGGCCCTATAGGAAACACAGTAGAGTGCAAGAATGCCCATTTCTCAAAAGCAGATTGTTTTCCTTGTATGGCACACTAGGGTTCAATTAAACTTCCTAAACGGAGTTGAATCATGTTCAGTTTCAAGTTCTAGCAGCAAGGCTTCATTCAGGCTAAGAACAGCACTCTTGTGCTATTCTGGCCATACACCGTGCAAATAGCATTCGCGTCTGTTCCCAGCCAGTACAGTGTATTGGACTGAAGAGAAGCTCCTGTTTTACTCAGTTTCCAATACTGAGTTGAACTAGATATGCCCCGTTTGTGTAGGAAGCACAGTTCTTTTGTTCTGAGCTAGCTCACCGTACTGGCCATAAAGGAAACACAGTAGATTACAAGAATGCCCGTTTCTCAAAAGCAGAGTGTTTTTCTTGCATGGCACACTAGGGTTCAATTAAACTTCCTAAAAGGAGTTGAATCACGTTCCGTTTCAAGTTCTAGCAGCAAGGGTTCATTCAGGCTAAGAACAGCACTCTTGTGCTATTCTGGCCATACACAGTGCAAATAGCATTCGCGTCTGTTCCCAGCCAGTACAGTGTATTGGACTGAAGAGAAGCTACTCTTTTACTCAGTTTCCAATACTGAGTTGAACTAGATATGCCCCGTTTGTGTAGGAAGCACAGTTTTGTTGTTCTGAGATAGCTCACTGTACCGGCCCTATAGAAAACACAGTAGAGTGCAAGAATGCCCATTTCTCAAAAGCAGAGTGTTTTCCACAAGGCACACTAGGGTTCAATTAAACCTCCAAAACTGAGTTGAATCATGTTCAGTTTCAAGTTCTAGCAGCAAGGCTTCATTCAGGCTAAGAACAGCACTCTTGTGCTATTCTGGCCATACACAGTGCAAATAGCATTCGCTTCTGTTCCCAGCCAGTACAGTGTATTGGACTGAAGAGCAGCTCCTGTTTTACTCAGTTTCCAATACTAGGTTGAACTAGATATGCCCCGTTTGTGTACGAAGCACAATTGTTTTGTTCTGAGATAGCTCACAGTACTGGCCTTATAGGAAACACAGTAGAGTGCAAGAATGCCCGTTTCTCAAAAGCAGAGTGTTTTCCTTGCATGGCACACTAGGGTTCAATTAAACTTCGTAATCGGATTTGAATCACGTTCAGTTTCAAGTTCTAGCAGCAAGGGTTCATTCAGGCTAAGAACAGCACTCTTGTGCTATTCTGGCCATACACAGTGCAAATAGCATTCGCGTCTGTTCCCAGCCAGTACAGTGTATTGGCCTGAAGAGAAGCTCCTGTTTTACTCAGTTTCCAATACTGAGTTGAACTAGATATGCCCTTTTTGTGTAGGAAGCACAGTTCTTTGTTCTGACCTAGCTCACTGTACTGGCCCTATAGGAAACACAGTAGAGTGCAAGAATGCCCATTTCTCAAAAGCAGAGTGTTTTCCTTGCATGGCACACTAGGGTTCAATTAAACTTCCTAAAAGGAGTTGAATCACGTTCAGTTTCAAATTCTAGCAGCAAGGGTTCATTCAGGCTAAGAACAGCACTCTTGTACTATTCTGGCCATACACAGTGCAAATAGCATTCGCGTCTGTTACCAGCCAGTACAGTGTATTGGCCTGAAGAGAAGCTCCTGTTTTACTCAGTTTCCAATACTGAGTTGAACTAGATATGCCCCGTTTGTGTAGGAAGCACAGTTCTTTTGTTCTGAGCAAGCTCACTGTAGTGTCCCTACAGGAAACACAGTAGAGTGCAAGAATGCCCGTTTCTCAAAAGCAGAGTGTTTTCCTTGCATGGCACACTAGGGTTCAATTAAACTTCCTAAAAGGAGTTGAATCACGTTCAGTTTCAAATTCTAGCAGCAAGGGTTCATTCAGGCTAAGAACAGCACTCTTGTGCTATTCTGGCCATACACAGTGCAAATAGCATTCGCGTCTGTTACCAGCCAGTACAGTGTATTGGCCTGAAGAGAAGCTCCTGTTTTACTCAGTTTCCAATACTGAGTTGAACTAGATATGCTCCGTTTGTGTAGGAAGCACAGTTCTTTTGTTCTGAGCTAGCTCACTGTACTGGCCCTATAGGAAACACAGCAGAGTGCAAGAATGCCCGTTTCTCAAAAGCAGAGTGTTTATCTTGCATGGCACCCTACGGTTCAATTAAACTTCCTAAACGGAGTTGAATCACGTTCCGTTTCAAGTTCTAGCAGCAAGGGTTCATTCAGGCTAAGAACAGCACTCTTGTGCTATTCTGGCAATACACAGTGCAAATAGCATTCGCGTCTGTTCCCAGCCAGTACAGTGTAATGGACTGAAGAGAAGCTCCTGTTTTACTCAGTTTCCAATACTGAGTTGAACTAGATATGCCCCGTTTGTGTAGGAAGCACACTTCTTTTGTTCTGAGCTAGCTCACTTACTGGCCCTAAAGGAAACACAGTAGAGTGCAAGAATGCCGGTTTCTCAAAAGCAGAGTGTTTTTGCATGGCACACTAGGGTTCAATTAAACTTCCTAAACGAGTTGAATCATGTTCAGTTTCAAGTTCTAGCAGCAAGGGTTCATTCAAGCTAAGAACAGCACTCTTGTGGAATTCTGGCCATACACAGTGCAAATAGCATTCGCGTATGTTCCCAGCCAGTACAGTGTATTGGACTGAAGAGAAGCTCCTGTTTTTCTCAGTTTCCAATACTGAGTTGAACTAGATATGCTCCGTTTGTGTAGGAAGCACAGTTCTTTTGTACTGAGCTAGCTCACTGTACTGGCCCTCTAGGAAACACAGTAGAGTGCAAGAATGCCCGTTTCTCAAAAGCAGAGTGTTTTTCTTGCATGGCACACTAGGGTTCAATTAAACTTGCTAAACGGAGTTGAATCACATTCCGTTTCAAGTTCTAGCAGCAAGGGTTCATTCAGGCTAAGAACAGCACTCTTGTGCTATTCTGGCCATACACAGTGCAAATAGCATTCGCGTCTGTTCCCAGCCAGTACAGTGTATTGGACTGAAGAGAAGCTACTCTTTTACTCAGTTTCCAATACTGAGTTGAACTAGATATGCCCCGTTTGTGTAGGAAGCACAGTTCTTTTGTTCTGAGATAGCTCACTATACCGGCCCTATAGGAAACACAGTAGAGTGCAAGAATGCCCATTTCTCAAAAGCAGAGTGTTTTCCTTGCATGGCACACTAGGGTTCAATTAAAATTCCTAAACGGAGTTGAATCACGTTCCGTTTCAAATTCTAGCAGCAAGGGTTCATTCAGGCTAAGAACAGCACTCTTGTGCTATTCTGGCCATACACAGTTCAAATAGCATTCGCGTCTGTTCCCAGCCAGTACAGTGTATTGGCCTGAAGAGAAGCTCCTGTTTTACTCAGTTTCCAATACTGAGTTGAACTAGATATGACCCGTTTGTGTAGGAAGCACAGTTCTTTTGTTCTGAGCTAGCTCACTGTACTGGCCCTATAGGAAACAGAGCAGAGTGCAAGAATGCCCGTTTCTCAAAAGCAGAGTGTTTTCCTTGCATGGCACAGTAGGGTTCAATTAAACTTCCTAAACGGAGTTGAATCACGTTCAGTTTCAAGTTCTAGCAGCAAGGGTTCATTCAGCCTAAGAACAGCACTCTTGTGCTTTTCTGGCCATACACAGTGCAAATAGTATTCGCGTCTGTTCCCAGCCAGTACAGTGTATTGCACTGAAGAGAAGCTCCTGTTTTACTCAGTTTCCAATACGAGGTTGAACTAGATAAGCCCCGTTTGTGTAGGAAGCACAGTTCTTTTGTTCTGAGCTAGCTCACTGTACTGTCCCTACAGGAAAAACAGTAGAGTGCAAGAATGCCCGTTTCTCAAAAGCAGAGTGTTTTTCTTGTATGGCACACTAGGGTTCAATTAAACTTCCTAAACGGAGTTGAATCACGTTCAGTTTCAAGTTCTAGCAGCAAGGGTTCATTCAGGCTAAGAACAGCACTGTTGGGCTATTCTGGCCATAAACAGTGCAAATAGCATTCACCTCTGTTCCCAGGCATTACAGTGTATTGCACTGAAGAGAAGCTCCTGTTTTACTCAGTTTCCAATACTGAGTTGAACTAGATATGCCCCGTTTGTGTAGGAAGCACAGTTCATTTGACTGAGCTAGCTCACTGTACTGGCCCTGTAGGAAACACAGTAGAGTGCAAGAATGCCCGTTTCTCAAAAGCAGAGTGTTTTTCTTGCATGGCACACTAGGGTTCAATTAAACTTCCTAAACGGAGTTGAATCACATCAGTTTCAAGATCTAGCAGCAAGGGTTCTTTCAGGCTAAGAACAGCACTCTTGTGCTATTCTGGCCATACACAGTGCAAATACCAATCGCGTATGTTCCCAGCCAGTACAGTGTATTGGACTGAAGAGAAGCTCCTGTTTTACTCAGTTTCCAATACTGAGATGAACTAGATATGCCCCGTTTGTATAGGAAGCACAGTTCTTTTTTTCTGAGCTAGCTCACTGTACTGGCCCTCTAGGACACAGTAGAGTGCAAGAATGCCGGTTTCTCAAAAGCAGAGTGGTTTTCATGCATGGCACACTAGGGTTCAATTAAACTTCCTAAACGGAGTTGAATCACGTGCAGTTTCAAGTTCTAGCAGCAAGGGTTCATTCAGGCTAAGAACAGCACTCTTGTGCTATTCTGGCCATACACAGTGCAAATAGCATTCACGTCTGTTCCCAGCCAGTACAGTATATTGGACTGAAGAGAAGCTCCTGTTTTACTCAGTTTCCAATCCTGAGTTGAACTAGATATGCCCCGTTTGGGTAGGAAGCACAGTTCTTTTGTTCTGAGCTAGCTCACTGTACTGGCCCTATAGGAAACACAGTAGAGTGCAAGAATGCCCATTTCTCAAAAGCAGAGTGTTTTCCTTGCATGGCACACTAGGGTTCAATTAAACTTCCTAAACGGAGTTGAATCACGTTCAGTTTCAAGTTCTAGCAGCAAAGGTTCATTCAGGCTAAGAACAGCACTCTTGTGGTATTCTGGCCATAAACAGTGCAAATAGCATTCGCTTCTGTTCCCAGCCAGTACAGTGTATTGGACTGAAGAGTAGCTCCTGTTTTACTCAGTTTCCAATACTAGGTTGAACTAGATATGCCCCGTTTGTGTGTGAAGCACAGTTCTTTTGTTCTGAGCTAGCTCACTGTACTGGCCATAAAGGAAACACAATAGAGTGCAAGAATCCCCGTTTCTCAAAAGCAGAGTGTTTTTCTTGCATGGCACACTAGGGTTCAATCAAACTTCCTAAAAGGAGTTGAATCACGTTCACTTTCAAGTTCTAGCAGGAAGGGTTCATTCAGGCTAAGAACAGCACTCTTGTGCTATTCTGGCCATACACAGTGCTAAAAGCATTCGCGTCTGTTTCCAGCCAGTACAGTGTATTGGCCTGAAGAAAAGCTCCTGTTTTACTCAGTTTCCAATACTGAGTTGAAATAGATATGCCCCGTTTGTGTAGGAAGCACAGTTCTTTTGTTATGAGCGAGCTCACTGTACTGGCCCTATAGGATACACAGTAGGGTGCAAGAATACCCGTTTCTCAAAAGCAGAGTGTTTTTCTTGCATGGAACACGAGAGTTCAATTAAACTTACTAAACGGAGTTGAATCACGTTCAGTTTCAAGTTCTAGCAGCAAGGGTTCATTCAGGCTAAGAACAGAACTCTTGTGCTATTCTGGACATAAACAGTGATAAACGCATTGGCGTCTGTTCCCAGCCAGTACAGTGTATTGGCCTGAAGAGAAGCTCCTGTTTAACTCATTTTCCAAAACTGAGTTGAACTAGATATGCCCCGTTTGTGTAGAAAGCACAGTTCTTTTGTTCTGAGCTAGCTCACTGTACTGGCCCTAGAGGAAACACAGCAGAGTGCAAGAATGCCATTCTCAAAAGCAGAGTGTTTTCCTTGCATGGCACACTAGGGTTCAATTAAACTTCCTAAATGGAGTTGAATCACGTGCAGTTTCAAGTTCTAGCAGCAAGGGTTCATTCAAGCTAAGAACAGCACTCTTGTGCTTTTCTGGCCATACACAGTGCAAATAGCATTCACGTCTGTTCCCAGGCAGTACAGTGTATTGGAGTGAAGAGAAGCTCCTGTTTTACTCATTTTCCAATACTGAGTTGAACTAGATATGCCCCGTTTGTGTAGGAAGCACAGTTCTTTTGTTCTGAGCTAGCTCACTGTACTGGCCCTATAGGATACACAGTAGAGTGCAAGAATACCCGTTTCTCAAAAGCAGAGTGTTTTTCTTGCATGGAACACTAGGGTTCAATTAAACTTGCTAAACGGAGTTGAATCACGTTCCGTTTCACGTTCTAGCAGCAAGGGTTCATTCAGGCAAAAACAGAACTCTTGTGCTATTCTGGACATACACAGTGATAAAAGCATTCGCGTCTGTTCAAAGGAAGTACAGTGTATTGGACTGAAGAGATGCTCCTGTTTTACTCATTTTCCAATACTGAGTTGAACTAGATATGCCCCGTTTGTGTAGGAAGCACAGTTATTTTGTTCTGAGCTACCTCACAGTTCTGGCCCTATAGGAAACACAGCAGAGTGCAAGAATGCCCGTTTCCCAAAAGCAGACTGTTTTTCTTGCATGGCACACTAGGGTTCAATTAAACTTCCTAAATGGAGTTGAATCACGTTCAGTTTCAAGTTCAGGCATAAAGGGTTCATTCAGGCTAAGAACAGCACTCTTGTGCTATTCTGGCCATACACGGTGCAAATAGCATTCGCGTATGTTCCCAGCCAGCACAGTGTATTGGACTGAAGAAAAGCTCCTGTTCACTCAGTTTCCAATACTGAGATGAACTAGATATACCCCGTTTGTGTAGGAAGCACAGTTCTTTTTTTCTGAGCTAGCTCACTGTACTGGCCCTCTAGGACACAGTAGAGTGCAAGAATGCCCGTTTCTCAAAAGCAGAGTGGTTTTCATGCATGGCACACTAGGGTTCAATTAAACTTCCTAAACGGAGTTGAATCACGTGCAGTTTCAAGTTCTAGCAGCAAGGGTTCATTCAGGCTAAGAACAGCACTCTTGTGCTATTCTGGCCATACACAGTACAAATAGCATTCGCGTCTGTTCCCAGCCAGTACAGTGTATTGGCCTGAAGAGAAGCTCCTGTTTTACTCAGTTTCCAATACTGAGTTGAAATAGATATGCCCCGTTTGTGTGCGAAGCACAGTTCTTTTGTTATGAGCTAGCTCACTGTACTGGCCCTATAGGATACACAGTAGGGTGCAAGAATACCCGTTTCTCAAAAGCAGAGTGTTTTTCTTGCATGGAACACTAGGGTTCAATTAAACTTGCTAAACGGAGTTGAATCATGTTCCGTTTCCAGTTCTAGCAGCAAGCGTGCATTCAGGCTAAGAACAGCACTCTTGTGCTATTCTGGCCATACACAGTGCAAATAGCATTCGCGTCTGTTCCCAGCCAGCACAGTGTATTGGACTGAAGAGAAGCTCCTGTTTTACTCAGTTTCCAATACTGAGTTGAACTAGATATGCCCCGTTTGTGTAGGAAGCACAGTTCTTTTGTTCTGAGCTAGCTCACCGTACTGGCCATAAAGGAAACACAGTAGATTACAAGAATGCCCGTTTCTCAAAAGCAGAGTGTTTTTCTTGCATGGAACACTAGGGTTCAATTAAACTTGCTAAACAGAATTGAATCACGTTCCGTTTCAAGTTCTAGCAGCAAGGGTTCATTCAGGCACTATTGTGCTATTCTGTACATACACAGTGATAAAAGCATTCGCGTCTGTTCAAAGGAAGTACAGTGTATTGGACTGAAGAGATGCTCCTGTTTTACTCAGTTTCCAATACTGAGTTGAACTAGATATGCCCCGTTTGTGTAGGAAGCACATTTCTTTTGTTTTGAGCTACCTCACAGTTCTGGCCCTAAAGGAAACACAGCAGAGTGCAAGAATGCCCGTTTCTCAAAAGCAGAGTTTTTTTCTTGCATGGCACACTAGGGTTCAATTAAACTTCCTAAATGGAGTTGAATCACGTTCAGTTTCAAGTTCAGGCAAAAGGGTTCATTCAGGCTAAGAACAGCACTCTTGTGCTATTCTGGCCATACACAGTGCAAATAGCATTCGCGTCTGTTCCCAGCCAGTACAGTGTATTGGACTGAAGAGAAGCTCCTGTTTTACTCAGTTTCCAATACTGAGTTGAACTAGATATGCCCCGTTTGTGTAGGAAGCACAGTTCTTTTGTTCGGAACTAGCTCACTGTACTGGCCCTATAGGAAACACAGCAGAGTGCAAGAATGCCCGTTTCTCAAAAGCAGAGTGTTTTCCTTACATGGCACACTAGGGTTCAATTAAACTTCCTAAACGGAGTTGAATCATGTTCCGTTTCAAGTTCTAGCAGCAAGGTTTCATGCAGGGTAAGAACAGCACTCTTGTGCTATTCTGGCCATACACAGTGCAAATAGCATTCGCGTCTGTTCCCAGCCAGTACAGTGTATTCGACTGAAGAGAAGCTCCTGTTTTACTCAGTTTTCAATACTGAATTGAACTAGATATGCCCTGTTTGTGTAGGAAGCACAGTTCTTTTGTTCTGAGCTAGCTCACTGTACTGGCCCTAAAGGAAACACAGTAGAGTGCAAGAATGCCCGTTTCTCAAAAGCAAAGTGTTTTTCTTGCATGGCACACTAGGGTTCAATTAAACTTCCTAAACGGAGTTGAATCACGTTCCGTTTCAAGTTCTAACAGCAAGGGTTCATTCAGGCTAAGAACAACACTCTTGTGCTATTCTGGCCATACACAGTACAAATAGCATTCACGTCTGTTCCCAGGCAGTACAGTGTATTGGACTGAAGAGAAGCTCCTGTTTTACTCAGTTTCCAATACTGGGTTGAACTAGATATGCCCCGTTTGTGTAGGAAGCACAGTTCTTTTGTTCTGAGCTAGCTCACTGTACTGGCCCTATAGGAAACACAGTAGAGTGCAAGAATGCCCGTTTCTCAAAAGCAGAGTGTTTTCCTTGCATGGCACAGTAGGGTTCAATTAAACTTCCTAAACGGAGTTGAATCACGTTCAGTTTCAAGTTCTAGCAGCAAGGGTTCATTCAGCCTAAGAACAGCACTCTTGTGCTTTTCTGGCCATACACAGTGCAAATAGTATTCGCGTCTGTTCCCAGCCAGTACAGTGTATTGCACTGAAGAGAAGCTCCTGTTTTACTCAGTTTCCAATACTGAGTTGAACTAGATATGCCCCGTTTGTGTAGGAAGCACAGTTCTTTTGTTCTGAGCTAGCTCACTGTACTGGCCCTATAGGAAACACAGTAGAGTGCAAGAATGCCCGTTTCTCAAAAGCAGAGTGTTTTTCTTTCATGGCACACTAGGGTTCAATTAAACTTCCTAAACGTAGTTGAATCACATTCAGTTTCAAGTTCTAGCAGCAAGGGTCCATTCAGGCTAAGAACAGCACTCTTGTGCTATTCTGGCCATAAACAGTGCAAATAGCATTCGCGACTGTTCCCAGCCAGTACAGTGTATTGGCCCGAAGAGAAGCTCCTGTTTTACTCAGTTTCCAATACTGAGTTGAACTAGATATGCCCCGTTTGTGTAGGAAGCACAGTTCATTTGACTGAGCTAGCTCACTGTACTGGCCCTGTAGGAAACACAGTAGAGTGCAAGAATGCCCGTTTCTCAAAAGCAGAGTGTTTTTCTTGCATGGCACACTAGGGTTCAATTAAACTTCCTAAACGGAGTTGAATCACATCAGTTTCAAGTTCTAGCAGCAAGGGTTCTTTCAGGCTAAGAACAGCACTCTTGTGCTATTCTGGCCATACACAGTGCGAATAGAATTTGCGTCTGTTCCCAGCCAGTACAGAGTATTGGACTGAAGAGAAGCTCCTGTTTTACTTAGTTTCCAAAACTGAGTTGAACTAGATATGCCCCGTTTGTGTAGAAAGCACAGTTCTTTTGTTCTGAGCTACCTCACTCTACTGGCCCTATAGGAAACACAGCAGAGTGGAAGAATGCCCGTTTCAAAAAAGCAGAGTGTTTTTCTTGCATGGCACACTAGGGTTCAATTAAACTTCCTAAACGGAGTTGAATCACGTTCACTTTCAAGTTCTAGCAGCAAGGGTCCATTCAGGCTAAGAACAGCACTCTTGTGCTATTCTGGCCATACACAGTGCAAATACCAATCGCGTATGTTCCCAGCCAGTACAGTGTATTGGCCTGAAGAGAAGCTCCTGTTTTACTCAGTTTCCAATACTGAGATGAACTAGATATGCCCCGTTTGTGTAGGAAGCACAGTTCTTTTTTTCTGAGCTAGCTCACTGTACTGGCCCTCTAGGACACAGTAGAGTGCAAGAATGCCGGTTTCTCAAAAGCAGAGTGGTTTTCATGCATGGCACACTAGGGTTCAATTAAACTTCCTAAACGGAGTTGAATCACGTGCAGTTTCAAGTTCTAGCAGCAAGGGTTCATTCAGGCTAAGAACAGCACTCTTGTGCTATTCTGGCCATACACAGTGCAAATAGCATTCACGTCTGTTCCCAGCCAGTACAGTATATTGGACTGAAGAGAAGCTCCTGTTTTACTCAGTTTCCAATCCTGAGTTGAACTAGATATGCCCCGTTTGGGTAGGAAGCACAGTTCTTTTGTTCTGAGCTAGCTCACTGTACTGGCCCTATAGGAAACACAGTAGAGTGCAAGAATGCCCATTTCTCAAAAGCAGAGTGTTTTCCTTGCATGGCACACTAGGGTTCAATTAAACTTCCTAAACGGAGTTGAATCACGTTCCGTTTCAAGTTCTAACAGCAAGGGTTCATTCAGGCTAAGAACAACACTCTTGTGCTATTCTGGCCATACACAGTACAAATAGCATTCACGTCTGTTCCCAGGCAGTACAGTGTATTGGACTGAAGAGAAGCTCCTGTTTTACTCAGTTTCCAATACTGAGTTGAACTAGATATGCCCCGTTTGTGTAGGAAGCACAGTTCTTTTGTTCTGAGCTAGCTCACTGTACTGGCCCTATAGGAAACACAGTAGAGTGCAAGAATGCCCGTTTCTCAAAAGCAGAGTGTTTTCCTTGCATGGCACAGTAGGGTTCAATTAAACTTCCTAAACGGAGTTGAATCACGTTCAGTTTCAAGTTCTAGCAGCAAGGGTTCATTCAGCCTAAGAACAGCACTCTTGTGCTTTTCTGGCCATACACAGTGCAAATAGTATTCGCGTCTGTTCCCAGCCAGTACAGTGTATTGCACTGAAGAGAAGCTCCTGTTTTACTCAGTTTCCAATACTGAGTTGAACTAGATATTCCCCGTTTGTGTAGGAAGCACAGTTCTTTTGTTCTGAGCTAGCTCACTGTACTGGCCCTATAGGAAACACAGTAGAGTGCAAGAATGCCCGTTTCTCAAAAGCAGAGTGTTTTTCTTTCATGGCACACTAGGGTTCAATTAAACTTCCTAAACGTAGTTGAATCACATTCAGTTTCAAGTTCTAGCAGCAAGGGTCCATTCAGGCTAAGAACAGCACTCTTGTGCTATTCTGGCCATAAACAGTGCAAATAGCATTCGCGATTGTTCCCAGGCAGTACAGTGTATTGGACTGAAGAGAAGCTCCTGTTTTACTCAGTTTCCAATACTGAGTTGAACTAGATATGCCCCGTTTGTGTAGGAAGCACAGTTCATTTGACTGAGCTAGCTCACTGTACTGGCCCTGTAGGAAACACAGTAGAGTGCAAGAATGCCCGTTTCTCAAAAGCAGAGTGTTTTTCTTGCATGGCACACTAGGGTTCAATTAAACTTCCTAAACGGAGTTGAATCACATCAGTTTCAAGTTCTAGCAGCAAGGGTTCTTTCAGGCTAAGAACAGCACTCTTGTGCTATTCTGGCCATACACAGTGCGAATAGAATTTGCGTCTGTTCCCAGCCAGTACAGAGTATTGGACTGAAGAGAAGCTCCTGTTTTACTTAGTTTCCAATACTGAGTTGAACTAGATATGCCCCGTTTGTGTAGAAAGCACAGTTCTTTTGTTCTGAGCTACCTCACTCTACTGGCCCTATAGGAAACACAGCAGAGTGGAAGAATGCCCGTTTCAAAAAAGCAGAGTGTTTTTCTTGCATGGCACACTAGGGTTCAATTAAACTTCCCAAACGGAGTTGAATCACGTTCACTTTCAAGTTCTAGCAGCAAGGGTCCATTCAGGCTAAGAACAGCACTCTTGGGCTATTCTGGCCATACACAGTGCTAAAAGCATTCGCTTCTTTTCAAAGGAAGTACAGTGTATTGGACTGAAGAGAAGCTCCTGTTTTACTCAGTTTCCAATACTGAGTTGAACTAGATATGCCCCGTTTGTGTAGGAAGCACAGATCTTTTGTTCTGAGCTACCTCACTCTACTGGCCCTATAGGAAACACAGCAGAGTGCAAGAATTCCCTTTTCTCAAAAGCAGAGTGTTTTCCTTGCATGGACACTAGGGTTCAATTAAACTTCCTAAACGGAGTTAAATAAAGTTCAGTTTCAAGTTCTAGCAGCAAGGGTTCATTCAGGCTAAGAACAGCACTCTTGTGCTTTTCTGGCCATACACAGTGCAAATAGTATTCGCGTCTGTTCCCAGCCAGTACAGTGTATTGCACTGAAGAGAAGCTCCTGTTTTACTCAGTTTCCAATACGAGGTTGAACTAGATATGCCCTGTTTGTGTAGGAAGCACAGTTCTTTTGTTCTGAGCTAGCTCACTCTACTGTCCCCACAGGAAACACAGTAGAGTGCAAGAATGCCCGTTTCTCAAAAGCAGAGTGTTTTCCTTGCATGGCACACTAGGGTTCAATTAAACTTCCTAAATGGAGTTGAATCATGTGCAGTTTCATGTTCTAGAAGAAAGGATTCATTCAGGCTAAGAACAGCACTCTTGTGCTATTCTGGCCATACACAGTGCAAATACCAATCGCGTATGTTCCCAGCCAGTACAGTGTATTGGCCTGAAGAGAAGCTCCTGTTTAACTCATTTTCCAATACTGAGTTGAACTAGATATGCCCCGTATGTGTAGGAAGCACAGTTATTTTGTTCTGAGCTACTTCACAGTTCTGGCCCTATAGGAAACACAGCAGAGTGCAAGAATGCCCGTTTCCCAAAAGCAGACTGTTTTTCTTGCATGGCACACTAGGGTTCAATTAAACTTCCTAAATGGAGTTGAATCACGTTCAGTTTCAAGTTCAGGCATAAAGGGTTCATTCAGGCTAAGAACAGCACTCTTGTGCTATTCTGGCCATACACGGTGCAAATAGCATTCGCGTATGTTCCCAGCCAGCACAGTGTATTGGACTGAAGAGAAGCTCCTGTTTTACTCAGTTTCCAATACTGAGATGAACTAGATATGCCCCGTTTGTGTAGGAAGCACAGTTCTTTTTTTCTGAGCTAGCTCACTGTACTGGCCCTCTAGGACACAGTAGAGTGCAAGAATGCCCGTTTCTCAAAAGCAGAGTGGTTTTCATGCATGGCACACTAGGGTTCAATTAAACTTCCTAAACGGAGTTGAATCACGTGCAGTTTCAAGTTCTAGCAGCAAGGGTTCATTCAGGCTAAGAACAGCACTCTTGTGCTATTCTGGCCATACACAGTACAAATAGCATTCGCGTCTGTTCCCAGCCAGTACAGTGTATTGGCCTGAAGAGAAGCTCCTGTTTTACTCAGTTTCCAATACTGAGTTGAACTAGATATGCCCCGTTTGTTAGAAAGCACAGTTCTTTTGTTCTGAGCTAGCTCACTGTACTGGCCCTATAGGAAACACAGCAGAGTGCAAGAATGCCATTCTCAAAAGCAGAGTGTTTTCCTTGCATGGCACACTAGGGTTCAATTAAACTTCCTAAACGGAGTTGAATCACGTGCAGTTTCAAGTTCTAGCAGCAAGGGTTCATTCAGGCTAAGAACAGCACTCTTGTGCTTTTCTGGCCATACACAGTGCAAATAGCATTCACGTCTGTTCCCAGGCAGTACAGTGTATTGGAGTGAAGAGAAGCTCCTGTTTTACTCATTTTCCAATACTGAGTTGAACTAGATATGCCCCGTTTGTGTAGGAAGCACAGTTCTTTTGTTCTGAGCTAGCTCACTGTACTGGCCCTATAGGATACACTGTAGAGTGCAAGAATACCAGTTTCTCAAAAGCAGAGTGTTTTTCTTGCATGGAACACTAGGGTTCAATTAAACTTGCTAAACGGAGTTGAATCACGTTCAGTTTCAAGTTCTAGCAGCAAGGGTTCATTCAGGCAAAAACAGCACTCTTGTGCTATTCTGGACATACACAGTGATAAAAGCATTCGCGTCTGTTCAAAGGAAGTACAGTGTATTGGACTGAAGAGATGCTCCTGTTTTACTCATTTTCCAATACTGAGTTGAACTAGATATGCCCCGTTTGTGTAGGAAGCACAGTTATTTTGTTCTGAGCTACCTCACAGTTCTGGCCCTATAGGAAACACAGCAGAGTGCAAGAATGCCCGTTTCCCAAAAGCAGACTGTTTTTCTTGCATGGCACACTAGGGTTCAATTAAACTTCCTAAACGGAGTTGAATCACGTGCAGTTTCAAGTTCTAGCAGCAAGGGTTCATTCAGGCTAAGAACAGCACTCTTGTGCTATTCTGGCCATACACAGTGCAAATAGCATTCACGTCTGTTCCCAGCCAGTACAGTGTATTGGACTGAAGAGAAGCTCCTGTTTTACTCAGTTTCCAATCCTGAGTTGAACTAGATATGCCCCGTTTGGGTAGGAAGCACAGTTCTTTTGTTCTGAGCTAGCTCACTGTACTGGCCCTCTAGGAAACACAGTAGAGTGCAAGAATGCCCGTTTCTCAAAAGCAGAGTGTTTTTCTTGCATGGAACACTAGGGTTCAATTAAACTTGCTAAACGGAATTGAATCACGTTCCGTTTCAAGTTCTAGCAGCAAGGTATCATTCAGGCACTATTGTGCTATTCTGTACATACACAGTGATAAAAGCATTCGCGTCTGTTCAAAGGAAGTACAGTGTATTGGACTGAAGAGATGCTCCTGTTTTACTCATTTTCCAATACTGAGTTGAACTAGATATGCCCCGTTTGTGTAGGAAGCACAGTTATTTTGTTCTGAGCTACCTCACAGTTCTGGCCCTATAGGAAACACAGCAGAGTGCAAGAATGCCCGTTTCCCAAAAGCAGACTGTTTTTCTTGCATGGCACACTAGGGTTCAATTAAACTTCCTAAATGGAGTTGAATCACGTTCAGTTTCAAGTTCAGGCATAAAGGGTTCATTCAGGCTAAGAACAGCACTCTTGTGCTATTCTGGCCATACACGGTGCAAATAGCATTCGCGTATGTTCCCAGCCAGCACAGTGTATTGGACTGAAGAAAAGCTCCTGTTTTACTCAGTTTCCAATACTGAGATGAACTAGATATACCCCGTTTGTGTAGGAAGCACAGTTCTTTTTTTCTGAGCTAGCTCACTGTACTGGCCCTCTAGGACACAGTAGAGTGCAAGAATGCCCGTTTCTCAAAAGCAGAGTGGTTTTCATGCATGGCACACTAGGGTTCAATTAAACTTCCTAAACGGAGTTGAATCACGTGCAGTTTCAAGTTCTAGCAGCAAGGGTTCATTCAGGCTAAGAACAGCACTCTTGTGCTATTCTGGCCATACACAGTACAAATAGCATTCGCGTCTGTTCCCAGCCAGTACAGTGTATTGGCCTGAAGAGAAGCTCCTGTTTTACTCAGTTTCCAATACTGAGTTGAAATAGATATGCCCCGTTTGTGTGCGAAGCACAGTTCTTTTGTTATGAGCTAGCTCACTGTACTGGCCCTATAGGATACACAGTAGGGTGCAAGAATACCCGTTTCTCAAAAGCAGAGTGTTTTTCTTGCATGGAACACTAGGGTTCAATTAAACTTGCTAAACGGAGTTGAATCATGTTCCGTTTCCAGTTCTAGCAGCAAGCGTGCATTCAGGCTAAGAACAGCACTCTTGTGCTATTCTGGCCATACACAGTGCAAATAGCATTCGCGTCTGTTCCCAGCCAGCACAGTGTATTGGACTGAAGAGAAGCTCCTGTTTTACTCAGTTTCCAATACTGAGTTGAACTAGATATGCCCCGTTTGTGTAGGAAGCACAGTTCTTTTGTTCTGAGCTAGCTCACCGTACTGGCCATAAAGGAAACACAGTAGATTACAAGAATGCCCGTTTCTCAAAAGCAGAGTGTTTTTCTTGCATGGAACACTAGGGTTCAATTAAACTTGCTAAACAGAATTGAATCACGTTCCGTTTCAAGTTCTAGCAGCAAGGGTTCATTCAGGCACTATTGTGCTATTCTGTACATACACAGTGATAAAAGCATTCGCGTCTGTTCAAAGGAAGTACAGTGTATTGGACTGAAGAGATGCTCCTGTTTTACTCAGTTTCCAATACTGAGTTGAACTAGATATGCCCCGTTTGTGTAGGAAGCACATTTCTTTTGTTTTGAGCTACCTCACAGTTCTGGCCCTAAAGGAAACACAGCAGAGTGCAAGAATGCCCGTTTCTCAAAAGCAGAGTTTTTTTCTTGCATGGCACACTAGGGTTCAATTAAACTTCCTAAATGGAGTTGAATCACGTTCAGTTTCAAGTTCAGGCAAAAGGGTTCATTCAGGCTAAGAACAGCACTCTTGTGCTATTCTGGCCATACACAGTGCAAATAGCATTCGCGTCTGTTCCCAGCCAGTACAGTGTATTGGACTGAAGAGAAGCTCCTGTTTTACTCAGTTTCCAATACTGAGTTGAACTAGATATGCCCCGTTTGTGTAGGAAGCACAGTTCTTTTGTTCGGAACTAGCTCACTGTACTGGCCCTATAGGAAACACAGCAGAGTGCAAGAATGCCCGTTTCTCAAAAGCAGAGTGTTTTCCTTACATGGCACACTAGGGTTCAATTAAACTTCCTAAACGGAGTTGAATCATGTTCCGTTTCAAGTTCTAGCAGCAAGGTTTCATGCAGGGTAAGAACAGCACTCTTGTGCTATTCTGGCCATACACAGTGCAAATAGCATTCGCGTCTGTTCCCAGCCAGTACAGTGTATTCGACTGAAGAGAAGCTCCTGTTTTACTCAGTTTTCAATACTGAATTGAACTAGATATGCCCTGTTTGTGTAGGAAGCACAGTTCTTTTGTTCTGAGCTAGCTCACTGTACTGGCCCTAAAGGAAACACAGTAGAGTGCAAGAATGCCCGTTTCTCAAAAGCAAAGTGTTTTTCTTGCATGGCACACTAGGGTTCAATTAAACTTCCTAAATGGAGTTGAATCACGTTCCGTTTCAAGTTCTAACAGCAAGGGTTCATTCAGGCTAAGAACAACACTCTTGTGCTATTCTGGCCATACACAGTACAAATAGCATTCACGTCTGTTCCCAGGCAGTACAGTGTATTGGACTGAAGAGAAGCTCCTGTTTTACTCAGTTTCCAATACTGAGTTGAACTAGATATGCCCCGTTTGTGTAGGAAGCACAGTTCTTTTGTTCTGAGCTAGCTCACTGTACTGGCCCTATAGGAAACACAGTAGAGTGCAAGAATGCCCGTTTCTCAAAAGCAGAGTGTTTTCCTTGCATGGCACAGTAGGGTTCAATTAAACTTCCTAAACGGAGTTGAATCACGTTCAGTTTCAAGTTCTAGCAGCAAGGGTTCATTCAGCCTAAGAACAGCACTCTTGTGCTTTTCTGGCCATACACAGTGCAAATAGTATTCGCGTCTGTTCCCAGCCAGTACAGTGTATTGCACTGAAGAGAAGCTCCTGTTTTACTCAGTTTCCAATACTGAGTTGAACTAGATATGCCCCGTTTGTGTAGGAAGCACAGTTCTTTTGTTCTGAGCTAGCTCACTGTACTGGCCCTATAGGAAACACAGTAGAGTGCAAGAATGCCCGTTTCTCAAAAGCAGAGTGTTTTTCTTTCATGGCACACTAGGGTTCAATTAAACTTCCTAAACGTAGTTGAATCACATTCAGTTTCAAGTTCTAGCAGCAAGGGTCCATTCAGGCTAAGAACAGCACTCTTGTGCTATTCTGGCCATAAACAGTGCAAATAGCATTCGCGACTGTTCCCAGCCAGTACAGTGTATTGGACTGAAGAGAAGCTCCTGTTTTACTCAGTTTCCAATACTGAGTTGAACTAGATATGCCCCGTTTGTGTAGGAAGCACAGTTCATTTGACTGAGCTAGCTCACTGTACTGGCCCTGTAGGAAACACAGTAGAGTGCAAGAATGCCCGTTTCTCAAAAGCAGAGTGTTTTTCTTGCATGGCACACTAGGGTTCAATTAAACTTCCTAAACGGAGTTGAATCACATCAGTTTCAAGTTCTAGCAGCAAGGGTTCTTTCAGGCTAAGAACAGCACTCTTGTGCTATTCTGGCCATACACAGTGCGAATAGAATTTGCGTCTGTTCCCAGCCAGTACAGAGTATTGGACTGAAGAGAAGCTCCTGTTTTACTTAGTTTCCAAAACTGAGTTGAACTAGATATGCCCCGTTTGTGTAGAAAGCACAGTTCTTTTGTTCTGAGCTACCTCACTCTACTGGCCCTATAGGAAACACAGCAGAGTGGAAGAATGCCCGTTTCAAAAAAGCAGAGTGTTTTTCTTGCATGGCACACTAGGGTTCAATTAAACTTCCTAAACGGAGTTGAATCACGTTCACTTTCAAGTTCTAGCAGCAAGGGTCCATTCAGGCTAAGAACAGCACTCTTGTGCTATTCTGGCCATACACAGTGCAAATACCAATCGCGTATGTTCCCAGCCAGTACAGTGTATTGGCCTGAAGAGAAGCTCCTGTTTTACTCAGTTTCCAATACTGAGATGAACTAGATATGCCCCGTTTGTGTAGGAAGCACAGTTCTTTTTTTCTGAGCTAGCTCACTGTACTGGCCCTCTAGGACACAGTAGAGTGCAAGAATGCCGGTTTCTCAAAAGCAGAGTGGTTTTCATGCATGGCACACTAGGGTTCAATTAAACTTCCTAAACGGAGTTGAATCACGTGCAGTTTCAAGTTCTAGCAGCAAGGGTTCATTCAGGCTAAGAACAGCACTCTTGTGCTATTCTGGCCATACACAGTGCAAATAGCATTCACGTCTGTTCCCAGCCAGTACAGTATATTGGACTGAAGAGAAGCTCCTGTTTTACTCAGTTTCCAATCCTGAGTTGAACTAGATATGCCCCGTTTGGGTAGGAAGCACAGTTCTTTTGTTCTGAGCTAGCTCACTGTACTGGCCCTATAGGAAACACAGTAGAGTGCAAGAATGCCCATTTCTCAAAAGCAGAGTGTTTTCCTTGCATGGCACACTAGGGTTCAATTAAACTTCCTAAACGGAGTTGAATCACGTTCCGTTTCAAGTTCTAACAGCAAGGGTTCATTCAGGCTAAGAACAACACTCTTGTGCTATTCTGGCCATACACAGTACAAATAGCATTCACGTCTGTTCCCAGGCAGTACAGTGTATTGGACTGAAGAGAAGCTCCTGTTTTACTCAGTTTCCAATACTGAGTTGAACTAGATATGCCCCGTTTGTGTAGGAAGCACAGTTCTTTTGTTCTGAGCTAGCTCACTGTACTGGCCCTATAGGAAACACAGTAGAGTGCAAGAATGCCCGTTTCTCAAAAGCAGAGTGTTTTCCTTGCATGGCACAGTAGGGTTCAATTAAACTTCCTAAACGGAGTTGAATCACGTTCAGTTTCAAGTTCTAGCAGCAAGGGTTCATTCAGCCTACGAACAGCACTCTTGTGCTTTTCTGGCCATACACAGTGCAAATAGTATTCGCGTCTGTTCCCAGCCAGTACAGTGTATTGCACTGAAGAGAAGCTCCTGTTTTACTCAGTTTCCAATACTGAGTTGAACTAGATATTCCCCGTTTGTGTAGGAAGCACAGTTCTTTTGTTCTGAGCTAGCTCACTGTACTGGCCCTATAGGAAACACAGTAGAGTGCAAGAATGCCCGTTTCTCAAAAGCAGAGTGTTTTTCTTTCATGGCACACTAGGGTTCAATTAAACTTCCTAAACGTAGTTGAATCACATTCAGTTTCAAGTTCTAGCAGCAAGGGTCCATTCAGGCTAAGAACAGCACTCTTGTGCTATTCTGGCCATAAACAGTGCAAATAGCATTCGCGACTGTTCCCAGGCAGTACAGTGTATTGGACTGAAGAGAAGCTCCTGTTTTACTCAGTTTCCAATACTGAGTTGAACTAGATATGCCCCGTTTGTGTAGGAAGCACAGTTCATTTGACTGAGCTAGCTCACTGTACTGGCCCTGTAGGAAACACAGTAGAGTGCAAGAATGCCCGTTTCTCAAAAGCAGAGTGTTTTTCTTGCATGGCACACTAGGGTTCAATTAAACTTCCTAAACGGAGTTGAATCACATCAGTTTCAAGTTCTAGCAGCAAGGGTTCTTTCAGGCTAAGAACAGCACTCTTGTGCTATTCTGGCCATACACAGTGCGAATAGAATTTGCGTCTGTTCCCAGCCAGTACAGAGTATTGGACTGAAGAGAAGCTCCTGTTTTACTTAGTTTCCAATACTGAGTTGAACTAGATATGCCCCGTTTGTGTAGAAAGCACAGTTCTTTTGTTCTGAGCTACCTCACTCTACTGGCCCTATAGGAAACACAGCAGAGTGGAAGAATGCCCGTTTCAAAAAAGCAGAGTGTTTTTCTTGCATGGCACACTAGGGTTCAATTAAACTTCCCAAACGGAGTTGAATCACGTTCACTTTCAAGTTCTAGCAGCAAGGGTCCATTCAGGCTAAGAACAGCACTCTTGGGCTATTCTGGCCATACACAGTGCTAAAAGCATTCGCTTCTTTTCAAAGGAAGTACAGTGTATTGGACTGAAGAGAAGCTCCTGTTTTACTCAGTTTCCAATACTGAGTTGAACTAGATATGCCCCGTTTGTGTAGGAAGCACAGATCTTTTGTTCTGAGCTACCTCACTCTACTGGCCCTATAGGAAACACAGCAGAGTGCAAGAATTCCCTTTTCTCAAAAGCAGAGTGTTTTCCTTGCATGGACACTAGGGTTCAATTAAACTTCCTAAACGGAGTTAAATAAAGTTCAGTTTCAAGTTCTAGCAGCAAGGGTTCATTCAGGCTAAGAACAGCACTCTTGTGCTTTTCTGGCCATACACAGTGCAAATAGTATTCGCATCTGTTCCCAGCCAGTACAGTGTATTGCACTGAAGAGAAGCTCGTGTTTTACTCAGTTTCCAATACGAGGTTGAACTAGATATGCCCTGTTTGTGTAGGAAGCACAGTTCTTTTGTTCTGAGCTAGCTCACTCTACTGTCCCCACAGGAAACACAGTAGAGTGCAAGAATGCCCGTTTCTCAAAAGCAGAGTGTTTTCCTTGCATGGCACACTAGGGTTCAATTAAACTTCCTAAATGGAGTTGAATCATGTGCAGTTTCATGTTCTAGAAGAAAGGATTCATTCAGGCTAAGAGCAGCACTCTTGTGCTATTCTGGCCATACACAGTGCAAATACCAATCGCGTATGTTCCCAGCCAGTACAGTGTATTGGCCTGAAGAGAAGCTCCTGTTTAACTCATTTTCCAATACTGAGTTGAACTAGATATGCCCCGTATGTGTAGGAAGCACAGTTATTTTGTTCTGAGCTACTTCACAGTTCTGGCCCTATAGGAAACACAGCAGAGTGCAAGAATGCCCGTTTCCCAAAAGCAGACTGTTTTTCTTGCATGGCACACTAGGGTTCAATTAAACTTCCTAAATGGAGTTGAATCACGTTCAGTTTCAAGTTCAGGCATAAAGGGTTCATTCAGGCTAAGAACAGCACTCTTGTGCTATTCTGGCCATACACGGTGCAAATAGCATTCGCGTATGTTCCCAGCCAGCACAGTGTATTGGACTGAAGAGAAGCTCCTGTTTTACTCAGTTTCCAATACTGAGATGAACTAGATATGCCCCGTTTGTGTAGGAAGCACAGTTCTTTTTTTCTGAGCTAGCTCACTGTACTGGCCCTCTAGGACACAGTAGAGTGCAAGAATGCCCGTTTCTCAAAAGCAGAGTGGTTTTCATGCATGGCACACTAGGGTTCAATTAAACTTCCTAAACGGAGTTGAATCACGTGCAGTTTCAAGTTCTAGCAGCAAGGGTTCATTCAGGCTAAGAACAGCACTCTTGTGCTATTCTGGCCATACACAGTACAAATAGCATTCGCGTCTGTTCCCAGCCAGTACAGTGTATTGGCCTGAAGAGAAGCTCCTGTTTTACTCAGTTTCCAATACTGAGTTGAACTAGATATGCCCCGTTTGTTAGAAAGCACAGTTCTTTTGTTCTGAGCTAGCTCACTGTACTGGCCCTATAGGAAACACAGCAGAGTGCAAGAATGCCATTCTCAAAAGCAGAGTGTTTTCCTTGCATGGCACACTAGGGTTCAATTAAACTTCCTAAACGGAGTTGAATCACGTGCAGTTTCAAGTTCTAGCAGCAAGGGTTCATTCAGGCTAAGAACAGCACTCTTGTGCTTTTCTGGCCATACACAGTGCAAATAGCATTCACGTCTGTTCCCAGGCAGTACAGTGTATTGGATTGAAGAGAAGCTCCTGTTTTACTCATTTTCCAATACTGAGTTGAACTAGATATGCCCCGTTTGTGTAGGAAGCACAGTTCTTTTGTTCTGAGCTAGCTCACTGTACTGGCCCTATAGGATACACTGTAGAGTGCAAGAATACCAGTTTCTCAAAAGCAGAGTGTTTTTCTTGCATGGAACACTAGGGTTCAATTAAACTTGCTAAACGGAGTTGAATCACGTTCAGTTTCAAGTTCTAGCAGCAAGGGTTCATTCAGGCAAAAACAGCACTCTTGTGCTATTCTGGACATACACAGTGATAAAAGCATTCGCGTCTGTTCAAAGGAAGTACAGTTTATTGGACTGAAGAGATGCTCCTGTTTTACTCATTTTCCAATACTGAGTTGAACTAGATATGCCCCGTTTGTGTAGGAAGCACAGTTATTTTGTTCTGAGCTACCTCACAGTTCTGGCCCTATAGGAAACACAGCAGAGTGCAAGAATGCCCGTTTCCCAAAAGCAGACTGTTTTTCTTGCATGGCACACTAGGGTTCAATTAAACTTCCTAAACGGAGTTGAATCACGTGCAGTTTCAAGTTCTAGCAGCAAGGGTTCATTCAGGCTAAGAACAGCACTCTTGTGCTATTCTGGCCATACACAGTGCAAATAGCATTCACGTCTGTTCCCAGCCAGTACAGTGTATTGGACTGAAGAGAAGCTCCTGTTTTACTCAGTTTCCAATCCTGAGTTGAACTAGATATGCCCCGTTTGGGTAGGAAGCACAGTTCTTTTGTTCTGAGCTAGCTCACTGTACTGGCCCTCTAGGAAACACAGTAGAGTGCAAGAATGCCCGTTTCTCAAAAGCAGAGTGTTTTTCTTGCATGGAACACTAGGGTTCAATTAAACTTGCTAAACGGAATTGAATCACGTTCCGTTTCAAGTTCTAGCAGCAAGGTATCATTCAGGCACTATTGTGCTATTCTGTACATACACAGTGATAAAAGCATTCGCGTCTGTTCAAAGGAAGTACAGTGTATTGGACTGAAGAGATGCTCCTGTTTTACTCATTTTCCAATACTGAGTTGAACTAGATATGCCCCGTTTGTGTAGGAAGCACAGTTATTTTGTTCTGAGCTACCTCACAGTTCTGGCCCTATAGGAAACACAGCAGAGTGCAAGAATGCCCGTTTCCCAAAAGCAGACTATTTTTCTTGCATGGCACACTAGGGTTCAATTAAACTTCCTAAATGGAGTTGAATCACGTTCAGTTTCAAGTTCAGGCATAAAGGGTTCATTCAGGCTAAGAACAGCACTCTTGTGCTATTCTGGCCATACACAGTGCAAATAGCATTCACGTATGTTCCCAGCCAGCACAGTGTATTGGACTGAAGAGAAGCTCCTGTTTTACTCAGTTTCCAAAACTGAGATGAAGTAGATATGCCCCGTTTGTGTAGGAAGCACAGTTCTTTTTTTCTGAGCTAGCTCACTGTACTGGCCCTCTAGGACACAGTAGAGTGCAAGAATGCCCGTTTCTCAAAAGCAGAGTGGTTTTCATGCATGGCACACTAGGGTTCAATTAAACTTCCTAAACGGAGTTGAATCACGTGCAGTTTCAAGTTCTAGCAGCAAGGGTTCATTCAGGCTAAGAACAGAACTCTTGTGCTATTCTGGCCATACACAGTGCAAATAGCATTCGCGTCTGTTCCCAGCCAGTACAGTGTATTGGCCTGAAGAGAAGCTCCTGTTTTACTCAGTTTCCAATACTGAGTTGAAATAGATATGCCCCGTTTGTGTAGGAAGCACAGTTCTTTTTTTATGAGCTAGCTCACTGTACTGGCCCTATAGGATACACAGTAGGGTGCAAAAATACCCGTTTCTCAAAAGCAGAGTGTTTTTCTTGCATGGAACACTAGAGTTCAATTAAACTTGCTAAACGGAGTTGAATCACGTTCAGTTTCAAGTTCTAGCAGCAAGGGTTCATTCAGGCTAAGAACAGCACTCTTGTGCTATTCTGGACATACACAGTGATAAACGCATTCGCGTCTGTTCCCAGCCAGTACAGTGTATTGGCTTGAAGAGAAGCTCCTGTTTAACTCAGTTTCCAATACTGAGTTGAACTAGATATGCCCCGTTTGTGTAGAAAGCACAGTTCTTTTGTTCTGAGCTAGCTCACTGTACTGGCCCTATAGGAAACACAGCAGAGTGCAAGAATGCCATTCTCAAAAGCAGAGTGTTTTTCTTGCATGGCACACTAGGGTTCAATTAAACTTCCTAAATGGAGTTGAATCACGTTCAGTTTCAAGTTCAGGCATAAAGGGTTCATTCAGGCTAAGAACAGCACTCTTGTGCTATTCTGGCCCTACACAGTGCAAATAGCATTCGCGTCTGTTCCCAGCCAGTACAGTGTATTGGACCGAAGAGAAGCTCCTGTTTTACTCAGTTTCCAATACTGAGTTGAACTAGATATGCCCCGTTTGTGTAGGAAGCACAGTTCTTTTGTTCGGAGCTAGCTCACTGCACTGGCCCTATAGGAAACACAGTAGAGTGCAAGAATGCCCATTTCTCAAAACCAGAGTGTTTTACTTGCATGGCACACTAGGGTTCAATTAAACTTCCTAAACGGAGTTGAATCATGTTCAGTTTCAAGTTCTAGCAGCAAGGGTTCATTCAGGCTAAGAACAGCACTCTTGTGCTATTCTGGCCATACACAGTGCAAATAGCATTCACATCTGTTCCCAGCCAGTACAGTGTATTGGACTGAAGAGAAGCTCCTATTTACTCAGTTTCCAATACTGAGTTGAACTAGATTTGCCTCGTTTGTATAGGAAGCACAGTTCATTTGTTCTGAGCTAGCTCACTGTACTGGCCCTATAGGAAACACATTGGAGTGCAAGAATGCCAGTTTCTCAAAAGCAGAGAGTTTTTCTTGCATGGCACACTACGGTTCAATTAAACTTCCTAAACTGAGTTGAATCACGTTCCATTTCAAGTTCTAGCAGCAAGGGTTCATTCAGGCTAAGAACAGCACTCTTGTGCTATTCTGGCCATACACAGTGCAAATAGCATTCGCGTCTGTTCCCAGCCAGTACAGTGTATTGGACTGAAGAGAAGCTCCTGTTTTACTCAGTTTCCAATACTGAGATGAACTAGATATGCCCCGTTTGTGTAGGAAGCACAGTTCTTTTTCTGAGCTACCTTACAGTACTGGCCCTATAGGAAACACAGAAGAGTGCAAGAATGCCCGTTTCTCAAAAGCAGAGTGTTTTCCTTGAATGGCTCACTAGGGTTCAATTAAACTTCATAAACAAGGTTGAATCACGTTAAGTTTCAAGTTCTAGCAGCAAGGGTTCATTCAGGCTAAGAACAGCACTCTTGTGCAATTCTGGCAATACACAGTGCAAATAGCATTTGCGTCTGTTCCCAGCCAGTACAGTGTATTGCACTGAAGAGAAGCTCCTGTTTTACTCCGTTTCCAATACTAGGTTCAACTAGATATGCCCGTTTGTGTAGGAAGCACAGTTCTTTGGTACTGAGCTAGCTCACTGTACTGGCCCTATAGGAAACACAGTAGAGTGCAAGAAAGCCCATTTCTCAAAAGCAGAGTGCTTTCCTTGCATGGCACACTAGGGATCAATTAAACTTCCTAAACGGAGTTGAATCACCTTCAGTTTCAATTTCTAGCAGCAAGGGTTCATTCAAGCTAAGAACATCACTCTTGTGCTATTCTGGACATACACAGTGCAAATAGCATTCGCGTCTGTTCCCAGCCAGTACAGTGTTTTTGACTGAAGAGAAGCTCCTGTTTTACTCAGTTTCCAATACTGAGTTGAACTAGATATGCCCCGTTTGTGTAGGAAGCACAGTTCTTTTGTTCTGAGCTAGCTCACTGTACTGGCCCTATAGGAAACACAGCAGAGTGCAAGAATGCCATTTCTCAAAAGTAGAGTGTTTTTCTTGCATGGCACACTAGGGTTCAATTAAACTTCTTAAAGTGAGTTGAATCACGTTTAGTTTCAAGTTCTAGCATCAAGGGTTCTTTCAGGCTAAGAACAGCACTCTTGTGCTATTCTGGCCATACACAGTGCAAATAGCATTCGCGACTGTTCCCAGCCAGTACAGTGTAATGGACTGAAGAGAAGCTCCCGTTTTACTCAGTTTCCAATACTGAGTTGAACTAGATATGCCCCGTTTGTGTAGGAAGCACAGTTCTTTTGTTCTGAGCTAGCTCACTGTACTGGCCCTATAGAAAACACAGCAGAGTGCAAGAATGCCCGTTTCTCAAAAGCAGAGTGTTTTCCTTACATGGCACACTAGGGTTCAATTAGACTTCCTAAACGGAGTTGAATCATGTTCCGTTTCAAGTTCTAGCAGCAAGGTTTCATGCAGGGTAAGAACCGCGCTCTTGTGCTATTCTGGCCATACACAGTGCAAATAGCATTCGCGTCTGTTCCCAGCCAGTACAGTGTATTTGACTGAAGAGAAGCTCCTGTTTTACTCAGTTTCCAATACTGAATTGAACTAGATATGCCCCGTTTGTGTAGGAAGCACAGTTCTTTTGTTCTGAGCTAGCTCACTGTACTGGCCCTAAAGGAAACACAGTAGAGTACAAGAATACCCGTTTCTCAAAAGCAAAGTGTTTTTCTTGCATGGCACACTAGGGTTCAATTAAACTTCCTAAACGGAGTTGAATCACGTTCAGTTTCAAGTTCTAGCAGCAAGGGTTCATTCAGGCTAAGAACAGCACTGTTGGGCTATTCTGGCCATAAACAGTGCAAATAGCATTCACGTCTGTTCCCAGGCATTACAGTGTATTGCACTGAAGAGAAGCTCCTGTTTTACTCAGTTTCCAATACTGAGTTGAACTAGATATGCCCCGTTTGTGTAGGAAGCACAGTTCTTTTGTTCTGAGCTAGCTCACTGTACTGGCCCTATAGGAAACACAGTAGTGTGCAAGAATGCCCGTTTCTCAAAAGCAGAGTGTTTTTCTTTCATGGCACACTAGGGTTCAATTAAACTTCCTAAACGTAGTTGAATCACATTCAGTTTCAAGTTCTAGCAGCAAGGGTCCATTCAGGCTAAGAACAGCACTCTTGTGCTATTCGGGCCATAAACAGTGCAAATAGCATTCGCGACTGTTCCCAGCCAGTACAGTGTATTCGACTGAAGAGAAGCTCCTGTTTTACTCAGTTTCCAATACTGAATTGAACTAGATATGCCCCGTTTGTGTAGGAAGCACAGTTCTTTTGTTCTGAGCTAGCTCACTGTACTGGCCCTAAAGGAAACACAGTAGAGTGCAAGAATGCCCGTTTCTCAAAAGCAAAGTGTTTTTCTTGCATGGCACACTAGGGTTCAATTAAACTTCCTAAACGGAGTTGAATCACGTTCAGTTTCAAGTTCTAGCAGCAAGGGTTCATTCAGGCTAAGAACAGCACTGTTGGGCTATTCTGGCCATAAACAGTGCAAATAGCATTCACATCTGTTCCCAATCATTACAGTGTATTGCACTGAAGAGAAGCTCCTGTTTTACTCAGTTTCCAATACTGAGTTGAACTAGATATGCCCCGTTTGTGTAGGAAGCACAGTTCTTTTGTTCGGAGCTAGCTCACTGCACTGGCCCTATAGGAAACACAGTATAGTGCAAGAATGCCCATTTCTCAAAACCAGAGTGTTTTCCTTGCATGGCACACTAGGGTTCAATTAAACTTCCTAAACGGAGTTGAATCATGTTCAGTTTCAAGTTCTAGCAGCAAGGGTTCATTCAGGCTAAGAACAGCACTCTTGTGCTATTCTGGCCATACACAGTGAAAATAGCATTCACGTCTGTTCCCAGCCAGTACAGTGTATTGGACTGAAGAGAAGCTCCTGTTTTACTCAGTTTCCAATACTGAGTTGAACTAGATTTGCCTCGTTTGTATAGGAAGCACAGTTCATTTGTTCTGAGCTAGCTCACTGTACTGGCCCTATAGGAAACACAGTGGAGTGCAAGAATGCCAGTTTCTCAAAAGCAGAGAGTTTTTCTTGCATGGCACACTACGGTTCAATTAAACTTCCTAAGCTGAGTTGAATCACGTTCCATTTCAAGTTCTAGCAGCAAGGGTTCATTCAGGCTAAGAACAGCACTCTTGTGCTATTCTGGCCATACACAGTGCAAATAGCATTCGCGTCTGTTCCCATCCAGTACAGTGTATTGGACTGAAGAGAAGCTCCTGTTTTACTCAGTTTCCAATACTGAGATGAACTAGATATGCCCCGTTTGTGTAGGAAGCACAGTTCTTTTTTTCTGAGCTACCTTACAGTACTGGCCCTATAGGAAACACAGAAGAGTGCAAGAATGCCCGTTTCTCAAAAGCAGAGTGTTTTCCTTGAATGGCTCACTAGTGTTCAATTAAACTTCATAAACAAGGTTGAATCACGTTAAGTTTCAAGTTCTAGCAGCAAGGGTTCATTCAGGCTAAGAACAGCACTCTTGTGCAATTCTGGCAATACACAGTGCAAATAGCATTTGCGTCTGTTCCCAGCCAGTACAGTGTATTGCACTGAAGAGAAGCTCCTGTTTTACTCCGTTTCCAATACTAGGTTGAACTAGATATGCCCGTTTGTATAGGAAGCACAGTTCTTTGGTACTGAGCTAGCTCACTGTACTGGCCCTATAGGAAACACAGTAGAGTGCAAGAAAGCCCATTTCTCAAAAGCAGAGTGCTTTCCTTGCATGGCACACTAGGGATCAATTAAACTTCCTAAACGGAGTTGAATCACCTTCAGTTTCAATTTCTAGCAGCAAGGGTTCATTCAAGCTAAGAACATCACTCTTGTGCTATTCTGGACATACACAGTGCAAATAGCATTCGCGTCTGTTCCCAGCCAGTACAGTGTTTTTGACTGAAGAGAAGCTCCTGTTTTACTCATTTTCCAATACTGAGTTCAACTAGATATGCCCCGTTTGTGTAGGAAGCACAGTTCTTTTGTTCTGAGCTAGCTCACTGTACTGGCCCTATAGGAAACACAGCAGAGTTGAAGAATGCCATTTCTCAAAAGTAGAGTGTTTTTCTTGCATGGCACACTAGGGTTCAATTAAACTTCTTAAAGTGAGTTGAATCACGTTCAGTTTCAAGTTCTAGCATCAAGGGTTCTTTCAGGCTAAGAACAGCACTCTTGTGCTATTCTGGCCATACACAGTGCAAATAGCATTCGCGACTGTTCCCAGCCAGTACAGTGTAATGGACTGAAGAGAAGCTCCCGTTTTACTCAGTTTCCAATACTGAGTTGAACTAGATATGCCCCGTTTGTGTAGGAAGCACAGTTCTTTTGTTCTGAGCTAGCTCACTGTACTGGCCCTATAGAAAACACAGCAGAGTGCAAGAATGCCCGTTTCTCAAAAGCAGAGTGTTTTCCTTACATGGCACACTAGGGTTCAATTAGACTTCCTAAACGGAGTTGAATCATGTTCCGTTTCAAGTTCTAGCAGCAAGGTTTCATGCAGGGTAAGAACAGCGCTCTTGTGCTATTCTGGCCATACACAGTGCAAATAGCATTCGCGTCTGTTCCCAGCCAGTACAGTGTATTTGACTGAAGAGAAGCTCCTGTTTTACTCAGTTTCCAATACTGAATTGAACTAGATATGCCCCGTTTGTGTAGGAAGCACAGTTCTTTTGTTCTGAGCTAGCTCACTGTACTGGCCCTAAAGGAAACACAGTAGAGTACAAGAATACCCGTTTCTCAAAAGCAAAGTGTTTTTCTTGCATGGCACACTAGGGTTCAATTAAACTTCCTAAACGGAGTTGAATCACGTTCAGTTTCAAGTTCTAGCAGCAAGGGTTCATTCAGGCTAAGAACAGCACTGTTGGGCTATTCTGGCCATAAACAGTGCAAATAGCATTCACGTCTGTTCCCAGGCATTACAGTGTATTGCACTGAAGAGAAGCTCCTGTTTTACTCAGTTTCCAATACTGAGTTGAACTAGATATGCCCCGTTTGTGTAGGAAGCACAGTTCTTTTGTTCTGAGCTAGCTCACTGTACTGGCCCTATAGGAAACACAGTAGTGTGCAAGAATGCCCGTTTCTCAAAAGCAGAGTGTTTTTCTTTCATGGCACACTAGGGTTCAATTAAACTTCCTAAACGTAGTTGAATCACATTCAGTTTCAAGTTCTAGCAGCAAGGGTCCATTCAGGCTAAGAACAGCACTCTTGTGCTATTCGGGCCATAAACAGTGCAAATAGCATTCGCGACTGTTCCCAGCCAGTACAGTGTATTCGACTGAAGAGAAGCTCCTGTTTTACTCAGTTTCCAATACTGAATTGAACTAGATATGCCCCGTTTGTGTAGGAAGCACAGTTCTTTTGTTCTGAGCTAGCTCACTGTACTGGCCCTAAAGGAAACACAGTAGAGTGCAAGAATGCCCGTTTCTCAAAAGCAAAGTGTTTTTCTTGCATGGCACACTAGGGTTCAATTAAACTTCCTAAACGGAGTTGAATCACGTTCAGTTTCAAGTTCTAGCAGCAAGGGTTCATTCAGGCTAAGAACAGCACTGTTGGGCTATTCTGGCCATAAACAGTGCAAATAGCATTCACATCTGTTCCCAATCATTACAGTGTATTGCACTGAAGAGAAGCTCCTGTTTTACTCAGTTTCCAATACTGAGTTGAACTAGATATGCCCCGTTTGTGTAGGAAGCACAGTTCTTTTGTTCGGAGCTAGCTCACTGCACTGGCCCTATAGGAAACACAGTATAGTGCAAGAATGCCCATTTCTCAAAACCAGAGTGTTTTCCTTGCATGGCACACTAGGGTTCAATTAAACTTCCTAAACGGAGTTGAATCATGTTCAGTTTCAAGTTCTAGCAGCAAGGGTTCATTCAGGCTAAGAACAGCACTCTTGTGCTATTCTGGCCATACACAGTGAAAATAGCATTCACGTCTGTTCCCAGCCAGTACAGTGTATTGGACTGAAGAGAAGCTCCTGTTTTACTCAGTTTCCAATACTGAGTTGAACTAGATTTGCCTCGTTTGTATAGGAAGCACAGTTCATTTGTTCTGAGCTAGCTCACTGTACTGGCCCTATAGGAAACACAGTGGAGTGCAAGAATGCCAGTTTCTCAAAAGCAGAGAGTTTTTCTTGCATGGCACACTACGGTTCAATTAAACTTCCTAAGCTGAGTTGAATCACGTTCCATTTCAAGTTCTAGCAGCAAGGGTTCATTCAGGCTAAGAACAGCACTCTTGTGCTATTCTGGCCATACACAGTGCAAATAGCATTCGCGTCTGTTCCCATCCAGTACAGTGTATTGGACTGAAGAGAAGCTCCTGTTTTACTCAGTTTCCAATACTGAGATGAACTAGATATGCCCCGTTTGTGTAGGAAGCACAGTTCTTTTTTTCTGAGCTACCTTACAGTACTGGCCCTATAGGAAACACAGAAGAGTGCAAGAATGCCCGTTTCTCAAAAGCAGAGTGTTTTCCTTGAATGGCTCACTAGTGTTCAATTAAACTTCATAAACAAGGTTGAATCACGTTAAGTTTCAAGTTCTAGCAGCAAGGGTTCATTCAGGCTAAGAACAGCACTCTTGTGCAATTCTGGCAATACACAGTGCAAATAGCATTTGCGTCTGTTCCCAGCCAGTACAGTGTATTGCACTGAAGAGAAGCTCCTGTTTTACTCCGTTTCCAATACTAGGTTGAACTAGATATGCCCGTTTGTGTAGGAAGCACAGTTCTTTGGTACTGAGCTAGCTCACTGTACTGGCCCTATAGGAAACACAGTAGAGTGCAAGAAAGCCCATTTCTCAAAAGCAGAGTGCTTTCCTTGCATGGCACACTAGGGATCAATTAAACTTCCTAAACGGAGTTGAATCACCTTCAGTTTCAATTTCTAGCAGCAAGGGTTCATTCAAGCTAAGAACATCACTCTTGTGCTATTCTGGACATACACAGTGCAAATAGCATTCGCGTCTGTTCCCAGCCAGTACAGTGTTTTTGACTGAAGAGAAGCTCCTGTTTTACTCATTTTCCAATACTGAGTTGAACTAGATATGCCCCGTTTGTGTAGGAAGCACAGTTCTTTTGTTCTGAGCTAGCTCACTGTACTGGCCCTATAGGAAACACAGCAGAGTTGAAGAATGCCATTTCTCAAAAGTAGAGTGTTTTTCTTGCATGGCACACTAGGGTTCAATTAAACTTCTTAAAGTGAGTTGAATCACGTTCAGTTTCAAGTTCTAGCATCAAGGGTTCTTTCAGGCTAAGAACAGCACTCTTGTGCTATTCTGGCCATACACAGTGCAAATAGCATTCGCGACTATTCCCAGCCAGTACAGTGTAATGGACTGAAGAGAAGCTCCCGTTGTACTCAGTTTCCAATACTGAGTTGAACTAGATATGCCCCGTTTGTGTAGGAAGCACAGTTCTTTTGTTCTGAGCTAGCTCACTGTACTGGCCCTATAGAAAACACAGCAGAGTGCAAGAATGCCCGTTTCTCAAAAGCAGAGTGTTTTCCTTACATGGCACACTAGGGTTCAATTAAACTTCCTAAACGGAGTTGAATCATGTTCCGTTTCAAGTTCTAGCAGCAAGGTTTCATGCAGGTAAGAACAGCGCTCTTGTGCTATTCTGGCCATACACAGTGCAAATAGCATTCGCGTCTGTTCCCAGCCAGTACAGTGTATTTGACTGAAGAGAAGCTCCTGTTTTACTCAGTTTCCAATACTGAATTGAACTAGATATGCCCCGTTTGTGTGGGAAGCACAGTTCTTTTGTTCTGAGCTAGCTCACTGTACTGGCCCTAAAGGAAACACAGTAGAGTGCAAGAATACCCGTTTCTCAAAAGCAAAGTGTTTTTCTTGCATGGCACACTAGGGTTCAATTAAACTTCCTAAACGGAGTTGAATCACGTTCAGTTTCAAGTTCTAGCAGCAAGGGTTCATTCAGGCTAAGAACAGCACTGTTGGGCTATTCTGGCCATAAACAGTGCAAATAGCATTCACGTCTGTTCCCAGGCATTACAGTGTATTGCACTGAAGAGAAGCTCCTGTTTTACTCAATTTCCAATACTGAGTTGAACTAGATATGCCCCGTTTGTGTAGGAAGCACAGTTCTTTTGTTCTGAGCTAGCTCACTGTACTGGCCCTATAGGAAACACAGCAGAGTGCAAGAATGCCCGTTTCTCAAAAGCAGAGTGTTTTTCTTGCATGGCACACTAGGGTTCAATTAAACTTCTTAAAGTGAGTTGAATCACGTTCAGTTTCAAGTTCTAGCAGCAAGGGTTCTTTCAGGTTAAGAACAGCACTCTTGTGCTCTTCTGGCCATACACAGTGCAAATAGCATTCGCGACTGTTCCCAGCCAGTACAGTGTAATGGACTGAAGAGAAGCTCCCGTTTCACTCAGTTTCCAATACTGAGTTGAACTAGATATGCCCCGTTTGTGTAGGAAGCACAGTTCTTTTGTTCTGAGCTAGCTCACTGTACTGGCCCTATAGAAAACACAGCAGAGTGCAAGAATGCCCGTTTCTCAAAAGCAGAGTGTTTTCCTTACATGGCACACTAGGGTTCAATTAAACTTCCTAAACGGAGTTGAATCATGTTCCGTTTCAAGTTCTAGCAGCAAGGTTTCATGCAGGGTAAGAACAGCGCTCTTGTGCTATTCTGGCCATACACAGTGCAAATAGCATTCGCGTCTGTTCCCAGCCAGTACAGTGTATTCGACTGAAGAGATGCTCCTGTTTTACTCAGGTTCCAATACTGAATTGAACTAGATATGCCCCGTTTGTGTAGGAAGCACAGTTCTTTTGTTCTGAGCTAGCTCACTGTACTGGCCCTAAAGGAAACACAGTAGAGTGCAAGAATGCCCGTTTCTCAAAAGCAAAGTGTTTTTCTTGCATGGCACACTAGGGTTCAATTAAACTTCCTAAACGGAGTTGAATCACGTTCAGTTTCAAGTTCTAGTAGCAAGGGTTCATTCAGGCTAAGAACAGCACTGTTGGGCTATTCTGGCCAAAAACAGTGCAAATAGCATTCACGTCTGTTCCCAGGCATTACAGTGTATTGTACTGAAGAGAAGCTCCTGTTTTACTCAGTTTCCAATACTGAGTTGAACTAGATATGCCCCGTTTATGTAGGAAGCACAGTTCTTTTGTTCTGAGCTAGCTCACTGTACTGGCCCTATAGGAAACACAGTAGAGTGCAAGAATGCCCGTTTCTCAAAAGCAGAGTGTTTTTCTTTCATGGCACACTAGGGTTCAATTAAACTTCCTAAACGTAGTTGAATCACATTCAGTTTCAAGTTCTAGCAGCAAGGGTCCATTCAGGCTAAGAACAGCACTCTTGTGCTATTCTGGCCATAAACAGTGCAAATAGCATTCGCGACTGTTCCCAGCCAGTACAGTGTATTCGACTGAAGAGAAGCTCCTGTTTTACTCAGTTTCCAATACTGAGTTGAACTAGATATGCCCCGTTTGTGTAGGAAGCACAGTTCATTTGACTGAGCTAGCTCACTGTACTGGCCCTGTAGGAAACACAGTAGAGTGCAAGAATGCCCGTTTCTCAAAAGCAGAGTGTTTTTCTTGCATGGCACACTAGGGTTCAATTAAACTTCCTAAACGGAGTTGATTCACATCAGTTTCAAGTTCTAGCAGCAAGGGTTCTTTCAGGCTAAGAATAGCACTCTTGTGCTATTCTGGCGATACACAGTGCGAATAGCATTCGCGTCTGTTCCCAGCCAGTACAGAGTATTGGACTGAAGAGAAGCTCCTGTTTTACTTAGTTTCCAAAACTGAGTTGAACTAGATATGCCCCGTTTGTGTAGGAAGCACAGTTCTTTTGTTCTGAGCTACCTCACTCTACTGGCCCTATAGGAAACACAGCAGAGTGCAAGAATGCCCGTTTCTCAAAAGCAGAGTGTTTTTCTTGCATGGCACACTAGGGTTCAATTAAACTTCCTAAACGGAGTTGAATCACGTTCACTTTCAAGTTCTAGCAGCAAGGGTCCATTCAGGCTATGAACAGCACTCTTGGGCTATTCTGGCCATACACAGTGCTAAAAGCATTCGCTTCTGTTCAAAGGAAGTACAGTGTATTGGACTGAAGAGAAGCTCCTGTTTTACTCAGTTTCCAATACTGAGTTGAACTAGATATGCCCCGTTTGTGTAGGAAGCACAGTTCTTTTGTTCTGAGCTACCTCACTCTACTGGCCCTATAGGAAACACAGCAGAGTGCAAGAATGCCCTTTTCTCAAAAGCAGAGTGTTTTCCTTGCATGGACACTAGGGTTCAATTAAACTTCCTAAACGGAGTTGAATAAAGTTCAGTTTCAAGTTCTAGCAGCAAGGGTCCATTCAGGCTAAGAACATCACTCTTGTGCTTTTCTGGCCATACACAGTGCAAATAGTATTCGCGTCTGTTCCCAGCCAGTACAGTGTATTGCACTGAAGAGAAGCTCCTGTTTTACTCAGTTTCCAATACGAGGTTGAACTAGATATGCCTCGTTTGTGTAGGAAGCACAGTTCTTTTGTTCTGAGCTAGCTCACTCTACTGTCCCCACAGGAAACACAGTAGAGTGCAAGAATGCCCATTTCTCAAAAGCAGAGTGTTTTCCTTGCATGGCACACTAGGGTTCAATTAAACTTCCTAAACGGAGTTGAATCACGTTCAGTTTCAAGTTCTAGCAGCAAGGGTTCATTCAGGCTAAGAACAGCACTCTTGTGGTATTCTGGCCAAACAGTGCAAATAGCATTCGCGTCTGTTCCCAGCTAGTACTGTTTAGTGGACTGAAGAGAAGCTCCTGTTTTACTCAGTTTCCAATACTGAGTTGAACTAGATATGCCCCGTTTGTGTAGAAAGCACAGTTCTTTTGTTCTGAGCTAGCTCACTGTACTGGCCCTATAGGAAACACAGCAGAGTGCAAGAATGCCATTCTCAAAAGCAGAGTGTTTTCCTTGCATGGCACACTAGGGTTCAATTAATCTTCCTAAATGGAGTTGAATCACGTGCAGTTTCAAGTTCTAGCAGCAAGGGTTCATTCAAGCTAAGAACAGCACTCTTGTGCTTTTCTGGCCATACACAGTGCAAATAGCATTCACGTCTGTTCCCAGGCAGTACAGTGTATTGGAGTGAAGAGAAGCTCCTGTTTTACTCATTTTCCAATACTGAGTTGAACTAGATATGCCCCGTTTGTGTAGGAAGCACAGTTCTTTTGTTCTGAGCTAGCTCACTGTACTGGCCTTTTAGGAAACAAAATAGAGTGCAAGAACGCCCGTTTCTCAAAAGCAGAGTGTTTTTCTTGCATGGTACACTTGGGTTCAATTAAACTTCCTAAACGGAGTTGAATCACACTCAGTTTCAAGATCTAGCAGCAAGGTTTCATTCAGGCTAGGAACAGCACTCTTGTGCTATTCTGGCCATACACAGTGCAAATAGCATTCGCGTCTGTTCCCAGCCAGTACAGTGCATTGGACTGAAGAGAAGCTCCTGTTTTGCTCAGTTTCCAATATTTAGTTGAACTAGATATGCCCCGTTTGTGTAGGAAGCACAGTTCTTTTGTTCGGAGCTAGCTCACTGTACTGGCCCTGTAGGAAACACAGTAGAGTGCAAGAATGCCCGTTTCCAAAAGCAGAGTGTTTTCTTGCATGGCACACTAGGGTTCAATTAAAATTCCTAAACGGAGATGAATCACGTCAGTTTCAAATCCTAGCAGCAAGGGTTCATTCAGGCTAAGAACAGCACTCTTGTGCTATTCTGGCCATAAACAGTGCAAATAGCATTTGCGTATGTTCCCAGCCAGTACAGTGTATTGGACTTAAGAGAAGCTTCTGTTTTAATCAGTTTCCAATACTGAGTTGAACTAGATATGCCCCGTTTGTGTAGGAAGCACAGTTCTTTTGTTCTGAGCTAGCTCATTGTACTGGCACTATAGGAAACACAGTAGAATGCAAGAATGCCCGTTTCTCAAAAGCAGAGTGTTTTCCTTGCATGGCACACTAGGGTTCAATTAACCTTCCTAAACGGAGTTGAATCACGTTAAGTTTCAAGTTCGAGCAGCAAGGGTTCATTCAGGCTAAGAACAGCACTCTTGTGCTATTCTGGCCATACACAGTGCAAATAGTATTCGCGACTGTTCCCAGCCAGTACAGTGTATTGCACTGAAGAGAAGCTCCTGTTTTACTCAGTTTCCAATACTGAGTTGAACAGATATGCTCCGTTTGTGTAGGAAGCACAGTTCTTTTGTTCTGATCTAGCTCACTGTACTGGCCCTATAGGAAACACAGTAGAGTGCAAGAATGCCCGTTTCTCAAAAGCAGAGTGTTTTTCTTGCATGGCACACTAGGGTTTAATTAAACTTGTTAAACGGTGTTGAATCACATTCCTTTTCAAGTTCTAGCAGCAAGGGTTCATTCAGGCTAAGAACAGAACTCTTGTGCTATTCTGGCCATACACAGTGCAAATAACATTCGCGTCTGCTCCCAGCAAGTACAGTGTATTGGATTGAAGAGAAGCTCCTGTTTTACTCAGTTTCAAATACTGAGTTGAACTAGATATGCCCCGTTTGTGTAGGAAGCACAGTTCTTTTGTTCGGAGCTAGCTCACTGTACTGGCCCTATAGGAAACACAGTAGAGTACAAGAATGCCCGTTTCTCAAAAGCAGAGTGTTTTTCTTGCATGGCACACTACAGTTCAATTAAACTTGCTAAACGGAGTTGAATCATGTTCCCTTTCAAGTTCTAGCAGCAAGCGTTCATTCAGGCTAAGAACAGCACTCTTGTGCTATTCTGGCCATACACAGTGCAAATAGCATTCGCGTCTGTTCCCAGCCAGCATAGTGTATTGGACTGAAGAGAAGCTCCTGTTTTACTCAGTTTCCAATACTGAGTTGAACTAGATATGCCCGTTTTGTGTAGGAAGCACAGTTCTTTTGTTCTGAGCTAGATCACTGTACTGGCACAACAGGAAATAGAGTAGAGTGCAAGAATGCCCATTTCTCAAAAGCAGAGTGTTTTTCTTGCATGGCACACTAGGGTTCAATTAAACTTCCTAAACGGGGTTGAATCACATCAGTTTCAAATTCTAGCAGCAAGGGTTCATCCAGGATAAGAACAGCACTCTTGTGCTATTCTGGCCATACACAGTGCAAATAGCATTCGCTTCTGTTCCCAGCTAGTACAGTGTATTGGACTGAACAGAAGCTCCTGTTTTACTCAGTTTCAAATACTGAGTTGAACTAGATATGCCCCATTTGTGTAGGAAGCACAGTTCATTTGATCTGAGCTAGCTCACTGTACTGGCCCTCTAGGAAACACAGTAGAGTGCAAGAATGCCCGTTTCTCAAAAGCAGAGTGTTTTTCTTGCATGGCACACTAGGGTTCAATTAAACTTCCTAAACGGAGTTGAATCACGTTCTGTTTCAAGTTCTAGAAGCAAGGGTTCATTCAGGCTAAGAACAGCACTCTTGTTCTATACTGGCCATACACAGTGCAAATAGCATGCGCGTCTGCTCCCAGCAAGTACAGTGTATTGGACTGAAGAGAAGCTCCTGTTTTACTCAGTTTCCAATACTGAGTTGAACTAGATATGCCACGTTTGTGTATGAAGCACAGTTCTTTTGTTCTGAGCTAGCTCACTGTACTGGCCCTATAGGAAACACAGTAGAGTGCAAGAATGCCCGTTTCTCAAAAGCAGAGTGTTTCTTGCATGGCACACTACAGTTCAATTAAACTTGCTAAACGGAGTTGAATCATGTTCCGTTTCCAGTTCTAGCAGCAAGCGTGCATTCAGGCTAAGAACAGCACTCTTGTGCTATTCTGGCCATACACAGTGCAAATACCATTCGCGTCTGTTCCCAGCCAGCACAGTGTATTGGACTGAAGAGAAGCTCCTGTTTTACTCAGTTTCCAATACTGAGTTGAACTAGATATGCCCCGTTTGTGTAGGAAGCACAGTTCTTTTGTTGTGAGCTAGCTCACTGTACTGGCCCTATAGGAAACACAGTACAGTGCAAGAATGCCCGTTTCTCAAAAGCAGAGTGTTTTTCTTGCATGGCACACTAGGGTTCAATTAAACTTCCTAAACGGAGTTGAATCACGCTCAGTTTCTATATCTAGCAGCAAGGGTTCATTCAGGCTAGGAACAGCACTCTTGTGCTATTCTGGCCATACACAGTGCAAATAGCATTTGCGTATGTTCCCAGCCAGTACAGTGTATTGGCCTGAAGAGAAGTTCCTGTTTTACTCAGTTTCCAATACTGAGTTGAACTAGATATGCCCCCTTTGTGTAGGAAGCACAGTTCTTTTGTTCTGAGCTAGCTCATTGTACTGGCCCTATAGGAAACACAGTAGAATGCAAGAATGCCCATTTCTCAAAAGCAGAGTGTTTTCCTTGCATGGCACACTAGGGTTAATTAAACTTCCTAAACGGAGTTGAATTATGTTCAGTTTCAAGTTCTAGCAGCAAGGGTTCATTCAGGCTAAGAACAGCACTCTGTGGTATTCTGGCCATACACAGTGCAAATAGCATTCGCTTCTGTTCCCAGCCAGTACAGTGTATTGGACTGAAGAGTAGCTCCTGTTTTACTCAGTTTCCAATCCTAGGTTGAACTAGATATGCCCCGTTTGTGCAGGAAGCACAGTTCTTCTGTTCTGAGCTAGCTCACTGTACGGGCCAGATAGGAAACACAGTAGAGTGCAAGAATGCCCGTTTCTCAAAAGAAGAGTGTTTTTCTTGCATGGCACACTAGGGTTCAATTAAACTTGCTAAACCGAGTTGAATCATGTTCCCTTTCAAGTTCTAGCAGCAAGCATTCATTCAGGCTAAGAACAGCACTCTTGTGCTATTCTGGCCATACACAGTGCAAATAGCATTCGCGTCTGTTCCCAGCCAGTACAATGTATTGGACTGAAGAGAAGCTCCCGTTATACTCAGTTTCCAATACTGAGTTGAACTAGATATGCCCCGTTTGTGTAGGTAGCACACTTCTTTTGTTCTGAGATAGCTCACTGTACTGGCCCTATCGGAAACACAGTAGAGTGCAAGAATGCCCGTTTCTCAAAAGCAGAGTGTTTTCCTTGCATGGCACACTTGGGTTCAATTAAACTTCCTTAATGGAGTTGAGTCACGTTAAGTTTCAAGGTCTAGCAGCAAGGGTTCATTCAGGCTAAGAATAGCACTCTTGTGCTATTCTGGCCATACACAGTGCAAATAGCATTCGCGTCTGTTCCCAGCCAGTACAATGTATTAGACAGAAGAGAAGCTCCTGTTTTACTCAGATTCCAATACTGAGTTGAACTACATATGCCCCGTTTGTGTAGGAAGCACAGTTCTTTTGTTCTGAGCTAGCTCACTGTACTGGCCCTATAGGAAACAGAGTAGAATGCAAGAATGCCCATTTCTCAAAAGCAGAGTGTTTTCCTTGCATGGCACACTAGGGTTCAATTAAACTTCCTAAACGGAGTTGATTCATTTTCCGTTTCCAATTCTAGCAGCAAGCGTGCATTCAGGCTAAGAACATCACTCTTGTGCTGTTCTGGCCATACACAGTGCAAATAGAATTTGCGTCTGTTCCCAGCCAGCACAGTGTATTGGACTGAAGAGAAGCTCCTGTTTTACTCACTTTCCAATACTGAGTTGAACTTGATATGCCCCGTTTGTGTAGGAAGCACAATTCTTTTGTTCTGAGCTAGCTCACTGTACTGGCCCTATAGGAAACACTGTAGAGTGCAAGAATGCCCGTTTCTCAAAAGCAGAGTGTTTTTCTTGCATGGCACACTACAGTTCAATTAAACTTCCTAAACGGAGTTGAATCACATCAGTTTCAAGGTCTAGCAGCAAGGGTTCATTCAGGCTAAGAACAGCACTCTTGTGCTACCCTGGCCATACACAGTGCAAATAGCATTTGCGTCTGTTCCCAGCCAATACAGTGTATTGGACTGAAGAGAAGCTCCCGTTTTACTCAGTTTCCAATACTGAGGTGAACTAGATATGCCCCGTTTGTGTAGGGAACACAGTTCTTTTGTTCTGAGCTAGCTCACTGTACTGGCCCTATAGGAAACACAGTAGAGTGCAAGAATGCCCGTTTCTCAAAAGCAGAGTGTTTCTTGCATGGCACACTACAGTTCAATTAAACTTGCTAAACGGAGTTGAATCATGTTCAGTTTCCAGTTCTAGCAGCAAGCGTGCATTCAGGCTAAGAACAGCACTCTTGTGCTATTCTGGCCATACACAGTGCAAATAGCATTCGCGTCTGTTCCCAGCCAGTACAGTGTATTGGACTGAAGAGAAGCTCCTGTTTTACTCAGTTTCCAATACTGAGTTGAACTAGATATGCCCCGTTTGTGTAGGAAGCACAGTTCTTTTGTTCTGAGCTAGCTCACTGTACTGGCCATATAGGAAACAGAGTAGAATGCAAGAATTCCCATTTCTCAAAAGCAGAGTGTTTTCCTTGCATGGCACTCTAGGGTTCAATTAAACTTCCTTAACAGAGTTGAGTCACGTTCAGTTTCAAGGTCTAGCAGCAAGGGTTCATTCAGGCTAAGAACAGCACTCTTGTGCTATTCTGGCCATACACAGTGCAAATAGCATTTGCGTATGTTCCCAGCCAGTACAGTGTATTGGACATAAGAGAAGCTCCTGTTTTACTCAGTTTCCAATACTGAGTTGAACTAGATATGCCCCCTTTGTGTAGGAAGCACAGTTCTTTTGTTCTGAGCTAGCTCATTGTACTGGCCCTATAGGAAACACAGTAGAATGCAAGAATGCCCATTTCTCAAAAGCAGAGTGTTTTCCTTGCATGGCACACTAGGGTTAAGTAAACTTCCTAAACGGAGTTGAATCATGTTCAGTTTGAAGTTCTAGCAGCAAGGGTTCATTCAGGCTAAGAACAGCAATCTTGTGGTAGTCTGGCCATACACAGTGCAAATAGCATTCGCTTCTGTTCCCAGCCAGTACAATGTATTGGACTGAAGAGTAGCTCCTGTTTTACTCAGTTTCCAATCCTATGTTGAACTAGATATGCTCCGTTTGTGCAGGAAGCACAGTTCTTTTGTTCTGAGCTAGCTCACTGTACTGGCCCTATAGGAAACAGAGTAGAATGCAAGAATGCCCATTTCTCAAAAGCAGAGTGTTTTCCTTGCATGGCACACTAGGGTTCAATTAAACTTCCTAAACGGAGTTGAATCATTTTCCGTTTCCAATTCTAGCAGCAAGCGTGCATTCAGGCTAAGAACATCACTGTTGTGCTGTTCTGGCCATACACAGTGCAAATAGAATTCGCGTCTGTTCCCAGCCAGCACAGTGTATTGGACTGAAGAGAAGCTCCTGTTTTACTCACTTTCCAATACTGAGTTGAAGTAGATATGCCCCGTTTGTGTAGGAAGCACAATTCTTTTTTTCTGAGCTAGCTCACTGTACTGGCCCTATAGGAAACACAGTAGAGTGCCAGAATGCTCGTTTCTCAAAAGCAGAGTGTTTTTCTTGCATGGCACACTAGGGTTCAATTAAACTTCCTAAACGGAGTTGAATCACGTCAGTTTCAAGGTCTAGCAGCAAGGGTTCATTCAGGCTAAGAACAGCACTCTTGTGCTACCCTGGCCTTACACAGTGCAAATAGCATTTGCGTCTGTTCCCAGGCAATACAGTGTATTGGACTGAAGAGAAGCTCCCGTTTTACTCAGTTTCCAATACTGAGGTGAACTAGATATGCCCCGTTTGTGTAGGAAACACAGTTCTTTTGTTCTGAGCTAGCTCACTGTACTGGCCCTATAGGAAACACAGTAGAGTGCAAGAATGCCCATTTCTCAAAAGCAGAGTGTTTCTTGCATGGCACACTACAGTTCAATTAAACTTGCTAAACGGAGTTGAATCATGTTCCGTTTCCAGTTCTAGCAGCAAGCGTGCATTCAGTCTAAGAACAGCACTCTTGTGCTATTCTGGCCATACACAGTGCAAATAGCATTCGCGTCTGTTCCCAGCCAGCACAGTGTATTGCACTGAAGAGAAGCTCCTGTTTTACTCAGTTTTCAATACTGAGTTGAACTAGATATGCCCCGTTTGTGTAGGAAGCACAGTTCTTTTGTTCTGAGCTAGCTCACTGTACTGGCCCAATAGGAAACACAGTAGAGTGCAACAATGCCAGTTTCTCAAAGGCAGACAGTTTTTCTTGCATGGCACACTAGGGCTCAATTTAACTTGCGAAACGGATTTGAATCACGTTCAGTTTCAAGTTCTAGCATAAAGGGTTCATTCAGGCTAAGAACAGCACTCTGTTGCTATTCTGGCCAGTGCAAATAGCATTCAGGCTAAGAACAGCACTCTTGTGCTATTCTGGCCATACACAGTGCAAATAGCATTCGCGTCTGTTCCCAGCCAGTACAGTGTATTGGACTGAAGAGAAGCTCCTGTTTTACTCAGTTTCCAATACTGAGTTGAACTAGATATGCCCCGTTTGTGTAGGAAGCACAGTTCTTTTGTTCTGAGCTAGCTCACTGTACTGGTCCTATAGGAAACACAATAGAGTGCAAGAATGCCCATTTCTCAAAAGCAGAGTGTTTTTCTTGCATGGCACTCAGGGTTCAATTAAACTTCCTTAACGGAGTTGAGTCACGTTCAGTTTCAAGGTCTAGCAGCAAGGGTTCATTCAGGCTAAGAACAGCACTCTTGTGCTATTCTGGCCATACACAGTGCAAATAGCATTTGCGTATGTTCCCAGCCAGTACAGTGTATTGGACTTAAGAGAAGCTCCTGTTTTACTCAGTTTCCAATACTGAGTTGAACTAGATATGCCACGTTTGTGTAGGAAGCACAGTTCTTTTGTTCTGAGCTAGCTCATTGTACTGGCCCTATAGGAAACACAGTAGAATGCAAGAATGCCCATTTCTCAAAAGCAGAGTGTTTTCCTTGCATGGCACACTAGGGTTAATTAAACTTCCTAAACGGAGTTGAATCATGTTCAGTTTGAAGTTCTAGCAGCAAGGGTTCATTCAGGCTAAGAACAGCACTCTTGTGGTATTCTGGCCATACACAGTGCAAATAGCATTCGCTTCTGTTCCCAGCCAGTACAGTGTATTGGACTGAAGAGTCGCTCCTGTTTTACTCAGTTTCCAATCCTAGGTTGAACTCGATATGCCCCGTTTGTGCAGGAAGCACAGTTCTTCTGTTCTGAGCTAGCTCACTGTACGGGCCCTATAGGAAACACAGAAGAGTGCAAGAATGCCCGTTTCTCAAAAGAAGAGTGTTTTTCTTGCATGGCACACTAGGGTTCAATTAAACTTGCTAAACGGAGTTGAATCACATTCCTTTTCAAGTTCTAGCAGCAAGGGTTCATTCAGGATAAGAACAGAACTCTTGTGCTATTCTGGCCATACACAGTGCAAATAGCATGCGCGTGTGCTCCCAGCAAGTACAGTGTATTGGACTGAAGAGAAGATCCTGTTTTACTCAGTTTCCAATACTGAGTTGAACTAGATATGCCCCGTTTGTGTAGGAAGCCCGGTTCTTTTTTTCTGAGCTAGCTCACTGTACTGGCCCTATAGGAAACACTGTAGAGTACAAGAATGCCCGTTTCTCAAAAGCAGAGTGTTTTTCTTGCATGGCACACTACAGTTCAATTAAACTTGCTAAACCGAGTTGAATCATGTTCCCTTTCAAGTTCTAGCAGCAAGCATTCATTCAGGCTAAGAACAGCACTCTTGTGCTATTCTGGCCATACACAGTGCAAATAGCATTCGCGTCTGTTCCCAGCCAGTACAATGTATTGGACTGAAGAGAAGCTCCCGTTATACTCAGTTTCCAATACTGAGTTGAACTAGATATGCCCTGTTTGTGTAGGTAGCACACTTCTTTTGTTCTGAGCTAGCTCACTGTACTGGCCCTATCGGAAACACAATAGAGTGCAAGAATGCCCGTTTCTCAAAAGCAGAGTGTTTTCCTTGCATGGCACACTAGGGTTCAATTAAACTTCCTTAATGGAGTTGAGTCACGTTAAGTTTCAAGTTCTAGCAGCAAGGGTTCATTCAGGCTAAGAATAGCACTCTTGTGCTATTCTGGCCATACACAGTGCAAATAGCATTTGCGTATGTTCCCAGCCAGTACAGTGTATTGGACTGAAGAGAAGCTCCTGTTTTACTCAGATTCCAATACTGAGTTGAACTAGATATGCCCCGTTTGTGTAGGAAGCACAGTTCTTTTGTTCTGAGCTAGCTCACTGTACTGGCCCTATAGGAAACAGAGTAGAATGCAAGAATGCCCATTTCTCAAAAGCAGAGTGTTTTCCTTGCATGGCACACTAGGGTTCAATTAAACTTCCTAAACGGAGTTGAATCATTTTCCGTTTCCAATTCTAGCAGCAAGCGTGCATTCAGGCTAAGAACAGCACTCTTGTGCTATTCTGGCCATACACAGTGCAAATAGAATTCGCGTCTGTTCCCAGCCAGCACAGTGTATTGGACTGAAGAGAAGCTCCTGTTTTACTCACTTTCCAATACTGAGTTGAACTAGATATGCCCCGTTTGTGTAGGAAGCACAGTTCTTTTGTTCTGAGCTAGCTCACTGTACTGGCCCTATAGGAAACCCAGTAGAGTGCAAGAATGCCCGTTTCTCAAAAGCAGAGTGTTTTCCTTGCATGGCACACTAGGGTTCAATTAAACTTCCTTACCGGAGTTGAACACGTTCAGTTTCAAGTTGTAGCAACAAGGGTTCATTCAGGCTAAGAACAGAACTCTTGTGCTATTCTGGCCATACACAGTGCTAAAAGCATTCGCGTCTGTTCCCAGCCAGTACAGTGTATTGGACAGAAGAGAAGCTCCTGTTTCACTCAGTTTCAAATACTGAGTTGAACTAGATATGCCCCGTTTGTGTAGGAAGCACAGTTCTTTTGTTCGGAGCTAACTCACTGTACTGGCCCTATAGGAAACAAAGTAGAGTGCAAGAATGCCCGTTTCTCAAAAGCAGAGTGTTTTTCTTGCATTGCACACTAGGTTTCAATTCAACTTCCTAAACGGAGTTGAATCACGTTCAGTTTCAAGTTCTAGCAGCAAGGGTTCATTTAGGCTAAGAACAGCACTCTTGTGCTATTCTGGCCATACACAGTGCAAATAGTATGCGCGTTTGCTCCCAGCCAGTACAGTGTATTGGACTGAAGAGAAGCTCCTGTTTTACTCAGTTTCCAATACTGAGTTGAACTAGATATGCCACGTTTGTGTAGGAAGCACAGTTCTTTTGTTCTGAGCTAGCTCACTGTACTGGCCCTATAGGAAACACAGTAGAGTACAAGAATGCCCGTTTCTCAAAAGCAGAGTGTTTTTCTTGCATGGCACACTAGGGTTCAATTAAACTTCCTAAACGGAGTTGAATCACATTCAGTTTCAAGGTCTAGCAGCAAGGGTTCATTCAGGCTAAGAACAGCACTCTTGTGCTACGCTGGCCATACACAGTGCAAATAGCATTTGCGTCTGTTCCCAGCCAATACAGTGTATTGGACTGAAGAGAAGCTCCCGTTTTACTCAGTATCCAATACTGAGGTGAACTAGATATGCCCCGTTTGTGTAGGAAACACAGTTCTTTTGTTCTGAGCTAGCTCACTGTACTGGCCCTATAGGAAACACAGTAGAGTGCAAGAATGCCCGTTTCTCAAAAGCAGAGTGTTTCTTGCATGGCACACTACAGTTCAATTAAACTTGCTAAACGGAGTTGAATCATGTTCCGTTTCCAGTTCTAGCAGCAAGCGTGCATTCAGGCTAAGAACAGCACTCTTGTGCTATTCTGGCCATACACAGTGCAAATAGCATTCGCGTCTGTTCCCAGCCAGCACAGTATATTGGACTGAAGAGAAGCTCCTGTTTTACTCAGTTTCCAATACTGAGTTGAACTAGATATGCCCCGTTTGTGTAGGAAGCACAGTTCTTTTGTTCTGAGCTAGCTCACTGTACTGGCCCTATAGGAAACACAGTAGAGTGCAAGAATGCCCGTTTCTCAAAAGCAGAGTGTTTTTCTTGCATGGCACACTAGGGTTCAATTAAACTTCCTAAACGGAGTTGAATCACGCTAAGTTTCAAGATCTAGCATCAAGGGTTCATTTAGACTAGGAACAGCACTCTTGTGCTATTCTGGCCATACACAGTGCAAATAGCATTCGCGTCTGTTCCCAGCCAGTACAGTGCATTGGAGTGAAGAGAAGCTCCTGTTTTACTCAGTTTCCAATATTGAGTTGAACTAGATATGTCCCGTTTGTGTAGGAAGCACAGTTCTTTTGTTCGGAGCTAGCTCACTGTACTGGCCCAATAGGAAACAGAGTAGAGTGCAAGAATGCCCGTTTCTCAAAGGCAGACTGTTTTTCTTGCATGGCACACTAGGGCTCAATTAAACTTGCGAAACGGAGTTGAATCACGTTCAGTTTCAAGTTCTAGCATAAAGGGTTCATTCAGGCTAAGAACAGCACTCTTGTGCTATTCTGGCCAGTGCAAATAGCATTCAGGCTAAGAACAGCACTCTTGTGCTATTCTGGCCATACACAGTGCAAATAGCATTCGCGTCTGTTCCCAGCCAGTACAGTGTATTGGACTGAAGAGAAGCTCCTGTTTTACTCAGTTTCCAATACTGAGTTGAACTAGATATGCCCCGTTTGTGTAGGAAGCACAGTTCTTTTGTTCTGAGCTAGCTCACTGTACTGGTCCTATAGGAAACACAATAGAGTGCAAGAATGCCCATTTCTCAAAAGCAGAGTGTTTTTCTTGCATGGCACTCTAGGGTTCAATTAAACTTCCTTAACGGAGTTGAGTCACGTTCAGTTTCAAGGTCTAGCAGAAAGGGTTCATTCAGGCTAAGAACAGAACTCTTGTGCTATTCTGGCCATACACAGTGCAAATAGCATGAGCGTGTGCTCCCAGCAAGTACAGTGTATTGGACTGAAGAGAAGCTCCTGTTTTACTCAGTTTCCAATACTGAGTTGAACTAGATATGCCCCGTTTGTGTAGGAAGCCCGGTTCTTTTTTTCTGAGCTAGCTCACTGTACTGGCCCTATAGGAAACACTGTAGAGTACAAGAATGCCCGTTTCTCAAAAGCAGAGTGTTTTTCTTGCATGGCACACTACAGTTCAATTAAACTTGCTAAACCGAGTTGAATCATGTTCCCTTTCAATTTCTAGCAGCAAGCATTCATTCAGGCTAAGAACAGCACTCTTGTGCTATTCTGGCCATACACAGTGCAAATAGCATTCGCGTATGTTCCCAGCCAGTACAATGTATTGGACTGAAGAGAAGCTCCCGTTATACTCAGTTTCCAATACTGAGTTGAACTAGATATGCCCCGTTTGTGTAGGTAGCACACTTCTTTTGTTCTGAGCTAGCTCACTGTACTGGCCCTATCGGAAACACAGTAGAGTGCAATAATGCCCGTTTCTCAAAAGCAGAGTGTTTTTCTTGCATGGCACACTAGGGTTCAATTAAACTTCCTAAACGGAGTTGAATCACATTCACTTTCAAGTTCTAGCAGCAAGGGTTCATTCAGGCTAAGAACAGCACTCTTGTGCTATTCTGGCCATACACAGTGCAAATAGCATTTGCGTCTGTTCCCAGCCAATACAGTGTATTGGACTGAAGAGAAGCTCCCGTTTTACTCAGTATCCAATACTGAGGTGAACTAGATATGCCCTGTTTGTGTAGGAAACACAGTTCTTTTGTTCTGAGCTAGCTCACTGTACTGGCCCTATAGGAAGCACAGTAGAGTGCAAGAATGCCCGTTTCTCAAAAGCAGAGTGTTTCTTGCATGGCACACTACAGTTCAATTAAACTTGCTAAACGGAGTTGAATCATGTTCCGTTTCCAGTTCTAGCAGCAAGCGTGCATTCAGGCTAAGAACAGCACTCTTGTGCTATTCTGGCCATACACAGTGCAAATAGCATTCATGTCTGTTCCCAGCCGGCACAGTGTATTGGACTGAAGAGAAGCTCCTGTTTTACTCAGTTTCCAATACTGAGTTGAACTAGATATGCCCCGTTTGTGTAGGAAGCACAGTTCTTTTGTTCTGAGCTAGCTCACTGTACTGGCCCTATAGGAAACACAGTAGAGTGCAAGAATGCCCGTTTCTCAAAAGCAGAGTGTTTTTCTTGCATGGCACACTAGGGTTCAATTAAACTTCCTAAACGGAGTTGAATCACGCTCAGTTTCAAGATCTAGCAGCAAGGGTTCATTCAGGCTAGGAACAGCACTCTTGTGCTATTCTGGCCATACACAGTGCAAATAGCGTTCGCGCCTGTTCCCAGCCAGTACAGTGCATTGGAACGAAGAGAAGCTCCTGTTTTACTCAGTTACCAATATTGACTTGAACTAGATATGCCCCGTTTGTGTAGGAAGCACAGTTCTTTTGTTCTGAGCTAGCTCACTGTACTGGCCCAATAGGAAACACAGTAGAGTGCAAGAATGGCCGTTTCTCAAAGGCAGACTGTTTTTCTTGCATGGCACAGTAGGGCTCAATTAAACTTGCGAAACGGAGTTGAATCACGTTCAGTTTCAAGTTCTAGCATAAAGGGTTCATTCAGGCTAAGAACAGCACTCTTGTGCTATTCTAGCCAGTGCAAATAGCATTCAGGCTAAGAACAACACTCTTGTGCTATTCTGGCCATACACAGTGCAAATAGCATTCGCGTCTGTTTCCAGCCTGTACAGTATATTGGACTGAAGAGAATCTCCCGTTATACTCAGTTTCCAATACTGAGTTGAACTAGATATGCCCCGTTTGTGTAGGAAGCACAGTTCTTTTGTTCTGAGCTAGCTCACTGTACTGGCCCTATAGGAAACCCAGTAGAGTGCAAGAATGCCCGTTTCTCAAAATCAGAGTGTTTTCTTTGCATGGCACACTAGGGTTCAATTAGTGTTCCTTACCGGAGTTGAACACGTTCAGTTTCAAGTTGTAGCAACAAGGGTTCATTCAGGCTAAGAACAGCACTCTTTTGCTATTCTGGCCATACACAGTGCTAAAAGCATTCGCGTCTGTTCCCAGCCAGTACAGTGTATTGGACTGAAGAGAAGCTCCTGTTTCACTCAGTTTCAAATATTGAGTTGAACTAGATATGCCCCGTTTGTGTAGGAAGCACAGTTCTTTTGTTCTGAGCTAGCTCACTGTACTGGCCCTATAGGAAACACAGTAGAGTGCAAGAATGCCCGTTTCTCAAAAGCAGAGTGTTTTTCTTGCATGGCACACTAGGTTTCAATTAAACTTCCTAAACGGAGTTGAATCACGTTCAGTTTCAAGGTCTATCAGCAAGGGTTCATTCAGGCTAAGAACAGCACTCTTGTGCTACCCTGGCCATACACAGTACAAAGAGCATTCGCATCTGTTCCCAGCCAGTACAGTGTATTGGACTGAAGAGAAGCTCCTGTTTTACTCAGTTTCCAATACTGAGTTGAACTAGATATGCCCCGTTTGTGTAGGAAGCACAGTTCTTTTGTTCTGAGCTAGCTCACTGTACTGGCCCTATAGTAAACACAGCAGAGTGCAAGAATGCCCGTTTCTCAAAAGCAGAGTGTTTTTCTTGCATGGCACACTAGGGTTCAATTAAACTTCCTAAACGGAGTTGAGTCACGTTCGGTTTCAATTTCTAGCAGCAAGGGTTCATTCAGGCTAAGAACAGCACTCTTGTGCTATTCTGGTTATACACAGTGCAAATAGCATTCGCCTCTGTTCCCAGCCAGTACAGTGTATTGGACTGAGGAGAAGCTCCTGTTTTACTCAGTTTCCAATACTGAGTTGAACTAGATATGCCCCGTTTGTGTAGGAAGCACAGTTCTTTTGTTCGGAGCTAGCTCACTGTACTGGCCCTATAGGAAACACAGAGGAGTGCAAGAATGCCCGTTTCTCAAAAGCAGAGTGTTTTCCTTGCATGGCACACTAGGGTTCAATTAAACTTCCTACACGGAGTTGAAGCACGATCATTTTCACGTTTTAGCAGCAAGGGTTCATTCAGGCTAAGAACAGCACTCTTGTGCTATTCTGGCCATACACAGTGCAAATAGCATTCGCGTCTGTTCCCAGCCAGTACATTATATTGGACTGAAGAGAAGCTCCCGTTATACTCAGTTTCCAATACTGAGTTGAACTAGATATGCCCCGTTTGTGTAGGAAGCACAGTTCTTTTGTTCTGAGCTAGCTTACTGTACTGGCCCTATAGGAAACACAGTAGAGTGCAAGAATGCCCGTTTCTCAAAAGCAGAGTGTTTTTCTTGCATGGCACACTAGGGTTCAATTAAACTTCTTAAACGGAGTTGAATCACGTTCAGTTTCAAGTTCTAGCAGCAAGGGTTCATTCAGGCTAAGAACTGCACTCTTGTGCTATTCTGGCCATACACAGTGCTAAAAGCATTCGCGTCTGTTCAAAGGAAGTACAGTGTATTGGACTGAAGAGAAGCTCCTGTTTTACTCAGTTTCCAATACTGAGTTGAACTAGATATGCCACGTGTGTTTAGGAAGCACAGTTCTTTTGTTCTGAGTTACCTCACTCTACTGGCCCTATAGGAAACACAGCAGATGCAAGAATGCCCGTTTCTCAAAAGCAGAGTGTTTTCCTTGCATGGCACACTAGGGTTCAATTAAACTTCCTAAACGGAGTTGAATCACGTTCCTTTTCAAGTTCTAGCAGCAAGGGTTCATTCAGGCTAAGAACAGCACTCTTGTGCTATTCTGGACATACACAGTGCAAACAGCATTCGCGTCTGTTCCCAGCCAGTACAGTGTATTGGACTGAAGAGAAGCTCCTGTTTTACTCAGTTTCCAATACTGAGTTGAACTAGATATGCCCCGTTTGTGTAGGAAGCACAGTTCTTTTGTTCGGAGCTAGCTCACTGTACAGGCCCTATAGGAAACACAGAGGAGTGCAAGAATGACCGTTCATCAAAAGCCGAGTGTTTTCCTTGCATGGCACACTAGGGTTCAATTAAATTTCCTAAACGGAGTTGAATCACGTTCAGTTTCATGTTCTAGCAGCAAGGGTTCATTCAGGCTAAGAACATCACTCTTGTGCTATTCTGGCCATACACAGTGCAAATAGCATTCGGGTCTGTTCCCAGCCAGTACAGTGTATTGCACTGAAGAGAAGCTCCTGTTTTACTCAGTTTCCAATACTGAGTTGAACTAGATATGCCCCGTTTGTGTAGGAAGCACAGTTCATTTGTTGTGAGCTACCTCACTCTACTGGCCCTGTAGGAAACACAGTAGAGTGCAAGAATGCCCATTTCTCAAAAGCAGAGTGTTTTTCTTGCATGGCACACTAGGGTTCAATTAAACTTCCTAAACGGAGTTGAATCACGTTCTCTTTCAAGTTCTAGCAGCAAGGGTTCATTCAGGCTAAGAACAGCACTCTTGTGCTATTCTGGCCATACAGAGTGAAAATAGCATTCGCGTCTGTTCCCAGCCAATACAATGTATTGGACTGAAGAGAAGCTCCCGTTATACTCAGTTTCCAATACTGAGTTGAACTAGATATGCCCCGTTTGTGTAGGTAGCACACTTCTTTTGTTCTGAGCTAGCTCACTGTACTGGCCCTATCGGAAACACAGTAGAGTGCAAGAATGCCCGTTTCTCAAAAGCAGAGTGTTTTCTTTGCATGGCACACTAGGGTTCAATTAGTGTTCCTTACCGGAGTTGAACACGTTCAGTTTCAAGTTGTAGCAACAAGGGTTCATTCAGGCTAAGAACAGCACTCTTTTGCTATTCTGGCCATACACAGTGCTAAAAGCATTCGCGTCTGTTCCCAGCCAGTACAGTGTATTGGACTGAAGAGAAGCTCCTGTTTTACTCAGTTTCAAATATTGAGTTGAACTAGATATGCCCCGTTTGTGTAGGAAGCACAGTTCTTTTGTTCTGAGCTAGCTCACTGTACTGGCCCTATAGGAAACACAGTAGAGTGCAAGAATGCCCGTTTCTCAAAAGCAGAGTGTTTTTCTTGCATGGCACACTAGGTTTCAATTAAACTTCCTAAACGGAGTTGAATCACGTTCAATTTCAAGGTCTATCAGCAAGGGTTCATTCAGGCTAAGAACAGCACTCTTGTGCTACCCTGGCCATACACAGTACAAAGAGCATTCGCATCTGTTCCCAGCCAGTACAGTGTATTGGACTGAAGAGAAGCTCCTGTTTTACTCAGATTCCAATACTGAGTTGAACTAGATATGCCCCGTTTGTGTAGGAAGCACAGTTCTTTTGTTCTGAGCTAGCTCACTGTACTGGCCCTATAGGAAACAGAGTAGAATGCAAGAATGCCCATTTCTCAAAAGCAGAGTGTTTTCCTTGCATGGCACACTAGGGTTCAATTAAACTTCCTAAACGGAGTTGAATCATTTTCTGTTTCCAATTCTAGCAGCAAGCGTGCATTCAGGCTAAGAACAGCACTCTTGTGCTATTCTGGCCATACACAGTGCAAATAGCATTCGCGTCTGTTCCCAGCCAGTACAGTGTATTGGACTGAAGAGAAGCTCCTGTTTTACTCAGTTTCCAATACTGAGTTGAACTAGATATGCCCCGTTTGAGTAGGAAGCACAGTTCTTTTGTTCTGAGCTAGCTCACTGTACTGGTCCTATAGGAAACACAATAGAGTGCAAGAATGCCCATTTCTCAAAAGCAGAGTGTTTTTCTTGCATGGCACTCTAGGGTTCAATTAAACTTCCTTAACGGAGTTGAGTCACGTTCAGTTTCAAGGTCTAGCAGCAAGGGTTCATTCAGGCTAAGAACAGAACTCTTGTGCTATTCTGGCCATACACAGTGCAAATAGCATGCGCGTGTGCTCCCAGCAAGTACAGTGTATTGGACTGAAGAGAAGCTCCTGTTTTACTCAGTTTCCAATACTGAGTTGAACTAGATATGCCCCGTTTGTGTAGGAAGCACAGTTCTTTTGTTCTGAGCTAGCTCACTGTACTGGCCCTATAGGAAACAGAGTAGAATGCAAGAATGCCCATTTCTCAAAAGCAGAGTGTTTTCCTTGCATGGCACACTAGGGTTCAATTAAACTTCCTAAACGGAGTTGAATCATTTTCTGTTTCCAATTCTAGCAGCAAGCGTGCATTCAGGCTAAGAAGAGCACTCTTGTGCTATTCTGGCCATACACAGTGCAAATAGAATTCGCGTCTGTTCCCAGCCAGCACAGTGTATTGGACTGAAGAGAAGCTCCTGTTTTACTCACTTTCCAATACTGAGTTGAACTAGATATGCCCCGTTTGTGTAGGAAGCACAGTTCTTTTGTTCTGAGCTAGCTCACTGTACTGGCCCTATAGGAAACACAGTAGAGTGCAAGAATGCCCGTTTCTCAAAAGCAGAGTGTTTTTCTTGCATGGCACACTAGGGTTCAATTAAACTTCCTAAACGGAGTTGAATCACATCAGTATCAAATTCTAGCAGCAAGGGTTCATTCAGGCTAAGAACAGCACTCTTGTGCTATTCTGGCCATACACAGTGCAAATAGCATTCGCGTCTGTTCCAAGCCAGTACAGTATATTTGACTGAAGAGAAGCTCCCGTTACACTCAGTTTCCAATACTGAGTTGAACTAGATATGCCCCGTTTGTGTAGGAAGCACAGTTCTTTTGTTCTGAGCTAGCTCACTGTACTGGCCCTATAGGAAACACAGAGGAGTGCAAGAATGCCCGTTTCTCAAAAGCAGAGTGTTTTCCTTGCATGGCACACTAGGGTTCAATTAAACTTCCTACACGGAGTTGAAGCACGATGATTTACAAGTTCTAGCAGCAAGGGTTCATTCAGGCTAAGAACAGCACTCTTGTGCTATTCTGGCCATACACAGTGCAAATAGCATTCGCGTCTGTTTCCAGCCTGTACAGTATATTGGACTGAAGAGAATCTCCCGTTATACTCAGTTTCCAATACTGAGTTGAACTAGATATGCCCCGTTTGTGTAGGAAGCACAGTTCTTTTGTTCTGAGCTAGCTCACTGTACTGGCCCTATAGGAAACCCAGTAGACTGCAAGAATGCCCGTTTCTCAAAAGCAGAGTGTTTTCTTTGCATGGCACACTAGGGTTCAATTAGTGTTCCTTACCGGAGTTGAACACGTTCAGTTTCAAGTTGTAGCAACAAGGGTTCATTCAGGCTAAGAACAGCACTCTTTTGCTATTCTGGCCATACACAGTGCTAAAAGCATTCGCGTCTGTTCCCAGCCATTACAGTGTATTGGACTGAAGAGAAGCTCCTGTTTTACTCAGTTTCAAATATTGAGTTGAACTAGATATGCCCCGTTTGTGTAGGAAGCACAGTTCTTTTGTTCTGAGCTAGCTCACTGTACTGGCCCTATAGGAAACACAGTAGAGTGCAAGAATGCCCGTTTCTCAAAAGCAGAGTGTTTTTCTTGCATGGCACACTAGGTTTCAATTAAACTTCCTAAACGGAGTTGAATCACGTTCAATTTCAAGGTCTATCAGCAAGGGTTCATTCAGGCTAAGAACAGCACTCTTGTGCTACCCTGGCCATACACAGTACAAAGAGCATTCGCATCTGTTCCCAGCCAGTACAGTGTATTGGACTGAAGAGAAGCTCCTGTTTTACTCAGTTTCCAATACTGAGTTGAACTAGATATGCCCCGTTTGTGTAGGAAGCACAGTTCTTTTGTTCTGAGCTAGCTCACTGTACTGGCCCTATAGTAAACACAGCAGAGTGCAAGAATGCCCGTTTCTCAAAAGCAGAGTGTTTTTCTTGCATGGCACACTAGGGTTCAATTAAACTTCCTAAACGGAGTTGAGTCACGTTCCGTTTAAATTTCTAGCAGCAAGGGTTCATTCAGGCTAAGAACAGCACTCCTGTGCTATTCTGGTTATACACAGTGCAAATAGCATTCGCCTCTGTTCCCAGCCAGTACAGTGTATTGGACTGAGGAAGGCTCCTGTTTTACTCAGTTTCCAATACTGAGTTGAACTAGATATGCCCCGTTTGTGTAGGAAGCACAGTTCTTTTGTTCGGAGCTAGCTCACTGTACTGGCCCTAGAGGAAACACAGAGGAGTGCAAGAATGCCCGTTTCTCAAAAGCAGAGTGTTTTCCTTGCATGGCACACTAGGGTTCAATTAAACTTCCTACACGGAGTTGAAGCACGATGATTTTCAAGTTCTAGCAGCAAAGGTTCATTCAGGCTAAGAACAGCACTCTTGTGCTATTCTGGCCATACACAGTACAAATAGCATTCGCGTCTGTTCCCAGCCAGTACAGTATATTGGACTGAAGAGAAGCTCCCGTTATACTCAGTTTCCAATACTGAGTTGAACTAGATATGCCCCGTTTGTGTAGGAAGCACAGTTCTTTTGTTCTGAGCTAGCTTACTGTACTGGCCCTATAGGAAACACAGTAGAGTGCAAGAATGCCTGTTTCTCAAAAGCAGAGTGTTTTTCTTGCATGGCACACTAGGGTTCAATTAAACTTCCTAAACGGAGTTGAATCACGTTCAGTTTCAAGTTCTAGCAGCAAGGGTTCATTCAGGCTAAGAACTGCACTCTTGTGCTATTCTGGCCATACACAGTGCTAAAAGCATTCGCGTCTGTTCAAAGGAAGTACAGTGTATTGTACTGAAGAGAAGCTCCTGTTTTACTCAGTTTCCAATACTGAGTTGAACTAGATATGCCACGTGTGTTTAGGAAGCACAGTTCTTTTGTTCTGAGTTACCTCACTCTACTGGCCCTATAGGAAACACAGCAGATGCAAGAATGCCCGTTTCTCAAAAGCAGAGTGTTTTCCTTGCATGGCACACTAGGGTTCAATTAAACTTCCTAAACGGAGTTGAATCACGTTCCTTTTCAAGTTCTAGCAGCAAGGGTTCATTCAGGCTAAGAACAGCACTCTTGTGCTATTCTGGACATACACAGTGCAAATAGCATTCGCGTCTGCTCCCAGCAAGTACAGTGTATTGGACTGAAGAGAAGCTCCTGTTTTACTCAGTTTCCAATACTGAGTTGAACTCAGTATTGATATGCCCCGTTTGTGTAGGAAACACAGTTCTTTTGTTCTGAGCTAGCTCACTGTACTGGCCCTATAGGAAACACAGTAGAGTGCAAGAATGCCCGTTTCTCGAAAGCAGAGTGTTTTTCTTGCATGGCACACTAGGGTTCAATTAAACTTCCTAAACGGAGGTGAATCTCGTTCAGTTTCCAGTTCTAGCAGCAAGGGTTCATTCAGGCTAAGAACAGCACTCTTGTGCTATTCTGGCCATACACAGTGCTGAAAGCATTCGCGTCTGCTCCCAGCAAGTACAGTGTATTGGACTGAAGAGAAGCTCCTGTTTTACTCAGTTTCCAATACTGAGTTGAACTAGATATGCCCCGTTTGTGTAGGAAGCACAGTTCATTTGTTGTGAGCTACCTCACTCTACTGGCCCTGTAGGAAACACAGCAGAGTGCAAGAATGCCCGTTTCTCAAAAGCAGAGTGTTTTCCTTGCATGGCACACTAGGGTTAAGTTAAACTTCTTAAACGGAGTTGAATCACGTTCAGTTTCAAGTGTTAGCAGCAAGGGTTCATCCAGGCTAAGAACAGCACTCTTGTGCTATTCTGGACATACACAGTGCAAACAGCATTCGCGTCTGTTCCCAGCCAGTACAGTGTATTGGACTGAAGAGAAGCTCCTGTTTTACTCAGTTTCCAATACTGAGTTGAACTAGATATGCCCCGTTTGTGTAGGAAGCACAGTTCTTTTGTTCGGAGCTAGCTCACTGTACAGGCCCTATAGGAAACACAGAGGAGTGCAAGAATGTCCGTTCATCAAAAGCAGAGTGTTTTCCTTGCATGGCACACTAGGGTTCAATTAAATTTCCTAAACGGAGTTGAATCACGTTCAGTTTCATGTTCTAGCAGCAAGGGTTCATTCAGGCTAAGAACATCACTCTTGTGCTATTCTGGCCATACACAGTGCAAATAGCATTCGGGTCTGTTCCCAGCCAGTACAGTGTATTGCACTGAAGAGAAGCTCCTGTTTTACTCAGTTTCCAATACTGAGTTGAACTAGATATGCCCCGTTTGTGTAGGAAGTACAGTTCATTTGTTGTGAGCTACCTCACTCTACTGGCCCTGTAGGAAACACAGTAGTGTGCAAGAATGCCCATTTCTCAAAAGCAGAGTGTTTTTCTTGCATGGCACACTAGGGTTCAATTAAACTCCCTAAACGGAGTTGAATCACGTTCTGTTTCACGTTCTAGAAGCAAGGGTTCATTCAGGCTAAGAACAGCACTCTTGTGCTATTCTGGCCATACACAGTGCAAATAGCATGCGCGTGTGCTCCCAGCAAGTACAGTGTATTGGACTGAAGAGAAGCTCCTGTTTTACTCAGTTTCCAATACTGAGTTGAACTAGATATGCCACGTTTGTGTAGGAAGCACAGTTCTTTTGTTCTGAGCTAGCTCACTCTACTGGCCCTATAGGAAACACAGTAGAGTGCAAGAATGCCCGTTTCTCAAAAGCAGAGTGTTTTCCTTGCATGGCACACTAGGGTTCAATTAAACTTCCTACACGGAGTTGAAGCACGATGATTTTCAAGTTCTAGCAGCAAGGGTTCATTCAGGCTAAGAACAGCACTCTTGTGCTATTCTGGCCATACACAGTGCAAATAGCATTCGCGTCTGTTCCCAGCCAGTACAGTATATTGGACTGAAGAGAAGCTCCCGTTATACTCAGTTTCCAATACTGAGTTGAACTAGATATGCCCCGTTTGTGTAGGAAGCACAGTTCTTTTGTTCTGAGCTAGCTTACTGTACTGGCCCTATAGGAAACACAGTAGAGTGCAAGAATGCCCGTTTCTCAAAAGCAGAGTGTTTTTCTTGCATGGCACACTAGGGTTCAATTAAACTTCCTAAACGGAGTTGAATCACGTTCAGTTTCAAGTTCTAGCAGCAAGGGTTCATTCAGGCTAAGAACTGCACTCTTGTGCTATTCTGGCCATACACAGTGCTAAAAGCATTCGCGTCTGTTCAAAGGAAGTACAGTGTATTGGACTGAAGAGAAGCTCCTGTTTTACTCAGTTTCCAATACTGAGTTGAACTAGATATGCCACGTGTGTTTAGGAAGCACAGTACTTTTGTTCTGAGTTACCTCACTCTATTGGCCCTATAGGAAACACAGCAGATGCAAGAATGCCCGTTTCTCAAAAGCAGAGTGTTTTCCTTGCATGGCACACTAGGGTTCAATTAAACTTCCTAAACAGAGTTGAATCACGCTCAGTTTCAAGATCTAGCAGCAAGGGTTCATTCAGGCTAGGAACAGCACTCTTGTGCTATTCTGGCCATACACAGTGCAAATAGCATTCGCGCCTGTTCCCAGCCAGTACAGTGCATTGGAGTGAAGAGAAGCTCCTGTTTTACTCAGTTTCCAATATTGACTTGAACTAGATATGCCCCGTTTGTGTAGGAAGCACAGTTCTTTTGTTCTGAGCTAGCTCACTGTACTGGCCCAATAGGAAACACAGTAGAGTGCAAGAATGCCCGTTTCTCAAAGGCAGACTGTTTTTCTTGCATGGCACAGTAGGGCTCAATTAAACTTGCGAAACGGAGTTGAATCACGTTCAGTTTCAAGTTCTAGCATAAAGGGTTCACTCAGGCTAAGAACAGCACTCTTGTGCTATTCTGGCCAGTGCAAATAGCATTCAGGCTAAGAACAGCACTCTTGTGCTATCTGGCCATACACAGTGCAAATAGCATTCGCGTCTGTTCCCAGCCAGCACAGTGTATTGGACTGAAGAGAAGCTCCTGTTTTACTCAGTTTCCAATACTGAGTTGAACTCGATATGCCACGTTTGTGTAGGAAGCACAGTTCTTTTGTTCTGAGCTAGCTCACTGTACTGGCCCTATAGGAAACAGAGTAGAATGCAAGAATGCCCATTTCTCAAAAGCAGAGTGTTTTCCTTGCATGGCACACTAGGGTTCAATTAAACTTCCTAAACGGAGTTGAATCATTTTCTGTTTCCAATTCTAGCAGCAAGCGTGCATTCAGGCTAAGAAGAGCACTCTTGTGCTATTCTGGCCATACACAGTGCAAATAGAATTCGCGTCTGTTCCCAGCCAGCACAGTGTATTGGACTGAAGAGAAGCTCCTGTTTTACTCACTTTCCAATACTGAGTTGAACTAGATATGCCCCGTTTGTGTAGGAAGCACAGTTCTTTTGTTCTGAGCTAGCTCACTGTACTGGCCCTATAGGAAACACAGTAGAGTGCAAGAATGCCCGTTTCTCAAAAGCAGAGTGTTTTTCTTGCATGGCACACTAGGGTTCAATTAAACTTCCTAAACGGAGTTGAATCACATCAGTATCAAATTCTAGCAGCAAGGGTTCATTCAGGCTAAGAACAGCACTCTTGTGCTATTCTGGCCATACACAGTGCAAATAGCATTCGCGTCTGTTCCAAGCCAGTACAGTATATTTGACTGAAGATAAGCTCCCGTTACACTCAGTTTCCAATACTGAGTTGAACTAGATATGCCCCGTTTGTGTAGGAAGCACAGTTCTTTTGTTCTGAGCTAGCTCACTGTACTGGCCCTATAGGAAACACAGAGGAGTGCAAGAATGCCCGTTTCTCAAAAGCAGAGTGTTTTCCTTGCATGGCACACTAGGGTTCAATTAAACTTCCTACACGGAGTTGAAGCACGATGATTTACAAGTTCTAGCAGCAAGGGTTCATTCAGGCTAAGAACAGCACTCTTGTGCTATTCTGGCCATACACAGTGCAAATAGCATTCGCGTCTGTTTCCAGCCTGTACAGTATATTGGACTGAAGAGAATCTCCCGTTATACTCAGTTTCCAATACTGAGTTGAACTAGATATGCCCCGTTTGTGTAGGAAGCACAGTTCTTTTGTTCTGAGCTAGCTCACTGTACTGGCCCTATAGGAAACCCAGTAGACTGCAAGAATGCCCGTTTCTCAAAAGCAGAGTGTTTTCTTTGCATGGCACACTAGGGTTCAATTAGTGTTCCTTACCGGAGTTGAACACGTTCAGTTTCAAGTTGTAGCAACAAGGGTTCATTCAGGCTAAGAACAGCACTCTTTTGCTATTCTGGCCATACACAGTGCTAAAAGCATTCGCGTCTGTTCCCAGCCATTACAGTGTATTGGACTGAAGAGAAGCTCCTGTTTTACTCAGTTTCAAATATTGAGTTGAACTAGATATGCCCCGTTTGTGTAGGAAGCACAGTTCTTTTGTTCTGAGCTAGCTCACTGTACTGGCCCTATAGGAAACACAGTAGAGTGCAAGAATGCCCGTTTCTCAAAAGCAGAGTGTTTTTCTTGCATGGCACACTAGGTTTCAATTAAACTTCCTAAACGGAGTTGAATCACGTTCAATTTCAAGGTCTATCAGCAAGGGTTCATTCAGGCTAAGAACAGCACTCTTGTGCTACCCTGGCCATACACAGTACAAAGAGCATTCGCATCTGTTCCCAGCCAGTACAGTGTATTGGACTGAAGAGAAGCTCCTGTTTTACTCAGTTTCCAATACTGAGTTGAACTAGATATGCCCCGTTTGTGTAGGAAGCACAGTTCTTTTGTTCTGAGCTAGCTCACTGTACTGGCCCTATAGTAAACACAGCAGAGTGCAAGAATGCCCGTTTCTCAAAAGCAGAGTGTTTTTCTTGCATGGCACACTAGGGTTCAATTAAACTTCCTAAACGGAGTTGAGTCACGTTCCGATTAAATTTCTAGCAGCAAGGGTTCATTCAGGCTAAGAACAGCACTCCTGTGCTATTCTGGTTATACACAGTGCAAATAGCATTCGCCTCTGTTCCCAGCCAGTACAGTGTATTGGACTGAGGAAGGCTCCTGTTTTACTCAGTTTCCAATACTGAGTTGAACTAGATATGCCCCGTTTGTGTAGGAAGCACAGTTCTTTTGTTCGGAGCTAGCTCACTGTACTGGCCCTATAGGAAACACAGAGGAGTGCAAGAATGCCCGTTTCTCAAAAGCAGAGTGTTTTCCTTGCATGGCACACTAGGGTTCAATTAAACTTCCTACACGGAGTTGAAGCACGATGATTTTCAAGTTCTAGCAGCAAAGGTTCATTCAGGCTAAGAACAGCACTCTTGTGCTATTCTGGCCATACACAGTACAAATAGCATTCGCGTCTGTTCCCAGCCAGTACAGTATATTGGACTGAAGAGAAGCTCCCGTTATACTCAGTTTCCAATACTGAGTTGAACTAGATATGCCCCGTTTGTGTAGGAAGCACAGTTCTTTTGTTCTGAGCTAGCTTACTGTACTGGCCCTATAGGAAACACAGTAGAGTGCAAGAATGCCTGTTTCTCAAAAGCAGAGTGTTTTTCTTGCATGGCACACTAGGGTTCCATTAAACTTCCTAAACGGAGTTGAATCACGTTCAGTTTCAAGTTCTAGCAGCAAGGGTTCATTCAGGCTAAGAACTGCACTCTTGTGCTATTCTGGCCATACACAGGGCTAAAAGCATTCGCGTCTGTTCAAAGGAAGTACAGTGTATTGTACTGAAGAGAAGCTCCTGTTTTACTCAGTTTCCAATACTGAGTTGAACTAGATATGCCACGTGTGTTTAGGAAGCACAGTTCTTTTGTTCTGAGTTACCTCACTCTACTGGCCCTATAGGAAACACAGCAGATGCAAGAATGCCCGTTTCTCAAAAGCAGAGTGTTTTCCTTGCATGGCACACTAGGGTTCAATTAAACTTCCTAAACGGAGTTGAATCACGTTCCTTTTCAAGTTCTAGCAGCAAGGGTTCATTCAGGCTAAGAACAGCACTCTTGTGCTATTCTGGACATACACAGTGCAAATAGCATTCGCGTCTGCTCCCAGCAAGTACAGTGTATTGGACTGAAGAGAAGCTCCTGTTTTACTCAGTTTCCAATACTGAGTTGAACTCAGTATTGATATGCCCCGTTTGTGTAGGAAACACAGTTCTTTTGTTCTGAGCTAGCTCACTGTACTGGCCCTATAGGAAACACAGTAGAGTGCAAGAATGCCCGTTTCTCGAAAGCAGAGTGTTTTTCTTGCATGGCACACTAGGGTTCAATTAAACTTCCTACACGGAGGTGAATCTCGTTCAGTTTCCAGTTCTAGCAGCAAGGGTTCATTCAGGCTAAGAACAGCACTCTTGTGCTATTCTGGCCATACACAGTGCTGAAAGCATTCGCGTCTGCTCCCAGCAAGTACAGTGTATTGGACTGAAGAGAAGCTCCTGTTTTACTCAGTTTCCAATACTGAGTTGAACTAGATATGCCCCGTTTGTGTAGGAAGCACAGTTCATTTGTTGTGAGCTACCTCACTCTACTGGCCCTGTAGGAAACACAGCAGAGTGCAAGAATGCCCGTTTCTCAAAAGCAGAGTGTTTTCCTTGCATGGCACACTAGGGTTAAGTTAAACTTCTTAAACGGAGTTGAATCACGTTCAGTTTCAAGTGTTAGCAGCAAGGGTTCATCCAGGCTAAGAACAGCACTCTTGTGCTATTCTGGACATACACAGTGCAAACAGCATTCGCGTCTGTTCCCAGCCAGTACAGTGTATTGGACTGAAGAGAAGCTCCTGTTTTACTCAGTTTCCAATACTGAGTTGAACTAGATATGCCCCGTTTGTGTAGGAAGCACAGTTCTTTTGTTCGGAGCTAGCTCACTGTACAGGCCCTATAGGAAACACAGAGGAGTGCAAGAATGTCCGTTCATCAAAAGCAGAGTGTTTTCCTTGCATGGCACACTAGGGTTCAATTAAATTTCCTAAACGGAGTTGAATCACGTTCAGTTTCATGTTCTAGCAGCAAGGGTTCATTCAGGCTAAGAACATCACTCTTGTGCTATTCTGGCCATACACAGTGCAAATAGCATTCGGGTCTGTTCCCAGCCAGTACAGTGTATTGCACTGAAGAGAAGCTCCTGTTTTACTCAGTTTCCAATACTGAGTTGAACTAGATATGCCCCGTTTGTGTAGGAAGTACAGTTCATTTGTTGTGAGCTACCTCACTCTACTGGCCCTGTAGGAAACACAGTAGTGTGCAAGAATGCCCATTTCTCAAAAGCAGAGTGTTTTTCTTGCATGGCACACTAGGGTTCAATTAAACTCCCTAAACGGAGTTGAATCACGTTCTGTTTCACGTTCTAGAAGCAAGGGTTCATTCAGGCTAAGAACAGCACTCTTGTGCTATTCTGGCCATACACAGTGCAAATAGCATGCGCGTGTGCTCCCAGCAAGTACAGTGTATTGGACTGAAGAGAAGCTCCTGTTTTACTCAGTTTCCAATACTGAGTTGAACTAGATATGCCACGTTTGTGTAGGAAGCACAGTTCTTTTGTTCTGAGCTAGCTCACTCTACTGGCCCTATAGGAAACACAGTAGAGTGCAAGAATGCCCGTTTCTCAAAAGCAGAGTGTTTTCCTTGCATGGCACACTAGGGTTCAATTAAACTTCCTACACGGAGTTGAAGCACGATGATTTTCAAGTTCTAGCAGCAAGGGTTCATTCAGGCTAAGAACAGCACTCTTGTGCTATTCTGGCCATACACAGTGCAAATAGCATTCGCGTCTGTTCCCAGCCAGTACAGTATATTGGACTGAAGAGAAGCTCCCGTTATACTCAGTTTCCAATACTGAGTTGAACTAGATATGCCCCGTTTGTGTAGGAAGCACAGTTCTTTTGTTCTGAGCTAGCTTACTGTACTGGCCCTATAGGAAACACAGTAGAGTGCAAGAATGCCCGTTTCTCAAAAGCAGAGTGTTTTTCTTGCATGGCACACTAGGGTTCAATTAAACTTCCTAAACGGAGTTGAATCACGTTCAGTTTCAAGTTCTAGCAGCAAGGGTTCATTCAGGCTAAGAACTGCACTCTTGTGCTATTCTGGCCATACACAGTGCTAAAAGCATTCGCGTCTGTTCAAAGGAAGTACAGTGTATTGTACTGAAGAGAAGCTCCTGTTTTACTCAGTTTCCAATACTGAGTTGAACTAGATATGCCACGTGTGTTTAGGAAGCACAGTACTTTTGTTCTGAGTTACCTCACTCTATTGGCCCTATAGGAAACACAGCAGATGCAAGAATGCCCGTTTCTCAAAAGCAGAGTGTTTTCCTTGCATGGCACACTAGGGTTCAATTAAACTTCCTAAACAGAGTTGAATCACGCTCAGTTTCAAGATCTAGCAGCAAGGGTTCATTCAGGCTAGGAACAGCACTCTTGTGCTATTCTGGCCATACACAGTGCAAATAGCATTCGCGCCTGTTCCCAGCCAGTACAGTGCATTGGAGTGAAGAGAAGCTCCTGTTTTACTCAGTTTCCAATATTGACTTGAACTAGATATGCCCCGTTTGTGTAGGAAGCACAGTTCTTTTGTTCTGAGCTAGCTCACTGTACTGGCCCAATAGGAAACACAGTAGAGTGCAAGAATGCCCGTTTCTCAAAGGCAGACTGTTTTTCTTGCATGGCACAGTAGGGCTCAATTAAACTTGCGAAACGGAGTTGAATCACGTTCAGTTTCAAGTTCTAGCATAAAGGGTTCACTCAGGCTAAGAACAGCACTCTTGTGCTATTCTGGCCAGTGCAAATAGCATTCAGGCTAAGAACAGCACTCTTGTGCTATCTGGCCATACACAGTGCAAATAGCATTCGCGTCTGTTCCCAGCCAGCACAGTGTATTGGACTGAAGAGAAGCTCCTGTTTTACTCAGTTTCCAATACTGAGTTGAACTCGATATGCCACGTTTGTGTAGGAAGCACAGTTCTTTTGTTCTGAGCTAGCTCACTGTACTGGACCTATAGGAAACACAGTAGAGTGCAAGAATGCCCGTTTCTCAAAAGCAGAGTGTTTTTCTTGCATGGCACACTAGGGTTCAATTAAACTTCCTAAACGGAGTTGAATCCCGTGCAGTTTCAAGTTCAGCAGCAAGGGTTCATTCAGGCTAAGAACAGCCCTCTTGTGCTATTCTGGCCATACACAGTGCAAATAGCATTCGCGTCTGTTTCCAGCCTGTACAGTATATTGGACTGAAGAGAATCTCCCGTTATACTCAGTTTCCAATACTGAGTTGAACTAGATATGCCCCGTTTGTGTAGGAAGCACAGTTCTTTTGTTCTGAGCTAGCTCACTGTACTGGCCATATAGGAAACCCAGTAGAGTGAAAGAATGCCCGTTTCTCAAAAGCAGAGTGTTTTCCTTGCATGGCACACTAGGGTTCAATTAAAGTTCCTTACCGGAGTTGAACACGTTCAGTTTCAAGTTGTAGCAACAAGGGTTCATTCAGGCTAAGAACAGCACTCTTTTGCTATTCTGGCCATACACAGTGCTAAAAGCATTCGCGTCTGTTCCCAGCCAGTACAGTGTATTGGACTGAAGAGAAGCTCCTGTTTCACTCAGTTTCCAATACTGAGTTGAACTAGATATGCCCCGTTTGTGTAGGAAGCACAGTTCTTTTGTTCTGAGCTAGCTCACTGTACTGGCCCTTTAGTAAACACAGCAGAGTGCAAGAATGCCCGTTTCTCAAAAGCAGAGTGTTTTTCTTGCATGGCACACTAGGGTTCAATTAAACTTCCTAAACGGAGTTGAGTCACGTTCCGTTTCAATTTCTAGCAGCCTGGGTTCATTCAGGCTAAGAACAGCACTCTTGTGCTATTCTGGCCATACACAGTGCAAATAGCATTCGCGTCTGTTCCCAGCCAGTACAGTATATTGGACTGAAGAGAAGCTCCCGTTATACTCAGTTTCCAATACTGAGTTGAACTAGATATGCCCCGTTTGTGTAGAAAGCACAGTTCTTTTGTTCTGAGCTAGCTCATTCTACTGGCCCTATAGGAAACCCAGTAGAGTGCAAGAATGCCCGTTTCTCAACAGCAGAGTGTTTACCTTGCATGGCACACTACTGTTCAATTAAACTTCCTTACCGGAGTTGAACACGTTCAGTTTCAAGTTGTAGCAACAAGGGTTCATTCAGGCTAAGAACAGCACTCTTGTGCTATTCTGGCCATACACAGTGCTAAAAGCATTCGCGTCTGTTCCCAGCCAGTACAGTGTATTGGACTGAAGAGAAGCTCCTGTTTTACTCAGTTTCCAATACTGAGTTGAACTAGATATGCCCCGTTTGTGTAGGAAGCACAGTTCTTTTGTTCTGAGCTAGCACACTGTACTGGTCCTAAAGGAAACACTGTAGAGTGCAAGAATGCCCGTTTCTCAAAAGCAGAGTGTTTTTCTTGCATGGCACACTAGGGTTCAATTAAACTTCTTAAACGGAGTTGAATCACTTTCAGTTTCAAGTTCTAGCAGCAAGGGTTCATTCAGGCTAAGAACAGCACTCTTGTGCTATTCTGGCCATACACAGTGCAAACAGCATTCGCGACTGTTCCAAGCAAGTACAGTGTATTGGACTGAAGAGAAGCTCCTGTTTTACTCAGTTTCCAATACTGAGTTGAACTAGATATGCCCCGTTTGTGTAGGAAGCACAGTTCTTTTGTTCTGAGATAGCTCACGGTACTGGCCCTATAGGAAACACAGTAGAGTGCAAGAATGCCCGTTTCTCAAAAGCAGAGTGTTTTTCTTGCATGGCACACTATGGTTCAATTAAACGTCCTAAACGGAGTTGAATCACGTTCCTTTTCAAGTTCTAGCAGCAAGGGTTCATTCAGGCTAAGAACAGCACTCTTGTGCTATTCTGGACATACACAGTGCAAATAGCATTCGCGTCTGCTCCCAGAAAGTACAGTGTATTGGACTGAAGAGAAGCTCTTGTTTTACTCAGTTTCCAATACTGAGTTGAACTCAGTATTGATATGCCCCGTTTGTGTAGGAAACACAGTTCTTTTGTTCTGAGCTAGCTCACTGTACTGGCCCTATAGGAAACACAGTAGAGTGCAAGAATGCCCGTTTCTCAAAAGCAGAGTGTTTTTCTTGCATGGCACACTAGGGTTCAATTAAACTTCCTAAACGGAGGTGAATCTCGTTCAGTTTCCAGTTCTAGCAGCAAGGGTTCATTCAGGCTAAGAACAGCACTCTTGTGCTATTCTGGCCATACACAGTGCTAAAAGCATTCGCGTCTGCTCCCAGCAAGTACAGTGTATTGGACTGAAGAGAAGCTCCTGTTTTACTCAGTTTCCAATACTGAGTTGAACTAGATATGCCCCGTTTGTGTAGGAAGCACAGTTCATTTGTTGTGAGCTACCTCACTCTACTGGCCCTGTAGGAAACACAGCAGAGTGCAAGAATGCCCGTTTCTCAAAAGCAGAGTGTTTTCCTTGCATGGCACACTAGGGTTAAATTAAACTTCTTAAACGGAGTTGAATCACGTTCAGTTTCAAGTGTTAGCAGCAAGGGTTCATCCAGGCTAAGAACAGCACTCTTGTGCTATTCTGGACATACACAGTGCAAACAGCATTCGCGTCTGTTCCCAGCCAGTACAGTGTATTGGACTGAAGAGAAGCTCCTGTTTTACTCAGTTTCCAATACTGAGTTGAACTAGATATGCCCCGTTTGTGTGGGAAGCACAGTTCTTTTGTTCGGAGCTAGCTCACTGTACAGGCCCTATAGGAAACACAGAGGAGTGCAAGAATGCCCGTTCATCAAAAGCAGAGTGTTTTCCTTGCATGGCACACTAGGGTTCAATTAAATTTCCTAAACGGAGTTGAATCACGTTCAGTTTCAAGTTCTAGCAGCAAGGGTTCATTCAGGCTAAGAACAGCACTCTTGTGCTATTCTGGCCATACACAGTGCAAACAGCATTCACGACTGTTCCCAGCAAGTACAGTGTATTGGACTGAAGAGAAGCTCCTGTTTTACTCAGTTTCCAATACTGAGTTGAACTAGATTTGCCCCGTTTGTGTAGGAAGCACAGTTCATTTGTTCTGAGCTAGCTCACTGTACTGGCCCTATAGGAAACACAGTAGAGTGCAAGAATGCCCGTTTCTCAAAAGCAGAGTGTTTTTCTTGCATGGCACACTAGGGTTCAATTAAACTTCCTAAACGGAGTTGAATCACATCAGTTTCAAATTCTAGCAGCCTGGGTTAATTCAGGCTAAGAACAGCACCTTTGTGCTATTCTGGCCATACACAGTGCAAATAGCATTCGCGTCTGTTCCCAGCCAGTACAGTGTATTGGACTGAAGAGAAGCTCCTGTTTTACTCAGTTTCCAATACTGAGTTGAACTAGATATGCCCCATTTGTGTAGGAAGCACAGTTCATTTGTTGTGAGCTACCTCACTCTACTGGCCCTGTAGGAAACACAGCAGAGTGCAAGAATGCCCGTTTCTCAAAAGCAGAGTGTTTTTCTTGCATGGCACACTATGGTTTTATTAAACTTCCTAAACGGAGTTGATTCACGTTCCTTTTCAAGTTCTAGCAGCAAGGGTTCATTCAGGCTAAGAACAGCACTCTTGTGCTATTCTGGACATACACAGTGCAAATAGCATTCGCGTCTGCTCCCAGCAAGTACAGTGTATTGGACTGAAGAGAACCTCCTGTTTTACTCAGTTTCCAATACTGAGTTGAACTAGATATGCCCCGTTTGTGTAGGAAACACAGTTCTTTTGTTCTGAGCTAGCTCACTGTACTGGCCCTATAGGAAACACAGTAGAGTGCAAGAATGCCCGTTTCTCAAAAGCAGAGTGTTTTTCTTGCATGGCACACTAGGGTTCAATTAAACTTCCTAAACGGAGGTGAATCTCGTTCAGTTTCAAGTTCTAGCAGCAAGGGTTCATTCAGGCTAAGAACAGCACTCTTGTGCTATTCTGGCCATACACAGTGCTAAAAGCATTCGCGTCTGTTCAAAGGAAGTACAGTGTATTGGACTGAACAGAAGCTCCTGTTTTACTCAGTTTCCAATACTGAGTTGAACTAGATATGCCCCGTTTGTGTAGGAAGCACAGTTCATTTGTTGTGAGCTACCTCACACTACTGGCCCTGTAGGAAACACAGCAGAGTGCAAGAATGCCCGTTTCTCAAAAGCAGAGTGTTTTCCTTGCATGGCACACTAGGGTTAAATTAAACTTCTTAAACGGAGTTGAATCACGTTCAGTTTCAAGTGTTAGCAGCAAGGGTTCATCCAGGCTAAGAACAGCACTCTTGTGCTATTCTGGACATACACAGTGGAAACAGCATTCGCGTCTGTTCCCAGCCAGTACAGTGTATTGGACTGAAGAGAAGCTCCTGTTTTACTCAGTTTCCAATACTGAGTTGAACTAGATATGCCCCGTTTGTGTAGGAAGCACAGTTCTTTTGTTCGGAGCTAGCTCACTGTACAGGCCCTATAGGAAACACAGAGGATTGCAAGAATGCCCGTTCATCAAAAGCAGAGTGTTTTCCTTGCATGGCACACTAGGGTTCAATTAAACTTCCTAAACGGAGTTGAATCACGTTCAGTTTCATGTTCTAGCAGCAAGGGTTCATTCAGGCTAAGAACAGCACTCTGGTGCTTTTTTGGCCATACACAGTGCAAATAGCATTCGCGTCTGTTCAAAGCCAGTACAGTGTATTGGACTGAAGAGAAGCTCAAGTTTTACTCAGTTTCCAATACTGAGTTGAACTAGATATGCCCCATTTGTGTAGGAAGCACAGTTCATTTGATCTGAGCTAGCTCACTGTACTGGCCCACTAGGAAACACAGTAGAGTGCAAGAATGCCCATTTCTCAAAAGTAGAGTGTTTTTCTTGCATGGCACACTAGGGTTCAATTAAACTTCCTAAACGGAGTTGAATCACGTTCTGTTTCAAGTTCTAGAAGCAAGGGTTCATTCAGGCTAAGAACAGCACTCTTGTGCTATTCTGGCCATACACAGTGCAAATAGCATGCGCGTCTGCTCCCAGCAAGTACAGTATATTGGACTGAAGAGAAGCTCCTGTTTTACTCAGTTTCCAATACTGAGTTGAACTAGATATGCCACGTTTGGGTAGGAAGCACAGTTCTTTTGTTCTGAGCTAGCTCACTCTACTGGCCCTATAGGAAACACAGTAGAGTGCAAGAATGCCCGTTTCTCAAAAGCAGAGTGTTTTTCTTGCATGGCACACTGGGGTTCAATTAAACTTCTTAAACGGAGTTGAATCACGTTCAGTTTCAAGTTCTAGCAGCAAGGGTTCATTCAGGCTAAGAACAGCACTCTTGTGCTATTCTGGCTATACACAGTGCAAACAGCATTCACGACTGTTCCCAGCAAGTACAGTGTATTGGACTGAAGAGAAGCTACTGTTTTACTCAGTTTCCAATACTGAGTTGAACTAGATATGCCCCGTTTGTGTATGAAGCACAGTTCATTTGTTCTGAGCTAGCTCACTGTACTGGCCCTATAGGAAACACAGTAGAGCGCAAGAATGCCCGTTTCTCAAAAGCAGAGTGTTTTTCTTGCATGGCACACTAGGGTTCAATTAAACTTCCTAAACGGAGTTGAATCACATCAGTTTCAAATTCTAGCAGCAAGGGTTCATTCAGGCTAAGAACAGCACTCTTGTGCTATTCTGGCCATACACAGTGCAAATAGCATTCGCGTCTGTTCCCAGCCAGTACAGTATATTGGACTAAAGAGAAGCTGCCGTTATACTCAGTTTCCAATACTGAGTTGAACTAGATATGCCCCGTTTGTGTAGGAAGCACAGTTCTTTTGTTCTGAGCTAGCTCACTGTACTGACCCTATAGGAAACACAGTAGAGTGCAAGAATGCCCGTTTCTCAAAAGCAGAGTGTTTTTCTTGCATGGCACACTATGGTTCAATTAAACTTCCTAAACGGAGTTGAATCACGTTCCCTTTCAAGTTCTAGCAGCAAGGGTTCATTCAGGCTAAGAACAGCACTCTTGTGCTATTCTGGACATACACAGTGCAAATAGCAATCGCGTCTGCTCCCAGCAAGTACAGTGTATTGGACTGAAGAGAAGCTCCTGTTTTACTCAGTTTCCAATACTGAGTTGAACTAGATATGCCCCGTTTGTGTAGGAAACACAGTTCTTTTGTTCTGAGCTAGCTCACTGTACTGGCCCTATAGGAAACACAGTAGAGTGCAAGAATGCCCGTTTCTCAAAAGCAGAGTGTTTTTCTTGCATGGCACACTAGGGTTCAATTAAACTTCCTAAACGGAGGTGAATCTCGTTCAGTTTCAAGTTCTAGCAGCAAGGGTTCATTCAGGCTAAGAACAGCACTCTTGTGCTATTCTGGACATACACAGTGCAAATAGCAATCGCGTCTGTTCCCAGCCAGTACAGTATATTGGACTAAAGAGAAGCTGCCGTTATACTCAGTTTCCAATACTGAGTTGAACTAGATATGCCCCGTTTGTGTAGGAAGCACATTTCATTTGTTGTGAGCTACCTCACACTACTGGCCCTGTAGGAAACACAGCAGAGTGCAAGAATGCCCGTTTCTCAAAAGCAGAGTGTTTTCCTTGCATGGCACACTAGGGTTAAATTAAACTTCTTAAACGGAGTTGAATCACGTTCAGTTTCAAGTGTTAGCAGCAAGGGTTCATCCAGGCTAAGAACAGCACTCTTGTGCTATTCTGGACATACACAGTGCAAACAGCATTCGCGTCTGTTCCCAGCCAGTACAGTGTATTGGACTGAAGAGAAGCTCCTGTTTTACTCAGTTTCCAATACTGAGTTGAACTAGATATGCCCCGTTTGTGTAGGAAGCACAGTTCTTTTGTTCGGAGCTAGCTCACTGTACAGGCCCTATAGGAAACACAGAGGAGTGCAAGAATGCCCGTTCATCAAAAGCAGAGTGTTTTCCTTGCATGGCACACTAGGGTTCAATTAAACTTCCTAAACGGAGTTGAATCACGTTCAGTTTCATGTTCTAGCAGCAAGGGTTCATTCAGGCTAAGAACAGCACTCTTGTGCTTTTTTGGCCATACACAGTGCAAATAGCATTCGCGTCTGTTCAAAGCCAGTACAGTGTATTGGACTGAAGAGAAGCTCAAGTTTTATTCAGTTTCCAATACTGAGTTGAACTAGATATGCCCCATTTGTGTAGGAAGCACAGTTCATTTGATCTGAGCTAGCTCACTGTACTGGCCCACTAGGAAACACAGTAGAGTGCAAGAATGCCCATTTCTCAAAAGTAGAGTGTTTTTCTTGCATGGCACACTAGGGTTCAATTAAACTTCCTAAACGGAGTTGAATCACGTTCTGTTTCAAGTTCTAGAAGCAAGGGTTCATTCAGGCTAAGAACAGCACTCTTGTGCTATTCTGGCCATACACAGTGCAAATAGCATGCGCGTCTGCTCCCAGCAAGTACAGTATATTGGACTGAAGAGAAGCTCCTGTTTTACTCAGTTTCCAATACTGAGTTGAACTAGATATGCCACGTTTGGGTAGGAAGCACAGTTCTTTTGTTCTGAGCTAGCTCACTCTACTGGCCCTATAGGAAACACAGTAGAGTGCAAGAATGCCCGTTTCTCAAAAGCAGAGTGTTTTTCTTGCATGGCACACTGGGGTTCAATTAAACTTCTTAAACGGAGTTGAATCACGTTCAGTTTCAAGTTCTAGCAGCAAGGGTTCATTCAGGCTAAGAACAGCACTCTTGTGCTATTCTGGCTATACACAGTGCAAACAGCATTCACGACTGTTCCCAGCAAGTACAGTGTATTGGACTGAAGAGAAGCTACTGTTTTACTCAGTTTCCAATACTGAGTTGAACTAGATATGCCCCGTTTGTGTATGAAGCACAGTTCATTTGTTCTGAGCTAGCTCACTGTACTGGCCCTATAGGAAACACAGTAGAGCGCAAGAATGCCCGTTTCTCAAAAGCAGAGTGTTTTTCTTGCATGGCACACTAGGGTTCAATTAAACTTCCTAAACGGAGTTGAATCACATCAGTTTCAAATTCTAGCAGCAAGGGTTCATTCAGGCTAAGAACAGCACTCTTGTGCTATTCTGGCCATACACAGTGCAAATAGCATTCGCGTCTGTTCCCAGCCAGTACAGTATATTGGACTAAAGAGAAGCTGCCGTTATACTCAGTTTCCAATACTGAGTTGAACTAGATATGCCCCGTTTGTGTAGGAAGCACAGTTCTTTTGTTCTGAGCTAGCTCACTGTACTGACCCTATAGGAAACACAGTAGAGTGCAAGAATGCCCGTTTCTCAAAAGCAGAGTGTTTTTCTTGCATGGCACACTATGGTTCAATTAAACTTCCTAAACGGAGTTGAATCACGTTCCCTTTCAAGTTCTAGCAGCAAGGGTTCATTCAGGCTAAGAACAGCACTCTTGTGCTATTCTGGACATACACAGTGCAAATAGCAATCGCGTCTGCTCCCAGCAAGTACAGTGTATTGGACTGAAGAGAAGCTCCTGTTTTACTCAGTTTCCAATACTGAGTTGAACTAGATATGCCCCGTTTGTGTAGGAAACACAGTTCTTTTGTTCTGAGCTAGCTCACTGTACTGGCCCTATAGGAAACACAGTAGAGTGCAAGAATGCCCGTTTCTCAAAAGCAGAGTGTTTTTCTTGCATGGCACACTAGGGTTCAATTAAACTTCCTAAACGGAGGTGAATCTCGTTCAGTTTCAAGTTCTAGCAGCAAGGGTTCATTCAGGCTAAGAACAGCACTCTTGTGCTATTCTGGACATACACAGTGCAAATAGCAATCGCGTCTGTTCCCAGCCAGTACAGTATATTGGACTAAAGAGAAGCTGCCGTTATACTCAGTTTCCAATACTGAGTTGAACTAGATATGCCCCGTTTGTGTAGGAAGCACATTTCATTTGTTGTGAGCTACCTCACACTACTGGCCCTGTAGGAAACACAGCAGAGTGCAAGAATGCCCGTTTCTCAAAAGCAGAGTGTTTTCCTTGCATGGCACACTAGGGTTAAATTAAACTTCTTAAACGGAGTTGAATCACGTTCAGTTTCAAGTGTTAGCAGCAAGGGTTCATCCAGGCTAAGAACAGCACTCTTGTGCTATTCTGGACATACACAGTGCAAACAGCATTCGCGTCTGTTCCCAGCCAGTACAGTGTATTGGACTGAAGAGAAGCTCCTGTTTTACTCAGTTTCCAATACTGAGTTGAACTAGATATGCCCCGTTTGTGTAGGAAGCACAGTTCTTTTGTTCGGAGCTAGCTCACTGTACAGGCCCTATAGGAAACACAGAGGAGTGCAAGAATGCCCGTTCATCAAAAGCAGAGTGTTTTCCTTGCATGGCACACTAGGGTTCAATTAAACTTCCTAAACGGAGTTGAATCACGTTCAGTTTCATGTTCTAGCAGCAAGGGTTCATTCAGGCTAAGAACAGCACTCTTGTGCTTTTTTGGCCATACACAGTGCAAATAGCATTCGCGTCTGTTCAAAGCCAGTACAGTGTATTGGACTGAAGAGAAGCTCAAGTTTTATTCAGTTTCCAATACTGAGTTGAACTAGATATGCCCCATTTGTGTAGGAAGCACAGTTCATTTGATCTGAGCTAGCTCACTGTACTGGCCCACTAGGAAACACAGTAGAGTGCAAGAATGCCCATTTCTCAAAAGTAGAGTGTTTTTCTTGCATGGCACACTAGGGTTCAATTAAACTTCCTAAACGGAGTTGAATCACGTTCTGTTTCAAGTTCTAGAAGCAAGGGTTCATTCAGGCTAAGAACAGCACTCTTGTGCTATTCTGGCCATACACAGTGCAAATAGCATGCGCGTCTGCTCCCAGCAAGTACAGTATATTGGACTGAAGAGAAGCTCCTGTTTTACTCAGTTTCCAATACTGAGTTGAACTAGATATGCCACGTTTGGGTAGGAAGCACAGTTCTTTTGTTCTGAGCTAGCTCACTCTACTGGCCCTATAGGAAACACAGTAGAGTGCAAGAATGCCCGTTTCTCAAAAGCAGAGTGTTTTTCTTGCATGGCACACTGGGGTTCAATTAAACTTCTTAAACGGAGTTGAATCACGTTCAGTTTCAAGTTCTAGCAGCAAGGGTTCATTCAGGCTAAGAACAGCACTCTTGTGCTATTCTGGCTATACACAGTGCAAACAGCATTCACGACTGTTCCCAGCAAGTACAGTGTATTGGACTGAAGAGAAGCTACTGTTTTACTCAGTTTCCAATACTGAGTTGAACTAGATATGCCCCGTTTGTGTATGAAGCACAGTTCATTTGTTCTGAGCTAGCTCACTGTACTGGCCCTATAGGAAACACAGTAGAGCGCAAGAATGCCCGTTTCTCAAAAGCAGAGTGTTTTTCTTGCATGGCACACTAGGGTTCAATTAAACTTCCTAAACGGAGTTGAATCACATCAGTTTCAAATTCTAGCAGCAAGGGTTCATTCAGGCTAAGAACAGCACTCTTGTGCTATTCTGGCCATACACAGTGCAAATAGCATTCGCGTCTGTTCCCAGCCAGTACAGTATATTGGACTAAAGAGAAGCTCCCGTTATACTCAGTTTCCAATACTGAGTTGAACTAGATATGCCCCGTTTGTGTAGGAAGCACAGTTCTTTTGTTCTGAGCTAGCTCACTGTACTGACCCTATAGGAAACACAGTAGAGTGCAAGAATGCCCGTTTCTCAAAAGCAGAGTGTTTTTCTTGCATGGCACACTATGGTTCAATTAAACTTCCTAAACGGAGTTGAATCACGTTCCCTTTCAAGTTCTAGCAGCAAGGGTTCATTCAGGCTAAGAACAGCACTCTTGTGCTATTCTGGACATACACAGTGCAAATAGCATTCGCGTCTGCTCCCAGCAAGTACAGTGTATTGGACTGAAGAGAAGCTCCTGTTTTACTCAGTTTCCAATACTGAGTTGAACTAGATATGCCCCGTTTGTTTAGGAAACACAGTTCTTTTGTTCTGAGCTAGCTCACTGTACTGGCCCTATAGGAAACACAGTAGAGTGCAAGAATGCCCGTTTCTCAAAAGCAGAGTGTTTTTCTTGCATGGCACACTAGGGTTCAATTAAACTTCCTAAACGGAGGTGAATCTCGTTCAGTTTCAAGTTCTAGCAGCAAGGGTTCATTCAGGCTAAGAACAGCACTCTTGTGCTATTCTGGCTATACACAGTGCTAAAAGAATTCGCGTCTGTTCAAAGGAAGTACAGTGTATTGGACTGAAGAGAAGCTCCTGTTTTACTCAGTATCCAATACTGAGTTGAACTAGATATGCCCCGTTTGTGTAGGAAGCAAAGTTCATTTGTTGTGAGCTACCTCACTCTACTGGCCCTCTAGGAAACACAGCAGAGTGCAAGAATGCCCGTTTCTCTAAAGCAGAGTGTTTTCCTTGCATGGCACACTAGGGTTAAATTAAACATCTTAAACGGAGTTGAATCACGTTCAGTTTCAAGTGTTAGCAGCAAGGGTTCATTCAGGCTAAGAACAGCACTCTTGTGCTATTCTGGACATACACAGTGCAAACAGCATTCGCGACTATTCCCAGCCAGTACAGTGTACTGGACTGAAGAGAAGCTCCTGTTTTACTCAGTTTCCAATACTGAGTTGAACTAGATATGCCCCGTTTGTGTAGGAAGCACAGTTCTTTTGTTCGGAGCTAGCTCACTGTACAGGCCCTATAGGAAACACAGTAGCGTGCAAGAATGCCCGTTTCCAAAAGCAGAGTGTTTTTCATGCATGGCACACTAGGGTTCAATTAAACTTCCTAAACCGAGTTGAATCACGTTCAGTTTCAAGTTCTAGCAGCAAGGGTTCATTCAGGCTAAGAACAGAACTCTTGTGCTTTTCTGGCCATACACAGTGCAAATAGCATTCGGGTCTGTTCCCAGCCAGTACAGTGTATTGAACTGAATAGAAGCTCCTGTTTTACTCAGTTTCCAATACTAGGTTGAACTAGATATGCCCCGTTTGTGTAGGAAGCACAGTTCTTTTGTTCTGAGCTAGCTCACTGTACTGTCCATACAGGAAACACAGAAGAGTGCAAGAATGCCCGTTTCTCAAAAGCAGAGTGTTTTTCTTGCATGGCACACTATGGTTCAATTAAACTTCCTAAACAGAGTTGAATCACGTTCCCTTTCAAGTTCTAGCAGCAAGGGTTCATTCAGGCTAAGAACAGCACTCTTGTGCTATTTTGGACATACACAGTGCAAATAGCATTCGCGTCTGCTCCCAGCAAGTACAGTGTATTGGACTGAAGAGAAGCTCCTGTTTTACTCAGTTTCCAATACTGAGTTGAACTAGATATGCCCCGTTTGTGTAGGAAACACAGTTCTTTTGTTCTGATCTAGCTAACTGTACTGGCCCTATAGGAAACACAGTAGAGTGCAAGAATGCCCGTTTCTCAAAAGCAGAGTGTTTTTCTTGCATGGCACACTAGGGTTCAATTAAACTTCCTAAACGGAGGTGATTCTCGTTCAGTTTCAAGTTCTAGCAGCAAGGGTTCATTCAGGCTAAGAACAGCACTCTTGTGCTATTCTGGCCATACACAGTGCTAAAATCATTCGCGTCTGTTCAAAGGAAGTACAGTGTATTGGACTGAAGAGAAGCTCCTGTTTTACTCAGTTTCCAATACTGAGTTTAACTAGATATGCCCCGTTTGTGTAGGAAGCACAGTTCATTTGTTCTGAGCTACCTCACTCTACTGGCCCTATAGGAAACACAGAAGAGTGCAAGAATGCCCGTTTCTCAAAAGCAGAGTGTTTTCCTTGCATGGCACACTAGGGTTCAATTAAACTTCTTAAACGGAGTTGAATCACGTTCAGTTTCAAGTTCTAGCAGCAAGGGTTCATTCAGGCTAAGAACAGCACTCTTGTGCTATTCTGGCTATACACAGTGCAAACAGCATTCGCGACTGTTCCCAGCAAGTACAGTGTATTGGACTGAAGAGAAGCTACTGTTTTACTCAGTTTCCAATACTGAGTTGAACTAGATATGCCCCGTTTGTGTAGGAAGCACAGTTCATTTTTTCTGAGCTAGCTCACTGTACTGGCCCTATAGGAAACACAGTAGAGCGCAAGAATGCCCGTTTCTCAAAAGCAGAGTGTTTTTCTTGCATGGCACACTAGGGTTCAATTAAACTTCCTAAACGGAGTTGAATCACATCAGTTTCAAATTCTAGCAGCAAGGGTTCATTCAGGCTAAGAACAGCACTCTTGTGCTATTCTGGCCATACACAGTGCAAATAGCATTCGCGTCTGTTCCCAGCCAGTACAGTATATTGGACTAAAGAGAAGCTCCCGTTATACTCAGTTTCCAATACTGAGTTGAACTAGATATGCCCCGTTTGTGTAGGAAGCACAGTTCTTTTTTTCTGAGCTAGCTCACTGTACTGGCCCTATAGGAAACACAGTAGAGTGCAAGAATGCCCGTTTCTCAAAAGCAGAGTGTTTTTCTTGCATGGCACACTATGGTTCAATTAAACTTCCTAAATGGAGTTGAATCACGTTCCCTTTCAAGTTCTAGCAGCAAGGGTTCATTCAGGCTAAGAACAGCACTCTTGTGCTATTCTGGACATACACAGTGCAAATAGCATTCGCGTCTGCTCCCAGCAAGTACAGTGTATTGGACTGAAGAGAAGCTCCTGTTTTACTCAGTTTCCAATACTGAGTTGAACTAGATATGCCCCGTTTGTTTAGGAAACACAGTTGTTTTGTTCTGAGCTAGCTCACTGTACTAGCCCTATAGGAAACACAGTAGAGTGCAAGAATGCCCGTTTCTCAAAAGCAGAGTGTTTTTCTTGCATGGCACACTAGGGTTCAATTAAACTTCCTAAACGGAGGTGAATCTCGTTCAGTTTCAAGTTCTAGCAGCAAGGGTTCATTCAGGCTAAGAACAGCACTCTTGTGCTATTCTGGCTATACACAGTGCTAAATGAATTCGCGTCTGTTCAAAGGAAGTACAGTGTATTGGACTGAAGAGAAGCTCCTGTTTTACTCAGTATCCAATACTGAGTTGAACTAGATATGCCCCGTTTGTGTAGGAAGCACAGTTCATTTGTTGTGAGCTACCTCACTCTACTGTCCCTCTAGGAAACACAGCAGAGTGCAAGAATGCCCGTTTCTCTAAAGCAGAGTGTTTTCCTTGCATGGCACACTAGGGTTAAATTAAACATCTTAAACGGAGTTGAATCACGTTCAGTTTCAAGTGTTAGCAGCAAGGGTTCATTCAGGCTAAGAACAGCACTCTTGTGCTATTCTGGACATACACAGTGCAAACAGCATTCGCGACTATTCCCAGCCAGTACAGTGTACTGGACTGAAGAGAAGCTCCTGTTTTACTCAGTTTCCAATACTGAGTTGAACTAGATATGCCCCGTTTGTGTAGGAAGCACAGTTCTTTTGTTCGGAGCTAGCTCACTGTACAGGCCCTATAGGAAACACAGTAGAGTGCAAGAATGCCCGTTTCCAAAAGCAGAGTGTTTTTCATGCATGGCACACTAGGGTTCAATTAAACTTCCTAAACCGAGTTGAATCACCTTCAGTTTCAAGTTCTAGCAGCAAGGGTTCATTCAGGCTAAGAACAGCACTCTTGTGCTTTTCTGGCCATACACAGTGCAAATAGCATTCGGGTCTGTTCCCAGCCAGTACAGTGTATTGAACTGAATAGAAGCTCCTGTTTTACTCAGTTTCCAACACTAGGTTGAACTAGATATGCCCCGTTTGTGTAGGAAGCACAGTTCTTTTGTTCTGAGCTAGCTCACTGTACTGTCCATACAGGAAACACAGAAGAGTGCAAGAATGCCCGTTTCTCAAAAGCAGAGTGTTTTTCTTGCATGGCACACTAGGGTTCAATTAAACTTCCTAAACGGAGGTGAATCTCGTTCAGTTTCAAGTTCTAGCAGCAAGGGTTCATTCAGGCTAAGAACAGCACTCTTGTGCTATTCTGGCCATACACAGTGCTAAAAGCATTCGCGTCTGTTCAAAGGAAGTACAGTGTATTGGACTGAAGAGAAGCTCCTGTTTTACTCAGTTTCCAATACTGAGTTTAACTAGATATGCCCCGTTTGTGTAGGAAGCACAGTTCATTTGTTCTGAGCTAGCTCATTCTACTGGCCCTATAGGAAACAGAGAAGAGTGCAAGAATGCCCGTTTCTCAAAAGCAGAGTGTTTTACTTGCATGGCACACTAGGGTTCAATTAAACTTCGAAACGGAGTTGAATCACATTCCCTTTCATGTTCTAGCAGCAAGGGTTCATTCAGGCTAAGAACAGCACTCTTGTTCTATTCTGGACATACACAGTGCAAACAGCATTCGCGACTATTCCCAGCCAGTACAGTGTATTGGACTGAAGAGAAGCTCCTGTTTTACTCAGTTTCCAATACTGAGTTGAACTAGATATGCCCCGTTTGTGTAGGAAGCACAGTTCATTTGTTGTGAGCTACCTCACTCTACTGGCCCTGTAGGAAACACAGCAGAGTGCAAGAATGCCCGTTTCTCAAAAGCAGAGTGTTTTCCTTGCATGGCACACTAGGGTTAAATTAAACTTCTTAAACGGAGTTGAATCACGTTCAGTTTCAAGTGTTAGCAGCAAGGGTTCATTCAGGCTAAGAACAGCACTCTTGTGCTATTCTGGACATACACAGTGCAAACAGTATTCGCGACTATTCCCAGCCAGTGCAGTGTATTGGACTGAAGAGAAGCTCCTGTTTTACTCAGTTTCCAATACTGAGTTGAACTAGATATGCCCCGTTTGTGTAGGAAGCACAGTTCTTTTGTTCTGAGCTAGCTCACTGTACTGTCCATACAGGAAACACAGAAGAGTGCAAGAATGCCCGTTTCTCAAAAGCAGAGTGTTTTTCTTGCATGGCACACTATGGTTCAATTAAACTTCCTAAACAGAGTTGAATCACGTTCCCTTTCAAGTTCTAGCAGCAAGGGTTCATTCAGGCTAAGAACAGCACTCTTGTGCTATTCTGGCTATACACAGTGCTAAAAGAATTCGCGTCTGTTCAAAGGAAGTACAGTGTATTGGACTGAAGAGAAGCTCCTGTTTTACTCAGTTTCCAATACTGAGTTGAACTAGATATGCCCCGTTTGTGTAGGAAACACAGTTCTTTTGTTCTGATCTAGCTAACTGTACTGGCCCTATAGGAAACACAGTAGAGTGCAAGAATGCCCGTTTCTCAAAAGCAGAGTGTTTTTCTTGCATGGCACACTAGGGTTCAATTAAACTTCCTAAACGGAGGTGATTCTCGTTCAGTTTCAAGTTCTAGCAGCAAGGGTTCATTCAGGCTAAGAACAGCACTCTTGTGCTATTCTGGCCATACACAGTGCTAAAAGCATTCGCGTCTGTTCAAAGGAAGTACAGTGTATTGGACTGAAGAGAAGCTCCTGTTTTACTCAGTTTCCAATACTGAGTTTAAGTAGATATGCCCCGTTTGTGTAGGAAGCACAGTTCATTTGTTCTGAGCTACCTCACTCTACTGGCCCTATAGGAAACACAGCAGAGTGCAAGAATGCCCGTTTCTCAAAAGCAGAGTGTTTTCCTTGCATGGCACACTAGGGTTCAATTAAACTTCTTAAACGGAGTTGAATCACGTTCAGTTTCAAGTTCTAGCAGCAAGGGTTCATTCAGGCTAAGAACAGCACTCTTGTGCTATTCTGGCTATACACAGTGCAAACAGCATTCGCGACTGTTCCCAGCAAGTACAGTGTATTGGACTGAAGAGAAGCTACTGTTTTACTCAGTTTCCAATACTGAGTTGAACTAGATATGCCCCGTTTGTGTAGGAAGCACAGTTCATTTGTTCTGAGCTAGCTCACTGTACTGGCCCTATAGGAAACACAGTAGAGCGCAAGAATGCCCGTTTCTCAAAAGCAGAGTGTTTTTCTTGCATGGCACACTAGGGTTCAATTAAACTTCCTAAACGGAGTTGAATCACATCAGTTTCAAATTCTAGCAGCAAGGGTTCATTCAGGCTAAGAACAGCACTCTTGTGCTATTCTGGCCATACACAGTGCAAATAGCATTCGCGTCTGTTCCCAGCCAGTACAGTATATTGGACTAAAGAGAAGCTCCCGTTATACTCAGTTTCCAATACTGAGTTGAACTAGATATGCCCCGTTTGTGTAGGAAGCACAGTTCTTTTTTTCTGAGCTAGCTCACTGTACTGGCCCTATAGGAAACACAGTAGAGTGCAAGAATGCTCGTTTCTCAAAAGGAGAGTGTTTTTCTTGCATGGCACACTATGGTTCAATTAAACTTCCTAAACGGAGTTGAATCACGTTCCCTTTCAAGTTCTAGCAGCAAGGGTTCATTCAGGCTAAGAACAGCACTCTTGTGCTATTCTGGACATACACAGTGCAAATAGCATTCGCGTCTGCTCCCAGCAAGTACAGTGTATTGGACTGAAGAGAAGCTCCTGTTTTACTCAGTTTCCAATACTGAGTTGAACTAGATATGCCCCGTTTGTTTAGGAAACACAGTTCTTTTGTTCTGAGCTACCTCACTGTACTGGCCCTATAGGAAACACAGTAGAGTGCAAGAATGCCCGTTTCCCAAAAGCAGAGTGTTTTTCTTGCATGGCACACTAGGGTTCAATTAAACTTCCTAAACGGAGGTGAATCTCGTTCAGTTTCAAGTTCTAGCAGCAAGGGTTCATTCAGGCTAAGAACAGCACTCTTGTGCTATTCTGGCTATACACAGTGCTAAAAGAATTCGCGTCTGTTCAAAGGAAGTACAGTGTATTGGACTGAAGAGAAGCTCCTGTTTTACTCAGTATCCAATACTGAGTTGAACTAGATATGCCCCGTTTGTGTAGGAAGCACAGTTCATTTGTTGTGAGCTACCTCACTCTAATGGCCCTCTAGGAAACACAGCAGAGTGCAAGAATGCCCGTTTCTCTAAAGCAGAGTGTTTTTTCTTGCATGGCACACTAGGGTTAAATTAAACATCTTAAACGGAGTTGAATCACGTTCAGTTTCAAGTGTTAGCAGCAAGGGTTCATTCAGTCTAAGAACAGCACTCTTGTGCTATTCTGGACATACACAGTGCAAACAGCATTCGCGACTATTCCCAGCCAGTACAGTGTACTGGACTGAAGAGAAGCTCCTGTTTTACTCAGTTTCCAATACTGAGTTGAACTAGATATGCCCCGTTTGTGTAGGAAGCACAGTTCTTTTGTTCGGAGCTAGCTCACTGTACAGGCCCTATAGGAAACACAGTAGAGTGCAAGAATGCCCGTTTCCAAAAGCAGAGTGTTTTTCATGCATGGCACACTAGGGTTCAATTAAACTTCCTAAACCGAGTTGAATCACGTTCAGTTTCAAGTTCTAGCAGCAAGGATTCATTCAGGCTAAGAACAGCACTCTTGTGCTTTTCTGGCCATACACAGTGCAAATAGCATTCGGGTCTGTTCCCAGCCAGTACAGTGTATTGAACTGAATAGAAGCTCCTGTTTTACTCAGTTTCCAATACTAGGTTGAACTAGATATGCCCCGTTTGTGTAGGAAGCACAGTTCTTTTGTTCTGAGCTAGCTCACTGTACTGTCCATACAGGAAACACAGAAGAGTGCAAGAATGCCCGTTTCTCAAAAGCAGAGTGTTTTTCTTGCATGGCACACTATGGTTCAATTAAACTTCCTAAACAGAGTTGAATCACGTTCCCTTTCAAGTTCTAGCAGCAAGGGTTCATTCAGGCTAAGAACAGCACTCTTGTGCTTCTCTGGACATACACAGTGCAAATAGCATTCGCGTCTGCTCCCAGCAAGTACAGTGTATTGGACTGAAGAGAACCTCCTGTTTTACTCAGTTTCCAATACTGAGTTGAACTAGATATGCCCCGTTTGTGTAGGAAACACAGTTCTTTTGTTCTGATCTAGCTAACTGTACTGGCCCTATAGGAAACACAGTAGAGTGCAAGAATGCCCGTTTCTCAAAAGCAGAGTGTTTTTCTTGCATGGCACACTAGGGTTCAATTAAACTTCCTAAACGGAGGTGAATCTCGTTCAGTGTCAAGTTCTAGCAGCAAGGGTTCATTCAGGCTAAGAACAGCACTCTTGTGCTATTCTGGCCATACACAGTGCTAAAAGCATTCACGTCTGTTCAAAGGAAGTACAGTGTATTGGACTGAAGAGAAGCTCCTGTTTTACTCAGTTTCCAATACTGAGTTGAACTAGATATGCCCCGTTTGTGTAGGAAGCACAGTTCATTTGTTCTGAGCTACCTCACTCTACTGGCCCTATAGGAAACACAGCAGAGTGCAAGAATGCCCGTTTCTCAAAAGCAGAGTGTTTTCCTTGCATGGCACACTAGGGTTCAATTAAACTTCGAAACGGAGTTGAATCACATTCCCTTTCATGTTCTAGCAGCAAGGGTTCATTCAGGCTAAGAACAGTACTCTTGTTCTATTCTGGACATACACAGTGCAAACAGCATTCACGACTATTCCCAGCCAGTACAGTGTATTGGACTGAAGAGAAGCTCCTGTTTTACTCAGTTTCCAATACTGAGTTGAACTAGATATGCCCCGTTTGTGTAGGAAGCACAGTTCATTTGTTGTGAGCTACCTCACTCTACTGGCCCTGTAGGAAACACAGCAGAGTGCAAGAATACCCGTTTCTCAAAAGCAGAGTGTTTTCCTTGCATGGCACACTAGGGTTAAATTAAACTTCTTAAACGGAGTTGAATCACGTTCAGTTTCAAGTGTTAGCAGCAAGGGTTCATTCAGGCTAAGAACAGCACTCTTGTGCTTTTCTGGACATACACAGTGCAAACAGTATTCGCGACTATTCCCAGCCAGTACAGTGTATTGGACTGAAGAGAAGCTCCTGTTTTACTCAGTTTCCAATACTGAGTTGAACTAGATATGCCCCGTTTGTGTAGGAAGCACAGTTCTTTTGTTCGGAGCTAGCTCACAGTACAGGCCCTATAGGAAACACAGTAGAGTGCAAGAATGCCTGTTTCCAAAAGTAGAGTGTTTTTCTTGCATGGCACACTAGGGTTCAATTAAACTTCCTAAACCGAGTTGAATCACGTTCGGTTTCAAGTTCTAGCAGCAAGGGTTCATTCAGGCTAAGAACAGCACTCTTGTGCTATTCTGGCCATACACAGTGCAAATAGCATTCGCGTCTGTTCCCAGCCAGTACAGTGTATTGAACTGAATAAAAGCTCCTGTTTTACTCAGTTTCCAATACTAGGTTGAACTAGATATGCCCCGTTTGTGTAGGAAGCACAGTTCTTTTGTTCTGAGCTAGCTCACTGTACTGTCCATACAGGAAACACAGTAGAGTGCAAGAATGCCCGTTTCTCAAAAGCAGAGTGTTTTTCTTGCATGGCACACTGCGGTTCAATTAAACTTGCTAAACGGAGTTGAATCACGTTCCCTTTCAAGTTCTAGCAGCAAGGATTCATTCAGGCTAAGAACAGCACTCTTGTGCTATTCTGGCCATACACAGTGCAAATAGCATTCGCGTCTGCTCCCAGCAAGTACAGTGTATTGGACTGAAGAGAACCTCCTGTTTTACTCAGTTTCCAATACTGAGTTGAACTAGATATGCCCTGTTTGTGTAGGAAGCACAGCTCTTTTGTTCTGAGCTAGCTCACTGTACTGGCCCTATAGGAAACAGAGAAGAGTGCAAGAATGCCCGTTTCTCAAAAGCAGAGTGTTTTCCTTGCATGGCACACTAGAGTTCAATTAACCTTCCTAAACGGAGTTGAATCACGTTCACTTTCAAGTTCTAGCAGCAAGGGTTCATTCAGGCTAAGAACAGCACACTTGTGCTTTTCTGGCCATACACAGTGCAAATAGCATTCGCGTCTGTTCCCAGCCAGTACAGTGTATTGGACTGAAGAGAAGCTCCTGTTTTACTCAGTTTCCAATAATGAGTTGAACTAGATATGCCCCGATTGTGTAGGAAACACAGTTCTTTTGTTCTGAACTAGCTCACTGTACTGGCCCTATAGGAAACACAGTAGAGTGCAAGAATGCCCGTTTCTCAAAAGCAGAGTGTTTTTCTTGCTAGGCACACTAGGTTTCAATTAAACTTCCTAAACGGAGTTGAATCACGTTCAGTTTCAAGGTCTATCAGCAACGGTTCATTCAGGCTAAGAACAGCACTCTTGTGCTTTTCTGGCCATACACAGTGCAAATAGCATTCGCGTCTGTTCCCAGCCAGAACAGTGTATTGAACCGAAAAAAAGCTCCTGTTTTACTCAGTTTCCAATACTAGGTTGAACTAGATATGCCCCGTTTGTGTAGGAAGCACAGTTCTTTTGTTCTGAGCTAGCTCACTGTACTGTCCATACAGGAAACACAGTAGAGTGCAAGAATGCCCGTTTCTCAAAAGCAGAGTGTTTTTCTTGCATGGCACACTGCGGTTCAATTAAACTTCCTAAACGGAGTTGAATCACGTTCCCTTTCAAGTTCTAGCAGCAAGGGTTCATTCAGGCTAAGAACAGCACTCTTGTGCTATTCTGGCCATACACAGTGCAAATAGCATTCGCGTCTGCTCCCAGCAAGTACAGTGTATTGGACTGAAGAGAACCTCCTGTTTTACTCAGTTTCCAATACTGAGTTGAACTAGATATGCCCCGTTTGTGTAGGAAACACAGTTCTTTTGTTCTGAGCTAGCTAACTGTACTGGCCCTATAGGAAACACAGTAGAGTGCAAGAATGCCCGTTTCTCAAAAGCAGACTGTTTTTCTTGCATGGCACACTAGGGTTCAATTAAACTTCCTAAACGGAGGTGAATCTCGTTCAGTTTCAAGTTCTAGCAGCAAGGGTTCATTCAGGCTAAGAACAGCACTCTTGTGCTATTCTGGCCATACACAGTGCTAAAAGCATTCGCGTCTGTTCAAAGGAAGTACAGTGTATTGGACTGAATAGAAGCTCCTGTTTTACTCAGTTTCCAATACTGAGTTGAACTAGATATGCCCCGTTTGTGTAGGAAACACAGTTCTTTTGTTCTGAGCTAGCTAACTGTACTGGCCCTATAGGAAACACAGTAGAGTGCAAGAATGCCCGTTTCTCAAAAGCAGAGTGTTTTCCTTGCATGGCACACTAGAGTTCAATTAACCTTCCTAAACGGAGTTGAATCACGTTCACTTTCAAGTTCTAGCAGCAAGGGTTCATTCAGTCTAAGAACAGCACTCTTGTGCTATTCTGGCCATACACAGTGCAAATAGCATTCGCGTCTGTTCCCAGCCAGTACAGTGTATTGGACTGAAGAGAAGCTCCTGTTTTACTCAGTTTCCAATAATGAGTTGAACTAGATATGCCCCGATTGTGTAGGAAACACAGTTCTTTTGTTCTGAACTAGCTCACTGTACTGGCCCTATAGGAAACACAGTAGAGTGCAAGAATGCCCGTTTCTCAAAAGCAGAGTGTTTTTCTTGCATGGCACACTAGGTTTCAATTAAACTTCCTAAACGGAGTTGAATCACTATCAGTTTCAAGGTCTATCAGCAACGGTTCATTCAGGCTGAGAACAGCACTCTTGTGCTACCCTGGCCATACACAGTACAAATAGCATTCGCGTCTGTTCCCAGACAGTACAGTGTATTGGACTGAAGAGAAGCTCCTGTTTTACTCAGTTTCCAATACTGAGTTGAACTAGATATGCCTCATTTGTGTAGGAAGCACAGTTCATTTGATCTGAGCTAGCTCACTGTACTGGCCCACTAGGAAACACAGTAGAGTGCAAGAATGCCCGGTTCCAAAAGCAGAGTGTTTTTCTTGAATGGCACACTAGGGTTCAATTAAACTTCCTAAAAGGAGTTGAATCACGTTCAGTTTCAAGTTCTAGCAGCAAGGGTTCATTCAGGCTAAGAACAGCACTCTTGTGCTTTTCTGGCCATACACAGTGCAAATAGCATTCGCGTCTGTTCCCAGCCAGTACAGTGTATTGAACTGAATAGAAGCTCCTGTTTTACTCAGTTTCCAATACTAGGTTGAACTAGATATGCCCCGTTTGTGTAGGAAGCACAGTTCTTTTGTTCTGAGCTAGCTCACTGTACTGTCCCTACAGGAAACACAGTAGAGTGCAAGAATGCCCGTTTCTCAAAAACAGAGTGTTTTTCTTGCATGGCACACTATGGTTCAATTAAACTTCCTAAACGGAGTTGAATCACGTTCAGTTTCAAGTTCTAGCAGCAAGGGTTCATTCAGCCTAAGAACAGCACTCTTGTGCTATTCTGGCCATACACAGTGCAAATAGCATTCGCGTCTGCTCCCAGCAAGTACAGTGTATTGGACTGAAGAGAACATCCTGTTTTACTCAGTTTCCAATACTGAGTTGAACTAGATATGCCCCGTTTGTGGAGGAAGCACAGTTCTTTTGTTCTGAGCTAGCTCACTGTACAGGCCCTATAGGAAACACAGTAGAGTGTAAGAATGCTCGTTTCCAAAAGCAGAGTGTTTTTCTTGCATGGCACACTAGGGTTCAATTAAACTTCCTAAACGGAGTTGAATCACGTTCAGTTTCAAGTTCTAGCAGCAAGGGTTCATTCAGGCTAAGAACAGCACTCTTGTGCTATTCTGGACATACACAGTGCAAATAGCATTCGCGTCTGCTCCCAGCCAGTACAGTGTATTGGACTGAAGAGAAGCTCCTGTTTTACTCAGTTTCCAATACTGAGTTGAACTAGATATGCCCCGTTTGTTTAGGAAACACAGTTCTTTTGTTCTGAGCTAGCTCACTGTACTGGCCCTATAGGAAACACAGTAGAGTGCAAGAATGCCCGTTTCTCAAAAGCAGAGTGTTTTTCTTACATGGCACACTAGGGTTCAATTAAACTTCCTAAATGGAATTGAATCACGTTCAGTTTCAACTTCTAGCAGCAAGGGTTCATTCAGGCTAAGAACAGCACTCTTGTGCTATTCTGGCTATACACAGTGCTAAAAGAATTCGCGTCTGTTCAAAGGAAGTACAGTGTATTGGACTGAAGAGAAGCTCCTGTTTTACTCAGTTTCCAATACTGAGTTGAACTAGATATGCCCCGTTTGTGTAGGAAGCACAGTTCATTTGTTGTGAGCTACCTCACTCTACTGGCCCTCTAGGAAACACAGCAGAGTGCAAGAATGCCCGTTTCTCAAAAGCAGAGTGTTTTCCTTGCATGGCACACTAGGGTTAAATTAAACATCCTAAACGGAGTTGAATCACGTTCAGTTTCAAGTGTTAGCAGCAAGGGTTCATTCAGGCTAAGAACAGCACTCTTGAGCTATTCTGGACATACACAGTGCAAACAGTATTTGCGACTATTCCCAGCCAGTACAGTGTATTGGACTGTAGAGAAGCTCCTGTTTTACTCAGTTTCCAATACTGAGTTGAACTAGATATGCCCCGTTTGTGTAGGAAGCACAGTTCTTTTGTTCGGAGCTAGCTCACAGTACAGGCCCTATAGGAAACACAGTAGAGTGCAAGAATGCCTGTTTCCAAAAGTAGAGTGTTTTTCTTGCATGGCACACTAGGGTTCAATTAAACTTCCTAAACCGAGTTGAATCACGTTCGGTTTCAAGTTCTAGCAGCAAGGGTTCATTCAGGCTAAGAACAGCACTCTTGTGCTTTTCTGGCCATACACAGTGCAAATAGCATTCGCGTCTGTTCCCAGCCAGTACAGTGTATTGAACTGAATAAAAGCTCCTGTTTTACTCAGTTTCCAATACTAGGTTGAACTAGATATGCCCTGTTTGTGTAGGAAGCACAGTTCTTTTGTTCTGAGCTAGCTCACTGTACTGTCCATACAGGAAACACAGTAGAGTGCAAGAATGCCCGTTTCTCAAAAGCAGAGTGTTTTTCTTGCATGGCACACGGCGGTTCAATTAAACTTCCTAAACGGAGTTGAATCACGTTCCCTTTCAAGTTCTAGCAGCAAGGGTTCATTCAGGCTAAGAACAGTACTCTTGTGCTATTCTGGCCATACACAGTGCAAATAGCATTCGCGTCTGCTCCCAGCAAGTACAGTGTATTGGACTGAAGAGAACCTCCTGTTTTAATCAGTTTCCAATACTGAGTTGAACTAGATATGCCCCGTTTGTGTAGGAAACACAGTTCTTTTGTTCTGAGCTAGCTAACTGTACTGGCCCTATAGGAAACACAGTAGAGTGCAAGAATGCCCGTTTCTCAAAAGCAGAGTGTTTTTCTTGCATGGCACACTAGGGTTCAATTAAACTTCCTAAAAGGAGGTGAATCTCGTTCAGTTTCAAGTTCTAGCAGCAAGGGTTCATTCAGGCTAAGAACAGCACTCTTGTGCTATTCTGGCCATACACAGTACTAAAAGCATTCGCGTCTGTTCAAAGGAAGTACAGTGTATTGGACTGAATAGAAGCTCCTGTTTTACTCAGTTTCCAATACTGAGTTGAACTAGATATGCCCCGTTTGTGTAGGAAGCACAGCTCTTTTGTTCTGAGCTAGCTCACTGTACTGGCCCTATAGGAATCAGAGAAGAGTGCAAGAATGCCCGTTTCTCAAAAGCAGAGTGTTTATCTTGCATGGCACACTAGGGTTCAATTAACCTTCCTAAAAGGAGTTGAATCACGTTCAGTTTCAAGTTCTAGCAGCAAGGGTTCATTCAGGCTAAGAACAGCACTCTTGTGCTATTCTGGCCATACACAGTGCAAATAGCATTCGCGTCTGTTCCCAGCCAGTACAGTGTATTGGACTGAAGAGAAGCTCCTGTTTTACTCAGTTTCCAATACTGAGTTGAACTAGATATGCCCCGATTGTGTAGGAAACACAGTTCTTTTGTTCTGAACTAGCTCACTGTACTGGCCCTATAGGAAACACAGTAGAGTGCAAGAATGCCCGTTTCTCAAAAGCAGAGTGTTTTTCTTGCATGGCACACTAGGTTTCAATTAAACTTCCTAAACGGAGTTGAATCACGTTCAGTTTCAAGGTCTATCAGCAACGGTTCATTCAGGCTGAGAACAGCCCTCTTGTGCTATTCTGGCCATACACAGTACAAATAGCATTCGCGTCTGTTCCCAGCCAGTACAGTGTATTGGACTGAAGAGAAGCTCCTGTTTTACTCAGTTTCCAATACTGAGTTGAACTAGATATGCCCCATTTGTGTAGGAAGCACAGTTCATTTGTTCTGAGCTAGCTCACTGTACTGGCCCACTAGGAAACACAGTAGAGTGCAAGAATGCCCGTTTCCAAAAGCAGAGTGTTTTTCTTGAATGGCACACTAGGGTTCAATTAAACTTCCTAAACGGAGTTGAATCACGTTCAGTTTCAAGTTCTAGCAGCAAGGGTTCATTCAGGCTAAGAACAGCACTCTTGTGCTTTTCTGGCCATACACAGTGCAAATAGCATTCGCGTCTGTTCCCAGCCAGTACAGTGTATTGAACTGAATAGAAGCTCCTGTTTTACTCAGTTTCCAATACTAGGTTGAACTAGATATGCCCCGTTTGTGTAGGAAGCACAGTTCTTTTGTTCTGAGCTAGCTCACTGTACTGTCCCTACAGGAAACACAGTAGAGTGCAAGAATGCCCGTTTCTCAAAAACAGAGTGTTTTTCTTGCATGGCACACTGTGGTTCAATTAAACTTCCTAAACGGAGTTGAATCACGTTCCCTTTCAAGGTCTAGCAGCAAGGGTTCATTCAGCCTAAGAACAGCACTCTTGTGCTATTCTGGCCATACACAGTGCAAATAGCATTCGCGTGTGCTCCCAGCAAGTACAGTGTATTGGACTGAAGAGAACCTCCTGTTTTACTCAGTTTCCAATACTGAGTTGAACTAGATATGCCCCGTTTGTGTAGGAAACACAGTTCTTTTGTTCTGAGCTAGCTAACTGTACTGGCACTATAGGAAACACAGTAGAGTGCCCATTTCTCAAAAGCAGAGTGTTTTTCTTGCATGGCACACTATGGTTCAATTAACCTTCCTAAACGGAGGTGAATCTTGTTCAGTTTCAAGTTCTAGAAGCAAGGGTTCATTCAGGCTAAGAACAGCACTCTTGTGCTATTCTGGCCATACACAGTGCTAAAAGCATTCGCGTCTGTTCAAAGGATGTACAGTGTATTGGACTGAAGAGAAGCTCCTGTTTTACTCAGTTTCCAATACTGAGTTGAACTAGATATGCCCCGTTTGTGTAGGAAGCACAGTTCATTTGTTCTGAGCTACCTCACTCTACTGGCCCTATAGGAAACTCAGCAGAGTGCAAGAATGCCCGTTTCTCAAAAGCAGAGTGTTTTCCTTGCATGGCACACTAGGGTTCAATTAAACTTCGAAACGGAGTTGAATCATGTTCTCTTTCATGTTCTAGCAGCAAGGGTTCATTCAGGCTAAGAACAGCACTCTTGTGCTATTCTGGACATACACAGTGCAAACAGCATTCGCGACTATTCCCAGCCAGTACAGTGTATTGGACTGAAGAGAAGCTCCTGTTTTACTCAGTTTCCAATACTGAGTTGAACTAGATATGCCCCGTTTGTGGAGGAAGCACAGTTCTTTTGTTCTGAGCTAGCTCACTGTACAGGCCCTAGAGGAAACACAGTAGAGTGCAAGAATGCCCGTTTCCAAAAGCAGAGTGTTTTTCTTGCATGGCACACTAGGGTTCAATTAAACTTCCTAAACCGAGTTGAATCACGTTCAGTTTCAAGTTCTAGCAGCAAGGGTTCATTCAGGCTAAGAACAGCACTCTTGTGCTTTTCTGGCCATACACAGTGCAAATAGCATTCGCGTCTGTTCCCAGCCAGTACAGTGTATTGGACTGAAGAGAACCTCCTGTTTTACTCAGTTTCCAATACTGAGTTGAACTAGATATGCCCCGTTTGTGTAGGAAACACAGTTCTTTTGTTCTGAGCTAGCTAACTGTACTGGCCCTATAGGAAACACAGTAGAGTGCAAGAATGCCCGTTTCTCAAAAGCAGAGTGTTTTTCTTGCATGGCACACTAGGGTTCAATTAAACTTCCTAAACGGAGGTGAATCTCGTTCAGTTTCAAGTTCTAGCAGCAAGGGTTCATTCAGGCTAAGAACAGCACTCTTGTGCTATTCTGGCCATACACAGTGCTAAAAGCATTCGCGTCTGTTCAAAGGAAGTACAGTGTATTGGACTGAATAGAAGCTCCTGTTTTACTCAGTTTCCAATACTGAGTTGAACTAGATATGCCCCGTTTGTGTAGGAAGCACAGCTCTTTTATTCTGAGCTAGCTCACTGTACTGGCCCTATAGGAAACAGAGAAGAGTGCAAGAATGCCCGTTTCTCAAAAGCAGAGTGTTTTCCTTGCATGGCACACTAGGGTTCAATTAACCTTCCTAAACGGAGTTGAATCACGTTCAGTTTCAAGTTCTAGCAGCAAGGGTTCATTCAGGCTAAGAACAGCACTCTTGTGCTATTCTGGCCATACACAGTGCAAATAGCATTCGCGTCTGTTCCCAGCCAGTACAGTGTATTGGACTGAAGAGAAGCTCCTGTTTTACTCAGATTCCAATACTGAGTTGAACTAGATATGCCCCGATTGTGTAGTAAACACAGTTCTTTTGTTCTGAACTAGCTCACTGTACTGGCCCTATAGGAAATACAATAGAGTGCAAGAATGCCCGTTTCTCAAAAGCAGAGTGTTTTTCTTGCATGGCACACTAGGTTTCAATTAAACTTCCTAAACGGAGTTGAATCACGTTCAGTTTCAAGGTCTATCAGCAACGGTTCATTCAGGCTGAGAACAGCACTCTTGTGCTACCCTGGCCATACACAGTAGAAATAGCATTCGCGTCTGTTCACAGCCAGTACAGTGTATTGGACTGAAGAGAAGCTCCTGTTTTACTCAGTTTCCAATACTGAGTTGAACTAGATATGCCCCATTTGTGTAGGAAGCACAGTTCATTTGATCTGAGCTAGCTCACTGTACTGGCCCACTAGGAAACACAGTAGAGTGCAAGAATGCCCGTTTCCAAAAGCAGAGTGTTTTTCTTGCATGGCACACTAGGGTTCAATTAAACTTCCTAAACCGAGTTGAATCACGTTCAGGTTCAAGTTCTAGCAGCAAGGGTTCATTCAGGCTAAGAACAGCACTCTTGTGCTTTTCTGGCCATACACAGTGCAAATAGCATTCGCGTCTGTTCCCAGCCAGTACAGTGTATTGAACTGAATAGAAGCTCCTGTTTTACTCAGTTTCCAATACTAGGTTGAACTAGATATGCCCCGTTTGTGTAGGAAGCACAGTTCTTTTGTTCTGAGCTAGCTCACTGTACTGTCCCTACAGGAAACACAGTAGAGTGCAAGAATGCCCGTTTCTCAAAAACAGAGTGTTTTTCTTGCATGGCACACTATGGTTCAATTAAACTTCCTAAACGGAGTTGAATCACGTTCCCTTTCAAGTTCTAGCAGCAAGGGTTCATTCAGCCTAAGAACAGCACTCTTGTGCTATTCTGGCCATACACAGTGCAAATAGCATTCGCGTCTGCTCCCAGCAAGTACAGTGTATTGGACTGAAGAGAACCTCCTGTTTTACTCAGTTTCCAATACTGAGTTGAACTAGATATGCCCCGTTTGTGTAGGAAACACAGTTCTTTTGTTCTGAGCTAGCTAACTGTACTGGCACTATAGGAAACACAGTAGAGTGCCCGTTTCTCAAAAGCAGAGTGTTTTTCTTGCATGGCACACTATGGTTCAATTAAACTTCCTAAACGGAGATGAATCTCGTTCAGTTTCAAGTTCTAGAAGCAAGGGTTCATTCAGGCTAAGAACAGCACTCTTGTGCTATTCTGGCCATACACAGTGCTAAAAGCATTCGCGTCTGTTCAAAGGAAGTACAGTGTATTGGACTGAAGAGAAGCTCCTGTTTTACTCAGTTTCCAATACTGAGTTGAACTAGATATGCCCCGTTTGTGTAGGATGCACAGTTCATTTGTTCTGAGCTACCTCACTCTACTGGCCCTATAGGAAACACAGCAGAGTGCAAGAATGCCCGTTTCTCAAAAGCAGAGTGTTTTCCTTGCATGGCACACTAGGGTTCAATTAAACTTCGAAACGGAGTTGAATCATGTTCTCTTTCATGTTCTAGCAGCAAGGGTTCATACAGGCTAAGAACAGCACTCTTGTGCTATTCTGGACATACACAGTGCAAACAGCATTCGCGACTATTCCCAGCCAGTACAGTGTATTGGACTGAAGAGAACCTCCTGTTTTACTCAGTTTCCAATAATGAGTTGAACTAGATATGCCCCGTTTGTGGAGGAAGCACAGTTCTTTTGTTCTGAGCTACCTCACTCTACTGGCCCTGTAGGAAGCACAGTAGAGTGCAAGAATGCCCGTTTCTCACAAGCAGAGTATTTTTCTTGCATGTCACACTAGGGTTCATTTAAACTTCCTAAACGGAGTTGAATCACGTTCAGTTTCAAGTTCTAGCAGCAAGGGTTCATTCAGGCTAAGAACAGCACTCTTGTGCTATTCTGGTCATACACAGTGCAAATAGCTTTCGCGTCTGTTCCCAGCCAGTACAGTGTATTGGACCCAGGAGAAGCGCCTGTTTTACTCAGTTTCCAATACTGAGTTGAACTAGATATGCCCCGTTTGTGTAGGAAGCACAGTTCTTTTGTTCGGAGCTAGCTCACTGTACTGGCCCTATAGGAAACACAGAGGAGTGCAAGAATGCCCGTTTCTCAAAAGCAGAGTGTTTTCCTTGCATGGCACACTAGGGTTCAATTAAACTTCCTAAACGGAGTGGAATCACGTTCAGTTTCAAGTTCTAGCAGCAAGGGTTCATTCAGGCTAAGAACAGCACTCTTGTGCTTTTTTGGCCATACACAGTGCAAATAGCATGCGCGTCTGCTCCCAGCAAGTACAGTGTATTGGACTGAAGAGAAGCTCCTGTTTTACTCAGTTCCAATACTGAGTTGAACTAGATATGCCCCGTTTGTGTAGGAAGCACAGTTCTTTTGTTCTGAGCTAGCTCACTGTACTGGCCCTATAGGAAACACAGTAGCGTTCAAGAATGCCCGTTTCTCAAAAGCAGAGTGTTTTTCTTGCATGGCACACTAGGGTTCAATTAAACTTCCTAAACGGAGTTGAATCACGTTCAGTTTCAAGTTCTAGCAGCAAGGGTTCATTCAGGCTAAGAACAGCACTATTGTGCTATTCTGGCCATACACAGTGCTAAAAGCATTCGCGTCTGTTCAAAGGAAGTCCAGTGTATTGGACTGAAGAGAAGCTCCTGATTTACTCAGTTTCCAATACAGAGTTGAACTAGATACGCCACGTGTGTTTAGGAAGCACTGTTCTTTTGTTCTGAGCTACCTCACTCTACTGGCCCTATAGGAAACACAGCAGAGTACAAGAATGCCCGTTTCTCAAAAGCAGAGTGTTTTCCTTGCATGGCACACTAGGGTTCAATTAAACTTCCTAAACGGAGTTGAATCACGTTCAGTTTCAAGTTCCAGCAGCAAGGGTTCATTCAGGCTAAGAACAGCACTCTTGTGCTTTTCTGGCCATACACAGTGCAAATAGCATTCGCGTCTGTTCCCAGCCAGTACAGTGTATTGCACTGAAGAGAAGCTCCTGTTTTACTCAGTTTCCAATACTGAGTTGAACTAGATATGCCCCGTTTGTGTAGGAAGCACAGTTCTTTTGTTCTGAGCAAGCTCACTGTAGTGTCCCTACAGGAAACACAGTAGAGTGCAAGAATGCCCGTTTCTCAAAAGCAGAGTGTTTTTCTTGAATGGCACACAATGGTTCAATTCAACTTCCTAAACGGAGTTGAATCACGTTCCGTTCAAGTTCTAGCAGCAAGGGTTCATTCAGGCTAAGAACAGCACTCTTGTGCTATTCTGGCCATACACAGTGCAAATAGCATTCGCGTCTGCTCCCAGCAAGTACAGTGTATTCGACTGAAGAGAAGCTCCTCTTTTACTCAGTGTCCAATATTGAGTAGAATTAGATATGCCCCGTTTGTGTAGGAAGCACAGTTCTTTTGTTCTGAGCTAGCGCACTATACTGGCCCTATAGGAAACACAGTATCGTGCAAGAATGCCCGTTTCTCAAAGGCAGAGTGTTTTTCTTTCATGGCACACTAGGGTTCAATTAAACTTGCTAAACGGAGTTGAATCACGTCAGTTTCAAATTCTAGCAGCAAGGGTTCATTCAGGCAAAGAACAGCACTCTTGTCCTATTCTGGCCATACACAGTCAAATAGCTTTCGCGTCTGTTCCCAGCCAGTACAGTGTAGTGGACTGAAGAGAAGCTCCTGTTTTACTCAGTTTCCAATACCAAGTTGAACTAGATATGCCCCATTTGTGTAGGAAGCACAGTTCTTTTGTTCTGAGCTACCCCACTCTACTGGCCCTATAGGAAACAGAGAAGAGTGCAAGAATGCCCGTTTCCCAAAAGCAGAGTGTTTTCCTTGCATGGCACACTAGGGTTCAATTAACCTTCCTAAACGGAGTTGAATCACGTTAAGTTTCAAGTTCTAGCACCAAGGGTTCATTCAGTCTAAGAACAGCACTCTTCTGCTATTCTGGCCATAAACAGTGCAAATAGCATTCGCGTCTGTTCCCAGCCAGTACAGTGTATTGGACTGAAGAGAAGCTCCTGTTTTACTCAGTTTCCAATACTGAGTTGAACTAGATATGCCCCGTTTGTGTAGGAAGCACAGTTCTTTTGTTCTGAGCTAGCTCACTGTACTGGCCCTACAGGAAACACAGTAGAGTGCAAGAATGCCCGTTTCTCAAAAGCAGAGTGTTTTTCTTGCATGGCACACGGCGGTTCAATTAAACTTCCTAAACGGAGTTGAATCATGTTCCGTTCAAGATCTAGCAGCAAGGGTTCATTCAAGCTAAGAACAGCACTCTTGTGCTATTCTGGCCATACACAGTGCAAATAGCATTCACGTCTGCTCCCAGCAAGTACAGTGTATTGGACTGAAGAGAAGCTCCTGTTTTACTCAGTTTCCAATACTGAGTTGAACTAGATGTGCCGCGTTTGTGTAGGAAACAAATTCTTTTGTTCTGAGCTAGCTCACTGTACTGGCCCTATAGGAAACACAGTAGAGTGCAAGAATGCGCGTTTCTCAAAAGAAGAGTGTTTTTCTTGCATGGCACACTACAGTTAAATTAAACTTGCTAAACGGAGTTGAATCATGTTCCTTTTCAAGTTCTAGCAGCAAGCGTTCATTCAGGCTAAGAACAGCACTCTTGTGCTATTCTGGCCATACACTGTGCAAATAGCATTCGCGTCTTTTCGCAGCCAGTACAGTGTATTGGACAGAAGAGAAGCTACTGTTTTACTCAGTTTCCAATACTGAGATGAACTAGATATGCCCCGTTTGTGTAGGAAGCACAGTTCTTTTGTTCTGAGCTAGCTCACTGTACTGGCCCTATAGGAAACACAGTAGAGTGCAAGAATGCCCGTTTCTCAAAAGCAGAGTGTTTTCCTTGCATGGCACACTAGGGTTCAATTAAACTTCCTAAACGGAGGTGAATCTCGTTCAGTTTCAAGTTCTAGCAGCAAGGGTTCATTCAGGCTAAGAAGAGCACTCTTGTGCTATTCTGGCCATACACAGTGCTAAAAGCATTCGCGTCTGTTCAAAGGAAGTACAGTGTATTGGACTGAAGAGAAGCTCCTGTTTTACTCAGTTTCCAATACTGAGTTGAACTAGATATGCCCCGTTTGTGTAGGAAGCACAGTTCATTTGTTCTGAGCTACCTTACTCTACTGGCCCTATAGGAAACACAGCAGAGTGCAAGAATGCCCGTTTCTCAAAAGCAGAGTGTTTTCCTTGCATGGCACACTAGTGTTCAATTAAACTTCTTAAACGGAGTTGAATCACGTTCAGTTTCAAGTTCTAGCATAAAGGGTTCATTCAGGCTAAGAACAGCACTCTTGTGCTTTTCTGGCCATACACAGTGCAAATAGCATTCGCGTCTGTTCCCAGCCAGTACAGTGTATTGCACTGAATAGAAGCTCCTGTTTTACTCAGTTTCCAATACTAGGTTGAACTAGATAGGCCCCGTTTGTTAGGAAGCACAGTTCTTTTGTTCTGAGCTAGCTCACTGTACTGTCCCTACAGGAAACAGTAGAGTGCAAGAATGCCCGTTTCTCAAAAGCAGAGTGTTTTTCTTGCATGGCACACTAGGGTTCAATTAAACTTGCTAAACGGAGTTGAATCACGTCAGTTTCAAATTCTAGCAGGAAGGGTTCATTCAGGCTAAGAACAGCACTCTTGTTCTATTCTGGCCATACACAGTGCAAATAGCATTCGCGTCTGCTCCCAGCAAGTACAGTGTATTCGACTGAAGAGAAGCTCCTCTTTTACTCAGTTTCCAATACTGAGTTGAATTAGATATGCCCCGTTTGTGTAGGAAACACAGTTCTTTTGTTCTGAGCTAGCGCACTATACTGGCCCTATAGGAAACACAGTAGAGTGCAAGAATGCCCGTTTCTCAAAGGCAGAGTGTTTTTCTTTCATGGCACACTATGGTTCAATTAAACTTGCTAAACGGAGTTGAATCACGTCAGTTTCAAATTCTAGCAGCAAGGGTTCATTCAGGCAAAGAACAGCACTCTTGTCCTATTCTGGCCATACACAGTCAAATAGCATTCGCGTCTGTTCCCAGCCAGTACAGTGTATTGGACTGAAGAGAAGCTCCTGTTTTACTCAGTTTCCAATACTAAGTTGAACTAGATATGCCCCATTTGTGTAGGAAGCACAGTTCTTTTGTTCTGAGCTACCCCACTCTACTGGCCCTATAGGAAACAGAGAAGAGTGCAAGAATGCCCGTTTCCCAAAAGCAGAGTGTTTTCCTTGCATGGCACACTATGGTTCAATTAACCTTCCTAAACGGAGTTGAATCACGTTAAGTTTCAAGTTCTAGCACCAAGGGTTCATTCAGTCTAAGAACAGCACTCTTCTGCTATTCTGGCCATACACAGTGCAAATAGCATTCGCGTATGTTCCCAGCCAGTACAGTGTATTGGACTGAAGAGAAGCTCCTGTTTTACTCAGTTTCCAATACTGAGTTGAACTAGATATGCCCCGTTTGTGTAGGAAGCACATTTCTTTTGTTCTGAGCTACCTCACTCTACTGGCCCTATAGGAAACACAGTAGAGTGTAAGAATACCCGTTTCTCAAAAGCAGAGTGTTTTTCTTGCATGGCACACTAGGTTTCACTTAAACTTCCTAAACGGAGTTGAATCTCGTTCAGTTTCAAGGTCTATCAGCAAGGGTTCATTCAGGCTAAGAACAGCACTCTTGTGCTACCCTGGCCAAACACAGTGCAAATAACATTCGCGTCTGTTCCCAGCCAGTACAGTGTATTGGACTGAATAGAAGCTCCTGTTTTACTCAGTTTCCAATACTGAGTTGAACTAGATATGCCCCGTTTGTGTAGGAAGCACAGTTCTTTTGTTCTGAGCTAGCTCACTGTACTGGCCCTATAGTAAACACAGCAGAGTGCAAGAATCCCCATTTCTCAAAAGCAGAGTGTTTTTCTTGCATGTCACACTAGGGTTCAATTAAACTTCCTAAACGGAGTTGAATCACTTTCAGTTTCATGTTCTAGCAGCAAGGGTTCACTCAGGCTAAGAACTGCACTCTTGTGCTTTTCTGGCCATACACAGTACAAATAGAATTCGCGTCTGTTCCCAGCCAGTACAGTGTATTGCACTGAAGAGAAGTTCCTGTTTTACTCAGTTTCCAATACTGAGTTGAACTAGATATGCCCCGTTTGTGTAGGAAGCACAGTTCTTTTGTTCTGAGCTAGCTCACTGTACAGGCCCTATAGGAAACACAGTAGAGTCCAAGAATGCCCGTTTCCAAAAGCAGAGTGTTTTTCTTGCATGGCACACTAGGGTTCAATTAAACTTCCTAAACGGAGTTGAATCACGTTCAGTTTCAAGTTCTAGCAACAAGGGTTCATTCAGGCTAAGAACAGCACTCTTGTGTTTTTCTGGCCATACACAGTGCAAATAGCATTCGCGTCTGTTCCCAGCCAGTACAGTGTATTGGACTGAAGAGAAGCTCCTGTTTTACTCAGTTTCCAATACTTAGTTGAACTAGATATGCCCCGTTTGTGTAGGAAGCACAGTTCTTTTGTTCTGAGCTAGCGCACTGTACTGGCCCTATAGGAAACACAGCAGAGTGCAAGAATGCCCGTTTCTCAAAAGCAGAGTGTTTTCCTTGCATGGCACACTAGGGTTCAATTAAACTTCCTAAACGGAGTTGAATCACGTTCAGTTTCAAGTTCTAGCAGCAAGGGTTCATTCAGGCTAAGAACAGCACTCTTGTGCTTTTCTGGCCATACACAGTGCAAATAGCATTCTCGTCTGTTCCCAGCCAGTACAGTCTATTGCACTGAAGAGAAGCTCCTGTTTTACTCAGTTTCCAATACTGAGTTGAACTAGATATGCCCCGTTTGTGTAGGAAGCACAGTTCTTTGTTCTGAGCAAGCTCACTGTAGTGTCCCTACAGGAAACACAGTAGAGTGCAAGAATGCCCGTTTCTCAAAAGCAGAGTGTTTTTCTTGCATGGCACACAATGGTTCAATTCAACTTCCTAAACGGAGTTGAATCACGTTCCGTTCAAGTTCTAGCAGCAAGGGTTCATTCAGGCTAAGAACAGCACTCTTGTGCTATTCTGGCCATACACAGTGCAAATAGCATTCGCGTCTGCTCCCAGCAAGTACAGTGTATTCGACTGAAGAGAAGCTCCTCTTTTACTCAGTTTCCAATACTGAGTTGAATTAGATATGCCCCGTTTGTGTAGGAAGCACAGTTCTTTTGTTCTGAGCTAGCGCACTGTACTGGCCCTATAGGAAACACAGTAGAGTGCAAGAATGCCCGTTTCTCAAAGGCAGAGTGTTTTTCTTTCATGGCACACTAGGGTTCAATTAAACTTGCTAAACGGAGTTGAATCACGTCAGTTTCAAATTCTAGCAGCAAGGGTTCATTCAGGCTAAGAACAGCACTCTTGTCCTATTCTGGCCATACACAGTCAAATAGCATTCGCGTCTGTTCCCAGCCAGTACAGTGTATTGGACTGAAGAGAAGCTCCTGTTTTACTCAGTTTCCAATACTAAGTTGAACTAGATATGCCCCATTTGTGTAGGAAGCACAGTTCTTTTGTTCTGAGCTACCCCACTCTACTGGCCCTATAGGAAACAGAGAAGAGTGCAAGAATGCCCGTTTCCCAAAAGCAGAGTGTTTTCCTTGCATGGCACACTAGGGTTCAATTAACCTTCCTAAACGGAGTTGAATCACGTTCAGTTTCAAGTTCTAGCACCAAGGGTTCATTCAGTCTAAGAACAGCACTCTTCTGCTATTCTGGCCATACACAGTGCAAATAGCATTCGCGTCTGTTCCCAGCCAGTACAGTGTATTGGACTGAAGAGAAGCTCCTGTTTTACTCAGTTTCCAATACTGAGTTGAACTAGATATGCCCCGTTTGTGTAGGAAGCACAGTTCTTTTGTTCTGAGCTAGCTCACTGTACTGGCCCTATAGTAAACACAGTAGAGTGCAAGAATGCCCGTTTCTCAAAAGGAGAGTGTTTTTCTTGCATGGCAAACTAGGGTTCAATTAAACTTCCTAAACGGAGTTGAATCACGTTCAGTTTCAAGTTCTAGCAGCAAGGGTTCATTCAGGCTAAGAACAGCACTCTTGTGCTTTTCTGGCCATACAGGTGCAAATAGAATTCGCGTCTGTTCCCAGCCAGTACAGTGTATTGCACTGAAGAGAAGCTCCTGTTTTACTCAGTTTCCAATACTAGGTTGAACTAGATATGCCCTGTTTGTGTAGGAAGCACAGTTCTTTTGTTCTGAGCTAGCTCACTGTACTGGCCCTATAGGAAACACAGCAGAGTGCAAGAATGCCCGTTTCTCAAAAGCAGAGTGTTTTCCTTGCATGGCACACTAGGGTTCAATTAAACTTCCTAAACGGAGGTGAATCTCGTTCAGTTTCAAGTTCTAGCAGCAAGGGTTCATTCAGGCTAAGAACAGCACTCTTGTGCTATTCTGGCCATACACAGTGCTAAAAGCATTCGCGTCTGTTCAAAGGAAGTACAGTGTATTGGACTGAAGATAAGCTCCTGTTTTACTCAGTTTCCAATACTGAGTTGAACTAGATATGCCCCGTTTGTGTAGGAAGCACAGTTCATTTGTTCTGAGCTACTGCACTCTACTGGCCCTATAGGAAACACAGCAGAGTGCAAGAATGCCCGTTTCTCAAAAGCAGAGTGTTTTCCTTGCATGGCACACTAGTGTTCAATTAAACTTCTTAAACGGAGTTGAATCACGTTCAGTTTCAAGTTCTAGCATAAAGGGTTCATTCAGGCTAAGAACAGCACTCTTGTGCTTTTCTGGGCATACACAGTGCAAATAGCATTCGCGTCTGTTCCCAGCCAGTACAGTGTATTGGACTGAAGAGAAGCTCCTGTTTTACTCTGTTTCCAATACTAAGTTGAACTAGATATGCCCCATTTGTGTAGGAAGCACAGTTCTTTTGTTCTGAGCTACCTCACTCTACTGGACCTATAGGAAACACAGTAGAGTGCAAGAATGCCCGTTTTTCAAAAGAAGAGTGTTTTTCTTGCATGGCACACTACAGTTCAATTAAACTTGCTAAACGGAGTTGAATCATGTTTCTTTTCAAATTCTAGCAGCAAGCGTTCATTCAGGCTAAGAACAGCACTCTTGTGCTATTCTGGCCATACACAGTGCAAATAGCATTCGTGTCTGTTCGCAGCCAGTACAGTGTATTGGACTGAAGAGAAGCTCCTGTTTTACTCAGTTTCCAATACTGAGTTGAACTAGATATGCCCGTTTGTAAGGAAGCACAGTTCTTTTGTTCTGAGCTAGCTCACTGTACTGGCCCTATAGGAAACACAGTAGAGTGCAAGAATGCCCGTTTCTCAAAAGCAGAGTGTTTTCCTTGCATGGCACACTAGTGTTCAATTAAACTTCTTAAACGGAGTTGAATCACGTTCAGTTTCAATTTCTAGCATAAAGGGTTCATTCAGGCTAAGAACAGCACTCTTGTGCTATTCTGGACATACACAGTGCAAACAGCATTCGCGACTGTTCCCAGCCAGTACAGTGTATTGGACTGAAGAGAAGCTCCTGTTTTACTCAGTTTCAAATACTGAGTTGAACTAGATATGCCCATTTGTGTAGGAAGCACAGTTCTTTTGTTCGGAGCTAGCTCACTGTACAGTCCCTATAGGAAACACAGTAGAGTGCAAGAATGCCCGTTTCCAAAAGAAGAGTGTTTTTCTTGCATGGCACACTATGGTTCAATTAAACTTCCTAAACGGAGTTGAATCACGTTCAGTTTCAAGTTCTAGCAGCAAGGGTTCATTCAAGCTAAGAACAGCACTCTTGTGCTTTTCTGGCCATACACAGTGCAAATAGCATTCGCGTCTGTTCCCAGCCAGTACAGTGTATTGCACTGAATAGAAGCTCCTATTTTACTCAGTTTCCAATACTAGGTTGAACTAGATAGGCCTCGTTTGTTAGGAAGCACAGTTCTTTTGTTCTGAGCTAGCTCACTGTACTGTCCCTACAGGAAACACAGTAGAGTGCAAGAATGCCCGTTTCTCAAAAGCAGAGTGCTTTTCTTGCATGGCACACTATGGTTCAATTAAACTCCCTAAACGGAGTTGAATCACGTTCCGTTCAAGTTCTAGCTGCAAGGGTTCATTCAGGCTAAGAACAGCACTCTTGTGCTCTTCTGGCCATACACAGTGCAAATAGCATTCGCGTCTGCTCCCAGCAAGTACAGCGAATTGGACTGAAGAGAAGCTCCTCTTTTACTCAGTTTCCAATACTGAGTTGAATTAGATATGCCCCGTTTGTGTAGGAAGCACAGTTCTTTTGTTCTGAGCTAGCTCACTGTACTGGCCCTATAGGAAACACAGTAGAGTGCAAGAATGCCCGTTTCTCAAAAGCAGAGTGTTTTCCTTGCATGGCACACTAGGGTTCAATTAAACTTCCTAAACGGAGGTGAATCTCGTTCAGTTTCAAGTTCTAGCAGCAAGGGTTCATTCAGGCTAAGAACAGCACTCTTGTGCTATTCTGGCCATACACAGTGCAAATAGCATTCACGTCTGCTCGGAGCAAGTACAGTGTATTGGACTGAAGAGAAGCTCCTGTTTTTCTCAGTTTCCAATACTGAGTTGAACTAGATATGCACCGGTTGTGTAGGAAACAAATTCTTTTGTTCTGAGCTATCTCACTGTACTGGCCCTATAGGAAACACAGAAGAGTGCAAGAATGCCCGTTTCTCAAAAGAAGAGTGTTTTTCTTGCATGGCACACTACAGTTCAATTAAACTTGCTAAACGGAGTTGAATCATGTTCCTTTTCAAGTTCTAGCAGCAAGCGTTCATTCAGGCTAAGAAAAGCACTCTTGTGCTATTCTGGCCATACACAGTGCAAATAGCATTCGCGTCTGTTCCCAGTCAGTACAGTGTATTGGACTGAAGAGAAGCTCCTGTTTTACTCAGTTTCCAATACTGAGTTGAACTAGATATGCCTCGTTTGTGTAGGAAGCACAGTTCTTTTGTTCTGAGCTAGCTCACTGTACTAGCCCTATAGGAAACACAGTAGAGTGCAAGAATGCTCGTTTCTCAAAACCAGAGTGTTTTTCTTGCGTGGCACACTAGTGTTCAATTAAACTTCCTAACTGGAGTTGAATCACATTCAGTTTCAAGTTCTAGCATAGAGTGTTCATTCAGGCTAAGAACAGCAATCTTGTGCTATTCTGGCCATACACAGTGCAAATAGCATTCGCGTCTGTTCACAGCTTGTACAGTGTATTGGATTGAAGAGAAGCTACTGTTTTACTCAGTTTCCAATACTGAGTTGAACTAGATATGCCCCGTTTGTGTAGGAAGCACAGTTCTTTTGTTCTGAGCTAGCTCACTGTACTGGCCCTATAGGAAACACAGTAGAGTGCAAGAATGCCCGTTTCTCAAAAGCAGATTGTTTTTCTTGCATGGCACACTAGGGTTCAATTAAACTTCCTAAACGGAGGTGAATCTCGTTCAGTTTCAAGTTCTAGCAGCAAGGGTTCATTCAGGCTAAGAACAGTACTCTTGTGCTATTCTGGCCATACACAGTGCTAAAAGCATTCGCGTCTGTTCAAAGGAAGTACAGTGTATTGGACTGAAGAGAAGCTCCTGTTTTACTCAGTTTCCAATACTGAGTTGAACTAGATATGCCCGTTTGTGTAGGAAGCACAGTTCTTTTGTTCGGAGCTAGCTCACTGTACAGGCCCTATAGGAAACACAGTAGAGTGCAAAAATGCCCGTTTACAAAAGCAGAGTGTTTTTCTTGCATGGCATACTAGGGTTCAATTAAACTTCCTAAACGGAGTTGAATCACGTTCAGTTTCAAGTTCTAGCAGCAAGGATTCATTCAAGCTAAGAATTGCACTCTTGTGCTTTTCTAGCCATACACAGTGCAAATAGCATTCGTGTCTGTTCCCAGCCAGGACAGTGTATTGGACCGAGGAGAAGCTCCTGTTTTACTCAGTTTCAAATACTGAGTTGAACTAGATATGCCCTGTTTGTGTAGGAAGCACAGTTCTTTTGTTCGGAGCTAGCTCACTGTACTGGCCCTATAGGAAACACAGAGGAGTGCAAGAATGCCCGTTTCTCAAAATCAGAGTGTTTTCCTTGCATGGCACACTAGGGTTCAATTAAACTTCCTAAAAGGAGTTGAATCACGTTCAGTTTCAAGTTCTAGAAGCAAGGGTTCATTCAGGCTAAGAACAGCACTCTTGTGCTATTCTGGACATACACAGTGCAAACAGCATTCGCGACTGTTCAAAGCCAGTACAGTGTATTGGACTGAAGAGAAGCTCCTGTTTTACTCAGTTTCCCATACTGAGTTGAAGTAGATATGCCCCCTTGTGTAGGAAGCACAGTTCATTTGTTCTGAGCTAGCACACTGTACTGGCACTCTAGGAAACACAGTAGAGTGCAAGAATGCCCGTTTCTCAAAAGAAGAGTGTTTTTCTTGCATGGCACTCTACAGTTCAATTATACTTGCTAAACGGAGTTGAATCATGTTCCTTTTCAAGATCTAGCAGCAAGCGTTCATTCAGGCTAAGAAAAGCACTCTTGTGCTATTCTGGCCATACACTGTGCAAATAGCATTCGCGTCTGTTCCCAGCCAGTACAGTGTATTGGACTGAAGAGAAGCTCCTGTTTTACTCAGTTTCCAATACTGAGTTGAACTAGATATGCCTCGTTTGTGTAGGAAGCACAGTTCTTTTGTTCTGAGCTAGCTCACTGTACTGGCCCTATAGGAAACACAGAGGAGTGCAAGAATGCCCGATTCTCAAAGGCAGAGTGTTTTCCTTGCATGGCACACTAGGGTTCAATTACACTTCCTAAACGGAGGTGAATCTCGTACAGTTTCAAGTTCTAGCAGCAAGGGTTCATTCAGGCTAAGAAAAGCACTCTTGTGCTTTTTTGGCCATACACAGTGCAAATAGCATTCGCGTCTGTTCAAAGCCAGTACAGTGTATTGGACTGAAGAGAAGCTCCTGTTTTACTCAGTTTCCAATACTGAGTTTACTAGATATGCCACGTTGTGTAGGAAGCACAGTTCATTTGTTCTGAGCTAGCTCACTGTACTGGCACTCTAGGAAATACAGTTGAGTGCAAGAATGCCCGTTTCTCAGAGCAGAGTGTTTTTCTTTCATGGCACACTATGGTTCAATTAAACTTGCTAAACGGAGTTGAATCACGTTCCATTTCAAGTTCTAGCAGCAAAGGGTTCATTCAGGCTAAGAACAGCACTCTTGTGCTATTCTGGCCATACACAGTGCAAATAGCATTCGCGTCTGCTCCCAGCAAGTACAGTGTATTGGACTGAAGAGAACCTCCTGTTTTACTCAGTTTCCAATACTGAGTTGAACTAGATATGCCCCGTTTGTGTAGGAAACACAGTTCTTTTGTTCTGAGCTAGCTCACTGTACTGGCCCTATAGGAAACACAGTAGAATGTAAGAATGCCCGTTTCTCAAAAGCAGAGTGTTTTTCTTGCATGGCACACTACACTTTAATTAAACTTACTAAACGGAGTTGAATCATGTTCCGTTTCAAGTTCTAGCAGCAAGCGTTCCTTCAGGCTAACAACAGCACTCTTGTGCTATTCTGGCCATACACAGTGCAAATAGCATTCGTGTCTGTTCCCAGCCAGCACAGTTTATTGGACTGAAGAGAAGCTCCTGTTTTACTCAGTTTCCAATATTTAGTTGAACTAGATATGCCCCGTTTGTGTAGGAAGCAGAGTTCTTTTGTTCTGAGCTAGCTCACTGTACTGGCCCTATAGGAAACAAAGTAGATTGCAAGAATGCCCGTTTCTCAAAAGCAGAGTGTTTTCCTTGCATGGAACACTAGGGTTCAATTAAACTTCCTAAACGGAGGTAAAACTCATTCAATTTCAAGTTCTAGCAGCAAGGGTTCATTCAAGCTAAGAACAGCACTCTTGTGCTCTTCTGGCCATACACAGTGTAAATAGCATTCGCATCTGTTCCCAGCAAGTACAGTGTATTGGACTGAAGAGAAGCTGCTGTTTTATTTAGTTTCCATAATGAGTTGAACTAGATATGCCCCATTTTTGTAGGAAGCACAGTCATTTTGTTTTGAGCTAGCTCACTGTACTGTCCCTACAGGAACACAGTAGAGTGCAAGAATGCCCGTTTCTCAAAAGCAGAGTGTTTTTCTTGCATGGCACACAACAGTTCAATTAAACTTCCTAAAGGAGTTGAATCATGTTTTGTTTCAAGTTCTAGCAGCAAGCGTTCATTCAGGCTAAGAACAGCACTCTTGTGCTATTCTGGCCATACACAGTGCAAATATCTTTCGCGTCTGTTCCCAGCCAGTACAGAGTATTGGACTGAAGAGAAGCTCCTGTTTTACTCAGTTTCCAATACTGAGTTGAACTAGATATGCCCCGTTTGTGTAGGAAGCACAGTTCTTTTGTTCTGAGCTAGCTCACTGTACTGGCCCTATAGAAACACAGTAGAGTGCAAGATGCCCGTTTCTCAAAAGCAGAGTGTTTTTCTTGCATGGCACACTACAGTTCAATTAAACCTGCTAAACGGAGTTGAATCATGTTCCGTTTCAAGTTCTAGCAGCAAGCGTTCCTTCAGGCTAACAACAGCACTCTTGTGCTATTCTGGCCATACACAGTGCAAATAGCATTCGTGTCTGTTCCCAGCCAGCACAGTGTATTGGACTGAAGAGAAGCTCCTGTTTTACTCAGTTTCAAATACTGAGTTGAACTAGATATGCCCCGTTTGTGTAGGAAGCACAGTTCTTTTGTTCTGAGCTAGCTCACTGTACTGGCCCTATAGGAAACACAGTAGAGTGCAAGAATGCCCGTTTCTCAAAAGCAGAGTGTTTTCCTTGCATGGCACACTAGGGATCAATTAAACTCCCTAAACGGAGGTGAATCTCGTTCAGTTTCAAGGTCTAGCAGCAAGGGTTCATTCAGGCTAAGAACAGCACTCTTGTGCTATTCTGGCCATACACAGTGCTAAAAGCATTCGCGTCAGTTCAAAGGAAGTACAGTGTATTGCACGGAAGAGAAGCTCCTGTTTTACTCAGTTTCCAATACTGAGTTGAACTAGATATGCCCCGTTTGTGTAGGAAGCACAGTTCTTTTGTTCTGAGCTACCTCACTCTACTGGCCCTATATGAAACACAGCAGAGTACAAGAATGCCCGTTTCTCAAAAGCAGAGTGTTTTCCTTGCATGGCACACTAGGGTTCAATTAAACTTTCTAAACGGAGATGAATCACGTTCAGTTTCAAGTTCTAGCAGCAAGGGTTCATTCAGAGTAAGAACAGCACTCTTGTGCTATTCTGGCCATACACAGTGCAAATAGCATTCGTGTCTGTTCCCAGCCAGTAGAGTGTATTGGACTGAATAAAAGCTCCTGTTTTACTCAGTTTCCAATACTGAGTTGAACTAGATATGCCCCGTTTGTATAGGAAACACAGTTCTTTTGTTCTGAGCCAGCTCACTGTACTGGCCCTATAGGAAACACAGTAGAGTGCAAGAATGCCCGTTTCTAAAAAGCAGAGTGTTTTTCTTGCATGGCACACTACAGTTCAATTAAACTTGCTAAACGGAGTTGAATCACGTTCCGTTTCAACTTCGAGCAGCAAGGGTTCCTTCAGGCTAAGAACAGCACTCTTGTGCTATTCTGGCCTTACATAGTGCAAATAGCATTCGCATCTGCTCCCAGCCAGTACAGTGTATTGGACTGAATAGAAGCTCCTGTTTTACTCAGTTTCCAATACTGAGTTGAACTAGATATGCCCCCTTTGTGTAGGGAGCACAGTTCTTTTGTTCTGAGCTAGCTCTCTGTACTGGACCTATAGGAAACACAGAGGAGTGCAAGAATGCCCGTTTCTCAAAAGCAGAGTGTTTTCCTTGCATGGCACACTAGGGTTCAATTAAACTTCCTAAACGGAGTGGAATCACGTTCAGTTTCAAGTTCTAGCAGCAAGGGTTCATTCAGGCTAAGAACAGCACTCTTGTGCTTTTTTGGCCATACACAGTGCAAATAGCATGCGCGTCTGCTCCCAGCAAGTACAGTGTATTGGACTGAAGAGAAGCTCCTGTTTTACTCAGTTTCCAATACTGAGTTGAACTAGATATGCCCCGTTTGTGTAGGAAGCACAGTTCTTTTGTTCTGAGCTAGCTCACTGTACTGGCCCTATAGGAAACACAGTAGAGTTCAAGAATGCCCGTTTCTCAAAAGCAGAGTGTTTTTCTTGCATGGCACACTAGGGTTCAATTAAACTACCTAAACGGAGTTGAATCACGTTCAGTTTCAAGTTCTAGCAGCAAGGGTTCATTCAGGCTAAGAACAGCACTATTGTGCTATTCTGGCCATACACAGTGCTAAAAGCATTCGCGTCTGTTCAAAGGAAGTCCAGTGTATTGGACTGAAGAGAAGCTCCTGTTTTACTCAGTTTCTAATACTGAGTTGAACTAGATACGCCACGTGTGTTTAGGAAGCACTGTTCTTTTGTTCTGAGCTACCTCACTCTACTGGCCCTATAGGAAACACAGCAGAGTGCAAGAATGCCCGTTTCTCAAAAGCAGAGTGTTTTCCTTGCATGGCACACTAGGGTTCAATTAAACTTCCTAAACGGAGTTGAATCACGTTCAGTTTCAAGTTCTAGCAGCAATTGTTCATTCAGGCTAAGAACAGCACTCTTGTGCTTTTCTGGCCATACACAGTGCAAATAGCATTCGCGTCTGTTCCCAGCCAGTACAGTGTATTGCACTGAAGAGAAGCTCCTGTTTTACTCAGTTTCCAATACTGAGTTGAACTAGATATGCCCCGTTTGTGTAGGAAGCACAGTTCTTTTGTTCTGAGCATGCTCACTGTAGTGTCCCTACAGGAAACACAGTAGAGTGCAAGAATGCCCGTTTCTCAAAAGCAGAGTGTTTTTCTTGCATGGCACACAATGGTTCAATTCAACTTCCTAAACGGAGTTGAATCACGTTCCGTTCAAGTTCTAGCAGCAAGGGTTCATTCAGGCTAAGAACAGCACTCTTGTGCTATTCTGGCCATACACAGTGCAAATAGCATTCGCGTCTGCTCCCAGCAAGTACAGTGTATTCGACTGAAGAGAAGCTCCTCTTTTACTCAGTTTCCAATACTGAGTTGAATTAGATATGCCCCGTTTGTGTAGGAAGCACAGTTCTTTTGTTCTGAGCTAGCGCACTATACTGGCCCTATAGGAAACACAGTAGAGTGCAAGAATGCCCGTTTCTCAAAGGCAGAGTGTTTTTCTTTCATGGCACACTAGGGTTCAATTAAACTTGCTAAACGGAGTTGAATCACGTCAGTTTCAAATTCTAGCAGCAAGGGTTCATTCAGGCAAAGAACAGCACTCTTGTCCTATTCTGGCCATACACAGTCAAATAGCATTCGCGTCTGTTCCCAGCCAGTACAGTGTATTGGACTGAAGAGAAGCTCCTGTTTTACTCAGTTTCCAATACTAAGTTGAACTAGATATGCCCCATTTGTGTAGGAAGCACAGTTCTTTTGTTCTGAGCTACCCCACTCTACTGGCCCTATAGGAAACAGAGAAGAGTGCAAGAATGCCCGTTTCCCAAAAGCAGAGTGTTTTCCTTGCATGGCACACTAGGGTTCAATTAACCTTCCTAAACGGAGTTGAATCACGTTCAGTTTCAAGTTCTAGCACCAAGGGTTCATTCAGTCTAAGAACAGCACTCTTCTGCTATTCTGGCCATACACAGTGCAAATAGCATTCGCGTCTGTTCCCAGCCAGTACAGTGAATTGGACTGAAGAGAAGCTCCTGTTTTACTGAGTTTCCAATACTGAGTTGAACTAGATATGCCCCGTTTGTGTAGGAAGCACAGTTCTTTTGTTCTGAGCTAGCTCACTGTACTGGCCCTACAGGAAACACAGTAGAGTGCAAGAATGCCCGTTTCTCAAAAGCAGAGTGTTTTTCTTGCATGGCACACTATGGTTCAATTAAACTTCCTAAACGGAGTTGAATCACGTTCCGTTCAAGATCTAGCAGCAAGGGTTCATTCAAGCTAAGAACAGCACTCTTGTGCTATTCTGGCCATACACAGTGCAAATAGCATTCACGTCTGCTCCCAGCAAGTACAGTGTATTGGACTGAAGAGAAGCTCCTGTTTTACTCAGTTTCCAATACTGAGTTGAACTAGATGTGCCGCGTTTGTGTAGGAAACAAATTCTTTTGTTCTGAGCTAGCTCACTGTACTGGCCCTATAGGAAACACAGTAGAGTGCAAGAATGCGCGTTTCTCAAAAGAAGAGTGTTTTTCTTGCATGGCACACTACAGTTAAATTAAACTTGCTAAACGGAGTTGAATCATGTTCCTTTTCAAGTTCTAGCAGCAAGCGTTCATTCAGGCTAAGAACAGCACTCTTGTGCTATTCTGGCCATACACAGTGCAAATAGCATTCGCGTCTTTTCGCAGCCAGTACAGTGTATTGGACAGAAGAGAAGCTACTGTTTTACTCAGTTTCCAATACTGAGATGAACTAGATATGCCCCGTTTGTGTAGGAAGCACAGTTCTTTTGTTCTGAGCTAGCTCACTGTACTGGCCCTATAGGAAACACAGTAGAGTGCAAGAATGCCCGTTTCTCAAAAGCAGAGTGTTTTCCTTGCATGGCACACTAGGGTTCAATTAAACTTCCTAAACGGAGGTGAATCTCGTTCAGTTTCAAGTTCTAGCAGCAAGGGTTCATTCAGGCTAAGAACAGCACTCTTGTGCTATTCTGGCCATACACAGTGCTAAAAGCATTCGCGGCTCTTCAAAGGAAGTACAGTGTATTGGACTGAAGAGAAGCTCCTGTTTTACTCAGTTTCCAATACTGAGTTGAACTAGATATGCCCCGTTTGTGTAGGAAGCACAGTTCATTTGTTCTGAGCTACCTTACTCTACTGGCCCTATAGGAAACACAGCAGAGTGCAAGAATGCCCGTTTCTCAAAAGCAGAGTGTTTTCCTTGCATAGCACACTAGTGTTCAATTAAACTTCTTAAACGGAGTTGAATCACGTTCAGTTTCAAGTTCTAGCATAAAGGGTTCTTTCAGGCTAAGAACAGCACTCTTGTGCTTTTCTGGCCATACACAGTGCAAATAGCATTCGCGTCTGTTCCCAGCCAGTACAGTGTATTGCACTGAATAGAAGCTCCTGTTTTACTCAGTTTCCAATACTAGGTTGAACTAGATAGGCCCCGTTTGTTAGGAAGCACAGTTCTTTTGTTCTGAGCTAGCTCACTGTACTGTCCCTACAGGAAACAGTAGAGTGCAAGAATGCCCGTTTCTCAAAAGCAGAGTGTTTTTCTTGCATGGCACACTAGGGTTCAATTAAACTTGCTAAACGGAGTTGAATCACGTCAGTTTCAAATTCTAGCAGGAAGGGTTCATTCAGGCTAAGAACAGCACTCTTGTTCTATTCTGGCCATACACAGTGCAAATAGCATTCGCGTCTGTTCCCAGCCAGTACAGTGTATTGGACTGAAGAGAAGCTCCTGTTTTACTCTGTTTCCAATACTAAGTTGAACTAGATATGCCCCATTTGTGTAGGAAGCACAGTTCTTTTTTTCTGAGCTACCCCACTCTACTGGCCCTATAGGAAACAAAGAAGAGTGCAAGAATGCCCGTTTCCCAAAAGCAGAGTGTTTTCCTTGCATGGCACACTAGGGTTCAATTAACCTTCCTAAACGGAGTTGATTCACGTTCAGTTTCAAGTTCTAGCACCAAGGGTTCATTCAGTCTAAGAACAGCACTCTTCTGCTATTCTGGCCATACACAGTGCAAATAGCATTCGTGTCTGTTCTCAGCCAGTACAGTGTATTGGACTGAAGAGAAGCTCCTGTTTTACTCAGTTTCCAATACTGAGTTGAACTAGATATGCCCCGTTTGTGTAGGAAGCACAGTTCTTTTGTTCTGAGCAAGCTCACTGTAGTGTCCCTACAGGAAACACAGTAGAGTGCAAGAATGCCCGTTTCTCAAAAGCAGAGTGTTTTTCTTGCATGGCACACAATGGTTCAATTCAACTTCCTAAACGGAGTTGAATCACGTTCCGTTCAAGTTCTAGCAGCAAGGGTTCATTCAGGCTAAGAACAGCACTCTTGTGCTATTCTGGCCATACACAGTGCAAATAGCATTCGCGTCTGCTCCCAGCAAGTACAGTGTATTCGACTGAAGAGAAGCTCCTCTTTTACTCAGTTTCCAATACTGAGTTGAATTAGATATGCCCCGTTTGTGTAGGAAGCACAGTTCTTTTGTTCTGAGCTAGCGCACTATACTGGCCCTATAGGAAACACAGTAGAGTGCAAGAATGCCCGTTTCTCAAAGGCAGAGTGTTTTTCTTTCATGGCACACTAGGGTTCAATTAAACTTGCTAAACGGAGTTGAATCACGTCAGTTTCAAATTCTAGCAGCAAGGGTTCATTCAGGCAAAGAACAGCACTCTTGTCCTATTCTGGCCATACACAGTCAAATAGCATTCGCGCCTGTTCCCAGCCAGTACAGTGTATTGGACTGAAGAGAAGCTCCTGTTTTACTCAGTTTCCAATACTAAGTTGAACTAGATATGCCCCATTTGTGTAGGAAGCACAGTTCTTTTGTTCTGAGCTACCCCACTCTACTGGCCCTATAGGAAACAGAGAAGAGTGCAAGAATGCCCGTTTCCCAAAAGCAGAGTGTTTTCCTTGCATGGCACACTAGGGTTCAATTAACCTTCCTAAACGGAGTTGAATCACGTTAAGTTTCAAGTTCTAGCACCAAGGGTTCATTCAGTCTAAGAACAGCACTCTTGTGCTATTCTGGCCATACACAGTGCAAATAGCATTCGCGTCTGTTCCCAGCCAGTACAGTGTATTGGACTGAAGAGAAGCTCCTGTTTTACTCAGTTTCCAATACTTAGTTGAACTAGATATGCCCCGTTTGTGTAGGAAGCACAGTTCTTTTGTTCTGAGCTAGCTCACTGTACTGGCCCTATAGGAAACACAGTAGAGTGCAAGAATGCGCGTTTCTCAAAAGAAGAGTGTTTTTCTTGCATGGCACACTACAGTTAAATTAAACTTGCTAAACGGAGTTGAATCATGTTCCTTTTCAAGTTCTAGCAGCAAGCGTTCATTCAGGCTAAGAACAGCACTCTTGTGCTATTCTGGCCATACACAGTGCAAATAGCATTCGCGTCTTTTCGCAGCCAGTACAGTGTATTGGACAGAAGAGAAGCTACTGTTTTACTCAGTTTCCAATACTGAGATGAACTAGATATGCCCCGTTTGTGTAGGAAGCACAGTTCTTTTGTTCTGAGCTAGCTCACTGTACTGGCCCTATAGGAAACACAGTAGAGTGCAAGAATGCCCGTTTCTCAAAAGCAGAGTGTTTTCCTTGCATGGCACACTAGGGTTCAATTAAACTTCCTAAACGGAGGTGAATCTCGTTCAGTTTCAAGTTCTAGCAGCAAGGGTTCATTCAGGCTAAGAACAGCACTCTTGTGCTATTCTGGCCATACACAGTGCTAAAAGCATTCGCGGCTCTTCAAAGGAAGTACAGTGTATTGGACTGAAGAGAAGCTCCTGTTTTACTCAGTTTCCAATACTGAGTTGAACTAGATATGCCCCGTTTGTGTAGGAAGCACAGTTCTTTTTTTCTGAGCTACCTTACTCTACTGGCCCTATAGGAAACACAGCAGAGTGCAAGAATGCCCGTTTCTCAAAAGCAGAGTGTTTTCCTTGCATGGCACACTAGTGTTCAATTAAACTTCTTAAACGGAGTTGAATCACGTTCAGTTTCAAGTTCTAGCATAAAGGGTTCATTCAGGCTAAGAACAGCACTCTTGTGCTTTTCTGGCCATACACAGTGCAAATAGCATTCGCGTCTGTTCCCAGCCAGTACAGTGTATTGCACTGAATAGAAGCTCCTGTTTTACTCAGTTTCCAATACTAGGTTGAACTAGATAGGCCCCGTTTGTTAGGAAGCACAGTTCTTTTGTTCTGAGCTAGCTCACTGTACTGTCCCTACAGGAAACAGTAGAGTGCAAGAATGCCCGTTTCTCAAAAGCAGAGTGTTTTTCTTGCATGGCACACTAGGGTTCAATTAAACTTGCTAAACGGAGTTGAATCACGTCAGTTTCAAATTCTAGCAGGAAGGGTTCATTCAGGCTAAGAACAGCACTCTTGTTCTATTCTGGCCATACACAGTGCAAATAGCATTCGCGTCTGTTCCCAGCCAGTACAGTGTATTGGACTGAAGAGAAGCTCCTGTTTTACTCTGTTTCCAATACTAAGTTGAACTAGATATGCCCCATTTGTGTAGGAAGCACAGTTCTTTTTTTCTGAGCTACCCCACTCTACTGGCCCTATAGGAAACAAAGAAGAGTGCAAGAATGCCCGTTTCCCAAAAGCAGAGTGTTTTCCTTGCATGGCACACTAGGGTTCAATTAACCTTCCTAAACGGAGTTGATTCACGTTCAGTTTCAAGTTCTAGCACCAAGGGTTCATTCAGTCTAAGAACAGCACTCTTCTGCTATTCTGGCCATACACAGTGCAAATAGCATTCGTGTCTGTTCTCAGCCAGTACAGTGTATTGGACTGAAGAGAAGCTCCTGTTTTACTCAGTTTCCAATACTGAGTTGAACTAGATATGCCCCGTTTGTGTAGGAAGCACAGTTCTTTTGTTCTGAGCAAGCTCACTGTAGTGTCCCTACAGGAAACACAGTAGAGTGCAAGAATGCCCGTTTCTCAAAAGCAGAGTGTTTTTCTTGCATGGCACACAATGGTTCAATTCAACTTCCTAAACGGAGTTGAATCACGTTCCGTTCAAGTTCTAGCAGCAAGGGTTCATTCAGGCTAAGAACAGCACTCTTGTGCTATTCTGGCCATACACAGTGCAAATAGCATTCGAGTCTGCTCCCAGCAAGTAGAGTGTATTCGACTGAAGAGAAGCTCCTCTTTTACTCAGTTTCCAATACTGAGTTGAATTAGATATGCCCCGTTTGTGTAGGAAGCACAGTTCTTTTGTTCTGAGCTAGCGCACTATACTGGCCCTATAGGAAACACAGTAGAGTGCAAGAATGCCCGTTTCTCAAAGGCAGAGTGTTTTTCTTTCATGGCACACTAGGGTTCAATTAAACTTGCTAAACGGAGTTGAATCACGTCAGTTTCAAATTCTAGCAGCAAGGGTTCATTCAGGCAAAGAACAGCACTCTTGTCCTATTCTGGCCATACACAGTCAAATAGCATTCGCGCCTGTTCCCAGCCAGTACAGTGTATTGGACTGAAGAGAAGCTCCTGTTTTACTCAGTTTCCAATACTAAGTTGAACTAGATATGCCCCATTTGTGTAGGAAGCACAGTTCTTTTGTTCTGAGCTACCCCACTCTACTGGCCCTATAGGAAACAGAGAAGAGTGCAAGAATGCCCGTTTCCCAAAAGCAGAGTGTTTTCCTTGCATGGCACACTAGGGTTCAATTAACCTTCCTAAACGGAGTTGAATCACGTTAAGTTTCAAGTTCTAGCACCAAGGGTTCATTCAGTCTAAGAACAGCACTCTTCTGCTATTCTGGCCATACACAGTGCAAATAGCATTCGCGTCTGTTCCCAGCCAGTACAGTGTATTGGACTGAAGAGAAGCTCCTGTTTTACTCAGTTTCCAATACTTAGTTGAACTAGATATGCCCCGTTTGTGTAGGAAGCACAGTTCTTTTGTTCTGAGCTAGCGCACTGTACTGGCCCCATAGGAAACACAGCAGAGTGCAAGAATGCCCGTTTCTCAAAAGCAGAGTGTTTTCCTTGCATGGCACACTAGGGTTCAATTAAACTTCCTAAACGGAGTTGAATCACGTTCAGTTTCAAGTTCTAGCAGCAAGGGTTCATTCAGGCTAAGAACAGCACTCTTGTGCTTTTCTGGCCATACACAGTGCAAATAGCATTCTCGTCTGTTCCCAGCCAGTACAGTCTATTGCACTGAAGAGAAGCTCCTGTTTTACTCAGTTTCCAATACTGAGTTGAACTAGATATGCCCCGTTTGTGTAGGAAGCACAGTTCTTTTGTTCTGAGCAAGCTCACTGTAGTGTCCCTACAGGAAACACAGTAGAGTGCAAGAATGCCCGTTTCTCAAAAGCAGAGTGTTTTTCTTGCATGGCACACAATGGTTCAATTCAACTACCTAAACGGAGTTGAATCACGTTCCGTTCAAGTTCTAGCAGCAAGGGTTCATTCAGGCTAAGAACAGCACTCTTGTGCTATTCTGGCCATACACAGTGCAAATAGCATTCGCGTCTGCTCCCAGCAAGTACAGTGTATTCGACTGAAGAGAAGCTCCTCTTTTACTCAGTTTCCAATACTGAGTTGAATTAGATATGCCCCGTTTGTGTAGGAAGCACAGTTCTTTTGTTCTGAGCTAGCGCACTGTACTGGCCCTATAGGAAACACAGTAGAGTGCAAGAATGCCCGTTTCTCAAAGGCAGAGTGTTTTTCCTTCATGGCACACTAGGGTTCAATTAAACTTGCTAAACGGAGTTGAATCACGTCAGTTTCAAATTCTAGCAGCAAGGGTTCATTCAGTCTAAGAACAGCACTCTTGTGCTATTCTGGCCATACACAGTGCTAAAAGCATTCGCGTCTCTTCAAAGGAAGTACAGTGTATTGGACTGAAGAGAAGCTCCTGTTTTACTCAGTTTCCAATACTGAGTTGAACTAGATATGCCCCGTTTGTGTAGGAAGCACAGTTCATTTGTTCTGAGCTACCTTACTCTACTGGCCCTATAGGAAACACAGCAGAGTGCAAGAATGCCCGTTTCTCAAAAGCAGAGTGTTTTCCTTGCATGGCACACTAGTGTTCAATTAAACTTCTTAAACGGAGTTGAATCACGTTCAGTTTCAAGTTCTAGCTTAAAGGGTTCATTCAGGCTAAGAACAGCACTCTTGTGCTTTTCTGGCCATACACAGTGCAAATAGCATTCGCGTCTGTTCCCAGCCAGTACAGTGTATTGCACTGAATAGAAGCTCCTGTTTTACTCAGTTTCCAATACTAGGTTGAACTAGATAGGCCCCGTTTGTTAGGAAGCACAGTTCTTTTGTTCTGAGCTAGCTCACTGTACTGTCCCTACAGGAAACAGTAGAGTGCAAGAATGCCCGTTTCTCAAAAGCAGAGTGTTTTTCTTGCATGGCACACTAGGGTTCAATTAAACTTGCTAAACGGAGTTGAATCACGTCAGTTTCAAATTCTAGCAGGAAGGGTTCATTCAGGCTAAGAACAGCACTCTTGTTCTATTCTGGCCATACACAGTGCAAATAGCATTCGCGTCTGTTCCCAGCCAGTACAGTGTATTGGACTGAAGAGAAGCTCCTGTTTTACTCTGTTTCCAATACTAAGTTGAACTAGATATGCCCCATTTGTGTAGGAAGCACAGTTCTTTTTTTCTGAGCTACCCCACTCTACTGGCCCTATAGGAAACAAAGAAGAGTGCAAGAATGCCCGTTTCCCAAAAGCAGAGTGTTTTCCTTGCATGGCACACTAGGGTTCAATTAACCTTCCTAAACGGAGTTGATTCACGTTCAGTTTCAAGTTCTAGCACCAAGGGTTCATTCAGTCTAAGAACAGCACTCTTCTGCTATTCTGGCCATACACAGTGCAAATAGCATTCGTGTCTGTTCTCAGCCAGTACAGTGTATTGGACTGAAGAGAAGCTCCTGTTTTACTCAGTTTCCAATACTGAGTTGAACTAGATATGCCCCGTTTGTGTAGGAAGCACAGTTCTTTTGTTCTGAGCAAGCTCACTGTAGTGTCCCTACAGGAAACACAGTAGAGTGCAAGAATGCCCGTTTCTCAAAAGCAGAGTGTTTTTCTTGCATGGCACACAATGGTTCAATTCAACTTCCTAAACGGAGTTGAATCACGTTCCGTTCAAGTTCTAGCAGCAAGGGTTCATTCAGGCTAAGAACAGCACTCTTGTGCTATTCTGGCCATACACAGTGCAAATAGCATTCGCGTCTGCTCCCAGCAAGTACAGTGTATTCGACTGAAGAGAAGCTCCTCTTTTACTCAGTTTCCAATACTGAGTTGAATTAGATATGCCCCGTTTGTGTAGGAAGCACAGTTCTTTTGTTCTGAGCTAGCGCACTATACTGGCCCTATAGGAAACACAGTAGAGTGCAAGAATGCCCGTTTCTCAAAGGCAGAGTGTTTTTCTTTCATGGCACACTAGGGTTCAATTAAACTTGCTAAACGGAGTTGAATCACGTCAGTTTCAAATTCTAGCAGCAAGGGTTCATTCAGGCAAAGAACAGCACTCTTGTCCTATTCTGGCCATACACAGTCAAATAGCATTCGCGTCTGTTCCCAGCCAGTACAGTGTATTGGACTGAAGAGAAGCCGCTGTTTTACTCAGTTTCCAATACTAAGTTGAACTAGATATGCCCCATTTGTGTAGGAAGCACAGTTCTTTTGTTCTGAGCTACCCCACTCTACTGGCCCTATAGGAAACAGAGAAGAGTGCAAGAATGCCCGTTTCCCAAAAGCAGAGTGTTTTCCTTGCATGGCACACTAGGGTTCAATTAACCTTCCTAAACGGAGTTGAATCACGTTCAGTTTCAAGTTCTAGCACCAAGGGTTCATTCAGTCTAAGAACAGCACTCTTCTGCTATTCTGGCCATACACAGTGCAAATAGCATTCGCGTCTGTTCCCAGCCAGTACAGTGTATTGGACTGAAGAGAAGCTCCTGTTTTACTCAGTTTCCAATACTGAGTTGAACTAGATATGCCCCGTTTGTGTAGGAAGCACAGTTCTTTTGTTCTGAGCTAGCTCACTGTACTGGCCCTACAGGAAACACAGTAGAGTGCAAGAATGCCCGTTTCTCAAAAGCAGAGTGTTTTTCTTGCATGGCAAACTAGGGTTCAATTAAACTTCCTAAACGGAGTTGAATCACGTTCAGTTTCATGTTCTAGCAGCAAGGGTTCATTCAGGTTAAGAACAGCACTCTTGTGCTTTTCTGGCCATACAGAGTGCAAATAGAATTCGCGTCTGTTCCCAGCCAGTACAGTGTATTGCACTGAAGAGAAGCTCCTGTTTTACTCAGTTTCCAATACTGAGTTGAACTAGATATGCCCCGTTTGTGTAGGAAGCACAGTTCTTTTGTTCTGAGCTAGCTCACTGTACTGGCCCTATAGGAAACACAGTAGAGTTCAAGAATGCCCGTTTCTCAAAAGCAGAGTGTTTTTCTTGCATGGCACACTAGGGTTCAATTAAACTTCCTAAACGGAGTTGAATCACGTTCAGTTTCAAGTTCTAGCAGCAAGGGTTCATTCAGGCTAAGAACAGCACTATTGTGCTATTCTGGCCATACACAGTGCTAAAAGCATTCGCGTCTGTTCAAAGGAAGTCCAGTGTATTGGACTGAAGAGAAGCTCCTGTTTTACTCAGTTTCCAATACTGAGTTGAACTAGATACGCCAGGTGTGTTTAGGAAGCACTGTTCTTTTGTTCTGAGCTACCTCACTCTACTGGCCCTATAGGAAACACAGCAGAGTGCAAGAATGCCCGTTTCTCAAAAGCAGAGTGTTTTCCTTGCATGGCACACTAGGGTTCAATTAAACTTCCTAAACGGAGTTGAATCACGTTCAGTTTCAAGTTCTAGCAGCAATGGTTCATTCAGGCTAAGAACAGCACTCTTGTGCTTTTCTGGCCATACACAGTGCAAATAGCATTCGCGTCTGTTCCCAGCCAGTACAGTGTATTGCACTGAAGAGAAGCTCCTGTTTTACTCAGTTTCCAATACTGAGTTGAACTAGATATGCCCCGTTTGTGTAGGAAGCACAGTTCTTTTGTTCTGAGCAAGCTCACTGTAGTGTCCCTACAGGAAACACAGTAGAGTGCAAGAATGCCGTTTCTCAAAAGCAGAGTGTTTTTCTTGCATGGCACACAATGGTTCAATTCAACTTCCTAAACGGAGTTGAATCACGTTCCGTTCAAGTTCTAGCAGCAAGGGTTCATTCAGGCTAAGAACAGCACTCTTGTGCTATTCTGGCCATACACAGTGCAAATAGCATTCGCGTCTGCTCCCAGCAAGTACAGTGTATTCGACTGAAGAGAAGCTCCTCTTTTACTCAGTTTCCAATACTGAGTTGAATTAGATATGCCCCGTTTGTGTAGGAAGCACAGTTCTTTTGTTCTGAGCTAGCGCACTGTACTGGCCCTACAGGAAACACAGTAGAGTGCAAGAATGCCCGTTTCTCAAAAGCAGAGTGTTTTTCTTGCATGGCACACTATGGTTCAATTAAACTTCCTAAACGGAGTTGAATCACGTTCCGTTCAAGATCTAGCAGCAAGGGTTCATTCAAGCTAAGAACAGCACTCTTGTGCTATTCTGGCCATACACAGTGCAAATAGCATTCACGTCTGCTCCCAGCAAGTACAGTGTATTGGACTGAAGAGAAGCTCCTGTTTTACTCAGTTTCCAATACTGAGTTGAACTAGATGTGCCGCGTTTGTGTAGGAAACAAATTCTTTTGTTCTGAGCTAGCTCACTGTACTGGCCCTATAGGAAACACAGTAGAGTGCAAGAATGCGCGTTTCTCAAAAGAAGAGTGTTTTTCTTGCATGGCACACTACAGTTAAATTAAACTTCCTAAACGGAGTTGAATCATGTTCCTTTTCAAGTTCTAGCAGCAAGCGTTCATTCAGGCTAAGAACAGCACTCTTGTGCTATTCTGGCCATACACAGTGCAAATAGCATTCGCGTCTTTTCGCAGCCAGTACAGTGTATTGGACAGAAGAGAAGCTACTGTTTTACTCAGTTTCCAATACTGAGATGAACTAGATATGCCCCGTTTGTGTAGGAAGCACAGTTCTTTTGTTCTGAGCGAGCTCACTGTACTGGCCCTATAGGAAACACAGTAGAGTGCAAGAATGCCCGTTTCTCAAAAGCAGAGTGTTTTCCTTGCATGGCACACTAGGGTTCAATTAAACTTCCTAAACGGAGGTGAATCTCGTTCAGTTTCAAGTTCTAGCAGAGAGGGTTCATTCAGGCTAAGAACAGCACTCTTGTGCTATTCTGGCCATACACAGTGCTAAAAGCATTCGCGTCTCTTCAAAGGAAGTACAGTGTATTGGACTGAAGAGAAGCTCCTGTTTTACTCAGTTTCCAATACTGAGTTGAACTAGATATGCCCCGTTTGTGTAGGAAGCACAGTTCATTTGTTCTGAGCTACCTTACTCTACTGGCCCTATAGGAAACACAGCAGAGTGCAAGAATGCCCGTTTCTCAAAAGCAGAGTGTTTTCCTTGCATGGCACACTAGTGTTCAATTAAACTTCTTAAACGGAGTTGAATCACGTTCAGTTTCAAGTTCTAGCATAAAGGGTTCATTCAGGCTAAGAACAGCACTCTTGTGCTTTTCTGGCCATACACAGTGCAAATAGCATTCGCGTCTGTTCCCAGCCAGTACAGTGTATTGCACTGAATAGAAGCTCCTGTTTTACTCAGTTTCCAATACTAGGTTGAACTAGATAGGCCCCGTTTGTTAGGAAGCACAGTTCTTTTGTTCTGAGCTAGCTCACTGTACTGTCCCTACAGGAAACAGTAGAGTGCAAGAATGCCCGTTTCTCAAAAGCAGAGTGTTTTTCTTGCATGGCACACTAGGGTTCAATTAAACTTGCTAAACGGAGTTGAATCACGTTAGTTTCAAATTCTAGCAGGAAGGGTTCATTCAGGCTAAGAACAGCACTCTTGTGCTATTCTGGCCATACACAGTGCAAATAGCATTCGCGTCTGTTCCCAGCCAGTACAGTGTATTGGACTGAAGAGAAGCTCCTGTTTTACTCTGTTTCCAATACTAAGTTGAACTAGATATGCCCCATTTGTGTAGGAAGCACAGTTCTTTTTTTCTGAGCTACCCCACTCTACTGGCCCTATAGGAAACAAAGAAGAGTGCAAGAATGCCCGTTTCCCAAAAGCAGAGTGTTTTCCTTGCATGGCACACTAGGGTTCAATTAACCTTCCTAAACGGAGTTGATTCACGTTCAGTTTCAAGTTCTAGCACCAAGGGTTCATTCAGTCTAAGAACAGCACTCTTCTGCTATTCTGGCCATACACAGTGCAAATAGCATTCGTGTCTGTTCTCAGCCAGTACAGTGTATTGGACTGAAGAGAAGCTCCTGTTTTACTCAGTTTCCAATACTGAGTTGAACTAGATATGCCCCGTTTGTGTAGGAAGCACAGTTCTTTTGTTCTGAGCTACCTCACTCTACTGGCCCTATAGGAAACACAGTAGAGTGTAAGAATACCCGTTTCTCAAAAGCAGAGTGTTTTTCTTGCATGGCACACTAGGTTTCACTTAAACTTCCTAAACGGAGTTGAATCTCGTTAAGTTTCAAGGTCTATCAGCAAGGGTTCATTCAGGCTAAGAACAGCACTCTTGTGCTACCCTGGCAAAACACAGTGCAAATAACATTCGCGTCTGTTCCCAGCCAGTACAGTGTATTGGACTGAATAGAAGCTCCTGTTTTACTCAGTTTCCAATACTGAGTTGAACTAGATATGCCCCGTTTGTATAGGAAGCACAGTTCTTTTGTTCTGAGCTAGCTCACTGTACTGGCCCTATAGTAAACACAGCAGAGTGCAAGAATCCCCGTTTCTCAAAAGCAGAGTGTTTTTCTTGCATGTCACACTAGGGTTCAATTAAACTTCCTAAACGGAGTTGAATCACTTTCAGTTTCATGTTCTAGCAGCAAGGGTTCACTCAGGCTAAGAACTGCACTCTTGTGCTTTTCTGTCCATACACAGTACAAATAGAATTCGCGTCTGTTCCCAGCCAGTACAGTGTATTGCACTGAAGAGAAGTTCCTGTTTTACTCAGTTTCCAATACTGTGTTGAACTAGATATGCCCCGTTTGTGTAGGAAGCACAGTTCTTTTGTTCTGAGCTAGCTCACTGTACAGGCCCTATAGGAAACACAGTAGAGTCCAAGAATGCCCGTTTCCAAAAGCAGAGTGTTTTTCTTGCATGGCACACTAGGGTTCAATTAAACTTCCTAAACGGAGTTGAATCACGTTCAGTTTCAAGTTCTAGCAGCAAGGGTTCATTCAGGCTAAGAACAGCACTCTTGTGTTTTTCTGGCCATACATAGTGCAAATAGCATTCGCGTCTGTTCCCAGCCAGTACAGTGTATTGGACTGAAGAGAAGCTCCTGTTTTACTCAGTTTCCAATACTTAGTTGAACTAGATATGCCCCGTTTGTGTAGGAAGCACAGTTCTTTTGTTCTGAGCTAGCGCACTGTACTGGCCCCATAGGAAACACAGCAGAGTGCAAGAATGCCCGTTTCTCAAAAGCAGAGTGTTTTCCTTGCATGGCACACTAGGGTTCAATTAAACTTCCTAAACGGAGTTGAATCACGTTCAGTTTCAAGTTCTAGCAGCAAGGGTTCATTCAGGCTAAGAACAGCACTCTTGTGCTTTTCTGGCCATACACAGTGCAAATAGCATTCTCGTCTGTTCCCAGCCAGTACAGTCTATTGCACTGAAGAGAAGCTCCTGTTTTACTCAGTTTCCAATACTGAGTTGAACTAGATATGCCCCGTTTGTGTAGGAAGCACAGTTCTTTTGTTCTGAGCAAGCTCACTGTAGTGTCCCTACAGGAAACACAGTAGAGTGCAAGAATGCCCGTTTCTCAAAAGCAGAGTGTTTTTCTTGCATGGCACACAATGGTTCAATTCAACTTCCTAAACGGAGTTGAATCACGTTCCGTTCAAGTTCTAGCAGCAAGGGTTCATTCAGGCTAAGAACAGCACTCTTGTGCTATTCTGGCCATACACAGTGCAAATAGCATTCGCGTCTGCTCCCAGCAAGTACAGTGTATTCGACTGAAGAGAAGCTCCTCTTTTACTCAGTTTCCAATACTGAGTTGAATTAGATATGCCCCGTTTGTGTAGGAAGCACAGTTCTTTTGTTCTGAGCTAGCGCACTGTACTGGCCCTATAGGAAACACAGTAGAGTGCAAGAATGCCCGTTTCTCAAAGGCAGAGTGTTTTTCTTTCATGGCACACTAGGGTTCAATTAAACTTGCTAAACGGAGTTGAATCACGTCAGTTTCAAATTCTAGCAGCAAGGGTTCATTCAGGCTAAGAACAGCACTCTTGTCCTATTCTGGCCATACACAGTCAAATAGCATTCGCGTCTGTTCCCAGCCAGTACAGTGTATTGGACTGAAGAGAAGCTCCTGTTTTACTCAGTTTCCAATACTAAGTTGAACTAGATATGCCCCATTTGTGTAGGAAGCACAGTTCTTTTGTTCTGAGCTACCCCACTCTACTGGCCCTATAGGAAACAGAGAAGAGTGCAAGAATGCCCGTTTCCCAAAAGCAGAGTGTTTTCCTTGCATGGCACACTAGGGTTCAATTAACCTTCCTAAACGGAGTTGAATCACGTTCAGTTTCAAGTTCTAGCACCAAGGGTTCATTCAGTCTAAGAACAGCACTCTTCTGCTATTCTGGCCATACACAGTGCAAATAGCATTCGCGTCTGTTCCCAGCCAGTACAGTGTATTGGACTGAAGAGAAGCTCCTGTTTTACTCAGTTTCCAATACTGAGTTGAACTAGATATGCCCCGTTTGTGTAGGAAGCACAGTTCTTTTGTTCTGAGCTAGCTCACTGTACTGGCCCTATAGTAAACACAGTAGAGTGCAAGAATGCCCGTTTCTCAAAAGCAGAGTGTTTTTCTTGCATGGCAAACTAGGGTTCAATTAAACTTCCTAAACGGAGTTGAATCACGTTCAGTTTCATGTTCTAGCAGCAAGGGTTCATTCAGGTTAAGAACAGCACTCTTGTGCTTTTCTGGCCATACAGAGTGCAAATAGAATTCGCGTCTGTTCCCAGCCAGTACAGTGTATTGCACTGAAGAGAAGCTCCTGTTTTACTCAGTTTCCAATACTAGGTTGAACTAGATATGCCCTGTTTGTGTAGGAAGCACAGTTCTTTTGTTCTGAGCTAGCTCACTGTACTGGCCCTATAGGAAACACAGCAGAGTGCAAGAATGCCCGTTTCTCAAAAGCAGAGTGTTTTCCTTGCATGGCACACTAGGGTTCAATTAAACTTCCTAAACGGAGGTGAATCTCGTTCAGTTTCAAGTTCTAGCAGCAAGGGTTCATTCAGGCTAAGAACAGCACTCTTGTGCTTTTCTGGCCATACACAGTGCTAAAAGCATTCGCGTCTGTTCAAAGGAAGTACAGTGTATTGGACTGAAGATAAGCTCCTGTTTTACTCAGTTTCCAATACTGAGTTGAACTAGATATGCCCCGTTTGTGTAGGAAGCACAGTTCATTTGTTCTGAGCTACCGCACTCTACTGGCCCTATAGGAAACACAGCAGAGTGCAAGAATGCCCGTTTCTCAAAAGCAGAGTGTTTTCCTTGCATGGCACACTAGTGTTCAATTAAACTTCTTAAACGGAGTTGAATCACGTTCAGTTTCAAGTTCTAGCATAAAGGGTTCATTCAGGCTAAGAACAGCACTCTTGTGCTTTTCTGGCCATACACAGTGCAAATAGCATTCGCGTCTGTTCCCAGCCAGTACATTGTATTGGACTGAAGAGAAGCTACTGTTTTACTCAGTTTCCAATACTGAGATGAAATAGATATGCCCCGTTTCTGTAGGAAGCACAGTTCTTTTGTTCTGAGCTAGCTCACTGTACTGGCCCTATAGGAAACACAGTAGAGTGCAAGAATGCCCGTTTCTCAAAAGCAGAGTGTTTTCCTTGCATGGCACACTAGGGTTCAATTAAACTTCCTAAACGGAGGTGAATCTCGTTCAGTTTCAAGTTCTAGCAGCAAGGGTTCATTCAGGCTAAGAACAGCACTCTTGTGCTATTTTGGCCATACACAGTGCTAAAAGCATTCGCGTATGTTCAAAGGAAGTACAGTGTATTGGACTGAAGAGAAGCTCCTGTTTTACTCTGTTTCCAATACTGAGTTGAACTAGATAGGCCCCGTTTGTTAGGAAGCACAGTTCTTTTGTTCTGAGCTAGCTCAATGTACTGTCCCTACAGGAAACAGTAGAGTGCAAGAATGCCTGTTTCTCAAAAGCAGAGTGTTTTTCTTGCATGGCACACTATGGTTCAATTAAACTTCCTAAACGTAGTTGAATCACGTTCTGTTCAAGTTCTAGCTGCAAGGGTTCATTCAGGCTAAGAACAGAACTCTTGTGCTATTCTGGCCATACACAGTGCAAATAGCATTCGCGTCTGCTCCCAGCAAGTACAGCGTATTGGACTGAAGAGAAGCTCCTGTTTTACTCAGTTTCCAATACTGAGGTGAATTAGATATGCCCCGTTTGTGTAGGAAGCACAGTTCTTTTGTTCTGAGCTAGCTCACTGTACTGGCCCTATAGGAAACACAGTAGAGTGCAAGAATGCCCGTTTCTCAAAGGCAGAGTGTTTTTCTTGCATGGTACACTAGGGTTCAATTAAACTTGCTAAACGGAGTTGAATCACGTCAGTTTCAAATTCTAGCAGCAAGGGTTCATTCAGGCTAAGAACAGCACTCTTGTTCTATTCTGGCCATACACAGTGCAAATAGTATTCGCGTCTGTTCCCAGCCAGTACAGTGTATTGGACTGAAGAGAAGCTCCTGTTTTACTCTGTTTCCAATACTAAGTTGAACTAGATATGCCCCATTTGTGTAGGAAGCACAGTTCTTTTGTTCTGAGCTACCTCACTCTACTGGACCTATAGGAAACACAGTAGAGTGCAAGAATGCCCGTTTATCAAAAGAAGAGTGTTTTTCTTGCATGGCACACTACAGTTCAATTAAACTTGCTAAACGGAGTTGAATCATGTTTCTTTTCAAATTCTAGCAGCAAGCGTTCATTCAGGCTAAGAACAGCACTCTTGTGCAATTCTGGCCATACACAGTGCAAATAGCATTCGCGTCTGTTCCCAGCCAGTACAGTGTATTGGACTGAAGAGAAGTTCCCGTTATACTCAGTTTCCAATACTGAGTTGAACTAGATATGCCCCGTTTGTGTAGGAAGCACAGTTCTTTTGTTCTGAGCTAGCTCACTGTACTGGCCCTATAGGAAACAAAGTAGAGTGCAAGAATGCCCGTTTCTCAAAAGCAGAGTGTTTTTCTTGCATGGCCCACTAGGGTTCAATTAAACTTCCTAAACCGAGTTGAATCACGCTCAGTTTCAAGATCTAGCAGCAAGGTTTCATTCAGGCTAGAAACAGCACTCTTGTGCTATTCTGGCCATACACAGTACAAATAGCATTCGTGTCTGTTCCCAGCCAGTACAGTGCATTGCACTGAAGAGAAGCTCCTGCTTTACTCAGTTTCCAATACTTAGTTAAACTAGATATGCCCCGTTTGTGTATGAAGCACAGTTCTTTTGTTCGGAGCTAGCTCACTGTACTGGACCTATAGGAAACACAGTAGAGTCCAAGAATGCCCGTTTCCAAAAGCAGAGTGTTTTTCTTGCATGGCACACTAGGGTTCAATTAAACTTTCTAAGCCGAGTTGAATCACGTTCAGTTTCAAGTTCTAGCAGCAAGTGTTCATTCAGGCTAAGAACAGCACTCTTGTGCTATTCTGGCCATACACAGTGCATATAGCATTCGCGTCTGTTCCCAGCCAGTACAGTGTATTGGACTGAAGAGAAGCTCCCGTTTTACTCAGTTTCCAATACTGAGTTGAACTAGATATGCCCCATTTGTGTAGGAAGCACAGTTCTTTTGTTCTGAGCTAGCTCACTGTACTGGCCCTATAGTAAACACAGCACAGTGCAAGAATGCCCGTTTCTCAAAAGCAGAGTGTTTTTCTTGCATGGCACACTAGGGTTCAATTAAACTTCCTAAACAGAGTTGAATCACGTTCCATTTCAATTTCTAGCAGCAAGGGTTCATTCAGGCTAAGAACAGCACTCTTGTGCTATTCTGGTCATACACAGTTCAAATAGCATTCGCGTCTGTTCCCAGCCAGTACAATGAATTGGACCGAGGAGAAGCTCCTGTTTTACTCAGTTTCAAATACTGAGTTGAACTAGATATGCCCTGTTTGTGTAGGAAGCACAGTTCTTTTGTTCGGAGCTAGCTCACTGTACTGGCCCTATAGGAAACACAGAGGAGTGCAAGAATGCCCGTTTCTCAAAAGCAGAGTGTTTTCCTTGCATGACACACTAGGGTTCAATTAAACTTCCTAAACGGAGTTGAATCACATTCAGTTTCAAGTTTTATCATCAAGGGTTCATTCAGGTTAAGAACAGCACTCTTGTGCTTTTTTGGCCATACACAGTGCAAATAGCATTCGTGTCTGTTCAAAGCCATTACAGTGTATTGGACTGAAGAGAAGCTCCTGTTTTACTCAGTTTACAATACTGAGTTGAACTAGATATGCCCCGTTTGTGTAGGAAGCACAGTTCATTTGTTCTGAGCTAGCTCACTGTACTGGCCCTCTAGGAAACACAGTAGAATGCAAGAATGCCCGTTTCTCAAAAGCAGAGTGTTTTTCTTGCATGGCACACTACGATTCAATTAAACTTCCAAAACGGAGTTGAATCACGCTCAGTTTCAAGATCAGGCAGCAAGGGTTCATTCAGGCTAGGAACACCACTCTTGTGCTATTCTGGACATACACAGTGCAAATAGCATTCGTGTCTGTTCCCAGCCAGTACTGTGCATTGGACTGAAGAGAAGCTCCAGTTTTACTCAGTTTCCAATACTTAGTTGAACTAGATATGCCCCGTTTGTGTAGGAAGCACAGTTCATTCGTTCTGAGCTAGCTCACTGTACTGGCCCTCTAGGAAACACAGTAGAGTGCAAGAATGCCCGTTTCTCAAAAGCAGAGTGTTTTCCTTGCATGGCACACTAGGGTTCAATTAAACTTCCTAAACGGAGTTGAATCACATTCAGTTTCAAGTTCTAGCAGCAAGGGTTCATTCAGGCTAAGAACAGCACTCTTGTGCTATTCTGGCCATACACAGTGCAAATAGCATTCGCGACTGTTCCCAGCCAGTACAGTGTATTGGACTGAAGAGAAGCTCCTGTTTTACTCAGTTTCCAATACTGAGTTGAACTAGATATGCCCCGTTTGTGTAGGAAGCACAGTTCTTTTGTTCTGAGCTAGCTCACTGTACTGGCCCTATAGGAAACACAGTAGAGTGCAAGAATGCCTGTTTCTCAAAAGCAGAGTGTTTTTCTTGCATGGCACACTACTGTTCCATTAAACTTCCTAAACGGAGTTGAATCACGTTCCGTTTCAAGTTCGAGCAGAAAGGGTTCATTCAGGCTAAGAACAGCACTCTTGTGCTATTCTGGCCTTACACAGTGCAAATAGCATTCGTATCTGCACCCAGCCAGTACAGTGTATTGGACTGAAGAGAAGCTCCTGTTTCACTCAGTTTCAAATACTGAGTTGAACTAGATATGCCCCGTTTGTGTAGGAAGCACAGTTTTTTTGTTCGGAGCTAGCTCACTGTACTGGCCCTATAGTAAACACAGCAGAGTGCAAGAATGCCCGTGTCTTAAAAGTAGAGTGTTTTTCTTGCATGGCACACTAGGGTTCAATTAAACTTCCTAAACGGAGTTGAATCACTTTCAGTTTCAAGTTCTACCAGCAAGGGTTCATTCAGGCTAAGAAGAGCACTCTTGTGCTTTTTTGGCCATACACAGTGCAAATAGCATTCGCGTCTGTCAAAGCCAGTACAGTGTATTGGACTGAAGAGAAGCTCCTGTTTTACTCAGTTTCCAATACTGAGTTGAACTAGATATGCCCCGTTTGTATAGGAAGCACAGTTCATTTGTTCTGAGCTAGCTCACTGTACTGGCCCTCTAGGAAACACAGTAGAGTGCAAGAATGCCCGTTTCTCAAAAGCAGAGTGTTTTTCTTGCATGGCACACAATGGTTCAATTCAACTTCCTAAACGGAGTTGAATCACGTTCCGTTCAAGTTCTAGCAGCAAGGGTTCATTCAGGCTAAGAACAGCACTCTTGTGCTATTCTGGCCATACACAGTGCAAATAGCATTCGCGTCTGCTCCCAGCAAGTACAGTGTATTCGACTGAAGAGAAGCTCCTCTTTTACTCAGTTTCCAATACTGAGTTGAATTAGATATGCCCCGTTTGTGTAGGAAGCACAGTTCTTTTGTTCTGAGCTAGCGCACTGTACTGGCCCTATAGGAAACACAGTAGAGTGCAAGAATGCCCGTTTCTCAAAGGCAGAGTGTTTTTCTTTCATGGCACACTAGGGTTCAATTAAACTTGCTAAACGGAGTTGAATCACGTCAGTTTCAAATTCTAGCAGCAAGGGTTCATTCAGGCTAAGAACAGCACTCTTGTCCTATTCTGGCCATACACAGTCAAATAGCATTCGCGTCTGTTCCCAGCCAGTACAGTGTATTGGACTGAAGAGAAGCTCCTGTTTTACTCAGTTTCCAATACTAAGTTGAACTAGATATGCCCCATTTGTGTAGGAAGCACAGTTCTTTTGTTCTGAGCTACCCCACTCTACTGGCCCTATAGGAAACAGAGAAGAGTGCAAGAATGCCCGTTTCCCAAAAGCAGAGTGTTTTCCTTGCATGGCACACTAGGGTTCAATTAACCTTCCTAAACGGAGTTGAATCACGTTCAGTTTCAAGTTCTAGCACCAAGGGTTCATTCAGTCTAAGAACAGCACTCTTCTGCTATTCTGGCCATACACAGTGCAAATAGCATTCGCGTCTGTTCCTAGCCAGTACAGTGTATTGGACTGAAGAGAAGCTCCTGTTTTACTCAGTTTCCAATACTGAGTTGAACTAGATATGCCCCGTTTGTGTAGGAAGCACAGTTCTTTTGTTCTGAGCTAGCTCACTGTACTGGCCCTATAGTAAACACAGTAGAGTGCAAGAATGCCCGTTTCTCAAAAGCAGAGTGTTTTTCTTGCATGGCAAACTAGGGTTCAATTAAACTTCCTAAACGGAGTTGAATCACGTTCAGTTTCATGTTCTAGCAGCAAGGGTTCATTCAGGTTAAGAACAGCACTCTTGTGCTTTTCTGGCCATACAGAGTGCAAATAGAATTCGCGTCTGTTCCCAGCCAGTACAGTGTATTGCACTGAAGAGAAGCTCCTGTTTTACTCAGTTTCCAATACTAGGTTGAACTAGATATGCCCTGTTTGTGTAGGAAGCACAGTTCTTTTGTTCTGAGCTAGCTCACTGTACTGGCCCTATAGGAAACACAGCAGAGTGCAAGAATGCCCGTTTCTCAAAAGCAGAGTGTTTTCCTTGCATGGCACACTAGGGTTCAATTAAACTTCCTAAACGGAGGTGAATCTCGTTCAGTTTCAAGTTCTAGCAGCAAGGGTTCATTCAGGCTAAGAACAGCACTCTTGTGCTTTTCTGGCCATACACAGTGCTAAAAGCATTCGCGTCTGTTCAAAGGAAGTACAGTGTATTGGACTGAAGATAAGCTCCTGTTTTACTCAGTTTCCAATACTGAGTTGAACTAGATATGCCCCGTTTGTGTAGGAAGCACAGTTCATTTGTTCTGAGCTACCGCACTCTACTGGCCCTATAGGAAACACAGCAGAGTGCAAGAATGCCCGTTTCTCAAAAGCAGAGTGTTTTCCTTGCATGGCACACTAGTGTTCAATTAAACTTCTTAAACGGAGTTGAATCACGTTCAGTTTCAAGTTCTAGCATAAAGGGTTCATTCAGGCTAAGAACAGCACTCTTGTGCTTTTCTGGCCATACACAGTGCAAATAGCATTCGCGTCTGTTCCCAGCCAGTACATTGTATTGGACTGAAGAGAAGCTACTGTTTTACTCAGTTTCCACTACTGAGATGAAATAGATATGCCCCGTTTCTGTAGGAAGCACAGTTCTTTTGTTCTGAGCTAGCTCACTGTACTGGCCCTATAGGAAACACAGTAGAGTGCAAGAATGCCCGTTTCTCAAAAGCAGAGTGTTTTCCTTGCATGGCACACTAGGGTTCAATTAAACTTCCTAAACGGAGGTGAATCTCGTTCAGTTTCAAGTTCTAGCAGCAAGGGTTCATTCAGGCTAAGAACAGCACTCTTGTGCTATTTTGGCCATACACAGTGCTAAAAGCATTCGCGTATGTTCAAAGGAAGTACAGTGTATTGGACTGAAGAGAAGCTCCTGTTTTACTCTGTTTCCAATACTGAGTTGAACTAGATAGGCCCCGTTTGTTAGGAAGCACAGTTCTTTTGTTCTGAGCTAGCTCAATGTACTGTCCCTACAGGAAACAGTAGAGTGCAAGAATGCCTGTTTCTCAAAAGCAGAGTGTTTTTCTTGCATGGCACACTATGGTTCAATTAAACTTCCTAAACGGAGTTGAATCACGTTCTGTTCAAGTTCTAGCTGCAAGGGTTCATTCAGGCTAAGAACAGAACTCTTGTGCTATTCTGGCCATACACAGTGCAAATAGCATTCGCGTCTGCTCCCAGCAAGTACAGCGTATTGGACTGAAGAGAAGCTCCTGTTTTACTCAGTTTCCAATACTGAGTTGAATTAGATATGCCCCGTTTGTGTAGGAAGCACAGTTCTTTTGTTCTGAGCTAGCTCACTGTACTGGCCCTATAGGAAACACAGTAGAGTGCAAGAATGCCCGTTTCTCAAAGGCAGAGTGTTTTTCTTGCATGGTACACTAGGGTTCAATTAAACTTGCTAAACGGAGTTGAATCACGTCAGTTTCAAATTCTAGCAGCAAGGGTTCATTCAGGCTAAGAACAGCACTCTTGTTCTATTCTGGCCATACACAGTGCAAATAGTATTCGCGTCTGTTCCCAGCCAGTACAGTGTATTGGACTGAAGAGAAGCTCCTGTTTTACTCTGTTTCCAATACTAAGTTGAACTAGATATGCCCCATTTGTGTAGGAAGCACAGTTCTTTTGTTCTGAGCTACCTCACTCTACTGGACCTATAGGAAACACAGTAGAGTGCAAGAATGCCCGTTTATCAAAAGAAGAGTGTTTTTCTTGCATGGCACACTACAGTTCAATTAAACTTGCTAAACGGAGTTGAATCATGTTTCTTTTCAAATTCTAGCAGCAATCGTTCATTCAGGCTAAGAACAGCACTCTTGTGCAATTCTGGCCATACACAGTGCAAATAGCATTCGCGTCTGTTCCCAGCCAGTACAGTGTATTGGACTGAAGAGAAGTTCCCGTTATACTCAGTTTCCAATACTGAGTTGAACTAGATATGCCCCGTTTGTGTAGGAAGCACAGTTCTTTTGTTCTGAGCTAGCTCACTGTACTGGCCCTATAGGAAACAAAGTAGAGTGCAAGAATGCCCGTTTCTCAAAAGCAGAGTGTTTTTCTTGCATGGCCCACTAGGGTTCAATTAAACTTCCTAAACCGAGTTGAATCACGCTCAGTTTCAAGATCTAGCAGCAAGGTTTCATTCAGGCTAGAAACAGCACTCTTGTGCTATTCTGGCCATACACAGTACAAATAGCATTCGTGTCTGTTCCCAGCCAGTACAGTGCATTGCACTGAAGAGAAGCTCCTGCTTTACTCAGTTTCCAATACTTAGTTAAACTAGATATGCCCCGTTTGTGTATGAAGCACAGTTCTTTTGTTCGGAGCTAGCTCACTGTACTGGCCCTATAGGAAACACAGTAGAGTGCAAGAATGCCCGTTTCCAAAAGCAGAGTGTTTTTCTTGCATGGCACACTAGGGTTCAATTAAACTTTCTAAGCCGAGTTGAATCACGTTCAGTTTCAAGTTCTAGCAGCAAGTGTTCATTCAGGCTAAGAACAGCACTCTTGTGCTATTCTGGCCATACACAGTGCATATAGCATTCGCGTCTGTTCCCAGCCAGTACAGTGTATTGGACTGAAGAGAAGCTCCCGTTTTACTCAGTTTCCAATACTGAGTTGAACTAGATATGCCCCATTTGTGTAGGAAGCACAGTTCTTTTGTTCTGAGCTAGCTCACTGTACTGGCCCTATAGTAAACACAGCACAGTGCAAGAATGCCCGTTTCTCAAAAGCAGAGTGTTTTTCTTGCATGGCACACTAGGGTTCAATTAAACTTCCTAAACAGAGTTGAATCACGTTCCATTTCAATTTCTAGCAGCAAGGGTTCATTCAGGCTAAGAACAGCACTCTTGTGCTATTCTGGTCATACACAGTTCAAATAGCATTCGCGTCTGTTCCCAGCCAGTACAATGAATTGGACCGAGGAGAAGCTCCTGTTTTACTCAGTTTCAAATACTGAGTTGAACTAGATATGCCCTGTTTGTGTAGGAAGCACAGTTCATTTGTTCTGAGCTAGCTCACTGTACTGGCCCTCTAGGAAACACAGTAGAATGCAAGAATGCCCGTTTCTCAAAAGCAGAGTGTTTTTCTTGCATGGCACACTACGATTCAATTAAACTTCCAAAACGGAGTTGAATCACGCTCAGTTTCAAGATCAGGCAGCAAGGGTTCATTCAGGCTAGGAACACCACTCTTGTGCTATTCTGGACATACACAGTGCAAATAGCATTCGTGTCTGTTCCCAGCCAGTACTGTGCATTGGACTGAAGAGAAGCTCCAGTTTTACTCAGTTTCCAATACTTAGTTGAACTAGATATGCCCCGTTTGTGTAGGAAGCACAGTTCATTCGTTCTGAGCTAGCTCACTGTACTGGCCCTCTAGGAAACACAGTAGAGTGCAAGAATGCCCGTTTCTCAAAAGCAGAGTGTTTTCCTTGCATGGCACACTAGGGTTCAATTAAACTTCCTAAACGGAGTTGAATCACATTAAGTTTCAAGTTCTAGCAGCAAGGGTTCATTCAGGCTAAGAACAGCACTCTTGTGCTATTCTGGCCATACACAGTGCAAATAGCATTCGCGACTGTTCCCAGCCAGTACAGTGTATTGGACTGAAGAGAAGCTCCCGTTATACTCAGTTTTCAATACTGAGTTGAACTAGATATGCCCCGTTTGTGTAGCAAACAAAGTTCTTTTGTTCTGAGCTAGGTCACTGTACGGGCCCTATAGGAAACAAAGTAGATTGCAAGAATGCCCGTTTCTCAAAAGCAGAGTGTTTTTCTTGCATGGTACACTTGGGTTCAAGTAAACTTCCTAAACGGAGTTGAATCACGCTCAGTTTCAAGATCTAGCAGCAAGGGTTCATTCAGGCTAGGAACAGCACTCTTGTGATATTCTGGCCATACACAGTGCAAATAGCATTCGCGTCTCTTCCCAGCTAGTACAGTGCATTGGAATGAAGAGAAGCTCCTGTTTTACTCAGTTTCCAATACTGAGTTGAACTAGATATGCCCCGTTTGTGTAGGAAGCACAGTTCTTTTGTTCTGAGCTAGCTCACTGTACTGGCCCTATAGGAAACACAGTAGAGTGCAAGAATGCCCGTTTCTCAAAAGCAGAGTGTTTTTCTTGCATGGCACACTACTGTTCCATTAAACTTCCTAAACGGAGTTGAATCACGTTCCGTTTCAAGTTCGAGCAGAAAGGGTTCATTCAGGCTAAGAACAGCACTCTTGTGCTATTCTGGCCTTACACAGTGCAAATAGCATTCGTATCTGCACCCAGCCAGTACAGTGTATTGGACTGAAGAGAAGCTCCTGTTTCACTCAGTTTCAAATACTGAGTTGAACTAGATATGCCCCGTTTGTGTAGGAAGCACAGTTTTTTTGTTCGGAGCTAGCTCACTGTACTGGCCCTATAGTAAACACAGCAGAGTGCAAGAATGCCCGTGTCTTAAAAGTAGAGTGTTTTTCTTGCATGGCACACTAGGGTTCAATTAAACTTCCTAAACGGAGTTGAATCACTTTCAGTTTCAAGTTCTACCAGCAAGGGTTCATTCAGGCTAAGAAGAGCACTCTTGTGCTTTTTTGGCCATACACAGTGCAAATAGCATTCGCGTCTGTCAAAGCCAGTACAGTGTATTGGACTGAAGAGAAGCTCCTGTTTTACTCAGTTTCCAATACTGAGTTGAACTAGATATGCCCCGTTTGTATAGGAAGCACAGTTCATTTGTTCTGAGCTAGCTCACTGTACTGGCCCTCTAGGAAACACAGTAGAGTGCAAGAATGCCCGTTTCTCAAAAGCAGAGTGTTTTTCTTGCATGGCACACTAGGCTTCAATTAAACTTCCAAAACGGAGTTGAATCACGTTCAGTTTCAAGTTCTAGCAGCAAGGGTTCATTCAGGCTAAGAACAGCACTCTTGTGCTATTCTGGCCATACACAGTGCAAATAGCATTCGCGTCTGCTCCCAGCAAGTACAGTGTATTGGACTGAAGAGAAGCTCCTGTTTTACTCAGTTTCCAATACTGAGTTGAACTAGATATGCCCCGTTTGTGTAGGAAACACAGTTCTTTTGTTCTGAGCTAGCTAACTGTACTGGTCCTATAGGAAACCCAGTAGAGTGCAAGAATGCCCGTTTCTCAAAAGAAGAGTGTTTTTCTTGCATGGCACACTACAGTTCAATTAAACTTGCTAAACGGAGTTGAATCACGTTCCGTTTCAAGTTCTAGCAGCAAGCGTTCATTCAGGCTAACAACAGCACTCTTGTGCTATTCTGGCCATACACAGTGCAAACAGCTTTCGCGACTGTTCCCAGCCAGTACAGTGTATTGGACTGAAGAGAAGCTCCTGTTTTACTCAGTTTCCAATACTGAGTTGAACTAGATATGCCCCGTTTGTGTAGGAAGCACAGTTCTTTTGTTCTGAGCTAGCTCACTGTACAGGCCCTATAGGAAACACAGAAGAGTTCAAGAATGCCCGTTTCCAAAAGCATAGTGTTTTTCTTGCATGGCACACTAGGGTTCAATTAAACTTCCTAAACGGAGTTGAATTACGTTCAGTTTCAAGTTCTAGCAGCAAGGGTTCATTCAGGCTAAGAACAGCACTCTTGTGCTATTCTGGCCATACACAGTGCAAATAGCATTCGCATCTGTTCCCAGCCAGTACAGTGTATTGGACTGAAGAGAAGCTCTTGTTTTACTCAGATTCCAATACTGAGTTGAACTAGATATGCCCCGTTTGTGTAGGAAGCACAGTTCTTTTGTTCTGAGCTAGCTCACTGTACAGGCCATATAGGAAACACAGTAGAGTTCAAGAATGCCCGTTTCCAAAAGCAGAGTGTTTTTCTTGCATGGCACACTAGGGTTCAGTTAAACTTCCTAAACGGAGTTGAATTACGTTCAGTTTCAAGTTCTAGCAGCAAGGGTTCATTCAGGCTAAGAACAGCACTCTTGTGCTATTCTGGCCATACACACTGCAAGTAGCATTCACGTCTGTTCCCAAGCAGTACAGTGTATTGGAATGAAGAGAAGCTCCTGTTTTACTCAGTTTCCAATACTGAGTTGAAGTAGATATGCCCCGTTTGTGTAGGAAGCACAGTTCTTTTGTTCTGAGCTAGCTCACTGTACTGGCCCTATAGGAAACACAGCAGAGTGCAAGAATGCCTGTTTCTCAAAAGAGAGTGTTTTCCTTGCATGGCACACTATGGTTCAATTAAACTTCCTAAACGGAGTTGAATCACGTTCAGTTTCAAGGTCTAGCAGCAAGGGTTCATTCAGGCTAAGAACAGCAATCTTGTGCTATTATGGCCATACACAGTGCAAATAGCATTCGTGTCTACTCCCAGCAAGTACAGTGTATTGGACTGAAAGAAGCTCCTGTTTTACTCAGTTTCCAATACTGAGTTGAACTAGATATGCCCCGTTTGTGTAGGAAACACAGTTCATTTGTTCTGAGCTAGCTCACTGTACTGGCCCTATAGGAAACCCAGTAGAGTACAAGAATGCCCGTTTCTCAAAAGCAGAGTGTTTTCCTTGCATGGCACACTAGGGTTCTATTAAACTTCCTAAACGGAGTTTAATCACGTTCAGTTTCAAGTTCAGGCAGCAAGGGTTCATTCAGGCTAAGAACAGCACTCTTGTGCTTTTCTGGCCATACACAGTGCAAATAGCTTTCGCGTCTGTTCCCAGCCAGTACAATGTATTGGACTGAAGAGAAGCTCCTGTTTTACTCAGTTTCCAATACTGACTTGAACTAGATATGCCCCGTTTGTGTAGGAAGCACAGTTCATTTATTCTGAGCTAGCTCACTGTACTGGCCTTATAGGAAACACAGTAGAGTGCAAGAATGCCTGTTTCTCAAAATCAGAGTGTTTTTTTGCATGGCACACTATGGTACAATTAAACTTCCTAAACGGATTTGAATCACGTTCCGTTTCAAATTCTAGCAGCAAGCGTTCATTCAGGCTAAGAACAGCACTTTTGTGCTATGCTGGCCATACACAGTGCAAATAGCATTCGCGACTGTTCCCAGCCAGTACAGTGTATTGGACTGAAGAGAAGCTAATGTTTTACTCAGTTTCCAAAACTGAGTTGAACTAGATATGCCCTGTTTGTGTAGGAAGCACAGTTCTTTTGTTCTGAGCTAGCTCACTGTACTGGCCCTGTAGGAAACACAGTAGAGTGCAAGAATGCCCGTTTCTCAAAAGCAGAGTGTTTTTCTTGCATGGCACACTAGGGTTCAATAAAACTTCCTAAACGGAGTTGAATCACGTTCAGTTTCACGTTCTAGCAGCAAGGGTTCATTCAGGCTAAGAACAGCACTCTTGTGCTATTCTGGCCATACACAGTGCAAATAGCATTCGCGTCTGTTCCCAGCCAGTACAGTGTATGGGACTGAAGAGAAGCTCCTGTTTTACTCAGTTTCCAATACTGAGTTGAACTAGATATGCCCCGTTTGTGTAGGAAGCACAGTTCTTATGTTCTGAGCTAGCTCACTGTACTGGCCCTATAGGAAACACAGCAGAGTGCAAGAATGCCCGTTTCTCAAAAGCAGAGTGTTTTCCTTGCATGGCACACTAGGGTTCTATTAAACTTCCTAAACGGAGTTGAATCACATTCAGTTTCAAGTTCTAGCAGCAAGGGTTCATTCAGGCTAAGAACAGCACTCTTGTGCTTTTCTGGCCATACACAGTGCAAATAGCATTCGCGTCTGTTCCCAGCCAGTACAATGTATTGGACTGAAGAGAAGCTCCTGTTTTACTCAGTTTCCAATACTGAGTTGAACTAGATATGCCCCGTTTGTGTAGGAAGCACAGTTCTTTTGTTCGGAGCTAGCTCACTGTACTGGCCCTATAGGAAACACAGTAGAGTGCAAGAATGCCCGTTTCTCAAAAGCAGAGTGTTTTTCTTGCATGGTACACTTGGGTTCAATTAAACTTCCTAAACGGAGTTGAATCACGCTCAGTTTCAAGATCTAGCAGCAAGGGTTCATTCAGGCTAGGAATACGACTCTTGTGCTATTCTGGCCATACACAGTGCAAATAGCATTCGCGTCTGTTCCCAGCCAGTACAGTGTATTGGACTGAAGCAAAGCTCCTGTTTTACTCAGTTTCCAATACTTAGTTGAACTAGATATGCCCTGTTTGTGTAGGAAGCACAGGTCTTTTGTTCAGAGCTAGCTCACTGTACTGGCCCTATAGGAAACACAGTAGAGTGCAAGAATGCCTGTTTCCAAAAGCATAGTGTTTTTCTTGCATGGCACACTAGGGTTCAATTAAGCTTCCTAAATGGAGTTGAATCACCTTCAATTTCAAGTTCTAGCAGCAAGGGTTCATTCAGGCTAGGAACAGCACTCTTGTGCTATTCTGGCCATACACAGTGCAAATAGCATTCGCGTCTGTTCCCAGCCAGTACAGTGCATTGGCCTGAAGAGAAGCTCCTGTTTTACTCAGTTTCCAATACTGAGTTGAACTAGATATGTCCCGTTTGTGTAGGAAGCACAGTTCTTTTGTTCTGAGCTAGCTCACTGTACTGGCACTATAGGAAACACAGTAGAGTGCAAGAATGCCCGTTTCTCAAAGGAAGACTGTTTTTCTTGCATGGCACACTAGGACTCAATTAAACTTGCGAAACGGAGTTGAATCACGTTCAGATTCAAGTTCTAGCATAAAGGGTTCATTCAGGCTAAGAACAGCACTCTTGTACTATTCTGGCCAGTGCAAATAGCATTCAGGCTAAGAACAGCACTCTTGTGCTCTTCTGGCCATACACAGTGCAAATAGCATTCGCGTCTGTTCCCAGCCAGCACAGTGTATTGGACTGAAGAGAAGCTCCTGTTTTATTCAGTTTCCAATACTGAGTTGAACTAGATATGCCCCATTTGTGTAGGAAGCACAGTTCTTTTGTTCTGGGCTAGCACACTGTACTGTTCCTATAGGAAACACAATAGAGTGCAAGAATGCCCGTTTCTCAAAAGCAGAGTGTTTTTCTTGCATGGCACACTAGGGTTCAATTAAACTTCCCTAACGGAGTTGAGTCACGTTCAGTTTCAAAGTCTAGCAGCAAGGGTTCATTCAGGCTAAGAACAACACTCTTGTGCTATTCTGGCCATACACAGTGCAAATAGCATTTGCGTATGTTCCCAGCCAGTACAGTGTATTGGACTGAAGAGAAGCTCCTGTTTTACTCAGTTTCCAATACTGAGTTGAACTAGATATGCCCCGTTTGTGTAGGAAGCACAGTTCTTTTGTTCTGAGCTAGCTCATTTTACTGGCCCTCTAGGAAACACAGTAGAATGCAAGAATGCCCATTTCTCAAAAGCAGAGTGTTTTCCTTGCATGGCACTCTAGGGTTCAATTAAACTTCCTAAACGGAGTTGAATCATGTTCAGTTTCAAGTTCTAGCAGCAAGGGTTCATTCAGGCTAAGAACAGCACTCTTGTGCTATTCTGGCCATACACAGTGGAAATAGCATTCGCTTCTGTTCCCAGCCAGTACAGTGTATTGGACTGAAGAGTAGCTCCTGTTTTACTCAGTTTCCAATCCAGGATTGAACTAGATATGCCCCGTTTGAGTAGGAAGCACAGTTATTTTGTTCTGAGCTAGCTCACTGTACTAGCCCTATAGGAAACACAGTAGAGTGCAAGAATGCCCGTTTCTCAAAAGCAGAGTGTTTTTCTTGCATGGCACACTAGGGTTCAATTAAACTTCCTAAACGGGGTTGAATCACATTAGTTTCAAATTCTAGCAGCAAGGGTTCATTCAGGATAAGAATAGCACTCTTGTGCTATTCTGGCCATACACAGTGCAAATAGCATTCGCGTCTGTTCCCAGCCCGTACAATGTATTGGACTGAAGAGAAGCTCCCTTTATACTCAGTTTCCAATACTGAGTTGAACTAGATATGCCCCGTTTGTGTAGGTAGCACACTTCTTTTGTTCTGAGCTAGCTCACTGTATTGGCCCTATCGGAAACACAGTAGATTGCAAGAATGCCCGTTTGTCAAAAGCAGAGTGTTTTCCTTGCATGGCACTAGGGTTCAATTAAACTTCCTAAACAGAGTTGAATCACGTTCAGTTTCAAGTTCTAGCAGCAAGGGTTCATTCAGGCTAAGAACAGCACTCTTGTGCTATTCTGGCCATACACAGTGCAAATAGCATTCGCGTCTGTTCCCAGCCAGTACAGTGTATCGGACTGAAGAGAAGCTCCTGTTTTACTCAGTTTCCAATACTGAGTTGAACTAGATAAGCCCCGTTTGTGTAGGAAGCACAGTTCTTTTGTTCTCAGCTAGCTCACTGTACTGGTCCTATAGGAAACACAATAGAGTGCAAGAATGCCCGTTTCTCAAAAGCAGAGTGTTTTTCTTGCATGGCACTCTAGGGTTCAATTAAACTTCCGAAACGCGGTTGAATCACATCAGTTACAAATTCTAGCAGCAAGGGTTCATTCAGGATAAGAACGTCACTCTTGTGCTATTCTGGCCATACACAGTGCAAATAGCATTCGCGTCTGTTCCCAGACAGTACAGTGTATTGTACTGAAGAGAAGCTCCTGTTTTACTCAGTTTCCAATACTGAGTTGAACTAGATATGCCCCGTTTGTGTAGGCAGCACAGTTCATTTGTTCTGAGCTAGCTCACTGTACTGGCCCTATAGGAAACACAGTAGAGTGCAAGAATGCCCGTTTCTCAAATGCAGAGTGTTTTTTTGCATGGCACACTATGGTTCAATTAAACTTCCTAAGGGAGTTGAATCACGTTCAGTTTCAAGTTCTAGCAGCAAGGGTTCATTCAGACTAGGAACAGCACTCTTGTGCTATTCTGGCCATACACAGTGCAAATAGCTTTCGCGTCTGTTCCCAGAAAGTACAGAGTATTGGACTGAAGAGAAGCTCCTGTTTTACTCAGATTCCAATACTGAGTTGAACTAGATATGCCCCGTTTGTGTAGGAAGCACAGTTCTTTTGTTCTGAGCTAGCTCACTGTACAGGCCCTATAGGAAACACAGTAGAGTTCAAGAATGCCCGTTTCAAAAAGCAGAGTGTTTTTCTTGCATGGCACACTAGGGTTCAGTTAAACTTCCTAAACGGAGTTGAATTACGTTCAGTTTCAAGTTCTAGCAGCAAGGGTTCATTCAGGCTAAGAACAGCACTCTTGTGCAATTCTGGCCATACACACTGCAAGTAGCATTCACGTCTGTTCCCAAGCAGTACAGTGTATTGGAATGAAGAGAAGCTCCTGTTTTACTCAGTTTCCAATACTGAGTTGAAGTAGATATGCCCCGTTTGTGTAGGAAGCACAGTTCTTTTGTTCTGAGCTAGCTCACTGTACTGGCCCTATAGGAAACACAGCAGAGTGCAAGAATGCCCGTTTCTCAAAAGAGAGTGTTTTCCTTGCATGGCACACTATGGTTCAATTAAACTTCCTAAACGGAGTTGAATCACGTTCAGTTTCAAGGTCTAGCAGCAAGGGTTCATTCAGGCTAAGAACAGCAATCTTGTGCTATTATGGCCATACACAGTGCAAATAGCATTCGTGTCTGCTCCCAGCAAGTACAGTGTATTGGACTGAAGAGAAGCTCCTGTTTTACTCAGTTTCCAATACTGAGTTGAACTAGATATGCCCCGTTTGTGTAGGAAACACAGTTCTTTTGTTCTGAGCTAGCTCACTGTACTGGCCCTATAGGAAACCCAGTAGAGTACAAGAATGCCCGTTTCTCAAAAGCAGAGTGTTTTCCTTGCATGGCACACTAGGGTTCTATTAAACTTCCTAAACGGAGTTTAATCACGTTCAGTTTCAAGTTCAGGCAGCAAGGGTTCATTCAGGCTAAGAACAGCACTCTTGTGCTTTTCTGGCCATACACAGTGCAAATAGCTTTCGCGTCTGTTCCCAGCCAGTACAATGTATTGGACTGAAGAGAAGCTCCTGTTTTACTCAGTTTCCAATACTGAGTTGAACTAGATATGCCCCGTTTGTGTAGGAAGCACAGTTCATTTATTCTGAGCTAGCTCACTGTACTGGCCTTATAGGAAACACAGTAGAGTGCAAGAATGCCTGTTTCTCAAAATCAGAGTGTTTTTTTGCATGGCACACTATGGTACAATTAAACTTCCTAAACGGATTTGAATCACGTTCCGTTTCAAATTCTAGCAGCAAGCGTTCATTCAGGCTAAGAACAGCACTTTTGTGCTATGCTGGCCATACACAGTGCAAATAGCATTCGCGACTGTTCCCAGCCAGTACAGTGTATTGGACTGAAGAGAAGCTAATGTTTTACTCAGTTTCCAAAACTGAGTTGAACTAGATATGCCCTGTTTGTGTAGGAAGCACAGTTCTTTTGTTCTGAGCTAGCTCACTGTACTGGACCTGTAGGAAACACAGTAGAGTGCAAGAATGCCCGTTTCTCAAAAGCAGAGTGTTTTTCTTGCATGGCACACTAGGGTTCAATAAAACTTCCTAAACGGAGTTGAATCACGTTCAGTTTCACGTTCTAGCAGCAAGGGTTCATTCAGGCTAAGAACAGCACTCTTGTGCTATTCTGGCCATACACAGTGCAAATAGCATTCGCGTCTGTTCCCAGCCAGTACAGTGTATGGGACTGAAGAGAAGCTCCTGTTTTACTCAGTTTCCAATACTGAGTTGAACTAGATATGCCCCGTTTGTGTAGGAAGCACAGTTCTTATGTTCTGAGCTAGCTCACTGTACTGGCCCTATAGGAAACACAGCAGAGTGCAAGAATGCCCGTTTCTCAAAAGCAGAGTGTTTTCCTTGCATGGCACACTAGGGTTCAATAAAACTTCCTAAACGGAGTTGAATCACGTTCAGTTTCACGTTCTAGCAGCAAGGGTTCATTCAGGCTAAGAACAGCACTCTTGTGCTATTCTGGCCATACACAGTGCAAATAGCATTCGCGTCTGTTCCCAGCCAGTACAATGTATTGGACTGAAGAGAAGCTCCTGTTTTACTCAGTTTCCAATACTGAGTTGAACTAGATATGCCCCGTTTGTGTAGGAAGCACAGTTCTTTTGTTCGGAGCTAGCTCACTGTACTGGCCCTATAGGAAACACAGTAGAGTGCAAGAATGCCCGTTTCTCAAAAGCAGAGTGTTTTTCTTGCATGGTACACTTGGGTTCAATTAAACTTCCTAAACGGAGTTGAATCACGCTCAGTTTCAAGATCTAGCAGCAAGGGTTCATTCAGGCTAGGAATACGACTCTTGTGCTATTCTGGCCATACACAGTGCAAATAGCATTCGCGTCTGTTCCCAGCCAGTACAGTGCATTGGACTGAAGAGAAGCTCCTGTTTTACTCAGTTTCCAATACTGAGTTGAACTAGATATGCCCCGTTTGTGTAGGAAGCACAGTTCTTTTGTTCTGAGCTAGCTCACTGTACTGGCTTTATAGGAAACACAGTAGAGTGCAAGAATGCCCGTTTCTCCAAGGCAGACTGTTTTTCTTGCATGGCACACTAGGACTCAATTAAACTTGCGAAACGGAGTTGAATCACGTTCAGATTCAAGTTCTAGCATAAAGGGTTCATTCAGGCTAAGAACAGCACTCTTGTACTATTCTGGCCAGTGCAAATAGCATTCAGGCTAAGAACAGCACTCTTGTGCTATTCTGGCCATACACAGTGCAAATAGCATTCGCGTCTGTTCCCAGCCAGCACAGTGTATTGGACTGAAGAGAAGCTCCTGTTTTACTCAGTTTCCAATACTGAGTTGAACTAGATATGCCCCATTTGTGTAGGAAGCACAGTTCTTTTGTTCTGGGCTAGCACACTGTACTGGTCATATAGGAAACACAATAAAGTGCAAGAATGCCCGTTTCTCAAAAGCAGAGTGTTTTTCTTGCATGGCACACTAGGGTTCAATTAAACTTCCCTAACGGAGTTGAGTCACGTTCAGTTTCAAAGTCTAGCAGCAAGGGTTCATTCAGGCTAAGAACAACACTCTTGTGCTATTCTGGCCATACACAGTGCAAATAGCATTTGCGTATGTTCCCAGCCAGTACAGTGTATTGGACTGAAGAGAAGATCCTGTTTTACTCAGTTTCCAATACTGAGTTGAACTAGATATGCCCCGTTTGTGTAGGAAGCACAGTTCTTTTGTTCTGAGCTAGGTCATTTTACTGGCCCTATAGGAAACACAGTAGAATGCAAGAATGCCCATTTCTCAAAAGCAGAGTGTTTTCCTTGCATGGCACTCTAGGGTTCAATTAAACTTCCTAAACGGAGTTGAATCATGTTCAGTTTCAAGTTCTAGCAGCAAGGGTTCATTCAGGCTAAGAACAGCACTCTTGTGGTATTCTGGCCATACACAGTGGAAATAGCATTCGCTTCTGTTCCCAGCCAGTACAGTGTATTGGACTGAAGAGTAGCTCCTGTTTTACTCAGTTTCCAATCCAGGGTTGAACTAGATATGCCCCGTTTGAGTAGGAAGCACAGTTATTTTGTTCTGATCTAGCTCACTGTACTAGTCCTATAGGAAACACAGTAGAGTGCAAGAATGCCAGTTTCTCAAAAGCAGAGTGTTTTACTTGCATGGCACACTAGGGTTCAATTAAACTTCCTAAATGGGGTTGAATCACATTAGTTTCAAATTCTAGCAGCAAGGGTTCATTCAGGATAAGAACAGCAATCTTGTGCTATTCTGGCCATACACAGTGCAAATAGCATTCGCGTCTGTTCCCAGCCAGTACAATGTATTGGACGGAAGAGAAGCTCCTGTTTTACTCAGTTTCCAATACTGAGTTGAACTAGATATGCCCCGTTTGTGTAGGAAGCACAGTTCTTTTGTTCTGAGCTAAGTCACTGTACTGGCCCTATAGGAAACAAAGTAGATTGCAAGAATGCCCGTTTCTCAAAAGCAGAGTGTTTTTCTTGCATGGTACACTTGGGTTCAATTAAACTTCCTAAACGGAGTTGAATCACGCTCAGTTTCAAGATCTAGCAGCAAGGGTTCATTCAGGCTAGGAATACGACTCTTGTGCTATTCTGGCCATACACAGTGCAAATAGCATTCGCGTCTGTTCCCAGCCAGTACAGTGTATTGGACTGAAGCAAAGCTCCTGTTTTACTCAGTTTCCAATACTTAGTTGAACTAGATATGCCCTGTTTGTGTAGGAAGCACAGGTCTTTTGTTCAGAGCTAGCTCACTGTACTGGCCCTATAGGAAACACAGTAGAGTGCAAGAATGCCTGTTTCCAAAAGCATAGTGTTTTTCTTGCATGGCACACTAGGGTTCAATTAAGCTTCCTAAATGGAGTTGAATCACCTTCAATTTCAAGTTCTAGCAGCAAGGGTTCATTCAGGCTAGGAACAGCACTCTTGTGCTATTCTGGCCATACACAGTGCAAATAGCATTCGCGTCTGTTCCCAGCCAGTACAGTGCATTGGCCTGAAGAGAAGCTCCTGTTTTACTCAGTTTCCAATACTGAGTTGAACTAGATATGCCCCGTTTGTGTAGGAAGCACAGTTCTTTTGTTCTGAGCTAGCTCACTGTACTGGCACTATAGGAAACACAGTAGAGTGCAAGAATGCCCGTTTCTCAAAGGAAGACTGTTTTTCTTGCATGGCACACTAGGACTCAATTAAACTTGCGAAACGGAGTTGAATCACGTTCAGATTCAAGTTCTAGCATAAAGGGTTCATTCAGGCTAAGAACAGCACTCTTGTACTATTCTGGCCAGTGCAAATAGCATTCAGGCTAAGAACAGCACTCTTGTGCTCTTCTGGCCATACACAGTGCAAATAGCATTCGCGTCTGTTCCCAGCCAGCACAGTGTATTGGACTGAAGAGAAGCTCCTGTTTTATTCAGTTTCCAATACTGAGTTGAACTAGATATGCCCCATTTGTGTAGGAAGCACAGTTCTTTTGTTCTGGGCTAGCACACTGTACTGTTCCTATAGGAAACACAATAGAGTGCAAGAATGCCCGTTTCTCAAAAGCAGAGTGTTTTTCTTGCATGGCACACTAGGGTTCAATTAAACTTCCCTAACGGAGTTGAGTCACGTTCAGTTTCAAAGTCTAGCAGCAAGGGTTCATTCAGGCTAAGAACAACACTCTTGTGCTATTCTGGCCATACACAGTGCAAATAGCATTTGCGTATGTTCCCAGCCAGTACAGTGTATTGGACTGAAGAGAAGCTCCTGTTTTACTCAGTTTCCAATACTGAGTTGAACTAGATATGCCCCGTTTGTGTAGGAAGCACAGTTCTTTTGTTCTGAGCTAGCTCATTTTACTGGCCCTCTAGGAAACACAGTAGAATGCAAGAATGCCCATTTCTCAAAAGCAGAGTGTTTTCCTTGCATGGCACTCTAGGGTTCAATTAAACTTCCTAAACGGAGTTGAATCATGTTCAGTTTCAAGTTCTAGCAGCAAGGGTTCATTCAGGCTAAGAACAGCACTCTTGTGGTATTCTGGCCATACACAGTGGAAATAGCATTCGCTTCTGTTCCCAGCCAGTACAGTGTATTGGACTGAAGAGTAGCTCCTGTTTTACTCAGTTTCCAATCCAGGATTGAACTAGATATGCCCCGTTTGAGTAGGAAGCACAGTTATTTTGTTCTGAGCTAGCTCACTGTACTAGCCCTATAGGAAACACAGTAGAGTGCAAGAATGCCCTTTTCTCAAAAGCAGAGTGTTTTTCTTGCATGGCACACTAGGGTTCAATTAAACTTCCTAAACGGGGTTGAATCACATTAGTTTCAAATTCTAGCAGCAAGGGTTCATTCAGGATAAGAATAGCACTCTTGTGCTATTCTGGCCATACACAGTGCAAATAGCATTCGCGTCTGTTCCCAGCCCGTACAATGTATTGGACTGAAGAGAAGCTCCCTTTATACTCAGTTTCCAATACTGAGTTGAACTAGATATGCCCCGTTTGTGTAGGTAGCACACTTCTTTTGTTCTGAGCTAGCTCACTGTATTGGCCCTATCGGAAACACAGTAGATTGCAAGAATGCCCGTTTGTCAAAAGCAGAGTGTTTTCCTTGCATGGCACTAGGGTTCAATTAAACTTCCTAAACAGAGTTGAATCACGTTCAGTTTCAAGTTCTAGCAGCAAGGGTTCATTCAGGCTAAGAACAGCACTCTTGTGCTATTCTGGCCATACACAGTGCAAATAGCATTCGCGTCTGTTCCCAGCCAGTACAGTGCATTGGACTGAAGAGAAGCTCCTGTTTTACTCAGTTTCCAATATTGAGTTGAACTAGATATGCCCCGTTTGTGTAGGAAGCACAGTTCTTTTGTTCTGAGACAGCTCACTGTACTGGCTTTATAGGAAACACAGTAGAGTGCAAGAATGCCCGTTTCTCCAAGGCAGACTGTTTTTCTTGCATGGCACACTAGGACTCAATTAAACTTGCGAAACGGAGTTGAATCACGTTCAGATTCAAGTTCTAGCATAAAGGGTTCATTCAGGCTAAGAACAGCACTCTTGTACTATTCTGGCCAGTGCAAATAGCATTCAGGCTAAGAACAGAACTCTTGTGCTATTCTGGCCATACACAGTGCAAATAGCATTCGCGTCTGTTCCCAGCCAGCACAGTGTATTGGACTGAAGAGAAGCTCCTGTTTTACTCAGTTTCCAATACTGAGTTGAACTAGATATGCCCCATTTGTGTAGGAAGCACAGTTCTTTTGTTCTGGGCTAGCACACTGTACTGGTCCTATAGGAAACACAATAGAGTGCAAGAATGCCCGTTTCTCAAAAGCAGAGTGTTTTTCTTGCATGGCACACTAGGGTTCAATTAAACTTCCCTAACGGAGTTGAGTCACGTTCAGTTTCAAAGTCTAGCAGCAAGGGTTCATTCAGGCTAAGAACAACACTCTTGTGCTATTCTGGCCATACACAGTGCAAATAGCATTTGCGTATGTTCCCAGCCAGTACAGTGTATTGGACTGAAGAGAAGATCCTGTTTTACTCAGTTTCCAATACTGAGTTGAACTAGATATGCCCCGTTTGTGTAGGAAGCACAGTTCTTTTGTTCTGAGCTAGGTCATTTTACTGGCCCTATAGGAAACACAGTAGAATGCAAGAATGCCCATTTCTCCAAAGCAGAGTGTTTTCCTTGCATGGCACTCTAGGGTTCAATTAAACTTCCTAAACGGAGTTGAATCATGTTCAGTTTCAAGTTCTAGCAGCAAGGGTTCATTCAGGCTAAGAACAGCACTCTTGTGGTATTCTGGCCATACACAGTGGAAATAGCATTCGCTTCTGTTCCCAGCCAGTACAGTGTATTGGACTGAAGAGTAGCTCCTGTTTTACTCAGTTTCCAATCCAGGGTTGAACTAGATATGCCCCGTTTGAGTAGGAAGCACAGTTATTTTGTTCTGAGCTAGCTCACTGTACTAGCCCTATAGGAAACACAGTAGAGTGCAAGAATGCCCGTTTCTCAAAAGCAGAGTGTTTTACTTGCATGGCACACTAGGGTTCAATTAAACTTCCTAAACGGGGTTGAATCACATTAGTTTCAAATTCTAGCAGCAAGGGTTCATTCAGGATAAGAACAGCAATCTTGTGCTATTCTGGCCATACACAGTGCAAATAGCATTCGCGTCTGTTCCCAGCCAGTACAATGTATTGGACGGAAGAGAAGCTCCCTTTATACTCAGTTTCCAATACTGAGTTGAACTAGATATGCCCCGTTTGTGTAGGAAGCACAGTTCTTTTGTTCTGAGCTAAGTCACTGTACTGGCCCTATAGGAAACACAGTAGAGTGCAAGAATTCCCGTTTCTCAAAAGCAGAGTGTTTTTCTTGCATGGTACACTTGGCTTCAATTAAACTTCCTAAACGGATTTGAATCACGCTCAGTTTCAAGATCTAGCAGCAAGGGTTCATTCAGGCTAGGAATACGACTCTTGTGCTATTCTGGCAATACACAGTGCAAATAGCATTCGCGTCTGTTCCCAGCCAGTACAGTGTATTGGACTGAAGAGAAGCTCCTGTTTTACTCAGTTTCCAATACTTAGTTGAACTAGATATGCCCTGTTTGGGTAGGAAGCACAGGTCTTTTGTTCAGAGCTAGCTCACTGTACTGGCCCTATAGGAAACACAGTAGAGTGCAAGAATGCCTGTTTCCAAAAGCATAGTGTTTTTCTTGCATGGCACACTAGGGTTCAATTAAACTTCCTAAATGGAGTTGAATCACGTTCAATTTCAAGTTCTAGCAGCAAGGGTTCATTCAAGCTAGGAACAGCACTCTTGTGCTATTCTGGCCATACACAGTGCAAATAGCATTCGCGTCTGTTCCCAGCCAGTACAGTGCATTGGACTGAAGAGAAGCTCCTGTTTTACTCAGTTTCCAATACTGAGTTGAACTAGATATGCCCCGTTGTGTAGGAAGCACAGTTCTTTTGTTCTGAGCTAGCTCACTGTACTGGCACTATAGGAAACACAGTAGAGTGCAAGAATGCCCGTTTCTCAAAGGAAGACTGTTTTTCTTGCATGGCACACTAGGACTCAATTAAACTTGCGAAACGGAGTTGAATCACGTTCAGATTCAAGTTCTAGCATAAAGGGTTCATTCAGGCTAAGAACAGCACTCTTGTACTATTCTGGCCAGTGCAAATAGCATTCAGGCTAAGAACAGCACTCTTGTGCTATTCTGGCCATACACAGTGCAAATAGCATTCGCGTCTGTTCCCAGCCAGCACAGTGTATTGGACTGAAGAGAAGCTCCTGTTTTATTCAGTTTCCAATACTGAGTTGAACTAGATATGCCCCATTTGTGTAGGAAGCACAGTTCTTTTGTTCTGGGCTAGCACACTGTACTGGTCCTATAGGAAACACAATAGAGTGCAAGAATGCCCGTTTCTCAAAAGCAGAGTGTTTTTCTTGCATGGCACACTAGGGTTCAATTAAACTTCCCTAACGGAGTTGAGTCACGTTCAGTTTCAAGGTCTAGCAGCAAGGGTTCATTCAGGCTAAGAACAACACTCTTGTGCTATTCTGGCCATACACAGTGCAAATAGCATTTGCGTATGTTCCCAGCCAGTACAGTGTATTGGACTGAAGAGAAGCTCCTGTTTTACTCAGTTTCCAATACTGAGTTGAACTAGATATGCCCCGTTTGTGTAGGAAGCACAGTTCTTTTGTTCTGAGCTAGCTCATTTTACTGGCCCTCTAGGAAACACAGTAGAATGCAAGAATGCCCATTTCTCAAAAGCAGAGTGTTTTCCTTGCATGGCACTCTAGGGTTCAATTAAACTTCCTAAACGGAGTTGAATCATGTTCAGTTTCAAGTTCTAGCAGCAAGGGTTCATTCAGGCTAAGAACAGCACTCTTGTGGTATTCTGGCCATACACAGTGGAAATAGCATTCGGTTCTGTTCCCAGCCAGTACAGTGTATTGGACTGACGAGTAGCTCCTGTTTTACTCAGTTTCCAATCCAGGATTGAACTAGATATGCCCCGTTTGAGTAGGAAGCACAGTTATTTTGTTCTGAGCTAGCTCACTGTACTAGCCCTATAGGAAACACAGTAGAGTGCAAGAATGCCCGTTTCTCAAAAGCAGAGTGTTTTTCTTGCATGGCACACTAGGGTTCAATTAAACTTCCTAAACGGGGTTGAATCACATTAGTTTCAAATTCTAGCAGCAAGGGTTCATTCAGGATAAGAACAGCACTCTTGTGCTATTCTGGCCATACACAGTGCAAATAGCATTCGCGTCTGTTCCCAGCCCGTACAATGTATTGGACTGAAGAGAAGCTCCCTTTATACTCAGTTTCCAATACTGAGTTGAACTAGATATGCTCCGTTTGTGTAGGTAGCACACTTCTTTTGTTCTGAGCTAGCTCACTGTATTGGCCCTATCAGAAACACAGTAGATTGCAAGAATGCCCGTTTGTCAAAAGCAGAGTGTTTTCCTTGCATGGCACACTAGGGTTCAATTAAACTTCCTAAACGGAGATGAATCACGTTCTGTTTCAAGTTCTAGCAGCAAGGGTTCATTCAGGCTAAGAACAGCACTCTTGTGCTATTCTGGCCATACACAGTGCAAATAGCATGCGCGTCTGCTCCCAGCAAGTACAGTGTATTGGACTGAAGAGAAGCTCCTGTTTTACTCAGTTTCCAATACTGAGTTGAACTAGATATGCCCCGTTGTGTAGGAAGCACAGTTCTTTTGTTGTGAGCTACCTCACTGTACTAGCACTATAGGAAACACAGTAGAGTGCAAGAATGCCCGTTTCTCAAAAGCAGAGTGTTTTTCTTACATGGCACACTACAGTTCAATTAAACTTGCTATACGGAGTTGAATCATGTTCGGTTTCAAGTTCTAGCAGCAAGCGTTCATTCAGGCTAAGAACAGCACTCTTGTGCTATTCTGGCCATACAGAGTGCAAATAGCATTCGCGTCTGTTCCCAGCCAGTACAGTGTATTGGACTGAAGAGAAGCTCCTGTTTTACTCAGTTTCAAATACTGAGTTGAACTAGATATGCCCCGTTTGTGTAGGAAGCACAGTTCTGTTGTTCGGAGCTAGCTCACTGTACTGGCCCTATAGGAAACACAGTAGAGTGCAAGAATGCCCGTTTCCAAAAGCATAGTGTTTTTCTTGCATGGCACACTAGGGTTCAATTAAACTTGCTAAACGGAGTTGAATCACATTCCGTTTCAAGTTTTAGCAGAAAGGGTTCATTCAGGATAAGAATAGCACTCTTGTGCTATTCTGGCCATACACAGTGCAAATAGCATTCGCGTCTGTTCCCAGCCAGTACAGTGTATTGGACTGAAGAGAAGCTCCTGTTTTACTCAGTTTCCAATACTGAGTTTAAATAGATATGCCCCGTTTGTGTAGGAAGCACAGTTCTTTTGTTCTGAGCTAGCTCACTGTACTGGCCCTATATTAAACACAGCAGAGTGCAAGAATGCCCGTTTCTCAAAAGCAGAGTGTTTTTCTTGCATGGAACACTAGGGTTCATTTAAACATCCTAAACCGAGTTGAATCACGTTCCGTTTCAATTTCTAGCAGCAAGGGTTCATTCAGGCTAAGAACAGCACTCTTGTGCTATTCTGGTCATACACAGTGCAAATAGTATTCGCGTCTGTTCCCAGCCAATACAGTGTATTGGACCGAGGAGAAGCTCCTGTTTTACTCAGTTTCCAATACTGAGTTGAACTAGATATGCCCCGTTTGTGTAGGAAGCACAGTTCATTTGTTCTGAGCTAGCTCACTGTACTGGCCCTCTAGGAAACACAGTAGAGTGCAAGAATGCCCGTTTCTCAAAAGCAGACTGTTTTTCTTGCATGGCACACTACAGTTCAATTAAACTTGCTATACGGAGTTGAATCATGTTCGGTTTCAAGTTCTAGCAGCAAGCGCTCATTCAGTCTAAGAACAGCACTCTTGTGCTATTCTGGCCATACACAGTGCGAATAGCATTCGCGTCTGTTCCCAGCCAGTACAGTGTATTGGACTGAAGAGAAGCTCCCGTTATACTCAGTTTCCAATACTGAGTTGAACTAGATATGCCCCGTTTGTGTAGGATGCACAGTTCTTTTGTTCTGAGCTAGCTCACTGTACTGGCCCTATAGGAAACACAGTAGAATGCAAGAATGCCCGTTTTTCAAAAGCAGAGTGTTTTTCTTGCATGGCACACTAGGGTTCAATTAAACTTCCTAAATGTTGTTAAATCACGTTCAGTTTCAAGTTCTAGCATAAAGGATTCATTCAGGATAAGAACAGCACTCTCGTGCTATTCTGGCCATACAGAGTGCAAATAGCATTCGCGTCTGTTCCCAGCCAGTACAGTGTATTGGACTGAAGAGAAGCTCCTGTTTTACTCAGTTTCAAATACTGAGTTGAACTAGATATGCCCCGTTTGTGTAGGAAGCACAGTTCTGTTGTTCGGAGCTAGCTCACTGTACTGGCCCTATAGGAAACACAGTAGAGTGCAAGAATGCCCGTTTCCAAAAGCATAGTGTTTTTCTTGCATGGCACACTAGGGTTCAATTAAACTTGCTAAACGGAGTTGAATCACATTCCGTTTCAAGTTTGAGCAGAAAGGGTTCATTCAGGATAAGAATAGCACTCTTGTGCTATTCTGGCCATACACAGTGCAAATAGCATTCGCGTCTGTTCCCAGCCAGTACAGTGTATTGGACTGAAGAGAAGCTCCTGTTTTACTCAGTTTCCAATACTGAGTTTAAATAGATATGCCCCGTTTGTGTAGGAAGCACAGTTCTTTTGTTCTGACCTAGCTCACTGTACTGGCCCTATAGGAAACACAGCAGAGTGCAAGAATGCCCGTTTCTCAAAAGAAGAGTGTTTTTCTTGCATGGCACACTACAGTTCAATTAAACTTGCTAAACGGAGTTGAATCATGTTTCTTTTCAAATTCTAGCAGCAAGCGTTCATTCAGGCTAAGAACAGCACTCTTGTGCTATTCTGGCCATACACAGTGCAAATAGCATTCGCGTCTGTTCCCAGCCAGTACAGTGTATTGGACTGAAGAGAAGCTCCTGTTTTACTCAGTTTCCAATACGGAGTTGAACTAGATATGCCCGTTTGTACGGAAGCACAGTTCTTTTGTTCTGAGCTAGCTCACTGTACTGGCCCAATAGGAAACACAGTAGAGTGCAAGAATGCCCGTTTCTCAAAAGCAGAGTGTTTTTCATGCATGGCACACTAGGGTTCAATTAAACTTCCTAAAAGGAGGTGAATCTCGTTCAGTTTCAAGTTCTAGCAGCAAGGGTTCATTCAGGCTAAGAACAGCACTCTTGTGCTATTCTGGCCATACACAGTGCTAAAAGCATTCGCGTCTTTTCAAAGGAAGTACAGTGTATTGGACTGAAGAGAAGCTCCTGTTTTACTCAGTTTCCAATACTGAGTTGAACTAGATATGCCCGTTTGTTTAGGAAGCACAGTTCTTTTGTTCGGAGCTAGCTCACTGTACAGGCCCTATAGGAAACACAGTAGAGTGCAAAAATGCCCGTTTCCAAAAGCAGAGTGTTTTTCTAGCATGGCACACTAGGGTTCAATTAAACTTCCTAAACGGAGTTGAATCACGTTCAGTTTCAAGTTCTAGCAGCAAGGGTTCATTCAAGCTAAGAACAGCACTCTTGTGCTTTTCTGGCCATACACAGTGCAAATAGCATTCGCGTCTGTTCCCAGAAGAACAGTGTATTGCACTGAATAGAAGCTCCTGTTTTACTCAGTTTCCAATCCAGGGTTGAACTAGATATGCCCCGTTTGTTAGGAAGCACAGTTCTTTTGTTCTGAGCTAGCTCACTGTACTGTCCCTACAGTAAACACAGTAGAGTGCAAGAATGCCCGTTTCTCAAAAGCAGAGTGTTTTTCTTGCATGGCACACTATGGTTCAGTTAAACTTCCTAAACGGAGTTGATCACGTTCTGTTCAAGTTCTAGCTGCAAGGGTTCATTCAGGCTAAGAACAGCACTCTTGTGCTATTCTGGCCATGCACAGTGCAAATAGCATTCGCGTCTTTTCGCAGCCAGTACAGTGTATTGGACTGAAGAGAAGCTACTGTTTTACTCAGTTTCCAATACTGAGATGAACTAGATATGCCCCGTTTGTGTAGGAAGCACAGTTCTTTTGTTCTGAGCTAGCTCACTGTACTGGCCCTATAGGAAACACAGTAGAGTGCAAGAATGCCCGTTTCCAAAAGAAGAGTGTTTTTCTTGCATGGCACACTATGGTTCAATTAAACTTCCTAAACGGAGGTGAATCTCGTTCAGTTTCAAGTTCTAGCAGCAAGGGTTCATTCAGGCTAAGAACAGCACTCTTGTGCTATTCTCCCATACACAGTGCTAAAAGTATTCGCGTCTGTTCAAAGGAAGTACAGTGTATTGGACTGAAGAGAAGCTCCTGTTTTACTCAGTTTCCAATACTGAGTTGAACTAGATATGCCCCGTTTGTGTAGGAAGCACACTTCATTTGTTCTGAGCTACCTCACTCTACTGGCCCTATAGCAAACACAGCAGAGTGCAAGAATGCCCGTTTCTCAAAAGCAGAGTGTTTTCCTTGCATGGCACACTAGTGTTCAATTAAACTTCTTAAACTGAGTTGAATCACGTTCAGTTTCAAGTTCTAGCATAAAGGGTTCATTCAGGCTAAGAACAGCACTCTTGTGCTATTCTGGACATACACAGTGCAAACAGCATTCGCGAATGTTCCCAGCCAGTACAGTGTATTGGACTGAAGAGAAGCTCCTGTTTTACTCAGTTTCCAATACTGAGTTTAACTAGATTTGCCCGTTTGTGTAGGAAGCACAGTTCTTTTGTTCGGAGCTAGCTCACTGTACTGGCCCTATAGGAAACACAGTAGAATGCAAGAATGCCCGTTTTTCAAAAGCAGAGTGTTTTTCTTGCATGGCACACTAGGGTTCAATTAAACTTCCTAAATGTTGTTAAATCACGTTCAGTTTCAAGTTCTAGCATAAAGGATTCATTCAGGATAAGAACAGCACTCTCGTGCTATTCTGGCCATACAGAGTGCAAATAGCATTCGCGTCTGTTCCCAGCCAGTACAGTGTATTGGACTGAAGAGAAGCTCCTGTTTTACTCAGTTTCAAATACTGAGTTGAACTAGATATGCCCCGTTTGTGTAGGAAGCACAGTTCTGTTGTTCGGAGCTAGCTCACTGTACTGGCCCTATAGGAAACACAGTAGAGTGCAAGAATGCCCGTTTCCAAAAGCATAGTGTTTTTCTTGCATGGCACACTAGGGTTCAATTAAACTTGCTAAACGGAGTTGAATCACATTCCGTTTCAAGTTTGAGCAGAAAGGGTTCATTCAGGATAAGAATAGCACTCTTGTGCTATTCTGGCCATACACAGTGCAAATAGCATTCGCGTCTGTTCCCAGCCAGTACAGTGTATTGGACTGAAGAGAAGCTCCTGTTTTACTCAGTTTCCAATACTGAGTTTAAATAGATATGCCCCGTTTGTGTAGGAAGCACAGTTCTTTTGTTCTGACCTAGCTCACTGTACTGGCCCTATAGGAAACACAGCAGAGTGCAAGAATGCCCGTTTCTCAAAAGAAGAGTGTTTTTCTTGCATGGCACACTACAGTTCAATTAAACTTGCTAAACGGAGTTGAATCATGTTTCTTTTCAAATTCTAGCAGCAAGCGTTCATTCAGGCTAAGAACAGCACTCTTGTGCTATTCTGGCCATACACAGTGCAAATAGCATTCGCGTCTGTTCCCAGCCAGTACAGTGTATTGGACTGAAGAGAAGCTCCTGTTTTACTCAGTTTCCAATACGGAGTTGAACTAGATATGCCCGTTTGTACGGAAGCACAGTTCTTTTGTTCTGAGCTAGCTCACTGTACTGGCCCAATAGGAAACACAGTAGAGTGCAAGAATGCCCGTTTCTCAAAAGCAGAGTGTTTTTCATGCATGGCACACTAGGGTTCAATTAAACTTCCTAAAAGGAGGTGAATCTCGTTCAGTTTCAAGTTCTAGCAGCAAGGGTTCATTCAGGCTAAGAACAGCACTCTTGTGCTATTCTGGCCATACACAGTGCTAAAAGCATTCGCGTCTTTTCAAAGGAAGTACAGTGTATTGGACTGAAGAGAAGCTCCTGTTTTACTCAGTTTCCAATACTGAGTTGAACTAGATATGCCCGTTTGTTTAGGAAGCACAGTTCTTTTGTTCGGAGCTAGCTCACTGTACAGGCCCTATAGGAAACACAGTAGAGTGCAAAAATGCCCGTTTCCAAAAGCAGAGTGTTTTTCTAGCATGGCACACTAGGGTTCAATTAAACTTCCTAAACGGAGTTGAATCACGTTCAGTTTCAAGTTCTAGCAGCAAGGGTTCATTCAAGCTAAGAACAGCACTCTTGTGCTTTTCTGGCCATACACAGTGCAAATAGCATTCGCGTCTGTTCCCAGAAGAACAGTGTATTGCACTGAATAGAAGCTCCTGTTTTACTCAGTTTCCAATCCAGGGTTGAACTAGATATGCCCCGTTTGTTAGGAAGCACAGTTCTTTTGTTCTGAGCTAGCTCACTGTACTGTCCCTACAGTAAACACAGTAGAGTGCAAGAATGCCCGTTTCTCAAAAGCAGAGTGTTTTTCTTGCATGGCACACTATGGTTCAGTTAAACTTCCTAAACGGAGTTGATCACGTTCTGTTCAAGTTCTAGCTGCAAGGGTTCATTCAGGCTAAGAACAGCACTCTTGTGCTATTCTGGCCATGCACAGTGCAAATAGCATTCGCGTCTTTTCGCAGACAGTACAGTGTATTGGACTGAAGAGAAGCTACTGTTTTACTCAGTTTCCAATACTGAGATGAACTAGATATGCCCCGTTTGTGTAGGAAGCACAGTTCTTTTGTTCTGAGCTAGCTCACTGTACTGGCCCTATAGGAAACACAGTAGAGTGCAAGAATGCCCGTTTCCAAAAGAAGAGTGTTTTTCTTGCATGGCACACTATGGTTCAATTAAACTTCCTAAACGGAGGTGAATCTCGTTCAGTTTCAAGTTCTAGCAGCAAGGGTTCATTCAGGCTAAGAACAGCACTCTTGTGCTATTCTGGCCATACACAGTGCAAATAGCATTCACGTCTGCTCGGAGCAAGTACAGTGTATTGGACTGAAGAGAAGCTCCTGTTTTTCTCAGTTTCCAATACTGAGTTGAACTAGATATGCACCGGTTGTGTAGGAAACAAATTCTTTTGTTCTGAGCTAGCTCACTGTACTGGCTCTATAGGAAACACAGTAGAGTGCAAGAATGCCCGTTTCTCAAAAGAAGAGTGTTTTTCTTGCATGGCACACTACAGTTCAATTAAACTTGCTAAACGGAGTTGAATCATGTTCCTTTTCAAGTTCTAGCAGCAAGCGTTCATTCAGGCTAAGAAAAGCACTCTTGTGCTATTCTGGCCATACACAGTGCAAATAGCATTTGCGTCTGTTCCCAGTCAGTACAGTGTATTGGACTGAAGAGAAGCTCCTGTTTTACTCAGTTTCCAATACTGAGTTGAACTAGATATGCCCCGTTTGTGTAGGAAGCACAGAACTTTTGTTCTGAGCTAGCTCACTGTACTAGCCCTATAGGAAACACAGTAGAGTGCAAGAATGCTCGTTTCTCAAAACCAGAGTGTTTTTCTTGCGTGGCACACTAGTGTTCAATTAAACTTCCTAACTGGAGTTGAATCACATTCAGTTTCAAGTTCTAGCATAAAGTGTTCATTCAGGCTAAGAACAGCAATCTTGTGCTATTCTGGCCATACACAGTGCAAATAGCATTCGCGTCTGTTCGCAGCTTGTACAGTGTATTGGATTGAAGAGAAGCTACTGTTTTACTCAGTTTCCAATACTGAGTTGAACTAGATATGCCCCGTTAGTGTAGGAAGCACAGTTCTTTTGTTCTGAGCTAGCTCACTGTACTGGCCCTATAGGAAACACAGTAGAGTGCAAGAATGCCCGTTTCTCAAAAGCAGATTGTTTTTCTTGCATGGCACACTAGGGTTCAATTAAACTTCCTAAAAGGAGGTGAATCTCGTTCAGTTTCAAGTTCTAGCAGCAAGGGTTCATTCAGGCTAAGAACAGTACTCTTGTGCTATTCTGGCCATACACAGTGCTAAAAGCATTCGCGTCTGTTCAAAGGAAGTACAGTGTATTGGACTAAAGAGAAGCTCCTGTTTTACTCAGTTTCCAATACTGAGTTGAACTAGATATGCCCGTTTGTGTAGGAAGCACAGTTCTTTTGTTCGGAGCTAGCTCACTGTACAGGCCCTATAGGAAACACAGTAGAGTGCAAAAATGCCCGTTTACAAAAGCAGAGTGTTTTTCTTGCATGGCATACTAGGGTTCAATTAAACTTCCTAAACGGAGTTGAATCACGTTCAGTTTCAAGTTCTAGCAGCAAGGGTTCATTCAAGCTAAGAATTGCACTCTTGTGCTTTTCTAGCCATACACAGTGCAAATAGCATTCGTGTCTGTTCCCAGCCAGGACAGTGTATTGGACCGAGGAGAAGCTCCTGTTTTACTCAGTTTCAAATACTGAGTTGAACTAGATATGCCCTGTTTGTGTAGGAAGCACAGTTCTTTTGTTCGGAGCTAGCTCACTGTACTGGCCCTATAGGAAACACAGAGGAGTGCAAGAATGCCCGTTTCTCAAAATCAGAGTGTTTTCCTTGCATGGCACACTAGGGTTCAATTAAACTTCCTAAAAGGAGTTGAATCACGTTCAGTTTCAAGTTCTAGAAGCAAGGGTTCATTCAGGCTAAGAACAGCACTCTTGTGCTATTCTGGACATACACAGTGCAAACAGCATTCGCGACTGTTCAAAGCCAGTACAGTGTATTGGACTGAAGAGGAGCTCCTGTTTTACTCAGTTTCCCATACTGAGTTGAAGTAGATATGCCCCCTTGTGTAGGAAGCACAGTTCATTTGTTCTGAGCTAGCTCACTGTACTGGCACTCTAGGAAACACAGTAGAGTGCAAGAATGCCCGTTTCTCAAAAGAAGAGTGTTTTTCTTGCATGGCACACTACAGTTCAATTATACTTGCTAAACGGAGTTGAATCATGTTCCTTTTCAAGTTCTAGCAGCAAGCGTTCATTCAGGCTAAGAAAAGCACTCTTGTGCTATTCTGGCCATACACAGTGCAAATAGCATTCGCGTCTGTTCCCAGCCAGTACAGTGTATTGGACTGAAGAGAAGCTCCTGTTTTACTCAGTTTCCAATACTGAGTTGAACTAGATATGCCTCGTTTGTGTAGGAAGTACAGTTCTTTTGTTCTGAGCTAGCTCACTGTACTGGCCCTATAGGAAACACAGAGGAGTGCAAGAATGCCCGTTTCTCAAAGGCAGAGTGTTTTCCTTGCATGGCACACTAGGGTTCAATTACACTTCCTAAACGGAGGTGAATCTCGTACAGTTTCAAGTTATAGCAGCAAGGGTTCATTCAGGCTAAGAAAAGCACTCTTGTGCTTTTTTGGCCATACACAGTGCAAATAGCATTCGCGTCTGTTCAAAGCCAGTACAGTGTATTGGACTGAAGAGAAGCTCCTGTTTTACTCAGTTTCCAATACTGAGTTTACTAGATATGCCCCGTTGTGTAGGAAGCACAGTTCATTTGTTCTGAGCTAGCTCACTGTACTGGCACTCTAGGAAATACAGTTGAGTGCAAGAATGCCCGTTTCTCAGAGCAGAGTGTTTTTCTTTCATGGCACACTATGGTTCAATTAAACTTGCTAAACGGAGTTGAATCACGTTCCATTTCAAGTTCTAGCAGCAAAGGGTTCATTCAGGCTAAGAACAACACTCTTGTGCTATTCTGGCCATACACAGTGCAAATAGCATTCGCGTCTGCTCCCAGCAAGTACAGTGTATTGGACTGAAGAGAACCTCCTGTTTTACTCAGTTTCCAATACTGAGTTGAACTAGATATGCCCCGTTTGTGTAGGAAACACAGTTCTTTTGTTCTGAGCTAGCTCACTGTACTGGCCCTATATGAAACACAGTAGAATGCAAGAATGCCCGTTTCTCAAAAGCAGAGTGTTTTTCTTGCATGGCAAACTACACTTCAATTAAACTTACTAAACGGAGTTGAATCATGTTCCGTTTCAAGTTCTAGCAGCAAGCGTTCCTTCAGGCTAACAACAGCACTCTTGTGCTATTCTGGCCATACACAGTGCAAATAGCATTCGTGTCTGTTCCCAGCCAGCACAGTTTATTGGACTGAAGAGAAGCTCCTGTTTTACTCAGTTTCCAATACTGAGTTTAACTAGATTTGCCCGTTTGTGTAGGAAGCACAGTTCTTTTGTTCGGAGCTAGCTCACTGTACAGGCCCTATAGGAAACACAGTAGAGTGCAAGAATGCCCGTTTCCAAAAGAAGAGTGTTTTTCTTGCATGGCACACTATGGTTCAATTAAACTTCCTAAACGGAGTTGAATCACGTTCAGTTTCAAGTTCTAGCAGCAAGGGTTCATTCAAGCTAAGAACAGCACTCTTGTGCTTTTCTGGCCCTACACAGTGCAAATAGCAATCGCGTCTGTTCCCAGCCAGTACAGTGTATTGCACTGAATAGAAGCTCCTATTTTACTCAGTTTCCAATACTAGGTTGAACTAGATAGGCCCCGTTTGTTAGGAAGCACAGTTCTTTTGTTCTGAGCTAGCTCACTGTACTGTCCCTACAGGAAACACAGTAGAGTGCAAGAATGCCCGTTTCTCAAAAGCAGAGTGTTTTTCTTGCATGGCACACTATGGTTCAATTAAACTTCCTATACGGAGTTGAATCACGTTCCGTTCAAGTTCTAGCTGCAAGGGTTCATTCAGGCTAAGAACAGCACTCTTGTGCTCTTCTGGCCATACACAGTGCAAATAGCATTCGCGTGTGTTCCCAGCAAGTACAGCGAATTGGACTGAAGAGAAGCTCCTCTTTTACTCAGTTTCCAATACTGAGTTGAATTAGATATGCCCCGTTTGTGTAGGAAGCACAGTTCTTTTGTTCTGAGCTAGCTCACTGTACTGGCCCTATAGGAAACACAGTAGAGTGCAAGAATGCCCGTTTCTCAAAAGCAGAGTGTTTTCCTTGCATGGCACACTAGGGTTCAATTAAACTTCCTAAACGGAGGTGAATCTCGTTCAGTTTCAAGTTCTAGCAGCAAGGGTTCATTCAGGCTAAGAACAGCACTCTTGTGCTATTCTGGCCATACACAGTGCAAATAGCATTCACGTCTGCTCGGAGCAAGTACAGTGTATTGGACTGAAGAGAAGCTCCTGTTTTTCTCAGTTTCCAATACTGAGTTGAACTAGATATGCACCGGTTGTGTAGGAAACAAATTCTTTTGTTCTGAGCTAGCTCACTGTACTGGCTCTATAGGAAACACAGTAGAGTGCAAGAATGCCCGTTTCTCAAAAGAAGAGTGTTTTTCTTGCATGGCACACTACAGTTCAATTAAACTTGCTAAACGGAGTTGAATCATGTTCCTTTTCAAGTTCTAGCAGCAAGCGTTCATTCAGGCTAAGAAAAGCACTCTTGTGCTATTCTGGCCATACACAGTGCAAATAGCATTTGCGTCTGTTCCCAGTCAGTACAGTGTATTGGACTGAAGAGAAGCTCCTGTTTTACTCAGTTTCCAATACTGAGTTGAACTAGATATGCCCCGTTTGTGTAGGAAGCACAGAACTTTTGTTCTGAGCTAGCTCACTGTACTAGCCCTATAGGAAACACAGTAGAGTGCAAGAATGCTCGTTTCTCAAAACCAGAGTGTTTTTCTTGCGTGGCACACTAGTGTTCAATTAAACTTCCTAACTGGAGTTGAATCACATTCAGTTTCAAGTTCTAGCATAAAGTGTTCATTCAGGCTAAGAACAGCAATCTTGTGCTATTCTGGCCATACACAGTGCAAATAGCATTCGCGTCTGTTCGCAGCTTGTACAGTGTATTGGATTGAAGAGAAGCTACTGTTTTACTCAGTTTCCAATACTGAGTTGAACTAGATATGCCCCGTTAGTGTAGGAAGCACAGTTCTTTTGTTCTGAGCTAGCTCACTGTACTGGCCCTATAGGAAACACAGTAGAGTGCAAGAATGCCCGTTTCTCAAAAGCAGAGTGTTTTTCTTGCATGGCACACTAGGGTTCAATTAAACTTCCTAAAAGGAGGTGAATCTCGTTCAGTTTCAAGTTCTAGCAGCAAGGGTTCATTCAGGCTAAGAACAGTACTCTTGTGCTATTCTGGCCATACACAGTGCTAAAAGCATTCGCGTCTGTTCAAAGGAAGTACAGTGTATTGGACTAAAGAGAAGCTCCTGTTTTACTCAGTTTCCAATACTGAGTTGAACTAGATATGCCCGTTTGTGTAGGAAGCACAGTTCTTTTGTTCGGAGCTAGCTCACTGTACAGGCCCTATAGGAAACACAGTAGAGTGCAAAAATGCCCGTTTACAAAAGCAGAGTGTTTTTCTTGCATGGCATACTAGGGTTCAATTAAACTTCCTAAACGGAGTTGAATCACGTTCAGTTTCAAGTTCTAGCAGCAAGGGTTCATTCAAGCTAAGAATTGCACTCTTGTGCTTTTCTAGCCATACACAGTGCAAATAGCATTCGTGTCTGTTCCCAGCCAGGACAGTGTATTGGACCGAGGAGAAGCTCCTGTTTTACTCAGTTTCAAATACTGAGTTGAACTAGATATGCCCTGTTTGTGTAGGAAGCACAGTTCTTTTGTTCGGAGCTAGCTCACTGTACTGGCCCTATAGGAAACACAGAGGAGTGCAAGAATGCCCGTTTCTCAAAATCAGAGTGTTTTCCTTGCATGGCACACTAGGGTTCAATTAAACTTCCTAAAAGGAGTTGAATCACGTTCAGTTTCAAGTTCTAGAAGCAAGGGTTCATTCAGGCTAAGAACAGCACTCTTGTGCTATTCTGGACATACACAGTGCAAACAGCATTCGCGACTGTTCAAAGCCAGTACAGTGTATTGGACTGAAGAGGAGCTCCTGTTTTACTCAGTTTCCCATACTGAGTTGAAGTAGATATGCCCCCTTGTGTAGGAAGCACAGTTCATTTGTTCTGAGCTAGCTCACTGTACTGGCACTCTAGGAAACACAGTAGAGTGCAAGAATGCCCGTTTCTCAAAAGAAGAGTGTTTTTCTTGCATGGCACACTACAGTTCAATTATACTTGCTAAACGGAGTTGAATCATGTTCCTTTTCAAGTTCTAGCAGCAAGCGTTCATTCAGGCTAAGAAAAGCACTCTTGTGCTATTCTGGCCATACACAGTGCAAATAGCATTCGCGTCTGTTCCCAGCCAGTACAGTGTATTGGACTGAAGAGAAGCTCCTGTTTTACTCAGTTTCCAATACTGAGTTGAACTAGATATGCCTCGTTTGTGTAGGAAGTACAGTTCTTTTGTTCTGAGCTAGCTCACTGTACTGGCCCTATAGGAAACACAGAGGAGTGCAAGAATGCCCGTTTCTCAAAGGCAGAGTGTTTTCCTTGCATGGCACACTAGGGTTCAATTACACTTCCTAAACGGAGGTGAATCTCGTACAGTTTCAAGTTATAGCAGCAAGGGTTCATTCAGGCTAAGAAAAGCACTCTTGTGCTTTTTTGGCCATACACAGTGCAAATAGCATTCGCGTCTGTTCAAAGCCAGTACAGTGTATTGGACTGAAGAGAAGCTCCTGTTTTACTCAGTTTCCAATACTGAGTTTACTAGATATGCCCCGTTGTGTAGGAAGCACAGTTCATTTGTTCTGAGCTAGCTCACTGTACTGGCACTCTAGGAAATACAGTTGAGTGCAAGAATGCCCGTTTCTCAGAGCAGAGTGTTTTTCTTTCATGGCACACTATGGTTCAATTAAACTTGCTAAACGGAGTTGAATCACGTTCCATTTCAAGTTCTAGCAGCAAAGGGTTCATTCAGGCTAAGAACAACACTCTTGTGCTATTCTGGCCATACACAGTGCAAATAGCATTCGCGTCTGCTCCCAGCAAGTACAGTGTATTGGACTGAAGAGAACCTCCTGTTTTACTCAGTTTCCAATACTGAGTTGAACTAGATATGCCCCGTTTGTGTAGGAAACACAGTTCTTTTGTTCTGAGCTAGCTCACTGTACTGGCCCTATATGAAACACAGTAGAATGCAAGAATGCCCGTTTCTCAAAAGCAGAGTGTTTTTCTTGCATGGCAAACTACACTTCAATTAAACTTACTAAACGGAGTTGAATCATGTTCCGTTTCAAGTTCTAGCAGCAAGCGTTCCTTCAGGCTAACAACAGCACTCTTGTGCTATTCTGGCCATACACAGTGCAAATAGCATTCGTGTCTGTTCCCAGCCAGCACAGTTTATTGGACTGAAGAGAAGCTCCTGTTTTACTCAGTTTCCAATATTTAGTTGAACTAGATATGCCCCGTTTGTGTAGGAAGCAGAGTTCTTTTGTTCTGAGCTAGCTCACTGTACTGGCCCTATAGGAAACAAAGTAGATTGCAAGAATGCCCGTTTCTCAAAAGCAGAGTGTTTTCCTTGCATGGAACACTAGGGTTCAATTAAACTTCCTAAACGGAGGTGAAACTCGTTCAATTTCAAGTTCTAGCAGCAAGGGTTCATTCAAGCTAAGAACAGCACTCTTGTGCTCTTCTGGCCATACACAGTGTAAATAGCATTCGCATCTGTTCCCAGCAAGTACAGTGTATTTGACTGAAGAGAAGCTGCTGTTTTATTTAGTTTCCATAATGAGTTGAACTAGATATGCCCCATTTTTGTAGGAAGCACAGTCATTTTGTTTTGAGCTAGCTCACTGTACTGTCCCTACAGGAACACAGTAGAGTGCAAGAATGCCCGTTTCTCAAAAGCAGAGTGGTTTTCTTTCATGGCACACTATGGTTCAATTAAACTTGTTAAACGGAGTTGAATCACGTTCCGTTTCTAGTTCTAGCAGCAAAGGGTTCATTCAGGCTAAGAACAGCACTCTTGTGCTATTCTGGCCATACACAGTTCAAATAGCATTCGCGTCTGCTCCCAGCAAGTACAGTGTATTGGACTAAATGAAACTCCTGTTTTACTCAGTTTCCAATACTGAGTTGAACTAGATATGCCCCGTTTGTGTAGGAAGCACAGTTCTTTTGTTATGAGCTAGCTCACTGTACTGGCCCTATAGAAACACAGTAGAGTGCAAGATGCCCGTTTCTCAAAAGCAGAGTGTTTTTCTTGCATGGCACACTACAGTTCAATTAAACTTGCTAAACGGAGTTGAATCATGTTCCGTTTCAAGTTCTAGCAGCAAGCGTTCCTTCAGGCTAACAACAGCACTCTTGTGCTATTCTGGCCATACACAGTGCAAATAGCATTCGTGTCTGTTCCCAGCCAGCACAGTGTATTCGACTGAAGAGAAGCTCCTGTTTTACTCAGTTTCCAATACTGAGTTGAACTAGATATGCCCCGTTTGTGTAGGAAGCACAGTTCTTTTGTTCTGAGCTAGCTCACTGTACTGGCCCTATAGGAAACACAGTAGAGTGCAAGAATGCCCGTTTCTCAAAAGCAGAGTGTTTTCCTTGCATGGCACACTAGGGATCAATTAAACTCCCTAAACGGAGGTGAATCTCGTTCAGTTTCAAGTTCTAGCAGCAAGGGTTCATTCAGGCTAAGAACAGCACTCTTGTGCTATTCTGGCCATACACAGTGCTAAAAGCATTCGCGTCAGTTCAAAGGAAGTACAGTGTATTGCACGGAAGAGAAGCTCCTGTTTTACTCAGTTTCCAATACTGAGTTGAACTAGATATGCCCCGTTTGTGTAGGAAGCACAGTTCTTTTGTTCTGAGCTACCTCACTCTACTGGCCCTATAGGAAACACAGCAGAGTACAAAAATGCCCGTTTCTCAAAAGCAGGGTGTTTTCCTTGCATGGCACACTAGGGTTCAATTAAACTTTCTAAACGGAGATGAATCACGTTCAGTTTCCAGTTCTAGCAGCAAGGGTTCATTCAGAGTAAGAACAGCACTCTTGTGCTATTCTGGCCATACACAGTGCAAATAGCATTCGCGTCTGTTCCCAGCCAGTAGAGTGTATTGGACTGAATAAAAGCTCCTGTTTTACTCAGTTTCCAATACTGAGTTGAACTAGATATGCCCCGTTTGTATAGGAAACACAGTTCTTTTGTTCTGAGCTAGCTCACTGTACTGGCCCTATAGGAAACACAGTAGAGTGCAAGAATGCCCGTTTCTCAAAAGCAGAGTGTTTTTCTTGCATGGCACACTAAAGTTCAATTAAACTTGCTAAACGGAGTTGAATCACGTTCCGTTTCAACTTCGAGCAGCAAGGGTTCCTTCAGGCTAAGAACAGCACTCTTGTGCTATTCTGGCCTTACATAGTGCAAATAGCATTCGCATCTGCTCCCAGCCAGTACAGTGTATTGGACTGAATAGAAGCTCCTGTTTTACTCAGTTTCCAATACTGAGTTGAACTAGATATGCCCCCTTTGTGTAGGGAGCACAGTTCTTTTATACTGAGCTAGCTCTCTGTACTGGACCTATAGGAAACACAGTAGAGTGCAAGAATGCCCGTTTCTCAAAAGCAGAGTGTTTTTCTTGCATGGCACACTAGTGTTCAATTAAACTTCCTAAATGGAGTTGAATCACGTTCAGTTTCAAGTTCTAGCATAAATGGTTCATTCAGGCTAAGAACAGCACTCTTGTGCTATTCTGGCCATACACAGTGCAAATAGCATTCGCATCTGTTCCCAGCCAGTACAGTGTATTGGACTGAAGAGAAGCTCCTGTTTTACTCAGTTTCCAATACTGAGATGAACTAGATATGCACCGTTTGTGTAGGAAGCACAGTTCTATTGTTCTGAGCTAGCTCACTGTACTGGCCTTATAGGAAACACAGTAGAGTGCAAGAATGCCTGTTTCTCATAAGCAGAGTGTTTTTCTTGCATGGCACACTAGGGTTCAATTAAACTTCCTAAACGGAGTTGAATCACGTCAGTTTCAAATTCTAGCAGCAAGGATTCATTCAGGCTAAGAACAGCACTCTTGTGCTATTCTGGCCATACACAGTGCAAATAGCATTCGCGTCTGTTCCCAGCCAGTACAGTGTATTGGACTGAAGAGAAGTTCCCGTTATACTCAGTTTCCAATACTGAGTTGAACTAGATATGCCCCGTTTGTGTAGGAAGCACAGTTCTTTTGTTCTGAGCTAGCTCACTGTACTGGCCCTATAGGAAACAAAGTAGAGTGCAAGAATGCCCGTTTCTCAAAAGCAGAGTGTTTTTCTTGCATGGCCCACTAGGGTTCAATTAAACTTCCTAAACCGAGTTGAATCACGCTCAGTTTCAAGATCTAGCAGCAAGGTTTCATTCAGGCTAGAAACAGCACTCTTGTGCTATTCTGGCCATACACAGTGCAAATAGCATTCGCGTCTGTTCCCAGCCAGTACAGTGCATTGCACTGAAGAGAAGCTCCTGCTTTACTCAGTTTCCAATACTTAGTTAAACTAGATATGCCCCGTTTGTGTATGAAGCACATTTCTTTTGTTCGGAGCTAGCTCACTGTACTGGCCCTATAGGAAACCCAGTAGAGTGCAAGAATGCCCGTTTCCAAAAGCAGAGTGTTTTTCTTGCATGGCACACTAGGGTTCAATTAAACTTTCTAAGCCGAGTTGAATCACGTTCAGTTTCAAGTTCTAGCAGCAAGCGTTCATTCAGGCTAAGAACAGCACTCTTGTGCTATTCTGGCCATACACAGTGCATATAGCATTCGCGTCTGTTCCCAGCCAGTACAGTGTATTGGACTGAAGAGAAGCTCCCGTTTTACTCAGTTTCCAATACTGAGTTGAACTAGATATGCCCCATTTGTGTAGGAAACACAGTTCTTTTGTTCTGAGCTAGCTCACTGTACTGGCCCTATAGTAAACACAGCACAGTGCAAGAATGCCCGTTTCTCAAAAGCAGAGTGTTTTTCTTGCATGGCACACTAGGGTTCAATTAAACTTCCTAAACAGAGTTGAATCACGTTCCATTTCAATTTCTAGCAGCAAGGGTTCATTCAGGCTAAGAACAGCACTCTTGTGCTATTCTGGTCATACACAGTTCAAATAGCATTCGCGTCTGTTCCCAGCCAGTACAATGAATTGGACCGAGGAGAAGCTCCTGTTTTACTCAGTTTCAAATACTGAGTTGAACTAGATATGCCCTGTTTGTGTAGGAAGCACAGTTCTTTTGTTCGGAGCTAGCTCACTGTACTGGCCCTATAGGAAACACAGAGGAGTGCAAGAATGCCCGTTTCTCAAAAGCAGAGTGTTTTCCTTGCATGACACACTAGGGTTCAATTAAACTTCCTAAACGGAGTTGAATCACATTCAGTTTCAAGTTTTATCATCAAGGGTTCATTCAGGTTAAGAACAGCACTCTTGTGCTTTTTTGGCCATACACAGTGCAAATAGCATTCGCGTCTGTTCAAAGCCATTACAGTGTATTGGACTGAAGAGAAGCTCCTGTTTTACTCAGTTTACAATACTGAGTTGAACTAGATATGCCCCGTTTGTGTAGGAAGCACAGTTCATTTGTTCTGAGCTAGCTCACTGTACTGGCCCTCTAGGAAACACAGTAGAATGCAAGAATGCCCGTTTCTCAAAAGCAGAGTGTTTTTCTTGCATGGCACACTACGATTCAATTAAACTTCCAAAACGGAGTTGAATCACGCTCAGTTTCAAGATCAGGCAGCAAGGGTTCATTCAGGCTAGGAACACCACTCTTGTGCTATTATGGACATACACAGTGCAAATAGCATTCGTGTCTGTTCCCAGCCAGTACTGTGCATTGGACTGAAGAGAAGCTCCCGTTTTACTCAGTTTCCAATACTTAGTTGAACTAGATATGCCCCGTTTGTGTAGGAAGCACATTTCATTCGTTCTGAGCTAGCTCACTGTACTGGCCCTCTAGGAAACACAGTAGAGTGCAAGAATGACCGTTTCTCAAAAGCAGAGTGTTTTCCTTGCATGGTACACTAGGGTTCAATTAAACTTCCTAAACGGAGTTGAATCACATTCAGTTTCAAGTTCTAGCAGCAAGGGTTCATTCAGGCTAAGAACAGCACTCTTGTGCTATTCTGGCCATACACAGTGCAAATAGCATTCGCGACTGTTCCCAGCCAGTACAGTGTATTGGACTGAAGAGAAGCTCCCGTTATACTCAGTTTTCAATACTGAGTTGAACTAGATATGCCCCGTTTGTGTAGGAAACAAAGTTCTTTTGTTCTGAGCTAGGTCACTGTACGGGCCCTATAGGAAACAAAGTAGATTGCAAGAATGCCCGTTTCTCAAAAGCAGAGTGCTTTTCTTGCATGGTACACTTGGGTTCAATTAAACTTCCTAAACGGAGTTGAATCACGCTCAGTTTCAAGATCTAGCAGCAAGGGTTCATTCAGGCTAGGAACAGCACTCTTGTGATATTCTGGCCATACACAGTGCAAATAGCATTCGCGTCCCTTCCCAGCTAGTACAGTGCATTGGAATGAAGAGAAGCTCCTGTTTTACTCAGTTTCCAATACTTAGTTGAACTAGATATGCCCCATTTGTGTAGGAAGCACAGTTCTTTTGTTCTGAGCTACTTCACTCTACTGGACCTATAGGAAACACAGTAGAGTGCAAGAATACCCGTTTCTCAAAAGCAGAGTGTTTTTCTTGCATGGCACACTACAGTTCAATTAAACTTGCTAAACGGAGTTGAATCATGTTCCGTTTCAAGTTCTAGCAGCAAGCGTTCATTCAGGCTAACAACAGCACTCTTGTGCTATTCTGGCCATACAGAGTGCAAATAGCATTCGCGTCTGTTCCCAGCCAGCACAGTGTATTGGACTGAAGAGAAGCTTCTGTTTTACTCAGTTTCCAATACTGAGTTGAACTAGATATGCCCCGTTTGTGTAGGAAGCACAGTTCTTTTGTTCTGAGCTAGCTCACTGTACTGGCCCTATAGGAAACACAGTAGAGTGCAAGAATGCCCGTTTCTCAAAAGCAGAGTGTTTTTCTTGCATGGCACACTACTGTTCCATTAAACTTCCTAAACGGAGTTGAATCACGTTCCGTTTCAAGTTCGAGCAGAAAGGGTTCATTCAGGCTAAGAACAGCACTCTTGTGCTATTCTGGCCTTACACAGTGCAAATAGCATTCGCATCTGCACCCAGCCAGTACAGTGTATTGGACTGAAGAGAAGCTCCTGTTTCACTCAGTTTCAAATACTGAGTTGAACTAGATATGCCCCGTTTGTGTAGGAAGCACAGTTTTTTTGTTCGGAGCTAGCTCACTGTACTGGCCCTATAGTAAAAACAGCAGAGTGCAAGAATGCCCGTGTCTTAAAAGTAGATTGTTTTTCTTGCATGGCACACTAGGGTTCAATTAAACTTCCTAAACGGAGTTGAATCACTTTCAGTTTCAAGTTCTACCAGCAAGGGTTCATTCAGGCTAAGAAGAGCACTCTTGTGCTTTTTTGGCCATACACAGTGCAAATAGCATTCGCGTCTGTCAAAGCCAGTACAGTGTATTGGACTGAAGAGAAGCTCCTGTTTTACTCAGTTTCCAATACTGAGTTGAACTAGATATGCCCCGTTTGTATAGGAAGCACAGTTCATTTGTTCTGAGCTAGCTCACTGTACTGGCCCTCTAGGAAACACAGTAGAGTGCAAGAATGCCCGTTTCTCAAAAGCAGAGTGTTTTTCTTGCATGGCACACTAGGCTTCAATTAAACTTCCAAAACGGAGTTGAATCACGTTCAGTTTCAAGTTCTAGCAGCAAGGGTTCATTCAGGCTAAGAACAGCACTCTTGTGCTATTCTGGCCATACACAGTGCAAATAGCATTCACGTCTGCTCCCAGCAAGTACAGTGTATTGGACTGAAGAGAAGCTCCTGTTTTACTCAGTTTCCAATACTGAGTTGAACTAGATATGCCCCGTTTGTGTAGGAAACACAGTTCTTTTGTTCTGAGCTAGCTAACTGTACTGGCCCTATAGGAAACCCAGTAGAGGGCAAGAATGCCCGTTTCTCAAAGAAGAGTGTTTTTCTTGCATGGCACACTACAGTTCAATTAAACTTGCTAAACGGAGTTGAATCACGTTCCGTTTCAAGTTCTAGCAGCAAGCGTTCATTCAGGCTAACAACAGCACTCTTGTGCTATTCTGGCCATACACAGTGCAAACAGCTTTCGCGACTGTTCCCAGCCAGTACAGTGTATTGGACTGAAGAGAAGCTCCTGTTTTACTCAGTTTCCAATACTGAGTTGAACTAGATATGCCCCGTTTGTGTAGGAAGCACAGTTCTTTTGTTCTGAGCTAGCTCACTGTACAGGCCGTATAGGAAACACAGAAGAGTTCAAGAATGCCCGTTTCCAAAAGCATAGTGTTTTTCTTGCATGGCACACTAGGGTTCAATTAAACTTCCTAAACGGAGTTGAATTACGTTCAGTTTCAAGTTCTAGCAGCAAGGGTTCATTCAGGCTAAGAACAGCACTCTTGTGCTATTCTGGCCATACACAGTGCAAATAGCATTCGCGTCTGTTCCCAGCCAGTACAGTGCATTGCACTGAAGAGAAGCTCCTGTTTTACTCAGTTTCCAATACTTAGTTGAACTAGATATGCCCCGTTTGTGTAGGAAGCACAGTTCTTTTGTTCGGAGCTAGCTCACTGTACTGGCCCTATAGGAAACACAGTAGAGTGCAAGAATGCCCGTTTCCAAAAGCAGAGTGTTTTTCTTGCATGGCACACTAGGGTTCAATTAAACTTTCTAAGCGGAGTTGAATCACGTTCAGTTTCAAGTTCTAGCAGCAAGGGTTCATTCAGGCTAAGAACAGCACTCTTGTGCTATTCTGGCCATACACAGTGCAAATAGCATTCGCGTCTGTTCCCAGCCAGTACAGTGTATTGGACTGAAGAGAAGCTCCTGTTTCACTCAGTTTCCAATAATGAGTTGAACTAGATATGCTCCGTTTGTGTAGGAAGCACAGTTCTTTTGTTCGGAGCCAGCTCACTGTACTGGCCCTATAGGAAATAAAGTAGAGTGCAAGAATGCCCGTTTCTCAAAAGCAGAGTGTTTTTCTTGCATGGTACACTTGGTTTCAATTAAACTTCCTAAACGGAGTTGAATCACGCTCAGTTTCAAGATCAGGCAGCAAGGGTTCATTCAGGCTAGGAACACCACTCTTGTACTATTCTGGACATACACAGTGCAAATAGCATTCGTGTCTGTTCCCAGCCAGTACTGTGCATAGGACTGAAGAGAAGCTCCCGTTTTACTCAGTTTCCAATACTTAGTTGAACTAGATATGCCCCGTTTGTGTAGGAAGCACAGTTCATTCGTTCTGAGCAAGCTCACTGTACTGGCCCTCTAGGAAACACAGTAGAGTGCAAGAATGCCCGTTTCTCAAAAGCAGAGTGTTTTTCTTGCATGGCACACTAGGGTTCAATTAAACTTGCTAAACGGAGTTGAATCACGTTCCGTTTCAAGTTCGAGCAACAAGGGTTCATTCAGGCTAAGAACAGCACTCTTGTGCTATTCTGGCATTACACAGTGCAAATAGCATTCGTATCTGCTCCCAGCCAGTACAGTGTATTGGACTGAAGAGAAGCTCTTGTTTCACTAAGTTTCAAATACTGAGTTGAACTAGATATGCCCCGTTTGTGTAGGAGGCAGAGTTTTTTGGTTCGGAGCTAGGTCACTGTACTGGCCCCATAGTAAACACAGCAGAGTGCAAGAATGCCCGTGTCTTAAAAGTAGAGTGTTTTTCTTGCATGGCACACTAGGGTTCAATTAAACTTCCTAAACGGAGTTGAATCACTTTCAGTTTCAAGTTCTACCAGCAAGGGTTCATTCAGGCTAAGAAGAGCACTCTTGTGCTTTTTTGGCCATACACAGTGCAATTAGCATTCGCGTCTGTCAAAGCCAGTACAGTGTATTGGACTGAAGAGAACCTCCTGTTTTACTCAGTTTCCAATACTGAGTTGAACTAGATATGCCCCGTTTGTGTAGGAAGCACAGTTCATTTGTTCTGAGCTAGCTCACTGTACTGGCCCTCTAGGAAACACAGTAGAATGCAAGAATGCCCGTTTCTCAAAAGCAGAGTGTTTTTCTTGCAAGGCACACTACGATTCAATTAAACTTCCAAAACGGAGTTGAATCACGCTCAGTTTCAAGATCAGGCAGCAAGGGTTCATTCAGGCTAGGAACACCACTCTTGTGCTATTATGGACATACACAGTGCAAATAGCATTCGTGTCTGTTCCCAGCCAGTACTGTGCATTGGACTGAAGAGAAGCTCCCGTTTTACTCAGTTTCCAATACTTAGTTGAACTAGATATGCCCCGTTTGTGTAGGAAGCACAGTTCATTCGTTCTGAGCTAGCTCACTGTACTGGCCCTCTAGGAAACACAGTAGAGTGCAAGAATGCCCGTTTCTCAAAAGCAGAGTGTTTTCCTTGCATGGTACACTAGGGTTCAATTAAACTTCCTAAACGGAGTTGAATCACATTCAGTTTCAAGTTCTAGCAGCAAGGGTTCATTCAGGCTAAGAACAGCACTCTTGTGCTATTCTGGCCATACACAGTGCAAATAGCATTCGCGACTGTTCCCAGCCAGTACAGTGTATTGGACTGAAGAGAAGCTCCCGTTATACTCAGTTTTCAATACTGAGTTGAACTAGATATGCCCCGTTTGTGTAGGAAACAAAGTTCTTTTGTTCTGAGCTAGGTCACTGTACGGGCCCTATAGGAAACAAAGTAGATTGCAAGAATGCCCGTTTCTCAAAAGCAGAGTGCTTTTCTTGCATGGTACACTTGGGTTCAATTAAACTTCCTAAACGGAGTTGAATCACGCTCAGTTTCAAGATCTAGCAGCAAGGGTTCATTCAGGCTAGGAACAGCACTCTTGTGATATTCTGGCCATACACAGTGCAAATAGCATTCGCGTCCCTTCCCAGCTAGTACAGTGCATTGGAATGAAGAGAAGCTCCTGTTTTACTCAGTTTCCAATACTTAGTTGAACTAGATATGCCCCATTTGTGTAGGAAGCACAGTTCTTTTGTTCTGAGCTACTTCACTCTACTGGACCTATAGGAAACACAGTAGAGTGCAAGAATACCCGTTTCTCAAAAGCAGAGTGTTTTTCTTGCATGGCACACTAAAGTTCAATTAAACTTGCTAAACGGAGTTGAATCATGTTCCGTTTCAAGTTCTAGCAGCAAGCGTTCATTCAGGCTAACAACAGCACTCTTGTGCTATTCTGGCCATACAGAGTGCAAATAGCATTCGCGTCTGTTCCCAGCCAGCACAGTGTATTGGACTGAAGAGAAGCTCCTGTTTTACTCAGTTTCCAATACTGAGTTGAACTAGATATGCCCCGTTTGTGTAGGAAGCACAGTTCTTTTGTTCTGAGCTAGCTCACTGTACTGGCCCTATAGGAAACACAGTAGAGTGCAAGAATGCCCGTTTCTCAAAAGCAGAGTGTTTTTCTTGCATGGCACACTACTGTTCCATTAAACTTCCTAAACGGAGTTGAATCACGTTCCGTTTCAAGTTCGAGCAGAAAGGGTTCATTCAGGCTAAGAACAGCACTCTTGTGCTATTCTGGCCTTACACAGTGCAAATAGCATTCGCATCTGCACCCAGCCAGTACAGTGTATTGGACTGAAGAGAAGCTCCTGTTTCACTCAGTTTCAAATACTGAGTTGAACTAGATATGCCCCGTTTGTGTAGGAAGCACAGTTTTTTTGTTCGGAGCTAGCTCACTGTACTGGCCCTATAGTAAAAACAGCAGAGTGCAAGAATGCCCGTGTCTTAAAAGTAGATTGTTTTTCTTGCATGGCACACTAGGGTTCAATTAAACTTCCTAAACGGAGTTGAATCACTTTCAGTTTCAAGTTCTACCAGCAAGGGTTCATTCAGGCTAAGAAGAGCACTCTTGTGCTTTTTTGGCCATACACAGTGCAAATAGCATTCGCGTCTGTCAAAGCCAGTACAGTGTATTGGACTGAAGAGAAGCTCCTGTTTTACTCAGTTTCCAATACTGAGTTGAACTAGATATGCCCCGTTTGTATAGGAAGCACAGTTCATTTGTTCTGAGCTAGCTCACTGTACTGGCCCTCTAGGAAACACAGTAGAGTGCAAGAATGCCCGTTTCTCAAAAGCAGAGTGTTTTTCTTGCATGGCACACTAGGCTTCAATTAAACTTCCAAAACGGAGTTGAATCACGTTGTTTCAAGTTCTAGCAGCAAGGGTTCATTCAGGCTAAGAACAGCACTCTTGTGCTATTCTGGCCATACACAGTGCAAATAGCATTCACGTCTGCTCCCAGCAAGTACAGTGTATTGGACTGAAGAGAAGCTCCTGTTTTACTCAGTTTCCAATACTGAGTTGAACTAGATATGCCCCGTTTGTGTAGGAAACACAGTTCTTTTGTTCTGAGCTAGCTAACTGTACTGGCCCTATAGGAAACCCAGTAGAGGGCAAGAATGCCCGTTTCTCAAAGAAGAGTGTTTTTCTTGCATGGCACACTACAGTTCAATTAAACTTGCTAAACGGAGTTGAATCACGTTCCGTTTCAAGTTCTAGCAGCAAGCGTTCATTCAGGCTAACAACAGCACTCTTGTGCTATTCTGGCCATACACAGTGCAAACAGCTTTCGCGACTGTTCCCAGCCAGTACAGTGTATTGGACTGAAGAGAAGCTCCTGTTTTACTCAGTTTCCAATACTGAGTTGAACTAGATATGCCCCGTTTGTGTAGGAAGCACAGTTTTTTGTTCTGAGCTAGCTCACTGTACAGGCCCTATAGGAAACACAGAAGAGTTCAAGAATGCCCGTTTCCAAAAGCATAGTGTTTTTCTTGCATGGCACACTAGGGTTCAATTAAACTTCCTAAACGGAGTTGAATTACGTTCAGTTTCAAGTTCTAGCAGCAAGGGTTCATTCAGGCTAAGAACAGCACTCTTGTGCTATTCTGGCCATACACAGTGCAAATAGCATTCGCGTCTGTTCCCAGCCAGTACAGTGCATTGCACTGAAGAGAAGCTCCTGTTTTACTCAGTTTCCAATACTTAGTTGAACTAGATATGCCCCGTTTGTGTAGGAAGCACAGTTCTTTTGTTCGGAGCTAGCTCACTGTACTGGCCCTATAGGAAACACAGTAGAGTGCAAGAATGCCCGTTTCCAAAAGCAGAGTGTTTTTCTTGCATGGCACACTAGGGTTCAATTAAACTTTCTAAGCGGAGTTGAATCACGTTCAGTTTCAAGTTCTAGCAGCAAGGGTTCATTCAGGCTAAGAACAGCACTCTTGTGCTATTCTGGCCATACACAGTGCAAATAGCATTCGCGTCTGTTCCCAGCCAGTACAGTGTATTGGACTGAAGAGAAGCTCCTGTTTCACTCAGTTTCCAATAATGAGTTGAACTAGATATGCTCCGTTTGTGTAGGAAGCACAGTTCTTTTGTTCGGAGCCAGCTCACTGTACTGGCCCTATAGGAAATAAAGTAGAGTGCAAGAATGCCCGTTTCTCAAAAGCAGAGTGTTTTTCTTGCATGGTACACTTGGTTTCAATTAAACTTCCTAAACGGAGTTGAATCACGCTCAGTTTCAAGATCAGGCAGCAAGGGTTCATTCAGGCTAGGAACACCACTCTTGTACTATTCTGGACATACACAGTGCAAATAGCATTCGTGTCTGTTCCCAGCCAGTACTGTGCATAGGACTGAAGAGAAGCTCCCGTTTTACTCAGTTTCCAATACTTAGTTGAACTAGATATGCCCCGTTTGTGTAGGAAGCACAGTTCATTCGTTCTGAGCTAGCTCACTGTACTGGCCCTCTAGGAAACACAGTAGAGTGCAAGAATGCCCGTTTCTCAAAAGCAGAGTGTTTTTCTTGCATGGCACACTAGGGTTCAATTAAACTTGCTAAACGGAGTTGAATCACGTTCCGTTTCAAGTTCGAGCAACAAGGGTTCATTCAGGCTAAGAACAGCACTCTTGTGCTATTCTGGCATTACACAGTGCAAATAGCATTCGTATCTGCTCCCAGCCAGTACAGTGTATTGGACTGAAGAGAAGCTCTTGTTTCACTCAGTTTCAAATACTGAGTTGAACTAGATATGCCCCGTTTGTGTAGGAGGCACAGTTTTTTTGTTCGGAGCTAGGTCACTGTACTGGCCCCATAGTAAACACAGCAGAGTGCAAGAATGCCCGTGTCTTAAAAGTAGAGTGTTTTTCTTGCATGGCACACTAGGGTTCAATTAAACTTCCTAAACGGAGTTGAATCACTTTCAGTTTCAAGTTCTACCAGCAAGGGTTCATTCAGGCTAAGAAGAGCACTCTTGTGCTTTTTTGGCCATACACAGTGCAATTAGCATTCGCGTCTGTCAAAGCCAGTACAGTGTATTGGACTGAAGAGAACCTCCTGTTTTACTCAGTTTCCAATACTGAGTTGAACTAGATATGCCCCGTTTGTGTAGGAAGCACAGTTCATTTGTTCTGAGCTAGCTCACTGTACTGGCCCTATAGGAAACCCAGTAGAGTGCAAGAATGCCCGTTTCTCAAAAGAAGAGTGTTTTCCTTGCATGGCACACTACAGTTCAATTAAGCTTGCTATATTGAGTTGAATCATGTTCTGTTTCAAGTTCTAGCAGGAAGCGTTCATTCAGGCTAAGAACAGCACTCTTGTGCTATTCTGGCCATACACAGTGCAAATAGCATTCGCGACTGTTCCCAGCCAGTACAGTGTATTGGACTGAAGAGAAGCTCCCGTTATACTCAGTTTTCAATACTGAGTTGAACTAGATATGCCCCGTTTGTGTAGGAAACAAAGTTCTTTTGTTCTGAGCTAGGTCACTGTACGGGCCCTATAGGAAACAAAGTAGATTGCAAGAATGCCCGTTTCTCAAAAGCAGAGTGTTTTTCTTGCATGGTACACTTGGGTTCAATTAAACTTCCTAAACGGAGTTGAATCACGCTCAGTTTCAAGATCTAGCAGCAAGGGTTCATTCAGGCTAGGAACAGCACTCTTGTGATATTCTGGCCATACACAGTGCAAATAGCATTCGCGTCTCTTCCCAGCTAGTACAGTGCATTGGAATGAAGAGAAGCTCCTGTTTTACTCAGTTTCCAATACTTAGTTGAACTAGATGTGCCCCGTTTGTGTAGGAAGCATAGTTCTTTTGTTCTGAGCTAGCTCACTGTACTGGCCCTATAGGAAACACAGTAGAGTACAAGAATAACGGTTTCTCAAAAGCAGAGTGTTTTTCTTGCATGGCACACTAGGGTTCAATTAAACTTGCTAAACGGAGTTGAATCACGTTCCGTTTCAAGTTCTAGCAGCAAGCGTTCATTCAGGCTAACAACAGCACTCTTATGCTATTCTGGCCATACACAGTGCAAACAGCATTCGCGACTGTTCCCAGCCAGTACAGTGTATTGGACTGAAGAGAAGCTCCTGTTTTACTCAGTTTCAAATACTGAGTTGAACTAGATATGCCCCGTTTGTGTAGGAAGCACAGTTCTTTTGTTCTGAGCTAGCTCACTGTACAGGCCCTATAGGAAACACAGTAGAGTTCAAGAATGCCCGTTTCCAAAAGCATAGTCTTTTTCTTGCATGGCACACTAGGGTTCAATTAAACTTCCTAAACGGAGTTGAATTACGTTCAGTTTCAAGTTCTAGCAGCAAGGGTTCATTCAGGCTAAGAACAGCACTCTTGTGCTATTCTGGCCATACACAGTGCAAATAGCATTCACGTCTGTTCCCAAGCAGTACAGTGTATTGGACTGAAGAGAAGCTCCTGTTTTACTCAGTTACCAATACTGAGTTCAAGTAGATATGCCCCCTTTGTGTAGGAAGCACAGTTCTTTTGTTCTGAGCTAGCTCACTGTACTGGCCCTATAGGAAACACAGCAGAGTGCAAGATTGCCCGTTTCTCAAAAGAGAGTGTTTTCCTTGCATGGCACTATAGGGTTCAATTAAACTTCCTAAACGGAGTTGAATCACGTTCAGTTTCAAGTTCTAGCAACAAGGGTTCATTCAGGCTAAGAACAGCACTCTTGTGCTATTCTGGCCATACACAGTGCAAATAGCATTCGCGTCTGTTCCCAGACAGTACAGTGTATTGTACTGAAGAGAAGCTCCTGTTTTACTCAGTTTCCAATACTGAGTTGAACTAGATATGCCCTGTTTGTGTAGGCAGCACAGTTCATTTGTTCTGAGCTAGCTCACTGTACTGGCCCTATAGGAAACACAGTAGAGTGCAAGAATGCCCGTTTCTCAAATGCAGAGTGTTTTTTTGCATGGCACACTATGGTTCAATTAAACTTCCTAACCGGAGTTGAATCACGTTCAGTTTCAAGTTCTAGCAGCAAGGGTTCATTCAGGCTAGGAACAGCACTCTTGTGCTATTCTGGCCATACACAGTGCAAATAGCTTTCGCGTCTGTTCCCAGAAAGTACAGAGTATTGGACTGAAGAGAAGCTCCTGTTTTACTCAGATTCCAATACTGAGTTGAACTAGATATGCCCCGTTTGTGTAGGAAGCACAGTTCTTTTGTTCTGAGCTAGCTCACTGTACAGGCCCTATAGGAAACACAGTAGAGGTCAAGAATGCCCGTTTCCAAAAGCAGAGTGTTTTTCTTGCATGGCACACTAGGGTTCAGTTAAACTTCCTAAACGGAGTTGAATTACGTTCAGTTTCAAGTTCTAGCAGCAAGGGTTCATTCAGGCTAAGAACAGCACTCTTGTGCTATTCTGGCCATACACACTGCAAATAGCATTCACGTCTGTTCCCAAGCAGTACAGTGTATTGGAATGAAGAGAAGCTCCTGTTGTACTCAGTTTCCAATACTGAGTTGAAGTAGATATGCCCCGTTTGTGTAGGAAGCACAGTTCTTTTGTTCTGAGCTAGCTCACTGTACTGGCCCTATAGGAAACACAGCAGAGTGCAAGAATGCCCGTTTCTCAAAAGAGAGTGTTTTCCTTGCATGGCACACTATGGTTCAATTAAACTTCCTAAACGGAGTTGAATCACGTTCAGTTTCAAGGTCTAGCAGCAAGGGTTCATTCAGGCTAAGAACAGCAATCTTGTGCTATTATGGCCATACACAGTGCAAATAGCATTCGTGTCTGCTCCCAGCAAGTACAGTGTATTGGACTGAAGAGAAGCTCCTGTTTTACTCAGTTTCCAATACTGAGTTGAACTAGATATGCCCCGTTTGTGTAGGAAACACACTTCTTTTGTTCTGAGCTAGCTCACTGTACTGGCCCTATAGGAAACCCAGTAGAGTGCAAGAATTCCCGTTTCTCAAAAGCAGAGTGTTTTCCTTGCATGGCACACTAGGGTTCTATTAAACTTCCTAAACGGAGTTTAATCACGTACAGTTTCAAGTTCTAGCAGCAAGGGTTCATTCAGGCTAAGAACAGCACTCTTGTGCTTTTCTGGCCATACACAGTACAAATAGCATTCGCGACTGTTCCCAGCCAGTACAGTGTATTGGACTGAAGAGAAGCTAATGTTTAACTCAGTTTCCAAAACTGAGTTGAACTAGATATGCCCTGTTTGTGTAGGAAGCACAGGTCTTTTGTTCAGAGCTAGCTCACTGTACTGGCCCTATAGGAAACACAGTAGAGTGCAAGAATGCCTGTTCCAAAAGCATAGTGTTTTTCTTGCATGGCACATTAGGGTTCAATTAAACTTCCTAAATGGAGTTGAATCACGTTCAATTTCAAGTTCGAGCAGCAAGGGTTCATTCAGGCTAGGAACAGCACTCTTGTGCTATTCTAGCCATACACAGTGCAAATAGCATTCGCGTCTGTTCCCAGCCAGTACAGTGCATTGGACTGAAGAGAAGCTCCTGTTTTACTCAGTTTCCAATACTGAGTTGAACTAGATATGCCCCGTTTGTGTAGGAAGCACAGTTCTTTTGTTCTGAGCTAGCTCACTGTACTGGCACTATAGGAAACACAGTAGAGTGCAAGAATGCCCGTTTCTCAAAGGAAGACTGTTTTTCTTGCATGGCACACTAGGACTCAATTAAACTTGCGAAACGGAGTTGAATCACGTTCAGATTCAAGTTCTAGCATAAAGGGTTCATTCAGGCTAAGAACAGCACTCTTGTACTATTCTGGCCAGTGCAAATAGCATTCAGGCTAAGAACAGCACTCTTGTGCTATTCTGGCCATACACAGTGCAAATAGCATTCGCGTCTGTTCCCAGCCAGCACAGTGTATTGGACTGAAGAGAAGCTCCTTTTTATTCAGTTTCCAATACTGAGTTGAACTAGATATGCCCCATTTGTGTAGGAAGCACAGTTCTTTTGTTCTGGGCTAGCACACTGTAATGGTCCTATAGGAAACACAATAGAGTGCAAGAATGCCCGTTTCTCAAAAGCAGAGTGTTTTTCTTGCATGGCACACTAGGGTTCAATTAAACTTCCTAAACGGGGTTGAATCACATTAGTTTCAAATTCTAGCAGCAAGGGTTCATTCAGGATAAGAACAGCACTCTTGTGCTATTCTGGCCATACACAGTGCAAATAGCATTCGCGTCTGTTCCCAGCCCGTACAATGTATTGGACTGAAGAGAAGCTCCCTTTATACTCAGTTTCCAATACTGAGTTGAACTAGATATGCCCCGTTTGTGTAGGTAGCACACTTCTTTTGTTCTGAGCTAGCTCACTGTATTGGCCCTATCGGAAACACAGTAGATTGCAAGAATGCCCGTTTGTCAAAAGCAGAGTGTTTTCCTTGCATGGCACTAGGGTTCAATTAAACTTCCTAAACAGAGTTGAATCACGTTCAGTTTCAAGTTCTAGCAGCAAGGGTTCATTCAGGCTAAGAACAGCACTCTTGTGCTATTCTGGCCATACACAGTGCAAATAGCATTCGCGTCTGTTCCCAGCCAGTACAGTGTATTGGACGGAAGAGAAGCTCCCTTTATACTCAGTTTCCAACACTGAGTTGAACTAGATATGCCCCGTTTGTGTAGGAAGCACAGTTCTTTTGTTCTGAGCTAAGTCACTGTACTGGCCCTATAGGAAACAAAGTAGATTGCAAGAATGCCCGTTTCTCAAAAGCAGAGTGTTTTTCTTGCATGGTACACTTGGGTTCAATTAAACTTCCTAAACGGTGTTGAATCATGCTCAGTTTCAAGATCTAGCAGCAAGGGTTCATTCAGGCTAGGAATACGACTATTGTGCTATTCTGGCCATACACAGTGCAAATAGCATTCGCGTCTGTTCCCAGCCAGTACAGTGTATTGGACTGAAGCAAAGCTCCTGTTTTACTCAGTTTCCAATACTTAGTTGAACTAGATATGCCCTGTTTGTGTAGGAAGCACAGGTCTTTTGTTCAGAGCTAGCTCACTGTAGTGGCCCTATAGGAAACACAGTAGAGTGCAAGAATGCCTGTTTCCAAAAGCATAGTGTTTTTCTTGCATGGCACACTAGGGTTCAATTAAACTTCCTAAATGGAGTTGAATCACGTTCAATTTCAAGTTCTAGCAGCAAGGGTTCATTCAGGCTAGGAACAGCACTCTTGTGCTATTCTGGCCATACACAGTACAAATAGCATTCGCGTCTGTTCCCAGCCAGTACAGTGCATTGGACTGAAGAGAAGCTACTGTTTTACTCAGTTTCCAATACTGAGTTGAACTAGATATGCCCCGTTTGTGTAGGAAGCACAGTTCTTTTGTTCTGAGCTAGCTCACTGTACTGGCACTATAGGAAACACAGTAGAGTGCAAGAATGCCCGTTTCTCAAAGAAAGACTGTTTTTCTTGCATGGCACACTAGGACTCAATTAAACTTGCGAAACGGAGTTGAATCACGTTCAGATTCAAGTTCTAGCATAAAGGGTTCATTCAGGCTAAGAACAGCACTCTTGTACTATTCTGGCCAGTGCAAATAGCATTCAGGCTAAGAACAGCACTCTTGTGCTATTCTGGCCATACACAGTGCAAATAGCATTCGCTTCTGTTCCCAGCCAGCACAGTGTATTGGACTGAAGAGAAGCTCCTGTTTTATTCAGTTTCCAATACTGAGTTGAACTAGATATGCCCCATTTGTGTAGGAAGCACAGTTCTTTTGTTCTGGGCTAGCACACTGTACTGGTCCTATAGGAAACACAATAGAGTGCAAGAATGCCCGTTTCTCAAAAGCAGAGTGTTTTTCTTGCATGGCACACTAGGGTTCAATTAAACTTCCCTAACGGAGTTGAGTCACGTTCAGTTTCAAGGTCTAGCAGCAAGGGTTCATTCAGGCTAAGAACAACACTCTTGTGCTATTCTGGCCATACACAGTGCAAATAGCATTTGCGTATGTTCCCAGCCAGTACAGTGTATTGGACTGAAGAGAAGCTCCTGTTTTACTCAGTTTCCAATACTGAGTTGAACTAGATATGCCCCGTTTGTGTAGGAAGCACAGTTCTTTTGTTCTGAGCTAGCTCATTTTACTGGCCCTCTAGGAAACACAGTAGAATGCAAGAATGCCCATTTCTCAAAAGCAGAGTGTTTTCCTTGCATGGCACTCTGGGGTTCAATTAAACTTCCTAAACGGAGTTGAATCATGTTCAGTTTCAAGTTCTAGCAGCAAGGGTTCATTCAGGCTAAGAACAGCACTCTTGTGGTATTCTGGCCATACACAGTGGAAATAGCATTCGCTTCTGTTCCCAGCCAGTACAGTGTATTGGACTGAAGAGTAGCTCCTGTTTTACTCAGTTTCCAATCCAGGATTGAACTAGATATGCCCCGTTTGAGTAGGAAGCACAGTTATTTTGTTCTGAGCTAGCTCACTGTACTAGCCCTATAGGAAACACAGTAGAGTGCAAGAATGCCCGTTTCTCAAAAGCAGAGTGTTTTTCTTGCTTGGCACACTAGGGTTCAATTAAACTTCCTAAACGGGGTTGAATCACATTAGTTTCAAATTCTAGCAGCAAGGGTTCATTCAGGATAAGAACAGCACTCTTGTGCTATTCTGGCCATACACAGTGCAAATAGCATTCGCGTCTGTTCCCAGCCCGTACAATGTATTGGACTGAAGAGAAGCTCCCTTTATACTCAGTTTCCAATACTGAGTTTAACTAGATATGCCCCGTTTGTGTAGGTAGCACACTTCTTTTGTTCTGAGCTAGCTCACTGTATTGGCCCTATCGGAAACACAGTAGAGTGCAAGAATGCCCGTTGGTCAAAAGCAGAGTGTTTTCCTTGCATGGCACTAGGGTTCAATTAAACTTCCTAAACAGAGTTGAATCACGTTCAGTTTCAAGTTCTAGCAGCAAGGGTTCATTCAGGCTAAGAACAGCACTCTTGTGCTATTCTGGCCATACACAGTGCAAATAGCATTCGCGTCTGTTCCCAGCCAGTACAGTGTATTGGACTGAAGAGAAGCTCCTGTTTTACTCAGTTTCAAATACTGAGTTGAACTAGATATGCCCCGTTTGTGTAGGAAGCACAGTTCTTTTGTTCTCAGCTAGCTCACTGTACTGGTCCTATAGGAAAAACAATAGAGTGCAAGAATGCCCGTTTCTCAAAAGCAGAGTGTTTTTCTTGCATGGCACACTAGGGTTCATTTAAACATCCTAAACCGAGTTGAATCACGTTCCGTTTCAATTTCTAGCAGCAAGGGTTCATTCAGGCTAAGAACAGCACTCTTGTGCTATTCTGGTCATACACAGTGCAAATAGCATTCGCGTCTGTTCCCAGCCAGTACAGTGTATTGGACCGAGGAGAAGCTTCTGTTTTACTCAGTTTCCAATACTGAGTTGAACTAGATATGCCCCGTTTGTGTAGGAAGCACAGTTCATTTGTTCTGAGCTAGCTCACTGTACTGGCCCTCTAGGAAATACAGTAGAGTGCAAGAATGCCCGTTTCTCAAAAGCAGACTGTTTTTCTTGCATGGCACACTACAGTTCAATTAAACTTGCTATACGGAGTTGAATCATGTTCGGTTTCAAGTTCTAGCAGCAAGCGCTCATTCAGGCTAAGAACAGCACTCTTGTGCTATTCTGGCCATACACAGTGCGAATAGCATTCGCGTCTGTTCCCAGCCAGTACAGTGTATTGGACTGAAGAGAAGCTCCCGTTATACTCAGTTTCCAATACTGAGTTGATCTAGATATGCCCCGTTTGTGTAGGAAGCACAGTTCTTTTTTTCTGAGCTAGGTCACTGTACTGGCCCTATAGGAAACAAAGTAGATTGCAAGAATGCCCGTTTCTCAAAAGCAGAGTGTTTTTCTTGCATGGTACACTTGGGTTCAATTAAACTTCCTAAACGGAGTTGAATCACGCTCAGTTTAAGATCTAGCAGCAAGGGTCCATTCAGGCTAGGAATAGCACTCTTGTGCTATTCTGGCCAAGCACAGTGCAAATAGCATTCGCGTCTGTTCCCAGGCAGTACAGTGCATTGGACTGAAGCGAAGCTCCTGTTTTACTCAGTTTCCAATACTTAGTTGAACTAGATATGCCCCGTTTGTGTAGGAAGCACAGTTCTTTTGTTCGGAGCTAGCTCACTGTACTGGCCCTATAGGAAACACAGTAGAGTGCAAGAATGCCCGTTTCCAAAAGCATAGTGTTTTTCTTGCATGGCACACTAGGGTTCAATTAAACTTGCTAAACGGAGTTGAATAATGTTCCGTTTCAAGTTCGAGCAGAAAGGGTTCATTCAGGCTAAGAACCGCACTCTTGTTCTATTCTGGCCATACACAGTGCAAATAGCATTCGCATTTGCTCCCAGCCAGTACAGTGTATTGGACTGAAGAGAAGCTCCTGTTTTACTCAGTTTCCAATACTGAGTTGAACTAGATATGCCCCGTTTGTGTAGGAAGCACAGTTCTTTTGTTCTGAGCTAGCTCACTGTACTGGCCCTATAGGAAACACAGTAGAATGCAAGAATGCCCGTTTCTCAAAAGCAGAGTGTTTTTCTTGCATGGCACACTAGGGTTCAATTAAACTTCCTAAATGTTGTTAAATCACGTTCAGTTTCAAGTTCTAGCATAAAGGATTCATTCAGGATAAGAACAGCACTCTTGTGCTATTCTGGCCATACACAGTGCAAATAGCATTCGCGTCTGTTCCCAGCCAGTACAGTGTATTGGACTGAAGAGAAGCTCCTGTTTTACTCAGTTTCCAATAATGAGATGAACTAGATATGCCCCGTTTTTGTAGGAAGCACAGTTCTTTTGTTCTGACCTAGCTCACTGTACTGGCCCTATAGGAAACACAGCAGAGTGCAAGAATGCCCGTTTCTCAACAGCAGAGTGTTTTCTTGGATGGCACACTAGGGTTCAATTAAACTTCCTAAACGGAGTTGAGTCACGTTCAGTTTCAAGTTCTAGCAGCAAGGGTTCATTCAGGCTAAGAACAGCACTCTTGTGCTTTTCTGGCCATACACAGTGCAAATAGCATTCGCGTCTGTTCCCATCCAGTACAGTGTATTGGACTGAAGAGAAGCTCCTGTTTTACTCAGTTTCCAATACTGAGTTTAAATAGATATGCCCCGTTTGTGTAGGAAGCACAGTTCTTTTGTTCTGAGCTAGCTCACTGTACTGGCCCTATATTAAACACAGCAGAGTGCAAGAATGCCCGTTTCTCAAAAGCAGAGTGTTTTTCTTGCATGGCACACTAGGGTTCATTTAAACATCCTAAACCGAGTTGAATCACGTTCCGTTTCAATTTCTAGCAGCAAGGGTTCATTCAGGCTAAGAACAGCACTCTTCTGCTATTCTGGTTATACACAGTGCAAATAGCATTCGCGTCTGTTCCCAGCCAGTACAGTGTATTGGACCAAGGAGAAGCTCCTGTTTTACTCAGTTTCCAATACTGAGTTGAACTAGATATGCCCCGTTTGTGTAGGAAGCACAGTTCTTTTGTTCTGAGCTAGCTCACTGTACTAGCCCTATATGAAACACAGTAGAGTGCAAGAATGCCCGTTTCTCAAAAGCAGAGTGTTTTTCTTGCATGGCACACTACAGTTCAATTAAACTTGCTATACGGAGTTGAATCATGTTCGGCTTCAAGTTCTAGCAGCAAGCGTTCATTCAGGCTAAGAACAGCACTCTTGTGCTATTCTGGCCATACACAGTGCAAATAGCATTCGCGTCTGTTCCCAGCCAGTACAGTGTATTGGACTGAAGAGAAGCTCCTGTTTTACTCAGTTTCAAATACTGAGTTGAACTAGATATGCCCCGTTTGTGTAGGTAGCACAGTTCTTTTGTTCGGAGCTAGCTCACTGTACTGGCCCTATAGGAAACACAGTAGAGTGCAAGAATGCCCGTTTCCAAAAGCATAGTGTTTTTCTTGCATGGCACACTAGGGTTCAATTAAAATTGCTAAACAGAGTTGAATCACATTCCGTTTCAAGTTCGAGCAGAAAGGGTTCATTCAGGATAAGAATAGCACTCTTGTGCTATTCTGGCCATACACAGTGCAAATAGCATTCGCGTCTGTTCCCAGCCAGTACAGTGTATTGGACCGAGGAGAAGCTCCTGTTTTACTCAGTTTCCAATACTGAGTTGAACTAGATATGCCCCGTTTGTGTAGGAAGCACAGTTCATTTGTTCTGAGCTAGCTCACTGTACTGGCCCTCTAGGAAACACAGTAGAGTGCAAGAATGCCCGTTTCTCAAAAGCAGACTGTTTTTCTTGCATGGCACACTACAGTTCAATTAAACTTGCTATACGGAGTTGAATCATGTTCGGTTTCAAGTTCTATCAGCAAGCGTTCATTCAGGCTAAGAACAGCACTCTTGTGCTATTCTGGCCATACACAGTGCAAATAGCATTCGCGTCTGTTCCCAGCCAGTACAGTGTATTGGACTGAAGAGAAGCTCCCGTTATACTCAGTTTCCAATACTGAGTTGAACTAGATATGCCCCGTTTGTGTAGGAAGCACAGTTCTTTTGTTCTGAGCTAGGTCACTGTACTGGCCCTATAGGAAACAAAGTAGATTGCAAGAATGCCCGTTTCTCAAAAGCAGAGTGTTTTTCTTGCATGGTACACTTGGGTTAAATTAAACTTCCTAAACGGAGTTGAATCACGCTCAGTTTAATATCTAGCAGCAAGGGTCCATTCAGGCTAGGAATAGCACTCTTGTGCTATTCTGGCCATACACAGTGCAAATAGCATTCGCGCTGTTCCCAGGCAGTACAGTGCATTGGACTGAAGCGAAGCTCCTGTTTTACTCAGTTTCCAATACTGAGTTGAACTAGATATGCCCAGTTTGTGTAGGAAGCACAGTTCATTTGTTCTGAGCTAGCTCACTGTACTGGCCCTCTAGGAAACACTGTAGAGTGCAAGAATGCCCGTTTCTCAAAAGCAGAGTGTTTTTCTTGCATGGCACAATACGGTTCAATTAAACTTCCTAAACGTAGTTGAATCACGTTCTGTTTCAAGTTCTAGCAGCAAGGATTCATTCAGGCTAAGAACAGCACTCTTGTGCTATTCTGGCCATACACAGTGCAAATAGCATGCGCGTCTGCTCCCAGCAATTACAGTGTATTGGACTGAAGAGAAGCTCCTGTTTTACTCAGTTTCCAATACTGAGTTGAACTAGATATGCCCCGTTTGTGTAGGAAGCACAGTTCTTTTGTTCTGAGCTAGCTCACTGTACTAGCCCTATATGAAACACAGTAGAGTGCAAGAATGCCCGTTTCTCAAAAGCAGAGTGTTTTTCTTGCATGGCACACTACAGTTCAATTAAACTTGATATACGGAGTTGAATCATGTTCGGTTTCAAGTTCTAGCAGCAAGCGTTCATTCAGGCTAAGAACAGCACTCTTGTGCTATTCTGGCCATACACAGTGCAAATAGCATTCGCGTCTGTTCCCAGCCAGTACAGTGTATTGGACTGAAGAGAAGCTCCTGTTTTACTCATTTCAAATACTGAGTTGAACTAGATATGCCCCGTTTGTGTAGGAAGCACAGTTCTCTTGTTCTGAGCTAGCTCACTGTACTGGCCCTATAGGAAACACAGCAGAGTGCAAGAATGCCCGTTTCTCAAAAGCAGAGTGTTTTTCTTGCATGGCACACTAGGGTTCAATTAAACTTCCTAAACGGAGTTGAATCACGTTCAGTTTCAAGTTCTAGCAGCAAGGGTTCATTCAGGCTAAGAACAGCACTCTTGTGCTTTTCTGGCCCTACACAGTGCAAATAGCATTCGCGTCTGTTCCCAGCCAGTACAGTGTATTGGACTGAAGAGAAGTTCCTGTTTTACTCAGTTTCCAATACTGAGTTGAACTATGTATGCCCCGTTTGTGTAGGAAGCACAGTTCATTTGTTCTGAGCTAGCTCACTGTACTGGCCCTCTAGGAAACACAGTAGAGTGCAAGAATGCCCGTTTCTCAAAAGCAGAGTGTTTTTCTTGCATGGCACACTACGGTTCAATTAAACTTCCTCAACGGAGTTGAATCACGTTCTGTTTCAAGTTCTAGCAGCAAGGGTTCATTCAGGCTAAGAACAGCACTCTTGTGCTATTCTGGCCATACAGTGCAAATAGCATGCGCGTCTGCTCCCAGCAAGTACAGTGTATTGAACTGAAGAGAAGCTCCTGTTTTACTCAGTTTCCAATACTGAGTTGAACTAGATATGCCCCGTTTGTGTAGGAAGCACAGTTCTTTTGTTGTGAGCTACCTCACTGTACTAGCACTATAGGAAACACAGTAGAGTGCAAGAATGCCCGTTTCTCAAAAGCAGAGTGTTTTTCTTACATAGCACACTACAGTTCAATGAAACTTGCTATACGGAATTGAATCATGTTCGGCTTCAAGTTCTAGCAGCAAGCGTTCATTCAGGCTAAGAACAACACTCTTGTGCTATTCTGGCTATACACAGTGCAAATAGCATTCGCGTCTGTTCCCAGCCAGTACAGTGTATTGGACTGAAGAGAAGCTCCTGTTTTACTCAGTTTCAAATACTGATTTGAACTAGATATGCCCCGTTTGTGTAGGAAGCACAGTTCTTTTGTTCGGAGCTAGCTCACTGTACTGGCCCTATAGGAAACACAGTAGAGTGCAAGAATGCCCGTTTCCAAAAGCATAGTGTTTTTCTTGCATGGCACACTAGGGTTCAATTAAACTTGCTAAACGGAGTTGAATCACATTCCGTTTCAAGTTCGAGCAGAAAGGGTTCATTCAGGATAAGAATAGCACTCTTGTGCTATTCTGGCCATACACAGTGCAAATAGCATTCGCGTCTGTTCCCAGCCAGTACAGTGTATTGGACTGAAGAGAAGCTCCTGTTTTACTCAGTTTCCAATACTGAGTTGAAATAGATATGCCCCGTTTGTGTAGGAAGCACAGTTCTTTTGTTCTGAGCTAGCTCACTGTACTGGCCCTATATTAAACACAGCAGAGTGCAAGAATGCCCGTTTCTCAAAAGCAGAGTGTTTTTCTTGCATGGCACACTAGGGTTCAATTAAACTTCCTAAACCGAGTTGAATCACGTTCCGTTTCAATTTCTAGCAGCAAGGGTTCATTCAGGCTAAGAACAGCACTCTTGTGCTATTCTGGTCATACACAGTGCAAATAGCATTCGCGTCTGTTCCCAGCCAGTACAGTGTATTGGACCGAGGAGAAGCTCCTGTTTTACTCAGTTTCCAATACTGAGTTGAACTAGATATGCCCCGTTTGTGTAGGAAGCACAGTTCATTTGTTCTGAGCTAGCTCACTGTACTGGCCCTCTAGGAAACACAGTAGAGTGCAAGAATGCCCGTTTCTCAAAAGCAGACTGTTTTTCTTGCATGGCACACTACAGTTCAATTAAACATGCTATACGGAGTTGAATCATGTTCGGTTTCAAGTTCTAGCAGCAAGCGTTCATTCAGGCTAAGAACAGCACTCTTTTGCTATTCTGGCCATACACAGTGCAAATAGCATTCGCATCTGTTCCCAGCCAGTACAGTGTATTGGACTGAAGAGAAGCTCCCGTTATAGTCAGTTTCCAATACTGAGTTGAACTAGATATGCCCCGTTTGTGTAGGAAGCACAGTTCTTTTTTTCTGAGCTAGGTCACTGTACTGGCCCTATAGGAAACAAAGTAGATTGCAAGAATGCCCGTTTCTCAAAAGCAGAGTGTTTTCCTTGCATGGTACACTTGGGTTAAATTAAACTTCCTAAACGGAGTTGAATCACGCTCAGTTTAATATCTAGCAGCAAGGGTCCATTCAGGCTAGGAATAGCACTCTTGTGCTATTCTGGCCATACACAGTGCAAATAGCATTCGCGTCTGTTCCCAGGCAGTACAGTGCATTGGACTAAAGCGAAGCTCCTGTTTTACTCAGTTTCCAATACTGAGTTGAACTAGATATGCCCAGTTTGTGTGGGAAGCACAGTTCATTTGTTCTGAGCTAGCTCACTGTACTGGCCCTCTAGGAAACACAGTAGAGTGCAAGAATGCCCGTTTCTCAAAAGCAGAGTGTTTTTCTTGCATGGCACACTAGGGTTCAATTAAACTTCCTAAACGGAGTTGAATCACGTTCTGTTTCAAGTTCTAGCAGCAAGGATTCATTCAGGCTAAGAACAGCACTCTTGTGCTATTCTGGCCATACACAGTGCAAATAGCATGCGCGTCTGCTCCCAGCATGTACAGTGTATTGGACTGAAGAGAAGCTCCTGTTTTACTCAGTTTCCAATACTGAGTTGAACTAGATATGCCCCGTTTGTGTAGGAAGCACAGTTCTCTTGTTCTGAGCTAGCTCACTGTACTAGCCCTATATGAAACACAGTAGAGTGCAAGAATGCCCGTTTCTCAAAAGCAGACTGTTTTTCTTGCATGGCATACTACAGTTCAATTAAACTTGCTATACGGAGTTGAATCATGTTCGGTTTCAAGTTCTAGCAGCAAGCGTTCATTCAGGCTAAGAACAGCACTCTTGTGCTATTCTGGCCATACAGAGTGCAAATAGCATTCGCGTCTGTTCCCAGCCAGTACAGTGTATTGGACTGAAGAGAAGCTCCTGTTTTACTCATTTCAAATACTGAGTTGAACTAGATATGCCCCGTTTGTGTAGGAAGCACAGTTCTCTTGTTCTGAGCTAGCTCACTGTACTGGCCCTATAGGAAACACAGCAGAGTGCAAGAATGCCCGTTTCTCAAAAGCAGAGTGTTTTTCTTGCATGGCACACTAGGGTTCAATTAAACTTCCTAAACGGAGTTGAATCACGTTCAGTTTCAAGTTCTAGCAGCAAGGGTTCATTCAGGCTAAGAACAGCACTCTTGTGCTTTTCTGGCCCTACACAGTGCAAATAGCATTCGCGTCTGTTCCCAGCCAGTACAGTGTATTGGACTGAAGAGAAGTTCCTGTTTTACTCAGTTTCCAATACTGAGTTGAACTAGATATGCCCCGTTTGTGTAGGAAGCACAGTTCATTTGTTCTGAGCTAGCTCACTGTACTGGCCCTCTAGGAAACACAGTAGAGTGCAAGAATGCCCGTTTCTCAAAAGCAGAGTGTTTTTCTTGCATGGCACACTACGGTTCAATTAAACTTCCTAAACCGAGTTCAATCACGTTCTGTTTCAAGTTCTAGCAGCAAGGGTTCATTCAGGCTAAGAACAGCACTCTTGTGCTATTCTGACCATACACAGTGCAAATAGCATGCACGTCTGCTCCCAGCAAGTACAGTGTATTGGACTGAAGAGAAGCTCCTGTTTTACTCAGTTTCCAATACTGAGTTGAACTAGATATGCCCCGTTTGTGTAGGAAGCACAGTTCTTTTGTTGTGAGCTACCTCACTGTACTAGCACTATAGGAAACACAGTAGAGTGCAAGAATGCCCGTTTCTCAAAAGCAGAGTGTTTTTCTTACATGGCACACTACAGTTCAATTAAACTTGCTATACGGAGTTGAATCATGTTCGGTTTCAAGTTCTAGCAGCAAGCGTTCATTCAGGCTAAGAACAGCACTCTTGTGCTATTCTGGCCATACACAGTGCAAATAGCATTCGCGTCTGTTCCCAGCCAGTACAGTGTATTGGACTGAAGAGAAGCTCCTGTTTTACTCAGTTTCAAATACTGATTTGAACTAGATATGCCCCGTTTGTGTAGGAAGCACAGTTCTTTTGTTCGGAGCTAGCTCACTGTACTGGCCCTATAGGAAACACAGTAGAGTGCAAGAATGCCCGTTTCCAAAAGCATAGTGTTTTTCTTGCATGGCACACTAGGGTTCAATTAAACTTGCTAAACGGAGTTGAATCACATTCCGTTTCAAGTTCGAGCAGAAAGGGTTCATTCAGGATAAGAATAGCACTCTTGTGCTATTCTGGCCATACACAGTGCAAATAGCATTCGCGTCTGTTCCCAGCCAGTACAGTGTATTGGACTGAAGAAAAGCTCCTGTTTTACTCAGTTTCCAATACTGAGTTGAAATAGATATGCCCCGTTTGTGTAGGAAGCACAGTTCTTTTGTTCTGAGCTAGCTCACTGTACTGGCCCTATATTAAACACAGCAGAGTGCAAGAATGCCCGTTTCTCAAAAGCAGAGTGTTTTTCTTGCATGGCACACTAGGGTTCAATTAAACTTCCAAAACCGAGTTGAATCACGTTCCGTTTCAATTTCTAGCAGCAAGGGTTCATTCAGGCTAAGAACAGCACTCTTGTGCTATTCTGTTCATACACAGTGCAAATAGCATTCGCGTCTGTTCCCAGCCAGTACAGTGTATTGGACCGAGGAGAAGCACCTGTTTTACTCAGTTTCCAATACTGAGTTGAACTAGATATGCCCCGTTTGTGTAGGAAGCACAGTTCATTTGTTCTGAGCTAACTCACTGTACTGGCCCTCTAGGAAACACAGTAGAGTGCAAGAATGCCCGTTTCTCAAAAGCAGACTGTTTTTCTTGCATGGCACACTACAGTTCAATTAAACTTGCTATACGGAGTTGAATCATGTTCGGTTTCAAGTTCTAGCAGCAAGCATTCAGTCAGGCTAAGAACAGCACGCTTGTGCTATTCTGGCCATACACAGTGCAAATAGCATTCGCGTCTGTTCCCAGCCAGTACAGTGTATTGGGCTGAAGAGGAGCTCCCGTTATACTCAGTTTCCAATACTGAGTTGAACTAGATATGCCCCGTTTGTGTAGGAAGCACAGTTCTTTTGTTCTGAGCTAGGTCACTGTACTGGCCCTATAGGAAACAAAGTAGATTGCAAGAATGCCCGTTTCTCAAAAGCAGAGTGTTTTTCTTGCATGGTACACTTGGGTTCAATTAAACTTCCTAAACGGAGTTGAATCACGCTCAGTTTAATATCTAGCAGCAAGGGTCCATTCAGGCTAGGAATAGCACTCTTGTGCTATTCTGGCCATACACAGTGCAAATAGCATTCGCGTCTGTTCCCAGGCAGTACAGTGCATTGGACTGAAGCGAAGCTCCTGTTTTACTCAGTTTCCAATACTTAGTTGAACTAGATATGCCCCGTTTGTGTAGGAAGCACAGTTCTTTTGTTCGGAGCTAGCTCACTGTACTGGCCCTATAGGAAACACAGTAGAGTGCAAGAATGCCCGTTTCCAAAAGCATAGTGTTTTTCTTGCATGGCACACTAGGGTTCAATTAAACTTGCTAAATGGAGTTGAATAATGTTCCGTTTCAAGTTCGAGCAGAAAGGGTTCATTCAGGCTAAGAACAGCACTCTTGTTCTATTCTGGCCATACACAGTGCAAATAGCATTCGCATTTGCTCCCAGCCAGTACAGTGTATTGGACTGAAGAGAAGCTCCTGTTTTACTCAGTTTCCAATACTGAAATGAACTAGATATGCCCCGTTTTTGTAGGAAGCACAGTTCTTTTGTTCTGACCTAGCTCACTGTTCTGGCCCTATAGGAAACACAGCAGAGTGCAAGAATGCCCGTTTCTCAAAAGCAGAGTGTTTTCTTGGATGGCACACTAGGGTTCAATTAAACTTCCTAAACGGAGTTGAGTCACGTTCAGTTTCAAGTTCTAGCAGCAAGGGTTCATTCAAGCTAAGAACTGCACTCTTGTGCTTTTCTGGCCATACACAGTGCAAATAGCATTCGCTTCTGTTCCCATCCAGTACAGTGTATTGGACTGAAGAGAAGCTCCTGTTTTACTCAGTTTCCAATACTGAGTTGAACTAGATATGCCCAGTTTGTGTAGGAAGCACAGTTCATTTGTTCTGAGCTAGCTCACTGTACTGGCCCTCTAGGAAACACAGTAGAGTGCAAGAATGCCCGTTTCTCAAAAGCAGAGTGTTTTTCTTGCATGGCACACTACGGTTCAATTAAACTTCCTAAACGGAGTTGAATCACGTTCTGTTTCAAGTTCTAGCAGCAAGGATTCATTCAGGCTAAGAACAGCACTCTTGTGCTATTCTGGCCATACACAGTGCAAATAGCATGCGCGTCTGCTCCCAGCAAGTACAGTGTATTGGACTGAAGAGAATCTCCTGTTTTACTCAGTTTCCAATACTGAGTTGAACTAGATATGCCCCGTTTGTGTAGGAAGCACAGTTCTTTTGTTCTGAGCTAGCTCACTGTACTAGCCCTATATGAAACACAGTAGAGTACAAGAATGCCCGTTTCTCAAAAGCAGAGTGTTTTTCTTGCATGGCACACTACAGTTCAATTAAACTTGCTATACGGAGTTGAATCATGTTCGGTTTCAAATTCTAGCAGCAAGCGTTCATTCAGGCTAAGAACAGCACTCTTGTGCTATTCTGGCCATACACAGTGCAAATAGCATTCGCGTCTGTTCCCAGCCAGTACAGTGTATTGGACTGAAGAGAAGCTTCTGTTTTACTCAGTTTCCAATACTGAGTTGAACTAGATATGCCCCGTTTGTGTAGGAAGCACAGTTCTCTTGTTCTGAGCTAGCTCACTGTACTGGCCCTATAGGAAACACAGCAGAGTGCAAGAATGCCCGTTTCTCAAAAGCAGAGAGTTTTTCTTGCATGGCACACTAGGGTTCAATTAAACTTCCTAAACGGAGTTGAATCACGTTCAGTTTCAAGTTCTAGCAGCAAGGGTTCATTCAGGCTAAGAACAGCACTCTTGTGCTTTTCTGGCCCTACACAGTGCAAATAGCATTCGCGTCTGTTCCCAGCCAGTACAGTGTATTGGACTGAAGAGAAGCTCCTGTTTTACTCAGTTTCCAATACTGAGTTGAACTAGATATGCCCCGTTTGTGTAGGAAGCACAGTTCTTTTGTTCGGAGCTAGCTCACTGTACTGGCCCTATAGGAAACACAGTAGAGTGCAAGAATGCCCGTTTCCAAAAGCATAGTGTTTTTCTTGCATGGCACACTAGGGATCAATTAAACTTGCTAAACGGAGTTGAATCACATTCCGTTTCAAGTTCGAGCAGAAAGGGTTCATTCAGGATAAGAATAGCACTCTTGTGCTATTCTGGCCATACAGTGCAAATAGCATGCGCGTCTGTTCCCAGCCAGTACAGTGTATTGGACTGAAGAGAAGCTCCTGTTTTACTCAGTTTCCAATACTGAGTTGAAATAGATATGCCCCGTTTGTGTAGGAAGCACAGTTCTTTTGTTCTGAGCTAGCTCACTGTACTGGCCCTATATTAAACACAGCAGAGTGCAAGAATGCCCGTTTCTCAAAAGCAGAGTGTTTTTCATGCATGGCACACTAGGGTTCAATTAAACTTCCTAAACCGAGTTGAATCACGTTCCGTTTCAATTTCTAGCAGCAAGGGTTCATTCAGGCTAAGAACAGCACTCTTGTTCTATTCTGGCCATACACAGTGCAAATAGCATTCGCATTTGCTCCCAGCCAGTACAGTGTATTGGACTGAAGAGAAGCTCCTGTTTTACTCAGTTTCCAATACTGAGTTGAACTAGATATGCCCCGTTTGTGTAGGAAGCACAGTTCTTTTGTTCTGAGCTAGCTCACTGTACTGGCCCTATAGGAAACACAGTAGAATGCAAGAATGCCCGTTTCTCAAAAGCAGAGTGTTTTTCTTGCATGGCACACTAGGGTTCAATTAAACTTCCTAAATGTTGTTAAATCACGTTCAGTTTCAAGTTCTAGCATAAAGGGTTCATTCAGGATAAGAACAGCACTCTTGTGCTATTCTGGCCATACACAGTGCAAATAGCATTCGCGTCTGTTCCCAGCCAGTACAGTGTATTGGACTGAAGAGAAGCTCCTGTTTTACTCAGTTTCCAATACTGAGATGAACTAGATATGCCCCGTTTTTGTAGGAAGCACAGTTCTTTTGTTCTGACCTAGCTCACTGTACTGGCCCTATAGGAAACACAGTAGAGTGCAAGAATGCCCGTTTCTCAAAAGCAGAGTGTTTTTCTTGCATGGCACACTAGGGTTCAATTAAACTTCCTAAACGGAGTTGAATCACGATCTGTTTCAAGTTCTAGCAGCAAGGGTTCATTCAGGCTAAGAACAGCACTCTTGTGCTATTCTGGCCATACACAGTGCAAATAGCATGCGCGTCTGCTCCCAGCAAGTACAGTGTATTGGACTGAAGAGAAGCTCCTGTTTTACTCAGTTTCCAATACTGAGTTGAACTAGATAGCCCCGTTTGTGTAGGAAGCACAGTTCTTTTGTTGTGAGCTACCTCACTGTACTAGCTCTATAGGAAACACAGTAGAGTGCAAGAATGCCCGTTTCTCAAAAGCAGAGTGTTTTTCTTGCATGGCACACTAGGGTTCAATTAAACTTCTTAAACGGAGTTGAATCACGTTCCGTTTCAATTTCTAGCAGCAAGGGTTCATTCAGGCTAAGAACAGCACTCTTGTGCTATTCTGGCTATACACAGTGCAAATAGCATTCGCGTCTGTTCCCAGCCAGTACAGTGTATTGGACTGAAGAGAAGCTCCTGTTTTACTCAGTTTCCAATACTGAAATGAACTAGATATGCCCTGTTTTTGTAGGAAGCACAGTTCTTTTGTTCTGACCTAGCTCACTGTTCTGGCCCTATAGGAAACAGAGCAGAGTGCAAGAATGCCCGTTTCTCAAAAGCAGAGTGTTTTCTTGGATGGCACACTAGGGTTCAATTAAACTTCCTAAACGGAGTTGAGTCACGTTCAGTTTCAAGTTCTAGCAGCAAGGGTTCATTCAGGCTAAGAACTGCACTCTTGTGCTTTTCTGGCCATACACAGTGCAAATAGCATTCGCGTCTGTTCCCATCCAGTACAGTGTATTGGACTGAAGAGAAGCTCCTGTTTTACTCAGTTTCCAATACTGAGTTGAACTAGATATGCCCAGTTTGTGTAGGAAGCACAGTTCATTTGTTCTGAGCTAGCTCACTGTACTGGCCCTCTAGGAAACACAGTAGAGTGCAAGAATGCCCGTTTCTCAAAAGCAGAGTGTTTTTCTTGATTGGCACACTACGGTTCAATTAAACTTCCTAAACGGAGTTGAATCACGTTCTGTTTCAAGTTCTAGCAGCAAGGATTCATTCAGGCTAAGAACAGCACTCTTGGGCTATTCTGGCCATACACAGTGCAAATAGCATGCGCGTCTGCTCCCAGCAAGTACAGTGTATTGGACTGAAGAGAATCTCCTGTTTTACTCAGTTTCCAATACTGAGTTGAACTAGATATGCCCCGTTTGTGTAGGAAGCACAGTTCTTTTGTTCTGAGCTGGCTCACTGTACTAGCCCTATATGAAACACAGTAGAGTACAAGAATGCCCGTTTCTCAAAAGCAGAGTGTTTTTCTTGCATGGCACACTACAGTTCAATTAAACTTGCTATACGGAGTTGAATCATGTTCGGTTTCAAGTTCTAGCAGCAAGCGTTCATAAAGGCTAAGAACAGCACTCTTGTGCTATTCTGGCCATACACAGTGCAAATAGCATTCGCGTCTATTCCCAGCCAGTACAGTGTATTGGACTGAAGAGAAGCTCCTGTTTTACTCATTTCAAATACTGAGTTGAACTAGATATGCCCCGTTTGTGTAGGAAGCACAGTTCTCTTGTTCTGAGCTAGCTCACTGTACTGGCCCTATAGGAAACACAGCAGAGTGCAAGAATGCCCGTTTCTCAAAAGCAGAGTGTTTTTCTTGTATGGCACACTAGGGTTCAATTAAACTTCCTAAACGGAGTTGAATCACGTTCAGTTTCAAGTTCTAGCAGCAAGGGTTCATTCAGGCTAAGAACAGCACTCTTGTGCTTTTCTGGCCCTACACAGTGCAAATAGCATTCGCGTCTGTTCCCAGCCAGTACAGTGTATTGGACTGAAGAGAAGTTCCTGTTTTACTCAGTTTCCAATACTGAGTTGAACTAGATATGCCCCGTTTGTGTAGGAAGCACAGTTCATTTGTTCTGAGCTAGCTCACTGTACTGGCCCTCTAGGAAACACAGTAGAGAGCAAGAATGCCCGTTTCTCAAAAGCAGAGTGTTTTTCTTGCATGGCACACTACGGTTCAATTAAACTTCCTAAACGGAGTTGAATCACGTTCTGTTTCAAGTTCTAGCAGCAAGGGTTCATTCAGGCTAAGAACAGCACTCTTGTGCTATTCTGGCCATACACAGTGCAAATAGCATGCGCGTCTGCTCCCAGCAAGTACAGTGTATTGGACTGAAGAGAAGCTCCTGTTTTACTCAGTTTCCAATACTGAGTTGAACTAGATATGCCCCGTTTGTGTAGGAAGCACAGTTCTTTTGTTGTGAGCTACCTCACTGTACTAGCACTATAGGAAACACAGTAGAGTGCAAGAATGCCCGTTTCTCAAAAGCAGAGTGTTTTTCTTACATGGCACACTACAGTTCAATTAAACTTGCTATACGGAGTTGAATCATGTTCGGTTTCAAGTTCTAGCAGCAAGCGTTCATTCAGGCTAAGAACAGGACTCTTGTGCTTTTCTGGCCATACACAGTGCAAATAGCATTCGCGTATGTTCACAGCCAGTACAGTGTATTGGACTGAAGAGAAGCTCCTGTTTTACTCAGTTTCAAATACTGAGTTGAACTAGATATGCCCCGTTTGTGTAGGAAATACAGTTCTTTTGTTCGGAGCTAGCTCACTGTACTGGCCCTATAGGAAACACAGTAGAGTGCAAGAATGCCCGTTTCCAAAAGCATAGTGTTTTTCTTGCATGGCACACTAGGGTTCAATTAAACTTGCTAAACGGAGTTGAAACACATTCCGTTTCAAGTTCGAGCAGAAAGGGTTCATTCAGGATAAGAATAGCACTCTTGTGCTATTCTGGCCATACACAGTGCAAATAGCATTCGCGTCTGTTCCCAGCCAGTACAGTGTATTGGACTGAAGAGAAGCTCCTGTTTTACTCAGTTTCCAATACTGAGTTGAAATAGATATGCCCCGTTTGTGTAGGAAGCACAGTTCTTTTGTTCTGAGCTAGCTCACTGTACTGGCCCTATATTAAACACAGCAGAGCGCAAGAATGCCCGTTTCTCAAAAGCAGAGTGTTTTTCATGCATGGCACACTAGGGTTCAATTAAACTTCCTAAACCGAGTTGAATCACGTTCCGTTTCAATTTCTAGCAGCAAGGGTTCATTCAGGCTAAGAACAGCACTCTTGTGCTATTCTGGTCATACACAGTGCAAATAGCATTCGCGTCTGTTCCCAGCCAGTACAGTGTATTGGACCGAGGAGAAGCTCCTGTTTTACTCAGTTTCCAATACTGAGTTGAACTAGATATGCCCCGTTTGTGTAGGAAGCACAGTTCATTTGTTCTGAGCTAGCTCACTGTACTGGCCCTCTAGGAAACACAGTAGAGTGCAAGAATGCCCGTTTCTCAAAAGCAGACTGTTTTTCTTGCATGGCACACTACAGTTCAATTAAACTTGCTATACGGAGTTGAATCATGTTCGGTTTCAAGTTCTAGCAGCAAGCGTTCATTCAGGCTAAGAACAGCACTCTTGTGCTATTCTGGCCATACACAGTGCAAATAGCATTCGCGTCTGTTCCCAGCCAGTACAGTGTATTGGACTGAAGAGAAGCTCCTGTTTTACTCAGTTTCCAATACTGAGTTGAACTAGATATGCCCCGTTTGTGTAGGAAGCACAGTTCTCTTGTTCTGAGCTAGCTCACTGTACTGGCCCTATAGGAAACACAGCAGAGTGCAAGAATGCCCGTTTCTCAAAAGCAGAGAGTTTTTCTTGCATGGCACACTAGGGTTCAATTAAACTTCCTAAACGGAGTTGAATCACGTTCAGTTTCAAGTTCTAGCAGCAAGGGTTCATTCAGGCTAAGAACAGCACTCTTGTGCTTTTCTGGCCCTACACAGTGCAAATAGCATTCGCGTCTGTTCCCAGCCAGTACAGTGTATTGGACTGAAGAGAAGCTCCTGTTTTACTCAGTTTCCAATACTGAGTTGAAATAGATATGCCCCGTTTGTGTAGGAAGCACAGTTCTTTTGTTCTGAGCTAGCTCACTGTACTGGCCCTATAGGAAACACAGTAGAGTGCAAGAATGCCCGTTTCCAAAAGCATAGTGTTTTTCTTGCATGGCACACTAGGGTTCAATTAAACTTGCTAAACGGAGTTGAATCACATTCCGTTTCAAGTTCGAGCAGAAAGGGTTCATTCAGGATAAGAATAGCACTCTTGTGCTATTCTGGCCATACAGTGCAAATAGCATGCGCGTCTGTTCCCAGCCAGTACAGTGTATTGGACTGAAGAGAAGCTCCTGTTTTACTCAGTTTCCAATACTGAGTTGAAATAGATATGCCCCGTTTGTGTAGGAAGCACAGTTCTTTTGTTCTGAGCTAGCTCACTGTACTGGCCCTATATTAAACACAGCAGAGTGCAAGAATGCCCGTTTCTCAAAAGCAGAGTGTTTTTCATGCATGGCACACTAGGGTTCAATTAAACTTCCTAAACCGAGTTGAATCACGTTCCGTTTCAATTTCTAGCAGCAAGGGTTCATTCAGGCTAAGAACAGCACTCTTGTTCTATTCTGGCCATACACAGTGCAAATAGCATTCGCATTTGCTCCCAGCCAGTACAGTGTATTGGACTGAAGAGAAGCTCCTGTTTTACTCAGTTTCCAATACTGAGTTGAACTAGATATGCCCCGTTTGTGTAGGAAGCACAGTTCTTTTGTTCTGAGCTAGCTCACTGTACTGGCCCTATAGGAAACACAGTAGAATGCAAGAATGCCCGTTTCTCAAAAGCAGAGTGTTTTTCTTGCATGGCACACTAGGGTTCAATTAAACTTCCTAAATGTTGTTAAATCACGTTCAGTTTCAAGTTCTAGCATAAAGGGTTCATTCAGGATAAGAACAGGACTCTTGTGCTATTCTGGCCATACACAGTGCAAATAGCATTCGCGTCTGTTCCCAGCCAGTACAGTGTATTGGACTGAAGAGAAGCTCCTGTTTTACTCAGTTTCCAATACTGAGATGAACTAGATATGCCCCGTTTTTGTAGGAAGCACAGTTCTTTTGTTCTGACCTAGCTCACTGTACTGGCCCTATAGGAAACACAGTAGAGTGCAAGAATGCCCGTTTCTCAAAACCAGAGTGTTTTTCTTGCATGGCACACTAGGGTTCAATTAAACTTCCTAAACGGAGTTGAATCACGTTCTGTTTCAAGTTCTAGCAGCAAGGGTTCATTCAGGCTAAGAACAGCACTCTTGTGCTATTCTGGCCATACACAGTGCAAATAGCATGCGCGTCTGCTCCCAGCAAGTACAGTGTATTGGACTGAAGAGAAGCTCCTGTTTTACTCAGTTTCCAATACTGAGTTGAACTAGATAGCCCCGTTTGTGTAGGAAGCACAGTTCTTTTGTTGTGAGCTACCTCACTGTACTAGCTCTATAGGAAACACAGTAGAGTGCAAGAATGCCCGTTTCTCAAAAGCAGAGTGTTTTTCTTGCATGGCACACTAGGGTTCAATTAAACTTCTTAAACGGAGTTGAATCACGTTCCGTTTCAATTTCTAGCAGCAAGGGTTCATTCAGGCTAAGAACAGCACTCTTGTGCTATTCTGGCCATACACAGTGCAAATAGCATTCGCGTCTGTTCCCAGCCAGTACAGTGTATTGGACTGAAGAGAAGCTCCTGTTTTACTCAGTTTCCAATACTGAAATGAACTATATATGCCCTGTTTTTGTAGGAAGCACAGTTCTTTTGTTCTGACCTAGCTCACTGTTCTGGCCCTATAGGAAACACAGCAGAGTGCAAGAATGCCCGTTTCTCAAAAGCAGAGTGTTTTCTTGGATGGCACACTAGGGTTCAATTAAACTTCCTAAACGGAGTTGAGTCACGTTCAGTTTCAAGTTCTAGCAGCAAGGGTTCATTCAGGCTAAGAACTGCACTCTTGTGCTTTTCTGGCCATACACAGTGCAAATAGCATTCGCGTCTGTTCCCATCCAGTACAGTGTATTGGACTGAAGAGAAGCTCCTGTTTTACTCAGTTTCCAATACTGAGTTGAACTAGATATGCCCAGTTTGTGTAGGAAGCACAGTTCATTTGTTCTGAGCTAGCTCACTGTACTGGCCCTCTAGGAAACACAGTAGAGTGCAAGAATGCCCGTTTCTCAAAAGCAGAGTGTTTTTCTTCATTGGCACACTACGGTTCAATTAAACTTCCTAAACGGAGTTGAATCACGTTCTCTTTCAAGTTCTAGCAGCAAGGATTCATTCAGGCTAAGAACAGCACTCTTGGGCTATTCTGGCCATACACAGTGCAAATAGCATGCGCGTCTGCTCCCAGCAAGTACAGTGTATTGGACTGAAGAGAATCTCCTGTTTTACTCAGTTTCCAATACTGAGTTGAACTAGATATGCCCCGTTTGTGTAGGAAGCACAGTTCTTTTGTTCTGAGCTAGCTCACTGTACTAGCCCTATATGAAACACAGTAGAGTACAAGAATGCCCGTTTCTCAAAAGCAGAGTGTTTTTCTTGCATGGCACACTACAGTTCAATTAAACTTGCTATACGGAGTTGAATCATGTTCGGTTTCAAGTTCTAGCAGCAAGCGTTCATAAAGGCTAAGAACAGCACTCTTGTGCTATTCTGGCCATACACAGTGCAAATAGCATTCGCGTCTGTTCCCAGCCAGTACAGTGTATTGGACTGAAGAGAAGCTCCTGTTTTACTCAGTTTCCAATACTGAGTTGAAATAGATATGCCCCGTTTGTGTAGGAAGCACAGTTCTTTTGTTCTGAGCTAGCTCACTGTACTGGCCCTATATTAAACACAGCAGAGCGCAAGAATGCCCGTTTCTCAAAAGCAGAGTGTTTTTCATGCATGGCACACTAGGGTTCAATTAAACTTCCTAAACCGAGTTGAATCACGTTCCGTTTCAATTTCTAGCAGCAAGGGTTCATTCAGGCTAAGAACAGCACTCTTGTGCTATTCTGGTCATACACAGTGCAAATAGCATTCGCGTCTGTTCCCAGCCAGTACAGTGTATTGGACCGAGGAGAAGCTCCTGTTTTACTCAGTTTCCAATACTGAGTTGAACTAGATATGCCCCGTTTGTGTAGGAAGCACAGTTCATTTGTTCTGAGCTAGCTCACTGTACTGGCCCTCTAGGAAACACAGTAGAGTGCAAGAATGCCCGTTTCTCAAAAGCAGACTGTTTTTCTTGCATGGCACACTACAGTTCAATTAAACTTGCTATACGGAGTTGAATCATGTTCGGTTTCAAGTTCTAGCAGCAAGCGTTCATTCAGGCTAAGAACAGCACTCTTGTGCTATTCTGGCCATACACAGTGCAAATAGCATTCGCGTCTGTTCCCAGCCAGTACAGTGTATTGGACTGAAGAGAAGCTCCCGTTATACTCAGTTTCCAATACTGAGTTGAACTAGATATGCCCCGTTTGTGTAGGAAGCACAGTTCTTTTGTTCTGAGCTAGGTCACTGTACTGGCCCTATAGGAAACAAAGTAGATTGCAAGAATGCCCGTTTCTCAAAAGCAGAGTGTTTTTCTTGCATGGTACACTTGGGTTCAATTAAACTTCCTAAACGGAGTTGAATCACGCTCAGTTTAATATCTAGCAGCAAGGGTCCATTCAGGCTAGGAATAGCACTCTTGTGCTATTCTGGCCATACACAGTGCAAATAGCATTCGCGTCTGTTCCCAGGCAGTACAGTGCATTGGACTGAAGCGAAGCTCCTGTTTTACTCAGTTTCCAATACTTAGTTGAACTAGATATGCCCCGTTTGTGTAGGAAGCACAGTTCTGTTGTTCGGAGCTAGCTCACTGTACTGGCCCTATAGGAAACACAGTAGAGTGCAAGAATGCCCGTTTCCAAAAGCATAGTGTTTTTCTTGCATGGCACACTAGGGTTCAATTAAACTTGCTAAACGGAGTTGAATAATGTTCCGTTTCAAGTTCGAGCAGAAAGGGTTCATTCAGGCTAAGAACAGCACTCTTGTTCTATTCTGGCCATACACAGTGCAAATAGCATTCGCATTTGCTCCCAGCCAGTACAGTGTATTGGACTGAAGAGAAGCTCCTGTTTTACTCAGTTTCCAATACTGAGTTGAACTAGATATGCCCCGTTTGTGTAGGAAGCACAGTTCTTTTGTTCTGAGCTAGCTCACTGTACGTGCCCTATAGGAAACACAGTAGAATGCAAGAATGCCCGTTTCTCAAAAGCAGAGTGTTTTTCTTGCATGGCACACTAGCGTTCAATTAAACTTCCTAAATGTTGTTAAATCACGTTCAGTTTCAAGTTCTAGCATAAAGGGTTCATTCAGGATAAGAACAGCACTCTTGTGCTATTCTGGCCATACACAGTGCAAATAGCATTCGCGTCTGTTCCCAGCCAGTACAGTGTATTGGACTGAAGAGAAGCTCCTGTTTTACTCAGTTTCCAATACTGAGATGAACTAGATATGCCCCGTTTTTGTAGGAAGCACAGTTCTTTTGTTCTGAGCTAGCTCACTGTACTGGCCCTATAGGAAACACAGTAGAGTGCAAGAATGCCCGTTTCTCAAAAGCAGAGTGTTTTTCTTGCATGGCACACTAGGGTTCAATTAAATTTCCTAAACGGAGTTGAATCACATTCTGTTTCAAGTTCTAGCAGCAAGGGTTCATTCAGGCTAAGAACAGCACTCTTGTGCTATTCTGGCCATACACAGTGCAAATAGCTTTCGCGACTGTTCCCAGAAAATACAGAGTATTGGACTGAAGAGAAGCTCCTGTTTTACTCAGTTTGCAATACTGAGTTGAACTAGATATGCCCCGTTTGTGTAGGAAGCACAGTTCATTTGTTCTGAGCTAGCTCACTGTACTGGCCCTCTAGGAAACACAGTAGAGTGCAAGAATGCCCGTTTATCAAAAGCAGAGTGTTTTTCTTGCATGGCACACTACAGTTCAATTAAACTTGCTATACGGAGTTGAATCATGTTCGGTTTCAAGTTCTAGCAGCAAGCGTTCATTCAGGCTAAGAACAGCACTCTTGTGCTATTCTGGCCATACACAGTGCAAATAGCATTTGCGTCTGTTCCCAGCCAGTACAGTGTATTGGACTGAAGAGAAGCTCCTGTTTTACTCATTTCAAATACTGAGTTGAACTAGATATGCCCCGTTTGTGTAGGAAGCACAGTTCTCTTGTTCTGAGCTAGCTCACTGTACTAGCTCTATAGGAAACACAGTAGAGTGCAAGAATGCCCGTTTCTCAAAAGCAGAGTGTTTTTCTTGCATGGCACACTAGGGTTCAATTAAACTTCTTAAACGGAGTTGAATCACGTTCCGTTTCAATTTCTAGCAGCAAGGGTTCATTCAGGCTAAGAACAGCACTCTTGTGCTATTCTGGCCATACACAGTGCAAATAGCATTCGCGTCTGTTCCCAGCCAGTACAGTGTATTGGACCGAGAAGAAGCTCCTGTTTTACTCAGTTTCCAATAATTAGTTGAACTAGATATGCCCCGTTTGTGTAGGAAGCACAGTTCTTTTGTTCGGAGCTAGCTCACTGTACTGGCCCTATAGGAAACACAGAGGAGTGCAAGAATGCCCGTTTCTCAAAAGCAGAGTGTTTTCCTTGCATGGCACACTAGGGTTCAATTAAACTTCCTAAACGGAGTTGAATCACTTTCAGTTTCACGTTCTAGCAGCAAGGGTTCATTCAGGCTAAGAACAGCACTCTTGTGCTTTTTTGGCCATACACAGTGCAAATAGCATTCGCATCTGTTCCCAGCCAGTACAGTGTATTGGACCGAGGAGAAGCTCCTGTTTTTCTCAGTTTCCAATACTGAGTTGAACTAGATATGCCCCGTTTGTGTAGGAAGCACAGTTCTTTTGTTCGGAGCTAGCTCACTGTACTGGCCCTATAGGAACCACAGAGGAGTGCAAGAATGCCCGTTTCTCAAAAGCAGAGTGTTTTCCTTGCATGGCACACTAGGGTTCAATTAAACTTCCTAAACGGAGTTGAATCACTTTCAGTTTCACGTTCTAGCAGCAAGGGTTCATTCAGGCTAAGAACAGCACTCTCGTGCTATTCTGGCCCGTGCAAATAGCATTCAGGCTTAGAACAGCACTCTTGTGCTATTCTGGCCATACACAGAGCAAATAGCATTCGCGTCTGTTCCCAGCCAGCATAGTGCATTGGATTGAAGAGAAGCTCCTGATTTACTCAATTTCCAATACTGAGTTGAACTAGATATGCCCGGTTTGTGTAGGAAGCACAGTTCTTTTCTTCTGAGCTAGCTCACTGTACTGGCCCTATAGGAAACACAATAGAGTACAAGAATGCCCGTTTCTCAAAAGCAGAGTGTTTTCCTTGCATGGCAGTCTATGGTTCAATTAAACTTGCTAAACGGAGTTGAATCATGTTCCCTTTCAAGTTCTAGCAGCAAGCGTTCATTCAGGCTAAGAACAGCACTCTTGTGCTATTCTGGCCATACACAGTGCAAATAGCATTTGCGTCTGTTCCCAGCCAGCATAGTGTATTGGACTGAAGAGAAGCTCCTTTTTTACTCAATTTCCAATACTGAGTTGAACTAGATATGCCCGGTTTGTGTAGGAAGCACAGTTCTTTTGTTCTGAGCTAGCTCACTGTACTGACCCAATAGGAAACAGAGTAGAGTGAAAGAATGCCCGTTTCTCAAAAGCAGAGTGTTTTTCTTGCATGGCACACTAGGGTTCAATTAAACTTCCTAAGCGGGGTTGAATCACATCAGTTTCAAATTCTAGCAGCAAGGGTTCATTCAGGCTAAGAACAGCACTCTTGGGCTATTCTGGCCATACACAGTGCAAATAGCATTCGCGTCTGTTCCCAGCCAGTACAATGTATTGGACTGAAAAGATGCTCCCATTATACTCAGTTTCCAATACTGAGTTGAACTAGATATGCCCCGTTTGTGTAGGAAGCATAGTTCTTTTGTTCGGAGCTAGCTCACTGTACTGGCCCTATAGGAAATAAAGTAGAGTGCAAGAATGCCCGTTTCTCAAAAGCAGAGTGTTTTTCTTGCATGGTACACTTGGGTTCAATTAAACTTCCTAAACGGTGTTGAATCACGCTCAGTTTCAAGATCTAGCAGCAAGGGTTCATTCAGGCTAGGAACAGCACTCTTGTGCTATTCTGGCCATACACAGTGCAAATACATTCGTGTCTGTTCCCAGCCAGTACAGTGCATTGGACTGAAGAGAAGCTCCAGTTTTACTCAGTTTCAAATACTGAGTTGAACTAGATATGCCCCGTTTGTGTAGGAAGCACAGTACTTTTGTTCTGAGCTAGCTCACTGTACTGGCCCTATAGGAAACACAGTAGAGTGCAAGAATGCCCGTTTCTCAAAAGCAGACTGTTTTTCTTGCATGGCACACTAGGGCTGAATTAAACTTGCCAAACGGAGTTGAATCACGTTCAGTTTCAAGTTCTAGCATAAAGGGTTCATTCAGGCTAAGAACAGCACTCTCGTGCTATTCTGGCCAGTGCAAATAGCATTCAGGCTTAGAATAGCACTCTTGTGCTATTCTGGCCATACACAGTGCAAATAGCATTCGCGTCTGTTCCCAGCCAGTACAATGTATTGGACTGAAAAGAAGCTACCGTTATACTCAGTTTCCAATACTGAGTTGAACTAGATATGCCACGTTTGTGTAGGTAGCACACTTCTTTTGTTCTGAGCTAGCTCACTGTACTGGCCCTATAGGAAACACAGTAGAGTGCAAGAATGCCCGTTTCTCAAAAGCAGAGTGTTTTCCTTGCATGGCACACTAGGGTTCAATTAAACTTCCTAAACGGAGTTGAATCACGTTCAGTTTCAAGTTGTAGCAGCAAGGGTTCATTCAGGCTAAGAACAGCACTCTTGTGCTATTCTGGCCATACATAGTGCAAATAGCATTCGCGTCTGTTCAAAGCCAGTACAGTGTATTGGACTGAAGAGAAGCTCCTGTTTTACTCAGTTTCCAATACTGAGTTGAACTAGATATGCCCCGTTTGAGTAGGAAGCACAGTTCTCTTGTTCTGAGCTAGCTCACTGTACAGGCCCTATAGGAAACACAGTAGAGTGCAAGAATGCCCGTTTCTCAAAAGCAGAGTGTTTTTCTTACATGGCACACTACAGTTCAATTAAACTTGCTATACGGAGTTGAATCATGTTCAGTTTCAAGTTCTAGCAGCAAGCGTTCATTCAGGCTAAGAACAGCACTCTTGTGCTATTCTGGCCATACACAGTGCAAATAGCATTCGCGTCTGTTCCCAGCCAGTACAGTGTATTGGACTGAAGAGAAGCTCCTGTTTTACTCAGTTTCCAATACTGAGTTGAACTAGATATGCCCGGTTTGTGTAGGAAGCACAGTTCTTTTGTTCTGAGCTAGCTCACTGTACTGGCCCAATAGGAAACAGAGTAGAGGGCAAGAATGCCCGTTTCTCAAAAGCAGAGTGTTTTTCTTGCATGGCACACTAGGGGTCAATTAAACTTCCTAAACGGGGTTGAATCACATCAGTTTCAAATTCTAGCAGCAAGGGTTCATTCAGGCTAAGAACAGCACTCTTGTGCTATTCTGGCCATACACAGTGCAAATAGCATTCGCGTCTGTTCCCAGCCAGTACAGTGTATTGGACTGAAGAGAAGCTCCTGTTTTACTCAGTTTCCAATACTGAGTTGAACTAGATATGCCCCGTTTGAGTAGGAAGCACAGTTGTCTTGTTCTGAGCTAGCTCACTGTACAGGCCCTATAGGAAACACAGCAGAGTGCAAGAATGCCCGTTTCTCAAAAGCAGAGTGTTTTTCTTGCATGGCACACTAGGGTTCAATTAAACTTCCTAAACGGAGTTGAATCACGTTCAGTTTCAAGGTCTAGCAGCAAGGGTTCATTCAGGCTAAGAACAGCACTCTTGTGCTTTTCTGGCCCTACACAGTGCAAATAGCATTCGCGTCTGTTCGCAGCCAGTACAGTGTATTGGACTGAAGAGACGCTCCTGTTTTACTCAGTTTCCAATACTGAGTTGAACTAGATATGCCCCGTTTGTGTAGGAAGCACAGTTCTTTTGTTCTGAGCTACTTCACTCTACTGGACCTATAGGAAACACAGTAGAATGCAAGAATGCCCGTTTCTCAAAAGCAGAGTGTTTTTCTTGCATGGCACACTAGGGTTCAATTAAACTTCCTAAATGTTGTTAAATCACGTTCAGTTTCAAGTTCTAGCATAAAGGGTTCATTCAGGATAAGAACAGCACTCTTGTGCTATTCTGGCCATACTCAGTGCAAATAGCATTGGCGTCTGTTCCCAGCCAGTACAGTGTATTGGACTGAAGAGAAGCTCCTGTTTCACTCAGTTTCCAATACTGAGATGAACTAGATATGCCCCGTTTTTGTAGGAAGCACAGTTCTTTTGTTCTGAGCTAGCTCACTGTACTGGCCCCACAGGAAACACAGTAGAGTGCAAGTATGCCCGTTTCTCAAAAGCATAGTGTTTTTCTTGCATGGCACACTATGGTTCAATTAAACTTCCTAAACGGAGTTGAATCACGTTCTGTTTCAAGTTCTAGCAGCAAGGGTTCATTCAGGCTAAGAACAGCACTCTTGTGCTATTCTGGCCATACACAGTTCAAATAGCATTCGCGTCTGTTCCCAGAAAATACAGAGTATTGGATTGAAGAGAAGCTCCTGTTTTACTCAGTTTCCAATACTGAGTTGAACTAGATATGCCCCGTTTGTGTAGGAAGCACAGTTCTTTTGTTCGGAGCTAGCTCACTGTACTGGCCCTATAGGAACCACAGAGGAGTGCAAGAATGCCCGTTTCTCAAAAGCAGAGTGTTTTCCTTGCATGGCACACTAGGGTTCAATTAAACTTCCTAAACGGAGTTGAATCACTTTCAGTTTCACGTTCTAGCAGCAAGGGTTCATTCAGGCTAAGAACAGCACTCTCGTGCTATTCTGGCCCGTGCAAATAGCATTCAGGCTTAGAACAGCACTCTTGTGCTATTCTGGCCATACACAGTGCAAATAGCATTCGCGTCTGTTCCCAGCCAGCATAGTGCATTTGATTGAAGAGAAGCTCCTGATTTACTCAATTTCCAATACTGAGTTGAACTAGATATGCCCGGTTTGTGTAGGAAGCACAGTTCTTTTCTTCTGAGCTAGCTCACTGTACTGGCCCTATAGGAAACACAATAGAGTACAAGAATGCCCGTTTCTCAAAAGCAGAGTGTTTTCCTTGCATGGCACACTATGGTTCAATTAAACTTGCTAAACGGAGTTGAATCATGTTCCCTTTCAAGTTCTAGCAGCAAGCGTTCATTCAGGCTAAGAACAGCACTCTTGTGCTATTCTGGCCATACACAGTGCAAATAGCATTTGCGTCTGTTCCCAGCCAGCATAGTGTATTGGACTGAAGAGAAGCTCCTTTTTTACTCAATTTCCAATACTGAGTTGAACTAGATATGCCCGGTTTGTGTAGGAAGCACAGTTCTTTTGTTCTGAGCTAGCTCACTGTACTGACCCAATAGGAAACAGAGTAGAGTGAAAGAATGCCCGTTTCTCAAAAGCAGAGTGTTTTTCTTGCATGGCACACTAGGGTTCAATTAAACTTCCTAAGCGGGGTTGAATCACATCAGTTTCAAATTCTAGCAGCAAGGGTTCATTCAGGCTAAGAACAGCACTCTTGGGCTATTCTGGCCATACACAGTGCAAATAGCATTCGCGTCTGTTCCCAGCCAGTACAATGTATTGGACTGAAAAGATGCTCCCATTATACTCAGTTTCCAATACTGAGTTGAACTAGATATGCCCCGTTTGTGTAGGAAGCATAGTTCTTTTGTTCGGAGCTAGCTCACTGTACTGGCCCTATAGGAAATAAAGTAGAGTGCAAGAATGCCCGTTTCTCAAAAGCAGAGTGTTTTTCTTGCATGGTACACTTGGGTTCAATTAAACTTCCTAAACGGTGTTGAATCACGCTCAGTTTCAAGATCTAGCAGCAAGGGTTCATTCAGGCTAGGAACAGCACTCTTGTGCTATTCTGGCCATACACAGTGCAAATACATTCGTGTCTGTTCCCAGCCAGTACAGTGCATTGGACTGAAGAGAAGCTCCAGTTTTACTCAGTTTCAAATACTGAGTTGAACTAGATATGCCCCGTTTGTGTAGGAAGCACAGTACTTTTGTTCTGAGCTAGCTCACTGTACTGGCCCTATAGGAAACACAGTAGAGTGCAAGAATGCCCGTTTCTCAAAAGCAGACTGTTTTTCTTGCATGGCACACTAGGGCTGAATTAAACTTGCCAAACGGAGTTGAATCACGTTCAGTTTCAAGTTCTAGCATAAAGGGTTCATTCAGGCTAAGAACAGCACTCTCGTGCTATTCTGGCCAGTGCAAATAGCATTCAGGCTTAGAATAGCACTCTTGTGCTATTCTGGCCATACACAGTGCAAATAGCATTCGCGTCTGTTCCCAGCCAGTACAATGTATTGGACTGAAAAGAAGCTACCGTTATACTCAGTTTCCAATACTGAGTTGAACTAGATATGCCACGTTTGTGTAGGTAGCACACTTCTTTTGTTCTGAGCTAGCTCACTGTACTGGCCCTATAGGAAACACAGTAGAGTGCAAGAATGCCCGTTTCTCAAAAGCAGAGTGTTTTCCTTGCATGGCACACTAGGGTTCAATTAAACTTCCTAAACGGAGTTGAATCACGTTCAGTTTCAAGTTGTAGCAGCAAGGGTTCATTCAGGCTAAGAACAGCACTCTTGTGCTATTCTGGCCATACATAGTGCAAATAGCATTCGCGTCTGTTCAAAGCCAGTACAGTGTATTGGACTGAAGAGAAGCTCCTGTTTTACTCAGTTTCCAATACTGAGTTGAACTAGATATGCCCCGTTTGAGTAGGAAGCACAGTTCTCTTGTTCTGAGCTAGCTCACTGTACAGGCCCTATAGGAAACACAGTAGAGTGCAAGAATGCCCGTTTCTCAAAAGCAGAGTGTTTTTCTTACATGGCACACTACAGTTCAATTAAACTTGCTATACGGAGTTGAATCATGTTCAGTTTCAAGTTCTAGCAGCAAGCGTTCATTCAGGCTAAGAACAGCACTCTTGTGCTATTCTGGCCATACACAGTGCAAATAGCATTCGCGTCTGTTCCCAGCCAGTACAGTGTATTGGACTGAAGAGAAGCTCCTGTTTTACTCAGTTTCCAATACTGAGTTGAACTAGATATGCCCGGTTTGTGTAGGAAGCACAGTTCTTTTGTTCTGAGCTAGCTCACTGTACTGGCCCAATAGGAAACAGAGTAGAGGGCAAGAATGCCCGTTTCTCAAAAGCAGAGTGTTTTTCTTGCATGGCACACTAGGGGTCAATTAAACTTCCTAAACGGGGTTGAATCACATCAGTTTCAAATTCTAGCAGCAAGGGTTCATTCAGGCTAAGAACAGCACCCTTGTGCTATTCTGGCCATACACAGTGCAAATAGCATTCGCGTCTGTTCCCAGCCAGTACAGTGTATTGGACTGAAGAGAAGCTCCTGTTTTACTCAGTTTCCAATACTGAGTTGAACTAGATATGCCCCGTTTGAGTAGGAAGCACAGTTGTCTTGTTCTGAGCTAGCTCACTGTACAGGCCCTATAGGAAACACAGCAGAGTGCAAGAATGCCCGTTTCTCAAAAGCAGAGTGTTTTTCTTGCATGGCACACTAGGGTTCAATTAAACTTCCTAAACGGAGTTGAATCACGTTCAGTTTCAAGGTCTAGCAGCAAGGGTTCATTCAGGCTAAGAACAGCACTCTTGTGCTTTTCTGGCCCTACACAGTGCAAATAGCATTCGTGTCTGTTCGCAGCCAGTACAGTGTATTGGACTGAAGAGACGCTCCTGTTTTACTCAGTTTCCAATACTGAGTTGAACTAGATATGCCCCGTTTGTGTAGGAAGCACAGTTCTTTTGTTCTGAGCTACTTCACTCTACTGGACCTATAGGAAACACAGTAGAATGCAAGAATGCCCGTTTCTCAAAAGCAGAGTGTTTTTCTTGCATGGCACACTAGGGTTCAATTAAACTTCCTAAATGTTGTTAAATCACGTTCAGTTTCAAGTTCTAGCATAAAGGGTTCATTCAGGATAAGAACAGCACTCTTGTGCTATTCTGGCCATACTCAGTGCAAATAGCATTGGCGTCTGTTCCCAGCCAGTACAGTGTATTGGACTGAAGAGAAGCTCCTGTTTTACTCAGTTTCCAATACTGAGATGAACTAGATATGCCCCGTTTTTGTAGGAAGCACAGTTCTTTTGTTCTGAGCTAGCTCACTGTACTGGCCCCACAGGAAACACAGTAGAGTGCAAGTATGCCCGTTTCTCAAAAGCATAGTGTTTTTCTTGCATGGCACACTATGGTTCAATTAAACTTCCTAAACGGAGTTGAATCACGTTCTGTTTCAAGTTCTAGCAGCAAGGGTTCATTCAGGCTAAGAACAGCACTCTTGTGCTATTCTGGCCATACACAGTTCAAATAGCATTCGCGTCTGTTCCCAGAAAATACAGAGTATTGGATTGAAGAGAAGCTCCTGTTTTACTCAGTTTCCAATACTGAGTTGAACTAGATATGCCCCGTTTGTGTAGGAAGCACAGTTCTTTTGTTCTGAGCTAGCTCACTGTACTTGCCCTCTAGGAAACACAGTAGAGTGCAAGAATGCCCGTTTCTCAAAAGCAGAGTGTTTTTCTTGCATGGCACACTAGGGGTCAACTAAACTTCCTAAACGGGGTTGAATCACATCAGTTTCAAATTCTAGCAGCAAGGGTTCATTCAGGCTAAGAACAGCACTCTTGTGCTATTCTGGCCATACACAGTGCAAATAGCATTCGCGTCTGTTCCCAGCCAGTACAGTGTATTGGACTGAAGAGAAGCTCCTGTTTTACTCAGTTTCCAATACTGAGTTGAACTAGATATGCCCCGTTTGAGTAGGAAGCACAGTTCTCTTGTTCTGAGCTAGCTCACTGTACTGGCCCCACAGGAAACACAGTAGAGTGCAAGTATGCCCGTTTCTCAAAAGCATAGTGTTTTTCTTGCATGGCACACTACGGTTCAATTAAACTTCCTAAACGGAGTTGAATCACGTTCTGTTTCAAGTCTAGCAGCAATGGTTAATTCAGGCTAAGAACAGCATTCTTGTGCTATTCTGGCCATACACAGTGCAAATAGCATTCGCGTCTGTTCCCAGAAAATACAGAGTATTGGACTGAAGAGAAGCTCCTGTTTTACTCAGTTTCCAATACTGAGTTGAACTAGATATGCCCCGTTTGTGTAGGAAGCACAGTTCTTTTGTTCTGAGCTAGCTCACTGTACTTGCCCTCTAGGAAACACAGTAGAGTGCAAGAATGCCCGTTTCTCAAAAGCAGAGTGTTTTTCTTGCATGGCACACTACGGTTCAATTAAACTTCCTAAACGGAATTGAATCACGTCAGTTTCAATTTCTAGCAGGAAGGGTTCATTCAGGCTTAGAACAGCACTCTTGTGCTATTCTGGCCATACACAGTGCACATAGCATTCGCGTCTGTTCCCAGCCAGTACAGTGCATTGGACTGAAGAGAAGCTCCTGTTTTACTCAGTTTCCAATACTTAGTTTAACTAGATATGCCCCGTTTGAGTAGGAAGCACAGTTCTTTTTTTCTGAGCTAGCTCACTGTACTGGCCGTATTGGAAACACAGTAGAGTGCAAGAATGCCCGTTTCCAAAAGCAGAGTGTTTTCCTTGCATGGCACACTAGGGTTCAATTAAACTTGCTAAACGGAGTTGAATCATGTTCCGTTTCAAGTTCGAGCAGCAAGGGTTCATTCAGGCTAAGAACAACACTCTTGTTCTATTCTGGCCATACACAGTGCATATAGCATTCGCATCTGCTCCCAGCCTGTACAGTGTATTGGACTGAAGAGAAGCTCCTGTTTTACTCTGTTTCCAATACTGAGTTGAACTAGATATGCCCCGTTTGTGTAGGAAGCACAGTTCTTTTGTTCTGAGCTAGCTCACTGTACTGGCCCTATAGGAAACACAGTAGAATGCAAGAATGCCCGTTTCTCAAAAGCAGAGTGTTTTTCTTGCATGGCACACTAGGACTCAATTAAACTTGCGAAACGGAGTTGAATCACGTTCAGTTTCACGTTCTAGCATAAAGGGTTCATTCAGGCTAAGAACAGCACTCTCGTGCTATTCTGGCCAGTGCAAATAGCATTCAGGCTTAGAACAGCACTCTTGTGCTATTCTGGCCATACACAGTGCAAATAGCATTCGCGTCTGTTCCCAGCCAGTACAGTGTATTGGACTGAAGAGAAGCTCCTGTTTTACTCAGTTTCCAATACTGAGATGAACTAGATATGCCCCGTTTGTGTAGGAAGCACAATTCTTTTGTTCTGAGCTAGCTCACTGTACAGGCCCTATAGGAAACACAGCAGAGTGCAAGAATGCCCGTTTCTCAAAAGCAGAGTGTTTTCCTTGCATGGCACACTAGGGTTCAATTAAACTTCCTAAACGGAGTTGAATCACTTTCAGTTTCACGTTCTAGCAGCAAGGGTTCATTCAGGCTAAGAACAGCACTCTTGTGCTTTTTTGGCCATACACAGTGCAAATAGCATTCGCGTCTGTTCAAAGCCAGTACAGTGTATTGGACTGAAGAGAAGCTCCTGTTTTACTCAGTTTCCAATACTGAGTTGAACTAGATATGCCCCGTTTGTGTAGGAAGCACAGTTCATTTGTTCTGAGCTAGCTCACTGTACTGGCCCTCTAGGAAACACAGAAGAGTGCAAGAATGCCCGTTTCTCAAAAGCAGAGTGTTTTTCTTGCATGGCACACTATGGTTCAATTAAACTTCCTAAACGGAATTGAATCACGTCAGTTTCAATTTCTAGCAGGAAGGGTTCATTCAGGCTTAGAACAGCACTCTTGTGCTATTCTGGCCATACACAGTGCACATAGCATTCGCGTCTGTTCCCAGCCAGTACAGTGCATTGGACTGAAGAGAAGCTCCTGTTTTACTCAGTTTCCAATACTTAGTTGAACTAGATATGCCCCGTTTGTGTAGGAAGCACAGTTCTTTTTTTCTGAGCTAGCTCACTGTACTGGCCCTATAGGAAACACAGTGGAGTGCAAGAATGCCCATTTCCAAAAGCATCGTGTTTTCCTTTCATGGCACACTAGGGTTCAATTAAACTTGCTAAACGGAGTTGAATCATGTTCCGTTTCAAGTTCGAGCAGCAAGGGTTCATTCAGGCTAAGAACAGCACTCTTGTTCTATTCTGGCCATACACAGTGCATATAGCATTCGCATCTGCTCCCAGCCTGTACAGTGTTTTGGACTGAAGAGAAGCTCCTGTTTTACTCAGTTTCCAATACTGAGTTGAACTAGATATGCCCCGTTTGTGTAGGAAGCACAGTTCTTTTGTTCTGAGCTAGCTCACTGTACTGGCCCTATAGGAAACACAGTAGAATGCAAGAATGCCCGTTTCTCAAAAGCAGAGTGTTTTTCTTGCATGGCACACTAGGGCTCAATTAAACTTGCGAAACGGAGTTGAATCACGTTCAGTTTCACGTTCTAGCATAAAGGGTTCATTCAGGCTAAGAACAGCACTCTCGTGCTATTCTGGCCAGTGCAAATAGCATTCAGGCTTAGAACAGCACTCTTGTGCTATTCTGGCCATACACAGTGCAAATAGCATTCGCGTCTGTTCCCAGCCAGTACAGTGTATTGGACTGAAGAGAAGCTCCTGTTTTACTCAGTTTCCAATACTGAGTTGAACTAGATATGCCCCGTTTGTGTAGGAAGCACGGTTCTTTTGTTCTGAGCTAGCTCACTGTACTGGCCCTATAGTAAACACAGCAGAGTGCAAGAATGCCCGTTTCTCAAAAGCAGAGTGTTTTTCTTGCATGGCACACTATGGTTCAATTAAACTTCCTAAACGAAGTTGAATCACGTTCCGTTTCAAATTCTATCAGCAATGGTTCATTCAGGCTAAGAACAGCACTCTTGTGCTATTCTGGCCATACACAGTGTAAATAGCATTCGCGTCTGTTCCCAGCCAGCATAGTGCATTGGATTGAAGAGAAGCTCCTGTTTTACTCAATTTCCAATACTGAGTTGAACTAGATATGCCCGGTTTGTGTAGGAAGCACAGTTCTTTTGTTCTGAGCTAGCTCACTGTACTGGCCCAATAGGAAACACAGTAGAGTACAAGAATGCCCGTTTCTCAAAAGCATAGTGTTTTCCTTGCATGGCACACTAGGGTTCAATTAAACTTGCTAATCGGAGTTGAATCATGTTCCCTTTCAAGTTCTAGCAGCAAACGTTCATTCAGGCTAAGAACAGCACTCTTGTGCTATTCTGACCATACACAGTGCAAATAGCATTAGCGTCTGTTCCCAGCCAGCATAGTGTATTGGACTGAAGAGAAGCTCCTGTTTTACTCAGTTTCCAATACTGAGTTGAACTAGATATGCCCGGTTTGTGTAGGAAGCACAGTTCTTTTGTTCTGAGCTAGCTCACTGTACTGGCCCAATAGGAAACAGAGTAGAGTGCAAGAATGCCCGTTTCTCAAAAGCAGAGTGTTTTTCTTGCATGGCACACTAGGGTTCAATTAATCTTCCTAAACGGGGTTGAATCACATCAGTTTCAAATTCTAGCAGCAAGGGTTCATTCAGGCTAAGAACAGCACTCTTGGGCTATTCTGGCCATACACAGTGCAAATAGCATTCGCGTCTGTTCCCAGCCAGTACAATGTATTGGACTGAAAAGAAGCTCCCGTTATACTCAGTTTCCAATACTGAGTTGAACTAGATATGCCCCGAATGTGTAGGTAGCACACTTCTTTTGTTCTGAGCTAGCTCACTGTACTGGCCCTATCGGAAACACAGTAGAGTGCAAGAATGCCCGTTTCTCAAAAGCAGAGTGTTTTCCTTGCATGGCACACTAGGGTTCAATTAAACTTTCTAAACGGAGTTGAATCACGTTCAGTTTCAAGTTCTAGCAGCAAGGGTTCATTCAGGCTAAGAACAGCACTCTTGTGCTATTCTGGCCATACACAGTGCAAATAGCATTCGCGTCTGTTCCCAGCCAGGACAGTGTATTGGACTGAAGAGAAGCTCCTGTTTTACTCAGTTTCAAATACTGAGTTGAACTAGATATGCCCCGTTTGTGTAGGAAGCACAGTTCTTTTGTTCGGAGCTAGCTCACTGTACTGGCCCTATAGGAAATAAAGTAGAGTGCAAGAATGCCCGTTTCTCAAAAGCAGAGTGTTTTTCTTGCATGGTACACTTGGGTTCAATTAAACTTCCCAAACGGTGTTGAATCTCGCTCAGTTTCAAGATCTAGCAGCAAGGGTTCATTCAGGCTAGGAACAGCACTCTTGTGCTATTCTGGCCATACACAGTGCAAATACATTCGTGTCTGTTCCCAGCCAGTACAGTGCATTGGACTGAAGAGAAGCTCCTGTTTTACTCAGTTTCCAATACTGAGTTGAACTAGATATGCCCCGTTTCTGTAGGAAGCACAGTTCTTTTGTTCTGAGCTAGCTCACTGTACTGACCCTATAGGAAACCCAGTATAGTGCAAGAATGCCCGTTTCTCAAAAGCAGAGTGTTTTCCTTGCATGGCACACTATGGTTCAATTAAACTTGCTAAACGGAGTTGAATCATGTTCCCTTTCAAGGTCTATCAGCAAGCGTCCATTCAGGCTAAGAACAGCACTCTTGTGCTATTCTGGCCATACACAGTGCAAATAGCATTCGCGTCTGTTCCCAGCCAGCATAGTGTATTGGACTGAAGAGAAGCTCCTGTTTTACTCAGTTTCCAATACTGAGTTGAACTAGATATGCCCGGTTTGAGTAGGAAGCACAATTCTTTTGTTCTGAGCTAGCTCACTGTACTGGCCCAATAGGAAACAGAGTAGAGTGCAAAAATGCCCGTTTCTCAAAAGCAGAGTGTTTTTCTTGCATGGCACACTAGGGTTCAATTAAACTTCCTAAACGGGGTTGAATCATATCAGTTTCAAATTCTAGCAGCAAGGGTTCATTCAGGCTAAGAACAGCACTCTTGTGCTATTCTGGCCATACACAGTACAAATAGCATTCGCGTCTGTTCCCAGCCAGTACAGTGTATTGGACTGAAGAGAAGCTCCTGTTTTACTCAGTTTCAAATACTGAGTTGAACTAGATATGCCCCGTTTGTGTAGGAAGCACAGTTCTTTTTTTCTGAGATAGCTCACTGTACTGGCCCTATAGGAAACACAGTAGAGTACAAGAATGCCCGTTTCTCAAAAGCAGAGTGTTTTCCTTGCATGGCACTCTATGGTTCAATTAAACTTGCTAAACGGAGTTGAATCATGTTTCCTTTCAAGTTCTAGCAGCAAACGTTCATTCAGGCTAAGAACAGCACTCTTGTGCTATTCTGGCCATACACAGTGCAAATAGCATTAGCGTCTGTTCCCAGCCAGCATAGTGTATTGGACTGAAGAGAAGCTCCTGTTTTACTCAGTTTCCAATACTGAGTTGAACTAGATATGCCCGGTTTGTGTAGGAAGCACAGTTCTTTTGTTCTGAGCTAGCTCACTGTACTGGCCCAATAGGAAACAGAGTAGAGTGCAAGAATGCCCGTTTCTCAAAAGCAGAGTGTTTTTCTTGCATGGCACACTAGGGTTCAATTAATCTTCCTAAACGGGGTTGAATCACATCAGTTTCAAATTCTAGCAGCAAGGGTTCATTCAGGCTAAGAACAGCACTCTTGGGCTATTCTGGCCATACACAGTGCAAATAGCATTCGCGTCTGTTCCCAGCCAGTACAATGTATTGGACTGAAAAGAAGCTCCCGTTATACTCAGTTTCCAATACTGAGTTGAACTAGATATGCCCCGTTTGTGTAGGTAGCACACTTCTTTTGTTCTGAGCTAGCTCACTGTACTGGCCCTATCGGAAACACAGTAGAGTGCAAGAATGCCCGTATCTCAAAAGCAGAGTGTTTTCCTTGCATGGCACACTAGGGTTCAATTAAACTTCCTAAACGGAGTTGAATCACGTTCAGTTTCAAGTTCTAGCAGCAAGGGTTCATTCAGGCTAAGAACAGCACTCTTGTGCTATTCTGGCCATACACAGTACAAATAGCATTCGCGTCTGTTCCCAGCCAGTACAGTGTATTGGACTGAAGAGAAGCTCCTGTTTTACTCAGTTTCAAATACTGTGTTGAACTAGATATGCCCCGTTTGTGTAGGAAGCATAGTTCTTTTGTTCGGAGCTAGCTCACTGTACTGGCCCTATAGGAAATAAAGTAGAGTGCAAGAATGCCCGTTTCTCAAAAGCTGAGTGTTTTTCTTACATGGTACACTTTGGTTCAATTAAACTTCCTAAACGGAGTTGAATCATGCTCAGTTTCAAGATCTAGCAGCAAGGGTTCATTCAGGCTAGGAACAGCACTCTTGTGCTATTCTGGCCATACACTGTGCAAATAGCATTCGTGTCTGTTCCCAGCCAGTACAGTGCATTGAACTGAAGAGAAGCCCTTGTTTTACTCAGTTTCCAATACTGAGTTGAACTAGATATGCCCCGTTTGTGTAGGAAGCACAGTTCTTTTGTTCTGAGCTAGCTCACTGTACTGGCCCTATCGGAAACACAGTAGAGTGCAAGAATGCCCGTTTCCAAAAGCAGAGTGTTTTTCTTGCATGGCACACTAGGGTTCAATTAAACTTCCTAAACGGGGTTGAATCACATCAGTTTCAAATTCTAGCAGCAAGGGTTCACTCAGGCTAAGAACAGCACTCTTGTGCTATTCTGGCTATACACAGTGCAAATAGCATTCGCGTCTGTTCCCAGCCAGTACAATGTATTGGACTGAAGAGAAGCTCCCGTTATACTCAGTTTCCAATACTGAGTTGAACTAGATATGCCTCGTTTGTGTAGGTAGCACACTTCTTTTTTTCTGAGCTAGCTCACTGTACTGGCCCTATCGGAAACACAGTAGAGTGCAAGAACGCCCGTTTCTCAAAAGCAGAGTGTTTTCCTTGCATGGCACACTAGGGTTCAATTAAACTTCCTAAACAGAGTTGAATCACGTTCAGTTTCAAGTTCTAGCAGCAAGGGTTCATTCAGGCTAAGAACAGCACTCTTGTGCTATTCTGGCAATACACAGTGCAAATAGCATTTGCGTCTGTTCCCAGCCAGTACAGTGTATTGGACTGAAAAGAAGCTCCTCTTTTACTCAGTTTCCAATACTGAGTTGAACTATATATGCCCCGTTTGTGTAGGAAACACAGTTCTTTTGTTCTGAGCTAGCTCACTGTCCTGGCCCTATAGGAAACACAGTAGAGTGCAAGAATGCCCGTTTCTCAAAAGCAGAGTGTTTTTCTTGCATGGCACACTAGGGTTCAATTAAACTTCCTAAAGGGAGTTGAATCACGTTCAGTTTCAAGTTCTAGCATAAAGGGTACATTCAGGCTAAGAACAGCCCTCTTGTGCTATTCTGGCCAGTGCAAATAGCATTCAGGCTAAGAACAGCACTCTTCTGCTATTCTGGCCATACACAGTGTAAATAGCATTCGCGTCTGTTCCCAGCCAGTACAGTGTATTGGACCGAGGAGAAGCTCCTGTTTTAATCAGTTTCAAATACTGAGTTGAACGAGATATGCCCCGTTTGTGTAGGAAGCACAGTTCTTTTGTTCGGAGCTAGCTCACTGTACTGGCCGTATAGGAAACACAGTAGAGAGCAAGAATGCCCGTTTCTCAAAAGCAGAGTGTTTTTCTTGCATGGCAAACTACGGTTCACTTAAACTTCCTAAACGGATTTGAATCACGTTCCGTTTCAAATTCTAGCAGCAATGGTTCATTCAGGCTAAGAACAGCAATCTTGTTCTATTCTGGCCATACACTGTGCAAATAGCATTCGCGTCTTCTCCCAGCAAGTACAGTGTATTGGACTGAAGAGAAGCTCCTGTTTTACTCAGTTTCCAATACTGAGTTGAAGTAGATATGCCCCGTTTGTGTAGGAAGCACAGTTCTTTTTTTGTGTGCTAGCTCACTGTACTGGCCCTATAGGAAACACAGTAGAGTACAAGAATGCCCGTTTCTCAAAAGCAGAGTGTTTTCCTTGCATGGCACACTATGGTTCAATTAAACTTGCTAAACGGAGTTGAATTATGTTCCCTTTCAAGTTCTAGCTGCAAGCGTTCATTCAGGCTAAGGACAGCACTCTTGTTCTATTCTGGCCATACACAGTGCAAATAGCTTTCGCGTCTGTTCCCAGCCAGCATAGTGTATTGGACTGAAGAGAAGCTCCTGTTTTACTCAGTTTCCAATACTGAGTTGAACTAGATATGCCCGGTTTGTGTATTAAGCACAGTTCTTTTGTTCTGAGCTAGCTCACTGTACTGGCCCAATAGGAAACAGAGTAGAGTGCAAGAATGCCCGTTTCTCAAAAGCAGAGTGTTTTTCTTGCATGGCACACTAGGGTTCAATTAAACTTCCTAAACGGGGTTGAATCACATCAGTTTCAAATTCTAGCAGCAAGGGTTCATTCAGGCTAAGAACAGCACTCTTGTGCTATTCTGGCCATACACAGTGCAAATAGCATTTGCATCTGTTCCCAGCCAGTACAATGTATTGGACTGAAGAGAAGCTCCCGTTATACTCAGTTTCCAATACTGAGTTGAACTAGATATGTCCCGTTTGTGTAGGTAGCACACTTCTTTTGTTCTGAGCTAGCTCACTGTACTGGCCCTATAGGAAACACAGAGGAGTGCAAGAATGCCCGTTTCTCAAAAGCAGAGTGTTTTCCTTGCATGGCACTCTAGGGTTCAATTAAACTTCCCAAACGGAGTTGAATCACGTTCAGTTTCAAGTTCTAGCAGCAAGGGTTCATTCAGGCTAAGAACAGCACTCTTGTGCTATTCTGGCCATAAACAGTGCAAATAGCATTAGCGTCTGTTCCCAGCCAGTACAGTGTATTGGACTGAAGAGAAGCTCCTGTTTTACTCAGTTTCAAATACTGAGTTGAACTAGATATGCCCCGTTTGTGTAGAAAGCATAGTTCTTTTGTTCAGAGCTAGCTCACTGTACTGGCCCTATAGGAAATACAGTAGAGTGCAAGAATGCCCGTTTCTCAAAAGCAGACTGTATTTCTTGCATGGCACACTAGGGCTCAATTAAACTTGCCAAACGGAGTAGAATCATGTTCAGTTTCAAGTTCTAGCATAAAGGGTTCATTCAGGCTAAGAACAGCACTCTCGTGCTATTCTGGCCAGTGCAAATAGCATTCAGGCTTAGAATAGCACTCTGGTGCTATTCTGGCCATACACAGTGCAAATAGCATTCGCGACTGTTCCCAGCCAGTACAGTGTACTGGACTGAAGAGAAGCTCCTGTTTTACTCAGTTTCCAATACTGAGTTGAACTAGATATGCCGCGTTTGTGTAGGAAGCACAGTTCTTTGTTCTGAGCTAGCTCACTGTACTGGCCCTATAGTAAACACAGCAGAGTGCAAGAATGCCCGTTTCTCAAAAGCAGAGTGTTTTTATTGCATGGCACACTACGGTTCAATTAAACTTCCTAAACGGATTTGAATCACGTTCCGTTTCAAATTCTAGCAGCAATGGTTCATTCAGGCTAAGAACAGCACTCTTGTGCTATTCTGGCCATACACTGTGCAAATAGCATTCGCGTCTGCTCCCAGCAAGTACAGTGTATTGGACTGAAGAGAAGCTCCTGTTTTACTCAGTTTCCAATACTGAGTTGAACTAGATATGCCCCGTTTGTGTAGGAAGCACAGTTCTTTTTTTGTGTGCTAGCTCACTGTACTGGAACTATAGGAAACACAGAAGAGTACAAGAATGCCCGTTTCTCAAAACCAGAGTGTTTTCCTTGCATGGCACACTATGGTTCAATTAAACTTGCTAAACGGAGTTGAATCATGTTCCCTTTCAAGTTCTAGCAGCAAGCGTTCATTCAGGCTAAGGACAGCACTCTTGTGCTATTCTGGCCATACACAGTGCAAATAGCATTCGCGTCTGTTCCCAGCCAGCATAGTGTATTGGACTGAAGAGAAGCTCCTGTTTTACTCAGTTTCCAATACTGAGTTGAACTAGATATGTCCGGTTTGTGTATTAAGCACAGTTCTTTTGTTCTGAGCTAGCTCACTGTACTGGCCCAATAGGAAACAGAGTAGAGTGCAAGAATGCCCGTTTCTCAAAAGCAGAGTGTTTTCCTTGCATGGCACACTAGGGTTCAATTAAACTTCTTAAACGGAGTTGAATCACGTTCAGTTTCAAGTTCTAGCAGCAAGGGTTCATTCAGGCTAAGAACAGCACTCTTGTGCTATTCTGGCCATACAAAGTTCAAATAGCATTCGCGTCTGTTCCCAGGCAGTACAGTGTATTAGACTGAAGAGAAGTTCCTGTTTTACTCAGTTTCCAATACTGAGGTGAACTAGATATGCCCCGTTTGTGTAGGAAGCACAGTTCTTTTGTTCTGAGCTAGCTCACTGTACTGGCCCTATATGAAACACAGTAGAGTGCAAGAATGCCCGTTTCTCAAAAGCAGAGTGTTTTCCGTGCATGGCACACTAGGGTTCAATTAAACTTCCTAAACGGAGTTGAATCACGTTCAGATTCAAGTTCTAGCAGCAAGGGTTCATTCAGGCTAAGAACAGCACTCTTGTGCTATTCTGGCCATACACAGTGCAAATAGCATTCGTGTCTGTTCCCAGCCAGTACAATGTATTGGACTGAAAAGAAGCTCCCGTTATACTCAGTTTCCAATACTGAGTTGAACTAGATATGCCCCGTTTGTGTTTGTAGCACACTTCTTTTGTTCTGAGCTAGCTCAATGTACTGGCCCTATCGGAAACACAGTAGAGTGCAAGAGTGCCCGTTTCTCAAAAGCAGAGTGGTTTTCTTGCATGGTACACTTGGGTTCACCTAAACTTCCTAAACGGAGTTGAATCACGCTCAGTTTCAAGATCTAGCAGCAAAGGTTCATTCAGGCTAGGAACAGCACTCTAGTGATATTCTTGCCATACACAGTGCAAACAGCATTCGTGTCGGTTCCCAGCCAGTACAGTGCATTGGACTGAAGAGAAGCTCCTGTTTTACTCAGTTTCCAATACTGAGTTGAACTAGATATGCCCCGTTTGTGTAGGAAGCACAGTTCTTTTGTTCTGAGCTAGCTCACTGTACTGGCCCTATAGGAAACACAGGAGAGTGCAAGAATGCCCGTTTCTCAAAAGCTGACTGTTTTTCTTGCATGGCACACTAGGGCTCAATTAAACTTGCGAAACGGAGTTGAATCACGTTCAGTTTCAAGTTCTAACATAAAGGGTTCATTCAGGCTAAGAACAGCACTCTTGTGCTATTCTGGCCAGTGCAAATAGCATTCAGGCTTAGAACAGCACTCTTGTGCTATTCTGGCCATACACAGTGCAAATAGCATTCGCGTCTGTTCCCAGCCAGTACAGTGTATTGGACTGAAGAGAAGCTCCTGTTTTACTCAGTTTCCAATACTGAGTTGAACTAGATATGCCCCGTTTGTGTAGGAAGCACAGTTTTTTGTTCTGAGCTAGCTCACTGTACTGGTCCTATAGGAAACACAATAGAGTAAAAGAATGCCCGTTTCTCAAAAGCAGAGTGTTTTTCTTGCATGGCACTCTAGGGTTCAATTAAACTTCCTTAACGGAGTTGAGTTACGTTCACTTTCAAGGTCTACCAGCAAGGGTTCATTCAGGCTAAGAAGAGCAACCTTGTGCTATTCTGGCCATACACAGTGCAAATAGCATTTGCGTATGTTCCCAACCAGTACAATGTATTGGACTGAAGAGAAGCTCCTGTTTTACTCAGTTTCCAATACTGATTTGAACTAGATATGCCCCGTTTGTGTAGGAAGCCCAGTTCTTTTTTTCTGAGCTAGCTCACTGTACTGGCCCTAAGGAAACACAGTAGAGTACAAGAATGCCCGTTTCTAAAAAGCAGAGTGTTTTTCTTCCATGGCATACTACAGTTCAATTAAACTTGCTAAACGGAGTTGAATCATGTTCCCTTTCAAGTTCTAGCAGCAAGCGTTCATTCAGTCTAAGAACAGCACTCTTGTGCTATTCTGGCCATACACAGTGCAAATACCATTCGAGTCTGTTCCCAGCCAGCATAGTGTATTGGACTGAAGAGAAGCTCCTGTTTTCCTCAGTTTCCAATACTGAGTTGAACTAGATATGCCCGGTTTGTGTAGGAAGCACAGTTCTTTTGTTCTGAGCTAGCTCACTGTACTGGCCCAATAGGAAACAGAGTAGAGTGCAAGAATGCCTGTTTCTTAAAAAGCAGAGTGTTTTTCTTGCATGGCACACTAGGGTTCAATTAAACTTCCTAAACGGGGTTGAATCACATCAGTTTCAAATTCTACCAGCAAGGGTTCATTCAAGCTAAGAACAGCACTCTTGTGCTATTCTGGCCATACACAGTGCAAATAGCATTCGCGTCTATTCCCAGCCAGTACAATGTATTGGACTGAAAAGAAGCTCCCGTTATACTCAGTTTCCAATACTGAGTTGAACTAGATATGCCCCGTTTGTGTAGGTAGCACACTTCTTTTGTTCTGAGCTAGCTCACTGTACTGGCCCTATCGGAAACACAGTAGAGTGCAAGAATGCCCGTTTCTCAAAAGCAGAGTGTTTTCCTTGCATGGCACACTAGGGTTCAATTAAACTTCCTAAACGGAGTTGAATCACGTTCAGTTTCAAGTTCTAGCAGCAAGGGTTCATTCAGGCTAAGAACAGCACTCTTGTGCTATTCTGGCCATACACAGTGCAAATAGCATTCTCCTCTGTTCCCAGCCAGTACAATGTATTGGACTGAAGAGAAGCTCCTGTTTTACTCAGTTTCCAATACTGAGTTGAACTAGATAAGCTCCGTTTGTGTAGGAAGCACAGTTCTTTTGTTCTGAGCTAGCTCACTGTACTGGCCCTATAAACACAGTAGAATGCAAGAATGCCCATTTCTCAAAAGCAGAGTGTTTTCCTTGCATGGCACACTAGGGTTCAATTAAACTTCCTAAACGGAGTTGAATCATGTTCAGTTTCAAGTTCTAGCAGCAAGGGTTCATTTAGGCTAAGAACAGCACTCTTGTGATATTCTGGCCATACACAGTGCAAATAGCATTCGCTTCTGTTCCCAGCCAGTACAGTGCATTGGACTGAAGAGTAGCTCCTGTTTTACTCAGTTTCCAATCCTAGGTTGAACTAGATATGCCCCGTTTGTGTAGGAAGCACAGTTCTTTTGTTCTGAGCTAGCTCACTGTACTGGCCCTATAGGAAACACAGTAGAGTGCAAGAATGCCCGTTTCTCAAAAGCAGAGTGTTTTTCTTGCATGGCACACTACGGTTCAATTAAACTTGCTAAACAGAGTAGAATCACATTCCGTTTCAAGTTCTAGCAGCAAGGGTTCATTAAGACTAAGAACAGCACTCTTGTGCTATTCTGGCCATACAGAGTGCATATAGCATTCTCCTCTGTTCCCAGCCAGTACAGTGTATTAGACTGAAGAGAAGCTCCTGTTTTACTCAGTTTCCAATACTGAGTTGAACTAGATAAGCCCCGTTTGTGTAGGAAGCAAATTTTTTTTTTTCTGAGCTAGCTCACTGTACTAGTCCTATAGAAACACTGTAGAGTGCAAGAATGCCCGTTTCTCAAAAGCAGATTGTTTATGTTGCATGGCACTCTAGGGTTCAATTAAACTTCCTTAACGGAGTTGAGTCACGTTCAGTTTCAAGGTCTAGCAGAAAGGGTTCATTCAGGCTAAGAATAGCACTCTTGTGCTATTCTGGCCATATACAGTGCAAATAGCATTTGCGTATGTTCCCAGCCAGTACAGTGTATTTGACTGAAGATAAGCTCCTGTTTTATTCAGTTTCCTATACTGAGTTGAACTAGATATGCCCTGTTTGTGTAGGAAGCACAGTTCTTTTGTTCCGAGCTAGCTCACTGTACTGGCCCTATAGGAAACACAGTAGAATGCAAGAATGCCCATTTCTCAAAAGCAGAGTGTTATCCTTGCATGGCACACTAGGGTTCAATTAAACTTCCCAAACGGAGTTGAATCATGTTCAGTTTCAAGTTCTAGCAGCAAGGGTTCATTCATCTAAGAACAGCACTCTTGTGCTATTCTGACCATACACAGTGCAAATAGCATTCGCTTCTGTTCCCAGCCAGTACAGTGTATTGGACTGAAGAGTAGCTCCTGTTTTTTCAGTTTCCAATCCTAGGTTGAACTAGATATGCCCCGTTTGTGTAGGAACCACAATTCTTTTATTCTGTGCTAGCTCACTGTACTGGCCCTATAGGAAACACAGTAGAGTGCAAGAATGCCCGTTTCTCAAAAGCAGAGTGTTTTTCTTGCATGGCACTCTAGGGTTCAATTAAACTTCCTTAACGGAGTTGAGTCACGTTCAGTTTCAAGGTCTACCAGCAAGGGTTCATTCAGGCTAAGAAGAGCACTCTTTTGCTATTCTGGCCATACACAGTGCAAATAGCATTTGCGTATGTTCCCAACCAGTACAATGTGTTGGACTGAAGAAAAGCTCCTATTTTACTCAGTTTTCAATACAGAGTTGAACTAGATATGCCCCGTTTGTGTAGGAAGCCCAGTTCTTTTTTTCTGAGCTAGCTCACTGTACTGGCCCTATAGGAAACACAGTAGAGTACAATAATGCCCGTTTCTCAAAAGCAGAGTGTTTTTCTTGCATGGCATACTACAGTTCAATTAAACTTGCTAAACGGAGTTGAATCATGTTCCCTTTCAAGTTCTAGCAGCAAGCGTTCATTCAGGCTAAGAACAGCACTCTTGTGTATTCTGGCCATACACAGTGCAAATAGCATTCGAGTCTGTTCACAGCCAGCATAGTGTATTGGACTGAAGAGAAGCTCCTGTTTTACACAGTTTCCAATACTAGTTGAACTAGATATGCCCGGTTTGTGTAGGAAGCACGGTTCTTTTGTTCTGAGCTAGCTCACTGTACTGGTCCTATAGGAAACACAGTAGAGTGCAAGAATGCCCGTTTCTCAAAAGCAGAGTGTTTTTCTTGAATGGCACATTACGGTTCAATTAAACTTGCTAAACGGAGTAGAATCACATTCCGTTTCAAGTTCTAGCAGCAAGGGTTCATTAAGACTAAGAACAGCACTCTTGTGCTATTCTGGCCATACAGAGTGCATATAGCATTCTCCTCTGTTCCCAGCCAGTACAGTGTATTGGACTGAAGAGAAGCTCCTGTTTTACTCAGTTTCCAATACTGAGTTGAACTAGATAAGCCGGTTTGTGTAGGAAGCAAAGTTTTTTTTTTTCTGAGCTAGCTCACTGTACTAGTCCTATAGAAACACTGTAGAGTGCAAGAATGCCCGTTTCTCAAAAGCAGATTGTTTATCTTGCATGGCACTCTAGGGTTCAATTAAACTTCCTTAACGGAGTTGAGTCACGTTCAGTTTCAAGGTCTAGCAGCAAGGGTTCATTCAGGCTAAGAATAGCACTCTTGTGCTATTCTGGCCATACATAGTGGAAATAGCATTTGCGTATGTTCCCAGCCAGTACAGTGTATTGGACTGAAGAGAAGCTCCTGTTTTATTCAGTTTCCTATACTGAGTTGAACTAGATATGCCCTGTTTGTGTAGGAAGCACAGTTCTTTTGTTCCGAGCTAGCTCACTGTACTGGCCCTATAGGAAACACAGTAGAATGCAAGAATGCCCATTTCTCAAAAGCAGAGTGTTATCCTTGCATGGCACACTAGGGTTCAATTAAACTTCCCAAACGGAGTTGAATCATGTTCAGTTTCAAGTTCTAGCAGCAAGGGTTCATTCATTCTAAGAACAGCACTCTTGTGCTATTCTGACCATACACAGTGCAAATAGCATTCGCTTCTGTTCCCAGCCAGTAGAGTGTATTGGACTGAAGAGTAGCTCCTGTTTTTTCAGTTTCCAATCCTAGGTTGAACTAGATATGCCCCGTTTGTGTAGGAACCACAATTCTTTTATTCTGTGCTAGCTCACTGTACTGGCCCTATAGGAAACACAGTAGAGTGCAAGAATGCCCGTTTCTCAAAAGCAGAGTGTTTTTCTTGCATGGCACTCTAGGGTTCAATTAAACTTCCTTCACGGAGTTGAGTCACGTTCAGTTTGAAGGTCTACCAGCAAGGGTTCATTCAGGCTAAGAAGAGCACTCTTGTGCTATTCTGGCCATACACAGTGCAAATAGCATTTGCGTATGTTCCCAACCAGTACAATGTGTTGGACTGAAGAGAAGCTCCTGTTTTACTCAGTTTCCAATACTGAGTTGAACTAGATATGCCCCGTTTGTGTAGGAAGCCCAGTTCTTTTTTTCTGACCTAGCTCACTGTACTGGCCCTATAGGAAACACAGTAGAGTACAATAATGCCCGTTTCTCAAAAGCAGAGTGTTTTTCTTGCATGGCATACTACAGTTCAATTAAACTTGCTAAACGGAGTTGAATCATGTTCCCTTTCAAGTTCTAGCAGCAAGCGTTCATTCAGGCTAAGAACAGCACTCTTGTGTATTCTGGCCATACACAGTGCAAATAGCATTCGAGTCTGTTCACAGCCAGCAGAGTGTATTGGACTGAAGAGAAGCTCCTGTTTTACACAGTTTCCAATACTAGTTGAACTAGATATGCCCGGTTTGTGTAGGAAGCACAGTTCTTTTGTTCTGAGCTAGCTCACTGTACTGGCCCAATAGGAAACAGAGTAGAGTGCAAGAATGCCCGTTTCTCAAAAGCAGAGTGTTTTTCTTGCATGGCACACTAGGGTTCAATTAAACTTCCTAAACGGGGTTGAATCACATCAGTTTCAAATTCTACCAGCAAGGGTTCATTCAAGCTAAGAACAGCACTCTTGTGCTATTCTGGCCATACACAGTGCAAATAGCATTCGCGTCTGTTCCCAGCCAGTACAATGTATTGGACTGAAAAGAAGCTCCCGTTATACTCAGTTTCCAATACTGAGTTGAACTAGATATGCCCCGTTTGTGTAGGTAGCACACTTCTTTTGTTCTGAGCTAGCTCACTGTACTGGCCCTATCGGAAAAACAGTAGAGTGCAAGAATGCCCGTTTCTCAAAAGCAGAGTGTTTTCCTTGCATGGCACACTAGGGTTCAATTAAACTTCCTAAACGGAGTTGAATCACGTTCAGTTTCAAGTTCTAGCAGCAAGGGTTCATTCAGGCTAAGAACAGCACTCTTGTGCTATTCTGGCCATACACAGTGTAAATAGCATTCGCGTCTGTTCCCAGCCAGTACAGTATATTGGACTGAAGAGAAGCTCCTGTTTTACTCATTTTCAAATACTGAGTTGAACTAGATATGCCCCGTTTGTGTAGGAAGAATAGTGCTTTTGTTCGGAGCTCGCTCACTGTACTGGCCCTATAGGAAACAAAGTAGAGTGCAAGAATGCCCGTTTCTCAAAAGCAGAGTGTTTTTCTTGCATGGTACACTTGGGTTCAACTAAACTTCCTAAACGGAGTTGAATCACGCTCAGTTTCAAGATCTAGCAGCAAAGGTTCATTCAGGCTAGGAACAGCACTCTTGTGCTATTCTGGCCATACACAGTGCAAATAGCATTCGCTTCTGTTCCCAGCCAGTAGAGTGTATTGGACTGAAGAGTAGCTCCTGTTTTTTCAGTTTCCAATCCTAGGTTGAACTAGATATGCCCCGTTTCTGTAGGAACCACAATTCTTTTGTTCTGTGCTAGCTCACTGTACTGGCCCTATAGGAAACACAGTAGAGTGCAAGAATGCCCGTTTCTCAAAAGCAGACTGTTTTTCTTGCATGGCACAATACGGCTCAATTAAACTTCCTAAATGGAGTTGAATAACGTTCAGTTTCAAGTTCTAGCATAAAGGGTACATTCAGGCTAAGAACAGCACTCTTGTGCTATTCTGGCCAGTGCAAATAGCATTCAGGCTAAGAACAGCACTCTTGTGCTATTCTTGCCATACACAGTGCAAATAGCATTCGCGTCTGTTCCCAGCCAGTTCAGTGTATTGGACTGAAGAGAAGCTCCTGTTTTACTCAGTTTCCAATACTGAGTTGAACTAGATATGCCCCGTTTGTGTAGGAAGCACAGTTCTTTTGTTCTGAGCTAGCTCACTGTACTGGCCCTATAGGAAACACAGTAGAGTGCAAGAATGCCCGTTTCTGAAAAGCAGAGTGTTATTCTTGCATGGCACACTAGGGCTGAATTAAACTTGCTAAACGGAGTTGAATCACATTCCTTTTCAAGTTCTAGCAGCAAGGGTTCATTAAGACTAAGAACAGCACTCTTGTGCTATTCTGGCCATACAGAGTACAAATAGCATTCTCCTCTGTTCCCAGCCAGTACAGTGTATTGGACTGAAGAGAAGCTTCTGTTTTACTCAGTTTCCAATACTCAGTTCAACTAGATAAGCCCCGTTTGTGTAGGAAGCACAGTTTTTTTTTTCTGAGCTAGCTCACTGTACTAGTCCTATAGGAATCACTGTAGAGTGCAAGAATGCCCGTTTCTCAAAAGCAGATTGTTTATCTTGCATGGCACTCTAGGGTTCAATTAAACTTTCTTAACGGAGTTGAGTCACGTTCAGTTTCAAGGTCTAGCAGCAAGGGTTCATTCAGGCTAAGAATAGCACTCTTGTGCTATTCTGGCCATACACAGTGCAAATAGCATTTGCGTATGTTCCCAGCCAGTACAATGTATTGGACTGAAGAGAAGCTCCTGTTTTATTCAGTTTCCTATACTGAGTTGAACTAGATATGCCCTGTTTGTGTAGGAAGCACAGTTCTTTTTTTCCGAGCTAGCTCACTGTACTGGCCCTATAGGAAAAACAGTAGAGTGCAAGAATACCCGTTTCTCAAAAGCAGAGTGTTTTTCTTGCATGGCACACTAGGGTTCAATTAAATTTCCTAAACGGGGTTGAATCACATCAGTTTCAAATTCTACCAGCAAGGGTTCATTCAGGCTAAGAACAGCACTCTTGTGCTATTCTGGCCATACACAGTGCAAATAGCATTCGCGTCAGTTCCCAGCCAGTACAATGTATTGGACTGAAGAGAAGCTCCCGTTATACTCAGTTTCCAATACTGAGTTGAACTAGATATGCCCCGTTTGTGTAGGTAGCACACTTCTTTTATTCTGAGCTAGCTCACTGTAGTGGCCCTATCGGAAACACAGTTGAGTGCAAGAATGCCCGTTTCTCAAAAACAGACTGTTTTTCTTGCATGGCACACTAGGGCTCAATTAAACTTCCTAAATGGAGTTGAATAACGTTCAGTTTCAAGTTCTAGCATAAAGGGTACATTCAGGCTAAGAACAGCACTCTTGTGCTATTCTGGCCAGTGCAAATAGCATTCAGGCTAAGAACAGCACTCTTGTGCTATTCTTGCCATACACAGTGCAAATAGCATTCGCGTCTGTTCCCAGCCAGTACAGTGTATTAGACTGAAGAGAAGCTCCTGTTGTACTCAGTTTCCAATACTGAGTTGAACTAGATATGCCCCGTTTGTGTAGGAAGCACAGTTCTTTTGTTTTGAGCTAGCTCACTGTACTGGCCCTATAGGAAACACAGTAGAGTGCAAGAATGCCCGTTTCTGAAAAGCAGAGTGTTATTCTTGCATGGCACACTAGGGCTCAATTAAACTTGCTAAACGGAGTTGAATCACATTCCTTTTCAAGTTCTAGCAGCAAGGGTTCATTCAGGCTAAGAACAGCACTCTTGTGCTATTCTGGCCATACAGAGTGCAAATAGCATTCTCCTCTGTTCCCAGCCAGTACAGTGTATTGGAGTGAAGAGAAGCTCCTGTTTTACTCAGTTTCCAATACTGAGTTGAACTAGATAAGCCCCGTTTGTATAGGAAGCACAGTTCTTTTGTTCTGAGCTAGCTCACTGTACTGGCCCTATAGGAAACACAGTAGAATGCTAGAATGCCCATTTCTCAAAAGCAGAGTGTTTTCCTTGCATGGCACACTAGGGTTCAATTAAACTTCCTAAACGGAGTTGAATCATGTTCAGTTTCAAGTTCTAGCAGCAAGGGTTCATTTAGGCTAAGAACACCACTCTTGTGATATTCTGGCCATACACAGTGCAAATAGAATTTGCTTCTTTTCCCAGACATTACAGTGTATTGGACTGAAGAGTAGCTCCTGTTTTACTCAGTTTCCAATCCTAGGTTGAACTAGATATGCCCCGTTTGTGTAGGAAGCACAGTTCTTTTGTTCTGAGCTAGCTCACTGTACTGGCCTTTTCGGAAACACAGTAGAGTGCAAGAATGCCCGTTTCTTAAAAGCAGTGTTTTTCTTGCATGGCACACTAGGGTTCAATTAAACTTCCTAAACGGGGTTGAATCACATCAGTTTCAAATTCTACCAGCAAGGGTTCATTCAGGCTAAGAACAGCACTCTTGTGCTATTCTGGCCATACAGAGTGCAAATAGCATTCGCGTCTGTTCACAGCCAGTACAATGTATTGGACTGAAGAGAAGCTCCCGTTAAACTCAGTTTCCAATACTGAGTTGAACTAGATATGCCCCGTTTGTAAGGTAGCACACTTCTTTTGTTCTGAGCTAGCTCACTGTACTGGCCCTATCGGAAACACAGTAGAGTGCAAGAATGCCCGTTTCTCAAAAGCAGACTGTTTTTCTTGCATGGCACACTAGGGCTCAATTAAACTTCCTAAATGGAGTTGAATAACGTTCAGTTTCAAGTTCTAACATAAAGGGTTCATTCAGGCTAAGAACAGCACTCTTGTGCTATTCTGGCCAGTGCAAATTGCATTCAGGCTTAGAACAGCACTCTTGTGCTATTCTGGCCATACACAGTGCAAATAGCATTCGCGTCTGTTCCCAGCCAGTACAGTGTATTGGACTGAAGAGAAGCTCCTGTTTTACTCAGTTTCCAATACTGAGTTGAACTATATATGCCCCGTTTGTGTAGGAAGCACAGTTTTTTTTTCTGAGCTAGCTCACTGTACTGGTCCTATAGGAAACACAATAGAGTGCAAGAATGCCCGTTTCTCAAAAGCAGAGTGTTTTTCTTGCATGGCACTCTAGGGTTCAATTAAACTTCCTTAACTGAGTTGAGTCACGTTCAGTTTCAATGTCTACCAGCAAGGGTTCATTCAGGCTAAGAAGAACACTCTTGTGCTATTCTGGCCATACACAGTGCAAATAGCATTTGCGTATGTTCCCAACCAGTACAATGTATTGGACTGAAGAGAAGCTCCTGTTTTACTCAGTTTCCAATACTGAGTTGACCTAGATATGCCCCGTTTGTGTAGGAAGCCCAGTTCTTTTTTTCCGAGCTAGCTCACTGTAGTGGCCCTATAGGAAACACAGTAGAGTACAAGAATGCCCGTTTCTCAAAAGCAGAGTGTTTATCTTGCATGGCATACTACAGTTCAATTAAACTTGCTAAACGGAGTTGAATCATGTTCCCTTTCAAGTTCCAGCAGCAAGCGTTCATTCAGGCTAAGAACAGCACACTTGTGCTATTCTGGCCATACACAGTGCAAATAGCATTCGAGTCTGTTCCCAGCCAGCATAGTGTATTGGACTGAAGAGAAGCTCCTGTTTTACTCAGTTTCCAATACTGAGTTGAACTAGATATGCCCGGTTTGTGTAGGAAGCACAGTTCTTTTGTTCTAGCTAGCTCACCGTACTGGCCCAATAGGAAACAGTGTAGTGCAAGAATGCCCGTTTCTCAAAAGCAGAGTGTTTTTCTTGCATGGCACACTAGGGTTCAATTAAACTTTCTAAACGGGGTTGAATCACATCAGTTTCAAATTCTACCAGCAAGGGTTCACTCAGGCTAAGAACAGCATTCTTGTGCTATTCTAGCCATACACAGTGCAAATAGCATTCGCGTCTGTTCCCAGCCAGTACAATGTATTGGACTGAAGAGAAGCTCCCGTTATACTCAGTTTCCAATACTGAGTTGAACTAGATATGCGCCGTTTGTGTAGGTAGCACACTTCTTTTGTTCTGAGCTAGCTCACTGTACTGGCCCTATCGGAAACACAGTAGAGTGCAAGAATGCCCGTTTCTCAAAAGCAGACTGTTTTTCTTGCATGGCACACTAGAGCTCAATTAAACTTCCTAAATGGAGTTGAATAACGTTCAGTTTCAAGTTCTAGCATAAAGAGTACATTCAGGCTAAGAACAGCACTCTTGTGCTATTCTGGCCAGTGCAAATAGCATTCAGGCTAAGAACAGCACTCTTGTGCTATTCTTGCCATACACAGTGCAAATAGCATTCGCGTCTGTTCCCAGCCAGTACAGTGTATTGGACTGAAGAGAAGCTCCTGTTTTACTCAGATTCCAATACTGAGTTGAACTCGATAAGCCCCGTTTGTGTAGGAAGCACAGTTCTTTTGTTCTGAGCTAGCTCACTGTACTGGCCCTATAGGAAACACAGTGGAGTGCAAGAATGCCCGTTTCTCAAAAGCAGAGTGTTATTCTTGCATGGCACACTAGGGCTCAATTAAACTTGCTAAACGGAGTTGAATCACATTCCTTTTCAAGTTCTAGCAGCAAGGGTTCATTCAGCCTAAGAACAGCACTCTTGTGCTATTCTGGCCATACAGAGTGCAAATATCATTCTCCTCTGTTCCCAGCCAGTACAGTGTATTGGACTGAAGAGAAGCTCCTGTTTTACTCAGATTCCAATACTGAGTTGAACTCGATAAGCCCCGTTTGTGTAGGAAGCACAGTTCTTTTGTTCTGAGCTAGCTCACTGTACTGGCCCTATAGGAAACACAGTAGAATGCAAGAATGCCCATTTCTCAAAAGCAGAGTGTTTTCCTTGCATGGCACACTAGGTTTCAATTAAACTTCCTAAACGGAGTTGAATCATGTTCAGTTTCAAGTTCTAGCAGCAAGGGTTCATTTAGGCTAAGAACAGCACTCTTGTGATATTCTGGCCATACACAGTGCAAATAGAATTTGCTTCTGTTCCCAGACATTACAGTGTATTGGACTGAAGAGTAGCTCCTGTTTTACTCAGTTTCCAATCCTAGGTTGAACTAGATATGCCCCGTTTGTGTAGGAAGCACAGTTCTTTTGTTCTGAGCTAGCTCACTGTACTGGCCTTTTCGGAAACACAGTAGAGTGCAAGAATGCCCGTTTCTCAAAAGCAGTGTTTTTCTTGCATGGCACACTAGGGTTCAATTAAACTTCCTAAACGGGGTTGAATCACATCAGTTTCAAATTCTACCAGCAAGGGTTCATTGAGGCTAAGAACAGCACTCTTGTGCTATTCTGGCCATACACAGTGCAAATAGCATTCGCGTCTGTTCACAGCCAGTACAATGTATTGGACTGAAGAGAAGCTCCCGTTATACTCAGTTTCCAATACTGAGTTGAACTAGATATGCCCCGTTTGTAAGGTAGCACACTTCTTTTGTTCTGAGCTAGCTCACTGTACTGGCCCTATCGGAAACACAGTAGAGTGCAAGAATGCCCGTTTCTCAAAAGCAGACTGTTTTTCTTGCATGGCACACTAGGGCTCAATTAAACTTCCTAAATGGGGTTGAATAACGTTCAGTTTCAAGTTCTAACATAAAGGGTTCATTCAGGCTAAGAACAGCACTCTTGTGCTATTCTGGCCAGTGCAAATTGCATTCAGGCTTAGAACAGCACTCTTGTGCTATTCTGGCCATACACAGTGCAAATAGCATTCGCGTCTGTTCCCAGCCAGTACAGTGTATTGGACTGAAGAGAAGCTCCTGTTTTACTCAGTTTCCAATACTGAGTTGAACTAGATATGCCCCGTTTGTGTAGGAAGCACAGTTTTTTTTTCTGAGCTAGCTCACTGTACTGGTCCTATAGGAAACACAATAGAGTGCAAGAATGCCCGTTTCTCAAAAGCAGAGTGTTTTTCTTGCATGGCACTCTAGGGTTCAATTAAACTTCCTTAACTGAGTTGAGTCACGTTCAGTTTCAATGTCTACCAGCAAGGGTTCATTCAGGCTAAGAAGAACACTCTTGTGCTATTCTGGCCATACACAGTGCAAATAGCATTTGCGTATGTTCCCAACCAGTACAATGTATTGGACTGAAGAGAAGCTCCTGTTTTACTCAGTTTCCAATACTGAGTTGACCTAGATATGCCCCGTTTGTGTAGGAAGCCCAGTTCTTTTTTTCCGAGCTAGCTCACTGTAGTGGCCCTATAGGAAACACAGTAGAGTACAAGAATGCCCGTTTCTCAAAAGCAGAGTGTTTATCTTGCATGGCATACTACAGTTCAATTAAACTTGCTAAACGGAGTTGAATCATGTTCCCTTTCAAGTTCCAGCAGCAAGCGTTCATTCAGGCTAAGAACAGCACACTTGTGCTATTCTGGCCATACACAGTGCAAATAGCATTCGAGTCTGTTCCCAGCCAGCATAGTGTATTGGACTGAAGAGAAGCTCCTGTTTTACTCAGTTTCCAATACTGAGTTGAACTAGATATGCCCGGTTTGTGTAGGAAGGACAGTTCTTTTGTTCTAGCTAGCTCACCGTACTGGCCCAATAGGAAACAGTGTAGTGCAAGAATGCCCGTTTCTCAAAAGCAGAGTGTTTTTCTTGCATGGCACACTAGGGTTCAATTAAACTTTCTAAACGGGGTTGAATCACATCAGTTTCAAATTCTACCAGCAAGGGTTCACTCAGGCTAAGAACAGCATTCTTGTGCTATTCTAGCCATACACAGTGCAAATAGCATTCGCGTCTGTTCCCAGCCAGTACAATGTATTGGACTGAAGAGAAGCTCCCGTTATACTCAGTTTCCAATACTGAGTTGAACTAGATATGCGCCGTTTGTGTAGGTAGCACACTTCTTTTGTTCTGAGCTAGCTCACTGTACTGGCCCTATCGGAAACACAGTAGAGTGCAAGAATGCCCGTTTCTCAAAAGCAGACTGTTTTTCTTGCATGGCACACTAGAGCTCAATTAAACTTCCTAAATGGAGTTGAATAACGTTCAGTTTCAAGTTCTAGCATAAAGAGTACATTCAGGCTAAGAACAGCACTCTTGTGCTATTCTGGCCAGTGCAAATAGCATTCAGGCTAAGAACAGCACTCTTGTGCTATTCTTGCCATACACAGTGCAAATAGCATTCGCGTCTGTTCCCAGCCAGTACAGTGTATTGGACTGAAGAGAAGCTCCTGTTTTACTCAGATTCCAATACTGAGTTGAACTCGATAAGCCCCGTTTGTGTAGGAAGCACAGTTCTTTTGTTCTGAGCTAGCTCACTGTACTGGCCCTATAGGAAACACAGTGGAGTGCAAGAATGCCCATTTCTCAAAAGCAGAGTGTTATTCTTGCATGGCACACTAGGGCTCAATTAAACTTGCTAAACGGAGTTGAATCACATTCCTTTTCAAGTTCTAGCAGCAAGGGTTCATTCAGCCTAAGAACAGCACTCTTGTGCTATTCTGGCCATACAGAGTGCAAATAGCATTCTCCTCTGTTCCCAGCCAGTACAGTGTATTGGACTGGAGAGAAGCTCCTGTTTTACTCAGTTTCCAATACTGAGTTGAACTAGATAAGCCCCGTTTGTGTAGGAAGCACAGTTATTTTGTTCTGAGCTAGCTCACTGTACTGGCTCTATAGGAAACACAGTAGAATGCAAGAATGCCCATTTCTCAAAAGCAGAGTGTTTTCCTTGCATGGCACACTAGGGTTCAATTAAACTTCCTAAACGGAGTTGAATCATGTTCAGTTTCAAGTTCTAGCAGCAAGGGTTCATTTAGGCTAAGAACAGCACTCTTGTGATATTCTGGCCATACACAGTGCAAATAGAATTTGCTTCTGTTCCCAGACATTACAGTGTATTGGACTGAAGAGTAGCTCCTGTTTTACTCAGTTTCCAATCCTAGGTTGAACTAGATATGCCCCGTTTGTGTAGGAAGCACAGTTCTTTTGTTCTGAGCTAGCTCACTGTACTGGCCTTTTCGGAAACACAGTAGAGTGCAAGAATGCCCGTTTCTCAAAAGCAGTGTTTTTCTTGCATGGCACACTAGGGTTCAATTAAACTTCCTAAACGGGGTTGAATCACATCAGTTTCAAATTCTACCAGCAAGGGTTCATTGAGGCTAAGAACAGCACTCTTGTGCTATTCTGGCCATACACAGTGCAAATAGCATTCGCGTCTGTTCACAGCCAGTACAATGTATTGGACTGAAGAGAAGCTCCCGTTATACTCAGTTTCCAATACTGAGTTGAACTAGATATGCCCCGTTTGTAAGGTAGCACACTTCTTTTGTTCTGAGCTAGCTCACTGTACTGGCCCTATCGGAAACACAGTAGAGTGCAAGAATGCCCGTTTCTCAAAAGCAGACTGTTTTTCTTGCATGGCACACTAGGGCTCAATTAAACTTCCTAAATGGGGTTGAATAACGTTCAGTTTCAAGTTCTAACATAAAGGGTTCATTCAGGCTAAGAACAGCACTCTTGTGCTATTCTGGCCAGTGCAAATTGCATTCAGGCTTAGAACAGCACTCTTGTGCTATTCTGGCCATACACAGTGCAAATAGCATTCGCGTCTGTTCCCAGCCAGTACAGTGTATTGGACTGAAGAGAAGCTCCTGTTTTACTCAGTTTCCAATACTGAGTTGAACTAGATATGCCCCGTTTGTGTAGGAAGCACAGTTTTTTTTTCTGAGCTAGCTCACTGTACTGGTCCTATAGGAAACACAATAGAGTGCAAGAATGCCCGTTTCTCAAAAGCAGAGTGTTTTTCTTGCATGGCACTCTAGGGTTCAATTAAACTTCCTTAACTGAGTTGAGTCACGTTCAGTTTCAAGGTCTACCAGCAAGGGTTCATTCAGGCTAAGAAGAGCACTCTTGTGCTATTCTGGCCATACACAGTGCAAATAGCATTTGCGTATGTTCCCAACCAGTACAATGTATTGGACTGAAGAGAAGCTCCTGTTTTACTCAGTTTCCAATACTGAGTTGACCTAGATATGCCCCGTTTGTGTAGGAAGCCCAGTTCTTTTTTTCCGAGCTAGCTCACTGTAGTGGCCCTATAGGAAACACAGTAGAGTGCAAGAATGACCGTTTCGCAAAAGCAGAGTGTTTTTCTTGCATGGCACACTACGGTTCAATTAAACTTGCTAAAAGGAGTAGAATCAAATTCCGTTTCAAGTTCTAGCAGCAAGGGTTCATTAAGACTAAGAACAGCACTCTTGTGCTATTCTGGCCATACAGAGTGCAAATAGCATTCTCCTCTGTTCCCAGCCAGTACAGTGTATTGGACTGAAGAGAAGCTCCTGTTTTACTCAGTTTCCAATACTGAGTTGAACTAGATATGCCGTGTTTGTGTAGGAAGCACACTTCTTTTGTTCTGAGCTAGCTCACTGTACTGGCCCTATAGGAAACACAGTAGAATGCAAGAATGCCCATTTCTCAAAAGAAGAGTGTTTTCCTTGCATCTACACTAGGGTTCAATTAAACTTCCAAAACGGAGTTGAATCATGTTCAGTTTCAAGTTCTAGCAGCATGGGTTCATTCAGTCTAAGAACTGCACTCTTGTGCTATTCTTTCCATACACAGTGCAAATAGCATTCGCTTCTGTTCCCAGCCAGTACAGTGAAGAGTAGCTCCTGTTTTCCTCAGTTTCCAATCCTGTTTTACTCAGTTGCCAATCCTAGGTTGAACTAGATATGCCCCGTTTGTGTAGGAACCACAATTCTTTTGTTCTGTGCTAACTCACTATACTGGCCCTATAGGAAACACAGTAGAGTGCAAGAATGCCCGTGTCTCAAAAGCAGAGTGTTTTTCTTGCATGGCACACTAGGGTTCAATTAAACTTCCTAAACGGGGTTGAATCACATCAGTTTCAAATTCTACCAGCAAGGGTTCATTCAGGCTAAGAACAGCACTCTTGTGCTATTCTGGCCATACACAGTGCAAATAGCATTCGCGTCTGTTCCCAGCCAGTACAGTGTATTGGACTGAAGAGAAGCTCCTGTTTTACTCAGTTTCCAATACTGAGTTGAACTAGTTATGCCCCGTTTGTGTAGGAAGCAAAGTTCTTTTGTTCTGAGCTAGCTCACTGTACTGGCCCTATAGGAAACACAGTAGAGTGCAAGAATGCCCGTTTCTCAAAAGCAGAGTGTTTTTCTTGCATGGCACACTACGGTTCAATTAAACATGCTAAACGGAGTAGAATCACATTCCGTTTCAAGTTCTAGCAGCAAGGGTTCATTTAGGCTAAGAACAGCACTCTTGTGCTATTCTGGCCATACAGAGTTCAAATAGCATTCTCCTCTGTTCCCAGACAGTACAGTGTATTGGACTGAAGAGAAGCTCCTGTTTTACTCAGTTTCCAATACTGAGTTGAACTAGATAAGCCCCGTTTGTGAAGGAAGCACAGTTCTTTTGTTCTGAGCTAGCTCACTGTACTAGTCCTATAGGAAACACTGTAGAGTGCAAGAATGCCCGTTTCTCAAAAGCAGATTGTTTATCTTGCATGGCACTCTAGGGTTCAATTAAACTTCCTTAACGGAGTTGAGTCACGTTCAGTTTCAAGGTCTAGCAGCAAGGGTTCATTCAGGCTAAGAATAGCACTCTTGTGCTATTCTGGCCATACACAGTGCAAATAGCATTTGCGTATGTTCCCAGCCAGTACAGTGTATTGGACTGAAGAGAAGCTCCTGTTTTATTCAGTTTCCTATACTGAGTTGAACTAGATATGCCCTGTTTGTGTAGGAAGCACAGTTCTTTTATTCCGAGCTAGCTCACTGTACTGGCCCTATAGGAAACACAGTAGAATGCAAGAATGCCCATTTCTCAAAAGCAGAGTGTTATCCTTGCGTGGCACACTAGGTTTCAATTAAACTTCCCAAACGGACTTGAATCATGTTCAGTTACAAGTTCTAGCAGCAAGGGTTCATTCAGTCTAAGAACAGCACTCTTGTGCTATTCTGACCATACACAGTGCGAATAGCATTCGCTTCTGTTCCCAGCCAGTAGAGTGTATTGGACTGAAGAGTAGCTCCTGTTTTTTCAGTTTCCAATCCTAGGTTGAACTAGATATGCCCCGTTTGTGTAGGAACCACAATTCTTTTATTCTGTGCTAGCTCACTGTACTGGCCCTATAGGAAACACAGTAGAGTGCAAGAATGCCCGTTTCTCAAAAGCAGAGTGTTTTTCTTGCATGGCACTCTAGGGTTCAATTAAACTTCCTTAACGGAGTTGAGTCACGTTCAGTTTCAAGGTCTACCAGCAAGGGTTCATTCAGGCTAAGAAGAGCACTCTTGTGCTACTCTGGCCATACACAGTGCAAATAGCATTTGCGTATGTTCCCAACCAGTACAATGTGTTGGACTGAAGAGAAGCTCCTGTTTTACTCAGTTTCCAATACTGATTTGAACTAGATATGCCCCGTTTGTGTAGGAAGCCCAGTTCTTTTTTTCTGAGCTAGCTCACTGTACTGGCCCTATAGGAAACACAGTAGAGTACAAGAATGCCCGTTTCTCAAAAGCAGAGTGTTTTTCTTGCATGGCATACTACAGTTCAATTAAACTTGCTAAACGGAGTTGAATCATGTTCCCTTTCATGTTCTAGCAGCAAGCGTTCATTCAGGCTAAGAACAGCACTCTTGTGCTATTCTAGCCATACACAGTGCAAATAGCATTCGAGTCTGTTCCCAGCCTGCATAGTGTATTGGACTGAAGAGAAGCTCCTGTTTTACACAGTTTCCAATACTGAGTTGAACTAGATATGCCCGGTTTGTGTAGGAAGCACAGTTCTTTTGTTCTGAGCTAGCTCACTGTACTGGCCCAATAGGAAACAGAGTAGAGTGCAAGAATGCCCGTTTCTCAAAAGCAGAGTGTTTTTCTTGCATGGCACACTAGGGTTCAATTAAACTTCCTAAACGGGGTTGAATCACATCAGTTTCAAATTCTACCAGCAAGGGTTCATTCAAGCTAAGAACAGCACTCTTGTGCTATTCTGGCCATACACAGTGCAAATAGCATTCGCGTCTGTTCCCAGCCAGTACAATGTATTGGACTGAAAAGAAGCTCCCGTTATACTCAGTTTCCAATACTGAGTTGAACTAGATATGCCCCGTTTGTGTAGGTAGCACACTTCTTTTGTTCTGAGCTAGCTCACAGTACTGGCCCTATCGGAAACACAGTAGAGTGCAAGAATGCCCGTTTCTCAAAAGCAGAGTGTTTTCCTTGCATGGCACACTAGGGTTCAATTAAACTTCCTAAACGGAGTTGAATCACGTTCAGTTTCAAGTTCTAGCAGCAAGGGTTCATTCAGGCTAAGAACAGCACTCTTGTGCTATTCTGGCCATACACAGTGTAAATAGCATTCGCGTCTGTTCCCAGCCAGTACAGTATATTGGACTGAAGAGAAGCTCCTGTTTTACTCAGTTTCAAATACTGAGTTGAATTAGATATGCCCCGTTTGTGTAGGAAGAATAGTTCTTTTGTTCGGATCTAGCTCACTGTACTGGCCCTATAGGAAACAAAGTAGAGTGCAAGAATGCCCGTTTCTCAAAAGCAGAGTGTTTTTCTTGCATGGTACACTTGGGTTCAACTAAACTTCCTAAAAGGAGTTGAATCACGCTCAGTTTCAAGATCTAGCAGCAAAGGTTCATTCAGGCTAGGAACAGCACTCTTGTGCTATTCTGGCCATACACAGTGCAAATAGCATTAGCTTCTGTTCCCAGCCAGTAGAGTGTATTGGACTGAAGAGTAGCTCCTGTTTTTTCATTTTCCAATCCTAGGTTGAACTAGATATGCCCCGTTTCTGTAGGAACCACAATTCTTTTGTTCTGTGCTAGCTCACTGTACTGGCCCTATAGGAAACACAGTAGAGTGCAAGAATGCCCGTTTCTCAAAAGCAGACTGTTTTTCTTGCATGGCACACTAGGGCTCAATTAAACTTCCTAAATGGAGTTGAATAACGTTCAGTTTCAAGTTCTAGCATAAAGGGTACATTCAGGCTAAGAACAGCACTCTTGTGCTATTCTGGCCAGTGCAAATAGCATTCAGGCTAAGAACAGCACTCTTGTGCTATTCTTGCCATACACAGTGCAAATAGCATTCGCGTCTGTTCCCAGCCAGTACAGTGTATTGGACTGAAGAGAAGCTCCTGTTTTACTCAGTTTCCAATACTGAGTTGAACTAGATAAGCCCCGTTTGTGTAGGAAGCACAGTTCTTTTGTTCTGAGCTAGCTCACTGTACTGGCCCTATAGGAAACACAGTAGAATGCAAGAATGCCCATTTCTCAAAAGCAGAGTGTTTTCCTTGCATGGCACACCAGGGTTCAATTAAACTTCCTTAACGGAGTTGAGTCACGTTCAGTTTCAAGGTCTAGCAGCAAGGGTTCATTCAGGCTAAGAATAGCACTCTTGTGCTATTCTGGCCATACACAGTGCAAATAGCATTTGCGTATGTTCCCAGCCAGTACAGTGTATTGGACTGAAGAGAAGCTCCTGTTTTATTCAGTTTCCTATACTGAGTTGAACTAGATATGCCCTGTTTGTGTAGGAAGCACAGTTCTTTTATTCCGAGCTAGCTCACTGTACTGGCCCTATAGGAAACACAGTAGAATGCAAGAATGCCCATTTCTCAAAAGCAGAGTGTTATCCTTGCGTGGCACACTAGGTTTCAATTAAACTTCCCAAACGGACTTGAATCATGTTCAGTTACAAGTTCTAGCAGCAAGGGTTCATTCAGTCTAAGAACAGCACTCTTGTGCTATTCTGACCATACACAGTGCAAATAGCATTCGCTTCTGTTCCCAGCCAGTAGAGTGTATTGGACTGAAGAGTAGCTCCTGTTTTTTCAGTTTCCAATCCTAGGTTGAACTAGATATGCCCCGTTTGTGTAGGAACCACAATTCTTTTATTCTGTGCTAGCTCACTGTACTGGCCCTATAGGAAACACAGTAGAGTGCAAGAATGCCCGTTTCTCAAAAGCAGAGTGTTTTTCTTGCATGGCACTCTAGGGTTCAATTAAACTTCCTTAACGGAGTTGAGTCACGTTCAGTTTCAAGGTCTACCAGCAAGGGTTCATTCAGGCTAAGAAGAGCACTCTTGTGCTATTCTGGCCATACACAGTGCAAATAGCATTTGCGTATGTTCCCAACCAGTACAATGTGTTGGACTGAAGAGAAGCTCCTGTTTTACTCAGTTTCCAATACTGATTTGAACTAGATATGCCCCGTTTGTGTAGGAAGCCCAGTTCTTTTTTTCTGAGCTAGCTCACTGTACTGGCCCTATAGGAAACACAGTAGAGTACAAGAATGCCCGTTTCTCAAAAGCAGAGTGTTTTTCTTGCATGGCATACTACAGTTCAATTAAACTTGCTAAACGGAGTTGAATCATGTTCCCTTTCATGTTCTAGCAGCAAGCGTTCATTCAGGCTAAGAACAGCACTCTTGTGCTATTCTAGCCATACACAGTGCAAATAGCATTCGAGTCTGTTCCCAGCCCGCATAGTGTATTGGACTGAAGAGAAGCTCCTGTTTTACACAGTTTCCAATACTGAGTTGAACTAGATATGCCCGGTTTGTGTAGGAAGCACAGTTCTTTTGTTCTGAGCTAGCTCACTGTACTGGCCCAATAGGAAACAGAGTAGAGTGCAAGAATGCCCGTTTCTCAAAAGCAGAGTGTTTTTCTTGCATGGCACACTAGGGTTCAATTAAACTTCCTAAACGGGGTTGAATCACATCAGTTTCAAATTCTACCAGCAAGGGTTCATTCAAGCTAAGAACAGCACTCTTGTGCTATTCTGGCCATACACAGTGCAAATAGCATTCGCGTCTGTTCCCAGCCAGTACAATGTATTGGACTGAAAAGAAGCTCCCGTTATACTCAGTTTCCAATACTGAGTTGAACTAGATATGCCCCGTTTGTGTAGGTAGCACACTTCTTTTGTTCTGAGCTAGCTCACAGTACTGGCCCTATCGGAAACACAGTAGAGTGCAAGAATGCCCGTTTCTCAAAAGCAGAGTGTTTTCCTTGCATGGCACACTAGGGTTCAATTAAACTTCCTAAACGGAGTTGAATCACGTTCAGTTTCAAGTTCTAGCAGCAAGGGTTCATTCAGGCTAAGAACAGCACTCTTGTGCTATTCTGGCCATACACAGTGTAAATAGCATTCGCGTCTGTTCCCAGCCAGTACAGTATATTGGACTGAAGAGAAGCTCCTGTTTTACTCAGTTTCAAATACTGAGTTGAATTAGATATGCCCCGTTTGTGTAGGAAGAATAGTTCTTTTGTTCGGATCTAGCTCACTGTACTGGCCCTATAGGAAACAAAGTAGAGTGCAAGAATGCCCGTTTCTCAAAAGCAGAGTGTTTTTCTTGCATGGTACACTTGGGTTCAACTAAACTTCCTAAAAGGAGTTGAATCACGCTCAGTTTCAAGATCTAGCAGCAAAGGTTCATTCAGGCTAGGAACAGCACTCTTGTGCTATTCTGGCCATACACAGTGCAAATAGCATTAGCTTCTGTTCCCAGCCAGTAGAGTGTATTGGACTGAAGAGTAGCTCCTGTTTTTTCATTTTCCAATCCTAGGTTGAACTAGATATGCCCCGTTTCTGTAGGAACCACAATTCTTTTGTTCTGTGCTAGCTCACTGTACTGGCCCTATAGGAAACACAGTAGAGTGCAAGAATGCCCGTTTCTCAAAAGCAGACTGTTTTTCTTGCATGGCACACTAGGGCTCAATTAAACTTCCTAAATGGAGTTGAATAACGTTCAGTTTCAAGTTCTAGCATAAAGGGTACATTCAGGCTAAGAACAGCACTCTTGTGCTATTCTGGCCAGTGCAAATAGCATTCAGGCTAAGAACAGCACTCTTGTGCTATTCTTGCCATACACAGTGCAAATAGCATTCGCGTCTGTTCCCAGCCAGTACAGTGTATTGGACTGAAGAGAAGCTCCTGTTTTACTCAGTTTCCAATACTGAGTTGAACTAGATAAGCCCCGTTTGTGTAGGAAGCACAGTTCTTTTGTTCTGAGCTAGCTCACTGTACTGGCCCTATAGGAAACACAGTAGAATGCAAGAATGCCCATTTCTCAAAAGCAGAGTGTTTTCCTTGCATGGCACACCAGGGTTCAATTAAACTTCCTAAACGGAGTTGAATCATGTTCAGTTTCAAGTTCTAGCAGCAAGGGTTCATTTAGGCTAAGAACAGCACTCTTGTGATATTCTGGCCATACACAGTGCAAATAGCATTCGCTTGTTCCCAGCCAGTACAGTGTATTGGACTGAAGAGTAGCTCCTGTTTTACTCAGTTTCCAATCCTAGGTTGAACTAGATAAGTCCCGTTTGTGTAGGAAGCACAGTTCTTTTGTTCTGAGCTAGCTCACTGTACTGGCACTATAGGAAACACAGTAGAGTGCAAGAATGCCCGTTTCTCAAAAGCAGAGTGTTTTTCTTGCATGGCACACTACGGTTCAATTAAACTTGCTAAACGGAGTAGAATCACATTCCGTTTCAAGTCTAGCAGCAAGGGTTCATTAAGACTAAGAACAGCACTCTTGTGCTATTCTGGCCATACAGAGTTCAAATAGCATTCTCCTCTGTTCCCAGCCAGTACAGTGTATTGGACTGAAGAGAAGCTCCTGTTTTACTCAGTTTCCAATACTGAGTTCAACTAGATAAGCCCCGTTTGTGTAGGAAGCACAGTTTTTTTTTTCTGAGCTAGCTCACTGTACTAGTCCTATAGGAAACACTGTAGAGTGCAAGAATGCCCGTTTCTCAAAAGCAGATTGTTTATCTTGCATGGCACTCTAGGGTTCAATTAAACTTCCTTAACGGAGTTGAGTCACGTTCAGTTTCAAGGTCTAGCAGCAAGGGTTCATTCAGGCTAAGAATAGCACTCTTGTGCTATTCTGGCCATACACAGTGCAAATAGCATTTGCGTATGTTCCCAGCCAGTACAGTGTATTGGACTGAAGAGAAGCTCCTGTTTTATTCAGTTTCCTATACTGAGTTGAACTAGATATGCCCTGTTTGTGTAGGAAGCACAGTTCTTTTGTTCTGAGCTAGCTCACTGTACTGGCCCTATAGGAAACACAATAGAATGCAAGAATGCCCATTTCTCAAAAGCAGAGTGTTATCCTTGCATGGCACACTAGGGTTCAATTAAACTTCCCAAACGGAGTTGAATCATGTTCAGTTTCAAGTTCTAGCAGCAAGGGTTCATTCAGTCTAAGAACAGCACTCTTGTGCTATTCTGACCATACACAGTGCAAATAGCATTCGCTTCTGTTCAGAGCCAGTAGAGTGTATTGGACTGAAGAGTAGCTCCTGTTTTTTCAGTTTCCAATCCTAGGTTGAACTAGATATGCCCCATTTGTGTAGGAACCACAATTCTTTTGTTCTGTGCTAGCTCACTGTACTGGCCCTATAGGAAACACAGTAGAGTGCAAGAATGCCCGTTTCTCAAAAGCAGAGTGTTTTTCTTGCATGGCACACTAGGGCTCAATTAAACTTGCTAAACGGAGTTGAATCACATTTCCTTTTCAAGTTCTAGCAGCAAGGGTTCATTCAGGCTAAGAACAGCACTCTTGTGCTATTCTGGCCATACAGAGTGCAAATAGCATTCTCCTCTGTTCCCAGCCAGTACAGTGTATTGGACTGAAGAGAAGCTCCTCTTTTACTCAGTTTCCAATACTGAGTTGAACTAGATAAGCCCCGTTTGTGTAGGAAGCACAGTTCTTTTGTTCTGAGCTAGCTCACTGTACTGGCCCTATAGGAAACACAGTAGAATGCAAGAATGCCCATTTCTCAAAAGCAGAGTGTTTTCCTTGCATGGCACACTAGGGTTCAATTAAACTTCCTAAACGGAGTTGAATCATGTTCAGTTTCAAGTTCTAGCAGCAAGGGTTCATTTAGGCTAAGAACAGCACTCTTGTGATATTCTGGCCATACACAGTGCAAATAGCATTCGCTTCTGTTCCCAGCCAGTACAGTGTATTGGACTGAAGAGTAGCTCCTGTTTTACTCAGTTTCCAATCCTAGGTTGAACTAGATATGCCCCGTTTGTGTAGGAAGCACAGTTCTTTTGTTCTGATCTAGCTCACTGTACTGGCCCTTTCGGAAACACAGTATAGTGCAAGAATGCCCGTTTCTCAAAAGCAGTGTTTTTCTTGCATGGCACACTAGGGTTCAATTAAACTTCCTAAATGGAGTTGAATCACGTTCAGTTTCAAATTCTAGCAGCAAGGGTTCATTGACGCTAAGAACAGCACTCTTGTGGTATTCTGGCCCTAAACTGTGCAAATAGCATTCGTGTCTGTTCCCAGCCAGTACAGTGTATTGGACTGAAGAGAAGCTCCTGTTTTACTCAGTTTCCAATACTGAGTTGAACTAGTTATGCCCCGTTTGTATAGGAAGCAAAGTTCTTTTGTTCTGAGCTAGCTCACTGTACTGGCCCTATAGGAAACAGAGTAGAGTGCAAGAATGCCAGTTTTTCAAAAGCAGAGTGTTTTTCCTGCATGGCACACTACGGTTCAATTAAACTTGCTAAACGGAGTAGAATCACGTTCCGTTTCAAGTTCTAGCAGCAAGGGTTCATTAAGACTAAGAACAGCACTCTTGTGCTATTCTGGCCATACAGAGTGCAAATAGCATTCTCCTCTGTTCCCAGGCAGTACAGTGTATTGGACTGAAGAGAAGCTCCTGTTTTACTCAGTTTCCTATACTGAGTTGAACTAGATATGCCCTGTTTGTGTAGGAAGCACAGTTCTTTTGTTCCGAGCTAGCTCACTGTACTGGCCCTATAGGAAACACAGTAGAATGCAAGAATGCCCATTTCTCAAAAGCAGAGTGTTTTCCTTGCATGGCACACTAGGGTTCAATTAAACTTCCCAAACGGAGTTGAATCATGTTCAGTTTCAAGTTCTAGCAGCAAGGGTTCATTCAGTCTAAGAACAGCACTCTTGTGTTATCTGGCCACACAGTGCAAATAGCATTCGATCTGTTCCCAGCCAGTACAGTGTATTGGACTGAAGAGTAGCTCCTGTTTTTTCAGTTTCCAATCCTAGGTTGAACTAGATATGCCCTGTTTGTGTAGAAACCACAATTCATTTGTTCTGTGCTAGCTCACTGTACTGGCCCTATAGGAAACACAGTAGAGTGCAAGAATGCCCGTTTCTCAAAAGCTGAGTGTTTTTCTTGCATGGCACACTAGGGTTCAATTAAACTTCCTAAACGGGGTTGAATCACATCAGTTTCAAATTCTACCAGCAAGGGTTCATTCAGGCTAAGAACAGCACTCTTGTGCTATTCTGGCCATACACAGTGCAAATAGCATTCGCGTCTGTTCCCAGCCAGTACAATGTATTGGACTGATGTGAAGCTCCCGTTATACTCAGTTTCCAATACTGAGTTGAACTAGATATGCCCCGTTTGTGTAGGTAGCACACTTCTTTTGTTTTGAGCTAGCTCACTGTACTGGCCCTATCGGAAACACAGTAGAGTGCAAGAATGCCAGTTTCTCAAAAGCAGACTGTTTTTCTTGCATGGCACACTAGGGCTCAATTAAACTTCCTAAATGGAGTTGAATAACGTTCAGTTTCAAGTTCTAGCATAAAGGGTACATTCAGGCTAAGAACAGCACTCTTGTGCTATTCTGGCCAGTGCAAATAGTATTCAGGCTAAGAACAGCACTCTTGTGCTATTCTTGCCATACACAGTGCAAATAGCATTCGCGTCTGTTCCCAGCCAGTACAGTGTATTGGACTGAAGAGAAGCTCCTGTTTTACTCAGTTTCCAATACTGAGTTGAACTAGATATGCCCCGTTTGTGTAGGAAGCACAGTTCTTTTGTTCTGAGCTAGCTCACTGTACTGGCCCTATAGGAAACACAGTAGAGTGCAAGAATGCCCGTTTCTGAAAAGCAGAGTGTTATTCTTGCATGGCACACTAGGGCTCAATTAAACTTGCTAAACGGAGTTGAATCACATTCCTTTTCAAGTTCTAGCAGCAAGGGTTCATTCAGGCTAAGAACAGCACTCTTGGGCTATTCTGGCCATACACAGTGCAAATAGCAATCGCGTCTGTTCCCAGCCAGTACAATGTATCGGACTGAAAAGAAGCTCCCATTATACTCAGTTTCCAATACTGAGTTGAACTAGATATGCCCCGTTTGTGTAGGAAGCACAGTTCTTTTATTCTGAGCTAGCTCACTGTACTGGCCCTATAGGAAACACAGTAGAGTGCAAGAATGCCCGTTTCTGAAAAGCAGAGTGTTTTTCTTGCATGGCACACTAGGGTTCAATTAAACTTCCAAAACGGAGTTGAATCACGTCAGTTTCAAGTTCTAGCAGCAAGGGTTCATTCAGGCTAAGAACAGCACTCTTGTGCTATTCTGGCCATACACAGTGCAAATAGCATTCGCGTCTGTTCTCAGCCAGTACAGTGTATTGGACTGAAGAGAAGCTCCTGTTTTACTCAGTTTCCCATACTGAGTTTAACTAGATATGTCCCTTTTGTGTAGGAAGCACAGTTCTTTTGTTCTGAGCTAGCTCACTGTACTGGCCCTATAGGAAACACAGTAGATTGCAAGAATGCCCATTTCTCAAAAGCAGAGTGTTTTCCTTGCATGGCACACTAGGGTTCAATTAAACTTCCTAAACGGAGTTGAATCATGTTCAGTATCAAGTTCTAGCAGCAAGGGTTCATTCAGGCTAAGAACAGCACTCTTGTGGTATTCTGGCCATACACAGTGCAAATAGCATTCGCTTCTGTTCCCAGCCAGTACAGTGTATTGGACTGAAGAGAAGCTCCTGTTTTACTCAGTTTCCAATACTGAGTTGAACTAGTTATGCCCAGTTTGTGTAGGAAGCACAGTTCTTTTGTTCTGAGCTAGCTCACTGTACTGGCCCTATAGGAAACACAGTAGAGTGCAAGAACGCCCGTTTCTCAAAAGCAGAGTGTTTTTCTTGCATGGCACACTAGGGTTCAATTAAACTTGCTAAACGGAGTTGAATCACATTCCGTTTCAAGTTCTAGCAGCAAGGGTTCATTCAGACTAAGAACAGCACTCTTGTGCTATTCTGGCCATACAGAGTGCAAATAGCATTCTCCTCTGTTCCCCGCCAGTACAGTGCATTGGACTGAAGAGAAGCTCCTGTTTTACTCAGTTTCCAATACTGAGTTGAACTAGATAAGCCCCGTTTGTGTAGGATTCACAGTTCTTTTTTTCTGAGCTAGCTCACTGTACTAGTCCTATAGGAAACACTGTAGAGTGCAAGAATGCCCGTTTCTCAAAAGCAGATTGTTTTTCTTGCATGGCACTCTAGGGTTCAATTAAACTCCCTTAACGGAGTTGAGTCACGTTCAGTTTCAAGGTCTAGCAGCAAGGGTTCATTCAGGCTAAGTATAGCACTCTTGTGCTATTCTGGCCATACACAGTGCAAATAGCATTTGTGTATGTTCCCAGCCAGTACACTGTATTGGACTGAAGAGAAGCTCCTGTTTTACTCAGTTTCCTATACTGAGTTGAAATAGATATGCCCCGTTTGTGTAGGAAGCACAGTTCTTTTGTTCTGAGCTAGCTCACTGTACTGGCCCTATAGGAAAAACAGTAGAATGCAAGAATGCCCATTTCTCAAAAGCAGAGTGTTTTCCTTGCATGGCACACTAGGGTTCAATTAAACTTCCTAAACGGAGTTGAATCATGTTCAGTTTCAATGTCTAGCAGCAAGGGTTCATTCAGGCTAAGAACAGCACTCTTGTGCTATTCTGGCCATACTCAGTGCAAATAGCATTCGCTTCTGTTCCCAGCCAGTACAGTGTATTTGACTGAAGAGTAGCTCCTGTTTTACTCAGTTTCCAATCCTAGGATGAACTAGATATGCCCCGTTTGTGTAGGAAGCACAGTTCTTTTGTTCTGTGCTAGCTCACTGTACTGACCCTATAGGAAACACAGTAGAGTGCAAGAATGCCCTTTTCTCAAAAGCAGACTGTTTTCCTTGCATGGCACACTAGGGCTCAATTAAACTTCCTAAATGGAGTTGAATAACATTCAGTTTCAAGTTCTAGCATAAAGGGTACATTCCGGCTAAGAACAGCACTCTTGTGCTATTCTGGCCAGTGCAAATTGCATTCAGGCTAAGAACAGCACTCTTGTGCTATTCTTGCCATACACAGTGCAAATAGCATTCGCGTCTGTTCCCAGCCAGTACAGTGTATTGGACTGAAGAGAAGCTCCTGTTTTACTCAGTTTCCAATACTGAGTTGACCTAGATATGCCCCGTTTGTGTAGGAAGCACAGTTCTTTGTTCTGAGCTAGCTCACTGTACTGGCCCTATAGGAAACACAGTAGAGTGCAAGAATGCCCATTTCTCAAAAGCAGAGTGTTTTCCTTGCATGGCACACTAGGGTTCAATTAAACTTCCCAAACGGAGTTGAATCATGTTCAGTTTCAAGTTCTAGCAGCAAGGGTTCATTCAGTCTAAGAACAGCACTCTTGTGTTATCTGGCCATACACAGTGCAAATAGCATTCGCTTCTGTTCCCAGCCAGTACAGTGTATTGGACTGAAGAGTAGCTCCTGTTTTTTCAGTTTCCAATCCTAGGTTGAACTAGATATGCCCCGTTTGTGTAGGAACCACAATTCATTTGTTCTGTGCTAGCTCACTGTACTGGCCCTATAGGAAACACAGTAGAGTGCAAGAATGCCCGTTTCTCAAAAGCTGAGTGTTTTTCTTGCATGGCACACTAGGGTTCAATTAAACTTCCAAAACGGAGTTGAATCACGTCAGTTTCAAGTTCTAGCAGCAAGGGTTCATTCAGGCTAAGAACAGCACTCTTGTGCTATTCTGGCCATACACAGTGCAAATAGCATTCGCGTCTGTTCCCAGCCAGTACAGTGTATTGGACTGAAGAGAAGCTCCTGTTTTACTCAGTTTCCCATACTGAGTTTAACTAGATATATCCCTTTTGTGTAGGAAGCACAGTTCTTTTGTTCTGTGCTAGCTCACTGTACTGGCCCTATAGGAAACACAGTAGATTGCAAGAATGCCCGTTTCTCAAAAGCAGAGTGTTTTCCTTGCATGGCACACTAGGGTTCAATTAAACTTCCTAAACGGAGTTGAATCATGTTCAGTATCAAGTTCTAGCAGCAAGGGTTCATTCAGGCTAAGAACAGCACTCTTGTGGTATTCTGGCCATACACAGTGCAAATAGCATTCGCTTCTGTTCCCAGCCAGTACAGTGTATTGGACTCAATAGAAGCTCCTGTTTTACTTAGTTTCCAATACTGAGTTGAAGTAGATAAGCCCCGTTTGTGTAGGAAGCACAGTTCTTTTTGTCTGAGCTAGCTCACTGTACTAATCCTGTAGGAAATACTGTAGAGTGCAAGAATGCCCATTTCTCAAAAGCAGATTGTTTATCTTGCATGGCACACTAGGGTTCAATTAATCTTCCTTAACGGGTTTGAATCACGTTCAGTTTCAAGGTCTAGCAGCAAGGTTACCTTCCGTCTAAGAACAGCACTCTTGTGCTATTCTGGCCATACAGAGTGCAAATGGCATTCACGTCTGTTCCCAGCCAGTACAGTGTATTGGACTGAAGAGAAGCTCCTGTTTTACTCAGTTTCCAATACTGAGTTGAAATAGATATGCCCCGTTTGTGTAGGAAGCACAGTTCTCTTGTTCTGAGCTAGCTCACTGTACTGGCCCTATAGGAAACACAGTTGAGTGTAAGAATGCCCGTTTCTCAAAAGCAGTGTTTTTCTTGCATGGCACACTAGGGTTCAATTAAACTTCCTAAACGGAGTTGAATCAGGTTCAGTTTCAAGTTCTAGCAGCAAGGGTTCATTCAGGCTAAGAACAGCACTCTTGTGCAATTCTGGCTATACACAGTGCAAATAGCATTCGCGTCTGTTCCCAGCCAGTACAGTGTATTGGACTGAAGAGAAGCTCCTGTTTTACTCAGTTTCCAATACTGAGATTAACTACTTATGCCCCGTTTGTGTAGGAAGCACAGTTCATTTGTTCTGAGCTAGCTCACTGTACTGGCCCTATAGGAAACACAGTAGAGTGCAAGAATGCCCGTTTCTCAAAAGCAGAGTGTTTTTATTGCATGGCACTCTAGGGTTCAATTAAACTTGCTAAACGGGTTTGAATCACATTCCGTTTCAAGTTCTAGCAGCAAGGGTTCATTCAGGCTAAGAACAGCACTCTTGTGCTCTTCTGGCCATACAGAGTGCAAATAGCATTCTCCTCTGTTCCCAGCCAGAACAGTGCATTGGACTGAAGAGAAGCTCCTGTTTTACTAAGTTTCCAATACTGAGTTGAACTAGATAAACCCCGATTGTGTAGGAAGCACAGTTCTTTTTTTCTGAGCTAGCTCACTGTACTAGTCCTATAGGAAACACTGTAGAGTGCAAGAATGCCCGTTTCTCAAAAGCAGATCGTTTTTCTTGCATCGAACTCTAGGGTTCAATTAAACTTCCTTAAGGGAGTTGAGTCACGTTCAGTTTCAAGGTCTAGCAGCAAGGGTTCATTCAGGCTAAGAATAGCACTCTTGTGCTATTCTGGCCATACACAGTGCAAATAGCATTCGCTACTGTTCCCAGCCAGTACAGTGTATTGGACTGAAGAGTAGCTCCTGTTTTACTCAGTTTCCAATCCTAGGTTGAACTAGATATGCCCCGTTTGAGTAGGAACCACAGTTCTTTTGTTCTGAGCTAGCTCACTGTACTGGCCCTATAGGAAACACAGTTGAGTGCAAGAATGCCCGTTTCTCAAAAGCAGTGTTTTTCTTGCATGGCACACTAGGGTTCAATTAAACTTCCTAAACGGAGTTGAATCACGTTCAGTTTCAAGTTCTAGCAGCAAGGGTTCATTCAGGCTAAGAACAGCACTCTTGTGCTATTCTGGCCCTACACAGTGCAAATAGCATTCGCGTCTGTTCCCAGCCAGTACAGTGTATTGGACTGAAGAGAAGCTCCTGTTTTACTCAGTTTCCAATACTGAGTTGAACTAGTTATGCCCCGTTTGTGTAGGAAGCACAGTTCTTTTGTTCTGAGCTAGATCACTGTACTGGCCCTATAGGAAACACAGTAGAGTGCAAGAATGCCCTTTTCTCAAAAACAGAGTGTTTTTCTTGCATGGCACACTAGGGTTCAATAAAACTTGCTAAACGGAGTTGAATCACATTCCGTTTCAAGTTCTAGCAGCAAGGGTTCATTCAGACTAAGAACAGCACTCTTGTGCTATTCTGGCCATACAGAGTGCAAATAGCATTCTCCTCTGTTCCCCGCCAGTACAGTGCATTGGACTGAAGAGAAGCTCCTGTTTTACTCAGTTTCCAATACTGAGTTGAACTAGATAAGCCCCGTTTGTGTAGGATTCACAGTTCTTTTTTTCTGAGCTAGCTCACTGTACTAGTCCTATAGGAAACACTGTAGAGTGCAAGAATGCCCGTTTCTCAAAAGCAGATTGTTTTTCTTGCATGGCACTCTAGGGTTCAATTAAACTTCCTTAACGGAGTTGAGTCACGTTCAGTTTCAAGGTCTAGAAGCAAGGGTTCATTCAGGCTAAGAACAGCACTCTTGTGCTATTCTGGCCATACACAGTGCAAATATCATTCGCGTCTGTTCCAGGCCAGTACAGTGTATTGGACTGAAGAGAAGCTCCTGTCTTACTCAGTTTCCTATACTGAGTTGAACTAGATATGCCCTGTTTGTGTAGGAAGCACAGTTCTTTTGTTCCGAGCTAGCTCACTGTACTGGCCCTATAGGAAACACAGTAGAATGCAAGAATGCCCATTTCTCAAAAGCAGAGTGTTTTCCGTGCATGGCACACTAGGGTTCAATTAAACTTCCCAAACGGAGTTGAATCATGTTCAGTTTCAAGTTCTAGCAGCAAGGGTTCATTCAGTCTAAGAACAGCACTCTTGTGCTATTCTGGCCATACACAGTGCAAATAGCATTCGCTTCTGTTCCCAGCCAGTAGAGTGTATTGGACTGAAGAGTAGCTCCTGTTTTACTCAGTTTCCAATCCTAGGTTGAACTAGATATGCCCCGATTGTGTAGGAACCACAATTCTTTTGTTCTGTGCTAGCTCACTGTACTGGCCCTATAGGAAACACAGTAGAGTGCAAGAATGCCCGTTTCTCAAAAGCAGAGTGTTTTTCTTGCATGGCACACTAGGGTTCAATTAAACTTCCTAAACGGGGTTGAATCACATCAGTTTCAAATTCTACCAGCAAGGGTTCATTCAGGCTAAGAACAGCACTCTTGTGCTATTCTGGCCATACACAGTGCAAATAGCATTCGCGTCTGTTCCCAGCCAGTACAATGTATTGGACTGAAGAGAAGCTCCCGTTATACTCAGTTTCCAATACTGAGTTGAACTAGATATGCCCCGTTTGTGTAGGTAGCACACTTCTTTTGTTCTGAGCTAGCTCACTGTACTGGCCCTATCGGAAACACAGTAGAGTGCAAGAATGCCCGTTTCTCAAAAGCAGACTGTTTTTCTTGCATGGCACACTAGGGCTCAATTAAACTTCCTAAATGGAGTTGAACAAGTTCAGTTTCAAGTTCTAGCATAAAGGGTACATTCAGGCTAAGAACAGCACTCTTGTGCTATTCTGGCCAGTGCAAATAGCATTCAGGCTAAGAACAGCACTCTTGTGCTATTCTTGACATACACAGTACAAATAGCATTCGCGTCTGGTCCCAGCCAGTACAGTGTATTGGACTGAAGAAAAGCTACTGTTTTACTCAGTTTCCAATACTGAGTTGAACTAGATATGCCCCGTTTGTGTAGGAAGCACAGGTCTTTTGTTCTGAGCTAGCTCACTGTACTGGCCCTATAGGAAACACAGTAGAGTGCAAGAATGCCCGTTTCTCAAAAGCAGAGTGTTATTCTTGCATGGCACACTAGGGCTCAATTAAACTTGCTAAACGGAGTTGAATCACATTCCTTTTCAAGTTCTAGCAGCAAGGGTTCATTCAGGCTAAGAACAGCACTCTTGTGCTATTCTGGCCATACAGAGTGCAAATAGCATTCTCCTCTGTTCCCAGCCAGTACAGTGTATTGGACTGAAGAGAAGCTCTTGTTTTACTCAGTTTCCTATACTGAGTTGAACTAGATATGCCCTGTTTGTGTAGGAAGCACAGTTCTTTTGTTCCAAGCTAGCTCACTGTACTGGCCCTATAGGAAACACAGTAGAATGCAAGAATGCCCATTTCTCAAAAGCAGAGTGTTTTCCTTGCATGGCACACTAGGGTTCAATTAAACTTCCCAAACGGAGTTGAATCATGTTCAGTTTCAAGTTCTAGCAGCTAGGGTTCATTCAGTCAAAGAACAGCACTCTTGTGCTATTCTGGCCATACACAGTGCAAATAGCATTCGCGTCTGTTCCCAGCCAGTAGAGTGTATTGGACTGAAGAGTAGCTCCTGTTTTTTCAGTTTCCAATCCTAGGTTGAACTAGATATGCCCCGTTTGTGTAGGAACCACAATTCTTTTGTTCTGTGCTAGCTCACTGTACTGGCCCTATAGGAAACACAGTAGAGTGCAAGAATGCCCGTTTCTCAAAAGCAGAGTGTTTTTCTTGCATGGCACACTAGGGTTCAATTAAACTTCCTAAACGGGGTTGAATCACATCAGTTTCAAATTCTACCAGCAAGGGTTCATTCAGGCTAAGAACAGCACTCTTGTGCTATTCTGGCCATACACAGTGCAAATAGCATTCGCGTCTGTTCCCAGCCAGTACAATGTATTGGACTGAAGAGAAGCTCCTGTTATACTCAGTTTCCAATACTGAGTTGAACTAGATATGCCCCGTTTGTGTAGGTAGCACACTTCTTTTGTTCTGAGCTAGCTCACTGTACTGGCCCTATCGGAAACACAGTAGAGTGCAAGAATGCCCGTTCCTCAAAAGCAGACTGTTTTTCTTGCATGGCACACTAGGGCTGAATTAAACTTCCTAAATGGAGTTGATAACGTTCAGTTTCAAGTTCTAGCATAAAGGGTACATTCAGGCTAAGAACAGCACTCTTGTGCTATTCTAGCCAGTGCAAATAGCATTCAGGCTAAGAACAGCACTCTTGTGCTATTCTTGCCATACACAGTGCAAATAGCATTCGCGTCTGTTCCCAGCCAGTACAGTGTATTGGACTGAAGAGAAGCTGCTGTTTTACTCAGTTTCCAATACTGAGTTGAACTAGATATGCCCCGTTTGTGTAGGAAGCACAGTTCTTTTGTTCTGAGCTAGCTCACTGTACTGGCCCTATAGGAAACACAGTAGAGTGCAAGAATGCCTGTTTCTCAAAAGCAGAGTGTTATTATTGCATGGCACACTAGGGCTCAATTAAACATGCTAAACGGAGTTGAATCACATTCCTTTTCAAGTTCTAGCAGCAAGGGTTCATTCAGGCTAAGAACAGCACTCTTGTGCTATTCTGGCCATACAGAGTGCAAATAGCATTCTCCTCTGTTCCCAGCCAGTACAGTGTATTGGACTGAAGAGAAGCTCCTCTTTTACTCAGTTTCCAATACTGAGTTGAACTAGATAAGCCCTGTTTGTGTAGGAAGCACAGTTCTTTTGTTCTGAGCTAGCTCACTGTACTGGCCATATGGGAAACACAGTAGAATGCAAGAATGCCCATTTCTCAAAAGCAGAGTGTTTTCCTTGCATGGCACACTAGGGTTCAATTAAACTTCCTAAACGGAGTTGAATCATGTTCAGTTTCAAGTTCTAGCAGCAAGGGTTCATTTAGGCTAAGAAAAGCACTCTTGTGATATTCTGGCCATACACAGTGCAAATATCATTCGCTTCTGTTCCCAGCCAGTACAGTGTATTGGACTGAAGAGTAGCTCCTGTTTTACTCAGTTTCCAATCCTAGGTTGAACTAGATATGCCCCGTTTGTGTAGGAAGCACAGTTCTTTTGTTCTGAGCAAGCTCACTGTACTGGCCCTTTCGGAAACACAGTAGAGTGCAAGAATGCCCGTTTCTCAAATGCAGAGTGTTTTCCTTGCATGGCACACTAGGGTTCAATTAAACTTCCCAAACGGAGTTGAATCATGTTCAGTTTCAAGTTCTAGCAGCAAGGGTTCATTCAGTCTAAGAACAGCACTCTTGTGCTATTCTGGCCATACACAGTGCAAATAGCATTCGCTTCTGTTCCCAGCCAGTACAGTGTATTGGACTGAAGAGTAGCTCCTGTTTTACTCAGTTTCCAATCCCAGGTTGAACTAGATATGCCCCGTTTGTGTAGGAACCACAATTCTTTTGTTCTGTGCTAGCTCACTGTACTGGCCCTATAGGAAACACAGTAGAGTGCAAGAATGCCCGTTTCTCAAAAGCAGAGTGTTTTTCTTGCATGGCACACTAGGGTTCAATTAAACTTCCTAAACGGGGTTGAATCACATCAGTTTCAAATTCTACCAGCAAGGGTTCATTCAGGCTAAGAACAGCACTCTTGTGCTATTCTGGCCATACACAGTGCAAATAGCATTCGCGTCTGTTCCCAGCCAGTACAATGTATTGGACTGAAGAGAAGCTCCCGTTATACTCAGTTTCCAATACTGAGTTGAACTAGATATGCCCCGTTTGTGTAGGTAGCACACTTCTTTTGTTCTGAGCTAGCTCACTGTACTGGCCCTATCGGAAACACAGTAGAGTGCAAGAATGCCCGTTTCTCAAAAGCAGACTGTTTTTCTTGCATGGCACACTAGGGCTCAATTAAACTTCCTAAATGGAGTTGAACAAGTTCAGTTTCAAGTTCTAGCATAAAGGGTACATTCAGGCTAAGAACAGCACTCTTGTGCTATTCTGGCCAGTGCAAATAGCATTCAGGCTAAGAACAGCACTCTTGTGCTATTCTTGACATACACAGTACAAATAGCATTCGCGTCTGGTCCCAGCCAGTACAGTGTATTGGACTGAAGAAAAGCTACTGTTTTACTCAGTTTCCAATACTGAGTTGAACTAGATATGCCCCGTTTGTGTAGGAAGCACAGGTCTTTTGTTCTGAGCTAGCTCACTGTACTGGCCCTATAGGAAACACAGTAGAGTGCAAGAATGCCCGTTTCTCAAAAGCAGAGTGTTATTCTTGCATGGCACACTAGGGCTCAATTAAACTTGCTAAACGGAGTTGAATCACATTCCTTTTCAAGTTCTAGCAGCAAGGGTTCATTCAGGCTAAGAACAGCACTCTTGTGCTATTCTGGCCATACAGAGTGCAAATAGCATTCTCCTCTGTTCCCAGCCAGTACAGTGTATTGGACTGAAGAGAAGCTCTTGTTTTACTCAGTTTCCTATACTGAGTTGAACTAGATATGCCCTGTTTGTGTAGGAAGCACAGTTCTTTTGTTCCAAGCTAGCTCACTGTACTGGCCCTATAGGAAACACAGTAGAATGCAAGAATGCCCATTTCTCAAAAGCAGAGTGTTTTCCTTGCATGGCACACTAGGGTTCAATTAAACTTCCCAAACGGAGTTGAATCATGTTCAGTTTCAAGTTCTAGCAGCTAGGGTTCATTCAGTCAAAGAACAGCACTCTTGTGCTATTCTGGCCATACACAGTGCAAATAGCATTCGCGTCTGTTCCCAGCCAGTAGAGTGTATTGGACTGAAGAGTAGCTCCTGTTTTTTCAGTTTCCAATCCTAGGTTGAACTAGATATGCCCCGTTTGTGTAGGAACCACAATTCTTTTGTTCTGTGCTAGCTCACTGTACTGGCCCTATAGGAAACACAGTAGAGTGCAAGAATGCCCGTTTCTCAAAAGCAGAGTGTTTTTCTTGCATGGCACACTAGGGTTCAATTAAACTTCCTAAACGGGGTTGAATCACATCAGTTTCAAATTCTACCAGCAAGGGTTCATTCAGGCTAAGAACAGCACTCTTGTGCTATTCTGGCCATACACAGTGCAAATAGCATTCGCGTCTGTTCCCAGCCAGTACAATGTATTGGACTGAAGAGAAGCTCCTGTTATACTCAGTTTCCAATACTGAGTTGAACTAGATATGCCCCGTTTGTGTAGGTAGCACACTTCTTTTGTTCTGAGCTAGCTCACTGTACTGGCCCTATCGGAAACACAGTAGAGTGCAAGAATGCCCGTTCCTCAAAAGCAGACTGTTTTTCTTGCATGGCACACTAGGGCTGAATTAAACTTCCTAAATGGAGTTGATAACGTTCAGTTTCAAGTTCTAGCATAAAGGGTACATTCAGGCTAAGAACAGCACTCTTGTGCTATTCTAGCCAGTGCAAATAGCATTCAGGCTAAGAACAGCACTCTTGTGCTATTCTTGCCATACACAGTGCAAATAGCATTCGCGTCTGTTCCCAGCCAGTACAGTGTATTGGACTGAAGAGAAGCTGCTGTTTTACTCAGTTTCCAATACTGAGTTGAACTAGATATGCCCCGTTTGTGTAGGAAGCACAGTTCTTTTGTTCTGAGCTAGCTCACTGTACTGGCCCTATAGGAAACACAGTAGAGTGCAAGAATGCCTGTTTCTCAAAAGCAGAGTGTTATTATTGCATGGCACACTAGGGCTCAATTAAACATGCTAAACGGAGTTGAATCACATTCCTTTTCAAGTTCTAGCAGCAAGGGTTCATTCAGGCTAAGAACAGCACTCTTGTGCTATTCTGGCCATACAGAGTGCAAATAGCATTCTCCTCTGTTCCCAGCCAGTACAGTGTATTGGACTGAAGAGAAGCTCCTCTTTTACTCAGTTTCCAATACTGAGTTGAACTAGATAAGCCCTGTTTGTGTAGGAAGCACAGTTCTTTTGTTCTGAGCTAGCTCACTGTACTGGCCATATGGGAAACACAGTAGAATGCAAGAATGCCCATTTCTCAAAAGCAGAGTGTTTTCCTTGCATGGCACACTAGGGTTCAATTAAACTTCCTAAACGGAGTTGAATCATGTTCAGTTTCAAGTTCTAGCAGCAAGGGTTCATTTAGGCTAAGAAAAGCACTCTTGTGATATTCTGGCCATACACAGTGCAAATATCATTCGCTTCTGTTCCCAGCCAGTACAGTGTATTGGACTGAAGAGTAGCTCCTGTTTTACTCAGTTTCCAATCCTAGGTTGAACTAGATATGCCCCGTTTGTGTAGGAAGCACAGTTCTTTTGTTCTGAGCAAGCTCACTGTACTGGCCCTTTCGGAAACACAGTAGAGTGCAAGAATGCCCGTTTCTCAAATGCAGAGTGTTTTCCTTGCATGGCACACTAGGGTTCAATTAAACTTCCCAAACGGAGTTGAATCATGTTCAGTTTCAAGTTCTAGCAGCAAGGGTTCATTCAGTCTAAGAACAGCACTCTTGTGCTATTCTGGCCACACACAGTGCAAATAGCATTCGCTTCTGTTCCCAGCCAGTACAGTGTATTGGACTGAAGAGTAGCTCCTGTTTTACTCAGTTTCCAATCCCAGGTTGAACTAGATATGCCCCGTTTGTGTAGGAACCACAATTCTTTTGTTCTGTGCTAGCTCACTGTACTGGCCCTATAGGAAACACAGTAGAGTGCAAGAATGCCCGTTTCTCAAAAGCAGACTGTTTTTCTTGCATGGCACACTAGGGCTCAATTAAACTTGCGAAACGGAGTTGAATCACATTCCTTTTCAAGTTCTAGCAGCAAGGGTTCATTCAGGCTAAGAACAGCACTCTTGTGCTATTCTGGCCAGTGCAAATAGCATTCAGGCTTAGAACAGCACTCTTGTGCTATTCTGGCCATACACAGTGCAAATAGCATTCGCGTCTGTTCCCAGCCAGTACAGTGTATTGGACTGAATAGAAGCTCCTGTTTTACTCAGTTTCCAATACTGAGTTGAACTAGATATGCCCCGTTTGTGTAGGAAGCCCAGTTCTTTTTTCTGAGCTAGCTCACTGTACTGGCCCTATAGGAAACACAGTAGAGTACAAGAATGCCCGTTTCTCAAAAGCAGAGTGTTTTTCTTGCATGGCATACTACAGTTCAATTAAACTTGCTAAACGGAGTTGAATCATGTTCCCTTTCAAGTTCTAGCAGCAAGCGTTCATTCAGGCTAAGAACAGCACTCTTGTGCTATTCTGGCCATACACAGTTCAAATAGCATTCGAGTCTGTTCCCAGCCAGTAGACTGTATTGGACTGAAGAGAAGCTCCTGTTTTACTCAGTTTCCAATACTGAGTTGAACTAGATATGCCCGGTTTCTGTAGGAAGCACAGTTCTTTTGTTCTGAGCTAGCTCACTGTACTGGCCCAATAGCAAACAGAGTAGAGTGCAAGAAAGCCCGTTTCTCAAAAGCAGAGTGTTTTTCTTGCATGACACACTAGGGTTCAATTAAACTTCCTAAACGGGGTTGAATCACATCAGTTTCAAATTCTACCAGCAAGGGTTCATTCAGGCTAAGAACAGCACTCTTGTGCTATTCTGGCCATACACAGTGCAAATAGCATTTGCGTCTGTTCCCAGCCAGTACAGTGTATTGGAGTGAAGAGAAGCTCCTGTTTTACTCAGTTTCCAATACTGAGTTGAACTAGATATGCCCCGTTTGTGTAGGAAGCACAGTTCTTTTGTTCTGAGCTAGCTCACTATACTGGCCCTATAGGAAACACAGTAGAGTGCAAGAATGCCCGTTTCTCAAAAGCAGACTGTTATTCTTGCATGGCACACTAGGGCTCCATTAAACTTGCTAAACGGAGTTGAATCACATTCCTTTTCAAGTTCTAGCAGCAAGGGTTCATTCAGGCTAAGAACAGCACTCTTGTGCTATTCTGGCCATACAGAGTGCGAATAGCATTTTCCTCTGTTCCCAGCCAGTACAGTGTATTGGACTGAAGAAAAGCTCCTGTTTTACTCAGTTTCCTAACTGAGTTGAACTAGATATGCCCCGTTTGTGTAGGAAGCACAGTTCTTTTGTTCTGAGGTAGCTCACTGTACTGGCCCTATAGGAAACACAGTAGAATGCAAGAATGCCCATTTCTCCAAAGCAGAGTGTTTTCCTTGCATGACACACTAGGGTTCAATTAAACTTGCTAAACGGAGTAGAATCACATTCCGTTTCAAGTTCTAGCAGCAAGGGTTCATTAAGACTAAGAACAGCACTCTTGTGCTATTCTGGCCATACACAGTGCAAATAGCATTCTCCTCTGTTCCCAGCCAGTACAGTGTATTGGACTGAAGAGAAGCTCCTGTTTTACTCAGTTTCCAATACTGAGTTCAACTAGATAAGCCCCGTTTGTGTAGGAAGCACAGTTTTTTTTTTTCTGAGCTAGCTCACTGTACTAGACCTATAGGAAACACTGTAGAGTGCAAGAATGCCTGTTTCTCAAAAGCAGATTGTTTATCTTGCATGGCACTCTAGGGTTCAATTAAACTTCCTTAACGGAGTTGAATCACGTTCAGTCTCAAGGTCTAGCAGCAAGGGTTCATTCAGGCTAAGAATAGCACTCTTGTGCTATTCTGGCCATACACAGTGCAAATAGCATTTGTGTATGTTCCCAGCCAGTACAGTGTATTGGACTGAAGAGAAGCTCCTGTTTTACTCAGTTTCCAATACTGAGTTGAACTAGATAAGCCCCGTTTGTGTAGGAAGCACAGTTCTTCTGTTCTGAGCTAGCTCACTGTACTGGCCCTATAGGAAACACAGTAGAATGCAAGAATGCCCATTTCTCAAAAGCAGAGTGTTTTCCTTGCATGGCACACTAGGGTTCAATTAAACTTACTAAACGGAGTTGAATCATGTTCAGTTTCAAGTTCTAGCAGCAAGGGTTCATTTAGGCTAAGAACAGCACTCTTGTGATATTCTGGCCATACACAGTGCAAATAGCATTCGCTTCTGTTCCCAGCCAGTACAGTGTATTGGACTGAAGAGTAGCTCCTGTTTTACTCAGTTTCCAATCCTAGGTTGAACTAGATAGGCCCCGTTTGTGTAGGAAGCACAGTTCTTTTGTTCTGAGCTAGCTCACTGTACTGGCCCTATAGGAAACACAGTAAAGTGCAAGAATGCCCGTTTCTCAAAAGCAGAGTGTTTTTCTTGCATGGCACACTACGGTTCAATTAAACATGCTAAACGGAGTAGAATCACATTCCGTTTCAAGTTCTAGCAGCAAGGGTTCATTAAGACTAAGAACAGCACTCTTGTGCTATTCTGGCCATACAGAGTGCAAATAGCATTCTCCTCTGTTCCCAGCCAGTACAGTGTATTGGACTGAAGAGAAGCTCCTGTTTTACTCATTTTCCAATACTGAGTTCAACTAGATCAGCCCCGTTTGTGTAGGAAGCACAGTTTTTTTTTCTGAGCTAGCTCACTGTACTAGTCCTATAGGAAACACTGTAGAGTGCAAGAATGCCCGTTTCTCAAAAGCAGATTGTTTATCTTGCATGGCACTCTAGGGTTCAATTAAACTTCCTTAACGGAGTTGCGTCACATTCAGTTTCACGGTCTAGCAGCAAGGGTTCATTCAGGCTAAGAATAGCACTCTTGTGCTATTCTGGCCATACACAGTGCAAATAGCATTTGCGTATGTTCCCAGCCAGTACAGTGTATTGGACTGAAGAGTAGCTCCTGTTTTACTCAGTTTCCAATCCTAGGTTGAACTAGATATGCCCCGTTTGTGTAGGAACCACAATTCTTTTGTTCTGTGCTAGCTCACTGTACTGGCCCTATAGGAAACACAGTAGAGTGCAAGAATGCCCGTTTCTCAAAAGCAGAGTGTTTTTCTTGCATGGCACACTAGGGTTCAATTAAACTTCCTAAACGAGGTTGAATCACATCAGTTTCAAATTCTACCAGCAAGGGTTCATTCAGGCTAAGAACAGCACTCTTGTGCTATTCTGGCCATACACAGTGCAAATAGCATTCGCTTCTGTTCCCAGCCAGTACAGTGTATTGGACTGAAGAGTAGATCCTGTTTTACTCAGTTTCCAATCCTAGGTTGAACTAGATATGCCCCGTTTGTGTAGGAACCACAATTCTTTTGTTCTGTGCTAGCTCACTGTACTGGCCCTATAGGAAACACAGTAGAGTGCAAGAATGCCCGTTTCTCAAAAGCAGACTGTTTTTCTTGCATGGCACACTAGGGCTCAATTAAACTTCCTAAATGGAGTTGAATAATGTTCAGGTTCAAGTTCTAGCATAAAGTGTACATTCAGGCTAAGAACAGCACTCTTGTGCTATTCTGGCCAGTGCAAATAGCATTCAGGCTAAGAACAGCACTCTTGTGCTATTCTTGCCATACACAGTGCAAATAGCATTCGCGTCTGTTCCCAGCCAGTACAGTGTATTGGACTGAAGAGAAGCTCCTGTTTTACTCAGTTTCCAATACTGAGTTGAACTAGATATGCCCCGTTTGTGTAGGAAGCACAGTTCTTTTGTTCTGAGCTAGCTCACTGTACTGGCCCTATAGGAAACACAGTAGAGTGCAAGAATGCCCGTTTCTCAAAAGCAGAGTGTTATTCTTGCATGGCACACTAGGCCTCAATTAAACTTGCTAAACGGAGTTGAATCACATTCCTTTTCAAGTTCTAGCAGCAAGGGTTCATTCAGGCTAAGAACAGCACTCTTGTGCTATTCTGGCCATACAGAGTGCAAATAGCATTCTCCTCTGTTCCCAGCCAGTACAGTGTATTGGACTGAAGAGAAGCTCCTCTTTTACTCAGTTTCCAATACTGAGTTGAACTAGATAAGCCCCTTTTGTGTAGGAAGCACAGTTCTTTTGTTCTGAGCTAGCTCACTGTACTGGCCCTATAGGAAACACAGTAGAATGCAAGAATGCCCATTTCTCAAAAGCAGAGTGTTTTCCTTGCATGGCACACTAGGGTTCAATTAAACATCCCAAACGGAGTTGAATCATGTTCAGTTTCATGTTCTAGCAGCAAGGGTTCATTCAGTCTAAGAACAGCACTCTTGTGCTATTCTGGCCATACACAGTGCAAATAGCATTCGCTTCTGTTCCCAGCCAGTACAGTGTATTGGACTGAAGAGTAGCTCCTGTTTTACTCAGTTTCCAATCCTAGGTTGAACTAGCTATGCCCCGTTTGTGTAGGAACCACAATTCTTTTGTTCTGTGCTAGCTCACTGTACTGGCCCTATAGGAAACACAGTAGAGTGCAAGAATGCCCGTTTCTCAAAAGCAGAGTGTTTTTCTTGCATGGCACACTAGGGTTCAATTAAACTTGGTAAAAGGAGTTGAATCACATTCCTTTTCAAGTTCTAGCAGCAAGGGTTCATTCAGGCTAAGAACAGAACTCTTGTGCTATTCTGGCCATACAGAGTGCAAATAGCATTCTCCTCTGTTCCCAGCCAGTACAGTGTATTGGACCGAAGAGAATCTCCTGTTTTACTCAGTTTCCAATACTGAGTTGAACTAGATAAGCCCCGTTTGTGTAGGAAGCACAGGTCTTTTTTTCTGAGCTAGCTCACTGTACTAGTCCTATAGGAAACACCGTAGAGTGCAAGAATGCCGGTTTCTCAAAAGCAGATTGTTTAACTTGCATGGCACACTAGGGTTCAATTAAACTTCCTTAACGGGTTTGAATCACATTCAGTTTTCAGGTCTAGCAGCAAGGGTTCCTTCAGTCTAAGAACAGCACTCTTGTGCTATTCTGTCCATACACAGAGCAAATAGCATTTGCATATGTTCCCAGCCAGTACAGTGTATTGGACTGAAGAGAAGCTCCTGTTTTACTCAGTTTCCTATACTGAGTTGAACTAGATATTCCATGTTTGTGTAGGAAGCACAGTTCTTTTGTTCTGAGCTAGCTCACTGTACTGGCCCTATAGGAAACACAGTAGAATGCAAGAATGCCCATTTCTCAAAAGCAGAGTGTTTTCCTTGCATGGCACACTAGGGTTCAATTAAACTTCCTAAACGGAGTTGAATCATGTTCAGTTTCAAGTTCTAGCAGCAAGGGTTCATTCAGGCTAAGAACAGCACTCTTGTGCTATTCTGGCCATACACAGTGCAAATAGCATTCGATTCTGTTCCCAGCCAGTACAGTGTATTGGACTGAAGAGTAGCTCCTGTTTTACTCAGTTTCCAATACTGAGTTGAACTAGTTATGCCCCGTTTGTGTAGGAACCACAGTTCTTTTGTTCTGAGCTAGCTCACTGTACTGGCCCTATAGGAAACACAGTAGAGTGCAAGAATGCCCGTTTCTCAAAAGCAGAGTGTTTTTCTTGCATGGCACACTAGGGTTCAATTAAACTTGCTAAACGGAGTTGAATCACATTCCGTTTCAAGTTCTAGCAGCAAGGGTTCATTCAGGCTAAGAATAGCACTCTTGTGCTATTCTGGCCATACAGAGTGCCAAAAGCATTATCCTCTGTTCCCAGCCAGTACAGTGTATTGGACTGAAGAGAAGCTCCTGTTTTACTCAGTTTCCAATACTGAGTTGAACTAGATAAGCCCCGTTTGTGTAGGAAGCACAGTTCTTTTTATCTGAGCTAGCTCACTGTACTAGTCCTATAGGAAACACTGTAGAGTACAAGAATGCCCGTTTCTCAAAAGCAGATTGTTTAACTTGCATGGCACACTAGGGTTCAATTAAACTTCCTTAACGGGTTTGAATCACGTTCAGTTTCAAGGTCTAGCAGCAAGGGTTCCTTCAGTCTGAGAACAGCACTCTTGTGGTATTCTGGCCATACACAGTGCAAATAGCATTCGCTTCTGTCCTCAGCCAGTACAGTGTATTGGACTGAAGAGAAGCTCCTGTTTTACTCAGTTTCCAATACTGAGTTGAACTAGATATGCCCCGTTTGTGTAGGAAGCACAGTTCTTTTGTTCTGAGCTAGCTGACTGTACTGGCCCTATTGGAAACACAGTTGAGTGCAAGAATGCCCGTTTCTCAAAAGCAGTGTTTTTCTTGCATGGCACACTATGGTTCAATTAAAATTCCTAAACGGAGTTGAATCACGTTCAGTTTCAAGTTCTAGCAGCAAGGGTTCATTCAGGCTAAGAACAGCACTCTTGTGCTATTCTGGCCCTACACAGTGCAAATAGCATGCGCGTCTGTTCCCAGCCAGTCCAGTGTATTGGACTGAAGAGAAGCTCCTGTTTTACTCAGTTTCCAATACTGAGTTGAACTAGTTATGCCCCTTTTATGTAAAAAGCACAGTTCTTTTGTTCTGAGCTAGCACACTGTAATGGCCCTATAGGAAACACAGTAGAGTGCAAGAATGCCCGTTTCTCAAAAGCAGAGTGTTTTTCTTGCATGGCACACTAGGGTTCAATTATACTTGCTAAACGGAGTTGAATCACATTCCGTTTCAAGTTCTAGCAGCAAGGCTTCATTCAGGCTAAGAACAGCACTCTTGTGCTATTCTGGCCATACACAGTTCAAATAGCATTCGCGTCTGTTCCCAGCCAGTACAGTGTATTGGTCTGAAAGAAGCTCCTGTTTCACTTAGTTTCCAATACTGAGTTGAACTAGATAAGCCCCGTTTGTGTAGGAAGCACCGTTCTTTTTTTCTGAGCTAGCTCACTGTACTAGTACTATAGGAAACACTGTAGAGTGCAAGAATGCCCGTTTCTCAAAAGCAGATTGTTTTTCTTGCATGGCGCTCTAGGGTTCAATTAAACTTCCTTAACGGAGTTGAGTCACGTTCAGTTTCAAGGTCTAGCAGCAAGGGTTCATTCAGGCTAAGAATAGCACTCTTGTGCTATTCTGGCCATACACAGTGCAAATAGCATTTGTGTATGTTCCCAGCCAGTACAGTGTATTGGACTGAAGAGAAGCTCCTTTTTTACTCAGTTTCCTAACTGAGTTGAACTAGATATGCCCCGTTTGTGTAGGAAGCACAGTTCTTTTGTTCTGAGGTAGCTCACTGTACTGGCCCTATAGGAAACACAGTAGAATGCAAGAATGCCCATTTCTCAAAAGCAGAGTGTTTTCCTTGGATGGCACACTAGGGTTCAATTAAACTTCCTAAAAGGAGTTGAATCACGTTCAGGTTCAAGTTCTAGCATAAAGGGTTCATTTAGGCTAAGAACAGCACTCTTGTGGTATTCTGGCCATACACAGTGCAAATAGCATTCACTTCGGTTCGCAGTCAGTACAGTGTATTGGACGGAAGAGAAGCTCCTGTTTTACTCAGTTTCCAATACTGAGTTGAACTAGTTATGCCCCGTTTGTGTAGGAAGCACAGTTCTTTTGTTCTGAGCTAGCTCACTGTACTGGCCCTATAGGAAACACAGTTGAGTGCAAGAATGCCCGTTTCTCAAAAGCAGTGTTTTTCTTGCATGGCACACTAGGGTTCAATTAAACTTCCTAAACGGAGTTGAATCACGTTCAGTTTCAAGTTCTAGCAGCAAGGGTTCATTCAGGCTAAGAACAGCACTCTTGTGCTATTCTGGCCCTACACAGTGCAAATAGCATTCGCGTCTGTTCCCAGCCAGTACAGTGTATTGGACTGAAGAGTAGCTCCTGTTTTACTCAGTTTCCAATACTGAGTTGAACTAGTTATGCCCCGTTTGTGTAGGAAGCACACTTCTTTTGTTCTGAGCTAGCGCACTGTAATGGCCCTATAGGAAACACAGTAGAGTGCAAGAATGCCCGTTTCTCAAAAGTAGAGTGTTTTTCTTGCATGGCACACTAGGGTTCAATTAAACTTGCTAAACGGAGTTGAATCACATTCCGTTTCAAGTTCTAGCAGCAAGGGTTCATTCAGGCTAAGAACAGCACTCTTGTGCTATTCTGGACATACAGAGTGCAAATAGCATTATCCTCTGTTCCCAGCCAGTACAGTGTATTGGACTGAAGAGAAGCTCCTGTTTTACTCAGTTTCCAATACTGAGTTGAACTAGATAAACCCCGTTTGTGTAGGAAGCACAGTTCTTTTTTTCTGAGCTAGCTCACTGTACTAGTCCTATAGGAAACACTGTAGAGTGCAAGAATGTCCGTTTCTCAAAAGCAGATTGTTTATCTTGCATGGCACACTAGGGTTCAATTAAACTTCCTTAACGGGTTTGAATCACGTTCAGTTTCAAGGTCTAGCAGCAAGGGTTCCTTCAGTCTAAGAATAGCACTCTTGTGCTATTCTGGCCATACTCAGTGCAAATAGCATTCGCGTCTGTTTCCAGCAAGTACAGTGTATTGCACTGAAGAGAAGCTCCTGTTTTACTCAGTTTCCAATACTGAGTTGAACTAGATATGCCCCGTTTGTGTAGGAAGCACAGTTCTTTTGTTCTGAGCTAGCTCATTGTACTGGCCCTATAGGAAACACTGAAGAGTGCAAGAATGCCCGTTTCTCAAAAGCAGAGTGTTTTTCTTGCATGGAACACTAGGGTTCAATTAAACTTCCTAAACGGAGTTGAATCACGTGCAGTTTCAAGTTCTAGCAGCAAAGGTTCATTCAGGCTAAGAACTACACTCTTGTGCTATTCTGGCCATACAGAGTGCAAATAGCATTCTCCTCTGTTCCCAGCCAGTACAGTGTATTGGACTGAAGAGAAGCTCCTCTTTTACTCAGTTTCCAATACTGAGTTGAACTAGATAAGCCCCTTTTGTGTAGGAAGCACAGTTCTTTTGTTCTGAGCTAGCTCACTGTACTGGCCCTATAGGAAACACAGTAGAATGCAAGAATGCCCGTTTCTCAAAAGCAGTGTTTTTCTTGCATGGCACACTAGGGTTCAATTAAACTTCCTAAACGGAGTTGAATCACGTTCAGTTTCAAGTTCTAGCAGCAAGGGTTCATTCAGGCTAAGAACAGCACTCTTGTGCTATTCTGGCCCTACACAGTGCAAATAGCATTCGCGTCTGTTCCCAGCCAGTACAGTGTATTGGACTGAAGAGTAGCTCCTGTTTTACTCAGTTTCCAATACTGAGTTGAACTAGTTATGCCCCGTTTGTGTAGGAAGCACAGTTCTTTTGTTCTGAGCTAGCGCACTGTAATGGCCCTATAGGAAACACAGTAGAGTGCAAGAATGCCCGTTTCTCAAAAGTAGAGTGTTTTTCTTGCATGGCACACTAGGGTTCAATTAAACTTGCTAAACGGAGTTGAATCACATTCCGTTTCAAGTTCTAGCAGCAAGGGTTCATTCAGGCTAAGAACAGCACTCTTGTGCTATTCTGGACATACAGAGTGCAAATAGCATTATCCTCTGTTCCCAGCCAGTACAGTGTATTGGACTGAAGAGAAGCTCCTGTTTTACTCAGTTTCCAATACTGAGTTGAACTAGATAAACCCCGTTTGTGTAGGAAGCACAGTTCTTTTTTTCTGAGCTAGCTCACTGTACTAGTCCTATAGGAAACACTGTAGAGTGCAAGAATGTCCGTTTCTCAAAAGCAGATTGTTTATCATGCATGGCACACTAGGGTTCAATTAAACTTCCTTAACGGGTTTGAATCACGTTCAGTTTCAAGGTCTAGCAGCAAGGGTTCCTTCAGTCTAAGAATAGCACTCTTGTGCTATTCTGGCCATACTCAGTGCAAATAGCATTCGCGTCTGTTTCCAGCAAGTACAGTGTATTGCACTGAAGAGAAGCTCCTGTTTTACTCAGTTTCCAATACTGAGTTGAACTAGATATGCCCCGTTTGTGTAGGAAGCACAGTTCTTTTGTTCTGAGCTAGCTCATTGTACTGGCCCTATAGGAAACACTGAAGAGTGCAATAATGCCCGTTTCTCAAAAGCAGAGTGTTTTTCTTGCATGGAACACTAGGGTTCAATTAAACTTCCTAAACGGAGTTGAATCACGTGCAGTTTCAAGTTCTAGCAGCAAAGGTTCATTCAGGCTAAGAACTACACTCTTGTGCTATTCTGGCCATAAACAGTGCAAATAGCATTCTCCTCTGTTCCCAGCCAGTACAGTGTATTGGACTGAAGAGAAGCTCCTGTTTTACTCCCTTTCCAATACTGAGTTGAACTAGATAAGCCCCGTTTGTGTAGGAAGCACAGTTCTTTTTATCTGAGCTAGCTCACTGTACTAGTCCTATAGGAAACACTGTAGAGTACAAGAATGCCCGTTTCTCAAAAGCAGATTGTTTATCTTGCATGGCACACTAGGGTTCAATTAAACTTCCTTAACGGGTTTGAATCAAGTTCAGTTTCAAGGTCTAGCAGCAAGGGTTCCTTCAGTCTGAGAACAGCACTCTTGTGGTATTCTGGCCATACACAGTTCAAATAGCATTCGCTTCTGTTCCCAGCCAGTACAGTGTATTGGACTGAAGAGAAGCTCCTGTTTTTTTCAGTTTCCAATACTGAGTTGAACTAGATATGCAAGTTTGTGTAGGAAGCACAGTTCTTTTGTTCTGAGCTAGCTCACTGTACTGGCCCTATAGGAAACACAGTTGAGAGCAAGAATGCCCGTTTCTCAAAAGCAGTGTTTTTCTTGCATGGCACACTAGGGTTCAATTAAACTTCCTTAACGGGTTTGAATCACGTTCAGTTTCAAGGTCTAGCAGCAAGGGTTCCTTCAGGCTAAGAACAGCACTCTTGTGCTATTCTGGCCCTACACAGTGCAAATAGCATGCGCGTCTGTTCACAGCCAGTACAGTGTATTGCACTGAAGAGAAGCTCCTGTTTTACTCAGTTTCCAATACTGAGTTGAACTAGTTATGCCCCGTTTGTGTAAAAAGCACAGTTCTTTTGTTCTGAGCTAGCGCACTTTACTAGTCCTATAGGAAACACTGTAGAGTACAAGAATGCCCGTTTCTCAAAAGCAGATTGTTTAACTTGCATGGCACACTAGGGTTCAATTAAACTTCCTTAACGGGTTTGAATCACGTTCAGTTTCAAGGTCTAGCAGCAAGGGTTCCTTCAGTCTGAGAACAGCACTCATGTGGTATTCTGGCCATACACAGTGCAAATAGCATTCGCTTCTGTTCCCAGCCAGTACAGTGTATTGGACTGAAGAGAAGCTCCTGTTTTACTCAGTTTCCAATACTGAGTTGAACTAGATATGTCCCGTTTGTGTAGGAAGCACAGTTCTTTTGTTCTGAGCTAGCTGACTGTACTGGCCCTATTGGAAACACAGTTGAGTGCAAGAATGCCCGTTTCTCAAAAGCAGTGTTTTTCTTGCATGGCACTCTAGGGTTCAATTAAACTTCCTAAACGGAGTTGAATCACGTTCAGTTTCAAGTTCTAGCAGCAAGGGTTAATTCAGGCTAAGAACAGCACTCTTGTGCTATTCTGGCCCTACACAGTGCAAATAGCATGCGCGTCTGTTCCCAGCCAGTACAGTGTATTGTTCTGAAAGAAGCTCCTGTTTCAACTAGTTTCCAATACTGAGTTGAACTAGATAAGCCCCGTTTGTGTAGGAAGCACCGTTCTTTTTTTCTGAGCTAGCTCACTGTACTAGTACTATAGGAAACACTGTATTGTGCAAGAATGCCCGTTTCTCAAAAGCAGATTGTTTTTCTTGCATGGCAATCTAGGGTTCAATTAAACTTCCTTAACGGAGTTGAGTCACGTTCAGTTTCAACGTCTAGCAGCAAGGGTTCATTCAGGCTAAGAATAGCACTCTTGTGCTATTCTGGCCATACACAGTGCAAATAGCATTTGTGTATGTTCCCAGCCAGTACAGTGTATTGGACTGAAGAGAAGCTCCTGTTTTACTCAGTTTCCTATACTGAGTTGAACTAGATATGCCCCGTTTGTGTAGGAAGCACAGTTCTTTTGTTCTGAGTTAGCTCACTGTACTGGCCCTATAGGAAACACAGTAGAATGCAAGAATGCCCATTTCTCAAAAGCAGAGTGTTTTCCTTGCATGGCACACTAGGGTTCAATTAAACTTCCTAAACGGAGTTGAATCATGTTCAGTTTCAAGTTCTAGCAGCAAGGGTTCCTTAGTCTAAGAACAGCACTCTTGTGCTATTCTGGCCATACACAGTGCAAATAGCATTCGCTTCTGTTCCCAGCCAGTACAGTGTATTGGACTGAAGAGTAGATCCTGTTTTACTCACTTTCCAATCCTAGGATGAACTAGATATGCCCCGTTTGTGTAGGAAGCACAATTCATTTGTTCTGTGATAGCTCACTGTACTTGCCCTATAGGAAAACAGTAGAGTGCAAGAATGCCCGTTTCTCAATAGCAGATTGTTTATCTTCCATGGCACACTAGGGTTCAATAAAACTTCCTTAACGGGTTTGAATCTCGTTCAGTTTCAAGGTCTAGCAGCAAGGGTTCCTTCAGTCTAAGAACAGCACTCTTGTGCTATTCTGGCCATACAGAGTGCAAATAGCATTCGCGTCTGTTCCCAGCCAGTACAGTGTATTGGACTGAAGAGAAGCTCCTGTTTTACTCAGTTTCCAATACTGAGTTGAACTAGATATGCCCTGTTTGTGAGGGAAGCACAGTTCTCTTGTTCTGAGCTAGCTCACTGTACTGGCCATATAGGAAACACAGTAGAGTGCAAGAATGCCCGTTTCTCAAAAGCAGAGTGTTTTTCTTGCATGGCACACTAGGGTTCAATTAAACTTCCTAAAAGGAGTTGAATCACGTTCAGGTTCAAGTTCTAGCATAAAGGGTTCATTTAGGCTAAGAACAGCACTCTTGTGGTATTCTGGCCATACACAGTGCAAATAGCATTCACTTCGGTTCGCAGCCAGTACAGTGTATTGGACGGAAGAGAAGCTCCTGTTTTACTCAGTTTCCAATACTGAGTTGAACTAGTTATGCCCAGTTTGTTTAGGAAGCACAGTTCTTTTGTTCTGCGCTAGCTCACTGTACTGGCCCTATAGGAAACACAGTTGAGTGCAAGAATGCCCGTTTCTCAAAAGCAGTGTTTTTCTTGCATGGCACACTAGGGTTCAATTAAACTTCCTAAACGGAGTTGAATCACGTTCAGTTTCAAGTTCTAGCAGCAAGGGTTCATTCAGGCTAAGAACAGCACTCTTGTGCTATTCTGGCCCTACACAGTGCAAATAGCATTCGCGTCTGTTCCCAGCCAGTACAGTGTATTGGACTGAAGAGAAGCTCCTGTTTTACTCAGTTTCCAATACTGAGTTGAACTAGTTATGCCCCGTTTGTGTAGGAACCACAGTTCTTTTGTTCTGAGCTAGCTCACTGTACTGGCCCTATAGGAAACACAGTAGAGTGCAAGAATGCCCGTTTCTCAAAAGTAGAGTGTTTTTCTTGCATGGCACACTAGGGTTCAATTAAACTTGCTAAACGGAGTTGAATCACATTCCGTTTCAAGTTCTAGCAGCAAGGGTTCATTCAGGCTAAGAACAGCACTCTTGTGCTTCTGGACATACAGAGTGCAAATAGCATTATCCTCTGTTCCCAGCCAGTACAGTGTATTGGACTGAAGAGAAGCTCCTGTTTTACTCAGTTTCCAATAATTAGTTGAACTAGATAAACCCAGTTTGTGTAGGAAGCACAGTTCTTTTGTTCTGAGCTAGCTCACTGTACTAGTCCTATAGGAAACACTGTAGAGTGCAAGAATGTCCGTTTCACAAAAGCAGATTGTTTATCTTGCATGGCACACTAGGGTTCAATTAAACTTCCTTAACGGGTTTGAATCACGTTCAGTTTCAAGGTCTAGCAGCAAGGGTTCCTTCAGTCTGAGAACAGCACTCTTGTGGTATTCTGGCCATACAGAGTGCAAATAGCATTCGCGTCTGTTTCCAGCAAGTACAGTGTATTGCACTGAAGAGAAGCTCCTGTTTTACTCAGTTTCCAATACTGAGTTGAACTAGATATGCCCCGTTTGTGTAGGAAGCACAGTTCTTTTGTTCTGAGCTAGCTCATTGTACTGGCCCTATAGGAAACACTGAAGAGTGCAAGAATGCCCGTTTCTCAAAAGCAGAGTGTTTTTCTTGCATGGAACACTAGGGTTCAATTAAACTTCCTAAACGGAGTTGAATCACGTGCAGTTTCAAGTTCTAGCAGCAAAGGTTCATTCAGGCTAAGAACTACACTCTTGTGCTATTCTGGCCATAAACAGTGCAAATAGCATTCTCCTCTGTTCCCAGCCAGTACAGTGTATTGGACTGAAGAGAAGCTCCTGTTTTACTCAGTTTCCAATACTGAGTTGAACTAGATAAGCCCCGTTTCTGTAGGAAGCACAGTTCTTTTTATCTGAGCTAGCTCACTGTACTAGTCCTATAGGAAACACTGTAGAGTACAAGAATTCCCGTTTCTCAAAAGCAGATTGTTTATCTTGCATGGCACACTAGGGTTCAATTAAACTTCCTTAACGGGTTTGAATCACGTTCAGTTTCAAGGTCTAGCAGCAAGGGTTCCTTCAGTCTGAGAACAGCACTCTTGTGGTATTCTGGTCATACACAGTGCAAATAGCATTCGCTTCTGTTCCCAGCCAGTACAGTGTATTGGACTGAAGAGAAGCTCCTGTTTTACTCAGTTTCCAATACTGAGTTGAACTAGATATGCTCCGTTTGTGTAGGAAGCACAGTTCTTTTGTTCTGAGCTAGCTCACTGTACTGGCCCTATAGGAAACACAGTTGAGTGCAAGAATGCCCGTTTCTCAAAAGCAGTGTTTTTATTGCATGGCACACTAGGGTTCAATTAAACCTCCTAAACGGAGTTGAATCACGTTCAGTTTCAAGTTCTAGCAGCAAGGGTTCATTCAGGCTAAGAACAGCACTCTTGTGCTATTCTGGCCCTACACAGTGCAAATAGCATGCGTGTCTGTTCCCAGCCAGTACAGTGTATTGGACTGAAGAGAAGCTCCTGTTTTACTCAGTTTCCAATACTGAGTTGAACTAGTTATGCCCCGTTTGTGTAAAAAGCACAGTTCTTTTGTTCTGAGCTAGCGCACTGTAATGGCCCTATAGGAAACACAGTAGAGTGCAAGAATGCCCGTTTCTCAAAAGCAGAGTGTTTTTCTTGCATGGCACACTAGGGTTCAATTAAACTTGCTAAACGGAGTTGAATCACATTCCGTTTCAAGTTCTAGCAGCAAGGGTTCATTCAGGCTAAGAACAGCACTCTTGTGCTATTCTGGCCATACACAGTGCAAATAGCATTCTCCTCTGTTCCCAGCCAGTACAGTGTATTGGACTGAAGAGAAGCTCCTGTTTTACTCAGTTTCCAATACTGAGTTGAACTAGATAAGCCCCGTTTGTGTAGGAAGCACAGTTCTTTTTTTCTGAGCTAGCTCACTGTACTTGTACTATAGGAAACACTGTAGAGTGCAAGAATGCCCGTTTCTCAAAAGCAGATTGTTTTTCTTGCATGGCACTCTAGGGTTCAATTAAACTTCCTTAACGGAGTTGAGTCACTTTCAGTTTCAAGGTCTAGCAGCAAGGCTTCATTCAGGCTAAGAATAGCACTAGGTGCTATTCTGGCCATACACAGTGCAAATAGCATTTGTGTATGTTCCCAGCCAGTACAGTGTATTGGACTGAAGAGAAGCTCCTGTTTTACTCAGTTTCCTATACTGAGTTGAACTAGATATGCCCCGTTTGTGTTTGAAGCACAGTTTTTTTGTTCTGAGTTAGCACACTGTACTGGCCCTATAGGAAACACAGTAGAAGGCAAGAATGCCCATTTCTCAAAAGCAGAGTGTTTTCCTTGCATGGCACACTAGGGTTCAATTAAACTTCCTAAACGGAGTTGAATCATGTTCAGTTTCAAGTTCTAGCAGCAAGGGTTCATTCAGGCTAAGAACAGCACTCTTGTGCTATTCTGGCCATACACAGTGCAAATAGCATTCACTTCGGTTCGCAGCCAGTACAGTGTATTGGACGGAAGAGAAGCTCCTGTTTTGCTCAGTTTCCAATACTGAGTTGAACTAGTTATGCCCCGTTTGTGTAGGAAGCACAGTTCTTTTGTTCTGAGCTAGCTCACTGTACTGGCCCTATAGGAAACACAGTTGAGTTCAAGAATGCCTGTTTCTCAAGAGCAGTGTTTTTCTTGCATGGCACACTAGGGTTCAATTAAACTTCCTAAACGGAGTTGAATCACATTCCGTTTCAAGTTCTAGCAGCAAGGGTTCATTCAGGCTAAGAACAGCACTCTTGTGCTATTCTGGCCATACAGAGTACAAATAGCATTATCCTCTGTTCCCAGCCAGTACAGTGTATTGGACTGAAGAGAAGCTCCTGTTTTACTCAGTTTCCAATACTGAGTTGAACTAGATAAGCCCCGTTTGTGTAGGAAGCACAGTTCTTTTTTTCTGAGCTAGCTCACTGTACTAGTCCTATAGGAAACACTGTAGAGTACAAGAATGCCCGTTTCTCAAAAGCAGATTGTTTATCTTGCATGGCACACTAGGGTTCAATTAAACTTCCTTAACGGGTTTGAAATACGTTCAGTTTCAAGGTCTAGCAGCAAGGGTTCCTTCAGTCTAAGAACAGCACTCTTGTGGTATTCTGGCCATACACAGTGCAAATAGCATTCGCTTCTGTTCCCAGCCAGTACAGTGTATTGGACTGAAGAGAAGCTCCTGTTTTACTCAGTTTCCAATACTGAGTTGAAGTAGATATGCCCCGTTTGTGTAGGAAGCACAGTTCTTTTGTTCTGAGCTAGCTCACTGTACTGGCCCTATAGGAAACACAGTTGAGTGCAAGAATGCCCGTTTCTCAAAAGCAGTGTTTTTCTTGCATGGAACACTAGGGTTCAATTAAACTTCCTAAACGGAGTTGAATCACGTTCAGTTTCAAGTTCTAGCAGCAAGGGTTCATTCAGGCTAAGAACAGCACTCTTGTGCTATTCTGGCCCTACACAGTGCAAATAGCATTCGCGTCTGTTCCCAGCCAGTACAGTGTATTGGACTGAAGAGAAGCTCCTGTTTTACTCAGTTTCCAATACTGAGTTGAACTAGATAAGCCCCGTTTGTGTAGGAAGCACAGTTCTTTTGTTCTGAGCTAGCTCACTGTATTGGCCCTATAGGAAACACAGTAGAGTGCAAGAATGCCCGTTTCTCAAAGGTAGAGTGTTTTTCTTGCATGGCCACTAGGGTTCAATTAAACTTGCTAAACGGAGTTGAATCACATTCCGTTAAAAGTTCTAGCAGCAAGGGTTCATTCAGGCTAAGAACAGCACTCTTGTGCTATTCTGGCCATACAGAGTGCAAATAGCATTATCCTCTGTTCCCAACCAGTACAGTGTATTGGACTGAAGAAAAGCTCCTGTTTTACTCAGTTTCCAATACTGAGTTGAACTAGATAAGCCCCGTTTGTTTAGGAAGCACAGTTCTTTTTTTCTGAGCTAGCTCACTGTACTAGTCCTATAGGAAACACTGTAGAGTACAAGAATGCCCGTTTCTCAAAAGCAGATTGTTTATCTTGCATGGCACACTAGGGTTCAATTAAACTTCCTAAACGGAGTTGAATCACGTTCTGTTTCAAGTTCTAGCAGCAAGGGTTCATTCAGGCTAAGAACAGCACTCTTGTGCTATTCTGGCCATACAGAGTGCAAATAGCATTCTCCTCTGTTTCCAGCCAGTACAGTGTATTGGACTGAAGAGAAGCTCCTGTTTTACTCAGTTTCCAATACTGAGTTGAGCTAGATAAGCCCCGTTTGTGTAGGAAGCACAGTTCTTTTTTTCTGAGCTAGCTCACTGTACTAGTCCTATAGGAAACACTGTAGAGTGCAAGAATGCCCGTTTCTCAAAAGCAGAGTATTTTTCTTGCATGGCACTCTACGGTTCAATTAAACTTCCTTAACGGAGTAGAGTCACGTTCAGTTTCAAGGTCTAGCAGCAAGGGTTCATTCAGGCTATGAATAGCACTCTTGTGCTATTCTGGCCATACACAGTGCAAATAGCATTTGTGTATGTTCCCAGCCAGTACAGTGTATTGGACTGAAGAGAAGCTCCTGTTTTACTCAGTTTCCTATACTGAGTTGAACTAGATATGCCCCGTTTGTGTAGAAAGCACAGTTCTTTTGTTCTGACCTAGCTCACTCTACTGGCCCAATAGGAAACACAGTAGAGTGCAAGAATGCCCGTTTCTCAAAAGAAGAGTGTTTCTCTTGCATGGCACACTAGGGTTCAATTAAACTTGCTAAACGGAGTTGAATCACGTTCTGTTTCAAGTTCTAGCAGCAAGGGTTCATTCAGGCTAAGAACAGCACTCTTGTGCTATTCTGGCCATACAGAGTGCAAATAGCATTCTCCTCTGTTCCCAGCCAGTACAGTGTATTGGACTGAAGAGAAGCTCCTGTTTTACTCAGTTTCCAATACTGAGTTGAACTAGATAAGCCCCGTTTGTGTAGGAAGCACAGTTCTTTTTTTCTGAGCTAGCTCACTGTACTAGTCCTATAGGAAACACTGTAGAGTGCAAGAATGCCCGTTTCTCAAAAGCAGAGTATTTTTCTTGCATGGCACTCTACGGTTCAATTAAACTTCCTTAACGGAGTTGAGTCACGTTCAGTTTCAAGGTCTAGCAGCAAGGGTTCATTCAGGCTATGAATAGCACTCTTGTGCTATTCTGGCCATACACAGTGCAAATAGCATTTGTGTATGTTCCCAGCCAGTACAGTGTATTGGACTGAAGAGAAGCTCCTGTTTTACTCAGTTTCCTATACTGAGTTGAACTAGATATGCCCCGTTTGTGTAGGAAGCACAGTTCTTTTGTTCTGAGCTAGCTCACTGTACTGGCCTTATAGGAAACACAGTAGAGTGCAAGAATGCCCGTTTCTCAAAAGCAGAGTGTTTTTCTTGCATGGCACACTAGGGTTCAATTAAACTTGCTAAACGGAGTTGAATCACATTCCGTTTCAAGTTCTAGCAGCAAGGGTTCATTCAGGCTAAGAACAGCACTCTTGTGCTATTCTGGCCATACACAGTGCAAATAGCATTCTCCTCTGTTCCCAGCCAGTACAGTGTATTGGACTGAAGAGAAGCTCCTGTTTTACTCAGTTTCCAATACTGAGTTGAACTAGATAAGCCCCGTTTGTGTAGGAAGCACAGTTCTTTTTTTCTGAGGTAGCTCACTGTACTAGTCCTATAGGAAACACTGTAGAGTGCAAGAATGTCCGTTTCTCAAAAGCAGAGTGTTTTTCTTGCATGGCACACTAGGGTTCAATTAAACTTACTTAACGGGTTTGAATCACGTTCAGTTTCAAGGTCTAGCAGCAAGGGTTCCTTCAGTCTAAGAACAGCACTCTTGTGCTATTCTGGCCATACAGAGTGCAAATAGCATTCGCGTCTGTTCCCAGCAAGTACAGTGTATTGCACTGAAGAGAAGCTCCTGTTTTACTCAGTTTCCAATACTGAGTTGAACTAGATATGCCCCGTTTGTGTAGGAAGCACAGTTCTTTTGTTCTGAGCTAGCTCATTGTACTGGCCCTATAAGAAACACTGAAGAGTGCAAGAATGCCCGTTTTTCAAAAGCAGAGTGTTTTTCTTGCATGGAACACTAGGGTTCAATTAAACTTCCTAAACGGAGTAAATCACGTGCAGTTTCAAGTTCTAGCAGCAAAGGTTCATTCAGGCTAAGAACTACACTCTTGTGCTATTCTGGCCATAAACACTGCAAATAGCATTCGTGTCTGTTCCCAGCCAGTACAGTGCATTGGTCTGAAAGAAGCTCCTGTTTCACTTAGTTTCCAATACTGAGTTGAACTAGATAAGCCCCGTTTGTGTAGGAAGCACCGTTCTTTTTTTCTGAGCTAGCTCACTGTACTAGTACTATAAGAAACACTTTAGAGTGCAAGAATGCACGTTTCTCAAAAGCAGATTGTTTTTCTTGCATGGCACTCTAGGGTTCAATTAAACTTCCTTAACAGAGTTGAGTCACGTTCAGTTTCAAGGTCTAGCAGCAAGGGTTCATTCAGGCTAAGAATAGCACTCTTGTGCTATTCTGGCCATACACAGTGCAAATAGCATTTGTGTATGTTCCCAGCCAGTACAGTGTATTGGACTGAAGAGAAGCTCCTGTTTTACTCAGTTTCCTATACTGAGTTGAACTAGATATGCCCCGTTTGTGTAGGAAGCACAGTTCTTTTGTTCTGAGTTAGCTCACTGTACTGGCCCTATAGGAAACACAGTAGAATGCAAGAATGCCCATTTCTCAAAAGCAGAGTGTTTTCCTTGCATGGCACACTAGGGTTCAATTAAACTTCCTAAACGGAGTTGAATCATGTTCAGTTTCCAGTTCTAGCAGCAAGGGTTCATTCAGGCTAAGAACAGCACTCTTGTGCTATTCTGGCCATACACAGTGCAAATAGCATTCGCTTCTGTTCCCAGCCAGTACATTGTATTGGACTGAAGAGTAGATCCTGTTTTACTCACTTTCCAATCCTAGGATGAACTATATATGCCCCGTTTGTGTAGGAAGCACAGTTCTTTTGTTCTGTGATAGCTCACTGTACTGGCCCTATAGGAAAAACAGTAGAGTGCAAGAATGCCCGTTTCTCAAAAGCAGATTGTTTATCTTGCATGGTACACTAGGGTTCAATTAAACTTCCTTAACGGGTTTGAATCTCGTTCAGTTTCAAGGTCTAGCAGCAAGGGTTCCTTCAGTCTAAGAACAGCACTGTTGTGCTATTCTGGCCATACAGAGTGCAAATAGCATTCGCGTCTGTTCCCAGCCAGTACAGTGTATTGGACTGAAGAGAAGCTCCTGTTTTACTCAGTTTCCAATACTGAGTTGAACTAGTTATGCCCCGTTTGTGTAGGAAGCACAGTTCTTTTGTTCTGAGCTAGCTCACTGTACTGGCCCTGTAGGAAACACAGTAGAGTGCAAGAATGCCCGTTTCTCAAAAGTAGAGTGTTTTTCTTGCATGGCACACTAGGGTTCAATTAAACTTGCTAAACGGAGTTGAATCACATTCCGTTTCAAGTTCTAGCAGCAAGGGTTCATTCAGGCTAAGAACAGCACTCTTGTGCTATTCTGGCCATACAGAGTGCAAATAGCATTATCCTCTGTTCCCAGCCAATACAGTGTATTGGACTGAAGAGAAGCTCCTGTTTTACTCAGTTTCCAATACTGAGTTGAACTAGATATGCCCCGTTTGTGTAGGAAGCACAGTTCTTTTTTTCTGAGCTAGCTCACTGTACTAGTCCTATAGGAAACACTGTAGAGTACAAGAATGCCCGTTTCTCAAAAGCAGATTGTTTATCTTGCATGGCATACTAGGGTTCAATTAAACTTCCTTACCGGGTTTGAATCACGTTCAGTTTCAAGTTCTAGCAGCAAGGGTTCCTTCAGTCTAAGAACAGCACTCTTGTGCTATTCTGGCCATAAACAGTGCAAATAGCATTCGCGTCTGTTCCCAGCCAGTACAGTGTATTGGTCTGAAAGAAGCTCCTGTTTCACTTAGTTTCCAATACTGAGTTGAACTAGATAAGCCCCGTTTGTGTAGGAAGCACCGTTCTTTTTTTCTGAGCTAGCTCACTGTACTAGTACTATAGGAAACACTGTAGAGTGCAAGAATGCCCGTTTCTCAAAAGCAGATTGTTTTTCTTGCATGGCACTCTAGGGTTCAATTAAACTTCCTTAACGGAGTTGAGTCACGTTCAGTTTCAAGGTCTAGCAGCAAGGGTTCATTCAGGCTAAGAATAGCACTCCTGTGCTATTTTGGCCATACACAGTGCAAATAGCATTTGTGTATGTTCCCAGCCAGTACAGTGTATTGGACTGAAGAGAAGCTCCTGTTTTACTCAGTTTCCTATACTGAGTTGAACTAGATATGCCCCGTTTGTGTAGGAAGCACAGTTCTTTTGTTCTGAGTTAGCTCACTGTACTGGCCCTATAGGAAACACAGTAGAATGCAAGAATGCCCATTTCTCAAAAGCAGAGTGTTTTCCTTGCATGGCACACTAGGGTTCAATTAAACTTCCTAAACGGAGTTGAATCATGTTCAGTTTCCAGTTCTAGCAGCAAGGGTTCATTCAGGCTAAGAACAGCACTCTTGTGCTATTCTGGCCATACACAGTGCAAATAGCATTCGCTTCTGTTCCCAGCCAGTACAGTGTATTGGACTGAAGAGTAGATCCTGTTTTACTCACTTTCCAATCCTAGGATGAACTAGATATGCCCCGTTTGTGTAGGAAGCACAGTTCTTTTGTTCTGTGATAGCTCACTGTACTGGCCCTATAGGAAAAACAGTAGAGTGCAAGAATGCCCGTTTCTCAAAAGCAGATTGTTTATCATGCATGGCACACTAGGGTTCAATGAAACTTCCTTAACGGGTTTGAATCTCATTCAATTTCAAGGTCTAGCAGCAAGGGTTCCTTCAGTCTAAGAACAGCACTCTTGTGCTATTCTGGCCATACAGAGTGCAAATAGCATTCGCGTCTGTTCCCAGCCAGTACAGTGTATTGGACTGAAGAGAAGCTCCTGTTTTACTCAGTTTCCAATACTGAGTTGAACTAGATATGCCCCGTTTCTGTAGGAAGCACAGTTCTCTTGTTCTGACCTAGCTCACTGTACTGGCCCTATAGGAAACACAGTAGAGTGCAAGAATGCCCGTTTCTCAAAAGCAGAGTGTTTTTCTTGCATGGCACACTAGGGTTCAATTAAACTTCCTAAGGGAGTTGAATCACGTTCAGGTTCAACTTCTAGCATAAAGGGTTCATTCAGGCTAAGAACAGCACTCTTGTGCTATTCTGGCCATACACAGTGCAAATACCATTCACTTCGGTTCGCAGCCAGTACAGAGTATTGGACGGAACAGAAGCTCCTGTTTTACTCAGTTTCCAATACTGAGTTGAACTAGTTATGCCCCGTTTGTGTAGGAAGCACAGTTCTTTTGTTCTGAGCTAGATCACTTTACTGGCCCTATAGGAAACACAGTTGAGTGCAAGAATGCCCGTTTCTCAAAAGCAGTGTTTTTCTTGCATGGCACACTAGGGTTCAATTGAACTTCCTAAACGGAGTTGAATCACGTTCAGTTTCAAGTTCTAGCAGCAAGAGTTCATTCAGGTTAAGAACAGCACTCTTGTGCTATTCTGGCCCTACACAGTGCAAATAGCATTCGCGTCTGTTCCCAGCCAGTACAGTGTATTGGACTGAAGAGAAGCTCCTGTTTTACTCAGTTTCCAATACTGAGTTGAACTAGTTATGCCCCGTTTGTGTAGGAAGCACAGTTCTTTTGTTCTGAGCTAGCTCACTGTACTGGCCCTGTAGGAAACACAGTAGAGTGCAAGAATGCCCGTTTCTCAAAAGTAGAGTGTTTTTCTTGCATGGCACACTAGGGTTCAATTAAACATGCTAAACGGAGTTGAATCACATTCCGTTTCAAGTTCTAGCAGCAAGGGTTCATTCAGGCTAAGAACAGCACTCTTGTGCTATTCTGGCCATACAGAGTGCAAATAGCATTATCCTCTGTTCCCAGCCAATACAGTGTATTGGACTGAAGAGAAGCTCCTGTTTTACTCAGTTTCCAATACTGAGTTGAACTAGATAAGCCCCGTTTGTGTAGGAAGCACAGTTCTTTTTTTCTGAGCTAGCTCACTGTACTAGTCATATAGGAAACACTGTAGAGTACAAGAATGCCCGTTTCTCAAAAGCAGATTGTTTATCTTGCATGGCACACTAGGGTTCAATTAAACTTCCTTACCGGGTTTGAATCACGTTCAGTTTCAAGTTCTAGCAGCAAGGGTTCCTTCAGTCTAAGAACAGCACTCTTGTGCTATTCTGGCCATAAACAGTGCAAATAGCATTCGCGTCTGTTCCCAGCCAGTACAGTGTATTGGTCTGAAAGAAGCTCCTGTTTCACTTAGTTTCCAATACTGAGTTGAACTAGATAAGCCCCGTTTGTGTAGGAAGCACCGTTCTTTTTTTCTGAGCTAGCTCACTGTACTAGTACTATAGGAAACACTGTAGAGTGCAAGAATGCCCGTTTCTCAAAAGCAGATTGTTTTTCTTGCATGCCACTCTAGGGTTCAATTAAACTTCCTTAACGGAGTTGAGTCACGTTCAGTTTCAAGGTCTAGCAGCAAGGGTTCATTCAGGCTAAGAATAGCACTCCTGTGCTATTCTGGCCATACACAGTGCAAATAGCATTTGTGTATGTTCCCAGCCAGTACAGTGTATTGGACTGAAGAGAAGCTCCTGTTTTACTCAGTTTCCTATACTGAGTTGAACTAGATATGCCCCGTTTGTGTAGGAAGCACAGTTCTTTTGTTCTGAGTTAGCTCACTGTACTGGCCCTATAGGATACACAGTAGAATGCAAGAATGCCCATTTCTCAAAAGCAGAGTGTTTTCCTTGCATGGCACACTAGGGTTCAATTAAACTTCCTAAAAGGAGTTGAATCACGTTCAGGTTCAAGTTCTAGCATAAAGGGTTCATTCAGGCTAAGAACAGCACTCTTGTGCTATTCTGGCCATACACAGTGCAAATACCATTCACTTCGGTTCGCAGCCAGTAGAGTGTATTGGACGGAACAGAAGCTCCTGTTTTACTCAGTTTCCAATACTGAGTTGAACTAGTTATGCCCCGTTTGTGTAGGAAGCACAGTTCTTTTGTTCTGAGCTAGCTCACTGTACTAGTCCTATAGGAAACACTGTAGAGTACAAGAATGCCCGTTTCTCAAAAGCAGATTGTTTATCTTGCATGGCACACTAGGGTTCAATTAAACTTCCTTACCGGGTTTGAATCACGTTCAGTTTCAAGTTCTAGCAGCAAGGGTTCCTTCAGTCTAAGAACAGCACTCTTGTGCTATTCTGGCCATAAACAGTGCAAATAGCATTCGCGTCTGTTCCCAGCCAGTACAGTGTATTGGTCTGAAAGAAGCTCCTGTTTCACTTAGTTTCCAATACTGAGTTGAACTAGATAAACCCGTTTGTGTAGGAAGCACCGTTCTTTTTTTCTGAGCTAGCTCACTGTACTAGTACTATAGGAAACACTGTAGAGTGCAAGAATGCCCGTTTCTCAAAAGCAGATTGTTTTTCTTGCATGGCACTCTAGGGTTCAATTAAACTTCCTTAACGGAGTTGAGTCACGTTCAGTTTCAAGGTCTAGCACCAAGGGTTCATTCAGGCTAAGAATAGCACTCCTGTGCTATTCTGGCCATACACAGTGCAAATAGCATTTGTGTATGTTCCCAGCCAGTACACTGTATTGGACTGAAGAGAAGCTCCTGTTTTACTCAGTTTCCTATACTGAGTTGAACTAGATATGCCCCGTTTGTGTAGGAAGCACAGTTCTTTTGTTCTGTGATAGCTCACTGTACTGGCCCTATAGGAAAAACAGTAGAGTGCAAGAATGCCCGTTTCTCAAAAGCAGATTTGTTATCTTGCATGGCACACTAGGGTTCAATTAAACTTCCTTAACGGGTTTGAATCTCATTCAGTTTCAAGGTCTAGCAGCAAGGGTTCCTTCAGTCTAAGAACAGCACTCTTGTGCTATTCTGGCCATACAGAGTGCAAATAGCATTCGCGTCTGTTCCCAGCCAGTATAGTGTATTGGACTGAAGAGAAGCTCCTGTTTTACTCAGTTTCCAATACTGAGTTGAACTAGATATGCCCCGTTTCTGTAGGAAGCACAGTTCTCTTGTTCTGAGCTAGCTCACTGTACTGGCCCTATAGGAAACACAGTAGAGTGCAAGAATGCCCGTTTCTCAAAAGCAGAGTGTTTTTCTTGCATGGCACACTAGGGTTCAATTAAACGTCCTAAAAGGAGTTGAATCACGTTCAGGTTCAAGTTCTAGCATAAAGGGTTCATTCAGGCTAAGAACAGAACTCTTGTGCTATTCTGGCCATACACAGTGCAAATAGCATTCACTTCGGTTCGCAGCCAGTACAGTGTATTGGACGGAACAGAAGCTCCTGTTTTACTCAGTTTCCAATACTGAGTTGAACTAGTTATGCCCCGTTTGTGTAGGAAGCACAGTTCTTTTGTTCTGAGCTAGCTCACTGTACTGGCCCTATAGGAAACACAGTTGAGTGCAAGAATGCCAGTTTCTCAAAAGCAGTGTTTTTCTTGCATGGCACACTAGGGTTCAATTAAACTTCCTAAACGGAGTTGAATCACGTTCAGTTTCAAGTTCTAGCAGCAAGGGTTCATTCAGGCTAAGAAGAGCACTCTTGTGCTATTCTGGCCCTACACAGTGCAAATAGCATTCGCGTCTGTTCCCAGCCAGTACAGTGTATTGGACTGAAGAGAAGCTCCTGTTTTACTCAGTTTCCAATACTGAGTTGAACTAGTTATGCCCCGTTTGTGTAGGAAGCACAGTTCTTTTGTTCTGAGCTAGCTCACTGTACTGGCCCTATAGGAAACACAGTAGAGTGCAAGAATGCCCGTTTCTCAAAAGTAGAGTGTTTTTCTTGCATGGCACACTAGGGTCCAATTAAACTTGTTAAACCGAGTTGAATCACATTCCGTTTCAAGGTCTAGCAGCAAGGGTTCATTCAGGCTAAGAATAGCACTCTTGTGCTAGTCTGGCCATACACAGTGCAAATAGCATTTGTGTATGTTCCCAGCCAGTACAGTGTATTGGACTGAAGAGAAGCTCCTGTTTTACTCAGTTTCCTATACTGAGTTGAACTAGATATGCCCCGTTTGTGTAGGAAGCACAGTTCTTTTGTTCTGAGTTAGCTCACTGTACTGGCCCGATAGGAAACACAGAAGAATGCAAGAATGCCCATTTCTCAAAAGCAGAGTGTTTTCCTTGCATGGCACACTAGGGTTCAATTAAAATTCCGAAACGGAGTTGAATCATGTTCAGTTTCCAGTTCTAGCAGCAAGGGTTCATTCAGGCTAAGAACAGCACTCTTGTGCTATTCTGGCCATACACAGTGCAAATAGCATTCGCTTCTGTTCCCAGCCAGTACATTGTATTGGACTGAAGAGTAGATCCTGTTTTACTCACTTTCCAATCCTAGGATGAACTATATATGCCCCGTTTGTGTAGGAAGCACAGTTCTTTTGTTCTGTGATAGCTCAATGTACTGGCCCTATAGGAAAAACAGTAGAGTGCAAGAATGCCCGTTTCTCAAAAGCAGATTGTTTATCTTGCATGGCACACTAGGGTTCAATTAAACTTCCTTAACGGGTTTGAATCTCGTTCAGTTTCAAGGTCTAGCAGCAAGGGTTCCTTCAGTCTAAGAACAGCACTGTTGTGCTATTCTGGCCATACAGAGTGCAAATAGCATTCGCGTCTGTTCCCAGCCAGTACAGTGTATTGGACTGAAGAGAAGCTCCTGTTTTACTCAGTTTCCAATACTGAGTTGAACTAGATAGGCCCCGTTTGTGTAGGAAGCACAGTTCTCTTGTTCTGAGCTAGCTCACTGTACTGGCCCTATAGGAAACACAGTAGAGTACAAGAATGCCCGTTTCTCAAAAGCAGAGTGTCTTTCTTGCATGGCACACTAGGGTTCAATTAAACTTCCTTAACGGAGTTGAGTCACGTTCAGTTTCAAGGTCTAGCAGCAAGGGTTCATTCAGGCTAAGAATAGCACTCCTGTGCTATTCTGGCCCTACACAGTGCAAATAGCATTCGCGTCTGTTCCCAGGCAGTACAGTGTATTGGACTGAAGAGAAGCTCCTGTTTTACTCAGTTTCCAATACTGAGTTGAACTAGTTATGCCCCGTTTGTGTAGGAAGCACAGTTCTTTTGTTCTGAGCTAGCTCACTGTACTGGCCCTATAGGAAACACAGTTGAGTGCAAGAATGCCAGTTTCTCAAAAGCAGTGTTTTTCTTGCATGGCACACTAGGGTTCAATTAAACCTCCTAAACGGAGTTGAATCACGTTCAGTTTCAAGTTCTAGCAGCAAGGGTTCATTCAGGCTAAGAAGAGCACTCTTGTGCTATTCTGGCCCTACACAGTGCAAATAGCATTCGCGTCTGTTCCCAGCCAGTACAGTGTATTGGACTGAAGAGAAGCTCCTGTTTTACTCAGTTTCCAATACTGAGTTGAACTAGTTATGCCCCGTTTGTGTAGGAAGCACAGTTCTTTTGTTCTGAGCTAGCTCACTGTACTGGCCCTATAGGAAACACAGTAGAGTGCAAGAATGCCCGTTTCTCAAAAGTAGAGTGTTTTTCTTGCATGGCACACTAGGGTTCAATTAAACTTGCTAAACCAAGTTGAATCACATTCCGTTTCAAGGTCTAGCAGCAAGGGTTCATTCAGGCTAAGAATAGCACTCTTGTGCTATTCTGGCCATACACAGTGCAAATAGCATTTGTTTATGTTCCCAGCCAGTACAGTGTATTGGACTGAAGAGAAGCTCCTGTTTTACTCAGTTTCCTATACTGAGTTGAATTAGATATGCCCCGTTTTGTAGGAAGCACAGTTCTTTTGTTCTGAGTTAGCTCACTGTACTGGCCCTATAGGAAACACAGTAGAATGCAAGAATGCCCATTTCTCAAAAGCAGAGTGTTTTCCTTACATGGCACACTAGGGTTCAATTAAACTTCCTAAACGGAGTTGAATAATGTTCAGTTTCCAGTTCTAGCAGCAAGGGTTCATTCAGGCTAAGAACAGCACTCTTGTGCTATTCTGGCCATACACAGTGCAAATAGCATTCGCTTCTGTTCCCAGCCAGTACATTGTATTGGACTGAAGAGTAGATCCTGTTTTACTCACTTTCCAATCCTAGGATGAACTATATATGCCCCGTTTGTGTAGGAAGCACAGTTCTTTTGTTCTGTGATAGCTCACTGTACTGGCCCTATAGGAAAAACTGTAGAGTGCAAGAATTCCCGTTTCTCAAAAGCAGATTGTTTATCTTGCATGGCACACTAGGGTTCAATTAAACTTCCTTAACGGGTTTGAATCTCGTTCAGTTTCAAGGTCTAGCAGCAAGGGTTCCTTAAGTGTAAGAACAGCACTGTTGTGCTATTCTGGCCATACAGAGTGCAAATAGCATTCGCGTCTGTTCCCAGCCAGTACAGTGTATTGGACTGAAGAGAAGCTCCTGTTTTACTCAGTTTCCAATACTGAGATGAACTAGATATGCCCCGTTTGTGTAGGAAGCACAGTTCTCTTGTTCTGAGCTAGCTCAATGTACTGGCCCTATAGGAAACACAGTAGAGTGCAAGAATGCCCGTTTCTCAAAAGCAGAGTGTTTTTCTTGCATGGCACACTAGGGTTCAATTAAACTTCCTAAAAGGAGTTGAATCACGTTCAGGTTCAAGTTCTAGCATAAAGGGTTCATTCAGGCTAAGAACAGCACTCTTGTGCTATTCTGGCCATACACAGTGCAAATACCATTCACTTCGGTTCGCAGCCAGTACAGTGTATTGGACGGAACAGAAGCTCCTGTTTTACTCAGTTTCCAATACTGAGTTGAACTAGTTATGCCCCGTTTGTGTAGGAAGCACAGTTCTTTTGTTCTGAGCTAGCTCACTGTACTGGCCCTATAGGAAACACAGTTGAGTGCAAGAATGCCTGTTTCTCAAAAGCAGTGTTTTTCTTGCATGGCACACTAGGGTTCAATTAAACTTCCTAAACGGAGTTGAATCACGTTCAGTTTCAAGTTCTTGCAGCAAGAGTTCATTCAGGCTAAGAACAGCACTCTTGTGCTATTCTGGCCCTACACAGTGCAAATAGCATTCGCGTCTGTTCCCAGCCAGTACAGTGTATTGGACTGAAGAGAAGCTCCTGTTTTACTCAGTTTCCAATACTGAGTTGAACTAGTTATGCCCCGTTTGTGTAGGAAGCACAGTTCTTTTGTTCTGAGCTAGCTCACTGTACTGGCCCTGTAGGAAACACAGTAGAGTGCAAGAATGCCCGTTTCTCAAAAGTAGAGTGTTTTTCTTGCATGGCACACTAGGGTTCAATTAAACTTGCTAAACGGAGTTGAATCACATTCCGTTTCAAGTTCTAGCAGCAAGGGTTCATTCAGGCTAAGAACAGCACTCTTGTGCTATTCTGGCCATACAGAGTACAAATAGCATTATCCTCTGTTCCCAGCCAATACAGTGTATTGGACTGAAGAGAAGCTCCTGTTTTACTCAGTTTCCAATACTGAGTTGAACTAGATAAGCCCCGTTTGTGTAGGAAGCACAGTTCTTTTTTTCTGAGCTAGCTCACTGTACTAGTCCTATAGGAAACACTGTAGAGTACAAGAATGCCCGTTTCTCAAAAGCAGATTGTTTATCTTGCATGGCACACTAGGGTTTATTAAACTTCCTTACCGGGTTTGAATCACGTTCAGTTTCAAGTTCTAGCAGCAAGGGTTCCTTCAGTCTAAGAACAGCACTCTTGTGCTATTCTGGCCATAAACAGTGCAAATAGCATTCGCGTCTGTTCCCAGCCAGTACAGTGTATTGGTCTGAAAGAAGCTCCTGTTTCACTTAGTTTCCAATACTGAGTTGAACTAGATAAGCCCCGTTTGTGTAGGAAGCACCGTTCTTTTTTTCTGAGCTAGCTCACTGTACTAGTACTATAGGAAACACTGTAGAGTGCAAGAATGCCCGTTTCTCAAAAGCAGATTGTTTTTCTTGCATGGCACTCTAGGGTTCAATTAAACTTCCTTAACGGAGTTGAGTCACGTTCAGTTTCAAGGTCTAGCAGCAAGGGTTCATTCAGGCTAAGAATAGCACTCCTGTGCTATTCTGGCCATACACAGTGCAAATAGCATTTGTGTATGTTCCCAGCCAGTACAGTGTATTGGACTGAAGAGAAGCTCCTGTTTTACTCAGATTCCTATACTGAGTTTAACTAGATATGCCCCGTTTGTGTAGGAATCACAGTTCTTTTGTTCTGAGTTAGCTCACTGTACTGGCCCTATAGGAAACACAGTAGAATGCAAGAATGCCCATTTCTCAAAAGCAGAGTGTTTTCCTTGCATGGCACACTAGGGTTCAATTAAACTTCCTAAACGGAGTTGAATCATGTTCAGTTTCCAGTTCTAGCAGCAAGGGTTCATTCAGCTTAGAACAGCACAATTGTGCTATTCTGGCCATACACAGTGCAAATAGCATTCGCTTCTGTTCCCAGCCAGTACAGTGTATTGGACTGAAGAGTAGATCCTGTTTTACTCACTTTCCAATCCTAGGATGAACTAGATATGCCCCGTTTGTGTAGGAAGCACAATTCTTTTGTTCTGTGATAGCTCACTGTACTGGCCCTATAGGAAAAACAGTAGAGTGCAAGAATGCCCGTTTCTCAAAAGCAGATTGGTTATCTTGCATGGCACACTAGGGTTCAATTAAACTTCCTTAACTGGTTTGAATCTCATTCAGTTTCAAGGTCTAGCAGCAAGGGTTCCTTCAGTCTAAGAACAGCACTCTTGTGCTATTCTGGCCATACAGAGTGCAAATAGCATTCGCGTCTGTTCCCAGCCAGTACAGTGTATTGGACTGAAGAGAAGCTCCTGTTTTACTCAGTATCCAATACTGAGTTGAACTAGATATGCCCCGTTTGTGTAGGAAGCACAGTTCTCTTGTTCTGAGCTAGCTCACTGTACTGGCCCTATAGGAAACACAGTAGAGTGCAAGAATGCCCGTTTCTCAAAAGCAGAGTGTTTTACTTGCATGGCACACTAGGGTTCAATTAAACGTCCTAAAAGGAGTTGAATCACGTTCAGGTTCAAGTTCTAGCATAAAGGGTTCATTCAGGCTAAGAAAAGCACTCTTGTGCTATTCTGGGCATACACAGTGCAAATACCATTCACTTCGGTTCGCAGCCAGTACAGTGTATTGGACGGAACAGAAGCTCCTGTTTTACTCAGTTTCCAATACTGAGTTGAACTAGTTATGCCCCGTTTGTGTAGGAAGCACAGTTCTTTTGTTCTGAGCTAGCTCACTGTACTGGCCCTATAGGAAACACAGTTGAGTGCAAGAATGCCTGTTTCTCAAAAGCAGTGTTTTTCTTGCATGGCACACTAGGGTTCAATTAAACTTCCTAAACGGAGTTGAATCACGTTCAGTTTCAAGTTCTAGCAGCAAGGGTTCATTCAGGCTAAGAAGAGCACTCTTGTGCTATTCTGGCCCTACACAGTGCAAATAGCATTCGCGTCTGTTCCCAGCCAGTACAGTGTATTGGACTGAAGAGAAGCTCCTGTTTTACTCAGTTTCCAATACTGAGTTGAACTAGTTATGCCCTGTTTGTGTAGGAAGCACAGTTCTTTTGTTCTGAGTTAGCTCACTGTACTTTCCCTGTAGGAAACACAGTAGAGTGCAAGAATGCCCGTTTCTCAAAAGTAGAGTGTTTTTCTTGCATGGCACACTAGGGTTCAATTAAACTTGCTAAAGGGAGTTGAATCACATTCCGTTTCAAGTTCTAGCAGCAAGGGTTCATTCAGGCTAAGAACAGCACTCTTGTGCTATTCTGGCCATACAGAGTGCAAATAGCATTATCCTCTGTTCCCAGCCAATACAGTGTTTTGGAATGAAGAGAAGCTCCTGTTTTACTCAGTTTCCAATACTGAGTTGAACTGGATAAGCCCCGTTTGTGTAGGAAGCACAGTTCTTTTTTTCTGAGCTAGCTCACTGTACTAGTCCTATAGGAAACACTGTAGAGTACAAGAATGCCCGTTTCTCAAAAGCAGATTGTTTATCTTGCATGGCACACTAGGGTTCAATTAAACATCCTTACCGGGGTTGAATCACGTTCAGTTTCAAGTTCTAGCAGCAAGGGTTCCTTCAGTCCAATCAAAGCACTCTTGTGCTATTCTGGCCATAAACAGTGCAAATAGCATTGGCGTCTGTTCCCAGCCAGTACAGTGTATTGGACTGAAGAGAAGCTCCTGTTTTACTCAGTTTCCTATACTGAGTTGAACTAGATATGCCCCGTTTGTGTAGGAAGCACAGTTCTTTTGTTCTGAGTTAGCTCACTGTACTGGCCCTATAGGAAACACAGTAGAATGCAAGAATGCCCATTTCTCAAAAGCAGAGTGTTTTTCTTGCATGGCACACTAGGGTTCAATTAAACTTCCTAAACGGAGTTGAATCATGTTCAGTTTCCAGTTCTAGCAGCAAGGGTTCATTCAGGCTAAGAACAGCACTCTTGTGCTATTCTGGCCATACACAGTGCAAATAGCATTCGCTTCTGTTCCCAGCCAGTACAGTGTATTGGACTGAAGAGTAGATCCTGTTTTACTCACTTTCCAATCCTAGGATGAACTAGATATGCCCCGTTTGTGTAGGAAGCACAGTTCTTTTGTTCTGTGATAGCTCACTGTACTGGCCCTATAGGAAAAACAGTAGAGTGCAAGAATGCCCGTTTCTCAAAAGCAGATTGGTTATCTTGCATGGCACACTAGGGTTCAATTAAACTTCCTTAACGGGTTTGAATCTCGTTCAGTTTCAAGGTCTAGCAGCAAGGGTTCCTTCAGTCTAAGAACAGAACTCTTGTGCTATTCTGGCCATACAGAGTGCAAATAGCATTCGCGTCTGTTCCCAGCCAGTACAGTGTATTGGACTGAAGAGAAGCTCCTGTTTTACTCAGTTTCCAATACTGAGTTGAACTAGATATGCCCCTTTTCTGTAGGAAGCACAGTTCTCTTGTTCTGAGCTAACTCACTGTACTGGCCCTATAGGAAACACAGTAGAGTGCAAGAATGCCCGTTTCTCAAAAGCAGAGTGTTTTTCTTGCATGGCACACTAGGGTTCAATTAAACTTCCTAAAAGGAGTTGAATCACGTTCAGGTTCAAGTTCTAGCATAAAGGGTTCATTCAGGCTAAGAACAGCACTCTTGTGGTATTCTGGCCATACAAAGTGCAAATAGCATTCACTTCGGTTCGCAGCCAGTACAGTGTATTGGACGGAAGAGAAGCTCCTGTTTTACTCAGTTTCTGATACTGAGTTGAACTACTTATGCCCCGTTTGTGTAGGAAGCACAGTTCTTTTGTTCTGAGGTAGCTCACTGTACTGGCCCTGTAGGAAACACAGTAGAGTGCAAGAATGCCCGTTTCTCAAAAGTAGAGTGTTTTTCTTGCATGGCACACTAGGGTTCAATTAAACTTGCTAAACGGAGTTGAATCACATTCCGTTTCAAGTTCTAGCAGCATGGGTTCATTCAGGCTAAGAACAGCACTCTTGTGCTATTCTGGCCATACAGAGTGCAAATAGCATTATCCTCTGTTCCCAGCCAATACAGTGTATTGGACTGAAGAGAAGCTCCTGTTTTACTCAGTTTCCAATACTGAGTTGAACTAGATAAGCCCCGTTTGTGTAGGAAGCACAGTTCTTTTTTTCTGAGCTAGCTCACTGTACTAGTCCTATAGGAAACACTGTAGAGTACAAGAATGCCCGTTTCTCAAAAGCAGATTGTTTATCTTGCATGGCACACTAGGGTTCAATTAAACTTCCTTACCGGGTTTGAATCACATTCAGTTTCAAGTTCTAGCAGGAAGGGTTCCTTCAGTCTAAGAACAGCACTCTTGTGCTATTCTGGCCATAAACAGTGCAAATAGCATTCGCGTCTGTTCCCAGCCAGTACAGTGTATTGGTCTGAAAGAAGCTCCTGTTTCACTTAGTTTCCAATACTGAGTTGAACTTGATAAGCCCCGTTTGTGTAGGAAGCACCGTTCTTTTTTTCTGAGCTAGCTCACTGTACTAGTACTATAGGAAACACTGTAGAGTGCAAGAATGCCCGTTTCTCAAAAGCAGATTGTTTTTCTTGCATGGCACTCTAGGGTTCAATTAAACTTCCTTAACGGAGTTGAGTCACGTTAAGTTTCAAGGTCTAGCAGCAAGGGTTCATTCAGGCTAAGAATAGCACTCCTGTGCTATTCTGGCCATACACAGTGCAAATAGCATTTGTGTATGTTCCCAGCCAGTACAGTGTATTGGACTGAAGAGAAGCTCCTGTTTTACTCAGTTTCCTATACTGAGTTGCACTAGATATGCCCCGTTTGTGTAGGAAGCACAGTTCTTTTGTTCTGAGTTAGCTCACTGTACTGGCCCTATAGGAAACACAGTAGAATGCAAGAATGCCCATTTCTCAAAAGCAGAGTGTTTTCCTTGCATGGCACACTAGGGTTCAATTAAACTTCCTAAACGGAGTTGAATCATGTTCAGTTTCCAGTTCTAGCAGCAAGGGTTCATTCAGGCTAAGAACAGCACTCTTGTGCTATTCTGGCCATACACAGTGCAAATAGCATTCGCTTCTGTTCCCAGCCAGTACAGTGTATTGGACTGAAGAGTAGATCCTGTTTTACTCACTTTCCAATCCTAGGATGAACTAGATATGCCCCGTTTGTGTAGGAAGCACAGTTCTTTTGTTCTGTGATAGCTCACTGTACTGGCCCTATAGGAAAAACAGTAGAGTGCAACAATGTCCGTTTCTCAAAAGCAGATTGGTTATCTTGCATGGCACACTAGGGTTCAATTAAACTTCCTTAACGGGTTTGAATCTCATTCAGTTTCAAGGTCTAGCAGCAAGGGTTCCTTCAGTCTAAGAACAGCACTCTTGTGCTATTCTGGCCATACAGAGTGCAAATAGCATTCGCGTCTGTTCCCAGCCAGTACAGTGTATTGGACTGAAGAGAAGCTCCTGTTTTACTCAGTTTCCAATACTGAGTTGAACTGGATAAGCCCCGTTTGTGTAGGAAGCACAGTTCTTTTTTTCTGAGCTAGCTCACTGTACTAGTCCTATAGGAAACACTGTAGAGTACAAGAATGCCCGTTTCTCAAAAGCAGATTGTTTATCTTGCATGGCACACTAGGGTTCAATTAAACATCCTTACCGGGGTTGAATCACGTTCAGTTTCAAGTTCTAGCAGCAAGGGTTCCTTCAGTCCAATCAAAGCACTCTTGTGCTATTCTGGCCATAAACAGTGCAAATAGCATTGGCGTCTGTTCCCAGCCAGTACAGTGTATTGGACTGAAGAGAAGCTCCTGTTTTACTCAGTTTCCTATACTGAGTTGAACTAGATATGCCCCGTTTGTGTAGGAAGCACAGTTCTTTTGTTCTGAGTTAGCTCACTGTACTGGCCCTATAGGAAACACAGTAGAATGCAAGAATGCCCATTTCTCAAAAGCAGAGTGTTTTTCTTGCATGGCACACTAGGGTTCAATTAAACTTCCTAAACGGAGTTGAATCATGTTCAGTTTCCAGTTCTAGCAGCAAGGGTTCATTCAGGCTAAGAACAGCACTCTTGTGCTATTCTGGCCATACACAGTGCAAATAGCATTCGCTTCTGTTCCCAGCCAGTACAGTGTATTGGACTGAAGAGTAGATCCTGTTTTACTCACTTTCCAATCCTAGGATGAACTAGATATGCCCCGTTTGTGTAGGAAGCACAGTTCTTTTGTTCTGTGATAGCTCACTGTACTGGCCCTATAGGAAAAACAGTAGAGTGCAAGAATGCCCGTTTCTCAAAAGCAGATTGGTTATCTTGCATGGCACACTAGGGTTCAATTAAACTTCCTTAACGGGTTTGAATCTCGTTCAGTTTCAAGGTCTAGCAGCAAGGGTTCCTTCAGTCTAAGAACAGAACTCTTGTGCTATTCTGGCCATACAGAGTGCAAATAGCATTCGCGTCTGTTCCCAGCCAGTACAGTGTATTGGACTGAAGAGAAGCTCCTGTTTTACTCAGTTTCCAATACTGAGTTGAACTAGATATGCCCCTTTTCTGTAGGAAGCACAGTTCTCTTGTTCTGAGCTAACTCACTGTACTGGCCCTATAGGAAACACAGTAGAGTGCAAGAATGCCCGTTTCTCAAAAGCAGAGTGTTTTTCTTGCATGGCACACTAGGGTTCAATTAAACTTCCTAAAAGGAGTTGAATCACGTTCAGGTTCAAGTTCTAGCATAAAGGGTTCATTCAGGCTAAGAACAGCACTCTTGTGGTATTCTGGCCATACAAAGTGCAAATAGCATTCACTTCGGTTCGCAGCCAGTACAGTGTATTGGACGGAAGAGAAGCTCCTGTTTTACTCAGTTTCTGATACTGAGTTGAACTACTTATGCCCCGTTTGTGTAGGAAGCACAGTTCTTTTGTTCTGAGGTAGCTCACTGTACTGGCCCTGTAGGAAACACAGTAGAGTGCAAGAATGCCCGTTTCTCAAAAGTAGAGTGTTTTTCTTGCATGGCACACTAGGGTTCAATTAAACTTGCTAAACGGAGTTGAATCACATTCCGTTTCAAGTTCTAGCAGCAAGGGTTCATTCAGGCTAAGAACAGCACTCTTGTGCTATTCTGGCCATACAGAGTGCAAATAGCATTATCCTCTGTTCCCAGCCAATACAGTGTATTGGACTGAAGAGAAGCTCCTGTTTTACTCAGTTTCCAATACTGAGTTGAACTAGATAAGCCCCGTTTGTGTAGGAAGCACAGTTCTTTTTTTCTGAGCTAGCTCACTGTACTAGTCCTATAGGAAACACTGTAGAGTACAAGAATGCCCGTTTCTCAAAAGCAGATTGTTTATCTTGCATGGCACACTAGGGTTCAATTAAACTTCCTTACCGGGTTTGAATCACATTCAGTTTCAAGTTCTAGCAGGAAGGGTTCCTTCAGTCTAAGAACAGCACTCTTGTGCTATTCTGGCCATAAACAGTGCAAATAGCATTCGCGTCTGTTCCCAGCCAGTACAGTGTAGTGGTCTGAAAGAAGCTCCTGTTTCACTTAGTTTCCAATACTGAGTTGAACTTGATAAGCCCCGTTTGTGTAGGAAGCACCGTTCTTTTTTTCTGAGCTAGCTCACTGTACTAGTACTATAGGAAACACTGTAGAGTGCAAGAATGCCCGTTTCTCAAAAGCAGATTGTTTTTCTTGCATGGCACTCTAGGGTTCAATTAAACTTCCTTAACGGAGTTGAGTCACGTTAAGTTTCAAGGTCTAGCAGCAAGGGTTCATTCAGGCTAAGAATAGCACTCCTGTGCTATTCTGGCCATACACAGTGCAAATAGCATTTGTGTATGTTCCCAGCCAGTACAGTGTATTGGACTGAAGAGAAGCTCCTGTTTTACTCAGTTTCCTATACTGAGTTGCACTAGATATGCCCCGTTTGTGTAGGAAGCACAGTTCTTTTGTTCTGAGTTAGCTCACTGTACTGGCCCTATAGGAAACACAGTAGAATGCAAGAATGCCCATTTCTCAAAAGCAGAGTGTTTTCCTTGCATGGCACACTAGGGTTCAATTAAACTTCCTAAACGGAGTTGAATCATGTTCAGTTTCCAGTTCTAGCAGCAAGGGTTCATTCAGGCTAAGAACAGCACTCTTGTGCTATTCTGGCCATACACAGTGCAAATAGCATTCGCTTCTGTTCCCAGCCAGTACAGTGTATTGGACTGAAGAGTAGATCCTGATTTACTCACTTTCCAATCCTAGGATGAACTAGATATGCCCCGTTTGTGTAGGAAGCACAGTTCTTTTGTTCTGTGATAGCTCACTGTACTGGCCCTATAGGAAAAACAGTAGAGTGCAACAATGTCCGTTTCTCAAAAGCAGATTGGTTATCTTGCATGGCACACTAGGGTTCAATTAAACTTCCTTAACGGGTTTGAATCTCATTCAGTTTCAAGGTCTAGCAGCAAGGGTTCCTTCAGTCTAAGAACAGCACTCTTGTGCTATTCTGGCCATACAGAGTGCAAATAGCATTCGCGTCTGTTCCCAGCCAGTACAGTGTATTGGACTGAAGAGAAGCTCCTGTTTTACTCAGTTTCCAATACTGAGTTGAACTAGATATGCCCCGTTTCTGTAAGAAGCACAGTTCTCTTGTTCTGAGCTAGCTCACTGTACTGGCCCTATAGGAAACACAGTAGAGTGCAAGAATGCCCGTTTCTCAAAAGCAGAGTGTTTTTCTTGCATGGCACACTAGGGTTCAATTAAACTTCCTAAAAGGAGTTGAATCACGTTCAGGTTCAAGTTCTAGCATAAAGGGTTCATTCAGGCTAAGAACAGCACTCTTGTGGTATTCTGGCCATACACAGTGCAAATAGCATTCACTTCGGTTCGCAGCCAGTACAGTGTATTGGACGGAAGAGAAGCTCCTGTTTTACTCAGTTTCTAATACTGAGTTGAACTAGTTATGCCCCGTTTGTGTAGGAAGCACAGTTCTTTTGTTCTGAGCTAGCTCACTGTACTGGCCCTATAGGAAACACAGTTGAGTGCAAGAATGCCAGTTTCTCAAAAGCAGTGTTTTTCTTGCATGGCACACTAGGGTTCAATTAAACTTCCTAAACGGAGTTGAATCACGTTCAGTTTCAAGTTCTAGCAGCAAGGGTTCATTCAGGCTAAGAAGAGCACTCTTGTGCTATTCTGGGCCTACACAGTGCAAATAGCATTCGCGTCTGTTCCCAGCCAGTACAGTGTATTGGACTGAAGAGAAGCTCCTGTTTTACTCAGTTTCCAATACTGAGTTGAACTAGTTATGCCCCGTTTGTGTAGGAAGCACAGTTCTTTTGTTCTGAGCTAGCTCACTGTACTGGCCCTGTAGGAAACACAGTAGAGTGCAAGAATGCAAGTTTCTCAAAAGTAGAATGTTTTTCTTGCATGGCACACTAGGGTTCAATTAAACTTGCTAAACGGAGTTGAATCACATTCCGTTTCAAGTTCTAGCAGCAAGGGTTCATTCAGGCTAAGAACAGCACTCTTGTGCTATTCTGGCCATACAGAGTGCAAATAGCATTATCCTCTGTTCCCAACCAGTACAGTGTATTGGACTGAAGAGAAGCTCCTGTTTTACTCAGTTTCCAATACTGAGTTGAACTAGATAAGCCCCGTTTGTTTAGGAAGCACAGTTCTTTTTTTCTGAGCTAGCTCACTGTACTAGTCCTATAGGAAACACTGTAGAGTACAAGAATGCCCGTTTCTCAAAAGCAGATTGTTTATCTTGCATGGCACACTAGGGTTCAATTAAACTTCCTTACCGGGTTTGAATCACGTTCAGTTTCAAGTTCTAGCAGCAAGGGTTCCTTCAGTCTAAGAACAGCACTCTTGTGCTATTCTGGCCATAAACAGTGCAAATAGCATTCGCGTCTGTTCCCAGCCAGTACAGTGTAATGGTCTGAAAGAAGCTCCTGTTTCACTTAGTTTCCAATACTGAGTTGAACTAGATAAGCCCCGTTTGTGTAGGAAGTACCGTTCTTTTTTTCTGAGCTAGCTCACTGTACTAGTACTATAGGAAACACTGTAGAGTGCAAGAATGCCCGTTTCTCAAAAGCAGATTGTTTTTCTTGCATGGCACTCTAGGGTTCAATTAAACTTGCTAAACCGAGTTGAATCACATTCCGTTTCAAGTTCTAGCAGTAAGGGTTCATTTAGGCTAAGAATAGCACTCTTGTGCTATTCTGGCCATCCACACTGCAAATAGCATTTGTGTATGTTCCCAGCCAGTACAGTGTATTGGACTGAAGAGAAGCTCCTGTTTTACTCAGTTTCCTATACTGAGTTGAACTAGATATGCCCCGTTTGTGTAGTAAGCACAGTTCTTTTTTTCTGAGTTAGCTCACTGTACTGGCCCTATAGGAAATACAGTAGAATGCAAGAATGCCCATTTCTCAAAAGCAGAGTGTTTTCCTTGCATGGCACACTAGGGTTCAATTAAACTTCCTAAACGGAGTTGAATCATGTTCAGTGTCCAGTTCTAGCAGCAAGGGTTCATTCAGTCTATGAACAGCACTCTTGTGCTATTCTGGCCTTACACAGTGCAAATAGCATTCGCTTCTGTTCCCAGCCAGTACATTGTATTGGACTGAAGAGTAGATCCTGTTTTACTCACTTTCCAATCCTAGGATGAACTTTATATGCCCCGTTTGTGTAGGAAGCACAGTTCTTTTGTTCTGTGATAGCTCACTGTACTGGCCCTATAGGAAAAACAGTAGAGTGCAAGAATGCCCGTTTCTCAAAAGCAGATTGGTTATCTTGCATGGCACACTAGAGTTCAAATAAACTTCCTTAACGGGTTTGAATCTCGTTCAGTTTCAAGGTCTAGCAGCAAGGGTACCTTCAGTCTAAGAACAGCACTGTTGTGCTATTCTGGCCATACAGAGTGCAAATAGCATTCGCGTCTGTTCCCAGCCAGTACAGTGTATTGGACTGAAGAGAAGCTCCTGTTTTACTCAGTTTCCAATACTGAGTTGAACTAGTTATGCCCCGTTTGTGTAGGAAGCACAGTTCTCTTGTTCTGAGCTAGCTCACTGTACTGGCCCTATAGGAAACACAGTAGAGTGCAAGAATGCCCGTTTCTCAAAAGCAGAGTGTTTTACTTGCATGGCACACTAGGGTTCAATTAAACGTCCTAAAATGAGTTGAATCACGTTCAGGTTCAAGTTCTAGCATAAAGGGTTCATTCAGGCTAAGAACAGCACTCTTGTGCTATTCTGGCCATACACAGTGCAAATACCATTCACTTCGATTCGCAGCCAGTACAGTGTATTGGACTGAAGAGAAGCTCCTGTTTTACTCAGTTTCCAATACTGAGTTGAACTAGTTATGCCCCGTTTGTGTAGGAAGCACAGTTCTTTTGTTCTGAGCTAGCTCACTGTACTTTCCCTGTAGGAAACACAGTAGAGTGCAAGAATGCCCGTTTCTCAAAAGTAGAGTGTTTTTCTTGCATGGCACACTAGGGTTCAATTAAACTTGCTAAACGGAGTTGAATCACATTCCGTTTCAAGTTCTAGCAGCAAGGGTTCATTCAGGCTAAGAACAGCACTCTTGTGCTATTCTGGCCATACAGAGTGCAAATAGCATTATCCTCTGTTCCCAGCCAATACAGTGTATTGGACTGAAGAGAAGCTCCTGTTTTACTCAGTTTCCAATACTGAGTTGAACTAGATAAGCCCCGTTTGTGTAGGAAGCACAGTTCTTTTTTTCTGAGCTAGCTCACTGTACTAGTCCTATAGGAAACACTGTAGAGTACAAGAATGCCCGTTTCTCAAAAGCAGATTGTTTATCTTGCATGGCACACTAGGGTTCAATTAAACATCCTTACCGGGTTTGAATCACGTTCAGTTTCAAGTTCTAGCAGCAAGGGTTCCTTCAGTCTAAGCACAGCACTCTTGTGCTATTCTGGCCATAAACAGTGCAAATAGCATTGGCGTCTGTTCCCAGCCAGTACAGTGTATTGGACTGAAGAGAAGCTCCTGTTTTACTCAGTTTCCTATACTGAGTTGAACTAGATATGCCCCGTTTGTGTAGGAAGCACAGTTCTTTTGTTCTGAGTTAGCTCACTGTACTGGCCCTATAGGAAACACAGTAGAATGCAAGAATGCCCATTTCTCAAAAGCAGAGTGTTTTCCTTGCATGGCACACTAGGGTTCAATTAAACTTCCTAAACGGAGTTGAATCATGTTCAGTTTCCAGTTCTAGCAGCAAGGGTTCATTCAGGCTAAGAACAGCACTCTTGTGCTATTCTGGCCATACACAGTGCAAATAGCATTCGCTTCTGTTCCCAGCCAGTACAGTGTATTGGACTGAAGAGTAGATCCTGTTTTACTCACTTTCCAATCCTAGGATGAAATGGATATGCCCCGTTTGTGTAGGAAGCACAGTTCTTTTGTTCTGTGATAGCTCACTGTACTGGCCCTATAGGAAAAACAGTAGAGTGCAAGAATGCCCGTTTCTCAAAAGCAGATTGGTTATCTTGCATGGCACACTAGGGTTCAATTAAACTTCCTTAACGGGTTTGAATCTCATTCAGTTTCAAGGTCTAGCAGCAAGGGTTCCTTCAGTCTAAGAACAGCACTCTTGTGCTATTCTGGCCATACAGAGTGCAAATAGCATTCGCGTCTGTTCCCAGCCAGTACAGTGTATTGGACTGAAGAGAAGCTCCTGTTTTACTCAGTTTCCAATACTGAGTTGAACTAGTTATGCCCCGTTTGTGTAGGAAGCACAGTTCTTTTGTTCTGAGCTAGCTCACTGTACTGGCCCTATAGGAAACACAGTAGAGTGCAAGAATGCCCGTTTCTCAAAAGTAGAGTGTTTTTCTTGCATGGCACACTAGGGTTCAATTAAACTTGCTAAACCGAGTTGAATCACATTCCGTTTCAAGGTCTAGCAGCAAGGGTTCCTTCAGTCTAAGAATAGCACTCTTGTGCTATTCTGGCCATACACAGTGCAAATAGCATTCGCGTCTGTTCCCAGCCAGTACAGTGTATTGGACTGAAGAGAAGCTCCTGTTTTACTCAGTTTCCAATACTGAGTTGAACTAGATATGCCCCGTTTGTGTAGGAAGCACAGTTCTTTTGTTCTGAGCTAGCTCATTGTACTGGCCGTATAGGAAACACTGAAGAGTGCAAGAATGCCCTTTTCTCAAAAGCAGAGTGTTTTCCTTGCATGGCACACTAGGGTTCAATTAAACTTCCTAAACGGAGTTGAATCACGTGCAGTTTCAAGTTCTAGGAGCAAAGGTTAATTCAGGCTAAGAACAGCACTCTTGTGCTATTCTGGCCATAAACAGTGCAAATAGCATTCGCGTCTTTTCCCAGCCAGTACAGGGTATTGTTCTGAAGAGAAGCTCCTGTTTCACTTAGTTTCAAATAATGAGTTGAACTAGATATGCCCCATTTGTGTAGGAAGCACAGTTTTTTTTTTTTTTTGGAGCTAGCTCACTGTACTGGTCCTACAGGAAACACAGTAGAGTGCAAGAATGCCCGTTTCTCAAAAGCAGAGTATTTTTCTTGCATGGCACTCTAGGGTTCAATTAAACTTCCTAAACTGAGTTGAGTCACATTCAGTTTCAAGTTCTAGCAGCAAGGGTTCATTCAGGCTAAGAACAGCACTCTTGTGCTATTCTGGCCATACACAGTGCAAATACCATTCACTTCGGTTCGCAGCCAGTACAGTGTATTGGACGGAACAGAAGCTCCTGTTTTACTCAGTTTCCAATACTGAGTTGAACTAGTTATGCCCCGTTTGTGTAGGAAGCACAGTTCTTTTGTTCTGAGCTAGCTCACTGTACTGGCCCTATAGGAAACACAGTTGAGTGCAAGAATGCCTGTTTCTCAAAAGCAGTGTTTTTCTTGCATGGCACACTAGGGTTCAATTAAACTTCCTAAACGGAGTTGAATCACGTTCAGTTTCAAGTTCTAGCAGCAAGAGTTCATTCAGGCTAAGAACAGCACTCTTGTGCTATTCTGGCCCTACACAGTGCAAATAGCATTCGCGTCTGTTCCCAGCCAGTACAGTGTATTGGACTGAAGAGAAGCTCCTGTTTTACTCAGTTTCCAATACTGAGTTGAACTAGTTATGCCCCGTTTGTGTAGGAAGCACAGTTCTTTTGTTCTGAGCTAGCTCACTGTACTGGCCCTGTAGGAAACACAGTAGAGTGCAAGAATGCCCGTTTCTCAAAAGTAGAGTGTTTTTCTTGCATGGCACACTAGGGTTCAATTAAACTTGCTAAACGGAGTTGAATCACATTCCGTTTCAAGTTCTAGCAGCAAGGGTTCATTCAGGCTAAGAACAGCACTCTTGTGCTATTCTGGCCATACAGAGTGCAAATAGCATTATCCTCTGTTCCCAGCCAATACAGTGTATTGGACTGAAGAGAAGCTCCTGTTTTACTCAGTTTCCAATACTGAGTTGAACTAGATAAGCCCCGTTTGTGTAGGAAGCACAGTTCTTTTTTTCTGAGCTAGCTCACTGTACTAGTCCTATAGGAAACACTGTAGAGTACAAGAATGCCCGTTTCTCAAAAGCAGATTGTTTATCTTGCATGGCACACTAGGGTTCAATTAAACTTCCTTACCGGGTTTGAATCACGTTCAGTTTCAAGTTCTAGCAGCAAGGGTTCCTTCAGTCTAAGAACAGCACTCTTGTGCTATTCTGGCCATACACAGTGCAAATAGCATTCGCGTCTGTTCCCAGCCAGTACAGTGTATTGGTCTGAAAGAAGCTCCTGTTTCACTTAGTTTCCAATACTGAGTTGAATTAGATAAGCCCCGTTTGTGTAGGAAGCACCGTTCTTTTTTTCTGAGCTAGCTCACTGTACTAGTACTATAGGAAACACTGTAGAGTGCAAGAATGCCCGTTTCTCAAAAGCAGATTGTTTTTCTTGCATGGCACTCTAGGGTTCAATTAAACTTCCTTAACGGAGTTGAGTCACGTTCAGTTTCAAGGTCTAGCAGCAAGGGTTCATTCAGGCTAAGAATAGCACTCCTGTGCTATTCTGGCCATACACAGTGCAAATAGCATTTGTGTATGTTCCCAGCCAGTACAGTGTATTGGACTGAAGAGAAGCTCCTGTTTTACTCAGTTTCCTATACTGAGTTGAACTAGATATGCCCCGTTTGTGTAGGAAGCACAGTTCTTTTGTTCTGAGTTAGCTCACTGTACTGGCCCTATAGGAAACACAGTAGAATGCAAGAAGGCCCATTTCTCAAAAGCAGTGTGTTTTCCTTGCATGGCACACTAGGGTTCAATTAAACTTCCTAAACGGAGTTGAATCATGTTCAGTTTCCAGTTCTAGCAGCAAGGGTTCATTCAGGCTAAGAACAGCACTCTTGTGCTATTCTGGCCATACACAGTGCAAATAGCATTCGCTTCTGTTCCCAGCCAATACAGTGTATTGGACTGAAGAGTAGATCCTGTTTTACTCACTTTCCAATCCTAGGATGAACTAGATATGCCCCGTTTGTGTAGGAAGCACAGTTCTTTTGTTCTGTGATAGCTCACTGTACTGGCCCTATAGGAAAAACAGTAGAGTGCAAGAATGCCCGTTTCTCAAAAGCAGATTGGTTATCTTGCATGGCACACTAGGGTTCACTTAAACTTCCTTAACGGGTTTGAATCTCATTCAGTTTCAAGGTCTAGCAGCAAGGGTTCCTTCAGTCTAAGAACAGCACTCTTGTGCTATTCTGGCCATACAGAGTGCAAATAGCATTCGCGTCTGTTCCCAGCCAGTACAGTGTATTGGACTGAGGAGAAGCTCCTGTTTTACTCAGTTTCCAATACTGAGTTGAACTAGATATGCCCCGTTTGTTTAGGAAGCACAGTTCTCTTGTTCTGAGCTAACTCACTGTACTGGCCCTATAGGAAACACAGTAGAGTGCAAGAATGCCCGTTTCTCAAAAGCAGAGTGTTTTTCTTGCATGGCACACTAGGGTTCAATTAAACTTGCTAAACGGAGTTGAACCACATTCCGTTTCAAGTTCTAGCAGCAAGGGTTCATTTAGACTAAGAACAGCACTCTTGTGCTATTCTGGCCATACAGAGTGCAAATAGCATTCTCCTCTCTTCCCTACCAGTACAGTGCATTGGACTGAAGAGAAGCTCCTTTTTACTCAGTTTCCAATACTGAGTTGAACTAGATATGCCCCGTTTGTGTAGGAAGCACAGTTCTTTTTTTCTGAGCTAGCTCACTGTACTAGTCCTATAGGAAACACTGTAAAGTGCAAGAATGTCCGTTTCTCAAAAGCAGATTGTTTAACTTGCATGGCACACTAGGGTTCAATTAAACTTCCTTAACGGGTTTGAATCACGTTCAGTTTCAAGGTGTAGCAGCAAGGGTTCCTTCAGTCTAAGAACAGCACTCTTGTGCTATTCTGGCCATACAGAGTGCAAATAGCATTCGCGTCTGTTCCCAGCCAGTACAGTGCATTGGACTGAAGAGAAGCTCCTGTTTTACTCAGTTGTCTAATACTGAGTTGAACTAGATAAGCCCCGTTTGTGTAGGAAGCACAGTTCTTTTTTTCTGAGCTAGCTCACTGTACTAGTCCTATAGGAAACACTGTAGAGTGCAAGAATGCCCGTTTCTCAAAAGCAGAGTGTTTTTCTTGCATGGCACTCTAGGGTTCAATTAAACTTCCTTAACGGAGTTGAGTCTCGTTCAGTTTCAAGCTCTACCAGCAAGGGTTCATTCAGGCTAAGAATAGCACTCTTATGCTATTCTGGCCATACACAGTGCAAATAGCATTCTCCTCTGTTCCCAGCCAGTACAGTGTATTGGATTGAAGAGAAGCTCCTGTTTTACTCAGTTTCCAATACTGACTTGCACTAGATATGCCCCGTTTGTGTAGGAAGCACAGTTCTTTTTTTCTGAGCTAGCTACTGTACTAGTCCTATAGGAAACACTGTAGAGTACAAGAATGCCCGTTTCTCAAAAGCAGATTGTTTATCTTGCATGGCACACTAGGGTTCAATTAAACTTCCTAAACGGAGTTGAATCACGTTCAGTTTCAAGTTCTAGCAGCAAGGGTTCATTCGGGCTAAAACAGCACTCATGTGCTAATCTGGCCCTACACAGTGCAAATAGCATTCGCGTCTGTTCCCAGCCAGTACAGTGTATTGGACTGAAGAGAAGCTCCTGTTTTACTCAGTTTCCAATACTGAGTTGATCTAGATATGGCCCGTTTGTGTAGGAAGCACAGTTCTTTTTTTCTGAGCTAGCTCACTGTACTGGACCTACAGGAAACACAGAAGAGTACAAGAATGCCCGTTTCTCAAAAGCAAAGTGTTTTTCTTGTATGGCACACTAGGGTTCAATTAATCTTCCTAAACGGGATTGAATCACGTTCTGTTTCAAGTTCTAGCAGCAAGGGTTCATTCAGGCTAAGAACAGCACTCTTGTGCTATTCTGGCCATACACAGTGCAAATAGCATTCTCCTCTGTTCCCAGCCAGTACAGTGTATTGGACTGAAGAGAAGCTCCTGTTTTACTCAGTTTCCAATACTGAGTTGAACTAGATATGCCCCGTTTGTGTAGGAAGCACAGTTCTTTTGTTCGGAGCTAGCTCACTGTCCTGGCCCTATAGGAAACACATTAGAGTGCAAGAATGCCCGTTTTTCAAAAGCAGAGTGTTTTTCTTGCATGGCACAAAAGGGTTCAATTAAACTTCCTAAGCGGAGTTGAATCATGTTCAGTTTCACGTTCTAGCAGCAAGGGTTCATTCAGGCCAAGAACAGCACTCTTGTGCTATCCTGGCCATACACAGTGCAAATAGCATTCGTGTCTTTTCCCAGCCAGTACAGTGTATTGGACTGAAGAGAAGCTCCTGTTTTACTCAATTTCCAATACTGAGTTGAACTAGATATGCCCCGTTTGTGTAGGAAGCACAGTTCTCTTGTTCTGAGCTAGCTCATTGTACTGGCCGTATAGGAAACACTGTAGAGTGCAAGAATGCCCGTTTCTCAAAAGCAGAGTGTTTTTCTTGCATGGAACACTAGGGTTCAATTAAACTTCCTAAACGGAGTTGAATCACGTGCAGTTTCAAGTTCTAGCAGCAAGGGTTCATTCAGGCTAAGAACAGAACTCTTGTGCTATTCTGGCCATAAACAGTGCAAATAGCATTCGCGTCTCTTCCCAGCCAATACAGTGTATTGGACTGAAGAGAAGCTCCTGTTTTACTCAGTTTCCAATACTGAGTTGAACTAGATATGCCCCGTTTGTGTAGGAAGCACAGTTCTTTTGTTCTGAGCTAGCTCACTGTACTGGCCCTCTAGGAAACACAGTAGAGTGCAAGAATATACGTTTTTCAAAAGCAGAGTGTTTTTCTTGCATGGCACACTAGGGTTCAATTAAACTTCCTAGGCGGAGTTGAATCATGTTCAGTTTCACGTTCTAGCAGCAAGGGTTCATTCAGGCCAAGAACAGCACTCTTGTGCTATTCTGACCTTACACAGTGCATATAGCATTCGCGTCTATTCACAGCCAGTACATTGTATTGGACTGAAGAGAAGCTCCTGTTTTACTCAGTTTCCAATACTGAGTTGAACTAGATATGCCCTGTTTGTGTAGAAAGCACAGTTCTTTTGTTCTGAGCTAGCTCACTCTACTGGCCCGATAGGAAACACAGGAGAGTGCAAGAATGCCCGTTTCTCAAAAGCAGAGTGTTTATCTTGCATGGCACTCTTGGGTTCAATTAAACTTCCTTAACGGAGTTGAGTCACGTTCAGTTTCAAGGTCTAGCAGCAAGGGTTCATTCAGGCTAAGAACAGCACTCTTGTGCTATTCTGGCCATACACAGAGCAAATAGCATTCGCGTCTGTTCCCAACCAGTACACTGTATTGGACTGAAGAGAAGCTCCTGTCTTACTCAGTTTCCAATACTGAGTTGAACTAGATATGCCCCGTTTGTGTAGGAAGCACAGTTCTTTTGTTCTGAGCTAGCTCACTGTACTGGCCCAATAGGAAACACAATAGAGTGCAAGAATGCCCCTTTCTCAAAAGCAGAGTGTTTTCCTTGCACGACACACTAGGGTTCAATTAAACTTCCTAAATGGAGTTGAATCACGTTCAGTTTCAAGTTCTAGCAGCAAGGGTTCAATCAGGCTAAAACAGCACTCTTGTGCTCTTCTGGCCATACACAGTGCAAATAGCTTTTGCGTCTGTTCCCAGCCAGTACAGTGTATTGGACTGAAGAGAAGCTCCTGTTTTACTCAGTTTCCAATACTGAGTTGAACTAGATATGCCCCTTGTGTAGGAAGCACAGTTCTTTTGTTCTGAGCTAGCTCACTGTACTGGACCTATAGGAAACACAGAAGAGTACAAGAATGCCTGTTTCTCAAAAGCAAAGTGTTTTTCTTGTATGGCACACTAGGGTTCAATTAATCTTCCTAAACGTGGTTGAATCACGTTCTCTTTCAAGTTCTAGCAGCAAGGGTTCATTCAGGCTAAGAACAGCACTCTTGTTTTATTCTGGCCATACACAGAGCAAATAGCATTCGCGTCTGCTCCCAGCCAGCACAGTGTATTGGACTGAAGAGAAGCTCCTGTTTTACTCAGTTTCCAATACTGAGTTGAACTAGATATGCCCCGTTTGTGTAGGAAGCACAGTTCTTTTGTTCGGAACTAGCTCACTGTACTGGCCATATAGGAAACACAGTAGAGTGCAAGAATGCCCGTTTCTCAAAAACAGAGTGTTTTTCTTGCATGGCACACTAGGGTACAGTTAAACTTCGTAAGCGGAGTAGAATCATGTTCAGTTTAACGTTCTAGCAGCAAGGGTTCATTCAGGCCAAGAACAGCACTCTTGTGCTATTCTGACCTTACACAGGGCATATAGCATTCGCGGCTGTTCCCAGCCAGTACATTGTATTGGACTGAAGAGAAGCTCCTGTTTTACTCAGTTTCCAATACTGAGTTGAACTAGATATGCCCCGTTTGTGTAGAAAGCACAGTTCTTTTGTTCTGAGCTAGCTCACTGTACTGGCCCTATAGGAAACACAGCAGAGTGCAAGAATGCCCGTTTCTCAAAAGCAGAGTGTTTCTCTTGCATGGCACTCTAGGGTTCAATTAAACTTCCTTAATGGAGTTGAGTCACGTTCAGTTTCAAGGTCTAGCAGCAAGGGTTCATTCAGGCTAAGAACAGCACTCTTGTGCTATTCTGGCCTAAAACAGTGCAAATAGCATTCGCGACTCTTCCCAGCAAGTACAGTGTATTGGTCGGAAGAGAAGCTCCTGTTTCACTTAGTTTCAAATACTGAGGTGAACTAGATATGCCCCGTTTGTGTAGGAGGCATAGTTTTTTTTTTTTTTTTTCGGAGCTAGCTCACTGTACTGGTCCTACAGGTAACACAGTAGAGTGAAAGAATGCCCGTTTCTCAAAAGCAGAGTGTTTTTCTTGCATGGCACTCTAGGGTTCAATTAAACTTCCAAAACTGAGTTGAGTCACGTTCAGTTGCACGTTCTAGAAGCAAAGGTTCTCAGGCTAAGAACAGCACTCTTGTGCTATTCTGGCCATACACAGTGCAAATAGCATTCGCGTCTGTTCCCAGCCAGTACAGTGTATTGGACTGAAGAGAAGCTCCTGTTTTACTCAGTTTCCAATACTGAGTTGAACTAGATATGCCCCGTTTGTGTAGGAAGCACAGTTCTTTTGTTCTGAGCTAGCTCACTCTACTGGCCCTATATGAAACACAGCAGAGTGCAAGAATGCCCATTTCTCAAAAGCAGAGTGTTTTCCTTGCATGGCACACTAGGGTTCAATTAAACTTCCTAAACGGAGTTGAATCACGTGCAGTTTCAAGTTCTAGCAGCAAGGGTTCATTCAGTCTAAGAACAGCACTCTTGTGCTATCCTGGCCATACACAGTGCAAATAGCATTCGCGTCTGTTCCCAGCCAGTACAGTGTATTGGACTGAAGAGAAGCTCCTGTTTTACTCAGTTTCCAATACTGAGTGAACTAGATATGCCCCGTTTATATACGAAGCCCAGTTCTTTTGTTCTGAGCAAGCTCACTGTACTGGCCCTATAGGAAACACAGTAGAGTGCAAGAATGCCCGTTTCTCAAAAGCAGAGTGTTTTTCTTGCATGGCACACTAGGGTACAGTTAAACTTCGTAAGCGGAGTAGAATCATGTTCAGTTTCACGTTCTAGCAGCAAGGGTTCATTCAGGCCAAGAACAGACTCTTGTGCTATTCTGACCTTACACAGTGCAAATAGCATTCGCGTCTGTTCCCAGCCAGTACAGTGTATTGGACTGAAGAGAAGCTCCTGTTTTACTCAGTTTCCAATACTCAGTTGAACTAGATATGGCCCGTTTGTGTAGGAAGCACAGTTCTTTTGTTCTGAGCTAGCTCACTGTACTGGACCTATAGGAAACACAGAAGAGTACAAGAATGCCCGTTTCTCAAAAGCAAAGTGTTTTTCTTGTATGGCACACTAGGGTTCAATTAATCTTCCTAAACGGGGTTGAATCACGTTCTGTTTCAAGTTCTAGCAGCAAGGGTTCATTCAGGCTAAGAACAGCACTCTTGTGCTATTCTGGCCATACACAGTGCAAATAGCATTCTCCTCTGTTCCCAGCCAGTACAGTGTATTGGACTGAAGAGAAGCTCCTGTTTTACTCAGTTTCCAATACTGAGTTGAACTAGATATGCCCCGTTTGTGTAGGAAGCACAGTTCTTTTGTTCGGAGCTAGCTCACTGTCCTGGCCCTATAGGAAACACATTAGAGTGCAAGAATGCCCGTTTTTCAAAAGCAGAGTGTTTTTCTTGCATGGCACAAAAGGGTTCAATTAAACTTCCTAAGCGGAGTTGAATCATGTTCAGTTTCACGTTCTCGCAGCAAGGGTTCATTCAGGCCAAGAACAGCACTCTTGTGCTATCCTGGCCATACACAGTGCAAATAGCATTCGCGTCTTTTCCCAGCCAGTACAGTGTATTGGACTGAAGAGAAGCTCCTGTTTTACTCAGTTTCCAATACTGAGTTGAACTAGATATGCCCCGTTTGTGTAGGAAGCACAGTTCTCTTGTTCTGAGCTACCTCATTGTACTGGCCATATAGGAAACACTGTAGAGTGCAAGAATGCCCGTTTCTCAAAAGCAGAGTGTTTTTCTTGCATGGAACACTAGGGTTCAATTAAACTTCCTAAACGGAGTTGAATCACGTGCAGTTTCAAGTTCTAGCAGCAAGGGTTCATTCAGGCTAAGAACAGAACTCTTGTGCTATTCTGGCCATAAACAGTGCAAATAGCATTCGCGTCTCTTCCCAGCCAGTACAGTGTATTGGACTGAAGAGAAGCTCCTGTTTTACTCAGTTTCCAATACTGAGTTGAACTAGATATGCCCCGTTTGTGTAGGAAGCACAGTTCTTTTGTTCTGAGCTAGCTCACTGTACTGGCCCTCTAGGAAACACAGTAGAGTGCAAGAATATCCGTTTTTCAAAAGCAGAGTGTTTTTCTTGCATGGCACACTAGGGTTCAATTAAACTTCCTAGGCGGAGTTGAATCATGTTCAGTTTCACGTTCTAGCAGCAAGGGTTCATTCAGGCCAAGAACAGCACTCTTGTGCTATTCTGACCTTACACAGTGCATATAGCATTCGCGTCTATTCACAGCCAGTACATTGTATTGGACTGAAGAGAAGCTCCTGTTTTACTCAGTTTCCAATACTGAGTTGAACTAGATATGCCCTGTTTGTGTAGAAAGTACAGTTCTTTTGTTCTGAGCTAGCTCACTCTACTGGCCCGATAGGAAACACAGGAGAGTGCAAGAATGCCCGTTTCTCAAAAGCAGAGTGTTTATCTTGCATGGCACTCTTGGGTTCAATTAAACTTCCTTAACGGAGTTGAGTCACGTTCAGTTTCAAGTTCTAGCAGCAAGGGTTCATTCAGGCTAAGAACAGCACTCTTGTGCTATTCTGGCCATACACAGAGCAAATAGCATTCACGTCTGTTCCCAACCATTACACTGTATTGGACTGAAGAGAAGCTCCTGTCTTACTCAGTTTCCAATACTGAGTTGAACTAGATATGCCCCGTTTGTGTAGGAAGCACAGTTCTTTTGTTCTGAGCTAGGTCACTCTACTGGCCCTATATGAAACACAGCAGAGTGCAAGAATGCCCGTTTCTCAAAAGCAGAGTGTTTTCCTTGCATGGCACACTAGGGTTCAATTAAACTTCCTAAAGGGAGTTGAATCACGTGCAGTTTCAAGTTCTAGCAGCAAGGGTTCATTCACTCTAAGACAGCACTCTTGTGCTATCCTGGCCATACACAGTGCAAATAGCATTCGCGTCTGTTCCCAGCCGGTACAGTGTATTGGACTGAAGAGAAGCTACTGTTTTACTCAGTGTCCAATACTGAGTTGATCTAGATATGCCCCGTTTGTGTAGGAAGCACAGTTTTTTTTTTCCGAGCTAGCTCACTGTACTGGTCCTACAGGAAACACAGTAGAGTGCAAGAGTGCCTGTTTCTCAAAAGCAGAGTGTTTTTCTTGCATGGCACTCTAGGGTTCAATTAAACTTCCTTAACGGAGTTGAGTCACACTCAGTTTCAAGGTCTAGCAGCAAGGGTTCATTCAGGTTAAGAACAGCACTCTTGTGCTATTCTGGCCTTACACAGTGCATATAGCATTCGCGTCTGTTCCCATCCAGTATAGTGTATTGGATTGAAGAGAAGCTCCTGTTTTACTCAGTTTCCAATACTGAGTTGAACTAGATATGCCCCGTTTGTGTAGGAAGCACAGTTCTTTTGTTCTGAGCTAGCTCACTGTACTGGCCCAATAGGAAACACAATAGAGTGCAAGAATGCCCCTTTCTCAAAAGCAGAGTGTTTTCCTTGCACGACACACTAGGGTTCAATTAAACTTCCTAAATGGAGTTGAATCACGTTCAGTTTCAAGTTCTAGCAGCAAGGGTTCAATCAGGCTAAAACAGCACTCTTGTGCTCTTCTGGCCATACACAGTGCAAATAGCTTTTGCGTCTGTTCCCAGCCAGTACAGTGTATTGGACTGAAGAGTAGCTCCTGTTTTACTCAGTTTCCAATACTGAGTTGAACTAGATATGCCCCTTGTGTAGGAAGCACAGTTCTTTTGTTCTGAGCTAGCTCACTGTACTAGACCTATAGGAAACACAGAAGAGTACAAGAATGCCTGTTTCTCAAAAGCAAAGTGTTTTTCTTGTATGGCACACTAGGGTTCAATTAATCTTCCTAAACGTGGTTGAATCACGTTCTCTTTCAAGTTCTAGCAGCAAGGGTTCATTCAGGCTAAGAACAGCACTCTTGTTTTATTCTGGCCATACACAGAGCAAATAGCATTCGCGTCCGCTCCCAGCCAGTACAGTGTATTGGACTGAAGAGAAGCTCCTGTTTTACTCAGTTTCCAATACTGAGTTGAACTAGATATGCCCCGTTTGTGTAGGAAGCACAGTTCTTTTGTTCGGAACTAGCTCACTGTACTGGCCATATAGGAAACACAGTAGAGTGCAAGAATGCCCATTTCTCAAAAACAGAGTGTTTTTCTTGCATGGCACACTAGGGTACAGTTAAACTTCGTAAGCGGAGTAGAATCATGTTCAGTTTAACGTTCTAGCAGCAACGGTTCATTCAGGCCAAGAACAGCACTCTTGTGCTATTCTGACCTTACACAGGGCATATAGCATTCGCGGCTGTTCCCAGCCAGTACATTGTATTGGACTGAAGAGCAGCTCCTGTTTTACTCAGTTTCCAATACTGAGTTGAACTAGATATGCCCCGTTTGTGTAGAAAGCACAGTTCTTTTGTTCTGAGCTAGCTCACTGTACTGGCCCTATAGGAAACACAGCAGAGTGCAAGAATGCCCGTTTCTCAAAAGCAGAGTGTTTCTCTTGCATGGCACTCTAGGGTTCAATTAAACTTCCTTAATGGAGTTGAGTCACGTTCAGTTTCAAGGTCTAGCAGCAAGAGTTCATTCAGGCTAAGAACAGCACTCTTGTGCTATTCTGGCCTAAAACAGTGCAAATAGCATTCGCGACTCTTCCCAGCAAGTACAGTGTATTGGTCGGAAGAGAAGCTCCTGTTTCACTTAGTTTCAAATACTGAGGTGAACTAGATATGCCCCGTTTGTGTAGGAGGCATAGTTTTTTTTTTTTTTTTTTCGGAGCTAGCTCACTGTACTGGTCCTACAGGTAACACAGTAGAGTGCAAGAATGCCCGTTTCTCAAAAGCAGAGTGTTTTTCTTGCATGGCACTCTAGGGTTCAATTAAACTTCCAAAACTGAGTTGAGTCACGTTCAGTTGCACGTTCTAGAAGCAAAGGTTCTCAGGCTAAGAACAGCACTCTTGTGCTATTCTGGCCATACACAGTGCAAATAGCATTCGCGTCTGTTCCCAGCCAGTACAGTGTATTGGACTGAAGAGAAGCTCCTGTTTTACTCAGTTTCCAATACTGAGTTGAACTAGATATGCCCCGTTTGTGTAGGAAGCACAGTTCTTTTGTTCTGAGCTAGCTCACTCTACTGGCCCTATATGAAACACAGCAGAGTGCAAGAATGCCCATTTCTCAAAAGCAGAGTGTTTTCCTTGCATGGCACACTAGGGTTCAATTAAACTTCCTAAACGGAGTTGAATCACGTGCAGTTTCAAGTTCTAGCAGCAAGGGTTCATTCAGTCTAAGAACAGCACTCTTGTGCTATCCTGGCCATACACAGTGCAAATAGCATTCGCGTCTGTTCCCAGCCAGTACAGTGTATTGGACTGAAGAGAAGCTCCTGTTTTACTCAGTTTCCAATACTGAGTGAACTAGATATGCCCCGTTTATATACGAAGCCCAGTTCTTTTGTTCTGAGCAAGCTCACTGTACTGGCCCTATAGGAAACACAGTAGAGTGCAAGAATGCCCATTTCTCAAAAGCAGAGTGTTTTTCTGGCATGGCACACTAGGGTACAGTTAAACTTCGTAAGCGGAGTATAATCATGTTCAGTTTCACGTTCTAGCAGCAAGGGTTCATTCAGGCCAAGAACAGACTCTTGTGCTATTCTGACCTTACACAGTGCAAATAGCATTCGCGTCTGTTCCCAGCCAGTACAGTGTATTGGACTGAAGAGAAGCTCCTGTTTTACTCAGTTTCCAATACTCAGTTGAACTAGATATGGCCCGTTTGTGTAGGAAGCACAGTTCTTTTGTTCTGAGCTAGCTCACTGTACTGGACCTATAGGAAACACAGAAGAGTACAAGAATGCCCGTTTCTCAAAAGCAAAGTGTTTTTCTTGTATGGCACACTAGGGTTCAATTTATCTTCCTAAACGGGGTTGAATCACGTTCTGTTTCAAGTTCTAGCAGCAAGGATTCATTCAGGCTAAGAACAGCACTCTTGTGCTATCCTGGCCATACACAGTGCAAATAGCATTCGTGTCTCTTCCCAGCCAGTACAGTGTATTGGTCGGAAGAGAAGCTCCTGTTTCACTTAGTTTCAAATACTGAGTTGAACTAGATATGCCCCGTTTGTGTAGGAAGCACAGTTTTTTTTTTTTTCGGAGCTAGCTCACTGTACTGGTCCTACAGGAAACACAGTAGAGTGCAAGAATGCCCGTTTCTCAAAAGCAGAGTGTTTTTCTTGCATGGCACTCTAGGGTTCAATTAAACTTCCAAAACTGAGTTGAGTCACGTTCAGTTGCAAGTTCTAGCAGCAAAGGTTCTCAGGCTAAGAACAGCACTCTTGTGCTATTCTGGCCATACACAGTGCAAATAGCATTCTCGTCTGTTCCCAGCCAGTACAGTGTATTGGACTGAAGAGAAGCTCCTGGCTTACTCAGTATCCAATAATGAGTTGAACTAGATATGCCCCGTTTGTGCAGGAAGCATAGTTCTTTTGTTCTGAGCTAGCTCACTCTACTGGCCCTATATGAAACACAGCAGAGTGCAAGAATGCTCGTTTCTCAAAAGCAGAGTGTTTTCCTTGCATGGCACACTAGGGTTCAATTAAACTTCCTAAACAGAGTTGAATCACGTGCAGTTTCAAGTTCTAGCAGCAAGGGTTCATTCAGGCTAAGAACAGCACTCTTGTGCTATTCTGGCCATACACAGTGCAAATAGCATTCGCGTCTGTTCCCAGCCAGTACAGTGTATTGGACTGAAGAGAAGCTCCTGTTTTACTCAGTTTCCAATACTGAGTTGAACTAGATATGCCCCGTTTCTGTAGGAAGCACAGTTCTTTTGTTCTGAGCTAGCTCACTCTACTGGCCCTATATGAAACACAGCAGAGTGCAAGAATGCCCATTTCTCAAAAGCAGAGTGTTTTCCTTGCATGGCACACTAGGGTTCAATTAAACTTCCTAAACGGAGTTGAATCACGTGCAGTTTCAAGTTCTAGCAGCAAGGGTTCATTCAGTCTAAGAACAGCACTCTTGTGCTATCCTGGCCATACACAGTGCAAATAGCATTCGCGTCTGTTCCCAGCCAGTACAGTGTATTGGACTGAAGAGAAGCTCCTGTTTTACTCAGTTTCCAATACTGAGTGAACTAGATATGCCCCGTTTATATACGAAGCCCAGTTCTTTTGTTCTGAGCAAGCTCACTGTACTGGCCCTATAGGAAACACAGTAGAGTGCAAGAATGCCCGTTTCTCAAAAGCAGAGTGTTTTTCTTGCATGGCACACTAGGGTACAGTTAAACTTCGTAAGCGGAGTAGAATCATGTTCAGTTTCACGTTCTAGCAGCAAGGGTTCATTCAGGCCAAGAACAGACTCTTGTGCTATTCTGACCTTACACAGTGCAAATAGCATTTGCGTCTGTTCCCAGCCAGTACAGTGTATTGGACTGAAGAGAAGCTCCTGTTTTACTCAGTTTCCAATACTCAGTTGAACTAGATATGGCCCGTTTGTGTAGGAAGCACAGTTCTTTTGTTCTGAGCTAGCTCACTGTACTGGACCTATAGGAAACACAGAAGAGTACAAGAATGCCCGTTTCTCAAAAGCAAAGTGTTTTTCTTGTATGGCACACTAGGGTTCAATTTATCTTCCTAAACGGGTTTGAATCACGTTCTGTTTCAAGTTCTAGCAGCAAGGATTCATTCAGGCTAAGAACAGCACTCTTGTGCTATCCTGGCCATACACAGTGCAAATAGCATTCGCGTCTCTTCCCAGCCAGTACAGTGTATTGGTCGGAAGAGAAGCTCCTGTTTCACTTAGTTTCAAATACTGAGTTGAACTAGATATGCCCCGTTTGTGTAGGAAGCACAGTTTTTTTTTTTTTTCGGAGCTAGCTCACTGTACTGGTCCTACAGGAAACACAGTAGAGTGCAAGAATGCCCGTTTCTCAAAAGCAGAGTGTTTTTCTTGCATGGCACTCTAGGGTTCAATTAAACTTCCAAAACTGAGTTGAGTCACGTTCAGTTGCAAGTTCTAGCAGCAAAGGTTCTCAGGCTAAGAACAGCACTCTTGTGCTATTCTGGCCATACACAGTGCAAATAGCATTCTCGTCTGTTCCCAGCCAGTACAGTGTATTGGACTGAAGAGAAGCTCCTGGCTTACTCAGTATCCAATAATGAGTTGAACTAGATATGCCCCGTTTGTGTAGGAAGCATAGTTCTTTTGTTCTGAGCTAGCTCACTCTACTGGCCCTATATGAAACACAGCAGAGTGCAAGAATGCTCGTTTCTCAAAAGCAGAGTGTTTTCCTTGCATGGCACACTAGGGTTCAATTAAACTTCCTAAACGGAGTTGAATCACGTGCAGTATCAAGTTCTAGCAGCAAGGGTTCATTCAGGCTAAAACAGCACTCTTGTGCTCTTCTGGCCATACACAGTGCAAATGGCTTTTGCGTCTGTTCCCAGCCAGTACAGTGTATTGGACTGAAGAGGAGCTCCTGTTTTACTCAGTTTCCAATACTGAGTTGAACTAGATATGCCCCGTTTGTGTAGGAAGCACAGTTCTTTTGTTCTGAGCTAGCTCATTGTACTGGCCCTATAGGAAACACTGAAGAGTGCAAGAATGCCCGTTTCTCAAAAGCAGAGTGTTTTCTTGCATGGAACACTAGGGTTCAATTAAACTTCCTAAACGGAGTTGAATCACGTGCAGTTTCAAGTTCTAGCAGCAAGGGTTCATTCAGGCTAAGAACAGCACTCTTGTGCTATTCTGGCCTAAAACAGTGCAAATAGCATTCGCGTCTCTTCCCAGCCAGTACAGTGTATTGGTCTGAAGAGAAGCTCCTGTTTCTCTTAGTTTCAAATACTGAGTTGAACTAGATATGCCCCGTTTGTGTAGGAAGCACAGTTTTTTTTTTCGGAGCTAGCTCACTGTACTGGTCCTACAGGAAACACAGTAGAGTGCAAGAATGCCCGTTTCTCAAAAGCAGAGTGTTTTTTTGCATGGCACTCTAGGGTTTAATTAAACTTCCAAAACTGAGTTGAGTCACGTTCAGTTGCAAGTTCTAGCAGCAAAGGTTCTCAGGCTAAGAACAGCAATCTTGTGTTATTCTGGCCATACACAGTGCAAATAGCATTCGCGTCTGTTCCCAGCCAGTACAGTGTATTGGACTGAAGAGAAGCTCCTGTTTTACTCAGTTTCCAATACTCAGTTGAACTAGATATGGCCCGTTTGTGTAGGAAGCACAGTTCTTTTGTTCTGACCTAGCTCACTGTACTGGACTTATAGGAAACACAGAAGAGTACAAAAATGCCCGTTTCTCAAAAGCAAAGTGTTTTTCTTGTATGGCACACTAGGGTTCAATTAATCTTCCTAAACGGGGTTGAATCACGTTCTGTTTCAAGTTCTAGCAGCAAGGATTCATTCAGGCTAAGAACAGCACTCTTGTGCTATCCTGGCCATACACAGTGCAAATAGCATTCGCGTCTCTTCCCAGCCAGTACAGTGTATTGGTCGGAAGAGAAGCTCCTGTTGCACTTAGTTTCAAATACTGAGTTGAACTAGATATGCCCCGTTTGTGTAGGAAGCACAGTTTTTTTTTTTTCGGAGCTAGCTCACTGTACTGGTCCTACAGGAAACACAGTAGAGTGCAAGAATGCCCGTTTCTCAATAGCAGAGTGTTTTTCTTGCATGGCACTCTAGGGTTCAATTAAACTTCCAAAACTGAGTTGAGTCACGTTCAGTTGCAAGTTCTAGCAGCAAAGGTTCTCAGGCTACGAACAGCACTCTTGTGCTATTCTGGCCATACACAGTGCAAATAGCATTCGCGTCTGTTCCCAGCCAGTACAGTGTATTGGACTGAAGAGAACCTCCTGTTTTACTCAGTTTCCAATACTGAGTTGAACTAGATATGCCCCGTTTATGTAGGAAGCACAGTTCTTTTGTTCTGAGCTAGCTCACTCTACTGGCCCTATATGAAACACAGCAGAGTGCAAGAATGCCCATTTCTCAAAAGCAGAGTGTTTTCCTTGAATGGCACACTAGGGTTCAATTAAACTTCCTAAACGGAGTTGAATCACGTGCAGTTTCAAGTTCTAGCAGCAAGGGTTCATTCAGTCTAAGAACAGCACTCTTGTGCTATCCTGGCCATACACAGTGCAAATAGCATTCGCGTCTGTTCCCAGACAGTACAGTGTATTGGACTGAAGAGAAGCTCCTGTTTTACTCAGTTTCCAATACTGAGTTGATCTAGATATGCCCCGTTTGTGTAGGAAGCACAGTGTTTTTTTTTTCCGAGCTAGCTCACTGTACTGGTCCTACAGGAATCACAGTAGAGTGCAATAATGTCCGTTTCTCAAAAGCAGAGTGTTTTTCTTGCATGGCACTCTAGGGTTCAATTAAACTTCCAAAACTGAGTTGAGTCACGTTCAGTTTCAAGTTCTAGCAGCAAAGGTTCATTCAGGCTAAGAACAGCACTCTTGTGCTATTCTGGCCATACACAGTGCAAATAGCATTCGCGTCTGTTCCCAGACAGTACAGTGTATTGGACTGAAGAGAAGCTCCTGTTTTACTCAGTTTCCAATACTGAGTTGAACTAGATATGCCCCGTTTGTGTAGGAAGCACAGTTCTTTTTTCTGAGCTAGCTCACTGTACTGGTCATACAGGAAACACAGTAGAGTGCAAGAATGCCTGTTTCTCAAAAGCAGAGTGTTTTTCTTGCATGGCACTCTAGGGTTCAATTAAACTTCCTTAACGGAGTTGAGTCACGTTCAGTTTCAAGGTCTAGCAGCAAGGGTTCATTCAGGCTAAGAACAGCACTCTTGTGCTATCCTGGCCATACACAGTGCAAATAGCATTCGCGTCTGTTCCCAGCCAGTACAGTGTATTGGACTGAAGAGAAGCTCCTGTTTTACTCAGTTTCCAATACTCAGTTGAACTAGATATGGCCATATGTGTAGGAAGCACAGTTCTTTTGTTCTGAGCTAGCTCACTGTACTGGACCTATAGGAAACACAGAAGAGTACAAGAATGCCCGTTTCTCAAAAGCAAAGTGTTTTTCTTGTATGGCACACTAGGGTTCAATTAATCTTCCTAAACGGGGTTGAATCACGTTCTGTTTCAAGTTCTAGCAGCAAGGATTCATTCAGGCTAAGAACAGCACTCTTGTGCTATTCTGGCCATACACAGAGCAAAGAGCATTCGCTTCTGCTCCCAGCCAGTACAGTGTATTGGACTGAAGAGAAGCTCCTGTTTTACTCAGTATCCAATACTGAGTTGAACTAGATATGCCACGTTTGTGTAGGAAGCACAGTTCTTTTTTTCGGAACTAGGTCACTGTACAGGCCCTATAGGAAACACAGTAGAGTGCAAGAATGACCGTTTCTCAAAAGCAGAGTGTTTTTCTTGCATGGCACACTAGGGTACAGTTAAACTTCGTAAGCGGAGTAGAATCATGTTCAGTTTCACGTTCTAGCAGCAAGGGTTCATTCAGGCCAAGAACAGCACTCTTGTGCTATTCTGACCTTAACAGTGCAAATAGCTTTCGCGTCTGTTCCCAGCCAGTACAGTCTATTGGACTGAAGAGAAGCTCCTGTTTTACTCAGTTTCCAATACTGAGTTGAACTAGATATGCCCCGTTTGTGTAGGAAGCACAGTTCTTTTGTTCTGAGCTAGCTCACTCTACTGGCCCTATATGAAACACAGCAGAGTGCAAGAATGCCCGTTTCTCAAAAGCAGAGTGTTTTCCTCGCTTGGCACACTAGGGTTCAATTAAACTTCCTAAACGGAGTTGAATCACGTGCAGTTTCAAGTTCTAGCAGCAAGGGTTCATTCAGTCTAAGAACAGCACTCTTGTGCTATCCTGGCCATACACAGTGCAAATAGCATTCGCGTCTGTTCCCAGCCAGTACAGTGTATTGGACTGAAGAGAAGCTCCTGTTTTACTCAGTTTCCAATACTGAGTTTAACTAGATATGCCCCGTTTGTGTAGGAAGCACAGTTCTTTTGTTCTGAGCTAGCTCACTGTACTGGTCCTACAGGAAACACAGTAGAGTGCAAGAATGCCCGTTTCTCAAAGGCAGAGTGTTTTTCTTGCATGGCACTCTAGGGTTCAATTAAACTTCCTTAACGGAGTTGAGTCACTTTCAGTTTCAAGGTCTAGCAGCAAGGGTTCATTCAGGCTAAGAACAGCACTCTTGTGCTATCCTGGCCATACACAGTGCAAATAGCATTCGCGTCTGTTCCCAGCCAGTACAGTGTATTGGACTGAAGAGAAGCTCCTGTTTTACTCAGTTTCAAATACTGAGTTGAACTAGATATGCCCCGTTTGTGTAGGAAGCACAGTTTTTGGTACTGAGCTAGCTCACTGTACTTGCCCTATACGAAACACAGTAGAGTGCAAGAATGCCCGTTTCTCAAAAGCAGAGTGTTTATCTTGCATGGCACACTAGGGTTCAATTAAACTTGCTAAACGGAGTTGAATCATATTCCTTTTCAAGTTCTAGCAGCAAGGGTTCATTCAGGCTAAGAACAGCACTCTTGTGCTATTTTGGCCATACACAGTGCAAATAGCATTCACATCTGCTCCCAGCCAGTACAGTGTATTGGACTGAAGAAAAGCTCCTGTTTTACTCAGTTTCCAATACTGAGTTGAACTAGATATGCCCCGTTTGTGTAGGAAGCACAGTTCTTTTGTTCTGAGCTAGCTCACTGTACTGGCCCTATAGGAAACACAGTAGAGTGCAAGAATGCCCGTTTCTCAAAAGCAGAGTGTTTTTCTTACATGGCACACTAGGGTTCAGTTAAACATCCTAAGTGGAGATGAATCACGTTCAGTTTCAAGTTCTAGCAGCAAGGGTTCTTTCAGGCTAAGAACAGCACTCTTGTGCTATTCTGGCCATACACAGTGCAAATAGCATTCACATCTGCTCCCAGCCAGTACAGTGTATTGGACTGAAGAGAAGCTCCTGTTTTACTCAGTTTCCAATACTGAGTTGAACTAGTTATGCCCCGTTTGTGTAGGAAGCACAGTTCTTTTGTTCTTTGCTAGCTCACTGTACTGGCCATATAGGAAACACAGTAGAGTGCAAGAATGCCCGTTTCTGAAAAGAAGAGTGTTTTCCTTGCATGGCACACTAGGGTTCAATTAAACTTCCTAAACGGAGTTGAATCACTTTCAGTTTAAAGTTCTAGCAGCAAGGGTTCATTCAGGCTAAGAACACCACTCTTGTGCTATTCTGGCCATAAACAGTGCAAATAGCATTCGCGTCTGTTCCCAGCCAGTACAGTGTATTGGACTGAAGAGAAGCTCCTGTTTTACTCAGTTTCCAATACTGAGTTGAACTAGATATGCTCCGTTTGTGTAGGAAGCACAGTTCTCTTGTTCTGAGCTAGCTCACTCTACTGGCCCTATAGGAAACACAGTAGAGTGCAAGAATGCCCGTTTCTCAAAAGCAGAGTGTTTTCCTTGCATGGCACACTAGGGTTCAATTAAACTTCCGAAACGGGGTTGAATCACGTACTGTTTCAAGTTCTAGCAGCAAGGGTTCATTCAGGCTAAGAACAGCACTCTTGTGCTATTCTGGCCATACACAGTGCAAATAGCATTCGCGTCTGTTCCCAGCCAGTACAGTGTATTGGACTGAAGAGAAGCTCCTGTTTTACTCAGTTTCCAATACTGAGTTGATCTAGATATGCTCCGTTTGTGTAGGAAGCACAGTTCTCTTGTTCTGAGCTAGCTCACTCTACTGGCCCTATAGGAAACACAGTAGAGTGCAAGAATGCCCGTTTCTCAAAAGCAGAGTGTTTTCCTTGCATGGCACACTAGGGTTCAATTAAACTTCCTAAACGGGGTTGAATCACGTACTGTTTCAAGTTCTAGCAGCAAGGGTTCATTCAGGCTAAGAACAGCCCTCTTGTGCTATTCTGGCCATACACAGTGCAAATAGCATTTGCGTCTGTTCCCAGCCAGTACAGTGTATTGGACTGAAGAGAAGCTCCTGTTTTATTCAGAGTCCAATACTGAGTTGAACTAGATATGCCCCGTCCTTGTAGGAAGCACAGTTCTTTTGTTCTGAGCTAGCTCACTGTACTGGCCCTATAGGAAACACAGAAGATTGCAAGAATGCCCGTTTCTCAAAAGCAGAGTGTTTTCCTTGCATGGCACACTAGGGTTCAATTAACCTTCCTAAACGGAGTTGAATCACGTTCAGTTTCAACTTCTAGCAACAAGGGATCATTCAGGCTAAGAATAGCACTCTTGTGGTATTCTGGCCATACACAGTGCAAATAGTGTTCGCGTTTGTTCCCAGCCAGTACAGTGTATTTCACTGAAGAGAAGCTCCGGTTTTACTCAGTTTCCAATACTGAGTTGAACTAGATATGCCCCGTTTGTGTAGTAAGCACAGTTCTTTTGTTCTTTGCTAGCTCACTGTACTGGCCCTATAGGAAACACAGTAGAGTGCAAGAATGCACGTTTCTAAAAAGCAGAGTGTTTTCCTTGCATGGCACACTAGGGTTCAATTAAACTTCCTAAATGGAGTTGAATCACGTTCAGTTTAAAGTTCTAGCAGCAAGGGTTCATTCAGGCTAAGAACACCACTCTTGTGCTATTCTGGCCATACACAGTGCAAATAGCATTCGCGTCTGTTCCCAGCCAGTACAGCGTATTGGACTGAAGAGAAGCTCCTGTTTTACTCAGTTTCCAATACTGAGTTGAACTAGATATGCCCCGTTTGTGTAGGAAGCACAGTTCTTTTGTTCAGAGCTAGCTCATTGTACGGGCCGTATAGGAAACACTGTAGAGTGCAAGAATGCCCGTTTCTCAAAAGCAGAGTGTTTTTCTTGCATGGCACTCTAGGGTTCAATTAAACTTCCAAAACTGAGTTGAGTCACGTTCACTTTCAAGTTCTAGCAGCAAGGGTTCATTCAGTCTAAGAAGAGCACTCTTGTGCTATCCTGGCCATACACAGTGCAAATAGCATTCGCGTCTGTTCCCAGACAGTACAGTGTATTGGACTGAAGAGAAGCTCCTGACTTACTCAGTTTCCATTACTGAGTTGAACTAGATATGCCCCGTTTGTGTAGGAAGCACAGTTCTTTTTTCTGAGCTAGCTCACTGTACTGGTCCTAAGGAAACACAGTAGAGTGCAAGAATGCCTGTTTCTCAAAAGCAGAGTGTTTTTTTTGCATGGCACTCTAGGGTTCAATTAAACTTCCTTAACGGAGTTGAGTCACGTTCAATTTCAAGGTCTAGCAGCAAGGATTCATTCAGGCTAAGAACAGCACTCTTGTGCTATTCTGGCCATACACAGAGCAAATAGCATTCGCGTCTGCTCCCAGCCAGTACAGTGTATTGGACTGAAGAGAAGCTCCTGTTTTACTCAGTTTCAAATACTGAGTTGAACTAGATATGCCCCGTTTGTGTAGGAAGCACAGTTCTTTTGTTCGGAACTAGCTCACTGTACTGGCCCTATAGGAAACACAGTAGAGTGCAAGAATGCCCGTTTCTCAAAAGCAGAGTGTTTATCTTGCATGGCACTCTAGGGTTCAATTAAACTTCCTAAACGGTGTTGATTAACGTTCAGTTTCAAGTTCTAGCAGCAAGGGTTCATTCAGTCTAAGAACAGTACTCTTGTGCTATCCTGGCCATACACAGTGCAAATAGCATTCGCGTCTGTTCCCAGCCAGTACAGTGTATTGGACTGAAGAGAAGCTCCTGTTTTACTCAGTTTCCAATACTGAGTTGAACTAGATATGCCCCTTGTGTAGGAAGCACAGTTCTTTTGTTGTGAGCTAGCTCATTGTACTGGCCCTATAGGAAACACTGAAGAGTGCAAGAATGCCCGATTCTCAAAAACAGAGTGTTTTTCTTGCATGGAACACTAGGGTTCAATTAAACTTCCTAAACGGAGTTGAATCACGTGCAGTTTCAAGTTCTAGCAGCAAGGGTTCATTCAGGCTAAGAACAGCACTCTTGTGCTATTCTGGCCTAAAACAGTGCAAATAGCATTCGCGTCTCTTCCCAGCCAGTACAGTGTATTGGTCCGAAGAGAAGCTCCTGTTTCACTTAGTTTCAAATACTGAGTTGAACTAGATATGCCCCGTTTGTGTAGGAAGCACGGTTTTTTTTTTTTTTCGGAGCTAGCTCACTGTACTGGTCCTACAGGAAACACAGTAGAGTGCAAGAATGCCCGTTTCTCAAAAGCAGAGTGTTTTTCTTGCATGGCACTCTAGGGTTTAATTAAACTTCCAAAACTGAGTTGAGTCACGTTCAGTTGCAAGTTCTAGCAGCAAAGGTTCTCAGGCTAAGAACAGCAATCTTGTGTTATTCTGGCCCTACACAGTGCAAATAGCATTCGCGTCTGTTCCCAGCCAGTACAGTGTATTGGACTGAAGAGAAGCTCCTGTTTTACTCAGTTTCCAATACTGAGTTGAACTAGATATGCCCCGTTTGTGTAGGAAGCACAGTTCTTTTGTTCTGAGCTAGCTCTCTCTACTGGCCCTATATGAAACACAGCAGAGTGCAAGAATGCCCATTTCTCAAAAGCAGAGTGTTTTCCTTGCATGGCACTCTAGGGTTCAATTAAACTTCCTAAACTGAGTTGAGTCACGTTCAGTTTCAAGTTCTAGCAGCAAAGGTTCATTCAGGCTAAGAACAGCACTCTTGTGCTATTCTGGCCATACACAGTGCAAATAGCATTCGCGTCTGTTCCCAGACAGTACAGTGTATTGGACTGAAGAGAAGCTCCTGTTTTACTCAGTTTCCAATACTGAGTTGAACTAGATATGCCCCGTTTGTGTAGGAAGCACAGTTCTTTTGTTCTGAGCTAGCTCACTGTACTGGTCCTACAGGAAACACAGTAGAGTGCAAGAATGCCTGTTTCTCAAAAGCAGAGTGTTTTTCTTGCATGGCACTCTAGGGTTCAATTAAACTTCCTTAACGGAGTTGAGTCACGTTCAGTTTCAAGGTCTAGCAGCAAGGGTTCATTCAGGCTAAGAACAGCACTCTTGTGCTATCCTGGCCATACACAGTGCAAATAGCATTCGCGTCTGTTCCCAGCCACTACAGTGTATTGGACTGAAGAGAAGCTCCTGTTTTACTCAGTTTCCAATACTCAGTTGAACTAGATATGCCCCGTTTGTGTAGGAAGCACAGTTCTTTTGTTCTGAGCTAGCTCACTGTACTGGCCCTATAGGAAACACAGTAGAGTGCAAGAATGCCCGTTTCTCAAAAGCAGAGTGTTTTTCTTACATGGCACACTAGGGTTCAGTTAAACATCCTAAGTGGAGATGAATCACGTTCAGTTTCAAGTTCTAGCAGCAAGGGTTCATTCAGGCTAAGAAGAGCACTCTTGTGCTATTCTGGCCACACAGTGCAAAGAGCATTCGTGTCTGTTCCCAGCCAGTACAGTGTATTGGACTGAAGAGAAGCTCCCGTTTTAGTCAGTTTCCAATACTGAGTTAAACTAGATATGCCCCGTTTGTGTAGGAAGCACAGTTCTTTTGTTCTGATCTAGCTCACTGTACTGGCCCTATAGGAAACACAGTAGAGTGCAAGAATGCCCGTTTCTCAAAAGCAGAGTGTTTTCCTTGCATGGCACACTAGGGTTCAATTAACCTTCCTAAACGGAGTTGAATCACGTTCAGTTTCAACTTCTAGCAACAAGGGATCATTCAGGCTAAGAATAGCACTCTTGTGGTATTCTGGCCATACACAGTGCAAATAGTGTTCGCGTTTGTTCCCAGCCAGTACAGTGTATTTCACTGAAGAGAAGCTCCGGTTTTACTCAGTTTCCAATACTGAGTTGAACTAGATATGCCCCGTTTGTGTAGTAAGCACAGTTCTTTTGTTCTTTGCTAGCTCACTGTACTGGCCCTATAGGAAACACAGTAGAGTGCAAGAATGCACGTTTCTAAAAAGCAGAGTGTTTTCCTTGCATGGCACACTAGGGTTCAATTAAACTTCCTAAATGGAGTTGAATCACGTTCAGTTTAAAGTTCTAGCAGCAAGGGTTCATTCAGGCTAAGAACACCACTCTTGTGCTATTCTGGCCATACACAGTGCAAATAGCATTCGCGTCTGTTCCCAGCCAGTACAGCGTATTGGACTGAAGAGAAGCTCCTGTTTTACTCAGTTTCCAATACTGAGTTGAACTAGATATGCCCCGTTTGTGTAGGAAGCACAGTTCTTTTGTTCAGAGCTAGCTCATTGTACGGGCCGTATAGGAAACACTGTAGAGTGCAAGAATGCCCGTTTCTCAAAAGCAGAGTGTTTTTCTTGCATGGCACTCTAGGGTTCAATTAAACTTCCAAAACTGAGTTGAGTCACGTTCACTTTCAAGTTCTAGCAGCAAGGGTTCATTCAGTCTAAGAAGAGCACTCTTGTGCTATCCTGGCCATACACAGTGCAAATAGCATTCGCGTCTGTTCCCAGACAGTACAGTGTATTGGACTGAAGAGAAGCTCCTGACTTACTCAGTTTCCAATACTGAGTTGAACTAGATATGCCCCGTTTGTGTAGGAAGCACAGTTCTTTTTTCTGAGCTAGCTCACTGTACTGGTCCTAAGGAAACACAGTAGAGTGCAAGAATGCCTGTTTCTCAAAAGCAGAGTGTTTTTTTTGCATGGCACTCTAGGGTTCAATTAAACTTCCTTAACGGAGTTGAGTCACGTTCAATTTCAAGGTCTAGCAGCAAGGATTCATTCAGGCTAAGAACAGCACTCTTGTGCTATTCTGGCCATACACAGAGCAAATAGCATTCGCGTCTGCTCCCAGCCAGTACAGTGTATTGGACTGAAGAGAAGCTCCTGTTTTACTCAGTTTCCAATACTGAGTTGAACTAGATATGCCCCGTTTGTGTAGGAAGCACAGTTCTTTTGTTCGGAACTAGCTCACTGTACTGGCCCTATAGGAAACACAGTAGAGTGCAAGAATGCCCGTTTCTCAAAAGCAGAGTGTTTATCTTGCATGGCACTCTAGGGTTCAATTAAACTTCCTAAACGGTGTTGATTAACGTTCAGTTTCAAGTTCTAGCAGCAAGGGTTCATTCAGTCTAAGAACAGTACTCTTGTGCTATCCTGGCCATACACAGTGCAAATAGCATTCGCGTCTGTTCCCAGCCAGTACAGTGTATTGGACTGAAGAGAAGCTCCTGTTTTACTCAGTTTCCAATACTGAGTTGAACTAGATATGCCCCTTGTGTAGGAAGCACAGTTCTTTTGTTGTGAGCTAGCTCATTGTACTGGCCCTATAGGAAACACTGAAGAGTGCAAGAATGCCCGATTCTCAAAAACAGAGTGTTTTTCTTGCATGGAACACTAGGGTTCAATTAAACTTCCTAAACGGAGTTGAATCACGTGCAGTTTCAAGTTCTAGCAGCAAGGGTTCATTCAGGCTAAGAACAGCACTCTTGTGCTATTCTGGCCTAAAACAGTGCAAATAGCATTCGCGTCTCTTCCCAGCCAGTACAGTGTATTGGTCGGAAGAGAAGCTCCTGTTTCACTTAGTTTCAAATACTGAGTTGAACTAGATATGCCCCGTTTGTGTAGGAAGCACAGTTTTTTTTTTTTTTTCGGAGCTAGCTCACTGTACTGGTCCTACAGGAAACACAGTAGAGTGCAAGAATGCCCGTTTCTCAAAAGCAGAGTGTTTTTCTTGCATGGCACTCTAGGGTTTAATTAAACTTCCAAAACTGAGTTGAGTCACGTTCAGTTGCAAGTTCTAGCAGCAAAGGTTCTCAGGCTAAGAACAGCAATCTTGTGTTATTCTGGCCCTACACAGTGCAAATAGCATTCGCGTCTGTTCCCAGCCAGTACAGTGTATTGGACTGAAGAGAAGCTCCTGTTTTACTCAGTTTCCAATACTGAGTTGAACTAGATATGCCCCGTTTGTGTAGGAAGCACAGTTCTTTTGTTCTGAGCTAGCTCTCTCTACTGGCCCTATATGAAACACAGCAGAGTGCAAGAATGCCCATTTCTCAAAAGCAGAGTGTTTTCCTTGCATGGCACTCTAGGGTTCAATTAAACTTCCTAAATTGAGTTGAGTCACGTTCAGTTTCAAGTTCTAGCAGCAAAGGTTCATTCAGGCTAAGAACAGCACTCTTGTGCTATTCTGGCCATACACAGTGCAAATAGCATTCGCGTCTGTTCCCAGACAGTACAGTGTATTGGACTGAAGAGAAGCTCCTGTTTTACTCAGTTTCCAATACTGAGTTGAACTAGATATGCCCCGTTTGTGTAGGAAGCACAGTTCTTTTGTTCTGAGCTAGCTCACTGTACTGGTCCTACAGGAAACACAGTAGAGTGCAAGAATGCCTGTTTCTCAAAAGCAGAGTGTTTTTCTTGCATGGCACTCTAGGGTTCAATTAAACTTCCTTAACGGAGTTGAGTCACGTTCAGTTTCAAGGTCTAGCAGCAAGGGTTCATTCAGGCTAAGAACAGCACTCTTGTGCTATCCTGGCCATACACAGTGCAAATAGCATTCGCGTCTGTTCCCAGCCACTACAGTGTATTGGACTGAAGAGAAGCTCCTGTTTTACTCAGTTTCCAATACTCAGTTGAACTAGATATGCCCCGTTTGTGTAGGAAGCACAGTTCTTTTGTTCTGAGCTAGCTCACTGTACTGGCCCTATAGGAAACACAGTAGAGTGCAAGAATGCCCGTTTCTCAAAAGCAGAGTGTTTTTCTTACATGGCACACTAGGGTTCAGTTAAACATCCTAAGTGGAGATGAATCACGTTCAGTTTCAAGTTCTAGCAGCAAGGGTTCATTCAGGCTAAGAAGAGCACTCTTGTGCTATTCTGGCCACACAGTGCAAAGAGCATTCATGTCTGTTCCCAGCCAGTACAGTGTATTGGACTGAAGAGAAGCTCCCGTTTTAGTCAGTTTCCAATACTGAGTTGAACTAGATATGCCCCGTCCTTGTAGGAAGCACAGTTCTTTTGTTCTGAGCTAGCTCACTGTACTGGCCCTATAGGAAACACAGAAGATTGCAAGAATGCCCGTTTCTCAAAAGCAGAGTGTTTTCCTTGCATGGCACACTAGGGTTCAATTAACCTTCCTAAACGGAGTTGAATCACGTTCAGTTTCAACTTCTAGCAACAAGGGATCATTCAGGCTAAGAATAGCACTCTTGTGGTATTCTGGCCATACACAGTGCAAATAGTGTTCGCGTTTGTTCCCAGCCAGTACAGTGTATTTCACTGAAGAGAAGCTCCGGTTTTACTCAGTTTCCAATACTGAGTTGAACTAGATATGCCCCGTTTGTGTAGTAAGCACAGTTCTTTTGTTCTTTGCTAGCTCACTGTACTGGCCCTATAGGAAACACAGTAGAGTGCAAGAATGCACGTTTCTAAAAAGCAGAGTGTTTTCCTTGCATGGCACACTAGGGTTCAATTAAACTTCCTAAATGGAGTTGAATCACGTTCAGTTTAAAGTTCTAGCAGCAAGGGTTCATTCAGGCTAAGAACACCACTCTTGTGCTATTCTGGCCATACACAGTGCAAATAGCATTCGCGTCTGTTCCCAGCCAGTACAGCGTATTGGACTGAAGAGAAGCTCCTGTTTTACTCAGTTTCCAATACTGAGTTGAACTAGATATGCCCCGTTTGTGTAGGAAGCACAGTTCTTTTGTTCAGAGCTAGCTCATTGTACGGGCCGTATAGGAAACACTGTAGAGTGCAAGAATGCCCGTTTCTCAAAAGCAGAGTGTTTTTCTTGCATGGCACTCTAGGGTTCAATTAAACTTCCAAAACTGAGTTGAGTCACGTTCACTTTCAAGTTCTAGCAGCAAGGGTTCATTCAGTCTAAGAAGAGCACTCTTGTGCTATCCTGGCCATACACAGTGCAAATAGCATTCGCGTCTGTTCCCAGACAGTACAGTGTATTGGACTGAAGAGAAGCTCCTGACTTACTCAGTTTCCAATACTGAGTTGAACTAGATATGCCCCGTTTGTGTAGGAAGCACAGTTCTTTTTTCTGAGCTAGCTCACTGTACTGGTCCTAAGGAAACACAGTAGAGTGCAAGAATGCCTGTTTCTCAAAAGCAGAGTGTTTTTTTTGCATGGCACTCTAGGGTTCAATTAAACTTCCTTAACGGAGTTGAGTCACGTTCAATTTCAAGGTCTAGCAGCAAGGGTTCATTCAGGCTAAGAACAGCACTCTTGTGCTATCCTGGCCATACACAGTGCAAATAGCATTCGCGTCTGTTCCCAGCCAGTACAGTGTATTGGACTGAAGAGAAGCTCCTGTTTTACTCAGTTTCCAATACTCAGTTGAACTAGATATGGCCCGTTTGTGTAGGAAGCACAGTTCTTTTGTTCTGAGCTAGCTCACTGTACTGGACCTATAGGAAACACAGAAGAGTACAAGAATGACCGTTTCTCAAAAGCAAAGTGTTTTTCTTGTATGGCACACTAGGGTTCAATTAATCTTCCTAAACGGGGTTGAATCACATTCTGTTTCAAGTTCTAGCAGCAAGGATTCATTCAGGCTAAGAACAGCACTCTTGTGCTATTCTGGCCATACACAGAGCAAATAGCATTCGCGTCTGCTCCCAGCCAGTACAGTGTATTGGACTGAAGAGAAGCTCCTGTTTTACTCAGTTTCCAATACTGAGTTGAACTAGATATGCCCCGTTTGTGTAGGAAGCACAGTTCTTTTGTTCGGAACTAGCTCACTGTACTGGCCCTATAGGAAACACAGTAGAGTGCAAGAATGCCCGTTTCTCAAAAGCAGAGTGTTTATCTTGCATGGCACTCTAGGGTTCAATTAAACTTCCTAAACGGTGTTGATTAACGTTCAGTTTCAAGTTCTAGCAGCAAGGGTTCATTCAGTCTAAGAACAGTACTCTTGTGCTATCCTGGCCATACACAGTGCAAATAGCATTCGCGTCTGTTCCCAGCCAGTACAGTGTATTGGACTGAAGAGAAGCTCCTGTTTTACTCAGTTTCCAATACTGAGTTGAACTAGATATGCCCCTTGTGTAGGAAGCACAGTTCTTTTGTTGTGAGCTAGCTCATTGTACTGGCCCTATAGGAAACACTGAAGAGTGCAAGAATGCCCGATTCTCAAAAACAGAGTGTTTTTCTTGCATGGAACACTAGGGTTCAATTAAACTTCCTAAACGGAGTTGAATCACGTTCCGTTTCAAATTCTAGCAGCATGGGTTCATTCAGGCTAAGAACAGCACTCTTGTGCTATTCTGGCCATATATAGTGCAAATAGCATTCGCATCTGCTCCCAGCCAGTACAGTGTATTGGACTGAAGAGAATCTCCTGTTTTAGTCAATTTGCAATACTGAGTTGAACTAGATATGCCCCGTCTGTGTAGGAAGCACAGTTCTTTTGTTCTGAGCTAGCTCACTGTACTGGCCCTATAGGAAACACAGAAGATTGCAAGAATGCCCGTTTCTCAAAAGCAGAGTGTTTTCCTTGCATGGCACACTAGGGTTCAATTAACCTTCCTAAACGGAGTTGAATCACGTTCAGTTTCAACTTCTAGCAACAAGGGATCATTCAGGCTAAGAATAGCACTCTTGTGGTATTCTGGCCATACACAGTGCAAATAGTGTTCGCGTTTGTTCACAGCCAGTACAGTGTATTTGACTGAAGAGAAGCTCCGGTTTTACTCAGTTTCCAATACTGAGTTGAACTAGATATGCCCCGTTTGTTTAGGAAGCACAGTTCTTTTGTTCTTTGCTAGCTCACTGTACTGGCCCTATAGGAAACACAGTAGAGTGCAAGAATGCACGTTTCTAAAAAGCAGAGTGTTTTCCTTGCATGGCACTCTAGGGTTCAATTAAACTTCCTTAACGGAGTTGAGTCACGTTCAGTTTCAAGGTCTAGCAGCAAGGGTTCATTCAGGCTAAGAACAGCACTCTTGTGCTATCCTGGCCATACACAATGCAAATAGCATTCGCGTCTGTTCCCAGCCACTACAGTGTATTGGACTGAAGAGAAGCTCCTGTTTTACTCAGTTTCCAATACTCAGTTGAACTAGATATGCCCCGTTTGTGTAGGAAGCACAGTTCTTTTGTTCTGAGCTAGCTCACTGTACTGGCCCTATAGGAAACACAGTAGAGTGCAAGAATGCCCGTTTCTCAAAAGCAGAGTGTTTTTCTTACATGGCACACTAGGGTTCAGTTAAACATCCTAAGTGGAGATGAATCACGTTCAGTTTCAAGTTCTAGCAGCAAGGGTTCATTCAGGCTAAGAAGAGCACTCTTGTGCTATTCTGGCCACACAGTACAAATAGCATTCGTGTCTGTTCCCAGCCAGTACAGTGTATTGGACTGAAGAGAAGCTCCCGTTTTAGTCAGTTTCCAATACTGAGTTAAACTAGATATGCCCCGTTTGTGTAGGAAGCACAGTTCTTTTGTTCTGATCTAGCTCACTGTACTGGCCCTATAGGAAACACAGTAGAGTGCAAGAATGCCCGTTTCTCAAAAGCAGAGTGTTTCTCTTGCATGGCACACTAGGGTTCAATGAAACTTCCTAAACGGAGTTGAATCACATTCCGTTTCAAATTCTAGCAGCATGGGTTCATTCAGGCTAAGAACAGCACTCTTGTGCTATTCTGGCCATACATAGTGCAAATAGCATTCGCATCTGCTCCCAGCCAGTACAGTGTATTGGACTGAAGAGAATCTCCTGTTTTACTCAGTTTCCAATACTGAGTTGAACTAGATATGCCCCGTTTGTGTAGGAAGCACAGTTCTTTTGTTCTTTGCTAGCTCACTGTACTGGCCCTATAGGAAACATAGTAGAGTGCAAGAATGCCCGTTTCTGAAAAGAAGAGTGTTTTCCTTGCATGGCACACTAGTGTTCAATTAAACTTCCTAAACGGAGTTGAATCACGTTCAGTTTAAAGTTCTAGCAGCAAGGGGTCATTCAGGCTAAGAACACCACTCTTGTGCTATTCTGGCCATAAACAGTGCAAATAGCATTCGCGTCTGTTCCCAGCCAGTACAGTGTATTGGACTGAAGAGAAGCTTCTGTTTTACTCAGTTTCCAATACTGAGATGAACTAGATATGCTCCGTTTGTGTAGGAAGCACAGTTCTCTTGTTCTGAGCTAGCTCACTCTACTGGCCCTATAGGAAACACAGTAGAGTGCAAGAATGCCCGTTTCTCAAAAGCAGAGTGTTTTCCTTGCATGGCACACTAGGGTTCAATTAAACTTCCTAAACGGGGTTGAATCACGTACTGTTTCAAGTTCTAGCAGCAAGGGTTCATTCAGGCTAAGAACAGCACTCTTGTGCTATTCTGGCCATACACAGTGCAAATAGCATTATCGTCTGTTCCCAGCCAGTACAGTGTATTGGACTGAAGAGAAGCTCCTGTTTTATTCAGAGTCCAATACTGAGTTGAACTAGATATGCCCCGTCTGTGTAGGAAGCACAGTTCTTTTGTTCTGAGCTAGCTCACTGTACTGGCCCTATAGGAAACACAGAAGATTGCAAGAATGCCCGTTTCTCAAAAGCAGAGTGTTTTCCTTGCATGGCACACTAGGGTTCAATTAACCTTCCTAAACGGAGTTGAATCACGTTCAGTTTCAACTTCTAGCAACAAGGGATCATTCAGGCTAAGAATAGCACTCTTGTGCTATTCTGGCCATACACAGTGCAAATAGTGTTCGCGTTTGTTCCCAGCCAGTACAGTGTATTTCACTGAAGAGAAGCTCCGGTTTTACTCAGTTTCCAATACTGAGTTGAACTAGATATGCCCCGTTTGTGTAGTAAGCACAGTTCTTTTGTTCTTTGCTAGCTCACTGTACTGGCCCTATAGGAAACACAGTAGAGTGCAAGAATGCACGTTTCTAAAAAGCAGAGTGTTTTCCTTGCATGGCACACTAGGGTTCAATTAAACTTCCTAAATGGAGTTGAATCACGTTCAGTTTAAAGTTCTAGCAGCAAGGGTTCATTCAGGCTAAGAACACCACTCTTGTGCTATTCTGGCCATACACAGTGCAAATAGCATTCGCGTCTGTTCCCAGCCAGTACAGCGTATTGGACTGAAGAGAAGCTCCTGTTTTACTCAGTTTCCAATACTGAGTTGAACTAGATATGCCCCGTTTGTGTAGGAAGCACAGTTCTTTTGTTCAGAGCTAGCTCATTGTACGGGCCGTATAGGAAACACTGTAGAGTGCAAGAATGCCCGTTTCTCAAAAGCAGAGTGTTTTTCTTGCATGGCACTCTAGGGTTCAATTAAACTTCCAAAACTGAGTTGAGTCACGTTCACTTTCAAGTTCTAGCAGCAAGGGTTCATTCAGTCTAAGAAGAGCACTCTTGTGCTATCCTGGCCATACACAGTGCAAATAGCATTCGCGTCTGTTCCCAGACAGTACAGTGTATTGGACTGAAGAGAAGCTCCTGACTTACTCAGTTTCCAATACTGAGTTGAACTAGATATGCCCCGTTTGTGTAGGAAGCACAGTTCTTTTTTCTGAGCTAGCTCACTGTACTGGTCCTAAGGAAACACAGTAGAGTGCAAGAATGCCTGTTTCTCAAAAGCAGAGTGTTTTTTTTGCATGGCACTCTAGGGTTCAATTAAACTTCCTTAACGGAGTTGAGTCACGTTCAATTTCAAGGTCTAGCAGCAAGGGTTCATTCAGGCTAAGAACAGCACTCTTGTGCTATCCTGGCCATACACAGTGCAAATAGCATTCGCGTCTGTTCCCAGCCAGTACAGTGTATTGGACTGAAGAGAAGCTCCTGTTTTACTCAGTTTCCAATACTCAGTTGAACTAGATATGGCCCGTTTGTGTAGGAAGCACAGTTCTTTTGTTCTGAGCTAGCTCACTGTACTGGACCTATAGGAAACACAGAAGAGTACAAGAATGACCGTTTCTCAAAAGCAAAGTGTTTTTCTTGTATGGCACACTAGGGTTCAATTAATCTTCCTAAACGGGGTTGAATCACATTCTGTTTCAAGTTCTAGCAGCAAGGATTCATTCAGGCTAAGAACAGCACTCTTGTGCTATTCTGGCCATACACAGAGCAAATAGCATTCGCGTCTGCTCCCAGCCAGTACAGTGTATTGGACTGAAGAGAAGCTCCTGTTTTACTCAGTTTCCAATACTGAGTTGAACTAGATATGCCCCGTTTGTGTAGGAAGCACAGTTCTTTTGTTCGGAACTAGCTCACTGTACTGGCCCTATAGGAAACACAGTAGAGTGCAAGAATGCCCGTTTCTCAAAAGCAGAGTGTTTATCTTGCATGGCACTCTAGGGTTCAATTAAACTTCCTAAACGGTGTTGATTAACGTTCAGTTTCAAGTTCTAGCAGCAAGGGTTCATTCAGTCTAAGAACAGTACTCTTGTGCTATCCTGGCCATACACAGTGCAAATAGCATTCGCGTCTGTTCCCAGCCAGTACAGTGTATTGGACTGAAGAGAAGCTCCTGTTTTACTCAGTTTCCAATACTGAGTTGAACTAGATATGCCCCTTGTGTAGGAAGCACAGTTCTTTTGTTGTGAGCTAGCTCATTGTACTGGCCCTATAGGAAACACTGAAGAGTGCAAGAATGCCCGATTCTCAAAAACAGAGTGTTTTTCTTGCATGGAACACTAGGGTTCAATTAAACTTCCTAAACGGAGTTGAATCACGTTCCGTTTCAAATTCTAGCAGCATGGGTTCATTCAGGCTAAGAACAGCACTCTTGTGCTATTCTGGCCATATATAGTGCAAATAGCATTCGCATCTGCTCCCAGCCAGTACAGTGTATTGGACTGAAGAGAATCTCCTGTTTTAGTCAATTTGCAATACTGAGTTGAACTAGATATGCCCCGTCTGTGTAGGAAGCACAGTTCTTTTGTTCTGAGCTAGCTCACTGTACTGGCCCTATAGGAAACACAGAAGATTGCAAGAATGCCCGTTTCTCAAAAGCAGAGTGTTTTCCTTGCATGGCACACTAGGGTTCAATTAACCTTCCTAAACGGAGTTGAATCACGTTCAGTTTCAACTTCTAGCAACAAGGGATCATTCAGGCTAAGAATAGCACTCTTGTGGTATTCTGGCCATACACAGTGCAAATAGTGTTCGCGTTTGTTCACAGCCAGTACAGTGTATTTGACTGAAGAGAAGCTCCGGTTTTACTCAGTTTCCAATACTGAGTTGAACTAGATATGCCCCGTTTGTTTAGGAAGCACAGTTCTTTTGTTCTTTGCTAGCTCACTGTACTGGCCCTATAGGAAACACAGTAGAGTGCAAGAATGCACGTTTCTAAAAAGCAGAGTGTTTTCCTTGCATGGCACTCTAGGGTTCAATTAAACTTCCTTAACGGAGTTGAGTCACGTTCAGTTTCAAGGTCTAGCAGCAAGGGTTCATTCAGGCTAAGAACAGCACTCTTGTGCTATCCTGGCCATACACAATGCAAATAGCATTCGCGTCTGTTCCCAGCCACTACAGTGTATTGGACTGAAGAGAAGCTCCTGTTTTACTCAGTTTCCAATACTCAGTTGAACTAGATATGCCCCGTTTGTGTAGGAAGCACAGTTCTTTTGTTCTGAGCTAGCTCACTGTACTGGCCCTATAGGAAACACAGTAGAGTGCAAGAATGCCCGTTTCTCAAAAGCAGAGTGTTTTTCTTACATGGCACACTAGGGTTCAGTTAAACATCCTAAGTGGAGATGAATCACGTTCAGTTTCAAGTTCTAGCAGCAAGGGTTCATTCAGGCTAAGAAGAGCACTCTTGTGCTATTCTGGCCACACAGTACAAATAGCATTCGTGTCTGTTCCCAGCCAGTACAGTGTATTGGACTGAAGAGAAGCTCCCGTTTTAGTCAGTTTCCAATACTGAGTTAAACTAGATATGCCCCGTTTGTGTAGGAAGCACAGTTCTTTTGTTCTGATCTAGCTCACTGTACTGGCCCTATAGGAAACACAGTAGAGTGCAAGAATGCCCGTTTCTCAAAAGCAGAGTGTTTCTCTTGCATGGCACACTAGGGTTCAATGAAACTTCCTAAACGGAGTTGAATCACATTCCGTTTCAAATTCTAGCAGCATGGGTTCATTCAGGCTAAGAACAGCACTCTTGTGCTATTCTGGCCATACATAGTGCAAATAGCATTCGCATCTGCTCCCAGCCAGTACAGTGTATTGGACTGAAGAGAATCTCCTGTTTTACTCAGTTTCCAATACTGAGTTGAACTAGATATGCCCCGTTTGTGTAGGAAGCACAGTTCTTTTGTTCTTTGCTAGCTCACTGTACTGGCCCTATAGGAAACATAGTAGAGTGCAAGAATGCCCGTTTCTGAAAAGAAGAGTGTTTTCCTTGCATGGCACACTAGTGTTCAATTAAACTTCCTAAACGGAGTTGAATCACGTTCAGTTTAAAGTTCTAGCAGCAAGGGGTCATTCAGGCTAAGAACACCACTCTTGTGCTATTCTGGCCATAAACAGTGCAAATAGCATTCGCGTCTGTTCCCAGCCAGTACAGTGTATTGGACTGAAGAGAAGCTTCTGTTTTACTCAGTTTCCAATACTGAGTTGAACTAGATATGCTCCGTTTGTGTAGGAAGCACAGTTCTCTTGTTCTGAGCTAGCTCACTCTACTGGCCCTATAGGAAACACAGTAGAGTGCAAGAATGCCCGTTTCTCAAAAGCAGAGTGTTTTCCTTGCATGGCACACTAGGGTTCAATTAAACTTCCTAAACGGGGTTGAATCACGTACTGTTTCAAGTTCTAGCAGCAAGGGTTCATTCAGGCTAAGAACAGCACTCTTGTGCTATTCTGGCCATACACAGTGCAAATAGCATTATCGTCTGTTCCAGCCAGTACAGTGTATTGGACTGAAGAGAAGCTCCTGTTTTATTCAGAGTCCAATACTGAGTTGAACTAGATATGCCCCGTCTGTGTAGGAAGCACAGTTCTTTTGTTCTGAGCTAGCTCACTGTACTGGCCCTATAGGAAACACAGAAGATTGCAAGAATGCCCGTTTCTCAAAAGCAGAGTGTTTTCCTTGCATGGCACACTAGGGTTCAATTAACCTTCCTAAACGGAGTTGAATCACGTTCAGTTTCAACTTCTAGCAACAAGGGATCATTCAGGCTAAGAATAGCACTCTTGTGCTATTCTGGCCATACACAGTGCAAATAGTGTTCGCGTTTGTTCCCAGCCAGTACAGTGTATTTGACTGAAGAGAAGCTCCGGTTTTACTCAGTTTCCAATACTGAGTTGAACTAGATATGCCCCGTTTGTTTAGGAAGCACAGTTCTTTTGTTCTTTGCTAGCTCACTGTACTGGCCCTATAGGAAACACAGTAGAGTGCAAGAATGCACGTTTCTAAAAAGCAGAGTGTTTTCCTTGCATGGCACACTAGGGTTCAATTAAACTTCCTAAATGGAGTTGAATCACGTTCAGTTTAAAGTTCTAGCAGCAAGGGTTCATTCAGGCTAAGAACACCACTCTTGTGCTATTCTGGCCATACACAGTGCAAATAGCATTCGCGTCTGTTCCCAGCCAGTACAGCGTATTGGACTGAAGAGAAGCTCCTGTTTTACTCAGTTTCCAATACTGAGTTGAACTAGATATGCCCCGTTTGTGTAGGAAGCACAGTTCTTTTGTTCTGAGCTAGCTCATTGTACTGGCCGTATAGGAAACACTGTAGAGTGCAAGAATGCCCGTTTCTCAAAAGCAGAGTGTTTTTCTTGCATGGAACACTAGGGTTCAATTAAACTTCCTAAACGGAGTTGAATCACGTGCAGTTTCAAGTTCTAGCAGCAAGGGTTCATTCAGGCTAAGAACAGAACTCTTGTGCTATTCTGGCCATAAACAGTGCAAATAGCATTCGCGTCTCTTCCCAGCCAGTACAGTGTATTGGTCTGAAGAGAAGCTCCTGTTTCACTTAGTTTCAAATACTGAGTTGAACTAGATATGCCCCGTTTGTGTAGGAAGCACAGTTCTTTTGTTCTGAGCTAACTCAGTGTACTGGTCCTACAGGAAACACAGTAGAGTGCAAGAATGCCCATTTCTCAAAAGCAGAGTGTTTTTCTTGCATGGCACTCTAGGGTTCAATTAAACTTCCTTAACGGAGTTGAGTCACGTTCAGTTTCAAGGTCTAGCAGCAAGGGTTCATTCAGGCTTAGAACAGCACTCTTGTGCTATCCTGGCCATACACAGTGCAAATAGCATTCGCGTCTGTTCCCAGCCAGTACAGTGTATTGGACTGAAGAGAAGCTCCTGTTTTACTCAGTTTCCAATACTCAGTAGAACTAGATATGGCCCGTTGTGTAGGAAGCACAGTTCTTTTGTTCTGAGCTAGCTCACTGTACTGGACCTATAGGAAACACAGAAGAGTACAAGAATGCCCGTTTCTCAAAAGAAAAGTGTTTTTCTTGTATGGCACACTAGGGTTCAAATAATCTTCCTAAACGGTGTTGAATCACGTTCTGTTTCAAGTTCTAGCAGCAAGGATTCATTCAGGCTAAGAACAGCACTCTTGTGCTATTCTGGCCATACACAGAGCAAATAGCATTCGCGTCTGCTCCCAGCCAGTACAGTGTATTGGACTGAAGAGAAGCTCCTGTTTTACTCAGTTTCCAATACTGAGTTGAACTAGATATGCCCCGTTTGTGTAGGTAGCACATTTCTTTTGTTCTGAGCTAGCTCACTCTACTGGCCCTATAGGAAACACAGTAGAGTGCAAGAATGCCCGTTTCTCAAAAGCAGAGTGTTTTACTTGCATGGCACACTAGAGTACAGTTAAACTTCGTAAGCAGAGTAGAATCATGTTCAGTTTCACGTTCTAGCAGCAAGGGATCATTCAGGACAAGAACAGCACTCTTGTGCTATTCTGACCTTAACAGTGCAAATAGCTTTCGCGTCTGTTCCCAGCCAGTACAGTGTATTGGACTGAAGAGAAGCTCCTGTTTTACTCAGTTTCCAATACTGAGTTGAACTAGATATGCCCCGTTTGTGTAGGAAGCACAGTTCTTTTGTTCTGAGCTAGCTCACTCTACTGGCCCTATAGGAAACACAGCAGTGTGCAAGAATGCCCGTTTCTCAAAAGCAGATTGTTTTTCATGCATGGCACTCTAGGGTTCAATTAAACTTCCTTAACGGAGTTGAGTCACGTTCAGTTTCAAGGTCTAGCTGCAAGGGTTCATTCAGGCTAAGAACAGCACTCTTGTGCTATTCTGGCCATACACAGTGCAAATAGCATTCGCGTCTGTTCCCAGCCAGTACAGTGTATTGGACTGAAGAGAAGCTCCTGTTTTACTCAGTTTCCATTACTGAGTTGAACTAGATATGCCCCGTTTGTGTAGGAAGCACAGTTTTTTTTTTTCCGAGCTAGCTCACTGTACTGGTCCTACAGGAAACACAGTAGAGTGCAAGAATGCCCGTTTCTCAAAGGCAGAGTGTTATTCTTGCATGGCCCTCTAGGGTTCAATTAAACTTCCTTAACGGAGTTGAGTCACTTTCAGTTTCAAGGTCTAGCACCAAGGGTTCATTCAGGCTAAGAACAGCACTCTTGTGCTATCCTGGCCATACACAGTGCAAATAGCATTCGCGTCTGTTCCCAGCCACTACAGTGTATTGGACTGAAGAGAAGCTCCTGTTTTACTCAGTTTAAAATACTCAGTTGAACTAGATATGCCTCGTTTGTGTAGGAAGCACAGTTCTTTTGTTCTGAGCTAGCTCACTGTACTGGACCTATAGGAAACACAGTAGAGTGCAAGAATGCCCGTTTCTCAAAAGCAGAGTGTTTTTCTTGTATGCCACACTAGGGTACAATTAAACTTCCTAAGCGGAGTTGAATCACGTTCAGTTTCAAGTTCTAGCAGCAAGGGATCATTCAGGCTAAGAATAGCACTCTTGTAGTATTCTGGCCATACGCAGTGCAAATAGTGTTCGCGTTTGTTCCCAGCCAGTACAGTGTATTGGACTGAAGAGAAGCTCCTGTTTTACTCAGTTTCCAATCCTGAGTTGAACTAGATATGCCCCGTTTGTGTAGGAAGCACAGTTTTTGGTACTGAGCTAGCTCACTGTACTTGCCCTATAGGAAACACAGTACAGTGCAAGAATGCCCGTTTCTCAAAAGCAGAGTGTTTATCTTGCATGGCACACTAGGGTTCAATTAAACTTGCTAAACGGAGTTGAATCATATTCCTTTTCAAGTTCTAGCAGCACGGGTTCATTCAGGCTAAGAACAGCACTCTTGTGCTATTCTGGCTATACACAGTGCAAATAGCATTCGCATCTGCTCCCAGCCAGTACAGTGTATTGGACTGAAGAGAAGCTCCTGTTTTACTCAGTTTCCAATACTGAGTTGACCTAGATATGCCCCGTTTGTGTAGGAAGCACAGTTCTTTTGTTCTGAGCTAGCTCACTGTACTGGCCCTATAGGAAACACAGTAGAGTGCAAGAATGCCCGTTTCTCAAAAGCAGAGTGTTTTTCTTACATGGCACACTAGGGTTCAGTTAAACTTCCTAAATGGAGATGAATCACGTTCAGTTTCAAGTTCTAGCAGCAAGGGTTCATTCAGGCTAAGAACAGCACTCTTGTGCTATTCTGGCCACACAGTGCAAATAGCATTCGTGTCTGTTCCCAGCCAGTACAGTGTATTGGACTGAAGAGAAGCTCCCGTTTTACTCAGTTTCCAATACTGAGTTAAACTAGATATGCCCCGTTTGTGTAGGAAGCAGAGTTCTTTTGTTCTGAACTAGCTCACTGTACTGACCCTATAGGCAACACAGTAGAGTGCAAGAATGCCCATTTCTCAAAAGCAGAGTGTTTTCCTTGCATGGCACACTAGGGTTCAATTAAACTTTCTAAACGGAGTTGAATCATGTTCAGTTTCAAGTTCAAGCAGCAAGGGTTCATTCAGGCTAAGAACAGCACTCTTGTGGTATTCTGGCCATACACAGTGCAAATAGCATTCGCTTCTGTTCCCAGCCAGTACAGTGTATTGGACTGAAGAGTAGCTCCTGTTTTACTCAGTTTCCAATACTAGGTTGAACTAGATATGCCCCGTTTATATACGAAGCCCAGTTCTTTTGTTCTGAGCAAGCTCACTGTACTGGCCCTATAGGAAATACAGTAGAGTGCAAGAATGCCCGTTTCTCAAAAGCAGAGTGTTTTTCTTGCATGACACACTAGGGTACAGTTAAACTTCGTAAGCGGAGTAGAATCATGTTCAGTTTCACGTTCTAGCAGCAAGGGTTCATTCAGGCCAAGAACAGCACTCTTGTGCTATTCTGACCTTAACAGTGCAAATAGCTTTCGCGTCTGTTCCCAGCCAGTACAGTGTATTGGACTGAAGAGAAGCTCCTGTTTTACTCAGTTTCCAATACTGAGTTGAACTAGATATGCCCCGTTTGTGTAGGAAGCACAGTTCTTTTGTTCTGAGCTAGCTCACTCTACTGGCCCTATAGGAAACACAGCAGTGTGCAAGAATGCCCGTTTCTCAAAAGCAGAGTATTTTTCTTGCATGGCACTCTAGGGTTCAATTAAACTTCCTTAACGGAGTTGAGTCACATTCAGTTTCAAGGTCTAGCAGCAAGGGTTCAATCAGGCTAAGAACAGCACTCTTGTGCTATTCTGGCCATACACAGTGCAAATAGCATTCGTGTCTGTTCCCAGCCAGTACAGTATATTGGACTGAAGAGAAGCTCCTGTCTTACTCAGTTTCCAATACTGAGTTGAACTAGATATGCCCCGTTTGTGTAGGATGCACAGTTCTTTTGTTCTGAGCTAGCTCACTCTACTGGCCCTATATGAAACACAGCAGAGTGCAAGAATGCCCGTTTCTCAAAAGCAGAGTGTTTTCCTAGCATGGCACACTAGGGTTCAATTAAACTTCCTAAACGGAGTTGAATCACGTGCAGTTTCAAGTTCTAGCAGCAAGGGTTCATTCAGTCTAAGAACAGCACTCTTGTGCTATCCTGGCCATACACAGTGCAAATAGCATTCGCGTCTGTTCCCAGCCAGTACAGTGTATTGGACTGAAGAGAAGCTCCTGTTTTACTCAGTTTCCATTACTGAGTTGATCTAGTTATGCCCCGTTTGTGTAGGAAGCACAGTTTTTTTTTTTCCGAGCTAGCTCACTGTATTGGTCCTACAGGAAACACAGTAGAGTGCAAGAATGCCCGTTTCTCAAAGGCAGAGTGTTTTTCTTGCATGGCACTCTAGGGTTCAATTAAACTTCCTTAACGGAGTTGAGTCACTTTCAGTTTCAAGGTCTAGCAGCAAGGGTTCATTCAGGCTAAGAACAGCACTCTTGTGCTATCCTGGCCATACACAGTGCAAATAGCATTCGCATCTGTTCCCAGCCAGTACAGTGTATTGGACTGAAGAGAAGCTCCTGTTTTACTCAGTTTAAAATACTCAGTTGAACTAGATATGCCCCGTTTGTGTAGGAAGCACAGTTTTTGGTACTGAGCTAGCTCACTGTACTTGCCCTATAGGAAACACAGTACAGTGCAAGAATGCCCGTTTCTCAAAAGCAGAGTGTTTTCCTTGCATGGCACACTAGGGTTCAATTAAACTTCCTAAACGGGGTTGAATCATATTCCTTTTCAAGTTCTAGCAGCAAGGGTTCATTCAGGCTAAGAACAGCACTCTTGTGCTATTCTGGCCATACACAGTGCAAATAGCATTCGCATCTGCTCCCAGCCAGTACAGTGTATTGGACTGAAGAGAAGCTCCTGTTTTACTCAGTTTCCAATTCTGAGTTGAACTAGATATGCCCAGTTTGTGTAGGAAGCACAGTTCTTTTGTTCTGAGCTAGCTCACTGTACTGGCCCTATAGGAAACACAGTAGAGTGCAAGAATGCCCGTTTCTCAAAAGCAGAGTGTTTTCCTTGCAGGGCACACTAGGGTTCCATTAAACTTCCTAAACGGAGTTGAATCACTTTCAGTTTCAAGGTCTAGCAGCAAGTGTTCATTCAGGCTAAGGACAGCACTCTTGTGCTATTCTGGACATACACAGTGCAAATAGCATTCGCGTCTGTTCCCAGCCAGTACAGTGTATTGGACTGAAGAGAAGCTCCTGTTTTACTCAGTTTCCAATACTGAGTTGAACTAGATATGCCCCGTTTGTGTAGGAAGCACAGTTCTTTTGTTCTGAGCTAGCTAACTGTACTGGCCCTATAGGAAACACAGAAGAGTGCAAGAATGCCCGTTTCTCAAAAGCAGAGTATTTCTCTTGCATGGCACACTAGGGTTCAATGAAACTTCCTAAACGGAGTTGAATCACATTCCGTTTCAAGTTCTAGCAGCATGGGTTCATTCAGGCTAAGAACAGCACTCTTTTGCTATTCTGGCCATACATAGTGCAAATAGCATTCGCATCTGCTCCCAGCCAGTACAGTGTATTGGACTGAAGAGAAGCTCCTGTTTTACTCAGTTTCCAATACTGAGTTGAACTAGATATGCCCCATTTGTGTAAGAAGCACAGTTCTTTTGTTCTTTGCTAGCTCACTGTACTGGCCCTATAGGAAACACAGTAGGGTGCAAGAATGCTCGTTTCTGAAAAGAAGAATGTTTTCCTTGCATGGCACACTAGGGTTCAATTAAACTTCCTAAACGAAGTTGAATCACGTTCAGTTTAAAGTTCTAGCAGCAAGGGTTCATTCAGGCTAAGAACACCACTCTTGTGCTATTCTGGCCATACACAGTGCAAATAGCATTCGCGTCTGTTCCCAGCCAGTACAGTGTATTGGACTGAAGAGAAGCTCCTGTTTTACTCAGTTTCCAATACTGAGTTGAACTAGATACGCGCCGTTTGTGTACGAAGCACAGTTCTCTTGTTCTGAGCTAGCTCACTGTACTGGCCCTATAGGAAACACAGTAGAGTGCAAGAATGCCCGTTTCTCAAAAGCAGAGTGTTTTCCTTGCATGGCACACTAGGGTTCAATTAAACTTCCTAAACGGGGTTGAATCACGTACTGTTTCAAGGTCTAGCAGCAAGGGTTCATTCAGGCTAAGAACAGCACTCTTGTGCTATTCTGGCCATACACAGTGCAAATAGCATTTGCGTCTGTTCCCAGCCAGTACAGTGTATTGGACTGAAGAGAAGCTCCTGTTTTACTCAGAGTCCAATACTGAGTTGAACTAGATATGCCCCGTCTGTGTAGGAAGCACAGTTCTTTTGTTCTGAGCTAGCTCACTGTACTGGCCCTATAGGAAACACAGTAGAGTGCAAGAATGCCCGTTTCTGAAAAGAAGAGTGTTTTCCTTGCATGGCACACTAGGGTTCAATTAAACTTCCTAAACGGAGTTGAATCACGTTCAGTTTAAAGTTCTAGCAGCAAGGGTTCATTCAGGCTAAGAACACCACTCTTTTGCTATTCTGGCCATAAACAGTGCAAATAGCATTCGCATCTGCTCCCAGCCAGTACAGCGTATTGGACTGAAGAGAAGCTACTGTTTTACTCAGTTTCAAATACTGAGTTGAAATAGATATGCCCCGTTTGTGTAGGAAGCACAGTTCTTTTGTTCGGAGCTAGCTCACTGTACTGGCCCTATAGGAAACACAGTAGAGTGCAAGAGTGCCCCTTTCCAAAAGCAGAGTGTTTTTCTTGCATGGCACACTAGGGTTCAATTAAACTTGCGAAACGGAGTTGAATCACGTTCCGTTTCAAGTTCGAGCAGCAAGGGTTCATTCAGGTTAAAAACAGCACTCTTGTGCTATTCTGGCCATACACAGTGCAAATAGCATTCGCATCTACTCCCAGCCAGTACAGTGTATTGGACTGAAGAGAAGCTCCTGTTTTACTCAGTTTCCAATACTGAGTTGAACTAGATATGCCCCGTTTGTGTAGGAAGCACAGTTCTTTTGTTCTGAGCTAGCTCATTATACTGGCCCTATAGGAAACACAGTAGAGTGCAAGAATGCTCGTTTCTCAAAAGCAGAGTGTTTTTCTTGCATGGCACACTAGGGTTCAATTAAACTTCCTAAACGGAGTTGAATCACGTTCCATTTCAAGTTCTAGCAGCAAGGGTTCATTCAGGCTAAGAACAGCACTCTTGTGCTATTCTGGCCATACACAGTGCAAATAGCATTGGCGTCTGTTCTCAGCCAGGACAGTGTATTGGACTGAAGAGAAGCTCCCGTTTTACTCACTTTCCAATACTGAGTTGAACTAGATATGCCCCGTTTGTGTAGGAAGCACAGTTCTTTTGTTCTGAGCTAGCTCACTGTACTGGCCCTATAGGAAACACAGAAGAGTGCAAGAATGCCCGTTTCTCAAAAGCAGAGTGTTTTCCTTGCATGGCACACTAGGGTTCAATTAACCTTCCTAAACGGAGTTGAATCACGTTCAGTTTCAAGTTCTAGCAGCAATGGTTCATTCAGGCTAAGAACAGCACTCTTGTGCTATTCTGGCCATACACAGTGCAAATAGCATTCGCGTCTGTTCCCAGCCAACATAGTGTATTGGACTGAAGAGAAGCTCCTGTTTTACTCAGTTTCCAATACTGAGTTGAACTAGATATGCCCGGTTTGTGTAGGAAGCACAGTTCTTTTGTTCTGAGGTAGCTCACTGTACTGGCCCCATAGGAAACAGAGTAGAGTGCAAGAATGCCCGTTTCTCAAAAGCAGAGTGTTTTTCTTGCATGGCACACTAGGGTTCAATTAAACTTCCTAAACGGGGTTGAATCACATCAGTTTCAAATTCTAGCAACAAGGGTTCATTTAGGCTAAGAACAGCACTCTTGTGCTATTCTGGCCATACACAGTGCAAATAGCATTCGCGTCTGTTCCCAGCCAGTACAATGTATTGGACTGAAGAGAAGGTCCTGTTTTATTCAGTTTCCAATACTGAGTTGACCTAGATATGCCCCCTTTGTGTAGGAAGCACAGTTCTTTTGTTTTGAGCTAGCTCACTGTACTGGCCCTATAGAAAACACAGTAGAGTGCAAAATGCCCGCTTCTCAAAAGCAGAGTGTTTTTCTTACATGGCACACCAGGGTTCAATTAAACTTACTAAATTTAGATGAATCACGTTCAGTTTCAAGTTCTAGCAGCAAGGGTTCATTCAGGCTAAGAACAGCACTCTTGTGCTATTCTGGCCACACAGTGCAAATAGCATTCACGTCTGTTCCCAGCCAGTACAGTGTATTGGACTGAAGAGAAGCTCCCGTTTTACTCAGTTTCCAATACTGAGTTGAACTAGATATGCCCCGTTTGTGTAGGAAGCACAGTTCTTTTGTTCTGAGCTAGCTCACTGTACTGGCCCTATAGTAAACACAGCAGAGTGCAAGAATGCCCGTTTCTCAAAAGCAGAGTGTTTTTCTTGCATGGCACACTAGGGTTCTATTAAATTTCCTAAACGGAGTTGAATCACGTTCCGTTTCAATTTCTATCAGCAAGGGTTCATTCAGGCTAAGAACTGCACTCTTGTGCTATTCTGGACATACACAGTGCAAATAGCATTCGTGTCTGTTCCCAGCCAGTACAGTGTATTGGACCGAGGAGAAATTCCTGTTTTAATCAGTTTCAAATACTGAGTTGAACTAGATATGCCCCGTTTGTGTAGGAAGCACAGTTCTTTTGTTCGGAGCTAGCTCACTGTACTGGCCCTATAGTAAACACAGCAGAGTGCAAGAATGCCCGTTTCTCAAAAGCAGAGTGTTTTTCTTGCATGGCACACTAGGGTTCAATTAAATTTCCTAAACGGAGTTGAATCACGTTCCGTTTCAATTTCTATCAGCAAGGGTTCATTCAGGCTAAGAAGAGCACTCCTGTGCTATTCTGGCCATACACAGTGCAAATAGCATTCGCATCTGCTCACAGCCAGTACAGTGTATTGGACTGAAGAGAAGCTCCTGTTTTACTCAGTTTCCAATACTGAGTTGAACTAGATATGCCCCGTTTGTGTGGGAAGCACAGTTCTTTTGATCTTTGTTAGCTCACTGTACTGGCCCTATAGGAAACACAGTAGAGTGCAAGAATGCCTGTTTCTCAAAAGCAGAGTGTTTTCCTTGCTTGGTACACTAGGGTTCAATTAAACTTCCTAAACGGAGTTGAATCACGTTCAGTTTCAAGTTCTAGCAGCAAGGGTTCATTCAGGCTAAGAAAACCACTCTTGGGATATTCTGGCCATACACAGTGCAAATAGCATTCGCGTCTGTTCCCAGCCAGTACAGTGTATTGGACTGAAGAGAAGCTCCTGTTTTACTCTGTTTCCAATACTGAGTTGAACTAGATATGCCCCGTTTTTGTAGGAAGCACAGTTCTTTTGTTCTGAGCTAGCTCACTGAACTGGCCCTATAGGAAACACAGTAGAGTGCAAGAATGCCCGTTTCTCAAAAGAAGAGTGTTTTCCTTGCAGGGCACACTAGGCTTCAATTAAACATCCTAAACGGAGTTGAATCAAGTTCAGTTTCAAGTTCTAGCAGCAAGGGTTCATTCAGGCTAAGAACAGCACTCTTGTGCTATTCTGGCCATACACAGTGCAAATAGCATTCTTGTCTGTTCCCGCCCAGTACAGTGCATTGGACTGAAAAGAAGCTCCTGTTTTACTCAGTTTCCAATAATGAGTTGAACTAGATATGCCCCGTTTGTGTAGGAAGCACAGTTCTTTTGTTCTGAGCTAGCTCACTGTACTGGCCCTATAGGAAGCACAGAAGAGGGCAAGAATGCCCGTTTCTCAAAAGCAGAGTGTTTTCCTTGCTTGGCACACTAGGGTTCAATTAAACATCCTTAACGGAGTTGAATCACGTTCAGTTTCAACTTCTAGCAGCAATGGTTCATTCGGGATAAGAACAGCACTCTTGAGATAATCTGGCCATACACAGTGCAGATAGCTTTCGTGTCTATTCCCAGCCAGTACACTGTATTTACTGAAGAGAAGCTCCTGATTTACTCAGTTTCCAATACTGAGTTAAACTAGATATGCCCCGTTTGTGTAGGAAGCACAGTTCTTTTGTTCTGAGCTAGATCACTGTACTGGCCCTATAGGAAACACAGTAGAGTACAAGAATGCCCGTTTCTCAAAAGCAGAGTGTTTTTCTTGCATGGCACATTAGGGTTCAATTAAACTTGCTAAACGGAGTTGAATCACATTCTGTTTAAAGTTCTAGCAGAAGGGTTCATTCAGGCTAAGAACAGCACTCTTGTGCTATTCTGGCCATACACAGTACAAATAGCATTCTCATCTGCTCCCAGCCAGTACAGTGTATTGGACTGAAGAGAAGCTCCTGTTTTATTCAGTTTCCAATACTGAGTTGAACTAGATATGCCCCGTTTGTGTAGGAAGCACAGTTCTTTTGTTCAGAGCTAGCTCACCCTACTGGCCCTATAGGAAACACGGAGGAGTGCAAGAATGCCCGTTTCTCAAAAGCAGAGTGTTTTCCTTGCATGGCACACTAGGGTTCAATTAAACTTCGTAAACGGAGTTGAATCACGTTCAGTTTCACGTTTTAGCAGCAAGGGTTCAATCAGGCTAAGAACAGCACTCTTGTGCTATTCTGGCCATACACAGTGCAAATAGCATGCGCGTCTGCTCCCAGCAAGTACAGTGTATTGGACTGAAGAGAAGCTCCTGTTTTACTCAGTTTCCAATACTCAGTTGAACTAGATATGCCCCGTTTGTGTAGGTAGCACAGTTCTTTTGTTCTGAGCTAGCTCACTGTACTGGCCCAATAGGAAACAGAGTAGAGTGCAAGAATGCCCGTTTCTCAAAAGCAGAGTGTTTTTCTTGCATGGCACACTAGGGTTCAATTAAACTTCCTAAACGGGGTTGAATCACATCAGTTTCAAATTCTAGCAGCAAGGGTTCATTCAGGCTAAGAACAGCACTCTTTTACTATTCTGGCCATACACAGTGCAAATAGCATTCACGTCTGTTCCCAGCCAGTACAATGTATTGGACTGAAGAGAAGCAACTGTTTTATTCAGTTTCCAATACTGAGTTGAACTAGATATGCCCCGTTTGTGTAGGAAGCACAGTTCTTTTGTTCTGAGCTAGCTCACTGTACTGGCCCTATAGGAAACACAGTAGAGTGCAAGAATGCCCGCTTCTCAAAAGCAGAGTGTTTTTCTTACATGGCACACCATGGTTCAATTAAACCTACTAAATGGAGATGAATCACGTTCAGTTTCAAGTTCTATCAGCAAGGGTTCATTCAGGCTAAGAACAGCACTCTTGTGCTTTTTTGGCCATACACAGTGCCAATAGCATTCGCTTCTGTTCAAAGCCAGTACAGTGTATTGGACTGAAGAGAAGCTCCTGTTTTACTCAGTTTCAAATACTGAGTTGAACTAGATATGCCACGTTTGTGTAGGTGGCACAGTTCATTTGTTCTGAGCTAGCTCACTCTACTGGCCCTCTAGGAAACACAGTAGAGTGCAAGAATGCCCGTTTCTCAAAAGCAGAGTGTTTTTCTTGCATGGCACACTACAGTTCAATTAAACTTCCTAAACGGAGTTGAATCACGTTCTGTTTCAAGTTCTAGCAGCAAGGGTTCATTCAGGCTAAGAACAGCACTCTTGTGCTATTCTGGCCATACAGAGTGCAAATAGCATTCGCATCTGCTCCCAGCCAGTACAGTGTATTGGACTGAAGGGAAGCTACTGTTTTACTCAGTTTCCAATACTGAGTTGAACTAGATATGCCCGGTTTGTGTAGGAAGCACAGTTCTTTTGTTCTGAGCTAGCTCACTGTACTGGCCCAATAGGAAACAGAGTAGAGAGCAAGAATGCCCTTTTCTCAAAAGCAGAGTGTTTTTCTTGCATGGCACACTAGGGTTCAATTAAACTTCCTATACGGGCTTGAATCAAATCAGTTTCAAATTCTAGCAGCAAGGGTTCATTCAGGCTAAGAACAGCACTCTTGTGCTATTCTGGCCATACACAGTGCAAATAGCATTCGCGTCTGTTCCCAGCCATTACAATGTATTGGACTGAAGAGAAGCTCCCGTTATACTCAGTTTCCAATACTGAGTTGAACTAGATATGCCCCGTTTGTGTAGGTAGCACACTTCTTTTGTTCTGAGCTAGCTCACTGTCCTGGCCTAACGGAAATACAGTAGAGTGCAAGAATGCCCATTTCTCATAAGCAGAGTGTTTTCCTTGCATGGCACACTAGGGTTCAATTAAACTTCCTAAACGGAGTTGAATCACGTTCAGTTTCAAGTTCTAGCAACAAGGGTTCATTCAGGCTAAGAACAGCACTCTTGTGCTATTCTGGCCATACACAGTGCAAATAGCATTCGCGTCTGTTCCCAGCCAGTACAGTGTATTGGACTGAAGAGAAGCTCCTGTTTTACTCAGTTTCAAATACTGAGTTGAACTAGATATGCCCCGTTTGTGTAGGAAAAATCGTTCTTTTGTTCGGAGCTACCTCACTGTACTGGCCCTATAGGAAATAACGTAGAGTGCAAGAATGCCCGTTTCTCAAAAGCAGAGTGTTTTTCTTGCATGGCACACTAGGGCTCAATTAAACTTGTGAAACGGAGTTGAATCATGTTCAGTTTCAAGTTCTAGCAGCAAGGGTTCATTCAGGCTAAGAACAGCACTCTTGTGGTATTCTTGCCATACACAGTGCAAATAGCATTCGCTTCTGTTCCCAGCCAGTACAGTGTATTGGACTGAAGAGTAGCTCCTGTTTTACTCAGTTTCCAATCCTAGGTTGAACTAGATATGCCCCGTTTGTGTAGGAAGCACAGTTCTTTTGTTCTGAGCTAGCTCACTGTACTGGCCCTATAGGAAACACAGTAGAGTGCAAGAATGCCCGTTTCACAAAAGCAGAGTGTTTTTCTTGCATGGCACACTAGGGTTCAATTAAACTTGCTAAACGGAGTTGAATCACATTCCTTTTCAAGATCTAGCAGCAAGGGTTCATTCAGGCTAAGAACAGAACTCTTGTGCTATGCAGGCCACACACAGTGCAAATAACATTCTCGTGTGCTCCCAGCAAGTACAGTGTATTGGACTGAAGAGAAGCTCTTGTTTTACTCAGTTTCCAATACTGAGTTGAACTAGTTATACCCCGTTTGTGTAGGAAGCACAGTTCTTTTGTTCTGAGCTAGCTCACAGTACTGGCCCTATAGGAAAAACAGTAGAGTGCAAGAATGCCCGTTTCTCAAAAGCAGAGTGTTTTTCTTGCATGGCACTCTAGGGTTCAATTAAACTTGCTAAACGGAGTTGAATCACATTCCGTTTCAAGTTCTAGCAGCAAGGGTTCATTAAGACTAAGAACAGCACTCTTATGCTATTCTGGCCATACAGAGTACAAATAGCATTCTCCTCTGTTCCCAGCCAGTACAGTGTATTGGACTGAAGAGAAGCTCCTGTTTTACTCAGTTTCCAATACTGAGTTGAACTAGACACAACCCGTTTGTGTAGGAAGCACAGTTCTTTTGTTCTGAGCTAGCTCCTTGTACTAGCCCTATAGGAAACACAGAAGAGTGCAAGAATGCCCGTTTCTCAAAAGCAGAGTGTTTTTCTTGCATGGCACTCTAGGGTTCAATTAAACTTCCAAAACTGAGTTGAGTCACGTTCAGTTTCAAGGTCTAGCAGCAAGGGTTCATTCAGGCTAAGAACAAAACTCTTGTGCTATTCTGGCCATACACAGTGCAAATAGCATTCGCGTCTCTTCCCAGCCAGTACAGTGTATTGGACTGAAGAGAAGCTCCTGTCTTACTCAGTTTCCAATATTGAGTTGAACTAGATATGCCCCGTTTGTGTAGGAAAAATCGTTCTTTTGTTCGGAGCTACCTCACTGTACTGGCCCTATAGGAAATAACGTAGAGTGCAAGAATGCCCGTTTCTCAAAAGCAGAGTGTTTTTCTTGCATGGTACACTTGGGTTCAATTAAACTTCCTAAACGGAGTTGAATCACGCTCAGTTTCAAGATCTAGCAGCAAGGGTTCATTCAGGCTAGGAACAGCACTCTTGTGCTATTCTGGCCATACACAGTGCAAATAGCATTCGCGTCTGTTCCCAGCCAGTACAGTGCATTGGACTGAAGAGAAGCTCCTGTTTTACTCAGTATCCAATACTGAGTTGAACTAGATATGCCCCGTTTGTGTAGGAAGCACAGTTCTTTTGTTCTGAGTTAGCTCACTGTACTGGCCCTATAGGAAACACAGTAGAGTGCAAGAATGCCCGTTTCTCAAAAGCAGACTGTTTTTCTTGCATGGCACACTAGGCCTCAATTAAACTTGTGAAACGGAGTTGAATCATGTTCAGTTTCAAGTTCTAGCAGCAAGGGTTCATTCACGCTAAGAACAGCACTCTTGTGGTATTCTTGCCATACACAGTGCAAATAGCATTCGCTTCTGTTCCCAGCCAGTACAGTGTATTGGACTGAAGAGTAGCTCCTGTTTTACTCAGTTTCCAATCCTAGGTTGAACTAGATATGCCCCGTTTGTGTAGGAAGCACAGTTCTTTTGTTCTGTGATAGCTCACTGTACTGGCCCTATAGGAAACACAGTAGAGTGCAAGAATGCCCGTTTCACAAAAGCAGAGTGTTTTTCTTGCATGGCACACTAGGGTTCAATTAAACTTGCTAAACGGAGTTGAATCACATTCCTTTTCAAGTTCTAGCAGCAAGGGTTCATTCAGGCTAAGAACAGAACTCTTGTGCTATGCAGGCCACACACAGTGCAAATAACATTCTCGTGTGCTCCCAGCAAGTAAAGTGTATTGGACTGAAGAGAAGCTCTTGTTTTACTCAGTTTCCAATACTGAGTTGAACTAGTTATACCCCGTTTGTGTAGGAAGCACAGTTCTTTTGTTCTGAGCTAGCTCACAGTACTGGCCCTATAGGAAACACAGTAGAGTGCAAGAATGCCCGTTTCTCAAAAGCAGAGTGTTTTTCTTGCATGGCACTCTAGGGTTCAATTAAACTTGCTAAACGGAGTTGAATCACATTCCGTTTCAAGTTCTAGCAGCAAGGGTTCATAAGACTAAGAACAGCACTCTTATGCTATTCTGGCCATACAGAGTACAAATAGCATTCTCCTCTGTTCCCAGCCAGTATAGTGTATTGGATTGAAGAGAAGCTCCTCTTTTACTCAGTTTCCAATACTGAGTTGAACTAGATATGCCCCGTTTGTGTAGGAAGCACAGTTCTTTTGTTCTGAGCTAGCTCACTGTACTGGCCCAATAGGAAACACAGTAGAGTGCAAGAATGCCCGTTTCACAAAAGCAGAGTGTTTTCCTTGCACGACACACTAGAGTTCAATTAAACTTCCTAAACGGAGTTGAATCACGTTCAGTTTCAAGTTCTAGCAGTAAGGGTTCATTCAGGCTAAAACAGCACTCTTGTGCTATTCTGGCCATACACAGTGCAAATAGCTTTTGCGTCTGTTCCCAGCCAGTACAGTGTATTGGACTGAAGAGAATCTCCTGTTTTACTCAGTTTCCAATACTGAGTTGAACTAGACACAACCCGTTTGTGTAGGAAGCACAGTTCTTTTGTTCTGAGCTAGCTCCTTGTACTAGCCCTATAGGAAACACAGAAGAGTGCAAGAATGCCCGTTTCTCAAAAGCAGAGTGTTTTCCTTGCATGGCACACTAGGGTTCAATTAAACTTCCTAAACGGAGTTGAGTCACGGTCAGTTTCAAGGTCTAGCAGCAAGGGTTCATTCAGGCTAAGAACAGCACTCTTGTGCTATTCTGGCCATAAACAGTGCAAATAGCATTCGCGTCTGTTCCCAGCCAGTACAGTGTATTGGACTGAAGAGAAGCTCCTGTTTTACTCAGTTTCCAATACTGAGTTGACCTAGATATGCCCCGTTTGTGTAGGAAGCACAGTTCTTTTGTTCTGAGCTAGCTCACTGTACTGGCCCTATAGGAAACACAGTAGAGTGCAAGAATGCCCGTTTCTCAAAAGCAGACTGTTTTTCTTGCATGGCACACTGGGGCTCAACTAAACTTCCTAAATGTAGTTGAATCACGTTCAGTTTCAAGTTCGAGCCTAAAGGGTACATTCAGTCTAAGAACAGCACTCTAGGTCTATTCTGGCCATACACAGTGCAAATAGCATTCGCGTCTGTTCCCAGCCTGTACAGTGTATTGGACTGAAGAGAAGCTCCTGTTTTACTCAGTTTCCAATACTGAGTTGAACTAGATATTCCCCGTTTGTGTAGAAAGCACAGTTCTTTTGTTCTGAGCTAGCTCACTCTACTGGCCCTATAGAAAACACAGCAGAGTGCAAGAATGCCCGTTTCTCAAAAGCAGAGTGTTTATCTTGCATGACACTCTAGGGTTCAATTAAACTTCCTTAACGGAGTTGAGTCACGTTCAGTTTCAAGGTCTAGCAGCAAGGGTTCATTCAGGCTAAGAACAAAACTCTTGTGCTATTCTGGCCATACACATTGCAAATAGCATTCGCGTCTGTTCCCAGCCAGTACAGTGTATTGGACTGAAGAGAAGCTCCTGTCTTACTCAATTTCCAATACTGAGTTGAACTAGATATGCCCCGTTTGTGTAGGAAGCACAGTTCTTTTGTTCTGAGCTAGCTCACTGTACTGGCCCAAAAAGAAACACAGTAGAGTGCAAGAATGCCCGTTTCACTAAAGCAGAGTGTTTTCCTTCCACGACACACTAGGGTTCAATTAAACTTCCTAAACGGAGTTGAATAACGTTCAGTTTCAAGTTCTAGCACTAAGGATTCATTCAGGCTAAAACAGCACTCTTGTGCTCTTCTGGCCATACACAGTGCAAATAGCTTTTGCGTCTGTTCCCAGCCAGTACAGTGTATTGGACTGAAGAGAAGCTCCTGTTTTACTCAGTTTCCAATACTGAGTTGAACTAGACACAACCCTTTTGTGTAGGAAGCACAGTTCTTTTGTTCTGAGCTAGCTCACTGTACTTGCCCTATAGGAAAAACAGAAGAGTGCAAGAATGCGCGTTTCTCAAAAGAAGAGTGTTTTCCTTGCATGGCACACTAGGGTTCAATTAAACTTCCTAAATGGAGTTGAGTCACGTTCAGTTTCAAGGTCTAGCAGCAAGGGTTCATTCAGGCTAAGAACAGCACTCTTGTGCTATTCTGGCCATACACAGTGCAAATAGCATTCGCGTCTCCTCCCAGACAGTACAGTTCATTGGACTGAAGAGAAGCTCCTGTTTTACTCAGTTTCCAATACTGAGTTTAACTAGATACGCCCCGTTTGTGTAGGAAGCACAGTTCTTTTGTTCTGAGCTAGCTCACTGTACTGGCCCTATAGGAAGCACAGAAGAGTGCAAGAATGCCCGTTTCACAAAAGCAGAGTGTTTTCCTTGCATGGCACACTAGGGTTCAATTAAACTTCATAAACGGAGTTGAATCACGTTCAGTTTCAAGTTCTAGCAGCAAGGGTTCATTCAGGCTAAGAACAGCACACTTGTGCTATTCTGGCCATACACAGTACAAATAGCATTCTCATCTGCTCCCAGCCAGTACAGTGTATTGGACTGAAGAGAAGCTCCTGTTTTACTCAGTTTCCAATACTGAGTTGAACTAGATATGCCCCGTTTGTGTATGAAGCACAGTTCTCTTGTTCTGAGCTAGCTCACTCTTGGCTCAATAGGAAACACAGTAGAGTGCAAGAATGCCCGTTTCTCAAAAGCAGAGTGTTTTCCTTGCACGACACACTAGGGTTCAATTAAACTTCCTAAACGGAGTTGAATCACGTTCAGTTTCAAGTTCTAGCAGTAAGGGTTCATTCAGGCTAAAACAGCACTCTTGTGCTCTTCTGGCCATACACAATGCAAATAGCTTTTGCGTCTGTTCCCAGCCAATACAGTGTATTGGACCGAAGAGAAGCTCCTGTTTTACTCAGTTTCCAATACTGAGTTGAACTAGATATGCCCCGTTTGTGTAGGAAGCACAGTTCTTTTGTTCTGAGCTAGCTCACTGTACTGGCCCTATAGGAAACACAGTCGAGTGCAAGAATGCCTGTTTCTCAAAAGCAGAGTGTTTTTCTTACATGGCACACTAGGGTTCAATTAAACTTCCTAAATGGAGATGAATCACGTTCAGTTTCAAGTTCTAGCAGCAAGGGTTCATTCAGGCTAAGAACAGCACTCTTGTGCTATTCTGGCCACACAGTGCAAATAGCATTCGCGTCTGTTCCCAGCCAGTACAGTGTATTGGACTGAAGAGTAGCTCCTGTTTTACTCAGTTTCCAATACTAGGTTGAACTAGATATGCCCCGTTTATATACGAAGCACAGTTCTTTTGTTCTGAGCTAGCTCACTGTACTGGCCCTATAGGAAATACACTAGAGTGCAAGAATGCCCGTTTCTCAAAAGCAGAGCGTTTTTCTTGCATGGCACACTAGGGTTCAATTAAACTTCCTAAACGGAGTTGAATCACGTTCAGTTTCAAGTTCTAGCAGCAAGGGTTCATTCAGGCTAAGAACAGCACTCTTGTGCTATTCTGGCCATACACAGTGCAAGTAGCATTCGCGTCTGTTCCCAGCCAGTACAGTGTATTGTACTGAAGAGAAGCTCCTGTTTTACTCAGTTTCCAATACTGAGTTGAACTATATACGCCCCGTTTGTATAGGAAGCACAGTTCTATTGTTCTGAGCTAGCTCACTGTACTGGCCCTATAGGAAGCACAGAAGAGTGCAAGAATGCCCGTTTCACAAAAGCAGAGTGTTTTGCTTGCTTGGCACACTAGGGTTCAATTAAACTTCATAAACGGAGTTGAATCACGTTCAGTTTCAAGTTCTAGCAGCAAGGGTTCATTCAGGCTAAGAACAGCACTCTTGTGCAATTCTGGCCATACACAGTACAAATAGCATACTCATCTGCTCCCAGCCAGTACAGTGTAATGGACTGAAGAGAAGCTCCTGTTTTACTCAGTTTCCAATACTGAGTTTAACTAGATATGCCCAGTTTGTTTAGGAAGCACAGTTCTTTTGTTCTGATCTAACTCATTCTACTGGCCATATATGAAACACAGCAGAGTGCAAGAATGCCCGTTTCTCAAAAGCAGAGTGTTTTCCTTGCATGGCACACTAGGGTTCAATTAAACTTCCTAAACGGAGTTGAATCACGTGCAGTTTGAAATTCTAGCAGCAAGGGTTCATTCAGTCTAAGAACAGCAATCTTGTGCTATCCTGGCCATACAGAGTGCAAATAGCATTCTCCTCTGTTCCCAGCCAGTACAGTGTATTGGACTGAAGAGAAGCTCCTGTTTTACTCAGTTTCCAATACTGAGTTGAACTAGATACGCCCCGTTTGTGTAGGAAGCACAGTTCTTTTGTTCTGAGCTAGCTCACTGTACTAGTCCTATAGGAAATACTGTAGAGTGCAAGAATGCCCGTTTCTCAAAAGCAGATTGTTTATCTTGCATGGCACTGTAGGGTTCAATTAAACTTCCTTAACGGAGTTGAGTCACGTTCAGTTTCAAGGTCTAGCAGCAAGGGTTCATTCAGGCTATGAATAGCACTCTTGTGCTATTCTGATCTTACACAGTGCATATAGCATTCGCGTCTGTTCCCAGCCAGTACATTGTATAGGACTGAAGAGAAGCTCCTGTTTTACTCAGTTTCCAATACTGAGTTGAACTAGATATGTCCCGTTTGTGTAGAAAGCACAGTTCTTTTGTTCTGAGCTAGCTCACTGTACTGTCCCTATAGGAAACACAGTAGAGTGCAAGAATGCCCGTTTCTCAAAAGCAGAGTGTTTATCTTGCATGGCACTCTAGGGTTCAATTAAACTTCCTTAACAGAGTTGAGTCACGTTCAGTTTCAAGGTCTAGCAGCAAGGGTTCATTCAGGCTAAGAACAGCACTCTTGTGCTATTCTGGCCATACACAGTGCAAATAGCATTCGCGTGTTTTCCCAGCCAGTACAGTGTATTGGACTGGAGAGAAGCTCCTGTCTTACTCAGTTTCCAATACTGAGTTGAACTAGATATGCCCCGTTTGTGTAGGAAGCACAGTTCTTTTGTTCTGAGCTAGCTCACTCTACTGGCCCTATATGAAACACAGCAGAGTGCAAGAATGCCCGTTTCTCAAAAGCAGAGTGTTTTTCTTGCATGGCACACTAGGGTTCAATACAACTTCCTAAATGGAGTTGAATCACTTTCAGTTTCAAGTTCTAGCAGCAAGGGTTCATTCAGTCTAAGAACGGCACTCTTGTGCTATCCTGGCCATACACAGTGCAAATAGCATTCGTGTCTGTTCCCAGCCAGTACAGTGTATTGGACTGAAGAGAAGCTCCTGTTTTACTCAGTTTCCAATACTGAGCTGATCTAGATATGCCCCGTTTGTGTAGGAAGCACAGTTTTTTTTTTTTATCCGAGCTAGCACACTGTACTGGCCCTATATGAAACACAGCAGAGTGCAAGAATGCCCGTTTCTCAAAAGCAGAGTGTTTTTCTTGCATGGCACTCTAGGGTTCAATTAAACTTCCAAAACTGAGTTGAGTCACGTTCAGTTTCAAGTTTTAGCAGCAAAGTTCATTCAGGGTAAGAACAGTACTCTTGTGCTATTCTGGCCATACACAGAGCAAATAGCATTCGCGTTTGCTCCCAGCCAGTACAGTGTATTGGACTGAAGAGAAGCTCCTGTTTTACTCAGTTTCCAATACTGAGTTGAACTAGATATGCCCCGTTTGTGTAGAAAACACAGTTGTTTTGTTCTGAGCTAGCTCACTCTACTGGCCCTATAGAAAACACAGCAGAGTGCAAGAATGCCCGTTTCTCAAAAGCAGAGTGTTTATCTTGCATGGCACTCTAGGGTTCAATTAAACTTCCTTAACGGAGTTGAGTCACGTTCAGTTTCAAGGTCTAGCAGCAAGGGTTCATTCAGGCTAAGAACAAAACTCTTGTGCTATTCTGGCCATACACAGTGCAAATAGCATTCGCGTCTGTTCCCAGCCAGTACAGTGTATTGGACTGAAGAGAAGCTCCTGTCTTACTCAATTTCCAATACTGAGTTGAACTAGATATGCCCCGTTTGTGTAGGAAGCACAGTTCTTTAGTTCTGAGCTAGCTCACTCTACTGGCCCTATATGAAAGACAGCAGAGTGTAAGAATGCCCGTTTCTCAAAAGCAGAGTGTTTTCCTTGCATGGCACACTAGGGTTCAATTAAACTTCCTAAAGGGAGTTGAATCACGTGCAGTTTCAAGTTCTAGCAGCAAGGGTTCATTCAGTCTAAGAACAGCACTCTTGTGCTATCCTGGCCATACACAGTGCAAATAGCATTCGCGTCTGTTCCCAGCCAGTACAGTGTATTGGAATGAAGAGAAGCTCCTGTTTTACTCAGTTTCCAATACTGAGTTGAACTAGATATGCCCCGATGGTGTAGGAAGCCCAGTTCTTTTGTTCTGAGCTAGCTCACTGTACTGGCCCTATAGGAAACACAGTAGAGTGCAAAAATGCCCGTTTCTCAAAAGCAGAGTGTTTTTCTTGCATGGCACACTAGGGTTCAATTAAACTTCCTAAACGGAGTAGAATCACGTTCAGTTTCATGTTCTGGCAGCAAGGGTTCATTCAGGCCTAGAACAGCACTCTTGTGCTTTTCTGGCCTTACACAGTGCATATAGCATTCGCGTCTGTTCCCAGCCAGTATAGTGTATTGGATTGAAGAGAAGCTCCTGTTTTACTCAGTTTCCAATACTGAGTTGAACTAGATATGCCCCGTTTGTGTAGGAAGCACATTTCTTTTGTTCTGAGCTAGCTCACTGTACTGGCCCAAAAAGAAACACAGTAGAGTGCAAGAATGCCCGTTTCACAAAAGCAGAGTGTTTTCCTTGCACGACACACTAGGGTTCAATTAAACTTCCTAAACGGAGTTGAATCACGTTCAGTTTCAAGTTCTAGCAATAAGGGTTCATTCAGGCTAAAACAGCACTCTTGTGCTCTTCTGGCCATACACAGTGCAAATAGCTTTTGCGTCTGTTCCCAGCCAGTACAGTGTATTGGACTGAAGAGAAGCTCCTGATTTACTCAGTTTCAAATACTGAGTTGAACTAGACACAACCCGTTTGTGTAGGAAGCACAGTTCTTTTGTTCTGAGCTAGCTCACTCTACTGGCCCTATATGAAACACAGCAGAGTGCAAGAATGCCCGTTTCTCAAAAGCAGAGTGTTTTCCTTGCATGGCACACTAGGGTTCAATTAAACTTCCTAAACGGAGTTGAATCACGTGCAGTTTCAAGTTCTAGCAGCAAGGGTTCATTCAGTCTAAGAACGGCACTCTTGTGCTATCCTGGCCATACACAGTGCAAATAGCATTCGTGTCTGTTCCCAGCCAGTACAGTGTATTGGACTGAAGAGAAGCTCCTGTTTTACTCAGGTTCCAATACTGAGCTGATCTAGATATGCCCCGTTTGTGTAGGAAGCACAGTTTTTTTTTTTTTTATCCGAGCTAGCTCACTGTACTGGTCCTACAAGAAACACAGTAGAGTGCAATAATGCCCGTTTCTCAAAAACAGAGTGTTTTTCTTGCATGGCACTCTAGGGTTCAATTAAACTTCCAAAACTGAGTTGAGTCACGTTCAGTTTCAAGTTTTAGCAGCAAGGGTTCATTCAGGCCAAGAACAGCACTCTTCTGCTATTCTGACCTTACACAGTGCATATAGCATTCGCGTCTTTTCCCAGCCAGTACATTGTAATGGACTGAAGAGAAGCTCCTGTTTTACTCATTTTCCAATACTGAGTTGAACAATATATGCCCCGTTTGTGTAGAAAGCACAGTTCTTTTGTTCTGAGCTAGCTCACTCTACTGGCCCTATAGAAAACACAGCAGAGTGCAAGAATGCCCGTTTCTCAAAAGCAGAGTGTTTATCTTGCATGGCACTCTAGGGTTCAATTAAACTTCTTTAACGGAGTTGAGTCATGTTCAGTTTCAAGGTCTAGCAGCAAGGGTTCATTCAGGCTAAGAACAAAACTCTTGTGCTATTCCGGCCATACACAGTGCAAATAGCATTCGCGTCTGTTCCCAGCCAGTACAGTGTATTGGACTGAAGAGAAGCTCCTGTCTTACTCAATTTCCAATACTGAGTTGAACTAGATATGCCCCGTTTTTGTAGGAAGCACAGTTCTTTTGTTCTGAGCTAGCTCACTCTACTGGCCCTATATGAAACACAGCAGAGTGTAAGAATGCCCGTTTCTCAAAAGCAGAGTGTTTTCCTTGCATGGCACACTAGGGTTCAATTAAACTTCCTAAACGGAGTTGAATCACGTGCAGTTTCAAGTTCTAGCAGCAAGGGTTCATTCAGTCTAAGAACAGCACTCTTGTGCTATCCTGGCCATACACAGTGCAAATAGCATTCGCGTCTGTTCCCAGCCAGTACAGTGTATTGGAATGAAGAGAAGCTCCTGTTTTACTCAGTTTCCAATACTGAGTTTAACTAGATATGCCCCGATTGTGTAGGAAGCCCAGTTCTTTTGTTCTGAGCTAGCTCACTGTACTGGCCCTATAGGAAACACAGTAGAGTGCAAGAATGCCCGTTTCTCAAAAGCAGAGTGTTTTTCTTGCATGGCACACTAGGGTTCAATTAAACTTCCTAAACGGAGTAGAATCACGTTCAGTTTCATGTTCTGGCAGCAAGGGTTCATTCAGGCCTAGAACAGCACTCTTGTGCTATTCTGGCCTTACACAGTGCATATAGCATTCGCGTCTGTTCCCAGCCAGTATAGTGTATTGGATTGAAGAGAAGCTCCTGTTTTACTCAGTTTCCAATACTGAGTTGAACTAGATATGCCTCGTTTGTGTAGGAAGCACAGTTCTTTTGTTCTGAGCTAGCTCACTGTACTGGCCCAAAAAGAAACACAGTAGAATGCAAGAATGCCCGTTTCACAAAAGCAGAGTATTTTCCTTGCACGACACACTAGGGTTCAATTAAACTTCCTAAACGGAGTTGAATCACGTTCAGTTTCAAGTTCTTGCAGTAAGGGTTCATTCAGGCTAAAACAGCACTCTTGTGCTCTTCTGGCCATACACAGTGCAAATAGCTTTTGCGTCTGTTCCCAGCCAGTACAGTGTATTGGACTGAAGAGAAGCTCCTGTTTTACTCAGTTTCCAATACTGAGTTGAACTAGACACAACCCGTTTGTGTAGGAAGCACAGTTCTTTTGTTCTGAGCTAGCTCACTCTACTGGCCCTATATGAAACACAGCAGAGTGCAAGAATGCCCGTTTCTCAAAAGCAGAGTGTTTTCCTTGCATAGAACACTAGGGTTCAATTAAACTTCCTAAAAGGAGTTGAATCACGTTCATTTTCAAGTTCTAGCAGCAAGGGTTCATTCAGGCTAAGAACAGCACTCTTGTGCTATTCTGGCCACACAGTGCAAATAGCATTCGCGTCTGTTTCCAGCCAGTACAGTGTATTGGACTGAAGAGTAGCTCCTGTTTTACTCAGTTTCCAATACTAGGTTGAACTAGATATGCCCCGTTTATATACGAAGCACAGTTCTTTTGTTCTGAGCTAGCTCACTGTACTGGCCCAAAAAGAAACACAGTAGAGTCCAAGAATGCCCGTTTCTCAAAAGCAGAGTGTTTTTCTTGCATGGCACACTAGGGTTCAATTAATCTTCCTAAACGGAGTTGAATCACGTTCAGTTTCAAGTTCTAGCAGCAAGGGTTCATTCAGGCTAAGAACAGCACTCTTGTGCTCTTCTGGCCATACACAGTGCAAATAGCATTCGCATATGCTCCCAGCCAGTACAGTGTATTGGACTGAAGGGAAGCTCCTGTTTTACTCAGTTTCCAATACTGAATTGAACTAGATTTGCCCCGTTTGTGTAGGAAGCACAGTTCTTTTGTTCTGAGCTAGCTCACTGTACTGGCCCTATAGGAAACACAGTAGAGTGCAAGAATGCCCGTTTCTCAAAAGAAGAGTGTTTCTCTTGCATGGCACACTAGGGTTCAATGAAACTTCCTAAACGGAGTTGAATCACATTCCGTTTCAAGTTCTAGCAGCAAGGGTTCATTCAGGCTAAGAACAGCACTCTTGTGCTATTCTGGCGATACTCAGTGCAAATAGCATTCGCATCTGCTCCCAGCCAGTACAGTGTATTGGACTGAAGAGAAGCTCCTGTTTTACTCGGTTTCCAATACTGAGTTGAACTAGATATGCCCCGTTTGTGTAGGAAGCACAGTTCTTTTGTTCTGAGCTAGCTCACTGTACTGGCCCTATAGGAAACACAGTAGAGTGCAAGAATGCCCATTTCTCAAAAGCAGAGTGTTTTCCTTGCATGGCACACTAGGGTTCAATTAAACATCCTATACGGAGTTGAATCACGTGCAGTTTCAAGTTCTAGCAGCAAGGGTTCATTCAGTCTAAGAACAGCACTCTTGTGCTATACTGGCCATTAACAGTGCAAATAGCATTCGCGTCTGTTCCCAGCCAGTACAGTGTATTGGACTGAAGACAAGCTCGTGTTTTACTCAGTTTCCAATACTGAGTTGAACTAGATATGCCCCGTTTGTGTAGGAAGCACAGTTCTTTGGTATTGAGCTAGCTCACTGTACTGGCCCTATAGGAAACACAGTAGAGTGCAAGAATGCCCGTTTCTCAAAAGCAGAGTGTTTTCCTTGCATGGCACACTAGGGTTCAATTAAACTTCCTAAACGGAGTTGAATCATGTTCAGTTTCAAGTTTTAGCAGCAAGGGTTCATTCAGGCTAAGAACAGCACTCTTGTGGTATTCTGGTCATACACAGTGCAAATAGCATTCGCTTCTGTTCCTAGCCAGTACAGTGTATTGGACTGAAGAGTAGCTCCTGTTTTACTCAGTTTCCAATACTAGGTTGAACTAGATATGCCCCGTTTATATACGAAGCACAGTTCTTTTGTTCTGAGCTAGCTCACTGTACTGGCCCTATAGGAAACACAGTAGAGTGCAAGAATGCCCGTTTCTCAAAAGCAGAGTGTGTTCTTGCATGGCACACTAGGGTTCAATTAAACTTCCTAAACGGAGTTGAATCACGTTCAGTTTCAAGTTCTAGCAGCAAGGGTTCATTCAGGCTAAGAACAGCACTCTTGTGCTATTCTGGCCATACAGAGTGCAAATAGCATTCGCGTCTGTTCCCAGCCAGTACAGTGTATTGGACTGAAGAGAAGCTGCTGTTTTACTCAGTTTCCAATACTGAGTTGAACTAGATATGCCCCATTTGTGTAGGAAGCACAGTGCTTTTGTTCTGAGCTAGCTCACTGTACTGGCCCTAAAGGAAACACAGTAGAGTGTAAGAATGCCCGTTTCTCAAAAGCAGAGTGTTTTCCTTGCACGGCACAGAAGGGTTCAATTAACCTTCCTAAACGGAGTTGAATCACGTTCAGTTTCAAGTTCTAGCAGCAAGGGTTCATTCAGGCTACGAACAGCACTCTGGTGCTATTCTGGCCATAGACAGTGCAAATAGCATTCGCGTCTGTTCCCAGCCAGTACAGTGTATTGGACTGAAGAGAAGCTCCTGTTTTACTCAGTTTCCAAAACTGAGTTGAACTAGATACGCCCCGTTTGTGTAGGAAGCACAGTTCTTTTGTTCTGAGCTAGCTCACTGTACTGGCCCTCTAGGAAGCACAGAAGAGTGCAAGAATGCCCGTATCACAAAAGCAGAGTGTTTTCCTTGCTTGGCACACTAGGGTTCAATTAAACGTCATAAACGGAGTTGAATCACGTTCAATTTCAAGTTCTAGCAGCAAGGGTTCCTTCAGGCTTAGAACAGCACTCTAGGTCTATTCTGGCCATACAAAGTGCAGATAGCGTTCGTGTCTGTTCCCAGCCAGTACACTGTATGGACTGAAGAGAAGCTCCTGATTTACTCAGTTTCCAATACTGAGTTAACCTAGATATGCCCCATTTGTGTAGGAAGCACAGTTCTTTTGTTCTGAGCTAGCTCACTGTACTGGCCCTATAGGAAACACAGTAGAGTGCAAGAATTCCCGTTTCTGAAAAGCAGAGTATTTTTCTTGCTTGGCACATTAGGGTTCAATTAAACTTGCTAAACGCAGTTGAATCACATTCTGTTTAGTTCTAGCAGAAGGGTTCATTCAGGCTAAGAACAGCACTCTTGCGCTATTCTGGCCATACACAGTACAAATAACATTGTCTTCTGCTCCCAGCCAGTAAAGTGTATTGGACTGAAGAGAAGCTCCTGTTTTACTCAGTTTCCAATACTGAGTTAAACTAGATATGCCCCGTTTGTGTAGGAAGCACAGTTCTTTTGTTCTGAGCTAGCTCACTTTACTGGCCATAAGGAAACACAGTAGAGTGCAAGAATGCCCGTTTCTCAAAAGCAGAGTGTTTTTCTTGCATAGAACACGAGGGTTCAATTAAACTTCCTAAAGGGAGTTGAATCATGTGCAGTTTCAAGTTCTAGCAGCAAGGGTTCATTCAGGCTAAGAACAGCACTCTTGTGCTATTCTGGCCATACACAGTGCAAATAGCATTCGCGTCTGTTCCCAGCCACTACAGTGTATTGGACTGAAGAGTAGCTCCTGTTTTACTCAGTTTCCAATACTACGTTGAACTAGATAAGCCCCGTTTATATACGAAGCACAGTTCTTTTGTTCTGAGCTAGCTCACTGTACTGGCCCAATAGGAAACACAGTAGAGTGCAAGAATGCCCGTTTCTAAAAGCAGAGTGTTTTTCTTGCATGGCACACTAGGGTTCAATTAAACTTCCTAAATGGAGTTGAATCACGTTCAGTTTCAAGGTCTAGCAGCAAGGGTTCATTCAGGCTAAGAACAGCACTCTTGTGCTATTCTGGCCATACACAGTGCAAAAAGCATTCGCGTGTTTTCCCAGCCAGTACAGTGTATTGGACTGAAGAGAAGCTCCTGTCTTACTCAGTTTCCAATACTGAGTTGAACTAGATATGCCCCGTTTGTGTAGGAAGCACAGTTCTTTTGTTCTGAGCTAGCTCACTGTACTGGCCCTCTAGGAAGCACAGAAGAGTGCAAGAATGCCCGTATCACAAAAGCAGAGTGTTTTCCTTGCTTGGCACACTAGGGTTCAATTAAACGTCATAAACGGAGTTGAATCACGTTCAATTTCAAGTTCTAGCAGCAAGGGTTCCTTCAGGCTAAGAACAGCACTGTTGGTCTCTTCTGGCCATACAAAGTGCAGATAGCGTTCGTGTCTGTTCCAAGCCAGTACACTGTATGGACGGAAGAGAAGCTCCTGATTTACTCAGTTTCCAATACTGAGTTAAACTCGATATGCCCCGTTTGTGTAGGAAGCACAGTTATTTTGTTCTGAGCTAGCTCACTGTACTGGCCCTATAGGAAACACAGTAGAGTGCAAGAATGCACGTTTCTCAAAAGCAGAGTGTTTTTCTTGCATGGCACATTAGGGTTCAATTAAACTTGCTAAACGCAGTTGAATCACATTCTGTTTAAAGTTCTAGCAGAAGGGTTCATTCAGGCTAAGAACAGCACTCTTGCGCTATTCTGGCCATACACATTATAAATAACATTCTATTCTGCTCCCAGCCAGTAAAGTGTATTGGAATGAAGAGAAGCTCCTGTTTTACTCAGTTTGCAATACTGAGTTGAACTAGATATGCCCCGTTTGTGTAGGAAGCACAGTTCTTTTGTTCTGAGCTAGCTCACTGTACTGGCCGTATAGAAAACACAGTAGAGTGCAAGAATGCCCGTTTCTCAAAAGCAGAGTGTTTTTCTTGCATGGCACACTAGGGTTCAATTAAACTTCCTTAACGGAGTTGAATCGGGTTCAGTTTCAAGTTGTAGCAGCAAGGGTTCATTCAGGCTAAGAACAGCACTCTTGTGCTATTCTGGCCATACACAGTGCAAATAGCATTCGCGTGTGTTCCCAGCCAGTACAGTGTATTGGACTGAAGAGAAACTCCCGTTTTAATCAGTTTCCAATACTGAGTTGAACTAGATATGCCCCGTTTGTGTAGGAAGCACAGTTCTTTTGTTCTTTGCTAGCTCACTGTACTGGCCCTATAGGAAACACAGTAGAGTGCAAGAATGCCTGTTTCTCAAAAGCAGAGTGTTTTCCTTGCATGGCACACTAGGGTTCAATTAAACTTCCTAAACGGAGTTGAATCACGTTCAATTTCAACTTCTAGCAACAAGGGATCATTCAGGCTAAGAATAGCACTCTTGTGGTATTCTGGCCATACACAGTGCAAATAGCATTCGCTTCTGTTCCCAGCCAGTACAGTGTATTGGACTGAAGAGTAGCTCCTGTTTTACTCAGTTTCCAATACTAGGTTGAACTAGATATGCCCCGTTTATATACGAAGCACAGTTCTTTTGTTCTGAGCTAGCTCACTGTACTGGCCCAATAGGAAAGACAGTAGAGTGCAAGAATGCCCGTTTCTCAAAAGCAGAGTGTTTTTCTTGCATGGCACACTAGGGTTCAATTAAACTTCCTAAACGGAGTTGAATCACGTTCAGTTTCAAGGTCTAGCAGCAAGGGTTCATTCAGGCTAAGAACAGCACTCTTGTGCTATTCTGGCCATACACAGTGCAAATAGCAATCGCGTGTTTTCCCAGCCAGTACAGTGTATTGGACTGAAGAGAAGCTCCTGTCTTACTCAGTTTCCAATACTGAGTTGAACTAGATATGCCCCGTTTGTGTAGGAAGCACAGTTCTTTTGTTCTGAGCTAGCTCACTGTACTGGCCCTATAGGAAACACAGTAGAGTGCAAGAATGCCCGTTTCACAAAATCAGAATGTTTTCCTTGCTTGGCACACTAGGGTTCAATTAAACTTCATAAACGGAGTTGAATCACGTTCAGTTTCAAGTTCTAGCAGCAAGGGTTCATTCAGGCTAAGAACAGCACTCTTGGTCTATTCTGGCCATACACAGTGCAGATAGCGTTCGTGACTGTTCCCAGCCATTACACTGTATGGACTGAAGAGAAGCTCCTGATTTACTCAGCTTCCAATACTGAGTTAAATTAGATATGCCCCGTTTGTGTAGGAAGCACAGTTCTTTTGTTCTGAGCTAGCTCACTGTACTGGCCCTATAGGAAACACAGTAGAGTGCAAGAATGCCCGTTTCTCAAAAGCAGAGTGTTTTTCTTGCATGGCACATTAGGGTTCAATTAAACTTGCTAAACGGAGTTGAATCACATTCTGTTTAAAGTTCTAGCAGAAGGGTTCATTCAGGCTAAGAACAGCACTCTTGTGCTATTCTGGCCATACACAGTACAAATAGCATTCTCATCTGCTCCCAGCCAGTACAGTGTATTGGACGGAAGAGAAGCTCCTGTTTTATTCAGTTTCCAATACTGAGTTGAACTAGATATGCCCCGTTTGTGTAGGAAGCACAGTTCTATTGTGCTGAGCTAGCTTACTGTACTGGCCCTATAGGAAACACAGTAGAGTGCAAGAATGCCCGTTTCTCAAAAGCAGAGTGTTTTTATTGCATGGAAGACTAGGGTTCAATTAAACTTCCTAAAGGGAGTTGAATCATGTGCAGATTGAAGTTCTAGCAGCAAGGGTTCATTCAGGCTAAGAACAGTACTCTTGTGCTATTCTGGCCATACACAGTGCAAATAGCATTCGCGTCTGTTCCCAGCCAGTACAGTGTATTGGACTGAAGAGAAGCTCCTGTTTTACTCAGTTTCCAATACTGAGATGAACTAGATATGCCCCGTTTGTGTAGGAAGGAAAGTTCTTTTGTTCTGAGCTAGCTCACTGTACTGGCCCTCTAGGAAACACAGTAGAGTGCAAGAATGCCCGTTTTTCAAAAGCAGAGTGTTTTTCTTGCATGGAACACTAGGGTTCAATTAAACTTCCAAAAGGGAGTTGAATCATGTACAGTTTCAAGTTCTAGCAGCAAGGGTTCATTCAGGCTAAGAACAGTACTCTTGTGCTATTCTGGCCATACACAGTGCTAATAGCATTCGCGTCTGTTCCCAGCCAGTACAGAATATTGGACTGAAGAGAAGCTCCTGTTTTACTCAGTTTCCAATACTGAGTTGAACTAGATATTCCCCGTTTGTGTAGGAAGCGCAGTTCTTTTGTTCTGAGTTAGCTCACTCTACTGGCCCTATAGGAAACACAGTAGAGTGCAAGAATGCCCGTTTCTCAAAAGCAGAGTGTTTTCCTTGCAGGGCACACTAGAGTTCCATTAAACTTCCTAAACGGAGTTGAATCACTTTCAGTTTCAAGGTCTAGCAGCAAGTGTTCATTCAGGCTAAGGACAGCACTCTTGTGCTATTCTGGACATACACAGTGCAAATAGCATTCGCGTCTGTTCCCAGCCAGTACAGTGTATTGGACTGAAGAGAAGCTCCTGTTTTACTCAGTTTCCAATACTGAGTTGAACTAGATATGCCCCGTTTGTGTAGGAAGCACAGTTCTTTTGTTCTGAGCTAGCTCACTGTACTGGCCCTATAGGAAAAAAAGAAGAGTGCAAGAATGCCCGTTTCTCAAAAGCAGAGTGTTTCTCTTGCATGGCACACTAGGGTTCAATTAAACTTCCTAAACGGAGTTGAATCATTCTGTTTCAAGTTCTAGCAGCAAGGGTTCATTCAGGCTAAGAACAGCACTCTTGTGCTATTCTGGCCATACACAGTGCAAATAGCATCCGCTTCTGCTCACAGCTAGTACAGTGTATTGGACTGAAGAGAAGCTCCTGTTTTACTCAGTTTCCAATACTGAGTTGAACTAGATATGCCCCGTTTGTGTGGGAAGCACAGTTCTTTTGTTCTTTGCTAGCTCACTGTACTGGCTCTATAGGACACAGTAGAGTGCAAGAATGCCCGTTTCTCAAAAGCAGAATGTTTTCCTTGCATGGCACACTAGGGTTCAATTAAAGTTCCTAAACGGAGTTGAATCACGTTCAGTTTAAAGTTCTAGCAGCAAGGGTTCATTCACGCTAAGAATACCACTCTTGTGCTATTCTGGCCATACACAGTGCAAATAGCATTCGCGTCTGTTCCCAGCCAGTACAGTGTATTGGACTGAAGAGAAGCTCCTGTTTTACTCAGTTTCCAATACTGAGTTGAACTAGATATGCCCCGTTTGTGTAGGAAGCACAGTTCTTTGGTTTTGAGCTAGCTCACTGTACTAGTCTTATAGGAAACACAGTAGAGTGCAAGAATGCCCGTTTCTCAAAAGCAGAGTGTTTATCTTGCATGGCACTCTAGGGTTCAATTAAACTTCCTTAACAGAGTTGAATCATGTTCAGTTTCAAAATCTAGCAGCAAGGGTTCATTCAGGCTAAGAACAAAACTCTTGTGCTATTCTGGCCATAAACAGTGCAAATAGCATTCACGTCTGTTCCCAGCAAATACAGTGTATTGGACTGAAGAGAAGCTCCTGTTGTACTCAGTTTCCAATACTGAGTTGAACTAGATATGCCCCGTTTTTGTAGGAAGCACAGTTCTTTTGTTCTGAGCTAGCTCACTGTACTGGCCCTATAGGAAACACAGTAGAGTGCAAGAATGCCCGTTTCTCAAAAGCAGAGTGTTTTCCTTGCAAGGCACACTAGGGTTCAATTAAACTTCCTAAACGGAGTTGAATCACGTTCAGTTTCAAGTTCTAGCAGCAAGGGTTCATTCAGGCTAAGAACAGCACTCTTGTGTTATTCTGGCCATACACAGTGCAAATAGAATTCTTGTCTGTTCCCAGCCAGTACAATGTATTGGACTGAAAAGAAGCTCCTGTTTTACTCAGTTTCCAATATTGAATTGAACTAGATACGCCCCGTTTGTGTAGGAAGCACAGTTCTTTTGTTCTGAGCTAGCTCACTGTACTGGCCCTATAGGAAACACAGAAGAGTGCAAGAATGCCCGTTTCTCATAAGCAGAGTGTTTTCCTTGCTTGGCACACTAGGGTTTAATTAAACTTCCTTAACGGAGTTGAATCACGTTCAGTTTCATGTTCTAGCAGCAAGGGTTCATTCAGGCTAAGAACAGCACATTTGGTCTATTCTGGCCATACACAGTGCAGATAGCGTTCGTGTCTGTTCCCAGCCAGTACACTGTATGGACTGAAGAGAAGCTCCTGATTTACTCAGTTTCCAATACTGAGTTAAACTAGATATGCCCCGTTTGTGTAGGAAGCAGAGTTCTTTTGTTCTGAGCTAGCTCACTGTACTGGCCCTATAGGAAACACAGTAGAGTGCAAGAATGCCCGTTTCTCAAAAGCAGAGTGTTTTTCTTGCATGGCACACTAGGGTTCAATTAAACCTCCTTAACGTAGTTGAATCGGGTTCAGTTTCAAGTTGTAGCAGCAAGGGTTCATTCAGGCTAAGAACAGCACTCTTGTGCTATTCTGGCCATACACAGTGCAAATAGCATTCGCGTGTGTTCCCAGCCAGTACAGTGTATTGGACTGAAGAGAAGCTCCTGTTTTGCTCAGTTTCCAATACTGAGTTGAACTAGATATGCCCCGTTTGTGTAGGAAGCACAGTTCTTTTGTTCTGAGCTAGCTCACTGTACTGGCCCTATAGGAAACACAGTAGAGTGCAAGAATGCCCGTTTCTCAAAAGCAGAGTGTTTATCTTGCATGGCACAGTCTGGTTCAATTAATCTTCCTTAACGGAATTGAATCACGTTCAGTTTCAAGTTGTAGCAGCAAGGGTTCATTCAGGCTAAGAACAAAACTCTTGTGCTATTCTGGCCATGCACAGTGCAAATAGCATTCGCGTCTTTTCCCAGCCAGTACAGTGTATTGGATTGAAGAGAAGCTCCTGTTTTACTCAGAGTCCAATACTGAGTTGAACTAGATATGCCCCGTTTGTGTAGGAAGCACAGTTCTTTTGTTCTGAGCTAGCTCACTGTACTGGCCCTATAAGAAACACAGTAGAGTGCAAGAATGCCCGTTTCTCAAAAGTAGAGTGTTTTTCTTGCATGGCACACTAGGGTTCAATTAAACTTCCTAAATGGAGATGAATCACGTTCTGTTTCAAGTTCTAGCAACAAGGGTTCATTCAGGGTAAGAACAGCACTCTTGTGCTATTCTGGCCATACACAGTGCAAATAGCATTCGCGTCAGTTCCCAGCCAGTACAGTGTATTGGACTGAAGAGAAGCTCCTGTTTTACTCAGTTTCCAATACTGAGTTGAACTAGATATGCCCCGGTTGTGTAGGAAGCACAGTTCTTTTGTTCTGAGCTAGCTCACTGTACTGACCCTATAGGAAACACAGTAGAGTGCAAGAATGCCCGTTTCTCAAAAGCAGAGTGTTTTTCTTGCATGGCACACTAGGGTTCAATTAAACCTCCTTAACGTAGTTGAATCGGGTTCAGTTTCAAGTTGTAGCAGCAAGGGTTCATTCAGGCTAAGAACAGCACTCTTGTGCTATTCTGGCCATACACAGTGCAAATAGCATTCGCGTGTGTTCCCAGCCAGTACAGTGTATTGGACTGAAGAGAAGCTCCTGTTTTACTCAGTTTCCAATACTGAGTTGAACTAGATATGCCCCGTTTGTGTAGGAAGCACAGTTCTTTTGTTCTCATCTAGCTCACTGTACTGGCCCTATAGGAAACACAGTAGAGTGCAAGAATGCCCGTTTCTCAAAAGCAGAGTGTTTATCTTGCATGGCACAGTCTGGTTCAATTAAACTTCCTTAACGGAATTGAATCACGTTCAGTTTCAATTTGTAGCAGCAAGGGTTCATTCAGGCTAAGAACAGGACTCTTGTGCTATTCTGGCCATACACAGTGCAAATAGCATTCGCGTCTTTTCCCAGCCAGTACAGTGTATTGGATTGAAGAGAAGCTCCTGTTTTACTCAGAGTCCAATACTGAGTTGAACTAGATATGCCCCGTTTGTGTAGGAAGGACAGTTCTTTTGTTCTGAGCTAGCTCACTGTACTGGCCCTATAAGAAACACAGTAGAGTGCAAGAATGCCCGTTTCTCAAAAGTAGAGTGTTTTTCTTGCATGGCACAGTAGGGTTCAATTAAACTTGCTAAACGGAGTTGAATCACATTCCATTTCAAGTTCTAGCAGCAAGGGTTTATTCAGGCTAAGAACAGCACTCTTGTGCTATTCTGGCCATACACAGTGCAAATAGCATTCGCATCTGCTCCCAGCCAGTACAGTGTATTGGACTGAAGAAAAGCTCCTGTTTTATTCAGTTTACAATACTGAGTTGAACTAGATATGCCCCGTTTGTGTAGGAAGCACAGTTCTTTTGTTCTGAGCTAGCTCACTGTACTGGCCCTATAGGAAACACAGTAGAGTGCAAGAATGCCCGTTTCTCAGAAGCAGAGTGTTTTTCTTGCATGGCACACCGGGGTTCAATTAAACTTACTAAATGGAGATGAATCACGTTCAGTTTCAAGTTCTAGCAGCAAGGGTTCATTCAGGCTAAGAACAGCACTCTTGTGCTATTCTGGCCACAAAGTGCAAATAGCATTCACGTCTGTTCCCAGCCAGTACAGTGTATTGGACTGAAGAGAAGCTCCCGTTTTACTCAGTTTCCAATACTGAGTTGAACTAGATATGCCCCGTTTGTTTAGGAAGTACAGTTCTTTTGTTCTGAGCTTGCTCACTGTACTTGCCTTATAGGCAACACAGTAGAGTGCAAGAATGCCCGTTTCTCAAAAGCAGAGTGTTTTTCTTGCATGGCACACTAGGGTTCAATTAAACTTCCTTAACGGAGTTGAATCGGGTTCAGTTTCAAGTTGTAGCAGCAAGGGTTCATTCAGGCTAAGAACAGCACTCTTGTGCTATTCTGGCCATTCACAGTGCAAATAGCATTCGCGTGTGTTCCAAGCCAGTACAGTGTATTGGACTGAAGAGAAACTCCTGTTTTACTCAGTTTCCAATACTGAGTTGTACTAGATATGCCCCGTTTGTGTAGGAAGCACAGTTCTTTTGTTCTGAGCTAGCTCACTGTACTGGCCCTATAGGAAACACAGTAGAGTGCAAGAATGCCCGTTTCTCAAAAGCAGAGTGTTTATCTTGCATGGCACACTAGGGTTCAATTAAACTTACTAAATGGAGATGAATCACGTTCAGTTTCAAGTTGTAGCAGCAAGGGTTCATTCAGGCTAAGAACAGCACTCTTGGTCTATTCTGGCCATACACAGTGCAGATAGCGTTCGTGACTGTTCCCAGCCATTACACTGTATGGACTGAAGAGAAGCTCCTGATTTACTCAGTTTCCAATACTGAGTTGAACTAGATATACCCCGTTTTTGTGGGAAGCACAGTTCTTTTGTTCTTTGCTAGCTCACTGTACTGGCCCTATAGGAAACACAGTAGAGTGCAAGAATGCCCGTTTCTCAAAAGCAGAGTGTTTTCCTTGCATGGCACACTAGGGTTCAATTAAACTTCCTAAACGGAGTTGAATCACGTTCAGTTTAAAGTTCTAGCAGCAAGGGTTCATTCAGGCTAAGAACACCACTCTTGTGCTATTCTGGCCATACACAGTGCAAATAGCATTCTCGTCTGTTCCCAGCCAGTACAGTGTATTGGACTGAAGAGAAGCTCCTGTTTTACTCAGTTTCCAATACTGAGTTGAACTAGATACGCCCCGTTTGTGTAGGAAGCACAGTTCTTTTGTTCTGAGCTAGCTCACTGTACTAGTCTTATAGGAAACACAGTAGAGTGCAAGAATGCCCGTTTCTCAAAAGCAGAGTGTTTATCTTGCATGGCACTCTAGGGTTCAATTAAACTTCCTTAACAGAGTTGAATCATTTTCAGTTTCAAAGTCTAGCAGCAAGGGTTCATTCAGGCTAAGAACAGAACTCTTGTGCTATTTTGACCATAAACAGTGCAAATAGCATTCACGTCTCTTCCCAGCAAATACAGTGTATTGGACTGAAGAGAAGCTCCTGTTTTACTCAGTTTCCAATACTGAGTTGAACTAGATATGCCCCGTTTTTTTAGGAAGCACAGTTCTTTTGTTCTGAGCTAGCTCACTGTACTGGCCCTATAGGAAACACAGTAGAGTGCAAGAATGCCCGTTTCTCAAAAGCAGAGTGTTTTTCTTGCATGGCACACTAGGGTTCAATTAAACTTCCTTAACGTAGTTGAATCGGGTTCAGTTTCAAGTTGTAGCAGCAAGGGTTCATTCAGGCTAAGAACAGCACTCTTGTGCTATTCTGGCCATACACAGTGCAAATAGCATTCGCGTGTGTTCCCAGCCAGTACAGTGTATTGGACTGAAGAGAAACTCCTGTTTTACTCAGTTTCCAATACTGAGTTGAACTAGATATGCCCCGTTTGTGTAGGAAACACAGTTCTTTTGTTCTGAGCTAGCTCACTGTACTGGCCCTATAGGAAACACAGTAGAGTGCAAGAATGCCCGTTTAACAAAATAAGAATGTTTTCGTTGCTTAGCACACTAGGGTTCAATTAAACTTCCTAAAGGGAGTTGAATCACGTTCAGTTTCAAGTTCTAGCAGCAAGGGTTCATTCAGGCTAAGAACCGCACTCTTGGTGTATTCTGGCCATACACGGTGCAGATAGCGTTCGTGACTGTTCCCAGCCATTACACTGTATGGACTGAAGAGAAGCTCCTGATTTACTCAGTTTCCAATACTGAGTTAAATTAGATATGCCCCGTTTGTGTAGGAAGCACAGTTCTTTTGTTCTGAGCTAGCTCACTGTACTGGCCCTATAGGAAACACAGTAGAGTGCAAGAATGCCCGTTTCTCAAAAGCAGAGTGTTTTTCTTGCATGGCACATTAGGCTTCAATTAAACTTGCTAAACGGAGTTGAATCACATTCTGTTTAAAGTTCTAGCAGAAGGGTTCATTCAGGCTAAGAACAGCACTCTTGTGCTATTCTGGCCATACACAGTACAAATAGCATTCTCATCTGTTCCCAGCCAGTACAGTGTATTGGACGGAAGAGAAGCTCCTGTTTTACTCAGTTTCCAATACTGAGATGAACTAGATATGCCCCGTTTGTGTAGGAAGGAAAGTTCTTTTGTTCTGAGCTAGCTCACTCTACTGGCCCTCTAGGAAACACAGTAGAGTGCAAGAATGCCCGTTTTTCAAAAGCAGAGTGTTTTTCTTGCATGGAACACTAGGGTTCAATTAAACTTCCTAAAGGGAGTTGAATCATGTACAGTTTCAAGTTCTAGCAGCAAGGGTTCATTCAGGCTAAGAACAGTACTCTTGTGCTATTCTGGCCATACACAGTGCAAATAGCATTCGTGTCTGTTCCCAGCCAGTACAGAATATTGGACAGAAGATAAGCTCCTGTTTTACTCAGTTTCCAATACTGAGTTGAACTAGATATTCCCCGTTTGTGTAGGAAGCGCAGTTCTTTTGTTCTGAGCTAGCTCACTCTACTGGCCCTATAGGAAACACAGTAGAGTGCAAGAATGCCCGTTTTTCAAAAGCAGAGTGTTTTCCTTGCAAGGCACACTAGAGTTCAATTAAACTTCCGAAACGGAGTTGAATCACTTTCAGTTTCAAGGTCTAGGAGCAAGGTTTCATTCAGGCTAAGAACAGCACTCTTGTGCTATTCTGGACATACACAGTGCAAATAGCATTCGCGTCTGTTCCCAGCCAGTACAGTGTATTGGACTGAAGAGAAGCTCCTGTTTTACTCAGTGTCCAATACTGAGTTGAACTAGATACGCCCCGTTTGTGTAGGAAGCACAGTTCTTTTGTTCTGAGCTAGCTCACTGAACTGGCCCTATAGGAAAAAAAGAAGAGTGCAAGAATGCCCGTTTCTCAAAATCAGAGTGTTTCTCTTGCATGGCACACTAGGGTTCAATTAAACTTCCTAAACGGAGTTGAATCATTCCGTTTCAAGTTCTAGCAGCAAGGGTTCATTCAGGCTAAGAACAGCACTCTTGGTCTATTCTGGCCATACACAGTGCAGATAGCGTTCGTGTCTGTTCCCAGCCAGTACACTGTATGGACTGAAGAGAAGCTCCTGATTTACTCAGTTTCCAATACTGAGTTAAACTAGATATGCCCCGTTTGTGTAGGAAGCACAGTTCTTTTGTTCTGAGCTAGCTCACTGTACTGGCCCTGTAGGAAACACAGTAGAGTGCAAGAATGCCCGTTTCTCAAAAGAGTGTTTTTCTTGCATGGCACACTAGGGTTCAATTAAACTTCCTTAACGTAGTTGAATCGGGTTCAGTTTCAAGTTGTAGCAGCAAGGGTTCATTCAGGCTAAGAACAGCACTCTTGTGCTATTCTGGCCATACACAGTGCAAATAGCATTTGCGTGTGTTCCCAGCCAGTACAGTGTATTGGACTGAAGAGAAACTCCTGTTTTACTCAGTTTCCAATACTGAGTTGAACTAGATATGCCATGTTTGTGTAGGAAGAACAGTTCTTTTGTTCTGAGCTAGCTCACTGTACTGGCCCAAAAAGAAACACAGTAGAGTGCAAGAATGCCCGTTTAACAAAATCAGAGTGTTTTCCTTGCAGGGCACACTAGGGTTCAATTAAACTTCATAAACGGAGTTGAATCACGTTCAGTTTCAAGTTCTAGCAGCAAGGGTTCATTCAGGCTAAGAACAGCACTCTTGGTTTATTCTGGCCATACACAGTGCAGATAGCGTTCGTGACTGTTCCCACCATTACACTGTATGGACTGAAGAGAAGCTCCTGATTTACTCAGTTTCCAATACTGAGTTAAATTAGATATGCCCCGTTTGTGTAGGAAGCACAGTTCTTTTGTTCTGAGCTAGCTCACTGTACTGGCCCTATAGGAAAAAAAGAAGAGTGCAAGAATGCCCGTTTCTCAAAAGAGAAGTGTTTTTCTTGCATGGCACATTAGGGTTCAATTAAACTTGCTAAACGGAGTTGAATCACATTCTGTTTAAAGTTCTAGCAGAATGGTTCATTCAGGCTAAGAACAGCACTCTTGTGCTATTCTGGCCACACCCAGTACAAATAGCATTCTCATCTGCTCCCAGCCAGTACAGTGTATTGGACGGAATAGAAGCTCCTGTTTTACTCATTTTCCAATACTGAGATGAACTAGATATGCCCCGTTTGTGTAGGAAGGAAAGTTCTTTTGTTCTGAGCTAGCTCAGTGTACTGGCCCTCTAGGAAACACAGTAGAGTGCAAGAATGCCCGTTTTTCAAAAGCAGAGTGTTTTTCTTGCATGGAACACTAGGGTTCAATTAAACTTCCTAAAGGGAGTTGAATCATGTACAGTTTCAAGTTCTAGCAGCAAGGGTTCATTCAGGCTAAGAACAGTACTCTTGTGCTATTCTGGCCATACACAGTGCAAATAGCATTCGCGTCTGTTCCCAGCCAGTACAGAATATTGGACAGAAGAGAAGCTCCTGTTTTACTCAGTTTCCAATACTGAGTTGAACTAGATATTCCCCGATTGTGTAGGAAGCGCAGTTCTTTTGTTCTGAGCTAGCTCACTCTACTGGCCCTATAGGAAACACAGTATAGTACAAGAATGCCCGTTTCTCAAAAGCAGAGTGTTTTCCTTGGAAGGCACACTAGAGTTCAATTAAACTTCCTAAACGGAGTTGAATCACTTTCAGTTTCAAGGTCTAGGAGCAAGGTTTCATTCAGGCTAAGAACAGCACTCTTGTGCTATTCTGGACATACACAGTGCAAATAGCATTCGCGTCTGTTCCCAGCCAGTACAGTGTATTGGACTGAAGAGAAGCTCCTGTTTTACTCAGTGTCCAATACTGAGTTGAACTAGATACGCCCCGTTTGTGTAGGAAGCACAGTTCTTTTGTTCTGAGCTAGCTCACTGTACTGGCCCTAGAGGAAAAAAAGAAGAGTGCAAGAATGCCCGTTTCTCAAAATCAGAGTGTTTCTATTGCATGGCACACTAGGGTTCATTTAAACTTCCTAAACGGAGTTGAATCATTCCGTTTCAAGTTCTAGCAGCAAGGGTTCATTCAGGCTAAGAACAGCACTCTTGTGCTATTCTGGCCATACACAGTGCAAATAGCATTCGCATCTGCTCACAGCCAGTACAGTGTATTGGACTGAAGAGAAGCTCCTGTTTTACTCAGTTTCCAATACTGAGTTGAACTAGATATGCCCCGTTTGTGTGGGAAGCACAGTTCTTTTGTTGTTTGCTAGCTCACTGTACTGGCCCTATAGGAAACACAGTAGAGTGCAAGAATGCCCGTTTCTCAAAAGCAGAGTGTTTTCATTGCATGGCACACTAGGGTTCAATTAAACTTCCTAAACGGAGTTGAATCACTTTCAGTTTCAAGGTCTAGCAGCAAGGGTTCATTCAGGCTAAGAACACCACTCTTCTGCTATTCTGGCCATACACAGTGCAAATAGCATTCGCGTCTGTTCCCAGCCAGTACAGTGTATTGGACTGAACAGAAGCTCCTGTTTTACTCAGTGTCCAACACTGAGTTGAACTAGATTCTCCCCGTTTGTGTAGGAAGGACAGTTCTTTTGTTCTGAGCTAGCTCACTGTACTAGTCTTATAGGAAACACAGTAGAGTGCAAGAATGCCCTTTCTCAAAAGCAGAGTGTTTATCTTGCATGGCACTCTAGGGTTCAATTAAACTTCCTTAACAGAGTTGAATCATGTTCAGTTTCAAAGTCTAGCAGCAAGGGTTCATTCAGGCTAAGAACAAAACTCTTGTGCTCTTCTGGACATAAACAGTGCAAATAGCATTCACGTCTGTTCCCAGCAAATACAGTGTATTGGACTGAAGAGAAGCTCCTGTTTTACTCAGTTTCCAATACTGAGTTGAAATAGATATGCCCCGTTTTGTAGGAAGCACAGTTCTATTGTTCTGAGCTAGCTCACTGAACTGGCCCTATAGGAAACACAGTACAGTGCAAGAATGCCCGTTTCTCAAAAGCAGAGTGTTTTCCTTGCACGGCACACTAGGGTTCAATTAAACTTCCTAAACGGAGTTGAATCATTCCGTTTCAAGTTCTAGCAGCAAGGGTTCATTCAGGCTAAGAACAGCACTCTTGGTCTATTCTGGCCATACACAGTGCAGATAGCGTTCGTGTCTGTTCCCAGCCAGTACACTGTATGGTTGAAGAGAAGCTCCTGATTTACTCAGTTTCCAATACTGAGTTAAACTAGATATGCCCCGTTTGTGTAGGAAGCACAGTTCTTTTGTTCTGAGCTAGCTCACTGTACTGGCCCTATAGGAAACACAGTAGAGTGCAAGAATGCCCGTTTCTCAAAAGCAGAGTGTTATTCTTGCATGGCACACTAGGGTTCAATTAAACTTCCTTAACTTAGTTGAATCGGGTTCAGTTTCAAGTTTTAGCAGCAAGGGTTCATTCAGGCTAATAACAGCACTCTTGTGCTATTCTGGACATACACAGTGCAAATAGCATTTGCGTGTGTTCCCAGCCAGTACAGTGTATTGGACTGAAGAGAAACTCCTGTTTTACTCAGTTTCCAATACTGAGTTGAACTAGATATGCCCCGTTTGTGTAGGAAGCACAGTTCTGTTGTTCTGATCTAGCTCACTATACTGGCCCTATAGGAAACACAGTAGAGTGCAAGAATGCCCGTTTAACAAAATCAGAATGTTTTCGTTGCTTAGCACACTAGGGTTCAATTAAACTTCATAAACGGAGTTGAATCACGTTCAGTTTCAAGTTCTAGCAGCAAGGGTTCATTCCAGCTAAGAACAGCACTCTTGGTTTATTCTGGCCATACACAGTGCAGATAGCGTTCGTGACTGTTCCGAGCCATTACACTGTATGGACTGAAGAGAAGCTCCTGATTTACTCAGTTTCCAATACTGAGTTAAATTAGATATGCGCCGTTTGTGTAGGAAGCACAGTTCTTTTGTTCTGAGCTAGCTCACTGTACTGGCCCTATAGAAAACACAGTAGAGTGCAAGAATGCCCGTTTCTCAAAAGCAGAGTGTTTTTCTTGCATGGCACATTAGGGTTCAATTAAACTTGCTAACGGAGTTGAATCACATTCTGTTTAAAGTTCTAGCATAAGGGTTCATTCAGGCTAAGAACAGCACTCTTGTGCTATTCTGGCCATACACAGTACAAATAGCATTCTCATCTGCTCCCAGCCAGTACAGTGTATTGGACGGAATAGAAGCTCCTGTTTTACTCAGTTTCCAATACTGAGATGAACTAGATATGCCCCGTTTGTGTAGGAAGGAAAGTTCTTTTGTTCTGAGCTAGCTCAGTGTACTGGCCCTCTAGGAAACACAGTAGAGTGCAAGAATGCCCGTTTTTCAAAAGCAGAGTGTTTTTCTTGCATGGAACACTAGGGTTCAATTAAACTTCCTAAAGGGAGTTGAATCATGTACAGTTTCAAGTTCTAGCAGCAAGGGTTCATTCAGGCTAAGAACAGTACTCTTGTGCTATTCTGGCCATACACAGTGCAAATAGCATTCGCGTCTGTTCCCAGCCAGTACAGAATATTGGACTGAAGAGAAGCTCCTGTTTTACTCAGTTTCCAATACTGAGTTGAACTAGATATGCCCCGTTTGTGTGGGAAGCACAGTTCTTTTGTTCTTTGGTAGCTCACTGTACTGGCCCTATATGAAACACAGTAGAGTGCAAGAATGCCCGTTTCTCAAAAGCAGAGTGTTTTCATTGCATGGCACACTAGGGTTCAATTAAACTTCCTAAACGGAGTTGAATCACGTTCAGTTTCAAGTTCTAGCAGCAAGGGTTCATTCAGGCTAAGAACACCACTCTTGTGCTATTCTGGCCATACACAGTGCAAATAGCATTCGCGTCTGTTCCCAGCCAGTACAGTGTATTGGACTGAAGAGAAGCTCCTGTTTTACTCAGTGTCCAATACTGAGTTGAACTAGATACGCCCCGTTTGTGTAGGAAGCACAGTTCTTTTGTTCTGAGCTAGCTCACTGTACTGGCCCTATAGAAAACACAGTAGAGTGCAAGAATGCCCGTTTCTCAAAAGCAGAGTGTTTTTCTTGCATGGCACATTAGGGTTCAATTAAACTTGCTAAACGGAGTTGAATCACATTCTGTTTAAAGTTCTAGCAGAAGGGTTCATTCAGGGTAAGAACAGCACTCTTGTGCTATTCTGGCCATACACAGTACAAATAGCATTCTCATGTGCTCCCAGCCAGTACAGTGTATTGGACGGAATAGAAGCTCCTGTTTTACTCAGTTTCCAATACTGAGATGAACTAGATATGCCCCGTTTTTGTAGGAAGGAAAGTTCTTTTGTTCTGAGCTAGCTCACTGTACTGGCCCTCTAGGAATCACAGTAGAGTGCAAGAATGCCCGTTTCTCAAAAGCAGAGTGTTTTTCTTGCATGGCACATTAGGGTTCAATTAAACTTGCTAAACGGAGTTGAATCACATTCTGGTTAACGTTCTAGCAGAAGGGTTCGTTCAGGCTAAGAACAGTACTCTTGTGCTATTATGGCCATACACAGTGCAAATAGCATTCGCGTCTGTTCCCAGCCAGTACAGAATATTGGACTGAAGAGAAGATCCTGTTTTACTCAGTTTCCAATACTGAGTTGAACTAGATATTCCCCGTTTTTGTAGGAAGCGCAGTTCTTTTGTTCTGAGCTAGCTCACTCTACTGGCCCTATTGGAAACACAGTAGAGTGCAAGAATGCCCGTTTCTCAAAAGCAGAGTGTTTTCATTGCAGGGCACACTAGAGTTCAATTAAACTTCCTAAACGGAGTTGAATCACGTTCAGTTTCAAGGTCTAGCAGCAAGGGTTCATTCAGGCTAAGAACAGCACTCTTGTGCTATTCTGGACATACACAGTGCAAATAGCATTCGCGTCTGTTCCCAGCCAGTACAGTGTATTGGACTGAAGAGAAGCTCCTGTTTTACTCAGTTTCCAATACTGAGTTGAACTAGAAACCCACCGTTTGTGTAGGAAGCACAGTTCTTTTGTTCTGAGCTAGCTCACTGTACTGGCCCTATAGGAAACACAGAAGAGTGCAAGAATGCCCGTTTCTCAAAAGCAGAGTGTTTCTCTTGCATGGCACACTAGGGTTCAATTAAACTTCCTAAACGGAGTTGAATCATTCCGTTTCAAGTTCTAGCAGCAAGGGTTCATTCAGGCTAAGAACAGCACTCTTGTGCTATTCTGGCCTTACACAGTGCAAATAGCATTCGCATCTGCTCACAGCCAGTACAGTGTATTGGACTGAAGAGAAGTTCCTGTTTTACTCAGTTTCCAATACTGAGTTGAACTAGATACGCCCCGTTTGTGTAGGAAGCACAGTTCTTTTGTTCTGAGCTAGCTCACTGTACTAGTCTTATAGGAAACACAGTAGAGTACAAGAATGCCAGTTTCTCAAAAGCAGAGTGTTTTTCTTGCATGGCACATTAGGGTTCAATTAAACTTGCTAAACGGAGATGAATCACATTCTGTTTAAAGTTCTAGCAGAAGGGTTCATTCAGGCTAAGAACAGCACTCTTGTGCTATTATGGCCATACACAGTACAAATAGCATTCTCATATGCTCCCAGCCAGTACAGTGTATTGGACGGAAGAGAAGCTCCTGTTTTATTCAGTTTCCAATACTGAGTTGAACTAGATATGCCCCGTTTGTGTAGGAAGCACAGTTCTTTTGTTCGGAGCTAGCTCACAGTACTGGCCCTATAGGAAACACAGTAGAGTGCAAGAATGCCCGTTTCTCAAAAGCAGAGTGTTTTTCTTGCATGGAACACTAGGGTTCAATTAAACTTCCTAAAGGGAGTTGAATCATGTGCAGTTTCAAGTTCTAGCAGCAAGGGTTCATTCAGGCTAAGAACACCACTCTTGTGCTATTCTGGCCATACACAGTGCAAATAGCATTCGTGTCTGTTCACAGCCAGTACAGTGTATTGGACTGAAGAGAAGCTCCTGTTTTACTCAGTTTCCAATACTGAGTTGAACTAGTTATGCCCCGTTTGTGTGGGAAGCACAGTTCTTTTGTTCTTTGCTAGCTCATTGTACTGGCCCTATAGGAAACACAGTAGAGTGCAAGAATGCCCGTTTCTCAAAAGCAGAGTGTTTTCCTTCCATGGCACACTAGGGTTCAATTAAACTTCCTAAACGGAGTTGAATCACATTCTGTTTAAAGTCATGCAGCAAGGGTTCATTCAGGCTAAGAACACCACTCTTGTGCTATTCTGGCCGTACACAGTGCAAATAGCATTCGCGTCTGTTCCCAGCCAGTACAGTGTATTGGACTGAAGAGAAGCTCCTGTTTTACTCAGTTTCCAATACTGAGTTGAACTAGATACGCCCCGTTTGTGTAGGAAGCACAGTTCTTTTGTTCTGAGCTAGCTCACTGTACTGGCCCTATAAGAAGCACAGAAGAGTGCATGAATGCCCGTTTCTCAAAAGCAGAGTATTTTCCTTGCTTGGCACACTAGGGTTCAATTAAACTTCACTAACGGAGTTGAATCACGTTCAGTTTCATGTTCTAGCATCAAGGGTTCATTCAGGCTAAGAACAGCACTCTTGGTCTATTCTGGCCATACACAGTGCAGATAGCGTTCGTGTCTGTTCCCAGCCAGTACACTGTATGGACTGAAGAGAAGCTCCTGATTTACTCAGTTTCCAATACTGAGTTAACCTAGATATGCCCCGTTTGTGTAGGAAGCACAGTTCTTTTGTTCTGAGCTAGCTCACTGTACTGGCCCTATAGGAAACACAGTAGAGTGCAAGAATGCCCGTTTCTCAAAAGCAGAGTGTTTTTATTGCATGGCACATTACGGTTCAATTAAACTTGCTAAACGGAGTTGAATCACATTCTGGTTAAAGTTCTAGCAGAAGGGTTCGTTCAGGCTAAGAACAGTACTCTTGTGCTATTCTGGCCATACACAGTGCAAATAGCATTCACGTCTGTTCCCAGCCAGTACAGAATATTGGACTGAAGAGAAGCTCCTGTTTTACTCAGTTTCCAATACTGAGTTGAACTAGATATTCCCCGTTTGTGTAGGAAGCGCAGTTCTTTTGTTCTGAGCTAGCTCACTCTACTGGCCCTATAGGAAACACAGTAGAGTGCAAGAATGCCCGTTTCTCAAAAGCAGAGTGTTTTCCTTGCAGGGCACACTAGAGTTCAATTAAACTTCCTAAACGGAGTTGAATCACGTTCAGTTTCAAGGTCTAGCAGCAAGGGTTCATTCAGGCTAAGAACAGCACTCTTGTGCAATTCTGGACATACACAGTGCAAATAGCATTCGCGTCTGTTCCCAGCCAGTACAGTGTATTGGACTGAAGAGAAGCTCCTGTTTTACTAAGTTTCCAATACTGAGTTGAACTAGAAACCCCCCGTTTGTGTAGGAAGCACAGTTCTTTTGTTCTGAGCTAGCTCACTGTACTGGCCCTATAGGAAACACAGAAGAGTGCAAGAATGCCCATTTCTCAAAAGCAGAGTGTTTCTCTTGCATGGCACACTAGGGTTCAATTAAACTTCCTAAACGGAGTTGAATCATTCCGTTTCAAGTTCTGGCAGCAAGGGTTCATTCAGGCTAAGAACAGCACTCTTGTGCTATTCTGGCCATACACAGTGCAAATAGCATTCGCATCTGCTCACAGCCAGTACAGTGTATTGGACTGAAGAGAAGTTCCTGTTTTACTCAGTTTCCAATCCTGAGTTGAACTAGATATGCCCCGTTTGTGTGGGAAGCACAGTTCTTTTGTTCTTTGCTAGCTCACTGTACTGGCCCTATAGGAAACACAGTAGAGTGCAAGAATGCCCGTTTCTCAAAAGCAGAGTGTTTTCTTGCATGGCACACTAGGGTTCAATTAAACTTCCTAAACGGAGTTGAATCACATTCAGTTTAAAGTTCTAGCAGCAAGGGTTCATTCAGGCTAAGAACACCACTCTTGTGCTATTCTGGCCATACACAGTGCAAATAGCATTCGCGTCTGTTTCCAGCCAGTACAGTGTATTGGACTGAAGAGAAGCTCCTGTTTTACTCAGTTTCCAATAATGAGTTGAACTAGATACGCCCCGTTTGTGTAGGAAGCACAGTTCTTTTGTTCTGAGCTAGCTCACTGTACTAGTCTTATAGGAAACACAGTAGAGTGCAAGAATGCCCGTTTCTCAAAAGCAGAGTGTTTTTCTTGCATGGCACATTAGGGTTCAATTAAACTTGCTAAATGGAGATGAATCACAATCTGTTCAAAGTTCTAGCAGAAGGGTTCATTCAGGCTAACAACAGCACTCTTGTGCTATTATGGCCATACACAGTACAAATAGCATTCACGTCTGTTCCCAGCAAATACAGTGTATTGGACTGAAGAGAAGCTCCTGTTTTACTCAGTTTCCAATACTGAGTTGAACTAGATATGCCCTGTTTTTGTAGGAAGCACAGTTCTTTTGTTCTGAGCTAGCTCACTGTACTGACCCTATAGGAAACACAGTACAGTGCAAGAATGCCCGTTTCTCAAAAGCAGAGTGTTTTCCTTCCACGGCACACTAGGGTTCAATTAAACTTCCTAAACGGAGTTGAATCACGTTCAGTTTCAAGTTCTAGCAGCAAGGGTTCATTCAGGCTAAGAACAGCACTCTTGTGTTATTCTGGACATACACAGTGCAAATAGAATTCTTGTCTGTTCCCAGCCAGTACAGTGTATTGGCCTGAAAAGAAGCTCCTGTTTTACTCAGCTTCCAATACTGAGTTGAACTAGATACGCCCCGTTTGTGTAGGAAGCACAGTTCTTTTGTTCTGAGCTAGCTCACTGTACTGGCCCTATAGGAAGCACAGAAGAGTGCATGAATGCCCGTTTCTCAAAAGCAGAGTGTTTTCCTTGCTTGGCACACTAGGGTTCAATTAAACTTCCTTAACGGAGTTGAATCACGTTCAGTTTCATGTTCTAGCATCAAGGGTTCATTCAGGCTAAGAACAGCACTCTTGGTCTATTCTGGCCATACACAGTGCAGATAGCGTTCGTATCTGTTCCCAGCCAGTACACTGTATGGACTGAAGAGAAGCTCCTGATTTACTCAGTTTCCAATACTGAGTTAAACTAGATATTCCCCGTTTGTGTAGGAAGCGCAGTTCTTTTGTTCTGAGCTAGCTCACTCTACTGGCCCTATAGGAAACACAGTAGAGTGCAAGAATGCCCGTTTCTCAAAAGCAGAGTGTTTTCCTTGCAGGGCACACTAGAGTTCAATTAAACTTCCTAAACGGAGTTGAATCACGTTCAGTTTCAAGGTCTAGCAGCAAGGGTTCATTCAGGCTAAGAACAGCACTCTTGTGCTATTCTGGACATACACAGTGCAAATAGCATTCGCGTCTGTTCCCAGCCAGTACAGTGTATTGGACTAAAGAGAAGCTCCTGTTTTACTCAGTTTCCAATACTGAGTTGAACTAGAAACCCCCCGTTTGTGTAGGAAGCACAGTTCTTTTGTTCTGAGCTAGCTCACTGTACTAGTCTTATAGGAAACACAGTAGAGTGCAAGAATGCCCGTTTCTCAAAAGCAGAGTGTTTTTCTTGCATGGCACATTAGGGTTCAATTAAACTTGCTAAATGGAGATGAATCACAATCTGTTCAAAGTTCTAGCAGAAGGGTTCATTCAGGCTAACAACAGCACTCTTGTGCTATTATGGCCATACACAGTACAAATAGCATTCACGTCTGTTCCCAGCAAATACAGTGTATTGGACTGAAGAGAAGCTCCTGTTTTACTCAGTTTCCAATACTGAGTTGAACTAGATATGCCCTGTTTTTGTAGGAAGCACAGTTCTTTTGTTCTGAGCTAGCTCACTGTACTGACCCTATAGGAAACACAGTACAGTGCAAGAATGCCCGTTTCTCAAAAGCAGAGTGTTTTCCTTCCACGGCACACTAGGGTTCAATTAAACTTCCTAAACGGAGTTGAATCACGTTCAGTTTCAAGTTCTAGCAGCAAGGGTTCATTCAGGCTAAGAACAGCACTCTTGTGTTATTCTGGACATACACAGTGCAAATAGAATTCTTGTCTGTTCCCAGCCAGTACAATGTATTGGCCTGAAAAGAAGCTCCTGTTTTACTCAGTTTCCAATACTGAGTTGAACTAGATACGCCCCGTTTGTGTAGGAAGCACAGTTCTTTTGTTCTGAGCTAGCTCACTGTACTGGCCCTATAGGAAGCACAGAAGAGTGCATGAATGCCCGTTTCTCAAAAGCAGAGTGTTTTCCTTGCTTGGCACACTAGGGTTCAATTAAACTTCCTTAACGGAGTTGAATCACGTTCAGTTTCATGTTCTAGCATCAAGGGTTCATTCAGGCTAAGAACAGCACTCTTGGTCTATTCTGGCCATACACAGTGCAGATAGCGTTCGTGTCTGTTCCCAGCCAGTACACTGTATGGACTGAAGAGAAGCTCCTGATTTACTCAGTTTCCAATACTGAGTTAAACTAGATATGCCCCGTTTGTGTAGGAAGCACAGTTCTTTTGTTCTGAGGTAGCTCACTGTACTGGCCCTATAGGAAACACAGTAGAGTGCAAGAATGCCCGTTTCTCAAAAGCAGAGTGTTTTTCTTGCATGGCACATTAGGGTTCAATTAAACTTGCTAAACGGAGTTGAATCACATTCTGGTTAAAGTTCTAGCAGAAGGGTTCGTTCAGGCTAAGAACAGTACTCTTGTGCTATTCTGGCCATACACAGTGCAAATAGCATTCACGTCTGTTCCCAGCCAGTACAGAATATTGGACTGAAGAGAAGCTCCTGTTTTACTCAGTTTCCAATACTGAGTTGAACTAGATATTCCCCGTTTGTGTAGGAAGCGCAGTTCTTTTGTTCTGAGCTAGCTCACTCTACTGGCCCTATAGGAAACACAGTAGAGTGCAAGAATGCCCGTTTCTCAAAAGCAGAGTGTTTTCCTTGCAGGGCACACTAGAGTTCAATTAAACTTCCTAAACGGAGTTGAATCACGTTCAGTTTCAAGGTCTAGCAGCAAGGGTTCATTCAGGCTAAGAACAGCACTCTTGTGCTATTCTGGACATACACAGTGCAAATAGCATTCGCGTCTGTTCCCAGCCAGTACAGTGTATTGGACTAAAGAGAAGCTCCTGTTTTACTCAGTTTCCAATACTGAGTTGAACTAGAAACCCCCCGTTTGTGTAGGAAGCACAGTTCTTTTGTTCTGAGCTAGCTCACTGTACTGGCCCTATAGGAAACAGAGAAGAGTGCAAGAATGCCCGTTCCTCAAAAGCAGATTGTTTCTCTTGCATGGCACACTAGGGTTCAATTAAACTTCCTAAACGGAGTTGAATCATTCCGTTTCAAGTTCTAGCAGCAAGGGTTCATTCAGGCTAAGAACAGCACTCTTGTGCTATTCTGGCCATACACAGTGCAAATAGCATTCGCATCTGCTCACAGCAAGTACAGTGTATTGGACTGAAGAGAAGTTCCTGTTTTAATCAGTTTCCAATACTGAGTTGAACTAGATATGCCCCGTTTGTGTGGGAAGCACAGTTCTTTTGTTCTTTGCTAGCTCACTGTACTGGCCCTATAGGAAACACAGTAGAGTGCAAGAATGCCCGTTTCTCAAAAGCAGAGTGTTTTCCTTGCTAGGCACACTAGGGTTCAATTAAACTTCCTTAACGGAGTTGAATCACTTTCAGTTTCATGTTCTAGCATCAAGGGTTCATTCAGGCTAAGAACAGCACTCTTGGTCTATTCTGGCCATACACAGTACAGATAGCGTTCGTATCTGTTCCCAGCCAGTACACTGTATGGACTGAAGAGAAGCTCCTGATTTACTCAGTTTCCAATACTGAGTTAAACTAGATATGCCCCGTTTGTGTAGGAAGCACAGTTCTTTTGTTCTGAGGTAGCTCACTGTACTGGCCCTATAGGAAACACAGTAGAGTGCAAGAATGCCCGTTTCTCAAAAGCAGAGTGTTTTTCTTGCATGGCACATTAGGGTTCAATTAAACTTGCTAAACGGAGTTGAACCACATTCTGGTTAAAGTTCTAGCAGAAGGGTTCGTTCAGGCTAAGAACAGTACTCTTGTGCTATTCTGGCCATACACAGTGCAAATAGCATTCACGTCTGTTCCCAGCCAGTACAGAATATTGGACTGAAGAGAAGCTCCTGTTTTACTCAGTTTCCAATACTGAGTTGAACTAGATATTCCCCGTTTGTGTAGGAAGCGCAGTTCTTTTGTTCTGAGCTAGCTCACTCTACTGGCCCTATAGGAAACACAGTAGAGTGCAAGAATGCCCGTTTCTCAAAAGCAGAGTGTTTTCCTTGCAGGGCACACTAGAGTTCAATTAAACTTCCTAAAGGGAGTTGAATCACGTTCAGTTTCAAGGTCTAGCAGCAAGGGTTCATTCAGGCTAAGAACAGCACTCTTGTGCTATTCTGGACATACACAGTGCAAATAGCATTCGCGTCTGTTCCCAGCCAGTACAGTGTATTGGACTAAAGAGAAGCTCCTGTTTTACTCAGGTTCCAATACTGAGTTGAACTAGAAACCCCCCGTTTGTGTAGGAAGCACAGTTCTTTTGTTCTGAGCTAGCTCACTGTACTGGCCCTATAGGAAACACAGAAGAGTGCAAGAATGCCCGTTCCTCAAAAGCAGAGTGTTTCTCTTGCATGGCACACTAGGGTTCAATTAAACTTCCTAAACGGAGTTGAATCATTCCGTTTCAAGTTCTAGCAGCAAGGGTTCATTCAGGCTAAGAACAGCACTCTTGTGCTATTCTGGCCATACACAGTGCAAATAGCATTCGCATCTGCTCACAGCAAGTACAGTGTATTGGACTGAAGAGAAGTTCCTGTTTTAATCAGTTTCCAATACTGAGTTGAACTAGATATGCCCCGTTTGTGTGGGAAGCACAGTTCTTTTGTTCTTTGCTAGCTCACTGTACTGGCCCTATAGGAAACACAGTAGAGTGCAAGAATGCCCGTTTCTCAAAAGCAGAGTGTTTTCCTTGCTTGGCACACTAGGGTTCAATTAAACTTCCTTAACCGAGTTGAATCACGTTCAGTTTCATGTTCTAGCATCAAGGGTTCATTCGGCTAAGAACAGCACTCTTGGTCTATTCTGGCCATACACAGTACAGATAGCGTTCGTATATGTTCCCAGCCAGTACACTGTATGGACTGAAGAGAAGCTCCTGATTTACTCAGTTTCCAATACTGAGTTAAACTAGATATGCCCCGTTTGTGTAGGAAGCACAGTTCTTTTGTTCTGAGGTAGCTCACTGTACTGGCCCTATAGGAAACACAGTAGAGTGCAAGAATGCCCGTTTCTCAAAAGCAGAGTGTTTTTCTTGCATGGCACATTAGTGTTCAATTAAACTTGCTAAACGGAGTTGAATCACATTCTGGTTAAAGTTCTAGCAGAAGGGTTCGTTCAGGCTAAGAACAGTACTCTTGTGCTATTCTGGCCATACACAGTGCAAATAGCATTCGCGTCTGTTCCCAGCCAGTACAGAATATTGGACTGAAGAGAAGCTCCTGTTTTACTCAGTTTCCAATACTGAGTTGAACTAGATATTCCCCGTTTGTGTAGGAAGCGCAGTTCTTTTGTTCTGAGCTAGCTCACTCTACTGGCCCTATAGGAAACACAGTAGAGTGCAAGAATGCCCGTTTCTCAAAAGCAGAGTGTTTCCCTTGCAGGGCACACTAGAGTTCAATTAAACTTCCTAAACGGAGTTGAATCACGTTCAGTTTCAAGGTCTAGCAGCAAGGGTTCATTCAGGCTAAGAACAGCACTCTTGTGCTCTTCTGGACATACACAGTGCAAATAGCATTCGCGTCTGTTCCCAGCCAGTACAGTGTATTGGACTAAAGAGAAGCGCCTGTTTTACTCAGTTTCCAATACTGAGTTGAACTAGAAACCCCCCGTTTGTGTAGGAAGCACAGTTCTTTTGTTCTGAGCTAGCTCACCGTACTGGCCCTATAGGAAACACAGAAGAGTGCAAGAATGCCCGTTCCTCAAAAGCAGAGTGTTTCTCTTGCATGGCACACTAGGGTTCAATTAAACTTGCTAAAGGGAGTTGAATCATGTGCAGTTTCAAGTTCTAGCAGCAAGGGTTCATTCAGGCTAAGAACAGTACTCTTGTGCTATTCTGGCCATACACAGTGCAAATAGCATTCGCGTCTGTTCCCAGCCAGTACAGTGTATTGGACTGAAGAGAAGCTCCTGTTTTACTCAGTTTCCAATACTGAGTTGAACTAGATATGCCCCGTTTGTGTGGGAAGCACAGTTCTTTTGTTCTTTGCTAGCTCACTGTACTGGCCCTATAGGAAACACAGTAGAGTGCAAGAATGCCCGTTTCACAAAATCAGAATGTTTTCCTTGCTTGGCACACTAGGGTTCAATTAAACTTCCTAAACGGAGTTGAATCACGTTCAGTTTCAAGTTCTAGCAGCAAGGGTTCATTCAGGCTAAGAACAGCACTCTTGCTCTATTCTGGCCATACACAGTGCAGATAGCGTTCGTGACTGTTCCCAGCCATTACACTGTATGGACTGAAGAGAAGCTCCTGATTTACTCAGTTTCCAATACTGAGTTAAATTAGATATGCCCCGTTTGTATAGGAAGCACAGTTCTTTTGTTCTGAGCTAGCTCACGGTACTGGCCCTATAGGAAGCACAGAAGAGTGCAAGAATGCCCGTTTCTCAAAAGCAGAGTGTTTTCCTTGCTTGGCACACTAGGGTTCAATTAAACTTCCTTAACGGAGTTGAATCACGTTCAGTTTCATGTTGTAGCGTCAAGGGTTCATTCAGGCTAAGAACAGCACTCTTGTGCTATTCTGGACATACACAGTGCAAATAGCATTCGCGTCTGTTCCCAGCCAGTACAGTGTATTGGACTGAAGAGAAGCTCCTGTTTTACTCAGTTTCCAATACTGAGTTGAACTAGAAACCCCCCGTTTGTGTAGGAAGCACAGTTCTTTTGTTCTGAGCTAGCTCACTGTACTGGCCCTATAGGAAACACAGTAGAGTGCAAGAATGCCCGTTTCTCAAAAGCAGAGTGTTTTCCTTGCATGGCACACTAGGGTTCAATTAAACTTCCTAAACGGAGTTGAATCACATTCAGTTTAAAGTTCTAGCAGAAAGGGTTCATTCAGGCTAAGAACACCACTCTTGCGCTATTCTAGCCATACACAGTGCAAATAGTTATCGCATTTGTTCCCAGCCAGTACAGTTTATTGGACTGAAGAGAATCTCCTGTTTTACTCAGTTTCCTATACTGAGTTGAACTAGATATGCCCCGTTTGTGTAGGAAGCACAGTTCTTTTTTTCGAGCTAGCTCACTTTGCTGGCCCTATAGGCAACACAGTAGAGTGCAAGAATGCCCGTTTCTCAAAAGCAGAGTGTTTTCTTTGCATGGCACAGTAGTGTTCAATTAAACTTCCTATAGGGAGTTGAATCACATTAGGTTTCAAGTTTTAGCAGCAAGGGTTCATTCAGGCTAAGAACAGCACTCTTGTGCTATTCTGGCCATACACAGTGCATATAGCATTAGCGTCTGTTCCCAGCCAGTACAGTGTATTGGACTGAAGAGAAGCTCCTGTTTTACTCAGTTTCCAATACTGAGTTGAACTAGATATGCCCCGTTTTTGTAGGAAGCACAGTTCTTTTGTTCTTTGCTAGCTCACTGTACTGGCCCTCTAGGAAACACAGTAGAGTGCAAGAATGCCCGTTTCTCAAAAGCAGAGTGTTTTCCTTGCATGGCACACTAGGGTTCAATTAAACTTCCTAAACGGAGTTGAATCACGTTCAGTTTAAAGTTATAGCAGTAAGGGTTCATTCAGGCTAAGAACACCACTCTTGTGCTATTCTGGCCATACACAGTGCAAATAGCATTCGCGTCTGTTCCCAGCCAGTACAGTGTATTGGACTGAAGAGAAGCTCCTGTTTTACTAAGAGTCCAATACTGAGTTGAACTGGATATACCCCGTTTGTGTAGGAAGCACAGTTCTTTTTTTCTGAGCTATCTCACCTCACTGGCCCTATAGGAAACACAAAGGAGTACAAGAATGCCCGTTTCTCAAAAGCAGAGTGTTTTCCTTGCATGGCACACTAGGGTTCAATTAAACTTCCTAAACGGAGTTGAATCACTTTCAGTTTCAATGTCTAGCAGCAAGGGTTCATTCAGGCTAAGAACAGCACTCTTGTGCTATTCTGGACATACACAGTGCAAATAGCATTCGCGTCTGTTCCCAGCCAGTACAGTGTATTGGACTGATGAGAAGCTCATGATTTACTCAGTTTCCAATCCTGAGTTGAACTAGATATGCCCCGTTTGTGTAGGAAGCACAGTTCTTTTGTTCTTTGCTAGCTCACTGTACTGGCCCTATAGGAAAAACAGTAGAGTGCAAGAATGCCCGTTTCTCAGAAGCAGAGTGTTTTCCTTGCAAGGCACACTAGGGATCAATTAAACTTCCTAAAGGGAGTTGAATCACATTAGGTTTCAAGTTCTAGCACCAAGGGTTCATTCAGGCTTAGAACAGCACTGTTGTGCTATTCTGGCCATACACAGTGCATATAGCATTCGCGTCTGTTCCCAGCCAGTACAGTGTATTGGACTGAAGAGAAGCTCCTGTTTTACTCAGTTTCCAATACTGACTTCAACTAGATATGCCCCGTTTGTGTAGGAAGCGCAGTTCTTTTGTTCTGAGCTAGCTCACTCTACTGGCCCTGTAGGAAACACAGTAGAGTGCAAGAATGCCCGTTTCTCAAAAGCAGAGTGTTTTCCTTGCAGGGCACACTAGAGTTTAATTAAACATCCTAAACGGAGTTGAATCACGTTCAGTTTCAAGGTGTAGCAGCAAGGGTTCATTCAGGCTAAGAACAGCACTCTTGTGTTATTCTGGCCATACACAGTGCAAATAGCATTCTCGTCTGTTCCCAGCCAGTACAGTGTATTGGACTGAAGAGAAGCTCCTGTTTTACTCAGTTTCCAATACTGAGTTTAACTAGATACGCCCCGTTTGTGTAGGAAGCACAGTTCTTTTGTTCTGAGCTAGCTCACTGTACTGGCCCTAAAGGAAACACAGAAGAGTGCAAGAATGCCCGTTTCTCAAAAGCAGAGTGTTTCTCTTGCATGGCACACTAGGGTTCAATTAAACTTCCTAAAGGGAGTTGAATCATGTACAGTTTCAAGTTCTAGCAGCAAGGGTTCATTCAGGCTAAGAACAGCACTCTTGTGCTATTCTGGCCATACACAGTGCGAATAGCATTCGCGTCTGTTCCCAGCCAGTACAGTGTATTGGACTGAAGAGAAGTTCCTGTTTTACTCAGTTTCCAATACTGAGTTGAACTAGATATGCCCGTTTGTGTGGGAAGCACAGTTCTTTTGTTCTTTGCTAGCTCACTGTACTGGCCCTATATGAAACACAGTAGAGTGCAAGAATGCCCGTTTCTCAAAAGCAGAGTGTTTTCCTTGCATGGCACACTAGGGTTCAATTAAACTTCCTAAACGGAGTTGAATCACGTTCAGTTTAAAGTTCTAGCAGCAAGGGTTCATTCAGGCTAAGAACACCACTCTTCTGCTATTCTGGCCATACACTGTGCAAATAGCATTCGCGTCTGTTCCCAGCCAGTACAGTGTATTGGGCTGAAGAGAAGCTCCTGTTTTACTCAGTGTCCAATACTGAGTTGAACTAGATACGCCCCGTTTGTTTAGGAAGCACAGTTCTTTTGTTCTGAGCTAGCTCACTGTACTAGTCTTATAGGAAACACAGTAGAGTGCAAGAATGCCCGTTTCTCAAAAGCAGAGTGTTTATCTTGCATGGCACTCTAGGGTTCAATTAAACTTCCTTAACAGAGTTGAGTCATGTTCAGTTTCAAAGTCTAGCAGCAAGGGTTCATTCATGCTAAGAACAAAACTCTTGTGCTATTCTGGACATAAACAGTGCAAATAGCATTCACGTCTGTTCCCAGCAAATACAGTGTATTGGACTGAAGAGAAGCTCCTGTTTTACTCAGTTTCCAATACTGAGTTGAACTAGATATGCCCCGTTTGTGTGGGAAGCACAGTTCTTTTGTTCTTTGCTAGCTCACTGTACTGGCCCTATATGAAACACAGTAGAGTGCAAGAATGCCCGTTTCTCAAAAGCAGAGTGTTTTCCTTGCAGGGCACACTAGAGTTCAATTAAACTTCCTAAACGGAGTTGAATCACGTTCAGTTTCAAGGTCTAGCAGCAAGGGTTCATTCAGGCTAAGAACAGCACTCTTGTGCTATTCTGGACATACACAGTGCAAATAGCATTCGCGTCTGTTCCCAGCCAGTACAGTGTATTGGACTGAAGAGAAGCTCCTGTTTTACTCAGTTTCCAATACTGAGTTGAACTAGAAACCCCCCGTTTGTGTAGGAAGCACAGTTCTTTTGTTGTTTGCTAGCTCACTGTACTGGCCCTATAGGAAACACAGTAGAGTGCAAGAATGCCCGTTTCTCAAGAGCAGAGTGTTTTTCTTGCATGGCACACTAGGGTTCAATTAAACTTGCTAAACGGAGTTGAATCACATTCTGGTTAAAGTTCTAGCAGAAGGGTTCGTTCAGGCTAAGAACAGTACTCTTGTGCTATTCTGGCCATACACAGTGCAAATAGCATTCGCGTCTGTTCCCAGCCAGTACAGAATATTGGACTGAAGAGTAGCTCCTGTTTTACTCAGTTAAAAATACTGAGTTGAACTAGATATTCCCCGTTTGTGTAGGAAGCGCAGTTCTTTTGTTCTGAGCTACCTCACTCTACTGGCCCTATAGGAAACACAGTAGAGTGCAAGAATGCCCGTTTCTCAAAAGCAGAGTGTTTTCCTTGCAGGGCACACTAGAGTTCAATTAAACTTCCTAAACGGAGTTGAATCACGTTCAGTTTCAAGGTCTAGCAGCAAGGGTTCATTCAGGCTAAGAACAGCACTCTTGTGCTATTCTGGAAATACACAGTGCAAATAGCATTCGCGTCTGTTCCCAGCCAGTACAGTGTATTGGACTGAAGAGAAGCTCCTGTTTTACTCAGTTTCCAATACTGAGTTTAACTAGATACGCCCCGTTTGTGTAGGAAGCACAGTTCTTTTGTTCTGAGCTAGCTCACTGTACTGGCCCTATAGGAAATACAGAAGAGTGCAAGAATGCCCGTTTCTCAAAAGCAGAGTGTTTCTCTTGCATGGCACACAAGGGTTCAATTAAACTTCCTAAACGGAGTTGAATCATTCCGTTTCAAGTTCTAGCAGCAAGGGTTCATTCAGGCTAAGAACAGCACTCTTGTGCTATTCTGGCCATACACAGTGCAAATAGCATTCGCATCTGCTCACAGCCCGTACAGTGTATTGGACTGAAGAGAAGTTCCTGTTTTACTCAGTTTCCAATACTGAGTTGAACTAGATATGCCTCGTTTGTGTGGGAAGCACAGTTCCTTTGTTCTTTGCTAGCTCACTGTACTGGCCCTATAGGAAACACAGTAGAGTGCAAGAATGCCCGTTTCTCAAAAGCAATGTGTTTATCTTGCATGGCACACTAGGGTTCAATTAAACTTCCTAAACGGAGTTGAATCACATTCAGTTTAAAGTTCTAGCAGCAAGGGTTCATTCAGGCTAAGAACACCACTCTTGCGCTATTCTGGCCATACACAGTACAAATAGCATTCTCATCTGCTCCCAGCCAGTACAGTGTATTGGACGGAAGAGAAGCTCCTGTTTTATTCAGTTTCCAATACTGAGTTGAACTAGATATGCCCCGTTTGTGTAGGAAGCACAGTTCTTTTGTGCTGAGCTAGCTCACTGTACTGGCCCTATAGGAAACAAAGTAGAGTGCAAGAATGCCCGTTTCTCAAAAGCAGAGTGTTTTCCTTGCAGGGCACACTAGACTTCAATTAAACTTCCTAAACGGAGTTGAATCACTTTCAGTTTCAACGTCTAGCAGCAAGGGTTCATTCAGGCTAAGAACAGCACTCTTGTGCTATTCTGGACATACACAGTGCAAATAGCATTCGCGTCTGTTCCCAGCCAGTACAGTGTATTGGACTGAAGAGAAGCTCCTGTTTTACTCAGTTTCCAATACTGAGTTGAACTAGATATGGCCCGTTTGTGTAGGAAGCACAGTTCTTTTGTTCTTTGCTAGCTCACTGTATTGGCCCTATAGGAAACACAGTAGAGTGCAAGAATGCCCGTTTCTCAAAAGCAGAGTGTTTTCCTTGCATGGCACACTGGGGTAAAATTAAACTTCCTAAACAGAGTTGAATCACGTTCAGTTTAAAGTTCTAGCAGTAAGGGTTCATTCAGGCTAAGAACACCACTCTTGTGTTATTCTGGCCATACACAGTGCAAATAGCATTCGCGTCTGTTCCCAGCCAGTACAGTGTATTGGACTGAAGAGAAGCTCCTGTTTTACTCAGTTTCCAATACTGAGTTGAACTAGATATGCCCCGTTTGTGTAGGAAGCACAGTTCTTCGGTACTGAGCTAGCTCACTGTACTGGCCCTATAGGAAACACAGAAGACTGCAAGAATGCCCGTTTCTCAAAAGCAATGTGTTTATCTTGCATGGCACACTAGGGTTCAATTAAATTTGCTAAACGGAGTTGAATCACATTCCATTTCAAGTTCTAGCAGCAAGGGTTCATTCAGGCTAAGAACAGCACTCTTGTGCTATTCTGGCCATACACAGTGCAAATAGCATTCGCATATGCTCCCAGCCAGTACAGTGTATTGGACTGAAGAGAAGCTCCTGTTTTACTCAGTTTCCAATACTGGGTTGAACTAGATATGCCCAGTTTGTGTAGGAAGCACAGTTCTTTGTTCTTAGCTAGCTCACTGTACTGGCCCTATAGGAAACACAGTAGAGTGCAAGAATGCCCGTTTCTCAAAAGCAGAGTGTTTATCTTGCATGGCACTCTAGGGTTCAATTAAACTTCCTTAACAGAGTTGAATCATGTTCAGTTTCAAAGTCTAGCAGCTAGGGTTCATTCAGGCTAAGAACAAAACTCTTGTGCTATTCTGGCCATACACAATGCAAATAGCATCCGCGTCTGTTCCTAGCCAAAACAGTGTATTGGACTGAAGAGAAACTCCCTTTTTACTCAGATTCCAATACTGAGTTGAACTAGATATGGCCCGTTTGTGTAGGAAGCACAGTTCTTTTTTTCTGAGCTAGCTCACTTTGCTGGCCCTATAGGAAACACAGTAGATTGCAAGAATGCCCGTTTCTCAAAAGCAGAGTGTTTTCCTTGCATGGCACACTGGGGTTCAATTAAACTTCCTAAACAGAGTTGAATCACGTTCAGTTTAAAGTTCTAGCAGTAAGGGTTCATTCAGGCTAAGAACAGCACTCTTGTGCTCTTCTGGCCATACACAGTGCAAATAGCATTCGCGTCTGTTCCCAGCCAGTACAGTGTATTGGACTGAATAGAAGCTCCTGTTTTACTAAGAGTCCAATACTGAGTTGAACTAGATATGCCCCGTTTGTGTAGGAAGCACAGTTCTTTGGTACTGAGCTAGCTCACTGTACTGGCCCTATAGGAAACACAGTAGACTGCAAGAATGCCCGTTTCTCAAAAGCAATGTGTTTATCTTGCATGGCATACTAGGGTTCAATTAAATTTGCTAAACGGAGTTGAATCACATTCCATTTCACGTTCTAGAAGCAAGGGTTCATTCAGGCTAAGAACAGCACTCTTGTGCTATTCTGGCCATACACAGTGCAAATAGCATTCTCGTCTGTTCCCAGCCAGTACAGTGTATTGGACTGAAGAGAAGCTCCTGTTTTACTCAGTTTCCAATACTGAGTTGAACTAGATACGCCCCGTTTGTGTAGGAAGCACAGTTCTTTTGTTCTGAGCTAGCTCACTGTACTGGCCCTATAGGAAGCACAGAAGAGTGCAAGAATGCCCGTTTCACAAAATCAGAGTGTTTTCCTTGCTTTACACACTAGGGTTCAATTAAACTTCATAAACGGAGTTGAATCACGTTCAGTTTCAAGTTCTAGCAGCAAGGGTTCATTCAGGCTAAGAACAGCACTCTTGGTCTATTCTGGCCATACACAGTGCAGATAGCGTTCGTGTCTATTCCCAGCCAGTACACTGTATGGACTGAAGAGAAGCTCCTGATTTACTCAGTTTCCAATACTGAGTTAAACTAGATATGCCCCTTTTTTGTACGAAGCACAGTTCTTTTGTTCTGAACTAGCTCACTGTACTGGCCCTATAAGAAACACAGTAGAGTGCAAGAATGCCCGTTTCTCAAAAGCAGAGTGTTTTCCTTGCATGGCACACTAGGGATCAATTAAACTTCCTAAAGGGAGTTGAATCACATTAGGTTTCAAGTTCTAGCAGCAAGGGTTCATTCAGGCTTAGAACAGCACTCTTGTGCTATTCTGGCCATACACAGTGCAAATAGCATTCGCGTCTGTTCCCAGCCAGTACAGTGTATTGGACTGAAGAGAAGCTCCTGTTTTACTCAGTTTCCAATACTGAGTTTAACTAGATACGCCCCGTTTGTGTAGGAAGCACAGTTCTTTTGTTCTGAGCTAGCTCACTGTACTGGCCCTATAGGAAACACAGAAGATTGCAAGAATTCCCGTTTCTCAAAAGCAGAGTATTTCTCTTGCATGGCACACTAGGGTTCAATTAAACTTCCTAAACGGAGTGGAATCACATTCTGTTTCAAGTTCTAGCAGCAAGGGTTCATTCAGGCTAAGAGCAGCACTCTTGTGCTATTCTGGCCTTATACAGTGCAAATAGCATTCGCATCTGCTCCCAGCCAGTACAGTGTATTGGACTGAAGAGAAGCTCCTGTTTTACTCAGTTTCCAATACTGAGTTGAACTAGATATGCCCCGTTTGTGTAGGAAGCACAGTTCTTTTGTTCTTTGCTAGCTCACTGTACTGGCCCTATAGGAAACACAGTAGAGTGCAAGAATGCCCGTTTCTCAATAGCAGAGTGTTTTCCTTGCATGGCACACTAGGGATCAATTAAACTTCCTAAAGGGAGTTGAATCACATTAGGTTTCAAGTTCTAGCAGCAAGGGTTCATTCAGGCTTAGAACAGCACTCTTGTGCTATTCTGGCCATACACAGTGCATATAGCATTCGCGTCTGTTCCCAGCCAGTACAGTGTATTGGACTGAAGAGAAGCTCCTGTTTTACTCAGTTTCCAATACTGAGTTTAACTAGATACGCCCCGTTTGTGTAGGAAGCACAGTTCTTTTGTTCTGAGCTAGCTCACTGTACTGGCCCTATAGGAAACACAGAAGAGTGCAAGAATGCCCGTTTCTCAAAAGCAGAGTGTTTCTCTTGCATGGCACACTAGGGTTCAATTAAACTTCCAAAACGTAGTAGAATCCCATTCCGTTTCAAGTTCTAGCAGCAAGGGTTCATTCAGGCTAAGAACAGCACTCTTGTGCTATTCTGGCCACACATGGAGCAAATAGCATTCGCGTCTGTTCCCAGCCAGTACAGTGTATTGGACTGAAGAGAAGCTCCTGTTTTACTCAGTTTCCAATACTGAGTTGAACTAGATATGCCCCGTTTGTGTAGGAAGCACAGTTCTTTTGTTCTGAGCTAGGTCACTGTACTGGCCCTATAGGAAACACAGTAGAGTGCAAGAATGCCCGTTTCTCAAAAGCAGAGTCTTTTTCTTGCATGACACTCTAGGATTCAATTAAACTTCCTAAAAGGAGTTGAATCACGTTCAGTTTCAAGTTGTAGCTTCAAGGGTTCATTCAGGCTAAGAACAGCACCCTTGTGCTAATCTGGACATACACAGTGCAAATAGCATTCGTGTCTGTTCCCAGCCAGTACAGGGTATTGGACTGAAGAGAAGCTCCTGTTTTACTCAGTTTCCAATACTGAGTTGAACTAGATATGCCCCGTTTGTGTAGGAAGCACAGTTCTTTTGTTCTGAGCTAGCTCACTGTACTGGCCGTAAAGGAAACACATTAGAGTGCAAGAATGACCGTTTCTCAAAAGCAGAGTGTTTTTCTTGCATGGAACACTAGGGATCAATTAAACTTCCTAAACTGAGTTGAATCACGTTCAGTTTCATGTTCTAGCAGCAAGGGTTCATTCAGGCTAAGAATAGCACTCTTGTGCTATTCTGGCCATACACAGTGCAAATAGCATTCACGTCTGTTCCCAGCCAGTACAGTGTATTGGACTGAAGAGAAGCTCCTGTTTTACTCAGTTTTCAATACTGAGTTGAACTAGATATGCCCCGTTTGTGTAGGAAGCATAGTTCTTTAGTTCTGAGCTAGCTCACTGTACTGGCCCTAAAGGAAACACAGTAGAATGCAAGAATGCCCGTTTCTCAAAAGCAGAGTGTTTTTCTTGCATGGCACACTAGGGTTCAATTAAACTTGCTAAACGGAGTTGAATCACCTTCAGTTTCAAGTTCTAGCAGCAAGGGTTCATTCAGGCTAAGAACAGCACTCTTGTGCTATTCTGGCCATGCACAGTCCAAATAGCATTCACGTCTGTTCCCAGCCAGTACAGTGTATTGGACTGCAGAGAAGCTCCTGTTTTACTCAGTTTCCAATACTGAGTTGAACTAGATATGCCCCGTTTGTGTAGGAAGCACAGTTCTTTTGTTCGGAGCTAGCTCACTGTACTAGCCCTATAGGAAACACTGTAGACTGCAAGAATGCCCATTTCTCAAAGCAGAGTGTTTTTCTTGCATGGCTCTCTAGGGTTCAATTAAACTTCCTAAAGGGAGTTGAATCACGTTCAGTTTCAAGTTCTAGCAGCAAGGGTTCATTCAGACAAAGAGCAGCACTCTTGTGCTATTCTGTCCATACACAGTGCAAATAGCATTCGCGTCTGTTTCCAGCCAGTACAGTGTATTGGACTGAAGAGAAGCTCCTGTTTTACTCAGTTTCAAATACTGAGTTGAACTAGATATGCCCCGAATGTGTAGGAAGCACAGTTCTTTTGTTCTGAGCTAGCTCACTGTACTAGCCCTATAGGAAACACAGTAGAGTGCAAGAATGCCCGTTTCTCAAAAGCAGAGTGTTTTTCTTGCATGGCACTCTAGGGTTCAATTAAACTTCCTAAACGGAGTTGAATCACGTTCAGTTTCAAGTTCTAGCAGCAAGGGTTCATTCAGGCTAAGAAGAGCACTCTTGTGCTATTCTGGCCATACACAGTGCAAATAGCATTCGCGTCTGTTCCCAGACAGTACAGTGTATTGGACTGAAAAGAAGCTCCTGTTTTACTCAGTTTCAAATACTGAGTTGAACTAGATATGCCCCGTTTGTTTAGGAAGCACAGTTCTTTTGTTCGGAGCTAGCTCACTGTATTGGCCCTATAGGAAACACAGTAGAGTGCAAGAATGCCCGTTTCTCAAAAGCAGAGTGTTTTCCTTGCATGGCACACTGGGGTAAAATTAAACTTCCTAAACAGAGTTGAATCACGTTCAGTTTAAAGTTCTAGCAGTAAGGGTTCATTCAGGCTAAGAACACCACTCTTGTGTTATTCTGGCCATACACAGTGCAAATAGCATTCGCGTCTGTTCCCAGCCAGTACAGTGTATTGGACTGAAGAGAAGCTCCTGTTTTACTCAGTTTCCAATACTGAGTTGAACTAGATATGCCCCGTTTGTGTAGGAAGCACAGTTCTTCGGTACTGAGCTAGCTCACTGTACTGGCCCTATAGGAAACACAGTAGACTGCAAGAATGCCCGTTTCTCAAAAGCAATGTGTTTATCTTGCATGGCACACTAGGGTTCAATTAAATTTGCTAAACGGAGTTGAATCACATTCCATTTCAAGTTCTAGCAGCAAGGGTTCATTCAGGCTAAGAACAGCACTCTTGTGCTATTCTGGCCATACACAGTGCAAATAGCATTCACATATGCTCCCAGCCAGTACAGTGTATTGGACTGAAGAGAAGCTCCTGTTTTACTCAGTTTCCAATACTGGGTTGAACTAGATATGCCCAGTTTGTGTAGGAAGCACAGTTCTTTGTTCTTAGCTAGCTCACTGTACTGGCCCTATAGGAAACACAGTAGAGTGCAAGAATGCCCGTTTCTCAAAAGCAGAGTGTTTATCTTGCATGGCACTCTAGGGTTCAATTAAACTTCCTTAACAGAGTTGAATCATGTTCAGTTTCAAAGTCTAGCAGCTAGGGTTCATTCAGGCTAAGAACAAAACTCTTGTGCTATTCTGGCCATACACAATGCAAATAGCATCCGCGTCTGTTCCTAGCCAAAACAGTGTATTGGACTGAAGAGAAACTCCCTTTTTACTCAGATTCCAATACTGAGTTGAACTAGATATGGCCCGTTTGTGTAGGAAGCACAGTTCTTTTTTTCTGAGCTAGCTCACTTTGCTGGCCCTATAGGAAACACAGTAGATTGCAAGAATGCCCGTTTCTCAAAAGCAGAGTGTTTTCCTTGCATGGCACACTGGGGTTCAATTAAACTTCCTAAACAGAGTTGAATCACGTTCAGTTTAAAGTTCTAGCAGTAAGGGTTCATTCAGGCTAAGAACAGCACTCTTGTGCTCTTCTGGCCATACACAGTGCAAATAGCATTCGCGTCTGTTCCCAGCCAGTACAGTGTATTGGACTGAATAGAAGCTCCTGTTTTACTAAGAGTCCAATACTGAGTTGAACTAGATATGCCCCGTTTGTGTAGGAAGCACAGTTCTTTGGTACTGAGCTAGCTCACTGTACTGGCCCTATAGGAAACACAGTAGACTGCAAGAATGCCCGTTTCTCAAAAGCAATGTGTTTATCTTGCATGGCATACTAGGGTTCAATTAAATTTGCTAAACGGAGTTGAATCACATTCCATTTCACGTTCTAGAAGCAAGGGTTCATTCAGGCTAAGAACAGCACTCTTGTGCTATTCTGGCCATACACAGTGCAAATAGCATTCTCGTCTGTTCCCAGCCAGTACAGTGTATTGGACTGAAGAGAAGCTCCTGTTTTACTCAGTTTCCAATACTGAGTTGAACTAGATACGCCCCGTTTGTGTAGGAAGCACAGTTCTTTTGTTCTGAGCTAGCTCACTGTACTGGCCCTATAGGAAGCACAGAAGAGTGCAAGAATGCCCGTTTCACAAAATCAGAGTGTTTTCCTTGCTTTACACACTAGGGTTCAATTAAACTTCATAAACGGAGTTGAATCACGTTCAGTTTCAAGTTCTAGCAGCAAGGGTTCATTCAGGCTAAGAACAGCACTCTTGGTCTATTCTGGCCATACACAGTGCAGATAGCGTTCGTGTCTATTCCCAGCCAGTACACTGTATGGACTGAAGAGAAGCTCCTGATTTACTCAGTTTCCAATACTGAGTTAAACTAGATATGCCCCTTTTTTGTACGAAGCACAGTTCTTTTGTTCTGAACTAGCTCACTGTACTGGCCCTATAAGAAACACAGTAGAGTGCAAGAATGCCCGTTTCTCAAAAGCAGAGTGTTTTCCTTGCATGGCACACTAGGGATCAATTAAACTTCCTAAAGGGAGTTGAATCACATTAGGTTTCAAGTTCTAGCAGCAAGGGTTCATTCAGGCTTAGAACAGCACTCTTGTGCTATTCTGGCCATACACAGTGCAAATAGCATTCGCGTCTGTTCCCAGCCAGTACAGTGTATTGGACTGAAGAGAAGCTCCTGTTTTACTCAGTTTCCAATACTGAGTTTAACTAGATACGCCCCGTTTGTGTAGGAAGCACAGTTCTTTTGTTCTGAGCTAGCTCACTGTACTGGCCCTATAGGAAACACAGAAGATTGCAAGAATTCCCGTTTCTCAAAAGCAGAGTGTTTCTCTTGCATGGCACACTAGGGTTCAATTAAACTTCCTAAACGGAGTTGAATCACATTCTGTTTCAAGTTCTAGCAGCAAGGGTTCATTCAGGCTAAGAGCAGCACTCTTGTGCTATTCTGGCCTTATACAGTGCAAATAGCATTCGCATCTGCTCCCAGCCAGTACAGTGTATTGGACTGAAGAGAAGCTCCTGTTTTACTCAGTTTCCAATACTGAGTTGAACTAGATATGCCCCGTTTGTGTAGGAAGCACAGTTCTTTTGTTCTTTGCTAGCTCACTGTACTGGCCCTATAGGAAACACAGTAGAGTGCAAGAATGCCCGTTTCTCAATAGCAGAGTGTTTTCCTTGCATGGCACACTAGGGATCAATTAAACTTCCTAAAGGGAGTTGAATCACATTAGGTTTCAAGTTCTAGCAGCAAGGGTTCATTCAGGCTTAGAACAGCACTCTTGTGCTATTCTGGCCATACTCAGTGCATATAGCATTCGCGTCTGTTCCCAGCCAGTACAGTGTATTGGACTGAAGAGAAGCTCCTGTTTTACTCAGTTTCCAATACTGAGTTTAACTACATACGCCCCGTTTGTGTAGGAAGCACAGTTCTTTTGTTCTGAGCTAGCTCACTGTACTGGCCCTATAGGAAACACAGAAGAGTGCAAGAATGCCCGTTTCTCAAAAGCAGAGTGTTTCTCTTGCATGGCACACTAGGGTTCAATTAAACTTCCAAAACGTAGTAGAATCCCAATCCGTTTCAAGTTCTAGCAGCAAGGGTTCATTCAGGCTAAGAACAGCACTCTTGTGCTATTCTGGCCCTACATTGAGCAAATAGCATTCGCGTCTGTTCCCAGCCAGTACAGTGTATTGGACTGAAGAGAAGCTCCTGTTTTACTCAGTTTCCAATACTGAGTTGAACTAGATATGCCCCGTTTGTGTAGGAAGCACAGTTCTTTTGTTCTGAGCTAGGTCACTGTACTGGCCCTATAGGAAACACAGTAGAGTGCAAGAATGCCCGTTTCTCAAAAGCAGAGTCTTTTTCTTGCATGACACTCTAGGGTTCAATTAAACTTCCTAAAAGGAGTTGAATCACGTTCAGTTTCAAGTTGTAGCTTCAAGGGTTCATTCAGGCTAAGAACTGCACCCTTGTGCTAATCTGGACATACACAGTGCAAATAGCATTCGTGTCTGTTCCCAGCCAGTACAGGGTATTGGACTGAAGAGAAGCTCCTGTTTTACTCAGTTTCCAATACTGAGTTGAACTAGATATGCCCCGTTTGTGTAGGAAGCACAGTTCTTTTGTTCTGAGCTAGCTCACTGTACTGGCCGTAAAGGAAACACATTAGAGTGCAAGAATGACCGTTTCTCAAAAGCAGAGTGTTTTTCTTGCATGGAACACTAGGGATCAATTAAACTTCCTAAACTGAGTTGAATCACGTTCAGTTTCATGTTCTAGCAGCAAGGGTTCATTCAGGCTAAGAATAGCACTCTTGTGCTATTCTGGCCATACACAATGCAAATAGCATTCACGTCTGTTCCCAGCCAGTACAGTGTATTGGACTGAAGAGAAGCTCCTGTTTTACTCAGTTTTCAATACTGAGTTGAACTAGATATGCCCCGTTTGTGTAGGAAGCATAGTTCTTTAGTTCTGAGCTAGCTCACTGTACTGGCCCTAAAGGAAACACAGTAGAATGCAAGAATGCCCGTTTCTCAAAAGCAGAGTGTTTTTCTTGCATGGCACACTAGGGTTCAATTAAACTTGCTAAACGGAGTTGAATCACCTTCAGTTTCAAGTTCTAGCAGCAAGGGTTCATTCAGGCTAAGAACAGCACTCTTGTGCTATTCTGGCCATGCACAGTCCAAATAGCATTCACGTCTGTTCCCAGCCAGTACAGTGTATTGGACTGCAGAGAAGCTCCTGTTTTACTCAGTTTCCAATACTTAGTGGAACTAGATATGCCCCGTTTGTGTGGAAGCACAGTTCTTTTGTTCGGAGCTAGCTCACTGTACTAGCCCTATAGGAAACACTGTAGACTGCAAGAATGCCCATTTCTCAAAGCAGAGTGTTTTTCTTGCATGGCTCTCTAGGGTTCAATTAAACTTCCTAAAGGGAGTTGAATCACGTTCAGTTTCAAGTTCTAGCAGCAAGGGTTCATTCAGACAAAGAGCAGCACTCTTGTGCTATTCTGTCCATACACAGTGCAAATAGCATTCGCGTCTGTTTCCAGCCAGTACAGTGTATTGGACTGAAGAGAAGCTCCTGTTTTACTCAGTTTCAAATACTGAGTTGAACTAGATATGCCCCGAATGTGTAGGAAGCACAGTTCTTTTGTCCTGAGCTAGCTCACTGTACTAGCCCTATAGGAAACACAGTAGAGTGCAAGAATGCTGTTTTCTCTAAAACAGAGTGTTTTTCTTGCATGGCACTCTAGGGTTCAATTAAACTTCCTAAACGGAGTTGAATCACGTTCAGTTTCAAGTTCTAGCAGCAAGGGTTCATTCAGGCTAAGAAGAGAACTCTTGTGCTATTCTGGCCATACACAGTGCAAATAGCATTCGCGTCTGTTCCCAGCCAGTACAGTGTATTGGACTGAAGAGAAGCTCCTGTTTTACTCAGTTTCAAATACTGAGTTGAACTAGATATGCCCCGTTTGTGTAGGAAGCACAGTTCTTTTGTTCGGAGCTAGCTCACTGTACTGGCCCTATAGGAAACACAGTAGAGTGCAAGAATGCCCGTTTCTCAAAAGCAGAGTGTTTTTCTTGCATGGCACTCTAGGGTTCAATTAAACTTCCTAAACGAAGTTGAATTACGTCAATTTCAAATTCTAGCAGCAAGGGTTCATTCAGGCTAAGAACAGCACTCTTGTGTTATTCTGGCCACACACAGTGCTAATAGCATTCGCGTCTGTTCAAAGCCAGCACAGTGTATTGGACTGAAGAGAAGCTCCTGTTTTACTCAGTTTCCAATACTGAGTTGAACTAGATATGCCCCGTTTGTGTAGGAAGCACAGTTCTTTTGTTCTGAGCTAACTCACAGTAACGGCCCTATAGGAAACACTGTAGACTGCAAGAATGCCCGTTTCACAAAAGCAGAGTGTTTATCTTGCATGGCACACTAGGGTTCAATTAATCTTCCTAAACGGAGTTGAATCACGTTCAGTCAAAGTTCTAGCAGCAAGGGTTCATTCAGGCTAAGAACAGCACTCTTGTGCTATTCTGGCCATACACAGTGCAAATAGCATTCGCGTCTGTTCCCAGCCAGTACAGTGTATTGGGCTGAAGAGAAGCTCCTGTTTTACTCAGTTTCAAATACTGAGTTGAACTAGATTTGCCCCGTTTGTGTAGGAAGCACAGTTCTTTTGTTTGGAGCTAGCTCACTGTACTGGCCCTATAGGAAACACAGTAGAGTGCTAGAATGCCCGTTTCTCAAAAGCAGAGTGTTTTTCTTGCATGGCAATCTAGGGTTCAATAAACTTCCTAAACGGAGTTGCATCACGTTCCGATTCAAGTTGTAGCAGCAAGGGTTCATTCAGACTAAGAACAGAAATCTTGTGCTATTCTGGCCATACACAGTGCAAATAGCATTCGCGTCTGTTCCCAGCCAATACAGTGTATTGGACTGAAGAGAAGTTCCTGTTTTACTCAGTTTCCAATACTGAGTTGAACTAGATATGCCCCGTTTGTGTAGGAAGCACAGTTCTCTTGTTCTGAGCTAGCTCACTGTACTGGCCCAATAGGAAACACTGTAGACTGCCAGAATGCCCGTTTCTAAAAATCAGAGTGTTTATCTTGCATGGCTCACTAGGGTTCAATTAAACATCCTAAAAGGAGTTGAATCACGTTCAGTTTAAAGTTCTAGCAGCAAGGGTTCATTCAGGCTAAGAACAGCACTCTTGTGCTATTCTGGCCATACACAGTGCAAATAGCATTTGCGTCTGTTTCCAGGCAGTACAGTGTATTGGACTGCAGAGAAGCTCCTGTTTTACTCAGTTTCCAATACTGAGTTGAACTAGATATGCCCCGTTTGTGTAGGAAGCACAGTTCTTTTGTTCTGAGCTAGCACACTGTACTGACGCTATAGGAAACACAGTAGAGTGCAAGAATGCCCGTTTCTCAAGAGCAGAGTGTTTTTCTTGCATGGCACACTGGGGTTCAATTCAACTTCCTAAACGGAGTTGCATCACGTTCAGTTTCAAGTTGTAGAAGTAAGGGTTCATTCAGGCTAAGAACAGAACTCTTGTGCTATTCTGGCCATACACAAGGCAAATAGCATTCGCGTCTGTTCCCAGGCAGCACAGTGTATTGGACTGAAGAGAAGCTCCTGTTTTACTCAGTTTCCAATACTGAGTTGAACTAGATATGCCCCGTTTGTGTAGGAAGCACAGTTCTTTTGTTCGGAGCTAGCTCACTGTACTGGCCCTATAGGAAACACAGTAGAGTGCAAGAATGCCCGTTTCTCAAAAGCAGAGTGTTTTCCTTGCATGGCACACTAGGGTTCAATTAAACTCCCTAAATGGAGTTGAATAACGTTCAGTTTCAAGTTCTAGCAGCAAGGGTTCATTCAGGCTAAGAACAGTACTCTTGTGCTACTCTGGCCATACACAGTGCAAATATCATTCGCGTCTGTTCACAGCCAGTACAGTGTATTGGACTGAAGAGAAGCTCCTGTTTTACTCAGTTTCCAATACTGAGTTGAACTAGATATGCCCCGTTTGTGTAGGAAGCACAGTTCCCTTGTTCTGAGCTACCTCACTGTACTGACGCTATAGGAACCACAGTAGAGTGCAAGAATGCCCGTTTCTCAAAAGCAGAGTGTTTTTCTAACATGGCACTCGAGGGTTCAATTAAACTTCCTAAACGGAGTTGAGTCATGTCAGTTTCAAATTCTAGCAGCAAGGGTTCATTCAGGCTAAGAATAGCACTCTTGTGCTATTCTGGCCTTACACAGTGTAAATAGCATTCGCGTCTGTTCCCAGTAAGTACAGTGTATTGGACTGAAGAGAAGCTCCTGTTTTACTCAGTTTCCAATACTGAGTTGAACTAGATATGCCCCGTTTGTGTAGGAAGCACAGTTCTTTTCTTCTGAGCTCGCTCACTGTACTTGCACTAAATTAAACACAGCAGAGTACAAGAATGCCCGTTTCTCAAAAGTAGAGTGTTTTTCTTGCATGGCACACTAGGGTTCAATTAAACTTCCTAAACGGTGTTGAATCACGTTCAGTTTCAAGTTCAAGCAGCAAGCGTTCATTCAGGCTACGAACAGCACTCTTGTGTTATTCTGACCATACACAGTGCTAATAGCTTTCGCGTCTGTTCAAAGCCAGTACAGTGTATTGGACTGAAGAGAAGCTCCTGTTTTACTCAGTTTCCAATACTGAGTTGAACTAGACATGCCCCGTTTGTGTAGGAAGCACAGTTCTTTTGTTCGGAGCTAGCTCACTGTACTGGCGCTATAGGAAACACAGTAGAGTGCAAGAATGCCCGTTTCTCAAAAGCAGAGGGTTTTTCTTGCATGGCACACTAGGGTTCAATAAAACTTCTTAAACGGAGTTGAATCACGTTCCGATTCAAGTTGTAGCAGCAAGGGTTCATTCAGGCTAAGAACAGAACTCTTGTGCTATTCTGGCCATACACAGTGCAAATAGCATTCGCGTCTGTTCCCAGCCAGTACAGTGTATTGGACTGAAGAGAAGCTCCTGTTTTACTCAGTTTCCAATATTGAGGTGAACTAGAAATGCCCCGTTTGTGTAGGAAGCACAGTTCTTTTTTTCTGAGCTAGCTCACTGTATTGGCCCTATAGGAAACACAGTAGAGTGCAAGAATGCCCGTTTCTCAAAAGCAGAGAGTTTTTCTTGCATGGCACCCTAGGATTCAATTAAACTTCCTACATGGAATTGAATCCCGTTCAGTTTCAAGTTCTAGCAGCAAGGGTTCATTCAGGCTAAGAACAGCACTCTTGTGCTATTCTGGCCATACACAGTGCAAATAGCATTCACGTCTGTTCCCAGCCAGTACAGTGTATTGGACTGCAGAGAAGCTCCTGTTTTAATCAGTTTCCAATACTGAGTTGAACTAGATATGCCCCGTTTGTGTAGGAAGCACAGTTCTTTTGTTCTGAGCTAGCTAACTGTACTGGCGCTATAGGAAACACAGTAGAGTTTAAGAATGCCCGTTTCTCAAAAGTAGAGTGTTTTTCTTGCATGGCACACTAGGGTTCAATTCAACTTCCTAAACGGAGTTGAATCACGTTCAGTTTCAAGTTCTAGCAGCAAGCGTTCATTCAGGCTAAGAACAGCACTCTTGTGTTATTCTGGCCATACACAGTGCTAATAGCATTCGTGTCTGTTCAAAGCCTGTACAGTGTATTGGACTGAAGAGAAGCTCCTGTTTTACTCAGTTTCAAATACTGAGTTGAACAAGATATGCCCCGTTTGTGTAGGAAGCACAGTTCTTTTGTTCTGAGCTAGCTCAATGTACTGGCCCTATAGGAAACACAGTAGAGTGCAAGAATGCCAGTTTCTCAAAAGCAGAGTGTTTTTCTTGCATGGCACACTATGGTTCAATTAAACTTCCTAAACGGAGTTGAATCACATTCCGTTTCAAGTTATAGCAGCAAGGGTTCATTCAGGCTAAGAACAGCACTCTTGTGCTATTCTGGCCATACACAGTGCAAATAGCATTCACGTCTGTTCCCAGCCAGTACAGTGTATTGGACTGCAGAGAAGCTCCTGTTTTAATCAGTTTCCAATACTGAGTTGAACTAGATATGCCCCGTTTGTGTAGGAAGCACAGTTCTTTTGTTCTGAGCTAGCTAACTGTACTGACCCTATAGGAAACACAGTAGAGTTTAAGAATGCCCGTTTCTCAAAAGTAGAGTGTTTTTCTTGCATGGCACACTAGGGTTCAATTCAACTTCCTAAACGGAGTTGAATCACGTTCAGTTTCAAGTTCTAGCAGCAAGCGTTCATTCAGGCTAAGAACAGCACTCTTGTGTTATTCTGGCCATACACAGTGCTAATAGCATTCGTGTCTGTTCAAAGCCAGTACAGTGTATTGGACTGAAGAGAAGCTCCTGTTTTACTCAGTTTCAAATACTGAGTTGAACAAGATATGCCCCGTTTGTGTAGGAAGCACAGTTCTTTTTTTCTGAGCTAGCTCAATGTACTGGCCCTATAGGAAACACAGTAGAGTGCAAGAATGCCAGTTTCTCAAAAGCAGAGTGTTTTTCTTGCATGGCACACTATGGTTCAATTAAACTTCCTAAACGGAGTTGAATCACATTCCGTTTCAAGTTATAGCAGCAAGGGTTCATTCAGGCTAAGAACAGCACTCTTGTGTTATTCTGTCCATACACAGTGCAAATAGCATTCGCGTCTGTTCCCAGCCAGTACAGTGTATTGGACTGAAGAGAAGCTCCTGTTTTACTCAGTTTCCAATACTGAGTTGAACTAGATATGCCCCGTTTGTGTAGGAAGCACAGTTCTTTTGTTCTGAGCTAGCTCACAGTAATGGCCCTATAGGAAAAAAGGTAGACTGCAAGAATGCCCGTTTCTCAAAAGCAGAGTGTTTATCTTGCATGGCACACTAGGGTTCAATTAACTTCCTAAACGGAGTTGAATCACGTTCAGTTTAAAGTTCTAGCAGCAAGGGTTCATTAAGTCTAAGAACACCACTCTTGTGCTCTTCTGGCCATACACAGTGCAAATAGCATTCGCGTTTGTTCCCAGGCAGCACAGTGTATTGGACTGAAGAGAAGCTCCTGTTTTACTCAGTTTCCAATACTGAGTTGAACTAGATATGCCCCGTTTGTGTAGGAAGCACAGTTCTTTTGTTCTGAGCTAGCACACTGTACTAGCCCTATAGGAAACACTGTAGACTGCAAGAATGCCCATTTCTCAAAGCAGAGTGTTTTTCTTGCATGGCTCTCTAGGGTTCAATTAAACTTCCTAAAGGGAGTTGAATCACGTTCAGTTTCAAGTTCTAGCAGCAAGGGTTCATTCAGACAAAGAGCAGCACTCTTGTGCTATTCTGTCCATACACAGTGCAAATAGCATTCGCGTCTGTTTCCAGCCAGTACAGTGTATTGGACTGAAGAGAAGCTCCTGTTTTACTCAGTTTCAAATACTGAGTTGAACTAGATATGCCCCGAATGTGTAGGAAGCACAGTTCTTTTGTCCTGAGCTAGCTCACTGTACTAGCCCTATAGGAAACACAGTAGAGTGCAAGAATGCTGTTTTCTCTAAAACAGAGTGTTTTTCTTGCATGGCACTCTAGGGTTCAATTAAACTTCCTAAACGGAGTTGAATCACGTTCAGTTTCAAGTTCTAGCAGCAAGGGTTCATTCAGGCTAAGAAGAGAACTCTTGTGCTATTCTGGCCATACACAGTGCAAATAGCATTCGCGTCTGTTCCCAGCCAGTACAGTGTATTGGACTGAAGAGAAGCTCCTGTTTTACTCAGTTTCAAATACTGAGTTGAACTAGATATGCCCCGTTTGTGTAGGAAGCACAGTTCTTTTGTTCGGAGCTAGCTCACTGTACTGGCCCTATAGGAAACACAGTAGAGTGCAAGAATGCCCGTTTCTCAAAAGCAGAGTGTTTTTCTTGCATGGCACTCTAGGGTTCAATTAAACTTCCTAAACGAAGTTGAATTACGTCAATTTCAAATTCTAGCAACAAGGGTTCATTCAGGCTAAGAACAGCACTCTTGTGCTATTCTGGCCATACACAGTGCAAATAGCATTCGCGTCTGTTCCCAGGCAGCACAGTGTATTGGACTGAAGAGAAGCTCCTGTTTTACTCAGTTTCCAATACTGAGTTGAACTAGATATGCCCCGTTTGTGTAGGAAGCACAGTTCTTTTGTTCTGAGCTAACTCACAGTAACGGCCCTATAGGAAACACTGTAGACTGCAAGAATGCCCGTTTCACAAAAGCAGAGTGTTTATCTTGCATGGCACACTAGGGTTCAATTAATCTTCCTAAACGGAGTTGAATCACGTTCAGTCAAAGTTCTAGCAGCAAGGGTTCATTCAGGCTAAGACCAGCACTCTTGTGCTATTCTGGCCATACACAGTGCAAATAGCATTCGCGTATGTTCTCAGCCAGTACAGTGTATTGGGCTGAAGAGAAGCTCCTGTTTTACTCAGTTTCAAATACTGAGTTGAACTAGATTTGCCCCGTTTGTGTAGGAAGCACAGTTCTTTTGTTTGGAGCTAGCTCACTGTACTGGCCCTATAGGAAACACAGTAGAGTGCTAGAATGCCCGTTTCTCAAAAGCAGAGTGTTTTTCTTGCATGGCAATCTAGGGTTCAATAAACTTCCTAAACGGAGTTGCATCACGTTCCGATTCAAGTTGTAGCAGCAAGGGTTCATTCAGACTAAGAACAGAAATCTTGTGCTATTCTGGCCATACACAGTGCAAATAGCATTCGCGTCTGTTCCCAGCCAATACAGTGTATTGGACTGAAGAGAAGTTCCTGTTTTACTCAGTTTCCAATACTGAGTTGAACTAGATATGCCCCGTTTGTGTAGGAAGCACAGTTCTCTTGTTCTGAGCTAGCTCACTGTACTGGCCCAATAGGAAACACTGTAGACTGCCAGAATGCCCGTTTCTAAAAATCAGAGTGTTTATCTTGCATGGCTCACTAGGGTTCAATTAAACATCCTAAAAGGAGTTGAATCACGTTCAGTTTAAAGTTCTAGCAGCAAGGGTTCATTCAGGCTAAGAACAGCACTCTTGTGCTATTCTGGCCATACACAGTGCAAATAGCATTTGCGTCTGTTTCCAGGCAGTACAGTGTATTGGACTGCAGAGAAGCTCCTGTTTTACTCAGTTTCCAATACTGAGTTGAACTAGATATGCCCCGTTTGTGTAGGAAGCACAGTTCTTTTGTTCTGAGCTAGCACACTGTACTGGCCCTAAAAGAAACACAGTAGAGTGCAAGAATGCCCCTTTCTCAAAAGCAGAGTGTTTTTCTTGCATGGCACACTAGGGTTCAATTAAACTTCCTAAACGGAGTTGAATCACGTTAAGTTTCACGTTCTAGCAGCAAGGGTTCATTCAGGCTAAGAACAGCACTCTTGTGTTATTCTGGCCACACACAGTGCTAATAGCATTCGCGTCGGTTCAAAGCCAGTACAGTGTATTGGACTGAAGAGAAGCTCCTATTTTACTCAGTTTCCAATACTGAGTTGAACTAGATATGCCCCGTTTGTGTAGGAAGCACAGTTCTTTTGTTCTGAGCTAGCTCCCTGTACTGGCCCTATAGGAAACACAGTAGAGTGCAAGAATGCCCGTTTCTCAAAAGCAGAGTGTTTTCCTTGCATGGCACACTAGGGTTCAATTAAACTCCCTAAATGGAGTTGAATAACGTTCAGTTTCAAGTTCTAGCAGCAAGGGTTCATTCAGGCTAAGAACAGCACTCTTGTGCTATTCTGGCCATACACAGTGCAAATAGCATTCGCGTCTGTTCCCAGCCAGAAAAGTGTATTGGACTGAAGAGAAGCTCCTGTTTAACTTAGTTTCCAATACTGAGTTGAACTAGATATGCCCCGTTTGTGTAGGAAGCACAGTTCTTTTGTTTTGAGCTAACTCACAGTAACGGCCCTATAGGAAACACTGTAGACTGCAAGAATGCCCGTTTCTCAAAAGCAGAGTGTTTATCTTGCATGGCACACTAGGGTTCAATTAAACTTCTTAAACGGAGTTGAATCACGTTCAGTCAAAGTTCTAGCAGCAAGGGTTCATTCAGGCTAAGAACACCACTCTTGTGCTATTCTGGCCATACACAGTGCATATAGCATTCGCGTCTGTTCCCAGCCAGTACAGTTTATTGGACTGAAGAGAAGCTCCTGTTTTACTCAGTTTCCAATACTGAGTTGAACTAGATATGCCCCGTTTGTGTAGGAAGCACAGTTCTTTTGTTCTGAGCTAGCTCACAGTAATGGCCCTATAGGAAACAAGGTAGACTGCAAGAATGCCCGTTTCTCAAAAGCAGAGTGTTTATCTTGCATGGCACACTAGGGTTCAATTAACTTCCTAAACGGAGTTGAATCACGTTCACTTTAAAGTTCTAGCAACAAGGGTTCATTAAGGCTAAGAACACCACTCTTGTGCTCTTCTGGCCATACACAGTGCAAATAGCATTCGCGTCTGTTCCCAGGCAGCACAGTGTATTGGACTGAAGAGAAGCTCCTGTTTTACTCAGTTTCCAATACTGAGTTGAACTAGATATGCCCCGTTTGTGTAGGAAGCACAGTTCTTTTGTTCTGAGCTAGCTCACTGTACTGACGCTATAGGAAACACAGTAGAGTGCAAGAATGCCCGTTTCTCAAGAGCAGAGTGTTTTTCTTGCATGGCACACTGGGGTTCAATTCAACTTCCTAAACGGAGTTGCATCACGTTCAGTTTCAAGTTGTAGAAGTAAGGGTTCATTCAGGCTAAGAACAGAACTCTTGTGCTATTCTGGCCATACACAAGGCAAATAGCATTCGCGTCTGTTCCCAGGCAGCACAGTGTATTGGACTGAAGAGAAGCTCCTGTTTTATTCAGTTTCCAATACTGAGTTGAACTAGATATGCCCCGTTTGTGTAGGAAGCACAGTTCTTTTGTTCGGAGCTAGCTCACTGTACTGGCCCTATAGGAAACACAGTAGAGTGCAAGAATGCCCGTTTCTCAAAAGCAGAGAGTTTTTCTTGCATGGCACACTAGGGTTCAGTTAAACTTCCTTAATGTAGTTGAGTCACATTCATTTTCAAGGTCTAGCAGCAAGGGTTCATTCAGGCTAAGAACAGTACTCTTGTGCTACTCTGGCCATACACAGTGCAAATATCATTCGCGTCTGTTCACAGCCAGTACAGTGTATTGGACTGAAGAGAAGCTCCTGTTTTACTCAGTTTCCAATACTGAGTTGAACTAGATATGCCCCGTTTGTGTAGGAAGCACAGTTCCCTTGTTCTGAGCTACCTCACTGTACTGACGCTATAGGAACCACAGTAGAGTGCAAGAATGCCCGTTTCTCAAAAGCAGAGTGTTTTTCTAACATGGCACTCGAGGGTTCAATTAAACTTCCTAAACGGAGTTGAGTCATGTCAGTTTCAAATTCTAGCAGCAAGGGTTCATTCAGGCTAAGAATAGCACTCTTGTGCTATTCTGGCCTTACACAGTGTAAATAGCATTCGCGTCTGTTCCCAGTAAGTACAGTGTATTGGACTGAAGAGAAGCTCCTGTTTTACTCAGTTTCCAATACTGAGTTGAACTAGATATGCCCCGTTTGTGTAGGAAGCACAGTTCTTTTCTTCTGAGCTCGCTCACTGTACTTGCACTAAATTAAACACAGCAGAGTACAAGAATGCCCGTTTCTCAAAAGTAGAGTGTTTTTCTTGCATGGCACACTAGGGTTCAATTAAACTTCCTAAACGGTGTTGAATCACGTTCAGTTTCAAGTTCAAGCAGCAAGCGTTCATTCAGGCTACGAACAGCACTCTTGTGTTATTCTGACCATACACAGTGCTAATAGCTTTCGCGTCTGTTCAAAGCCAGTACAGTGTATTGGACTGAAGAGAAGCTCCTGTTTTACTCAGTTTCCAATACTGAGTTGAACTAGACATGCCCCGTTTGTGTAGGAAGCACAGTTCTTTTGTTCGGAGCTAGCTCACTGTACTGGCGCTATAGGAAACACAGTAGAGTGCAAGAATGCCCGTTTCTCAAAAGCAGAGGGTTTTTCTTGCATGGCACACTAGGGTTCAATAAAACTTCTTAAACGGAGTTGAATCACGTTCCGATTCAAGTTGTAGCAGCAAGGGTTCATTCAGGCTAAGAACAGAACTCTTGTGCTATTCTGGCCATACACAGTGCAAATAGCATTCGCGTCTGTTCCCAGCCAGTACAGTGTATTGGACTGAAGAGAAGCTCCTGTTTTACTCAGTTTCCAATATTGAGGTGAACTAGAAATGCCCCGTTTGTGTAGGAAGCACAGTTCTTTTTTTCTGAGCTAGCTCACTGTATTGGCCCTATAGGAAACACAGTAGAGTGCAAGAATGCCCGTTTCTCAAAAGCAGAGAGTTTTTCTTGCATGGCACCCTAGGATTCAATTAAACTTCCTACATGGAATTGAATCCCGTTCAGTTTCAAGTTCTAGCAGCAAGGGTTCATTCAGGCTAAGAACAGCACTCTTGTGCTATTCTGGCCATACACAGTGCAAATAGCATTCACGTCTGTTCCCAGCCAGTACAGTGTATTGGACTGCAGAGAAGCTCCTGTTTTAATCAGTTTCCAATACTGAGTTGAACTAGATATGCCCCGTTTGTGTAGGAAGCACAGTTCTTTTGTTCTGAGCTAGCTAACTGTACTGGCGCTATAGGAAACACAGTAGAGTTTAAGAATGCCCGTTTCTCAAAAGTAGAGTGTTTTTCTTGCATGGCACACTAGGGTTCAATTCAACTTCCTAAACGGAGTTGAATCACGTTCAGTTTCAAGTTCTAGCAGCAAGCGTTCATTCAGGCTAAGAACAGCACTCTTGTGTTATTCTGGCCATACACAGTGCTAATAGCATTCGTGTCTGTTCAAAGCCTGTACAGTGTATTGGACTGAAGAGAAGCTCCTGTTTTACTCAGTTTCAAATACTGAGTTGAACAAGATATGCCCCGTTTGTGTAGGAAGCACAGTTCTTTTGTTCTGAGCTAGCTCAATGTACTGGCCCTATAGGAAACACAGTAGAGTGCAAGAATGCCAGTTTCTCAAAAGCAGAGTGTTTTTCTTGCATGGCACACTATGGTTCAATTAAACTTCCTAAACGGAGTTGAATCACATTCCGTTTCAAGTTATAGCAGCAAGGGTTCATTCAGGCTAAGAACAGCACTCTTGTGCTATTCTGGCCATACACAGTGCAAATAGCATTCACGTCTGTTCCCAGCCAGTACAGTGTATTGGACTGCAGAGAAGCTCCTGTTTTAATCAGTTTCCAATACTGAGTTGAACTAGATATGCCCCGTTTGTGTAGGAAGCACAGTTCTTTTGTTCTGAGCTAGCTAACTGTACTGACCCTATAGGAAACACAGTAGAGTTTAAGAATGCCCGTTTCTCAAAAGTAGAGTGTTTTTCTTGCATGGCACACTAGGGTTCAATTCAACTTCCTAAACGGAGTTGAATCACGTTCAGTTTCAAGTTCTAGCAGCAAGCGTTCATTCAGGCTAAGAACAGCACTCTTGTGTTATTCTGGCCATACACAGTGCTAATAGCATTCGTGTCTGTTCAAAGCCAGTACAGTGTATTGGACTGAAGAGAAGCTCCTGTTTTACTCAGTTTCAAATACTGAGTTGAACAAGATATGCCCCGTTTGTGTAGGAAGCACAGTTCTTTTTTTCTGAGCTAGCTCAATGTACTGGCCCTATAGGAAACACAGTAGAGTGCAAGAATGCCAGTTTCTCAAAAGCAGAGTGTTTTTCTTGCATGGCACACTATGGTTCAATTAAACTTCCTAAACGGAGTTGAATCACATTCCGTTTCAAGTTATAGCAGCAAGGGTTCATTCAGGCTAAGAACAGCACTCTTGTGTTATTCTGTCCATACACAGTGCAAATAGCATTCGCGTCTGTTCCCAGCCAGTACAGTGTATTGGACTGAAGAGAAGCTCCTGTTTTACTCAGTTTCCAATACTGAGTTGAACTAGATATGCCCCGTTTGTGTAGGAAGCACAGTTCTTTTGTTCTGAGCTAGCTCACAGTAATGGCCCTATAGGAAAAAAGGTAGACTGCAAGAATGCCCGTTTCTCAAAAGCAGAGTGTTTATCTTGCATGGCACACTAGGGTTCAATTAACTTCCTAAACGGAGTTGAATCACGTTCAGTTTAAAGTTCTAGCAGCAAGGGTTCATTAAGTCTAAGAACACCACTCTTGTGCTCTTCTGGCCATACACAGTGCAAATAGCATTCGCGTTTGTTCCCAGGCAGCACAGTGTATTGGACTGAAGAGAAGCTCCTGTTTTACTCAGTTTCCAATACTGAGTTGAACTAGATATGCCCTGTTTGTGTAGGAAGCACAGTTCTTTTGTTCTGAGCTACCTCACTGTACTGACGCTATAGGAACCACAGTAGAGTGCAAGAATGCCCGTTTCTCAAAAGCAGAGTGTTTTTCTAACATGGCACTCGAGGGTTCAATTAAACTTCCTAAACGGAGTTGAGTCATGTCAGTTTCAAATTCTAGCAGCAAGGGTTCATTCAGGCTAAGAATAGCACTCTTGTGCTATTCTGGCCTTACACAGTGTAAATAGCATTCGCGTCTGTTCCCAGTAAGTACAGTGTATTGGACTGAAGAGAAGCTCCTGTTTTACTCAGTTTCCAATACTGAGTTGAACTAGATATGCCCCGTTTGTGTAGGAAGCACAGTTCTTTTCTTCTGAGCTCGCTCACTGTACTTGCACTAAATTAAACACAGCAGAGTACAAGAATGCCCGTTTCTCAAAAGTAGAGTGTTTTTCTTGCATGGCACACTAGGGTTCAATTAAACTTCCTAAACGGTGTTGAATCACGTTCAGTTTCAAGTTCAAGCAGCAAGCGTTCATTCAGGCTACGAACAGCACTCTTGTGTTATTCTGACCATACACAGTGCTAATAGCTTTCGCGTCTGTTCAAAGCCAGTACAGTGTATTGGACTGAAGAGAAGCTCCTGTTTTACTCAGTTTCCAATACTGAGTTGAACTAGACATGCCCCGTTTGTGTAGGAAGCACAGTTCTTTTGTTCGGAGCTAGCTCACTGTACTGGCGCTATAGGAAACACAGTAGAGTGCAAGAATGCCCGTTTCTCAAAAGCAGAGGGTTTTTCTTGCATGGCACACTAGGGTTCAATAAAACTTCTTAAACGGAGTTGAATCACGTTCCGATTCAAGTTGTAGCAGCAAGGGTTCATTCAGGCTAAGAACAGAACTCTTGTGCTATTCTGGCCATACACAGTGCAAATAGCATTCGCGTCTGTTCCCAGCCAGTACAGTGTATTGGACTGAAGAGAAGCTCCTGTTTTACTCAGTTTCCAATATTGAGGTGAACTAGATATGCCCCGTTTGTGTAGGAAGCACAGTTCTTTTTTTCTGAGCTAGCTCACTGTATTGGCCCTATAGGAAACACAGTAGAGTGCAAGAATGCCCGTTTCTCAAAAGCAGAGAGTTTTTCTTGCATGGCACCCTAGGATTCAATTAAAATTCCTACATGGAATTGAATCCCGTTCAGTTTCAAGTTCTAGCAGCAAGGGTTCATTCAGGCTAAGAACAGCACTCTTGTGCTATTCTGGCCATACACAGTGCAAATAGCATTCACGTCTGTTCCCAGCCAGTACAGTGTATTGGACTGCAGAGAAGCTCCTGTTTTAATCAGTTTCCAATACTGAGTTGAACTAGATATGCCCCGTTTGTGTAGGAAGCACAGTTCTTTTGTTCTGAGCTAGCTAACTGTACTGGCGCTATAGGAAACACAGTAGAGTTTAAGAATGCCCGTTTCTCAAAAGTAGAGTGTTTTTCTTGCATGGCACACTAGGGTTCAATTCAACTTCCTAAACGGAGTTGAATCACGTTCAGTTTCAAGTTCTAGCAGCAAGCGTTCATTCAGGCTAAGAACAGCACTCTTGTGTTATTCTGGCCATACACAGTGCTAATAGCATTCGTGTCTGTTCAAAGCCTGTACAGTGTATTGGACTGAAGAGAAGCTCCTGTTTTACTCAGTTTCAAATACTGAGTTGAACAAGATATGCCCCGTTTGTGTAGGAAGCACAGTTCTTTTGTTCTGAGCTAGCTCAATGTACTGGCCCTATAGGAAACACAGTAGAGTGCAAGAATGCCAGTTTCTCAAAAGCAGAGTGTTTTTCTTGCATGGCACACTATGGTTCACTTAAACTTCCTAAACGGAGTTGAATCACATTCCGTTTCAAGTTATAGCAGCAAGGGTTCATTCAGGCTAAGAACAGCACTCTTGTGCTATTCTGGCCATACACAGTGCAAATAGCATTCACGTCTGTTCCCAGCCAGTACAGTGTATTGGACTGCAGAGAAGCTCCTGTTTTAATCAGTTTCCAATACTGAGTTGAACTAGATATGCCCCGTTTGTGTAGGAAGCACAGTTCTTTTGTTCTGAGCTAGCTAACTGTACTGACCCTATAGGAAACACAGTAGAGTTTAAGAATGCCCGTTTCTCAAAAGTAGAGTGTTTTTCTTGCATGGCACACTAGGGTTCAATTCAACTTCCTAAACGGAGTTGAATCACGTTCAGTTTCAAGTTCTAGCAGCAAGCGTTCATTCAGGCTAAGAACAGCACTCTTGTGTTATTCTGGCCATACACAGTGCTAATAGCATTCGTGTCTGTTCAAAGCCAGTACAGTGTATTGGACTGAAGAGAAGCTCCTGTTTTACTCAGTTTCAAATACTGAGTTGAACAAGATATGCCCCGTTTGTGTAGGAAGCACAGTTCTTTTTTTCTGAGCTAGCTCAATGTACTGGCCCTATAGGAAACACAGTAGAGTGCAAGAATGCCAGTTTCTCAAAAGCAGAGTGTTTTTCTTGCATGGCACACTATGGTTCAATTAAACTTCCTAAACGGAGTTGAATCACATTCCGTTTCAAGTTATAGCAGCAAGGGTTCATTCAGGCTAAGAACAGCACTCTTGTGTTATTCTGTCCATACACAGTGCAAATAGCATTCGCGTCTGTTCCCAGCCAGTACAGTGTATTGGACTGAAGAGAAGCTCCTGTTTTACTCAGTTTCCAATACTGAGTTGAACTAGATATGCCCCGTTTGTGTAGGAAGCACAGTTCTTTTGTTCTGAGCTAGCTCACAGTAATGGCCCTATAGGAAAAAAGGTAGACTGCAAGAATGCCCGTTTCTCAAAAGCAGAGTGTTTATCTTGCATGGCACACTAGGGTTCAATTAACTTCCTAAACGGAGTTGAATCACGTTCAGTTTAAAGTTCTAGCAGCAAGGGTTCATTAAGTCTAAGAACACCACTCTTGTGCTCTTCTGGCCATACACAGTGCAAATAGCATTCGCGTTTGTTCCCAGGCAGCACAGTGTATTGGACTGAAGAGAAGCTCCTGTTTTACTCAGTTTCCAATACTGAGTTGAACTAGATATGCCCTGTTTGTGTAGGAAGCACAGTTCTTTTGTTCTGAGCTACCTCACTGTACTGACGCTATAGGAAACACAGTAGAGTGCAAGAATGCCAGTTTGTCAAAAGCAGAGTGTTTTTCTTGCATGGCACACTGGGGTTCAATTCAACTTCCTAAACGGAGTTGAATCACGTTCAGTTTCAAGTTCTAGCAGCAAGGGTTCATTCAGGCTAAGAACACCACTCTTGTGCTATTCTGGCCATACACAGTGCAAATAGCATTCGCGTCTGTTCCCAGGCAGCACAGTGTATTGGACTGAAGAGAAGCTCCTGTTTTATTCAGTTTCCAATACTGAGTTGAACTAGATATTCCCCGTTTGTGTAGGAAGCACAGTTCTTTTGTTCGGAGCTAGCTCACTGTACTGGCCCTATAGGAAACACAGTAGAGTGCAAGAATGCTCGTTTCTCAAAAGCAGAGAGTTTTTCTTGCATGGCACACTAGGGTTCAGTTAAACTTCCTTAATGTAGTTGAGTCACATTCATTTTCAAGGTCTAGCAGCAAGGGTTCATTCAGGCTAAGAACAGTACTCTTGTGCTACTCTGGCCATACACAGTGCAAATATCATTCGCGTCTGTTCACAGCCAGTACAGTGTATTGGACTGAAGAGAAGCTCCTGTTTTACTCAGTTTCCAATACTGAGTTGAACTAGATATGCCCCGTTTGTGTAGGAAGCACAGTTCTTTTGTTGTGATGTAGCTCACTGTACTGGCCCTATAGGAACCACAGTAGAGTGCAAGAATGCCCGTTTCTCAAAAGCAGAGTGTTTTTCTAACATGGCACTCGAGGGTTCAATTAAACTTCCTAAACGGAGTTGAGTCATGTCAGTTTCAAATTCTAGCAGCAAGGGTTCATTCAGGCTAAGAATAGCACTCTTGTGCTATTCTGGCCTTACACAGTGTAAATAGCATTCGCGTCTGTTCCCAGTAAGTACAGTGTATTGGACTGAAGAGAAGCTCCTGTTTTACTCAGTTTCCAATACTGAGTTGAACTAGATATGCCCCGTTTGTGTAGGAAGCACAGTTCTTTTCTTCTGAGCTCGCTCACTGTACTTGCACTAAATTAAACACAGCAGAGTACAAGAATGCCCGTTTCTCAAAAGTAGAGTGTTTTTCTTGCATGGCACACTAGGGTTCAATTAAACTTCCTAAACGGTGTTGAATCACGTTCGTTTCAAGTTCAAGCAGCAAGCGTTCATTCAGGCTACGAACAGCACTCTTGTGTTATTCTGACCATACACAGTGCTAATAGCTTTCGCGTCTGTTCAAAGCCAGTACAGTGTATTGGACTGAAGAGAAGCTCCTGTTTTACTCAGTTTCCAATACTGAGTTGAAATAGATATGCCCCGTTTGTGTAGGAAGCACAGTTCTTTTGTTCTGAGCTAGCTCAATGTACTGGACCTATAGGAAACACAGTAGAGTGCAAGAATGCCAGTTTCTCAAAAGCAGAGTGTTTTTCTTGCATGGCACACTACGGTTCAATTAAACTTCCTAAACGGAGTTGAATCACGTTCCGTTTCAAGTTCTAGCAGCAAGGGTTCACTCATGCTAATAACAGAACTCTTGTGCTATTCTGGCCATACACATTGCAAATAGCATTCGCGTCTGCTCCCAGCAAGTACAGTGTATTGGACTGAAGAGAAGCTCCTGTTTTACTCAGTTTCCAATACTGAGTTGAACTAGATATGCCCCGTTTGTGTAGGAAGCACAGTTCTTTTGTTCTGAGCTGGCTGACAGTAATGGCCCTATAGGAAACAAGGTAGACTGCAAGAATGCCCGTTTCTCAAAAGCAGAGTGTTTATCTTTTCATGGCACACTAGGGTTCAATTAACTTCCTAAACGGAGATGAATCACGTTCAGTTTAAAGTTCTAGCAGCAAGGGTTCATTAAGGCTAAGAACACCACTCTTGTGCTCTTCTGGCCATACACAGTGCAAATAGCATTCGCGTCTGTTCCCAGCCAGTAGAGTGTATTGGACTGAAGAGAAGCTCCTGTTTTACTCAGTTTCAAATACTGAGTTGAACTAGATATGCCCCGTTTGTGTAGGAAGCACAGTTCTTTTGTTCTGAGCTAGCTCACTGTACTGACGCTATAGGAAACACAGTAGAGTGCAAGAATGCCCGTTTCTCAAAAGCAGAGAGTTTTTCTTGCATGGCACACTAGGGTTCAGTTAAACTTCCTTAATGTAGTTGAGTCACATTCATTTTCAAGGTCTAGCAGCAAGGGTTCATTCAGGCTAAGAACAGTACTCTTGTGCTACTCTGGCCATACACAGTGCAAATATCATTCGCGTCTGTTCACAGCCAGTACAGTGTATTGGACTGAAGAGAAGCTCCTGTTTTACTCAGTTTCCAATACTGAGTTGAACTAGATATGCCTCGTTTGTGTAGGAAGCACAGTTCTTTTGTTGTGAGCTACCTCACTGTACTGGCCCTATAGGAACCACAGTAGAGTGCAAGAATGCCCGTTTCTCAAAAGCAGAGTGTTTTTCTTACATGGCACTCGAGGGTTCAATTAAACTTCCTAAACGGAGTTGAGTCATGTCAGTTTCAAATTCTAGCAGCAAGGGTTCATTCAGGCTAAGAATAGCACTCTTGTGCTGTTTTGGCCTTACACAGTGTAAATAGCATTCGCGTCTGTTCCCAGTAAGTACAGTGTATTGGACTGAAGAGAAGCTCCTGTTTTACTCAGTTTCCAATACTGAGTTGAACTAGATATGCCCCGTTTGTGTAGGAAGCACAGTTCTTTTCTTCTGAGCTCGCTCACTGTACTTGCACTAAATTAAACACAGCAGAGTACAAGGATGCCCGTTTCTCAAAAGTAGAGTGTTTTTCTTGCATGGCACACTAGGGTTCAATTAAACTTCCTAAACGGAGTTGAATCACGTTCAGTTTCAAGTTCTAGCAGCAAGCGTTCATTCAGGCTAAGAACAGCACTCTTGTGTTATTCTGGCCATACACAGTGCTAATAGCATTCGTGTCTGTTCAAAGCCAGTACAGTGTATTGGACTGAAGAGAAGCTCCTGTTTTACTCAGTTTCCAATACTGAGTTGAAATAGATATGCCCCGTTTGTGTAGGAAGCACAGTTCTTTTGTTCTGAGCTAGCTCACTGTACTGGCCCTATAGGAAACACAGTAGAGTGCAAGAATGCCAGTTTCTCAAAAGCAGAGTGTTTTTCTTGCATGGCACACTACGGTTCAATTAAACTTCCAAAACGGAGTTGAATCACGTTCAGTTTCAAGTTCTAGCAGCAAGGGTTCATTCAGGCTAAGAATAGCACTCTTGTGCTATTCTGGCCATACACAGTGCAAATAGCATTCGCGTCTGTTCCCAGCCAGTACAGTGTATTGGACTGAAGAGAAGCTCCTGTTTTACTCAGTTTCCAATACTGAGTTGAACTAGATATGCCCCGTATGTGTAGGAAGCACAGTTCTTTTCTTCGGAGCTAGCTCACTGTACTGGCCCTATAGGAAACACAGTAGAGTGCAAGAATGCCCGTTTCTCAAAAGCAGAGGGTTTTTCTTGCATGGCACACTAGGGTTCAATAAAACTTCCTAAACGGAGTTGAATCACGTTCCGATTCAAGTTGTAGCAGCAAGGGTTCATTCAGGCTAAGAACAGAACTCTTGTGCTATTCTGACCATACACAGTGCAAATAGCATTCGCGTCTGTTCCCAGCCAGTACAGTGTATTGGACTGAAGAGAAGTTCCTGTTTTACTCAGTTTCCAATACTGAGTTGAACTAGATATGCCCCGTTTGTGTAGGAAGCACAGTTCTTTTGTTCTGAGCTGGCTGACAGTAATGGCCCTATAGGAAACAAGGTAGACTGCAAGAATGCCCGTTTCTCAAAAGCAGAGTGTTTATCTTCCATGGCACACTACGGTTCAAATAACTTCCTAAACGGAGTTGAATAACGTTCAGTTTCAAGTTCTAGCAGCAAGGGTTCATTCAGTCTAAGAACAGCACTCTTGTGCTCTTCTGGCCATACACAATACAAATATCATTCGCGTCTGTTCCCAGCCAGTACAGTGTATTGGACTGAAGAGAAGCTCCTGTTTTACTCAGTTTCCAATACTGAGGTGAACTAGATATGCCCCGTTTGTGTAGGAAGCACAGTTCTTTTTTTCTGAGCTAGCTCACTCTATTGGCCCTATAGGAAACACAGTAGAGTGCAAGAATGCCCGTTTCTCAAAAGCAGAGAGTTTTTCTTGCATGGCACCCTAGGATTCAATTAAACTTCCTAAACGGAGTTGAATCTCGTTCCGTTTCAAGTTCTAGCAGCAAAGGTTCATTCAGGCTAAGAACAGCACTCTTGTGCTATTCTGGCCATATACAGTGCAAATAGCATTCGCGTCTGCTCCCAGCAAGTACAGTGTATTGGACTGAAGAGAAGCTCCTGTTTTACTCAGTTTCCAATACTGAGTTGAACTAGATATGGCCCGTTTGTGTAGGAAGCACAGTTCTTTAGTTCTGAGCTTGCTCACTGTACTGGCCCTATAGGAAACACAGTAGAGTGCAAGAATGTCCGTTTCTCAAAAGCAGAGTGTTTTTCTTGCATGGCACTCTAGGGTTCAATTAAAGTTCCTTAACATAGTTGAGTCACATTCAGTTTCAAGGTCTAGCAGCAAGGGTTCATTCAGGCTAAGAACAGTACTCTTGTGCTACTCTGGCCATACACAGTGCAAATAGCATTCACGTCTGTTCCCAGCCAGTACAGTGTATTGGACTGAAGAGAAGCTCCTGTTTTACTCAGTTTCTAATACTGAGTTGAACTAGATATGCCCCGTTTGTGTAGGAAGCACAGTTCTTTTGTTCTGAGCTAGCTCACAGTAATGGCCCTATAGGAAACACAGTAGAGTGCAAGAATGCCCGTTTCTTAAAAGCAGAGTGTTTTTCTTGCATGGCACACTAGGGTTCAATTAAACTTCCTAAACTGAGTTGAGTCATGTCAGTTTCAAATTCTAGCAGCAAGGGTTCATTCAGGCTAAGAACAGCACTCTTGTGCTATTCTGGCCATACAGAGTGCAAATAGCATTCGCGTCTGTTCCCAGCCAGTACAGTGTATTGGACTGAAGAGAAGCTCCTGTTGTACTCAGTTTCAAATACTGAGTTGAACTATATATGCCCCGTTTGTATAGGAAGCACAGTTCTTTTGTTCTGAGCTAGCTCACAGTAACGACCCTATAGGAAACACTGTAGAGTGCAAGAAAGCCCGTTTCTCAAAAGCAGAGTGTTTTTCTTGCATGGCATACTAGGTTTCAATTAAACTTCCTAAACGGAGTTGAATCACGTTCAGTTTCAGGTCTATCAGCAAGGGTTCATTCAGGCTAAGAACAGCACTCTTGTGCTACCATGGCCATACACAGTGCAAATAGCATTCGCGTCTGTTCCCAGCCAGTACAGTTTATTGGACTGAAGAGAAGCTCCTGTTTTACTCAGTTTCCAATACTGAGTTGAACTAGATATGTCCTGTTTGTGTAGGAAGCACAGTTCTTTTGTTCTGAGCTAGCTCACTGTACTGGCCCTACAGGAAACACAGTAGAGTGCAAGAATGCCCGTTTCTCAAAAGCAGAGTGTTTACCTTGCATGGCACACTAGGGTTCAATTAAACTTCCTAAACGGAGTTGAATCACGTTCAGTTTCAAGTTATAGCAGCAAGCGTTCATTCAGGCTAAGAACAGCACTCTTGTGTTATTCTGGCCATACACAGTGCTAATAGCATTCGTGTCTGTTCAAAGCCAGTACAGTGTATTGGACTGAAGAGAAGCTCCTGTTTTACTCAGTTTCAAATACTGAGTTGAACAAGATATGCCCCGTTTGTGTAGGAAGCACAGTTCTTTTGTTCTGAGCTAGCTCAATGTACTGGCCCTATAGGAAACACAGTAGAGTGCAAGAATGCCAGTTTCTCAAAAGCAGAGTGTTTTTCTTGCATGGCACACTATGGTTCAATTAAACTTCCTAAACGGAGTTGAATCACATTCCGTTTCAAGTTATAGCAGCAAGGGTTCATTCAGGCTAAGAACAGCACTCTTGTGTTATTCTGGACATACACAGTGCTAATAGCATTCGCGTCTGTTCCCAGCCAGTACAGTGTATTGGACTGAAGAGAACCTCCTGTTTTACTCAGTTTCCAATACTGAGTTGAACTAGATATGCCCTGTTTGTGTAGGAAGCACAGTTCTTTTGTTCTGAGCTAGCTCACAGTAATGGCCCTATAGGAAACAAGGTAGACTGCAAGAATGCCCGTTTCTCAAAAGCAGAGTGTTTATCTTGCATGGCACACTAGGGTTAAATTAACTTCCTAAACGGAGTTGAATCACGTTCAGTTTAAAGTTCTAGCAGCAAGGGTTCATTAAGGCTAAGAACACCACTCTTGTGCTCTTCTGGCCATACACAGTGCAAATAGCATTCGCGTTTGTTCCCAGGCAGCACAGTGTATTGGACTGAAGAGAAGCTCCTGTTTTACTCAGTTTCCAATACTGAGTTGAACTAGATATGCCCTGTTTGTGTAGGAAGCACAGTTCTTTTGTTCTGAGCTACCTCACTGTACTGACGCTATAGGAAACACAGTAGAGTGCAAGAATGCCCGTTTCTCAAAAGCAGAGTGTTTTTCTTGCATGGCACACTGGGGTTCAATTCAACTTCCTAAACGGAGTTGAATCACGTTCAGTTTCAAGTTCTAGCAGCAAGGGTTCATTCAGGCTAAGAACAGCACTCTTGTGCTATTCTGGCCATACACAGTGCAAAGAGCATTCGCGTCTGTTCCCAGGCAGCACAGTGTATTGGACTGAAGAGAAGCTCCTGTTTTATTCAGTTTCCAATACTGAGTTGAACTAGATATTCCCCGTTTGTGTAGGAAGCACAGTTCTTTTGTTCTGAGCTAGCTCACTGTACTGGCCCTATAGGAAACACAGTAGAGTGCAAGAATGCTCGTTTCTCAAAAGCAGAGAGTTTTTCTTGCATGGCACACTAGGGTTCAGTTAAACTTCCTTAATGTAGTTGAGTCACATTCATTTTCAAGGTCTAGCAGCAAGGGTTCATTCAGGCTAAGAACAGTACTCTTGTGCTACTCTGGCCATACACAGTGCAAATATCATTCGCGTCTGTTCACAGCCAGTACAGTGTATTGGACTGAAGAGAAGCTCCTGTTTTACTCAGTTTCCAATACTGAGTTGAACTAGATATGCCCCGTTTGTGTAGGAAGCACAGTTCTTTTGTTGTGAGGTAGCTCACTGTACTGGCCCTATAGGAACCACAGTAGAGTGCAAGAATGCCCGTTTCTCAAAAGCAGAGTGTTTTTCTAACATGGCACTCGAGGGTTCAATTAAACTTCCTAAACGGAGTTGAGTCATGTCAGTTTCAAATTCTAGCAGCAAGGGTTCATTCAGGCTAAGAATAGCACTCTTGTGCTATTCTGGCTTTACACAGTGTAAATAGCATTCGCGTCTGTTCCCAGTAAGTACAGTGTATTGGACTGAAGAGAAGCTCCTGTTTTACTCAGTTTCCAATACTGAGTTGAACTAGATATGCCCCGTTTGTGTAGGAAGCACAGTTCTTTTCTTCGGAGCTCGCTCACTGTACTTGCAATAAATTAAACACAGCAGAGTGCAAGAATGCCCGTTTCTCAAAAGTAGAGTGTTTTTCTTGCATGGCACACTAGGGTTCAATTAAACTTCCTAAACGGTGTTGAATCACGTTCAGTTTCAAGTTCAAGCAGCAAGCGTTCATTCAGGCTACGAACAGCACTCTTGTGTTATTCTGACCATACACAGTGCTAATAGCTTTCGCGTCTGTTCAAAGCCAGTACAGTGTATTGGACTGAAGAGAAGCTCCTGTTTTACTCAGTTTCCAATACTGAGTTGAAATAGATATGCCCCGTTTGTGTAGGAAGCACAGTTCTTTTGTTCTGAGCTAGCTCAATGTACTGGACCTATAGGAAACACAGTAGAGTGCAAGAATGCCAGTTTCTCAAAAGCAGAGTGTTTTTCTTGCATGGCACACTACGGTTCAATTAAACTTCCTAAACGGAGTTGAATCACGTTCCGTTTCAAGTTCTAGCAGCAAGGGTTCACTCATGCTAATAACAGAACTCTTGTGCTATTCTGGCCATACACATTGCAAATAGCATTCGCGTCTGCTCCCAGCAAGTACAGTGTATTGGACTGAAGAGAAGCTCCTGTTTTACTCAGTTTCCAATACTGAGTTGAACTAGACATGCCCCGTTTGTGTAGGAAGCACAGTTCTTTTGTTCGGAGCTAGCTCACTGTACTGGCGCTATAGGAAACACAGTAGAGTGCAAGAATGCCCGTTTCTCAAAAGCAGAGGGTTTTTCTTGCATGGCACACTAGGGTTCAATAAAACTTCTTAAACGGAGTTGAATAACGTTCCGATTCAAGTTGTAGCAGCAAGGGTTCATTCAGGCTAAGAACAGAACTCTTGTGCTATTCTGGCCATACACTGTGCAAATAGCATTCGCGTCTGTTCCCAGCCAGTACAGTGTATTGGACTGAAGAGAAGCTCCTGTTTTACTCAGTTTCCAATACTGAGTTGAACTAGATATGCCCCGAATGTGTAGGAAGCACAGTTCTTTTGTTCTGAGCTGACTGACAGTAATGGCCCTATAGGAAACAAGGTAGACTGCAAGAATGCCCGTTTCTCAAAAGCAGAGTGTTTATCTTGCATGGCACACTAGGGTTCAATTAACTTCCTAAACGGAGATGAATCACGTTCAGTTTAAAGTTCTAGCAGCAAGGGTTCATTAAGGCTAAGAACACCACTCTTGTGCTCTTCTGGCCATACACAGTGCAAATAGCATTCGCGTCTGTTCCCAGCCAGTAGAGTGTATTGGACTGAAGAGAAGCTCCTGTTTTACTCAGTTTCAAATACTGAGTTGAACTAGATATGCCCCGTTTGTGTAGGAAGCACAGTTCTTTTGTTCTGAGCTAGCTCACTGTACTGACGCTATAGGAAACACAGTAGAGTGCAAGAATGCCCGTTTCTCAAAAGCAGAGAGTTTTTCTTGCATGGCACACTAGGGTTCAGTTAAACTTCCTTAATGTAGTTGAGTCACATTCATTTTCAAGGTCTAGCAGCAAGGGTTCATTCAGGCTAAGAACAGTACTCTTGTGCTACTCTGGCCATACACAGTGCAAATATCATTCGCGTCTGTTCACAGCCAGTACAGTGTATTGGACTGAAGAGAAGCTCCTGTTTTACTCAGTTTCCAATACTGAGTTGAACTAGATATGCCTCGTTTGTGTAGGAAGCACAGTTCTTTTGTTGTGAGCTAGCTCACTGTACTGGCCCTATAGGAACCACAGTAGAGTGCAAGAATGCCCGTTTCTCAAAAGCAGAGTGTTTTTCTTACATGGCACTCGAGGGTTCAATTAAACTTCCTAAACGGAGTTGAGTCATGTCAGTTTCAAATTCTAGCAGCAAGGGTTCATTCAGGCTAAGAATAGCACTCTTGTGCTGTTTTGGCCTTACACAGTGTAAATAGCATTCGCGTCTGTTCCCAGCCAGTACAGTGTATTGGACTGAAGAAAAGCTCCTGTTGTACTCAGTTACAAATACTGAGTTGAACTATATATGCCCTGTTTGTATAGAAAGCACAGTTCTTTTGTTCTGAGCTAGCTCACAGTAACGACCCTATAGGAAACACTGTAGAGTGCAAGAAAGCCCGTTTCTCAAAAGCAGAGTGTTTTTCTTGCATGGCATACTAGGTTTCAATTAAACTTCCTAAACGGAGTTGAATCACGTTCAGTTTCAGGTCTATCAGCAAGGGTTCATTCAGGCTAAGAACAGCACTCTTGTGCTACCATGGCCATACACAGTGCAAATAGCATTCGAGTCTGTTCCCAGCCAGTACAGTTTATTGGACTGAAGAGAAGCTCCTGTTTTACTCAGTTTCCAATACTGAGTTGAACTAGATATGTCCTGTTTGCGTAGGAAGCACAGTTCTTTTGTTCTGAGTTAGCTCACTGTACTGGCCCTACAGGAAACACAGTAGAGTGCAAGAATGCCCGTTTCTCAAAAGCAGAGTGTTTACCTTGCATGGCACACTAGGGTTCAATTAAACTTCCTAAACGGAGTTGAATCACGTTCAGTTTCAAGTTATAGCAGCAAGCGTTCATTCAGGCTAAGAACAGCACTCTTGTGTTATTCTGGCCATACACAGTGCTAATAGCATTCGTGTCTGTTCAAAGCCAGTACAGTGTATTGGACTGAAGAGAAGCTCCTGTTTTACTCAGTTTCAAATACTGAGTTGAACAAGATATGCCCCGTTTGTGTAGGAAGCACAGTTCTTTTGTTCTGAGCTAGCTCAATGTACTGGCCCTATAGGAAACACAGTAGAGTGCAAGAATGCCAGTTTCTCAAAAGCAGAGTGTTTTTCTTGCATGGCACACTATGGTTCAATTAAACTTCCTAAACGGAGTTGAATCACATTCCGTTTCAAGTTATAGCAGCAAGGGTTCATTCAGGCTAAGAACAGCACTCTTGTGTTATTCTGGACATACACAGTGCTAATAGCATTCGCGTCTGTTCCCAGCCAGTACAGTGTATTGGACTGAAGAGAAGCTCCTGTTTTACTCAGTTTCCAATACTGAGTTGAACTAGATATGCCCCGTTTGTGTAGGAAGCACAGTTCTTTTGTTCTGAGCTAGCTCACAGTAATGGCCCTATAGGAAACAAGGTAGACTGCAAGAATGCCCGTTTCTCAAAAGCAGAGTGTTTATCTTGCATGGCACACTAGGGTTCAATTAACTTCCTAAACGGAGTTGAATCACGTTCAGTTTAAAGTTCTAGCAGCAAGGGTTCATTAAGGCTAAGAACACCACTCTTGTGCTCTTCTGGCCATACACAGTGCAAATAGCATTCGCGTTTGTTCCCAGGCAGCACAGTGTATTGGACTGAAGAGAAGCTCCTGTTTTACTCAGTTTCCAATACTGAGTTGAACTAGATATGCCCTGTTTGTGTAGGAAGCACAGTTCTTTTGTTCTGAGCTACCTCACTGTACTGACGCTATAGGAAACACAGTAGAGTGCAAGAATGCCCGTTTCTCAAAAGCAGAGTGTTTTTCTTGCATGGCACACTGGGGTTCAATTCAACTTTCTAAACGGAGTTGAATCACGTTCAGTTTCAAGTTCTAGCAGCAAGGGTTCATTCAGGCTAAGAACAGCACTCTTGTGCTATTCTGGCCATACACAGTGCAAATAGCATTCGCGTCTGTTCCCAGGCAGCACAGTGTATTGGACTGAAGAGAAGCTCCTGTTTTATTCAGTTTCCAATACTGAGTTGAACTAGATATTCCCCGTTTGTGTAGGAAGCACAGTTCTTTTGTTCTGAGCTAGCTCACTGTAGTGGCCCTATAGGAAACACAGTAGAGTGCAAGAATGCTCGTTTCTCAAAAGCAGAGAGTTTTTCTTGCATGGCACACTAGGGTTCAGTTAAACTTCCTTAATGTAGTTGAGTCACATTCATTTTCAAGGTCTAGCAGCAAGGGTTCATTCAGGCTAAGAACAGTACTCTTGTGCTACTCTGGCCATACACAGTGCAAATATCATTCGCGTCTGTTCACAGCCAGTACAGTGTATTGGACTGAAGAGAAGCTCCTGTTTTACTCAGTTTCCAATACTGAGTTGAACTAAATATGCCCCGTTTGTGTAGGAAGCACAGTTCTTTTGTTGTGAGGTAGCTCACTGTACTGGCCCTATAGGAACCACAGTAGAGTGCAAGAATGCCCGTTTCTCAAAAGCAGAGTGTTTTTCTAACATGGCACTCGAGGGTTCAATTAAACTTCCTAAACGGAGTTGAGTCATGTCAGTTTCAAATTCTAGCAGCAAGGGTTCATTCAGGCTAAGAATAGCACTCTTGTGCTATTCTGGCTTTACACAGTGTAAATAGCATTCGCGTCTGTTCCCAGTAAGTACAGTGTATTGGACTGAAGAGAAGCTCCTGTTTTACTCAGTTTCCAATACTGAATTGAACTAGATATGCCCCGTTTGTGTATGAAGCACAGTTCTTTTCTTCTGAGCTCGCTCACTGTACTTGCAATAAATTAAACACAGCAGAGTACAAGAATGCCCGTTTCTCAAAAGTAGAGTGTTTTTCTTGCATGGCACACTAGGGTTCAATTAAACTTCCTAAACGGTGTTGAATCACGTTCAGTTTCAAGTTCAAGCAGCAAGCGTTCATTCAGGCTACGAACAGCACTCTTGTGTTATTCTGACCATACACAGTGCTAATAGCTTTCGCGTCTGTTCAAAGCCAGTACAGTGTATTGGACTGAAGAGAAGCTCCTGTTTTACTCAGTTTCCAATACTGAGTTGAAATAGATATGCCCCGTTTGTGTAGGAAGCACAGTTCTTTTGTTCTGAGCTAGCTCAATGTACTGGACCTATAGGAAACACAGTAGAGTGCAAGAATGCCAGTTTCTCAAAAGCAGAGTGTTTTCCTTGCATGGCACACTACGGTTCAATTAAACTTCCTAAACGGAGTTGAATCACGTTCCGTTTCAAGTTCTAGCAGCAAGGGTTCACTCATGCTAATAACAGAACTCTTGTGCTATTCTGGCCATACACATTGCAAATAGCATTCGCGTCTGCTCCCAGCAAGTACAGTGTATTGGACTGAAGAGAAGCTCCTGTTTTACTCAGTTTCCAATACTGAGTTGAACTAGACATGCCCCGTTTGTGTAGGAAGCACAGTTCTTTTGTTCGGAGCTAGCTCACTGTACTGGCGCTATAGGAAACACAGTAGAGTGCAAGAATGCCCGTTTCTCAAAAGCAGAGGGTTTTTCTTGCATGGCACACTAGGGTTCAATAAAACTTCTTAAACGGAGTTGAATAACGTTCCGATTCAAGTTGTAGCAGCAAGGGTTCATTCAGGCTAAGAACAGAACTCTTGTGCTATTCTGGCCATACACTGTGCAAATAGCATTCGCGTCTGTTCCCAGCCAGTACAGTGTATTGGACTGAAGAGAAGCTCCTGTTTTACTCAGTTTCCAATACTGAGTTGAACTAGATATGCCCCGAATGTGTAGGAAGCACAGTTCTTTTGTTCTGAGCTGACTGACAGTAATGGCCCTATAGGAAACAAGGTAGACTGCAAGAATGCCCGTTTCTCAAAAGCAGAGTGTTTATCTTGCATGGCACACTAGGGTTCAATTAACTTCCTAAACGGAGATGAATCACGTTCAGTTTAAAGTTCTAGCAGCAAGGGTTCATTAAGGCTAAGAACACCACTCTTGTGCTCTTCTGGCCATACACAGTGCAAATAGCATTCGCGTCTGTTCCCAGCCAGTAGAGTGTATTGGACTGAAGAGAAGCTCCTGTTTTACTCAGTTTCAAATACTGAGTTGAACTAGATATGCCCCGTTTGTGTAGGAAGCACAGTTCTTTTGTTCTGAGCTAGCTCACTGTACTGACGCTATAGGAAACACAGTAGAGTGCAAGAATGCCCGTTTCTCAAAAGCAGAGAGTTTTTCTTGCATGGCACACTAGGGTTCAGTTAAACTTCCTTAATGTAGTTGAGTCACATTCATTTTCAAGGTCTAGCAGCAAGGGTTCATTCAGGCTAAGAACAGTACTCTTGTGCTACTCTGGCCATACACAGTGCAAATATCATTCGCGTCTGTTCACAGCCAGTACAGTGTATTGGACTGAAGAGAAGCTCCTGTTTTACTCAGTTTCCAATACTGAGTTGAACTAGATATGCCTCGTTTGTGTAGGAAGCACAGTTCTTTTGTTGTGAGCTAGCTCACTGTACTGGCCCTATAGGAACCACAGTAGAGTGCAAGAATGCCCGTTTCTCAAAAGCAGAGTGTTTTTCTTACATGGCACTCGAGGGTTCAATTAAACTTCCTAAACGGAGTTGAGTCATGTCAGTTTCAAATTCTAGCAGCAAGGGTTCATTCAGGCTAAGAATAGCACTCTTGTGCTGTTTTGGCCTTACACAGTGTAAATAGCATTCGCGTCTGTTCCCAGCCAGTACAGTGTATTGGACTGAAGAAAAGCTCCTGTTGTACTCAGTTACAAATACTGAGTTGAACTATATATGCCCTGTTTGTATAGAAAGCACAGTTCTTTTGTTCTGAGCTAGCTCACAGTAACGACCCTATAGGAAACACTGTAGAGTGCAAGAAAGCCCGTTTCTCAAAAGCAGAGTGTTTTTCTTGCATGGCATACTAGGTTTCAATTAAACTTCCTAAACGGAGTTGAATCACGTTCAGTTTCAGGTCTATCAGCAAGGGTTCATTCAGGCTAAGAACAGCACTCTTGTGCTACCATGGCCATACACAGTGCAAATAGCATTCGAGTCTGTTCCCAGCCAGTACAGTTTATTGGACTGAAGAGAAGCTCCTGTTTTACTCAGTTTCCAATACTGAGTTGAACTAGATATGTCCTGTTTGCGTAGGAAGCACAGTTCTTTTGTTCTGAGTTAGCTCACTGTACTGGCCCTACAGGAAACACAGTAGAGTGCAAGAATGCCCGTTTCTCAAAAGCAGAGTGTTTACCTTGCATGGCACACTAGGGTTCAATTAAACTTCCTAAACGGAGTTGAATCACGTTCAGTTTCAAGTTATAGCAGCAAGCGTTCATTCAGGCTAAGAACAGCACTCTTGTGTTATTCTGGCCATACACAGTGCTAATAGCATTCGTGTCTGTTCAAAGCCAGTACAGTGTATTGGACTGAAGAGAAGCTCCTGTTTTACTCAGTTTCAAATACTGAGTTGAACAAGATATGCCCCGTTTGTGTAGGAAGCACAGTTCTTTTGTTCTGAGCTAGCTCAATGTACTGGCCCTATAGGAAACACAGTAGAGTGCAAGAATGCCAGTTTCTCAAAAGCAGAGTGTTTTTCTTGCATGGCACACTATGGTTCAATTAAACTTCCTAAACGGAGTTGAATCACATTCCGTTTCAAGTTATAGCAGCAAGGGTTCATTCAGGCTAAGAACAGCACTCTTGTGTTATTCTGGACATACACAGTGCTAATAGCATTCGCGTCTGTTCCCAGCCAGTACAGTGTATTGGACTGAAGAGAAGCTCCTGTTTTACTCAGTTTCCAATACTGAGTTGAACTAGATATGCCCCGTTTGTGTAGGAAGCACAGTTCTTTTGTTCTGAGCTAGCTCACAGTAATGGCCCTATAGGAAACAAGGTAGACTGCAAGAATGCCCGTTTCTCAAAAGCAGAGTGTTTATCTTGCATGGCACACTAGGGTTCAATTAACTTCCTAAACGGAGTTGAATCACGTTCAGTTTAAAGTTCTAGCAGCAAGGGTTCATTAAGGCTAAGAACACCACTCTTGTGCTCTTCTGGCCATACACAGTGCAAATAGCATTCGCGTTTGTTCCCAGGCAGCACAGTGTATTGGACTGAAGAGAAGCTCCTGTTTTACTCAGTTTCCAATACTGAGTTGAACTAGATATGCCCTGTTTGTGTAGGAAGCACAGTTCTTTTGTTCTGAGCTACCTCACTGTACTGACGCTATAGGAAACACAGTAGAGTGCAAGAATGCCCGTTTCTCAAAAGCAGAGTGTTTTTCTTGCATGGCACACTGGGGTTCAATTCAACTTTCTAAACGGAGTTGAATCACGTTCAGTTTCAAGTTCTAGCAGCAAGGGTTCATTCAGGCTAAGAACAGCACTCTTGTGCTATTCTGGCCATACACAGTGCAAATAGCATTCGCGTCTGTTCCCAGGCAGCACAGTGTATTGGACTGAAGAGAAGCTCCTGTTTTATTCAGTTTCCAATACTGAGTTGAACTAGATATTCCCCGTTTGTGTAGGAAGCACAGTTCTTTTGTTCTGAGCTAGCTCACTGTAGTGGCCCTATAGGAAACACAGTAGAGTGCAAGAATGCTCGTTTCTCAAAAGCAGAGAGTTTTTCTTGCATGGCACACTAGGGTTCAGTTAAACTTCCTTAATGTAGTTGAGTCACATTCATTTTCAAGGTCTAGCAGCAAGGGTTCATTCAGGCTAAGAACAGTACTCTTGTGCTACTCTGGCCATACACAGTGCAAATATCATTCGCGTCTGTTCACAGCCAGTACAGTGTATTGGACTGAAGAGAAGCTCCTGTTTTACTCAGTTTCCAATACTGAGTTGAACTAAATATGCCCCGTTTGTGTAGGAAGCACAGTTCTTTTGTTGTGAGGTAGCTCACTGTACTGGCCCTATAGGAACCACAGTAGAGTGCAAGAATGCCCGTTTCTCAAAAGCAGAGTGTTTTTCTAACATGGCACTCGAGGGTTCAATTAAACTTCCTAAACGGAGTTGAGTCATGTCAGTTTCAAATTCTAGCAGCAAGGGTTCATTCAGGCTAAGAATAGCACTCTTGTGCTATTCTGGCTTTACACAGTATAAATAGCATTCGCGTCTGTTCCCAGTAAGTACAGTGTATTGGACTGAAGAGAAGCTCCTGTTTTACTCAGTTTCCAATACTGAATTGAACTAGATATGCCCCGTTTGTGTAGGAAGCACAGTTCTTTTCTTCTGAGCTCGCTCACTGTACTTGCAATAAATTAAACACAGCAGAGTACAAGAATGCCCGTTTCTCAAAAGTAGAGTGTTTTTCTTGCATGGCACACTAGGGTTCAATTAAACTTCCTAAACGGTGTTGAATCACGTTCAGTTTCAAGTTCAAGCAGCAAGCGTTCATTCAGGCTACGAACAGCACTCTTGTGTTATTCTGACCATACACAGTGCTAATAGCTTTCGCGTCTGTTCAAAGCCAGTACAGTGTATTGGACTGAAGAGAAGCTCCTGTTTTACTCAGTTTCCAATACTGAGTTGAAATAGATATGCCCCGTTTGTGTAGGAAGCACAGTTCTTTTGTTCTGAGCTAGCTCAATGTACTGGACCTATAGGAAACACAGTAGAGTGCAAGAATGCCAGTTTCTCAAAAGCAGAGTGTTTTTCTTGCATGGCACACTACGGTTCAATTAAACTTCCTAAACGGAGTTGAATCACGTTCCGTTTCAAGTTCTAGCAGCAAGGGTTCACTCATGCTAATAACAGAACTCTTGTGCTATTCTGGCCATACACATTGCAAATAGCATTCGCGTCTGCTCCCAGCAAGTACAGTGTATTGGACTGAAGAGAAGCTCCTGTTTTACTCAGTTTCCAATACTGAGTTGAACTAGACATGCCCCGTTTGTGTAGGAAGCACAGTTCTTTTGTTCGGAGCTAGCTCACTGTACTGGCGCTATAGGAAACACAGTAGAGTGCAAGAATGCCCGTTTCTCAAAAGCAGAGGGTTTTTCTTGCATGGCACACTGGGGTTCAATTCAACTTTCTAAACGGAGTTGAATCACGTTCAGTTTCAAGTTCTAGCAGCAAGGGTTCATTCAGGCTAAGAACAGCACTCTTGTGCTATTCTGGCCATACACAGTGCAAATAGCATTCGCGTCTGTTCCCAGGCAGCACAGTGTATTGGACTGAAGAGAAGCTCCTGTTTTATTCAGTTTCCAATACTGAGTTGAACTAGATATTCCCCGTTTGTGTAGGAAGCACAGTTCTTTTGTTTTGAGCTAGCTCACTGTAGTGGCCCTATAGGAAACACAGTAGAGTGCAAGAATGCTCGTTTCTCAAAAGCAGAGAGTTTTTCTTGCATGGCACACTAGGGTTCAGTTAAACTTCCTTAATGTAGTTGAGTCACATTCATTTTCAAGGTCTAGCAGCAAGGGTTCATTCAGGCTAAGAACAGTACTCTTGTGCTACTCTGGCCATACACAGTGCAAATATCATTCGCGTCTGTTCACAGCCAGTACAGTGTATTGGACTGAAGAGAAGCTCCTGTTTTACTCAGTTTCCAATACTGAGTTGAACTAAATATGCCCCGTTTGTGTAGGAAGCACAGTTCTTTTGTTGTGAGGTAGCTCACTGTACTGGCCCTATAGGAACCACAGTAGAGTGCAAGAATGCCCGTTTCTCAAAAGCAGAGTGTTTTTCTAACATGGCACTCGAGGGTTCAATTAAACTTCCTAAACGGAGTTGAGTCATGTCAGTTTCAAATTCTAGCAGCAAGGGTTCATTCAGGCTAAGAATAGCACTCTTGTGCTATTCTGGCTTTACACAGTGTAAATAGCATTCGCGTCTGTTCCCAGTAAGTACAGTGTATTGGACTGAAGAGTAGCTCCTGTTTTACTCAGTTTCCAATACTGAGTTGAACTAGATATGCCCCGTTTGTGTAGGAAGCACAGTTCTTTTCTTCTGAGCTCGCTCACTGTACTTGCAATAAATTAAACACAGCAGAGTACAAGAATGCCCGTTTCTCAAAAGTAGAGTGTTTTTCTTGCATGGCACACTAGGGTTCAATTAAACTTCCTAAACGGTGTTGAATCACGTTCAGTTTCAAGTTCAAGCAGCAAGCGTTCATTCAGGCTACGAACAGCACTCTTGTGTTATTCTGACCATACACAGTGCTAATAGCTTTCGCGTCTGTTCAAAGCCAGTACAGTGTATTGGACTGAAGAGAAGCTCCTGTTTTACTCAGTTTCCAATACTGAGTTGAAATAGATATGCCCCGTTTGTGTAGGAAGCACAGTTCTTTTGTTCTGAGCTAGCTCAATGTACTGGACCTATAGGAAACACAGTAGAGTGCAAGAATGCCAGTTTCTCAAAAGCAGAGTGTTTTTCTTGCATGGCACACTACGGTTCAATTAAACTTCCTAAACGGAGTTGAATCACGTTCCGTTTCAAGTTCTAGCAGCAAGGGTTCACTCATGCTAATAACAGAACTCTTGTGCTATTCTGGCCATACACATTGCAAATAGCATTCGCGTCTGCTCCCAGCAAGTACAGTGTATTGGACTGAAGAGAAGCTCCTGTTTTACTCAGTTTCCAATACTGAGTTGAACTAGACATGCCCCGTTTGTGTAGGAAGCACAGTTCTTTTGTTCGGAGCTAGCTCACTGTACTGGCGCTATAGGAAACACAGTAGAGTGCAAGAATGCCCGTTTCTCAAAAGCAGAGGGTTTTTCTTGCATGGCACACTAGGGTTCAATAAAACTTCTTAAACGGAGTTGAATAACGTTCCGATTCAAGTTGTAGCAGCAAGGGTTCATTCAGGCTAAGAACAGAACTCTTGTGCTATTCTGGCCATACACTGTGCAAATAGCATTCGCGTCTGTTCCCAGCCAGTACAGTGTATTGGACTGAAGAGAAGTTCCTGTTTTACTCAGTTTCCAATACTGAGTTGAACTAGATATGCCCCGAATGTGTAGGAAGCACAGTTCTTTTGTTCTGAGCTGACTGACAGTAATGGCCCTATAGGAAACAAGGTAGACTGCAAGAATGCCCGTTTCTCAAAAGCAGAGTGTTTATCTTGCATGGCACACTAGGGTTCAATTAACTTCCTAAACGGAGATGAATCACGTTCAGTTTAAAGTTCTAGCAGCAAGGGTTCATTAAGGCTAAGAACACCACTCTTGTGCTCTTCTGGCCATACACAGTGCAAATAGCATTCGCGTCTGTTCCCAGCCAGTACAGTGTATTGGACTGAAGAGAAGCTCCTGTTTTACTCAGTTTCAAATACTGAGTTGAACTAGATATGCCCCGTTTGTGTAGGAAGCACAGTTCTTTTGTTCTGAGCTAGCTCACTGTACTGACGCTATAGGAAACACAGTAGAGTGCAAGAATGCCCGTTTCTCAAAAGCAGAGAGTTTTTCTTGCATGGCACACTAGGGTTCAGTTAAACTTCCTTAATGTAGTTGAGTCACATTCATTTTCAAGGTCTAGCAGCAAGGGTTCATTCAGGCTAAGAACAGTACTCTTGTGCTACTCTGGCCATACACAGTGCAAATATCATTCGCGTCTGTTCACAGCCAGTACAGTGTATTGGACTGAAGAGAAGCTCCTGTTTTACTCAGTTTCCAATACTGAGTTGAACTAGATATGCCTCGTTTGTGTAGGAAGCACAGTTCTTTTGTTGTGAGCTAGCTCACTGTACTGGCCCTATAGGAACCACAGTAGAGTGCAAGAATGCCCGTTTCTCAAAAGCAGAGTGTTTTTCTTACATGGCACTCGAGGGTTCAATTAAACTTCCTAAACGGAGTTGAGTCATGTCAGTTTCAAATTCTAGCAGCAAGGGTTCATTCAGGCTAAGAATAGCACTCTTGTGCTGTTTTGGCCTTACACAGTGTAAATAGCATTCGCGTCTGTTCCCAGTAAGTACAGTGTATTGGACTGAAGAGAAGATCCTGTTTTACTCAGTTTCCAATACTGAGTTGAACTAGATATGCCCCGTTTGTGTAGGAAGCACAGTTCTTTTCTTCTGAGATCGCTCACTGTACTTGCACTAAATTAAACACAGCAGAGTACAAGAATGCCCGTTTCTCAAAAGCAGAGTGTTTTTCTAACATGGCACTCGAGGGTTCAATTAAACTTCCTAAACGGAGTTGAGTCATGTCAGTTTCAAATTCTAGCAGCAAGGGTTCATTCAGGCTAAGAATAGCACTCTTGTGCTATTCTGGCTTTACACAGTGTAAATAGCATTCGCGTCTGTTCCCAGTAAGTACAGTGTATTGGACTGAAGAGAAGCTCCTGTTTTACTCAGTTTCCAATACTGAGTTGAACTAGATATGCCCCGTTTGTGTAGGAAGCACAGTTCTTTTCTTCTGAGCTCGCTCACTGTACTTGCAATAAATTAAACACAGCAGAGTACAAGAATGCCCGTTTCTCAAAAGTAGAGTGTTTTTCTTGCATGGCACACTAGGGTTCAATTAAACTTCCTAAACGGTGTTGAATCACGTTCAGTTTCAAGTTCAAGCACCAAGCGTTCATTCAGGCTACGAACAGCACTCTTGTGTTATTCTGACCATACACAGTGCTAATAGCTTTCGCGTCTGTTCAAAGCCAGTACAGTGTATTGGACTGAAGAGAAGCTCCTGTTATACTCAGTTTCCAATACTGAGTTGAAATAGATATGCCCCGTTTGTGTAGGAAGCACAGTTCTTTTGTTCTGAGCTAGCTCAATGTACTGGACCTATAGGAAACACAGTAGAGTGCAAGAATGCCAGTTTCTCAAAAGCAGAGTGTTTTTCTTGCATGGCACACTACGGTTCAATTAAACTTCCTAAACGGAGTTGAATCACGTTCCGTTTCAAGTTCTAGCAGCAAGGGTTCACTCATGCTAATAACAGAACTCTTGTGCTATTCTGGCCATACACATTGCAAATAGCATTCGCGTCTGCTCCCAGCAAGTACAGTGTATTGGACTGAAGAGAAGCTCCTGTTTTACTCAGTTTCCAATACTGAGTTGAACTAGACATGCCCCGTTTGTGTAGGAAGCACAGTTCTTTTGTTCGGAGCTAGCTCACTGTACTGGCGCTATAGGAAACACAGTAGAGTGCAAGAATGCCCGTTTCTCAAAAGCAGAGGGTTTTTCTTGCATGGCACACTAGGGTTCAATAAAACTTCTTAAACGGAGTTGAATAACGTTCCGATTCAAGTTGTAGCAGCAAGGGTTCATTCAGGCTAAGAACAGAACTCTTGTGCTATTCTGGCCATACACTGTGCAAATAGCATTCGCGTCTGTTCCCAGCCAGTACAGTGTATTGGACTGAAGAGAAGTTCCTGTTTTACTCAGTTTCCAATACTGAGTTGAACTAGATATGCCCCGAATGTGTAGGAAGCACAGTTCTTTTGTTCTGAGCTGACTGACAGTAATGGCCCTATAGGAAACAAGGTAGACTGCAAGAATGCCCGTTTCTCAAAAGCAGAGTGTTTATCTTGCATGGCACACTAGGGTTCAATTAACTTCCTAAACGGAGATGAATCACGTTCAGTTTAAAGTTCTAGCAGCAAGGGTTCATTAAGGCTAAGAACACCACTCTTGTGCTCTTCTGGCCATACACAGTGCAAATAGCATTCGCGTCTGTTCCCAGCCAGTACAGTGTATTGGACTGAAGAGAAGCTCCTGTTTTACTCAGTTTCAAATACTGAGTTGAACTAGATATGCCCCGTTTGTGTAGGAAGCACAGTTCTTTTGTTCTGAGCTAGCTCACTGTACTGACGCTATAGGAAACACAGTAGAGTGCAAGAATGCCCGTTTCTCAAAAGCAGAGAGTTTTTCTTGCATGGCACACTAGGGTTCAGTTAAACTTCCTTAATGTAGTTGAGTCACATTCATTTTCAAGGTCTAGCAGCAAGGGTTCATTCAGGCTAAGAACAGTACTCTTGTGCTACTCTGGCCATACACAGTGCAAATATCATTCGCGTCTGTTCACAGCCAGTACAGTGTATTGGACTGAAGAGAAGCTCCTGTTTTACTCAGTTTCCAATACTGAGTTGAACTAGATATGCCTCGTTTGTGTAGGAAGCACAGTTCTTTTGTTGTGAGCTAGCTCACTGTACTGGCCCTATAGGAACCACAGTAGAGTGCAAGAATGCCCGTTTCTCAAAAGCAGAGTGTTTTTCTTACATGGCACTCGAGGGTTCAATTAAACTTCCTAAACGGAGTTGAGTCATGTCAGTTTCAAATTCTAGCAGCAAGGGTTCATTCAGGCTAAGAATAGCACTCTTGTGCTGTTTTGGCCTTACACAGTGTAAATAGCATTCGCGTCTGTTCCCAGTAAGTACAGTGTATTGGACTGAAGAGAAGATCCTGTTTTACTCAGTTTCCAATACTGAGTTGAACTAGATATGCCCCGTTTGTGTAGGAAGCACAGTTCTTTTCTTCTGAGATCGCTCACTGTACTTGCACTAAATTAAACACAGCAGAGTACAAGAATGCCCGTTTCTCAAAAGTAGAGTGTTTTTCTTGCATGGCACACTAGGGTTCAATTAAACTTCCTAAACGGAGTTGAATCACGTTCAGTTTCAAGTTCTAGCAGCAAGCGTTCATTCAGGCTAAGAACAGCACTCTTGTGTTATTCTGGCCATACACAGTGCTAATAGCATTCGTGTCTGTTCAAAGCCAGTACAGTGTATTGGACTGAAGAGAAGCTCCTGTTTTACTCAGTTTCCAATACTGAGTTGAAATAGATATGCCCCGTTTGTGTAGGAAGCACAGTTCTTTTGTTCTGAGCTAGCTCAATGTACTGGCCCTATAGGAAACACAGTAGAGTGCAAGAATGCCAGTTTCTCAAAAGCAGAGTGTTTTTCTTGCATGGCACACTACGGTTCAATTAAACTTCCAAAACGGAGTTGAATCACGTTCCGTTTCAAGTTCTAGCAGCAAGGGTTCACTCATGCTAATAACAGAACTCTTGTGCTATTCTGGCCATACACATTGCAAATAGCATTCAGGTCTGCTCCCAGCAAGTACAGTGTATTGGACTGAAGAGAAGCTCCTGTTTTACTCAGTTTCCAATACTGAGTTGAACTAGACATGCCCCGTTTGTGTAGGAAGCACAGTTCTTTTGTTCGGAGCTAGCTCACTGTACTGGCGCTATAGGAAACACAGTAGAGTGCAAGAATGCCCGTTTCTCAAAAGCAGAGGGTTTTTCTTGCATGGCACACTAGGGTTCAATAAAACTTCTTAAACGGAGTTGAATAACGTTCCGATTCAAGTTGTAGCAGCAAGGGTTCATTCAGGCTAAGAACAGAACTCTTGTGCTATTCTGGCCATACACTGTGCAAATAGCATTCGCGTCTGTTCCCAGCCAGTACAGTGTATTGGACTGAAGAGAAGCTCCTGTTTTACTCAGTTTCCAATACTGAGTTGAACTAGATATGCCCCGTTTGTGTAGGAAGCACAGTTCTTTTGTTCTGAGCTGGCTGACAGTAATGGCCCTATAGGAAACAAGGTAGACTGCAAGAATGCCCGTTTCTCAAAAGCAGAGTGTTTATCTTTTTATGGCACACTAGGGTTCAATTAACTTCCTAAACGGAGATGAATCACGTTCAGTTTAAAGTTCTAGCAGCAAGGGTTCATTAAGGCTAAGAACACCACTCTTGTGCTCTTCTGGCCATACACAGTGCAAATAGCATTCGCGTCTGTTCAAAGCCAGTACAGTGTATTGGACTGAAGAGAAGCTCCTGTTTTACTCAGTTTCAAATACTGAGTTGAACTAGATATGCCCCGTTTGTGTAGGAAGCACAGTTCTTTTGTTCTGAGCTAGCTCACTGTACTGACGCTATAGGAAACACAGTAGAGTGCAAGAATGCCCGTTTCTCAAAAGCAGAGAGTTTTTCTTGCATGGCACACTAGGGTTCAGTTAAACTTCCTTAATGTAGTTGAGTCACATTCATTTTCAAGGTCTAGCAGCAAGGGTTCATTCAGGCTAAGAACAGTACTCTTGTGCTACTCTGGCCATACACAGTGCAAATATCATTCGCGTCTGTTCACAGCCAGTACAGTGTATTGGACTGAAGAGAAGCTCCTGTTTTACTCAGTTTCCAATACTGAGTTGAACTAGATATGCCTCGTTTGTGTAGGAAGCACAGTTCTTTTGTTGTGAGCTAGCTCACTGTACTGGCCCTATAGGAACCACAGTAGAGTGCAAGAATGCCCGTTTCTCAAAAGCAGAGTGTTTTTCTTACATGGCACTCGAGGGTTCAATTAAACTTCCTAAACGGAGTTGAGTCATGTCAGTTTCAAATTCTAGCAGCAAGGGTTCATTCAGGCTAAGAATAGCACTCTTGTGCTGTTTTGGCCTTACACAGTGTAAATAGCATTCGCGTCTGTTCCCAGTAAGTACAGTGTTTTGGACTGAAGAGAAGCTCCTGTTTTACTCAGTTTCCAATACTGAGTTGAACTAGATATGCCCCGTTTGTGTAGGAAGCACAGTTCTTTTCTTCTGAGCTCGCTCACTGTACTTGCACTAAATTAAACACAGCAGAGTACAAGAATGCCCGTTTCTCAAAAGTAGAGTGTTTTTCTTGCATGGCACACTAGGGTTCAATTAAACTTCCTAAACGGAGTTGAATCACGTTCAGTTTCAAGTTCTAGCAGCAAGGGTTCACTCATGCTAATAACAGAACTCTTGTGCTATTCTGGCCATACACATTGCAAATAGCACTCGCGTCTGCTCCCAGCAAGTACAGTGTATTGGACTGAAGAGAAGCTCCTGTTTTACTCAGTTTCCGATACTGAGTTGAACTAGATATGCCCCGTATGTGTAGGAAGCACAGTTCTTTTCTTCGGAGCTAGCTCACTGTACTGGCCCTATAGGAAACACAGTAGAGTGCAAGAATGCCCGTTTCTCAAAAGCAGAGGGTTTTTCTTGCATGGCACACTAGGGTTCAATAAAACTTCCTAAACGGAGTTGAATCACGTTCCGATTCAAGTTGTAGCAGCAAGGGTTCATTCAGGCTAAGAACAGAACTCTTGTGCTATTCTGGCCATACACAGTGCAAATAGCATTCGCGTCTGTTCCCAGCCAGTACAGTGTATTGGACTGAAGAGAAGTTCCTGTTTTACTCAGTTTCCAATACTGAGTTGAACTAGATATGCCCCGTTTGTGTAGGAAGCACAGTTCTTTTGTTCTGAGCTGGCTGACAGTAATGGCCCTATAGGAAACAAGGTAGACTGCAAGAATGCCCGTTTCTCAAAAGCAGAGTGTTTATCTTCCATGGCACACTAGGGTTCAAATAACTTCCTAAACGGAGTTGAATAACGTTCAGTTTCAAGTTCTAGCAGCAAGGGTTCATTCAGTCTAAGAACAGCACTCTTGTGCTCTTCTGGCCATACACAATACAAATATCATTCGCGTCTGTTCCCAGCCAGTACAGTGTATTGGACTGAAGAGAAGCTCCTGTTTTACTCAGTTTCCAATACTGAGGTGAACTAGATATGCCCCGTTTGTGTAGGAAGCACAGTTCTTTTTTTCTGAGCTAGCTCACTCTATTGGCCCTATAGGAAACACAGTAGAGTGCAAGAATGCCCGTTTCTCAAAAGCAGAGAGTTTTTCTTGCATGGCACCCTAGGATTCAATTAAACTTCCTAAACGGAGTTGAATCTCGTTCCGTTTCAAGTTCTAGCAGCAAAGGTTCATTCAGGCTAAGAACAGCACTCTTGTGCTATTCTGGCCATATACAGTGCAAATAGCATTCGCGTCTGCTCCCAGCAAGTACAGTGTATTGGACTGAAGAGAAGCTCATGTTTTACTCAGTTTCCAATACTGAGTTGAACTAGATATGCCCCGTTTGTGTAGGAAGCACAGTTCTTTAGTTCTGAGCTACCTCACTGTACTGGCCCTATAGGAAACACAGTAGAGTGCAAGAATGCCCATTTCTCAAAAGCAGAGTGTTTTTCTTGCATGGCACTCTAGGGTTCAATTAAAGTTCCTTAACATAGTTGAGTCACATTCAGTTTCAAGGTCTAGCAGCAAGGGTTCATTCAGGCTAAGAACAGTACTCTTGTGCTACTCTGGCCATACACAGTGCAAATAGCATTCACGTCTGTTCCCAGCCAGTACAGTGTATTGGACTGAAGAGAAGCTCCCGTTTTACTCAGTTTCTAATACTGAGTTGAACTAGATATGCCCCGTTTGTGTAGGAAGCACAGTTCTTTTGTTCTGAGCTAGCTCACAGTAATGGCCCTATAGGAAACACAGTAGAGTGCAAGAATGCCCGTTTTTCAAAAGCAGAGTGTTTTCCTTGCATGGCACACTATGGTTCAATTAAACTTCCTAAACTGAGTTGAGTCATGTCAGTTTCAAATTCTAGCAGCAAGGGTTCATTCAGGCTAAGAACAGCACTCTTGTGCTATTCTGGCCATACAGAGTGCAAATAGCATTCGCGTCTGTTCCCAGCCAGTACAGTGTATTGGACTGAAGAGAAGCTCCTGTTGTACTCAGTTTCAAATACTGAGTTGAACTATATATGCCCCGTTTGTATAGGAAGCACAGTTCTTTTGTTCTGAGCTAGCTCACAGTAACGACCCTATAGGAAACACTGTAGAGTGCAAGAAAGCCCGTTTCTCAAAAGCAGAGTGTTTTTCTTGCATGGCATACTAGGTTTCAATTAAACTTCCTAAAAGGAGTTGAATCACGTTCAGTTTCAGGTCTATCAGCAAGGGTTCATTCAGGCTAAGAACAGCACTCTTGTGCTACCATGGCCATACACAGTGCAAATAGCATTCGCGTCTGTTCCCAGCCAGTACAGTTTATTGGACTGAAGAGAAGCTCCTGTTTTACTCAGTTTCCAATACTGAGTTGAACTAGATATGTCCAGTTTGTGTAGGAAGCACAGTTCTTTTGTTCTGAGCTAGCTCACTGTACTGGCCCTACAGGAAACACAGTAGAGTGCAAGAATGCCCGTTTCTCAAAAGCAGAGTGTTTACCTTGCATGGCACACTAGGGTTCAATTAAACTTCCTAAACGGAGTTGAATCACGTTCAGTTTCAAGTTCTAGCAGCAAGGGTTCATTCAGGCTAAGAACAGCACTCTTGTGCTATTCTGGCCATACACCGTGCAAATTGCATTCGCGTCTGCTCCCAGCCAGTACAGTGTATTGGACTGAAGAGAAGCTCCCATTTTACTCAGTTTCCAATACTGAGTTGAACTAGATATGCCCCGTTTGTGTAGGAAGCACAGTTCTTTTGTTCGGAGCTAGCACACTGTACTGGCCCTACAGGAAAGACAGTAGAGTGCAAGAATGCCCGTTTCTCAAAAGCAGAGTGTTTTTCTTGCATGGCACACTAGGGTTCAATTAAACTTCCTAAACAGAGTTGATTCACGTTCAGGTTCAAATGCTAGCAGCAAGGGTTCATTAAGGCTAAGAACAGCACTCTTGTGCTATTCTGGCCATACACAGTGCAAATAGCATTCGCGTCTGTTCCCAGCCAGTACAGTGTATTGGACTGAAGAGAAGCTCCTGTTTTACTCAGTTTCTAAAACAGAGTTGAACTAGATATGCCCCGTTTGTGTAGGAAGCACAGTTCCTTTGTTCTGAGCTAGGTCACTGTACTGGCCCTATAGGAAACACAGTATAGTGCAAGAATGCCCGTTTCTCAAAAGCAGAGTGTTTTTCTTGCATGGCACACTAGGGTTCAATTAAACTTGCTAAACAGAGTTGAATCACGTTCCGTTTCAAGTTCTAGCAGGAAGCGTTCATTCAGGCTAAGAAAAGCACTCTTGTGCTATTCTGGGCATACACAGTGCAAATAGCATTCGCATCTGTTCCCAGCCAGTACAGTGTATTGGACTGAAGAGAAGCTCCCGTTTTACTCAGTTTCCAATACTGAATTGAAAAAGATATGCCCCGTTTGTGTAGGAAACAGTTCTTTTTTTCTGAGCTAGCTCACTGTACTGGCCCTATAGGAAACACAGTAGAGTGCAAGAATGCCCCTTTCGCGAAATCAGAGTGTTTTCCTTTCATGGCACACTAGGGTTCAATTAAACGGCCTACACGGAGTTGAATCACGTTCTGTTTCAAGTACTTGCAGCAAGAGTTCATACAGGCTAAGAACAGCACTCTCGTGCTACTCTTTCCATACACAGTACAAATAGCATTCGCGTCTGTTCCCAGCCAGTACAGTGTATTGGACTGAAGAGAAGCTCCTGTTTTACTCAGTTTCAAATACTGAGTTGAACTAGATATGCCCCGTTTGTGTAGGAAGCACAGTTCTTTTGTTCTGAGCTAGCTCACTGTACTTGTCCTATAGGAAACACAGTAGAGTGCAAGAATGCCCGTTTCTCAAATCAGAGTGTTTTTCTTGCATGGCACACTAGGGTTCAATTAAACTTCCTAAACAGTTTTGAATCACGTTCCGATTCAAGTTGTAGCAGCAAGGGTTCATTCAGGCTAAGAACAGAACTCTTGTGCTATTCTGGCCATACACAGTGCAAATAGCATTCGCGTCTGTTCCCAGGCAGTACAGTGTATTGCACTGAAGAGAAGCTCCTGTTTTACTCAGTTTCCAATACTGCGTTGAACTAGATATGCCCCGTTTGTGTAGGAAGCACAGTTCTTTTGTTATGAGTTAGCTCACAGTAATGGCCCTATACGAAACACTGTAGAGTGCAAGAATGCCCGTTTCTCAAAAGCAGAGTGTTTTTCTTGCATGTCAAACTAGGTTTCAATTAAACTTCCTAAACGGAGTTGAATCACGTTCAGTTTCAAGGTCGAGCATCAAGGGTTCATTCAGGCTAAGAACAGCACTCTTGTGCTACCTTGGCCATACACAGTGCAAATAGCATTCGCGTCTGTTAACAGCCAGTACAGTGTATTGGACTGAAGAGAAGCTCCTGTTTTACTCAATTTCCAATACTGAGTTGAACTAGATATGCCCCGTTTGTGTAGGAAGCACAGTTCTTTTGTTCTGAGCGAGCTCACTGTACTGGCCCTATAGGAAACACAGTAGAGTGCAACAATGCCCATTTCTCAAAAGCAGAGTGTTTTCCTTTCATGGCACACTAGGGTTCAATTAAACGGCCTACACGGAGTTGAATCACGTTCTGTTTCAAGTACTAGCAGCAAGGGTTCATACAGGCTAAGAACAGCACTCTTGTGCTATCCTGGCCATACACAGTGCAAATAGCATTCGCGTCTGTTCCCAACCAGTACAGTGTATTGGACTGAAGAGAAGCTCCTGTTTTACTCAGTTTCAAATACTGAGTTGAACTAGATATGCCCCGTTTGTGTAGGAAGCACAGTTCTTTTGTTCTGAGCTAGCTCACTGTACTTGTCCTATAGGAAACACAGTAGATTGCAAGAATGCCCGTTTCTCAAAAGCAGAGTGTTTTTCTTGCATGGCACACTAGGGTTCAACTAAACTTCCTCAACGGAGTTGAATCACGTTCAGTTTCACATTCTAGCAGCAAGCATTCATTCAGGCTAAGAACAGCAATCTTGTGCTATTCTGGCCATACACAGTGCAAATAGCATTCGCGTCTGTTCCCAGCCAGTACAGTGTATTGGACTGAAGAGAAGCTCCTGTTTTACTCAGTTTCCAACACTGAGTTTAACTAGATATCCCGTTTGTGTAAGAAGCACAGTGATTTTGTTCTGAGCTAGCTCACTGTACTGACCCTATAGGAAACACAGTAGAGTGCAAGAATGCCCGTTTCTCAAAAGCAGAGTGTTTTCCTTGCATGGCACACTAGGGTTCAATTAAACTTCCTAAACGGAGTTGAATCTCGTTAGGTTTCAAGTTCTAGCACCAAGGGTTCATTCAAGCTAAGAACAGCACTCTTGTGCTATTCTGGCCATACACAGTGCAAATAGCATTCGCTTCTGTTCTCAGCCAGTACAGTGTATTGGACTGAAGAGAAGCTCCTGTTTTACTCAGTTTCCAATACTGAGTTGAACTAGATATGCCCCATTTGTGTAGGAAGCACAGTTCTTTTTTCTGAGCTAGCTCACTATACTGGCCCTAAAGGAAACACAGTAGAGTGCAAGAATACCCGTTTCTCAAAAGGAGAGTGTTTTTCTTGCATGGCACACTAGGGTTCAATTAAACTTCCTAAACGGAGTTGAATCACGTTCCGTTTCAAGTTCTAGCAGCAAGGGTTCATTCATGCTAAGAATAGTACTCTTGTGCTATTCTGGCCATACACAGTGCAAATAGCATTCGCGTCTCTTCCCAGCAAGTAGAGTTTATTGAACTGAAGAGAAGCTCCTGTTTTACTCAGTTTCCAATACTGAGTTGAACTAGATATGCCGCGTTTGTGTAGGAAGCACAGTTCTTTTGTTCTGAGCTAGTTCACTGTACTGGCCCTATAGGAAACACAGTAGAGTGCAAGAATGCCTGTTTCTCAAAAGCAGAGTGTTTTTCTTGCATGGAACACTAGGGTTCAATTAAACTTCATAAACGGAGTTGAATCACGTTCCGTTTCAAATTCTAGCAGCAAGCATTCATTCAGGCTAAGAACAGCACTCTTTTGCTACCGTGGCCATACACAGTACAAATAGCATTCGCGTCTGTTTCCAGCCAGTATAGTGTATTGGACTGAAGAGCAGCTCCTGTTTTACTCAGTTTCCAATACTGAGTTGAACTAGATATGCCCCGTTTGTGTAGGAAGCACAGTACTTTTGTTCGGAGCTAGCTCACTGTACTGAACCTATAGGAAACACAGTAGAGTGCAAGAATGCCCGTTTCTCAAAAGCAGAGTGTTTTACTTGCATGCCACACTAGGGTTCAATTAAACTTCCTAAATGGAGTTGAATCACATTCCGTTTCAATTTCTAGCAGCAAGGGTTCATTCAGGCTAAGACCAGCACTCTTGTGCTATTCTGGCCATACAGAGTGCAAATAGCATTCGCATCTGCTCCCAGCCAGTACAGTGTATTGGACTGAAGAGAAGCTCCTGTTTTACTCAGTTTCCAATACTGAGTTGAACTAGATATGACCCGTTTGTGTAGGAAGCACAGTTCTTTTGTTCTGAGCTAGCTCACTGTACTAACCTTATAGGAAACACAGCAGAGTGCAAGAATGCCCGTTTCTCAAAAGCAGAGTGTTTTTCTTGATTGGCATCTAGGGTTCAATTAAACTTCCTAAACGGAGTTGAATCAGGTTCAGTTTCAAGGTCTAGCAGCAAGGGTTCATTCAGGCTAAGAACAGCACTCTTGTGCTACTCTGGCCATACACAGTGCAAATAGCATTCGCGTCTGTTTCCAGCCAGTACAGTGTATTGGACTGAAGAGAAGCTCCTGTTTTACTCAGTTTCCAATACTGAGTTGAACTAGATATGCCCCGTTTGTGTAGGAAGCACTGTTCTTTTGTTCTGAGCTAGCTCACTGTACTGACCCTATAGGAAACACAGCAGAGTGCAAGAATGCCCTTTTCTCAAAACCAGAGTGTTTTTCTTGCATGGCACACTAGGGTTCAATTAAACTTACTAAATGGAGTTGAATCACATTCTGTTTCAAGTTCTAGTAGCAAGTGTTCATTCAGGCTAAGAACCACACTCTTGTGCTATTCTGGCCATACACAGTGCAAATAGCATTCGCGTCTGTTCCCAGCCAGTACAGTGTATTGGACTGAAGAGAAGATCCCGTTTTACTCAGTTTCAAATACTGAGTTGAACTAGATATGCCCCGTTTGTGTAGGAAGCACAGTTCTTTTGTTCTGAGCTAGCTCACTGTACTGGCCCTATAGCAAACACAGTAGAGTGCAAGAATGCCCGTTTCTCAAAAGCAGAGTGTTTATCTTGCATGGCACACTAGTGTTCAATTAAACTTCCTAAACGGATTTGAATCACGTTCAGTTTAAAGTTCTAGCATCAAGGGTTCATTCAGGCTAAGAACACCACTCTTGTCCTATTCTGTCCATACACAGTGCAAATAGCATTCGCGTGTGTTCCCAGCCTGTACAGTGTATTGGACGGAGTAAAAGCTCCTGTTTTACTCAGTTTCCAATACTGACTTGAACTAGATATGCCCCTTTTGTGTAGGAAGCACAGTTCTTTTGTTCTGAGCTAGCTCACTGTACTTGTTCTATATGAAACACAGTAGAGTGCAAGAATGCCCGTTTCTCAAAAGCAGAGTGTTTACATTGCATGGCACACTAGGGTTCAATTAAACTTCCTAAACGTTGTTGAATCACGTTCATTTTCAAAGTCTAGCAACAAGGGTTCATTCAGGCTAAGAACAGCACTCTTGTGCTATTCTGGCCATACACAGTGCAAATAGCATTCGCATCTGCTTCAGCCAGTACAGTGTATTGGACTGAAGAGAAGCTCCTGTTTTACTCAGTTTCCAATACTGAGTTGAACTAGGTATGCCCCGTTTGTGTTGGAAGCACAGTTCTTTTTTCTGAGCTAGCTCACTATACTGGCCCTAAAGGAAACACAGTAGAGTGCAAGAATGCCCGTTTCTCAAAAGGAGAGTGTTTTTCTTGCATGGCACACTAGGGTTCAATTAAACTTCCTAAACGGATTTGAATCACATTCCGTTTCAAGTTCTAGCAGCAAGCATTCATTCAGACTAAGAACAGCACTCTTGTGCTATTCTGGCCATACACAGTGCAAATAGCATTCGCGTCTGTTCCCAGCCAGTACAGTGTATTGGACTGAAGAGAAGCTCCTGTTTTACTCAGTTTCAAATACTGAGTTGAACTAGATATGCCCCGTTTGTGTAGGAAGCACAGTTCTTTTGTTCTGAGCTAGCTCACTGTACTGGCCCTATAGGAAACACAGTAGAGTGCAAGAATGCCATTTTCTCAAAAGCAGAGTTTTTTTCTTGCATGGCACACTACGGTTCAATTAAACTTGCTAAACGGAGTTGAATCACGTTCCGTTTCAAGTTCTAGCAGCAATGGTTCATTCAGGCTATGAACAGCACTCTTGTGCTATTCTGGCCATACACAGTGTAAATAGCATTCGGGTCTGTTCCCAGCAATCACAGTGTATTGGACTGAAGAGTATCTCCTGTTTTTCTCAGTTTCCAATACTGAGTTGAACTAGATATGCCCCGTTTGTGTAGGAAGCACAGTTCTTTTGTTCTGAGCTAGCTCACTGTACTGGCCCTATAGGAACCACAGTAGAGTGCAAGAATGTCAGTTTCTCAAAAGCAGAGTGTTTTTCTTGCATGGCACTCTAGAGTTCAATTAAACTTCCTAAACGGAGTTGAGTCACGATAGTTTCAAATTCTAGCAGCAAGGGTTCATTCAGGCTAAGAACAGCACTCTTGTGCTATTCTGGCCATACACAGTGCAAATAGCATTCGCATCTGTTCCCAGCCAGTACAGAGTATTGGACTGAAGAGAAGCTCCCTTTTTACTCAGGTTCAAATACTGAATTGAACTAGACATGCCCCGTTTATGTACGAAGCACAGTTCTTTTGTTCTGAGCTAGCTCACTGTACTGGCCCTATAGGAAACACAGTAGAGTGCAAGAATGCCCGTTTCTCAAAAGCAGAGTGTTTTCCTTGCATGGCACACTAGGGTTCAATTAAACTTCCTAAACAGAGTTGAATCACGTTCAGTTTCACGTTCTAGCAGCAAGGGTTCATTCAGGCTAAGACCAGCACTCTTGTGCTATTCTGGCCATACACAGTGCAAATAGCATTCGCATCTGCTCCCAGCCAGTACAGTGTATTGGACTGAAGAGAAGCTCCTGTTTTACTCAGTTTCCAATACTGAGTTGAACTAGATATGCCCCCTTTGTGTCGGAAGCACATTTCTTTTGTTCTGAGCTAGCTCACTGTACTGGCCCTATAGGAAACACAGTAGAGTGCAAGAATGCCCGTTTCTCAAAAGCAGAGTGTTTTTCTTGCATGGCACACTAGGGTTCAATTAAATTTCCTAAAGGGAGTTGAATCACATTCAGTTTCAAGTTCTAGCAGCAGGGTTCATTCAGGCTAAGAACAGCACTCTTGTGCTATTCTGGCCATACACAGTGTAAATAGCATTCATGTCTGTTCCCAGCCAGTACAGTGTATTGGACTGAAGAGAAGCTCCTGTTTTACTCAGTTTCCAATACTGAGTTGAACTAGATATGCCCCGTTTGTGTAGGAAGCACAGTTCTTTTGTTCTGAGCTTGCTCACTGTACTGGCCCTATAGGAAACACAGTAGAGTGCAAGAATCCCAGTTGCTCAAAAGCTGAGTGTTTTTCTTGCATGGCACACTATGGTTCAATTAAACTTGCTAAACGGAGTTGAATCACGTTCTGTTTCAAGTTCTAGCAGCAAGGGTTCATTCAGGCTAAGAACAGCACTCTTTTGCTATTCTGGCCATACACACTGCAATAGCATTCGCGTCTGCTCCCAGCAAGTACAGTGTATTGGACTGAAGAGAAGCTCCTGTTTTACTCAGTTTCCAATACCGAGTTGAACTAGATAAGCCCCGTTTGTGTAGGAAGCACAGTTCTTTTGTTCTGAGCTAGCTCACTGTACTGGCCCTATAGGAAACACAGTAGAGTGCAAGAATGCCCGTTTCTCAAAAGCAGAGTGTTTTTCTGGCATGGCACACTAGGGTTCAATTAAACTTGGTAAACGGAGTTGAATTACGTTCCGTTTCAAGTTCTAGCAGCAAGCGTTCATTCTGGCTAAGAACAGCACTCTTGTGCTATTCTGGCCATACACAGTGCAAATAGCATTCGCATCTGGTCCCAGCAAGTACAGTGTATTGGCCTGAAGAGAAGTTCCTGTTTTACTCAGTTTCCAATCCTGAGTTGAACTAGATATGCCCCGTTTGTGTAGGAAGCACAGTTCTTTTGTTCTAAGCTAGCTCACTGTACTGGCCCTATAGGAAACACAGTAGAGTGCAAGAATGCCCGTTTCTCAAAAGCACAGTGTTTTTCTTGCATGGCACTCTAGGGTTCAATTAAACTTCCTAAACGGAGTTGAATCACGTTCAGTTTCAATTTCTTGCAGCAAGGTTTCATTCAGGCTAAAAACAGCACTCTTGTGCTATTCTGGCCATACACAGTGCAAATAGCATTCGTGTCTGTTCCCAGCCAGTACAGTGTATTGGACTGAAGAGAAGTTCCCGTTTTACTCAGTTTCAAATACTGAGTTGAACTAGATATGCCCTGTTTGTGTAGGAAGCACAGTTCTTTTATTCTGAGCTAGCTCACTGTACTGGCCCTATAGGAAACACAGTAGAGTGCAAGAATGCCCGTTTCTCAAAAGCAGAGTGTTTTTCTTGCATGGCACACTACGATTCAATTAAACTTGCTAAACGGAGTTGAATCACGTTCCGTTTCAAGTTCTAACAGCAATGGTTCATTCAGGCTAAGAACAGCACTCTTGTGCTATTCTGGCCATACACATTGCAAATAGCATTCGGGTCTGTTCCCAGCAAGCACAGTGTATTGGACTGAAGAGTATCTCCTGTTTTACTCAGTTTCCAATCCTGAGTTGAACTAGATATGCCCCGTTTGTGTAGGAAGCACAGTTCTTTTGTTCGGAGCTAGCTCACTGTACTTGTCCTATACGAAACACAGTAGAGTGCAAGAATGCCCGTTTCTCAAAAGCAGAGTGTTTTTCTTGCATGGCACACTAGGGTTCTTTTAAACTTGCTAAACGGAGTTGAATTACGTTCCGTTTCAAGTTCTAGCATCACGCGTTCATTCTGGCTAAGAACAGCACTCTTGTGCTATTCTGGGCATACACAGTGCAAATAGCATTCGCATCTGGTCCCAGCCAGTACAGTGTATTGGCCTGAAGAGAAGTACCTGTTTTACTCAGTTTCCAATACTGAGTTGAACTAGATATGCCCCGTTTGTGTAGGAAGCACAGTTCTTTGTTCTGAGCTAGCTCACTGTACTGGCCCTATAGGAACCACAGTAGAGTGCAAGAATGCCCGTTTCTCAAAAGCAGAGTGTTTTTCTTGCATGGCACACTAGGGTTCAATTAAACTTCCTTAACGTAGTTGAGTCACGTTCAGTTTCAAGTTCTAGCAACAACGGTTCATTCAGGCTAAGAACAGAACTATTGTGCTATTCTGGCCATACACAGTGCAAATAGCATTCGCATCTGTTCCCAGCCAGTACAGTGTATTGGACTGAAGAGAAGCTCCCGTTTTACTCATTTTCAAATACTGAGTTTACTAGATATGCCCCGTTTGTGTAGGAAGCACAGTTCTTTTGTTCTGAGCTAGCTCACTGTACTGGCCCTATAGGAAACACAGTAGAGTGCAAGAATGCCATTTTTTCAAAAGCAGAGTGTTTTTCTTGCATGGCACACTACGGTTCAATTAAACTTGCTAAACGGAGTTGAATCACGTTCCGTTTCAAGTTCTAGCAGCAAGGGTTCATTCAGGTTAAGAATAGCACTCTTGTGCTATTCTGGCCATACACAGTGCAAATAGTATTCGCGTCTGTTCCCAGCCAGCACAGTGTATTGGACTGAAGAGAAGTTCCTGTTTTACTCAGTTTCCAATACTGAGTTGAACTAGATATGCCCCGTTTGTGTAGGAAGCACAGTTCTTTTGTTCTGAGCTAGCTCACTGTACTGGCCCTATAGGAACCACAGTAGAGTGCAAGAATGCCCGTTTCTCAAAAGCAGAGTGTTTTTCTTGCATGGCACTCTAGGGTTCAATTAAACTTCCTTAACGTAGTTGAGTCACGTTCAGGTTCAAGGTCTAGCAGCAAGGGTTCATTCAGGCTAAGAACAGCACTCTTGTGCTATTCTGGCCATACACAGTGTAAATAGCATTCGTGTCTGTTCCCAGCCAGTACAGTGTATTGGACTGAAGAGAAGCTCCTGTTTTACTCAGTTTCAAATACTGAGTTGAACTAGATATGCCTTGTTTGTGTAGGAAGCACAGTTCTTCTGTTCTGAGCTTGCTCACTGTACTGGCCCTATAGGAAACACAGTAGAGTGCAAGAATGCCCGTTTCTCAAAAGCAGAGTGTTTTTCTGGCATGGCACACTAGGGTTCAATTAAACTTGGTAAACGGAGTTGAATTACGTTCCGTTTCAAGTTCTAGCAGCAAGGGTTCATTCAGGCTAAGAACAGCACTCTTGTGCTATTCTGGCCATACACAGTGCAAATAGCATTCGCATCTGGTCCCAGCCAGTACAGTGTATTGGCCTGAAGAGAAGTTCCTGTTTTACTCAGTTTCCAATACTGAGTTGAACTAGATATGCCCCGTTTGTGTAGGAAGCACAGTTCTTTTGTTCTAAGGTAGCTCACTGTACTGGCCCTATAGGAAACACAGTAGAGTGCAAGAATGCCCGTTTCTCAAAAGTACAGTGTTTTTCTTGCATGGCACTCTAGGGTTCAATTAAACTTCCTAAACGGAGTTGAATCACGTTCAGTTTCAATTTCTTGCAGCAAGGGTTCATTCAGGCTAAAAACAGCACTCTTGTGCTATTCTGGCCATACAAAGTGCAAATAGCATTCGCGTCTGTTCCCAGCCAGTACAGTGTATTGGACTGCAGAGAAGCTCCTGTTTTACTCAGTTTCCAATACTGAGTTGAACTAGATATGCCCCGTTTGTGTAGGAAGCACAGTTCTTTTGTTCGGAGCTAGCTCACTGTACTTGTCCTATACGAAACACAGTAGAGTGCAAGAATGCCCGTTTCTCAAAAGCAGAGTGTTTTCCTTGCATGGCACACTAGGATTCAATTAAACTTTCTAAACGGAGTTGAATCACGTTCAGTTTCAAGGTCTAGCAGCAAGGGTTCATTCAGGCTAAGAACACCACTCTTGTGCTACCCTGCCCATACACAGTGCAAATAGCATTCGCGTCTGTTATCAGCCAGTACAGTGTATTGGACTGAAGAGCAGCTCCTGTTTTAATCAGTTTCCAATACTGAGTTGAACTAGATATGCTCCGTTTGTCTAGGCAGCACAGTTCTTTTGTTCGGAGCTAGCTCACTGTACTGACCCTATAGGAAACACAGTAGAGTGCAAGAATGCCCGTTTCTCAAAAGCAGAGTGTTTTTCTTGCATGGCACACTAGGGTTCAATTAAACTTGCTAAATGGAGTTGAATCACATTCCGTTTAAAGTTCTAGCAGCAAGGGTTCATTCAGGCTAAGTACAGCACTCTTGTGATATTCTGGCCATACACAGTGCAAATAGCATTCGCATCTGCTCCCAGCCAGTACAGTGTATTGGACTGAAGAGAAGCTCCTGTTTTACTCAGTTTCCAATACTGAGTTGAACTAGGTATGCCCCGTTTGTGTTGGAAGCACAGTTCTTTTTTCTGAGCTAGCTCACTATACTGGCCCTAAAGGAAACACAGTAGAGTGCAAGAATGCCCGTTTCTCAAAAGGAGAGTGTTTTTCTTGCATGGCACACTAGGGTTCAATTAAACTTCCTAAACGGATTTGAATCACATTCCGTTTCAAGTTCTAGCAGCAAGGGTTCATTCATGCTAAGAATAGTACTCTTGTGCTATTCTGGCCATACACAGTGCAAATAGCATTCGCGTCTGCTCCCAGCAAGTACAGTGTATTGAACTGAAGAGAAGCTCCTGTTTTACTCAGTTTCCAATATTGAGTTGAACTAGATATGCCGCGTTTGTGTAGGAAGCACAGTTCTTTTGTTCTGAGCTAGCTCACTGTACTGGCCCTACAGGAAACACAGTAGAGTGCAAGAATGCCCGTTTCTCAAAAGCAGAGTGTTTTTCTTGCATGGAACACTAGGGTTCAATTAAACTTGCGAAACGGAGTTGAAACACGTTCCGTTTCAAGTTCTAGCAGCAAGCATTCATTCAGACTAAGAACAGCACTCTTGTGCTATTCTGGCCATACACAGTGCAAATAGCATTCGCGTCTGTTCCCAGCCAGTACAGTGCATTGGACTGAAGAGAAGCTCCTGTTTTACTCAGTTTTAAATACTGAGTTGAACTAGATATGCCCCGTTTGTGTAGGAAGCACAGTTCTTTTGTTCTGAGCTAGCTCACTGTACTGGCCCTATAGGAAACGCAGTAGAGTGCAAGAATGCCAGTTTCTCAAAAGCAGAGTTTTTTTCTTGCATGGCACACTACGGTTCAATTAAACTTGCTAAACGGAGTTGCATCACGTTCCGTTTCAAGTTCTAGCAGCAATGGTTCATTCAGGCTATGAACAGCACTCTTGTGCTATTCTGGCCATACACAGTGTAAATAGCATTCGGGTCTGTTCCCAGCAAGCACAGTGTATTGGAATGAAGAGTATCTCCTGTTTTTCTCAGTTTCAAATACTGAGTTGAACTAGATATGCCCCGTTTGTGTAGGAAGCACAGTTCTTTTGTTCTGAGCTAGCTCACTGTACTGGCCCTATAGGAACCACAGTAGAATGCAAGAATGTCAGTTTCTCAAAAGCAGAGTGTTTTTCTTGCATGGCACTCTAGAGTTCAATTAAACTTCCTAAACGGAGTTGAGTCACGTCAGTTTCAAATTCTAGCAGCAAGGGTTCATTCAGGCTAAGAACAACACTCTTGTTCTATTCTGGCCATACACAGTGCAAATAGCATTCGCATCTGTTCCCAGCCAGTACAGAGTATTGGACTGAAGAGAAGCTCCCGTTTTACTCAGTTTCAAATACTGAGTTGAACTAGATATGCCCCGTTTGTGTAGGAAGCACAGTTCTTTTGTTCTGAGCTAGCTCACTGTACTGGCCCTATAGGAAACACAGTAGAGTGCAAGAATGCCATTTTCTCAAAAGCAGAGTGTTTTTCTTGCATGGCACACTACGGTTCAATTAAACTTGCTAAACGGAGTTGAATCACGTTCCGTTTCAAGTTCTAGCAGCAAGGGTTCATTCAGGTTAAGAATAGCACTCTTGTGCTATTCTGGCCATACACAGTGCAAATAGCATTCGCGTCTGTTCCCAGCCAGCACAGTGTATTGGACTGAAGAGAAGTTCCTGTTTTACTCAGTTTCCAATACTGAGTTGAACTAGATATGCCCCGTTTGTGTAGGAAGCACAGTTCTTTTGTTCGGAGCTAGCTCACTGTACTGGCCCTATAGGAACCACAGTAGAGTGCAAGAATGCCCGTTTCTCAAAAGCAGAGTGTTTTTCTTGCATGGCACTCTAGGGTTCAATTAAACTTCCTTAACGTAGTTGAGTCACGTTCAGTTTCAAGGTCTAGCAGCAAGGGTTCATTCAGGCTAAGAACAGCACTCTTGTGCTATTCTGGCCATACACAGTGCAAATAGCATTCGCGTCTGCTCCCAGCAAGTACAGTGTATTGGACTGAAGAGAAGCTCCTGTTTTACTCAGTTTCCAATACTGAGTTGAACTAGATATGCCCCGTTTGTGTAGGAAGCACAGTTCTTTTGTTCTGAGCTAGCTCACTGTACTTGCCCTATAGGAAACACAGTAGAGTGCAAGAATGCCCGTTTCTCAAAAGCAGAGGGTTTTTCTGGCATGGCACACTAGGGTTCAATTAAACTTGGTAAACGGAGTTGAATTACGTTCCGTTTCAAGTTCTAGCAGCAAGCGTTCATTCTGGCTAAGAACAGCACTCTTGTGCTATTCTGGCCATACACAGTGCAAATAGCATTCGCATCTGGTCCCAGCCAGTACAGTGTATTGGCCTGAAGAGAAGTTCCTGTTTTACTCAGTTTCCAATACTGAGTTGAACTAGATATGCCCCGTTTGTGTAGGAAGCACAGTTCTTTTGTTCTAAGGTAGCTCACTGTACTGGCCCTATAGGAAACACATTAGAGTGCAAGAATGCCCATTTCTCAAAAGCACAGTGTTTTTCTTGCATGGCACTCTAGGGTTCAATTAAACTTCCTAAACGGAGTTGAATCCCGTTCAGTTTCAATTTCTTGCAGCAAGGGTTCATTCAGGCTAAAAACAGCACTCTTGTGCTATTCTGGCCATACACAGTGCAAATAGCATTCGTGTCTGTTCCCAGCCAGTACAGTGTATTGGACTGAAGAGAAGCTCCCGTTTTACTCAGTTTCAAATACTGAGTTGAACTAGATATGCCCTGTTTGTGTAGGAAGCACAGTTCTTTTATTCTGAGCTAGCACACTGTACTGGCCCTATAGGAAACACAGTAGAGTGCAAGAATGCCCGTTTCTCAAAAGCAGAGTGTTTTTCTTGCATGGCACACTACGATTCAATTAAACTTGCTAAACGGAGTTGAATCACGTTCCGTTTCAAGTTCTAGCAGCAATGGTTCATTCAGGCTAAGAACAGCAGTCTTGTGCTATTCTGGCCATACACAGTGCAAATAGCATTCGGGTCTGTTCCCAGCAAGCACAGTGTATTGGACTGAAGAGTATCTCCTGTTTTACTCAGTTTCCAATCCTGAGTTGAACTAGATATGCCCCGTTTGTGTAGGAAGCACAGTTCTTTTGTTCGGAGCTAGCTCACTGTACTTGTCCTATACGAAACACAGTAGAGTGCAAGAATGCCCGTTTCTCAAAAGCAGAGTGTTTTTCTTGCATGGCACACTAGGGTTCTTTTAAACTTGCTAAACGGAGTTGAATTACGTTCCGTTTCAAGTTCTAGCATCACGCGTTCATTCTCACTAAGAACAGCACTCTTGTGCTATTCTGGGCATACACAGTGCAAATAGCATTCGCATCTGGTCCCAGCCAGTACAGTGTATTGGCCTGAAGAGAAGTACCTGTTTTACTCAGTTTCCAATACTGAGTTGAACTAGATATGCCCCGTTTGTGTAGGAAGCACAGTTCTTTGTTCTGAGCTAGCTCACTGTACTGGCCCTATAGGAACCACAGTAGAGGGCAAGAATGCCCGTTTCTCAAAAGCAGAGTGTTTTTCTTGCATGGCACTCTAGGGTTCAATTAAACTTCCTTAACGTAGTTGAGTCACGTTCCGATTCAAGTTGTAGCAGCAAGGGTTAATTCAGGCTAAGAACAGAACTCTTGTGCTATTCTGGCCATACACAGTGCAAATAGCATTCGCATCTGTTCCCAGCCAGTACAGTGTATTGGACTGAAGAGAAGCTCCCGTTGTACTCAGTTTCAAATACTGAGTTGAACTAGATATGCCCCGTTTGTGTAGGAAGCACAGTTTTTTTGTTCTGAGCTAGCTCACTGTACTGGCCCTATAGGAAACACAGTAGAGTGCAAGAATGCCATTTTCTCAAAAGCAGAGTGTTTTTCTTGCATGGCACACTACGGTTCAATTAAACTTGCTAAACGGAGTTGAATCACGTTCCGTTTCAAGTTCTAGCAGCAAGGGTTCATTCAGGTTAAGAATAGCACTCTTGTGCTATTCTGGCCATACACAGTGCAAATAGCATTCGCGTCTGTTCCCAGCCAGCACAGTGTATTGGACTGAAGAGAAGTTCCTGTTTTACTCAGTTTCCAATACTGAGTTGAACTAGATATGCCCCGTTTGTGTACGAAGCACAGTTCTTTTGTTCTGAGCTAGCTCACTGTACTGGCCCTATAGGAACCACAGTAGAGTGCAAGAATGCCCGTTTCTCAAAAGCAGAGTGTTTTTCTTGCATGGCACTCTAGGGTTCAATTAAACTTCCTTAACGTAGTTGAGTCACGTTCAGTTTCAAGGTCTAGCAGCAAGGGTTCATTCAGGCTAAGAACAGCACTCTTGTGCTATTCTGGCCATACACAGTGTAAATAGCATTCGTGTCTGTTCCCAGCCAGTACAGTGTATTGGACTGAAGAGAAGCTCCTGTTTTACTCAGTTTCAAATACTGACTTGAACTAGATATGCCCCGTTTGTGTAGGAAGCACAGTTCTTTTGTTCTGAGCTTGCTCACTGTACTGGCCCTATAGGAAACACAGTAGAGTGTAAGAATCCCAGTTGCTCAAAAGCTGAGTGTTTTTCTTGCATGGCACACTACGGTTCAATTAAACTTACTAAACGGAGTTGAATCACGTTCCGTTTCAAGTTCTAGCAGCAAGGGTTCATTCAGGCTAAGAACAGCACTCTTTTGCTATTCTGGCCACACACAGTGCAAATAGCATTCGCGTCTGCTCCCAGCAAGTACAGTGTATTGGACTGAAGAGAAGCTCCTGTTTTACTCAGTTTCCAATACTGAGTTGAACTAGATATGCCCCGTTTGTGTAGGAAGCACAGTTCTTTTGTTCTGAGCTAGCTCACTGTACTGGCCCTATAGGAAACACAGTAGAGTGCAAGAATGCCCGTTTCTCAAAAGCAGAGTCTTTTTCTGGCATGGCACACTAGGGTTCAATTAAACTTGGTAAACGGAGTTGAATTACGTTCCGTTTCAAGTTCTAGCAGCAAGCGTTCATTCTGGCTAAGAACAGCACTCTTGTGCTATTCTGGCCATACACAGTGCAAATAGCATTCGCATCTGGTCCCAGCCAGTACAGTGTATTGGCCTGAAGAGAAGTTCCTGTTTTACTCAGTTTCCAATACTGAGTTGAACTAGATATGCCCCGTTTGTGTAGGAAGCACAGTTCTTTTGTTCTAAGCTAGCTCACTGTACTGGCCCTATAGGAAACACAGTAGAGTGCAAGAATGCCCGTTTCTCAAAAGCAGAGTGTTTTTCTTGCATGGCACTCTAGGGTTCAATTAAACTTCCTAAACGGAGTTGAATCACGTTCAGTTTCAATTTCTTGCAGCAAGGGTTCATTCAGGCTAAAAACAGCACTCTTGTGCTATTCTGGCCATACACAGTGCAAATAGCATTCGTGTCTGTTCCCAGCCAGTACAGTGTATTGGACTGAAGAGAAGCTCCCGTTTCACTCAGTTTCAAATACTGAGTTGAACTAGATATGCCCTGTTTGTGTAGGAAGCACAGTTCTTTTATTCTGAGCTAGCTCACTGTACTGGCCCTATAGGAAACACAGTAGAGTGCAAGAATGCCCGTTTCTCAAAAGCAGAGTGTTTTCCTTGCATGGCACATTAGGGTTCAATTAAACTTCCTAAACGGAGTTGAATTACGTCCAGTTTCAAGTTCTAGCAGCAAGCGTTCATTCAGGCTAAGAACAGCACTCTTGTGTTATTCTGGCCATACACAGTGCTAATAGCATTCGTGTCTATTCAAAGCCAGTACAGTGTATTGGACTGAAGAGAAGCTCCTGTTTTACTCAGTTTCCAATACTGAGGTGAACTAGATATGCCCCGTTTGTGTAGGAAGCACAGTTCTTTTGTTCTGAGCTAGCTCAATGTACTGGCCCTATAGGAAACACAGTAGAGTGCAAGAATGAAAGTTTCTCAAAAGCAGAGTGTTTTACTTGCACGGCACACTACGGTTCAATTAAACTTCCTAGACGGAGTTGAATCACGTTCCGTTTCAAGTTCTAGCAGCAAGGGTTCATTCATGCTAAGAACAGCACTCTTGTGCTATTCTGGCCATACACAGTGCAAATAGCATTCGCGTCTGCTCCCAGCAAGTACAGTGTATTGGACTGAAGAGAAGCTCCTGTTTTACTCAGTTTCCAATACTGAGTTGAACTAGATATGCCCCGTTTGTGTAGGAAGCACAGTTCTTTTGTTCTGAGCTAACTCACTGTACTGGCCCTATAGGAAACACAGTAGAGTGCAAGAATGCCCGTTTCTCAAAAGCAGAGTGTTTTTCTTGCATGGCACACTAGGGTTCAATTAAACTTCCTAAACAGAGTTGAATCACGTTCCGATTCAAGTTGTAGCAGCAAGGGTTCATTCAGGCTAAGAACAGAACTCTTGTGCTATTCTGGCCATACACAGTGCAAATAGCATTCGCGTCTGCTCCCAGCCAGTACAGTGTATTCGACTGAAGAGAAGCTCCTGTTTTACACAGTTTCCAATACTGAGTTGAAATAGATATGCCCCGTTTGTGTAGGAAGCACAGTTCTTTTGTTCTGAGCTAGCTAACTGTACTGGCCCTATAGGAAAAACTGTAGAGTGCAAGAATGCCCGTTTCTCAAAAGCAGAGTGTTTATCTTGCATGGCACACTATGGTTCAATTAAACTTCCTAAACGGATTTGAATCACGTTCAGTTTAAAGTTCTAGCATCAAGGGTTCATTCATGCTAAGAACACCACTCTTGTCCTATTCTGTCCATACACAGTGCAAATAGCATTCGCGTCTGTTCCCAGCCTGTACAGTGTATTGGACGGAGTAAAAGCTCCTGTTTTACTCAGTTTCCAATACTGACTTGAACTAGATATGCCCCGTTTGTGTAGGAAGCACAGTTCTTTTGTTCTGAGCTAGCTCACTGTACTTGTCCTATATGAAACACAGTAGAGTGCAAGAATGCCCGTTTCTCAAAAGCAGAGTGTTTACATTGCATGGCACACTAGGGTTCAATTAAACTTCCTAAACGTTGTTGAATCACGTTCATTTTCAAAGTCTAGCAACAAGGGTTCATTCAGGCTAAGAACAGCACTCTTGTGCTATTCTGGCCATACACAGTGCAAATAGCATTCGCATCTGTTCCCAGCCAGTACAGTGTATTGGAATGAAGAGAAGCTCCCATTTTACTCAGTTTCCAATATTGAGTTGAACTAGATATGCCCCGTTTGTGTAGGAAGCACAGTTCTTTTGTTCTGAGCTAGCTCACTGTACTGGCCCTATAGGAAACACAGTAGAGTGCAAGAATGCCCGTTTCTCAAAAGCAGAGTGTTTTTCTTGCATGGCACACTAGGGTTCAGTTAAACTTGCTAAACAGCGTTGAATCATGTTCCGTTTCAAGTTCTAGCAGGAAGCGTTCGTTCAGGCTAAGAAAAGCACTCTTGTGCTATTCTGGGCATACACAGTGCAAATAGCATTCGCATCTATTCCAGCAAGTACAGTGTATTGGACTGAAGAGAAGCTCCCGTTTTACTCAGTTTCCAATACTGAGTTGAAAAAGATATGCCCCGTTTGTATAGGAAGCACAGTTCTGTTGTTCTGAGCTAGCTCACTGTACTGGCCCTATAGGAAACACAGTAGAGTGCAAGAATGCCCCTTTCTCAAAAGCAGAGTGTTTTCCTTGCATGGCACACTAGGGTTCAATTAAACTGCCTACACGGAGTTGAATCACGTTCTGTTTCAAGTACTAGCAGCAAGGGTTCATACAGGCTAAGAACAGCACTCTTGTGCTATTCTGGCCATACACAGTGCAAATAGCATTCGCGTCTGTTCCCAGCCAGTACAGTGTATTGGACTGAAGAGAAGCTCCTGTTTTACTCAGTTTCCAATACTGAGTTGAACTAGATATGCCCCGTTTGTGTAGGAAGCACAGTTCTTTTGTTCGGAGCTAGCTCACTGTACTTGTCCTATACGAAACACAGTAGAGTACAAGAATGTCCGTTTCTCAAAAGCAGAGTGTTTTCCTTGCATGGCACACTAGGATTCAATTAAACTTTCTAAACGGAGTTGAATCACGTTCAGTTTCAAGGTCTAGCAACAAGGGTTCATTCAGGCTAAGAACACCACTCTTGTGCTACCCTGCCCATACACAGTGGAAATAGCATTCGCGTCTGTTATCAGCCAGTACAGTGTATTGAACTGAAGAGCAGCTCCTGTTTTAATCAGTTTCCAATGCTGAGTTGAACTAGATATGCTCCGTTTGTCTAGGCAGCACAGTTCTTTTGTTCGGAGCTAGCTCACTGTACTGACCCTATAGGAAACACAGTAGAGTGCAAGAATGCCCGTTTCTCAAAAGCAGAGTGTTTTTCTTGCATGGCACACTAGGGTTCAATTAAACTTGCTAAATGGAGTTGAATCACATTCCGTTTAAAGTTCTAGCAGCAAGGGTTCATTCAGGCTAAGAACAGCACTCTTGTGATATTCTGGCCATACAGAGTGCAAATAGCATTCGCATCTGCTCCCAGCCAGTACAGTGTATTGGACTGAAGAGAAGCTCCTGTTTTACTCAGTTTCCAATACTGAGTTGAACTAGATATGCCCCGTTTGTGTTGGAAGCACAGTTCTTTTTTCTGAGCTAGCTCACTATACTGGCCCTAAAGGAAACACAGTAGAGTGCAAGAATGCCCGTTTCTCAAAAGGAGAGTGTTTTTCTTGCATGGCACACTAGGGTTCAATTAAACTTCCTAAACGGAGTTGAATCACGTTCCGTTTCAAGTTCTAGCAGCAAGGGTTCATTCATGCTAGGAATAGTACTCTTGTGCTATTCTGGCCATACACAGTGCAAATAGCATTCGCGTCTGCTCCCAGCAAGTACAGTGTATTGAACTGAAGAGAAGCTCCTGTTTTACTCAGTTTCCAATACTGAGTTGAACTAGATATGCCGCGTTTGTGTAGGAAGCACAGTTCTTTTGTTCGGAGCTAGTTCACTGTACTGGCCCTATAGGAAACACAGTAGAGTGCAAGAATGCCCGTTTCTCAAAAGCAGAGTGTTTTTCTTGCATGGCACACTAGGGTTCAATTAAACTTCCTTAACGTAGTTGAGTCACGTTCAGTTTCAAGTTCTAGCAGCAAGCATTCATTCAGACTAAGAACAGCACTCTTGTGCTATTCTGGCCATACACAGTGCAAATAGCATTCGCGTCTGTTCCCAGCCAGTACAGTGTATTGGACTGAAGAGAAGCTCCTGTTTTACTCAGTTTCAAATACTGAGTTGAACTAGATATGCCCAGTTTGTGTAGGAAGCACAGTTCTTTTGTTCTGAGCTAGCTGACTGTACTGGCCCTATAGGAAACACAGTAGAGTGCAAGAATGCCAGTTTCTCAAAAGCAGAGTTTTTTTCTTGCATGGCACACTACGGTTCAATTAAACTTGCTAAACGGAGTTGCATCACGTTCCGTTTCAAGTTCTAGCAGCAATGGTTCATTCAGGCTATGAACAGCACTCTTGTGCTATTCTGGCCATACACAGTGCAAATAGCATTCGCATCTGTTCCCAGCCAGTACAGAGTATTGGACTGAAGAGAAGCTCCCGTTTTACTCAGGTTCAAATACTGAATTGAACTAGACATGCCCCGTTTATGTACGAAGCACAGTTCTTTTGTTCTGAGCTAGCTCACTGTACTGGCCCTATAGGAAACCCAGTAGAGTGCAAGATTGCCCGTTTCTCAAAAGCAGAGTGTTTTCCTTGCATGGCACACTAGGGTTCAATTAAACTTCCTAAACGGAGTTGAATCACGTTCAGTTTCACGTTCTAGCAGCAAGGGTTCATTCAGGCTAAGAACAGCACTCTTGTGCTATTCTGGCCATACACAGTGCAAATAGCATTCGCGTCTGCTCCCAGCCAGTACAGTGTATTGGACTGGAGAGAAGCTCCTGTTTTACTCAGTTTCGAATACTGAGTTGAAATAGATATGCCCCGTTTGTGTAGGAAGCACAGTTCTTTTGTTCGGAGCTAGCTCACTGTACTGGCCCTATAGGAACCACAGTAGAGTGCAAGAATGCCCGTTTCTCAAAAGCAGAGTGTTTTTCTTGCATGGCACTCTAGGGTTCAATTAAACTTCCTAAACGGAGTTGAATCACGTTCAGTTTCAATTTCTTGCAGCAAGGGTTCATTCAGGCTAAAAACAGCACTCTTGTGCTATTCTGGCCATACACAGTGCAAATAGCATTCGTGTCTGTTCCCAGCCAGTACAGTGTATTGGACTGAAGAGAAGCTCCCGTTTCACTCAGTTTCAAATACTGAGTTGAACTAGATATGCCCTGTTTGTGTAGGAAGCACAGTTCTTTTATTCTGAGCTAGCTCACTGTACTGGCCCTATAGGAAACACAGTAGAGTGCAAGAATGCCCGTTTCTCAAAAGCAGAGTGTTTTCCTTGCATGGCACATTAGGGTTCAATTAAACTTCCTAAACGGAGTTGAATTACGTCCAGTTTCAAGTTCTAGCAGCAAGCGTTCATTCAGGCTAAGAACAGCACTCTTGTGTTATTCTGGCCATACACAGTGCTAATAGCATTCGTGTCTATTCAAAGCCAGTACAGTGTATTGGACTGAAGAGAAGCTCCTGTTTTACTCAGTTTCCAATACTGAGGTGAACTAGATATGCCCCGTTTGTGTAGGAAGCACAGTTCTTTTGTTCTGAGCTAGCTCAATGTACTGGCCCTATAGGAAACACAGTAGAGTGCAAGAATGAAAGTTTCTCAAAAGCAGAGTGTTTTACTTGCACGGCACACTACGGTTCAATTAAACTTCCTAGACGGAGTTGAATCACATTCCGTTTAAAGTTCTAGCAGCAAGGGTTCATTCATGCTAAGAACAGCACTCTTGTGCTATTCTGGCCATACACAGTGCAAATAGCATTCGCGTCTGCTCCCAGCAAGTACAGTGTATTGGACTGAAGAGAAGCTCCTGTTTTACTCAGTTTCCAATACTGAGTTGAACTAGATATGCCCCGTTTGTGTAGGAAGCACAGTTCTTTTGTTCTGAGCTAACTCACTGTACTGGCCCTATAGGAAACACAGTAGAGTGCAAGAATGCCCGTTTTTCAAAAGCAGAGTGTTTTTCTTGCATGGCACACTAGGGTTCAATTAAACTTCCTAAACAGAGTTGAATCACGTTCCGATTCAAGTTGTAGCAGCAAGGGTTCATTCAGGCTAAGAACAGAACTCTTGTGCTATTCTGGCCATACACAGTGCAAATAGCATTCGCGTCTGCTCCCAGCCAGTACAGTGTATTCGACTGAAGAGAAGCTCCTGTTTTACACAGTTTCCAATACTGAGTTGAAATAGATATGCCCCGTTTGTGTAGGAAGCACAGTTCTTTTGTTCTGAGCTAGCTAACTGTACTGGCCCTATAGGAAAAACTGTAGAGTGCAAGAATGCCCGTTTCTCAAAAGCAGAGTGTTTATCTTGCATGGCACACTATGGTTCAATTAAACTTCCTAAACGGATTTGAATCACGTTCAGTTTAAAGTTCTAGCATCAAGGGTTCATTCAGGCTAAGAACACCACTCTTGTCCTATTCTGTCCATACACAGTGCAAATAGCATTCGCGTCTGTTCCCAGCCTGTACAGTGTATTGGACGGAGTAAAAGCTCCTGTTTTACTCAGTTTCCAATACTGACTTGAACTAGATATGCCCCGTTTGTGTAGGAAGCACAGTTCTTTTGTTCTGAGCTAGCTCACTGTACTTGTCCTATATGAAACACAGTAGAGTGCAAGAATGCCCGTTTCTCAAAAGCAGAGTGTTTACATTGCATGGCACACTAGGGTTCAATTAAACTTCCTAAACGTTGTTGAATCACGTTCATTTTCAAAGTCTAGCAACAAGGGTTCATTCAGGCTAAGAACAGCACTCTTGTGCTATTCTGGCCATACACAGTGCAAATAGCATTCGCATCTGTTCCCAGCCAGTACAGTGTATTGGAATGAAGAGAAGCTCCCATTTTACTCAGTTTCCAATATTGAGTTGAACTAGATATGCCCCGTTTGTGTAGGAAGCACAGTTCTTTTGTTCTGAGCTAGCTCACTGTACTGGCCCTATAGGAAACACAGTAGAGTGCAAGAATGCCCGTTTCTCAAAAGCAGAGTGTTTTTCTTGCATGGCACACTAGGGTTCAGTTAAACTTGCTAAACAGCGTTGAATCATGTTCCGTTTCAAGTTCTAGCAGGAAGCGTTCGTTCAGGCTAAGAAAAGCACTCTTGTGCTATTCTGGGCATACACAGTGCAAATAGCATTCGCATCTATTCCAGCAAGTACAGTGTATTGGACTGAAGAGAAGCTCCCGTTTTACTCAGTTTCCAATACTGAGTTGAAAAAGATATGCCCCGTTTGTATAGGAAGCACAGTTCTGTTGTTCTGAGCTAGCTCACTGTACTGGCCCTATAGGAAACACAGTAGAGTGCAAGAATGCCCCTTTCTCAAAAGCAGAGTGTTTTCCTTGCATGGCACACTAGGGTTCAATTAAACTGCCTACACGGAGTTGAATCACGTTCTGTTTCAAGTACTAGCAGCAAGGGTTCATACAGGCTAAGAACAGCACTCTTGTGCTATTCTGGCCATACACAGTGCAAATAGCATTCGCGTCTGTTCCCAGCCAGTACAGTGTATTGGACTGAAGAGAAGCTCCTGTTTTACTCAGTTTCCAATACTGAGTTGAACTAGATATGCCCCGTTTGTGTAGGAAGCACAGTTCTTTTGTTCGGAGCTAGCTCACTGTACTTGTCCTATACGAAACACAGTAGAGTACAAGAATGTCCGTTTCTCAAAAGCAGAGTGTTTTCCTTGCATGGCACACTAGGATTCAATTAAACTTTCTAAACGGAGTTGAATCACGTTCAGTTTCAAGGTCTAGCAGCAAGGGTTCATTCAGGCTAAGAACACCACTCTTGTGCTACCCTGCCCATACACAGTGGAAATAGCATTCGCGTCTGTTATCAGCCAGTACAGTGTATTGAACTGAAGAGCAGCTCCTGTTTTAATCAGTTTCCAATGCTGAGTTGAACTAGATATGCTCCGTTTGTCTAGGCAGCACAGTTCTTTTGTTCGGAGCTAGCTCACTGTACTGACCCTATAGGAAACACAGTAGAGTGCAAGAATGCCCGTTTCTCAAAAGCAGAGTGTTTTTCTTGCATGGCACACTAGGGTTCAATTAAACTTGCTAAATGGAGTTGAATCACATTCCGTTTAAAGTTCTAGCAGCAAGGGTTCATTCAGGCTAAGAACAGCACTCTTGTGATATTCTGGCCATACAGAGTGCAAATAGCATTCGCATCTGCTCCCAGCCAGTACAGTGTATTGGACTGAAGAGAAGCTCCTGTTTTACTCAGTTTCCAATACTGAGTTGAACTAGATATGCCCCGTTTGTGTTGGAAGCACAGTTCTTTTTTCTGAGCTAGCTCACTATACTGGCCCTAAAGGAAACACAGTAGAGTGCAAGAATGCCCGTTTCTCAAAAGGAGAGTGTTTTTCTTGCATGGCACACTAGGGTTAAATTAAACTTCCTAAACGGAGTTGAATCACGTTCCGTTTCAAGTTCTAGCAGCAAGGGTTCATTCATGCTAAGAATAGTACTCTTGTGCTATTCTGGCCATACACAGTGCAAATAGCATTCGCGTCTGCTCCCAGCAAGTACAGTGTATTGAACTGAAGAGAAGCTCCTGTTTTACTCAGTTTCCAATACTGAGTTGAACTAGATATGCCGCGTTTGTGTAGGAAGCACAGTTCTTTTGTTCGGAGCTAGTTCACTGTACTGGCCCTATAGGAAACACAGTAGAGTGCAAGAATGCCCGTTTCTCAAAAGCAGAGTGATTTTCTTGCATGGCACACTAGGGTTCAATTAAACTTCCTTAACGTAGTTGAGTCACGTTCAGTTTCAAGTTCTAGCAGCAAGCATTCATTCAGACTAAGAACAGCACTCTTGTGCTATTCTGGCCATACACAGTGCAAATAGCATTCGCGTCTGTTCCCAGCCAGTACAGTGTATTGGACTGAAGAGAAGCTCCTGTTTTACTCAGTTTCAAATACTGAGTTGAACTAGATATGCCCAGTTTGTGTAGGAAGCACAGTTCTTTTGTTCTGAGCTAGCTGACTGTACTGGCCCTATAGGAAACACAGTAGAGTGCAAGAATGCCAGTTTCTCAAAAGCAGAGTTTTTTTCTTGCATGGCACACTACGGTTCAATTAAACTTGCTAAACGGAGTTGCATCACGTTCCGTTTCAAGTTCTAGCAGCAATGGTTCATTCAGGCTATGAACAGCACTCTTGTGCTATTCTGGCCATACACAGTGCAAATAGCATTCGCATCTGTTCCCAGCCAGTACAGAGTATTGGACTGAAGAGAAGCTCCCGTTTTACTCAGGTTCAAATACTGAATTGAACTAGACATGCCCCGTTTATGTACGAAGCACAGTTCTTTTGTTCTGAGCTAGCTCACTGTACTGGCCCTATAGGAAACCCAGTAGAGTGCAAGATTGCCCGTTTCTCAAAAGCAGAGTGTTTTCCTTGCATGGCACACTAGGGTTCAATTAAACTTCCTAAACGGAGTTGAATCACGTTCAGTTTCACGTTCTAGCAGCAAGGGTTCATTCAGGCTAAGAACAGCACTCTTGTGCTATTCTGGCCATACACAGTGCAAATAGCATTCGCGTCTGCTCCCAGCCAGTACAGTGTATTGGACTGAAGAGAAGCTCCTGTTTTACTCAGTTTCGAATACTGAGTTGAAATAGATATGCCCCGTTTGTGTAGGAAGCACAGTTCTTTTGTTCGGAGCTAGCTCACTGTACTGGCCCTATAGGAACCACAGTAGAGTGCAAGAATGCCCGTTTCTCAAAAGCAGAGTGTTTTTCTTGCATGGCACTCTAGGGTTCAATTAAACTTCCTTAACGTAGTTGAGTCACGTTCAGTTTCAAGTTCTAGCAACAACGGTTCATTCAGGCTAAGAACAGAACGCTTGTGCTATTCTGGCCATACACAGTGCAAATAACATTCGCATCTGTTCCCAGCCAGTACAGTGTATTGGACTGAAGAGAAGCTCCCGTTTTACTCAGTTTCAAATACTGAGTTGAACTAGATATGCCCCGTTTGTGTAGGAAGCACAGTTCTTTTGTTCTGAGCTAGCTCACTGTACTGGCCCTATAGGAACCACAGTAGAGTGCAAGAATGCCCGTTTCTCAAAAGCAGAGTGTTTTTCTTGCATGGCACTCTAGGGTTCAATTAAACTTCCTTAACGTAGTTGAGTCACGTTCAGTTTCAAGGTCTAACAGCAAGGGTTCATTCAGGCTAAGAACAGCACTCTTGTGCTATTCTGGCCATACACAGTGTAAATAGCATTCGTGTCTGTTCCCAGCCAGTACAGTGTATTGGACTGAAGAGAAGCTCCTGTTTTACTCAGTTTCAAATACTGAGTTGAACTAGATATGCCCCGTTTGTGTAGGAAGCACAGTTCTTTTGTTCTGAGCTTGCTCACTGTACTGGCCCTATAGGAAACACAGTAGAGTGCAAGAATCACAGTTGCTCAAAAGCTGAGTGTTTTTCTTGCATGGCACACTACGGTTCAATTAAACTTGCTAAACGGAGTTGAATCACGTTCCATTTCAAGTTCTAGCAGCAAGGGTTCATTCAGGGTAAGAACAGCACTCTTTTGCTATTCTGGCCATACACAGTGCAAATAGCATTCGCGTCTGCTCCCAGCAAGTACACTGTATTGGACTGAAGAGAAGCTCCTGTTTTACTCAGTTTCCAATACTGAGTTGAACTAGATATGCCCCGTTTGTGTAGGAAGCACAGTTCTTTTGTTCTGAGCTAGCTCACTGTACTGGCCCTATAGGAAACACAGTAGAGTGCAAGAATGCCCGTTTCTCAAAAGCAGAGTGTTTTTCTGGCATGGCACACTAGGGTTCAATTAAACTTGGTAAACGGAGTTGAATTACGTTCCGTTTCAAGTTCTTGCAGCAAGCGTTCATTCTGGCTAAGAACAGCACTCTTGTGCTATTCTGGCCATACACAGTGCAAATAGCATTCGCATCTGGTCCCAGCCAGTACAGTGTATTGGCCTGAAGAGAAGTTCCTGTTTTACTCACTTTCCAATACTGAGTTGAACTAGATATGCCCCGTTTGTGTAGGAAGCACAGTTCTTTTGTTCTAAGCTAGCTCACTGTACTGGCCCTATAGGAAACACAGTAGAGTGCAAGAATGCCCGTTTCTCAAAAGCACAGTGTTTTTCTTGCATGGCACTCTAGGGTTCAATTAAACTTCCTAAACGGAGTTGAATCACGTTCAGTTTCAATTTCTTGCAGCAAGGGTTCATTCAGGCTAAAAACAGAACTCTTGTGCTATTCTGGCCATACACAGTGCAAATAGCATTCGTGTCTGTTCCCAGCCAGTACAGTGTATTGGACTGAAGAGAAGCTCCCGTTTTACTCAGTTTCAAATACTGAGTTGAACTAGATATGCCCTGTTTGTGTAGGAAGCACAGTTCTTTTATTCTGAGCTAGCTCACTGTACTGGCCCTATAGGAAACACAGTAGAGTGCAAGAATGCCCGTTTCTCAAAAGCAGAGTGTTTTCCTTGCATGGCACATTAGGGTTCAATTAAACTTCCTAAACGGAGTTGAATTACGTCCAGTTTCAAGTTCTAGCAGCAAGCGTTCATTCAGGCTAAGAACAGCACTCTTGTGTTATTCTGGCCATACACAGTGCTAATAGCATTCGTGTCTATTCAAAGCCAGTACAGTGTATTGGACTGAAGAGAAGCTCCTGTTTTACTCAGTTTCCAATACTGAGTTGAACTAGATATGCCCCGTTTGTGTAGGAAGCACAGTTCTTTTGTTCTGAGCTAGCTCAATGTACTGGCCCTATAGGAAACACAGTAGAGTGCAAGAATGAAAGTTTCTCAAAAGCAGAGTGTTTTTCTTGCACGGCACACTATGGTTCAATTAAACTTCCTAGAGGAAGTTGAATCACGTTCCGTTTCAAGTTCTAGCAGCAAGGGTTCATTCATGCTAAGAACAGCACTCTTGTGCTATTCTGGCCATACACAGTGCAAATAGCATTCGCGTCTGCTCCCAGCAAGGACAGTGTATTGGACTGAAGAGAAGCTCCTGTTTTACTCAGTTTCCAATACTGAGTTGAACTAGATATGCCCCGTTTGTGTAGGAAGCACAGTTCTTTTGTTCTGAGCTAGCTCACTGTACTGGCCCTATAGGAAACACAGTAGAGTGCAAGAATGCCCGTTTCTCAAAAGCAGAGTGTTTTTCTTGCATGGCACACTAGGGTTCAATTAAACTTGCTAAATGGAGTTGAATCACATTCCGTTTAAAGTTCTAGCAGCAAGGGTTCATTCAGGCTAAGAACAGCACTCTTGTGATATTCTGGCCATACACAGTGCAAATAGCATTCGCATCTGCTCCCAGCCAGTACAGTGTATTGGACTGAAGAGAAGCTCCTGTTTTACTCAGTTTCCAATACTGAGTTGAACTAGGTATGCCCCGTTTGTGTTGGAAGCACAGTTCTTTTTTCTGAGCTAGCTCACTATACTGGCCCTAAAGGAAACACAGTAGAGTGCAAGAATGCCCGTTTCTCAAAAGGAGAGTGTTTTTCTTGCATGGCACACTAGGGTTCAATTAAACTTCCTAAACGGATTTGAATCACATTCCGATTCAAGTTCTAGCAGCAAGGGTTCATTCATGCTAAGAATAGTACTCTTGTGCTATTCTGGCCATACACAGTGCAAATAGCATTCGCGTCTGCTCCCAGCAAGTACAGTGTATTGAACTGAAGAGAAGCTCCTGTTTTACTCAGTTTCCAATACTGAGTTGAACTAGATATGCCGCGTTTGTGTAGGAAGCACAGTTCTTTTGTTCTGAGCTAGCTCACTGTACTGGCCCTAAGGAAACACAGTAGAGTGCAAGAATGCCCGTTTCTCAAAAGCAGAGTGTTTTTCTTGCATGGAACACTAGGGTTCAATTAAACTTGCGAAACGGAGTTGAAACACGTTCCGTTTCAAGTTCTAGCAGCAAGCATTCATTCAGACTAAGAACAGCACTCTTGTGCTATTCTGGCCATACACAGTGCAAATAGCATTCGCGTCTGTTCCCAGCCAGTACAGTGTATTGGACTGAAGAGAAGCTCCTGTTTTACTCAGTTTTAAATACTGAGTTGAACTAGATATGCCCCGTTTGTGTAGGAAGCACAGTTCTTTTGTTCTGAGCTAGCTCACTGTACTGGCCCTATAGGAAACGCAGTAGAGTGCAAGAATGCCAGTTTCTCAAAAGCAGAGTTTTTTTCTTGCATGGCACACTACGGTTCAATTAAACTTGCTAAATGGAGTTGCATCACGTTCCGTTTCAAGTTCTAGCAGCAATGGTTCATTCAGGCTATGAACAGCACTCTTGTGCTATTCTGGCCATACACAGTGTAAATAGCATTCGGGTCTGTTCCCAGCAAGCACAGTGTATTGGAATGAAGAGTATCTCCTGTTTTTCTCAATTTCCAATACTGAGTTGAACTAGATATGCCCCGTTTGTGTAGGAAGCACAGTTCTTTTGTTCTGAGCTAGCTCACTGTACTGGCCCTATAGGAACCACAGTAGAATGCAAGAATGTCAGTTTCTCAAAAGCAGAGTGTTTTTCTTGCATGGCACTCTAGAGTTCAATTAAACTTCCTAAACGGAGTTGAGTCACGTCAGTTTCAAATTCTAGCAGCAAGGGTTCATTCAGGCTAAGAACAACACTCTTGTTCTATTCTGGCCATACACAGTACAAATAGCATTCGCATCTGTTCCCAGCCAGTACAGAGTATTGGACTGAAGAGAAGCTCCCGTTTTACTCAGGTTCAAATACTGAATTGAACTAGACATGCCCCGTTTATGTACGAAGCACAGTTCTTTTGTTCTGAGCTAGCTCACTGTACTGGCCCTATAGGAAACCCAGTAGAGTGCAAGATTGCCCGTTTCTCAAAAGCAGAGTGTTTTCCTTGCATGGCACACTAGGGTTCAATTAAACTTCCTAAACGGAGTTGAATCACGTTCAGTTTCACGTTCTAGCAGCAAAGGTTCATTCAGGCTAAGAACAGCACTCTTGTGCTATTCTGGCGATACACAGTGCAAATAGCATTCGCATCTGCTCCGGGCCAGTACAGTGTATTGGACTGAAGAGAATCTCCTGTTTTACTCAGTTTCCAATACTGAGTTGAACTAGATATGCCCCCTTTGTGTCGGAAGCACAGTTCTTTTGTTCTGAGCTAGCTCACTGTACTGGCCCTATAGGAAACACAGTAGAGTGCAAGAATGCCCGTTTCTCAAAAGCAGAGTGTTTTTCTTGCATGGCACACTAGGGTTCAATTAAATTTCCTAAACGGAGTTGAATCACATTCAGTTTCAAGTTCTAGCAGCAAGGGTTCATTCAGGCTAAGAACAGAACTCTTGTGCTATTCTGGCCATACACAGTGAAAATAGCATTCGTGTCTGTTCCAAGCCAGTACAGTGTATTAGACTGAAGAGAAGCTCCTGTTTTACTCAGTTTCAAATACTGAGTTGAACTAGATATGCCCCGTTTGTGTAGGAAGCACAGTTCTTTTGTTCTGAGCTAGCTCACTGTACTGGCCCTATAGGAAACACAGTAGAGTGCAAGAATGCCAGTTTCTCAAAAGCAGAGTGTTTTTCTTGCATGGCACACTACGATTCAATTAAACTTGCTAAACGGAGTTGAATCACGTTCCGTTTCATGTTCTAGCAGCAAGGGTTCTTTCAGGCTAAGAACAGCACTCTTGTGCTATTCTGGCCATACACAGTGCAAATAGCATTCGGGTCTGTTCCCAGCAAGCACAGTGTATTGCACTGAAGAGTATCTCCTGTTTTACTCAGTTTCCAATCCTGAGTTGAACTAGATATGCCCCGTTTGTGTAGGAAGCACAGTTCTTTTGTTCGGAGCTAGCTCACTGTACTTGTCCTATACGAAACACACTAGAGTGCAAGAATGCCCGTTTCTCAAAAGCAGAGTGTTTTTCTTGCATGGCACACTAGTGTTCTTTTAAACTTGCTAAACGGAGTTGAATTACGTTCCGTTTCAAGTTCTAGCATCACGCGTTCATTCTGGCTAAGAACAGCACTCTTGTGCTATTCTGGGCATACACAGTGCAAATAGCATTCGCATCTGGTCCCAGCCAGTACAGTGTATTGGCCTGAAGAGAAGTACCTGTTTTACTCAGTTTCCAATACTGAGTTGAACTAGATATGCCCCGTTTGTGTAGGAAGCACAGTTCTTTGTTCTGAGCTAGCTCACTGTACTGGCCCTATAGGAACCACAGTAGAGGGCAAGAATGCCCGTTTCTCAAAAGCAGAGTGTTTTTCTTGCATGGCACTCTAGGGTTCAATTAAACTTCCTTAACGTAGTTGAGTCACGTTCCGATTCACGTTGTAGCAGCAAGGGTTCATTCAGGCTAAGAACAGAACTCTTGTGCTATTCTGGCCATACACAGTGCAAATAGCATTCGCATCTGTTCCCAGCCAGTACAGTGTATTGGACTGAAGAGAAGCTCCCGTTGTACTCAGTTTCAAATACTGAGTTGAACTAGATATGCCCCGTTTGTGTAGGAAGCACAGTTCTTTTGTTCTGAGCTAGCTCACTGTACTGGCCCTATAGGAAACACAGTAGAGTGCAAGAATGCCATTTTCTCAAAAGCAGAGTGTTTTTCTTGCATGGCACACTACGGTTCAATTAAACTTGCTAAACGGAGTTGAATCACGTTCCGTTTCAAGTTCTAGCAGCAAGGGTTCATTCAGGTTAAGAATAGCACTCTTGTGCTATTCTGGCCATACACAGTGCAAATAGCATTCGCGTCTGTTCCCAGCCAGCACAGTGTATTGGACTGAAGAGAAGTTCCTGTTTTACTCAGTTTCCAATACTGAGTTGAACTAGATATGCCCCGTTTGTGTACGAAGCACAGTTCTTTTGTTCTGAGCTAGCTCACTGTACTGGCCCTATAGGAACCACAGTAGAGTGCAAGAATGCCCGTTTCTCAAAAGCAGAGTGTTTTTCTTGCATGGCACTCTAGGGTTCAATTAAACTTCCTTAACGTAGTTGAGTCACGTTCAGTTTCAAGGTATAGCAGCAAGGGTTCATTCAGGCTAAGAACAGCACTCTTGTGCTATTCTGGCCATACACAGTGTAAATAGCATTCGTGTCTGTTCCCAGCCAGTACAGTGTATTGGACTGAAGAGAAGCTCCTGTTTTACTCAGTTTCAAATACTGACTTGAACTAGATATGCCCCGTTTGTGTAGGAAGCACAGTTCTTTTGTTCTGAGCTTGCTCACTGTACTGGCCCTATAGGAAACACAGTAGAGTGTAAGAATCCCAGTTGCTCAAAAGCTGAGTGTTTTTCTTGCATGGCACACTACGGTTCAATTAAACTTACTAAACGGAGTTGAATCACGTTCCGTTTCAAGTTCTAGCAGCAAGGGTTCATTCAGGCTAAGAACAGCACTCTTTTGCTATTCTGGCCACACACAGTGCAAATAGCATTCGCGTCTGTTCCCAGCAAGTACAGTGTATTGGACTGAAGAGAAGCTCCTGTTTTACTCAGTTTCCAATACTGAGTTGAACTAGATATGCCCCGTTTGTGTAGGAAGCACAGTTCTTTTGTTCTGAGCTAGCTCACTGTACTGGCCCTATAGGAAACACAGTAGAGTGCAAGAATGCCCGTTTCTCAAAAGCAGAGTCTTTTTCTGGCATGGCACACTAGGGTTCAATTAAACTTGGTAAACGGAGTTGAATTACGTTCCGTTTCAAGTTCTAGCAGCAAGCGTTCATTCTGGCTAAGAACAGCACTCTTGTGCTATTCTGGCCATACACAGTGCAAATAGCATTCGCATCTGGTCCGAGCCAGTACAGTGTATTGGCCTGAAGAGAAGTTCCTGTTTTACTCAGTTTCCAATACTGAGTTGAACTAGATATGCCCCGTTTGTGTAGGAAGCACAGTTCTTTTGTTCTAAGCTAGCTCACTGTACTGGCCCTATAGGAAACACAGTAGAGTGCAAGAATGCCCGTTTCTCAAAAGCAGAGTGTTTTTCTTGCATGGCACTCTAGGGTTCAATTAAACTTCCTAAACGGAGTTGAATCACGTTCAGTTTCAATTTCTTGCAGCAAGGGTTCATTCAGGCTAAAAACAGCACTCTTGTGCTATTCTGGCCATACACAGTGCAAATAGCATTCGTGTCTGTTCCCAGCCAGTACAGTGTATTGGACTGAAGAGAAGCTCCCGTTTCACTCAGTTTCAAATACTGAGTTGAACTAGATATGCCCTGTTTGTGTAGGAAGCACAGTTCTTTTATTCTGAGCTAGCTCACTGTACTGGCCCTATAGGAAACACAGTAGAGTGCAAGAATGCCCGTTTCTCAAAAGCAGAGTGTTTTCCTTGCATGGCACATTAGGGTTCAATTAAACTTCCTAAACGGAGTTGAATTACGTCCAGTTTCAAGTTCTAGCAGCAAGCGTTCATTCAGGCTAAGAATAGCACTCTTGTGTTATTCTGGCCATACACAGTGCTAATAGCATTCGTGTCTATTCAAAGCCAGTACAGTGTATTGGACTGAAGAGAAGCTCCTGTTTTACTCAGTTTCCAATACTGAGGTGAACTAGATATGCCCCGTTTGTGTAGGAAGCACAGTTCTTTTGTTCTGAGCTAGCTCAATGTACTGGCCCTATAGGAAACACAGTAGAGTGCAAGAATGAAAGTTTCTCAAAAGCAGAGTGTTTTTCTTGCACGGCACACTACGGTTCAATTAAACTTCCTAGACGGAGTTGAATCACGTTCCGTTTCAAGTTCTAGCAGCAAGGGTTCATTCATGCTAAGAACAGCCCTCTTGTGCTATTCTGGCCATACACAGTGCAAATAGCATTCGCGTCTGCTCCCAGCAAGTACAGTGTATTGGACTGAAGAGAAGCTCCTGTTTTACTCAGTTTCCAATACTGAGTTGAACTAGATATGCCCCGTTTGTGTAGGAAGCACAGTTCTTTTGTTCTGAGCTAACTCACTGTACTGGCCCTATAGGAAACACAGTAGAGTGCAAGAATGCCCGTTTCTCAAAAGCAGAGTGTTTTTCTGGCATGGCACACTAGGGTTCAATTAAACTTCCTAAACAGAGTTGAATCACGTTCCGATTCAAGTTGTAGCAGCAAGGGTTCATTCAGGCTAAGAACAGAACTCTTGTGCTATTCTGGCCATACACAGTGCAAATAGCATTCGCGTCTGCTCCCAGCCAGTACAGTGTATTGGACTGAAGAGAAGCTCCTGTTTTACACAGTTTCCAATACTGAGTTGAAATAGATATGCCCCGTTTGTGTAGGAAGCACAGTTCTTTTGTTCTGAGCTAGCTAACTGTACTGGCCCTATAGGAAAAACAGTAGAGTACAAGAATGCCCGTTTCTCAAAAGCAGAGTGTTTATCTTGCATGGCACACTATGGTTCAATTAAACTTCCTAAACGGATTTGAATCACGTTCAGTTTAAAGTTCTAGCATCAAGGGTTCATTCAGGCTAAGAACACCACTCTTGTCCTATTCTGTCCATACACAGTGCAAATAGCATTCGCGTCTGTTCCCAGCCTGTACAGTGTATTGGACGGAGTAAAAGCTCCTGTTTTACTCAGTTTCCAATACTGACTTGAAATAGATATGCCCCGTTTGTGTAGGAAGCACAGTTCTTTTGTTCTGAGCTAGCTCACTGTACTTGTCCTATATGAAACACAGTAGAGTGCAAGAATGCCCGTTTCTCAATAGCAGAGTGTTTACATTGCATGGCACACTAGGGTTCAATTAAACTTCCTAAACGTTGTTGAATCACGTTCATTTTCAAAGTCTAGCAACAAGGGTTCATTCAGGCTAAGAACAGCACTCTTGTGCTATTCTGGCCATACACAGTGCAAATAGCATTCGCATCTGTTCCCAGCCAGTACAGTGTATTGGAATGAAGAGAAGCTCCCATTTTACTCAGTTTCCAATATTGAGTTGAACTAGAAATGCCCCGTTTGTGTAGGAAGCACAGTTCTTTTGTTCTGAGCTAGCTCACTGTACTGGCCCTATAGGAAACACAGTAGAGTGCAAGAATGCCCGTTTCTCAAAAGCAGAGTGTTTTTCTTGCATGGCACACTAGGGTTCAGTTAAACTTGCTAAACAGCGTTGAATCATGTTCCGTTTCAAGTTCTAGCAGGAAGCGTTCGTTCAGGCTAAGAAAAGCACTCTTGTGATATTCTGGCCATACAGAGTGCAAATAGCATTCGCATCTGCTCCCAGCCAGTACAGTGTATTGGACTGAAGAGAAGCTCCTGTTTTACTCAGTTTCCAATACTGAGTTGAACTAGATATGCCTCGTTTGTGTTGGAAGCACAGTTCTTTTTTCTGAGCTAGCTCACTATACTGGCCCTAAAGGAAACACAGTAGAGTGCAAGAATGCCCGTTTCTCAAAAGGAGAGTGTTTTTCTTGCATGGCACACTAGGGTTCAATTAAACTTCCTAAACGGAGTTGAGTCACGTTCCGTTTCAAGTTCTAGCAGCAAGGGTTCATTCATGCTAAGAATAGTACTCTTGTGCTATTCTGGCCATACACAGTGCAAATAGCATTCGCGTCTGCTCCCAGCAAGTACAGTGTATTGAACTGAAGAGAAGCTCCCGTTTTACTCAGTTTCCAATACTGAGTTGAACTAGATATGCCGCGTTTGTGTAGGAAGCACAGTTCTTTTGTTCGGAGCTAGTTCACTGTACTGGCCCTATAGGAAACACAGTAGAGTGCAAGAATGCCCGTTTCTCAAAAGCAGAGTGTTTTTCTTGCATGGCACACTAGGGTTCAATTAAACTTCCTTAACGTAGTTGAGTCACGTTCAGTTTCAAGTTGTAGCAGCAAGCATTCATTCAGACTAAGAACAGCACTCTTGTGCTATTCTGGCCATACACAGTGCAAATAGCATTCGCGTCTGTTCCCAGCCAGTACAGTGTATTGGACTGAAGAGAAGCTCCTGTTTTACTCAGTTTCAAATACTGAGTTGAACTAGATATGCCCAGTTTGTGTAGGAAGCACAGTTCTTTTGTTCTGAGCTAGCTGACTGTACTGGCCCTATAGGAAACACAGTAGAGTGTAAGAATGCCAGTTTCTCAAAAGCAGAGTTTTTTTCTTGCATGGCACACTACGGTTCAATTAAACTTGCTAAACGGAGTTGCATCACGTTCCGTTTCAAGTTCTAGCAGCAATGGTTCATTCAGGCTATGAACAGCACTCTTGTGCTATTCTGGCCATACACAGTGCAAATAGCATTCGCATCTGTTCCCAGCCAGTACAGAGTATTGGACTGAAGAGAAGCTCCCGTTTTACTCAGGTTCAAATACTGAATTGAACTAGACATGCCCCGTTTATGTACGAAGCACAGTTCTTTTGTTCTGAGCTAGCTCACTGTACTGGCCCTATAGGAAACCCAGTAGAGTGCAAGATTGCCCGTTTCTCAAAAGCAGAGTGTTTTCCTTGCATGGCACACTAGGGTTCAATTAAACTTCCTAAACGGAGTTGAATCACGTTCAGTTTCACGTTCTAGCAGCAAGGGTTCATTCAGGCTAAGAACAGCACTCTTGTGCTATTCTGGCCATACACAGTGCAAATAGCATTCGCGTCTGCTCCCAGCCAGTACAGTGTATTGGACTGAAGAGAAGCTCCTGTTTTACTCAGTTTCGAATACTGAGTTGAAATAGATATGCCCCGTTTGTGTAGGAAGCACAGTTCTTTTGTTCGGAGCTAGCTCACTATACTGGCCCTATAGGAAACACAGTAGAGTCCCGAATGCCCGTTTCTCAAGAGCAGAGTGTTATTCTTGCATGGCACACTAGGGTTCTTTTAAACTTGCTAAACGGAGTTGAATTACGTTCCGTTTCAAGTTCTAGCATCACGCGTTCATTCTGGCTAAGAACAGCACTCTTGTGCTATTCTGGGCATACACAGTGCAAATAGCATTCGCATCTGGTCCCAGCCAGTACAGTGTATTGGCCTGAAGAGAAGTTCCTGTTTTACTCAGTTTCCAATACTGAGTTGAACTAGATATGCCCCGTTTGTGTAGGAAGCACAGTTCTTTGTTCTGAGCTAGCTCACTGTACTGGCCCTATAGGAACCACAGTAGAGTGCAAGAATGCCCGTTTCTCAAAAGCAGAGTGTTTTTCTTGCATGGCACTCTAGGGTTCAATTAAACTTCCTTAACGTAGTTGAGTCACGTTCAGTTTCAAGTTCTAGCAACAACGGTTCATTCAGGCTAAGAACAGAACTCTTGTGCTATTCTGGCCATACACAGTGCAAATAGCATTCGCATCTGTTCCCAGCCAGTACAGTGTATTGGACTGAAGAGAAGCTCCCGTTTTACTCAGTTTCAAATACTGAGTTGAACTAGATATGCCCCGTTTGTGTAGGAAGCACAGTTCTTTTGTTCTGAGCTAGCTCACTGTACTGGCCCTATAGGAACCACAGTAGAGTGCAAGAATGCCCGTTTCTCAAAAGCAGAGTGTTTTTCTTGCATGGCACTCTAGGGTTCAATTAAACTTCCTTAACGTAGTTGAGTCACGTTCAGTTTCAAGGTCTAGCAGCAAGGGTTCATTCAGGCTAAGAACAGCACTCTTGTGCTATTCTGGCCATACACAGTGTAAATAGCATTCGTGTCTGTTCCCAGCCAGTACAGTGTATTGGACTGAAGAGAAGCTCCTGTTTTACTCAGTTTCAAATACTGAGTTGAACTAGATATGCCCCGTTTGTGTAGGAAGCACAGTTCTTTTGTTCTGAGCTTGCTCACTGTACTGGCCCTATAGGAAACACAGTAGAGTGCAAGAATCCCAGTTGCTCAAAAGCTGAGTGTTTTTCTTGCATGGCACACTACGGTTCAATTAAACTTGCTAAACGGAGTTGAATCACGTTCCATTTCAAGTTCTAGCAGCAAGGGTTCATTCAGGGTAAGAACAGCACTCTTTTGCTATTCTGGCCATACACAGTGCAAATAGCATTCGCGTCTGCTCCCAGCAAGTACACTGTATTGGACTGAAGAGAAGCTCCTGTTTTACTCAGTTTCCAATACTGAGTTGAACTAGATATGCCCCGTTTGTGTAGGAAGCACAGTTCTTTTGTTCTGAGCTAGCTCACTGTACTGGCCCTATAGGAAACACAGTAGAGTGCAAGAATGCCCGTTTCTCAAAAGCAGAGTGTTTTTCTGGCATGGCACACTAGGGTTCAATTAAACTTGGTAAACGGAGTTGAATTACGTTCCGTTTCAAGTTCTTGCAGCAAGCGTTCATTCTGGCTAAGAACAGCACTCTTGTGCTATTCTGGCCATACACAGTGCAAATAGCATTCGCATCTGGTCCCAGCCAGTACAGTGTATTGGCCTGAAGAGAAGTTCCTGTTTTACTCACTTTCCAATACTGAGTTGAACTAGATATGCCCCGTTTGTGTAGGAAGCACAGTTCTTTTGTTCTAAGCTAGCTCACTGTACTGGCCCTATAGGAAACACAGTAGAGTGCAAGAATGCCCGTTTCTCAAAAGCACAGTGTTTTTCTTGCATGGCACTCTAGGGTTCAATTAAACTTCCTAAACGGAGTTGAATCACGTTCAGTTTCAATTTCTTGCAGCAAGGGTTCATTCAGGCTAAAAACAGAACTCTTGTGCTATTCTGGCCATACACAGTGCAAATAGCATTCGTGTCTGTTCCCAGCCAGTACAGTGTATTGGACTGAAGAGAAGCTCCCGTTTTACTCAGTTTCAAATACTGAGTTGAACTAGATATGCCCTGTTTGTGTAGGAAGCACAGTTCTTTTATTCTGAGCTAGCTCACTCTACTGGCCCTATAGGAAACACAGTAGAGTGCAAGAATGCCCGTTTCTCAAAAGCAGAGTGTTTTCCTTGCATGGCACATTAGGGTTCAATTACACTTCCTAAACGGAGTTGAATTACGTCCAGTTTCAAGTTCTAGCAGCAAGCGTTCATTCAGGCTAAGAATAGCACTCTTGTGTTATTCTGGCCATACACAGTGCTAATAGTATTCGTGTCTATTCAAAGCCAGTACAGTGTATTGGACTGAAGAGAAGCTCCTGTTTTACTCAGTTTCCAATACTGAGGTGAACTAGATATGCCCCGTTTGTGTAGGAAGCACAGTTCTTTTGTTCTGAGCTAGCTCAATGTACTGGCCCTATAGGAAACACAGAGTGCAAGAATGCCAGTTTCTCAAAAGCAGAGTGTTCTTCTTGCATGGCACACTACGGTTCAATTAAACTTCCTAGACGGAGTTGAATCACGTTCAGTTTCAAGTTCTAGCAGCAAGGGTTCATTCAGGCTAAGAACAGCACTCTTGTGCTATTCTGGCCATACACTGTGCAAATAGCATTCGCGTCTGCTCCCAGCAAGTACAGTGTATTGGACTGAAGAGAAGCTCCTGTTTTACTCAGTTTCCAATACTGAGTTGAACTAGATATGCCCCGTTTGTGTAGGAAGCACAGTTCTTTTGTTCTCAGCTAGCTCACTGTACTGGCCCTATAGGAAACACAGTAGAGTGCAAGAATGCCCGTTTCTCAAAAGCAGAGTGTTTTTCTTGCATGGCACTCTAGGGTTAAATTAAACTTCCTAAACGGAGTTGTGTCACGTCAGTTTCAAATTCTAGCAGCAAGAGTTCATTCAGGCTAAGAACAGCACTCTTGTACTATTCTGGCCATACACAGTGCACATAGCATTCACGTCTGTTCCCAGCCAGTACAGTGTATTGGACTGAAGAGAAGCTCCTGTTTTCTCAGTTTCAAATACTGAGTTGAACTAGATATGCCCCGTTTGTGTAGGAAGCACAGTTCTTTTGTTCTCAGCTAGCTCACTGTACTGGCCCTATAGGAAACACAGTAGAGTGCAAGAATGCCCGTTTCTCAAAAGCAGAGTGTTTTTCTTGCATGGCACACTAGGGTTCAATTAAACTTCCTAAACAGAGTTGAATCACGTTCCGATTCAAGTTGTAGCAGCAAGGGTTCATTCAGGCTAAGAACAGAACTCTTGTGCTATTCTGGCCATACACAGTGCAAATAGCATTCACGTCTGTTCCCAGCCAGTACAGTGTATTGGACTGAAGAGAAGCTCCTGTTTTACTCAGTTTCAAATACTGAGTTAAACTAGATATGCCCCGTTTGTGTAGGAAGCACAGTTCTTTTGTTCTGAGCTAGCTCACTGTACTGGCCCTATAGGAAACACAGTAGAGTGCAAGAATGCCCGTTTCTCAAAAGCACAGTGTTTTTCTTGCATGGCAAACTAGGGTTCAATTAAACTTCCTAAATGGAGTTGAATCACGTTCAGTTTCAAGTTCTAGCAGCAAGCGTTCATTCAGGCTAAGAACAGCACTCTTGTGTTATTCTGGCCATACACAGTGCTAATAGCATTCGTGTCTATTCAAAGCCAGTACAGTGTATTGGACTGAAGAGAAGCTCCTGTTTTACTCAGTTTCCAATACTGAGGTGAACTAGATATGCCCCGTTTGTGTAGGAAGCACAGTTCTTTTGTTCTGAGCTAGCTCAATGTACTGGCCCTATAGGAAACACAGTAGAGTGCAAGAATGCCAGTTTCTCAAAAGCAGAGTGTTTTTCTTGCATGGCACACTACGGTTCAATTAAACTTCCTAGACGGAGTTGAATCACGTTCAGTTTCAAGTTCTAGCAGCAAGGGTTCATTCAGGCTAAGAACAGCACTCTTGTGCTATTCTGGCCATACACTGTGCAAATAGCATTCGCGTCTGCTCCCAGCAAGTACAGTGTATTGGACTGAAGAGAAGCTCCTGTTTTACTCAGTTTCCAATACTGAGTTGAACTAGATATGCCCCGTTTTTGTAGGAAGCACAGTTCTTTTGTTTTCAGCTAGCTCACTGTACTGGCCCTATAGGAAACACAGTAGAGTGCAAGACTGCCCGTTTCTCAAAAGCAGAGTGTTTTTATTGCATGGCACACTACGGTTCAATTAAACTGCTAAATGGAGTTGAATCACGTTCCGTTTCAAGTTCTAGCAGCAAGCGTTCATTCAGGCTAAGAACAGCACTCTTGTGCTATTCTGGCCATACACAGTGCAAATAGCATTCGTGTCTGTTCCCAGCCAGTACAGTGTATTGGACTGAAGAGAAGCTCCTGTTTTACTCAGTTTCAAATACTGAGTTGAACTAGATATGCCCCGTTTGTGTAGGAAGCACAGTTCTTTTGTTCTGAGCTAGCTCACTGTACTGTCCCTATAGGAACCACAGTAGAGGGCAAGAATGCCCGTTTCTCAAAAGCAGAGTGTTTTTCTTGCATGGCACACTAGTTTTCAATTAAACTTCCTAAACAGAGTTGAATCACGTTCCGATTCAAGTTGTAGCAGCAAGGGTTCATTCAGGCTAAGAACAGAACTCTTGTGCTATTCTGGCCATACACAGTGCAAATAGCATTCACGTCTGTTCCCAGCCAGTACAGTGTATTGGACTGAAGAGAAGCTCCTGTTTTACTCAGTTTCAAATACTGAGTTGAACTAGATATGCCCCGTTTGTGTAGGAAGCACAGTTCTTTTGTTCTGAGCTAGCTCACTGTACTGGCCCTATAGGAAACACAGTAGAGTGCAAGAATGCCCGTTTCTCAAAAGCACAGTGTTTTTCTTGCATGGCAAACTAGGGTTCAATTAAACTTCCTAAATGGAGTTGAATCACGTTCAGTTTCAAGTTCTAGCAGCAAGCGTTCATTCAGGCTAAGAACAGCACTCTTGTGTTATTCTGGCCATACACAGTGCTAATAGCATTCGTGTCTATTCAAAGCCAGTACAGTGTATTGGACTGAAGAGAAGCTCCTGTTTTACTCAGTTTCCAATACTGAGGTGAACTAGATATGCCCCGTTTGTGTAGGAAGCACAGTTCTTTTGTTCTGAGCTAGCTCAATGAACTGGCCCTATAGGAAACACAGTAGAGTGCAAGAATGCCAGTTTCTCAAAAGCAGAGTGTTTTTCTTGCATGGCACACTACGGTTCAATTAAACTTCCTAGACGGAGTTGAATCACGTTCAGTTTCAAGTTCTAGCAGCAAGGGTTCATTCAGGCTAAGAACAGCACTCTTGTGCTATTCTGGCCATACACTGTGCAAATAGCATTCGCGTCTGCTCCCAGCAAGTACAGTGTATTGGACTGAAGAGAAGCTCCTGTTTTACTCAGTTTCCAATACTGAGTTGAACTAGATATGCCCCGTTTGTGTAGGAAGCACAGTTCTTTTGTTCGGAGCTAGCTCACTGTACTGGCCCTATAGGAAACACAGTAGAGTGCAAGAATGCCCGTTTCTCAAAAGCAGAGTGTTTTTCTTGCATGGCACACTAGGGTTCAATTAAACTGCTAAATGGAGTTGAATCACGTTCCGTTTCAAGTTCTAGCAGCAAGCGTTCATTCAGGTTAAGAACAGCACTCTTGTGCTATTCTGGCCATACACAGTGCAAATAGCATTGGCATATGGTCCCAGCCAGTACAGTGTATTGGCCCGAAGAGAAGTTCCTGTTTTACTCATTTTCCAATACTGAGTTGAACTAGATATGCCCCGTTTATGTAGGAAGCACAGTTCTTTTGTTCTGAGCTTGCTCACTGTACTGGCCCGATAAGAACCACAGTAGAGTGCAAGAATGCCCGTTTCTCAAAAGCAGAGTGTTTTTCTTGCATGGCACATTAGGATTCAATTAAACTACCTAAACGGAATTGAATCACGTTCAGTTTCAAGTTCTAGCAGCAAGGATTCATTCAGGCTAAGAACAGCACCCATGTGTTATTCTGCCATACACAGTGCTAATAGCATTCGTGTCTATTTAAACCCAGTACAGTGTATTAGACTGAAGAGAAGCTCCTGTTTTACTCAGTTTCCAATACTGAGTTGAACTAGATATGCTCCGTTTGTGTAGGAAGCACAGTTCTTTTGTTCTGAGCTAGCTCACTGTACTGGCCATATAGGAATCACAGTAGAGTGCAAGAATGCCCGTTTCTCAAAAGCAGAGTGTTTTTCTTGCATGGCACTCTAGGGTTCAATTAAACTTCCTAAACGGGGTTGAATAACGTTCAGTTTCAAGTTCTAGCAGCAAGGGTTCATTCAGGCTAAGAACAGCACTCTTGTGCTATTCTGGCCATACACAGTGCAAATAGCATTCGTGTCTGTTCCCAGCCAGTACAGTGTATTGGACTGAAGAGAAGCTCCTGTTTTACTCAGTTTCAAATACTGAGTTGAACTAGATATGCCCCGTTTGTGTAGGAAGCACAGTTCTTTTGTTCGGAGCTAGCTCACTGTACTGGCCATATAGGAATCACAGTAGAGTGCAAGAATGCCCGTTTCTCAATTGCAGAGTGTTTTTCTTGCATGGCACTCTAGGGTTCAATTAAACTTCCTAAACGGGGTTGAATAACGTTCAGTTTCAAGTTCTAGCAGCAAGGGTTCATTCAGGCTAAGAATAGCACTCTTGTGCTATTCTGGCCATACACAGTGCAAATAGCATTCGTGTCTGTTCCCAGCCAGTACAGTGTATTGGACTGAAGAGAAGCTCCTGTTTTACTCAGTTTCCAATACTGAGTTGAACTAGATATGCCCCGTTTGTGTAGGAAGCACAGTTCTTTTGTTCGGAGCTAGCTCACTGTACTGGCCCTATAGGAAACACAGTAGAGTGCAAGAATGCCCGTTTCTCAAAAGCAGAGTGTTTTTCTTGCATGGCACACTAGGTTTCAACTAAACTTCCTAAACAGTGTTGAATCACGTTCCGATTCAAGTTGTAGCAGCAAGGGTTCATTCAGGCTAAGAACAGCACTCTTGTGCTATTCTGGCCATACACAGTGCAAATAGCATTCACGTCTGTTCCCAGCCAGTACAGTGTATTGGACTGAAGAGAATCTCCTGTTTTACTCAGTTTCAAATACTGAGTTGAACTAGATATGCCCCGTTTGTGTAGGAAGCACAGTTCTTTTGTTCTGAGCTAGCTCACTGTACTGGCCCTATAGGAAACACAGTAGAGTGCAAGAATGCCCGTTTCTCAAAAGCAGAGTGTTTTTCTTGCATGGCAAACTAGGGTTCAATTAAACTTCCTAAATGGAGTTGAATCACGTTCAGTTTCAAGTTCTAGCAGCAAGCGTTCATTCAGGCTAAGAACAGCACTCTTGTGTTATTCTGGCCATACACAGTGCTAATAGCATTTGTGTCTATTCAAAGCCAGTACAGTGTATTGGACTGAAGAGAAGCTCCTGTTTTACTCAGTTTCCAATACTGAGGTGAACTAGATATGCCCCGTTTGTGTAGGAAGCACAGTTCTTTTGTTCTGAGCTAGCTCAATGTACTGGCCCTATAGGAAACACAGTAGAGTGCAAGAATGCCCGTTTCTCAAAAGCAGAGTGTTTTTCTTGCATGGCACACTACGGTTCAATTAAACTTCCTAGACGGAGTTGAATCACGTTCAGTTTCAAGTTCTAGCAGCAAGGGTTCATTCAGGCTAAGAACAGCACTCTTGTGCTATTCTGGCCATACACTGTGCAAATAGCATTCGCGTCTGCTCCAAGCAAGTACAGTGTATTGGACTGAAGAGAAGCTCCTGTTTTACTCAGTTTCCAATACTGAGTTGAACTAGATATGCCCCGTTTGTGTAGGAAGCACAGTTCATTTGTTCTCAGCTAGCTAACTGTACTGGCCCTATAGGAAACACAGTAGAGTGCAAGAATGCCCGTTTCTCAAAAGCACAGTGTTTTTCTTGCATGGCACACTAGGGTTCAATTAAACTGCTAAATGGAGTTGAATCACGTTCCGTTTCAAGTTCTAGCAGCAAGCGTTCATTCAGGATAAGAACAGCACTCTTGTGCTATTCTGGCCATACACAGTGCAAATAGCATTCGTGTCTGTTCCCAGCCAGTACAGTGTATTGGACTAAAAAGAAGCTCCTGTTTTACTCAGTTTCAAATACTGAGTTGAACTAGCTATGCCCCGTTTGTGTAGGAAGCACAGTTCTTTTGTACTGAGCTAGCTCACTGTACTGGCCCTATAGGAAACACAGTAGAGTGCAAGAATGCCCGTTTCTCAAAAGCAGAGTGTTTTTCTTGCATGGCACTCTAGGGTTCAATTAAACTTCCTAAACGGGGTTGAATAACGTTCAGTTTCAAGTTCTAGCAGCAAGGGTTCATTCAGGCTAAGAATAGCACTCTTGTGCTATTCTGGCCATACACAGTGCAAATAGCACTCGTGTCTGTTCCCAGCCAGTACAGTGTATTGGACTGAAGAGAAGCTCCTGTTTTACTCAGTTTCCAATACTGAGTTGAACTAGATATGCCCCGTTTGTGTAGGAAGCACAGTTCTTTTGTTCGGAGCTAGCTCACTGTACTGGCCCTATAGGAAACACAGTAGAGTGCAAGAATGCCCGTTTCTCAAAAGCAGAGTGTTTTTCTTGCATGGCACACTAGGTTTCAACTAAACTTCCTAAACAGTGTTGAATCACGTTCCGATTCAAGTTGTAGCAGCAAGGGTTCATTCAGGCTAAGAACAGCACTCTTGTGCTATTCTGGCCATACACAGTGCAAATAGCATTCACGTCTGTTCCCAGCCAGTACAGTGTATTGGACTGAAGAGAATCTCCTGTTTTACTCAGTTTCAAATACTGAGTTGCACTAGATATGCCCCGTTTGTGTAGGAAGCACAGTTCTTTTGTTCTGAGCTAGCTCACTGTACTGGCCCTATAGGAAACACAGTAGAGTGCAAGAATGCCCGTTTCTCAAAAGCAGATTGTTTTTCTTGCATGGCAAACTAGGGTTCAATTAAACTTCCTAAACGGAATTGAATCACGTTCAGTTTCAAGTTCTAGCAGCAAGGGTTCATTCAGGCTAAGAACAGCACTCTTGTGCTATTCTGGCCATACACAGTGCAAATAGCATTCGCGTCTGTTCCCAGCCAGTACAGTGTATTGGACTGAAGAGAAGCTCCTGTTTTAATCAGTTTCCAATACTGAGTAGATCTAGAAACGCTCCGTTTGTGTAGGAAGCACAGTTCCATTGTTCTGAGCTAGCTCTAGGTACTGGCCCTATAGGAAACACAGTAGAGTGCAAGAATGCCCGTTTCTCAAAAGTAGAGTGTTTTTCTTGCATGGCACACTAGGGTTCAATTAAACTTCCTAAACGGAGTTGAATCACATTCAGTTTCAAGGTCTAGCAGCAAGTGTTCATTCAGGCTAAGAACAGCACTCTTGTGTTATTCTGCCATACACAGTGCTAATAGCATTCGTGTCTATTCAAAGCCAGTAAAGTGTATTAGACTGAAGAGAAGCTCCTGTTTTACTCAGTTTCCAATACTGAGTTGAACTAGATATGCCCCGTTTGTGTAGGAAGCACAGTTCTTTTGTTCTGAGCTAGCTCACTGTACTGGCCCTATAGGAAACACAGTAGAGTGCAAGAATGCCCGTTTCTCAAAAGCAGAGTGTTTTTCTTGCATGGCACACTACGGTTCAATTAAACTTCTAAAAAGGAGTTGAATCACGTTCCGTTTCAAGTTCTAGCAGCAAGGGTTCATTCATGCTAAGAACAGCACTCTTGTGCTATTCTGGCCATACACAGTGCAAATAGCATTCGCGTCTGCTCCCAGCAAGTACAGTGTATTGGATTGAAGAGAAGCTCCCGTTTTACTCAGTTTCAAATACTGAGTTGAACTACATATGCCCCGTTTGTGTAGGAAGCACAGTTCTTTTGTTCTGAGCTAGCTCACTGTACTGGCCCTATAGGAAAAACAGTAGATTGCAAGAATGTCCGTTTCTCAAAAGCAGAGTGTTTTTCTTGCATGGCACATTAGGGTTCAATTAAACTTCCAAAACGGAGTTGAATCACGTTCCGATTCAAGTTGTAGCAGCAAGGGTTCATTCAGGCTAAGAACAGAACTCTTGTGCTATTCTGGCCATACACAGTGCAAATAGCATTCGTGTCTGTTCCCAGCCAGTACAGTGTATTGGACTGAAGAGAAGCTACTCTTTTACTCAGTTTCCAATACTGAGTTGAACTAGATATGCCCCGTTTGGGTAGGAAGCACAGTTCTTTTTTTCTGAGCTATCTAACTATACTGGCCCTATAGGAAACACAGTAGAGTGCAAGAATGCCCGTTTCTCAAAAGCAGAGTGTTTTTCTTGCATGGCACACTAGGGTTCAATTAAACTTCCTTAACGGAGTTGAATCACGTTCCGATTCAAGTTGTAGCAGCAAGGGTTCATTCAGGCTAAGAACAGAACTCTTGTGCTATTTTGGCCATATACAATGCAAATAGCATTCGCGTCTGTTCCCAGCCATTACAGTGTATTGGACTGAAGAGAAGCTCCTATTTTACTCAGTTTCAAATACTGAGTTGAACTAGATATGCCCCGTTTGTGTAGGAAGCACAGTTCTTTTTTCGGAGCTAGCTCACTGTACTGGACCTTAGGAAACACAGTAGAGTGCAAGAATGCCCGTTTCTCAAAAGCAGATTGTTTTTCTTGCATGGCAAACTAGGGTTCAATTAAACTTCCTAAACGGAATTGAATCACGTTCAGTTTCAAGTTCTAGCAGCAAGGGTTCATTCAGGCTAAGAACAGCACTCTTGTGCTATTCTGGCCATACACAGTGCAAATAGCATTCGCGTCTGTTCCCAGCCAGTACAGTGTATTGGACTGAAGAGAAGCTCCTGTTTTAATCAGTTTCCAATACTGAGTAGATCTAGAAACGCTCCGTTTGTGTAGGAAGCACAGTTCCATTGTTCTGAGCTAGCTCTATGTACTGGCCCTATAGGAAACACAGTAGAGTGCAAGAATGCCCGTTTCTCAAAAGTAGAGTGTTTTTCTTGCATGGCACACTAGGGTTCAATTAAACTTCCTAAACGGAGTTGAATCACATTCAGTTTCAAGGTCTAGCAGCAAGTGTTCATTCAGGCTAAGAACAGCACTCTTGTGTTATTCTGCCATACACAGTGCTAATAGCATTCGTGTCTATTCAAAGCCCGTAAAGTGTATTAGACTGAAGAGAAGCTCCTGTTTTACTCAGTTTCCAATACTGAGTTGAACTAGATATGCCCCGTTTGTGTAGGAAGCACAGTTCTTTTGTTCTGAGCTAGCTCACTGTACTGGCCCTATAGGAAACACAGTAGAGTGCAAGAATGCCCGTTTCTCAAAAGCAGAGTGTTTTTCTTGCATGGCACACTACGGTTCAATTAAACTTCTAAAAAGGAGTTGAATCACGTTCCGTTTCAAGTTCTAGCAGCAAGGGTTCATTCATGCTAAGAACAGCACTCTTGTGCTATTCTGGCCATACACAGTGCAAATAGCATTCGCGTCTGCTCCCAGCAAGTACAGTGTATTGGATTGAAGAGAAGCTCCCGTTTTACTCAGTTTCAAATACTGAGTTGAACTACATATGCCCCGTTTGTGTAGGAAGCACAGTTCTTTTGTTCTGAGCTAGCTCACTGTACTGGCCCTATAGGAAAAACAGTAGATTGCAAGAATGTCCGTTTCTCAAAAGCAGAGTGTTTTTCTTGCATGGCACATTAGGGTTCAATTAAACTTCCAAAACGGAGTTGAATCACGTTCCGATTCAAGTTGTAGCAGCAAGGGTTCATTCAGGCTAAGAACAGAACTCTTGTGCTATTCTGGCCATACACAGTGCAAATAGCATTCGCGTCTGTTCCCAGCCAGTACAGTGTATTGGACTGAAGAGAAGCTACTCTTTTACTCAGTTTCCAATACTGAGTTGAACTAGATATGCCCCGTTTGGGTAGGAAGCACAGTTCTTTTGTTCTGAGCTATCTAACTATACTGGCCCTATAGGAAACACAGTAGAGTGCAAGAATGCCCGTTTCTCAAAAGCAGAGTGTTTTTCTTGCATGGCACACTAGGGTTCAATTAAACTTCCTTAACGGAGTTGAATCACGTTCCGATTCAAGTTGTAGCAGCAAGGGTTCATTCAGGCTAAGAACAGAACTCTTGTGCTATTTTGGCCATATACAATGCAAATAGCATTCGCGTCTGTTCCCAGCCATTACAGTGTATTGGACTGAAGAGAAGCTCCTATTTTACTCAGTTTCAAATACTGAGTTGAACTAGATATGCCCCGTTTGTGTAGGAAGCACAGTTCTTTTTTCGGAGCTAGCTCACTGTACTGGACCTTAGGAAACACAGTAGAGTGCAAGAATGCCCGTTTCTCAAAAGCAGAGTGTTTTTCTTGCATGGCACACTAGGGTTCAATTAAACTTCCTAAACGGAGTTGAATCATGTTCCGATTCAAGTTGTAGCAGCAAGGGTTCATTCAGGCTAAGAAGAGCACTCTTGTACTATTCTGGCCATACACAGTGCAAATAGCATTCGCGTCTGTTCCCAGCCAGTACAGTGTATTGGACTGAAGAGAAGCTCCTGTTTTACTCAGTTTCCAATACTGAGTTGAACTAGATATGCCCCGTTTGTGTAGGAAGCACAGTTCTTTTGTTGTGAGCTAGCTCACTGTACTGGCCCTATAGGAAACACAGTAGAGTTCAAGAATGCCCGTTTCTCAAGAGCAGAGTGTTTTCCTTGCATGGCACACTAGGGTTCAATTAAACTTCCTAAACGGAGTTGAATCACGTTAGGTTTCACGTTCTAGCAGCAAGGGTTCATTCAGGCTAAGAACAGCACTCTTGTGCTATTCTGGCCATACACAGTGCAAATAGCATTCACGTCTGTTACCAGCCAGCACAGTGTATTGGACTGAAGAGAAGCTCCTGTTTTACTCAGTTTCCAATACTAAGTTGAACTAGATATGCCCCGTTTGTGTAGGAAGCACAGTTCTTTTGTTCTGAGCTAGCTTTCTGTACTGGCCCTATGGGAAACACAGTAGAGTGCAAGAATGCCCGTTTCTCAAAAGCAGAGTGTTTTTCTTGCATGGAACACTAGTGTTCAATTAAACTTCCTACACCGAGTTGAATCACGTTCAGTTTCAAGTTCTAGCAGCAAGGGTTCATTCAGGCTAAGAACAGAACTCTTGTGCTATTCTGGCCATACACAGTGCAAAAGGAATTCGCTTCTGTTCCCAGCCAGTACAGTGTATTGGAATGCAGAGAAGCTCCTGTTTTACTCAGTTTCCAATACTGAGTTGAACTAGATATGTCCGGTTTGTGTAGGAAGCACAGTTCTTTTGTTCTGAGCTAGCTCACTGTACTGGCCCTATAGGAAATACAGTAGAGTGCAAGAATGCCCGATTCTCAAAAGCAGAGTGTTTTTCTTGCATGGCACTCTAGGGTTCAATTAAACTTTCGAAACGGAGTTTAATCACGTTCAGTTTCAAGGTCTAGCAGCAAGGGTTCATTAAGGCTAATTACAGCACTCTTGTGCTACCCTGGCCATACACAGTGCAAATAGCATTCGCGTCTGTTCCCAGCAAGTACAGTGTATTGGACTGAAGAGAAGCTCCTGTTTTACTCAGTTTCAAATACTGAGTTGAACTACATATGCCCCGTTTGTGTAGGAAGCACAGTTCTTTTGTTCTGAGCTAGCTCACTGTACTGGCCTTATAGGAAAAACAGTAGATTGCAAGAATGTCCGTTTCTCAAAAGCAGAGTGTTTTTCTTGCATGGCACATTAGGGTTCAATTAAACTTCCAAAACGGAGTTGAATCACGTTCCGATTCAAGTTGTAGCAGCAAGGGTTCATTCAGGCTAAGAACAGAACTCTTGTGCTATTCTGGCCATACACAGTGCAAATAGCATTCGCGTCTGTTCCCAGCCAGTACAGTGTATTGGACTGAAGAGAAGCTACTCTTTTACTCAGTTTCCAATACTGAGTTGAACTAGATATGCCCCGTTTGGGTAGGAAGCACAGTTCTTTTGTTCTGAGCTATCTAACTATACTGGCCCTATAGGAAACACAGTAGAGTGCAAGAATGCCCGTTTCTCAAAAGCAGAGTGTTTTTCTTGCATGGCACACTAGGGTTCAATTAAACTTCCTTAACGGAGTTGAATCACATTCCGATTCAAGTTGTAGCAGCAAGGGTTCATTCAGGCTAAGAACAGAACTCTTGTGCTATTTTGGCCATATACAATGCAAATAGCATTCGCGTCTGTTCCCAGCCATTACAGTGTATTGGACTGAAGAGAAGCTCCTATTTTACTCAGTTTCAAATACTGAGTTGAACTAGATATGCCCCGTTTGTGTAGGAAGCACAGTTCTTTTTTCGGAGCTAGCTCACTGTACTGGACCTTAGGAAACACAGTAGAGTGCAAGAATGCCCGTTTCTCAAAAGCAGAGTGTTTTTCTTGCATGGCACACTAGGGTTCAATTAAACTTCCTAAACGGAGTTGAATCATGTTCCGATTCAAGTTGTAGCAGCAAGGGTTCATTCAGGCTAAGAAGAGCACTCTTGTACTATTCTGGCCATACACAGTGCAAATAGCATTCGCGTCTGTTCCCAGCCAGTACAGTGTATTGGACTGAAGAGAAGCTCCTGTTTTACTCAGTTTCCAATACTGAGTTGAACTAGATATGCCCCGTTTGTGTAGGAAGCACAGTTCTTTTGTTGTGAGCTAGCTCACTGTACTGGCCCTATAGGAAACACAGTAGAGTTCAAGAATGCCCGTTTCTCAAGAGCAGAGTGTTTTCCTTGCATGGCACACTAGGGTTCAATTAAACTTCCTAAACGGAGTTGAATCACGTTAGGTTTCACGTTCTAGCAGCAAGGGTTCATTCAGGCTAAGAACAGCACTCTTGTGCTATTCTGGCCATACACAGTGCAAATAGCATTCGCGTCTGTTACCAGCCAGCACAGTGTATTGGACTGAAGAGAAGCTCCTGTTTTACTCAGTTTCCAATACTAAGTTGAACTAGATATGCCCCGTTTGTGTAGGAAGCACAGTTCTTTTGTTCTGAGCTAGCTTTCTGTACTGGCCCTATGGGAAACACAGTAGAGTGCAAGAATGCCCGTTTCTCAAAAGCAGAGTGTTTTTCTTGCATGGAACACTAGTGTTCAATTAAACTTCCTACACCGAGTTGAATCACGTTCAGTTTCAAGTTCTAGCAACAAGGGTTCATTCAGGCTAGGAACTGCACTCTTGTGCTCTTCTGGCCATACACAGTGCAAAAAGCATTAGCGTCTGTTCCCAGCCACTCCAGTGTATTGGACTGAAGAGAAGCTCCTGTTTTATTAAGTTTCCAATACTGAGTTGAACTAGATATGCCCCGTTTGGGTAGGAAGCACAGTTCTTTTTTTCTGAGCTATCTAACTATACTGGCCCTATAGGAAACACAGTAGAGTGCAAGAATGCCCGTTTCTCAAAAGCAGAGTGTTTTTCTTGCATGGCACACTAGGGTTCAATTAAACTTCCTTAACGGAGTTGAATCACATTCCGATTCAAGTTGTAGCAGCAAGGGTTCATTCAGGCTAAGAACAGAACTCTTGTGCTATTTTGGCCATATACAATGCAAATAGCATTCGCGTCTGTTCCCAGCCATTACAGTGTATTGGACTGAAGAGAAGCTCCTATTTTACTCAGTTTCAAATACTGAGTTGAACTAGATATGCCCCGTTTGTGTAGGAAGCACAGTTCTTTTTTCGGAGCTAGCTCACTGTACTGGACCTTAGGAAACACAGTAGAGTGCAAGAATGCCCGTTTCTCAAAAGCAGAGTGTTTTTCTTGCATGGCACACTAGGGTTCAATTAAACTTCCTAAATGGAGTTGAATCATGTTCCGATTCAAGTTGTAGCAGCAAGGGTTCATTCAGGCTAAGAAGAGCACTCTTGTACTATTCTGGCCATACACAGTGCAAATAGCATTCGCGTCTGTTCCCAGCCAGTACAGTGTATTGGACTGAAGAGAAGCTCCTGTTTTACTCAGTTTCCAATACTGAGTTGAACTAGATATGCCCCGTTTGTGTAGGAAGCACAGTTCTTTTGTTGTGAGCTAGCTCACTGTACTGGCCCTATAGGAAACACAGTAGAGTTCAAGAATGCCCGTTTCTCAAGAGCAGAGTGTTTTCCTTGCATGGCACACTAGGGTTCAATTAAACTTCCTAAACGGAGTTGAATCACGATAGGTTTCACGTTCTAGCAGCAAGGGTTCATTCAGGCTAAGAACAGCACTCTTGTGCTATTCTGGCCATACACAGTGCAAATAGCATTCGCGTCTGTTACCAGCCAGCACAGTGTATTGGACTGAAGAGAAGCTCCTGTTTTACTCAGTTTCCAATACTAAGTTGAACTAGATATGCCCCGTTTGTGTAGGAAGCACAGTTCTTTTGTTCTGAGCTAGCTTTCTGTACTGGCCCTATGGGAAACACAGTAGAGTGCAAGAATGCCCGTTTCTCAAAAGCAGAGTGTTTTTCTTGCATGGAACACTAGTGTTCAATTAAACTTCCTACACCGAGTTGAATCACGTTCAGTTTCAAGTTCTAGCAGCAAGGGTTCATTCAGGCTAAGAACAGAACTCTTGTGCTATTCTGGCCATACACAGTGCAAAAGGAATTCGCTTCTGTTCCCAGCCAGTACAGTGTATTGGAATGCAGAGAAGCTCCTGTTTTACTCAGTTTCCAATACTGAGTTGAACTAGATATGTCCGGTTTGTGTAGGAAGCACAGTTCTTTTGTTCTGAGCTAGCTCACTGTACTGGCCCTATAGGAAACACAGTAGAGTGCAAGCATGCCCGATTCTCAAAAGCAGAGTGTTTTTCTTGCATGGCACTCTAGGGTTCAATTAAACTTTCGAAACGGAGTTTAATCACGTTCAGTTTCAAGGTCTAGCAGCAAGGGTTCATTAAGGCTAATTACAGCACTCTTGTGCTACCCTGGCCATACACAGTGCAAATAGCATTCGCGTCTGTTCCCAGCAAGTACAGTGTATTGGACTGAAGAGAAGCTCCTGTTTTACTCAGTTTCAAATACTGAGTTGAACTACATATGCCCCGTTTGTGTAGGAAGCACAGTTCTTTTGTTCTGAGCTAGCTCACTGTACTGGCCCTATAGGAAAAACAGTAGATTGCAAGAATGTCCGTTTCTCAAAAGCAGAGTGTTTTTCTTGCATGGCACATTAGGGTTCAATTAAACTTCCAAAACGGAGTTGAATCACGTTCCGATTCAAGTTGTAGCAGCAAGGGTTCATTCAGGCTAAGAACAGAACTCTTGTGCTATTCTGGCCATACACAGTGCAAATAGCATTCGCGTCTGTTCCCAGCCAGTACAGTGTATTGGACTGAAGAGAAGCTACTCTTTTACTTAGTTTCCAATACTGAGTTGAACTAGATATGCCCCGTTTGGGTAGGAAGCACAGTTCTTTTGTTCTGAGCTATCTAACTATACTGGCCCTATAGGAAACACAGTAGAGTGCAAGAATGCCCGTTTCTCAAAAGCAGAGTGTTTTTCTTGCATGGCACACTAGGGTTCAATTAAACTTCCTAAACGGAGTTGAATCATGTTCCGATTCAAGTTGTAGCAGCAAGGGTTCATTCAGGCTAAGAAGAGCACTCTTGTACTATTCTGGCCATACACAGAGCAAATAGCATTCGCGTCTGTTCCCAGCAAGTACAGTGTATTGGACTGAAGAGAAGCTCCTGTTTTACTCAGTTTCAAATACTGAGTTGAACTACATATGCCCCGTTTGTGTAGGAAGCACAGTTCTTTTGTTCTGAGCTAGCTCACTGTACTGGCCTTATAGGAAAAACAGTAGATTGCAAGAATGTCCGTTTCTCAAAAGCAGAGTGTTTTTCTTGCATGGCACATTAGGGTTCAATTAAACTTCCAAAACGGAGTTGAATCACGTTCCGATTCAAGTTGTAGCAGCAAGGGTTCATTCAGGCTAAGAACAGAACTCTTGTGCTATTCTGGCCATACACAGTGCAAATAGCATTCGCGTCTGTTCCCAGCCAGTACAGTGTATTGGACTGAAGAGAAGCTACTCTTTTACTCAGTTTCCAATACTGAGTTGAACTAGATATGCCCCGTTTGGGTAGGAAGCACAGTTCTTTTGTTCTGAGCTATCTAACTATACTGGCCCTATAGGAAACACAGTAGAGTGCAAGAATGCCCGTTTCTCAAAAGCAGAGTGTTTTTCTTGCATGGCACACTAGGGTTCAATTAAACTTCCTTAACGGAGTTGAATCACATTCCGATTCAAGTTGTAGCAGCAAGGGTTCATTCAGGCTAAGAACAGAACTCTTGTGCTATTTTGGCCATATACAATGCAAATAGCATTCGCGTCTGTTCCCAGCCATTACAGTGTATTGGACTGAAGAGAAGCTCCTATTTTACTCAGTTTCAAATACTGAGTTGAACTAGATATGCCCCGTTTGTGTAGGAAGCACAGTTCTTTTTTCGGAGCTAGCTCACTGTACTGGACCTTAGGAAACACAGTAGAGTGCAAGAATGCCCGTTTCTCAAAAGCAGAGTGTTTTTCTTGCATGGCACACTAGGGTTCAATTAAACTTCCTAAACGGAGTTGAATCATGTTCCGATTCAAGTTGTAGCAGCAAGGGTTCATTCAGGCTAAGAAGAGCACTCTTGTACTATTCTGGCCATACACAGTGCAAATAGCATTCGCGTCTGTTCCCAGCCAGTACAGTGTATTGGACTGAAGAGAAGCTCCTGTTTTACTCAGTTTCCAATACTGAGTTGAACTAGATATGCCCCGTTTGTGTAGGAAGCACAGTTCTTTTGTTGTGAGCTAGCTCACTGTACTGGCCCTATAGGAAACACAGTAGAGTTCAAGAATGCCCGTTTCTCAAGAGCAGAGTGTTTTCCTTGCATGGCACACTAGGGTTCAATTAAACTTCCTAAACGGAGTTGAATCACGTTAGGTTTCACGTTCTAGCAGCAAGGGTTCATTCAGGCTAAGAACAGCACTCTTGTGCTATTCTGGCCATACACAGTGCAAATAGCATTCGCGTCTGTTACCAGCCAGCACAGTGTATTGGACTGAAGAGAAGCTCCTGTTTTACTCAGTTTCCAATACTAAGTTGAACTAGATATGCCCCGTTTGTGTAGGAAGCACAGTTCTTTTGTTCTGAGCTAGCTTTCTGTACTGGCCCTATGGGAAACACAGTAGAGTGCAAGAATGCCCGTTTCTCAAAAGCAGAGTGTTTTTCTTGCATGGAACACTAGTGTTCAATTAAACTTCCTACACCGAGTTGAATCACGTTCAGTTTCAAGTTCTAGCAGCAAGGGTTCATTCAGGCTAAGAACAGAACTCTTGTGCTATTCTGGCCATACACAGTGCAAAAGGAATTCGCTTCTGTTCCCAGCCAGTACAGTGTATTGGAATGCAGAGAAGCTCCTGTTTTACTCAGTTTCCAATACTGAGTTGAACTAGATATGTCCGGTTTGTGTAGGAAGCACAGTTCTTTTGTTCTGAGCTAGCTCACTGTACTGGCCCTATAGGAAACACAGTAGAGTGCAAGCATGCCCGATTCTCAAAAGCAGAGTGTTTTTCTTGCATGGCACTCTAGGGTTCAATTAAACTTTCGAAACGGAGTTTAATCACGTTCAGTTTCAAGGTCTAGCAGCAAGGGTTCATTAAGGCTAATTACAGCACTCTTGTGCTACCCTGGCCATACACAGTGCAAATAGCATTCGCGTCTGTTCCCAGCAAGTACAGTGTATTGGACTGAAGAGAAGCTCCTGTTTTACTCAGTTTCAAATACTGAGTTGAACTACATATGCCCCGTTTGTGTAGGAAGCACAGTTCTTTTGTTCTGAGCTAGCTCACTGTACTGGCCCTATAGGAAAAACAGTAGATTGCAAGAATGTCCGTTTCTCAAAAGCAGAGTGTTTTTCTTGCATGGCACATTAGGGTTCAATTAAACTTCCAAAACGGAGTTGAATCACGTTCCGATTCAAGTTGTAGCAGCAAGGGTTCATTCAGGCTAAGAACAGAACTCTTGTGCTATTCTGGCCATACACAGTGCAAATAGCATTCGCGTCTGTTCCCAGCCAGTACAGTGTATTGGACTGAAGAGAAGCTACTCTTTTACTTAGTTTCCAATACTGAGTTGAACTAGATATGCCCCGTTTGGGTAGGAAGCACAGTTCTTTTGTTCTGAGCTATCTAACTATACTGGCCCTATAGGAAACACAGTAGAGTGCAAGAATGCCCGTTTCTCAAAAGCAGAGTGTTTTTCTTGCATGGCACACTAGGGTTCAATTAAACTTCCTTAACGGAGTTGAATCACATTCCGATTCAAGTTGTAGCAGCAAGGGTTCATTCAGGCTAAGAACAGAACTCTTGTGCTATTTTGGCCATATACAATGCAAATAGCATTCGCGTCTGTTCCCAGCCATTACAGTGTATTGGACTGAAGAGAAGCTCCTATTTTACTCAGTTTCAAATACTGAGTTGAACTAGATATGCCCCGTTTGGGTAGGAAGCACAGTTCTTTTGTTCTGAGCTATCTAACTATACTGGCCCTATAGGAAACACAGTAGAGTGCAAGAATGCCCGTTTCTCAAAAGCAGAGTGTTTTTCTTGCATGGCACACTAGGGTTCAATTAAACTTCCTTAACGGAGTTGAATCACATTCCGATTCAAGTTGTAGCAGCAAGGGTTCATTCAGGCTAAGAACAGAACTCTTGTGCTATTTTGGCCATATACAATGCAAATAGCATTCGCGTCTGTTCCCAGCCATTACAGTGTATTGGACTGAAGAGAAGCTCCTATTTTACTCAGTTTCAAATACTGAGTTGAACTAGATATGCCCCGTTTGTGTAGGAAGCACAGTTCTTTTTTCGGAGCTAGCTCACTGTACTGGACCTTAGGAAACACAGTAGAGTGCAAGAATGCCCGTTTCTCAAAAGCAGAGTGTTTTTCTTGCATGGCACACTAGGGTTCAATTAAACTTCCTAAACGGAGTTGAATCATGTTCCGATTCAAGTTGTAGCAGCAAGGGTTCATTCAGGCTAAGAAGAGCACTCTTGTACTATTCTGGCCATACACAGTGCAAATAGCATTCGCGTCTGTTCCCAGCCAGTACAGTGTATTGGACTGAAGAGAAGCTCCTGTTTTACTCAGTTTCCAATACTGAGTTGAACTAGATATGCCCCGTTTGTGTAGGAAGCACAGTTCTTTTGTTGTGAGCTAGCTCACTGTACTGGCCCTATAGGAAACACAGTAGAGTTCAAGAATGCCCGTTTCTCAAGAGCAGAGTGTTTTCCTTGCATGGCACACTAGGGTTCAATTAAACTTCCTAAACGGAGTTGAATCACGTTAGGTTTCACGTTCTAGCAGCAAGGGTTCATTCAGGCTAAGAACAGCACTCTTGTGCTATTCTGGCCATACACAGTGCAAATAGCATTCGCGTCTGTTACCAGCCAGCACAGTGTATTGGACTGAAGAGAAGCTCCTGTTTTACTCAGTTTCCAATACTAAGTTGAACTAGATATGCCCCGTTTGTGTAGGAAGCACAGTTCTTTTGTTCTGAGCTAGCTTTCTGTACTGGCCCTATGGGAAACACAGTAGAGTGCAAGAATGCCCGTTTCTCAAAAGCAGAGTGTTTTTCTTGCATGGAACACTAGTGTTCAATTAAACTTCCTACACCGAGTTGAATCACGTTCAGTTTCAAGTTCTAGCAACAAGGGTTCATTCAGGCTAGGAACTGCACTCTTGTGCTCTTCTGGCCATACACAGTGCAAAAAGCATTAGCGTCTGTTCCCAGCCACTCCAGTGTATTGGACTGAAGAGAAGCTCCTGTTTTATTAAGTTTCCAATACTGAGTTGAACTAGATATGCCCCGTTTGGGTAGGAAGCACAGTTCTTTTGTTCTGAGCTATCTAACTATACTGGCCCTATAGGAAACACAGTAGAGTGCAAGAATGCCCGTTTCTCAAAAGCAGAGTGTTTTTCTTGCATGGCACACTAGGGTTCAATTAAACTTCCTTAACGGAGTTGAATCACATTCCGATTCAAGTTGTAGCAGCAAGGGTTCATTCAGGCTAAGAACAGAACTCTTGTGCTATTTTGGCCATATACAATGCAAATAGCATTCGCGTCTGTTCCCAGCCATTACAGTGTATTGGACTGAAGAGAAGCTCCTATTTTACTCAGTTTCAAATACTGAGTTGAACTAGATATGCGCCGTTTGTGTAGGAAGCACAGTTCTTTTTTCGGAGCTAGCTCACTGTACTGGACCTTAGGAAACACAGTAGAGTGCAAGAATGCCCGTTTCTCAAAAGCAGAGTGTTTTTCTTGCATGGCACACTAGGGTTCAATTAAACTTCCTAAACGGAGTTGAATCATGTTCCGATTCAAGTTGTAGCAGCAAGGGTTCATTCAGGCTAAGAAGAGCACTCTTGTACTATTCTGGCCATACACAGTGCAAATAGCATTCGCGTCTGTTCCCAGCCAGTACAGTGTATTGGACTGAAGAGAAGCTCCTGTTTTACTCAGTTTCCAATACTGAGTTGAACTAGATATGCCCCGTTTGTGTAGGAAGCACAGTTCTTTTGTTGTGAGCTAGCTCACTGTACTGGCCCTATAGGAAACACAGTAGAGTTCAAGAATGCCCGTTTCTCAAGAGCAGAGTGTTTTCCTTGCATGGCACACTACGGTTCAATTAAACTTCCTAAACGGAGTTGAATCACGATAGGTTTCACGTTCTAGCAGCAAGGGTTCATTCAGGCTAAGAACAGCACTCTTGTGCTATTCTGGCCATACACAGTGCAAATAGCATTCGCGTCTGTTACCAGCCAGCACAGTGTATTGGACTGAAGAGAAGCTCCTGTTTTACTCAGTTTCCAATACTAAGTTGAACTAGATATGCCCCGTTTGTGTAGGAAGCACAGTTCTTTTGTTCTGAGCTAGCTTTCTGTACTGGCCCTATGTGAAACACAGTAGAGTGCAAGAATGCCCGTTTCTCAAAAGCAGAGTGTTTTTCTTGCATGGAACACTAGTGTTCAATTAAACTTCCTACACCGAGTTGAATCACGTTCAGTTTCAAGTTCTAGCAGCAAGGGTTCATTCAGGCTAAGAACAGAACTCTTGTGCTATTCTGGCCATACACAGTGCAAAAGGAATTCGCTTCTGTTCCCAGCCAGTACAGTGTATTGGAATGCAGAGAAGCTCCTGTTTTACTCAGTTTCCAATACTGAGTTGAACTAGATATGTCCGGTTTGTGTAGGAAGCACAGTTCTTTTGTTCTGAGCTAGCTCACTGTACTGGCCCTATAGGAAACACAGTAGAGTGCAAGCATGCCCGATTCTCAAAAGCAGAGTGTTTTTCTTGCATGGCACTCTAGGGTTCAATTAAACTTTCGAAACGGAGTTTAATCACGTTCAGTTTCAAGGTCTAGCAGCAAGGGTTCATTAAGGCTAATTACAGCACTCTTGTGCTACCCTGGCCATACACAGTGCAAATAGCATTCGCGTCTGTTCCCAGCAAGTACAGTGTATTGGACTGAAGAGAAGCTCCTGTTTTACTCAGTTTCAAATACTGAGTTGAACTACATATGCCCCGTTTGTGTAGGAAGCACAGTTCTTTTGTTCTGAGCTAGCTCACTGTACTGGCCCTATAGGAAAAACAGTAGATTGCAAGAATGTCTGTTTCTCAAAAGCAGAGTGTTTTTCTTGCATGGCACATTAGGGTTCAATTAAACTTCCAAAACGGAGTTGAATCACGTTCCGATTCAAGTTGTAGCAGCAAGGGTTCATTCAGGCTAAGAACAGAACTCTTGTGCTATTCTGGCCATACACAGTGCAAATAGCATTCGCGTCTGTTCCCAGCCAGTACAGTGTATTGGACTGAAGAGAAGCTACTCTTTTACTTAGTTTCCAATACTGAGTTGAACTAGATATGCCCCGTTTGGGTAGGAAGCACAGTTCTTTTGTTCTGAGCTATCTAACTATACTGGCCCTATAGGAAACACAGTAGAGTGCAAGAATGCCCGTTTCTCAAAAGCAGAGTGTTTTTCTTGCATGGCACACTAGGGTTCAATTAAACTTCCTTAACGGAGTTGAATCACATTCCGATTCAAGTTGTAGCAGCAAGGGTTCATTCAGGCTAAGAACAGAACTCTTGTGCTATTTTGGCCATATACAATGCAAATAGCATTCGCGTCTGTTCCCAGCCATTACAGTGTATTGGACTGAAGAGAAGCTCCTATTTTACTCAGTTTCAAATACTGAGTTGAACTAGATATGCCCCGTTTGTGTAGGAAGCACAGTTCTTTTTTCGGAGCTAGCTCACTGTACTGGACCTTAGGAAACACAGTAGAGTGCAAGAATGCCCGTTTCTCAAAAGCAGAGTGTTTTTCTTGCATGGCACACTAGGGTTCAATTAAACTTCCTAAACGGAGTTGAATCATGTTCCGATTCAAGTTGTAGCAGCAAGGGTTCATTCAGGCTAAGAAGAGCACTCTTGTACTATTCTGGCCATACACAGTGCAAATAGCATTCGCGTCTGTTCCCAGCCAGTACAGTGTATTGGACTGAAGAGAAGCTCCTGTTTTACTCAGTTTCCAATACTGAGTTGAACTAGATATGCCCCGTTTGTGTAGGAAGCACAGTTCTTTTGTTGTGAGCTAGCTCACTGTACTGGCCCTATAGGAAACACAGTAGAGTTCAAGAATGCCCGTTTCTCAAGAGCAGAGTGTTTTCCTTGCATGGCACACTAGGGTTCAATTAAACTTCCTAAACGGAGTTGAATCACGTTAGGTTTCACGTTCTAGCAGCAAGGGTTCATTCAGGCTAAGAACAGCACTCTTGTGCTATTCTGGCCATACACAGTGCAAATAGCATTCGCGTCTGTTACCAGCCAGCACAGTGTATTGGACTGAAGAGAAGCTCCTGTTTTACTCAGTTTCCAATACTAAGTTGAACTAGATATGCCCCGTTTGTGTAGGAAGCACAGTTCTTTTGTTCTGAGCTAGCTTTCTGTACTGGCCCTATGGGAAACACAGTAGAGTGCAAGAATGCCCGTTTCTCAAAAGCAGAGTGTTTTTCTTGCATGGAACACTAGTGTTCAATTAAACTTCCTACACCGAGTTGAATCACGTTCAGTTTCAAGTTCTAGCAACAAGGGTTCATTCAGGCTAGGAACTGCACTCTTGTGCTCTTCTGGCCATACACAGTGCAAAAAGCATTAGCGTCTGTTCCCAGCCACTCCAGTGTATTGGACTGAAGAGAAGCTCCTGTTTTACTCAGTTTCCAATACTGAGTTGAACTAGATATGCCCCGTTTGTGTAGGAAGCACAGTTCTTTTGTTCTGAGCTAGCTCACTGTACTGGCCCTATAGGAAACACAGCAGAGTGCAAGAATGCCCGTTTCTCAAAAGCAGAGTGTTTTCCTTGCATGGCACACTAGGGTTCAATTAAAATTCCTAAACGGAGTTGAATCACGTGCAGTTTCAGGATCAAGCAGCAAGCATTCATTCAGGCTAAGAACAGCACTCTTGTTCTATTCTGGCCATACACAGTGCAAATAGCATTCGCGTCTGTTACCAGCCAGCACAGTGTTTGGACTGAAGAGAAGCTCCTGTTTTACTCAGTTTCAAATACTGAGTTGAACTAGATATGCCCCGTTTGTGTAGGAAGCACAGTTCTTTAGTTCCGAGCTAACTCACTGTACTGGCCCTATGGGAAACACAGTAGAGTGCAAGAATGCCCGTTTCTCAAAAGCAGAGTGTTTTTCTTGCATGGCACACTAGGGTTCAATTAAACTTCCTAAACGGAGGTGAATCTCGTTCAGTGTCAAGTTCTAGCAGCAAGGGTTCATTCAGGCTAAGAACAGCACTCTTGTTCTATTCTGGCCATACACAGTGCAAATAGCATTCGTGTCTGTTCCCAGCCAGTACAGTGTATTGGGCTGAAGAGAAGCTCCTGTTTTACTCAGTTTCCAATACTGAGTTGAACTAGATATGCCCCGTTTGTGTAGGAAGCACAGTTCTTTTGTTCTGAGCTAGCTCACTGTACTGGCCCTATAGGAAACACAGTGGAGTGCATGAATGCCCGTTTCTCAAAAGAAGAGTGTTTTTCTTGCATGGCACACTAGGGTTCAATTAAAGTTGCAAAACGGAGTTATATCACATTCCGTTTCAAGTTCTGGCAGCAAGGGTTCATTCAGGTTAAGAACAGCACTCTTGTGCTATTCTGGCCATACACAGTGCAAATAGCATTCGCATCTGTTCCCAGCCAGTACAGTGTAGTGGACTGAAGAGAAGCTCCTGTTTTACTCAGTTTCCAATACTGAGTTGAACTAGATATGCCCCGTTTCTGTAGGAAGCACAGTTCTTTTGTTCTGAGCTAGCTCACTGTACTGGCCCTATGGGAAACACAGTAGAGTGCAAGAATGCCAGTTTCTCAAAAGCAGATTGTTTAACTTGCATGGCACACTAGGGTTCAATTAAATTTCCTAAACGGAGTTGAATCTCGTTCAGTTTCAAGTTCTAGCAGCAAGGGTTCATTCAGGCTAAGAACAGCACTCTTGTGCTTTTCTGGCCATACACAGTGCAAATAGCATTCGCGTCTGTTCCCAGCCAGTAAAGTGTATTAGACTGAAGAGAAGCTACTGTTTTACTCAGTTTCCAATACTGAGTTGAACTAGATATGCCCCGTTTGTGTAGGAAGTACAGTTCTTTAGTTCTGAGCTAGCTCACTGTACTGGCCCTATAGGAAACACAGTAGAGTGCAAGAATGCCAGTTTCTCAAAAGCAGAGTGTTTTTCTTGCATGGCACACTACGGTTCAATTAAACTTCCTAAACGGAGTTGAATCACGTTCCGTTTCAAATTCTAGCACCATGGTTCATTCAGGCTAAGAACAGCACTCTTGTGCTATTCTGGCCATACACAGTGCAAATAGCATTCGCGTCTGTTCCCAGCCAGTACAGTGTATTGGATTGAAGAGAATCTCTTGTTTTACTCAGTTTCCAATACTGATTTGAACTAGATAAGCCCCGTTTGTGTAGGAAGCACAGTTCTTTTGTTCTGAGCTAGCTCACTGTACTGGCGCTATAGGAAACACAGTAGAGTGCAAGAATGCCCGTTTTACAAAAGCAGAGTGTTTTTCTTGCATGGCACACTAGGGTTCAATTAAACTTGCTAAACGGAGTTGAATCATATTCTGTTTCAAGTTCTAGCAGCAAGGGTTCATTCAGGCTTAGAACAGCACTCTTGTGCTACTCTGGCCATACACAGTGCAAATAGCATTCGCGTCTGTTACCAGCCAGAACAGTGTATTGGAATGAAGAGAAGCTCCTGTTTTACTCAGTTTCCAATACTGAGTTGAACTAGATATGCCCCGTTTGTGTACGAAGCACAGTTCTTTTGTTATGAGTTAGCTCACAGTAATGGCCCTATACGAAACATTGTAGAGTGCATGAATGCCCGTTTCTCAAAAGCAGAGTGTTTTTCTTGCATGGCAAACTAGGTTTCAATTAAACTTCCTAAACGGAGTTGAATCACGTTCAGTTTCAAGGTCTAGCAGCCAGGGTTCATTCAGGCTAAGAACAGCACTCTTGTGCTACCTTGGCCATACACAGTGCAAATAGCATTATCCTCTGTTCCCAGCCAGTACAGTGTATTGGACTGAAGAGAAGCTCCTGTTTTACTCAGTTTCCAATACTGAGTTGAACTAGATATGCCCCGTTTGTGTAGGGAGCACAGTTCTTTTTTTATGAGTTAGCTCACAGTAATGGCCCTATGGGAAACACAGTAGAGTGCAAGAATGCCCGTTTCTCAAAAGCAGAGTGTTTTCCTTGCATGGCACACTAGGGTTCAATAAACTTCCTACACGGAGTTGAATCACGTTAGGTTTCAATTTCTAGCACTAAGGGTTCATTCAGGCTAAGAACAGCACTCTTGTGCTATTCGGGCCATACACAGTGCAAATAGCATTCGCGTCTGTTCCCAGCCAGTACAGTGTATTTGACTGAAGAGAAGCTCCTGTTTTACTCAGTTTCCAATACTGAGTTGAACTAGATATGCCCCGTTTGTGTAGGAAGCACAGTTCTTTTGTTCGGAGCTAGCTCACTGTACTGGCCCTAAAGGAAACACAGTCGAGTGCAAGAATGCCCGTTTCTCAAAAGCAGAGTGTTTTCCTTGCACGGCACACTAGGGTTCAATTAAACTTCCTAAACGGAGTTGAATCACGTTCAGTTCAAGTTCTAGCAGCAAGGGTTCATTCAGGCTAAGAACAGCACTCTTCTGCTATTCTGGCCATACACAGTGCAAATAGCATTCATGTCTGTTCCCTGAAAGTACAGTGTATTGGACTGAAGAGAAGCTCCTGTTTTACTCAGTTTCCAATACTGAGTTGAACTAGTTATGCCCCATTTGTGTAGGAGCACAGTTCTTTTGTTCTGAGCTAGCTCACTGTACTGGCCCTATAGGAAACACTGTAGAGTGCAAGAATGCCCGTTTCTGAAAAGGAGAGTGTTTTTCTTGCATGGCACACTAGGGTTCAATTAAACTTCCTAAAAGGAGTTGAATCACGTTCAGTTTCAAGTTCTAGCAGCAAGGGTTCATTCAGGTTAAGAACAGCACTCTTGTGCTATTCTGGCCATACACAGTGCAAATAGCATTTGCGTCTGTTCCCAGCCAGTACAGTGTAGTGGACTGAAGAGAAGCTCCTGTTTTACTCAGTTTCCAATACTGAGTTGTACTAGATAGGCCCCGTTTCTGTAGGAAGCACAGTTCTTTTGTTCTGAGCTAGCTCACTGTACTGGCCATATGGGAAACACAGTAGAGTGCAAGAATGCCCGTTTCTCAAAAGCAGATTGTTTAACTTGCATGGCACACTAGGGTTCAATTAAATTTTCTAAACGGAGTTGAATCTCGTTCAGTTTCAAGTTCTAGCAGCAAGGGTTCATTCAGTCTAAGAACAGCACTCTTGTGCTTTTCTGGCCATACACAGTGCAAATAGCATTCGCGTCTCTTCCCAGCCAGTACAGTGTATTGGACTGAAGAGAAGCTACTGTTTTACTCAGTTTCCAATACTGAGTTGAACTAGATATGCCCCGTTTGTGTAGGAGGCACAGTTCTTTTGTTCTGAGCTAGCTCACTGTACTGGCCCTATAGGAAACACAGTAGAGTGCAAGAATGCCCGTTTCTCAAAAGCAGAGTGTTTTTCTTGCATGGCACACTAGGGTTCAATTAAACTTGCTAAACGGAGTTGAATCACATTCTGTTTCAAGTTCTAGCAGCAAGGGTTCATTCAGGCTAAGAAAAGCACTCTTGTGCTATTCTGGCCATACACAGTGCAAATAGCATTCGCGTCTGTTACCAGCCAGGCAGTGTATTGGACTGAAAAGAAGCTCCTGTTTTACTCAATTTCCAATACTGAGTTGAACTAGATGTGCCCCGTTTGTGTAGGAAGCACAGTTCTTTTGTTCTGAGCTAGCTCACAGTACTGGCCCTATAGGAAACACAGTAGAGTGCAAGAATGCCTTTCTCAAAAGCAGAGGTTTTCCTTGCATGGAACAGTAGTGTTCAATTAAACCTCATACACCGAGTTGAATCACGTTCAGTTTCAAGTTCTAGCAGCAAGGGTTCATTCAGGCTAAGAACAGCACTCTTGTGCTCTTCTGGCCATACACAGTGCAAATAGCATTCGCGTCTGTTCCCAACCAGTACAGTGTATTGGACTGAAGAGAAGCTCCTGTTTTACTCAATTTCCAATACTGAGTTGAACTAGATACGCCCCGTTTGTGTAGGAAGCCCAGTTCTTTTGTTCGGAACTAGCTGACTGTACTGGCCCTATAGGAAACACAGTAGAGTGCAAGAATGCCCGTTTCTCAAAAGCAGAGTGTTTTTCTTGCATGGCACACTAGGGTTCAATTAAACTTCCTAAACGGAGTTGAATCACGTTCCGATTCAAGTTGTAGCAGCAAGGGTTCATTCAGGCTAAGAACAGAACTCTTGTGCTATTCTGGCCATACACAGTGCAAATAGCATTCGCGTCTGTTCCCAGCCAGTACAGTGTATTGCACTGAAGAGAAGCTCGTGTTTTACTCAGTTTCCAATACTGAGTTGAGCTAGATATGCCTCGTTTGTGTAGGAAGCACAGTTCTTTTGTTGTGAGCTAGCTCACTGTACTGGCCCTATAGGAAACACAGTAGAGTGCAAGAATGCCCGTTTCTCAAAAGCAGAGTGTTTTCCTTCCATGGCATACTAGGGTTCAATTAAACTTCCTAAAGGGAGTTGAATCACGGTAGGTTTCAATTCTAGCACCAAGGGTTCATTCAGGCTAAGAACAGCACTCTTGTGCTATTCTGGCCATACACATTGCAAATAGCATTCGCGTTTGTTCCAAGCCAGTACAGTGTATTGGACTGAAGAGAAGCTCCTTTTTTACTCATTTTCCAATACTGAGTTGAACTAGATATGCCCTGTTTGTGTAGGAAGCACAGTTCTTTTGTTCGGAGCTAGCTCACTGTACTGGCCCTATAGGAAACACAGTAGAGTGCAAGAATGCCCGTTTCTCAAAAGAAGAGTGTTTTTCTTGCATGCTACACTAGGGTTCAATTAAACTTCCTAAACGGAGTTTAATCACGTTGCGATTCAAGTTGTAGCAGCAAGGGTTAATTCAGGCTAAGAACAGAACTCTTGTGCTATTCTGGCCATACACAGTGCAAATAGCATTCGCGTCTGTTCCCAGCGAGTACAATGTAGTGGACTGAAGAGAAGCTCCTGTTTTACTCAGTTTCCAATACTGAGTTGAACTAGATATGCCCCGTTTGTGTAGGAAGCACAGTTCTTTTCTTCTCAGCTAGCTCACTGTACTGGCCCTATGGGTAACACAGTAGAGTGCAAGAATGCCCGTTTCTCGAAAGCAGATTGTTTAACTTGCATGGCACACTAGGGTTCAATTAAATTTTCTAAACGGAGTTGAATCTCATTCAGTTTCAAGTTCTAGCAGCAAGGGTTCATTCAGTCTAAGAACAGCACTCTTGTGCTTTTCTGGCCATACACAGTGCAAATAGCATTCGCGTCTGTTCCCAGCCAGTACAGTGTATTGGACTGAAGAGAAGTTACTCTTTTACTCAGTTTCCAATACTGAGTTGAACTAGATATGCCCCGTTTGTGTAGGAAGCACAGTTCTTTTGTTCTGAGCTAGCTCACTGTACTGGCCCTATAGGAAACACAGTAGAGTGCAAGAATGCCCGTTTCTCAAAAGCAGAGTGTTTTTCTTGCATGGCACACTAGGTTTCAATTTAACTTCCTAAACGGAGTTGAATCACGTTCAGTTTCAAGGTCTAGCAGCAAGGGTTCATTCAGGCTAAGAACAGCACTCTTGTGCTACCTTGGCCATACACAGTGCAAATAGCATTCGCGTCTGATCCCTGCCAGTACAGTGTATTGGACTGAAGAGAAGCTACTGTTTTACTCAGTTTCCAATACTGAGTTGAACTAGATATGCCCCGTTTGTGTAGGAAGCACAGTTCTTTTGTTCTGAGCTAGCTCACTGTACTGGCCCTATAGGAAACACAATAGAGAGCAAGAATGCCAGTTTCTCAAAAGCAGAGTGTTTTTCTTGCATGGCACACTAGGGTTCAATTAAACTTCCTAAACGGAGTTGAATCACGTTCCGATTCAAGTTGTAGCAGCAAGGGTTCATTCAGGCTAAGAACAGAACCCTTGTGCTATTCTGGCCATACACAGTGCAAATAGCATTCCCGTCTGTTCCCAGCCAGTACAGTGTATTGCACTGAAGAGAAGCTCCTGTTTTACTCAGTTTCCAATACTGAGTTGAACTAGATATGCCCCGTTTGTGTAGGAAGCACAGTTCTTTTGTTCTGAGCTAGCTCACAGGAATGGCCCTATACGAAACACTGTAGAGTGCAAGAATGCCCGTTTCTCAAAAGCAGAGTGTTTTCCTTGCATGGCAAACTAGGTTTCAATTAAACTTCATAAACGGAGTTGAATCACGTTCAGTTTCAAGGTCTAGCAGCAAGGGTTCATTCAGGCTAAGAACAGCACTCTTTTGCTACCTTGGCCATACACAGTGCAAATAGCATTCGCGTCTGTTCCCAGCCAGTACAGTGTATTGGACTGAAGAGAAGCTCCTGTTTTACTCAGTTTCAAATACTGAGTTGAACTAGATATGCCCCGTTTATGTAGGAAGCACAGTTCTTTTGTTCGGAGCTAGCTCACTGTACTGGCCCTATAGGAAACACAGTAGAGTGCAAGAATGCCCATTTCTCAAAAGAAGAGTGTTTTTCTTGCATGGCACACTAGGGTTCAATAAAACTTCCTAAACGGAATTTAATCACGTTTCGATTCAAGTTGTAGCAGCAAGGGTTCATTCAGGCTAAGAACAGAACTCTTGTGCTATTCTGGCCATACACAGTGCAAATAGCATTCGCGTCTGTTCCCAGCCAGTACAATGTATTGGACTGAAGAGAAGCTCCTGTTTTACTCAGTTTCCAATACTGAGTTGAACTAGATATGCCCCGATTGTGTAGGAAGCACAGTTCTTTTGTTCTGAGCTAGCTCACTTTACTGTCCCTAAAGGAAACACAGTAGAGTGCAAGAATGCCCGTTTCTCAAAAGGAGAGTGTTTTTCTTCATGGCATACTAGGGTTCAATTAAACTTCCTAAACGGAGTTGAATCACGTTCAGTTTCAAGTTCTAGCAGCAAGGGTTCATTCAGGTTAAGAACAGCACTCTTGTGCTATTCTGGCCATACACAGTGCAAATAGCATTCGCGTCTGTTCCCAGCCAGTACAGTGTATTGGACTGAAGAGAAGCTCCTGTTTTACTCAGTTTCCAATACTGAGTTGCACTAGTTATGCCCCGTTTGTGTAGGAAGCACAGTTCTTTTGTTCTGAGCTAGATCACTGTACTGGCCCTATAGGAAACACAGTAGAGTGCAAGAATGCCCGTTTCTCAAAAGCAGAGTGTTTTCCTTGCATGGCACACTAGGGTTCAATTGAACTTCCTAAACGGAGTTGAATCACGTTAAATTTCACGTTCTAGCAGCAAGGGTTCATTCAGGGTAAGAACAGCATTCTTGTGCTAATCTGGCCATACACAGTGCATATAGCATTCGCGTCTGTTCCCAGCCAGTACAGTGTATTGGACTGAATAGAAGCTCCTGTTTTACTCAGTTTCAAATATTGAGTTGACCTAGATATGCACCATTTGTGTAGGAAGCACAGTTCTTTTGTTCTGAGCTAGCTCACTGTACTGGCCCTATAGGAAACACAGCAGAGTGCAAGAATGCTCGTTTCTCAAAAGCAGAGTGTTTTCCTTGCATGGCACACTAGGGTTCTATTAAACTTCCTAAACGGAGTAGAATCACGTTGAGTTTAAAGTTCTAGCAGCAAGGGTTCATTCAGGCTAAGAACAGCACTCTTGTGCTATTCTGGCCATACACAGTGCATATAGCATTCGCGTCTGTTCCCAGCCAGTACAGTGTATTGGACTGAAGAGAAGCTCCTGTTTTACTCAGTTTCCAATACTGAGTTGAACTAGATGTGCCCCGTTTGTGTAGGAAGCACAGTTCTTTTGTTCTGAGCTAGCTCACAGTACTGGCCCTATAGGAAACACAGTAGAGTATAAGAATGCCCGTTTCTCAAAAGCAGAGTATTTTCCTTGCATGGAACACTAGTGTTCAATTAAACTTCCTACACCGAGTTGAATCACGTTCAGTTTCAAGTTCTAGCAGCAAGGGTTCATTCAGGCTAGGAACAGCACTCTTGTGCTATTCTGGCCATGCACAGTGCAAATAGCATTCGCGTCTGTTCCCAGCGAGTACAGTGTATTGGACTGAAGAGAAGCTCCTGTTTTACTCAGTTTCCAATACTGAGTTGAACTAGATATGCCCCGATTGTGTATGAAGCACAGTTCTTTTGTTCGGAGCTAGCTGACTGTACTGGCCCTATAGGAAACACAGTAGAGTGCAAGAATGCCCGTTTCTCAAAACCAGAGTGTTTTTCTTGCATGGCACACTAGGGTTCAATTAAACTTCCTAAACGGAGTTGAATCACGTTCCGATTCAAGTTGTTGCAGCAAGGGTTCATTCAGGCTAAGAACAGCACTCTTGTGCTACCTTGGCCATACACAGTGCAAATAGCATTCGCGTCTGTTAACAGCCAGTACAGTGTATTGGACTGAAGAGAAGCTCCTGTTTTACTCAGTTTCCAATGCTGAGTTGAACTAGATATGCCCCGTTTGTGTAGGAAGCACAGTTCTTTTGTTCTGAGCGAGCTCACTGTACTGGCCCTATAGGAAACACAGTAGAGTGCAACAATGCCCATTTCTCAAAAGCAGAGAGTTTTCCTTGCATGGCACACTAGGGTTCAATTAAACTTCCTAAACGGAGTTGAATCACGTTCAGCTTCAAGTTCTAGCAGCAAGGGTTCATTCAGGCTAAGAACAGCACTCTTGTGCTATTCTGGCCATACAGAGTGCAAATACCATTCGCATGTGCTCCCAGCCAGTACAGTGTATTGGACTGAAGAGAAGCTCTTGTTTTACTCAGTTTCCAATACTGAGTTGAACTAGATATGCCCCGTTTGTGTAGGAAGCACAGTTCTTTTGTTCTGAGCTAGGTCACTGTACTAGTCCTATAGGAAACACAGTAGAGTGCAAGAATGGCCGTTTCTCAAAAGCAGAGTGTTTTTCTTGCATGGCACACTAGGGTTCAATTAAACTTGCTAAACGGAGTTGAATCACGTTCAGTTTCAAGTTCTAGCAGCAAGGGTTCATTCAGGCTAAGAACAGCACTCTTGTGCTATTCTGGCCATACACATTGCAAATAGCATTCGCGTTTGTTCCAAGCCAGTACAGTGTATTGGACTGAAGAGAAGCTCCTTTTTTACTCAGTTTCCAATACTGAGTTGAACTAGATATGCCCTGTTTGTGTAGGAAGCACAGTTCTTTTGTTCGGAGCTCGCTCACTGTACTGGCCCTATAGGAAACACAGTAGAGTGCAAGAATGCCCGTTTCTCAAAAGAAGAGTGTTTTTCTTGCATGCTACACTAGGGTTCAATTAAACTTCCTAAACGGAGTTTAATCACGTTGCGATTCAAGTTGTAGCAGTAAGGGTTAATTCAGGCTAAGAACAGAACTCTTGTGCTATTCTGGCCATACACAGTGCAAATAGCATTCGCGTCTGTTCCCAGCGAGTACAATGTATTGGACTGAAGAGAAGCTCCTGTTTTACTCAGTTTCCAATACTGAGTTGAACTAGATATGCCCCGTTTGTGTAGGAAGCACAGTTCTTTTCTTCTCAGCTAGCTCACTGTACTGGCCCTATGGGTAACACAGTAGAGTGCAAGAATGCCCGTTTCTCGAAAGCAGATTGTTTAACTTGCATGGCACACTAGGGTTCAATTAAATTTTCTAAACGGAGTTGAATCTCGTTCAGTTTCAAGTTCTAGCAGCAAGGGTTCATTCAGGCTAAGAACAGCACTCTTGTGCTTTTCTGGCCATACACAGTGCAAATAGCATTCGCGTCTGTTCCCAGCCAGTACAGTGTATTGGACTGAAGAGAAGCTACTGTTTTACTCAGTTTCCAATACTGAGTTGAACTAGATATGCCCCGTTTGTGTAGGAAGCAGAGTTCTTTTGTTCTGAGCTAGCTCACTGTACTGGCCCTATAGGAAACACAATAGAGAGCAAGAATGCCAGTTTCTCAAAAGCAGAGTGTTTTTCTTGCATGGCAGACTAGGGTTCAATTAAACTTCCTAAACGGAGTTGAATCACGTTCCGATTCAAGTTGTAGCAGCAAGGGTTCATTCAGGCTAAGAACAGAACCCTTGTGCTATTCTGGCCATACACAGTGCAAATAGCATTCCCGTCTGTTCCCAGCCAGTACAGTGTATTGCACTGAAGAGAAGCTCCTGTTTTACTCAGTTTCCAATACTGAGTTGAACTAGATATGCCCCGTTTGTGTAGGAAGCACAGTTCTTTTGTTCTGAGCTAGCTCACAGGAATGGCCCTATACGAAACACTGTAGAGTGCAAGAATGCCCGTTTCTCAAAAGCAGAGTGTTTTCCTTGCATGGCAAACTAGGTTTCAATTAAACTTCATAAACGGAGTTGAATCACGTTCAGTTTCAAGGTCTAGCAGCAAGGGTTCATTCAGGCTAAGAACAGCACTCTTTTGCTACCTTGGCCATACAGAGTGCAAATAGCATTCGCGTCTGTTCCCAGCCAGTACAGTGTATTGGACTGAAGAGAAGCTCCTGTTTTACTCAGTTTCAAATACTGAGTTGAACTAGATATGCCCCGTTTATGTAGGAAGCACAGTTCTTTTGTTCGGAGCTAGCTGACTGTACTGGCCCTATAGGAAACACAGTAGAGTGCAAGAATGCCCATTTCTCAAAAGAAGAGTGTTTTTCTTGCATGGCACACTAGGGTTCAATAAAACTTCCTAAACGGAATTTAATCACGTTTCGATTCAAGTTGTAGCAGCAAGGGTTCATTCAGGCTAAGAACAGAACTCTTGTGCTATTCTGGCCATACACAGTGCAAATAGCATTCGCGTCTGTTCCCAGCCAGTACAATGTATTGGACTGAAGAGAAGCTCCTGTTTTACTCAGTTTCCAATACTGAGTTGAACTAGATATGCCCCGTTTGTGTAGGAAGCACAGTTCTTTTGTTCTGAGCTAGCTCACTTTACTGTCCCTAAAGGAAACACAGTAGAGTGCAAGAATGCCCGTTTCTCAAAAGGAGAGTGTTTTTCTTCATGGCATACTAGGGTTCAATTAAACTTCCTAAACGGAGTTGAATCACGTTCAGTTTCAAGTTCTAGCAGCAAGGGTTCATTCAGGTTAAGAACAGCACTCTTGTGCTATTCTGGCCATACACAGTGCAAATAGCATTCGCGTCTGTTCCCAGCCAGTACAGTGTATTGGACTGAAGAGAAGCTCCCGTTTTACTCAGTTTCCAATACTGAGTTGAACTAGATATGCTCCGTTTGTGTAGAAAGCACAGTTCTTTTGTTCTGAGCTAGCTCACTGTACTGGCCCTATAGGAAACACAGTAGAGTGCAAGAATGCCCGTTTCTCAAAAGCAGAGTGTTTTCCTTGCATGGCACACTAGCGTTCAATTAAACTTCCTAAACGGAGTTGAATCTCGTTCAGTTTCAAGTTCTAGCAGCAAGGGTTCATTCAGGCTAAGAACAGCACTCTTGTGCTATTCTGGCCATGCACAGTGCAAATAGCATTCTCGTCTGTTCCCAGCCAGTACAGTGTATTGGACTGAAGAGAAGCTCCTGTTTTACTCAGTTTCCAATACTGAGTTGAACTAGATATGCCCCGATTGTGTAGGAAGCACAGTTCTTTTGTTCGGAGCTAGCTGACTGTACTGGCCCTATAGGAAACACAGTAGAGTGCAAGAATGCCCGTTTCTCAAAAGCAGAGTGTTTTTCTTGCATGGCACACTAGGGTTCAATTAAACTTCCTAAACGGAGTTGAATCACGTTCCGATTCAAGTTGTAGCAGCAAGGGTTCATTCAGGCTAAGAACAGAACTCTTGTGCTATTCTGGCCATACACAGTGCAAATAGCATTCGCGTCTGTTCCCAGGCAGTACAGTGTATTGCACTGAAGAGAAGCTCCTGTTTTACTCAGTTTCCAATACTGAGTTGAACTAGATATGCCCCGTTTGTGTAGGAAGCACAGTTCTTTTGTTATGAGTTAGCTCACAGTAATGGCCCTATACGAAACACTGTAGAGTGCAAGAATGCCCGTTTCTGAAAAGCAGAGTGTTTTCCTTGCATGGCACACTAGGGTTCAATTAAACTTCCTAAACGTAGTTGAATCACGTTCAGCTTCAAGTTCTAGCAGCAAGGGTTCATTCAGGCTAAGAACAACACTCTTGTGCTATTCTGGCCATACAGAGTGCAAATAGCATTCGCATGTGCTCCTAGCCAGTACAGTGTATTGGACTGAAGAGAAGCTCTTGTTTTACTCAGTTTCGAATACTGAGTTGAACTAGATATGCCCCGTTTGTGTAGGAAGCACAGTTCTTTTGTTCTGAGCTAGGTCACTGTACTAGTCCTATAGGAAACACAGTAGAGTGCAAGAATGCCCGTTTCTCAAAAGCAGAGTGTTTATCTTGTATGGCACACTAGTGTTCAATTAAACTTCCTAAACGGAGTTGAATCACGTTCAGTTTCAAGTTCTAGCAGCAAGGGTTCATTCAGGCTAAGAACAGCACTCTTGTGATATTCTGGCCATACACAGTGCAAATAGCATTCGCGTCTGTTCCCAGCCAGTACAGTGTATTGGACTGAAGAGAAGCTCCTGTTTTACTCAGTTTCCAATACTGAGTTGAACTAGATACGCCCCGTTTGTGTAGAAAGCACAGTTCTTTTGTTCTGAGCTAGCTCACTGTACTGGACCTATAGGAAACACAGTAGAGTGCATGAATGCCCGTTTCTCAAAAGCAGAGTATTTTTCTTGCATGGCACACTGGGGTTCAATTAAACTTGCTAAACGGAGTTGAATCACATTCCGTTTCAAGTTCTAGCAGCAAGGGTTCATTCAGGCTAAGAACACCACTCTTGGGCTATTCTGGCCATACACAGTGCAAATAGCATTCACGTCTGTTCCCAGCCAGTACAGTGTATTGGACTGAAGAGAAGCTCCTGTTTTACTCAGTTTCCAATACTGAGTTGAACTAGATATGCCCCGTTTGTGTAGGAAGCACAGTTCTTTTGTTCGGAGCTAGCTCACTGTACTGGCCCTAAAGGAAACACAGTAGAGTGCAAGAATGCCCGTTTCTCAAAAGCAGAGTGTTTTCCTTGCATGGCACACTAGGGTTCAATTAAACATCCTAAACGGAGTTGAATCACGTTCAGTTCAAGTTCTAGCAGCAAGGGTTCATTCAGGCTAAGAACAGCACTCTTGTGCTATTCGGGACATACACAGTGCAAATAGCATTCACGTCTGTTACCAGCCAGTACAGTGTATTGGACTGAAGAGAAGCTCCTGTTTTACTCAGTTTCCAATACTGAGTTGCACTAGTTATGCCCCGTTTGTGTAGGAAGCACAGTTCTTTTGTTCTGAGCTAGATCACTGTACTGGCCCTATAGGAAACACAGTAGAGTGCAAGAATGCCCGTTTCTCAAAAGCAGAGTGTTTTCCTTGCATGGCACACTAGGGTTCAATTGAACTTCCTAAACGGAGTTGAATCACGTTAAATTTCACGTTCTAGCAGCAAGGGTTCATTCAGGGTAAGAACAGCACTCTTGTGCTAATCTGGCCATACACAGTGCATATAGCATTCGCGTCTGTTCCCAGCCAGTACAGTGTATTGGACTGAATAGAAGCTCCTGTTTTACTCAGTTTCAAATATTGAGTTGACCTAGATATGCACCATTTGTGTAGGAAGCACAGTTCTTTTGTTCTGAGCTAGCTCACTGTACTGGCCCTATAGGAAACACAGCAGAGTGCAAGAATGCTCGTTTCTCAAAAGCAGAGTGTTTTCCTTGCATGGCACACTAGGGTTCTATTAAACTTCCTAAACGGAGTAGAATCACGTTGAGTTTAAAGTTCTAGCAGCAAGGGTTCATTCAGGCTAAGAACAGCACTCTTGTGCTATTCTGGCCATACACAGTGCATATAGCATTCGCGTCTGTTCCCAGCCAGTACAGTGTATTGGACTGAAGAGAAGCTCCTGTTTTACTCAGTTTCCAATACTGAGTTGAACTAGATGTGCCCCGTTTGTGTAGGAAGCACAGTTCTTTTGTTCTGAGCTAGCTCACAGTACTGGCCCTATAGGAAACACAGTAGATTGTAAGAATGCCCGTTTCTCAAAAGCAGAGGTTTTCCTTGCATGGAACACTAGTGTTCAATTAAACTTCCTACACCGAGTTGAATCACGTTCAGTTTCAAGTTCTAGCAGCAAGGGTTCATTCAGGCTAAGAACAGCACTCTTGTGCTATTCTGGCCATACACAGTGCAAATAGCATTCGCGTCTGTTCCCAGCGAGTACAATGTATTGGACTGAAGAGAAGCTCCTGTTTTACTCAGTTTCCAATACTGAGTTGAACTAGATATGCCCCGTTTGTGAAGGAAGCACAGTTCTTTTCTTCTCAGCTAGCTCACTGTACTGGCCCTATGGGTAACACAGTAGAGTGCAAGAATGCCCGTTTCTCGAAAGCAGATTGTTTAACTTGCATGGCACACTAGGGTTCAATTAAATTTTCTAAACGGAGTTGAATCTCGTTCAGTTTCAAGTTCTAGCAGCAAGGGTTCATTCAGTCTAAGAACAGCACTCTTGTGCTTTTCTGGCCATACACAGTGCAAATAGCATTCGTGTCTGTTCCCAGCCAGTACAGTGTATTGGACTGAAGAGAAGTTACTCTTTTACTCAGTTTCCAATACTGAGTTGAACTAGATATGCCCCGTTTGTGTAGGAAGCACAGTTCTTTTGTTCTGAGCTAGCTCACTGTACTGGCCCTATAGGAAACACAGTAGAGTGCAAGAATGCCCGTTTCTCAAAAGCAGAGTGTTTTTCTTGCATGGCACACTAGGTTTCAATTTAACTTCCTAAACGGAGTTGAATCACGTTCAGTTTCAAGGTCTAGCAGCAAGGGTTCATTCAGGCTAAGAACAGCACTCTTGTGCTACCTTGGCCATACACAGTGCAAATAGCATTCGCGTCTGATCCCTGCCAGTACAGTGTATTGGACTGAAGAGAAGCTCCTGTTTTACTCAGTTTCCAATACTGAGTTGAACTAGATATGCCCCGTTTATGTAGGAAGCACAGTTCTTTTGTTCGGAGCTAGCTCACTGTACTGGCCCTATGGGAAACACAGTAGAGTGCAAGAATGCCCGTTTCTCAAAAGCAGATTGTTTAACTTGCATGGCACACTAGGGTTCAATTAAATTTTCTAAACGGAGTTGAATCTCCTTCAGTTTCAAGTTCTAGCAGCAAGGGTTCATTCAGTCTAAGAACAGCACTCTTGTGCTTTTCTGGCCATACACAGTGCAAATAGCATTCGCGTCTGTTCCCAGCCAGTACAGTGTATTGGACTGAACAGAAGCTACTGTTTTACTCAGTTTCCAATACTGAGTTGAACTAGATATGCCCCGTTTGTGTAGGAAGCAGAGTTCTTTTGTTCTGAGCTAGCTCACTGTACTGGCCCTATAGGAAACACAATAGAGAGCAAGAATGCCAGTTTCTCAAAAGCAGAGTGTTTTTCTTGCATGGCACACTAGGGTTCAATTAAACTTCCTAAACGGAGTTGAATCACGTTCCGATTCAAGTTGTAGCAGCAAGGGTTCATTCAGGCTAAGAACAGAACCCTTGTGCTATTCTGGCCATACACAGTGCAAATAGCATTCCCGTCTGTTCCCAGCCAGTACAGTGTATTGCACTGAAGAGAAGCTCCTGTTTTACTCAGTTTCCAATACTGAGTTGAACTAGATATGCCCCGTTTGTGTAGGAAGCACAGTTCTTTTGTTCTGAGCTAGCTCACAGGAATGGCCCTATACGAAACACTGTAGAGTGCAAGAATGCCCGTTTCTCAATAGCAGAGTGTTTTCCTTGCATGGCAAACTAGGTTTCAATTAAACTTCATAAACGGAGTTGAATCACGTTCAGTTTCAAGGTCTAGCAGCAAGGGTTCATTCAGGCTAAGAACAGCACTCTTTTGCTACCTTGGCCATACACAGTGCAAATAGCATTCGCGTCTGTTCCCAGCCAGTACAGTGTATTGGACTGAAGAGAAGCTCCTGTTTTACTCAGTTTCAAATACTGAGTTGAACTAGATATGCCCCGTTTATGTAGGAAGCACAGTTCTTTTTTTCGGAGCTAGCTCACTGTACTGGCCCTATAGGAAACACAGTAGAGTGCAAGAATGCCCATTTCTCAAAAGAAGAGTGTTTTTCTTGCATGGCACACTAGGGTTCAATAAAACTTCCTAAACGGAATTTAATCACGTTTCGATTCAAGTTGTAGCAGCAAGGGTTCATTCAGGCTAAGAACAGAACTCTTGTGCTATTCTGGCCATACACAGTGCAAATAGCATTCGCGTCTGTTCCCAGCCAGTACAATGTATTGGACTGAAGAGAAGCTCCTGTTTTACTCAGTTTCCAATACTGAGTTGAACTAGATATGCCCCGTTTGTGTAGGAAGCACAGTTCTTTTGTTCTGAGCTAGCTCACTTTACTGTCCCTAAAGGAAACACAGTAGAGTGCAAGAATGCCCGTTTCTCAAAAGGAGAGTGTTTTTCTTCATGGCATACTAGGGTTCAATTAAACTTCCTAAACGGAGTTGAATCACGTTCAGTTTCAAGTTCTAGCAGCAAGGGTTCATTCAGGTTAAGAACAGCACTCTTGTGCTATTCTGGCCATACACAGTGCAAATAGCATTCGCGTCTGTTCCCAGCCAGTACAGTGTATTGGACTGAAGAGAAGCTCCCGTTTTACTCAGTTTCCAATACTGAGTTGAACTAGATATGCTCCGTTTGTGTAGAAAGCACAGTTCTTTTGTTCTGAGCTAGCTCACTGTACTGGCCCTATAGGAAACACAGTAGAGTGCAAGAATGCCCGTTTCTCAAAAGCAGAGTGTTTTCCTTGCATGGCACACTAGGGTTCAATTAAACTTCCTAAACGGAGTTGAATCTCGTTCAGTTTCAAGTTCTAGCAGCAAGGGTTCATTCAGGCTAAGAACAGCACTCTTGTGCTATTCTGGCCATGCACAGTGCAAATAGCATTCTCGTCTGTTCCCAGCCAGTACAGTGTATTGGACTGAAGAGAAGCTCCTGTTTTACTCAGTTTCCAATACTGAGTTGAACTAGATATGCCCCGATTGTGTAGGAAGCACAGTTCTTTTGTTCGGAGCTAGCTGACTGTACTGGCCCTATAGGAAACACAGTAGAGTGCAAGAATGCCCGTTTCTCAAAAGCAGAGTGTTTTTCTTGCATGGCACACTAGGGTTCAATTAAACTTCCTAAACGGAGTTGAATCACGTTCCGATTCAAGTTGTAGCAGCAAGGGTTCATTCAGGCTAAGAACAGAACTCTTGTACTATTCTGGCCATACACAGTGCAAATAGCATTCGCGTCTGTTCCCAGGCAGTACAGTGTATTGCACTGAAGAGAAGCTCCTGTTTTACTCAGTTTCCAATACTGAGTTGAACTAGATATGCCCCGTTTGTGTAGGAAGCACAGTTCTTTTGTTATGAGTTAGCTCACAGTAATGGCCCTATACGAAACACTGTAGAGTGCAAGAATGCCCGTTTCTGAAAAGCAGAGTGTTTTCCTTGCATGGCACGCTAGGGTTCAATTAAACTTCCTAAACGTAGTTGAATCACGTTCAGCTTCAAGTTCTAGCAGCAAGGGTTCATTCAGGCTAAGAACAGCACTCTTGTGCTATTCTGGCCATGCACAGTGCAAATAGCATTCGCATGTGCTCCTAGCCAGTACAGTGTATTGGACTGAAGAGAAGCTCTTGTTTTACTCAGTTTCCAATACTGAGTTGAACTAGATATGCCACGTTTGTGTAGGAAGCACAGTTCTTTTGTTCTGAGCTAGGTCACTGTACTAGTCCTATAGGAAACACAGTAGAGTGCAAGAATGCCCGTTTCTCAAAAGCAGAGTGTTTATCTTGTATGGCACACTAGTGTTCAATTAAACTTCCTAAACGGAGTTGAATCACGTTCAGTTTCAAGTTCTAGCAGCAAGGGTTCATTCAGGCTAAGAACAGCACTCTTGTGATATTCTGGCCATACAGAGTGCAAATAGCATTCGCGTCTGTTCCCAGCCAGTACAGTGTATTGGACTGAAGAGAAGCTCCTGTTTTACTCAGTTTCCAATACTGAGTTGAACTAGATACGCCCCGTTTGTGTAGAAAGCACAGTTCTTTTGTTCTGAGCTAGCTCACTGTACTGGACCTATAGGAAACACAGTAGAGTGCATGAATGCCCGTTTCTCAAAAGCAGAGTATTTTTCTTGCATGGCACACTAGGGTTCAATTAAACTTGCTAAACGGAGTTGAATCACATTCCGTTTCAAGTTCTAGCAGCAAGGGTTCATTCAGGCTAAGAACACCACTCTTGGGCTATTCTGGCCATACACAGTGCAAATAGCATTCACGTCTGTTCCCAGCCAGTACAGTGTATTGGACTGAAGAGAAGCTCCTGTTTTACTCAGTTTCCAATACTGAGTTGAACTAGATATGCCCCGTTTGTGTAGGAAGCACAGTTCTTTTGTTCGGAGCTAGCTCACTGTACTGGCCCTAAAGGAAACACAGTATTGTGCACGAATGCCCGTTTCTCAAAAGCAGAGTGTTTTCCTTGCATGGCACACTAGGGTTCAATTAAACATCCTAAACGGAGTTGAATCACGTTCAGTTCAAGTTCTAGCAGCAAGGGTTCATTCAGGCTAAGAACAGCACTCTTGTGCTATTCTGGCCATACAGAGTGCAAATAGCATTCGCGTCTGTTCCCAGCCAGTACAGTGTATTGGACTGAAGAGAAGCTCCTGTTTTACTCAGTTTCCAATACTGAGTTGAACTAGATATGCCCCGTTTGTGTAGGAAGCACAGTTCTTTTGTTCTGAGCTAGCTCACAGTACTGGCCCTATAGGAAACACAGTAGATTGTAAGAATGCCCGTTTCTCAAAAGCAGAGGTTTTCCTTGCATGGAACACTAGTGTTCAATTAAACTTCCTACACCGAGTTGAATCACGTTCAGTTTCAAGTTCTAGCAGCAAGGGTTCATTCAGGCTAAGAACAGCACTCTTGTGCTATTCTGGCCATACACAGTGCAAATAGCATTCGCGTCTGTTCCCAGCGAGTACAATGTATTGGACTGAAGAGAAGCTCCTGTTTTACTCAGTTTCCAATACTGAGTTGAACTAGATATGCCCCGTTTGTGTAGGAAGCACAGTTCTTTTCTTCTCAGCTAGCTCACTGTACTGGCCCTATGGGTAACACAGTAGAGTGCAAGAATGCCCGTTTCTCGAAAGCAGATTGTTTAACTTGCATGGCACACTAGGGTTCAATTAAATTTTCTAAACGGAGTTGAATCTCGTTCAGTTTCAAGTTCTAGCAGCAAGGGTTCATTCAGTCTAAGAACAGCACTCTTGTGCTTTTCTGGCCATACACAGTGCAAATAGCATTCGTGTCTGTTCCCAGCCAGTACAGTGTATTGGACTGAAGAGAAGTTACTCTTTTACTCAGTTTCCAATACTGAGTTGAACTAGATATGCCCCGTTTGTGTAGGAAGCACAGTTCTTTTGTTCTGAGCTAGCTCACTGTACTGGCCCTATAGGAAACACAGTAGAGTGCAAGAATGCCCGTTTCTCAAAAGCAGAGTGTTTTTCTTGCATGGCACACTAGGTTTCAATTTAACTTCCTAAACGGAGTTGAATCACGTTCAGTTTCAAGGTCTAGCAGCAAGGGTTCATTCAGGCTAAGAACAGCACTCTTGTGCTACCTTGGCCATACACAGTGCAAATAGCATTCGCGTCTGATCCCTGCCAGTACAGTGTATTGGACTGAAGAGAAGCTCCTGTTTTACTCAGTTTCCAATACTGAGTTGAACTAGATATGCCCCGTTTATGTAGGAAGCACAGTTCTTTTGTTCGGAGCTAGCTCACTGTACTGGCCCTATGGGAAACACAGTAGAGTGCAAGAATGCCCGTTTCTCAAAAGCAGATTGTTTAACTTGCATGGCACACTAGGGTTCAATTAAATTTTCTAAACGGAGTTGAATCTCCTTCAGTTTCAAGTTCTAGCAGCAAGGGTTCATTCAGTCTAAGAACAGCACTCTTGTGCTTTTCTGGCCATACACAGTGCAAATAGCATTCGCGTCTGTTCCCAGCCAGTACAGTGTATTGGACTGAAGAGAAGCTACTGTTTTACTCAGTTTCCAATACTGAGTTGAACTAGATATGCCCCGTTTGTGTAGGAAGCAGAGTTCTTTTTTTCTGAGCTAGCTCACTGTACTGGCCCTATAGGAAACACAATAGAGAGCAAGAATGCCAGTTTCTCAAAAGCAGAGTGTTTTTCTTGCATGGCACACTAGGGTTCAATTAAACTTCCTAAACGGAGTTGAATCACGTTCCGATTCAAGTTGTAGCAGCAAGGGTTCATTCAGGCTAAGAACAGAACCCTTGTGCTATTCTGGCCATACACAGTGCAAATAGCATTCCCGTCTGTTCCCAGCCAGTACAGTGTATTGCACTGAAGAGAAGCTCCTGTTTTACTCAGTTTCCAATACTGAGTTGAACTAGATATGCCCCGTTTGTGTAGGAAGCACAGTTCTTTTGTTCTGAGCTAGCTCACAGGAATGGCCCTATACGAAACACTGTAGAGTGCAAGAATGCCCGTTTCTCAATAGCAGAGTGTTTTCCTTGCATGGCAAACTAGGTTTCAATTAAACTTCATAAACGGAGTTGAATCACGTTCAGTTTCAAGGTCTAGCAGCAAGGGTTCATTCAGGCTAAGAACAGCACTCTTTTGCTACCTTGGCCATACACAGTGCAAATAGCATTCGCGTCTGTTCCCAGCCAGTACAGTGTATTGGACTGAAGAGAAGCTCCTGTTTTACTCAGTTTCAAATACTGAGTTGAACTAGATATGCCCCGTTTATGTAGGAAGCACAGTTCTTTTGTTCGGAGCTAGCTCACTGTACTGGCCCTATAGGAAACACAGTAGAGTGCAAGAATGCCCATTTCTCAAAAGAAGAGTGTTTTTCTTGCATGGCACACTAGGGTTCAATAAAACTTCCTAAACGGAATTTAATCACGTTTCGATTCAAGTTGTAGCAGCAAGGGTTCATTCAGGCTAAGAACAGAACTCTTGTGCTATTCTGGCCATACACAGTGCAAATAGCATTCGCGTCTGTTCCCAGCCAGTACAATGTATTGGACTGAAGAGAAGCTCCTGTTTTACTCAGTTTCCAATACTGAGTTGAACTAGATATGCCCCGTTTGTGTAGGAAGCACAGTTCTTTTGTTCTGAGCTAGCTCACTTTACTGTCCCTAAAGGAAACACAGTAGAGTGCAAGAATGCCCGTTTCTCAAAAGGAGAGTGTTTTTCTTCATGGCATACTAGGGTTCAATTAAACTTCCTAAACGGAGTTGAATCACGTTCAGTTTCAAGTTCTAGCAGCAAGGGTTCATTCAGGTTAAGAACAGCACTCTTGTGCTATTCTGGCCATACACAGTGCAAATAGCATTCGCGTCTGTTCCCAGCCAGTACAGTGTATTGGACTGAAGAGAAGCTCCTGTTTTACTCAGTTTCCAATACTGAGTTGAACTAGATATGCTCCGTTTGTGTAGAAAGCACAGTTCTTTTGTTCTGAGCTAGTTCACTGTACTGGCCCTATAGGAAACACAGTAGAGTGCAAGAATGCCCGTTTCTCAAAAGCAGAGTGTTTTCCTTGCATGGCACACTAGGGTTCAATTAAACTTCCTAAACGGAGTTGAATCTCGTTCAGTTTCAAGTTCTAGCAGCAAGGGTTCATTCAGGCTAAGAACAGCACTCTTGTGCTATTCTGGCCATGCACAGTGCAAATAGCATTCTCGTCTGTTCCCAGCCAGTACAGTGTATTGGACTGAAGAGAAGCTCCTGTTTTACTCAGTTTCCAATACTGAGTTGAACTAGATATGCCCCGATTGTGTAGGAAGCACAGTTCTTTTGTTCGGAGCTAGCTGACTGTACTGGCCCTATAGGAAACACAGTAGAGTGCAAGAATGCCCGTTTCTCAAAAGCAGAGTGTTTTTCTTGCATGGCACACTAGGGTTCAATTAAACTTCCTAAACGGAGTTGAATCACGTTCCGATTCAAGTTGTAGCAGCAAGGGTTCATTCAGGCTAAGAACAGAACTCTTGTACTATTCTGGCCATACACAGTGCAAATAGCATTCGCGTCTGTTCCCAGGCAGTACAGTGTATTGCACTGAAGAGAAGCTCCTGTTTTACTCAGTTTCCAATACTGAGTTGAACTAGATATGCCCCGTTTGTGTAGGAAGCACAGTTCTTTTGTTATGAGTTAGCTCACAGTAATGGCCCTATACGAAACACTGTAGAGTGCAAGAATGCCCGTTTCTGAAAAGCAGAGTGTTTTCCTTGCATGGCACACTAGGGTTCAATTAAACTTCCTAAACGTAGTTGAATCACGTTCAGCTTCAAGTTCTAGCAGCAAGGGTTCATTCAGGCTAAGAACAGCACTCTTGTGCTATTCTGGCCATACAGAGTGCAAATAGCATTCGCATGTGCTCCTAGCCAGTACAGTGTATTGGACTGAAGAGAAGCTCTTGTTTTACTCAGTTTCCAATACTGAGTTGAACTAGATATGCCACGTTTGTGTAGGAAGCACAGTTCTTTTGTTCTGAGCTAGGTCACTGTACTAGTCCTATAGGAAACACAGTAGAGTGCAAGAATGCCCATTTCTCAAAAGCAGAGTGTTTATCTTGTATGGCACACTAGTGTTCAATTAAACTTCCTAAACGGAGTTGAATCACGTTCAGTTTCAAGTTCTAGCAGCAAGGGTTCATTCAGGCTAAGAACAGCACTCTTGTGATATTCTGGCCATACAGAGTGCAAATAGCATTCGCGTCTGTTCCCAGCCAGTACAGTGTATTGGACTGAAGAGAAGCTCCTGTTTTACTCAGTTTCCAATACTGAGTTGAACTAGATACGCCCCGTTTGTGTAGAAAGCACAGTTCTTTTGTTCTGAGCTAGCTCACTGTACTGGACCTATAGGAAACACAGTAGAGTGCATGAATGCCTGTTTCTCAAAAGCAGAGTATTTTTCTTGCATGGCACACTAGGGTTCAATTAAACTTGCTAAACGGAGTTGAATCACATTCCGTTTCAAGTTCTAGCAGCAAGGGTTCATTCAGGCTAAGAACACCACTCTTGGGCTATTCTGGCCATACACAGTGCAAATAGCATTCACGTCTGTTCCCAGCCAGTACAGTGTATTGGACTGAAGAGAAGCTCCTGTTTTACTCAGTTTCCAATACTGAGTTGAACTAGATATGCCCCGTTTGTGTAGGAAGCACAGTTCTTTTGTTCGGAGCTAGCTCACTGTACTGGCCCTAAAGGAAACACAGTAGAGTGCACGAATGCCCGTTTCTCAAAAGCAGAGTGTTTTCCTTGCATGGCACACTAGGGTTCAATTAAACATCCTAAACGGAGTTGAATCACGTTCAGTTCAAGTTCTAGCAGCAAGGGTTCATTCAGGCTAAGAACAGCACTCTTGTGCTATTCTGGACATACACAGTGCAAATAGCATTCACGTCTGTTACCAGCCAGTACAGTGTATTGGACTGAAGAGAAGCTCCTGTTTTACTCAGTTTCCAATACTGAGTTGCACTAGTTATGCCCCGTTTGTGTAGGAAGCACAGTTCTTTTGTTCTGCGCTAGATCACTGTACTGGCCCTATAGGAAACACAGTAGAGTGCAAGAATGCCCGTTTCTCAAAAGCAGAGTGTTTTCCTTGCATGGCACACTAGGGTTCAATTGAACTTCCTAAACGGAGTTGAATCACGATAAATTTCACGTTCTAGCAGCAAGGGTTCATTCAGGGTAAGAACAGCACTCTTGTGCTAATCTGGCCATACACAGTGCATATAGCATTCGCGTCTGTTCCCAGCCAGTACAGTGTATTGGACTGAATAGAAGCTCCTGTTTTACTCAGTTTCAAATATTGAGTTGACCTAGATATGCACCATTTGTGTAGGAAGCACAGTTCTTTTGTTCTGAGCTAGCTCACTGTACTGGCCCTATAGGAAACACAGCAGAGTGCAAGAATGCTCGTTTCTCAAAAGGAGAGTGTTTTCCTTGCATGGCACACTAGGGTTCTATTAAACTTCCTAAACGGAGTAGAATCACGTTGAGTTTAAAGTTCTAGCAGCAAGGGTTCATTCAGGCTAAGAACAGCACTCTTGTGCTATTCTGGCCATACACAGTGCATATAGCATTCGCGTCTGTTCCCAGCCAGTACAGTGTATTGGACTGAAGAGAAGCTCCTGTTTTACTCAGTTTCCAATACTGAGTTGAACTAGATGTGCCCCGTTTGTGTAGGAAGCACAGTTCTTTTGTTCTGAGCTAGCTCACAGTACTGGCCCTATAGGAAACACAGTAGAGTGTAAGAATGCCCGTTTCTCAAAAGCAGAGGTTTTCCTTGCATGGAACACTAGTGTTCAATTAAACTTCCTACACCGAGTTGAATCACGTTCAGTTTCAAGTTCTAGCAGCAAGGGTTCATTCAGGCTAAGAACAGAACTCTTGTGCTATTCTGGCCATGCACAGTGCAAATAGCATTCGCGTCTGTTCCCAGCGAGTACAGTGTATTGGACTGAAGAGAAACTCCTGTTTTACTCAGTTTCCAATACTGAGTTGAACTAGATATGCCCCGATTGTGTATGAAGCACAGTTCTTTTGTTCGGAGCTAGCTGACTGTACTGGCCCTATAGGAAACACAGTAGAGTGCAAGAATGCCCGTTTCTCAAAACCAGAGTGTTTTTCTTGCATGGCACACTAGGGTTCAATTAAACTTCCTAAACGGAGTTGAATCACGTTCCGATTCAAGTTGTTGCAGCAAGGGTTCATTCAGGCTAAGAACAGCACTCTTGTGCTACCTTGGCCATACACAGTGCAAATAGCATTCGCGTCTGTTATCAGCCAGTACAGTGTATTGGACTGAAGAGAAGCTCCTGTTTTACTCAGTTTCCAATACTGAGTTGAACTAGATATGCCCCGTTTGTGTAGGAAGCACAGTTCTTTTGTTCTGAGCGAGCTCACTGTACTGGCCCTATAGGAAACACAGTAGAGTGCAACAATGCCCATTTCTCAAAAGCAGAGAGTTTTCCTTGCATGGCACACTAGGGTTCAATTAAACTTCCTAAACGGAGTTGAATCACGTTCAGCTTCAAGTTCTAGCAGCAAGGGTTCATTCAGGCTAAGAACAGCACTCTTGTGCTATTCTGGCCATACAGAGTGCAAATAGCATTCGCATGTGCTCCCAGCCAGTACAGTGTATTGGACTGAAGAGAAGCTCTTGTTTAACTCAGTTTCCAATACTGAGTTGAACTAGATATGCCCCGTTTGTGTAGGAAGCACAGTTCTTTTGTTCTGAGCTAGGTCACTGTACTAGTCCTATAGGAAACACAGTAGAGTGCAAGAATGGCCGTTTCTCAAAAGCAGAGTGTTTTTCTTGCATGGCACACTAGGGTTCAATTAAACTTGCTAAACGGAGTTGAATCACGTTCAGTTTCAAGTTCTAGCAGCAAGGGTTCATTCAGGCTAAGAACAGCACTCTTGTGATATTCTGGCCATACAGAGTGCAAATAGCATTCGCGTCTGTTCCCAGCCAGTACAGTGTATTGGACTGAAGAGAAGCTCCTGTTTTACTCAGTTTCCAATACTGAGTTGAACTAGATATGCCCCGTTTGTGTAGAAAGCACAGTTCTTTTGTTCTGAGCTAGCTCACTGTACTGGACCTATAGGAAACACAGTAGAGTGCATGAATGCCCGTTTTTCAAAAGCAGAGTGTTTTTCTTGCATGGCACACTAGGGTTCAATTAAACTTGCTAAACGGAGTTGAATCACATTCCGTTTCAAGTTCTAGCAGCAAGGGTTCATTCAGGCTAAGAACACCACTCTTGTGCTATTCTGGCCATACACAGTGCAAATAGCATTCGCATCTGCTCCCAGCCAGTACAGTGTATTGGACTGAAGAGAAGCTCCCTTTTTACTCAGTTTCCAATACTGAGTTGAACTAGATATGCCCCGTTTGTGTAGGAAGCACAGTTCTTTTGTTCTGAGCTAGCTCACTGTACTGGCCCTATAGGAAACACAGTAGAGTGCAACAATGCCCGTTTCTCAAAAGAAGAGTGTTTTCCTTGCATGGCACACTAGGGTTTAATGAAACTTCCTTAACGGAGTTGAATCACATTCAGTTTCAATTTCTAGCAGCAAGGGTTCATTCAGGCTAAGAACAGCACTCTTGTGCTATTCTGGCCATACAGAGTGCAAATAGCATTCGCATGTGCTCCCAGCCAGTACAGTGTATTGGACTGAAGAGAAGCTCCTGTTTTACTCAGTTTCCAATACTGAGTTGAACTAGTTATGCCCCGTTTGTGTAGGAAGCACAGTTCTTTTGTTCTGAGCTAGATCACTGTACTGGCCCTATAGGAAACACAGTAGAGTGCAAGAATGCCCGTTTCTCAAAAGCAGAGTGTTTTCCTTGCATGGCACACTAGGGTTCAATTGAACTTCCTAAACGGAGTTGAATCACGTTAAATTTCACGTTCTAGCAGCAAGGGTTCATTCAGGGTAAGAACAGCACTCTTGTGCTAATCTGGCCATACACAGTGCATATAGCATTCGCGTCTGTTCCCAGCCAGTACAGTGTATTGGACTGAAGAGAAGCTCCTGTTTTACTCAGTTTCAAATATTGAGTTGAACTAGATACGCACCGTTTGTGTAGGAAGCACAGTTCTTTTGTTCTGAGCTAGCTCACTGTACTGGCCCTATAGGAAACACAGCAGAGTGCAAGAATGCTCGTTTCTCAAAAGCAGAGTGTTTTCCTTGCATGGCACACTAGGGTTCTATTAAACTTCCTAAACGGAGTAGAATCACGTTGAGTTTAAAGTTCTAGCAGCAAGGGTTCATTCAGGCTAAGAACAGCACTCTTGTGCTATTCTGGCCATACACAGTGCATATAGCGTTCGCGTCTGTTCCCAGCCAGTACAGTGTATTGGACTGAAGAGAAGCTCCTGTTTTACTCAGTTTCCAATACTGAGTTGAACTAGATGTGCCCCGTTTGTGTACGAAGCACAGTTCCTTTGTTCTGAGCTAGCTCACAGTACTGGCCCTATAGGAAACACAGTAGAGTGCAAGAATGCCCGTTTCTCAAAAGCAGAGTGTTTTTCTTGCATGGCACACTAGGGTTCAATTAAACTTCCTAAAAGGAGTTGAATCACGTTCCGATTCAAGTTGTAGCAGCAAGGGTTCATTCAGGCTAAGAACAGAACTCTTGTGCTATTCTGGCCATACACAGTGCAAATAGCATTCGCGTCTGTTCCCAGGCTGTACAGTGTATTGCACTGAAGAGAAGCTCCTGTTTTACTCAGTTTCCAATACTGAGTTGAACTAGATATGCCCCGTTTGTGTAGGAAGCACAGTTCTTTTGTTATGAGTTAGCTCACTGTACTGGCCCTATAGGAAACACAGTAGAGTGCAACAATGCCCATTTCTCAAAAGCAGAGTGTTTTCCTTGCATGGCACACTAGGGTTCAATTAAACTTCCTAAACGGAGTTCAATCACGTTCAGCTTCAAGTTCTAGCAGCAAGGGTTCATTCAGGCTAAGAACAGCACTCTTGTGCTATTCTGGCCATACAGAGTGCAAATAGCATTTGCATGTGCTCCCAGCCAGTACAGTGTATTGGACTGAAGAGAAGCTCTTGTTTTACTCAGTTTCCAATACTGAGTTGAACTAGATATGCCCCGTTTGTGTAGGAAGCACAGTTCTTTTGTTCTGAGCTAGGTCACTGTACTAGTCCTATAGGAAACACAGTAGAGTGCAAGAATGGCCGTTTCTCAAAAGCAGAGTGTTTATCTTGCATGGCACACTAGGGTTCAATTAAACTTGCTAAACGGAGTTGAATCACGTTCAGTTTCAAGTTCTAGCAGCAAGGGTTCATTCAGGCTAAGAACAGCACTCTTGTGATATTCTGGCCATACAGAGTGCAAATAGCATTCGCGTCTGTTCCCAGCCAGTACAATGTATTGGACTGAAGAGAAGCTCCTGTTTTACTCAGTTTCCAATTCTGAGTTGAACTAGATACGCCCCGTTTGTGTAGAAAGCACAGTTCTTTTGTTCTGAGCTAGCTCACTGTACTGGACCTATAGGAAACACAGTAGAGTGCATGAATGCCCGTTTCTCAAAAGCAGAGTATTTTTCTTGCATGGCACACTAGGGTTCAATTAAACTTGCTAAACGGAGTTGAATCACATTCCGTTTCAAGTTCTAGCAGCAAGGGTTCATTCAGGCTAAGAACACCAATCTTGGGCTATTCTGGCCATACACAGTGCAAATAGCATTCACGTCTGTTCCCAGCCAGTACAGTGTATTGGACTGAAGAGAAGCTCCTGTTTTACTCAGTTTCCAATACTGAGTTGAACTAGATATGCCCCGTTTGTGTAGGAAGCACAGTTCTTTTGTTCGGAGCTAGCTCACTGTACTGGCCCTAAAGGAAACACAGTAGAGTTCAAGAATGCCGGTTTCTCAAAAGCAGAGTGTTTTCCTTGCATGGCACACTAGGGTTCAATTGAACTTCCTAAACGGAGTTGAATCACGTTAAATTTCACGTTCTAGCAGCAAGGGTTCATTTAGGGTAAGAACAGCATTCTTGTGCTAATCTGGCCATACACAGTGCATATAGCATTCGCGTCTGTTCCCAGCCAGTACAGTGTATTGGACTGAAGAGAAGCTCCTGTTTTACTCAGTTTCAAATATTGAGTTGAACTAGATACGCACCGTTTGTGTAGGAAGCACAGTTCTTTTGTTCTGAGCTAGCTCACTGTACTGGCCCTATAGGAAACACAGCAGAGTGCAAGAATGCTCGTTTCTCAAAAGCAGAGTGTTTTCCTTGCATGGCACACTAGGGTTCTATTACACTTCCTAAACGGAGTAGAATCACGTTGAGTTTAAAGTTCTAGCAGCAAGGGTTCATTCAGGCTAAGAACAGCACTCTTGTGCTATTCTGGCCATACACAGTGCATATAGCGTTCGCGTCTGTTCCCAGCCAGTACAGTGTATTGGACTGAAGAGAAGCTCCTGTTTTACTCAGTTTCCAATACTGAGTTGAACTAGATGTGCCCCGTTTGTGTACGAAGCACAGTTCTTTTGTTCTGAGCTAGCTCACAGTACTGGCCCTATAGGAAACACAGTAGAGTGCAAGAATGCCCGTTTCTCAAAAGCAGAGTGTTATTCTTGCATGGCACACTAGGGTTCAATTAAACTTCCTAAAAGGAGTTGAATCACGTTCCGATTCAAGTTGTAGCAGCAAGGGTTCATTCAGGCTAAGAACAGAACTCTTGTGCTATTCTGGCCATACACAGTGCAAATAGCATTCGCGTCTGTTCCCAGGCTGTACAGTGTATTGCACTGAAGAGAAGCTCCTGTTTTACTCAGTTTCCAATACTGAGTTGAACTAGATATGCCCCGTTTGTGTAGGAAGCACAGTTCTTTTGTTATGAGTTAGATCACTGTACTGGCCCTATAGGAAACACAGTAGAGTGCAACAATGCCCATTTCTCAAAAGCAGAGTGTTTTCCTTGCATGGCACACTAGGGTTCAATTAAACTTCCTAAACGGAGTTGAATCACGTTCAGCTTCAAGTTCTAGCAGCAAGGGTTCATTCAGGCTAAGAACAGCACTCTTGTGCTATTCTGGCCATACAGAGTGCAAATAGCATTCGCATGTGCTCCCAGCCAGTACAGTGTATTGGACTGAAGAGAAGCTCTTGTTTTACTCAGTTTCCAATACTGAGTTGAACTAGATATGCCCCGTTTGTGTAGGAAGCACAGTTCTTTTGTTCTGAGCTAGGTCACTGTACTAGTCCTATAGGAAACACAGTAGAGTGCAAGAATGGCCGTTTCTCAAAAGCAGAGTGTTTATCTTGCATGGCATACTAGGGTTCAATTAAACTTGCTAAACGGAGTTGAATCACGTTCAGTTTCAAGTTCTAGCAGCAAGGGTTCATTCAGGCTAAGAACAGCACTCTTGTGATATTCTGGCCATACAGAGTGCAAATAGCATTCGCGTCTGTTCCCAGCCAGTACAATGTATTGGACTGAAGAGAAGCTCCTGTTTTACTCAGTTTCCAATTCTGAGTTGAACTAGATACGCCCCGTTTGTGTAGAAAGCACAGTTCTTTTGTTCTGAGCTAGCTCACTGTACTGGACCTATAGGACACAGTAGAGTGCATGAATGCCCGTTTCTCAAAAGCAGAGTATTTTTCTTGCATGGCACACTAGGGTTCAATTAAACTTGCTAAACGGAGTTGAATCACATTCCGTTTCAAGTTCTAGCAGCAAGGGTTCATTCAGGCTAAGAACACCAATCTTGGGCTATTCTGACCATACACAGTGCAAATAGCATTCACGTATGTTCCCAGCCAGTACAATGTATTGGACTGAAGAGAAGCTCCTGTTTTACTCAGTTTCCAATACTGAGTTGAACTAGATATGCCCCGTTTGTGTAGGAAGCACAGTTCTTTTGTTCGGAGCTAGCTCACTGTACTGGCCCTAAAGGAAACACAGTAGAATTCAAGAATGCCCGTTTCTCAAAAGCAGAGTGTTTTCCTTGCATGGCACACTAGGGTTCAATTAAACATCCTAAACGGAGTTGAATCACGTTCAGTTCAAGTTCTAGCAGCAAGGGTTCATTCAGGCTAAGAACAGCAATCTTGTGCTATTCTGGACATACACAGTGCAAATAGCATTCACGTCTGTTACCAGCCAGTACAGTGTATTGGACTGAAGAGAAGCTCCTGTTTTACTCAATTTCCAATACTGAGTTGAACTAGGTATGCCCCGTTTGTGTAGGAAGCAGAGTTCTTTTGTTCTGAGCTAGATCACTGTACTGGACCTATAGGAAACACAGTAGAGTGCAAGAATGCCCGTTTCTCAAAAGCAGAGTGTTTTCCTTGCATGGCACACTAGGGTTCAATTGAATCTTCCTAAACGGAGTTGAATCACGTTAAATTTCACGTTCTAGCAGCAAGGGTTCATTCAGGCTAAGAACAGCACTCTTGTGCTATTCTGGCCATACACAGTGCATATAGCATTCGCGTCTGTTCCCAGCCAGTACAGTGTATTGGACTGAAGAGAAGCTCCTGTTTTACTCAGTTTCAAATACTGAGTTGAACTAGATATGCCCCGTTTGTGTAGGAAGCACAGTTCTTTTGTTCTGAGCTAGCTCACTGTACTGGCCCTATAGGAAACACAGTAGAGTGCAAGAATGCCCGTTTCTCAGAAGCAGAGTGTTTTCCTTGCATGGCACACTAGGGTTCAATTAAACATCCTAAACGGAGTTGAATCACTTTAGGTTTCAAGTTCTAGCGCCCAGGGTTCATTCAGGCTAAGAACAGCACTCTTGTGCTATTCTGGCCATACAAAGTGCAAATAGCATTCGCATCTCCTCCCAGCCAGTACAGTGTATTGGACTGAAGAGAAGCTCCCTTTTTACTCAGTTTCCAATACTGAGTTGAACTAGATATGCCCCGTTTGTATAGGAAGCACAGTTCTTTTGTTCTGAGCTAGCTCACTGTACTGGCCCTATAGGAAACACAGTAGAGTGCAACAATGCCCGTTTCTCAAAAGCAGAGTGTTTACCTTACATGGCACACTAGGGTTTAATGAAACTTCCTTAACGGAGTTGAATCACGTTCAGTTTAAAGTTCTAGCAGCAAGGGTTCATTCAGGCTAAGAACACCACTCTTGTGCTATTCTGGCCATACACAGTGCAAATAGCATTCACGTCTCTTCCCAGCCAGTACAGTGTATTGGACTGAAGAGAAGCTCCTGTTTTACTCAGTTTCCAATACTGAGTTGAACTAGTTATGCCCCGTTAGTGTAGGAAGCACAGTTCTTTTGTTCTGAGCTAGCTCACTCTACTGGCCCTATAGGAAACACAGTAGAGTGCAAGAATGCCCGTTTCTCAAAAGCAGAGTGTATTCCTTGCATGGCACACTAGGGTTCAATTGAACTTCCTAAACGGAGTTGAATCACGTTAGGTTTCACGTTCTAGCAGCAAGGGTTCATTCAGGGTAAGAACAGCACTCTTGTGCTATTCTGGAAATACACAGTGCATATAGCATTCGCGTCTGTTCCCAGCCAGTACAGTGTATTGGACTGAAGAGAAGCTCCTGTTTTACTCAGTTTCCAATATTGAGTTGAACTAGATACGCACCGTTTGTGTAGGAAGCACAGTTCTTTTGTTCTGAGCTAGCTCACTGTACTGGCCCTATAGGAAACACAGCAGAGTGCAAGAATGCTCGTTTCTCAAAAGCAGAGTGTTTTTCTTACATGGCACACTAGGGTTCTATTAAACTTCCTAAACGGAGTAGAATCACGTTGAGTTTAAAGTTCTAGCAGCAAGGGTTCATTCAGGGTAAGAACAGCACTCTTGTGCTATTCTGGCCATACACAGTGCATATAGCATTCGCGTCTGTTCCCAGTCAGTACAGTGTATTGGACTGAAGAGAAGCTCCTGTTTTACTCAGTTTCCAATACTGAGTTGAACTAGATATGCCCCGTGTGTGTAGGAAGCACAGTTCTTTTGTTCTGAGCTAGCTCACTGTACTGGCCCTATAGGAAACACAGCAGAGTGCAAGAATGCTCGTTTCTCAAAAGCAGAGTGTTTTTCTTACATAGCACACTAGGGTTCTATTAAACTTCCTAAACGGAGTAGAATCACGTTCAGTTTAAAGTTCTAGCAGCAAGGGTTCATTCAGGGTAAGAACAGCACTCTTGTGCTATTCTGGCCATACACAGTGCATATAGCATTCGCGTCTGTTCCCAGTCAGTACAGTGTATTGCACTGAAGAGAAGCTCCTGTTTTACTCAGTTTCCAATACTGAGTTGAACTAGATATGCCCCGTGTGTGTAGGAAGCACAGTTCTTTTGTTCTGAGCTAGCTCACTGTACTGGCCCTATAAGCAACACAGTAGAGTGCAAGAATGCCCGTTTCTCAAAAGCAGAGTATTTTTCTTGCATGGCACACTAGGGTTCAATTAAACTTCCTAAACGGATGAATCACGTTCAGTTTAAAGTTCTAGCAGCAAGGGTTCATTCAGGCTAAGAACACCACTCTTGTGCTATTCTGGCCATACACAGTGCAAATAGCATTCACATCTGTTCCCAGCCAGTACAGTGTATTGGACTGAAGAGAAGCTCCTGTTTTACTCAGATTCCAATACTGAGTTGAACTAGATATGCCCCGTTTGTGTAGGAAGCACAGTTCTTTTGTTCTGAGCTAGCTCACTGTACTGGCCCTATAGGAAACACAGTAGAGTGCAAGAATGCCCGTTTCTCAAAAGCAGAGTGTTTATCTTGCATGGCACACTAGGGTTCAATTAAACTTCCTTAACGGAGTTGAATCACGTTCAGTTTCAAGTTCTAGCAGCAAGGGTTCATTCAGGCTAAGAACAGCACTCTTGTGCTACCCTGGTCATACACATTGCAAATAGCATTCGCGTCTGTTCCCAGCCAGTACAGTGTATTGGACTTAAGTGAAGCTCCCGTTTTACTCAGTTTCCAATACTGAGTTGAACTAGATATGCCCCGTTTCTGGAGGAAGCATAGTTCTTTTGTTCCGAGCTAGCTCACTGTACTGGCCCTATAGGAAACACAGTAGAGTGCAAGAATGCCCATTTCTCAAAAGCAGAGTGTTTTTCTTGCATGGCACCCTAGTCTTCAATTAAACTTCCTAAACGGAGTTGAATCACGTTCAGTTTCAAGTTCTAGCAGCAAGAGTTCATTCAGGCTAAGAACAGCACTCTTGTGCTATTCTGGCCATACACAGTGCAAATAGCATTCGGGTCTGTTCCAAGCCAGTACAGTGTATTGGACTGAAGAGAAGCTACTGTTTTACTCAGTTTCCAATACTGAGTTGAACTAGATATGCCCCGTTTGTTTAGGAAGCACAGTTCTTTTGTTCTGAGCTAACTCACTGTACTGGCCCTAAAGGAAATACAGTAGAGTGCAAGAATGCCCGTTTCTCAAAAGCAGAGCGTTTTTCTTGCATGGCACACTAGGGTTCAATTAAACTTGCTAAAGGGAGTTGAATCACGTTCCGATTCAAGTTCTAGCACCAAGGGTTCATTCAGGCTAAGAACAGCACTCTTGTGCTATTCTGGCCATACAGAGTGCAAATAGCATTCGCATGTGCTCCCAGCAAGTACAGTGTATTTGACTGAAGAGAAGCTCCTGTTTTACTCAGTTTCCAATACTGAGTTGAACTAGATATGCCCCGTTTGTTTAGGAAGGACAGTTCTTTTGTTCTGAGCTAGCTCACTGTACTGGCCCTAGTCTAAACACAGTAGAGTGCAAGAATGCCCGTTTCTCAAAAGCAGAGTGTTTTTCTTGCATGGCACACTAGGGTTCTATTAAACTTCCTAAACGGAGTAGAATCACGTTGAGTTTAAAGTTCTAGCAGCAAGGGTTCATTCAGGCTAAGAACAGCACTCTTGTGCTATTCTGGCCATACACAGTGCATATAGCATTCGCGTCTGTTCCCAGCCAGTACAGTGTATTGGACTGAAGAGAAGCTCCTGTTTTACTCAGTTTCCAATACTGAGTTGAACTAGATGTGCCCCGTTTGTGTAGGAAGCACAGTTCTTTTGTTCTGAGCTAGATCACAGTACTGGCCCTATAGGAAACACAGTAGAGTGTAAGAATGCCCGTTTCTCAAAAGCAGAGGTTTTCCTTGCATGGAACACTAGTGTTCAATTAAACTTCCTACACCGAGTTGAATCACGTTCAGTTTCAAGTTCTAGCAGCAAGGGTTCATTCAGGCTAAGAACAGCACTCTTGTGCTATTCTGGCCATGCACAGTGCAAATAGCATTCGCGTCTGTTCCCAGCCAGTACAGTGTATTGGACTGAAGAGAAGCTCCTGTTTTACTCAGTTTCCAATACTGAGTTGAACTAGATATGCCCCGATTGTGTATGAAGCACAGTTCTTTTGTTCGGAGCTAGCTGACTGTACTGGCCCTATAGGAAACACAGTAGAGTGCAAGAATGCCCGTTTCTCAAAAGCAGAGTATTTTTCTTGCATGGCACACTAGGGTTCAATTAAACTTCCTAAACGGAGTTGAATCACGTTCCGATTCAAGTTGTAGCAGCAAGGGTTCATTCAGGCTAAGAACAGAACTCTTGTGCTATTCTGGCCATACACAGTGCAAATAGCATTCGCGTCTGTTCCAGGCAGTACAGTGTATTGCACTGAAGAGAAGCTCCTGTTTTACTCAGTTTCCAATACTGAGTTGAACTAGATATGCCCCGTTTGTGTAGGAAGCACAGTTCTTTTGTTATGAGTTAGCTCACAGTAATGGCCCTATACGAAACACTGTAGAGTGCAAGAATGCCCGTTTCTGAAAAGCAGAGTGTTTTTCTTGCATGGCAAACTAGGTTTCAATTAAACTTCCTAAACGGAGTTGAATCACGTTCAGTTTCAAGGTCTAGCAGCAAGGGTTCATTCAGGCTAAGAACAGCACTCTTGTGCTACCTTGGCCATACACAGTGCAAATAGCATTCACGTCTGTTAACAGCCAGTACAGTGTATTGGACTGAAGAGAAGCTCCTGTTTTACTCAGTTTCCAATACTGAGTTGAACTAGATATGCCACGTTTCTGTAGGAAGCACAGTTCTTTTGTTCTGAGCGAGCTCACTGTACTGGCCCTATAGGAAACACAGTAGAGTGCAACAATGCCCATTTCTCAAAAGCAGAGTGTTTTCCTTGCATGGCACACTAGGGTTCAATTAAACTTCCTAAACGGAGTTGAATCACGTAGGTTTCAAGTTCTAGCGCCAAGGGTTCATTCAGGCTAAGAACAGCACTCTTGTGCTATTCTGGCCATACACAGTGCAAATAGCATTCGCGTCTGTTCCCAGCCAGTACAGTGTATTGGACTGAAGAGAAGCTCCTGTTTTACTCAGTTTTCAATACTGAGTTGAACTAGATATGCCCCGTTTCTGTAGGAAGCATAGTTCTTTTGTTCCGAGCTAGCTCACTGTACTGGCCCTAAAGGAAACACAGTAGAGTGCAAGAATGCCCGTTTCTCAAAAGCAGAGTGTTTTTCTTGCATGGCACACTAGGGTTCAATTAAACTTGCTAAAGGGAGTTGAATCACGTTCCGATTCAAGTTCTAGCAGCAAGGGTTCATTCAGGCTAAGAACAGCACTCTTGTGCTATTCTGGCCATACAGAGTGCAAATAGCATTCGCATGTGCTCCCAGCAAGTACAGTGTATTTGACTGAAGAGAAGCTCCTGTTTTACTCAGTTTCCAATACTGAGTTGAACTAGATATGCCCCGTTTGTTTAGGAAGGACAGTTCTTTTGTTCTGAGCTAGCTCACTGTACTGGCCCTATTCTAAACACAGTAGAGTGCAAGAATGCCCGTTTCTCAAAAGCAGAGTGTTTTTCTTGCATGGCACACTAGGGTTCAATTAAACTTCCTAAACGGAGTTGAATCATTTTCAGTTTCACGTTCTAGCAGCAAGCATTCATTCAGGCCAAGAACAGCACTCTTGTGCTATTCTGGCCATACACAGTGCAAATAGCATTCGCGTCTGTTCCCAGCCAGTACAGTGTATTGGACTGAAGAGAAGCTCCTGTTTTACTCAGTTTCCAATACTGAGTTGAACTAGATATGCCCCGTGTGTGTAGGAAGCACAGTTCTTTTGTTCTGAGCTAGCTCACTTTACTGGCCCTATAGGAAACACAGTAGAGTGCAAGAATGCCCGTTTCTCAGAAGCAGAGTGTTTTCCTTGCATGGCACACTAGGGTTCAATTAAACTTCCTAAACGGAGTTGAATCACGTTAGGTTTCAAGCTCTAGCGCCAAGGGTTCATTCAGGCTAAGAACAGCACTCTTGTGCTATTCTGGACATATACAGTGCAAATAGCATTCGCGTCTGTTCCCAGCCAGTACAGTGTATTGGACTGAAGAGAAGCTCCTGTTTTACTCAGTTTCCAATACTGAGTTGAACTAGATAGGCCCCGTTTGTGTAGGAAGCACAGTTCTTTTGTACTGAGCTAGCACACTGTACTGGCCCTATAGGAAACACATAAGAGTGCAAGAATGCCCGTTTCTCAAAAGCAGAGTGTTTTTCTTGCATGGCACACTAGGGTTCAATTAAACTTCCTAAACGGAGTTGAAGCACGTTCAATTTAAAGTTGTAGCAGCAAGGGTTCATTCAGGCTAAGAACACCACTCTTGAGCTATTCTGGCCATACACAGTGTAAATAGCATTCGCGTCTGTTCCCAGCCAGTACAGTGTATTGGACTGAAGAGAAGCTCCTGTTTTACTCAGATTCCAATACTGAGTTGAACTAGATATGCCCCGTGTATGTAGGAAGCACAGTTCTTTTGTTCTGAGCTAGCTCACTGTACTGGCCCTATAAGCAACACAGTAGAGTGCAAGAATGCCCGTTTCTCAAAAGCAGAGTATTTTTCTTGCATGGCACACTAGGCTTCAATTAAACTTCCTAAACGGATGAATCACGTTCAGTTTAAAGTTCTAGCAGCAAGGGTTCATTCAGGCTAAGAACACCACTCTTGTGCTATTCTGGCCATACACAGTGCAAATAGCATTCACGTCTGTTCCCAGCCAGTACAGTGTATTGGACTGAAGAGTAGCTCCTGTTTTACTCAGATTCCAATACTGAGTTGAACTAGATATGCCCCGTTTGTGTAGGAAGCACAGTTCTTTTGTTCTGAGCTAGCTCACTGTACTGGCCCTATAGGAAACACAGTAGAGTGCAAGAATGCCCGTTTCTCAAAAGCAGAGTGTTTATCTTGCATGGCAAACTAGGGTTCAATTAAACTTCCTTAACGGAGTTGAATCATGTTCAGTTTCAAGTTCTAGCAGCAAGGGTTCATTCAGGCTAAGAACAGCACTCTTGTGCTACCCTGGTCATACACAGTGTAAATAGCATTCGCGTCTGTTCCCAGCCAGTACAGTGTATTGGACTGAAATGAAGCTCCCGTTTTACTCAGTTTCCAATACTGAGTTGAACTAGATATGCCCCGTTTCTGTAGGAAGCATAGTTCTTTTGTTCCGAGCTAGCTCACTGTACTGGCCCTATAGGAAACACAGTAGAGTGCAAGAATGCCCGTTTCTCAAAAGCAGAGTGTTTTTCTTGCATGGCACCCTAGTCTTCAATTAAACTTCCTAAACGGAGTTGAATCACGTTCAGTTTCAAGTTCTAGCAGCAAGAGTTCATTCAGGCTAAGAACAGAACTCTTGTGCTATTCTGGCCATACACAGTGCAAATAGCATTCACGTCTGTTCCCAGCCAGTACAGTGTATTGGACTGAAGAGAAGCCTCTGTTTTACTCAGTTTCCAATACTGAGTTGAACTAGATATGCCCCGTTTGTGTAGGAAGCACAGTTCTTTTGTTCTGAGCTAGCTCACTGTACTGGCCCTATAGGAAACACAGTGAGTGCAAGAATGCCCGTTTCTCAAAAGCAGAGTGTTTTTCTTACATGGCACACTAGGGTTCAATTAAACTTCCTAAATGGAATTGAATCACGTTCAGTTTCAACTTCTAGCAGCAAGGGTTCATTCAGGCTAAGAACAGCACTCTTGTGGTATTCTGGCCATACACAATGGAAATAGCATTCGCTTCTGTTCCCAGCCAGTACAGTGTATTGGACTGAAGAGAAGCTCCTGTTTTACTCAGTTTCCAATACTGAGTTGAACTAGATGTGCCCCGATTGTGTAGGAAGCACAGTTCTTTTGTTCGGAGCTAGCTCACTGTACTAGTCCTATAGGAAAAACAGTAGAGTATAAGAATGCCCGTTTCTCAAAAGCAGAGTGTTTATCTTGCATGGCACACTAGGGTTCAATTAAACTTCCTTAACGGAGTTGAATCACGTTCAGTTTCAAGGTCTAGCAGCAAGGGTTCATTCAGGCTAAGAACAGCACTCTTGTGATATTCTGGCCATAAAGAGTGCAAATAGCATTCTCTTCTGTTCCCAGCCAGTACAGTGTATTGGACTGAAGAGAAGCTCCTGTTTTACTCAGTTTCCAATACTGAGTTGAACTAGATACGCCCCGTTTGTGTAGGAAGCACAGTTCTTTTGTTCTGAGCTAGCACACTGTACTGGACCTAAAGGAAAAACAGTAGAGTGTAAGAATGCCCGTTTCTCAAAAGCAGAGTGTTTTCCTTGCATGACATAGTAGGGTTCAATTAAACTTCCTAAACGGAGTTGAATCACGTTCAGTTCAAGTTCTAGCAGCAAGGGTTCATTCAGGCTAAGAACAGCACTCTTGTGCTATTCTGGCCATACACAGTGCAAATAGCATTCACGTCTGTTTCCAGCCAGTACAGTGTATTGGACTGAAGAGAAGCTCCTGTTTTACTCAGTTTCCAATACTGAGTTGAACTAGTTATGCCCAGTTTGTGTAGGATGCACAGTTCTTTTGTTCTGAGCTAGCTCACTGTACTGGCCCTATAGGAAACACAGTAGAGTGTAAGAATGCCCGTATCTCAAAAGCAGAGTGTTTTTCTTGCATGGCACACTAGGGTTCAATTAAACTTCCTAAACGGAGTTGAATCACGTGCAGTTTGACGTTCTAGCAGCAAGCATTCATTCAGGCTAAGAACAGCACTCTTGTGCTATTCTGGCCATACACAGTGCAAATAGCATTCGCGTCTGTTCCCAGCCAGCACAGTGTATTGGACAGAAGAGAAGCTCCTGTTTTACTCAGTTTCCAATACTGAGTTGAACTAGATATGCCCCGCTTGTTTAGGAAGCACAGTTCTTTTGTTCTGAGCTAGCTCACTGTACTGGCCCTATAGGAAACACAGTAGAGTGCAAGAATGCCCGTTTTTCAAAAGCAGAGTGTTTTTCTTGCATGGCACCCTAGGCTTCAATTAAACTTCCTAAATGGAGTTGAATCTCGTTCAGTTTCAAGTTCTAGCAGCAAGGGTTCATTCGGGCTAAGAACAGCACTCTTGTGCTATTCTGGTCATACACAGTACAAATAGCATTCGCGTCTGTTCCCAGCCAGCACAGTGTATTGGACTGAAGAGAAGCTCCTGTTTTACTCAGCTTCCAATACTGAGTTGAACTAGATAAGCCCCGTTTGTGTAGGAAGCACAGTTCTTTTGTTCTGAGCTAGCTCACTTTACTGGCCCTAAAGGAAACACAGTAGAGTGCAAGAATGCCCGTTTCTCAAAATCAGAGTGTTTTCCTTGCATGGCACACTAGGGTTCAATTAAACTTCCTAAACGGAGTTGAATCACGTTCAGTTTCAACTTCTAGCAGCAAGGGTTCATTCAGTCTAAGAACAGCACTCTTGTGCTATTCTGGCCATACAGAGTGCAAATAGCATTCGCATGTGCTCCCAGCCAGTACAGTGTATTGGACTGAAGAGAAGCTCCTGTTTTACTCAGTTTCCAATACTGAGTTGAACTAATTATGCCACGTTTGTGTGGGAAGCACAGTTCTTTTGTTCTGAGCTAGTTCACTGTACCGGCCCTATAGGAAACACAGTAGAGTGCAAGAATGCCCGTTTCTCAAAAGCAGAGTGTTTTTCTTGCATGGCACCCTAGGCTTCAATTAAACTTCCTAAATGGAGTTGAATCACGTTCAGTTTCAAGTTCTAGCAGCAAGGGTTCATTCAGGCAAAGAACAGCACTCTTGTGCTATTCTGGTCATACACAGTGCAAATAGCATTCACGTCTGTACCCAGCCAGTACAGTGTATTGGACTGAAGAGAAGCTCCTGTTTTACTCAGTTTCCAATACTGAGTTGAACTAGATATGCCCCGTTTGGGTAGGAAGCACAGTTCTTTTGTTCTGAGCTAGCTCACTGTACTGGCCCTAAAGGAAACACAGTAGAGTTCAAGAATGCCCGTTTCTCAAAAGAAGAGTGTTTTCCTTGCATGGCACACTAGGATTCAATTAAACATCCTAAACGGAGTTGAATCACGTTCAGTTCAAGTTCTAGCAGCAAGGGTTATTTCAGGCTAAGAACAGCACTCTTGTTCTATTCTGGCCATACACAGTGCAAATAGCATTCACGTCTGTTCCCAGCCACTACAGTGTATTGGACTGAAGATAAGCTCCTGTTTTACTCAGTTTCCAATACTGAGTTGAGCTAGTTACGCCCCGTTTGTGTAGGAAGCACAGTTCTTTTGTTCTGAGCTAGATCACTGTACTGGCCCTATAGGAAACACAGTAGAGTGCAAGAATGCCCGTTTCTCAAAAGCAGAGTGTTTTCCTTGCATGGCACACTAGGGTTCAATTAAACTTCCTTATCCGAGTTGAGTCAAATTCAGTTTCAAGGTCTAGCAGCAAGGGTTCATTCATGCTAAGAACAGCACTCTTGTGCTATTCTGGCCATACACAGTGCAAATAGCATTCGCGTCTGTTCCCAGCCAGTACAGTGTATTGGACTGAAGAGAAGCTCCTGTTTTACTCAGTTTCCAATACTGAGTTGAACTAGATATGCCCCGTTTGTGTAGGAAGCACAGTTCTTTTGTTCTGAGCTAGCTCACTGTACTGGCCCTATTCTAAAAACAATAGAGAGCAAGAATGCCCGTTTCTCAAAAGAAGAGTGTTTTTCTTGCATGGCACACTAGGGTTCAATTAAACTTGCTAAAGGGAGTTGAATCACGTTCCGATTCAAGTTCTAGCAGCAAGGGTTCATTCAGGCTAAGAACAGCACTCTTGTGCTATTCTGGCCATACAGAGTGCAAATAGCATTCGCATGTGCTCCCAGCAAGTACAGTGTATTTGACTGAAGAGAAGCTCCTGTTTTACTCAGTTTCCAATACTGAGTTGAACTAGATATGCCCCGTGTGTGTAGGAAGCACAGTTCTTTTGTTCTGAGCTAGCTCACTTTACTGGCCCTATAGGAAACACAGTAGAGTGCAAGAATGCCCGTTTCTCAGAAGCAGAGTGTTTTCCTTGCATGGCACACTAGGGTTCAATTAAACTTCCTAAACGGAGTTGAAGCACGTTCAATTTAAAGTTGTAGCAGCAAGGGTTCATTCAGGCTAAGAACACCACTCTTGAGCTATTCTGGCCATACACAGTGTAAATAGCATTCGCGTCTGTTCCCAGCCAGTACAGTGTATTGGACTGAAGAGAAGCTCCTGTTTTACTCAGATTCCAATACTGAGTTGAACTAGATATGCCCCGTGTGTGTAGGAAGCACAGTTCTTTTGTTCTGAGCTAGCTCACTGTACTGGCCCTATAAGCAACACAGTAGAGTGCAAGAATGCCCGTTTCTCAAAAGCAGAGTATTTTTCTTGCATGGCACACTAGGCTTCAATTAAACTTCCTAAACGGATGAATCACGTTCAGTTTAAAGTTCTAGCAGCAAGGGTTCATTCAGGCTAAGAACACCACTCTTGTGCTATTCTGGCCATACACAGTGCAAATAGCATTCACGTCTGTTCCCAGCCAGTACAGTGTATTGGACTGAAGAGAAGCTCCTGTTTTACTCAGATTCCAATACTGAGTTGAACTAATTATGCCACGTTTGTGTGGGAAGCACAGTTCTTTTGTTCTGAGCTAGTTCACTGTACCGGCCCTATAGGAAACACAGTAGAGTGCAAGAATGCCCGTTTCTCAAAAGCAGAGTGTTTTTCTTGCATGGCACCCTAGGCTTCAATTAAACTTCCTAAATGGAGTTGAATCACGTTCAGTTTCAAGTTCTAGCAGCAAGGGTTCATTCAGGCAAAGAACAGCACTCTTGTGCTATTCTGGTCATACACAGTGCAAATAGCATTCACGTCTGTACCCAGCCAGTACAGTGTATTGGACTGAAGAGAAGCTCCTGTTTTACTCAGTTTCCAATACTGAGTTGAACTAGATATGCCCCGTTTGGGTAGGAAGCACAGTTCTTTTGTTCTGAGCTAGCTCACTGTACTGGCCCTAAAGGAAACACAGTAGAGTTCAAGAATGCCCGTTTCTCAAAAGAAGAGTGTTTTCCTTGCATGGCACACTAGGATTCAATTAAACATCCTAAACGGAGTTGAATCACGTTCAGTTCAAGTTCTAGCAGCAAGGGTTATTTCAGGCTAAGAACAGCACTCTTGTTCTATTCTGGCCATACACAGTGCAAATAGCATTCACGTCTGTTCCCAGCCACTACAGTGTATTGGACTGAAGATAAGCTCCTGTTTTACTCAGTTTCCAATACTGAGTTGAGCTAGTTACGCCCCGTTTGTGTAGGAAGCACAGTTCTTTTGTTCTGAGCTAGATCACTGTACTGGCCCTATAGGAAACACAGTAGAGTGCAAGAATGCCCGTTTCTCAAAAGCAGAGTGTTTTCCTTGCATGGCACACTAGGGTTCAATTAAACTTCCTTATCCGAGTTGAGTCAAATTCAGTTTCAAGGTCTAGCAGCAAGGGTTCATTCATGCTAAGAACAGCACTCTTGTGCTATTCTGGCCATACACAGTGCAAATAGCATTCGCGTCTGTTCCCAGCCAGTACAGTGTATTGGACTGAAGAGAAGCCTCTGTTTTACTCAGTTTCCAATACTGAGTTGAACTAGATATGCCCCGTTTGTGTAGGAAGCACAGTTCTTTTGTTCTGAGCTAGCTCACTGTACTGGCCCTATTCTAAAAACAATAGAGAGCAAGAATGCCCGTTTCTCAAAAGAAGAGTGTTTTTCTTGCATGGCACACTAGGGTTCAATTAAACTTGCTAAAGGGAGTTGAATCACGTTCCGATTCAAGTTCTAGCAGCAAGGGTTCATTCAGGCTAAGAACAGCACTCTTGTGCTATTCTGGCCATACAGAGTGCAAATAGCATTCGCATGTGCTCCCAGCAAGTACAGTGTATTTGACTGAAGAGAAGCTCCTGTTTTACTCAGTTTCCAATACTGAGTTGAACTAGATATGCCCCGTGTGTGTAGGAAGCACAGTTCTTTTGTTCTGAGCTAGCTCACTTTACTGGCCCTATAGGAAACACAGTAGAGTGCAAGAATGCCCGTTTCTCAGAAGCAGAGTGTTTTCCTTGCATGGCACACTAGGGTTCAATTAAACTTCCTAAACGGAGTTGAAGCACGTTCAATTTAAAGTTGTAGCAGCAAGGGTTCATTCAGGCTAAGAACACCACTCTTGAGCTATTCTGGCCATACACAGTGTAAATAGCATTCGCGTCTGTTCCCAGCCAGTACAGTGTATTGGACTGAAGAGAAGCTCCTGTGTTACTCAGATTCCAATACTGAGTTGAACTAGATATGCCCCGTGTGTGTAGGAAGCACAGTTCTTTTGTTCTGAGCTAGCTCACTGTACTGGCCCTATAAGCAACACAGTAGAGTGCAAGAATGCCCGTTTCTCAAAAGCAGAGTATTTTTCTTGCATGGCACACTAGGCTTCAATTAAACTTCCTAAACGGATGAATCACGTTCAGTTTAAAGTTCTAGCAGCAAGGGTTCATTCAGGCTAAGAACACCACTCTTGTGCTATTCTGGCCATACACAGTGCAAATAGCATTCACGTCTGTTCCCAGCCAGTACAGTGTATTGGACTGAAGAGAAGCTCCTGTTTTACTCAGATTCCAATACTGAGTTGAACTAGATATGCCCCGTTTGTGTAGGAAGCACAGTTCTTTTGTTCTGAGCTAGCTCACTGTACTGGCCCTATAGGAAACACAGTAGAGTGCAAGAATGCCCGTTTCTCAAAAGCAGAGTGTTTATCTTGCATGGCAAACTAGGGTTCAATTAAACTTCCTTAACGGAGTTGAATCACGTTCAGTTTCAAGTTCTAGCAGCAAGGGTTCATTCAGGCTAAGAACAGCACTCTTGTGCTACCCTGGTCATACACAGTGTAAATAGCATTCGCGTCTGTTCCCAGCCAGTACAGTGTATTGGACTGAAATGAAGCTCCCGTTTTACTCAGTTTCCAATACTGAGTTGAACTAGATATGCCCCGTTTCTGTAGGAAGCATAGTTCTTTTGTTCCGAGCTAGCTCACTGTACTGGCCCTATAGGAAACACAGTAGAGTGCAAGAATGCCCGTTTCTCAAAAGCAGAGTGTTTTTCTTGCATGGCACCCTAGTCTTCAATTAAACTTCCTAAACGGAGTTGAATCACGTTCAGTTTCAAGTTCTAGCAGCAAGAGTTCATTCAGACTAAGAACAGAACTCTTGTGCTATTCTGGCCATACACAGTGCAAATAGCATTCACGTCTGTTCCCAGGCAGTACAGTGTATTGGACTGAAGAGAAGCCTCTGTTTCACTCAGTTTCCAATACTGAGTTGAACTAGATATGCCCCGTTTGTGTAGGAAGCACAGTTCTTTTGTTCTGAGCTAGCTCACTGTACTGGCCCTATAGGAAACACAGTAGAGTGCAAGAATGCCCGTTTCTCAAAAGCAGAGTGTTTTTCTTACATGGCACACTAGGGTTCAATTAAACTTCCTAAATGGAATTGAATCACGTTCAGTTTCAACTTCTAGCAGCAAGGGTTCATTCAGGCTAAGAACAGCACTCTTGTGGTATTCTGGCCATACACAATGGAAATAGCATTCGCTTCTGTTCCCAGCCAGTACAGTGTATTGGACTGAAGAGAAGCTCCTGTTTTACTCAGTTTCCAATACTGAGTTGAACTAGATGTGCCCCGATTGTGTAGGAAGCACAATTCTTTTGTTCGGAGCTAGCTCACTGTACTAGTCCTTTAGGAAAAACAGTAGAGTATAAGAATGCCCGTTTCTCAAAAGCAGAGTGTTTATCTTGCATGGCACACTAGGGTTCAATTAAACTTCCTTAACGGAGTTGAATCACGTTCAGTTTCAAGGTCTAGCAGCAAGGGTTCATTCAGGCTAAGAACAGCACTCTTGTGATATTCTGGCCATAAAGAGTGCAAATAGCATTCTCTTCTGTTCCCAGCCAGTACAGTGTATTGGACTGAAGAGAAGCTCCTGTTTTACTCAGTTTCCAATACTGAGTTGAACTAGATACGCCCCGTTTGTGTAGGAAGCACAGTTCTTTTGTTCTGAGCTAGCTCACTGTACTGGACCTAAAGGAAAAACAGTAGAGTGTAAGAATGCCCGTTTCTCAAAAGCAGAGTGTTTTCCTTGCATGACATAGTAGGGTTCAATTAAACTTCCTAAACGGAGTTGAATCACGTTCAGTTCAAGTTCTAGCAGCAAGGGTTCATTCAGGCTAAGAACAGCACTCTTGTGCTATTCTGGCCATACACAGTGCAAATAGCATTCACGTCTGTTTCCAGCCAGTACAGTGTATTGGACTGAAGAGAAGCTCCTGTTTTACTCAGTTTCCAATACTGAGTTGAACTAGTTATGCCCAGTTTGTGTAGGATGCACAGTTCTTTTGTTCTGAGCTAGCTCACTGTACTGGCCCTATAGGAAACACAGTAGAGTGCAAGAATGCCCGTATCTCAAAAGCAGAGTGTTTTTCTTGCATGGCACACTAGGGTTCAATTAAACTTCCTAAACGGAGTTGAATCACGTGCAGTTTGACGTTCTAGCAGCAAGCATTCATTCAGGCTAAGAACAGCACTCTTGTGCTATTCTGGCCATACACAGTGCAAATAGCATTCGCGTCTGTTCCCAGCCAGCACAGTGTATTGGACAGAAGAGAAGCTCCGGTTTTACTCAGTTTCCAATACTGAGTTGAACTAGATATGCCCCGCTTGTTTAGGAAGCACAGTTCTTTTGTTCTGAGCTAGCTCACTGTACTGGCCCTATAGGAAACACAGTAGAGTGCAAGAATGCCCGTTTTTCAAAAGCAGAGTGTTTTTCTTGCATGGCACCCTAGGCTTCAATTAAACTTCCTAAACGGAGTTGAATCACGTTCAGTTTCAACTTCTAGCAGCAAGGGTTCATTCAGTCTAAGAACAGCACTCTTGTGCTATTCTGGCCATACAGAGTGCAAATAGCATTCGCATGTGCTCCCAGCCAGTACAGTGTATTGGACTGAAGAGAAGCTCCTGTTTTACTCAGTTTCCAATACTGAGTTGAACTAATTATGCCACGTTTGTGTGGGAAGCACAGTTCTTTTGTTCTGAGCTAGTTCACTGTACCGGCCCTATAGGAAACACAGTAGAGTGCAAGAATGCCCGTTTCTCAAAAGCAGAGTGTTTTTCTTGCATGGCACCCTAGGCTTCAATTAAACTTCCTAAATGGAGTTGAATCACGTTCAGTTTCAAGTTCTAGCAGCAAGGGTTCATTCAGGCAAAGAACAGCACTCTTGTGCTATTCTGGTCATACACAGTGCAAATAGCATTCACGTCTGTACCCAGCCAGTACAGTGTATTGGACTGAAGAGAAGCTCCTGTTTTACTCAGTTTCCAATCTGAGTTGAACTAGATATGCCCCGTTTGGGTAGGAAGCACAGTTCTTTTGTTCTGAGCTAGCTCACTGTACTGGCCCTAAAGGAAACACAGTAGAGTTCAAGAATGCCCGTTTCTCAAAAGAAGAGTGTTTTCCTTGCATGGCACACTAGGATTCAATTAAACATCCTAAACGGAGTTGAATCACGTTCAGTTCAAGTTCTAGCAGCAAGGGTTATTTCAGGCTAAGAACAGCACTCTTGTTCTATTCTGGCCATACACAGTGCAAATAGCATTCACGTCTGTTCCCAGCCACTACAGTGTATTGGACTGAAGATAAGCTCCTGTTTTACTCAGTTTCCAATACTGAGTTGAGCTAGTTACGCCCCGTTTGTGTAGGAAGCACAGTTCTTTTGTTCTGAGCTAGATCACTGTACTGGCCCTATAGGAAACACAGTAGAGTGCAAGAATGCCCGTTTCTCAAAAGCAGAGTGTTTTCCTTGCATGGCACACTAGGGTTCAATTAAACTTCCTTATCCGAGTTGAGTCAAATTCAGTTTCAAGGTCTAGCAGCAAGGGTTCATTCATGCTAAGAACAGCACTCTTGTGCTATTCTGGCCATACACAGTGCAAATAGCATTCGCGTCTGTTCCCAGCCAGTACAGTGTATTGGACTGAAGAGAAGCTCCTGTTTTACTCAGTTTCCAATACTGAGTTGAACTAGATATGCCCCGTTTGTGTAGGAAGCACAGTTCTTTTGTTCTGAGCTAGCTCACTGTACTGGCCCTCTTCTAAAAACAATAGAGAGCAAAAATGCCCTTTTCTCAAAAGAAGAGTGTTTTTCTTGCATGGCACACTAGGGTTCAATTAAACTTCCTAAACGGAGTTGAATCACGTTCAGTTTCACGATCTAGCAGCAAGGGTTCATTCAGGCTAAGAACACCACTCTTGTGCTATTCTGGCCATACACAGTGCAAATAGCATTCGCATCTGCTCCCAGCCAGTACAGTGTATTGGACTGAAGAGAAGCTCCTCTTTTACTCAGTTTCCTATACTGAGTTGAACTAGATATGCCCCGTTTGTGTAGGAAGCACAGTTCTTTTGTTCTGAGCTAGCTCACTGTACTGGCCCTATAGGAAACACAGTAGAATGCAAGAATGCCCGTTTATCTAAAGCAGAGTGTTTATCTTGCATGGCACACTAGGGTTCAATTAAACTTCCTAAACGGAGTTGAATCACGTTCCGTTTCAAGTTCTAGCAGCAAGGGTTCATTCAGGCTAAGAACACCACTCTTTTGCTATTCTGGCCATACACAGTGCAAATAGCATTCACGTCTGTTCCCAGCCAGTACAGTGTATTGGACTGAAGAGAAGCTCCTGTTTTACTCAGATTCCAATACTGAGTTGAACTAGATATGCCCCGTGTGTGTAGGAAGCACAGTTCTTTTGTTCTGAGCTAGCTCACTGTACTGGCCCTATAGGAAACACAGTAGAGTGCAAGAATGCCCGTTTCTCAAAAGCAGAGTGTTTATCTTGCATGGCACACTAGGGTTCAATTAAACTTTCTTAACGGAGTTGAATCATGTTCAGGTTCAAGTTCTAGCAGCAAGGGTTCATTCAGGCTAAGAACAGCACTCTTGTGCTACCCTGGTCATACACAGTGCAAATAGCATTCGCGTCTGTTCCCAGCCAGTACAGTGTATTGGACTGAAGTGAAGCTCCCATTTTACTCAGTTTCCAATACTGAGTTGAACTAGATATGCTCCGTTTATGTAGGAAGCACAGTTCTTTTGTTCTGAGCTAGCTCACTGTACTGGCCCTAAAGAAACACAGTAGAGTGCAAGAATGCCCGTTTCTCAAAAACAGAGTGTTTTTCTCAAATGGCACACTAGGGTTCAATTAAACTTGCTAAACGGAGTTGAATCACGTTCCGATTCAAGTTCTAGCAGCAAGGGTTCATTCAGGCTAAGAACAGCACTCTTGTGCTATTCTGGCCATACACAGTGCAAATAGCATTCGCATGTTCTCCCAGCCAGTACAGTGTATTTAACTGAAGAGAAGCTCCTGTTTTACTCAGTTTCCAATACTGAGTTGAACTAGATATGCCCCGTTTGGGTAGGAAGCACAGTTCTTTTGTTCGGAGCTAGCTCACTGTACTGGCCCTAAAGGAAACACAGTAGAGTTCAAGAATGCCCGTTTCTCAAAAGAAGAGTGTTTTCCTTGCATGGCACACTAGGATTCAATTAAACATCCTAAACGGAGATGAATCACGTTCAGTTCAAGTTCTAGCAGCAAGGGTTATTTCAGGTTAAGAACAGCACTCTTGTTCTATTCTGGCCATACACAGTGCAAATAGCATTCACGTCTGTTCCCAGCCACTACAGTGTATTGGACTGAAGATAAGCTCCTGTTTTACTCAGTTTCCAATACTGAGTTGAACTAGTTATGCCCCGTTTGTGTAGGAAGCACAGTTCTTTTGTTCTGAGCTAGATCACTGTACTGGCCCTATAGGAAACACAGTAGAGTGCAAGAATGCCCGTTTCTCAAAAGCAGAGTGTTCTCCTTGCATGGCACACTAGGGTTCAATTAAACTTCCTTATCCGAGTTGAGTCAAATTCAGTTTCAAGGTCTAGCAGCAAGGGTTATTTCAGGCTAAGAACAGCACTCTTGTTCTATTCTGGCCATACACAGTGCAAATAGCATTCACGTCTGTTCCCAGCCACTACAGTGTATTGGACTGAAGAGAAGCTCCTGTTTTACTCAGATTCCAATACTGAGTTGAACTAGATATGCCCCGTTTGTGTAGGAAGGACAGTTCTCTTGTTCTGAGCTAGCTCACTGTACTGGCCCTATTCTAAACACAATAGAGTACAAGAATGCCCGTTTCTCAAAAGCAGAGTGTTTTTCTTGTATGGCGCACTAGGTTTCAATTAAACTTCCTAAACGGAATTGAATCACGTTCAGTTTCACATTCTAGCAGCAAGCATTCATTCAGGCTAAGAACAGCACTCTTGTGCTATTCTGGCCATACACAGTGCAAATAGCATTCGCGTCTGTTCCCAGCCAGTACAGTGTATTGGACTGAAGAGAAGCTCCTGTTTTACTCAGTTTCCAATACTGAGTTGAACTAGATATGCCCCGTTTGTGTAGGAAGCACAGTTCTTTTGCTCTGAGCTAGCTCACTGTACTGGCCCTATAGGAAACACAGTAGAGTGCAAGAATGCCCGTTTCTCAAAAGCATAGTGTTTTTCTTGCATGGCACACTAGGGTTCAATTAAACTTCCTAAACGGAGTTGAATCACGTTCAGTTTAAAGTTCTAGCAGCAAGGGTTCATTCAGGCTAAGAACACCACTCTTGTGCTATTCTGGCCATACACGGTGTAAATAGCATTCGCGTCTGTTCCCATCCAGTACAGTGTATTGGACTGAAGAGAAGCTCCTGTTTTACTCAGTTTCCAATACTGAGTTGAACTAGATATGCCCCGTTTGTGTAGGAAGCACAGTTCTTTTGTTCTGAGCTAGCTCACTGTACTGGCCCTATAAGAAACACAGAAAAGTACAAGAATGCCCGTTTCTCAAAAGCAGAGTGTTTTCCTTGCATGACATACTAGGCTTGAATTAAACTTCCTAAACGGAGTTGAATCACGTTCAGTTCAAGTTCTAGCAGCAAGGGTTGAATCAGGCTAAGAACAGCACTCTTGTGCTATTCTGGCCATACACAGTGCAAATAGCATTCACGTCTGTTCCCAGCCAGTACAGTGTATTGGACTGATGAGAAGCTCCTGTTTTACTCAGTTTCCAATACTGAGTTGAACTAGATATGCCCCGTTTGTGTGGGAAGCACAGTTCTTTTGTTCTGAGCTAGCTCACTGTACTGGCCCTATAGGAAATACAGTAGAGTGCAAGAATGCCCGTTTTTCAAAAGCAGAGTGTTTTACTTGCATGGCACCCTAGGCTTCAATTAAACTTCCTAAATGGAGTTGAATCACGTTCAGTTTCAAGTTCTAGCAGCAAGGGTTCATTCGGGCTAAGAGCAGCACTCTTGTGCTATTCTGGTCATACACAGTGCAAATAGCATTCGCGTCTGTTCCCAGCCAGTACAGTGTATTGGACTGAAGAGAAGCTCCTGTTTTACTCAGTTTCCAATACTGAGTTGAACTAGATATGCCCCGTTTGTGTAGGAAGCACAGTTCTTTTGTTCTGAGCTAGCTCACTGTACTGGCCCTATAGGAAACACAGTAGAGTGCAAGAATGCCCGTTTCTCAAAAGCAGAGTGTTTTTCTTACATGGCACACTAGGGTTCAATTAAACTTCCTAAATGGAGTTGAATCACGTTCAGTTTCAACTTCTAGCAGCAAGGGTTCATTCAGGCTAAGAACAGCACTCTTGTGCTATTCTGGCCATACACAGTGCAAATAGCATTCGCGTCTGTTCCCACCCAGTACAGTGTATTGGACTGAAGAGAAGCTCCTGTTTTACTCAGTTTCCAATACTGAGTTGAACTAGATATGCCCCGTTTGTGTAGGAAGCACAGTTCTTTTGTTCTGAGCTAGCTCACTGTACTGGCCCTATTCTAAACACAATAGAGTGCAAGAATGCCCGTTTCTCAAAAGCAGAGTGTTTATCTTGCATGGCACACTAGGGTTCAATTAAACTTCCTAAACGGAGTTGAATCACTTTCCGTTTCACGTTCTAGCAGCAAGGGTTCATTCAGGCTAAGAACACCACTCTTGTGCTATTCTGGCCATACACAGTGCAAATAGCATTCACGTCTGTTCCCAGCCAGTACAGTGTATTGGACTGAAGAGAAGCTCCTGTTTTACTCAGATTCCAATACTGAGTTGAACTAGATATGCCCCGTTTGTGTAGGAAGCACAGTTCTTTGGTTCTGAGCTAGCTCACTGTAGTGGCCCTATAGGAAACAAAGTAGAGTGCAAGAATGCCCGTTTCTCAAAAGCAGAGTGTTTATCTTGCATTGCACACTAGGGTTCAATTAAACTTCCTTAACGGAGTTGAATCACGTTCAGTTTCACGATCTAGCAGCAAGGGTTCATTCAGGCTAAGAACAGCACTCTTGTGCTACCCTGGTCATACATAGTGCAAATAGCATTGGCGTCTGTTCCCAGCAAGTACAGTGTATTGGACTGAAGTGAAGCTCCCGTTTTACTCAGTTTCCAATACTGAGTTGAACTAGATATGCCCCGTTTCTGTAGGAAGCCCAGTTCTTTTGTTCGGAGCTAGTTCACTGTACTGGCCCTATAGGAAACACAGTAGAGTGCAAGAATGCCCGTTTCTCAAAAGCAGAGTGTTTTTCTTGCATGGCACCCTAGTCTTCAATTAAACTTCCTAAACGGAGTTGAATCACGTTCAGTTTCAAGTTCTAGCAGCAAGGGTTCATTCAGGCTAAGAACAGCACTCTTGTGCTATTCTGGCCATACACAGTGAAAATAGCATTCGGATCTGTTCCCAGCCAGTACAGTGTATTGGACTGAAGAGAAGCTCCTGTTTTACTCAGTTTCCAATACTGAGTTGAACTAGATATGCCCCGTTTGTGTAGGAAGCACAGTTCTTTTGTTCTGAGCTAGCTCACTGTACTGGCCATATTCTAAACACAATAGAGTGCAAGAATCCCCGTTTCTCAAAAGCAGAGTGTTTTTCTTGCATGGCACACTAGGGTTCAATTAAACTTCCTAAACGGAGTTGAATCACGTTCAGTTTCACGATCTAGCAGCAAGGGTTCATTCAGGCTAAGAACACCACTCTTGTGCTATTCTGGCCATACACAGTGCAAATAGCATTCACGTCTGTTCCCAGCCAGTACAGTGTATTGGACTGAAGAGAAGCTCCTGTTTTACTCAGATTCCAATACTGAGTTGAACTAGATATGCCCCGTTTTTGTAGGAAGCACAGTTCTTTTGTTCTGAGCTAGCTCACTGTACTGGCCCTATAGGAAACACAGTAGAGTGCAAGAATGCCCGTTTCTCAAAAGCAGAATGTTTATCTTGCATGGCACACAAGGGTTCAATTAAACTTTCTTAACGGAGTTGAATCATGTTCAGGTTCAAGTTCTAGCAGCAAGGGTTCATTCAGGCTAAGAACAGCACTCTTGTGCTACCCTGGTCATACACAGTGCAAATAGCATTCGCGTCTGTTCCCAGCCAGTACAGTGTATTGGACTGAAGTGAAGCTCCCGTTTTACTCAGTTTCCAATACTGAGTTGAACTAGATATGCTCCGTTTATGTAGGAAGCACAGTTCTTTTGTTCTGAGCTAGCTCACTGTACTGGCCCTAAAGAAACACAGTAGAGTGCAAGAATGCCCGTTTCTCAAAAACAGAGTGTTTTTCTCAAATGGCACACTAGGGTTCAATTAAACTTGCTAAACGGAGTTGAATCACGTTCCGATTCAAGTTCTAGCAGCAAGGGTTCATTCAGGCTAAGAACAGCACTCTTGTGCTATTCTGGCCATACACAGTGCAAATAGCATTCGCATGTTCTCCCAGCCAGTACAGTGTATTTAACTGAAGAGAAGCTCCTGTTTTACTCAGTTTCCAATACTGAGTTGAACTAGATATGCCCCGTTTGGGTAGGAAGCACAGTTCTTTTGTTCGGAGCTAGCTCACTGTACTGGCCCTAAAGGAAACACAGTAGAGTTCAAGAATGCCCGTTTCTCAAAAGAAGAGTGTTTTCCTTGCATGGCACACTAGGATTCAATTAAACATCCTAAACGGAGTTGAATCACGTTCAGTTCAAGTTCTAGCAGCAAGGGTTATTTCAGGCTAAGAACAGCACTCTTGTTCTATTCTGGCCATACACAGTGCAAATAGCATTCACGTCTGTTCCCAGCCACTACAGTGTATTGGACTGAAGATAAGCTCCTGTTTTACTCAGTTTCCAATACTGAGTTGAACTAGTTATGCCCCGTTTGTGTAGGAAGCACAGTTCTTTTGTTCTGAGCTAGATCACTGTACTGGCCCTATAAGAAACACAGTAGAGTGCAAGAATGCCCGTTTCTCAAAAGCAGAGTGTTTTCCTTGCATGGCACACTAGGGTTCAATTAAACTTCCTTATCCGAGTTGAGTCAAATTCAGTTTCAAGGTCTAGCAGCAAGGGTTATTTCAGGCTAAGAACAGCACTCTTGTTCTATTCTGGCCATACACAGTGCAAATAGCATTCACGTCTGTTCCCAGCCACTACAGTGTATTGGACTGAAGAGAAGCTCCTGTTTTACTCAGATTCCAATACTGAGTTGAACTAGATATGCCCCGTTTGTGTAGGAAGGACAGTTCTCTTTTTCTGAGCTAGCTCACTGTACTGGCCCTATTCTAAACACAATAGAGTACAAGAATGCCCGTTTCTCAAAAGCAGAGTGTTTTTCTTGCATGGCGCACTAGGTTTCAATTAAACTTCCTAAACGGAATTGAATCACGTTCAGTTTCACATTCTAGCAGCAAGCATTCATTCAGGCTAAGAACAGCACTCTTGTGCTATTCTGGCCATACACAGTGCAAATAGCATTCGCGTCTGTTCCCAGCCAGTACAGTGTATTGGACTGAAGAGAAGCTCCTGTTTTACTCAGTTTCCAATACTGAGTTGAACTAGATATGCCCCGTTTGTGTAGGAAGCACAGTTCTTTTGCTCTGAGCTAGCTCACTGTACTGGCCCTATAGGAAACACAGTAGAGTGCAAGAATGCCCGATTCTCAAAAGCATAGTGTTTTTCTTGCATGGCACACTAGGGTTCAATTAAACTTCCTAAACGGAGTTGAATCACGTTCAGTTTAAAGTTCTAGCAGCAAGGGTTCATTCAGGCTAAGAACACCACTCTTGTGCTATTCTGGCCATACACGGTGTAAATAGCATTCGCGTCTGTTCCCATCCAGTACAGTGTATTGGACTGAAGAGAAGCTCCTGTTTTACTCAGTTTCCAATACTGAGTTGAACTAGATATGCCCCGTTTGTGTAGGAAGCACAGTTCTTTTGTTCTGAGCTAGCTCACTGTACTGGCCCTATAAGAAACACAGAAAAGTACAAGAATGCCCGTTTCTCAAAAGCAGAGTGTTTTCCTTGCATGACATACTAGGCTTGAATTAAACTTCCTAAACGGAGTTGAATCACGTTCAGTTCAAGTTCTAGCAGCAAGGGTTGAATCAGGCTAAGAACAGCACTCTTGTGCTATTCTGGCCATACACAGTGCAAATAGCATTCGCGTCTGTTCCCAGCCAGTACAGTGTATTGGACTGATGAGAAGCTCCTGTTTTACTCAGTTTCCAATACTGAGTTGACCTAGATATGCCCCGTTTGTGTGGGAAGCACAGTTCTTTTGTTCTGAGCTAGCTCACTGTACTGGCCCTATAGGAAACACAGTAGAGTGCAAGAATGCCCGTTTGTCAAAAGCAGAGTGTTTTACTTGCATGGCACCCTAGGCTTCAATTAAACTTCCTAAATGGAGTTGAATCACGTTCAGTTTCAAGTTCTAGCAGCAAGGGTTCATTCGGGCTAAGAGCAGCACTCTTGTGCTATTCTGGTCATACACAGTGCAAATAGCATTCGCATGTTCTCCCAGCCAGTACAGTGTATTTAACTGAAGAGAAGCTCCTGTTTTACTCAGTTTCCAATACTGAGTTGAACTAGATATGCCCCGTTTGGGTAGGAAGCACAGTTCTTTTGTTCGGAGCTAGCTCACTGTACTGGCCCTAAAGGAAACACAGTAGAGTTCAAGAATGCCCGTTTCTCAAAAGAAGAGTGTTTTCCTTGCATGGCACACTAGGATTCAATTAAACATCCTAAACGGAGTTGAATCACGTTCAGTTCAAGTTCTAGCAGCAAGGGTTATTTCAGGCTAAGAACAGCACTCTTGTTCTATTCTGGCCATACACAGTGCAAATAGAATTCACGTCTGTTCCCAGCCACTACAGTGTATTGGACTGAAGATAAGCTCCTGTTTTACTCAGTTTCCAATACTGAGTTGAACTAGTTATGCCCCGTTTGTGTAGGAAGCACAGTTCTTTTGTTCTGAGCTAGCTCACTGTACTGGCCCTATAGGAAACACAGTAGAGTGCAAGAATGCCCGTTTCTCAAAAGCAGAGTGTTTTCCTTGCATGGCACACTAGGGTTCAATTAAACTTCCTTATCCGAGTTGAGTCAAATTCAGTTTCAAGGTCTAGAGCAAGGGTTATTTCAGGCTAAGAACAGCACTCTTGTTCTATTCTGGCCATACACAGTGCAAATAGCATTCACGTCTGTTCCCAGCCACTACAGTGTATTGGACTGAAGAGAAGCTCCTGTTTTACTCAGATTCCAATACTGAGTTGAACTAGATATGCCCCGTTTGTGTAGGAAGGACAGTTCTCTTGTTCTGAGCTAGCTCACTGTACTGGCCCTATTCTAAACACAATAGAGTACAAGAATGCCCGTTTCTCAAAAGCAGAGTGTTTTTCTTGCATGGCGCACTAGGTTTCAATTAAACTTCCTAAACGGAATTGAATCACGTTCAGTTTCACATTCTAGCAGCAAGCATTCATTCAGGCTAAGAACAGCACTCTTGTGCTATTCTGGCCATACACAGTGCAAATAGCATTCGCGTCTGTTCCCAGCCAGTACAGTGTATTGGACTGAAGAGAAGCTCCTGTTTTACTCAGTTTCCAATACTGAGTTGAACTAGATATGCCCCGTTTGTGTAGGAAGCACAGTTCTTTTGCTCTGAGCTAGCTCACTGTACTGGCCCTATAGGAAACACTGTAGAGTGCAAGAATGCCCGTTTCTCAAAAGCATAGTGTTTTTCTTGCATGGCACACTAGGGTTCAATTAAACTTCCTAAACGGAGTTGAATCACGTTCAGTTTAAAGTTCTAGCAGCAAGGGTTCATTCAGGCTAAGAACACCACTCTTGTGCTATTCTGGCCATACACGGTGTAAATAGCATTCGCGTCTGTTCCCATCCAGTACAGTGTATTGGACTGAAGAGAAGCTCCTGTTTTACTCAGTTTCCAATACTGAGTTGAACTAGATATGCCCCGTTTGTGTAGGAAGCACAGTTCTTTTGTTCTGAGCTAGCTCACTGTACTGGCCCTATAAAAAACACAGAAAAGTACAAGAATGCCCGTTTCTCAAAAGCAGAGTGTTTTCCTTGCATGACATACTAGGCTTGAATTAAACTTCCTAAACGGAGTTGAATCACGTTCAGTTCAAGTTCTAGCAGCAAGGGTTGAATCAGGCTAAGAACAGCACTCTTGTGCTATTCTGGCCATACACAGTGCAAATAGCATTCGCGTCTGTTCCCAGCCAGTACAGTGTATTGGACTGATGAGAAGCTCCTGTTTTACTCAGTTTCCAATACTGAGTTGAACTAGATATGCCCCGTTTGTGTGGGAAGCACAGTTCTTTTGTTCTGAGCTAGCTCACTGTACTGGCCCTATAGGAAACACAGTAGAGTGCAAGAATGCCCGTTTTTCAAAAGCAGAGTGTTTTACTTGCATGGCACCCTAGGCTTCAATTAAACTTCCTAAATGGAGTTGAATCACGTTCAGTTTCAAGTTCTAGCAGCAAGGGTTCATTCGGGCTAAGAGCAGCACTCTTGTGCTATTCTGGTCATACACAGTGCAAATAGCATTCGCGTCTGTTCCCAGCCAGTACAGTGTATTGGACTGAGGAGAAGCTCCTGTTTTACTCAGTTTCCAATACTGAGTTGAACTAGATATGCCCCGTTTGTGTAGGAAGCACAGTTCTTTTGTTCGGAGCTAGCTCACTTTACTGGCCCTAAAGGAAACACAGTAGAGTGCAAGAATGCCCCTTTCTCAAAAGCAGAGTGTTTTCCTAGCATGGCACACTAGGGTTCAATTAAACTTCCTAAATGGAGTTGAATCACGTTCAGTTCAATTTCAAGCTGCAAGGGTTCATTCAGTCTAAGAACAGCACTCTTGTGCTATTCTGGCCATACACAGTGCAAATAGCATTCACGTCTGTTCCCAGCCAGTACAGTGTATTGGACTGAAGAGAAGCCTCTGTTTTACTCAGTTTCCAATACTGAGTTGAACTAGATATGCCCCGTTTGTGTAGGAAGCACAGTTCTTTTGTTCTGAGCTAGCTCACTGTACTGGCCCTATAGGAAACACAGTAGAGTGCAAGAATGCCCGTTTCTCAAAAGCAGAGTGTTTTTCTTACATGGCACACTAGGGTTCAATTAAACTTCCTAAATGGAGTTGAATCACGTTCAGTTTCAACTTCTAGCAGCAAGGGTTCATTCAGGCTAAGAACAGCACTCTTGTGCTATTCTGGCCATACACAGTGCAAATAGCATTCGCGTCTGTTCCCACCCAGTACAGTGTATTGGACTGAAGAGAAGCTCCTGTTTTACTCAGTTTCCAATACTGAGTTGAACTAGATATGCCCCGTTTGTGTAGGAAGCACAGTTCTTTTGTTCTGAGCTAGCTCACTGTACTGGCCCTATTCTAAACACAATAGAGTGCAAGAATGCCCGTTTCTCAAAAGCAGAGTGTTTTTCTTGCATGGCACACTAGGGTTCAATTAAACTTCCTAAACGGAGTTGAATCACGTTCATTTTCAAGGTCTAGCAGCAAGGGTTCATTCAGGCTAAGAACAGCACTCTTGTGCTATTCTGGCCATACACAGTGCAAATAGCATTCGCATCTGCTACCAGCCAGTACAGTGTATTGGACTGAAGAGAAGCTCCTGTTTTACTCAGTTTCCTATACTGAGTTGAACTAGATATGCCCCGTTTGTGTAGGAAGCACAGTTCTTTTGTTCTGAGCTAGCTCAGTGTACTGGCCCTATAGGAAACACAGTAGAGTGCAAGAATGCCCGTTTTTCAAAATCAGAGTGTTTTACTTGCATGGCACCCTAGGCTTCAATTAAACTTCCTAAATGGAGTTGAATCACGTTCAGTTTCAAGTTCTAGCAGCAAGGGTTCATTCGGGCTAAGAGCAGCACTCTTGTGCTATTCTGGTCATACACAGTGCAAATAGCATTCGCGTCTGTTCCCAGCCAGTACAGTGTATTGGACTGAAGAGAAGCTCCTGTTTTACTCACTTTCCAATACTGAGTGAAACTAGATATGCCCCGTTTGTGTAGGAAGCACAGTTCTTTTGTTCGGAGCTAGCTCACTTTACTGGCCCTAAAGGAAACACAGTAGAGTGCAAGAATGCCCCTTTCTCAAAAGCAGAGTGTTTTCCTAGCATGGCACACTAGGGTTCAATTAAACTTCCTAAATGGAGTTGAATCACGTTCAGTTCAATTTCAAGCAGCAAGGGTTCATTCAGGCTAAAAACAGCACTCTTGTGCTATTCTGGCCATACACAGTGCAAATAGCATTCACGTCTGTTCCCAGCCAGTACAGTGTATTGGACTGAAGAGAAGCCTCTGTTTTACTCAGTTTCCAATACTGAGTTGAACTAGATATGCCCCGTTTGTGTAGGAAGCACAGTTCTTTTGTTCTGAGCTAGCTCACTGTACTGGCCCTATAGGAAACACAGTAGAGTGCAAGAATGCCCGTTTCTCAAAAGCAGAGTGTTTTTCTTACATGGCACACTAGGGTTCAATTAAACTTCCTAAATGGAGTTGAATCACGTTCAGTTTCAACTTCTAGCAGCAAGGGTTCATTCAGGCTAAGAACAACACTCTTGTGCTATTCTGGCCATACACAGTGCATATAGCATTCGCATCTGTTCCCAGCCAGTACAGTGTATTGGACTGAATTGAAGCTCCTGTTTTACTCAGTTTCCAATACTGAGTTGAACTAGTTATGACCCGTTTGTGTAGGAAGCACAGTTCTTTTGTTCTGAGCTAGATCACTGTACTGGCCCTATAGGAAACACAGTAGAGTGCAAGAATGCCCGTTTCTCAAAAGCAGAGTGTTTTTCTTGCATGGCACTCTGGGTTCAATTAAACTTCCCTATCGGAGTTGAGTCAAATTCATTTTCAAGGTCTAGCAGCAAGGGTTCATTCAGGCTAAGAACAGCACTCTTGTGCTATTCTGGCCATACACAGTGCAAATAGCATTCACGTCTGTTCCCAGCCAGTACAGTGTATTGGACTGAAGAGAAGCTCCTGTTTTACTCAGATTCCAATACTGAGTTGAACTAGATATGCACCGTTTGTGTAGGAAGCACAGTTCTTTTGTTCTGAGCTAGCTCACTGTACTGGCCCTATAGGAAACACAGTAGAGTGCAAGAATGCCCGTTTCTCAAAAGCAGAGTGTTTATCTTGCATGGCACACTAGGGTTCTATTAAACTTCCTTAACGGAGTTGAATCATGTTCAGTTTCAAGTTCTAGCAGCAAGGGTTCATTCAGGCTAAGAACAGCAATCTTGTGCTACCCTGGTCATACACAGTGCAAATAGCATTCGCGTCGGTTCCCAGCCAGTACAGTGTATTGGACTGAAGTGAAGCTCCCGTTTTACTCAGTTTGCAATACTGAGTTGAACTAGATATGCTCCGTTTGTGTAGGAAGCACAGTTCTTTTGTTCTGAGCTAGCTCACTGTACTGGCCCTAAAGAAACTCAGTAGAGTGCAAGAATGCCCGTTTCTAAAAAGCAGAGTGTTTTTCTCGCATGGCACACTAGGGTTCAATTAAACTTGCTAAACGGAGTTGAATCACGTTCCGATTCAAGTTCTAGCAGCAAGGGTTCATTCAGGCTAAGAACAGAACTCTTGTGCTATTCTGGCCATACAGAGTGCAAATAGCATTCGCATGTGCTCCCAGCCAGTACAGTGTATTTAACTGAAGAGAAGCTCCTGTTTTACTAAGTTTCCAATACTGAGTTGAACTAGATATGCCCCGTTTGCGTAGGAAGGACAGTTCTTTTGTTCTGAGCTAGCTCACTGTACTGGCCCTATTCTAAACACAATAGAGTACAAGAATGCCCGTTTCTCAAAAGCAGAGTGTTTTTCTTGCATGACACACTAGGTTTCAATTAAACTTCCTAAACGGAGTTGAATCACGTTCAGTTTCACGTTCTAGCAGCAAGCATTCATTCAGGCTAAGAACAGCACTCTTGTGCTATTCTGGCCATACACAGTGCAAATAGCATTCACGTCTGTTCCCAGCCAGTACAGTGTATTGGACTGAAGAGAACCTCCTGTTTTACTCAGTTTCCAATACTGAGTTGAACTAGATATGCCCCGTTTGTGTAGGAAGCACAGTTCTTTTGTTCGGAGCTAGCTCACTTTACTGGCCCTAAAGGAAACACAGTAGAGTGCAAGAATGCCCCTTTCTCAAAAGCAGAGTGTTTTCCTAGCATGGCACACTAGGGTTCAATTAAACATCCTAAACGGAGTTGAATCATGTTAGGTTTCAAGTTCTAGCGCCAAGGGTTCATTCAGGCTAAGAACAGCACTCTTGTGCTATTCTGGCCATACACAGTGCAAATAGCGTTCGCGTCTGTTCCCAGCCAGTACAGTGTATTGGACTGAAGAGAAGCTCCTGTTTTACTCAGTTTCCAATACTGAGTTGAACTAGATAGGCCCCGTTTGTGTAGGAAGCACAGTTCTTTTGTTCTGAGCTAGCACACTATACTGGCCCTATAGGAAACACATAAGAGTGCAAGAATGCCCGTTTCTCAAAAGCTGAATGTTTTTCTTGCATGGCACACTAGGGTTCAATTAAACTTCCTAAACGGAGTTGAATCACGTTCCATTTCAAGTTCTAGCAGAAAGGGTTCATTCAGGCTAAGAACACCACTCTTGTGCTATTCTGGAAATACACGGTATAAATAGCATTCGCGTCTGTTCCCATCAAGTACAGTGTATTGGACTGAAGAGAAGCTCCTGTTTTACTCAGTTTCCAATACTGAGTTGAACTAGATACGCACCGTTTGTGTAGGAAGCACAGTTCTTTTGTTCTGAGCTAGCTCACTGTACTAGTCCTATAGGAAACACAGAAGAGTGCAAGAATGCCCGTTTCTCAAAAGCAGAGTGTTTATCTTGCATGGCACACTAGGGTTCAATTAAACTTCCTAAATGGAGTTGAATCACATTCAGTTTAAAGTTCTAGCAGCAAGGGTTCATTCAGGCTAAGAACAGCACTCTTGTGCTATTCTGGCCATACAGAGTGCAAATAGCATTAGCGTCTGTTCCCAGCCAGTACAGTGTATTGGACTGAAGAGAAGCTCCCGTTTTACTCAGTTTCCAATACTGAGTTGAACTAGATATGCCCCGTTTGTGTGGGAAGCACAGTTCTTTTGTTCTGAGCTAGCTCACTGTACTGGCCCTATAGGAAACACAGTAGAGTGCAAGAATGCCCGTTTCTCAAAAGCAGAGTGTTTTTCTTGCATGGCACTCTGGGTTCAATTAAACTTCCTTATCGGAGTTGAGTCAAATTCAGTTTCAAGGTCTAGCAGCAAGGGTTCATTCAGGCTAAGAACAGCACTCTTGTGCTATTCTGGCCATACACAGTGCAAATAGCATTCGCGTCTGTTCCCATCCAGTACAGTGTATTGGACTGAAGAGAAGCTCCTGTTTTACTCAGTTTCCAATACTGAGTTGAACTAGATATGCCCCGTTTGTGTAGGAAGCACAGTTCTTTTGTTCTGAGCTAGCTCACTGTACTGACCCTATAGGAAACACAGTAGAGTGCAAGAATGCCCGTTTCTCAAAAGCAGAGTGTTTTTCGTGCATGGCACCCTAGGCTTCAATTAAACTTTCTAAATGGAGTTGAATCACGTTCAGTTTCCAGTTCTAGCAGCAAGGGTTCATTCAGGGTAAGAACAGCACTCTTGTGCTACCCTGGCCATACACAGTGCAAATAGCATTCGCGTCTGTTCCCAGCCAGTACAGTGTATTGGACTGAAGAGAAGCTCCTGTTTTACTCAGTTTCCAATACTGAGTTGAACTAGATATGCCCCGTTTGTGTAGGAAGCACAGTTCTTTTGTTCGGAGCTAGCTCACTGTACTGGCCCTAAAGGAAACACAGTAGAGTTCAAGAATGCCCGTTTCTCAAAAGCAGAGTGTTTTCCTTGCATGGCACACTAGGGTTCAATTAAACACCTAAACGGAGTTGAATCACGTTCAGTTTAAAGTTCTAGCAGCAAGGGTTCATTCAGGCTAAGAACAGCACTCTTGTGCTATTCTGGCCATACACTGTGCAAATAGCATTCGCGTCTGTTCCCAGCCAGTACAGTGTATTGGACTGAAGAGAACCTCCTGTTTTACTCAGTTTCCAATACTGAGTAGAACTAGTTATGCCCCGTTTGTGTAGGAAGCACAGTTCTTTTGTTCTGAGCTAGCTCACTGTACTGGCATTATAGGAAACACAGTAGATTGCAAGAATGCCCGTTTCTCAAAAGCAGAGTGTTTTCCTTGCATGGCACACTAGGGATCAATTAAACTTCCTCAACGGAGTTGAATCACGTTCAGTTCAAGTTCTCGCAGCAAGGGTTCATTCAGGCTAAGAACAGCACTCTTGTGCTATTCTGGCCATACACAGTGCAAATAGCATTCGCATCTGCTCCCAGCCAGTACAGTGTATTGGACTGAAGAGAAGCTCCTGTTTTACTCAGTTTCCTATACTGAGTTGAACTAGATATGCCCCGTTTGTGTAGGAAGCACAGTTCTTTTGTTCTGAGCTAGCTCAGTGTACTGGCCCTATAGGAAACACAGTAGAGTGCAAGAATGCCCGTTTCTCAAAAGCAGAGTGTTTATCTTGCATGGCACACTAGGGTTCTATTAAACTTCCTTAACGGAGTTGAATCATGTTCAGTTTCAAGTTCTAGCAGCAAGGGTTCATTCAGGCTAAGAACAGCAATCTTGTGCTACCCTGGTCATACACAGTGCAAATAGCATTCGCGTCGGTTCCCAGCCAGTACAGTGTATTGGACTGAAGTGAAGCTCCCGTTTTACTCAGTTTGCAATACTGAGTTGAACTAGATATGCTCCGTTTGTGTAGGAAGCACAGTTCTTTTGTTCTGAGCTAGCTCACTGTACTGGCCCTAAAGAAACACAGTAGAGTGCAAGAATGCCCGTTTCTAAAAAGCAGAGTGTTTTTCTCGCATGGCACACTAGGGTTCAATTAAACTTGCTAAACGGAGTTGAATCACGTTCCGATTCAAGTTCTAGCAGCAAGGGTTCATTCAGGCTAAGAACAGAACTCTTGTGCTATTCTGGCCATACAGAGTGCAAATAGCATTCGCATGTGCTCCCAGCCAGTACAGTGTATTTAACTGAAGAGAAGCTCCTGTTTTACTAAGTTTCCAATACTGAGTTGAACTAGATATGCCCCGTTTGCGTAGGAAGGACAGTTCTTTTGTTCTGAGCTAGCTCACTGTACTGGCCCTATTCTAAACACAATAGAGTACAAGAATGCCCGTTTCTCAAAAGCAGAGTGTTTTTCTTGCATGACACACTAGGTTTCAATTAAACTTCCTAAACGGAGTTGAATCACGTTCAGTTTCACGTTCTAGCAGCAAGCATTCATTCAGGCTAAGAACAGCACTCTTGTGCTATTCTGGCCATACACAGTGCAAATAGCATTCGCGTCTGTTCCCAGCCAGTACAGTGTATTGGACTGAAGAGAACCTCCTGTTTTACTCAGTTTCCAATACTGAGTTGAACTAGATATGCCCCGTTTGTGTAGGAAGCACAGTTCTTTTGTTCGGAGCTAGCTCACTTTACTGGCCCTAAAGGAAACACAGTAGAGTGCAAGAATGCCCCTTTCTCAAAAGCAGAGTGTTTTCCTAGCATGGCACACTAGGGTTCAATTAAACATCCTAAACGGAGTTGAATCATGTTAGGTTTCAAGTTCTAGCGCCAAGGGTTCATTCAGGCTAAGAACAGCACTCTTGTGCTATTCTGGCCATACACAGTGCAAATAGCGTTCGCGTCTGTTCCCAGCCAGTACAGTGTATTGGACTGAAGAGAAGCTCCTGTTTTACTCAGTTTCCAATACTGAGTTGAACTAGATAGGCCCCGTTTGTGTAGGAAGCACAGTTCTTTTGTTCTGAGCTAGCACACTATACTGGCCCTATAGGAAACACATAAGAGTGCAAGAATGCCCGTTTCTCAAAAGCTGAATGTTTTTCTTGCATGGCACACTAGGGTTCAATTAAACTTCCTAAACGGAGTTGAATCACGTTCCATTTCAAGTTCTAGCAGAAAGGGTTCATTCAGGCTAAGAACACCACTCTTGTGCTATTCTGGAAATACACGGTATAAATAGCATTCGCGTCTGTTCCCATCAAGTACAGTGTATTGGACTGAAGAGAAGCTCCTGTTTTACTCAGTTTCCAATACTGAGTTGAACTAGATACGCACCGTTTGTGTAGGAAGCACAGTTCTTTTGTTCTGAGCTAGCTCACTGTACTAGTCCTATAGGAAACACAGAAGAGTGCAAGAATGCCCGTTTCTCAAAAGCAGAGTGTTTATCTTGCATGGCACACTAGGGTTCAATTAAACTTCCTAAATGGAGTTGAATCACATTCAGTTTAAAGTTCTAGCAGCAAGGGTTCATTCAGGCTAAGAACAGCACTCTTGTGCTATTCTGGCCATACAGAGTGCAAATAGCATTAGCGTCTGTTCCCAGCCAGTACAGTGTATTGGACTGAAGAGAAGCTCCCGTTTTACTCAGTTTCCAATACTGAGTTGAACTAGATATGCCGCGTTTGTGTGGGAAGCACAGTTCTTTTGTTCTGAGCTAGCTCACTGTACTGGCCCTATAGGAAACACAGTAGAGTGCAAGAATGCCCGTTTCTCAAAAGCAGAGTGTTTTTCTTGCATGGCACTCTGGGTTCAATTAAACTTCCTTATCGGAGTTGAGTCAAATTCAGTTTCAAGGTCTAGCAGCAAGGGTTCATTCAGGCTAAGAACAGCACTCTTGTGCTATTCTGGCCATACACAGTGCAAATAGCATTCGCGTCTGTTCCCATCCAGTACAGTGTATTGGACTGAAGAGAAGCTCCTGTTTTACTCAGTTTCCAATACTGAGTTGAACTAGATATGCCCCGTTTGTGTAGGAAGCACAGTTCTTTTGTTCTGAGCTAGCTCACTGTACTGACCCTATAGGAAACACAGTAGAGTGCAAGAATGCCCGTTTCTCAAAAGCAGAGTGTTTTTCGTGCATGGCACCCTAGGCTTCAATTAAACTTTCTAAATGGAGTTGAATCACGTTCAGTTTCCAGTTCTAGCAGCAAGGGTTCATTCAGGGTAAGAACAGCACTCTTGTGCTACCCTGGCCATACACAGTGCAAATAGCATTCGCGTCTGTTCCCAGCCAGTACAGTGTATTGGACTGAAGAGAAGCTCCTGTTTTACTCAGTTTCCAATACTGAGTTGAACTAGATATGCCCCGTTTGTGTAGGAAGCACAGTTCTTTTGTTCGGAGCTAGCTCACTGTACTGGCCCTAAAGGAAACACAGTAGAGTTCAAGAATGCCCGTTTCTCAAAAGCAGAGTGTTTTCCTTGCATGGCACACTAGGGTTCAATTAAACACCTAAACGGAGTTGAATCACGTTCAGTTTAAAGTTCTAGCAGCAAGGGTTCATTCAGGCTAAGAACAGCACTCTTGTGCTATTCTGGCCATACACTGTGCAAATAGCATTCGCGTCTGTTCCCAGCCAGTACAGTGTATTGGACTGAAGAGAACCTCCTGTTTTACTCAGTTTCCAATACTGAGTAGAACTAGTTATGCCCCGTTTGTGTAGGAAGCACAGTTCTTTTGTTCTGAGCTAGCTCACTGTACTGGCATTATAGGAAACACAGTAGATTGCAAGAATGCCCGTTTCTCAAAAGCAGAGTGTTTTCCTTGCATGGCACACTAGGGTTCAATTAAACTTCCTCAACGGAGTTGAATCACGTTCAGTTCAAGTTCTCGCAGCAAGGGTTCATTCAGGCTAAGAACAGCACTCTTGTGCTATTCTGGCCATACACAGTGCAAATAGCATTCGCATCTGCTCCCAGCCAGTACAGTGTATTGGACTGAAGAGAAGCTCCTGTTTTACTCAGTTTCCTATACTGAGTTGAACTAGATATGCCCCGTTTGTGTAGGAAGCACAGTTCTTTTGTTCTGAGCTAGCTCAGTGTACTGGCCCTATAGGAAACACAGTAGAGTGCAAGAATGCCCGTTTCTCAAAAGCAGAGTGTTTATCTTGCATGGCACACTAGGGTTCAATTAAACTTCCTTAACGGAGTTGAATCATGTTCAGTTTCAAGTTCTAGCAGCAAGGGTTCATTCAGGCTAAGAACAGCAATCTTGTGCTACCCTGGTCATACACAGTGCAAATAGCATTCGCGTCTGTTCCCAGCCAGTACAGTGTATTGGACTGAAGTGAAGCTCCCGTTTTACTCAGTTTGCAATACTGAGTTGAACTAGATATGCTCCGTTTGTGTAGGAAGCACAGTTCTTTTGTTCTGAGCTAGCTCACTGTACTGGCCCTAAAGAAACACAGTAGAGTGCAAGAATGCCCGTTTCTCAAAAGCAGAGTGTTTTTCTCGCATGGCACACTAGGGTTCAATTAAACTTGCTAAACGGAGTTGAATCAGGTTCCGATTCAAGTTCTAGCAGCAAGGGTTCATTCAGGCTAAGAACAGCACTCTTGTGCTATTCTGGCCATACAGAGTGCAAATAGCATTCGCATGTGCTCCCAGCCAGTACAGTGTATTTAACTGAAGAGAAGCTCCTGTTTTACTCAGTTTCCAATACTGAGTTGAACTAGATATGCCCCGTGTGTAGGAAGGACAGTTCTTTTGTTCTGAGCTAGCTCACTGTACTGGCCCTATTCTAAACACAATAGAGTACAAGAATGCCCGTTTCTCAAAAGCAGAGTGTTTTTCTTGCATGACACACTAGGTTTCAATTAAACTTCCTAAACGGAGTTGAATCACGTTCAGTTTCACGTTCTAGCAGCAAGCATTCATTCAGGCTAAGAACAGCACTCTTGTGCTATTCTGGCCATACACAGTGCAAATAGCATTCGCGTCTGTTCCCAGCCAGTACAGTGTATTGGACTGAAGAGAACCTCCTGTTTTACTCAGTTTCCAATACTGAGTTGAACTAGATACGCACCGTTTGTGTAGGAAGCACAGTTCTTTTGTTCTGAGCTAGCTCACTGTACTAGTCCTATAGGAAACACAGAAGAGTGCAAGAATGCCCGTTTCTCAAAAGCAGAGTGTTTATCTTGCATGGCACACTAGGGTTCAATTAAACTTCCTAAATGGAGTTGAATCACATTCAGTTTAAAGTTCTAGCAGCAAGGGTTCATTCAGGCTAAGAACAGCACTCTTGTGCTATTCTGGCCATACAGAGTGCAAATAGCATTAGCGTCTGTTCCCAGCCAGTACAGTGTATTGGACTGAAGAGAAGCTCCCGTTTTACTCAGTTTCCAATACTGAGATGAACTAGATATGCCCCGTTTGTGTGGGAAGCACAGTTCTTTTGTTCTGAGCTAGCTCACTGTACTGGCCCTATAGGAAACACAGTAGAGTGCAAGAATGCCCGTTTCTCAAAAGCAGAGTGTTTTTCTTGCATGGCACTCTGGGTTCAATTAAACTTCCTTATCGGAGTTGAGTCAAATTCAGTTTCAAGGTCTAGCAGCAAGGGTTCATTCAGGCTAAGAACAGCACTCTTGTGCTATTCTGGCTATACACAGTGCAAATAGCATTCGCGTCTGTTCCCAGCCAGTACAGTGTATTGGACTGAAGAGAAGCTCCTGTTTTACTCAGTTTCCAATACTGAGTTGAACTAGATATGCCCCGTTTGTGTAGGAAGCACAGTTCTTTTGTTCTGAGCTAGCTCACTGTACTGACCCTATAGGAAACACAGTAGAGTGCAAGAATGCCCGTTTCTCAAAAGCAGAGTGTTTTTCTTGCATGGCACCCTAGGCTTCAATTAAACACCTAAACGGAGTTGAATCACGTTCAGTTTAAAGTTCTAGCAGCAAGGGTTCATTCAGGCTAAGAACAGCACTCTTGTGCTATTCTGGCCATACACTGTGCAAATAGCATTCGCGTCTGTTCCCAGCCAGTACACTGTATTGGACTGAAGAGAAGCTCCTGTTTTACTCAGTTTCCAATACTGAGTTGAACTAGTTATGCCCCGTTTGTATAGGAAGCACAGTTCTTTTGTTCTGAGCTAGCTCACTGTACTGGCATTATAGGAAACACAGTAGAGTGCAAGAATGCCCGTTTCTCAAAAGCAGAGTTTTTTCCTTGCATGGCACACTAGGGTTCAATTAAACTTCCTAAACGGAGTTGAATCACGTTCAGTTCAAGTTCTAGCAGCAAGGGTTCATTCAGGCTAAGAACAGCACTCTTGTGCTATTCTGGCCATACACAGTGCAAATAGCATTCGCATCTGCTCCCAGCCAGTACAGTGTATTGGACTGAAGAGAAGCTCCTGTGTTACTCAGTTTCCTATACTGAGTTGAACTAGATATGCCCCGTTTGTGTAGGAAGCACAGTTCTTTTGTTCTGAGCTAGCTCAGTGTACTGGCCCTATAGGAAACACAGTAGAGTGCAAGAATGCCCGTTTCTCTAAAGCAGAGTGTTTATCTTGCATGGCACACTAGGGTTCAATTAAACTTCCTAAACGGAGTTGAATCACGTTCCGTTTCAAGTTCAAGCAGCAAGGGTTCATTCAGGCTAAGAACACCACTCTTGTGCTATTCTGGCCATACACAGTGCAAATAGCATTCACGTCTGTTCCCAGCCAGTACAGTGTATTGGACTGAAGAGAAGCTCCTGTTTTACTCAGACTCCAATACTGAGTTGTACTAGATATGCCCCGTTTGTGTAGGAAGCACAGTTCTTTTGTTCTGAGCTAGCTCACTGTACTGGCCCTATAGGAAACACAGTAGAGTGCAAGAATGCCCGTTTCTCAAAAGCAGAGTGTTTATCTTGCATGGCACACTAGGGTTCAATTAAACTTCCTTAACAGAGTTGAATCATGTTCAGTTTCAAGTTCTAGCAGCAAGGGTTCATTCAGGCTAAGAACAGCAATCTTGTGCTACCCTGGTCATACACAGTGCAAATAGCATTCGCGTCTGTTCCCAGCCAGTACAGTGTATTGGACTGAAGTGAAGCTCCTGTTTTACTCAGTTTGCAATACTGAGTTGAACTAGATATGCTCCGTTTGTGTAGGAAGCACAGTTTTTTTGTTCTGAGCTAGCTCACTGTACTGGCCCTAAAGAAACACAGTAGAGTGCAAGAATGCCCGTTTCTCAAAAGCAGAGTGTTTTTCTCGCATGGCACACTAGGGTTCAATTAAACTTGCTAAACGGAGTTGAATCAGGTTCCGATTCAAGTTCTAGCAGCAAGGGTTCATTCAGGCTAAGAACAGCACTCTTGTGCTATTCTGGCCATACAGAGTGCAAATAGCATTCGCATGTGCTCCCAGCCAGTACAGTGTATTTAACTGAAGAGAAGCTCCTGTTTTACTCAGTTTCCAATACTGAGTTGAACTAGATATGCCCCGTTTGTGTAGGAAGGACAGTTCTTTTGTTCTGAGCTAGCTCACTGTACTGGCCCTATTCTAAACACAATAGAGTACAAGAATGCCCGTTTCTCAAAAGCAGAGTGTTTTTCTTGCATGACACACTAGGTTTATTTAAACTTCCTAAACGGAGTTGAATCACGTTCAGTTTCACGTTCTAGCAGCAAGCATTCATTCAGGCTAAGAACAGCACTCTTGTGCTATTCTGGCCATACACAGAGCAAATAGCATTCGCGTCTGTTCCCAGCCAGTACAGTGTATTGGACTGAAGAGAACCTCCTGTTTTACTCAGTTTCCAATACTGAGTTGAACTAGATATGCCCGGTTTGTGTAGGAAGCACAGTTCTTTTGTTCTGAGCTAGCTCACTGTACTGGCCCTATAGGAAACACAGTAGAGTGCAAGAATGCCCGTTTCTCAGAAGCAGAGTGTTATCCTTGCATCACACACTAGGGTTCAATTAAACTTCCTAAACGGAGTTGAATCATGTTAGGTTTCAAGTTCTAGCGCCAAGGGTTCATTCAGGCTAAGAACAGCACTCTTGTGCTATTCTGGCCATACACAGTGCAAATAGCGTTCGCGTCTGTTCACAGCCAGTACAGTGTATTGGACTGAAGAGAAGCTCCTGTTTTAGTCAGTTTCCAATACTGAGTTGAACTAGATAGCCCCCGTTTGTGTAGGAAGCACAGTTCTTTTGTTCTGAGCTAGCAGACTATACTGGCCCTATAGGAAACACATAAGAGTGCAAGAATGCCCGTTTCTCAAAAGCTGAGTGTTTTTCTTGCATGGCACACTAGGGTTCAATTAAACTTCCTAAACGGAGTTGAATCACGTTCCATTTCAAGTTCTAGCAGCAAGGGTTCATTCAGGCTAAGAACACCACTCTTGTGCTATTCTGGCCATACACGGTGTAAATAGCATTCGTGTCTGTTCCCATCAAGTACAGTGTATTGGACTGAAGAGAAGCTCCTGTTTTACTCAGTTTCCAATACTGAGTTGAACTAGATACGCACCGTTTGTGTAGGAAGCACAGTTCTTTTGTTCTGAGCTAGCTCACTGTACTAGTCCTATAGGAAACACAGTAGAGTGCAAGAATGCCCGTTTCTCAAAAGCAGAGTGTTTATCTTGCATGGCAGACTAGGGTTCAATTAAACTTCCTAATGGAGTTGAATCACATTCAGTTTAAAGTTCTAGCAGCAAGGGTTCATTCAGGCTAAGAACAGCACTCTTGTGCTATTCTGGCCATACAGAGTGCAAATAGCATTCGCGTCTGTTCCCAGCCAGTACAGTGTATTGGACTGAAGAGAAGCTCCCGTTTTACTCAGTTTCCAATACTGAGTTGAACTAGATATGCCCCGTTTGTGTGGGAAGCACAGTTCTTTTGTTCTGAGCTAGCTCACTGTACTGGCCCTATAGGAAACACAGTAGAGTGCAAGAATGCCCGTTTCTCAAAAGCAGAGTGTTTTTCTTGCATGGCACTTTGGGTTCAATTAAACTTCCTTATCGGAGTTGAGTCAAATTCAGTTTCAAGGTCTAGCAGCAAGGGTTCATTCAGGCTAAGAACAGCACTCTTGTGCTATTCTGGCCATACACAGTGCAAATAGCATTCGCGTCTGTTCCCAGCCAGTACAGTGTATTGGACTGAAGAGAAGCTCCTGTTTTACTCAGTTTCCAATACTGAGTTGAACTAGATATGCACCGTTTGTGTAGGAAGCACAGTTCTTTTGTTCTGAGCTAGCTCACTGTACTGACCCTATAGGAAACACAATAGAGTGCAAGAATGCCCGTTTCTCAAAAGCAGAGTGTTTTTCTTGCATGGCACCCTAGGCTTCAATTAAACTTTCTAAATGGAGTTGAATCACGTTCAGTTTCCAGTTCTAGCAGCAAGGGTTCATTCAGGGTAAGAATAGCACTCTTGTGCTATTCTGGTCATACACAGTGCAAATAGCATTCGCGTCTGTTCCCAGCCAGTACAGTGTATTGGACTGAAGAGAAGCTCCTGTTTTACTCAGTTTCCAATACTGAGTTGAACTAGATATGCCCCGTTTGTATAGGAAGCACAGTTCTTTTGTTCTGAGCTAGCTCACTGTACTGACCCTATAGGAAACACAGTAGAGTGCAAGAATGCCCGTTTCTCAGAAGCAGAGTGTTATCCTTGCATCACACACTAGGGTTCAATTAAACTTCCTAAACGGAGTTGAATCATGTTAGGTTTCAAGTTCTAGCGCCAAGGGTTCATTCAGGCTAAGAACAGCACTCTTGTGCTATTCTGGCCATACACAGTGCAAATAGCATTCGCGTCTGTTCCCAGCCAGTACAGTGTATTGGACTGAAGAGAAGCTCCTGTTTTACTCAGTTTCCAATACTGAGTTGAACTAGATAGGCCCCGTTTGTGTAGGAAGCACAGTTCTTTTGTTCTGAGCTAGCACACTATACTGGCCCTATAGGAAACACATAAGAGTGCAAGAATGCCCGTTTCTCAAAAGCTGAGTGTTTTTCTTGCATGGCACACTAGGGTTCAATTAAACTTCCTAAACGGAGTTGAATCACGTTCCATTTCAAGTTCTACCAGCAAGGGTTCATTCAGGCTAAGAACATCACTCTTGTGCTATTCTGGCCATACACGGTGTAAATAGCATTCGCGTCTGTTCCCATCAAGTACAGTGTATTGGACTGAAGAGAAGCTCCTGTTTTACTCAGTTTCCAATACTGAGTTGAACTAGATACGCACCGTTTGTGTAGGAAGCACAGTTCTTTTGTTCTGAGCTAGCTCACTGTACTAGTCCTATAGGAAACACAGTAGAGTGCAAGAATGCCCGTTTCTCAAAAGCAGAGTGTTTATCTTGCATGGCACACTAGGGTTCAATTAAACTTCCTAAATGGAGTTGAATCACATTCAGTTTAAAGTTCTAGCAGCAAGGGTTCATTCAGGCTAAGAACAGCACTCTTGTGCTATTCTGGCCATACAGAGTGCAAATAGCATTAGCGTCTGTTCCCAGCCAGTACAGTGTATTGGACTGAAGAGAAGCTCCCGTTTTACTCAGTTTCCAATACTGAGTTGAACTAGATATGCCCCGTTTGTGTGGGAAGCACAGTTCTTTTGTTCGGAGCTAGCTCACTGTACTGGCCCTAAAGGAAACACAGTAGAGTTCAAGAATGCCCGTTTCTCAAAAGCAGAGTGTTTTCCTTGCATGGCACACTAGGGTTCAATTAAACACCTAAACGGAGTTGAATCACGTTCAGTTTAAAGTTCTAGCAGCAAGGGTTCATTCAGGCTAAGAACACCACTCTTGGGCTATTCTGGCCATACACTGTGCAAATAGCATTCACGTCTGTTCCCAGCCAGTACACTGTATTGGACTGAAGAGAAGCTCCTGTTTTACTCAGTTTCCAATACTGAGTTGAACTAGTTATGCCCCGTTTGTGTAGGAAGCACAGTTCTTTTTTTCTGAGCTAGATCACTGTACTGGCCCTATAGGAAACACAGTAGAGTGCAAGAATGCCCGTTTCTCAAAAGCAGAGTGTTTTCCTTGCATGGCACACTAGGGTTCAATTAAACTTCCTAAACGGAGTTGAATCACGTTCAGTTCAAGTTCTAGCAGCAAGGGTTCATTCAGGCTAAGAACAGCACTCTTGTGCTATTCTGGCCATACACTGTGCAAATAGCATTCACGTCTGTTCCCAGCCAGTACAGTGTATTGGACTGAAGAGAAGCTCCTGTTTTACTCAGTTTCCAATACTGAGTTGAACTAGATACGCCCCGTTTGTGTACGAAGCACAGTTCTTTTGTTCTGAGCTAGCTCACTGTACTGGCATTATAGGAAACACAGTAGAGTGCAAGAATGCCCGTTTCTCAAAAGCAGAGTGTTTTTCTTGCATGGCACTCTGGGTTCAATTAAACTTCCTTATCGGAGTTGAGTCAAATTCAGTTTCAAGGTCTAGCAGCAAGGGTTCATTCAGGCTAAGAACAGCACTCTTGTGCTATTCTGGCCATACACAGTGCAAATAGCATTCGCGTCTGTTCCCAGCCAGTACAGTGTATTGGACTGAAGAGAAGCTCCTGTTTTACTCAGTTTCCAATACTGAGTTGAACTAGATATGCCCCGTTTGTGTAGGAAGCACAGTTCTTTTGTTCTGAGCTAGCTCACTGTACTGACCCTATAGGAAACACAGTAGAGTGCAAGAATGCCCGTTTCTCAAAAGCAGAGTGTTTTCTTTGCATGGCACACTAGGGTTCAATTAAACTTCCTAAACGGAGTTGAATCACGTTCAGTTTCAAGGTCTCACAGCAAGGGTTCATTCAGGCTAAGAACAGCACTCTTGTGCTATTCTGGCCATACACAGTGCAAAGAGCATTCGCGTCTGTTCCCAGCCAGTACAGTGTATTGGACTTAGAGAAGCTCCTGTTTTACTCAGTTTCCAATACTGAGTTGAACTAGATACGCACCGTTTGTGTAGGAAACACAGTTCTTTTATTCTGAGCTAGCACACTATACTGGCCCTATAGGAAACACATAAGAGTGCAAGAATGCCCGTTTCTCAAAAGCTGAGTGTTTTTCTTGCATGGCACACTAGGGTTCAATTAAACTTCCTAAACGGAGTTGAATCACGTTCCATTTCAAGTTCTACCAGCAAGGGTTCATTCAGGCTAAGAACACCACTCTTGTGCTATTCTGGCCATACACGGTGTAAATAGCATTCGCGTCTGTTCCCAGCCAGTACAGTGTATTGGACTGAAGAGAAGCTCCCGTTTTATTCAGTTTCCAATACTGAGTTGAACTAGATATGCCCCGTTTGTGTGGGAAGCACAGTTCTTTTGTTCTGAGCTAGCTCACTGTACTGGCCCTATAGGAAACACAGTAGAGTGCAAGAATGCCCGTTTCTCAAAAGCAGAGTGTTTTTCTTGCATGGCACTCTGGGTTCAATTAAACTTCCTTATCGGAGTTGAGTCAAATTCAGTTTCAAGGTCTAGCAGCAAGGGTTCATTCAGGCTAAGAACAGCACTCTTGTGCTATTCTGGCCATACACAGTGCAAATAGCATTCGCGTCTGTTCCCAGCCAGTACAGTGTATTGGACTGAAGAGAAGCTCCTGTTTTACTCAGTTTCCAATACTGAGTTGAACTAGATATGCCCCGTTTGTGTAGGAAGCACAGTTCTTTTGTTCTGAGCTAGCTCACTGTACTGACCCTATAGGAAACACAGTAGAGTGCAAGAATGCCCGTTTCTCAAAAGCAGAGTGTTTTTCTTGCATGGCACCCTAGGCTTCAATTAAACTTTCTAAATGGAGTTGAATCACGTTCAGTTTCCAGTTCTAGCAGCAAGGGTTCATTCAGGGTAAGAACAGCACTCTTGTGCTAATCTGGTCATACACAGTGGAAATAGCATTCGCGTCTGTTCCCAGCCAGTACAGTGTATTGGACTGAAGAGAAGCTCCTGTTTTACTCAGTTTCCAATACTGAGTTGAACTAGATATGCCCCGTTTGTGTAGGAAGCACAGTTCTTTTTCGGAACTAGCTCACTGTACTGGCCCTAAAGGAAACACAGTAGAGTTCAAGAATGCCCGTTTCTCAAAAGCAGAGTGTTTTCCTTGCATGGCACACTAGGGTTCAATTAAACACCTAAACGGAGTTGAATCACGTTCAGTTTAAAGTTCTAGCAGCAAGGGTTCATTCAGGCTAAGAACAGCACTCTTGTGCTATTCTGGCCATACACTGTGCAAATAGCATTCGCGTCTGTTCCAAGCCAGTACACTGTATTGGACTGAAGAGAAGCTCCTGTTTTACTCAGTTTCCAATACTGAGTTGAACTAGTTATGCCCCGTTTGTGTAGGAAGCACAGTTCTTTTGTTCTGAGCTAGCTCACTGTACTGGCATTATAGGAAACACAGTAGAGTGCAAGAATGCCCGTTTCTCAAAAGCAGAGTTTTTTCCTTGCATGGCACACTAGGGTTCAATTAAACTTCCTAAACGGAGTTGAATCACGTTCAGTTCAAGTTCTAGCAGCAAGGGTTCATTCAGGCTAAGAACAGCACTCTTGTGCTATTCTGGCCATACACAGTGCAAATAGCATTCGCATCTGCTCCCAGCCAGTACAGTGTATTGGACTGAAGAGAAGCTCCTGTGTTACTCAGTTTCCTATACTGAGTTGAACTAGATATGCCCCGTTTGTGTAGGAAGCACAGTTCTTTTGTTCTGAGCTAGCTCAGTGTACTGGCCCTATAGGAAACACAGTAGAGTGCAAGAATGCCCGTTTCTCTAAAGCAGAGTGTTTATCTTGCATGGCACACTAGGGTTCAATTAAACTTCCTAAACGGAGTTGAATCACGTTCCGTTTCAAGTTCTAGCAGCAAGGGTTCATTCAGGCTAAGAACACCACTCTTGTGCTATTCTGGCCATACACAGTGCAAATAGCATTCACGTCTGTTCCCAGCCAGTACAGTGTATTGGACTGAAGAGAAGCTCCTGTTTTACTCAGATTCCAATACTGAGTTGAACTAGATATGCCCCGTTTGTGTAGGAAGCACAGTTCTTTTGTTCTGAGCTAGCTCACTGTACTGGCCCTATAGGAAACACAGTAGAGTGCAAGAATGCCCGTTTCTCAAAAGCAGAGTGTTTATCTTGCATGGCACACTAGGGTTCAATTAAACTTCCTTAACAGAGTTGAATCATGTTCAGTTTCAAGTTCTAGCAGCAAGGGTTCATTCAGGCTAAGAACAGCAATCTTGTGCTACCCTGGTCATACACAGTGCAAATAGCATTCGCGTCTGTTCCCAGCCAGTACAGTGTATTGGACTGAAGTGAAGCTCCTGTTTTACTCAGTTTGCAATACTGAGTTGAACTAGATATGCTCCGTTTGTGTAGGAAGCACAGTTCTTTTGTTCTGAGCTAGCTCACTGTACTGGCCCTAAAGAAACACAGTAGAGTGCAAGAATGCCCGTTTCTCAAAAGCAGAGTGTTTTTCTCGCATGGCACACTAGGGTTCAATTAACCTTGCTGAACGGAGTTGAATCAGGTTCCGATTCAAGTTCTAGCAGCAAGGGTTCATTCAGGCTAAGAACAGCACTCTTGTGCTATTCTGGCCATACAGAGTGCAAATAGCATTCGCATGTGCTCCCAGCCAGTACAGTGTATTTAACTGAAGAGAAGCTCCTGTTTTACTCAGTTTCCAATACTGAGTTGAACTAGATATGCCCCGTTTGTGTAGGAAGGACAGTTCTTTTGTTCTGAGCTAGCTCACTGTACTGGCCCTATTCTAAACACAATAGAGTACAAGAATGCCCGTTTCTCAAAAGCAGAGTGTTTTTCTTGCATGACACACTAGGTTTATTTAAACTTCCTAAACGGAGTTGAATCACGTTCAGTTTCACGTTCTAGCAGCAAGCATTCATTCAGGCTAAGAACAGCACTCTTGTGCTATTCTGGCCATACACAGAGCAAATAGCATTCGCGTCTGTTCCCAGCCAGTACAGTGTATTGGACAGAAGAGAACCTCCTGTTTTACTCAGTTTCCAATACTGAGTTGAACTAGATATGCCCGGTTTGTGTAGGAAGCACAGTTCTTTTGTTCTGAGCTAGCTCACTGTACTGGCCCTATAGGAAACACAGTAGAGTGCAAGAATGCCCGTTTCTCAGAAGCAGAGTGTTATCCTTGCATCACACACTAGGGTTATATTAAACTTCCTAAACGGAGTTGAATCATGTTAGGTTTCAAGTTCTAGCGCCAAGGGTTCATTCAGGCTAAGAACAGCACTCTTGTGCTATTCTGGCCATACACAGTGCAAATAGCGTTCGCGTCTGTTCACAGCCAGTACAGTGTATTGGACTGAAGAGAAGCTCCTGTTTTAGTCAGTTTCCAATACTGAGTTGAACTAGATAGGCCCCGTTTGTGTAGGAAGCACAGTTCTTTTGTTCTGAGCTAGCAGACTATACTGGCCCTATAGGAAACACATAAGAGTGCAAGAATGCCCGTTTCTCAAAAGCTGAGTGTTTTTCTTGCATGGCACACTAGGGTTCAATTAAACTTCCTAAACGGAGTTGAATCACGTTCCATTTCAAGTTCTAGCAGCAAGGGTTCATTCAGGCTAAGAACACCACTCTTGTGCTATTCTGGCCATACACGGTGTAAATAGCATTCGCGTCTTTTCCCATCAAGTACAGTGTATTGGACTGAAGAGAAGCTCCTGTTTTACTCAGTTTCCAATACTGAGTTGAACTAGATACGCACCGTTTGTGTAGGAAGCACAGTTCTTTTGTTCTGAGCTAGCTCACTGTACTAGTCCTATAGGAAACACAGTAGAGTGCAAGAATGCCCGTTTCTCAAAAGCAGAGTGTTTATCTTGCATGGCAGACTAGGGTTCAATTAAACTTCCTAAATGGAGTTGAATCACATTCAGTTTAAAGTTCTAGCAGCAAGGGTTCATTCAGGCTAAGAACAGCACTCTTGTGCTATTCTGGCCATACAGAGTGCAAATAGCATTCGCGTCTGTTCCCAGCCAGTACAGTGTATTGGACTGAAGGGAAGCTCCCGTTTTACTCAGTTTCCAATACTGAGTTGAACTAGATATGCCCCGTTTGTGTGGGAAGCACAGTTCTTTTGTTCTGAGCTAGCTCACTGTACTGGCCCTATTGGAAACACAGTAGAGTGCAAGAATGCCCGTTTCTCAAAAGCAGAGTGTTTTTCTTGCATGGCACTTTGGGTTCAATTAAACTTCCTTATCGGAGTTGAGTCAAATTCAGTTTCAAGGTCTAGCAGCAAGGGTTCATTCAGGCTAAGAACAGCACTCTTGTGCTATTCTGGCCATACACAGTGCAAATAGCATTCGCTTCTGTTCCCAGCCAGTACAGTGTATTGGACTGAAGAGAAGCTCCTGTTTTACTCAGTTTCCAATACTGAGTTGAACTAGATATGCACCGTTTGTGTAGGAAGCACAGTTCTTTTGTTCTGAGCTAGCTCACTGTACTGACCCTATAGGAAACACAATAGAGTGCAAGAATGCCCGTTTCTCAAAAGCAGAGTGTTTTTCTTGCATGGCACCCTAGGCTTCAATTAAACTTTCTAAATGGAGTTGAATCACGTTCAGTTTCCAGTTCTAGCAGCAAGGGTTCATTCAGGGTAAGAACAGCACTCTTGTGCTATTCTGGTCATACACAGTGCAAATAGCATTCGCGTCTGTTCCCAGCCAGTACAGTGTATTGGACTGAAGAGAAGCTCCTGTTTTACTCAGTTTCCAATACTGAGTTGAACTAGATATGCCCCATTTGTATAGGAAGCACAGTTCTTTTGTTCTGAGCTAGCTCACTGTACTGACCCTATAGGAAACACAGTAGAGTGCAAGAATGCCCGTTTCTCAGAAGCAGAGTGTTATCCTTGCATCACACACTAGGGTTCAATTAAACTTCCTAAACGGAGTTGAATCATGTTAGGTTTCAAGTTCTAGCGCCAAGGGTTCATTCAGGCTAAGAACAGCACTCTTGTGCTATTCTGGCCATACACAGTGCAAATAGCATTCGCGTCTGTTCCCAGCCAGTACAGTGTATTGGACTGAAGAGAAGCTCCTGTTTTACTCAGTTTCCAATACTGAGTTGAACTAGATAGGCCCCGTTTGTGTAGGAAGCACAGTTCTTTTGTTCTGAGCTAGCACACTATACTGGCCCTATAGGAAACACATAAGAGTGCAAGAATGCCCGTTTCTCAAAAGCTGAGTGTTTTTCTTGCATGGCACACTAGGGTTCAATTAAACTTCCTAAACGGAGTTGAATCACGTTCCATTTCAAGTTCTACCAGCAAGGGTTCATTCAGGCTAAGAACATCACTCTTGTGCTATTCTGGCCATACACGGTGTAAATAGCATTCGCGTCTGTTCCCATCAAGTACAGTGTATTGGACTGAAGAGAAGCTCCTGTTTTACTCAGTTTCCAATACTGAGTTGAACTAGATACGCACCGTTTGTGTAGGAAGCACAGTTCTTTTGTTCTGAGCTAGCTCACTGTACTAGTCCTATAGGAAACACAGTAGAGTGCAAGAATGCCCGTTTCTCAAAAGCAGAGTGTTTATCTTGCATGGCACACTAGGGTTCAATTAAACTTCCTAAATGGAGTTGAATCACATTCAGTTTAAAGTTCTAGCAGCAAGGGTTCATTCAGGCTAAGAACAGCACTCTTGTGCTATTCTGGCCATACAGAGTGCAAATAGCATTAGCGTCTGTTCCCAGCCAGTACAGTGTATTGGACTGAAGAGAAGCTCCTGTTTTACTCAGTTTCCAATACTGAGTTGAACTAGATATGCCCCGTTTGTGTGGGAAGCACAGTTCTTTTGTTCTGAGCTAGCTCACTGTACTGGCCCTATAGGAAACACAGTAGAGTGCAAGAATGCCCGTTTCTCAAAAGCAGAGTGTTTTTCTTGCATGGCACTCTGGGTTCAATTAAACTTCCTTATCGGAGTTGAGTCAAATTCAGTTTCAAGGTCTAGCAGCAAGGGTTCATTCAGGCTAAGAACAGCACTCTTGTGCTATTCTGGTCATACACAGTGCAAATAGCATTCGCGTCTGTTCCCAGCCAGTACAGTGTATTGGACTGAAGAGAAGCCCCTGTTTTACTCAGTTTCCAATACTGAGTTGAACTAGATATGCCCCGTTTGTGTAGGAAGCACAGTTCTTTTGTTCGGAGCTAGCTCACTGTATTGGCCCTAAAGGAAACACAGTAGAGTACAAGAATGCCCGTTTCTCAAAAGCAGAGTGTTTTCCTTGCATGGCACACTAGGGTTCAATTAAACACCTAAACGGAGTTGAATCACGTTCAGTTTAAAGTTCTAGCAGCAAGGGTTCATTCAGGCTAAGAACACCACTCTTGGGCTATTCTGGCCATACACTGTGCAAATAGCATTCACGTCTGTTCCCAGCCAGTACACTGTATTGGACTGAAGAGAAGCTCCTGTTTTACTCAGTTTCCAATACTGAGTTGAACTAGATACGCCCCGTTTGTGTACGAAGCACAGTTCTTTTGTTCTGAGCTAGCTCACTGTACTGGCATTATAGGAAACACAGTAGAGTGCAAGAATGCCCGTTTCTCAAAAGCAGAGTGTTTTTCTTGCATGGCACTCTGGGTTCAATTAAACTTCCTTATCGGAGTTGAGTCAAATTCAGTTTCAAGGTCTAGCAGCAAGGGTTCATTCAGGCTAAGAACAGCACTCTTGTGCTATTCTGGCCATACACAGTGCAAATAGCATTCGCGTCTGTTCCCAGCCAGTACAGTGTATTGGACTGAAGAGAAGCTCCTGTTTTACTCAGTTTCCAATACTGAGTTGAACTAGATATGCCCCGTTTGTGTAGGAAGCACAGTTCTTTTGTTCTGAGCTAGCTCACTGTACTGACCCTATAGGAAACACAGTAGAGTGCAAGAATGCCCGTTTCTCAAAAGCAGAGTGTTTTCTTTGCATGGCACACTAGGGTTCAATTAAACTTCCTAAACGGAGTTGAATCACGTTCAGTTTCAAGGTCTCACAGCAAGGGTTCATTCAGGCTAAGAACAGCACTCTTGTGCTATTCTGGCCATACACAGTGCAAAGAGCATTCGCGTCTGTTCCCAGCCAGTACAGTGTATTGGACTTAGAGAAGCTCCTGTTTTACTCAGTTTCCAATACTGAGTTGAACTAGATACGCACCGTTTGTGTAGGAAACACAGTTCTTTTATTCTGAGCTAGCACACTATACTGGCCCTATAGGAAACACATAAGAGTGCAAGAATGCCCGTTTCTCAAAAGCTGAGTGTTTTTCTTGCATGGCACACTAGGGTTCAATTAAACTTCCTAAACGGAGTTGAATCACGTTCCATTTCAAGTTCTACCAGCAAGGGTTCATTCAGGCTAAGAACACCACTCTTGTGCTATTCTGGCCATACACGGTGTAAATAGCATTCGCGTCTGTTCCCATCAAGTACAGTGTATTGGACTGAAGAGAAGCTCCTGTTTTACTCAGTTTCCAATGCTGAGTTGAACTAGATACGCACCGTTTGTGTAGGAAGCACAGTTCTTTTGTTCTGAGCTAGCTCACTGTACTAGTCCTATAGGAAACACAGTAGAGTGCAAGAATGCCCGTTTCTCAAAAGCGGAGTGTTTATCTTGCATGGCACACTAGGGTTCTATTAAACTTCCTAAACGGAGTAGAATCACGTTGAGTTTAAAATTCTAGCAGCAAGGGTTCATTCAGGCTACGAACAGCACTCTTGTGCTATTCTGGCCATACACAGTGCATATGGCATTCGTGTCTGTTCCCAGCCAGTACAGTGTATTGGACTGAAGAGAAGCTCCTGTTTTACTCAGTTTCCAATACTGAGTTGAACTAGATACGCCCCGTTTGTGTAGGAAGCACAGTTCTTTTGTTCTGAGCTAGCTCACTGTACTGGCCCTATAGGAAACACAGTAGAGTGCAAGAATGCCTGTTTCTCTAAAGCAGAGTGTTTATCTTGCATGGCACACTAGGGTTCAATTAAACTTCCTAAACGGAGTTGCATCACGTTCAGTTTAAAGTTCTAGCAGAAAGGGTTCATTCAGGCTAAGAACACCACTCTTGTGCTATTCTGGCCATACACAGTGCAAATAGCATTCACGTCTGTTCCCAGCCAGTACAGTGTATTGGACTGAAGAGAAGCTCCTGTTTACTCAGTTTCCAATACTGAGTTGAACTAGATAGGCCCCGTTTGTGTAGGAAGGACAGTTCTTTTGTTCTGAGCTAGCACACTGTACTGGCCCTATAGGAAACACATAAGAGTGCAAGAATGCCCGTTTCTCAAAAGCAGAGTGTTTTCCTTGCATGGCACACTAGGCTTCAATTAAACTTCCTAAATGGAGTTGAATCACGTTCAGTTTCAAGTTCTAGCAGCAAGGGTTCATTCAGGCTAAGAACAGCCCTCTTGTGCTATTCTGGCCATACACAGTGCAAATAGCATTCACGTCTGTTCCCAGCGAGTACAGTGTATTGGACTGAAGAGAAGCTCCTGTTTTACTCAGTTTCCAATACTGAGTTGAACTAGTTATGCCCCGTTTGTGTAGGAAGCACAGTTCTTTTGTTCTGAGCTAACTCACTGTACTGGCCCTATAAAAAACACAGAATAGTGCAAGAATGCCCGTTTCTCAAAAGCAGAGTGCTTTCCTTGCATGACATACTAGGCTTGAATTAAACTTCCTAAACGGAGTTGAATCACGTTCAGTTCAAGTTCTACCAGCAAGGGTTCATTCAGGCTAAGAACAGCACTCTTGTGCTATTCTGGCCATAACAGTGCAAATAGCATTCACGTCTGTTTCCAGCCAGTACAGTGTATTGGACTGAAGAGAAGCTCCTGTTTTACTCAGTTTCCAATACTGAGTTGAACTAGTTATGCCCCGTTTGTGTAGGAAGCACAGTTCTTTTGTTCTGAGCTAGCTCACGGTACTGGCCCTATAGGAAACACAGTAGAGTGCAAGAATGCCCGTATCTCAAAAGCAGAGTGTTTTTCTTGCATGGCACACTAGGGTTAAATTAAACTTCCTAAACGGAGTTGAATCACGTGCAGTTTGACGTTCTAGCAGCAAGCATTCATTAAGGCTAAGAACAGCACTCTTGTGCTATTCTGGCCATACACAGTGCAAATAGCATTCGCGTCTGTTCCCAGCCAGTACAGTGTATTGGACTGAAGAGAAGCTCCTGTTTTACTCAGTTTCCAATACTGAGTTGAAATAGATATGCCCCGTTTGTGTAGGAAGCACAGTTCTTTTGTTCTGAGCTAGCTCACTGTACTGGCCCTAAAGGAAACACAGTAGAGGTCAAGAATGCCCGTTTCTCAAAAGCAGAGTGTTTTTCTTGCATGGCACCCTAGGCTTCAATTAAACTTCCTAAATGGAGTTGAATCACGTTCAGTTTCCAGTTCTAGCAGCAAGGGTTCATTCAGGCTAACAACAGCACTCTTGGGCTATTCTGGTCATACACAGTGCAAATAGCATTCACGTCTGTTCCCAGCCAGTACAGTGTATTGGACTGAAGAGAAGCTCCTGTTTTACTCAGTTTCCAATACTGAGTTGAACTAGATATGCCCCGTTTGTGTAGGAAGTACAGTTCTTTTGTTCGGAGCTAGCTCACTTTACTGGCCCTAAAGGAAACACAGTAGAGTGCAAGAATGCCTGTTTCTCTAAAGCACAGTGTTTTCCTTGCATGGCACACTAGGGTTCAATTAAACTTCAAAAATGGAGTTGAATCACGTTCAGTTCAAGTTCAAGCAGCAAGGTTTCATTCAGGCTAAGAACAGCACTCTTGTGCTATTCTGGCCATACACAGTGCAAATAGCATTCACGTCTGTTCCCAGCCAGTACAGTGTATTGGACTGAAGAGAAGCTCCTGTTTTACTCAGTTTCCAATACTGAGTTGAACTAGGTTCGCCCCGTTTGTGTAGGAAGCACAGTTCTTTTTTCTGAGCTAGCTCACTGTACTGGCCCTATAGGAAACACAGAAGAGTACAAGAATGCCCGCTTCTCAAAAGCAGAGTGTTTTCCTTGCATGGCACACTAGGGTTCAATTAAACTTCCTAAACGGAGTTGAATCACATTCCATTTCTAGTTCTAGCAGCAAGGGTTCAATCAGGCTAAGAACAGCACTCTTGTGCTATTCTGGCCATACACAGTGCAAATAGCATTCACGTCTGTTCCCAGCCAGTACAGTGTATTGGACTGAAGAGAAGCTCCTGTTTTACTCAGTTTCCAATACTGAGTTGAACTAGTTATTCCCCGTTTGTGTAGGAAGCACAGTTCTTTTGTTCTGAGCTTGCTCACTGTACTGGCCCTATAGGAAACACAGTAGAGTGCAAGAATGCCCGTATCTCAAAAGCAGAGTGTTTTTCCTGCATGGCACCCTAGTCTTCAATTAAACTTCCTAAACGGAGTTGAATCACGTTCAGTTTCAAGTTCTAGCAACAAGGGTTCATTCAGGCTAACAACAGCACTCTTGTGCTATTCTGGCCATACACAGTGCAAATAGCATTCGGATCTGTTCCCAGCCAGTACAGTGTATTGGACTGAAGAGAAGCTCCTGTTTTACTCAGTTTCCAATACTGAGTTGAACTAGATATGCCCCGTTTGTGTAGGAAGCACAGTTCTTTTGTTCTGAGCTAGCTCACTGTACTGGCCCTAAAGGAAACACAGTAGAGTGCAAGAATGCCCGTTTCTCAAAAGCAGAGTGTTTTTCTTGCATGGCACACTAGGGTTCAATTAAACTTCCTAAATGGAGTTGAATCACGTTCCGATTCAAGTTCTAGCAGCAAGGGTTCATTCAGGCTAAGAACAGCACTCTTGTGCTATTCTGGCCATACAGAGTGCAAATAGCATTCGCATGTGCTCCGAGCCAGTACAGTGTATTTGACTGAAGAGATGCTCCTGTTTTACTCAGTTTCCAATACTGAGTTGAACTAGATATGCCCCGTTTGTGTAAGAAGGACAGTTCTTTTGTTCTAAGCTAGCTCACTGTACTGGCCCTATTCTAAACACAATAGAGTACAAGAATGCCCGTTTCTCAAAAGCAGAGTGTTTTTCCTGCATGGCACACTAGGGTTCAATTAAACTTCCTAAACGGAGTTGAATCACGTTCAGTTTCACGATCAAGCAGCAAGGGTTCATTCAGGCTAAGAACAGCACTCTTGTGCTATTCTGGCCATACACAGTGCAAATAGCATTCGCATCTGCTCCCAGCCAGTAGAGTGTATTGGAAAGAAGAGAAGCTTCTGTTTTACTCAGTTTCCTATACTGAGTTGAACAAGATATGCCCCGTTTGTGTAGGAAGCACAGTTCTTTTGTTCCGAGCTAGCTCACTGTACTGGCCCTATAGGAAACACAGTAGAGTGCAAGAATGCCCGTTTCTCAGAAGCAGAGTGTTATCCTTGCATCGCACACTAGGGTTCATTTAAACTTCCTAAACGGAGTTGAATCATTTTAGGGTTCAAGTTCTAGGGCCAAGGGTTCATTCAGGCTAAGAACAGCACTCTTGTGCTATTCTGGCCATACACAGTGCAAATAGCATTCGCGTCCTCCCAGCCAGTACAGTGTATTGGACTGAAGAGAAGCTCCCGTTTTACTCAGTTTCCAATACTGAGTTGAACTAGATAGGCACCGTTTGTGTAGGAAGCACAGTTCTTTTGTTCTGCGCTAGCACACTATACTGGCCCTATAGGAAACACGTAAGAGTGCAAGAATGCCCGTTTCTCAAAAGCAGAGTGTTTTTCTTGCATGGCACACTAGGGTTCAATTAAACTTCCTAAACGGAGTTGAATCACGTTCAGTTTAAAGTTCTAGCAGCAAGGGTTCATTCAGGCTAAGAACACCACTCTTGTGCTATTCTGGCCATACACGGTGTAAATAGCATTCGCGTCTGTTCCCAGCCAGTACAGTGTATTGGACTGAAGAGAAGCTCCTGTTTTACTCAGTTTCCAATACTGAGTTGAACTAGATATGCCCCGTTTGTGTAGGAAGCACAGTTCTTTTGTTCTGAGCTAGCTCACTGTACTAGTCCTATAGGAAAAACAGTAGAGTGTAAGAATGCCCGTTTCTCAAAAGCAGAGTGTTTATCGTGCATGGCACACTAGGGTTCAATTAAACTTCCTTAACGGAGTTGAATCACGTTCAGTTTCAAGGTCTAGCAGCAAGGGTTCATTCAGGCTAAGAACAGCACTCTTGTGATATTCTGGCCATACAGAGTGCAAATAGCATTCGTGTCTGTTCCCAGCCAGTACAGTGTATTGGACTGAAGAGAAGCTCATGTTTTACTCAGTTTCCAATACTGAGTTGAACTAGATATGCCCCGTTTGTGTAGGAAGCACAGTTCTTTTGTTCGGAGCTAGCTCACTGTACTGGCCCTATAGGAAACACAGTAGAGTGCAAGAATGCCCGTTTCTCAAAAGCAGAGTGTTTTTCTTACATGGCACACTAGGGTTCAATTAAACTTCCTAAACGGAGTTGAATCACGTTCCATTTCAAGTTCTAGCAGCAAGGGTTCATTCAGGCTAAGAACACCACTCTTGTGCTATTCTGGCCATACACGGTGTAAATAGCATTCGCGTCTGTTCCCATCAAGTACAGTGTATTGGACTGAAGAGAAGCTCCTGTTTTACTCAGTTTCCAATGCTGAGTTGAACTAGATACGCACCGTTTGTGTAGGAAGCACAGTTCTTTTGTTCTGAGCTAGCTCACTGTACTAGTCCTATAGGAAACACAGTAGAGTGCAAGAATGCCCGTTTCTCAAAAGCGGAGTGTTTATCTTGCATGGCACACTAGGGTTCTATTAAACTTCCTAAACGGAGTAGAATCACGTTGAGTTTAAAATTCTAGCAGCAAGGGTTCATTCAGGCTACGAACAGCACTCTTGTGCTATTCTGGCCATACACAGTGCATATGGCATTCGTGTCTGTTCCCAGCCAGTACAGTGTATTGGACTGAAGAGAAGCTCCTGTTTTACTCAGTTTCCAATACTGAGTTGAACTAGATACGCCCCGTTTGTGTAGGAAGCACAGTTCTTTTGTTCTGAGCTAGCTCACTGTACTGGCCCTATAGGAAACACAGTAGAGTGCAAGAATGCCTGTTTCTCTAAAGCAGAGTGTTTATCTTGCATGGCACACTAGGGTTCAATTAAACTTCCTAAACGGAGTTGCATCACGTTCAGTTTAAAGTTCTAGCAGAAAGGGTTCATTCAGGCTAAGAACACCACTCTTGTGCTATTCTGGCCATACAGAGTGCAAATAGCATTCACGTCTGTTCCCAGCCAGTACAGTGTATTGGACTGAAGAGAAGCTCCTGTTTACTCAGTTTCCAATACTGAGTTGAACTAGATAGGCCCCGTTTGTGTACGAAGGACAGTTCTTTTGTTCTGAGCTAGCACACTGTACTGGCCCTATAGGAAACACATAAGAGTGCAAGAATGCCCGTTTCTCAAAAGCAGAGTGTTTTCCTTGCATGGCACACTAGGCTTCAATTAAACTTCCTAAATGGAGTTGAATCACGTTCAGTTTCAAGTTCTAGCAGCAAGGGTTCATTCAGGCTAAGAACAGCCCTCTTGTGCTATTCTGGCCATACACAGTGCAAATAGCATTCACGTCTGTTCCCAGCGAGTACAGTGTATTGGACTGAAGAGAAGCTCCTGTTTTACTCAGTTTCCAATACTGAGTTGAACTAGTTATGCCCCGTTTGTGTAGGAAGCACAGTTCTTTTGTTCTGAGCTAACTCACTGTACTGGCCCTATAAAAAACACAGAATAGTGCAAGAATGCCCGTTTCTCAAAAGCAGAGTGCTTTCCTTGCATGACATACTAGGCTTGAATTAAACTTCCTAAACGGAGTTGAATCACGTTCAGTTCAAGTTCTACCAGCAAGGGTTCATTCAGGCTAAGAACAGCACTCTTGTGCTATTCTGGCCATAACAGTGCAAATAGCATTCACGTCTGTTTCCAGCCAGTACAGTGTATTGGACTGAAGAGAAGCTCCTGTTTTACTCAGTTTCCAATACTGAGTTGAACTAGTTATGCCCCGTTTGTGTAGGAAGCACAGTTCTTTTGTTCTGAGCTAGCTCACGGTACTGGCCCTATAGGAAACACAGTAGAGTGCAAGAATGCCCGTATCTCAAAAGCAGAGTGTTTTTCTTGCATGGCACACTAGGGTTCAATTAAACTTCCTAAACGGAGTTGAATCACGTGCAGTTTGACGTTCTAGCAGCAAGCATTCATTAAGGCTAAGAACAGCACTCTTGTGCTATTCTGGCCATACACAGTGCAAATAGCATTCGCGTCTGTTCCAAGCCAGTACAGAGTATTGGACTGAAGAGAAGCTCCTGTTTTACTCAGTTTCCAATACTGAGTTGAAATAGATATGCCCCGTTTGTGTAGGAAGCACAGTTCTTTTGTTCTGAGCTAGCTCACTGTACTGGCCCTAAAGGAAACACAGTAGAGGTCAAGAATGCCCGTTTCTCAAAAGCAGAGTGTTTTTCTTGCATGGCACCCTAGGCTTCAATTAAACTTCCTAAATGGAGTTGAATCACGTTCAGTTTCCAGTTCTAGCAGCAAGGGTTCATTCAGGCTAACAACAGCACTCTTGGGCTATTCTGGTCATACACAGTGCAAATAGCATTCACGTCTGTTCCCAGCCAGTACAGTGTATTGGACTGAAGAGAAGCTCCTGTTTTACTCAGTTTCCAATACTGAGTTGAACTAGATATGCCCCGTTTGTGTAGGAAGTACAGTTCTTTTGTTCGGAGCTAGCTCACTTTACTGGCCCTAAAGGAAACACAGTAGAGTGCAAGAATGCCTGTTTCTCTAAAGCACAGTGTTTTCCTTGCATGGCACACTAGGGTTCAATTAAACTTCAAAAATGGAGTTGAATCACGTTCAGTTCAAGTTCAAGCAGCAAGGTTTCATTCAGGCTAAGAACAGCACTCTTGTGCTATTCTGGCCATACACAGTGCAAATAGCATTCACGTCTGTTCCCAGCCAGTACAGTGTATTGGACTGAAGAGAAGCTCCTGTTTTACTCAGTTTCCAATACTGAGTTGAACTAGGTTCGCCCCGTTTGTGTAGGAAGCACAGTTCTTTTTTCTGAGCTAGCTCACTGTACTGGCCCTATAGGAAACACAGAAGAGTACAAGAATGCCCGCTTCTCAAAAGCAGAGTGTTTTCCTTGCATGGCACACTAGGGTTCAATTAAACTTCCTAAACGGAGTTGAATCACATTCCATTTCTAGTTCTAGCAGCAAGGGTTCAATCAGGCTAAGAACAGCACTCTTGTGCTATTCTGGCCATACACAGTGCAAATAGCATTCACGTCTGTTCCCAGCCAGTACAGTGTATTGGACTGAAGAGAAGCTCCTGTTTTACTCAGTTTCCAATACTGAGTTGAACTAGTTATTCCCCGTTTGTGTAGGAAGCACAGTTCTTTTGTTCTGAGCTTGCTCACTGTACTGGCCCTATAGGAAACACAGTAGAGTGCAAGAATGCCCGTATCTCAAAAGCAGAGTGTTTTTCCTGCATGGCACCCTAGTCTTCAATTAAACTTCCTAAACGGAGTTGAATCACGTTCAGTTTCAAGTTCTAGCAACAAGGGTTCATTCAGGCTAACAACAGCACTCTTGTGCTATTCTGGCCATACACAGTGCAAATAGCAGTCGGATCTGTTCCCAGCCAGTACAGTGTATTGGACTGAAGAGAAGCTCCTGTTTTACTCAGTTTCCAACACTGAGTTGAACTAGATATGCCCCGTTTGTGTAGGAAGCACAGTTCTTTTGTTCTGAGCTAGCTCACTGTACTGGCCCTAAAGGAAACACAGTAGAGTGCAAGAATGCCCGTTTCTCAAAAGCAGAGTGTTTTTCTTGCATGGCACACTAGGGTTCAATTAAACTTCCTAAACGGAGTTGAATCACGTTCCGATTCAAGTTCTAGCAGCAAGGGTTCATTCAGGCTAAGAACAGCACTCTTGTGCTATTCTGGCCATACAGAGTGCAAATAGCATTCGCATGTGCTCCGAGCCAGTACAGTGTATTTGACTGAAGAGATGCTCCTGTTTTACTCAGTTTCCAATACTGAGTTGAACTAGATATGCCCCGTTTGTGTAAGAAGGACAGTTCTTTTGTTCTAAGCTAGCTCACTGTACTGGCCCTATTCTAAACACAATAGAGTACAAGAATGCCCGTTTCTCAAAAGCAGAGTGTTTTTCCTGCATGGCACACTAGGGTTCAATTAAACTTCCTAAACGGAGTTGAATCACGTTCAGTTTCACGATCAAGCAGCAAGGGTTCATTCAGGCTAAGAACAGCACTCTTGTGCTATTCTGGCCATACACAGTGCAAATAGCATTCGCATCTGCTCCCAGCCAGTAGAGTGTATTGGAAAGAAGAGAAGCTTCTGTTTTACTCAGTTTCCTATACTGAGTTGAACAAGATATGCCCCGTTTGTGTAGGAAGCACAGTTCTTTTGTTCCGAGCTAGCTCACTGTACTGGCCCTATAGGAAACACAGTAGAGTGCAAGAATGCCCGTTTCTCAGAAGCAGAGTGTTATCCTTGCATCGCACACTAGGGTTCATTTAAACTTCCTAAACGGAGTTGAATCATTTTAGGTTTCAAGTTCTAGGGCCAAGGGTTCATTCAGGCTAAGAACAGCACTCTTGTGCTATTCTGGCCATACACAGTGCAAATAGCATTCGCGTCCTCCCAGCCAGTACAGTGTATTGGACTGAAGAGAAGCTCCCGTTTTACTCAGTTTCCAATACTGAGTTGAACTAGATAGGCACCGTTTGTGTAGGAAGCACAGTTCTTTTGTTCTGCGCTAGCACACTATACTGGCCCTATAGGAAACACGTAAGAGTGCAAGAATGCCCGTTTCTCAAAAGCAGAGTGTTTTTCTTGCATGGCACACTAGGGTTCAATTAAACTTCCTAAACGGAGTTGAATCACGTTCAGTTTAAAGTTCTAGCAGCAAGGGTTCATTCAGGCTAAGAACACCACTCTTGTGCTATTCTGGCCATACACGGTGTAAATAGCATTCGCGTCTGTTCCCAGCCAGTACAGTGTATTGGACTGAAGAGAAGCTCCTGTTTTACTCAGTTTCCAATACTGAGTTGAACTAGATATGCCCCGTTTGTGTAGGAAGCACAGTTCTTTTGTTCTGAGCTAGCTCACTGTACTAGTCCTATAGGAAAAACAGTAGAGTGTAAGAATGCCCGTTTCTCAAAAGCAGAGTGTTTATCGTGCATGGCACACTAGGGTTCAATTAAACTTCCTTAACGGAGTTGAATCACGTTCAGTTTCAAGGTCTAGCAGCAAGGGTTCATTCAGGCTAAGAACAGCACTCTTGTGATATTCTGGCCATACAGAGTGCAAATAGCATTCGTGTCTGTTCCCAGCCAGTACAGTGTATTGGACTGAAGAGAAGCTCATGTTTTACTCAGTTTCCAATACTGAGTTGAACTAGATATGCCCCGTTTGTGTAGGAAGCACAGTTCTTTTGTTCGGAGCTAGCTCACTGTACTGGCCCTATAGGAAACACAGTAGAGTGCAAGAATGCCCGTTTCTCAAAAGCAGAGTGTTTTTCTTACATGGCACACTAGGGTTCAATTAAACTTCCTAAATGGAGTTGAATCACGTTCAGTTTCAACTTCTAGCAGCAAGGGTTCATTCAGGCTAAGAACAGCACTCTTGTGGTATTCTGGCCATACACAATGGAAATAGCATTCGCTTCTGTTCCCAGCCAGTACAGTATATTGGACTGAAGAGTAGCTCCTGTTTTACTCAGTTTCCAATACTCGGTTGAACTTGATATGCCCCGTTTGTTTACGAAGCACAGTTCTTTTGTTCTGAGCTAGCTCACTGTACTGGCCCTATAGGAAACACAGCAGAGGGCATGAATGCCAGTTTCTCAAAAGCAGAGTGTTTTCCTTGCATGGCACACTAGGGTTCAATTAAACATCCTAAACGGAGTTGAATCACGTTCAGTTTAAAGTTCTAGCAGCAAGGGTTCATTCAGGCTAAGAACAGGACTCTTGTGCTATTCTGGCCATACACAGTGCAAATAGCATTCACGTCTGTTCCCATCCAGTACAGTGTATTGGACTGAAGAGAAGCTCCTGTTTTACTCAGTTTCCAATACTGAATTGAACTAGATACGCGCCGTTCGTGTAGGAAGCACAGTTCTTTTGTTCTGAGCTAGCTCACTGTACTGGCCCTATAGGCAACACAGTAGAGTGCAAGAATGCCCGTTTCTCAAAAGCAGAGTATTTTTCTTGCATGGCACACTAGGGTTCAATTCAACTTGCTAAACGGAGTGAAATCACATTCCTTTTCAAGTTCTAGCAGCAAGGGTTCATTCAGGCTAAGAACAGCACTCTTGTTCTCTTCTGGCCATACACAGTGCAAATAGCTTTCGCGTCTGCTCGCAGCCAGTACAGTGTATTGGACTGAAGAGAAGCTCCTGTTTTACTCAGTTTCCTATACTGAGTTGAACTAGATATGCCCCGTTTGTGTAGGAAGCACAGTTCTTTTGTTCTGAGCTTGCTCACTGTACTGGCCCTATAGGAAACACAATAGAGTGCAAGAATGCCCGTTTCTCAAAAGCAGAGTCTTTTTCTTGCATAGCACACAAGGGTTCAATTAAACTTCCTAAATGGAGTTGAATCACGTTCAGGTTCAAGTGCTGGCATAAAGGGTTCATTCAGGCTAAGAACAGCACTCTTGTGCTATTCTGGCCATACACAGTGCAAATAGCTTTCGCGTCTTTTCCCAAAGCGTACAGTGTATTGGACTGAAGAGAAGCTCCTGTTTTATTTAGTTTCCAATACTGAGTTGAAATAGATATGCCCCGTTTGTGAATGAAGGACAGTTCTTTTGTTCTGAGCTAGCTCACTGTACTGGCCCTATAGGACACACAGCAGAGTGCCAGAATGCCCGTTTCCAAAAGCAGAGCGTGTCTCTTGCATGGCACACTGTGGTTCAATTAAACTTCCTAAACGGAGTTGAATCACGTTCAGTTTCAAGTTCTATCAGCAAGGGTTCTTTCAGGCTAAGAACACCACTCTTGTGCTTCTCTGGCCATAACTGTGCAAATAGCTTTCGCGTCTGTTCCCAGAGAGTACACTGTATTGGACTGAAGAGAAGCTCCTGTTTTACTTAGTTTCCAATACTGAGTTGAACTCGATATGCCTTGTTTGTGTAGGAAGCATAGTTCTTTTGTTCTGAGCTATCTCACTGTACTGGCCCTATAGGAAACCCAGTAGAGTGTAAGAATGCCATTTTCTCAAAAGCATAGTGTTGTTTTTTTTGTATGGCAAACTAGGGATCAATTAAATTTCCATAATGGAGTTGAATCACATTCAGTTTCAAGTGCTAGCAGCAAGTGTTAATTCAGGGGATGTACACCACTGTTGTGCTATTCTGGCCATAAACATTGCAAATAGCATTCGTGTCTGTTCCCAGAGGTACAGTGTATTGGACTGAAGAGAAGTTCCTGTTTTACTCAGTTTCCAATACTGAGATGAACTAGATATGCCCCGTTTGTGTAGGAAGCACAGTTCTTTTGTTCTGAGCTAGCTCACTGTACTGGCCCTATAGCAAACACAGTAGAGTGCAAGAATGCCCGTTTCTCAAAAGCAGAGTGTTTCTCTTGCATGGCACACTAGGGTTCAATTAACCTTCCTAAACGGAGTTGAATCACGTGCAGTTTCAAGTACTAGCAGCAAGTGTTCATTCAGGCTAATAACAGCACTCTTGTGCTATTCTGGCCATACACAGTGCAAATAGCATTCACGTCTGTTCCCAGCCAGGAGAGTGTATAGGCCTGAAGAAAAGCTCCTGTTTAACTCACTTACCAATACTGAGTTGAACTAGATATTCCCCGGTTGTGTAGGAAGCACAGTTCTTTTGTTGTGAATTAGCTCACTGTACTGGCCATATAGGAATAAAAGAATAGTGCAAGGATGCCCGTTTCTGAAAAGCAGAGTGTTTTTCTTGAATGGCACACTAGGGTTCAATTAAACTTCCTAAACGGAATTGAATCACGTTCAGTTTTAAGTTCTAGCAGCATGGGTTCATTCAGGCAAAGAACACCAGTCTTGTGCTATTCTGACCCTAACTAGTGCAACTAGCATTCGTGTCTGTTCCCAGCGAGTACTGTGTATTGTACTTAAGAGAAGCTACTTTTTTACTTAGTTTCCAATACTGAGTTGAACTAGATATTCCCCGTTTGTGTAGGAAGCACAGTTCTTTTGTTCTGAGCTAGCTCACTGTACTGGCCCTATAGGAAACACAGTAGAGTGCAAGAATGCCCGTTTCTCAAAAGCAGAGTGTTTCTCTTGCATGGCACACTAGGGTTCAATTAAACTTCCTTATCGGAGTTGAATCACGTTCACTTTCAAGTTCTAGTAGCAAGAATTCATTCCTGCTAAGAACACTACTCTTGTGCTATTCTGGCCATTCACAGTGCAAACAACATTGGCTTGTGTTCCCAGCGAGTACAGTGTATTGGACTGAAGAGAAGCTCCTGTTTTACTTAGTTTCCAATACTGAGTTGAACTAGATATGCCCCGTTTGTGTAGATACCACAGTCTTTTCTTGTGAGCTAGCTCAATCTACTGGCACTATAGGAAACACAGTAGAGAGCAGGAATGCCCGTTTCTGAAAAGGAGAGTGTTTTTCTTGCATGGCACACTAGGGTTCAATTAAACACCCTAAATGGAGTTGAGTCACATTTAGTTTCAATTGTTAGCAGCAAGTGTTAATTCAGGGTTAGTACACCACTCTTGTGCTATTAAGGCCCTAAACAGTAAAATAGCACTCGCGTCTGTTCCCAGCCAGTACAGTGTATTGGACTGAAGAGAAGCTCCTGTTTTACTCAGTTTCCAATACTGAATGCCCGTTTCGCAAAGGCAGAGTGTTTCTCTTGCATGTTCACTACAATTCAACTAAACATCCTAAACGGAGTTGAATCACGTTCAGTTTCATGTTCTAACAGCAAGGGTTCATTTAGGCTAAGAAAACCACTCTTGTGCTATTCTGGCCATACACAGTGCAAATAGCATTCCCGTCTGTTCCCAGCGAGTACAGTGTATTGGACTGAAGAGATGCTCCTGTTTTACTTCGTTTCCAATACTGAGGTGAACTAAATATGCCCCGTTAGTACAGGAAACACACTTCTTTTTTTCTGAGCTAGCTCACTGTACTGGCCCTATAGGAAATACAGTAGAGTGCACGAATGCCCGTTTCTCAAAAGCACAGTGTTTCTCTTGCATGGCACACGAGGGTCAAATAAACTTCCGAAACGGAGTTGAATCACGTTCAGTTTCAAGTTCTAACAGCAAGTGTTAATTCAGGGTTAGAACACCACTCTTGTGCTATTAAGGCCCTAAACAGTAAAATAGCTTTCGTGTCTGTTCCCAGCAAGTACTGTGTACTTGACAAAAGAGAAGCTCCTGTTTTATTTAGATTCCAATACTGAGTCGAAATAGATATGCCCCGTTTGTGTAGAAAGCACAGTTCTTTTGTTCTGAGCTAGCTCACTGTACTGGCCCTATAGGAAACACAGTAGAGTGCAAGAATGCCCGTTTCTCAAAAGCAGAGTGTTTCTCTTGCATGGCACACTAGGGTTCAATTAAACTTCTTAAAGGAGTTGAATCACGTTAAGTTTCAAGTTCTGGCAGCAAGGGTTATTTCAGGGTAAGAACACCACTCTTGTGATATTAAGGCCCCACACAGTAAAATAGCATTCAAGTCTGTTCCCAGCAAGTACTGTGTACTTGACAAAAGAGAAGCTCCTGTTTTACTTAGATTCCAATAAGAAATTTAAATAGATATGCCCCGTTTGTGTGGGATTCACTACCCCAATCCATAGAAACCCTCATTACAAGAAACTACTTGACCCGAACCTGCTTATTGATCACTGTCCATACAAACAGGGCCAGGAATATCAACCCATATCTAGATACAATTCTAGAGATCAAAGTGTTTCCCCTCTATAATACTATCTCTGTATTATGGAAATTATTCTTCTACAATATTTCACATCTGCAAGAGTTTATGATTTACTTTGGAAAGAATGTAGATTTACATGGAAATAACAAAACTCCTCTCTTTGTGGCAGCAGTCTGTGCTGACTGGTTTCAAAATCCTTCTGACCGGTCCTTTCATGATGTGGCAGCTTTCAAGTCCTATATGAAATACCTTTCCTTAAAACACAAGGCTACACCTGAGCCTCTCAAGGTCACTGCATCCTCATGTGGCCAGCTGGCCTTGAGAGGCCTTTTTTTATCTTGCTTTGAGTTCAGTAATGATGACCTCACAGAAGCAGGCATTGATGAAGATGAAGATCTGACCACCTGCTTGATGAGCAAATTCTCTGCCCAGAGACTGAGACCTGTCTATCGGTTCTTAACTCCGTTGTTCCAAGAATTTCTTGCTGCCATGAGGCTGACTGAGCTCCTGGGTTCAGAAAGGCAGGAAGACCATGATCTGGGACTTGGTTATTTGAGACAAATTAACTCACCTTTGAAGGCTGTGGGTGCCTACAGCAATTTTTTGAAGTATGTCTGTAGTCATCCTTCATCAAAGGCAGGGCCAAAATTTGTATCTCATTTGCTTCACTTGGTGGATGATAAAGAGCTGCTGGAGAACATGTTGGATATTGAGGACTATGTGAAGCTCCACCCAGAAACTTCCCTGAGGATAGAGTTTGTTCGGTGGTTGTGGCTGGTATCTCCTGAAGCTTTCTCTTCAATCGTTTCAGAACATCTATTCAGCATTGCTCTAAACTTTGCTTATGAAAGCAACACAGTGGCTGTATGTTCTCCATTTATTTTGCATTTCCTTTGAGGGAGAACACTGGATTTGAAAGTACTGAATTCAAAGTACTTTGGGGACCACCCAGAAAGTCTACAACTGTTGAAGAGTATAAAAGTCTTCATAAATGGAAATAAAATGCAACCAAGAGTACCTTACTCAGTCATGGAAAAATGTTTTGAAACATTACAGCAACCAACCGTAGATGAGGACTATGCATTTGCCTTTGAACATATGAAGGAATGGGAGAACAATTTGGCTGAAAATGAGGATATCATGAGAAATTTTATGCATAACCGACCCCAGCATCCACCCAACATCAGTGCTGGCTACTGGAAACTGTCACCCAAGCCGTGCAAGATCCCTAGGCTGGAAGTTATAGTGGCCAGCATGGGTCCAGCAGACCCAGCACTGCTCCAGGTCCTAAAGGATGTCTTCTCAGCATCACAGGATATCAAGCTCCATTTGAACCACAGCAGTGGCTTTCTTGAAAGCATCCGCCCAGCTCTGGAGCAGAATAAGACCTCTGTCACCAAGTGCTCCGTGTGCAGACTGGAGCTCAGCGCAGCAGAACAGGAGCTGCTTCTCGGCCTGCCTGCCCTACAGTCTCTTGAGGTGTCAGGGACAAACCAGTTACCAGGTATCCCCGAGTGTCACACACATAACCATTCTGACTGACACTGTGTTTTTCTTATTCTTAGTTTTAGATGAATGAAACTCCTCAGGCACAAGGTCATAAATGTGCCTTGACAGAAGAGATCTAAGTACTGTCACTGTTTGGGACAGTGTGTAATTCAGTGACTGGCCCTGAATCATAGAATGGGTTTGAAGTAACTCAGACAAAACTAGAAAGACATTATCATCAGTATTCACCCAAGGTCATTAATAAGAGTTTGAATTGCTTGTTATTGATAAATGATGGCCTGTGTGTAAGATGATGGTAGAGAATCATCTGCACCCTGCCTGCCTGAAAGGAGGGGTTAACTTCTCCAGAGAAAACTTTTTATTATGGGTAAATAATATTTATGTCTTCTTTAAGCCAGCAGTTCTCACGCTGTGAGTCACGACCCCTGAGGGGTCACAGGGGTCACATTAGACCATCAGAAATATCAGATATTTTCATTACTGTTCATAACAGTAGCAAAATTACAGTTATGAAGTAGCAACAAAGATAATTTTATGGTTGGGGGGCTCACCACAACATGAGGAACTGTATTAATGGGATGCAGTATTAGGAATTATGTTGAGAACTACTGCTATAAGCAATGTTTGTTTTTATGTAGACATTATCTCTTTAATGATTTCTTTTTTATAAGATATTTAATTCAGTGTGTGTGTGTGTGTGTGTGTGTGTGTGTGTGTGTGTGTGTGTTTTCATGAGCTTGTATGTATGGGTACCCTCAGAGATCAGAAGAGAATATCAGATCCTTTGGAGCTTTGGTTCCAGACTGTGGTGTGCAGCCCAATGTGGTGCTGGGAACTTCACTGGATCCTCTGCAAACCAGAGCTCTTGATTGTTGAGCCGTCTTTTCAGCCCCTAGACTTGACTTACCTCTCTTTCAGTTGTTCTAAGCTTTTATACCACTGTACATATTTGATCATTAAATTTTGTTGTTGTGAGAGCATAGCTCTGGTGTTCAGCAGCTGCTGTTGCTCAAGGATGCTCTGCTCTGTCTGTGGCTTCCTTTGTCTTCCTCTTTTTAAAACATAATTTCTTTATTGATCTTTGGGAATTTCACATCATGCACCCCAATTTTGCTTACCATCCAGTCCCTACTTATCCAGCCTCCCAGCTGTGGCCTCCCAAATGAAAATAAAAACAAAAAAAATAAACCAAAATTGTAGTTGGAATTATCTTTAGCCCACCAACCAGCTCCCAAATAAAGACACAGACTTATTATTAATTATGGATGCTCGGCCTTAGCTTAGGCTTGTCCCACTAGCTCTTTTAACTTAATTTAACCTGTTCCTATTCATCTATGTTCTTCCTGGGGCTTTTTGCCTTTCTTTCATTCTGTGTGTCCTACCTTTCTGCTTCTTCTGTTTCAGTCTGTCTGTCTGGCCCTTAATGTCTCCCTGTTGTTTCCTTTTCTTTCTTTCCTGGAACTTAAATTCCTCCTGCTACTTACTGCCCAGAAGCTCCACCTATTCCTCCTCCCTCACTATTGGCCATTCAGCTTTTTATTAGACCAGTCAGATGCCTTAGGCAGGCAAGGTAAAATAGCAACACAACTGTACATAATTAAACAAATCAACTCAACTTTACATAGTTAAACAAATGCATCATATCTTTGACTAGTTAAACAAATAATGTGCAACATAAACCAAACCAAACCAAAGAAACACAAACAGAAAATAAAAACCAAAACAAAAGAACAGAAAAAATACCTCAGAACAACAAAACCCTCTCCGTTCCTCCATTTTTCCCACCTCTCCAGCCCCTCTTCATTAGTCCTGGTGGCATTGGGAGCCCTGGTGTGACAAGTCTACCCTTTTGTCTAAACAGCTTCATTTGCAAATGTTCATTGTTATGAGTCTGGGTCAAGGCTCTGGTTTCTGGCACACCGTCCTCACTGGATCCTCACCTAAAACTTCTCTTGGATATCTGGCAGCCACCATGAGTCATGGAGATCCTGAGGTTATTGTTCCACAGGATCAGTCCCTTCACAAGCTCCAGCAGGTCCTAGATGGGGGTAGATGTCGGGTTGGGCCAGCCCTAGGTGAGCCTGGGTGGTGGTTCAGATGGTCAGTCCTGGGCACTGTGGCCGACCCCCTCAGGTGAGAAGCAGAGCCGTCTCCCCTGTTCCCATGCCATCAGGGTCAGATCTCCTCTGTCTTGGGTGAGGCATGGGGCCATCTCTCCAGAGTTTGGGAGGCCAGCTCTCTCATGAGAGACAAGGCCAGTTCTCTTGCTGCAGCATCCAGTGAGGCACAGTTCCAGCTATCCCAGGGCCAGAGAAGGGAAGGACTGGCTCAGAATAGGCCTCTAATCTCATTGTGCATGGTTTCCATGGCTCCATGAGGCAACATGGACCACAGACATGGTACTCCCCAGTGGATTGGGCATGGAACAGATCCTGGCTCTGGATGGAAGCACATGCCACTCAGATCAGGATGGCTCTGTGATGGCACAAATCATGGACACCAACAAGGCCACAGGTGGCCCAAATCCCAGGTTTTTGTGTAACCTTGGTAGCAGCACAGACCCTGACTGTGGTGGAACCATGCACCCAGACATGACCCTTGGCAGCAACCTGATCTGGATGTCACCATTGCCTCAAGTGACAGTGCAGGCCACTCAGATCAGCACGGCCCCTGGGACAGTGTGGTCCTTAGACACTAATTTGGCCCCAGGTGTTGGGCATCCTGTGGTGGTAATCTAATTATACTGAAGTGTGATTTTGATTGTATGTTAATAAATAAAGTTGCCCGGGGGTCAGAGCTATTAGAGCCATAGCAAGAGTGTGGCAGTGGTGGAACACGCCTTTAATCCCAGAAAGCCAGCCTTTAATCCCAGGGACTGGTGGTAGAAAGCAAAAAGATATATAAGGCGTGAGGACCAGAAACTAGAAGCATTTGGCTGGTTAAGCTTTCAGGCTTTGGAGCAACACAGGTCAGCTGAGAGCTATTGGGATGAGGACACAGAAGCTTCCAGTCTGAGGAAACAGGACCAGCTGAGGAACTGGTGAGGTAAGATAGCTGTGGCTTGTTCTGTCTCTTTAAATAGACGAACAGACAGGAAATAGAGCACTCATTCGGGAAGCTGGGACACCGCAGGCGGAAGGGTGAGATTTTGTCTCTGAGCTCTGACCTCTCGGCTTTCTCTTTTGCATTATTTCTGTGTTTCTTATTTAATAAAACGGTTGGTTACATCAATACCTGGCGCCCAACGTGACAAGAATCCATTAAAAACTGCTTGGCTTGGCGGCAGGTCCGCTGTCCTGCAAGGGCGGCAGACCGGGCGGCCAGCGTCCTAGTCCGAGTGCCGGCTTCCTAGTCCAAGCCTTCGGCTTCCTAGTCCGAGCTGCCAGCTACCTAGTCCGAGCTGCCGGCTTTTTAGTCCGAGCGGCAGCTTCTAGCCCCGGCCTAGGTCTGTGAGCAACTTGCTTAAAGCCGGTGCTACAAACAACTCAGACCTGCCCTGCCGAACAGGGCCCTGCCTGTAAAGCCAACGCAAGTGGTCAAAGTTTAAGGAAGCCAGACCCAAGCCTTGACTCAGCACAAGAGTGAACACGTGGCTGCATTTAAACTTTAGCCAGCTATGCTTTCTTGTTCTCTCTCTCTCTCTCTCTCTCTCTCTCTCTCTCTCTCTCTCTCTCTCTCTCTCTCTCTCTTTCTCTTTGGATTTACACCTGGGACACTAGGTGGCTGTTTTGAAAATCCCCTCGGATTTCTACTGTTCTACGCAGATTTAATTCACTGGGATTTCTACTGTTCTACGCAGATTTGGTGAGTCATAAAGGAAACTATTTAAAAGACAACTTTTTTCCACATTTAAAAAAAATGGGCTTTATGTGTACATTGGAAGAAAATGGTTTTTGTTCGAAATATTAGGCAGTCTGACACTGGAACAACTATATAATATTAGTAATGGTGGAATTATGCACCTTATCACTATGCTAATCCACATTTTAATATTTAAAAAGATAGTCAATTTAAGTGCCAGGATAACAGCTTTAGAAGATGTTGTTTCAAGTCGGGATCATAAGGTTGTAGAAAGAAAGCCTGTTTTCACACAGTCACCCTTAATTTATCCAATTAACAGTGAAGTTGTTTCAAATTGGGATCATAAGGTTGTAGAAAGAAAGCTTGTTTTCACACAGTCACCCTTAATTTATCCTGTAACTGTACAGCAGATGCCTGATCAAATGATGGCTACACAAAATAATTGGGCTCCAATTGAAATGTTGGATTTAAAAAGGTTTAAGGAGGCAATAGTATCTTATGGCATGCATTCCCCATATGTAAAGCAAATGTTAAACTCTTAGTCAATATATAATAGGATAATACCACAGGACTGGCGGGACCTTGCACAAGGTGTTCTGGAACCCAGCCAGAGACTTCAATTTCTGACTTGGTTTAAGGAGGAGGCTAAAAATATAGAAAAACAATGGAGGGATAAAGGAATACAAGTTTGCCAGGATCAGCTTATGGGAGAAGGTCAATATGCTTCAGCACAAACACAATGTTTATATGATGTCCAAACCCTAATTTTATGTCGAACGGCACCACCTTGAATGCATGGGACAGAGTTGAGGAACCAGGAAAAAAATCTGAGTCATTTACAAAGGTGAGGCAAGGCCCAAAAGAGTCTTTTACAGATTTTTTACAAAGACTGGCTTCAGCAGTAAAGAGAATGGTCTCGGATTCAGAAGCTGGTAAGGCAATAATTGAATCTTTGGCCTTTGAGAATGCGAATGCAGCATGCAAAAGAATAATCAGGCCATTAAGGGCAAGATCTGCACCTATGAAAGATTGGATTAGAGAAACAATTAATGTTGAGGTTGATGAGCATGATGATATGTGGGTAGGAGAAGTAATTTCAAAGGGTTTGAGGAATGTTAGATGTTTTGGATGTGGAAAGCAAGGACATTTGAAAAGGGACTGTAGACAGGTCATTCCCAGAAACAATGTTTCTTCAAGGAACAATGGCAACAGAATGCCCCTTCCTTCTGGAGTATGCAAAAGGTGTGGTAAGGGAAAACACTGGACCAACGAATGTAGATCAACAAAGGAGAGACAGGGTAATCCTTTGCCTCAGTCTTCGGGAAACTCCCAGATGGGCCTCGTGCAGGCCCCCAGTGCAAATCCAGTTCAAACCTTTCCTGCAGCTATAGAGGAAATGCCTGCTCTGGAGAGCAATTAAATAACCAAATGCCTATTGGAAAAAATCATGCTGGTCAGGTTGATGAAACAGAGAGAATAGAAAATTCAGGAGAAAGCATAAAGAAAAATTTTTGGCAAACTTCTATTAATGAACAAAGACCAAAATTAATGATAAAAATAAATAGTGTTTTGTTGTCTGGTCTGGTAGACACAGGTGCGGACGTTACTATAATTGCACCAGAATTTTGGCATCCAACTTGGCCTCTTCAGGAGGTAAACGTTCAACTGTTAGGAATTGGGACATTATCTCAGGTGAAACAGAGTGCAAGATGGCTCGAATGTATAGGTCCAGAAGGACAGAGAGGAAAATTAAAACCATATGTGGCTAACATAACTATGAACCTGTGGGGTCAAGACTTGTTGCAACAATGGAATACTCAGATTAACATCCCTCCAATCTCAGAAACAAATCATAAACTAGCACATGTTACTGAGAGAAATATTAGAAGATATTGTTCTAATGAGTGGTCACCAGCCATCCATATTATACAAGAACAGGGCACAATAACTGATGATCTTCCAAAGACACCAACAGCTCTACCTTTAAAATGGTTAACAGACAAGCCTGTATGGGTTCAGCAATGGCCTTTAACAACAGAGAAACTCCAGGCTTTAGAAGAGCTGGTAGAAGAACAGTTAAATGCTCAGCATATTGAAAAATCAAGTAGCCCCTGGAATTCTCCTGTCTTTGTTGTTAAAAAGAAATCTGGCAAATGGAGAATGGTAACAGACCTTAGAGCGATTAACAAAGTAATTCAGCCAATGGGCTCTCTACAATCAGGGATGCCTTTGCCTACTCTGTTACCAAAAGGATGGCCTCTCATAGTTATTGATTTAAAAGACTGTTTCTTACAAGAAAAAGACAAAGAAAGATTTCCTTTTACAGTGCCTACTTATAATAATTCTCAACCGGTTAAAAGATTTCAATGGAGGGTCCTCCCACAGGGAATGTTGAATAGCCCAACTCTGTGCCAATACTTTGTACAACAGCCATTGGAAGTGATACGTAAAAAATTTCCTAAATCTATAATTTATCATTATATGGACGATATTTTACTAGCTAACTCAAATATAGATACTTTAGAAATAATATTTGAAGAAGTAAAGAAAATTTTGCCTTGCTGGGGATTACAAATTGCTCCTGAAAAGATACAAAGAGGAGATTCTATTAATTATTTAGGATATAAAATAGAGCTACAAAAAATTAGACCCCAAAAGGTGCAAATTTGGAGAGATAGATTACAGACTCTTAATGACTTTCAAAGATTATTTGGAGACATTTCTAATCTACGAACTATTGTTGGGGTAAAAAATGATGAACTGCCTAATTTGTTTAAAACTTTAGTAGGTGATAAGGACTTAAATAGTCCAAGAAAATTATCACCTGAAGCTAAGAAAGAATTAGCCTTGGTAGAAAAGAAAGTGCATGAAGGACACGTGGATCGTATTGATCCAAAGCTGGATTGCATTTTGGTTATTTTACCTTCTAGGCGTTCTCCTACTGGAATATTAATGCAGAGGGAAGATATTATATTGGAATGGATATTTTTACCAAATAAACCAAATAAAAAATTAAAAACTTATGTGGAAAAAATCTCTGACTTAATTTACAAAGGAAAATTGAGACTTCGTCAATTAGCAGGCATAGACCCAGCAGAAATTGTTGTACCATTAACTAAGGAGGACATTGAAAAATTATGGACAGAAAGTGAACCTTGGCGAAGAGCTTGCAGTAATTTTTTGGGAGAAATTAACAGCAAATATCCCAAAAGCAATAGAATTGATCTTATAAAGAGAGCTGATTGGATTTTGCCTCGAATTGTACGGCAAAAACCCATGTCTGGAGTTCGTACATTTTATACAGATGCCAACAAAGAAGGAAAGGCAGGATACAAATCAGAAAATTTAAGTAAAGTGGTTCAAAGTCTGTATAATTCAGTTCAAAAATCAGAATTGTATGCTATTCTGTTGGTTTAATGGATTTTTCAGAACCTCTCAACATAGTAACTGACTCTCAGTATGCTGAAAGAGTGGTGTTACATATTGAGACTGCAGAATTTATCCATGATGCTTCAGAATTAACTTCATTATTTATTCAATTACAAGATACAATCAGGAAAAGGAATCATCCTTTATATATAACTCACATTCGATCCCATACTGGTCTGCCAGGCCCTCTAGCACAAGGCAATGATGAGATTGATAAATTATTGATAGGATATGTGCTGGAGGCCTCAGAATTTCATAAAAAACATCATGTTAATAGTAAAGGTTTAAAAAAGGATTTTTCCATAACCTGGCAACAAGCCAAAGAAATAGTAAAGAAATGTCCTACTTGTTCCTTCTACAATCAGACGCCATTACCAGCAGGATGTAACCCAAAGGGTACTCAGAGAAATGAAATCTGGCAGATGGACGTGTTTCACTTTGCAGAATTTGGAAAATTGAAATATGTACACCACACTATCGATACTTATTCAGGATTTCAATGGGCAACTGCTTTGAGTTCTAAAAAAGCTGATTCTGTAATCACTCATTTGCTAGAAGTTATGGCCATCATGGGTATACCTGCACAAATCAAAACTGACAATGCTCCATCATATGTCTCTGTTAAAATAAAACAGTTTTTTGCTTATTACAATATAAAACATATTACAGGCATACCACATAATCCTACAGGTCAAGCAGTTATAGAAAGATCAAACAGAACTCTAAAGGATATGCTAAATAAACAGAAATGGGTAACAAAAACCCCCAGAAATAGACTGCATAATGCTCTTCTAACTTTGAATTTTCTGAATGCCAATGAGACAGGAACAACAGCTGCAGAGAGACATTGGATAATAGAAAAAACTACAGAATTAAATCAGCCTATATACTTTAAGGATGTGCTGACCTCAGAATGGAAACCAGGGTATGTATTACATTGGGGATGAGGTTTTGCTTTTGTTTCTACAGGAGAAGATAAGCTGTGGGTACCATCAAAATTGATAAAGGTTCAATTTGAACAAGAGAGACCTCTTAATTAGAGGAGGTGATAGTTTATCAACCAGCATGAACATCCAATTTAAACTAACTGGTATCAATAACACATGCCTTTTCATTTAATCAAATAATAACTTGTCAAAAGGAAACATCCCCAAAATTAGTCTTGGGGAAAGGTTTTTGTTTTTGTCTTTTAGGAGAATAAAGGTTAAGGAATCTGAAGAACACTGGACAAATGAGACAACTGAAGAAAAGGGACAAATCATCTACCCAAGAAACAGAATGAAACGGTGTATGGGTATATATTATCTAAAAAATTTTTATGTCTTCCTAAATATTTGTTTCTGCTTTTCTCTAAAGATTTAACACTATTGGTTTTCTAATAGTCCCAGTTCAATTAAAATTTAAAGCTGACTTTGGAGTTGGAGAATGGCTCTCTCCTTCTTTAAAATCAAGCATGTTGTTAAAAGGAAAATGCAAACTCCCTGTATCATGCCAGAATAAGAGCCATCTTCTGCTATGGTACAGGACAAAAGCAAAATTAATTAAGGGACTATTCTATTACTAATCTCAACTCTTTGATTCTATTCTGATTCTTTAAACTTTTCTTAAAGTATGAATTTTATATCAAAAATTACAAGATTAACATATAAAGATATATAGATATATATACATTTTAAACTTTGTTAAGATATGAATGGTCATATAGAGTACTAACTAATTCTAGAAAAAAGGCTAGCTGCAAATATATGTTTTTGTGTTTGAGTCTCTTATCAGTTTTCTGCAGGAAATCATGGCCAGGCCTAACATCAACTGAAGTCTCCAGAAAGAAGATGGGGCCCCACAACAACAACAATTCCACGTGGACAATAATGATATCATTAAGCTGACAAACATCATCCACAGATCAGCTTTGAACTACAAGGTGCTCAGAGCATTCTTTCATGATAAAGAAAACTTCGCCCATACCCAGCAGGAAGCAATTTTAAGACTACGTCGCCCACATTCCCAAAGAGGTGGTGTGGGGTGGGTGGTTTTTTGGTCTTTTAATGGGTTTTGAGTCTGGGATAATTTTCAGTATTTAGGGGGGCTAGTTACAAGTTATTGTCAAGGGTTAAGAAAAAGGCTAAGCAAAGGAGATTAGATTTAAGGTTCTTGTTAAAAAAAAAGAGAAAGAAAGAAAGAAAAGAAAAAGACAATTACTAATACTTTACATTGGATTGAATTGTTTTATATTATATACAAATTTGAAACTGATATTGTTAGAAAATGCTATATGTATATTTCTAATTGTATTTATACCATTCATTTAACAATGTAATACAAATTTCTGATCCTTGAATGTTATTATTACCAACTACTAGGATATAAAGAAATGAAAGTTAGTAGTTAGACATTTCAATAGAACTTGTAGTCATATTAGATATGTTTTAAAAATTGAGCAGAGATGTTTTAGACAGGTCATCTTCAAACCCTTCAGAGATCTACAGAATATGGCATTTAAAATGTTTTAATAACTTAGAAAATTTTTCTTTTTGAGACATGTCAGCTCCTGGCAGTACTAATCTACTTCAGAGAAAATATGGGCATTGAAGAAACTGCATATGGAGTCAACTTTCCTTGTGGCAAAAGTTAGCCACTGGACAACAAAGTATCCTCGAATCAACAGGACAAAATGGACAGACAGAACACGAAACAATGGACTACTGATTCTTACCAAAACAAGTGTGGTTATGGCTTTATCAAAAGGCATCTTCTGAGGCCAGGACAATATGGCCCCATCCCTGAAGTGGCCTTCGCATCCAGAAAAGGTACGGTGCCCTTTTCTTCGAAGGCAGCTTAACAGGCAGAGGGCCGATGGATTCTGTTGTACAATGGAACAGCAGCTGAAAGCTCATGCCTCTCAAAAGTAGACTGGCATTTAATAAAGGGATGTGGAGAAGAAGGGGATGCTGAGATGAAGCCATATATACACAGCCAAGAAGAATGGACAGCTGAATTTAAAAACTGTCAACAATTTCCAGAATTTAAAATCCTGAATCATGACAGGACACTAGTGGAATTCAGGTGTTTCTGGTACATGGACTGCTCTCACCCAATGTGAGATTGAACTGTTGACCTTGTGTACATCCTACTTCACAAATGAGTCTGTCAGATACACTAAGCCTATAGGCTGAAGATTATGCCTCAACACTGCGGAGAAACCTCAGGTGACTGCCCAGGCAGCTGGCTGTTTCTGTCAACACACAAATTTTTTGGAAGTTGCTTGCATGCACTTCCTGTTTTTTTAATTTTGTTAGCTAATATTATTTCCTTCTTGGGTCTCTGAGGGAGTTGAAGATTAGTTAGTTATGGTTGAAGATTAGTTAGTTATAGTTGAAAATTAATTAGGATAGAAAGTGCATTAGATACATCTTGGATTTACCAAAATAGGATAGATAATGGAATTATTTTCTCTAATTTGTCCAATACCTGTTTAGGTATTTATTATTTGTATATATTGTATATAGTTATTGTACTTTTGTATATAGTTTTTCTTTTGTTAGTCATAACCTTTTGATTTTTTTTCTTTTTATTAAAATAGAAAAGGGGAAATGTGGTGGTAATCTAATTATACTGAAATGTGATTTTGATTGTATGTTAATAAATAAAGTTGCCCGGGGGTCAGAGCTATTAGAGCCATGGCAAGAGTGTGGCGGTGGTGGCACAAGCCTTTAATCCCAGAAAGCCAGCCTTTAATCCCAGGGACTGGTGGTAGAAAGCAAAAAGATATATAAGGCGTGAGGACCAGAAACTAGAAGCATTTGGCTGGTTAAGCTTTCAGGCTTTGGAGCAACACAGGTCAGCTGAGAGCTATTGGGATGAGGACACAGAAGCTTCCAGTCTGAGGAAACAGGACCAGCTGAGGAACAGGTGAGGTGAGATAGCTGTGGCTTGTTCTGTCTCTTTAAATAGACGAACAGACAGGAAATAGAGCGCTCATTCGGGAAGCTGGGACACTGCAGGCGGAAGGGTGAGATTTTGGCTCTGAGCTCTGACCTCTCGGCTTTCTCTTTTGCATTATTTCTGTGTTTCTTATTTAATAAAACGGTTGGTTACATCAATAGCATCCATGTGGCCCTCGATGGTTGCAGGAACCTCCTACATCAACACTGACCTTGGTTGCAGTGGGGGCCATGGACCCAGTCATGGCCCCCAGCTGCTGCAATCCTGGCCCAGATATCACCATGATATCAGATAGCAGTGCAGGCCACTCTATTCTGCCTTGCCCCAGCTGCAGCATGTCCCTTGGCCACTGATATGGACTCAGGTGGCTCACCTGACTCCAGGCCTCCACATAGCCCTCAGTAACAATATGGGCCACAGACTTCAACACAGATCCTGGTAGCAGTAGGACCATGGACCCAGACATGGTTCTCAGCAACAACCTGGGTCTGGATGTCACCATGGTGGCATCCGTGGTGGCAGCACAGGCCACCCAGACTGCATGTTCCTGGTGAGAGCTCAGTCCTCAGACACCAGCATAGCCCCAGGTGGCAGCCCAGACCTTGGGAATCTACATGGCCCTTGGTTGAACAGGACCCACAGACGTTGTCTCAGATGTTAGTTGGTATTAGAAAACCAATTGGTGTGCTCTTTCCTGGGGAAGACTCTTTCTCTCATTATCAGCATCCCTTAGTTTCCTGTAGGGATTGTGTAGGTTTGAGGCCTTATGAGCTTTCATTTAATGGAGTACTATTGTCCATCCTTTTACTCGATATAGGTGCCTATATTTAAAGCTAAGATGTATTACTGATAGACAACAGTAGATGAATTGTTATTATTATTATTATTATTATTATTATTATTATTATTATTATTACGTTGTTTTTTTGAGAACTATCTCTGTAGACCAGGCTGGCCTCAAACTCACAGAGATCTGTCTGCCTCTGACTCCCGAGTGCTTGGATTAAAGGCGTACTCCACTACTGCCCTGCATGATCTGCAGGATTTTAGTTTTTTGATTCATTCAGCCAGCCTACATAATTTGATTGGAAAATTGGGGCATCAGTACCTGAAGTTATTATTGAAGTGTTGACTGCAGCCATTGCGGTATTGATTTCTGATGGTGCTGGTGTTCTCAGTGGTACTTTGTATTTGGTAATTGTACCTTCAATTTCTGTACTGTCTTTGGCCATCCCTCCCTTTGGCCTGAAATATTGTCTCCTTTTTTAATTTAGGTTTTGTTTGTTGGATGTAATTTTTTAGGCTGTTTATAACATGGAAAATTTTTTCCTACTCAAATATGGCAGGTAGTTTTTCTCAGTATATTAGACTAGATTGGATGTTGTAGTTTTTTGAGGACTTGGGATGTATTGCTCCAGGCTCTGGCATTCAGAGTTTCCATTGAGAAATCAGCTGTTTCTCTGATGGGTTGTTCTTTATATGTGACTTGTGTTTTTTCTCCTGATGCTTTTAGTATTTCCTCTTTTTTTCCTTTTCTTTCTTTTTTTTTTTTTTTTTTTGCTGGTATATTTAACCATTTTTGTTTGTTTGTTTGTTTGTTTTGTTTTTCAGGACAGGGTTTCAGGGTTTCTCTATGTAACAGCCCTGGAAGTCCTGCAACTCACTTTGTAGACCAGGCTTGCCTCAAACTCACAGATATCCTCCTGTTTCTGCCTCATTAGTTCTGGGATTAAAGGCATGCACCACCACCACCTGACTATGCATACTTAATGTTTTAATTATAATATTCCACAAAGAGTTTCTTTTCTGTTTCTATCCATTTGGTGTTCGCTGTGCTTCTTGTATCTTTTGTATTGTTGTATCTTGCCTTAGTTTGGGTAAGTTTTCTTCTGTGATCTTGTTGGTGAGCTGGTCTATGTCACTGACTTGGGATTCTTCTCCCTCACCTACTCATAAAATTTAAAAGTTGGGTCTTTTCTTGGTATCCCACATTTCCTGTGTGTTAGTTTCCTCGTGTGTGTGTGTGTGTGTGTGTGTGTGTGTGTGTGTGTGTGTGTGTGTGTAATTTGGATCGTCCTTGCTTATTTGGTCTATACCTTTCCATTGTCTTTGAATCTTGCTGTTCTATCTTCTGCTCTCTCACTCTACTCTCAGGCTTTCCTTTGAGAGTTCCAGCTGAGTTGCTAGGTTTTTCAGCTCCATCTTCATTTCATTGAGTCTTGCTCAGTGTTTCTATCTTCTGACTGAATTCCCTTCTCAAGTCTTAGACTGTCCTCATCACCTCTGTTAGCCTTAGGTTTGTGTGTTCTTGGGCAACACTCAAGCATTCCTTCTTAAGCTCTTTCTCCTTATTTTCATGGAGCTGTTTCTTTGTGTCATCTTTAAAACTCCTCACATTCTCCATAAACTTCTTTGGTCAAGTGCCTGGTTGTACTTTTCACTTCTGTGACCTGAGGTTCATGCAGGTCAATCTCATTGACAGACATTTCTACAGGACTAATAGATTTGTGGGGTGTGTGTTGTGGGGGAATTACTGCCTTGACCTTTCACAGTTTTCCTATTTTTGTTATGAGACTTTTTTTGATAATTCTGTGTCAGATATAAATAGAGCAGATTGGGCAAAAGAGAGGATGTGTGGGTTGGTTTGAGCCTGAGGTTGGATATGGCTCAGGTGGACCCAGGGCACTGGGCTGGTGTGAAAGATCTTCCTTCTCTTTCAATATTGGAGTTGAGGGGTATATGTGAGGGTTGGGTGGGTATGATGAGGGGAGCATTAGGCAAACTCACCCAGCTAGACCCTGGAGAAGGTTGTGTAGGACCTGGCTGGGTAGAGAGGTTAGATGTGTTGTGTGAGTGGCCTGAAGGTTAGGGGCAGGAGGGAGGCAGAGTGGGTCAGGGGCCAATCCTAGATCTTGGCAGTGGCACAGACAGGGGTGGCTAGACAAGGCCCACGAGCTGGATTGGAATCTAGGCTAGAACTAGTGGGCTGGGGATGGATGAATGGAGGGGAAGATGTCAGACTTACCTGGTACTAGACCTTGGAAAAGGACACGCCAGATCTGGTTTGGTAGAGAGGTGCCGAGTTACATTTTTATTTACGTTGAAGTCTAACTGTGTCCTTTTGCATGTGCAAAACCAGTTGTTCCCACACTGTGGTTGTTGGGGAGCTGTCTTATTTATTCTGTGAGTCTGGAGAGCACCACGGAGCTTCCCCTGTGCTCAGTGACCACCAGATGCTGCAGACAGCACGTTCTTCATGGATGTGCTTCCTAAACAGATGTTAGAGTCTCTGAGATGTTTCCTTATGAATATATCTAAAAATCACAGCACACTTGAGAATTTCCACCTGGGACGCATGAGTGATGGAAACTATGTGCTGCTTCCCAGATCAACTCTTCGCTAACTTGGACAAGTTCTAAAGCCTGAAAGAACTGTCTGTGGGACTAGATGGCATTCCAGATGTGCTTTCGATCATCCCTGGGGATTTTGCAAACCTCCACCACATGGAGAAGTTATCCATCCAAACTTCCACAGAGTCTGACCTCTCCAAACTGGGTAAGAATGGTGCTTGGATTTCCCAGGTCATATTTTAGCTGGAAAAGCTACTTGGTTAATAATTGTTAGAATCATGAAATCATCGTTAGTTAAAAATGTCTGTGGGCCTGAGAATGTGAAATATGTTCTTGGGAAGGTGTAGGGACAGCACTCTTCCACATTAAAGACCTGACAGTGTGAACTGTGTCCAAGGGAAGGTGTGGGAACAGCGTTCTTCCTCATTAAGAGGGCAGACATTTATTTGTAACCCCAAGTCTCTTACATGACTGGAACTATTCTGAGCTCTGTACAAATACTAACTCACTCTTCAGACCACCGTGTGAGGGAAGATACAATGATTATTGCTGATTCTCAACTGGGGAAACTGAGGTCAGTGATTGCTCAGGTTTATCCAGCTAAGAAAACGTATCTTCAAAAGAGAAGGTGTGACTCCAGGGCCTGAGCTTTAAACTCCCAGCACACTTCCTCTCAAGGCAGTTTGTGGAGTTCTTTCCTTTTGCTGTTGTTTTAGTGGCGCTTGCAGATCTGCCTGCTGAGGGAAGAAATCTGACTGGGGGCAACCTGGACCTTTCCTCCACTTCTCTCCATCCCAGCCTCCTGTTGATGGACAGCTGTGCAGACATCTTTCTAGTCATTTAGCAAAATGACTCAGGCCCTGTCAGATCCTTAATTTGTTAAACCCTGAACACTGAGGACTAAGGAAATATGAAAAGGGGACCAGAACCGGGCATGGCAGTTCATGTCTGTAATCCCAGAATTTGGGAGGCTGAGGCAGGAGGATTGTCACAACATCAAGCCAGCTTAGCTCCGGAAATGTAGCTATTTCCAGGCCAGCCTGAGATACAATTTGAGACCCTGTCCGAAAAGAAACAAAAGAAACAAACAAACATTTTGCAGGTTGTGGAGATGGATCAGCAGGTAAAGGTACTTCCTGCCAAGCTTGATGACCTCTGTCCCACAGATCAGTATGTTGGAAGGAAAAAATTCACCCACTTTTGCCCTGACCTTTGCATGTGTCCTATGGCCAAGGATGACCTCCACACATACCATATAAACATAGACAAAATAAATAAGGTCACGTATTCTTAAAGTTGTGCTTCAGAGTTGTCCCTTCTTCTTCTGAGGGCTACAGGAATCTATCATAAGAACGCAGCTGGTTATGGCAAAGTCACTACCTGAGGGGATCAAGGAATTCCTTCAGAGGAAGCCAAATTCGAAGGAGCTTTCGGTGTTACTTGGCTTGTTACATATCAGCTGTCTTCTGTTATGAAAATCATGTGTGCCTTCATAGTTTTCCCAATTGATTTGCCCCTAGAAGTGCTAACAGTATGGACTGATCACTCTTTGGACATATACATTTAAGGTATTTGGAGAATAACCTGGGGAAAGACTTCCTTCCCCACAGCCCATCTGGTTCTCCCCTTTCAGTACTGGAATCAGATAACTCCCTTAACCTCTTTCAAGGATTGACAGTAATAGCAGTTCACATGCTAGTCTCCTGATTTAAGGTAAATTCCACAAGGAGACACCACCTAGGTCAGGTAGATTTTAAGTAATAGCTTTACACAATTTAGCTAGGACCCTTCCTTCTTACAGCCTTACTAACTTTATAGACCCCTAACTTCGTACCTAACCACGTCTCAGAATGTAGACTGAGCACATAGACCCACCTTTTCATATATTAACCGGTTATTAGCACTCTGTTGACCTCCTCTTTTACCACTCCCATTTTGGATTGTAAAAGAAAGCCTGGTAGTCATTGCCTGAGAAAAATTCTTACCTGCCTCTATGACCCCATAGAATTCAAGCCTGGTGACCTTGCTCGATCAGGGGATTACTATTGCTTGGGTTTATAACTCGATTCCTGGGAGACATAGGAGGTATGTAGACAACTGTGAGAACTTAGAGACAGAGAACAGAGAGGGATAAGGAGGATTTTGACCAGAAAGAACGTGTAGACAAGATGGAAGATGAGGGAGAGTCAGATGGGGAAGTACTAGCTGGGTAAGAAAGAGATGAAAAGGACCTAGATAAGGCAGAATTAAGATAAGAGAATTAAGAAAGAACTTAGAGGGAACAGTAGATGAATAAAAAGGAAATCAGGCAAGAAGGAGCTAAAAGAGAATAGAAGCTTGTAGAGAGAAAACTGACACAGAATAAAAAAGTGTATGGACTAAGGAGTTTCGTGTACGTGGATTCTTTTCATCAAAGATTAATGATCAGCTGGTTGTAGATTCTTCCCAGACCCTGGGAGGGGACTATAGAGGGGCTGGACCCCCATAGTCCTTGATACTCTTTTATGTGACTCTGTACAGAATTCCTGCTGCGTCAGGGCAGTGTGCAAACACAGAGATATCAGGGTGCTGATGCTGAAGGTGAAATATGGAGAGAAGAAAACTGATCCAGAGAGGGTCAGGAACCTGCCCCAGGTCTTCTGCTCACTAGTCAGTGTCAGAAGCTGAGCACACGACCAACATGGCCTGAGTACTAGATCACTGCATCACTGTCTGTTTAATGGTGTGGCTGGAGATTATGGACTGAGAGGCCACTCCAGATAGGAATTTGTAACTTTCTTGAATTTCTGAATATCTTTTCCAGTTGAATTGATCCTTAACTCTCCAAATCTTCAAGTTTTCCACCTGAAATGTGATTTCTTTTCGAATTGTGAGTCTCTCATGACTGTGCTTGCTTCCTGCAAGAAACTCAGAGAGATTGAGTTTTCTGGACGATGCTTTGAAGCCATGCCATTTGGTAAGAACTATAAGCTTACAACTGTGACTTCAGATACTCCTGTGCAAAAAGTCATTAAGTACTCTAGAATTAAAAGTCTGCTGATGTCACAGAAACTGTGACAGCACCTGACTTCAGTGAGTCTTTCACAGCAATGAAGTGCATCTGTGTCTACAATGTAACCATTTCATTTTCAGAATTGTTTCCTCTGCTTAGTCATAGTAATTCAATCTGATTATTATATCACTTTTCATCACTTTTGAAACACTCTTACTTCAATGGTATTCCTCTGTGTCACAGGAATGTATCTGAACTAACTATATTTCATTTTCCCTTATCTAGTCACCATTTTGCCAAATTTTGTGGCTTTGAAGATATTGAAACTTGGAAGCCAACAGTTTCCAGAGAAGGAAACATCAGAAAAATTTGGTAAGTTTATAAACAGAGTTTTTTAATGTATTCTTTATCCTCCTCCCCTCCTTCCTCCTCATCCTCTTCAATGAACCTACAAGAAAGCAAGCTGTGTACAGTTGTCACTTGACATCCATGGCAGCTGGGTCCAGGACCTCTGCTGATGTAAACACTAGAAGATCTTACACTCCATGATATAAAATGGTTCAGTGTTTGCCGGTGTCCCTACACATCCTCCATAAGCCATCTCTTAATTGCTTACAATGCCTAATGCAATGTAAATGCTATATCAACAAGTGTTACACTGTGTTGTTCTGGGAATAATGGTGAGGGGGAAATGTCTGTACACGTTTGGCACAGACACAGTTTTTAAAAACTGAACCTTTGGTTGGTGGAATGTGCCCATACAGAGGGTCAGCTGTACCAGCTATGCTGGTCCTTAGGAGGACACCATAGTGATGCTCAATATCACCCCCGATGCCATCACTGCTGCTTCCACACATCCTCACACTTGATCTCATTAAATGCAATGTTCTCAGATTCACTGACTTCTTAGGAGAGAATTTGGTCACTGTGGAACTTCATAGTCTGGCACCCACTCCAAACATGCAATGTCACTTTTGTTTCAAAGGTTTCAAAATACATACGAAAACTTCTATTTAAAATTAAGCAAACACTATAACTCCAGGGAAAGGCCACACCCAGGCTGTAGCACACCCAATCAGAAGGCAAGCATCCAGCTTCCTGTGCCCAGTCTGAGAACTGTCCCCATCTCATGAATGTGTGTCCTCCTTTTAAAGATAATTAAATAAACTTTAAAATATTTATTCTTGTTTTATGAGGATGAGTGTTGCCTGCATATATGTCTGTGCACCACATATGTTCTTGGTGGCCACAGAAGTCAGAAGAAGGTTTTGGATTCACTGGATCCGGATGGTTGTCAGCCACCATGTGGGTGCCGGGCACTAACTCTTCCTGAGACTTCTGCAAAAGTAACTAGTGATCTCAACCACTGAGCTATCTTTTCAGTCCCACAAATTTTCCTTTGAAATAAATTAGTGTATGTAATTTGTGACAGAGTAAACTTGAGAAGCTTTGCTTATGAGGCTCCGCTCACAACAGCAGTTTGGGCAGCAAAATAAATGTCAGAAAGAGAAAGAAAATCACGTTGAAAATATTGTTGTGGACTCACAGTTTTCTGCGTATTTTTGTGCATTTACCGTCTGTGTGTGTGAGGAGCTGTGAGTGGCATGTGCGTGGAGTCAGAGAACAGCGGTGGGAGTCGTTCTCTCTCACCATAATGTGGACTCCTGGGATCAAACTCAGGTTGTCAGGCATGCCTGCGGATGCCGTTACCACCTGAGCCTTCTCATTTGCTCTGACCCATGAACATACAGGCTAATAAATACATTTCCAGTCTTCTTTATCTGCAGTCATATAGACACACGTTCCTCAGCGCAGTCTCCTGAGAGGCTGGAAATCATGGTTGCAGTAATGAGCACACAAGTGCTCAGAGTTTCATTCCTTTTAAAGCTTTGGAAGAGTTTTCTGTACACAGACCTAGTGTGATTTCTTTCAGTGGGTAGGTGTCTTACGTAACCCATTCAAGAATGATCCCCTAGAAGCCGAGAGTGGTAACAAATGCCTGTGATCCCAGCACTGAGATGATGAGGCAGAATTATGAGTTCTAGCCATTCTGGACGACAGGCTGAGACTCGGTCTCAAGACTGCCAAGACAAACACATCAACCAGTTGGCCCGATTTAACATTCCTGTTTCCTGTGCATACTAATATCACCACGGGCAGGTGGTAAATACTGAGAGTGAAGTTTCAGATCTGATTTGCTGTTTGAACAGATGTGGCAAGAACAAGACCCACAGCTGGGTTTTCATGCTGGCCAGGTGGAGCTGCTGGAAATGCACCTTGCTTTGCTTTCACATGAACAAGAAGGCACAAACAAGGTTCAGTTTGTGTGTGTGTGTGTGTGTGTGTGTGTGTGTGTGTGTGTGTGTGTGTGTGTTTGTGTGTGTGTGTGTTTGTGTGTGTGTGTGTGTGTTTGTGTGTGTGTGTGTGTGTGTGTGTGTGTGTGTGTGTGTGTGGTGCCTTGGTATCCAGCATGCTAGACAAGCCCTTTATCACTGAGTCAACTGCCCAAATCCCTGGACTTGATTTCTAAATATCATCTTTCCTAAAGAAACCAAGGACTGTGAAGAAATATTTTTTTCTTTTTTTATTAAGAAATTTTCTATTCATTTTACATACCAACCACAGATGCCCCCTCCTCCCTCTTCCCACCTCCCAGTCTTCACCCCATTCACACCTCCTCTGAGTCAAGGTCTCCCATAGGGAGTCAGCAGAGCCTGGTACATTAAGCGGAGGCAGGTCTAAGCCCCTACCTGCTGTACCAAGGCTGGCCAAGGTGTCACACCTTAGTCACTAGGCTCCAAAAAGCCCACTCATGCACCAGGGACAGGTCCCAATCCCCCTGCCTGGGGGGCCCTCCAAACAGTTCAGGCTAAACAACTGTCTTACTTATCCGGAGGGCTAGTCTAGTCCCATTGGGGCTCCTCAGCTATTGGCCCACAGTTCATGTGTTTCCACTAGTTTAGGTGGCCATCTTTATACATTCCCTATCATGATGTCAATGTCACAAGAAATATTTTATTTCAGAACTGAGAAGGGGAAAGTCAAAGATAAATCTGGAATATTGCCTCATGCCAGAAAGTCTTCCTAATTAGTTTCTGTGAGGCCGCAGAAGTCGAGACATAGTCATCCTGTGATCTACAGAGTATCATGCTATGGAAGATTGGATGAGGGGTGGAAGGCTGTCAGGGCAGTGGACAAGGCTTTAATGAGGCCGGTGGATGTCCTCAGAGTGACGGCAGGAGGCGGGATGGCGAGGGACGGGGGCCAAAGTCTGTGCAGTTGAGGCCCTGCTTTAGAAGAGAGAGCAGAAATGGACAGACAGCCTGGACCTGTGTGAAGGGGAGGATGGAGGAGCCAGCTGCAGAGAGCAGCAGGGAGCAGCTGTGTGCTGACCCCTTCTCCTTTCCTTGGAGAGGACAGTGACAAGGAGGGCCCCTGCTAGGTGGGGCCTCCTAGACTGCAGAAGGTCTAGGTCATCAGCTGCTCACTCATGCCGGGACTACTACTGAGGATGGCTTTGTGGTGTCTCCCACAGCCCAGGCTCTGGGTTCTCTCAGGAACCTGGAGGAACTGCTCCTTCCCAGTGGGGACAGGATTCACCACGTGGCCAAACTGATTGTCCGGCAGTGTCTGCAGCTTCGGTGCCTCCGAGTTCTTGCCTTTAAGGAGACTTTGGATGACGACAGTGTGATGGAAATCGGTGAGTTTCCCTCAGGGAAAGGGATTCCCCCTGTGTGGCAGCAGTGGCTTCATTGGAGCTGTCTGTTGCGAATGTCTAGTATGGCAAAGTCTTCCAAATGGTTCCTCATTTCCACCACCACACTGTTTCATCTCATGTCCTTCTTTTTTCTTTTCTTTTTTTTTCTTTTTCTGGAGCCAAGGACTGAACCCAGGGCCTTGCACTTGCTAGGCAAGTGCTCTACCACTGAGCTAAATCCCCAACCCCCATCTTGTGTTCTTCTGCAGATAGGTTCATCCTGTTCTGACTGGGAAGGTCAACAGCCTCTTTGTTTTAGTGGGGATATAGAAGCCATCCACCTGTGGTTTGTTTCCCCAGTACTGGAAATTGAACTCAGTGCCCCTAACACACACTAGATCAGTGTTCTACCCCTGCACCATGGACCACTAATCTGTGTTCTGACACTTGGTGTTCCATACACCTGGCAGATCCTCTGTTAGTCAATTGAATACTGACAATATGTAAACAAATGTGCAACAAGCTGAAACGTAGAACTGGATCAATGTTCCTGTTCACGTTGCTGAAAATTTTGTTATCCAAGTAAGTGTAGAGTCAACCAGATGAGGATGCAGACCTGTGTGCATTCTGCAACTGTGCCCTCCTCTTCCTCCACAGATGACCACTGCACTGATTTCTTTACCATAGAGTCATTTACCACAGACTCCTCATGGAAGGGGGTCCTGTGCAATAGGCACTGTTTTGTCTGAAAATGTGTGTGTGCTTCATATTCCTAGTAACACATGTGACCAGAGTGATTGATTTCACTGCTGTGTGTCATTCCATTATTTGACCGATCTGCACTCTGTGTCCATTCAATGGGTACTTGAGTTGTTTCTAGTAGTTGGTGTCTATGAAGTGCTTCTAAGAACTTTCTCACACAATGTCCATGTTTAGTAATTTCTAGGGTGAAATTTCTGAGTTACCTCACATGGACTGATTAAGTGTGTTTTGGGTTAGATGTGTCACATGCCTGTAATTCAACACTCGATAGGTTCAAGAGTTCGAGATTTCCTAGTTCAGGGCTAGGCTGGGTAACATGACACTTTGAACACAAACAATTAAATAACAAAGGATCAAACTTCTCCACAGTGTTGTTTTCACCCTCAACAGAGGTTGCTTCATGTTCTGGCTCTGGTAGGTCTTATCAATCCCTTATAGTTAGGCACTCTGATGATTCTCGTAGGTAGGAAAACCCAAAGTTTTAGTTGAGGAATAGCTTTAAGATTGACCAGCACTTGAAAGAAAAAGGCACAATAGCTGCTAAAAGACATGGAATTGAAAGGACTTCTGAAACAATCTAGCCTTGATATTTTAAGAATGCCTTAACTTTAAAAGAGAAGTCAAAATAAATATATTTTTCAAATAGAAATAAAAAATGCTTTCAAGTTTTGTTCCTACAGGAGATGAGAGGCTATGGATTTCTTCATTAATGATATTGATCACATGTGATCAGAGGAGACCTCTGAATCTTTTTTTTTTTTTTGGTTTTTAAACAGGGTTTCTCTTTGTAGCTCTGTGGCCTTTCCTGGAACTCACTCTGTAGCCCAGGGTGGCCTCGAACTCACAGAGATCCACCTGCCTCTGCCTCCCGAGTGCTGGGATTAAAGCTATGCACCACCACCACCTGCCTGACAGGTTCTGAATCTTGACAGGTAATATCTGTCAACAAAGGGTACAGCTGGTCTTCCCAGGACTTGGCCATTATCTCAAAATTTCTCAGGATCCCTATAAGATTACCAGCACCACCAGTCAGCAGGATATAGTCTAGAGAACCATGCCCCAAATCACAAAGTATTGTTTATGGATGTTTGTTTGCTATTAAGAGGTTAACTGTAAATGGTTAATGGTCAAAGTCAATCTCTTTCTAAGGAAGAAGTGGGGATATGCTATAGAGATGATGGGGGAAAAGGGTAGATTATTATGATTTAAAAAGGTGGATTATTGGATGTACTTTAATCCAAAAAACAGTTGTTCATTTCAAAATATTTTATAATGGATGGTATGGATTTTGGTTTATGGATATGAATTTAAAGTCAATTTTGTTATTCTTTATTTATATTTCTACTCTTGTTTAAGATATTACGTTTCTGTCACTAGTTTAGAGTTGTAATACATAATTAAGAAATATAGATTAATAGTCATCTATAATAGTCAAACATAGCTATATTAGTTAGGTTTTTTAGGTATACAAGATATAGTTCAGTTACATAGGTAATCTTCAAACACTTCAAAGACCTTTAGAATATGGCATTTAAAATGTTTTAAGAACTTAGACTTTTTTGATGGTGAGACACATTTGCTCATGGCAACACCAATTGTTTCAAAGAGGATGATGGGCATCAAAGAAACTCCTTACAGAGTTTGATTTCAATGTGGCAAGGCTAGCCATTTGGGCAAAAAATTGCTCTTGCCTGAACTGCTTGACAGTATGTTGTATAAACTGGACAAGCAGGACCCATAGGAAAGTGATCACTAAACTTTGCCAAAACAAGGTGGGATGGTCCTTCAGGTTCCTGCTTCACAGAGGAAAATGCCAGACATTCTGCAGGGCACAGAGGAAAGCAACTGACAAACTTTGCCAGTATAGGCGGGACAGTCCTTCAAATTTCCTGTTTCACTAAAATGTCTGCCAGAGATTCTAGACCTGTAGGCTGAAGATGGATGCCCCAACGTTGCAGAAGAACACTGGGTAATTGTCCAGGCAGCCAGATGTCTCTGCCATTTTAAGAGTTTTTGAAGTTGCTTGCAATGCACTTCCTGTTTTCTCCGATAATATTATATCCTTCTTGGGTCTTTGATAGAGTTGAAGGCTAGGTAATTATAGTTTTCCTTAGTTATGATAAAAGATAAATTATATATGAATGTTTAGACTCACAAAAAATAGGATGGATGATAGAGTATTTTCTTTAATTTTGCCAAATACAAATAGGCCGGATATTATAACTGATTCTTGCATGATAACTCTTTTGTTATGTATAATTTTACCATGTTAAAGTTAAAACCTTCCTTCTTGATTAGACAGAAAAGGGGAAATGCTGTGGGATATTTTCTGTAGGCTGTGAATATGTGTCGCTCTCATTGGTTGATAAATAGCTGCTTTGGCTTATGGCAAGGCAGCATAGAGCCAGTTGAGAAATCTAAGGGAGAGACAGGAGAAGAAGGGCAGAGTCTGGCAGATGCCAGCCAGCCACTGAAGGAGCAACAGGCCAGCTGTCTAGAAATGAGTAAAGCTAAGTCCATACATTCATAAGTAAGAATAAGCACCTGTGTGACTCATTTGGGAGCTGGGTGGTCGCAGGCTTCCAGAGAGCAAAGAGTAAGAGTAAAAAACAATCAACATTTTGGTGCCCAACGTGGGGCTTAAATATCCATAAGGACTGAGAAAGCTTGAAAAGAAAAGAACAAAAAAAAAGAGAGAAGGAAAGAAAGAAATGTCTCCTTTAAGAAGTTGTGTTGTACAGCAGAGATTTAAACAGCTTTTTTTTCATGCTAAATAAAAACTAAAAACTACACAAAACACCTGCCACAGTTCAGGGCACTGCCATTCCAGAGTTGTGGGGTTGGATGCAGTTCCTGGTCATATGAACCTCCAACCCGGCTGTGAGCTTTAGGCTTGGCTCCCACGAACCAAGAAGCCAGCAGAGCCAGCCAACAGAGCCTCACAGAGGACCCAGATGTAGCTTAGCAACTTGACATTTGCTCATACTGTCAAAAAAAAGTCCAAAAGACATGCAGTAATTGAGGTCCAAATGGGAGAAAACCCTCTAAACAAGTTCCAGTGTGTTTTATAATGTGCATAGGTTTAAGAAAAAGAAAAAGGGTAAAGTCATAAAAAGTGAATAATTTAAAAAATAATAATCTTTAAAGAGAGAATAATAGAAAAAAAAGCCACCTAACATTGGAAATTCACAGGGAGTCTGGAGCCTGTATAGTATTGTGTGGCTTTTGAATTTTTTGATTGTTAATAAGCAAACGACAGCTGCTAAGAGTCAAGGCATTGAAAGGACTGCTGCATTAACCAGCCTAGATATTTAAAGAATGCCTTAACTTTACAATGGAGATAAAAAAATATATTTGTTAAATGGAAGTCAAAATGCTTTGGAGAAGGGGTTTTGCTTTAGTTTCCATAGGAAACAAGAGGCTGTGGGCTTGTTCCAAGTTAATATGGATCAGGTTTGATCAAGGGAGACTTTCTGAAACTTGACAGTGATATATTGGAATATTGATATGAATTTAAAGTTAATTTGTTATACCGAATGTGTGTTTCTACTCTTCCTTGGGGTTTTTACTTATTCAGCTCATTTAAAAATACAATGGATAATTAAGAAATGAGATTAGTAATTATTCCAAAATAATCAAACTTGTAGCAACATTAGGTTTGTTTTCAAGGTTAAGTAGATATATTTCGATATATGACTGGTTTCAAACACTTCAAAAACCCATAGAATATGGCATTTAAAATATTTTGTTAGTTAGGCAATGGTGGCACACGCCTTTAATCCTAGCACTTGAGAGGTAGAGGAAAGTGGATCTCTGTGAGTTCAAGGCCAGTGTGGTCTACAGAGTGAGTTCTAGGACAGCTAGGGGCTATTACACAGAGAAATCCTATCTTGAAAACCACCCCAAAATATTTTGGTAACCTAAGGTTTTTCATAACATTGAGACACATCTGCTCTGGCAGTACCAATTTACTTCATAAAAGGATGATGGACATCAAAGAACCTCCATATGGAGTTTGCTTTCAGTGTGGCAAGGCTAGCCATTTGGGCAAGAAACTGCTTTTCCTTGACTGCTGACAGTATGCTGTATAAATTAGACATGCCGGGCCTAAAAGAAAGTGACTACTGACCTTTGACAAAATAAGACAGGATAGTCCTTCAAAACTCTTGCTTCATAGAAGTCTGCCAGATATTCTAAGCCTGTCATCTGAAGATGGATGCCCTAATGTTGCAGAAGAACTTTAGGTGACTGTTCAGGCACCAAATGTCTCTGTTATTAGGTAATATTGATTCCTCTGTGGTCCTGGATGGAGTTAAAGACTAAATAATTAGAGTTATAGTTTTCATTAGTTATTATATAAAATAAATTGGGTATAAAACTTTGGATTCACTAAGATAGGATAGATAATGGAGTATTTTCTTTAAATTTGCCAGACACAAATGAACTGGACATTGTGAATATAGTCCTTGATAATTGTTTATATTGTATATAGTAAGACTCTGTTTAAGTCAAAACCTTTTCTTTTTGTTTAGACAAAAAAGGGGAAATGTTATGGAATAATAATTCAAGATGTATTGCAATCATTTACGCTGTAGAATATTTGTTTAAGATACAAAGACACGTTACATTTGTTTATTAAATAAAATTAACCTGGGATCAGGAGGTTACAACTAACTGACGTGGAGTGATAGGGCAGAACCATGTGTAACTAGGATTCTAAAGTCGGGGTTGAGCTGAAGGACATGCTATGCTGTCTTTTGAGGAGCTGCAAACTAGGAGAGAAAATTAGCTACTTGCTCTTCAGCCTCTCTGAGTGAGCAGAATTTCACCTTGACCTTCCAGTCCTTTGAGTTCTATAGAGGGATAGAGATATAGTTAAAGTTCCCTTCAGCAGCAGTGACAGAGCTGGTGCCTGAGGGGACAGAATTCCTGCCTGGCTGTGGCCATTGCTGCCACATGGCTACGGTAGCTGTGGAGTTGCCATTGTCAATCAGGACAGCAGTTGCTTAAGGGGCAGCTACTGAATTTCATGAAAAGCAACAACGCATTGGCTCCATTTCCTTCAGAACCCCTGCTCTCCGTAACCAGGGAGTCCCTTCTGGGCTTTAGGTGGAAGACACTGTGGTAGCCAGTGAGAGGACAAGCTGTTAGGACTGTCACCTTCTGTACTCTGCAAAAAGGGAGACGCTGTTGCCTCAATTTCTCAGTTCCTTCTACTGTAACTTCCCTTCACATATGTCCTTCTGTGAGACCAGAAGAGAAGTCCACATTGCCATGGCAGCCAAAGCTGTGTGAACTCAACTTCCTGACCTCTGCTTCCTCCAAACTGCTTGCACTTTGGACAGGTGGTTCCCTATCAACCAAGCAGCAGTTTAGCGCTTTCAAAGAATGGTCACTTTTTTAAAACGTCATGTTGAGCATTTCCCACATTCATCACGGTGGGTGTGGGAGTGGTACCAATAACTTGTCACCATCACTGAAGTCCTCAGGATATTCTTTTCATAAATGTTTTTGTTTTCCAGCCAAGGGAGCAACCAGTGGAGGTTTCCAGAAACTTGAGAACTTAAATATTTCAATGAATCACAAGATTACAGAGGAAGGGTACAGACATTTCTTTCAAGCCCTGGACAACCTGCCAAACTTGCAAATGCTCAACATTTCCAGGCATCTCCCAGAATCCATCCAAGTTCAGGCCACCACTGTCAAGGCTCTGGGTCAGTGTGTGTCCCGACTGCCCAGCCTCACCATTCTTGAGATGTTCAGTTGGCTCCTGGATGAAGAGGACATGAAAGTGATTAATGCTGTGAAGGAGAGACACCCTCAGTCCAAACGCTTGACTGTCTTCTGGAAATGGATAGTGCCCTTCTCTCCTGTCATTCAGAAGTGAAGGATGCAGCCAAGGGCTACTGGCAGTTATAAATACCTAATTGTACTTAGTTGTTTTTGCTCTTTGGCGGGGGGGGGGGGGGGGGGGGGACGGACCAACACCCAGCTCCCAAATAAGTCACACACAGAGGTTTATTCTTAATTATACATACCCAGCCTTAGCTTGGCTTGTTTCCTGCCAGCTTTACTTTTACTTTTTTTTTAAAAAGTTTTTTGTTTTTTCATTTTTCTTACCACGCACACTTCCCACTCTCTCTCCTCCCCAAGCTCCCCCCTACCTCACCCCACCCCTCCTCCCATCCACTTCTCAGAGAGGGTAAAGCCTCTCATGGACTGTCAACAACGTCTTGGCCAGCTTTTCCTAACTGTAATTTATTCCCATCTACGTTTTGCCTCTGGACTTTTGCCTTTCTTCTTACTTCTGTACATCTTACTTTCACTCTTATTCCGTGGCTGGCCGTGTGGTTGAGTGGCTGGTCCCTAGCATCTGCCTCTCTTGGATCTCTCTTGCTCTTTCTTCCTTTCTCACAGATTTCTCCTCCCATGTATTCTGTCTGGCTCCCAGCCCCACCTAGCCCTTTGCCTGCTCTCTATTGGCCGTTCAGCTCATTATTAGTGCATCAGGGGTTTTAGACAGGGAAGCAACACAGCTTCACAGAGTTAAACAAATGCGACAGAAGCCAAGTTAACACACCTTAAAATAATACCTATAATACCTAATTTCCTAATACATTTCACCCTTGCTGAGTATGGTGGTACACACCTGTGCTCTCATCATATAGGAGACTGAGGTGGGAGAATCAGGAGGTTCAGGGCAGCCTTGGTTACATCGGAAGATCCTGTCTCAAAACCAAAGGCACAACTAACCATCATATTAAAGGACATTCATTAACTGTGTAGACTGATGATTATTAAAGCCTGCATGCCCATCACTGAACGTAGAGCAATGATGAGCAGTCCTGGTATGGCCCTACAAGACTAGAGTTGCACTCAATCTCATACTAAGTACCCACCATTGCCAAGGTCAACAGGAAGGGGTGGGGAAGGGAGCATTGATCTATGTAAAAGCCACAAGGAAGGAGCATTTGATGGAGGTAAGAAATGGCCAGTTTAAGGATGAGTCCATCCCACCCATGATGAAGCATGGGTCGATTTTAGCACAGGATGTAGACGACTCTTTCCAGAGATGCTCTTTAGTCTTTGCAGGGCTTCTATATATTCACCAGCCTTGGTGTGACCATGCTTGGCCAAACCATCTCCCATCCATTGCCTATGTGAGGAAGAAATTGGGCTTAGAGAAAACTGCTTTTGTTCCAGAGGCTTTTGAGAGCTTTGCATGTGATGTAATGACTTTAAGTCTTTCTTTCTTGTTCCTTTCTGTTTTTTGTTTCGTTTTGTGTTTTTGATACAAGGTTTCACTATGTAGCTTTTAATGGCCTGGAACTGAATATGTAGACCAGGCCTACCTGGAACTTACAGAGATCTGCGTGCCTCTGCCTCCTGAAGGTTGATAATTTTAAAACATTGTCTATAGATACATTAAGGATTTGTGGGTATGTTAACCTGACTATGACAGCATTTTTCATTCCATATGTTTACAAAAGTCTTTTCTTTATACCTGTGTTGTTTCAACTTAAATATTGTATGCTTTTAATTTGTCAATTATACCTCAATAAATCTGGAGGAAAAAGATTTCCAAACACCTAAAAAATTTTTAAAAGCTTTGGTTGTTGGTTAAGCGGTAGCGGCCATGCCAACAGAGGAGAGCGCTGGATGTATCGGTGACGGAAGGGTCACGAGCCATGGTTACCTTTCTAGAGCTTTATTCGGAGAGAAAGGGACACACACACACACACACACACAGAGAGAGAGAGAGAGAGAGAGAGAGAGAGAGAGAGAGAGAGAGAGAGAGAGAGAGAGAGAGAGAACCACGGAGGGGAGAGAATATGGAAGGAGAGAGTGCTGAAAGAGAGGACTCAGAGAGAGCATGTCCACTTTTTAGACTGGGACGCTGTCACAGGCTGGTGACATAATTAAAGACATAATCCTTACATCCCAAACTTTTGCTTATTATTAAAAAAGAGCAGGTAGATGGGAATAGGGGCGTCGTTTCTCTCAAAAGTTGCTTCCAGCTGACTGTTGGACGTCGGTTGGCTCTTTGGGGAATGGGGAAGGAGAGCCTTCGGAGGTAGACAGGCGTTGTGGGATGCTGTCTGCCATCCGTTTGTTCTGGAGACATGTATCCCTCTTGGCTGTGGCTGAGAACCTTCTGTCTGACAAGATGTTGGTGACACAGAAGAAAGCTTAGAGAGAAAAGAATCATTATATGTTGGTAGATCCGGCCTGTCCAGATGGATTTGAAACATGTTAAGCTTTATCAGAGACAGATTATTTTAAAGCACCTGCTTCCTTTACTAGTTCAGCATCCAGGAGACAGGTGGTCAATTGTTAAAAGCATCTTATAGTAATAGATGTTTACATTAAAGTCTTTTTGTAGTGCCCAGACACTTTTGGGTCTGGGTGTGTAAATACCTTTTAACTGTTACAGTTCTTACCTCATGATCTCTGGCTTCCGATTCTGTGGTGGTCCTGTACCATTAACTGAACAGTGAGTTAGAACAGGGAACTGGGAAGAGAAAAGCTTATGGTGCATGAAAATTTATTTATTTATTTTTTGGAATTAGGGACAAGGCAAAGTTCAGGGATCTGTCTGTATGCATGTGAGAAACACAGACAGTAGATCTGGAGTGAAACAATGAACTCTTATCTTAGCTGGAAATATTTTTTCATTAAGTACCTCTGAAAGTGCAATTAAATCTGGTGAGGTGGTAAGGCTGTCCTCTGTACCCGACAATAAAGGAGAGGTGACATCCCAAAACTCCTAGGACTGAGTCAGTGGTTCTGCAGTGGTTCTGGTGTCCAGAAGGACAGAAATGGATCGCTTCCCTGCTGCGTTCTGGGTTCCCTGCCATGTCTGTAGCCAAGCCTAGGTCTGCTGGAGGTCTTAGCTTGATGCACCCATTCACCTTGGCGCCTGGGCCCAGTCAGCTGACTGGTTGTCTTTCTAGGCGGTACTTTTAACAAGGCTGTTGATGGCCTGGCAGGGCATTTGCTAGCCCGTGGCCTTTTTCCTCACTTAAAACATGGACCCAACAGCTTTTGGGAGTCAGCGAGTGCCAGCACTTGGCAATTTTTTTTTCAGGCTTTTATCTCTACCCTGGCACACCTTAAATGCCACAGATGACTCTTTTGCTTGTGGGGTCAGGAGCCTTGCTCTCCAGATGTTTAAGTCGGGGAGGTCTGGGGAGCAATAGACAGATTTTACTCCGTGCCCTGAATTTTTTTTTTCCTGATGATTGATGGCTTAAGGATAGCTTTTGGAAGATCTGCCAGGAGGCAGACTATAAACCTATCGTTTTGGAAGACTTGTCTGAGGCTAAAAAATGATTTTTGGCTTAGGAGCCATCCTGAATATTGTAAACTTATTTGTATGGATCTTAGCTGCTTCCAGATCTGTCTGTGTCTCCCAAAGCAGTTTGAGAATGAGTGGGTGGAGTTAAGGTGAGTTAGGGAGAGAGTCGTAGCAGCCGCCCAAGCCCGCCCATTTTTAGCTTGCCCACTGCTATTGGAAGTCAGACAGAAAAGGTTGCATGTGGCAGAGGCAGAAATGGGAAGGGAGAAGGGTTCAGAGCTTTAGCAGAAAGCTTGGGGATAAAGTGACTCTTTTATTTGCAGGTTCGCTGTCAGAAGTTCCCGTGACGCTGTTATGTAGACAGATTGACAGGTACCCGCCCCTACCCGCCAATGTAAGTGGTAAATGTATCTGCCTCTTTGTTCCATGGCTGTAGCCGAGAGAAAAATAAAAAATTAAAATAACAAACCGGGATCAGACTCCAATCTTGGGCATCCTCGAGAGTGAAGAGAGATCTATGAATCAGCTCAAGTTCCCATCCTCTTCATCAAGGAAGGTAAGGGCTGTAGCTCTGCTGCAGTTGGTCTACGGTGGACCCGAGACAGCATTTACCGCAAAACTGTGCCTGCTTGCTAGCACAGCCCGAGGACAACCCCCGGGATGTCCGTCGCAAAGAATATAGTTCAGACTACAGCTGCGAGAACGGCAGACTCACTCACTGTGGGGAAGAATCATGGCGGTAGCAGTAGTGGTAGCTGTGTGTGGGTCTCGCTGGATGGGGGAGGAGGTGGCAGGCAGCAGCGGTCACAGCAGGTCCTCGGTGGTCTATCCAAGTCTGAATGGCACCAAATGTTGGTTAAGCGGTGGCGCTTGCTGGTGGCTGGCTGCCACCTGCCATGGCCATGCTGACGCAGGAGAGCGCTGGATGTATTGGTGACGGAGGAGTCATGAGCCATGGTTACCTTTCTAGAGCTTTATTGGGAGAGAGAGAGAGAGAGAGAGAGAGAGAGAGAGAGAGAGAGAGAGAGAGAGAGAAAGACCGCGGGGAGGGGAGAGAATATAGAAGGAGAGAGTGCGGAAAGAGAGAGGACACAGAGGGCATGCCCGCGTTTTTAGGCTGGGACGGCATCGTAGGCTGGTGACATAATTAAGGACATAAACCTTACATTGGTTATATCTGGGAGGTGAGTTAGGAAGCATTCTTACTTTTCATTCTACCCCTTTCTGCACTGTTTTTTTTTTAATTTTACAATTCTCTGTTATTTTTATGCTTAAGATAAAAACTCAGGACTTGAGAGATGGGTTGGTGGTTAAGAATATTTGTTACTTTCACACAGGACCTGTGTTTGGTTCCCAGCTCGCGGACAGCCTATCTCTATAAGAACAGATAGATTATCTTGTATATTATCTGATTTGACAGTTAATACATTTTAGTCAGAAGTGTTTAGATGTTATATCAGAGTCCAGTGAGAAAACAGAAATGGCAGGTCATTCTGTGCCAGGTAACAAATGAAGTTATGCTTGACAATAAGCTGTGTAAGCAGTGCTCACACCAAAGAAATCAATAAATCAGTAATTAATAACTGGTCTTCTCTATGTGATCCTACTTCATTACTGTAACTCCAATGCGCTCATCACTGGTCCCTAGGAAGCACCTGCTCCATCATAACAAAATTCCTGAAATGTCTATTTCTGGTCACATACTCCATATCCCAACTCTGACTCCTTCAAATGGGCTGCTTTTCTGAACATCTGCTTCATTTTTAAGTAAAAAAAAAAAAAGCAAAACAAAACCAGGAAGTCAATTTTATATCAAAGAATAGTACACACAGAGCACAACTGAAATAAGTAACAATAACTGCAAACTCATAAAAATCTGTATTAAATATGATTTTACTAAGCTCCAAAAGTCTAGAAAACAACTTTCATTGGAAGAGTTCTTTACAAGCACGGGTAAGTGTTCTTTCATGCTTACATCCTCTCCCCCAAGTTTTTATCTATTCCATCCCACCGAAACAGCTGTTTTAGCATCACCAGCGACCTCCACGTTGGTACATTCAATGACTGTGTTGCCACCTTCATCTTACTTGTCCTGTTTCCTCCATCTGAGCTACTGATGGGCTGGCTCATCACAGGTCTCTAGGAAACACCTGCTTCATCTGACCTTAGGGCCTCACTCCTGGTTTCCTCCTCAGACAGCTCCAGCTCAGTCCTCTGCTGTTTCTCTTCTAACCACTGGGGAGCATCTGAGGTCTCCTGACTGTGTGTGAGTGCACTTCCTGGAACACCTCATCCAGCTGAGTGGCTTTAAACTCCATGCCTACACCCCCTCCTCCATCTCCAGCTCTAGTCCTGGACTCTTTTTATATAACCCTAATGGGCACTGCACATTTCACATCTCCAAAGCTAACTCTTGGCCTTCCCCTTCACTGAAGTACTCTGATGGCACCCTTCATCTCTTGACTCCCACTGGACTCCTCCGGTTGCTTGGGAAACCCTTGGAGTTATCCTTAGCTCTTCTCTTTCATAGTCCATATCTAAGCTAATCCTGGTGATTCCACTTGCAAAATACATCTGATCTAGCTGGGCAGTGGTGTGTCACACCTTTAATTCCAGCACTTGGGAGGCAGAGGCAGGTGTCTCTTTGTGAGTTAGAAGCCAGCCTGGTCTACATGATGAGCTCCACACCAGCCATAGTGAGACCCTGCCTCAAAAAACAAACAAACAAGCAAACAAACAAACAAACAACACCCAGCAGATTCAACTGGGTAGCCCCCTTCCTTTTTTGTTATCAGTGGTGTATTTTTACCATGCTATCAGAAGCTCCCCCGGAAGTCAGATCATGTTCTCCCTCCGCTTTACTATTCTTCACTGGACTCTCAGCTTAAATTATCCTAGGCAAGAACTTTACCAACTGAGCTACAACCTCAACCAAAGGAAAGTTTATGCCATTGATACATTTGCCGAAATTGTAGAATTATATTTAATGGTCAAATTGTTGAGGAATTAAAACAAAGATCAAGAATAATATATAGTATCCATTAATATTAATTAGCATTATGGTCAGCAATATATGCAATCAGGCAAGAAAATTGAAGAATGTTAAAGACAGAATTCAGTATTTAGATATGTATCCAGAAGTGTGAGGAGATTACAATGAAAGAGTCTTGTACATTGTCAGTGAACATTTAAAATGCAGAGTTTTTTTAAGTTCACTTGCAAGGGCCACAAAAATCTATAAGGTGCTAAAATAAAGGTGACATTGGATGCAGATATAGCAATATCATTAGTGAAAAGTGAGTTTCACTGGGGAGATTTTACAGATGAAAGAGTCAGCAGTGTGAAGAGCCTGTCTGACCTCTGGACTTCCTGTGGAAGAAAACACACCAAGGAAGAATGGAATTTTATTACTTATAGGAAAACAGAATTGGTATTCATCATGTGAAGCAAAGTCTGCTGGACAGATAGTGCATGCTTTATCTCGCTTGGAATCTAGAGTTACTAAGTGCATAAGCATGAAGCAGAAGATGACTCCAGAGGGAGAGGAAGGGATATGAAGGGAGGGAAAGTGAGGAAAGAGAGAAGGAACAGGGAGGAAAGAAAACAGCTGACATTTTCTCATGCAAAATCTAGAATCCCCCACCTGATAGGACCACACAAAGTGTGTGTGGGACAGGAAAGCAGAAGTGGGAAGAGGAAGGGGTCTTGTAAGGAAGGACCACAGTGGGAGTGGCAGGTACCAACAGGAGACTGACAGACACGGAAACATGGTGAGATCCATTATATATATATATATATATATATATATATATATATATATATATATATATATATATATATATAAAATTTTACAATACCATTCAGTTCTACATATCAGCCATGGGTTCCCCTATTCTCCCCCCTCCTACCCCCTCCCCTTACCCCCAGCCCACCCTCCATTCCCACCTCCTCCAGGACAATTCCTCCCCCGAGGACTGCGATCAACCTGGTAGACTCAGTCCAGGGAGGTCCAGTCCCTTCCTCCCAGACTGAGCCAAGTGTCCCTGCATAAGTTCCAGGTTTCAAACAACCAACTCATGCAATGAGCACAGACAGGACTTGGTCCCACTGCCTAGTTGCCTCCCAAACTGATCAAGCCAATCAACTGTCTCACCTATTCAGAGGGCCCCTCAGCCTTTGGTTCATAGTTCATGGGTTTCCATTCATTTGGCTATTTTTTTTTCAATTATTGAGTAAAACTGAAATTTATTATATGCCACAGTCGTCCTAGGGACCTCCATGCTATATATATAGCCTCTATGGTTCTATGGGTTGTGGTCTGATTGTTCTTTACTTTATATCTAGAATCCACCTATGAGTGAGTACATACCATAACTGTCTTTCTGGGTTTGGGTTACCTCACTCAGGATGATTTTTTCTAGTTCCATCCATTTGCCTGCAAATTTCATGATTTCATTGTTTTTCTCTGCTGAGTAGTACTCCATTGTGTATATGTACCACATTTTTTTCATCCATTCTTCCGTTGATGGGCATCTAGGTTGTTTCCAGGTTCTGGCTATTACAAATAGTGCTGCTATGAACATAGCTGAGCATGTATCTTTATGGTATGAATCAGCATTCCTTGGGTATATGCCCAATAGTGGGATGGCTGGGTCTTGAGGTAGTTCGATTCCTAATTTTCTGAGAAACCGCCATACTGATTTCCACAGTGGTTGTACAAGTTTACATTCCCACCAACAGTGGAGGAGTGTTCCCTTTGCTCCACATCCTCTCCAACATTGACTGTCATTGGTGTTTTTGATCTTAGCCATTCTAACAGGTGTAAGGTGGTATCTCAGAGTCATTTTGATTTGCATTTCTCTGATGATTAAGGATGTTGAGCATTTCTTTAAATGTCTTTCAGCCATTTGTAGTTCTTGTTTTGTGAATTCTCTGTTTAGCTCTTGAGCCCATTTTTTAATTGGACTGTTCAGTACTTTGATGTCTAGTTTCTTGAGTTCTTTATATATTGTGGAGATCAATCCTCTGTGAGATCCATATTTTTATATACTAACTGAAGAGATTATCTTCTAAGAATGGACTGTTTACAGCTGGATGCAGGATGGAAAGTGAGTCACAAGACACCACTGGTTTAACACAGAAGTCAGGAGGGGCTGGTAGAACCTGGTTATCTGACCATAATGGCTTCTAGGTAAGAGAAACGGCCCTTCAGGTCTAGACAGATAATCTGAGGTACACGCCAGGGCTGCTGGTAACAGCTAGAAGCCCTACTAACTCCAAAATTTTTTAAATATCCTAAGGCGAAGAAAATGTGCATCTGGGCCCCCGGGGTTCATGTTTCCTTAAGATGTTGCAGGGTGTGTGGTTCCCAACGCTGCCTGGTTACTCCGTAACCCTACTGGCTGGGTTTCCTCATTTGTAAAGTGGAGATAGCATACCCGACTTGTTTGGGCTGTTAAAGATGGCATGTCCAAGCTTTTAATATTGTAACATGACATTGTCATGTAGAAAGTTCATGCTGGAGAACCGCATGACCAAGTTACCAAGTGAAAAAATAATTCATGGAAGAATCTCATAGTATTTGATGTCAGCTTAAAACTTTTGTGTAGGGGTCATGTTTCTAGCTCTCCAGAGGTGCAGGAAGCCTGGACACTGGGGGTTGGGCTCATCTGGCCTTGAGGGTGGCCAGTTTCCACACTAGTTGGTTCTCTAGGGCTAGTCAGATTGGGCGAGCAGCTGGGAGAATTCTTATTTGGGGCCTCTGGGTTTGCAGCTGTGTGGAATAGCTGATGGAGATGAGGCAGGGGGAACTGCCTGGCCCTGCACGGACTGATTTAGTCCTGTATTTTATGTCTTCTTGTCTCAGGCATGCTGCATCTCCATCAGGACCCGAGATGGGACAGAAGTCTCCCTGGAGACACTGTTCATCCAACCTGTGCTTGTCTTTGGCTTGCTTTCTTGCTTACTACTATTCCATGTAGTATCCACCTTCTGAAATTTGTTAAAATACTCTGTGTTGATCATTTTTCTGGTTTCTTAGTTTTTATGGGTTTGTTCTTTTAAAAAAAATCACCTTAATAATGTTATATAACATTTGCTAATAATAACCTAAATGTGCTTAGAGTGTATTCAGGAAAACAAGTCTAGTCACAACATTTCTGGGCATCAAATGAGGGAGTGCCCACACCAACTTTCCAATTCCCTATGGACACCAACAAGGTGTTCCATGATTTAGTTAAATTCTGGTAGTACCCAGAGATAGTTTATGCCAAAGGATTGTTTGAAATGAGCTTTCAGCTTCTGGCTTTGACTTTGTAGACAGCTTGGAGTCATTTTCTGAAGTACTTCTCTGACATTTAGCCCTTTTCCAGGATAAATCTTGACTCCCTGATCTTTCCATCATAAAGTAAAAGATCTGGATTCAGCCTGGCAGTGGTGGCACAGGCCTTTAATCCCAGCACTCGGGAGGCAGAGCCAGGAGGATCTCTGTGAGTTTGAGGCCAGCCTGGTCTACAGAGCAAGACCCAGGACAGGTGCCAAAACTACACAGAGAAACCCTGTCTTGAAAAACCAAAAAAAAAAAAAAAGATCTGGATTCAAATATTCAAATCATATAAGGAGCTCCTTATTTTTGTTTATTTGTTCAGTTATTGATTGTTATTCTATTTTTAATTTTAAAAGATTTATTTTTCATTAAAATTTATGCACAATATATTTTGTGCATACCATATTCTTCCCTTCTGCCAATTCCTCCCAGACACTTCACACCATCTTTACCCACCCAGGTTCATTTTCTTTCTCTCTCAAAAACAAAAAACAAACAGCAAAAAACAAAAATCAAAACAAACAAACAAAACACCAATAAGGCAAAAAAAAGTCAAAACACAACAAAAAGTGCACACACACACACACACACACACACACACACACACACGAAGTCTTCTGTGCTGATCAACTACTCCTGGGTATGGGGTCTGTCCTTTGGTGTGGTTGATATTGCCAGTGACACTCCATTGGAGAAAACTGATTTTCTCTTTCCCAGCAGGTATCAATTGCAAATAGCTTCTGGGTTAGAGGTGGTACTTTCTATTTCCTTTTTCTGTGCTGGGATTTTGTCTGGTTTGCACGTTTGCAGGTCTTCTGCATACTGTCACGGTCTCTGTGAGTTCATGTCCCTGTGTCCTTGGTGTCAACCACGACCTCTGGCTCTTACATTCATTCCACCTCCTCTTCTGCATAGACTCCTAAGTCTTGAGGGGAGAGCATTGGTGAAGAGATCCCTCAGGACTGAGTGCTCCAAAATTTCTCATACTCTGCATGCTGTCCAATTGTGTGCCTCTGTGTTAATTACCATCCACTGAAAGAAGCTTCTCTGATGAGGATTGCGCTATGCCCTGATCAATGGGTAGAGCAGTATATCATTAAGAGACATTTTAATGCTATGATCCTTCAGCATAATAATAGAATTAGAATAGAAGCCCCTAGACCCGTGGTTCTACACCTTCCTAATGGTGCAAACCCTTTAATACATTTCCTCATGTTGGAGTGACCACCAACCATAAAATTATTTTCATTGCTGCTTTGTAACTGTAATTTTTATTGTTATGAATCATAATGTAAATATCTGGTATTTCCAATGTGACCCATATGAAAAGGTTATTCAACCCCAAAGGGTCATGACCCACAGGTTGAGAAGTGCTGCCCCAGACCCATGACCTATCTAGTCTCAGGTTCCTGGTCACTTTAGCAGTGTCGGGTATGGGTTCCCTCTCATGGAGTGGACCTTAAATCCAACTTTAAAAGGAATTGGTTACTTCCATAACATTTGTGCCACTATGACACCAGTATATCTCCTGGAAAGGTAACTCCTATAGGTTAGCAAGGTTTGTAGGCGGGTGATATTTATGATCACTTTCCTACTCCAGTCTCATGAGGAGTACCTTCCAGTACTATGAATACCAGTCAGCAAGAGTGAAGCTTCTAGTTAGGTACCTGGTAAACTTCTCCGTGTTCAATGACATAGTTAAGTATTGTCCTCAGCAATAGAGCCTTCCATTAGGTTGTAGAGAGTAACTGATGGTTTTGACAATAGCCCATAGTGTTGTGGGGCTGTGTATGGGCTGTCCCTGGCCAAGGTATCAACAGCTGCAAACCATTCCTGGCCCCGTCTTGCTTGTTGGCATATGATATAATGTTGGCATTATATCCCCCATTATATGATGACTCCATTTAAATTCCTTTCATATATGTATATATTTTAGGAAGCACCCAGAGGCTCAATATTACTTACAAATGCTTGGCTGATAGCTCAGGTTTATTACTAACTAGCTCTTACTACTTAAATGAACCCATTTCTATTAATCTATCTATTGCCATGTGGTTGTGGCATTACTTCCTTTTCTACAAGTCTTGCTTCCTCAACGGCTGGCACGAACCCCCGCATTTTCCACTCTTCTTCTCCTCTATCTCTGCTTGGATTTCCCACTGGCTCTATCTGCCAGAGTTGAGGAAACTGCCAGCTTCAAAGGAAAAATGTGGTGATATTTGGTTTGTGCTCTAACAAATAAAGCTTGCCTGGAGATCAGAGGGCAGAGCTAGCCACTAGTTAACCACAGAGGCCAGGCAGTGATGGCTCACAACCTTAATCCAAGCACATGGCAGGAGGAAACAGGAAGTGCTATGGGTGGTCAGAGAGAGGAACATAAGGTGGGCAGAGACAGGAGCTTGGTCCTTTTCGGCTGAGGAGTTGCCGAGGTAAGAGGTGTCTGTGGCTGGCTGATCTTTGTCTCTGATCTTTCAGCATTTACCTCATATCTGGCTCCTGGTTTTTTATTATTAAGACCAATTAGATTCGTGTTACAGAAAATGTCTTACAGTAGCACACAATGTTAACTATATCGTAAAGTATTCAAATAAAATCCCTCCCACTGTTATCCCCTGAGGTCCTGACTAACCAGCTGAAGCAGTAACTTCAAGCATCCACTTGTCACTTCCCTGACTGTGGGATTTGATTTTTAGTGCCTCAGATATTTTCTCACTGTTCCCATTAAAGGTCTACCACCAGATCCTGTGTCAGAAAACAAAAGAAAATACAAACAAGAAAGAAGAGGCTGGACCAACGAGATGTCTCAGTGCATCAAGGTACCTGCCACCAACACAGTGCCCTCGGTGGATCCCTGGAACCACATGGTGGAAATTGGAATTGGAAGGAACCAATTCCCAAAAGTTGTCCTTTAATCTCTATCTGTGTATGACCTGGCACATGGAGTGACTACTTTTATGTCAGCCGGACACAGGCTAGAGTCATCAGAGAGGAAGGAGCCTCAGTTGAGGAAATGCCTCCATGAGATCCAGCTAGAAGGCCTTTTCTCAATTAGTGATCCAGGGGAAGGGCCCAGCCCACTGTGGGTGGTTCCCTTCCTGGGCCTGGGTTCTATAAGAAAGCAGGCTGAGCAAGCCATGGGGAGCAAGGCAGTAAGCAGCACCAATCCATGGCCTCTGCATCAGCTCCTGCCTCCAGGTTCCTGCCCTGTTTAAGTTCCTGCCTTGAGTACTTTTAATGATGAACTGTTACATGGAACTATGAGAGAAATAAACCCTTTCCTCCCCAAGTTGCTTTGGGCATGGTTCCATAAGAGCAGTAGTAACCATAGCTAAGACATGTGTATACACACACACACACACACACACACACACACACACACACACACACACTTACACACACACGAGAGAGAGAGAGAGAGAGAGAGAGAGACAGAGAGAGACAGAGAGAGACAGAGAGACAGAGAGAGATTTATAAGCATTTTTCAGGAAAGAAAGAAGATGACAAGGGGGAGAGTGTGGGAGGCGGGTATTCATATACAGATGTTAGTGGAGGAAAGTGTGGGAGGCAGGTATTCACATACAGATGTTAGTGGAGGAGAGTGTGGGAGGGAGGTGCTCACATGCAGATGTTAGTAGAGGAGAGTGTGGGAGGGAGGTATTCACATACAGATGTTAGTGGAGGAGAATGTGGGAGGGAGGTGCTCACATGCACATGTTAGTAGAGGACACTGTACCCTGGCTTATGCTGTGCTCTCAATGTGAAAAGTCTCCTACAAGCAGCTCATGTGTCTGAGCATTTGGTTTCCAGCTGGGGTGCCATTGGTAAGATGTTGGAATCTTTAAGAGGTGGAGCCTGGTAGAGGAAGTGGGTCACTGGGGACAGGCTTGAGACTTTATAGCCTTGTGCCACTTCCTGTCATTTTCTCTGGGTCCTTGCTGCTGATGCACTGTGACCGGCTGACTTCCTGCTCCTGACACCAGGTCTCCTGTGCCCCGGTGGAAATATATCTTCAAACTGTAAGTCAGAATAAACCTTGTTTTCTGTGATCTGCTTTGTCAGAGTATTTCATCCCAGCACAGGAAAAGTCACTACAGGCTGTTCTAGTGAAAATGAAAGCAACTAAGCAAAGCCTTAGGCTGCCAAGTCATGGCCAATTCCTTCTTCTGTACAGGGAGGGAACAGGATGCTAGAGTGGGGCGATTGTGTCCATAGATAAGAACATGACCTTTGTCTCATGATCTCTAAGGAGACCGTAGTGGGGGACTATCCAGAGACAACTGTAAAAATACCTAGAAAAAAATAAGAAAAAATTACTAAAAAATAAGAGTTGAGTAGCCCAAGGATTGAGAGAACTCCAGAGGGACCGTTGCTGGGGTGGATTTTACACAGTAGTGAGAAGAACTCTTTATGGTGCACTAGGTGTTGTCAGATGTGTAACTGCTCCAAGGGAAACCTCTGCTGGTGTCAGATGAAAGAGCATGCTTCATTGAAAGACCCGTTTTAGTTAGGAAGGCACATGCCTGCTCTCCAGAACTTCAAAGGCAGAAACAGGAATCGCTGTCATCAGAACTGGGCGGTGGGCAGTCTGTGGGGTATTTCCTTGGTGTTAATCGATGTGGGAGGGTCCAGCCCACTGCGGGCAGTGGTGCCCTCAGGGCATGTGGTCCTGTGTTGTATAAGAAAATAAACCAGTCCCAGCAGAGGCAGGCAGATCTCTGGTTCAAGGCCAGCCTGGCCTGGTCTAAAATGCAAGTTCCAGTGCATCCAGGGCTACACAGAGAAACCCTGTCTTGAAAAATGAACTAATAAATAAATAAATAAATAAATAAATAAATAAACAAATAAATATAATAATAAAAAAGGTAGAGAAAAGAAATTAAGCTAAGAAAACTATGGGAAGTTAAGCCAGTAAGCAACATTCTTCTACAGTCTCTGCTTCAGTGTTTACCTCCAGTTTCCTGCGTTTAGTTCCTGCCCTGATTTCCCTTGATGGTGAACCATGTTGTGGGATAGTTGTTTACACAGTATGAAGATATCAATGTGATTGGTTTCATAAAGAGCTGAGTGTCCAGTAGCTAGGCAGGAGAGAATAGGTGGGTCTCCTGGGGAAAGAGAGGAACTTGGATGAATCTAGGCACTCTAGAAATGATAGTGAGACAGAGAGTCGGGCATACAGGATGGAAGAGAGATAAATAGCCTCGTGGCAGAATGCAGATTAATAGAAACAGGATAATTGAAGTCCTAAGAGCTAGTTGGGAACAAGCCTAAGCGAAAGGCGAAGCTTTCATAATTAATAATAAGTCTCTGTGTCATTATTGGGGAGCTGGCGGTCCAACAAGGACGTTCAACTACAGAACCACCACTGTAAGCAGCAATAAACCCTTTCCTCCTATGTTGCTTTTGGTCAGGGTGCTCATCACAACAAAATAAAACTAACCAGAAGACCAATCACCTGCTTTCCTTGTCCTCTCAGAAAATGGCCACTCACGGGGAGGCCTCCGAGGAGCGGATTTCCGAGATTGATTATGAGTTTCTCCCTGAGCTCTCTGCTCTTCTCGGTGTGGATGCAGTCCAGTTCGCAAAGAGTCTAGAAGAAGAATACCATCAGGAACGAGTGAAAATGAAGAAAGGTTTTAACTCGCACATGCGCAGTGAGGCCAAGCGATTAAAGACTTTCGTGACCTATGACACATTCAGATCATGGCCGCCACAGGACATGGCAGCCGCTGGGTTTTACTTTACCGGGGTGAAACTTGGGGTTCAGTGCTTCTGCTGCAGCTTAATCCTCTTTGGTACCAGCCTAAGGAAAACTCCCGTAGAAAGCCACAGGAGATTGCGCCCAGGATGCGAGTTCCTTTTGGGCAAAGACGTCGGTAACATCGGCAAGTATGACATCAGCGTGAAGAGTCCCGAGAAGCTGAGAGGTGGCAAAGCAAGGTACCAAGAAGAGGAGGCCAGACTGGAGTCCTTTGAGAACTGGCCGTTTTATGCCCATGGGACATCGCCCCGTGTGCTCTCAGCAGCTGGCTTTGTCTTTACAGGTAACTGGATTCTATCTTCTGAGGTGTTTCTGTAAAACATAAAGTTAAGTTTCATGTTTTTATTTGTGATATTTGTAAATTTTTAACTGTTGCATTAGCTATAAGTATTTCATTAAAATTTAACAACTAGTATAGCATTATTAGCTTACCCCATATGTATAAAATAAAAGGTTACCTTTCTTTAAATGTGGACATTGGAAAATATTACTATTCATAATAGCAAGAACCTGGAAACAACCTATATGCCCCTCAACTGAAGAATGGATAAAGAAAATGTGGCACATATACACGATGGAATACTACTCAGCAGAGAAAAACAGTATCAAGAAATTTGCAGTCAAATGGATTGAACTAGAAAATATCCTGAGTGAGGTAACCCAGACTCAGAAGGACAAACATAGTGTGTACTCACTCATAAGTGGATACTAGATGTGAAGGAAGGGGTGCCCAGGCTGCAACCCACAGCTCCAGAGAGGCTAGCTAACAGGGAAAGACCCTAGGAGGGACACATGGATGACCCATCGAAGGAGAAGTGGATGAGATCTACATGAGCGGACTGGGTGTGTATGTAGGGGGTGGTGGCAGAGGGCGAGGAATTGGGGAATGAGAACATAGGGAAATGGGAGGGTCAAGGTAGAACAGGAACAGAGTGGGAGGGCAGGGAGGGAGAAAGCATGATAGATGAGGACATCAGGGGAAAACGAAGAGGCAGGGTGCTGGGGAGGTTTTCAGGAACCCATAAGGATGACACCACCTTGGACTGCTGGCAGTGGTCCAGAGAGTACCTGGACTGGTCTACTCTGGTGACTAGTCTAGCGAATACCCTAACTGTCATCATAGAGTCTTTGTCTAGTGACTGATCGAGGCAGATGCAGAGATCCACGGCCAGGCACCAGGCTGAGCTCTGGGAATCCAATCAATGAGAGAGAGGAGGGATTCTGCAGGTGGGTGATGTCGAGATCATGATGGGAGGATGTGCAGAGATGATGGACCACACTAATGGAAGCCCATGAACTGTGGACTGTTGGCTGTGGAGCCCCCATGGGACTGGACTAAACATTATTATCTGAATTTTACATTCAAGATTCTAAGAGGGTCAGTGCTTCATTTCAGAGCTGGAAGTCAGGCAGCCTGCCTGTGTGAGCATACCTCAGTCCCCCTCTATCTGGAGCCCTCTGGATATGGAAGACGGTTGTTTGGCTCAAACTATTTGGGGGGCACCCAGGCAGGGGGATCGGGATCCATCTCTGGTGCACGGGCAGGCTTTGGGGAATCTGGTGCCTGTGGTGTGACACCTTGCACAGCCGTGGTACAGTGGGAAGGGGCTTGGATCTGCCTATGCTCAGTCTTCTGAGCTCTGCTGATTCCCCATGGGATACTTTGATTTAGGGGATGTGGTGATGTGGGGTGGCTTGGGAGGGAGGGCTGGGAGATGGGAGGAGGCAAGAGGTGGGATCTGTGGGTTCTATGTAGAGTGAGTAGAAAATTTGTTAATAAAGAAAAATGAAAGGAGGAAGAAAGAGAGAGAGAGAGAGAAAGAAAGGAAGGAAGAAAATATTGCTGTGGTCTGAGGGTATAGCTCAATGCTAGACTGCTTAGCTAGCATGTGCAGGGTCCTGGGATATGCCTATGAAAGAAGACCATGGCTAGAGGGTGGAGGTTCAATACTCAGAAGGGGGTCATTTATGGCAGTTGGTCTCTGGATATAAATTCAGCCAGAGTGGTCATAAGTAGTCCATTTTGGTTTGGTACAATATGGTTACCTCCAAGACACATCTGGTGCTTTGCTGGCCAGTCAAAATGTTTTTCTGCATCTGTAGGTAAAAGGGACACTGTGCAGTATTTCTCCTGTGGTGGATGCTTGGGAAACTGGGAAGAAGGAGACGATCCTTGGAAGGAGCATGCCAAGTGGTTCCCCAAGTAAGTCAATAGATATTTTAGGATTAAAGATTGCAATTTTTAAAAAGGCAAAATAAAACTAGAGATAAAAGAGCCACATTGTTGGAGTATTCCTTTGAGTTCTTCTTTCTCTTATTCAGTATAGGATCACCCAGAATTTTTCAAGCGAGGAAGAGCTGGTCACAATGATAAGTTTGAATTACCTGAACTTATAGGCAGATCTCTGTGAGTTTGAGGCCAGCCTGGTCTACAGAGTGAGTACCAGGAGAGTCAGGGCTGTTACACAGCAAAACTTTGTCTCAAAATCAATCAATCAATAAATAAATAAAAATAAAAAGTTATTTTGCTTTTATTTTAAAACATATTTTTGGTTTGGTGTGTGTGTGTGTGTGTATGTGTGTGTGTGTGTGTGTGTGTGTGTGTGTGTGTGTGTGTGTGTAGTGTAAATGAATGTGCTACAGGATGACCTCCAATGTCTTCTCTATTACTTTGTAATAGGGCGAGCAGCCTTAAGATGCTTAAACTATATAACTACCTGTTAGAAAATGTACAGAAAAAGTTATCAAACAATATAAATCAAGTAGATATATATTGTTTCATTGTGTATTGGGCCTGGGTTTGCTGAGCAGTGAGGTGGTGAGAAAATTTCGCATTTTACTTTCTTCACTTAAATTATTTGGAAGAGAATTCTAAAAGAAAGTAAGAGAAAAGGAGGTTTGGAGGAAGAAGGAATGAAGAGGAAAGGAAAAAGAGGTGAAGACAGAGTGGACAGAGGGAGAACAGTTTCCTGAAAACCAGCGGTGTGGTTACGGGAATGATGGGGCCATGATGAGCAGATCCTGGAATGCCACTGTGGCTCCTTGGGAGGTGGCAGTGTGCCCTGCAGATGGACCTGCCTCGCTCCGGCCTCAGCCAGAACCCACACTGCTGCTCCTGGGCTCCTAAACCGTCTCCACCATGTCTGCTTGTCCTCAGAGCCTCTGTTTAGTGTTGCTGGCTGTACTCTGGACCACCGCATGCCATATCGTTCCCAAGTAATCATGTGATCAGCCCTAATGGGGGCTGCGCATCTGCCTCCAGTGGCCCTCTGTCCCTTCTCTGACACAGAGCAGAGGGAACAGACCCACACAACGAGAGGAGCCAGTTCAGGGACTGGCCCCACAGCTTGAAGGAGTGAGGCCTGCTCACACAAGAAGCTCCAGATAGAGGTGGACTGAGGTGTGCTCGCACATGCAGGCGGCCTGACTTCCAGCTCTGAAATGAAGCCCTGACCCTCTTAGAATCTTGCATGTAAAATGCAGATAACAATGTATAGCTTGTAGGTCTTGCAAAACCTGTCATGCATTACATGCAATGACTGATATACCTTCTATCCGTTTGTCAGCATGAGCACAGGGCTGGCATCAGAACTCAGGCCCCAAATTTCTTGTTGTTTTATTTATCCTTAGTTTCTTAGACTTCAGTTTTAAACCGTGGCTTGGTCACTGCTTTTATGAAATATTGACACAATATCTGAATATCTTCTTATACTTTTAAAAAACTGAATAATAAATGTAAGCTGATTTAAGTGTAATTTTAAGTTTTGAAACATGGACTTGCTATGTATCTTAGACTGGCATCAAACTTACAATCCATGTTTCTCTGACTCCCAAATTCTGGGATTGGGGTTCGTATCATCATGTCTAGCAACTGCAATAGTTTTTAGAACACCATTTGAGAAAGTAATGTCGAGGTGGGAACATGCCTGTAATTCCGGACCTTGTGAGGTGGAGGCAAGAGCATCAGGAACTCAAGCTTTTTATTTTTGCTATCCAGAAAGCCTAAAGCGAGCCTATGTTGAGATCCTATCTCAAAAGAAAAAAAGTACTGAAACATTTTAAAAGCAAGTTGACTTATTACAATATTTTTCAAAGGACCAATAACCTCAGTTCTCTGTAGTCCACCCCAGGTGCTGTGTGCTACGTGGATTACATTCAGACATAGAGCAATGCATAGAAATATGTGAAAAATGGAGCCAATCCCTGGCTGCCACAGACGTTTAATGAAACCCTTGAGACCTTTTTGGGTCATGTGACGGAGTTCTTCTTCTCATGCGATTAAGATTAGATGGGAACAGGGCATTTCATCATCCCCATTGACCAGTCCACTCCTTACCACACCATGAGAAAGAAACGTCAGTGTCAGTTAGAGGAACTTTGTTTAATCTTAAAAGTAGCTTCATTTTTATGGGAAAGGAATGCCCTTCAGGAAGATGTTCAATACGTTATAAAAATCAAAATTAATAGATTAATATCTGTTACTTTACATCTTGTGATGATCTTTTTGTTTAGCGGGTGGAATATGGTAAACTAATTTCCCTGTTTCTCTCTACTGTCACCGGCTGATCTGACCAGGGGAACTAGGCTCCAGTAGTTCAACAGGTTTTATCAAATGCCCATTGTGATTGAAACATCATCCCCTCAGAACGGCACCGGAGTCCCCCCTCTGTTTACTGTGTGGCCGTCTCTTCATGGCTTGTCTTGCACATTTGGTTTAATGAGATGACAGCGGAGCACTGTGGTGTGTGCGTACAGCTGAAGCTGCTCCTGAGGCTGAGGCAGAAGATTGCTCTAGGCCAGGAGTTTATCATTAGCCTGGGCAACACAGGGGCACCTCATTATAAGTAAAAATAAAAGCCATCTGAAGATCCAGTTTTAATAACCACAGGTGTTGCCACTAATATAAACAAACAATGGTAATTCTCATGAGTAAGGTTTGGAGTGAATTTTTTAATACAATACAGTTTGGTTATGTTTCCCTCTCTAGTTCCTCCCAGATCTTCCCCACTTTGCTACTCAGTCAATTTCAACACACACACACACACACACACACACACACACACACACACACACACACACACACGAAAACCAAAACACTTAAAAAACTTACAAGACAAAAACCAAAACAAACAAAAACCCCAAACGAAACAAATGCCCACAGAAATAATATGGAGTTCATTTTGTGTTGGCCAACTGTTCCTGGGCCTGGGGCCTGTCCTGGAGTGTGCCTGCTACACCAGTAACACTCCATTGGAAAAGACTGATTTTCCCGTTATCGGCAGGTATCGATTGCAAATAGCTTCTTGGTGAAGGGTGGGACCCTGTGTCTACCTCTCCCTCTCAGTCCTGGGCCACCATCTGTTTTGGACCTGGGCAGGACTTGTGCCTGCTATTGGGGGCAAGTTGGTTTTTGTTTTGTTTTTGTTTTTTTCCTTTTGACAGTTTCACTGATGTATAAAGTCCGGTAGTTCAATAGGTTTTATCAAATACTCATTGTGATTTAGAACATCTCTATTTATTGGGGTATATTTTAATTATAGGTGTGAATTCCTTCAAAGTAAGAAATCCTCAGAGGAAATTGCCCAGTATATTAAAAGCTACGAGGGATTTGTCCATGTAACGGTAATTCACAACAGCAAACTCTTGACAACAGTGTGTGTTCATCACCTAGTAATATTTGAATCCTCAGGGTGAGGATTTTTATTTTCCATGGATCCATTCTCCCGCCTCTCTGCAGAGTGGAGACACAACAATCTTGTGGTCTTGCTCAGCTGGACCCATGTGAGGTGGTTTTTTTTAAGCTGGCTTTGGGTGGCTTCTGCTGCCTCCTCATCTTCCCTCTGACTGAGGCCACTGCCCTGGCTTCCTGCTGCCTCCCTCTGGATGCCTGGACTCAGTCTTCTGTCCTAGTTCCTGGTGACAGCAGGGCCCTCAGAGCTGGCTCCTGCCCTGGCTGTCTAGGCTCTAAAGCAGTAAGGACTTCCTAGTGGCAAGAGGTGGGAAACTTAGCCCAAACAGAAGCCAAGGGGGGATGTCATGGCTGACTGACTCAGAAGCAGCGTCTGCAGAGAGCACAGACTGAAAGTCTGGGTGCAGTTTTCTCGGAGGGAGAGTTGCTCAATCAGAAAGGTCCTTCTGAGGTGAGCTTCCTTCCCGTGGCTCAGTTCCTCATGAGTCAAAAAGCATCTGTGTGTGACTGCAGTTCTGTGGCTGAGCTGTGTGTCCCCTAAGAGTGACCCTGAGAAAGTTCCCATTTCCAACATCGATAGGAATCAACCCAAAACTAAAGGACAGAATTGTGAACATTTCTGCTGCTCTAAGGAAACTTGGCATTAGTGGGGGAAGTCCTTCACTTGCAGCTCACAGAGAGATGTGTATTTTATAAATCAGTCAGTAACCTGAATTTCTTTCCCTCAGGGAGAACATTTTGTGAATTCCTGGGTCAGAAGAGAATTACCTATGGTGTCAGGTAAAACCTCAGGCACGTTCCAAATGCTTTGGTTCTTTTTCTTCCTTCCTTCCTTCCTTCCTTCCTTCCTTCCTTCCTTCCTTCCTTCCTTCCTTCCTTCCTTCCTTCCTTCCTCCCTCCCTCCCTCCCGCCCTCTCTCTCTCTCTTTCTTTCTTTTTTTGTGCACTCTCATTTTTCTCCTTTTAAATATTTTAAAATATGATTTATGCTTTTATGGAATGACTCAGTTTTAAAATTTTTTTGTTTTGTTTTGTTTTCCAAGACAGGGTTTCTCTTGTGTAGCTTTGCACCTTTCCTGGAACTCACTTGGTAGCCCAGGCTGGCCTCGAATTCACAGAGATCCGCCTGCCTCTGCCTCCCGAGTGCTGGAATTAAAGGCGTGCGCCACCACCGCCCGGCTTAAAATTTCTTTTTATTGATCGATTGTGTGTGAGGGTGAATGCTAACCATATGTTCATGTAGAATAACTGGTTTATTTATTTTCATGTTAGAGGGTTTTTTGGTGTATTTGTATGTGTGTAGGCACCCTGCAGTGTGGGTGTGAGGACTACTTTTGGGATTTGGTTCTCTCCTTCTGTTAGTGCAAAAACATAAGTCTCACCTTGCAGGGTTGTCTGCAACCATTAACGCCCATCAAATCCAGGTGAGATGTTGTGGAATATTTGTTGAAGATGTGTTACATTCAGTTATGCTGTGGACTGTTTGTTTAATGATGCAAAGATGTGTTGCATTCTTTTATGTTGCGTTTGTTTAACTCTGTGAAGCTGTGTTACTTTGCCTGTCTAAAACACCTGATTGGTCTAATAAAGAGCTGAACGGCCAATAGCTAGGCAGGGGAGGGTTAGGTGGGGCTGGCGGGCAGAGAGAATAAACAGAAGGAGAAATCTAGCCTGGAGAGAGGAGTGAGAAAAGGAGGAGAGGAGAACACCAGGAGCCCGCCACCCAGCCACCCAGCCACCCAGCCACCCAGCCACCCAGCCACCCAGCCACCCAGCCAGTCACCCAGCCACCCAGCCACCCAGCCACCCAGCCACCCAGCCACCCAGCCACCCAGCCAGTCACCCAGCCACCCAGCCACCCAGTCACCCAGTCACCCAGCCACCCAGCCACCCAGTCACCCAGCCACACAGCCACCTAGCCACCTAGCCACGCAGCCAGACACAGAGTAAGAAGTAAAGAAAGATATATAGAATAAAGAAAGGTGAAAAGCCCAAAGGTAAAATGTAGTAAAGGAGAAATGGGATAGTTTAAGTTAGAAGCTGGCTAGAAACAAGCCAAGCTAAGGCTGGGCATTCATAAGTAAGGGTAAGTCTTTTTGGATTTATCTGGGAGCTGGGTGGTGGGTTCCTAAAAGAATAAAGAGTAAACACACACACACACACACAAACAAAACAAAACAAAACAAAAACAAACAAACAAACAAAAAACAAGAAACAAAAAACTTCACTACAGTGAAGTCAAGAATGAAATTCAGGTCAGCACAACTTAACTGGTGCTGGGTCAAAACTTCTGGAGTCTGATGCCAAGCGTTTTATTCTTTATACATTTAAACACTGTAAAACCTAGGGGAAAAGTTTCCTCATGACAAATATCACAACAAAGCTGTAGGTATGGCTACTACTTTGCAGAGTCCATTTCTTTGTACATTTCCCCACAAGAATGTGTTCTATTAACTGAGAACAGTGCTCAGGTTAAGGGCCTATGGGGAAGGGCTTGTAATCAGCATAATATCAAATTCTTTTGTAAAGTACATGGGACCTCTTTCTTGAGGATGGGTTGTGTTGACTGAGATGATGCTCAGGATTCTGGGAGTTTCGGTAAGGGCTAGCTTTACAGAACAGCAAAATTTGCCAGGTATTAACACATCCATTTCCAGCTTTCTGGATGGGAAATGGGTGTCAGTTTCCTCCCCTGAAGAAGAAAGCCTGTGTGTTTAACAATTCTGGTTTCTCTAGTGCTTATCTGTGAGCTCTTGCCCTCTACATCACTTCAAATGGGATATGAGATAGTTTTCTCTGGAGCCAAATATGAGTGACTGTAGCCGAGGAAAACAGATTTGTGTTACCCCCAATTCCATGTTCCAAAGTGGAAGAAATTTCACAAAAATTTTTATAGTTTCAGAACCAAGAAAGTCATAAATGAAGGTGCTTTTCAAACACATTGGTAGAAACATTAAAAAGGCAGTTACAGCAAAATGGGGTGAGCTCAGCCATAGGCCTCAGGTGTTGTCTAAGGCTCAGCCTTGAGACTGTGAGAAACTGGGTTTTGTAAACTCATACATATAAGGAGGTTTTTATCTGTTAGTCACAGGATGTTAGGTCTGACACAGAGGTAGGCAAGAAATGGCTATTTAGGGAATTAATGATAGCTCAAGATAAGTTGTAATTAGGCTCTGAACCTGCAACATTCCGACCTGTCCACATCATTTAAGTAGTAATCAATCAACCTTGACAGACAAGAGCTCCTTTCCAGGAATTCTTCTTCACAAATCCACCATTAAGCATTGAACTCAGGACATCAGATTTATGGACAAGTACCTCCATCCACTAAGCCCCCTCACTGGCCTGGAGTGTCATAGTTTCTTTTTTTTTTTTAAATAGATAAGTATAGGTAAATGTGGTAGAGTCATTTATTTAACTGACACTGCCTTTGAAACAATTAAAGGTAGTTCAGGGCCTCTTGTATCCCATGCTGGCTCAAACTCAAGAAAGACTTGGAACTTCTGATCTTTTGCTTCCATCTCCTGAGGAGTAAGGTTTCAGACATGCCCCACCATACCTGGCTTATTAGTGCTGTGGATGGTACCCAAGTCTTCACACTTGCTGGATAAGCACTCTTCCCTACATCCTCAGCCCATGAAAATATTGTTTAATGGCTCAGTGTGCTGCTAAGAAATTAAGGACTATTCATATTAAAATGAAGTAGCAGGTCTGAGGATATGGTTTAGTGGGTGACCACTTGCCTAGAATGGGCAATGAATGTCCTTGGGTTCCATCCCCACCACCTCAAGAGAGTAGAGGGGAGGTTGGAGAGTTATCTCAGTGACAGAGCACTATTTATAGCATGGTGCTGGCCTCCGAGTTCAGGCCCTAGAGGCAAGGGTGGGATGCATATGGGAAAGGACACTGGACAGGACAATGACAACCATGACAGTCGAGCAAGAATTCCATGGTCCACTGACTATGGTGCCGCACACTTACAATCCCAGTACTTGAGAGGTGGCCACAGGAGGTCAAGGACAGCCCAGACTCTGGTATGAAGTTAGAGGCCAGCATGGGCTAAATGATATTCTCTATCAAGAACAAAACAAATAGAAAAAAATAAAAAGAATTCTGGGGTTAGAGCCATGTATGGTAGACCATTCTTGAATCCTCAAATCCAGAGAGCCAAGGCAGAAAGGCTGCAAGTTTAAGGCCAGTCTGGGCTACATAGCAAAATGCTGTCTCAAAAAGTATAAACTGAATCAGACAAAAACATCCTTTTGGCAAGATTCACCATTTTCCAGTAGCTTGCTAAAATGATACACACAAAGGGAAAAAGAGAGGTAGCCAGTGTTTGTTCTCTGGGTCAGATTCACCATTTTCCAGTATCTTGCTAAAATGACACACACAAAGGCAAAAGGAGAGGTAGCCAATGTTTGTTCTCTAGGTCTTTATAAAGCAGAGCTGTCTCTTTGAACACATATGCAAGAGTTTGTAAGAAGGGCGACATTGTAGACATAGGGGGAATGGGCTGTTCAAAAGGATGATCACACATGTTACCATAGCTGTGGGGAGCAGAGGAAGTCTGGAGTGAATGTGTAAGGAGTAGAAGTCCTGAGTGAATGGTCACTTTTTAACATGTCAAGGACCCAATGCCTCAGATCCATGAAAGCTTAACCAGCCAAATGCTTCTAGTTTCTGGTTCTCACGCCTTATATACCTTTCTGCTTTCTAGCATCACTCCCTGGGATTAAAGGCTCGATTTCTGCGATTAAAGGCATGAGTCACCATGCTTGGCTGTATCCATGAAAAATGGATCTCTGTCTCTGGAATGCTAGGATTAAAGGCGTGTGCTACCACTGCCTATCCTCTATGTTTAATATTGTGGCTGTTCTGTCTCTGACCCCAGCTAAGTTTATTAGTGTGCACAATATTTTGGGGAACACAATACCACCACACTTTCCCTGTGATGTATATAGTAAACTCACGGAACCCCTCACCTGTGAGTTATATAATAAACTTATGTAACCTCCTCCCCTGTGATATATGTAATAAACTCAAGTAACCCCTCCCCTGTGAGTTATATAATAAACTTATGTAACCCCTCCCCTGTGATGTACATAATAAACTCATGTAACCCCTCCCCTGTGATATATTAATAAAATCACGTACGTTCCAGGTTGATGCATCGTTGGTGCTTGCTCCGTTAGAGTAAGTACAACCCACCCAATCCCAGCTTTTCTGTGCACACGTCTGTCATTTCTTCTCACTGTCTGCTCTTTCTTCATTCCCTGTCCCTGCAGTCAGGTCAGGTCCAGAGCTGCACAGGCTGCAGTACATGGCAATACTGGGACAGTCTGTTTTCACACAGCACCAAGTGAAGGGCAGGGTTCTTGTCAAAACAGTTAATGTATGTATTGAGCATTTTAAGAGCTAATAAGGGTTGGGTGTAGTGGTGCATACCATTAATCCCAGCATGCAGGAGGCAGAGACAGGCATATTTCTGTGTGCTCAAGGCCAGCCTTGTCTACATATTAAGTTCTAGGCTAGCCAAAGCTACATAGTAAAAGAGGCCTGTGAGTCCAGCTCTCAGATCCCTTCCCAGGGTAGCTAAGAGAATGCTTTCACAGCATCAGGGCTTTAGAAAACCTTTTTATCTGTGGGTCTTTAAGAATAAGTTTCTATCTATCTGAGGGAAAAAGACTCATACATGTTCTGAGAGTCATTTTCTTTTATTTTTCTCCCACTCTAATTCTTTTTTACAGCTCTGATTTTTTTTCTAAATTCTAACTCCATGTCATTCCAATTTCTTCTTCCCTAGTTCTAAATCTTCTCAGCTGTAATAATCCTAGCATCTCTCCCTACATGGCTATATACAAATTTCTAACAGGAGACTCTTTGCAATCATAGAAAAATTCACAAGGCTGCCTCTCAAGGTCATAGCGCATTCCTTGGGAGATGATAAGGAGCAGAGCCATTTACAATGGCAACACATAGGTGGGGACATGGTGCTCGGCACTTTCCCGGGCAGTGGCTTCCACAGTTATCTGGACATGAAACTATTTCTCTCTGGACTTGATTAATTGATTAGTTGTTATTTGGGACCTAAATAATAAGCAGTTAGTTGAAGTTCAAGTTTATATCATAAAACTGAGGTTAGAAGGTACATAGAGTGTTAATTGCTAAAAGTTGAGTAGGGAATGTTGTCCATCCCATTATCAGCTGGACCTGGCAGGGGAAGCTGGTGAGCAATTCAAGTCACTTTTATCTCTGAAGGACTTTGATTCAACAACCTAGACATTTTGTAATTCCATATATATAATAATCTGTATAATCTGTGAAAGTCCAACTAGTGATCTATCCACAGAGACACTATGTCTGGCCAATATGCCCTGCCAGCTTGGCTAATTATAGAGGACAGGATTCTAAGTGTCTTACAGTCCACATGGAACAACATCTAGTTATGAAACATATTCTAGTATATTTCTACACATAAAAATTAGACAGCTTAACGAGAAGTCATCTTCCTGACCATCCACAAATATATGTGCCCATAAGATTGAGATACAATCAAGAGGTTACATATTTATATCATATGAAAATGCATGGTAATGGGGAGATACCACAGATATTTTTGCACATGTGAAATTACAGACAGGAGCAACAGTTTTCAGAGTCAGTGGTCTGTAAACCTTGCTTGATGGGGTTACCCCATGGGAGAATCATTTCTCTGGTGGGTTAACCTCTGAATTATAAATTTGTGTATTTGCATCATGGCCCATAATAGCTCATGACAACATAGTGAGACTCTGTTTTCAAAAACCACAAACAAAACAAACTAATAAGGGTTGGGGAAACAAAGGCCTAAGTCATAGCCCCAGAATCCATGTGAAAAAGCTATGTGTGGCAGCATGGGTTTGTGCTCTTAGCACTGGGGAGGCAGACGCACCAATCCCTGGGGCTCCATAGCCAGACAACCTCGCCTGCTTAGTGAGTGCAAGGCAAATGTGAGACTTTCTCAAAAAAAGGGGGAGGGATTGAAAAATAACAGTGAAGATTGTCCTCAGCCTCCACTTGTACGTACTCACAATGCGCATGTACCATACATGTACCTGTGTACACACAACCCCCCACACACACCTGTACAAATGCAAAGAGAGAGAAACTAAGGGCTGAACATGCTTCTTGAAATGAGTGATGGAGAACGATCAGAGGAAGGAAGCCAGAGAGAAGCTCAAGGACCAGCCTGCTCCTCCCAGAGGCCACACATTGTGGCACTAGGGAGCTGGTCCCTATCACTCCATGGCTTAATAAAAGTAAAATAAAACACAGGCCTCTAGACTGTAAAAATATTTTTCTTAGTTAAATTGAATTGATTGCTTGTTTTATTCCTTCATGTTTTTCCAACCACCCTCAATTATTTTGACGCAAGCACAGTACACCAGATCATTCCACCTGCACACACAGCTAACTTGAACTTTGCGATCAAAGCCTGCTGCTCTCACCTACATCGTTGTTTTGTTTTGCTTTGTTTTTTTCTCCCCTCAACCCCCAAGCTTACTGCAATGACAGCGTCTTCGCTAATGAAGAACTAAGGCTGGACACCTTTAAGGACTGGCCCCTTGAGTCCCCTGTGGCTGTTGAAGCTCTGGTCAGAGCAGGCCTTTTCTACACAGGTGAGTCAGTCCTTTGTGTCCACCAGATGGGCTTGTCCAGGTCTTGCATTTGTCTCCACTCAGCAGGCTCCGCTCTCCATCATTCCTCATAGATCCCTTTGCTGTCTCATAAGACCTTCAGTTTCTCACAATTCCCTTGGTGCTCAGCCTCCAAACTTGAACCTGAGGTCTGGGCTGATGGTGAGCGCAGTCGTCCATTTGGAATAATTATCGTGTCTTTTTGTCTACACCTTTCTTTCTCTTGTATCTTACCCCTAACACCCCAGGAGATTCCAGAAACTGGCACAAGACAATTGTGCTCATATTTCTTTCTCTTATGTGTGTTTGTGAGTGTGGTGTGTGTTCATGTGGGTGCAGGTGGCTAGAGGACAGCAGAAGGAATTGACTAGCCTGCTCTATTCCCTTCTGCCTTATTCTCTTGAGACAGGCTGTCTCACTGAATGAAGAGTCAGGCGGTAGCCAGCCAGACCCATGATCTTGCTGTTTCTGCACTGGGGTAATGGGTGTGTGGTTGGCCTCATCTAGCTTTTCATGTACATGCCAAGATTTGAACTCAGGTTCTTGTGTTGACACAGCAGGCCCTCTTACCCAGTGAGCCATCTCTCTGGCTCCCTTATATTTCTTTCACCAGAACTTAGATGGCCATACCTACTTTTGAGAGTTGCTGAGAAATCCAATGTTTTCCATGGGTGACGCTATGCCCTGTTAAGAATTGAAGTTTCTAGGGTCTGGCTAGTTAGCAAAGTGCTTGCTGTGTGAGCATAAAGACCTGAATTTACATTCCCAGTACCTATGTGAAAAGCCAAGTGTGAGGGGACATGCCTGGGATCCCAGCTCTGGGTTCCAAAGACAGGTGGATCTGCAGAGCTCACTGGCCTACTCCTCTTGTTGAATCAGTGAACTTCACGTTCAGTGAGAGACCTTACCTCAAAAAAACGGGGGGAGAGCAATAGAGGAAGGTAGCTGTATGCATGTGCAGTGCGCAGTACATGTACATATGAACACACACACACATAGACGCACACACACATGTGCACACACATGCACACACACAGAGTTTGGAGTTTCTATTGCTTAGGAAGAATGGGAGAAAGTAGGATGTGGGTCCCTGTTTTTACCATACAGTGCTCACAGGAGAAATACCCGCAAACTCATTTCCTTAGTTTCAAACTGTGAAGAATCTTCCACAAGTTCCTCATTTCTGTTGCTGCTGCCCAGCAGAAGCTCCACTGGGTGATCCACAAAGCTGGTTCCCCTCAGTTGGGTCACTGCTTAAAGTACAAGGAGAGAATGAGGAGAAGATATGGCGTGCTCCCTAGCCGTCTGGCTAGTGTTCCCCTGAGCAAATGCACTCCTGAGTTGGGATGGAGTTTTCTGTAGATCTGTCACTGTGATTACATAATGTTGCGAGTTTGTCAGAGCAGGTCAGAATGTGGATTGTGCAGACACCTTATCTAACAGACGTAGTCCACTAGCATGAATGACCTTTTTACCTCAGACTCTTCTTCATTGTCTCTTCTCTTGCTGCCTTCCCTCAGGTCTCATGGGCGATGTTCTCCTACTGCAGTGCTGTGGGAAGAGACAAGTCATTCTCCATGATCTCACTCACAGAGAACCCCTAAATTAGTTCCTGTGTTCCTCCACCTCCGATCTTCACATATGTTCTTTCTCGTTTATTCCTTAAGCAAATGCCTATTGATCGCCTGTGTCTGTGAGAGTCCACTCTGTCAGCATTGTCCGAATCAGACAGAAATCTCTGCTGCCACGGAGTTTCTCTTCTTGGAAATCTCTCAGAATGACAGGACTGAGATGATCAGAATACATAGTGCACAGGAACATTCAGTGACTGTTGCTGACCACCCCACTCAAGGACCAAGAGTCCCCTGTGGGCTGTTGACCCCTGATGACCTGTGCATGGCTCTGCCACACAATCTAATTGGGGATGCAAATAGGGTTTTACTATCATTATTATCTGTTTGTGAGTTGACAGGTGTATGTCAGAGTAACACTGACCACATTTCCTTCCTTCTAGGCATAAAGGACTCTGTCCGGTGTTTTTCCTGTGGAGGATGTATGGAAAAGTGGGAGGAAGGGGACGATCCATTAGAGGAGCACACCAGGTTTTATCCCAAGTGAGCACGGTGAATTCCTTAACCTTGAGTGTACTTCAACAGTTACTCCTCACTGCTCCCCAACCTGCTTTCTCTGTGGAGAGTCTCTGCCTGCTCCTCTGGTTCCCACTGTGAAGGACACAAACTTTTATCTTTGTCTCTTTCCTCCCATGACATCCTCCCTGTCTAGCTTTCCTCCCATAGTTAGACTTGGTTTTGACTGGGTCAATATATATAGTTTTAAAGACAGCATCTTGCTACATATCCCACACCACCTCAAGCTTTCTAGGTAGCCCAGGTTGGATTTGAACTCATGATGTTCTTTTATCAGCCTCCAAAATGGCGAACATCCAGGGTGTGCCTGGCAGTTCCATACTGTTTTGATTCCTTTGATCAGAAACTGCTTTCCCCTCCTGCTTCTTCTAGAAGCTTTTAGAATTTCCTATTTCCAATATCTAAGATTTCATACAAAGGTATTTCTTTTCTGTGGTTTTCTTTTCCCGGTGCTGGGGATGGAACCAGTGAGTTGGGCACACGAGGCTAGCCTTTATTGTTGCGCGGGCACTCTAGGCTAGCCCTTTACTGTTGTGCGGGCACTCTAGGCTAGCCCTTTACTGTTGCGCAGGCATTCTAGGCTAGCCCTTTACTGTTGTGCGGGCATGCTAGGCTAGCCCTTTACTGTTGCGCTGCTCTGACCCCCTTTCTGTTCACCTTCAGGTTTATTTTTACTCATTTTCTGCACATAAAAATTTCTCTAGAAATGTTCGATTGCAATAAGAAATTTGTTGTTTTCACTAAGTAATTATCAAGAGTGTTTTCAGAAGTAAATATCAGTATGTGCAGGGTTAAGAGTGAGTATTTTGGGCTGGACGCAGTGGTGCGCACCTGTAGTCCCAGTTCTCAGAGGCTGGAGGAAGAACATTGTGTAGTTTCGTTTTGTGTGAACACCTTAGTATGACTGATTTTTTAAAAAATATATATATATATATATATATTATTTTACAATACCATTCAGTTCTACATATCAGCCATGGGTTCCCCTATTCTCCCCCCTCCCACCCCCTTCCCTTACCCCCAGCCCACCCTCCATTCCCACCTCCTCCAGGACAAGTCCTCCCCCAGGACTGCGATCAACCTGGTAGACTCAGTCCAGGGAGGTCCAGTCCCTTCCTCCCAGACTGAACCAAGTGTCCCTGCATAAGCTCCAGGTTTCAAACAGCCAACTCATGCAATGAGCACAGGACTTGGTCCCACTGCCTAGTTGCCTCCCAAACTGATCAAGCCAATCAACTGTCTCACCTATTCAGAGGGCCTGATCCAGCTGGGGGCCCCTCAGCCTTTGGTTCATAGTTCATGTGTTTCTATTCATTTAGCTATTTTATTTTTTTTATTTTTTTTATTTTTATTTTTATTTTTTTTTGGTTTTTCGAGACAGAGTTTCTCTGTGTAGCTTTGCGCCTTTCCTGGAACTCACTTGGTAGCCCAGGCTGGCCTCGAACTCACAAAGATCCGCCTGCCTCTGCCTCCCGAGTGCTGGGATTAAAGGCGTGCGCCACCACCGCCCGGCTATTTTATTTTTTTTAATAATTGAGTAAAACTGAAATTTATTGTATGCCACAGTCGTCCTAGGGACCTCCATATAGCCTCTATGGTTCTATGGGTTGTGGTCTGATTGTTCTTTATTTTATATCTAGAATCCACCAATGAGTGAGTACATACCATAACTGTCTTTCTGGGTTTGGGTTACCTCACTCAGGATGATTTTTTTCTAGTTCCATCCATTTGCCTGCAAATTTCATGCTTTCATTGTTTTTCTCTGCTGAGTAGTACTCCATTGTGTATATGTACCACATTTTTTTCATCCATTCTTCCATTGATGGGCATCTAGGTTGTTTCCAGGTTCTGGCTATTACAAATAGTGCTGCTATGAACATAGCTGAGCATGTACCTTTATGGTATGAATCAGCATTCCTTGGGTATATGCCCAAGAGTGGGATGGCTGGGTCTTGAGGTAGTTCGATTCCTAATTTTCTAAGAAACCGCCATACTGATTTCCACAGTGGTTGTACAAGTTTACATTCCCACCAACAGTGGAGGAGTGTTCCCTTTGCTCCACATCCTCTCCAACATTGGTTGTCATTGGTGTTTTTGATCGTAGCCATTCTAACAGGTGTAAGGTGGTATCTCAGAGTCGTTTTGATTTGCATTTCTCTGATGATTAAGGATATTGAGCATTTCTTTAAATGTCTTTCAGCCATTTGTAGTTTTTGTTTTGTGAATTCTCTGTTTAGCTCTTTAGCCAATTTTGTAATTGGACTGTTCAGTACTTTGATGTCTAGTTTCTTGAGTTCTTTATATATTGTGGAGATCAATCCTCTGTCAGATGTGGGGTTGGTGAAGATCTTTTCCCAAACTGTTGGCTGTCTTTTTGTCTTATTGACTGTGTCTTTTGCCCTGCAAAAGCTTCTCAGTTTCGAGAGGTCCCGTTTATTAATTGTTGTGCTCAGGGTCTGTGCTGTTGGTGTCTTATTTAGGAAATGGTCTCCGGTGCCAATGCGTTCAAGAGTGCTTTCTATTTTCTTTTCTATTAAGTTTAGTGTAACTGGATTTATGTTTAGGTCTTTGATCCACTTGGACTTGAGTTTTGTGCATGGTGACAGATATGGATCTATTTGTAATCTTTTACATATTGACATCCAGTTATGCCAGCACCATTTGTTGAAGATACTTTCTTTGTTCCATTGTATAGTTTTGGCTCCTTTGTCAAAAACCAGGTGTTCATATGTGCATGGATTAATGTCAGGGTCTTCAATTCGATTCCATTGGTCCGTATGTCGGTTTTTATACCAGTACCAAGCTGTTTTTATTACTATAGCTCTATAATAGAGTTTGAGATCAGGGATGGTGATGCCTCCAAGGGTTGCTTTATCATATAGGATTCTTTTAGCTATCCTGGGTCTTTTGTTTTTCCATATAAAGTTGAGTATTTTTCTTTCCAAGTCTGTGAAGAATTGTGTTGGGATTTTGATGGGGATTGCATTGAATCTGTAGATTGCTTTTGGTAAGATTGCCATTTTTACTATGTTAATCCTACCTATCCATGAGCATGGGAGATCCTTCCATTTTCTGATATATTCTTCAATTTCTTTCTTTAGAGATTTAAAGTTCTTATCAAAAAGGTCTTTCACTTGTTTAGTTAGTGTTATCCCAAGGTATTTTATATTATTTGTGGCTATTGTAAAGGGTGATGTTTCTCTGACTTCTTTCTCAGCCCTTTTATCATTTGTGCATAGGAGGGCTACTGATTTTTTTGAGTTGATCTTGTATCCTGCCACTTTACTGAAGGAGTTTATCAGCTGTAGGAGTTCCCTGGTAGAGTTTTTGGGGTCACTTATGTATACTATCATATTATCTGGAAATAGTGAAAGTTTGACTTCTTCCTTGCCAATTTGTATACCTTTGATCTCCTTTTGTTGTCTTATTGCTCTAGCTAGAACTTCTAGTACTATATTGAATAAATATGGGGAGAGCGGACAGCCTTGTCTTGTTCCTGAATTTAGTGGTATCACTTTGAGTTTCTCTCCATTTAATTTGATGTTTGCTGTTGGCTTGCTATAAATTGCTTTTATTATGTTTAGAAATGTTCCTTGTATTCCTAATCTTTCTAAGACCTTTATCATGAAGGGGTGTTGGATTTTGTCAAAGGCTTTTTCAGCATCTAAGGAGATGATCATGTGGTTTTTTTCTTTCAGTTTGTTTATATGGTGTATTACATTGACTGATTTTTGTATGTTGAACCATCCTTGCATCCCTGGGATGAATCCTACTTGGTCGTGATGGATGATTATTTTGATGTATTCTTGGATTCGGTTTGCCAATATTTTGTTGAGTATTTTTGCATCAATGTTCATGAGGGAGATTGGTCTGTAGTTCTCTTTCTTTGTTGCATCTTTGTGTGGTTTGGGTATCAGGGTAATTGTAGCCTCATAAAAAGAGTTTGGTAGTGTTCCTTCTGTTTCTATTGTGTGGAACACTTTGAAGAGGATTGGTATTAGTTCTTCTTTGAAAGTCTGGTAGAATTCTGCACTGAAACCATCTGGTCCTGGGCTTTTTTTGGTTGGGAGACTTTTGATGACTGTTTCTATTTCTTTAGGGGTTATTGGTCTATTTAAATGGTTTATCTGGTCTTGATTTAATTTTGGTATGTGGTATTTATCCAGAAAATTGTCCATTTCTTCCTGGTTTTCAATTTTTGTGGAGTACAGGTTTTTGAAGTATGATCTGATGATTCTCTGGATTTCCTCATTGTCTGTTGTTATGTCTCCCTTTTCATTTCTGATTTTGTGAATTTGGGTGCTCTCTCTCTTTGCCTTTTGGTTAATTTGGCTAGTGGTTTGTCTATCTTGTTGATTTTTTCAAAGAACCAACTCTTTGTTTCATTGATTTTTTTGTATTGTTCTCTTGTTTTCTATTTGGTTGATTTCAGCCCTCAATTTGATTATTTCCTGGTGTCTATTTCTCCTGGGTGAGTTTGTTTCTTTTTGTTCTAGAGCTTTCAGTTGTGCTGTTGATTCATTGGTATGGGATTGCTCCATCTTCTTTATGTGTGCATTTAGAGCTATGAATTTTCCTCTTAGCACTGCTTTCATAGTGTCCCATAAGTTTGGGTATGTGGTACTTTCATTTTCATTGAATTCTAGGAACTCTTTAATTTCTGTCTTTATTTCTTCCTTGACCCATTGATGTTTCAGGTGGGCATTATTCAGTTTCCATGAGTTTGTGGGTTTTCTATAATTTTTGTTGTTATTGAGGTCTAACTTTAAGGCATGGTGGTCTGATAAGATACAGGAGGTTATTCCAATTTTTTTGTATCTGTTGAGATTTGTTTTGTGTCCAAGCATGTGGTCAATTTTTGAGAAGGTTCCATGGGGTGCTGAGAAGAAGGTATATTCTTTTGTGTTAGGATGGAATATTCTGTAGATATCTATTAGGTCCATTTGAGTCATAACATCTGTTAGGTCCTTTATTTCTTTGTTAAGTTTCAGTCTGGTAGATCTATCTTTTGGTGAGAGTGGTGTGTTAAAATCTCCCACTACTAATGTGTGGGGTTTGATGTGCGTTTTAAACTTTAGTAGTGTTTCTTTTATGAATGTGGGTGCTTTTGTATTTGGAGCATAAATGTTTAGAATTGAGACTTCATCTTGGTGGATTTTTCCCGTGATGAATATGTAATGTCCATCCTGGTCTCTTTTGATTGATTTTAGTTTGAAGTCTATTTTATTAGATATTAGGATAGCTACACCAGCTTGTTTCTTAGGTCCATTTGCTTGGAAAACCTTTTCCCAGCCCTTTACTCGGAGGTAGTGTCTGTCTTTGGAGTTAAGGTGTGTTTCTTGTATGCAGCAAATGGATGGGTCCTGTTTTGTTATCCATTCTGTTAGCCTGTGTCTTTTTATAGGTGAGTTGAGACCATTGATATTGATGAATATTAATGACCAGTGATTGTTAATTCCTGTTATTTTTTTTTTTGGTTGTGTTGTGTTGTCCTTCTGTGGTGTATGTTGGTGTGGGATTATCTATTGCTTGATTTTTCATGGATGTGTTTAGCTTCTTTGGGTTGAATTTTCCCTTCCAGTGCTTTCTGTAGGGCTGGGTTTGTGGACAGGTATTGATTAAATCTGGTTTTATCCTGGAATATTTTGTTTACTCCGCCTATGGTGATTGAGAGTTTTGCTGGGTATAATAGTCTGGGCTGGCATCCGTGGTCTCTTAGTGTCTGCATGAGGTTTGTCCATGATCTTCTAGCTTTCATAGTCTCTATTGAGTAGTCTGGTGTTATTCTGATGGGTTTGCTTTTATATGTTACTTGGTCTTTTTCCTTTGCGGCTCTTAATATTTTTTTCTTTTCCCTGGGCCTGTCTACCTCTGTGGTCTGCCGCCGGGCCTGTATGTCCCTGTCAGCTGCCGCTGGGTCTGTCTGCCTCTGGGGACCGCCACCGGGCCTGTATGTCTCTGCCGGCTGCAGCTGGGCCTGTATTTCCCTGTCAGCTGCCACTGCAGGGCCCGTCTACCTCAGCGGGCTGCAGCTGCAAGCCTACCTGCGTCTGCTTGTCTCCACCGCCGGGCCCGTCTACCTCTGTGGGCCGCCGCCGCAGGCCTACCTGCGTTTGCTTGTCTCCACCGCCGTGCCTGTCTCCCAAGCGGTTTTTAATGGTTTCTTGCCACGCCTTCACTGCTGCAGCTATCCTCTTCAGCCAAGAGAGCTACTCAGTATGACTGATTTTAAGATAAGTTTATTTTTAAAATCAAGCAGTTATAAGTAAAGAAAGAGGAGCACAGTTGAAGATGTCCTTTGGTGTGACTGATAGTCCTTTGCAGGCTTGAGCCACTCCCCGTTGGAGTCTCCTGTTCTCTGATTAGTTCTACAGGAGTCCTGTGTGCAGCCAAAGTCCAAGTGAAATTGGACTACGTCAGTTTGATGTTAGAAGAATTGAAGTCTAGTTTGTTTTACTTTTAAAATCAGTTATCTGTTTATGAGATAGAAAGGTGATAATAGGACAAATCCTTAGAAAGAGTCTTCTAAAGTGTGTTTGTCACTAGATATTAGTTTTAACTAATAATGGGTTCATTATGACATTTTCATGCATGTACACAGTGTGTTTGAATTATGGTCACCACCATCCTCCTGTCACCCCCTCTTGTCCTCCTCTCAGTCCCATTAGCCCCCCTCTTGGGGTCACGTGTTGGAGACCAGCTGGGACTACAGAGTGAGATCTGTCTCAACTTCCCTAACTAGGACTATTTCCTTCTCGGTGTGAGGTCTGAAGATGCTCGAGAGCAGTGCTCACTTTTTGCTTTTTATTTGGATGTAGTAGATGGTAAATTGTGAATACGGGGCCTTCTTAATCCTTGGTCCTTTAAGTTAAGATGCAGTCTAGTTTTATTTACGACTTTTTCTAAAAAAATCTATCACCTCTATTTTTATGTGAAAAAAAAAATTTTTTTTTTTGCTTTTTCTACTTCTTTTTTGTTTTAAATTACAACTGTCTTTGTGTGAGTACCCCAAATATTTACATGTATGGTTGTGGTGGTTGGAATGAGCAATGTCTCCCATGGGCTCATCCATCTGAACACCGGGTCAGCAGTTTGTGGTATTGCTTGGGAAGGCTATTTCCTCCTTGCTGGAGGAAGTAAGTCACTGGAAGTGTGCTTTGAGAGTTTATACCCTTACTACACTTCCTGTTAGCCCTCTGTTTCCTGTGTGTGGACAGAGATGTAATCAACCAGCATCCTGCTCTGCAGCCTGGAGCCCTGCCTCCCCCACCATTCTGTACTTTAACCCTGTGAAGCAGGGGTTCTCAACCTGTGGGGTGTCAACCTCTTAGGGGTTGAATGGTCTTTTCACAGGGGTTGAATATCAGATATCCTGCACATCAGATAGTTGCATTAAAATTCATAACAGCAAAATTACAGCTATGAAGTAGCAACAAAAATAATTTTGTGTTTGGGGGTCACCACAAACTGCATTAGAAGGTCTCAGTGTTAGGAAGGTTGAGAACCAGTGCTCTAAGAACTTAAGCCTAAGTAATTTTTTTCCCCTAAAGTTGCTTCTTGTCATGGTATTCGATCATGGCAATATAAAATAACTAATACAATGATTAAAAGATAATAATAAAGGTCCTAGGAGCTGAACACTAAAGTCAAGAAATCAAGGTCTCTCAATGACTTAGAAGGCTCCTGTGCTGTCCCCAGGTCCTAGCTGATGCTCGACCTTCCTATCCAGGGGTAAACACAGTCCTGATTTTCAATTACTTTTTCTTTTAATTTCTTTGTATGATTTTTACCAACTGTGCATATATCCATACTTAGCCTTGCCTATGATTTTTGGTGATTTTGGTTTCGTCTTCTCTCCCTTTCTCTTTCTCTCCATCTCTCATCTCCATCTCTACTGAAGCAGGATAAGGCAGGAAAGGCCAGTTGTTAGATTCTGATTTATTGGTTTATTCAGGGACTCACTAAGCACTGCCTGAACTCTCTATTGCAAAGTATGACTTCACTTGTTACCTGGGGCTGAAACAATAGATCGTTGCCCTTAACAACCTCACCAACCTTGTCTCACCTTGTGGTTTTAAAGTATGAGATGAGACTACAAACTGAACTGGATACCGAGGCCTTTCAGGAGCTAGTCTGGCTTCAGCCCACCAGTGATACCTCCTTTTTCTGCTCTCATTGGTGTTGGAGTGCTTATTTCAGAATATTCCCACAATCCACACCACCACCACCACCACCACACACACTGCCTAGGGGGAATTGAATCCAGGGTGTCATGCATTCTAAGTACTCCTTCAACAATTGGGCTATGTGAAAACACTAGGGTGGCTTATTTTCCCCTCTACTCCTGAATGTTGAGAACGGAACTCAGGGCCTTGCCCACAGGAGGGAAGCATTCTGCTGCTGAGCTGATCTTTAGCCCAAATCTACATCTTTAGCCCTACATCTCACCATGTAGCTGACATTGATTTGCTGTGTAGCCCAGGCTGACCTTGAACTCACAGTCCTCTTTCCTCAGCTTCATTAGTGCTATGATTATATGCATGCTCTACCTACCATGTCTGGATTGCCTAATCTTGTTTCCCTAAAGATGGTCGTTTGAGAGAGGGTACTATGTAGCCCAGGCTGGCTTCAAACTCACTATGTATGAGAAGGGCCTTCAACTCTCTATCCTTCTGCTTCTACCTCCCTAGTTCTGAGTTACAAGTGTGCTGCTCTATGCCCACCTTTATTTTTTAAAGGTCTGGGAGATTTACTAGACAGACAGTAGCAAGATATAAAATGAAAATAATAACAACAACAACCATTTTCTATCAGCCAAGTGTGTTTTTAGGATACCCCCATGCTGTCAGTTGCTAATGGGGGCCTAGAAGGAACTAAATCCAGACTCTCAACAAGAAAAGAATTTCACGGACTCCTACTAGTCATAGTGCATAAGTGACTGTGAGTGCTCATCTAAATGGGCCATGTATGTCACACCTCTTTCCCAGGCTAAGGGAACACTGGGAAAGGAGGGGTGAAAATTATAAGAGCCAGACGTTGAGCTGGACCACTAGGAAGTGCTGTCTTTACATGACAGTGTTCTTACAAGAACTCACATGAAAGCTGGGTGTGTGTGTGTGGGGGCATGCCTTTAATCCTGCACTTGAGAGGCAGAGGCAGGCAGATCTCTTGTGAGTTAGAGGCCAGCCTGGTCTACAGAGTGAGACACTGTCTCAAAACACCAACAAGGAAACCACACATGGCCATGGCTGCCTGCAAAATATTCAGACCAGTCAACATTTCAGCGTGGTTTGTGGAAGCACTCCCCAAGACCTTCCCCTTTCTGGGGAGCGACCAGCATTTGATGGCTCTCAGGGGGGAGAGTCAGTTTTCTTCAGGGGTGTGGTCCATGGCAGGTTTCCCAACTCCAGGGGGTGGTCCTACACCCGTGCACATATGGAGAGCAGCAAGTGCACTCAGAGAGGTTGAAAAGAGGACATGAAGTTGGGAGGGATACAGTGTGGTGGGGCATCTGGGGCAGCTGAAGAGGGGCAGGGAGGGGGTGTAAATATAATCAAAATATGCTATACCTGTGTATTAGATACTCGTTTGTTCCTATGATAAAACACCATGACCAAAACCAATTTATGGAAAAAAGAGTTTATTTTGGTTTCCGCTTAGAGGGGGAGTCCATAATGATATGGGAGGCATGGTAGCAGTCAGTTGGAACAGGAAGCTGAGAGATTTCATCTTCAACTGCAAGCTGAAAGTAGAGAGAGAATGTAAGTGGAGCAAGGCTATGAACTCTTCAGCCTGTCCCCGTGATGTACTTCTGTTAACCCCACTGAATGAAGACCACCACCCAGATTCCTTGGTCAGATGAAGCAAGCTTTATTTTCTGTCAGACAGGGATGTCTTCTAGTGCGGGGTTTGAAAATATAGTATAGAACACAGGAAAAATGGGGCTTATATAGCCCCCCAAGGCTGTAACACTAGGGGACTTTCAAGGGTTGAGGGATTTCCATAGGAATCTTGGTTATGGAGGAACCTGGCTGAACATTTCAAAACTATTTGACAGAGCATCTTGTCTTCTCAGGGTATGTTCCAGGTGTGAGTCAAACTCCTTAGAGTGGGAGCACGTCAAATCCCAGAAACAGGCTAAAGCACTATCAGCTTGAATTTTGCAGCCAACAGAAATGAGCTTATTCTGACCGTATAACAACATGGCTCCCATCCTTAAGATGGAGTCAGGCTGGTCCATCATGTCTGCAGCAAAGCTTCACCACATCCCTAGTTAGTGCCACCAGCTGGGAACGAGGTGTTCAAATATCTGATCTATGGGGGACATTTTTCATTGAAACCATTACAAACACCCTGACAAAGAGCCACTCAGCGGGGAGAAGGGATTGTTTGGGCTTGCAGTTCTGAGAAGATACAGTCCATCATGACAGAAGAGGCATGGCGGCAGGAGTGTGATGTTGACCTGGTACTCAGGTAGTCAGCTGACCAATCTTATCTGTACACAGGAAGTGTAAAGCAACAACAGGAAGTAGAGCCAGGATAGAAAACCTCAAAGTCTGCTCCACCTCCTAAAGGTTCCATGGTCTTTCAAAAACAGTGCTACCAACTGTGACCACGTGTTCAAATACATGACCAAATGGGGGGTATTTTCTCATCCAAGCCACAATATATGTGTGAAATTCTCAAAGAGTGAACTCTGTTATTTTAAAAAGGATTCCAAACAGTGGCTTAGAAAGTCATTCTCTTCATTAATGGATATAACACAGGATGAACATCAGTAGAGTTCAGAATGACCCAATTGAATAAGAAGGAAACATGGGCAAGATATCTCTTTCATTGCTCTCCCACTCCATCCCTCCCCCAGCTTGACCATCCATTCCCTCATGGTTTCATCCCTCATGCCCTTCCCTCTATTGCCCCCCCTGCCCCCAGTTTACTCAGGAGATCTCATCTATTTCCCCTTCCCGGGGCAATCCATTCGTCTCTCTTAGGGCCCTCCTTGTTACCTAACTTCTCTGGAGCTAGCTAGTAACACATTCTTATGGCCTTTAAACCTGAATTTCCTTGACAAAGAATTTAAATAAATGGGCAGCCACTAAGGCAGAAGCCTCATGGTACCTAAGCTATTTGTTAATCCTGACACTGAACGGGAAGGAAGTCTTAGATTGAAGATCTTCCCATCAGAAAACTATGGCAAATCTTACACTTTACATTTGGGATAATTCAGGATTTCCAGATGTTTAGTAGATGATACCTACGTATCATCTAGGAAGCCAACAGCACTTCTGAAGCTCTGCAGTATTCAGCATCACCATGAAGACACATTATTCACCAATTGATATCTCAGCTTCTCCTTTCTAATTATGTTTGGGGATCTAGTTTATGACTACCAATCATCCATTCTTCTGTTCTGCATCCTAGCCGGTTACTTGTACATACAAGTTTTACATTTATTCATCCATTCACTTCTAGGCCAATCCTAGTGACCATGCAGAAAGCCACTCAGCAACTCCTCAGACCAAGGTCACTGTTAGTCACTAATGATGACAAAGATGTACTCTCTGATGCTTTATCTGTCCGAATGTTCAAAAAGGATTCTCAGTTCAAGAAGGATTTCTCTCAAGATTTTGTTTCTTGGAGTTGAAATATTCACTCCTGTTCCTTGCAACCCTGCTTCAATTTCAATGGTTTTCCTCATTGCTGCTGCTCTCTCAGCGTTCTGGTCAACACATGCTTGGAACTCATTCCAATTTGCTTCCAAGTGCCTCCTCGCCAGTCGGTGCTGACGTGCTTCAAGGACGTGCAGAGATGTATCACGGAAGAGTCATCAGCTGTTGTTGAGATGTACCGTGCTAATCTTGAGTGTTGCTCTTCTGACTTCAGTGTTCGATCTCGGTCATCATTTTCGCTCTCCCTCAGCACTCTAACCTTTGTTTCAGGCACTTGCTCATTCTTGGTTCCAACGCAGACTGGTGTTCTTCCAAGGATGTCAGTTCCTTGTTCTCTGGCTGGATTCTCACAACTAGTGTGCCTGTGGTTGATGTCTTGCCACATCATTAAGTTCTTGGACTTTTTCCTGATGCTGCTGTTTTCCTTCCACTCACTTGCTAAGAGTAGTGGTCTGGCCAGTGAGAGACTGGTGCGTTGTCATGGTCTCTCAGCTTTCCAGGAAGGGCGTTAGTGTCAGCGAGTTCCTTCAACTATGCAGCTCCCTCAGTGGAGCGTGGACAGGGCAGCCAGGGTTTCTCTGTGTCATCCTATCTGTCCTGGAACTCACTCTGTAGACCATGCTGGCCTCGAACACACAGAGATCTGCCTGCCTCTGCCTCCCAAGTGCTGAAATTAAAATTGTGAGCCACCACTGCCTGGCTGTGAAAGTCGTATATGATAAAAACGCTGGCAGAGTCACTGAAAACGTTAGCTTTCTACTTCATTATTGTTTCTGTGTCTGTGTTAAAACCTAATGCAAACGCCTATTTATGTCTTTTTATGTCTTCTCTGTTTAGCTGTCTCTTTCTCCAAAACCTGAAGTCCTCTGCAGTAGTGATTCCTGACCTTCAGAGTCACGGCGCACTTCCAGAGGCCACGGTAATGGACACTGCCCCCTTCTCTGACTCACAGTACATGGTCCTGTGGTTGAACACTGTTCTGAACAGCAATTGCCCTTTGTCAATACAAAATTAAATGAGTCACACAATTATTTACTAACAACAACCACCCGATGGTTATAGACAGGGCTTCACAGTGAACAGACGTCAATACCTAGCTCTATGAATGTGCGATCCCTTCTCCTCCGAGATTCTTCAGACTCTTTCCAGTTTAGACCTGACTGGCATTGGAGCTCAGTGGATCTCATCTGTGATCTTTAGACAGTAGGCTTGACTTCCTACTTGGTATTGAGAGATCTTTGAGGTATATTTCATTTTGTTTGTTTAGTTTTTTTGCTTGAGACAGTTTCTTAGTATGAGGTCTAGGCTGACCTTGAACTTGCTACTTATCCCAGACTGGCTAGAATTTGTGATCCTCTTGCTTTACCTTTCCAAGTGTTAGGATTGTTAAGTCTATGTGCCAACACACACAGCTGAGTTTTTATTATTATTTTGCTTTATTTCTTGTAGTGCTGGAGATCAAACGCAGGCAAGGACTCTGTAACTGACCTACATCACCGGCCTGTAGATGTGTTTCCTAACAAAAATGATGCCTAGCAAAATTGTAACCCAGATAATAGTTTGAACCCTACATCTCTCAGGGATACAAACTATCAGTTGAATAGTCAGTCACACACACTTCCTCACTTGGAGGTAGTATGGTAGTACACTATGTTTGTCATCCCCCAAAAGAAACAAAGCTTGGCATGATGCTCCATGCTTGCAGCCCAGAACTCTGGAGACTGAGGCAGAATTTGCCATGAGTTCAAGGCTGGCAATACGTTTAAGGCGGCCCATAAGTATGAGCCTCCTTATCAAAAAGCAAAACAAAAGCAGAGGAAGGAAAGAAAAAGAAGAGAGAAACAATTCGGTTCAGTTGATTAACCTCTTGTATTTGTCATTTTCAAATGACATTGCAGTCCCTGGGGATGCCCAGTGCACATGAAGTCCTGTGTCTCCTCAGCATTGATCAAACTGGGTGTTGTGGGGACACCTGGAATCACAGCAATGGGAGGTGGAGGAAGGGGGATCAGAAGTTCAAAGTCATGGTCAGACACATACTAAGTTTGAGACCAGTCTAGGTTAAACAAGACTCTGTCTCAAAACAGAAGCAAAAATAAAAAGCAAGACATTGAAACCAGGTGTTATGATTCATGTTTTGAATCCCAGCACTTGGGAAATAGACGGAGGATCCCCATAGTCTACTTTTAACCTTGTCTCAGAAAAGAGAATATTAAAAAACAAAACTGTGTGTGCATGCATAAATAACCTTTCTCCCTCGCAGTATGTGGTATTACATACATAGTTACTAATAACCAAGGGTGGAGGCAATGCTTAATGCTTTCTGTAGGGCCATTCTTGTTCCAGACTCTACAATTTTGATCACCTACACAGCACTCATCCATGGAGAGGATGTATATCCCATGCATGTACTGTCTAGGAACACACTCTTGCAGATGTGTGAGACTTATTCTTTCCTATCTAGAGCATTCGTTCCTTCAATCAGCACTGAGTGTAGGCTGTGTTTAGAGGATATTGGCTTTGATTGACGGTATTATCAATTTGACTGATAATATTATTGATTATATCATCAGTGATAGTATTGTACCCAATCTTGATTTAAGAGCAGTTTTGATTTAATAAAGGATTTCTCTTTCAAGGATACCACAGGTGAAAGCAATCATGAGGATCCAGTGGCCGTTCACTCTACGGTGGCCGGTAAGAACTTGAAAGCAACATGGGATTATGTGTATTTGTACGCAGGGATTTGAAAGGAAAGTGCATGTATAATTGTCCAAGGAGCTCCTAGAGAGGAGGGCACTGACATGGAGGGCACTGTGGGTGAGAGAGTGTCAGCATTCCTATGACATCTTGAGAGTGAATGCAGGACTAGTGACAGCAGTCCTTGTGCCAGATCCAAACCAGCCAGTCTTAAAGGCATCCTGCAGCAAGCTGGTTTCCTGGGGTCTTAAATGGGAGATTAGGATGCCAGAGTATTCTTTTTTGTTTGTTTGTTTGTTTGTTTTTGTGTTTTCAAGACGGGGTTTCTCTGTATAGCTTTGCACCTTTCCTGGGACTCACTCTGTATTCCAGGCTTGCCTTGAGCTCACAGAGATCTGCCTGCCTCTACCTCCCGAGTGCTGGGATTAAAGGTGTGTGCCACCACCGCCCGGCCCAGAGTATTCTTAATAAGCACACATTATGTCTAAGTCCCCAGGTCAAATAGGGCCTTGGACACATGATCCCATATTCTGATGCCATGAAAAAGTCTGAGAGGATCTCAAAGGGAGATTATGGACATTGGAGAAAAGTCCTAATCCATCCATAACAGACAGGCAAGAAAATGTAACAAAGACACCACAGCCTTAGGGTTGAAAGGCTTGAATACATTTCCTACTGGTTCTCCCTTCTTCCCTCCACAGATGTTGTTCCAAGTGAAGCTCATGAACCTGCACCTGCATCCAGCTTTGTATCTGTCCTCTGTAGAGATCAGGATCAGAGTGAAGTTCAAGGATGTGACTGTCCATCCAGCAGTGCCGGCCTCCTCTCCACAGACCTGGCTCAGAGTGCAGCCCAGTGGTTTCAAGAGGCAAAGAGTCTGAGCGAGCAGCTGAGAGGAGCCTACACCAAGGCCACTTTCCGCCACATCAATCTGCCAGAGGTGTGTTCCGGCCTCGGCACTGACCACTTGCTTGGTTGTGACCTGTCCATGGTTTCAAAGCACATCAGCAGGCCAGTGCAAGAGGCCTTGATGCTTCCCGAGGTCCTCAGCAATCTCAACTCCGTCATGTGTGTGGAGGGGGAAACTGGCAGTGGGAAGACAACCTTCCTGAAGAAAACAGCTTTTCTCTGGGCATCAGGATGCTGTCCCCTGCTGAACAGGTTCCAGTTGGTCTTCTACATCTCCCTTGGTTCCACCAGACCAGACCAGGGGCTGGCTGACATCATCTGTGCCCAACTCCTAGAGGCAGGAGGATGCATTAGTGAAGTGTGCCTGAGCATCATCATCCAGCAGTTAAAGCACCAGGTGCTGTTCCTGTTGGATGACTATCATGGGATGGACTCACTGCCCCAAGCCATAAAAGCCCTGATTACAAGAAACTACTTGACCCGAACCTGCTTATTGATCACTGTCCATACAAACAGGGCCAGGAAGATCCGCCCATATCTAGATACAATTCTAGAGATCAAAGAGTTTCCCTTCTATAACACTATCTCTGTATTACGGAAATTATTCTTCCACAATATTTCACGTCTGCTAGAGTTTATGGTTTACTTTGGAATGAGTATTGGTTTACAGGGAATTCACAAAACTCCTCTCTTTATGGCAGCAGTCTGTACTGCCTGGTTTCAAAATCCTTCTGACCAGTCCTTTCATGATGTGGCAGCTTTCAAGTCCTATATGAAATACCTTTCCTTAAAACACAAGGCTACACCTGAGCCTCTCAAGGCCACTGTGTCCTCATGTGGCCAGCTGGCCTTGAGAGGCCTTTTTTCATCTTGCTTTGAGTTCAGTAGTGATGACCTCACAGAAGCAGGTGTTGATGAAGATGAAGATCTGACCACCTGCTTGATGAGCAAATTCTCTGCCCAGAGACTGAGACCTGTCTATCGGTTCTTAACTCCTTTGTTCCAAGAATTTCTTGCTGCTATGAGGCTGACTGAGCTCCTGGGTTCAGAAAGGCAGGAAGACCAAGATCTGGCACTTGGTTATTTGAGACAAATTAACTCACCCTTGAAGGCTATGAATGCCTACAACAATTTTTTGAAGTATGTCTATAACCACCCTTCATCAAAGGCAGGGCCAAAAATTGTATCTCATTTGCTTCAGTTGGTGCATGATAAAGAGTCGCTGGAGAACATGTCTGAAAATGAGGATTATGTGAAGCGTCATCCAGAAACTTCCTGGATGATGCAGTTAATTAAGGGATTGTGGCAGGTATCTCCTGAAGCTTTCTCTTTATTCGTTTCAGAACATCTATTGAGCATTGCTCTAAACTTTGCTTATGAAAGCAACGCGGTGGCTGCCTGTTCTCCATTTATTTTGCAATTCCTTCGAGGGAGAACACTGGCTTTGAAAGTACTGAATTTACAGTATTTTGGGGACTACCCAGAAAGCCTGACACTGTTGAAAAGTGTAAAAATCTCCATAAATGGAAATAAAATGCAACCCAGAGCAGGTTACTCAGTCATGGAAAAATGTTTTGAAACATTACAGCCACCAACCATAGATGAGGATTATGCATCTGCCTTTGAACATATGAAGGAATGGGAGAAAAATATATCTGAAAATGAAGCTAAAATGAGAAGTTTTATGAATGATAAACTCCAGCATCCACCCAACATCAGTTCTGGCTACTGGAAACTGTCCCCCAAGCCGTACAAGATCCCTAGGCTGGAAGTTGGAGTAGCCAACATGGGTCCAGCAGACCCAGCACTGCTCCGGGTTCTAATGGAAGTCTTCTCAGCATCACAGAATATTGAGCTCCATTTGAACCACAGCAGTGGCTTTCTTGAAAGCATCCGCCCAGCTCTGGAGCTGAATAAGACCTCTGTCACCAAGTGCTCCATGTGCAGACTGGAGCTCAGTGCAGCAGAACAGGAGCTGCTTCTCGGCCTGCCTGCCCTGCAGTCTCTTGAGGTCTCAGGGACAAACCAGTTACCAGGTACCCCCGGGTGTCACATAACCATTCTGATTGACACTGTGTTTTCTTATTCTTAGTTTTAGATGAATGAAACTTCTCAGGCACAAGGTCATAAATGTGCCTTGAAATAAGAGATCTAAGTACTGTCACTGTTTGGGACAGTGTGTAATTCAGTGACAGGCCCTGAATCATAGAATGGGTTTGAAGTAACTCAGACAAAACTAGGAAAACGTCACCATCAGTATTCACCCCTCAAGGTCATTAATAAGAGTTTGAATTGCTTGTTATTGATAAATGATGGCCTCTGTGTAAGATGATGGTAAGCAATCATCTGCACCCTGGCTGCCTGAAAGAGGAGGGGGGTTCGCTTCTCCAGAGAAAACTTTTTAATATGGGTAAATAATATTTATGTCTTCTTTAAGCCAGCAGTTCTCACCCTGTAGGTCATGACCCCTGAGGGTGCTGAATGATACTTTCACAGGGGTCACATAAGACCATCAGAAATATCCGATATTTACATTACCATTCATAACAGTAGCAAAATTACAGTTATGAAGTAGCAACAAAGATGATTTTATGCTGGGGGTCTCACCACAACCTGAGGAACTGTATAAATGGGTTGCAGTATTAGGAAGGTTGAGAATCACTGCTCTAAGCAATGTTTGTTTTTGTGTATACATTATCTCTGTAATGATTTCTTTTTTAAAGAGATATTTATTTCAGTGTGTGTGTGTGTGTGTGTGTGTGTGTGTGTGTGTGTGTGTGTGTGTTTTCATGAGCATGTATGGTGTGGGTACCCTCAGAGGTCAGAAGAGAATGTCAGATCCTTTGGAGCTTTGGTTCCAGGCTGTGGTGTGCAGCCCAATGTGGTACTGGGAACCTCACTGGGTCCTCTGCAAACAAGAGCTCTTGATTGTTGAGTCGTCTTTTCAGCCCCTAGACTTGACTTGCCTCTCATTCAGTTGTTCTAAGTTTTTATACCACTGTACATATTTGATCATTAAATTTTGTTGTTGTTAGAGCATAGCTCTGGTGTTCAGCAGCTGCTGTTGCTCAAGGATGCTCTGCTCTGTCTGTGGCTTCCTTTGTCTTCCTCTTTTTAAAACATAATTTCTTTATTGATCTTTGGGAATTTTACATCATGTACCCCAATTTTGCTCACCATCCAGTCCCTCCTTATCCAGCCTCCCAGCTGTGGCCTCCCAAATGAAAATAAAAACAAACAAACAAACAAACAAAAAAACAAACCAAAATTGTAGTTGGAATTTTTTTAGGCCACCAACCAGCTCCCAAATAAAGACACAGACTTATTATTAATTATGGTTGCTCGACCTTAGCTTAGGCTTGTCCCACTAGCTCTTATAACTTAATTTAACCTGTTTCTAGTCATCTACATTTTTCCTGGGGCTTTTTGCCTTTTTGTCATTCTGTGTGTCCTACCTTTCTGCTTCTTCTGTGTCAGTCTGTCTGTGTGGCCCCTAATGTCTCCCTGTTGTCTTCTTTTCTTTCTTTCCTGGAGCTTAAATTCCTCCTGCTACTTACAGCCCAGAAGCTCCACCTATTCCTCCTCCCCCACTATTGGCCATTCAGCTTTTTATTAGACCAGTCAGATGCCTTAGGCAGGCAAGGTAAAACAGCAACACATCTGTACATAATTAAACAAATCAACACATCTTTACACAGTTAAACAAGTGCATTATATCTTTAACTAGTTAAACAAATAATGTGCAACATAAACCAAACCAAACCAAAGAAACACGAACAGAAAATAAAAACCAAAACGAAAGAACAGAAAAAATACCTCACAACAACAAAACCCTCTCCGTTCCTCCATCTTTCCCATCTCTCCAGCACCTCTTCATTAGTCCTGGTGGCATTGGGAGCCCTGGTGTGTCACAAGTCCACCCTTTTGTCTAAACAGCTTTATTTGCAAATGTTCATTGTTATGAGTCTGGTTCAAGGCTCTGGTTTCTGGCACACCGTCCTCACTGGATCCTCACCTAAAAGTTCATTTGGATATCCTGCAGCCACCGTGAGTCATGGAGATCCTGAGGTTATTTTTCCACAGGACCAGTCCCTTCACAAGCTCCAGCAGGTCCTAGATGGGGGTAGATGTCAGGGTGGGCCAGCCCTAGGTAAGCCTGGGTGGTGGTTCAGATGGTCAGTCCAGGGCACTGTGGCCGACCCCCTCAGGTGAGGAGGGGAGCCATCTCCCCTGTGCCCATGCAATCAGGGTCAGATCTCCTCTGTCTTGGGTGAGGCATGGGGCCATCTCTCCAGAGTTTGGGAGGCCAGCTGTCCCATGATGGTCAAGGCCAGTTCTCTTGCTGCAGTATCCAGTGAGGCACAGTTCCAGCTATCCCAGGGCCAGAGAAGGGAAGGACAGGCTCAGAATAGGCTTCTGATCTCATTGTGCATGGTTTCCATGGCTCTTTAGCACTTTGTTTCTTCCTTTTCTCATGTGGTCTTCATTTACCATGGTCTCTTATTCCTTGTTCTCCTTCTCTGTTCTTGATCCAGCTGGGATCTCCCGCTCTCTTTCCCTCAACCCTTGCCCTTCATTGCTCCCACTCATGTCCAGGCTGTTCATGAAGATCTCAGCCATTTCTCTGTCATTGGGCGATCCTCGTGTCTTTCTTGGGGTCCTGTTTTCCAGGTAGCCTCACTGGTGATGTGAGTAGCAGTCTAGTCATCCTTGTTCCACATCTAGTATCGGTAGGATTTTCTAAAGGAGGCGGAGGCAGGAGGATCACGAAGTCTTGCTGTTCTATCTTCTGCTCTCTCACTCTACTCTCAGGCTTTCCTTTGAGAGTTCCAGCTGAGTTGCTAGGTTTTTCAACTCCATCTTCAGTTCATTGAGTCTTGCTCAGTGTTTCAATCTTCTGACTGAATTCCCTTCTCAAGTCTTGGACTGTCCTCATCACGTCTGTTAGCCTTAGGTTTGTGTGTTCTTGGGCAACAGTCAAGCATTCCTTCTTAAGCTCTTTCTCCTTATTTTCATGGAGCTGTTTCTTTGTGTCATCTTTAAAACTCTTTACATTCTCCATAACTTCTTTGGTCAAGTGCCTGGTTGTTCTTTTCACTTCTGTGACCTGAGGTTCACCCAGGTCAATCTTGTTGACAAACATTTCTACAGGACTAATAGATTTGTGGGGTGTGTGAAGTGGGGGGAATTACTGCCTTGACCTTTTGCAGTGTTCCTATTTTTGTGATGAGACTTCTTTTGATAGTTCTGTGTCTGATATAAATAGAACAGATTGGGCAAAAGAGAGGGTGTGTGGGTTGGTTTGAACCTGAGGTTGGATATGGCTCAGGTGGACCCAGGGCACTGGGCTGGTGTGAAAGATCTTCCTTCTGGTCCAATATTGGAGTTGGGGGGTATATGTGAGGGTTGGGTGGGTGTGAGGAGGGGAGCATCAGGCAAACTCACCCAGCTAGACCCTGGAGAAGGACGTGTAGGACCTGGCTGGGTAGAAAGGTTAGATGTGGTGTGTGAGTGGCTTGAAGGTTAGGGGCAGGAGGGAGGCAGAGTGGGTCAGGGGACAATCCTAGATCTTGGCAGTGGCACAGACAGGGGTGGCTAGACTAGGCCCACAATCTGGATTGGAATCTAGGCTAGAACTAGTGGGCTGGGGATGGGTGAATGGAGGGGAAGATGTCAGACTTACCTGGTACTAGACCTTGGAAAAGGACATGCCAGATCTGCTTTGGTAGAGAGGTGCCAAGTTACATTTTTTATTTACGTTGAAGTCTAACTGTGTCCTTTTGCATGTACAAAACCAGTTGTTCCCACACTGTGGTTGGTTGGGGAGCTGTCTTATTTATTCTGTGAGTCTGGAGAGCACCACGGAGCTTCCCCTATGCTCAGTGACCACCAGATGCTGCAGACAGCACGTTCTTCATGGATGTGCTTCCTAAACAGATGTTAGAGTCTCTGAGATGTTTCGTTATGAATATATCTAAAAATCACAGCACACTTGAGAATTTCCGCCTGGGACGCATGAGTGATGGAAACTATGTGCTGCTTCCCAGGTCAACTTTTCGCTAACTTGGACAAGTTCTCAAGCCTGAAAGAATTGTCTGTGAGACTAGATGGCATTCCAGATGTGCTTTTGATCATCCCTGGGGATTTTTCAAAACTCCATCACATGGAGAAGTTATCCATCCAAACTTCCACAGAGTCTGACCTCTCCAAACTGGGTAAGAATGGTGCTTGGATTTCCCAGGTCATATTTCAGCTGGGAAAGTTACTTGGCTAATAATTGTTAGAATCATGAAATCATCATTAGTTAAAAATTTCTGTGGGCCTGAGAGCGTGAACTGTGTCCATGGGAAGCTGTAGGGACAGGGCTCTTCCTCATTAAAGACCTGACAGCGTAAACTGTGTCCATGGGAAGGTATTGGAACAGCGTTCTTCCTCATTAAGAGAGCAGACATTTATTTGTAACCCCGAGTCTCTAACATGACTGGAATTGTTCTGAGCTCTACACAAATACTAACTCACTCTTCAGACCACTGTGTGAGAGAAGACACAATGACTATTGCTGATTCTCAACTGGGGAAACTGAGGTCAGTGATTGCTCAGGTTTATCCAGCTAAGAAAACGTATCTTCAAAAGAGAAGGTTTGAGTCCAGGGCCTGAGCTTTAAACTCCCAGCACACTTCTCTCCAAGGCGGTTTGTGGAGTTCTTTCCTTTTGCTGTTGTTTTAGTGGCGCTTGCAGATCTGCCTGCTGAGGGAGGAAATCTGACTGGGGGCACCCTGGACCTTTCCTCCACTTCTCTCCATCCCAGCCTCCTGTTGATGGACAGCTGTGCAGACATCTTTCTAGTCATTTAGCAAAATGACTCAGGCCCGGTCAGATCCTTAATTTGTTAAACCCTGAACACTGAGGACTAAGGAAATGTGAAAAGGGGACCAGAGCGGGGCATGGTGGTTCATGTCTGTAATCCCAGAATTTGGGAGGCTGAGGCAGGAGGATTGTCACAACATCAAGCCAGCTTAGCTCCGGAAATGTAGCTATTTTCAGGCTAGCCTGAGATACAACATGAGACCCTGTCTGAAAAGAAACAAAAGAAACAAACAAACATTTTGCAGGTTGTGGAGATGGATCAGCAGGTAAAGGTACTTCCTGCCAAGCTTTATGACCTCTGTCCCACAGATCAGTATGGTGGAAGGAAACAATTCTCCCACTTTTGCCCTGACCTTTGCATGTGTCCTATGGCCAAGGATGACCTCCACACATACCATATAAACATAGACAAAATAAATAAGGTCATGTATTCTTAAAGTTGTGCTTCAGAGTTGTCCCTTCTTCTGCTGAGGGCTTCAGGAATCTATCATAAGAACGCAGCTGGTTATGGCAAAGTCACTACCTGGAGGGATCAAGGAATTCCTCCAGAGGAAGCCAAATCCCAAGGAGATTTTGGTGTTATTTTTGGCTTGTTATATATCAGCTGTTTTCTGTTATGAAAATCATGTGTGCCTTCATAGTTTTCCCAATTGATTTGCCCCTAGAAGTGCTAACGGCTTGGACTGATCACCCTTTGGACATATACATTTAAGGTATTTGGAGAATAGCCTTGGGAAAGGCTTCCTTCCCCCCAGCCCATCGGGTTCTCCCCTTTCAGTACTGGAATCAGATAACTCCATTAACCACTTTCAAGGATTAACGGTAATAACAGTCCACATGCTAGTCTCCTGATTAAGGTAAATTCCACAAGGAGACACCACCTAGGTCAGGTGCATGTTAAGTAATAGCTTTACACAATTTAGCTCGGACCCTTCCTTCTTACAGCCTTACTAACTTTATAGACCCCTAACTTCTTACCTAACCACATCTCAGAATGTAGACTGAGCACATAGACCCACCTTTTCATACATTAACCGGTTATTAGCACTCTGTTGACCTCCTCTTTTACCACTCCCATTTTGGATTGTAAAAGAAAGCCTGGTGGTCATTGCCTGAGAAAAATTCTTACCTGCCTTTTTGACCCCATAGAATTCAAGCCTGGTGACCTTGCTCAACCAGGGGATTACTATTGCTTGGGTTTATAACTGGATTCCTGGGAGACATAGGAGGTATGTAGACAACTGAGAGAACTTAGAGACAGAACAGAGAGGGAAAGGAGGATTTTGATCAGAGAGAATGTGTGGACAAGATGGAAGATGAGGAAGAGTCAGATGGGGAAGTACTAGCTGGGTAAGAACGAGATGAAAAGGACCTAGATAAGGCAGAATTAAGATAAGAGAATTAAGAAAGAACTTAGAGGGAACAGTAGATGAATACAGAGAGAAATCAGGCAAGAAGGAGCTAAAAGATAATAGAAGCTGTGTAGAGAAAACTGACACAGAATAATAAAGTGTATGGACTAAGGAGTTTCGTGTACATGGATTCTTTTCATCAAAGATTAATTATCAGCTGGTTGTAGATTCTTCCCGGACCCTGGGAGGGGACTATAGAGGGGCTGGACCCCCATAGTCCTCGATACTCTTTTATGTGACTCTGTACAGAATTCCTGCTGCGTCAGGGCAGTGTGCAAACACAGAGATATCAGGGTGCTGATGCTGAAGGTGAAATATGGAGAAGAGAAAACTGATCCAGAGAGGGTCAGGAACCTGCCGCAGGTCTTCTGCTCATCAGTCAGTGGCAGAAGCTGAGCACACGCCCAACATGGCCTGAGCATTAGATCACTGCATCACTGTTGTTTAATGGTGTGGCTGGAGATTATGGACTGAGAGGCCAGTCTGGATAGTAATTTGTAATCTTCTTGAATTTCTGAATGTCGTTCATCTTTTCCAGTTAAATTGATCCAGAACTCTCCAAATCTCCAAGTTTTCTACCTGAAATGTGATTTCTTTTCGAACTGTGAGTCTCTCATGACTGTGCTTGCTTCCTGCAAGAAACTCAGAGAGATTGAGTTTTCTGGACGATGCTTTGAAGCCATGCCATTTGGTAAGAACTATAAGCTTACAACTGTGACTTCAGATGCTCCTGTGCAAAAAGTCATTAAATACTCTAGAATTAAAAGGCTGCTGGTGTCACAGAAACTGTGACAGCACCTGACTTCAGTGAGTCTTTCACAATGAAGTGTATCTGTGTCTACAATGTAACCATTTCATTTTCAGAATTGTTTCCTCTACTTAGTCATAGTAATTCATTCTGTATATTATATCACCTTTCATCACTTTTGAAACACTCTTACTTCAATGGTATTCCTCTGTGTCACAGGAATGTATCTGAACTAACTATATGTTATTTTCCCTTTTCTAGTCACCATTTTGCCAAATTTTGTGGCCTTGAAGATATTGAAACTTGGGCGCCAACAGTTTCCAGATAAGGAAACATCAGAAAAGTTTGGTAACTTTATAAACAGAGTTTCTTAATGTATTCTTTATCCTCTCCCTCCTCCTCCTCATCCTCTTCAGTGAACCTACAACAAAGCAAGCTGTGTACAGTGGTCCCTTGACATCATGGCAGCTGGGTCCAGGACCTCTGCTGATGCAAACACTAGAAGATCTTATACTCCATGATATAAGATGGTGCAGTGTTTGCCCGTGTCCTTACACATCCTCCATAAGCCATGTCTTAATTGCTTACAATGCCTAAAGCAATGTAAATGCTATGTAAACAAGTGTTACACTGTGTTGTTCTGGGAATAACGGTGAGGGGGAAATGTCTATACGTGTTTGGCACAGACACGATTTTTAAAGATTGAACCTGTGGTTGGTGGAATGTGCTGATACAGAGGGTCAGCTGTACCAGCTCAGCTGGTCCTTAGGAGGACACCATAGTGATGCTCAATATCACTCCCAGATGCCATCACTGTTGGTCCCACACATCCTCACACTTGATCTCATTAAATGCAATGTTCTCAGACTCACTGACTGCTTAGGAGAGAATTTGATCATGATAGCACTGTGGAACTTCATAGTCTGGAACACACTCCAAACATGTAATGTCCTTTTTTTTCAAAGGTTTCAGAATACATATTAAAACTTCTATTTAAAATTAAGAAAACACTATAACTCCAGGGAAAGGCCACACCCCAGACTGTAGCACACCCAATCAGAAGGCAAGCGTCCAGCTTCCTGTGCCCAGTCTGAGAACTGTCCCCGTCTCATGAATGTGTGTCCTCATTTTAAAGTTAATTAAATAAACTTTAAAATGTTTATTCTTGTCTTATGAGCATGAGTGTTGCCTGCATATATGTCTGTGCACCACATATGTTCTTGGTGGCCACAGAAGTCAGAAGAAGGTTTGGATTCACTGGATCGGATGGTTGTCAGTCACCATGTGGGTGCTGGGCACTAACTCTTCCTGAGACTTCTGCAAAAGTAACTAGAGATCTCAATCACTGACCTACCTTTTCAGTCCCACAAATTTTCCTTTGAAATAAATTAGTGTATGTAAGTTGTGACAGAGTAAACTTGAGAAGCTTTGCTTATGAGGCTCTGTTCATAACAGCAGTTTGGGCAGCAAAATAAATGTCAGAAAGAGAAAGAAAATCACGTTGAAAATATTGTTGTGGACTCACAAGTTTTCTGCGTATTTTTGTGCACTTACCGTCTCTGTGTGTGTGGAGCTGTGAGTGGCATGTGCGTGGAGTCAGAGAACAGAGGTGGGAGTCGTTCTCTCTCACCATAATGTGGACTCCTGGGATCAAACTCAGGTTGTCAGGCGTGCCTGTGGATGCCTTTACCACCCGAGCCTTCTCATCTGCTCTGACCCATGAACATACAGGGTAATAAATACATTTCCAGTCATCTCTATCTGCAGTCATATAGACACACATTCCTCAGCGCAGTCTCCTGAGAGGCTGGAAATCATGGTTGTAGTAATGAACACACAAGTGCTCAGAGGTTCATTCATTTTAAAGCTTCGGAAGAGTTTTCTGTACACAGACCTTGTGTGATTTCTTTCAGTGGGTAGGTGTCTTATGTAACCCATTCAAGAATGATCACCTAGAAGCCGAGAGTGGTAACAAATGCCTGTGGTCCCAGTACTGAGATGATGAGGCAGAATTCTGAGTTCTAGCCATTCTGGATGACAGGCTGAGACTCGGTCTCAAGACTGCCAAGACAAACACATCAACCAGTTGGCCCGATTTAACATTCCTGTTTCCTGTGCATACTAATATCACCACGGGCAGGTGGTACATACTGAGAGTGAAGTTTCAGACCTGATTTGCTGTTTGAACAGATGTGGCAAGAACAAGACCCACAGCTGGGTTTTCATGCTGGCCAGGTGGAGCTGCTGGAAATGCACCTTGCTTTGCTTTCACATGAACAAGAAGGCACAAACAAGGTTCAGTTTGTGTGTGTGTGTGTGTGTGTGTGTGTGTGTGTGTGTGTGTGTGTGTGTGTGTGTGTGTTTGTGTGTGTGTCTTTGTGTGTGTTTGTTTGTGTGTGTGTGTGTGTGTGTGGTGCCTTGGTATCCAGCATGCTAGACAAGCCCTTTATCACTGAGTCAACTGCCCAAATCCCTGGACTTGATTTCTAAATATCATCTTTCCTAAAGAAACCAAGGACTGTGAAGAAATATTTTTTCTTTTTTTTAATTAAGAAATTTTCTATTCATTTTACATACCAACCACAGATGCCCCCTCCTCCCTCTTCCCACCTCCCAGTCCTCACCCCATTCACACCTCCTCTGAGTCAAGGTCTCCCATGGGGAGTCAGCAGAGCCTGGTACATTAAGTGGAGGCAGGTCCAAGCCCCTACCTGCCGCACCAAGGCTGGCCAAGGTGTCACACCTTAGTCACTAGGCTCCAAAAAGCTCACTCATGCACCAGGGACAGATCCCAATTCCCCTGCCTGGGGGGCCCTCCAAACAGTTCAGGCTAAACAACTGTCTTACTTATCTGGAGGGCTAGTCCAGTCCCATGGGGGCTTCTCAGCTATTGGTCCACAGCTCATGTGTTTCCACTAGTTTGGGTGGCCATCTATACATTTCCCCATCATGATGTCAATGTCACAAGAAATATTTTATTTCAGAACTGAGAAGGGGAAAGTCAAAGATAAACCTGGAATAATGCCTCATTCCAAAAAGTCTTCCTAATTAGTTTCTGTGAGGCCGCAGAAGTCGAGACTTAGTCATCCTGTGATCTACAGAGTATCACGCTATGGAAGATTGGATGAGAGGGGGAAGGCTGTCAGGGCAGTGGACAAGGCTTTAATGAGGCCGGTGGATGTCCTCAGAGTGACGACAGGAGGCGGGATGGCAAGGGAGGGGGCCAAAGTCTGTGCAGTTAGGAGAGTGACCTGCAGTGGAGGCCCTGCTTTAGAAGAGAGAGCAGAAATGGACAGACAGCCTGGACCAGTGTGAAGAGTCAGGTCGGGGAGGATGGAGGAGCCAGCTGCAGAGAGCAGCAGGGAGCCGCTGTGTGCTGACCCCTTCTCCTTTCCTTGGAGAGGACAGTGATGAGGAGGGCCCCTGCTAGGTGGGGCCTCCTAGACTGCAGAAGGTCTAGGTCATCAGCTGCTCGCTCATGCCGGGACTACTACTGAGGATGGCTTTGTGGTGTCTCCCACAGCCCAGGCTCTGGGTTCTCTCAGGAACCTGGAGGAACTGCTCCTTCCCAGTGGGGACGGGATTCACCACGTGGCCAAACTGATTGTCCGGCAGTGTCTGCAGCTTCGGTGTCTCCGAGTTCTTGCCTTTAAGGAGACCTTGGATGACGACAGTGTGATGGAAATCGGTGAGTTCCCCTCAGGGAAAGGGTTTCTCCTTGTGTGGAAGCAGTGGCATCATTGGAGCTGTCTGCTGCGAATGTCTAGTATGGCAAAGTCTTCCAAACTGTTCCTCATTTCCCCCACCACACTGTTTCATCTCGTGTCCTTCTGCAGACAGCTTCATCCAGTTCTGACTGGGAAGGTCAACAGCCTCTTTGTTTTAGTGGGGATATAGAAGCCACCCACCTGCGGTTTGTTTCCTCAGTGCTGGGAATTGAACTCAGTGCCTCACAGACACACACATAGACACACACAGGCACACACAGACACAGACACAGACACACACAGACACAGACACACACACACACACACAGACACACACACACACACACACAGACACACACACACACACACACACACACACACACACACACGGCCATTGCTCTAACCCTGAACCATGGACCACTAAATCTGTGTTCTGACACCTGGTGTTTCATACCCCTGGCAGATCTACTGTTGATCAGTTGAATATTGACAATATGTAAACAAATGTGCAACAAGCTGTGATATTGAACTGGATCAATTTTCCTGCTGTCATTGTTGAAAATTTGGTTATCTAAGTAAGTGTAGAGTCAACCAGATGAGGAGATAAACTTGTGCCTATTTGGAGTTGAAAGATTTCCTATGTTCCGCCCAGCCTGTGGTCGGGGCATATCTCTCATGTGCAGTCCCACGACCCTTATAAAGTAATCACTCAGAGGCTTTTATTAATTACAAACTGTATGGTCAATGGCTAGCTAGCTCTATCATCTTAAATTAACCCATTTCTATTAATGTATGTTTTGCCACATGGCTATGGCATTACTAGTCTGCTGGCATGTTGCTCCTTGGGCAGCAGGCTGGCATTTCTTCCCTACTCTCCTTTTTTCCTCTATATCTCTGCTTGGATTTCCTGCCTGCCTCTAAGCTGTCTTGCCATAGGTCAATCAGCCTCATTTATCAACCAATCAGAGCAACACATATTTACAGCATATAGAAAGATACCCCACAAAACTTCCCCTTCTCTATCTAATCAAAAAGGAAGGTTTTAATTTTAACATAGTAAAATTATATATAACAAAACAGTTATCTAGCAAGAATTATAGTTACAATATCTAGTCTATTTATATTTAGCAAAATTAGAAAATATTCTATATCTATCCTATTTTGTGAGTCTAAAATTTTAAATTTAATTTATCTTTTATTATGGCTAAGGAAAGCTATAATTATTACTATCTAGTCTTCAACTCCATCAAAGACCTCAGAAGGATATAATATTACCTAATAAAACAGGAAGTGCATTGTAAGCAACTTCCAAAAATCTAGAATGACAGAGACAGCTGGCTGTCTGGACAGTCACTTGAAGTCCTCTGCAATGTTGGGGCGTTCATCTTCAGCCTGTAGGCCTTGAGTTTTTCACTTGCTTCTCCCTGTGTCCTGCAGAATGTCTGGCAGTCTCCTCTTGGAAGCAGGAACATGAAGGACTATTTCAACTTTTTTTGGCAAAATCCAGTGGCCATTTTCCTATGGGTCCTGTATGTCCAGTTTATACAATATATTATCAAGCAATCCAGGCAAGAGCAGTTTCCTGCCCAAATGGCTCTTTTTGCCATAAAGAAAGTTTATGGAGTTTCTTCAATGCCCACCATCCTCTTTGAAGTAATAGATGCTGCCAGAAGCAGATGTGTCTCATTGTTCAGAAAAGTCTAAGTTTTTAAAACATCTTTAAAGCCATATTCTGTAGGTCTTTGAAGTGTTTGAAGATTACCTACCTAATTTAATATACCTTTTTTTGTTTTTCAAGACAGGGTTTCTCTGTGTAGCTTTGCGCCTTTCCTGGGACTCATGTGGTAGTCCAGGCTGGCCTCGAACTCACAGAGATGCGCCTGCCTCTGCCTCCCGAGTGCTGGGATTAAAGGCGTGCGCCACCACCGCCCGGCTAATATACCTTTATATATCTAAAAAACTTAATTAACATGATTATCCTAGATGACTATTAATCTGTATTCCTTAATTATATATTTCAATTTTAAATGAGCTGCATAAACAAAATACCTTAAACAAGAGTAGAAATATACATAGAGTATAACAAAATTAACTTAAAATTTGTAATAAACTAAAATATATAGCAATGTAAAACATTTAAAACAAGTTGTTGCTCTTTAAAAGTAGATTCAATAATCTACCTTTTCATCCTATCATATCTATAATGTCCCTTTTTCTTCTTTAGAAAGAGATTGCAGTTATAAGCAACCCCCTTTAAATAAAAATAAATTTTTTATGCCAAATGCTGTTTATTGGAGGAGGGAAGAGGTCTTAAACACAGACTTACAACACAATGGGAGAACCCCGGAGGGCAGAAGTTCGCTAACGATGTTTTACAATCTTGCATCTAAGCTGTAAATGCCCATTATGCAGGATACACAGAGAAGGAACTTCCCTTAAGCATTTAGGAGGGTGGAACCCGTCAGGGAATTAGCATAGGGAAGATATCAAGGTCAAGGTCAGCAAGCAAGGCAACAGTTACCCAAAATGGGGGCCAGGGCCCTACAGTCCCCCTTTTACTAAAAAATGAGCTTCTGACTTAGTTGCGTGGGATGTCAGCAGGTCACCTTACCCATCATGGAGACGCCTGCCCAGGCCACAAAAAATAAATATTTATAAACAATATTTTGGGAATTTGGGTGTTGTGCCTCCTCCTACTTCCTGCTGATTGGGGATCTCGAGAAAATTAAGAAGTGTAGTTAAATCTTGGCTGTAATAGTCTGTGAGGATGCATCATCTCAGCCAGTTGCTTAAAGCTGATTTTGGATGTTAGATCATCTAGGTCATGGTGTCATTGGAGAGCTTTCAGGGGATCTTGGCTGATCAAACCATATTAGCCTGGAAGCAATACATAGGTTCTCTTCATCTGTGGAAACAAAAGCAGAACCTCTTTTCCAAAGCAACATATCCTTAGACATGAATTTTGAAGTCAAGATACCTTTAAAATATACATATTGGTTTAACTCAGCCCCCTTTACAATCAAGTGTCTCTTTCCAGTTAAAAATCCCAAAGATGCCGGGCGGTGGTGGCACATGCCTTTAATCCCAGCACTTGGGAGGCAGAGCCAGGTGGATCTCTGTGAGTTCGAGGCCAGCCTGGGCTACCAAGTGATTCCCAGGAAAGGCGCAAAGCTACACAGAGAAACCCTGTCTCAAAAAACCAAAAACAAAAAACAAAAAAAACAAAAAATAAAAAACAAAACAAAAAAACATTTCTAGCAATTGATCTCACATAGACTTGGGAGTCAATAATCCATGGACCTCTCATACTCAAGAGTAGATACTTTTCCTCCAGGAACCCAGCACTGGTTGCCTGACACGTGGTAGGAACTCAATAAATATCTGTTAACCAAACAGGAAACACTTACTTTTGGAGCTGGACGTATGGCTCAGCAGTTTAGAGCACTGGCTGCTCTTCCAGAGGACTTGGGTTTGATTCTCAGCAACCATGCAGCTGCTCACAACTGCCTGTAACTCCAGTTCCAGGGGATTTGTCACCTTCTTCTGACCTCTGTGGACAGTAGGCACGTTTGTGGTGTAGGCAAACTACCCATAAACATACAATTAGAAATACTTTTTTTGAGACAGGGTTTCTCTGTGTAGCCCTGGCTATCCTGGAACTCACTTTGTAGACCAGGCTTGGTGGGGGTTGGGGTGGGGTGGGGGTGGGTGATAGGTGGGGGGGTGGGGGGCTGGGGGGTGGGGAGGATGGAGAAAGAAGGGGAGAATGTACTGTGGCAAGTATATAGAAGTCAGAGCTTAATTTTTTTAGTTCTCTTCTACAATGTGGATTCCAAAGATTAAGCTCAGGGCATGCCCAGAAAATGCCTTTACCTGCTGCGCCATCTCACCATGGCAATAGTGTCCATCTTTCAATGAACAGCTGACAGGTTACTCCTGGCCAGTGTCTAAATTCATAGTTAGGAGACAGCACTTGCACACACCACAGAAGCAGATGAGTGTACAGTGCTTTATGGAGAGTCTCCAGAAAAGTCTCCATTCGCAGACTGAGGAATACCCCTGACTATCACAGAAGATCCTGTAAGGACACAGTGGAAACACTTTCTTAAGGCCTCTGTCTTTAAACTCAAGCTACTACATGGTTCTGGGTGACATCAACCCTAGCCTTTCCCTTATTATGGATAAGTGGGTAGGCAGTTAAAAACAATTCTGAAACTGGACTAGACCTTCACTTCCAGAGTCATGGGTCCATGGCCATTGAGAACTCACCATGTGTTGTTGTGGAATATTATTTGAAGATATGTTATGTTTGTTTATGTTGTGGACCATTAGTTGAATGATACAAAGATGTGTTGCATTCTTTTATGTTGCATTTGTTTAACTCTGTGAAGCTGTGTTTCTTTGCCTTCCTAAAATGCCTGATTGGTCTAATAAAGAACTGAATGACCAATAGCAAGGCAGGAGAAAGAATAGATGGGGCTGGCAGGCAGAGAGAATAAATAGAAGAAATCTGGGAAGGGAAGATCAAGGAGAGAGAAAAGAAGAGACTAGCTACTCAGCTAGACAGTCAGACACAAAATATGATGGAAAGAAAAGATATATGAAATAGAGACAGGTAAATGTTCAGAGGTAAAAGGTAGATGGCATATTTTATGTTAAGGAAAGCTGGCTAGAAACAAGCCAAAGTAATGGTGACATCCATAAGTAAGAATAAGCCTCTGTGTGATTTATTTGGGAGCTGGGTGGTGGGCCCACAAACACCAAAGAGTAAAAAGTAAAAAACAGCCAACAACATTTTGGCACGCAATGTGGGGTTTCAATGTCCATAGGGCCTGAGAAAGTTTGAAAAGAAAAAAAAAAAAGGCTCCTTTAAGAAGTTCTGCTGTACAGCAGAGCACATAAACACCTTTTTTTCATGCTAAATGGAAACAAAAAAACTACATAAAAATGTCTGCTACAGTGCATGGCACTGGCATTCCAGAGTCGGGGGATTGAATGCAGTTCCTGGTCAAACAGACCTCCTCCGACAGTGCTGCAAACTTTAGACTTGGCTCTCACAAACCTAGAATCAGGTGGAGCCAGTCAACAGAGCCACACAGAAGACCCAACTCTAGCTTAGTAGTTTAAAATTTGCTCACATGGTCAAAAAAAGGCTAAAAGTTATGCAGTAAAAGAGGTCCAGATAGAGAAAAACTATATGGTTCCAGTGTGTTCTACAATGGGCATAGGCTTACGAAAAAGAAAAAGGGTAAAGTCATAACAAATGAATAGTTTAAAAACAATAAAGTCTTTAAAGAGAGAGTTAAAGTAATATAAAAGAAAGAAGCCATGTAAAATGGGAAATACATAGGGAGTCTGAATCCTATATAGTATTGTGTTGATTTTGATTTATTTTATTTTTGATAAGCAAATGATGGCTATTAAGAGTCCAGGGGGTTGAAAAGAGAGCTAAAGTAAACCAGCCTAGACATTTTAAGAATGGCTTAACTTTAAAGTGGAAGTCAAAAAATATATTTGACCAATGGAAGTTAAAATGCTTTGGAGAAGTGCTTTTGCTTTTGTTTCCACAGGAAACAAGAGCCTGTGGATTAGTTCCAAGTTAATATGGATTGGGTTTGATCAAGGGAGACCTTCTGAAACTTGACAGTGATATATATATATATACAAAGAAAGGCTACTGCTGGTCTTCCCAGACCTTGGCCATTATCTCAATTTTCTCAGTGACCTCTAAAGAGGTCATCTCCGACAGACAACAGGAAGCAGTCTAGAGAACATGATGTCCATATTCCCAAGAAGTGGTATGAGTGGTCCTTGGTTATTGTGGCTTGTGGATGTTTGTTATCATTTAGGAGAATATAGGAATATAGGATAAAAAGACAACTATTCATCTCAGATACTTTGCATTGGCATGGATTTTGGTATATTGACACAAATTTAAAATTAATTTGTTATACTGAATGTATGTTCTACTCTTGTTTTGGGTATTGTGCTTCTGCAGCTCATTTAAAAATGCAATATATAATTAAGTAATGAGGTTAGTAGTTAGTGTATAATAATCAAACTTGTAGTCACATTAGCTTTGTTTTCAAGGTTAAATAAATACATTTAGATAGATAAATGTTCTTCAAAGACTTCAAAGACCTATAGAATATGGTATTTAAAATGTTTTGTTAAATTAATGTTTTTCATGACAATGAGACACATCTGCTCCTGGCAGCACCAATTTACTTCATAAAAGGATGATGGGCATTGAAGAAACTGCACATGGAGTTTGCGTTCAATATGGCAAGTCTAGCCATTTGGGCAAGGAACTGCTTTGCCTTGACTGCTGACAATATGCTATATAAACTGGACATGCAGGATACTCAGGAAAGTGACTGTTGAAATTTGCCAATACAAGGCAGGATAGTCTTTCAAAATTCCTGCTTCATAGAAGAGTCTGCCAGATACTCTGCCTGTAGGCTGAAGATGAATGTGCAGATGTTGTAGACGAACTTTAGGTGACTGTCCAGGCAGCCAATTGTCTCTGTTGTTAGGTAATATTAATTCCTTCTGGGGTCTTTGATGGAGTTAAAGACTAAATAATTAGAGTTATAGTTCTCCTTAGTTATGATAGAAAATTAATTAGGTGTAAAACTTTGGATTCACTAAGATAGGATAGATAATGGAGTATTTTCTTTAAATTTGCCAGACACAAATGAACTGGACATTGTGAATGTAATAATCCTCAATTGATAACTGTTCTTATTGTATATAGTCTTATTATGTGTAAGTTAAAACCTTTTTTTTATTTAGACAAAAAGCAGGAAATGTTATGCAGCATTAATTTAAGATGTGTTACATTCATTTATGCTGTGGAATATTTGTTTAATGATGCAAAGATGTGTTACATTTGTTTAATTAAATAAAATTAACCTGGGATCAGGAGACTGAGTTAGCAACTAGCTGACAGGAAGTAGTAAGGAGGAACCATGTGTAGCTAGGGTTCTTAAGTGGGGGCTGAGCAGAAGGACAGGCTGTTTTGGGGGAGCCATGAGCTAGGAGAGAAGGTTAGCTACTTGCAATTCAGCTTCTCTGAGGGAGCAGAGTTTGACCTCAACATTTGAATCCTGAGTTCTCTAGAGAGACAGAGATCTAGATAAAGTTCCCTTCAGCAGCAGTGATAGAGCTGGTGCCTGAGGGGACAGAATTCCTGCTACAGCCAGGGGACCTGACTGCTGCTGGTTGCAATTGCAAATTAGGACAGAAGTTGCTTAAGGTGCAGCTACTGAATTTAATGAAAAACAACAATGCATTGGCTCCATTTCCTTCAGAGCCCCAGCTCTCAGTAACCAGGGAGTCCCTTGAGGGCTATAGGTAAAAGACACTGTAGTAGCCAGTGAGAGGACACGCTGTTAGGACTGTCACTTTCTGTACTCCGTAAAAAGGGAGACACTGTTGCTTCAATTTCTCAGTTCCTTCAACTGTAACCTGTTCCATAGCCATGCTCTGCCTTGACATATGTCCTTCTGTGAGACCAGAAGAGAAGTCCACATTGCCATGGCAGCCAAAGCTATGTGAACTCAACTTCCTAACCTCTGCTTCCTCCAAACTGTTTGTGCTTTGGCCAGGTGGTTTCCTATCAACCAAGCAGCAGTTTAGAGCTTTCAAAGAATGGTCTCTAAAATGTCATGTTGAGCATTTTCCACTTTCATCATGGTGGGTGTGGGAGTGGTACCAATAACTTGTCACCATCACTGAAGTCCTCAGGATATTCTTTTCATAAATGTTTTATTTTCCAGCCAAGGGAGCAACCAGTGGAGGTTTCCAGAAACTTGAGAACTTAGATCTTTCAATGAATCACAAGATTACAGAGGAAGGGTACAGACATTTCTTTCAAGCCCTGGACAACCTGCCAAACTTACAAGTGCTCAGCATTTCCAGGCATCTCCCAGAATCCATCCAAGTTCAGGCCACCACTGTCAAGGCTCTGAGTCAGTGTGTGTCCCGACTGCCCAGGCTCACCAGGCTTGAGATGCTCAGTTGGCTCCTGGATGAAGAGGACATGAAAGTGATTAATGCTGTGAAGGAGAGACACCCTCAGTCCGAATGCTTGACTGTATTCTGGAAATGGATAGTTCCCTTCTCTCCTGTCATTCAGAAGTAAAGGATGAAGCCAAAGGCTACCAGTGGTTCTAGAAACCCAATTTTCCAATGCATCTCACTCTAGCTGAGGGTGGGATAACGCCAGAATTTAGGACACTGAGGCAGGAGATAACAGCTTGGATTATATAGTAAGACCATGCCTCCAAACCAAAACCAATAACAAACCATTTTACTAGTGATTGCATGTACAAGACTGCTTATTAATTATGGAAGGCTGATAATTTTTCCATTATTTTTATTTTGTATGGATGGGTGTTTTTGCCTGCATTTATGTCGGTGTATTACATGGGTGTCTGGTGTCTGCAGAGGACCAAAAAGTGTATTGAATGCCCCAGGGTCTGGAGTTATAGATGGTTGAGGGTCTCCATTTGGGTTCTGGGAACCGTACCTTGGTCTTACAAAAGCAACAAGTGCTCCTAATCCCTGAACCACCTCTCCAGCCCAAGTCCGATGATTTATTAAAGCCTGCATGCCCATCATTGAACTTAGGAGCTATGATGAGCTATCTTCATATGGTCCTTCTGTCTGAAGACTAGAGCTTCACTCAAGTTCATACCTAGAACCCTCCATTGCCAAAGTCAACAGGAATGGGTGGGGAAGGGAGCATTGATCTATGTAAAAGCCACAATATGAAGGAGTATTTGATGAAGGTAAGATATGGTCAGTCCCACCCATGATGAAGCATGAGTCGACTTTAGCACAGGATGCAGACAACTCTTTGCAGAGATGCTCTTTAGTCTTTGCAGGCTTCTGTATAGTCACCAGCCTTGGTGTGGCCATGCTTGCTCACACCATCTCCCATCCATTGCCAATGTGAGGAAGAAAGTGGGCTTAGAGAAAACTGCTTTTGTTCCAGAGGCTTTTGAGAGCTTTGCATGTGATGTAGTGGTCTCACGGTTTTCTTAGGAATCCACGGTACTTGGTATATATGCTTCTATCTAGTAAGGGCTTCTTGATATATTCATGTGGTAGTTTGAATAGGAATGGTCCCCATAGGCTCATCTATTTGAATGCTTGGTCATCAGGGAGTGACACTATTAGGAGGTAATGTGTCACTGGGGGGTGGGGTTGTTTTGGGGTTTTAAATGTTCAAGCCAGGCCTAGTCTCTCTCTCTTCCTGCTGCCTGCTGATCTGGCTGTAGAGCTCTGAGCTACTTCTCCAGCACCACACCTGCCTGCATGCACGATTTTTCCTGCCGTTATGAAAATGGACTAAATCTCTAAAACGGTAAGCCAGCTCCAATTAAATGTTTTCCTTTATAAAATTTGCCATGATCATGGTGTCTCTTCACAGCAAAAGAGTATTGACTAAGACAATGAATTAACTTGATAATAATTTATCATATCACAATATATATTGAAACATCATGATGCACTTGCCTGGTATACTTCAAATATGCATACTGTTGCAGGATATTTGATCACACTATGAACCCCAAGATTGCATTATTCACTTGAAAAACCTGTTTCTAGGTGTGGTATGGTTCAGCCCTAGCTTATATCTTTAATCTAAGAGCTTTCTGCTTGAATATTGTAAATAGGATTAAATAAAGTCAACCATAGGTCAAGAGGTGGAGCAAGTAACCACTTTACAGGAGGTGAACCTAGGAAAAATGATAACGAGTAAGAGGGAGTCAGGAGGATGGATAGAGACACACAGGAAGTAGAAGGGAGGGACATTCAGTGTGAGGAGTTTTGTTTGAGACAGCACAGGAGAAAGCTCTCATGGGGGGAAGGTCAGCTGGGTGCTTTATCTGCCTCTCTGGGCTAGCAGAGAAAAAAATTCAAAAACAAGAGTAAAAGGAGTGAGAACTTTGTGTTTTGAGTTGGGAATCTATGTAAGGTGATAAGAATAAAATCACTAAAGTGAAGATCCCATTGGATCCTGGTGGCTTTTTAGGATAGATCAAAAATAGTCCATGTGCACAGACACATGATAAGTAAAATCATTTTAGAAAATTTAAAAGAAAGAAGAAGACAAGGAGGAGAGTGTGGGAGGCAGGTATTCACATACAGATGTTAGTGGAGGAGAGTGTGGGAGGGAGGTGCTCACATACAGATGTTAGTGGAGGAGAGTGTGGGAGGGAGGTCCTCACATACAGATGTTAGTGGAGGAGAGTGTGGGAGGGAGGTATTGACATACAGATGTTAGTGGAGGAGAGTGTGGAAGGGAGGTGCTCACATACAGATGTTAGTGGAGGAGAGTGTGGGAGGGAGGTATTCACATACAGATGTTAGTGGAGGAGAGTGTGGGAGGGAGGTATTCACACACAGATGTTAGTGGAGGAGAGTGTGGGAGGGAGGTATTGACATACAGATGTTAGTGGAGGAGAGTGTGGGAGGAAGATGCTCACATACAGATGTTAGTGGAGGAGAGTGTGGAGGAGGTATTTGAAGGGTTCACAACACGGCCCCATGGTCGGCATGTTTGCATATGCCCGGCAGACACTTCTGCCTAGCCAGTTCCAGGTCAGGATAGCCATTTCCGGGTCAGGGCGTCTTGAATGACCAGGATCTGTTATGTTTCATGGCTATGTAAGCGCGCAGCGTGGTCATGTAATCTACTCGCATGCGTGGAGTAGTGACGTGACCTGTGCACGCCCAGCCTTTAAAATCTGGTGCCATGCTCCCCGTTCCTTCTTCTTCTCCACACGCGTGTCTCTCCCACCGGCCTGCACATTCTCTGTCCCTTTATCTTTAATAAAATTCTTATTAGCAGATTCTGTCGTGTTTTGTGACATTTTCTTACAGGGTAAGAGCACAACATGGCCAATTAACTAACAGTATCACACACAGATGTTAGTGGAGGAGAGTGTGGGAGGCAGGTATTCACACACAGATGTTAGTGGAGGAGAGTGTGGGAGGCAGGTATTCATATACAGATGTTAGTGGAGGAGAATGTGGGAGGGAGGTGCTCACATGCAGATGTTAATAGAGGACTCTGTACCCTGGCTTATGCTGTGCTCTGAATGTGAAAAGTCTCCTACAAGCAGCTCATGTGTCTGAGCATTTGGTTTCCAGCTGGGGTGCCATTGATAAGATGTTGGGACCATTAAGAGGTGGAGCCTGGTGGAGGAAGTGGGTCACTGGGGACAGGCTTGAGACTTTATAGCCTGGTGCCACTTCCTGTCATTTTCTCTGCGTCCTTGCTGCTGACACCACTGACTTCCTGCTCCTGACACCAGGTCTCCTGTGCCCCTGTGGAAATATTTCTTCAAACTGTAAGTCAGAATAAACCTTGTTTTCTGTGATCTGCTTTGTCAGAATATTTCATCCCAGCACAGGAAAAGTCACTACAGGCTGTTCTAGTGAAAATGAAAGCAACTAAGCAAAGCCTTAGGCTGCCAAGTCAGGGCCAGTTCCTTCTTTACAGGGAGGGAGCAGGATGCTAGAGTGGGGCGATTGTGTCCATAGATAAGAACATGACCTTTGTCTCATGATCACTAAGGAGACCGTAGTGGGGGACTATCCAGAGACAACTGTAAAAATACCTAGAAAAAAATAAGAAAAAATAACTAAAAATTAAGAGTTGAGTAGCCCGAGGATTGAGAGAACTCCAGAGGGACCCTTGCTGGGGTGGATTTTACACAGTAGTGAGAAGAACTCTTTATGGTGCATTAGGTGTTGTCAGATGTGTAACTGCTCCAAGGGAAACCTCTACTAGGTGTCAGATGAAAGAGCATGCTTCATTGAAAGACCCGTTTTAGTTAGGAAAGCACATGCCTGCTCTCCAGAACTTCAAAGGCGGAAACAGGAATCGCTGTCATCAGAACTGGGCTGTGGGCAGTCTGTGGGGTATTTCCTTGGTGTTAATCGATGTGGGAGGGTCCAGCCCACTGCGGGCAGTGGTGCCCTCAGGGCATGTGGTCCTGTGTTGTATAAGAAAATAAACCAGTTCCAGCAAAGGCAGGCAGATCTCTGATTCAAGGCCAGCGTGGCCTGGTCTAAAATGCAAGTTCCAGTGCATCCAGGGCTACACAGAGAAACCCTGTCTTGAAAAATGAACTAATAAATAAATAAATAAATAAATAAATAAATAAATAAATAAATAAATATAATAATAAAAAAGGTAGAGAAAAGAAATTAAGCTAAGAAAACTATGGGAAGTTAAGCCAGTAAGCAACACTCTTCCACAGTCTCTGCTTCAGTGTTTACCTCCAGTTTCCTGCGTTTAGTTCCTGCCCTGATTTCCCTTGATTGTGAACCACGTTGTGGGATAGTTGTTTACACAGTATGAAGATATCAATGTGATTGGTTTAATAAAGAGCTGTGTGTCCAATAGCGAGGCAGGAGAGAACAGGTGGGTCTCCTGGGGAAAGAGAGGAACTTGGATGAATCTAGGCACTCTAGAAATGATAGCAAGACAGAGTCGGGCACACAGGATGGAAGAGAGGTAAATAGCCATGTGGCAGAATGCAGATTAATAGAAACAGGATAATTGAAGTCCTAAGAGCTAGTTGGGAACAGGCCTAAGCGAAAGGCGAAGCTTTCATAATTAATAATAAGTCTCTGTGTCATTATTGGGGAGCTGGCAGTCCGACAAGGACGTTCAGCTACAGAACCACCACTGTAAGCAGAAATAAACCCTTTCCTCCTATGTTGCTTTTGGTCATGGTGCTCATCACAACAAAATAAAACTAACCAGAAGACCAATCACCTGCTTTCCTTGTCCTCCCAGAAAATGGCCACTCACGGGGAGGCCTCCGAGGAGCGGATTTCCGAGATTGATTATGAGTTTCTCCCTGAACTCTCTGCTCTTCTCGGTGTGGATGCAGTCCAGCTCGCAAAGAGTCAAGAAGAAGAAGAGCATCAGGAACGAATGAAAATGAAGAAAGGTTTTAACTCGCACATGCGCAGTGAGGCCAAGCGATTAAAGACTTTCGTGACCTATAACACGTTCAGATCATGGACGCCACAGGACATGGCAGCCGCTGGGTTTTACTTTACCGGGGTGAAACTTGGGGTTCAGTGCTTCTGCTGCAGCTTAATCCTCTTTGGTACCAGCCTAAGGAAAACTCCCATAGAAAGCCACAGGAGATTCCGTCCAGGATGCGAGTTCCTTTTGGGCAAAGACGTCGGTAACATCGGCAAGTATGACATCAGGGTGAAGAGTCCCGAGAAGCTGAGAGGTGGCAAAGCAAGGTACCAAGAAGAGGAGGCCAGACTGGAGTCCTTTGAGAACTGGCCGTTTTATGCCCATGGGACATCGCCCCGTGTGCTCTCAGCAGCTGGCTTTGTCTTTACAGGTAACTGGATTCTATCATATGAGGTGTTTCTGTAAAACATAAAGTTTAGTTTCATGTTTTTATTTGTGATATTTGTAAATTTTTAACTGTTGCATTAGCTATAAGTATTTCATTAAAATTTAACAACTAGTATAGCATTATTAGCTTACCCCATATGTATAAAATAAAAGGTTACCTTTCTTTAAATGTGGACATTAGAAAATATTACTATTCATAATAGCAAGAACCTGGAAACAACCTATATGCCCCTCAACTGAAGAATGGATAAAGAAAATGTGGCACATATACATGATGGAATACTACTCAGCAGAGAAAAACAATATCAAGAAATTTGCAGTCAAATGGATTGAACTAGAAAATATCCTGAGTGAGGTAACCCAGACTCAGAAGGACAAACATAGTATGTACTCACTCATAAGTGGATACTAGTTGTGAAGGAAGGGATGCCCAGGCTGCAACCCACAGCTCCAGAGAGGCTAGCTAACAGGGAAAGACCCTAGGAGGGACACATGGATGACCCAGCGAAGGAGAAGTGGATGAGATCTACATGAGCGGACTGGGTGTGTGTGTAGGGGGTTGTGGCAGAGGGCGAGGAATGGGGAATGAGAACATAGGGAAATGGGAGGGTCAAGGTAGAACAGGGACAGAGTGGGAGGGCAGGGAGGGAGATACCATGAAAGATGAGGACATCAGGGGAAAAAGAAGAGGCAGGGTGCTGGGGAGGTTTTCAGGAACCCATAAGGATGTCCAGAGAGTACCTGGACTGGTCTACTCTGGTGACTAGTCTAGCGAATACCCTAACTGTCATCATAGAGTCTTTGTCTAGTGACTGATGGAGGCAGATGCAGAGATCCATGGCCAGGCACCAGGCTGAGCTCTGGGAATCCAATCAATGAGAGAGAGGAGGGATTCTGCAGGTGGGTGATGTCGAGATCATGATGGGCGGATGTGCAGAGATGATGGACCACACTAATGGAAGCCATTGAACTGTGGACTGTTGGCTGTGGAGCCCCCATGGGACTGGACTAAACATTATTATCTGCATTTTACATTCAAGATTCTAAGAGGGTTAGTGCTTCATTTCAGAGCTGGAAGTCAGGCAGCCTGCATGTGCGAGCATACCTCAATCCACCTCTATCTGGAGCCTTCTGGATATGGAAGACGGTTGTTTGGCTCAAACTATTTGGGGGGCACCCAGGCAGGGGGATCGGCATCCATCTCTGGTGCACGGGCAGGCTTTGGGGAATCTGGTGCCTGTGGTGTGACACCTTTCACAGCCTTGGTACAGTGGGAAGGGGCTTGGATCTGCCTAGGGTCAGTCTGCTGAGCTCTGCTGACTCCCCATGGGATACTTTGATTTGGGGGATGTGGTGATGTGGGGTGGCTTGGGAGGGAGGGCTGGGAGATGGGAGGAGACAGGAGGTGGGATCTGTGGGTGCTATGTAGAGTGAGTAGAAAATTTGTTAATAAAGAAAAATGAAAGGAGGAAGAAAGAGAGAGAGAGAGAGAGAGAGAGAGAGAGAGAGAGAGAGAGAGAGAGAGAGAGAAAGAAAGGGAGGAAGAAAATATTGCTGTGGCCTGAGGGTATAGCTCAATGCTAGACTGCTTAGCTAGCATGTGCAGGGCCCTGGGATATGCCTATGAAAGAAGACCATGGCTAGAGGGTGGAGGTTCAATACTCAGAAGGGGGTCATTTATGGCAGTTGGTCTCTGGATATAAATACAGCCAGAGAGGTCATAAGTAGTCCATTTTGGTTTGGTACAATATGGTTACCTCCAAGACACATCTGGTGCTTTGCTGGCCAGTCAAAATGTTTTTCTGCATCTGTAGGTAAAAGGGACACTGTGCAGTGTTTCTCCTGTGGTGGATGCTTGGGAAACTGGGAAGAAGGAGACGATCCTTGGAAGGAGCATGCCAAGTGGTTCCCCAAGTAAGTGAATAGATATTTTAGGATTAAAGATCGCAATTTTTAAAAAGGCAAAATAAAACTAGAGATAAAAGAGTCACATTGTTGGAGTATTCCTTTGAGTTCTTCTTTCTCTTATTCAGTATAGGATCACCCAGAATTTTTCAAGCGAGGAAGAGCTGGTCACAATGATAAGTTTGAATTACCTGAACTTATAGGCAGATCTCTGTGAGTTTGAGGCCAGCCTGGTCTACAGAGTGAGTACCAGGAGAGCCAGGGCTGTTACACAGCAAAACTTTGTCTCAAAATCAATCAATCAATCAATAAATAAAAATAAAAAGTTATTTTGCTTTTATTTTAAAACATATTTTTGGTTTGGTGTGTGTGTGTGTGTGTGTGTGTGTGTGTGTGTGTGTGTGTGTGTGTGTAGTGTAGTGTAAATGAATGTGCTACAGGATGACCTCCAATGTCTTCCCTATTACTTTGTACCTATCTTGAGACTGGATAAGTGAACCAGAACTCATAGACTGGCTAGACTATCTGGCTAGTGATCCCCTAGGACCTGCCTGCCTCTGCTATCCCAGGGTAGGGTTAAAGACATGTGTGACCATACCCCACCTTGACATGCACATACCAGGGATTCAGACTCTAGATCCCCATGCTTGTGGTGAGGCGTTTGGCCTACTAACCCATCTTCCTATTATCCCCAATACTAAGGTAATGTCTTGTCAAGCAGTGAATCCCAGATTTACCTTAACTAATAAATGCATTAATCTACACAGGGGTGGAATTGCTGTATAAATGAAAGAAAATAAGAATGTTTAAAGCATTACAAGCAGTTTCACATACTGCAGAATATGCACTAAATGAAAATGCTTGCTGGATGCAGGGGCACATACCTGTATTCCCTGAACTAGGAAGGTGGAGACTGGAGAATCAGGAATTCAAAGCCACCCTCTGCTAAAAGATGAGAGGAGCAAATACATAGTTTGTCCACATCCCAGTGCCATAATGCAATTAAAAAAAAAAGTTTGTTTCTAAGATTCAAGATTTTGTTATTGCAGTGGGCATGGTCTTTAGATCCCTGCTTAGAAAATGTATATGATAATTATATTTAGTGATGTGATTAGTACTGGTTTTGTAATTCTGCCAAATAAAGATTTATTCCTCTCACTGGTTTTCAAACTTTCATTATGGAATAGCTCATAAAAATAAAAGGAATAAGGCCGGGCGGTGGTGGCGCACGCCTTTAATCCCAGCACTCGGGAGGCAGAGCCAGGTGGATCTCTGTGAGTTCGAGGCCAGCCTGGGCTACCAAGTGAGTTCCAGGAAAGGCGCAAAGCTACACAGAGAAACCCTGTCTCGAAAAACCAAAAAAAAAAAAATAATAATAAAAATAAAAGGAATAGCATAATAAACACTTGTCAGCACCTGATCAGTAAATATTTAATCTATTTCCTGACACTGTTTTCCATGGAATAACAATAACCAGGTTAATTCAAAGTGAATTCCAGGGACCTCACAATGCCGTTGCTATTACAGCAATAAGACTTTAAAAACAAGCTGAACCACAGCATCATTATGTCTCCTAGAGAAAGATGGCATCACTGCCTAATGTCAAATTCCTCGGTCGATGCTAGGTCACCCACAAACCAAGTAAGCAAGTATTTACAAGGACCTTGCACACAGGCAGCCATGGTCACAGAAATTAAAGGCTTTGTCTAGGATAATGTTTAAATGGAAACATAAATATGCACAATTCATGTAGGGCGAGCAGCCTTAAGATGTTGCTGGAGGGCTTCTCTCCAGGTTCCCCAAGCCCTGCAGTCCCACAATCCACTTATAAAATAATCACTCAGATGCTTATATCACTTATAAACTGTATGGCCGTGGCAGGCTTCTTGCTAACTGTTCTTTTATCTTAAATTAACCCATTTCTATAAATCTATACCTTGCCACGTGGCTGGTGGCTTCCCGGCATCTTCACATGCTGCTGGTCATGGCGGTGGCTGCAGTGTCTCCCCTCAGCCTTCCGCTTCCCAGAATTCTCCTCTCTCCTTGTCCCACCTACTTCCTGCCTCGTCACCGGCCACCAGTGTTTTATTTATATAGAACAATATCCACAGCATTAAGATGCTTAAACTATATAACTACCTGTTAGAAAATGTACAGAAAAAGTTATCAAACAATATAAATCAAGTAGATATATATTGTTTCATTCTATATTGGGCCTGGGTTTGCTGACCAGTGAAGTGGTGAGAAAATTTCGCATTTTACTTTCTTCACTTAAATTATTTGGAAAAGAATTCTAAAAGAAAGTAAGAGAAAAGGAGGTTTGGAGGAAGAAGGAATGAAGAGGAAAGGAAAAAGAGGTGAAGACAGAGTGGACAGAGGGAGAACAGTTTCCTGAAAACCAGCGGTGTGGTTACGGGAATGATGGGGCCATGATGAGCAGATCCTAGAATGCCACTGTAGCTCCTTGGGAGGTGGCAGTGTGCCCTGCAGATGGACCTGCCTCGCTCCGGCCTCAGCCAGAACCCACGCTGCTGCTCCTGGGCTCCTAAACCGTCTCCACCGTGTCTGCTTGTCCTCAGAGCCTCTGTTTAGTGTTGCTGGCTGTACTCTGGACCACTGCATGCCATATTGTTCCTAAGTAATCATGTGATCAGCCCTCCAGTGGCCCTCTGTCCCTTCTCTGACACAGAGCAGAGGGAACAGACCCACACAAGGAGAGCAGCCAGTTCAGGGACTGGCCCCACAGCTTGAAGGAGTGAGGCCTGCTCACACAAGAAGCTCCAGATAGAGGTGGACTGAGGTGTGCTCGCACATGCAGGCGGCCTGACTTCCAGCTCTGAAATGAAGCCCTGACCCTCTTAGAATCTTGAATGTAAAATGCAGATAATAATGTATAGCTTGTAGGTCTTGCAAAACCTGTCATGCATTACATGCAATGACTGATATACCTTCTATCCGTTTGTCAGCATGAGCGCAGGGCTGGCATCAGAACTCAGGCTTCAAATTTCTTGTTGTTTTATTTATCCTTAGTTTCTTAGACTTCAGTTTTAAACCGTGGCTTGGTCACTGCTTTTATGAAATATTGACAAAATATCTGAATATCTTCTTATACTTTTAAAAAACTGAATAATAAATGTAAGCTGATTTAAGTGTAATTTTGAGTTTTGAAACATGGACTTGCTATGTATCTTAGACTGGCATCAAACTTACAATCCATGTTTCTCTGACTCCCATGTTCTGGGATTGCGGTTCGTATCATCATGTCTAGCAACTGCAATAGTTTTTAGAACACCATTTGAGAAAGTAATGTCGAGGTGGGAACATGCCTGTAATTCCGGACCTTGTGAGGTGGAGGCAAGAGGATCAGGAACTCAAGCTTTCTATTTTTGCTATCCAGAAAGCCTAAAGCGAGCCTATGTTGAGATCCTATCTCAAAAGAAAAAAAGTACTGAAACATTTTAAAAGCAAGTTGACTTATTACAATATTTTTCAAAGGACCAATAACCTCAGTTCTCTGTAGTCCACCCCAGGTGCTGTGTGCTACGTGGATTACATTCAGACATAGAGCAACGCATAGAAATATGTGAAAAATGGAGCCAATCCCTGGCTGCCACAGACGTTTAATGGAACCCTTGAGACCTTTTTGGGTCATGTGATGGAGTTCTTCTTCTCATGCGATTAAGATTAGAAGGGAACAGGGCATTTCATCATCCCCATTGACCGAAGAGTTCTCAATCCACTCCTTACCACACCATGAGAAAGAAACATCAGTGTCAGTTAGAGGAACTTTGTTTAATCTTAAAAGTAGCTTCATTTTTATGGAAAGGGAATGCCCTTCAGGAAGATGTTCAATACGTTATAAAAATCAAAATTAATAGATTAATAGATTAATTATTAATTACTAGATTAATATCTGTTACTTTAAATCTTATGATGATCTTTTTGTTTAGCGGGTGGAATATTTTAAACTAATGTTCCTGTTTCTCTCTACTGTCACCGGCTGATCTGACCAGGGGAACTAGGCTCCAGTAGTTCAACAGGTTTTATCAAATGCCCATTGTGATTGAAACATCATCCCCTCAGAACGGCACCGGAGTCCCCCCTCTGTTTACTGTGGGGCCGTCTCTTCATGGCTTGTCTTGCACATTTGGTTTAATGAGATGACAGCAGAGCGCGGTGGTGTGTGCGTACAGCTGAAGCTGCTCCTGAGGCTGAGGCAGAAGATTGCTCTAGGCCAGGAGTTTATCATTAGCCTGGGCAGCAGAGGGGCACCTCATTATAAAGTAAAAATAAAAGCCATCTGAAGATCCAGTTTTAATAACCACAGGTGTTTCCACTAATATAAACAAACAATGGTAATTCTCATGAGTAAGGAAGGTTTGGAGTGAATTTTTTAACACAATACAGTTTGGTTATGTTTCCCCCTCTAGTTCCTCCCAGATCTTCCCCACTTTGCTACTCAGTCAATTTCAACATACACACACACACACACACACACACACACACACACACACACACACGAAAGCCAAAACACTTAAAAAACTTACAAGACAAAAACCAAAACAAACAAAAACCCCAAACGAAACAAATGCCCACAGAAATAATATGGAGTTCATTTTGTGTTGGCCAACTGTTCCTGGGCCTGGGGCCTGTCCTGGAGTGTGCCTGCTACACCAGTGACACTCCATTGGAGAAGACTGATTTTCCCGTTATCGGCAGGTATCGATTGCAAATAGCTTCTTGGTGAAGGGTGGGACCCTGTGTCTACCTCCCCCTCTCAGTCCTGGGCCCCCATCTGGTTTGGACCTGGGCAGGACTTGTGCCTGCTATTGGGGGCAAGTTGGTTTTTGTTTTGTTTTTGCTTTTGACAGTTTCACTGATGTATAAAGTCCAGTAGTTCAATAGGTTTTATCAAATGCTCATTGTGATTTAGAACATCTCTATTTATTGGGGTATATTTTAATTATAGGTGTGAATTTCTTCAAAGTAAGAAATCCTCAGAGGAAATTGCCCAGTATATTAAAAGCTACGAGGGATTTGTCCATGTAACGGTAATTCACAACAGCAAACTCTTGACAATAGTGTGTGTTCATTACCTAGTAATATCTGAATCCTCAGGGTGAGGATTGTTATTTTCCATGGATCCATTCTCCCGCCTCTCCTCTGCAGAGTGGAGACACAACAATCTTGTGGTCTTGCTCAGCTGGAACCAGTTGCTAAGCTGGGCCCATGTGAGGTGGTTTTTCAGGCTGCCTTTGGGTGGCTTCCACTGCCTCCTCATCTTCCCTCTGACTGAGGCCACTGCCCTGGCTTCCTGCTGCCTCCCTCTGGATGCCTGACTCAGTCTTCTGTCCTAGTTCCTGGTGACAGCAGGGCCCTCAGAGCTGGCTCCTGCCCCTGGCTGTCTAGGCTCTAAAGCAGTAAGGACTTCCTAGTGGCAAGAGGTGGGAAACTTAGCCCAAACAGAAGCCAAGGGGGGATGTCATGGCTGACTGACTCAGAAGCAGCGTCTGCACAGAGCACAGACTGAAAGTCTGGGTGCAGTTTTCTCGGAGGGAGAGTTGCTCAATCAGAAAGGTCCTTCTGAGGTGAGCTTCCTTCCTGTGGCTCAGTTCCTCATGAGTCAAAAAGCATCTGTGTGTGACTGCAGTTCTGTGGCTGAGCTGCGTGTCCCCTAAGAGTGACCCTGAGAAAATTCCCATTTTGCAACATCGATAGGAATCAACCCAAAACTAAAGGACAGAATTGTGAACAATTCTGCTGCTCTAAGGAAACTTGGCTTTAGTGGGGGAAGTCCTTCACTTGCAGCTCACAGAGAGATGTGTATTTTATAAATCAGTCAGTCACCTGAATTTCTTTCCCTCAGGGAGAACATTTTGTGAATTCCTGGGTCAGAAGAGAATTACCTATGGTGTCAGGTAAAACCTCAGGCACATTCCAAATGCTTTGGTTCTTTTTCTTTTTCTCTTTTTCTTTTCCTTTCTTTCTTTTTCTTTCTTTCTTTTTTTTGGTGCACTCTCATTTTTTTAGCCTTCTCATTTTTCTTCTTTTAAATATTTTTAAATGTGATTTATGCTTTTATGGAATGACTGAGTTTTAAAATTTTTTGTATTGATCAATTGTGTGTGAGGGGGAATGTTAACCATATGTTCGTGTAGAATAACTTGTTTATTTATTTTCATGTTAGAGGGTTTTTTGGTGTATTTGTATGTGTGTAGGCACACTGGAGTGTGGTTGTAAGGACAAGTTTTGGGATTTGGTTCTCTCCTTCTGTTAGTGCAAAAACATAAGTCTCTCCTTGCAGGGTTGTCTGCAACCATCAACACCCACCAAATGACCCAGGTGAGGTGTTGTGGAATATTAGTTGAAGATGTGTTACACTCAGTTATGCTGTGGACTATTTGTTTAATGATGCAAAGATGTGTTGCATTCTTTTATGTTGCGTTTGTTTAACTCTGTGAAGCTGTGTTACTTTGCCTGTCTAAAACGCCTGATTGGCCTAATAAAGAGCTGAATGGCCAATAGCTAGGCAGGGGAGGGTTAGGTGGGACTGCTGGGCAGAGAGAATAGACAGAAGAAGAAATCTAGGCTGGAGAGAGGAGTGAGAAAAGGAGAATGAGAGGAGAATACCAGGAGCCAGCCACCTAGCCACCTAGCCACACAGCCAGACACAGAGTAAGAAGTAAAGAAAGATATATAGAATAAAGAAAGGTGAAAAGCCCAAAGACAAAATGTAGTTAAGGAGAAATGGGATAATTTAAGTTAGAAAAGCTGGCTAGAAACAAGCCAAGCTAAGACCAGGCATTCATAAGTAAGAATAAGTCTCCATGTATTTATTTAGGAGCTGCTGGGTGGCGGGTTCCTAAAAGAATAAAGAGTAAAACACACACACACACACACACACACACACACACACACACACACACACACAAAACCAACTACAGTGAGGTCAAGAATGATATTCAGGTCAGCACAACTTAACTCTTCCTGAGTCAAAACTTCTGGAGTCTGATGCCAAGTGGTTCATTCTTTACACATTTAAACACTGTAAAACTTAGGGAAAAAGTATCCTCATGACAAGTATCACAACAAAGCTTTAGGCGTGGCTACTCCTTTGCAGAGTACTTTTTTTGTTGTTGTTGTTGTTTTTTGTTTTTCGAGACAGGGTTTCTCTGTGTAGCTTTGTGCCTGTCCTTGAACTCACTCTGTAGACCAGAATGGCCTCAAACTCATAGAGATCTGCCTGGCTCTGCCTCCTGAGTGCTGGGATTAAAGGCATGGGCCAACACTGCCCAGCCACAAAGTACATTTCTTTGTACATTTTCCCACAAGAATGTGTTCTATTGACTGAGAACAGTGCTCAGGTTAAGGGCCTATGGGGAAGGGCTTGTAATCAGCATAATATCAAATTCTTTTGTAAAGTACATGGGACCTCTTTCATGAGGATGGGTTGTGTTGACTGAGATGATACTCAGGATTCTGGGAGTTTCGGTGAGGGCTAGCTTTACAGAACAGCAAAATTTGCCAGGTATTAACACATCCATTTCCAGCCTTCTGGATGGGAAATGGGTGTCAGTTTCCTCCACTGAAGAAGAAAACCTGTGTGTTTAACAATTCTGGTTTCTCTAGTGCTTATCTGTGAGCTCTTGCCCTCTATATCACTTCAAATTGGATATGAGATAGTTTGTTCTGGAGCCAAATATGAGTGACTGTAGCTGAGGAAAACAGATTTGTGTTACCCCAAATTCCATGTTCCAAAGTGGAAGAAATTTCACAGAAGTTTTTATAGTTTCAGAACAAAGAAAGTCATAAATGAAGGTGCTTTTCAAACACATTGGTAGAAACATTAAAAAGGCAGTTACAGCAAAATGGGGTGAGCTCAGCCATAGGCCTCAGGTGTTGTCTAATGGCTCAGCCTTGAGACTGTGAGAAACTGGGTTTTGTAACCTCATACATTTAAGGAGGTTTTTAGCTGTTAGTCACAGGAAGTTAGGTCTGACACAGAGGTAGGCATGAAATGGCTATTTAGGGAATTAATGATAGCTCAAGATAAGTTGTAATTAGGCTCTGGACCTGCAACATTCCGACCTGTCCACATCATTTAAGTAGTAATCAATCAACCTTGACAGACAAGAGCTCCTTTCCAGGAATTCTTGTTCACAAATCCACCATTAAGCATTGAACTCAGGACATCAGATTTATGGACAACTACCTCCATCCACTAAGCCCCCTCACTGGCCTGGAGTGTCATAGTTGCTGTTTTTTTTTTTTTTTTTTTTTTAAAATAGATAAGTATAGGTAAATGTGGTAGAGTCATTTATTTAACTGATACAAATTCAGGGCCTCTTGTATCCCACGCTGGCTCAAACTCAAGAAAGACTGGGAACTTCTGATCTTTTGCTTCCACCTCCTGAGGAGTAAGGTTTCAGACATGCCCCACCATACCTGGCTTATTAGTACTGTGGATGGTACCCAAGTCTTCACACTTGCTGGATAAGCACTCTTTCCTATATCCTCAGCCCCTGAAAATATTGTTTAATGGCTCAGTGTGCTCCTAAGAGATTAAGGACTATTCATATTAAAATGAAGTAGCAGGTCTGAGGATATGGTTCAGTGGGTGACCACTTGCCTAGAATGGGCAATGAATGTCCTTGGATTCCATCCCCACCACCTCAAGAGAGTAGAGGGGAGGTTGGAGAGTTATCTCAGTGACAGAGCACTATTTATAGCATGGTGCTGGCCTCCGAGTTCAGGCCCTAGAGGCAAGGGTGGGATGCATATGGGAAAGGACACTGGACAGGACGATGACAACCATGACAGTCCAGCAAGAATTCCATGGTCCACTGACTATGGCGCCGCACACTTACAATCCCAGTACTTGGGAGGTGGCCACAGGAGCTCAAGGACAGCCCAGACTCTGGTATGAAGTTAGAGGCCAGCATGGGCTACATGATATTCTCTATCAAGAACAAAACAAATAGAAAAAAGAAATAAAAAGAATTCTGGGGTTAGAGCCATGCATGGTAGACCATTCTTGAATCCTCAAATCCAGAGAGCCAAGGCAGAAAGACCACAAGTTTAAGGCCAGTCTAGACCACATAGCAAAATGCTGTCTCAAGAAGTATAAACTGAATCAGACAAAAACATCCTTTTGGCAAGATTCACCCTTTTCCAGTAGCTTGCTAAAATGGTACACACAAAGGGAAAAAGAGAGGTAGCCAGTGTTTGTTCTCTAGGTCAGATTCGCCATTTTCCAGTAACTTGCTAAAATGACACACACAAAGGGAAAAAGAGAGGTAGCCAGTGTTTGTTCTCTAGGTCTTTAGAAAGCAGAGCTGTCTCTTTGAACACATATGCAAGAGTTTATAAGAAGAGCGACATTGTAGACATAGGGGGAATGAGCTGTTCAAAAGGATGATCACACATGTTACCATAGCTGTGGGGAGCAGAGGAAGTCTTGAGTGAATGTGTAAGGAGTAGATGAAGTCCTGAGTGAATGGTCACTTTTTAACATGTCAAGGACCCAATGCCTCAGATCCATGAAAGCTTAACCAGCCAAATGCTTAACCAGCCAAATGCTTCTAGCTTCTGGTTCTCACGCCTTATATACCTTTCTGCTTTCTAGCATCACTCCCTGGGATTAAAGGCTCGATTTCTGCGATTAAAGGCATGAGTCACCATGCTTGGCTGTATCCATGAAAAATGGATCTCTGTCTCTGGAATGCTAGGATTAAAGGCGTGTGCTACCACTGCCTATCCTCTATGTTTAATATTGTGGCTGTTCTGTCTCTGACCCTAGCTAAGTTTATTAGAGTGCACAATATTTTGGGGAACACAATACCACCACACTTTCCCTGTGATGTATATAGTAAACTCACGGAACCCCTCCCCTGTGAGTTATATAATAAACTTATGTAACCTCTTCCCCTGTGTTATATGTAATAAACTGACATACGTTCCAGGTTGATGCATCGTTGGTGCTTGCTCCGTTAGAGTAAGTACAACCCACCCAATCCCAGCTTTTCTGTGCACACGTCTGTCATTTCTTCTCACTGTCTGCTCTTTCTTCATTCCCTGTCCCTGCAGTCAGGTCAGGTCCAGAGCTGCACAGGCTGCAGTACATGGCAATACTGGGACAGTCTGTTTTCACACAGCACCAAGTGAAAGGCAGGGTTCTTGCCAAAAGAGTTAATGTATGTATTGAGCATTTTAAGAGCTAATAAGGGTTGGGTGTAGTGGTGCATACCATTAATCCCAGCATGTAGGAGGCAGAGATAGGCATATTTTTGTGTGCTCAAGGCCAGCCTTGTCTACATATTAAGTTCTAGGCTAGCCAAAGCTACATAGTAAAAGAGGCCTGTGAGTCCAGCTCTCAGATCCCTTCCCAGAGTAGCTAAAAGAATGCTTTCCAGCATCAGGGCTTTAGAAAACCTTTTTATCTGTGGGTCTTTAAGAATAAGTTTCTATCTATCTGAGGGAAAAAGACTCATACATGTTCTGAGAGTCATTTTCTTTTATTTTTCTCCCACTCTAATTCTTTTTTACAGCTCTGATTTTTTTTTCTAAATTCTAACTCCTAGTCATTCCAATTTCTTCTTCCCTAGTTCTAAATCTTCTCAGCTGTAATAATCCTAGCATCTCTCCCTACATGGCTATATACAAATTTCTAACAGGAGACTCTTTGCAATCATAGAAAAATTCACAAGGCTGCCTCTCAAGGTCATAGCGCATTCCTTGGGAGATGATAAGGAGCAGAGCCATTTACCATGGCAACACATAGGTGGCACTTTCCCGGGCAGTGGCTTCTACAGTTATCTGGACATGAAACTATTTCTCTCTCTCTAGACTTGATTAATTGATTAGTTGTTATTTGGGACCTAAATAATAAGCAGTTAGTTGAAGTTCAAGTTTATATCATAAAACTGAGGTTAGAAGGTACATAGAGTGTTAATTGCTAAAAGTTGAGTAGGGAATGTTGTCCATCCCATTATCAGCTGGACCTGGCAGGGGAAGCTGGTGAGCAATTCAAGTCACTTTTATCTCTGAAGGACTTTGATTCAACAACCTAGACATTTTGTAATTCCATATATATAATAATCTGTATAATCTGTGAAAGTCCAACTAGTGATCTATCCACAGAGACACTGCGTCTGGCCAATATGCCCTGCCAGCTTGGCTAATTATAGAGGACAGGATTCTAAGTGTCTTACAGTCCACATGGAACAACATCTAGTTATGAAACATATTCTAGTATATTTCTACACATAAAAATTAGACAGCTTAACGAGAAGTCATCTTCCTGACCATCCACAAATATATGTGCCCATAAGATTGAGATACAATCAAGAGGTTACATATTTATATTATATGAAGATGCATGGTAGTGGGGAGATACCACAGCTATTTTTGCACATGTGAAATTACAGACAGGAGCAACAGTTTTCAGAGTCAGTGGTCTGTAAACCTTGCTTGATGGGGTTACCCCATGGGAGAATCATTCCTCTGGTGGGTTAACCTCTGAATTATAAATTTGCGTATTTGCATCATGGCCCATAATAGCTCGTAACAACATAGTGAGACTGTGTTTTCAAAAACCACAAACAAAACAAACTAATAAGGGCTGGGGAAACAAAGGCCTAAGTCATAGCCCCAGAATCCATGTGAAAAAGCTATGTGTGAAAGCATGGGCTTGTGCTCTTAGCACTGGGGAGGCAGACGTGTCAATCCCTGGGGCTCCATAGCCAGACAACCTCGCCTGCTTAGTGAGAGCAAGGCAAATGTGAGACTTTCTCAAAAAAAGGGGGAGGGATTGAAAAATAACAGTGAAGATTGTCCTCAGCCTTCACTTGTACGTACTCACAATGCGCATGTACCATACATGTACCTGTGTACACACAAACCCATATACACACACACACACACACAAACACACACACACACACACACTCACCTGTACATATGCAAAGAGAGAGAAACTAAGGGCTGAACATGCTTCTTGAAATGAGTGATGGAGAACAATCAGAGGAAGGAAGCCAGAGAGAAGCTCAAGGACCAGCCTGCTCCTCCCAGAAGCCACACATTGTGGCTCTAGGGAAGCTGGTCCCTATCACTCCATGGCTTAATAAAAGTAAAATAAAACACAGGCCTCTAGACTGTAAAAATATTTTTCTTAGTTAAATTGAATTGATTGCTTGTTTTATTCCTTCATGCTTTTCCAACCACCCTCAAGTATTTTGACGCAAGCACAGTACACCAGATCATTCCACCTGCACACACAGCTAACTTGAACTTTGCAATCAAAGCCTGCTGCTCTCACCTACATCGTTGTTTTGTTTTGTTTTTTCTCCCCTCAACCCCCAAGCTTACTGCAATGACAGCGTCTTTGCTAATGAAGAACTAAGGCTGGACACCTTTAAGGACTGGCCCCTTGAGTCCCCTGTGGCTGTTGAAGCTCTGGTCAGAGCAGGCCTTTTCTACACAGGTGAGTCAGTCGTTTGTGTCCACCAGATGTGCTTGTCCAGGTCTTACATTTGTCTCCACTCAGCAGTCTCTGCTCTCCATCATTCCTCATAGATCCCTTTGCTGCCTCATAAGACCTTCAGTTTCTCACAATTCCCTTGGTGCTCAGCCTCCAAACTTGAACCTGAGGTCTGGGCTGATGGTGAGCGCAGTCGTCCATTTGGAATAATTATCATGTCTTTTTGTCTACACCTTTCTTTCCCTTGTATCTTACCCCTAACACCCCAGGAGATTCCAGAAACTGGCACAAGACAATTGTGCTCATATTTCTTTCTCTTATGTGTGTTTGTGAGTGTGGTGTGTGTCCATGTGGGTGCAGGTGGCTAGAGGACAGCAGAAGGAATTGACTAGCCTGCTCTATTCCCTTCTGCCTTATTCTCTTGAGACAGGCTGTCTCACTGAATGAAGAGTCAGGCGGTAGCCAGCCAGACCCATGATCTTGCTGTTTCTGCACTGGGGTAACGGGTGTGTGGTTGGCCTCATCTAGCTTTTCATGTACATGCCAAGATTTGAACTCAGGTTCTTGTGTTGACACAGCAGGCCCTCTTACCCAGTGAGCCATCTCTCTGGCTCCCTTATATTTCTTTCACCAGAACTTAGATGGCCATACCTACTTTTGAGAGTTGCTGAGAAATCCAATGTTTTCCATGGGTGACACTATGCCCTGTTAAGAATTGAAGTTTCTAGGGTCTGGCTAGTTAGCAAAGTGCTTGCTGTGTGAGCATAAAGACCTGAATTTACATTCCCAGTACCTATGTGAAAAGCCAAGTGTGAGGGGACATGCCTGTGATCCCAGCTCTGGGTTCCAAAGACAGGTGGATCCACAGAGCTCACTGGCCTACTCCTCTTGTTGAATCAGTGAACTTCACATTCAGTGAGAGACCTTACCTCAAAAAAACAGGGGGAGAGCAATAGAGGAAGGTAGCTGTATGCATGTGCAGTGCGCAGTACATGTACATATGAACACACACACACATAGACGCACACACACATGTGCACACACATGCACACACACAGAGTTTGGAGTTTATTGCTTAGGAAGAATGGGAGAAAGTAGGATCTGGGTCCCTGTTTTTACCATACAGTGCTCACAGGAGAAATACCCGCAAACTCATTTCCTTAGTTTCAAACCGTGAAGAATCTTCCACAAGTTCCTCATTTCTGTTGCTGCTGCCCAGCAGAAGCTCCACTGGGTGATCCACAAAGCTGGTTCCCCTCAGCTGGGTCACTGCCTAAAGTACAAGGAGAGAATGAAGAAAAGATATGGCATGCTCCCTAGCCGTCTGGCTAGTGTTCCTCTGACCAAATGTACTCTTGAATTGGGATGGAGTTTTCTGTAGATCTGTCACTGTGATTACATAATGTTGCGAGTTTGTCAGAGCAGGTCATAATGTGGATTGTGCAGACACCTTATCTAACAGACGTAGTCCACTAGCATGAATGACCTTTTTACCTCAGACTCTTCTTCATTGTCTCTTCTCTTGCTGCCCTCCCTCAGGTCTCATGGGCGATGTTCTCCTACTGCAGTGCTGTGGGAAGAGACAAGTCATTCTCCATGATCTCACTCACAGAGAACCCCTAAATTAGCTCCTGTGTTCCTCCACCTCCGACCTTCACATATATTCTTTCTCGTTTATTCCTTAAGCAAATGCCTATTGATCGCCTATGTCTGTGAGAGTCCACTCTGTCAGCATTGTCCAAATCAGACAGAAATCTCTGCTCCCAGAGTTTCTATGCTGTGGGATGGTCTGTATGCCAAATCTGTTGCTCTGATTGGTCAATAAATAAAACACTGATTGGCCAGTGGCCAGGCAGAAAGTGTAGGCGGGACTAACAGAGAGAACTGAGAGAACAGGAAGGTGGGAGGAGACACTGCCAGCCGCCGCCATGACAAGCAGCATGTGAAGATGCCGGTAAGCCATGAGCCATGTGGCAAGGTATAGATTTATGGAAATGGATTAATTAAAGCTATAAGAACAGTTAGCAAGAAGCCTGCCACGGCCATACAGTTTGTAAACAATATAAGTCTCTGTGTTTACTTGGTTGGGTCTGAGCTGTTGTGGGACTGGTGGGTGACAGAGATTTGTCCTGACTGTGGGCAAGGCAGGAAAACTCCAGCTACATCTCTATTCTTGGAAATCTCTCAGAATGACAGGGCTGAGATGATCAGAATACATAGTGCACAGGAACATTCAGTGACTGTTGCTGACCACCCCATTGAAGGACCAAGAGTCCCCTGTGGGCTGTTGCCCCCTGATGACCTGTGCATGACTGCCACACAATCTAATTGGGGATGCAAATAGGGTTTTACTATCGTTATTATCTGCTTGTGAGTTGACAGGTGTATGTCAGAGTAACACTGACCACATTTCCTTCCTTCTAGGCATAAAGGACTCTGTCCGGTGTTTTTCCTGTGGAGGATGTATGGAAAAGTGGGAGGAAGGGGATGACCCATTAGAGGAGCACACCAGGTTTTTTCCCAAGTGAGCACGGTGAATTCCTTAACCTTGAGTGTACTTCAACAGTTACTCCTCACTGCTCCCCAACCTGCTTTCTCTGTGGAGAGTCTCTGCCCGCTCCTCTGGTTCCCACTGTGAAGGACACAAACTTTTATCTTTATCTCTTTCCTCCCATGACATCCTCCCTGTCTAGCTTTCCTCTCATAGTTAGACTTGGTTTTGACTGGGTCAATACATATAATTTTAAAGACAGCATCTTGCTACATATCCCACACCACCTCAAGCTTTCTAGGTAGCCCAGGTTGGATTTGACCTCATGATGTTCCTTTATCAGCCTCCAAAATGGCGAACATCCAGGGTGTGCCTGGCAGTCCTACACTGTTTTGATTCCTTTTATTAGAAAGGACTTTCTCCTCCTGCTTCTTCTAGAAGCTTTTAGAATTTCCTATTTCCAACATCTAAGATTTCACACAAAGGTATTTCTTTTCTGTGGTTTTCTTTTCCTGGTGCTGGGGATGGAACCAGTGAGTTGGGCATGGGAGGCTAGCCCTTTACTGTTGCGCAGGCACGCTAGGCTAGCCCTTTACTGCTGAGTGGGCATGCAAGGCTAGCCCTTTGCTGTTGCGCGGGCACGCTAGGCTAGCCCTTTGCTGTTGCTCGGGCATGCTAGGCTAGCCCTTTGCTGTTGCGCTGCTCTGACCCCCTTTCTGTCCACCTTCAGGTTTATTTTTACTCATTTTCTACACATAAAAAATTCTCTAGAAATGTTTGATTGCAAGAAGAGATTTGTTGTTTTCATTAAGTAATTATCAAGAGTGTTTTCAGAAGTAAATATCAGTATGTGCAGGGTTAAGAGTGAGTATTTTGGGCTGGACGCAGTGGTGCGCACCTGTAGTCCCAGTTCTCAGAGGCTGGAGGAAGAACATTGTGTAGTTTCGTCATGTATGAACACCTTAGTATGATTGATTTTAAATCAGTTTATTTTTAAAATCAAGCAGTTATAAGTTAAGAAAGAGGAGCACAATTGAAGATGTCCTTTGGTGTGACTGACAGTCCTTTGCAGGCTTGAGCCACAGCTTCGTTGGAGTGTCCTGTTCTCTGACTAGTTCCACAGGAGTCCTTTGTACAGCCAAAGTCCAAGTGAAATTGGACTACGTTAGTTTGATGTTAGAAGAACTGAAGTCTAATTTGTTTTACTTTTAAAATCAGTTATCTGTTTATGAGATAGAAAGGTGATAATAGGACAAATCCTTAGAAAGAGTCTTCTAAAGTGTGGTTGTTACTAGATATTAGTTTTAAGTAATGTTTTAATAAGTTTTAAGTAATAATAATGATATTATGACATTTTTATGCATGTACACAGTGTATTTGATTATGGTCACCACCATCCTCCTGTCACCCCCTCTTGTCCTCCTCTCAGTCCCATTAGCCCCCCTCTTTGGGTCACGTGTTGGAGACCAGCTGGGACTACAGAGTGAGATCTGTCTCAACCTCCCTAACTAGGACTATTTCCTTCTCGGTGTGAGGTCTGAAGATGCTGGAGAGCAGTGCTCACTTTTTTCTTTTTATTTGGATGTAGTAGGTAGGAAATTGTGAGTACAAGGCCTTCTTAATCCTTTGGGCTGGTAAGTTAAGATACAATCTAGTTTTATTTAGAACTTTTTCTAAAAACATCTATCAACTCAATCTTTATGTGAAAAAAAGTGCTTTTTTTCCCCTCTTTCTACCTCTTTTTTGTTTTAAATTACAACTGTCTTTGTGTTAGTACCCCAGATATTTACATGTATGGTTGTGGTGCTTGGAATGAGCAATGTCTCCCATGGCCTCATCTATCTGAACACTGGGTCAACAGTTTATGGTATTGCTTGGGAAGACTATTTCCTCCTTGCTGGAGGAAGTAAGTCACTGGAAGTGTGCTCTGAGTATTTATAGCCTTACTACACTTCCTGTTAGCTCTCTCTGTTTCCTGTGTGTGGACAGAGATGTAATCAACCAGCGTCCTGCTCTGCAGCCTGGAGCCCTGCCTCCCCCACCATTATGTATGTTAACCCTGTGGAGCAGGGGTTCTCAACCTGTGGGTGTTGACCCCTTAGGGGGTCAAAGGACTCTATCACAGGGGTTGAATATCAGATATCCTGCACATCAGATAGTTACATTTATGTGTTCACTCCACCATGTTCTCTGCGTATTCTCACCTTCACTTCACAAACCACATGCACTGAGTTGTTGAAAGTCAACGTGTGAATATATATATATTTATTATTTTTTTCTCAAGACAGGGTTTCTCTGTGTCATCCTATCTGTCTTGGAACTCACTCTGTAGACCATGTTGGCCTCGAACACACAAAGATATGCCTCTGCCTCCCAAGTGCTGAAATTAAAATTGTGAGCCACCACTGCCTGGCTGTGAAAGTCGTATATGATAAAAATGCTGGCAGAGTCACTGAAAACGTTAGCTTTCTACTTCATTATTGTTTCTGTGTCTGTGTTAAAACCTAATGAAAACGCCTACTTGCATGGAACTATTTTATTATTTTTGTCTTCTCTGTTTAGCTGTCTCTTTCTCCAAAACCTGAAGTCCTCTGCAGAAGTGATTCCTGACCTTCAGAGCCACGGCACACTTCCAGAGGTCACGGTAATGGACACTGCCCCCTTCTCTGACTCACAGTACATGGTCCTGTGGTTGAACACTGTTCTGAACAGCAATTGCCCTTTGTCAATACAGAATTAAATGAGTCACACAATTATTTACTAACAACTACCACCTGATGGTTATAGACAGGGCATCACAGTGAACAGAAGTCAATACCTAGCTCTACGAATGTGCGATCCCTTCTCCTCCGGGATTCTTCAGACTCTTTCCAGTTTAGACCTGACTGGCATTGGAGCTCAGTGGATCTCATCTGTGATCTTTAGACAGTAGGCTTGACTTCCTACTTGGTATTGAGAGATCTTTGAGGTATATTTCATTTTGTTTGTTTAGTTTTTTGCTTGAGACAGTTTCTCAGTATGAGGTCTAGGCTGACCTTGAATTTACTATGTACCCCAGACTGGCCTAGAATTTGTGATCCTCCTGCTTTACCTTTTCAAGTGTTAGGATTGTAGGTCTGTGTGCCAACACACATAGCTGAGTTTTTTTTATTATTGTTTTGCTTTATTTCTTGTAGTGCTTGAGATGAAACGCAGGCAAGGAGTCTGTAACTGACCTACATCACCGACCTGTAGATGTGTTTCCTAACAAAAATTATGCCTAGCAAAATTGTAACCCAGATAATAGTTTGAACCCTACATCTCTCAGGGATACAAACTATCAGTTGAATAGTCAGTCACACACACTTCCTCACTTGGAGGTAGTATGGTAGTACACTATGTTTGTCATCCCCCAAAAGAAACAAAGCTTGGCATGATGCCCTATGCCTGCAGCCCAGAACTCTGGAGACTGAGGCAGAATTTGCCATGAGTTCAAGGCTGGCAATAAGTTTAAGGCGGCCCATAAATATGAGCCTCCTTATCAAAAAACAAAACAAAAACAGAGGAAGGAAAGGAAAAGAAGAGAGAAACAACTCAGTTCAGTTGATTAACCTCTTGTATTTGTCATTTTCAAATGACATTGCAGTCCCTGGGGATGCCCAGTGCACATGAAGTCCTGTGTTTCCTCAGCACTGATCAAACTGGGTGTGGTGGGGACACCTGGAATCACAGCAATGGGAGGTGGAGGAAGGGGGATCAGAAGTTCAAAGTCCTGGTCAGACACATACTAAGTTTGAGGCCAGTCTAGGTTAAACAAGACTCTGTCTCAAAACAGAAGCAAAAATAAAAAGCAAGACATTGAAGCCAGGTGTTATGATTCATGCCTTTAATCCCAGCACATGGGAAATAGACGGAGGTATTGGTGAAATTATTATGGCCACTGAACGTAGTTAAAAAGAAGATTTATTTAGTGGGTAACTTACAAAAAAGGGAAAGGTAGGTTGTTGGGTCTGGGGAAGGTGTATTGAAGTCCAGCGGTGTTCTCTGGAGCTCTGCTCAGTCAACCTCCACCGTCTTGGGTCCGGCACAGAGAAAGCGCTTGCCCATCCAGGTCTCCGGTCTCCAGGTGCCTCCCTTGGCCCTGCCTCAGAGGCATGACAGTTGCCAGAGTCTCAATGGGGGTTGGAACTTCCAGATCTAAGCTGGAATGGCTACCCACTACACGGAGGATCCCCATAGTCTACTTTTAACCTTGTCTCAGAAAAGAGAATATTTAAAAAAAAAACTGTGTGTGCATGCATAATAACCTTTTTCCCTCCCAGTATGTGGTATTACATATATAGTTACTAATAACCAAGGATGAAGGCAATGCTTAATGCTTTCTGTAGGGCCATTCTTGTTCCAGACTCTACAATTTTGATCACCCACACAGCACTCACCCATAGAGAAGATCTATATCCCATGCATGTACTGTCTAGGAACACAATCTTGCAGATGTATGAGATTTATTCTTTCCTATCTAGAGCACTCCTTCCTTAAATCAGCACTGAGTGTAGGCTGTGTTTAGAAGATGTTGGGTTTTGATTGATTGTATTATCAATTTGATTGATAATATTGATTATATTGTCAATGATAATATCGTACCCAATCTTGATTTAAGCTGAAGTTTTGATTTAATAAAGGATTTCTCTTTCAAAGGACACCACAGGTGAAAGCAATCATGACGATCCAGTGGCTGTTCACTCTATGGTGGCCGGTAAGAACTTGAAAGCAACATGGAATTATGTGTATTTGTATGCAGGGATTTGAAAGGAAAGTGCATGTATAATTGTCCAAGGAGCTCCTAGAGAGGAGGGCACTGACATGGAGGGCACTGTGGGTGAGAGAGTGTCAGCATTCCTGCGACATCTTGAGAGTGAATGCAGGACTAGTGACAGCGGTCCTTGTGCCAGATCCAACCAGCCCGTCTTAAAGGCATCCTGCAGCAAGCCGGATTCCTGGGGTCTTAAATGGGAAATTAGGACGACAGGATATCTGAATCCCTGTCAAATGAGGAGCCTTAGACTTTTCCCTCACACATTCTGATGCTATGGATGGATCTGAGAGGATCTTGGGGAGGGGATGGGTGTCTGGGAAGTGGAAAGTCCTGATCCACCCTTAGCAGACAGGCAAAGTAATCACATTAGGATTGAGAAATGTGAAGATGCACCTCCTTCTCCCTGCTCCTCTCCACAGACCTGGCTCAGAGTGCAGCCCAGTGGTTTCAAGAGGCAAAGAGTCTGAGTGAGCAGCTGAGAGGAGCCTACACCAAGGCCACTTTCCGCCACATCAATCTGCCAGAGGTGTGTTCCGGCCTCGGCACTGACCACTTGCTTGGTTGTGACCTGTCCATGGTTTCAAAGCACATCAGCAGGCCAGTGCAAGAGGCCTTGATGCTTCCTGAGGTCCTCAGCAATCTCAACTCCGTCATGTGTGTGGAGGGGGAAACTGGCAGTGGGAAGACAACCTTCCTGAAGAAAACAGCTTTTCTCTGGGCATCAGGATGCTGTCCCCTGCTGAACAGGTTCCAGCTGGTCTTCTACATCTCCCTTGGTTCCACCAGACCAGACCAGGGGCTGGCTGACATCATCTGTGCCCAACTCCTAGAGGCAGGAGGATGCATTAGTGAAGTGTGCCTGAGCATCATCATCCAGCAGTTAAAGCACCAGGTTCTGTTCCTGTTGGATGACTATCATGGGATGGACTCACTGCCCCAAGCCATAGAAACCCTGATTACAAGAAACTACTTGACCCGAACCTGCTTATTGATCACTGTCCATACAAACAGGGCCAGGGACATCCGCCCATATCTAGATACAATTCTAGAGATCAAAGAGTTTCCCTTCTATAACACCATCTCTGTATTACAGAAGTTATTCTTCCACAATATTTCACATCTGCAAGAGTTTATAGTTTACTTTGGAAAGAATGTAGATTTACAGGGAATTAACAAAACTCCTCTCTTTATGGCAGCAGTCTGTACTGCCTGGTTTCAAAATCCTTCTGACCAGTCCTTTCATGATGTGGCAGCTTTCAAGTCCTATATGAAATACCTTTCCTTAAAACACAAGGCTACACCTGAGCCTCTCAAGGCCACTGTGTCCTCATGTGGCCAGCTGGCTTTGAGAGGTCTTTTTTCATTTTGCTTTGAGTTCAGTAGTGATGACCTCACAGAAGCAGGCGTTGATGAAGATGAAGATCTGACCACCTGCTTGATGAGCAAATTCTCTGCCCAGAGACTGAGACCTGTCTATCGGTTCTTAAGTCCTTTGTTCCAAGAATTTCTTGCTGCCCTGAGGCTGACTGAGCTCCTGGGTTCAGAAAGGCAGGAAGACCATGATCTGGGACTTGGTTATTTGAGACAAATTAACTCACCCTTGAAGGCTGTGGGTACCTACAGCAATTTTTTGAAGTATGTCTGTAGCCATCCTTCATCAAAGGCAGGGCCAAAAATTGTATCTCATTTGCTTCAGTTGGTGAATGATAAAGAGCTGCTGGAGAACATGTCTGAAAATGAGGATTATGTGAAGCTCCATCCAGAAACTTCCCTGTGGATGCAGTTTGTTAGGGGGTTGTGGCAGGTATTTCCTGAAGCTTTCTCTTCATTTGTTTCAGAACATCTATTGAGCATTGCTCTCAACTTTGCTTATGAAAGCAACGCGGTGGCTGTATGTTCTCCATTTATTTTTCAATTCCTTCAAGGGAGAACACTGGCTTTGAAAGTACTGAATTCACAGTACTTTGGGGACCACCCAGAAAATCTGCAACTGTTGAAGAGTGTAAAAGTCTCCATAAATGGAAATAAAATGCAACCCAGAGCAGGTTTCTCAGTCATAGAAAAATGTTTTGAAACATTACAACGACCAACCATAGATGAGGACTATGCATCTGCCTTTGAACATATGAAGGAATGGGAGAACAATTTGGCTGAAAATGAAGATAAAGTGAGAAATTTTATGAATAACCGACTCCAGCATCCACCCAACATCAGTGCTGGCTACTGGAAACTGTCTCCCAAGCCGTACAAGATCCCTAGGCTGGAAGTTAGAGTGGCCAGCATGGGTCCAGCAGACCCAGCACTGCTCCGGGTCCTAATGGAAGTCTTCTCAGCATCACAGAATATCGAGCTCCATTTGAACTACAGCAGTGGCTTTCTTGAAAGCATCCGCCCAGCTCTGGAGATGAATAAGACCTCTGTCACCAAGTGCTCCATGTGCAGACTGGAGCTCAGTGCAGCAGAACAGGAGCTGCTTCTCGGCCTGCCTGCCCTGCAGTCTCTTGAGGTCTCAGGGACAAACCAGTTACCAGGTATCCCCGGGTGTCACATAACCGTTCTGACTGACACTGTGTTTTCTTATTCTTAGTTTTAGATGAATGAAACTCCTCAGGCACTAGGTCATAAATGTGCCTTGACAGAAGAGAGATAAGTACTTTCACTGTTTGGGACAGTGTGTAATTCAGTGACTGGCCCTGAATCATAGAATGGGTTTGAAGTAACTCAGACAAAACTAGGAAGACATTATCATCAGTATTCACCCCTCAAGGTCATTAATAAGAGTTTGAATTGCTTGTTATTGATAAATGATGGCCTCTGTGTAAGATGATGGTAAGCAATCATCTGCACCCTGGCTGCCTGAAAGAGGAGGGGGGTTCGCTTCTCCAGAGAAAACTTTTTAATATGGGTAAATAATATTTATGTCTTCTTTAAGCCAGCAGTTCTCACCCTGTAGGTCATGACCCCTGAGGGTGCTGAATGATACTTTCACAGGGGTCACATAAGACCATCAGAAATATCCGATATTTACATTACCATTCATAACAGTAGCAAAATTACAGTTATGAAGTAGCAACAAAGATGATTTTATGCTTGGGGGCTCACCACAACATGAGGAACTGTATTAACGGGTTGCAGTATTAGGAAGGTTGAGAACCACTGCTCTAAGCAATGTTTGTTTTTATGTAGACATTATCTCTTTAATTATTTCTTTTTTATAAGATATTTAATTCACTCTGTGTGTGTGTGTGTGTGTGTGTGTGTTTTCATGAGCATGTATGGTGTGGGTACCCTCAGAGATCAGAAGAGAATATCAGATCCTTTGGAGCTTTGGTTCCAGGCTATGGTGTGCAGCCCAATGTGGTGCTGGGAACCTCACTGGGTCCTCTGCAAACAAGAGCTCTTGATTGTTGAGCCGTCTTTTCAGCCCCTAGACTTGACTTGCCTCTCATTCAGTTGTTCTAAGTTTTTATACCACTGTACATATTTGATCATTAAATTTTGTTGTTGTTAGAGCATAGCTCTGGTGTTCAGCAGCTGCTGTTGCTCAAGGATGCTCTGCTCTGTCTGTGGCTTCCTTTGTCTTCCTCTTTTTAAAACATAATTTCTTTATTGATCTTTGGGAATTTCACATCATCCACCCCAATTTTGCTCGCCTCGCAGTCCCTCCCTATCCAGCCTCCCAGCAGTGGCCTCCCAAATGAAAATAAAAACAAAAAAACAAACCAAAATTGTAGTTGGAATTTTCTTTAGGCCACCAACCAGCTCCCAAATAAAGACACAGACTTATTATTAATTATGAAAGCTTGGCCTTAGCTTAGGCTTGTCCCACTAGCTCTTTTAACTTAATTTAACCTGTTCCTATTCATCTATGTTCTTCCTGGGGCTTTTTGCCTTTCTTTAATTCTGTGTGTTCTACCTTTCTGCTTCTTCTGTGTCAGTCTGTCTGTCTGGCCCCTAATGTCTCCCTGTTGTTTCCTTTTCTTTCTTTCCTGGAACTTAAATTCCTTCTGCTACTTACTGCCCAGAAGCTCCACCTATTCCTCCTCCCCCACTATTGGCTGTTCAGCTTTTTATTAGACCAGTCAGATGCCTTAGGCAGGCAAGGTAAAACAGCAACACATCTGTACATAATTAAACAAATCAACACAGCTTTACACAGTTAAACAAGTGCATCATATCTTTGACTAGTTAAAACAAATAATGTGCAACATAAACCAAACCAAACCAAAGAAACACAAACAGAAAATAAAAACCAAAACAAAAGAACAGAAAAAATACCTCACAACAACAAAACCCTCTCCATTCCTCCATCTTTCCCACCTCTCCAGCACCTCTTCATTAGTCCTGGTGGCATTGGGAGCCCTGGTGTGTCACAAGTCTACCCTTTTGTCTAAACAGCTTTATTTGCAAATGTTCATTGTTATGAGTCTGGGTCAAGGCTCTGGTTTCTGGCACACCGTCCTCACTGGATCCTCACCTAAAAGTTCATTTGGATATCCTGCAGCCACCGTGAGTCATGGAGATCCTGAGGTTATTTTTCCACAGGACCAGTCCCTTCACAAGCTCCAGCAGGTCCTAGATGGGGGTAGATGTCAGGTTGGGCCAGCCCTAGGTGAGCCTGGGTGGTGGTTCAGATGGTCAGTCCAGGGCACTGTGGCCGACCCCCTCAGGTGAGGAGCAGAGCCATCTCCCCTGTGCCCATGCCGTCAGGGTCAGATCTCCTCTGTCTTGGGTGAGGCATGGGGCCATCTCTCCAGAGTTTGGGAGGCCAGCTGTCCCGTGATGGTCAAGGCCAGTTCTCTTGCTGCAGCATCCAGTGAAGCACAGTTCCAGCTCTCCCAGGGCCAGAGAAGGGAAGGACTGGTTCAGAATAGGCCTCTGATCTCATTGTGCATGGTTTCCATGGCTCCATGAGGCAACATGGACCACAGACATGGTCCTCCCCAGTGGATTGGGCGTGGAACAGATCCTGGCTCTGGATGGAAGCACATGCCACTCAGATCAGGATGGCTCTGTGATGGCACAGATCTGGACACCAACAAGGCCACAGGTGGCCCAGATTCCAGGTTTTTGTGTAACCTTGGTAGCAGCACAGACCCTGACTGTGGTGGAACCAGGCACCCAGACATGATCCTTGGCAGCAACCTGATCTGGATGTCACCATTGCCTCAGGTGACAGTGCAGGCCACTCAGATCAGCACGGCCCCTGGGACAGTGTGGTCCTCAGACACTAATTTGGCCCCAGGTGTTGGGCATCCATGTGGCCCTCGATGGTTACAGGAACCTCCTACATCAACACTGACCTTGGCTGCAGTGGGGGCCATGGACCCAGTCATGGCCCCCAGCTGCTGCAGTCCTGGCCCAGATATCACCATGATATCAGATAGCAGTGCAGGCCACTCTATTCTGCCTTACCCCAGCTGCAGCATGTCCCTTGGCCACTGATATGGACTCAGGTGGCTGACCTGACTCCAGGCCTCCACATGGCCCTCAGTAACAATATGGGCCACAGACTTCAACACAGATCCTGGCTGCAGTAGGACCATGGACCCAGACATGGTTCTCAGCAGCAACCTGGGTCTGGATGTCACCATGGTGGCATCCATGGTGGCAGCACAGGCCACCCAGACTGCATGTTCCTGGTGAGAGCTCAGTCCTCAGACACCAGCATAGCCCCAGGTGGCAGCCCAGACCCTGGGAATCTACATGGCCCTTGGTTGAACAGGAGCCACAGACGTTGACTCAGATGTTAGTTGGTATTAGATAATTGGTGTGCTCTTCCCTGGGGAAGACTCTTTCTCTCATTATCAGCATCCCTTAGTTTCCTGTAGGGATTGTGTAGGGTTGAGGCCTTATGAGCTTTCATTTAATGGAGTACTATTGTTCATCCTTTTACTCGATATAGGTGCCTATATTTAAAGCTAAGATGTGTTACTGATAGACAACAGTAGATGAATTGTTATTATTATTATTATTATTACTTTGTTTTTTGAGAACTAGCTCTGTAGACCAGGCTGGCCTCAAACTCACAGAGATCTGTCTGCCTCTGACTCCTGAGTGCTGGGATTAAAGGCGTACTCCATCACTGCCCTGCATGATCTGCAGGATTTTATTTTTTTGATTCATTCAGCCAGCCTACATAATTTGATTGGAAAATTGGGGCATCAATACCTGAAGTTATTATTGAAGTGTTGACTGCAGTCATTGTGGTGTTGATTTCTGGTGGTGGTGGTGGTCTCAGTGGTACTTTGTATTTGGTAATTATACCTTCAATTTCTGCATTCTCTAAGCTGTGCCCATCCCTCTCTTTGGCCTGAAATATTGTCTCCTTTTTTAATTTAGGTTTTGTTTGTTGGATGTAATTTTTTAGGCTGTTTATACCATGGAAAATTTTTTCCTACTCAAATATGGCAGGTAGTTTTGCTCAGTATATTAGACTAGATTGGATGTTGTAGTTTTTTGAGGACTTGGGATATATTGCTCCAGGCTCTGGCATTCAGAGTTTCCATTGAGAAATCAGCTGTTTCTCTGATGGGTTGTTCTTTATTTGTGACTTGTGTTTTTTCTCCTGATGCTTTTAGTATTTCCTCTTTTTTTCTTTTCTTTCTTTCTTTCTTTTTTTTTTTTTTTGCTGGTATATTTAACCATTTTTGTTTGTTTGTTAGTCTGTTTTGTTTATCAAGACAGGGTTTCTCTATGTAACAGCTCTGGAAGTCCTGCAACTCACTTTGTAGACCAGGCTTGCCTCAAACTCACAGACATCCTCCTGTCTCTGCCTCATTAGTTCTGGGATTAAAGGCATGCACCACCACCACCTGGCTATGTATACTTAATGTTTTAATTATAATATTCCACAAAGAGTTTCTTTTCTGTTTCTATTCATTTGGTGTTCTCTGTGCTTCTTGTATCTTTTGTATTGTTGTATCTTTCCTTAGATTGGGTAAGTTTTCTTCTGTGATCTTGTTGGTGAGCTGGTCTATGTCACTGACTTGGGATTCTTCTCCCTCACCTACTCATAAAATTTAAAAGTTGGGTCTTTTCTTGGTGTCCCACATTTCCTGTGTGTTAGTTTCCATGTGTGTGTGTGTGTGTGTGTGTGTGTGTGTGTGTGTGTGTGTGTGTGTGTGTAATTTGGATCTTCCTTGCTTATTTGGTCTATAGCTTTTCATTGTCTTTGAGTCTTGCTGTTCTATCTTCTGCTCTCTCACTCTGCTCTCAGGCTTTCCTTTGAGAGTTCCAGCTGAGTTGCGAGGTTTTTCAACTCCATCTTCAGTTCATTGAGTCTTGCTCAGTGTTTCTATCTTCTGACTGAATTCCCTTCTCAAGTCTTGGACTATCCTCATCACGTCTGTTAGCCTTAGGTTTGTGTGTTCTTGGGGAGCAGTCAAGCATTCCTTCTTAAGCTCTTTCTCCTTATTTTCATGGAGCTGTTTCTTTGTGTCATCTTTAAAACTCCTCACATTCTCCATAAACTTCTTTGGTCAAGTGCCTGGTTGTTCTTTTCACTTCTGTGACCTGAGGTTCATGCAGGTCAAGATTGTTGACAGACATTTCTACAGGACTAATAGATTTGTGGGGTGTGTGTAGTGGGGGAATTACTGCCTTGACCTTTCGCAGTGTTCCTATTTTTGTGATGAGACTTCTTTTGATAGTTCTGTGATATAAATAGAGCAGATTGGGCAAAAGAGAGGATGTGTGGGTTGGTTTGAACCTGAGGTTGGATATGGCTCAGGTGGACCCAGGGCACTGGGCTGGTGTGAAAGATCTTCCTTCTGGTCCAATATTGGAGTTGGGGGTATATGTGAGGGTTGTTTGGGTTTGAGGAGGGGAGCATCAGGCAAACTCACCCAGCTAGACGCTGGAGAAGGTTGTGTAGGACCTGGCTGGGTAGAGAGGTTAGATGTGGTGTGTGAGTGGCCTGAAGGTTAGGGGCAGGAGGGAGGCAGAGTGGGTCCTGGGACAGTCCTAGATCTTGGCAGTGGCACAGACAGGGGTGGCTAGACTAGGCCCACGAGCTGGATGTGGAATCTAGGCTAGAACTAGTGGGCTGGGGATGGGTGAATGGAGGGGAAGATGTCAGACTTACCTGGTACTAGACCTTGGAAAAGGACATGCCAGATCTGCTTTGGTAGAGAGGTGCCGAGTTACATTTTTATTTACGTTGAAGTCTAACTGTGTCCTGTTGCATGTGCAAAACCATTTGTTCCCACGCTGTGGTTGGTTGGGGAGCTGTCTTATTTATTCTGTGAGTCTGGAGAGCACCACGGAGCCTCCCCTATGCTCAGTGACCACCAGATGCTGCAGACAGCACATTCTTCATGGATGTGCTTCCTAAACAGATGTTAGAGTCTCTGAGATGTTTCGTTATGAATATATCTAAAAATCACAGCACACTTGAGAATACCCACTTGGGACTCTTGAGTGATGGAAACTATGTGCTGCTTCCCAGATCAACTCTTCGCTAACTTGCACAAGTTCTCAAGCCTGAAAGAATTGTCTGTGAGACTAGATGGCATTCCAGATGTGCTTTTGATCATCCCTGGGGATTTTGCAAACCTCCACCACATGGAGAAGTTATCCATCCAAACTTCCACAGAGTCTGACCTCTCCAAACTGGGTAAGAATGGTGCTTGGATTTCCCAGGTCATATTTCAGCTGGGAAAGTTACTTAGCTAATAATTGTTAGAATCATGAAATCATCATTAGTTAAAAATTTCTGTGGGCCTGTGAACGTGAAATGTGTCCTTGGGAAGGTGTAGGGACAGCGCTCTTCCTCATTAAAGACCTGACAGTGTGAACTGTGCCCAAGGGAAGGTATTGGAACAGTGTTCTTCCTCATTAAGAGGGCAGACATTTATTTGTAACCCCAAGTCTCTAACATGACTGGAATTGTTCTGAGCTCTGTACAAATACTAACTCACTCTTCAGACCACTGTATGAGAGAAGACACAATGATTATTGCTGATTCTCAACTGGGGAAACTGAGGTCAGCGATTGCTCAGGTTTATCCAGCTAAGAAAACGTATCTTCAAAAGAGAAGGTTTGACTCCAGGGCCTGAGCTTTAAACTCCCAGCACACTTACTCTCAAGACAGTTTCTGGAGTTCTTTCCTTTTGATGTTGTTTTCGTGGCGCTTGCAGATCTGCCTGCTGAGGGAGGAAATCTGACTGGGGGCAACCTGGACCTTTCTTCCACTTCTCTCCATCCCAGCCTCCTGTTGATGGACAGCTGTGCAGACATCTTTCTAGTCATTTAGCAAAATGACTCAGGCCCCGTCAGATCCTTAATTTGTTAAACCCTGAATACTGAGGACTAAGGAAATGTGAAAAGGGGACCAGAGTGGGGCATGGTGGTTCATGTCTGTAATCCCAGAATTTGGGAGTCTGAGGCAGGAGGATTGTCACAACATCAAGCCAGCTTAGCTCCAGAAAAGTAGCTATTTTCAGGCTAGCCTAAGATACAACATGAGACCCTGTCTGAAAAGAAACAAAAGAAACAAACAAACATTTTGCAGGTTGTGGAGATGGATCAGCAGGTAAAGGTACTTCCTGCCAAGCTTTATGACCTCTGTCCCACAGATCAGTATGGTAGAAGGAAACAATTCACCCTCTTTTGCCCTGACCTTTGCATGTGTCCTATGGCCGAGGATGACCTCCACACATACCATATAAACATAGACAAAATAAATAAGGTCACGTATTCTTAAAGTTGTGCTTCAGAGTTGTCCCTTTTTCTGCTGAGGGCTGCAGGAATCTATCATAAGAACGCAGCTGGGGCTGGAGAGATGGCTCAGAGGTTAAGAGCACTGACTGCTCTTCCAGAGGTCTTGAGTTCAATTCCCAGCAACCACATGGTGGCTCACAACCACCTATGAGATCTGGCGCCCTCTTCTGGCCTGCAGGCATATATGCAGGCAGAACACTGTATACATAATAAATAAATAAATAAAAAACCTTTAAAAAAAAAAAAAAAAGAACGCAGCTGGTTATGGCAAAGTCACTACCTGAAGGGATCAAGGAATTCCTTCAGAGGAAGCCAAATTCGAAGGAGCTTTTGGTGTTACTTGGCTTGTTACATATCTGCTGTCTTCTGTTATGAAAATCATGTGTGCCTTCATAGTTTTCCCAATTGATTTGCCCTTAGAAGTGCTAACGGCATGGACTGATCACTCTTTGGACATATACATTTAAGGTATTTGGTGAATAACCTGGGGAAAGGCTTCCTTCCCCACAGCCCATCTGGTTCTCCCCTTTCAGTACTGGAATCAGATAACTCCCTTAACCTCTTTCAAGGATTGACAGTAATAACAGTTCACATGCTAGCCTCCTGATTTAAGGTAAATTCCACAAGGAGACACCACCTAGGTCAGGTAGATTTTAAGTAATAGCTTTACACAATTTAGCTAGGACCCTTCCTTCTTACAGCCTTACTAACTTTATAGACCCCTAACTTCGTACCTAACCACGTCTCAGAATGTAGACTGAGCACATAGACCCACCTTTTCATACATTAACCGGTTATTAGCACTCAGTTGGCCTCCTCTTTTACCACTCCCATTTTGGATTGTAAAAGAAAGCCTGGTGGTCATTGCCTGAGAAAAATTCTTACCTGCCTTTATGACCCCATAGAATTCAATCCTGGTGACCTTGCTAGATCAGGGGATTACTATTGCTTGGGTTTATAACTGGATTCCTGGGAGACATAGGAGGTATGTAGACAACTGAGAGAACTTAGAGACAGAGAACAGAGAGGGATAAGGAGGATTTTGATCAGAGAGAATGTGTGGACAAGATGGAAGATGAGGAAGAGTCAGATGGGGAAGTACTAGCTGGGTAAGAAAGAGATGAAAAGGACCTAGATAAGGCAGAATTAAGATAAGAGAATTAAGAAAGAACTTAGAGGGAGCAGTAGATGAATACAGAGAGAAATCAGGCAAGAAGGAGCTAAAAGAGAATAGAAGCTTGTAGAGAGAAAACTGACACAGAATAATAAAGTGTATGGACTAAGGAGTTTCGTGTACATGGATTCTTTTCATCAAAGATTAATTATCAGGTGGTTGTAGATTCTTCCTGGACCCTGGGAGGGGACTATAGAGGGGCTGGACCCCCATAGTCCTCGATACTCTTTTATGTGACTCTGTACAGAACTCCTGCTGCGTCAGTGCAGTGTGCAAACACAGAGATATCAGGGTGCTGATGCTGAAGGTGAAATATGGAGAAGAGAAAACTGATCCAGAGAGGGTCAGGAACCTGCCGCAGGTCCTCTGCTCATCAGTCATTGGCAGAAGCCGAGCACTCGCCCAACATGGCCTGAGCACTAGATCACTGCATCACTGTCTGTTTAATGGTGTGGCTGGAGATTATGGACTGAGAGCCCAGTCCGGATAGGAATTTGTAACTTTCTTGAATTTCTGAATATCCTTCATCTTTTCCAGTTAAATTGATCCAGAACTCTCCAAATCTTCAAGTTTTCTACCTGAAATGTGATTTCTTTTCGAATTGTGAGTCTCTCATGACTGTGCTTGCTTCCTGCAAGAAACTCAGAGAGATTGAGTTTTCTGGACGATGCTTTGAAGCCATGCCATTTGGTAAGAACTATAAGCTTACAACTGTGACTTCAGATGCTCCTGTGCAAAAAGTCATTAAATACTCTAGAATTAAAAGTCTGCTGATGTCACAGAAACTATGACAGCACCTGACTTCAGTGAGTCTTTCTCAACAATGAAGTGCATCTGTGTCTACAATGTAACCATTTCATTTTCAGAATTGTTTCCTCTACTTAGTCATAGTAATTCAATCTGATTATTATATCACTTTTCAACACTTTTGAAACACTCTTACTTCAATGGTATTCCTCTGTGTCACAGGAATGTATCTGAACTAACTATATTTCATTTTCCCTTATCTAGTCACCATTTTGCCAAATTTTGTGGCCTTGAAGATATTGAAACTTGGAAGCCAACAGTTTCCAGATAAGGAAACATCAGAAAAGTTTGGTAAGTTTATAAACAGAGTTTCTTAATGTATTCTTTATCCTCCTCCCCTCCTTCCTCCTCATCCTCTTCAATGAACCTACAAGAAAGCAAGCTGTGTACAGTTGTCCCTTGACATCCATGGCAGCTGGGTCCAGGACCTCTGCTGATATAAACACTAGAAGATCCTCCACTCCATGATATAAAATGGTTCAGTGTTTGCCCGTGTCCCTACACATCTTCCATAAGCCATCTCTTAATTGCTTACAATGCCTAATGCAATGTAAATGCTATATCAACAAGTGTTACACTGTGTTGTTCTGGGAATAATGGTGAGGGGGAAATGTCTGTACACGTTTGGCACAGACACAGTTTTTAAAAACTGAACCTGTGGTTTGTGGAATGTGCCCATACAGAGGGTCAGCTGTACCAGCTATGCTGGTCCTTAGGAGGACACCATAGTGATGCTCAATATCACCCCCAGATGCCATCACTGTTGGTCCCACACATCCTCACACTTGATCTCATTAAATGCAATGTTCTCAGATTCACTGACTTCTTAGGAGAGAATTTGGTCACTGTGGAACTTCATAGTCTGGCACCCACTCCAAACATGCAATGTCCCTTTTGTTTCAAAGGTTTCAAAATACATACGAAAACTTCTATTTAAAATTAAGCAAACACTATAACTCCAGGGAAAGGCCACACCCCAGGCTGTAGCACACCCAATCAGAAGGCAAGCGTCCAGCTTCCTGTGCCCAGTCTGAGAGCTGTTCCCATCTCATGAATGTGTGTCCTCCTTTTAAAGATAATTAAATAAACTTTAAAATGTTTATTCTTGTCTTATGAGCATGAGTGTTGCCTGCATATATGTCTGTGCACCACATATGTTCTTGGTGGCCACAGAAGTCAGAAGAAGGTTTTGAATTCACTGGATCGGATGGTTGTCAGCCACCATGTGGGTGCCGGGCACTAACTCTTCCTGAGACTTCTGCAAAAGTAACTAGTGATCTCAACCACTGAGCTATCTTTTCAGTCCCACAAATTTTCCTTTGAAATAAATTAGTGTATGTAAGTTGTGACAGAGTAAACTTGAGAAGCTTTGCTTAAGAGGCTCTGCTCATAACAGCGTTTGGGCAGCAAAATAAATGTCAGAAAGAGAAAGAAAATCATGTTGAAAATATTGTTGTGGACTCACAAGTTTTCTTCATATTTTTGTGCATTTACCGTCTGTGTATGTGTGGAGCTGTGAGTGGCATGTGCGTGGAGTCAGAGAACAGCGGTGGGAGTCGTTCTCTCTCACCATAATGTGGACTCCTGGGATCAAACTCAGGTTGTCAGGCATGCCTGCGGATGCCTTTACCACCCGAGCCTTCTCACCTGCTCTGACCCATGAACATACAGGGTAATAAATACATTTCCAGTCATCTCTATCTGCAGTCATACAGACACACGTTCCTCAGCGCAGTCTCCTGAGAGGCTGGAAATCATGATTGTAGTAATGAACACACAAGTGCTCAGAGGTTCATTCCTTTTAAAGCTTTGGAAGAGTTTTCTGTACACAGACCTAGTGTGATTTCTTTCAGTGGGTAGATGTCTTATGTAACCCATTCAAGAATGATCACCTAGAAGCCGAGAGTGGTAACAAATGCCTGTGATCCCAGCACTGAGATGATGAGGCAGAATTATGAGTTCTAGCCATTCTGGACAACAGGCTGAGACTCTGACTCAAGACTGACAAGTGGAGCTGCTGGAAATGCACCTTGCTTTGCTTTGCTTTCAGATGAGCAATGAGACCCAAATAAGGCTCAGTGTGTGTGTTTGTGTGTGTGTGTGTTTGTGTGTGTGTGTGTGTGTGTGTGTGTGTGTGTGTGTGTGTGTGTGTGGTGCCTTGGTATCCAGCATGCTAGACAAACCCTTTATCACTAAGCCAACTGCCCAAATTTCGACTTGATTTCTAAATACTACCTTTCCTAAAGAAACCAAGGACTGTGAAGAAATATTTTTCTTTTTTCTTTATTAAGAAAATTTATATTCATTTTACATACCAACCACAGATGCCCCCTCCTCCCTCTTCCCACCTCCCAACCCTCACCCCATTCATACCTCCTCTGAGTCAAGGTCTCCCATGGGGAGTCAGCAGAGCCTGGTACATTAAGTGGAGGCAGGTCCAAGCCCCTACCTGCCGCACCAAGGCTGGCCAAGGTGTCACACTTTAGGCACTAGGCTCCAAAAAGCTCACTCATGCACCAGGGACAGATCCCAATTCCCCTGCCTGGAGGGCCCTCCAAACAGTTCAAGCTAAACAACTGTCTTGCCTATCCAGACGGCTAGTCCAGTCCCATGGGGGCTCCTCAGCTATTGGTCCACAGCTCATGGGTTTCCACTAGTTTGGGTGGCCGTCTATACATTTCCCCATCATGATGTCAATGTCACAAGAAATATTTTATTTCAGAACTAAGAAGGGGAAAGTCAAAGATAAACCTGGAATATTGCCTCATTCCAAAAAGTCTTCCTAATTAGTTTCTGTGAGGCCACAGAAGTCGAGACTTAGTCATCCTGTGATCTACAGAGTATCACGCTATGGAAGATTGGATGAGGGTGGAAGGCTGTCAGGGCAGTGGACAAGGCTTTAATGAGGCCGGTGGATGTGCTCAGAGTGACGACAGGAGGCGGGATGGCGAGGGAGGGGGCCAAAGTCTGTGCAGTTAGGAGAGTGACCTGCAGTGGAGGCCCTGCTTTAGAAGAGAGAGCAGAAATGGACAGACAGCCTGGACCTGTGTGAAGAGTCAGGTGGCGGAGGATGGAGGAGCCAGCTGCAGAGAGCAGCAGGGAATACCTGTGTGCTACCCCTTCTCCTTTCCTTGGAGAGGACAGTGACGAGGAGGGCCTCTGCTAGGTGGGGCCTCCTGGACTGCAGAAGGTCTAGGTCATCAGCTGCTCGCTCATGCCGGGACTACTACTGAGGATGGCTTTGTGGTGTCTCCCACAGCCCAGGCTCTGGGTTCTCTCAGGAACCTGGAGGAACTGCTCCTTCCCAGTGGGGACGGGATTCACCACGTGGCCAAACTGATTGTCCGGCAGTGTCTGCAGCTTCGGTGCCTCCGAGTTCTTGCCTTTAAGGAGACGTTGGATGACGACAGTGTGATGGAAATCGGTGAGTTTCCCTCAGGGAAAGGGTTTCCCCCTGTGTGGAAGCAGTGGCTTCATTGGAGCTGTCTGCTGCGAATGTCTAGTATGGCAAAGTCTTCCAAACTGTTCCTCATTTCCACCACCACACTGTTTCATCTCATGTCCTTCTTTTTTCTTTTCTTTTTTTTTCTTTTTCTGGAGCCAAGGACTGAACCCAGGGCCTTGCACTTGCTAGGCAAGTGCTCTACCACTGAGCTAAATCCCCAACCCCCATCTTGTGTTCTTCTGCAGATAGGTTCATCCTGTTCTGACTGGGAAGGTCTACAGCCTCTTTGTTTTAGTGGGGATATAGAAGCCATCCACCTGTGGTTTGTGTCCCCAGTACTGGAAATTGAACTCAGTGCCCCTAATACACACTAGATCAGTGTTCTACCCCTGCACCATGGACCACTAATCTGTGTTCTGACACTTGGTGTTCCATACACCTGGCAGATCCTCTGTTAATCAATTGAATACTGACAATATGTAAACAAATGTGCAACAAGCTGAAACATAGAACTGGATCAATGTTCCTGTTCCCATTGCTGAAAATTTTGTTATCCAAGTAAGTGTAGAGTCAACCAGATGAGGATGCAGACCTGTGTGCATTCTGCAACTGTGCCCTCCTCTTCCTCCACAGATGACCACTGCACTGATTTCTTTACCATAGAGTCATTTACCACAGACTCCTCATGGAAGGGGGTCCTGTGCAATAGGCACTGTTTTGTCTGAAAATGTGTGTGTGCTTCATATTCCTAGTAACACATGTAACCAGAGTGATTGATTTCACTGCTGTGTGTCATTCCATTATTTGACCGATCTGCACTCTGTGTCCATTCAATGGGTACTTGTGTTGTTTCTAGTAGTTGGTATCTATGAAGTGCTTCTAAGAACTTTCTCACACACTGTCCATGTTTAGTAATTTCTAGGGTGAAATTTCTGAGTTACCTCACATGGACTGATTAAGTGTGTTTTGGGTTAGATGTGTCACATGCCTGTAATTCAACACTCGATAGGTTCAAGAGTTCGAGATTTCCTAGTTCAAGGCTAGGCTGGGTAACATGACACTTTGAACACAAACAATTAAATAACAAAGGATCAAACTTCTCCACAGTGTTGTTTTCACCCTCAACAGAGGTTGCTTCATGTTCTGGCTCTGGTAGGTCTTATCAATCCCTTATAGTTAGGCACTCTGATGATTCTCGTAGGTAGGAAAACCCAAAGTTTTAGTTGAGGAATAGCTTTAAGATTGACCAGCACTTGAAAGAAAAAGGCACAATAGCTGCTAAAAGACATGGAATTGAAAGGACTTCTGAAACAATCTAGCCTTGATATTTTAAGAATGCCTTAACTTTAAAAGAGAAGTCAAAATAAATATATCTTTCAAATTGAAATAAAAAATGTTTTCAAGTTTTGTTCCTACAGGAGATGAGAGGCTATGGATTTCTTCATTAATGATATTGATCACATGTGATCAGAGGAGACCTCTGAATCTTTTTTTTTTTTTTTTTTTTTTAAACAGGGTTTCTCTGTGTAGCTCTGTGGCCTTTCCTGGAACTCACTCTGTAGCCCAGGCTGGCCTCGAACTCACAGAGATCCACCTGCCTCTGCCTCCCGAGTGCTGGGATTAAAGCTATGCACCACCACCACCTGGCTGACAGGTTCTGAATCTTGACAGGTAATATCTATCAACAAAGGGTACAGCTGGTCTTCCCAGGACTTGGCCATTATCTCAAAATTTCTCAGGATCCCTATAAGATTACCAGCACCACCAGTCATCAGGAAATAGTCTAGAGAACCATGCCCCAAATCACAAAGTATTGTTTATGGATGTTTGTTTGCTATTAAGAGGTTAACTGTAAATGGTTAATGGTCAAAGTCAATCTCTTTCTAAGGAAGAAGTGGGGATATGCTATAGAGATGATGGGGGAAAAGGGTAGATTATTATGATTTAAAAAGGTGGATTATTGGATGTACTTTAATCCAAAAAACAGTTGTTCATTTCAAAATATTTTTACAATGGATGGTATGGATTTTGGTTTATGGACATGAATTTAAAGTCAATTTTGTTATTCTTTATTTATATTTCTACTCTTGTTTAAAATATTACGTTTCTGTCACTAGTTTAGAGTTGTAATACATAATTAAGAAATATAGATTAATAGTCATCTATAATAGTCAAACATAGCTATATTAGTTAGGTTTTTTAGGTATACAAGATATAGTTCAGTTACATAGGTAATCTTCAAACACTTCAAAGACCTTTAGAATATGGCATTTAAAATGTTTTAAGAACTTAGACTTTTTTTGATGGTGAGACACATTTGCTCATGGCAACACCAATTGTTTCAAAGAGGATGATGGGCATCAAAGAAACTCCTTACAGAGTTTGATTTCAATGTGGCAAGGCTAGCCATTTGGGCAAAAAATTGCTCTTGCCTGAACTGCTTGACAGTATGTTGCATAAACTGGACAAGCAGGACCCATAGGAAAGTGATCACTAAACTTTGCCAAAACAAGGTGGGATGGTCCTTCAGGTTCCTGCTTCACAGAGGAAAATGCCAGACATTCTGCAGGGCACAGAGGAAAGCAACTGACAAACTTTGCCAGTATAGGCGGGACAGTCCTTCAAATTTCCTGTTTCACTAAAATGTCTGCCAGAGATTCTAGACCTGTAGGCTGAAGATGGATGCCCCAACGTTGCAGAGGAACACTGGGTAATTGTCCAGGCAGCCAGATGTCTCTGCCATTTTAAGAGTTTTGGAAGTTGCTTGCAATGCACTTCCTGTTTTCTCGGGTAATATTATATCCTTCTTGGGTCTTTGATAGAGTTGAAGACTAGGTAATTATAGTTTTCCTTAGTTATGATAAAAGATAAATTATATATGAAGGTTTAGACTCACAAAAAATAGGATGGATGATAGAGTATTTTCTTTAATTTTGCCAAATACAAATAGGCCGGATATTATAACTGATTCTTGCATGATAACTCTTTTGTTATGTATAATTTTACCATGTTAAAGTTAAAACCTTCCTTCTTGATTAGACAGAAAAGGGGAAATGCTGTGGGATATTTTCTGTAGGCTGTGAATATGTGTTGCTCTCATTGGTTGATAAATAGCTGCTTTGGCTTATGGCAAGGCAGGATAGAGCCAGTTGAGAAATCTAAGGGAGAGACAGGAGAAGAAGGGCAGAGTCTGGCAGATGCCAGCCAGCCACTGAAGGAACAATAGGCCAGCTGTCTAGAAATGAGTAAAGCTAAGCCCATACATTCATAAGTAAGAATAAGCATCTGTGTGACTCATTTGGGAGCTGGGTGGTGGCAGGCTTCCAGAGAGCAAAGAGTAAAGAGTAAAAAACAATCAACATTTTGGTGCCCAACGTGGGGCTTAAATATCCATAAGGACTGAGAAAGCTTGAAAAGAAAAGAACAAAAAAAAAGAGAGAAGGAAAGAAAGAAATGTCTCCTTTAAGAAGTTGTGCTGTACAGCAGAGATTTAAACAGCTTTTTTTTTCATGCTAAATAAAAACTAAAAACTACACAAAACACCTGCCACAGTGCAGGGCACTGCCATTCCAGAGTTGTGGGGTTGGATGCAGTTCCTGGTCATATGAACCTCCAACTGGGCTGTGAGCTTTAGGCTTGGCTCCCACGAACCGAGAAGCCAGCAGAGCCAGCCAACAGAGCCTCACAGAGGACCCAGATGTAGCTTAGCAGCTTGACATTTGCTCATACTGTCAAAATAAAGTCCAAAAGACATGCAGTAAAAGAGGTCCAAATGGGAGAAAACCCTCTAAACAAGTTCCAGTGTGTTTTATAATGTGCATAGGTTTAAGAAAAAGAAAAAGGGTAAAGTCATAAAAAGTGAATAATTTAAAAAATAATAATCTTTAAAGAGAGAGTAATAGAAAAAAAAGCCACCTAACATTGGAAATCCACAGGGAGTCTGGAGCCTATATAGTATTGTGTGGCTTTTGAATTTTTTTTATTGTTGATAAGCAAACGACAGCTGCTAAGAGTCAAGGCATTGAAAGGACTGCTGCATTAACCAGCCTAGATATTTTAAGAATGCCTTAACTTTACAATGGAGATAAAAAAAATATATTTGTTAAATGGAAGTCAAATGCTTTGGAGAAGGGGTTTTGCTTTAGTTTCCATAGGAAACAAGAGGCTGTGGGCTTGTTCCAAGTTAATATGGATCAGGTTTGATCAAAGGAGACTTTCTGAAACTTGATAGTGATATATTGGAATATTGATATGAATTTAAAGTTAATTTGTTATACCGAATGTGTGTTTCTACTCTTCCTTGGGGTTTGTACTTATTCAGCTCATTTAAAAATACAATGGACAATTAAGAAATGAGATTAGTAATTATTCCAAAATAATCAAACTTGTAGCAACATAAGGTTTGTTTTCAAGGTTAAGTAGATATATTTCGATATATGACTGGTTTCAAACACTTCAAAAACCCATAGAATATGGCATTTAAAAAATATTTTGTTAGTTAGGCAATGGTGGCGCACGCCTTTAATCCCAGCACTTGAGAGGTAGAGGAAAGTGGATCTCTGTGAGTTCAAGGCCAGTGTGGTCTACAGAGTGAGTTCTAGGACAGCTAGGGGCTATTACACAGAGAAATCCTATCTTGAAAACCACCCCAAAATATTTTGGTAACCTAAGGTTTTTCATAACATTGAGACACATCTGCTCTGGCAGTACCAATTTACTTCATAAAAGGATGATGGACATCAAAGAACCTCCATATGGAGTTTGCTTTCAGTGTGGCAAGGCTAGCCATTTGGGCAAGAAACTGCTTTGCCTTGACTGCTGACAGTATGCTGTATAAATTAGACATGCCGGGCCTAAAAGAAAGTGACTACTGACCTTTGACAAATAAGACAGGATAGTCCTTCAAAACTCTTGCTTCATAGAAGTCTGCCAGATATTCTAAGCCTGTCATCTGAAGATGGATGCCCTAATGTTGCAGAAGAACTTTAGGTGATTGTCCAGGCACCAAATGTCTCTGTTATTAGGTAATATTAATTCCTTCTGTGGTCATGGATGGAGTTAAAGACTAAATAATTAGAGTTATAGTTTTCCTTAGTTATTATAGAAAATAAATTGGGTATAAAACTTTGGATTCACTAAGATAGGATAGATAATGGAGTATTTTCTTTAAATTTGCCAGACACAAATGAACTGGACATTGTGAATATAGTCCTTGATAATTGTTTATATTGTATATAGTAAGACTCTGTTTAAGTCAAAACCTTTTCTTTTTGTTTAGACAAAAAAGGGGAAATGTTATGGAATAATAATTCAAGATGTATTGCAATCATTTATGCTGTGGAATATTTGTTTAAGATACAAAGACATGTTACATTTGTTTATTAAATAAAATTAACCTGGGATCAGGAGGTTACAACTAACTGACGTGGAATGATAGGGCAGAACCACGTGTAGCTAGGATTCTTAAGTCGGGCTTGAGCTGAAGGACATGCTATGCTGTCTTTTGAGGAGCTGCAAACTAGGAGAGAAGATTAGCTACTTGCTCTTCAGCCTCTCTGAGTGAGCAGAATTTCACCTTGACCTTCCAGTCCTTTGAGTTCTATAGAGGGATAGAGATCTAGATAAAGTTCCCTTCAGCAGCAGTGACAGAGCTGGTGCCTGAGGGGACAGAATTCCTGCCTGGCTGTGGCCATTGCTGCCACATGGCTACTGGTAGCTGTGGAGTTGCCATTGTCAATCAGGACAGCAGTTGCTTAAGGGGCAGCTACTGAATTTAATGAAAAGCAACAACACATTGGCTCCATTTCCTTCAGAGCCCCAGCTCTCAGTAGCCAGGGAGTCCCTTCTGGGCTTTAGGTGGAAGACACTGTGGTAGCCAGTGATAGGACAAGCTGTTAGGATTCTGTACTCTGCAAAAATGGAGATGCTGTTGCCACAATTTCTCAGTTCCTTCTACTGTAACTTTCCTTCACATATGTCCTTCTGTGAGACCAGAAGAGAAGTCCACATTGCCATGGCAGCCAAAGCTCTGTGAACTCAACTCCCTGACCTCTGCTTCCTCCAAACTGCACTTTGGCCAGGTGGTTCCCTATCAACCAAGCAGCAGTTTAGAGCTTTCAAAGAATGGTCTCTAAAACATCATGTTGAGCATTTCCCACTTTCATCACGGTGGCTGTGGGAGTGGTACCAATAACTTGTCACCATCACTGAAGTCCTCAGGATATTCTTTTCACAAAAGTTTTTGTTTTCCAGCCAAGGGAGCAACCAGTGGAGGTTTCCAGAAACTTGAGAACTTAAATATTTCAATGAATCACAAGATTACAGAGGAAGGGTACAGACATTTCTTTCAAGCCCTGGACAACCTGCCAAACTTGCAAATGCTCAACATTTCCAGGCATCTCCCAGAATCCATCCAAGTTCAGGCCACCACTGTCAAGGCTCTGGGTCAGTGTGTGTCCCGACTGCCCAGCCTCACCATTCTTGAGATGTTCAGTTGGCTCCTGGATGAAGAGGACATGAAAGTGATTAATGCTGTGAAGGAGAGACACCCTCAGTCCAAACGCTTGACTGTCTTCTGGAAATGGATAGTGCCCTTCTCTCCTGTCATTCAGAAGTGAAGGATGCAGCCAAGGGCTACTGGCAGTTATAAATACCTAATTGTACTTAGTTGTTTTTGCTCTTTGGCGGGGTGGGGGGGGGGGACGGACCAACACCCAGCTCCCAGCTCCCAAATAAGTCACACACAGAGGTTTATTCTTAATTATACATACCCCGCCTTGCCTTGGCTTGTTTCCTGCCAGCTTTACTTTTACTTTTTTTTTAAAAAGTTTTTTGTTTTTTCATTTTTCTTACCAAGCACACTTCCCACTCTCTCTCCTCCCCAAGCTCCCCCCTACCTCACCCCACCCCTCCTCCCATCCACTTCTCAGAGAGGGTAAAGCCTCTCATGGACTGTCAACAACGTCTTGGCCAGCTTTTCTTAACTGTAATTTATTCCCATCTACGTTTTGCCTCTGGACTTTTGCCTTTCTTCTTACTTCTGTACATCTTACTTTCACTCTTATTCCGTGGCTGGCCGTGTGGTTGAGTGGCTGGTCCCTAGCATCTGCCTCTCTTGGATCTCTCTTGCTCTTTCTTCCTTTCTCACAGATTTCTCCTCCCATGTATTCTGTCTGGCTCCCAGCCCCACCTAGCCCTTTGCCTGCTCTCTATTGGCCGTTCAGCTCATTATTAGTGCATCAGGGGTTTTAGACAGGGAAGCAACACAGCTTCACAGAGTTAAACAAATGCGACAGAAGCCAAGTTAACACACCTTAAAATAATACCTATAATACCTAATTTCCTAATACATTTCACCCTTGCTGAGTATGGTGGTACACACCTGTGCTCTCATCATATAGGAGACTGAGGTGGGAGAATCAGGAGGTTCAGGGCAGCCTTGGTTACATCGGAAGATCCTGTCTCAAAACCAAAGGCACAACTAACCATCATATTAAAGGACATTCATTAACTGTGTAGACTGATGATTATTAAAGCCTGCATGCCCATCACTGAACGTAGAGCAATGATGAGCAGTCCTGGTATGGCCCTACAAGACTAGAGTCGCACTCAATCTCATACTAAGAACCCACCATTGCCAAGGTCAACAGGAAGGGGTGGGGAAGGGAGCATTGATCTATGTAAAAGCCACAAGGAAGGAGCATTTGATGGAGGTAAGAAATGGCCAGTTTAAGGATGAGTCCATCCCACCCATGATGAAGCATGGGTCGATTTTAGCACAGGATGTAGACGACTCTTTCCAGAGATGCTCATTAGTCTTTGCAGGGCTTCTATATATTCACCAGCCTTGGTGTGACCATGCTTGGCCAAACCATCTCCCATCCATTGCCTATGTGAGGAAGAAATTGGGCTTAGAGAAAACTGCTTTTGTTCCAGAGGCTTTTGAGAGCTTTGCATGTGATGTAATGACTTTAAGTCTTTCTTTCTTGTTCCTTTCTGTTTTTTGTTTTGTTTTGTTTTTTTGATACAAGGTTTCACTATGTAGCTTTTAATGGCCTGGAACTGAATATGTAGACCAGGCCTACCTGGAACTTACAGAGATCTGCCTGCCTCTGCCTCCTGAAGGTTGATAATTTTAAAACATTGTCTATAGATACATTAAGGATTTGTGGGTATGTTAACCTGACTATGACAGCATTTTTCATTCCATATGTTTACAAAAGTCTTTTCTTTATACCTGTGTTGTTTCAACTTAAATATTGTATGCTTTTAATTTGTCAATTATACCTCAATAAATCTGGAGGAAAAAGATTTCCAAACACCTAAAAAATTTTTAAAAGCTTTGGTTGTTGGTTAAGCGGTAGCGGCCATGCCAACAGAGGAGAGCGCTGGATGTATCGGTGACGGAAGAGTCACGAGCCATGGTTACCTTTCTAGAGCTTTATTCGGAGAGAAAGGGACACACACACACACACACACACACAGAGAGAGAGAGAGAGAGAGAGAGAGAGAGAGAGAGAGAGAGAGGGAGAGAGAACCACGGAGGGGAGAGAATATGGAAGGAGAGAGTGCTGAAAGAGAGGACTCAGAGAGAGCATGTCCACTTTTTAGACTGGGACACTGTCACAGGCTGGTGACATAATTAAAGACATAATCCTTACATCCCAAACTTTTGCTTATTATTAAAAAAGAGCAGGTAGATGGGAATAGGGGCGTCGTTTCTCTCAAAAGTTGCTTCCAGCTGACTGTTGGACGTCGGTTGGCTCTTTGGGGAATGGGGAAGGAGAGCCTTCGGAGGTAGACAGGCGTTGTGGGATGCTGTCTGCCATCCGTTTGTTCTGGAGACATGTATCCCTCTTGGCTGTGGCTGAGAACCTTCTGTCTGACAAGATGTTGGTGACACAGAAGAAAGCTTAGAGAGAAAAGAATCATTATTATTATATGTTGGTAGATCCGGCCTGTCCAGATGGATTTGAAACATGTTAAGCTTTATCAGAGACAGATTATTTTAAAGCACCTGCTTCCTTTACTAGTTCAGCATCCAGGAGACAGGTGGTCAATTGTTAAAAGCATCTCACAGTAATAGATGTTTACATTAAAGTCTTTTTGTAGTGCCCAGACACTTTTGGGTCTGGGTGTGTAAATACCTTTTAACTGTTACAGTTCTTACCTCATGATCTCTGGCTTCCGATTCTGTGGTGGTCCTGTACCATTACCTGAACAGTGAGTTAGAACAGGGAACTGGGAAGAGAAAAGCTTATGGTGCATGAAAATTTATTTATTTATTTTTTGGAATTAGGGACAAGGCAAAGTTCAGGGATCTGTCTGTATGCACGTGAGAAACACAGACAGTAGATCTGGAGTGAAACAATGAACTCTTATCTTAGCTGGAAATATTTTTTCATTAAGTACCTCTGAAAGTGCAATTAAATCTGGTGAGGTGGTAAGGCTGTCCTCTGTACCCGACAATAAAGGAGAGGTGACATCCCAAAACTCCTAGGACTGAGTCAGTGGTTCTGCAGTGGTTCTGGTGTCCAGAAGGACAGAAATGGATCGCTTCCCTGCTGTGTTCTGGGTTCCCTGCCATGTCTGTAGCCAAGCCTAGGTCTGCTGGAGGTCTTAGCTTGATGCACCCATTCACCTTGGCGCCTGGGCCCAGTCAGCTGACTGGTTGTCTTTCTAGGCGGTACTTTTAACAAGGCTGTTGATGGCCTGGCAGGGCATTTGCTAGCCCGTGGCCTTTTTCCTCACTTAAAACATGGACCCAACAGCTTTTGGGAGTCAGCGAGTGCCAGCACTTGGCAATTTTTTTTTCGGGCTTTTATCTCTACCCTGGCACACCTTAAATGCCACAGATGACTCTTTTGCTTGTGGGGTCAGGAGCCTTGCTCTCCAGATGTTTAAGTCGGGGAGGTCTGGGGAGCAATAGACAGATTTTACTCCGTGCCCTGAATTTTTTTTTTTTCCTGATGATTGATGGCTTAAGGATAGCTTTTGGAAGATCTGCCAGGAGGCAGACTATAAACCTATCGTTTTGGAAGACTTGTCTGAGGCTAAAAAATGATTTTTGGCTTAGGAGCCATCCTGAATATTGTAAACTTATTTGTATGGATCTTAGCTGCTTCCAGATCTGTCTGTGTCTCCCAAAGCAGTTTGAGAATGAGTGGGTGGAGTTAAGGTGAGTTAGGGAGAGAGTCATAGCAGCCGCCCAAGCCCGCCCATTTTTAGCTTGCCCACTGCTATTGGAAGTCAGACAGAAAAGGTTGCATGTGGCAGAGGCAGAAATGGGAAGGGAGAAGGGTTCAGAGCTTTAGCAGAAAGCTTGGGGATAAAGTGACTCTTTTATTTGCAGGTTCGCTGTCAGAAGTTCCCGTGACGCTGTTATGTAGACAGATTGACAGGTACCCGCCCCTATCCGCCAATGTAAGTGGTAAATGTATCTGCCTCTTTGTTCCATGGCTGTAGCCGAGAGAAAAATAAAAAATTAAAATAACAAACCGGGATCAGACTCCAATCTTGGGCATCCTCGAGAGTGAAGAGAGATCTATGAATCAGCTCAAGTTCCCATCCTCTTCATCAAGGAAGGTAAGGGCTGTAGCTCTGCTGCAGTTGGTCCATGGTGGACCCGAGACAGCATTTACCCCCTCGTCAGGAGCAAAACTGTGCCTGCCGTTGCTAGCACAGCCCGAGGACAACCCCTGAGGTGTTCGTTGCAAAGAATATAGTTCAGACTACAGCCGCGAGAACGGCGGACTCACTCACTGTGGGGAAGAATCATGGCGGTAGCAGTAGTGGTAGCTGTGTGGGGGTCCAGCGGAGTCGAGGGACGATTGTGGTCTCGCGGTCTCGCTGGATGGGGTAGGAGGTGGCAGGCAGCAGTGGTCACAGCAGGTCCTCGGTGGTCTATCCAAGTCTGAATGGCACCAAATGTTGGTTAAGCGGTGGCGTTCGCTCGTGGCTGGCTGCCACCTGCCATGGCCATTCTGACTGAGGAGAGCGCTGGATGTCATGAACCATGGTTACCTTCCTAAAGCTTTATTGGGAGAGAAAGGGAGGGAGGGAGGGAGGGAGGGAGGGAGGGAGGGAAAGAGAGAGAGAGAGAGAGAGAGAGAGAGAGAGAGAGAGAGAGAGAGAGAGACACCACTCGGAGGGGAGAGAATACAGAAGGAGAGAGTGCGGAAAGAGAGAGGACACAGAGGGTATGCCCGCGTTTTAGGCTGGGACGCCAACGTAGGCTGGTGATATAATTAAGGACATAATCTGAGTTGGGAAGCATTCTTACTTTTCATTCTGCCCCTTTCTGCACTGTTTTTTTTTTTTAATTTTACAATTCTCTGTTATTTTTATGCTTAAGATAAAAACTCAGGACTTGGGGCTGGAGAGATGGCTCAGAGGTTAAGAGCACTGCTTGCTCTTCCAAAGGTCCTGAGTTCAATTCCCAGCAACCACATGGTGGCTCACAACCATCTGTAATGAGATCTGGTACCTGTGGGGATATGTGCAGACAGAACATTGTATACATAATAAATAAATAAATCTTTAAAAAAAAAAAAAAAACTCAGGACTTGAGAGATGGGTTGGTGGTTAAGAATACTTGTTACTTTCACACAGGACCTGTGTTTGGTTCCCAGCTCCTGGACAGCCTATCTCTATAGGAACAGATAGATTATCTTGTATATTATCTGATTTGACAGTTAATACATTTTAGTCAGAAGTGTTTAGATGTTATATCAGAGTCCAGTGAGAAAACAGAAATGGCAGGTCATTCTGTGCCAGGTAACAAATGAAGTTATGCTTGACAATAAGCTGTGTAAGCAGTGCTCACACCAAAGAAATCAATAAATCAGTAATTAATAACTGGTCTTCTCTATGTTATCCTACTTCACTACTGTAACTCCAATGCGCTCATCACTGGTCTCTAGGAAGCACCTGCTCCATCATAACAAAATTCCTGAAATGTCTATTTCTGGTCACATACTCCATATCCCAACTCTGACTCCTTCAAATGGGCTGCTTTTCTGAACATCTGCTTCATTTTTAAGTTAAAAAAAAAAAAAAGCAAAACAAAACCAGGAAGTCAATTTTATATCAAAGAATAGTACACACAGAGCACAACTGAAATAAGTAATAATAACTGTAAACTCATAAAAATCTATATTAAATATGACTTTACTAAGCTCCAAAAGTCTAGAAAACAGCTTTCATTGGAAGAGTTCTTTACAAGCACGGGTAAGTGTTCTTTCATGCTTACATCCTCTCCCCCAAGCTTTTATCTCTTCCATCCCACCCAAACAACTGTTTTAGCATCACCAGCGACCTCCACGTTGGTACATTCAATGACTGTGTTGCGACCTTCATCTTACTTGTCCTGTTTCCAGCATCTGAGCTACTGATGGGCTGGCTCATCACGGGTCTCTAGGAAACACCTGCTTCATCTGACTGACCTTCGGGCCTCACTCTTGGTTTCCTCCTCAGACAGCTCCAGCTCAGTCCTCTGCTGTTCCTCTTCTAACCACTGGGGGACATCTGATTTCTCCTGACTGTGTGTGAGTGCACTTCCTGGAACACCTCATCCAGCTGAGTGGCTTTAAACTCCATGCCTACACCACCTCCTCCATCTCCAGCTCTAGTCCTGGACTCTTTTTATATAACCCTAATGGGCATTGCACATTTCACATCTCCAAAGATAACTCTTGGCCTTCCCCTTCACTGAAGTACTCTGATGGCACCCTTCATCTCTTGACTCCCACTGGACTCCTCCAGTTGCTTGGGAAACCCTTGGAGTTATCCTTAGCTCTTCTCTTTCATAGTCCATATCTAAGCTAATCCTGGTGATTCCACTTGCAAAATACATCTGATCTAGCTGGGCAGTGGTGTGTCACACCTTTAATTCCAGCACTTGGGAGGCAGAGGCAGGTGTCTCTTTGTGAGTTAGAAGCCAGCCTGGTCTACATGATGAGCTCCACACCAGCCATAGTGAGACCCTGCCTCAAAAAACAAACAAACAAACAAACAAACAAACAACACCAAGCAGATTCAACTGGGTAGCCCCCTTCCTTTTTTGTTATCAGTGGTGTATTTTTACCATGCTATCAGAAGCTCCCCCGGAAGTCAGATCATGTTCTCCCTCCGCTTTACTATTCTTCACTGGACTCTCAGCTTAAATTATCCTAGGCAAGAACTTTACCAACTGAGCTACAACCTCAACCAAAGGAAAGTTTATGCCATTGATACATTTGCCGAAATTGTAGAATTATATTTAATGGTCAAATTGTTGAGGAATTAAAACAAAGATCAAGAATAATATATAGTATCCATTAATATTAATTAGCATTATGGTCAGCAATATATGCAATCAGGCAAGAAAATGGAAGAATGTTAAAGACAGAATTCAGTATTTAGATATGTATCCAGAAGTGTGAGGAGATTACAATGAAAGAGTCTTGTACATTGTCAGTGAACATTTAAAATGCAGAGTTTTTTTAAGTTCACTTGCAAGGGCCACAAAAATCTATAAGGTGCTAAAATAAAGGTGACATTGGATGCAGATATAGCAATATCATTAGTGAAAAGTGAGTTTCACTGGGGAGATTTTTTTTTTTGGTTTTTTTTTTTATTATTATTATTATTATTATTATTATTATTATTATTATTTTATAACACCATTCAGTTCAACATAATAGCCACAGAATCCCCTGTTCTCCCCCTCTCGCCCACCCCTCCCCCCAGCCCACCCCCCATTCCCACCTCCTCCAGATCAAGGTCTCCCCCGAGGACCGGGGTTGACCTGGTAGACTCAGTCCAGGCAGGTCCATTCCCCCCTCCCAGACCGAGCCAAGTGTCCCTGCATAAGTCCCAGGATTCAAACAGCCAACTCATGCAACGAGCCCAGGACCTGGCACCAATGCACAGCTGCCTCCCAAACAGATCAAGCCAAATGACTGTCTCACCCGTTCAGGTGGCCTGATCCAGTTGGGGGCCCCTCAGCCTTTGGTTCATAGATCCTGTGCTTCCATTCATTTGGTTATTTGTCCCGGTGCTTTATCCAACCTTGGCTTCAACAATTCTCGCTCATATAAATCCTCTTCTTACTCACTAATTAGACTCCCAGTGCTCCACCTCACTGGGGAGATTTTACAGATGAAAGAGTCAGCAGTGTGAAGAGCCTGTCTGACCTCTGGACTTCCTGTGGAAGAAAACACACCGAGGAAGAATGGAATTTTATTACTTACAGGAAAACGGAATTGGTATTCATCATGTTAAGCAAAGTCCGCTGGACAGATAGTGCATGCTTTATCTCGCTTGGAATCTAGAGTTAATAAGTGCATAAGCATGAAGCAGAAGATGACTCCAGAGGGAGAGGAAGGGATATGAAGGGAGGGAAAGTGAGGAAAGAGAGAAGGAACAGGGAGGAAAGAAAACAGCTGACATTTTCTCATGCAAAATCTAGAATCCCCCACCTGATAGGACCACACAAAGTGTGTGTGGGACAGGAAAGCAGAAGTAGGAAGAGGAAGGGGTCTTGTAAGGAAGGACCACAGTGGGAGTGGCAGGTACCAACAGGAGACTGATAGACATGGAAACATCGTGAGATCCATATTTTATATATAATATATATATATATATATATTATTTTACAATACCATTCAGTTCTACATATCAGCCATGGGTTCCCCTATTCTCCCCTCTCCCACGTCCTCCCCTTACCCCCAGCCCACCCTACGTTCCCACCTCCTCCAGGACAAGTCCTCCCCCGAGGACTGCGATCAACCTGGTAGACTCAGTCCAGGGAGGTCCAGTCCCTTCCTCCCAGACTGAGCCAAGTGTCCCTGCATAAGTTCCAGGTTTCAAACAACCAACTCATGCAATGAGCACAGGACTTGGTCCCACTGCCTAGTTGCCTCCCAAACTGATCAAGCCAATCAACTGTCTCACCTATTCAGAGGGCCCCTCAGCCTTTGGTTCATAGTTCATGGGTTTCCATTCATTTGGCTATTTTTTTTCAATAATTGAGTAAAACTGAAATTTATTATATGCCACAGTCGTCCTAGGGACCTCCATGCTATATATATAGCCTCTATGGTTCTATGGGTTGTGGTCTGATTGTTCTTTATTTTATATCTAGAATCCACCTATGAGTGAGTACATACCATAACTGTCTTTCTGGGTTTGGGTTACCTCACTCAGGATGATTTTTTCTAGTTCCATCCATTTGCCTGCAAATTTCATGCTTTCATTGTTTTTCTCTGCTGAGTAGTACTCCATTGTGTATATGTACCACATTTTTTTCATCCATTCTTCCGTTGATGGGCATCTAGGTTGTTTCCAGGTTCTGGCTATTACAAATAGTGCTGCTATGAACATAGCATGAGCATGTATCTTTATGGTATGAATCAGCATTCCTTGGGTATATGCCCAAGAGGGGGATGGCTGGGTCTTGAGGTAGTTCGATTCCTAATTTTCTGAGAAACCGACATACTGATTTCCACAGTGGTTGTACAAGTTTACATTCCCACCAACAGTGGAGGAGTGTTCCCTTTGCTCCACATCCTCTCCAACATTGGTTGTCATTGGTGTTTTTGATCGTAGCCATTCTAACAGGTGTAAGGTGGTATCTCAGAGTCGTTTTGATTTGCATTTCTCTGATGATTAAGGATGTTGAGCATTTCTTTAAATGTCTTTCAGCCATTTGTAGTTCTTGTTTTGTGAATTCTCTGTTTAGCTCTTTAGCCCATTTTTTAATTGGACTGTTCAGTACTTTGATGTCTAGTTTCTTGAGTTCTTTATATATTGTGGAGATCAATCCTCTGTAAGATCCATATTTTTATATACTAACTGAAGAGATTATCTTCTAAGAATGGACTGTTTACAGCTGGATGCAGGATGGAAAGTGTGTCACAAGACACCACTGCTTTAACACAGAAGTCAGGAGGGGCTGGTAGAACCTGGTTATCTGACCATAATGGCTTCTAGGTAAGAGAAACAGCCCTTCAGGTCTAGACAGATAATCTGAGGTACACGCCAGGGCTGCTGGTAACAGCTAGAAGCCCTACTAACTCCAAAATTTTTTAAATATCCTAAGGCGAAGAAAATGTGCATCTGGGCCCCCGGGCTTCATGTTTCCTTAAGATGTTGTAGGGTGTGTGGTTCAAAGTACAGACTCCCAAGGCTGCCTGGTTACTCCTTAACCCTACTGCCTGGGTTTCCTCTTTTGTAAAATGGAGATAGCATACCCGACTTGTTTGGGCTGTTAAAGATGGTATGTCCAAGCTTTTAATATTGTAACATGGCATTGTCATCTATAAAGTTCATGCTGGAGAACTGCATGACCAAGTTACCAAGTGAAAAAATAATTCATGGAAGAATCTCATAGTATTTGATGTCAGCTTAAAACTTTTGTGTAGGGGTCATGTTTCTAGCTCTCCAGAGGTGCAGGAAGCCTGCACACTGGGGGTTGGGCTCATCTGGCCTTGAGGGTGGCCAGTTTCCACACTAGTTGGTTCTCTAGGGCTAGTCAGATTGGGCGAGCAGCTGGGAGAATTCTTATTTGGGGCCTCTGGGTTTGCAGCTGTGTGGAATAGCTGATGGAGATGAGGCAGGGGGAACTGCCTGGCCCTGCACGGACTGATTTAGTCCTGTATTTTATGTCTTCTTGTCACAGGCATGCTGCATCTCCATCTCAGGACCCGAGATGGGACAGAAGTCTCCCTGGAGACACTGTTCATCCAACCTGTGCTTGTCTTTGGCTTACTTTCTTGCTTACTACTATTCCATGTAGTATCCACCTTCTGAAATTTGTTAAAATACTCTGTGTTGATCATTTTTCTGGTTTCTTAGTTTTTATGGGTTTGTTCTTTTAAAAAAAATCACCTTAATAATGTTATATAACATTTGCTAATAATAACCTAAATGTGCTTAAAGTGTATTCAGGAAAACAAGTCTAGTCACAACATTTCTGGGCATCAAATGAGGGAGTGTCCACACCAACTTTCCAATTCTCTATGGACACCAACAAGATGTTCCATGATTTAGTTAAATTCTGGTAGTACCCAGAGATAGTTTATGCCAAAGGATTGTTTGAAATGAGCTTTCAACTTCTGGCTTTGACTTTGTAGACAGCTTGGAGTCATTTTCTGAAGTACTTCTCTGACATTTAGCCCTTTTCCAGGATAAATCTTGACTCCCTGATCTTTCCATCATAAAGTAAAAGATCTGGATTCAGCCTGGCAGTGGTGGCACAGGCCTTTAATCCCAGCACTCGGGAGGCAGAGCCAGGAGGATCTCTGTGAGTTTGAGGCCAGCCTGGTCTACAGAGCAAGACCCAGGACAGGTGCCAAAACTACACAGAAAAACCCTGTCTGGAAAAACCAAAAAAGAAAAAAAAAAAAAAAAAAGATCTGGATTCAAATATTCAAATCATATAAGGAGCTCCTTATTTTTGTTTATTTGTTCAGTTATTGATTGTTATTCTATTTTTAATTTTAAAAGATTTATTTTTCATTAAAATTTATGCACAATATATTTTGTGCATACCATATTCTTCCCTTCTGCCAATTCCTCCCAGACACTTCACACCATCTTTACCCACCCAGGTTCATTTTCTTTCTCTCTCAAAAACAAAACACAAACAGCAAAAAACAAAAATCAAAACAAACAAACAAAACACCAATAAGGCAAAAAAAAGTCAAAACACAATAAAAAGCACACACACACACACACACACACACACACACACACACACACACACACACACGATGTCTCCTGTGCTGATCAACTACTCCTGGGTATGGGGTCTGTCCTGGGGTGTGGTTGATATTGCCAGTGACACTCCATTGGAGAAAACTGATTTTCTCTTTCCCAGCAGGTATCAATTGCAAATAGCTTCTGGGTTAGAGGTGGTACTTTCTATTTCCTTTTTCTGTGCTGGGATTTTGTCTGGTTTGCACATTTGCAGGTCTTCTGCATACTGTCACAGTCTCTGTGAGTTTGTGTCCCTGTTTCCTTGGTGTCAACCACGACCTCTGGCTCTTACATTCATTCCACCTCCTCTTCTGCATAGACTCCTACGTCTTGAGGGGAGAGCATTGGTGAAGAGATCCCTCAGGACTGAGTGCTCCAAAGTCTCTCATACTCTGCATGCTGTCCAATTGTGTGCCTCTGTGTTAATTACCATCCACTGAAAGAAGCTTCTCTGATGAGGATTGCGCTATGCCCTGATCAATGGGTAGAGCAGTATATCATTAAGAGACATTTTAATGCTATGATCCTTCAGCATAATAATAGAATTAGAATAGAAGCCCCTAGACCCGTGGTTCTACACCTTCCTAATACTGCAACCCTTTAATACAGTTCCTCATGTTGGAGTGACCACCAACCATAAAATTATTTTCATTGCTGCTTTGTAACTGTAATTTTTATTGTTATGAATCATAATGTAAATATCTGGTATTTCCAATGTGACCCATATGAAAAGGTTATTCAACCCCAAAGGGTCATGACCCACAGGTTGAGAAGTGCTGCCCTAGACCCATGACCTATCTAGTCTCAGGTTCCTGGTCACTTTAGCAGTGTCGGGTATGGGTTCCATCTCATGGAGTGGACCTTAAATCCAACTTTAAAAGGAATTGGTTACTTCCATAACATTTGTGCCACTATGACACCAGTATATCTCCTGGAAAGGTCACTCCTATAGGTTAGCAAGGTTTGTAGGCGGGTGATATTTATGATCACTTTCCTACTCCAGTCTCATGAGGAGTACCTTTCAGTACTATGAATACCAGTCAGCAAGAGTGAAGCTTCTAGTTAGGTACCTGGTAAACTTCTCTGTGTTCAATGACATAGTTAAGTATTGTCCTCAGCAATAGAGCCTTCCATTAGGTTGTAGAGAGTAACTGATGGTTTTGACAATAGCCCATAGTGTTGTGGGGCTGTGTATGGGCTGTTCCTGGCCAAGGAATCAACAGCTGCAACCCATTCCTGGCCCTGGTCTTGCTTGTTGGCATATGATATAATGTTGGCATTATATCCCCCATTATATGATGACTCCATTTAAATTCCTTTCATATATGTATATATTTTAGGAAAAGTACCCAGAGGCTTAATATTACTTACAAATGCTTGGCTGATAGCTCAGGTTTATTACTAACTAGCTCTTACTACTTAAATGAACCCATTTCTATTAATCTATCTATTGCCACGTGGTTGTGGCATTACTTCCTTTTCTACAAGTCTTGCTTCCTCAACGGACGGCACGCACCCCCCCATTTTCCACTCTTCTTCTCCTCTATCTCTGCTTGGATTTCCCACTGGCTCTATCAGCCAGAGTTGAGGAAACTGCCAGCTTCAAAGGAAAAATGTGGTGATATTTGGTTTGTGCTCTAACAAATAAAGCTTGCCTGGAGATCAGAGGGCAGAGCTAGCCACTAGTTAACCACAGAGGCCAGGCAGTGATGGCTCACAACCTTAATCCAAGCACATGGCAGGAGGAAACAGGAAGTGCTATGGGTGGTCAGAGAGAGGAATATAAGGTGGGCAGAGACAGGAGCTTGGCCCTTTTCGGCTGAGGAGTTGCCGAGGTAAGAGGTGTCTGTGGCTGGCTGCTCTTTGTCTCTGATCTTTCAGCATTTACCTCATATCTGGCTCCTGGTTTTTTATTATTAAGACCAATTAGATTCGTGTTACAGAAAATGTCTTACAGTAGCACACAGTGTTAACTATATCCTAAAGTATTCAAATAAAATCCCACACATTGTCATCCCCTGAGGTCCTGACTCACCTACTGAAGCAGTAACTTCAAGCATCCACTGGTCACTTCCCTGACTGTGGGATTTGACTTTTAGTGCCTCAGATATTTTCTCACTGTTCCCATTAAAGGTCTACCACCAGATCCTGTGTCAGAAAACAAAAGAAAATACAAACAAGGAAGAAAGAAGAGGCTGGACCAACGAGATGTCTCAGTGCATCAAGGTACCTGCCACCAACATAGTGCCCTCGGTGGATCCCTGGAACCTCATGGTGGAAATTGGAATTGGAAAGAACCAATTCCCACAAGTTATCCTTTAATCTCTATCTGTGTATGACCTGGCATGTGGAGTGACTACTGTTATGTCAGCCAGACACAGGCTAGAGTCATCAGAGAGGAAGGAGCCTCAGTTGAGGAAATGCCTCCATGAGATCCAGCTGGAAGGCCTTTTCTCAATTAGTGATCAACCAGGAAGGGCCCAGCCCACTGTGGGTGGTTCCCTTCCTGGGTTGGTGGTCCTGGGTTCTATAAGAAAGCAGGCTGAGCAAGCCATGGGGAGCAAGGCAGTAAGCAGCACCAATCCATGGCCTCTGCATCAGCTCCTGCCTCCAGGTTCCTGCCCTGTTTAAGTTCCTGCCTTCAGTACTTTTGATGATGAACTGTTATGTGGAACTATGAGAGAAATAAACCCTTTCCTCCCCAAGTTGCTTTGGTCATGGTTCCATCAGAGCAGTAGTAACCATAGCTAAGACATGTACACACACACACACACACACACACACACACACACACACACACACACACACACACACGAGAGAGAGAGAGAGAGAGAGAGAGAGAGAGAGACAGACAGACAGACAGACAGACAGACAGACAGACAGACAGACAGAGAGACAGAACAAGATTTATAAGCATTTTTTCAGGAAAGAAAGAAGATGACAAGGAGTGTGGGAAGCAGGTACTCACATACAGATGTTAGTGGAGGGGAGTGTGGGAGGGAGGTGCTCACATACAGATGTTAGTGGAGGGGAGTGTGGGAGGGAGGTGCTCACACACAGATGTTAGTGGAGGGGAGTGTGGGAGGGAGGTGCTCACATACAGATGTTAGTGGAGGGGAGTGTGGGAGGGAGGTGCTCACATACAGATGTTAGTGGAGGAGAGTGTGGGAGGCAGGTACTCACATACAGATGTTAGTGGAGGGGAGTGTGGGAGGCAGGTATTCACATACAGATGTTAGTGGAGGAGAGTGTGGGAGGCAGGTATTCACATACAGATGTTAGTGGAGGAGAGTGTGGAAGGGAGATCCTCACATACAGATGTTAGTGGAGGAGAGTGTGGGAGGCAGGTATTCACACACAGATGTTAGTGGAGGAGAGTGTGGGAGGCAGGTATTCACATACAGATGTTAGTGGAGGAGAGTGTGGGAAGCAGGTACTCACATACAGATGTCAGTGGAGGAGAGTGTGGGAGGCAGGTATTCACATACAGATGTTAGTGGAGGAGAGTGTGGGAGGCAGGTATTCACATACAGATGTCAGTGGAGGAGAGTGTGGGAGGGAGGTATTCACATACAGATGTTAGTGGAGGAGAATGTGGAAGGGAGGTCCTCACATACAGATGTTAGTGGAGGAGAGTGTGGGAGGGAGGTATTCACATACAGATGTTAGTGGAGGAGAGTGTGGGAGGCAGGTACTCACATACAGATGTTAGTGGAGGGGAGTGTGGGAGGCAGGTATTCACACACAGATGTTAGTGGAGGAGAGTGTGGGAGGCAGGTATTCACATACAGATGTTAGTGGAGGAGAGTGTGGGAAGCAGGTACTCACATACAGATGTCAGTGGAGGAGAGTGTGGGAGGGAGGTATTCACATACAGATGTTAGTGGAGGAGAATGTGGAAGGGAGATCCTCACATACAGATGTTAGTGGAGGAGAGTGTGGGAGGGAGGTATTCACATACAGATGTTAGTGGAGGAGAGTGTGGGAGGCAGGTATTCACATACAGATGTTAGTGGAGGACAGTGTGGGAGGGAGGTATTCACATACAGATGTTAGTGGAGGAGAGTGTGGGAGGGAGGTGCTCACATGCAGATGTTAATAGAGGACTCTGTATCCTGGCTTATGCTGTGCTCTGAATGGGAAAAGTCTCCTACAAGCAGCTCATGTGTCTGAGCATTTGGTTTCCAGCTGGGATGCCATTGGTAAGATGTTGGGACCATTAAGAGGTGGAGCCTGGGGGAGGAAGTGGGTCACTGGGGACAGGCTTGAGACTTTATTATAGCCTGGTGCCACTTCCTGTCATTTTCTCTGCGTCCTTGCTGCTGATGCACTGTGACCACTGACTTCCTGCACCTGACACCAGGTCTCCTGTGCCCCGGTGGAAATATATCTTCAAACTGTAAGTCAGAATAAACCTTGTTTTCTGTGATCTGCTTTGTCAGAAAAGTCACTACAGGCTGTTCTAGTGAAAATGAAAGCAACTAAGCAAAGCCTTAAGCTGCCAAGTCAGGGCCAGTTCCTTCTTTACAGGGAGGGAGCAGGATGCTAGAGTGGGGCGATTGTGTCCATAGATAAGAACATGACCTTTGTCTCATGATCACTAAGGAGACTGTAAGGGGAGGATATACAGAGACAACTGTATTAATACCTAGAAAAAAAAATAAGAAAAAATAACTAAAAAATAAGAGTTGAGTAACCCGAGGATTGAGAGAACTCCAGAGGGACCGTTGCTGGGGTGGATTTTACACAGTAGTGAGAAGAACTCTTTATGGTGCACTAGGTGTTGTCAGATGTGTAACTGCTCCAAGGGAAACCTGTGCTAGGTGTCAGATGAAAGAGCATGCTTCACTGAAAGACCCGTTTTAGTTAGGAAAGCACATGCCTGCTCTCCAGAACTTCAAAGGCGGAAACAGGAATCGCTGTCATCAGAACTGGGCTGTGGGCAGTCTGTGGGGTATTTCCTTGGTGTTAATCGATGTGGGAGGGTCCAGCCCACTGCGGGCAGTGGTGCCCTCAGGGCATGTGGTCCTGTGTTGTATAAGAAAATAAACCAGTCCCAGCAGAGGCAGGCAGATCTCTGATTCAAGGCCAGCCTGGTCTGGTCTAAAATGCAAGTTCCAGTGCATCCAGGGCTACACAGAAAAACCCTGTCTTGAAAAAGAAACAAGTAAATAAATATAATAATAAAAAAGGTAGAGAAAAGAAATTAAGCTAAGAAAACTATGGGAAGTTAAGCCAGTAAGCAACATTCTTCCGCAGTCTCTGCTTCAGTGTTTACCTCCAGTTTCCTGCGTTTAGTTCCTGCCCTGATTTCCCTTGATGGTGAACCATGTTGTGGGATAGTTGTTTACACAGTATGAAGATATCAATGTGATCGGTTTCATAAAGAGCTGAGTATCCAGTAGCTAGGCAGGAGAGAATAGGTGGGTCTCCTGGGGAAAGAGAGGAACTTGGATGAATCTAGGCACTCTAGAAATGATAGCAAGACAGAGAGTCGGGCATACAGGATGGAAGAGAGGTAAATAGCCTCGTGGCAGAATGCAGATTAATAGAAACAGGATAATTTAAGTCCTAAGTGCTAGTTGGGAACAAGCCTAAGCGAAAGGCGAAGCTTTCATAATTAATAAATCTCTGTGTCCTTATTGGGGAGCTGGCGGTCCGACAAGGACGTTCAGCTACAGAACCACCACTGTAAGCAGAAATAAACCCTTTCCTCCTATGTTGCTTTTGGTCAGGGTGCTCATCACAACAAAATACAACTAACCAGAAGACCAATCATCTGCTTTCCTTGTCCTCTCAGAAAATGGCCACTCACGGGGAGGCCTCCGAGGAGCGGATTTCCGAGATTGATTATGAGTTTCTCCCTGAGCTCTCTGCTCTTCTCGGTGTGGATGCAGCCCAGCTTGCAAAGAGTCAAGAAGAAGAAGAGCATCAGGAACGAATGAAAATGAAGAAAGGTTTTAACTCGCACATGCGCAGTGAGGCCAAGCGATTAAAGACTTTCGTGACCTATGACACGTTCAGATCATGGACTCCGCAGGAGATGGCAGCCGCTGGGTTTTACCACACTGGGGTGAAACTTGGGGTTCAGTGCTTCTGCTGCAGCTTAATCCTCTTTTGCACCAGCCTAAGGAAAACTCCCATAGAAAGCCACAGGAGATTGCGCCCAGGATGCGAGTTCCTTTTGGGCAAAGACGTCGGTAACATCGGCAAGTATGACATCAGGGTGAAGAGTCCCGAGAAGCTGAGAGGTGGCAAAGCAAGGTACCAAGAAGAGGAGGCCAGACTGGAGTCCTTTGAGAACTGGCCGTTTTATGCCCATGGGACATCGCCCCGTGTGCTCTCAGCAGCTGGCTTTGTCTTTACAGGTAACTGGATTCTATATTCTGAGGTATTTCTTTGGAGTTTAAAATTTACGTTCCAATGTAGGCAATATTTCATTATCAGTCCTCAGTGGTGGACTGTGTTACATTAGACATAACGTGGATTTCATCAACTTTCAACTTTAACAAATTTACTTCTGCTTTAATATACATTTAATATAGCATTATTAGTCTATATTATATATATACATGTATACATGCACACATATATGTGTATATATATAAAAATAAAATGTTGCTTTTCTTTTAATATAGACCTGGTGAGTACCAGCAGTGGGCTGAGTGTAGAACTTACTGCTAAAGAGCTTACCTAGCACATTCAATTCCCTGGGCTGTGTATATGAGGAAGGCCATGGGCTGGGGGATGGAGGTCCAGAGCTCAGAAGGGAGTCTTTTAGGGCAGTGGGACTGTGGGCAGGGATTCAGCCAGAGACGTCATGGAAGAACAGGCATGCTGGAGTCTGTCTTGTTCTGGAACAAGATGATCAGCTCCAATGTCTCACCTGGTGCCATTGCTGGCCAGTCAAAACATGTCACTGCATCTGCAGGTAAAAGGGACACCGTGCAGTGTTTCTCCTGTGGTGGATGCTTGGGAAACTGGGAAGAAGGAGACGATCCTTGGAAGGAGCATGCCAAGTGGTTCCCCAAGTAAGCAGGCAAACCCTTTATTCTTAAACTTTTCAGTTTTAATAAACGTTTTAAAAGATTCATTCCCTTTTTATTTTATGTATACACCCCCATATATATGTGTGTGTGTGTGTGTACACATATATATTTGTACATATATGCATATATGTGTCTGTGTATACTATGGTGTGCCTGTGCCCACAGAGGCCAGAAGAGGGCATCAGAGCCCCTGGACTTGGACTTGGTTGTGAGCTGTCATGTGGGTCCAGGTCCCCTGGAAGAGCAGCAAGTGCTCTTCACCACTGAGTCATCACCTCTCCAGACCGGCTTTAGCCGGTTTCAGGTTTTTGTTTGTTTATTTAAATTTTAATTTATGTTCATTGGTGTTTTGCCTGCATGTATGTCTGTGTGAGGGTGTCAGAAGCCCTGGACCTGAAGTTACAGACAGGTGTGAGCCACCATGTGGCTGCTGGGAATTGAACTCAGGACCTCTGCAAGAGCAGCCAGTGTTCTTAACCACTGAGCCATCTCTTCAGCATCCAGTTTCAGGTTTTTAAAAGCAAAATAAAGCTAGAGACAAAGGAGCCACATTATTGGATTTTCCCTTTGAGTTTTATTTATATCTTTCCTGAATCCAAATTATGATAACTCTAGAATTTTTCAAAGAAAAAGGACTTCATCATATTGTGAAAAGTATGAATCACTTGAACCTAAACAACCTCTCACACTTCAGTTAACATCTTATACAGATTTTGTTGTTGATGTATGTACTATGTGGTTATATGCATAGTATATGTGTGTGTACATGCATGGGCTTAGGAAGCCACAGGTTGACCTAGGGTATTTTCCCCTATCACTCTCCACTTTACCTTTTTTTTTTCAGCTTTTATCATTTCATTTTGTTGACACAGTAACACAATACTCTTTTCTATATGTTCCTCACTACACACACACACACACACACACACACACACACACACACACACACACAAATACATACATACGCACACAACTTCAGACTTCTCTTTTTTCAACTTTAGAGCAGTGGTTCTCAGCCTTCCTAATGCTGCGACCCTTTAATATAGTTCCTCATGTTGTAGTGACCCCAACCATAAAATTACTTAGTTGCTACTTCAAAACTGTAATTTTGCCATTGTTTTGAATTGTGGTGTAAATTCCTGTGTTTTACAGTGTTCTTAGGCGACCCCTGTGAAGGGGTCGTTTGACCCCATTGTGGCACATCCTGTATGGCGACCACTGCTGCGTAACAGAGTTCCAGCAATTCGGTTTCGGGGACCACAATTCCCCAGCAACTTTTTATCTTCATTTTTAATGATTCTCCCTATGTGTTATGGGAGTTCCCTTATGCCTCTTCCTTTGGGATATTTGTGTGGGCTCTGAAAGATGAAAATGTATACATTGGAAGTCTCTTTAAACAAAATAATTCTTTGGAAAAGTCCCCGCCACCGTGGAACTATGTAGCATGATAACTCTGCCTGCTCCACACACGGGACTCCCCATTGTGTCCCCGCCCCCATTACACCAATAATAGAAAAGGTCAAGATTTGCTAACTGGGTATACCTGGTCCCAGAGATGAAAAACACAAGAGAAACAGTGGGCCCAGATCCAGAGCCTGAGGCCACTTAGGACAAGAAACCAGTTAATGATATAGTATGGAATAGTGCCCACGGTTGGTTGCTTACTGGATGAATGTCAAGATCTGGTCTGGCCCACAGAGAGAAGAGTCTGTTAAGAAGTTAGACTGGGGGCTGGAGAGATGGCTCAGAGGTTAAGAGCACTGCTTGTTCTTCCAAAGGTCCTGAGTTCAATTCTCAGCAACCACATGGTGGCTCACAACCATCTGTAATGAGATGTGGTGCCCTCTTCTGGCTTGTAGGGATTTGTGCAGACAGAACACTGTATATAAAATAAATAAATAAATAAATAAATCTTTAAAAAAAAAAAAAGAAGTTAGACTGGCTTGCTTCCCCTTTGCTATATGAAGGAACACACATTGAAGGAATCAGAATGGTATGGTATAATGGGAAAATAATAAGATATCAGGACCTTCCCTTTTGGGAACATAGGAGGGGGACAGGCCCATGTTATAAGACTAAAGTACAGAGAAATGCAGCTAGGAAACAGTTCGACACTTGTGCTCATGGTTCAAACACTATGTCGTGTCCCTTGAAGAACGAAAATCGCTCTTCTGGGTCTCAATGTCTGACACCTCCTGACCACGAGGGCTGAGATCGTGCAGGAGGGGGTGTAAGAGAGCACCTAGCAGGGCTACTGAACCTTGGAGAACAACAGGCATTTAGAGTCTGGCTTCAAGAAGAACACTACAGTGACACTGATGGCCACTTCCATCTTGGAATCATTCAGTTTGCTTTCAGTACTGCTCGTGGTTAAACTATGACGCGATTGTTCAGTGTATAAGGTGTAACCTATTTTCAATACATGATTCACCATCCCGATTCCCCCTCAGATTGTATCAGTCTCCTCCCCTCACTGTCTCCACACCTCCTCTTTGGGACCTGAACCCTGCTGGAGCTGGACTGGGGTACCTTTGGATTTCTAAAACCACTGGTCTAGAAAGGATGTTTGGGCAGACCACTTCTACAGTCCATCCCTACCCCTACACCCTGCAGAGCTGGAATTGCTGGAACCTTTCTGGGGAGGCAGGCAGTGCTATGCTTGGCCAGTCAGAGGCATCTGGTCCCCAAGATCAAATTCCCCACAAATCCAAGGCCTTGAATTTGCTGTTCTTCTTCTCTGCTTTTGACGCTAGGAAAGAGAACCTGGGGCCTGAAACTGTGAGGGGAGGGGAAAAATGATTAAAATACATCATATATGTCTTAGTTAGGGTTTTCTTTTACTGTGAAGAGAAACCAATACCACAGCAACTCTTACAAAGGAAAATATTTAATAGGGCGGCTTACCCTTTTAGAGGTTTAGTCCATTATTATCATGGTGTGACATGGTGGAATGTAGGCAGACATGGTACTGGAGAGGAGCTGGAGTCCTTACATCTTGACCCACAGACAACAGGAAGTGGTCTGAACTGAGCATAGCTTGAACATAGGAGACTTCAATGCCCGCTCCCACAGTGACACATTTCCTCCAACAAGACCATACCTACTTCAACAAGGTCACACCTCCTAATAGTGCCAGTACTTACGAGCTTATGGGGGCCAATTACATTCAAACTACCACAAAATGAAATAATTTTTTTAAAAAATAAAATGCTCAAAAATCATCAACACATTAAAAAATGAATATGCATTGTGATATGGGACATGTTTATCACAGTATTGGGGAAGTGTTCAATTATATTTTTCATTATAGATGTGAATTTCTTCAAAGTAAGAAATCCTCAAAGGAAATTGCCCAGTATATTCAAAGCTACGAGGGATTTGTCCATGTAATGGTAATTCACAACAACCAACTTTTTCCCAAATCTTTTTATTACATAATATCTAAATCACAAGGGTGAGGTGTTTTTGTTTATTTTCGTGGCTTCTGTGTCTTTCTTTTTTTCTCCTTCTATCCCTCTGCATCTCACCCATGGGGTATGTATGGTGGTGAGGAGCACATTGTCTTACTAAGCTGGGGAAAATTTGTTTTTCCACAGCTGGCTTTTGGCTGGCTCTGACTCCTGCCATGAACTTAGACTGAAAATCAGGGGGAAAGGAGCTTCCTTCAGAAAAAACTGGTACAGTTTCCCTAGACAGTATATTGTTCAACTGGAAAGGTTCCTCTGAGTCTTCATTCCACACTAATTACAACGTATCTGTGCTGTGTAACCTAGTTCTGTTTTGAGCTGGGTGCTGTGTAAGACCCTGTGGTTTCCACTTGGCTACAGGTAAACACTTACTGTTGTTTTGCAATGAATAAAAAAAAAATTCCATAATAACCTAGCCAAAATTAAAGACCTGTCTCACCAACCACTCTAATAGAATGTCTATTAGAGTGTCTAATAGAATGCCATCTTCAGTTGCTGCTCACAACATAGATGTGTATTTTATAAATGAATCAATAACCGGAATTTCTGTTTCTCAGGGAGAGCATTTTGTGAATTGCTGGGTCAGAAGAGAATTACCTATGGCATCAGGTAAAACCTCAGGCACATTCCAAAGGCTTTGCTTCTCTCTTTCTTTGTTACAAGCAACCCCCACAGCCACTTCTCCAGGTTTCGGGTCACTTTTATTCTTTTAAGATCTTTGCAGATTCATAAGAACTACTATGAAGAACTACTTGAAGCTTTACAAAACTTTCAAAAGTAACACGTTAATTTATAAGTCTTAATGACTATTTATGTTTTTACAAAATGTTCCATATAAATTTAAATATGTATAGAAACACATTTTCATTTAAAGGAGCATTTTAAAATAGAGGACAGGACTATAAAGTATCCCATCAGACTTTTCTTGTTAATCTCAAAGATGGGAGGAGAAAGACCATGGACACAAATCATTATGGTCAAATTAAAGCAAGCAATGAATTAAAGCAAGCTTTTTTTTATACAAACTGCCTCCCCCTAAAGCGGGGTTTGGGAGGTCTGCACTGGCTGTGAGGAAGACAAGGCTTTTATAGCTCAGGGGTAGGGGCTTTCCAAATGGGATTTGGTGGGCAAAATGGGGGCAGGGTGTTACAGGAGCAGAACATAAGCCTAACCAGTTAGTCATAATGACCACCTGAAACAGACATGATTGTAAGGCAGTCATTTGGTAGTCATAACAACAGGTGGTCATAACCTTTTGAAACAAAGACACGGTTTGCTATTTCCTGGAATAGATAGTACAGAACCATTTGTAGTTAAGGTTACCGGGCATAGCCCAATCCTTGAGAAATGGAGGTTTAATCATAAACAGGAATAAACCTAGTTTGCCTTTACTATAAGATGGCTTTTAAGCCTAAGATGGAGGTAGTCTGGTTCATCATTCTTTGTCACTTGTAAAGTTGAATTATAAATCTAAAAATGCTATAGAGATGTTAATGTTTTGATTTTCTTCCTTCCTTCTATTCTTCCTTTCTTCAAATTAATCTCTCTCTCTCTCTCTCTCTCTCTCTCTCTCTCTCTCTCTCTCTCTCTCTCTCTCTCTCTCTCTCTCCCTCCCTCGCTCCCCTCCACCACGAGGCTATGTTTGCATCCCTTCCCCTTGTCCCATCTCTTCTTTTCTTCCCCTCTCTTCCTCCCATTCTGTGTTTCTTCCCTCCCCTCCCCCAGTAAATCTTCCACATGAATTCTGTCATGGCCATGACTTTCTAGGGCCCCTTGGCTCCAACTGGCCAAGACCGCCTTCCCCTGTTTTACAGTGGGTATAATGAGATAGGTGGGGGAAGCTATTTTATAGGTCCAAGATTCTCTCTGATGACATTCTTAGCTCTTGTGTTGGTGGAAGCTAGTGTTCTGCTGTTAGTAGCTTCTAAGAGATTTTTATTTATTGTCATGAGGTGTTAGTTCAGATGCAGAGTAGGGCAAGACGTGGCTCTTTCAGAAGGCTAAAACTAGCCTAAGATAAGTAATTAGCCTCTAAACCAACAAAATTCCAATCTTTCCACGTACTGAAATTATTCCAATAGGTCCACTAGTCTCTGTGGGCACAGAAACTCCTTCCAGGAGGTGTCTTGTTCTTCTGTTCATAGCTAGACACACAGCTTCTTTTCATTCACACTATGAACCTAGATAAATATGACAGGAAGTGTCAGTCATTTCCTTAACTGACACTTCCTGTGAAACAACTATAATTTTTGGTTTTTCGAGACAGGGGTTTCTCTGTGTAGCTTTGTGCCTTGTGCCTTCCTGGAACTCGCTTTGTAGACAAGGCTGGCCTCGAACTCAAAGAGATCCCCCTGCCTCTACCTCCCGAGTGCTGGGATTAAAGGCATGCGCCACCACCGCCTGGCTGGATAAAATGTTTTGACAGCATTTTTCAGGAACTCATGTTTCCCACACTGGCCTCAAACTTAGAAATGACCTTGAACTTCTGATATTTCTGCTTCCACTTCTTCAGAATAGGACTCCACATGTGCACTATCACACTCAGCTTAGGAGGTGCTCAGGATGGCACCCAGGACTTGGTGCATGCTAGGCAAATGCTCTGTGAACTGAGCTACATGCTAAATCCCTAAAGCCTTCTTAAAAGGCTCACTATGCTGTTAAGAAAGCAAGGGTATTCACAATAAAATGAAGTGACAGGTCTGGGGATATTACTCACTGGTGGAACACTTACCCAACATGGGCAAGGGTCTTGAGTTCTCTTCCCAGCACCTCAAGACAGAAGAGCTGGAGTTAAAATTTAGCTCATAGTAGGACATCTGTCCACAGGCATGCTGAGCCCTGAGTCCAGCCATCTGGGTGGGACATGGAGCATAGAGAACACTGGACAGGATGGTGCCAATAGCAAGAATTCCAACGTCAGCTGAGGGTGGCAACCCATACCTACAATCCCAGCGCTTGAGAGATAGAGACAGGAGTTCGGGGCAGCCAGGAATATGATACTCAGTTAGAGGCCACCCTGAACTCCATGAGATTCTGTCTCAAAAACAAAACAAATGCAAATGCAACATGCACCCTCAGGTTAGTGCCAGGTGTGGTGGCCCATGGCTACAGTCCCATCACTCAGAAGTTTGAGGCAGAAAGACTACAAGTTCAAGGCCAACCTGGGCTGCATAGCAAAAAAAAAAAAAAAAAAAAAAAAAAAAAAAAAAAAAAAAAACAAACAAACAAAAAAAAAAAAAAACAACTGTCTCAAAAAATAAACCAAACCAAAATTTCCTGTTGGCTTGAACAGGAATTATTATCTTCCAATACTTTTCTAAAAACAGCAGACAGAAAAGAGACAAAGAAATGTCTAGTGTTTGTTCTCCAGACCTATCAGTGGTTGCTTTTTGGCCACATATACGAGGCTCTACAAAAAAGGAATCTGTAGTTTATCAATATGACAGGCACAGCCGTGAGTGTTACCATGGCAGTGTACAGTGTTACCCAGCATGCTCTTGGCAATGCTATAACTAAGCAAGTTAAGGGCAAGATTCTTGCCAGGAGAATGAATGTGCATATCGAGTGTCAGCTACTCTGCCCCAGAGAAATATGTAAATCAGCAAAAACAACAACAAAATTCTAATCTAGGATTAAGTGTGAACACAGGCAAGCTTTCATCTTGAAAAACTTGTCAGAACCAAGGTAAAGGCAATTTAATGTTCAAGTCCTCACAGCATGGAGAAGACATGTCCAGAGGCCAGGATGAGGCAGAAAGGCTAATGGAGACCCCCAGCATGGTCATCTCAAAGAGCAAGCTATCAAAATGACTGTTTTTATGGGAGCCGCAGGGGACGTCGCCTTTCTCAAATCTTGACACTGACTCTGGAAATGAGAGTCTCCTCTCGATTTTGTTGTGTCCTGATGCCTGACGACCAAGAGACAGTCTTCAGTTACATTTAACACATTGCTCCCATGAATAGAAGGAATGGAGTCTTTGCTCCAGCTCTGCTCCAGCAGTTCTAACAGTCACTCTTGTATCTTTTATCCCTTCATGCTTTTCTAGCCACCCTCAATTATTTTGACGCAAGCACAGTACACCAGATCATTCCACCTGCACACACAGCTAACTTGAACTTTGCGATCAAAGCCTGCTGCTCTCACCTACATCGTTGTTTTGTTTTGCTTTGTTTTTTCTCCCCTCAACACCCAAGCTTACTGCAATGACAGCGTCTTTGCTAATGAAGAACTAAGGCTGGACACCTTTAAGGACTGGCCCCTTGAGTCCCCTGTGGCTGTTGAAGCTCTGGTCAGAGCAGGCCTTTTCTACACAGGTGAGTCAGTCCTTGGTGTCCACCAGATGGGCTTGTCCAGGTCTTGCATTTGTCTCCACTCAGCAGTCTCCACTCTCCATCATTCCGCATAGATCCCTTTGCTGCCTCATAAGACCTTCAGTTTCCCACAATTCCCCTGGTGCTCAGCCTCCAAACTTGAACCTGAGGTCCGGGCTGACAGTGAGCAGAGTCATCAATCCCTTCTAACCCAGGGAGCCGTCTCCCCAGCTCCCTAGTGTTTCTTTAACCAGAACTTACATGGCCATACCTACCTTTAAGAATTGCTGAGGAATCTGAATTATTTCCCTCAGGAAGCAGTATGCCCAGTTAAAGAGTTGGAGCTCCAGAGGCTGGGGGATGGCTCCCTCTAGGCCCCTTCTCCTTTAGGTTCACCCTCTTCCTTTTCAGCTCCCCATTTTAGACAACCTGCAAACTCCAGGCCCTAGTAGCTTTGGCCAGAGAGACAGGGAGGCTCTTCTCTGCTCGAATTGTACAGCGCCTTCATGGTCCAAGAGTGGGAGATGGTGGATCTTTCGTTTCCGGTTTGATCCCTCAGCTCAGGCAAATTAGAATCCTTTCCACAGAATACAGGCTTACGAGCAATGTGCTTCTACTTCTAGTGGAGTACACCCGGCAATAATAAGAGAAGAGATATGTAATTTCTCATGATCTCACTTACTTCAAGACTCCTATATTTGCTCCTGTGTTTCCCACATGATCTTCAAATATTTGCTTTCTGATTTGTTCATTAAGCAAATGCTTATTGGTTGCCTATATCTGTGAATGTCCAGTATGTCATTAGTGTCCAAATCAGACAGAAATCTCTGCTCTTGCAGATCTTCTGTTCTAGATTCATTCTGACAGCAGAACTTTCAGGATGATGGGTTGGGAGAGGGTGTTCATCAGAGCACATGGTGCACAGGAACATTCAGTGACTATTGCTGAACACCCCATTGAAGGACCAAGAGTCCTGTGTGAACTAGTGCCCCCTAGTGACCCACGCATGACTTTGCCACACAATCCAATTGGAGATGCAAATAGGATTTCACTAATGAAATCTGGAGTTATTATCCGCTTGTGAATTGACAGGTGTATGTGCTGTTGAACTGACCATATTCCCTCATTCTAGGCAAAAACGACATTGTCCGGTGCTTTTCCTGTGAAGGATGTATACTGAAATGGGAGGAAGGTGACGATCCATTAGAAGAGCACACCAAGTTTTTTCCCAAGTGAGCATGGTGAATTCTCTTGACTTGAAATGTACTTCAATGGTTATCCCTCTCTGTCCATGTTTTCCCTATGGATAGGATCTGCCCCCTCCTCTGGTTCCTGTTGTGAAGGATGCATCCTTATAGCTTCATCTCTTTCCTCCCATAACACTCCCTGTCTAGCGTTCCTTAAATCATGATTAGATCTTGGTTTTGGCTGGGTCAATATACACACTCTTAAAAACAGGATCTCTCTATGTAGCCCAGACTCTCCATGTAGCTAAATAGCTTGAATTCATGACTTCCTGCTCTAGCACAATTATGCTAACAATTTCAAGCCTTTCTGATTCCTTTAATTGCAAGCTGCTCTTCCTCTTCTTCCTCTTCCTCCTTCTCCTTTTCCTCTTCTTCCTCTTCTTCCTCTTCCTCTTCTTCTTCCTCCTCTTCTTCCTCCTTCTCTTCTAGAATCTCAGTGTTTTCTGTTTCTGCTCTTTAAAATTTAATAAGAGAATTACTTCCTTTCCGTGGTTTTCTTTTTCCAGTTTTGGTGATCGCACCCATGGACTGGGCATGGTAAGCGAGCCCTTTCCCATTGAGTGATACTCTCATCCTCTTTTCTGTGAGTTTTCCAACACATCTTAATTAATTTTCTACCCAGTAAAGTCTCTAGAAATGTCAAATTGCAAGAAAAATATTTTTGTTTTCATTAAGTAATTGGTAATAAAATTTCAGAAATAAATATCAATATAGGTAGAATGAACAGTGAACATTTTTGGCTGGGCACAGTGGTGCACACCTGTAATCCTAACTCTTGGGAGGCTGAGGTAATAGGATTTTGGGGTTTTTTTTAAAATATAATTTTTAAAAAATTTTTAGATTTTTGTATTTATATCGATAGTGTTTTGACTGTGTATTTGTGATATATGTATTTAAAAGATTGAGTTTTAAATGAATATATTTTAAAATACAGTAGTTATAAGTAAGAAAGCAAAGCACAGTTGTAGATGTCTTTTGGTGTGACAGTCCTTTGAAGGCTTTAGAAGCTGCCTCTGTATTGAAATCTTGTTTGGTTGCACAGCTGTATCCTGTATGCATCCAATATATACCTAAAATTATACTAAATTATTTTGGCTTCAGAAGAGTTCAAGACAAATTAGTCTATTTATTATCTGATCTTGAGACATAATGATGACAAAATTGCAAATCTTTAAAAATGTTCTTTACACTTTTTATTACATGTATCTATTACATTTTATTACATGTGCAGAGAGGGACATGCTGCCGCAGAGCACATCAAGTTGTCAGAGTGTGTTCACTCCTTCACATTGCAGATCCCAGACACTTGGCAGCTGGGACTTCACCCACTGAGCCATTTTGCAAGCCCCCAAATATTCTTTTAAAAATGTTTTTATAGCAGATATGAATCATTTGTACTGATGGGTTTCATTATGACATCTTTTTGTATGTACACAGTGTAGTTCAATGAAGTCCACCACCACCACCATTGCCCTAGCTTCTCATGCCAATCTTACTCCCTTCTTCTTAGAGTCTTACATCTGGAAAAAGCCAGGGCTATAAGCTTAGACATGTAAGAATATTTGCACTGACACAGGCCTTTAATCCCAGCACTTGGGAGGCAGAGGCAGGTAGATCTCTGTGAGTTCGAGGCCAGCCTGGTCAATAGAGCAAGTGCCAGGACAATCAGGACTACACAGAGAAACTCTGTCTTGAACCCTACCCCCCTCAAAAAAGAACATTTGCATCTAATTTTGAGGTTAGACAATACTTGGGCAGCAGCAGTCAGTTTTATTTTATTTTATTTTTTTGTAATTTGGTTGTAGTGGGGAGTAACACAGGGCCTTTTTAATTCTTAGGATGACAAATTAGGCTGGAAGACACTTTTATTTAAACCTTGTCCTAGAATCTGTCAACTCCTATTTATGTGGCTTTCTAGTCTTCTACCTCTTGGTTGTTGTTGTTGTTGTTGTTGTTTTTAATTATAGACGGGCATACATTTAGGGCAATAGTAATAATAAAGAACCTATGGGCTGAAAACCAAAGTCAAGAAATCAAACCCTCCCAATGCCTCAGAAAGGCCCCAATGTCACTCCCAAGTCTGAGTTGACTCTTTCCCTTCCCAGACAGAGGTAAACATCATCTTGATTGTCATAGCCAGCTTCATCTGTCACCTTGGCACAAACCTAGAGTTATCTGGGAAGAAGGACCCTTAACTGAAAAATTGCCCAGATCAGATTGGCTTGTGGCCAGGTCTGTGGGGCATTTTCTAAATTGCAAATTGGTGTGGGAGGGGTAGATCCAGCCCACTGTGGGTGGTCCCACACCCAGGCAGGTGGGTCTGGGCTGTATAGGAGACTTACCTGAGCAAGCCATGGGGAGCAAGCCAGGAAGCAGCACTGCCCCATGGACTCTGCATCAGTTCTTGTCTCCAGGGAATCCATGCACGGCCTGAGCTCCTGCCCTGGCCTTCCCTCTTTCCTCCTCAGGTTGCTTTTGGTTTTTACCATAGCCACAGGAAAGCAGACTAGGACACTGATTCTCAGTTCATTGCTATTTTGCTTCTCAGTTTGATTTTTACAAACTGTAAATAGTAAATATCTTATCCATGAACATATTTAGCTCTTGCTACTCTTTGGTTGTTCTCTCTCTCTCTCTCTCTCTCTCTCTCTCTCTCTCTCTCTCTCTCTCTCTCTCTCTCTCTCTTTTGTGTGTGTGTGTGTGATGAATCAAGGGTGTCATATGCACGCTAAGTACCTACTTAAGTACTGAGCTGTTATACTATAAAACCCATGTTTGCCATTTTTCCCCTTGAAGTGCTTGGGATAGAACCCCCATGGAAGGGGATTACTTCTGCCACTGAGCTACATCTTCAGCCCTGAAGTTTTGAGACAGGCTCTCCCTATGAACTCATGACCCTTCTGCCTCAGGGTGCTAAGATCACAGGCATGTATGGCTTACCCCTTCTTTTTTCTCTTTCCTTTTCATGGGCTGCAGTAGGGAGTGGATTGTAGCTGAAGTTTTCCTATGTCCCACCTGGCCCATGGTCAGGACAAATCTCTCTCACCCGCCAGTCCTGCAGCTGCTTGGACCCAAGTAAACACACAGAGGCTTATATTAATTAAAACTGTATGGCCTAATAGCTCAGGCTTCTTGCTAGCTAGATCTTACATCTTAAATTAACCCATTTCTATAAATCTATACCTTGCCACTTGGCTCGTGGCTTACCAGTATCTTTACATCTTGCTTCTCATGGCAGCAGCTGGCAGCGGCTCTTCACTCAGCCTTCCTGTTCCCAAAATTCTCCTCTCTGCTTGTCCTGCCTATACTATACTTCCTGCCTGGCTACTGGCCAATCAGCATTTTATTTATCAACCCAATCGGGGCAGCACATTCACAGCATACAGAGTGATCTCCACAGCAGTGGATGTTTGAGACAGGTGTCTCGCTCATCCCTGCTGGCCTCAAACTCAGTGTACAGGGAGGATTGCCTGACACTCACGATCCTCCTGCCTCCACCTCCCAAGACCTGGGTCACAGGCATGCTCCAGAAGGTTCAGTTTTCCAGCCTTTGTTAGTTTTTTGTTGTCTTGTTTTTTAAAGTATCCTAGAAGTTATTTAGGCCATAGCAAGATGCAAAATGATGACAGGCAATATCAATATTTTATCAGCCAGGTATCTCATAACACCTTAAAAATAACTTATAGGATACCCCTGTGCTGTCCACTGCTAATGGGGGGGGGCTGGAAGAACTTAAGTTCAGACACTAAAGAGAGAGGAATCTCAGAAACTCACAACCGATCAAAGTGAAGGCAATTAGTGACTATGGAGAGCTTATCCCTAAAATAGACATGTGTGTCATACCCCTCCCACAAAAACTGAGAAAACATCAAGGAAGAGGGATTAGAGAGATTGTAAGAACCAGAGATTGAGAAGAATTGCTGGGAAATAGTGTCTTTTGGATATGACAGGGCCCTGGTAGCCATGAATTCATAATGGCTGTAGTTGCTTACACACGACCTTACACAAGATCAGTCTGTTCAAAACCCCATCCTCAGCTGAGGAGCTAGTGGCCATCAATGTCTGCTGAGGGAAGGAGAATCAGTTTTCTTTAGGGAGGTGGCCCCTGGTAAGCTGTCCAAGCTCCAGTAGATGTCTCTAAGCCTGTGCATATATGGACAACACTAATTGGATACAGTTGATTAAAAAGAGGAGTATTCTTGTACACATTTCCCAGTGGTCATGCATGTATGTATCTCTATAATAGAAAAGACAATGTGGAATTCCAGTCACAGACTTCACACATCTTCAGTGTTACTCCATTATGCAAATATTTTCCAAAGCATCTGGTTCCTTGTTGTTCTTTTTTTTGTTTTTCTACTGCCTTTTTGTTGTTGTTGTTCCAGGAATCTGTGTTTTACTTTTTTTAAATTTTATTTTTACTCTGTGATTTGTGTGTGTGTGTGTGTGTGTGTGTGTGTGTGTGTGTGTGTGTGTGTGTGTGTATCAAAAACCTGAAAGAAATGCTTACTTGCAGGGAACTATTTTATGATTTTTACCTTTTCTGCTTAGCTGTGTTTTTCTCCAAAACCTGAAGTCCTCTGCAGAAGCGATTCCTGACCTTCAGAGCCACTGTGCACTTCCAGAAGCCATGGTAATGGACACTGACCCTTCTCTGCCTTGAAGTGCATGATCCTGTGGTTGAACAAGGTTTTGAACAGCAATTGCCATTTGTAAATAAGAATTAAATAAATTCTACAAGTTTTTACTAAGCAACTACCATCTGATAGCTGTAGATGGGACTACAAGGTGGACACTGAGCCCTCCTCCCATAGGAAGTTCACCCTTCAGATTCTTCTAGACTTAGACCTGACTGCTGTGTAGACTACACGGATCCCGTCTGTCATCTTCTCTGGGAAGCAGTAGGGTTGACTTCCTACTTGAACTGTAACAGGATGAGTCATTTTCCTTGGTTTGGTTTTTGAGACAGATGTGTGATCTTCTGCCTCAGGTTTAAAATGCTAAGATACAAATGTGTGCAACTGTGCCCAGCTGATTTGGTTTTTGATGTTGATTCTTGTAGCAAATCCAAGGCCTTGTGCATGGTAAAGCACGCTAGGAGTGAGATACATCCCTGGGCCATGGATGTGCTTGGTGAACAAAAGCAAAAGCAAAATCGTAAAATCAGAAAACCTGTTTTTGTGGTATGGAAGCTGAGTGTCCATTCAATAGCTACACAAAAGGCCTCACACTGAGGCTGTATGGTAGGTGGGCTACGGCTGTCGTCTCACAAGGAAAAAACAAAGCTGGGCATCATGCTTCATGCCTGGAAGCTAACACTCTTGGGTGAGGCAAGAAAATTGCTGTGAGTCCAGGCTCAGCCTGGATGATAGTCCAAAGCCACAGCTCAAAAGACAAAAACAAACCAACAACAAACAGGAAGAAAGAAGCAAGAGGCAGTAAACACCAAAAAGATAAGCAACCTTGGGTTCAAATGGTGTGTGCATGGTATTTGTGAACTTAAACATGACATTGCAAGAGCTGGAGATGTCATTCAGTTGGTGGAATGCTTGCGATGTTTATAAGATATTGGGCCCTCAATGATAATGTAATGCCCCAGTATTATGCAAATTTTGATTTAATAAAGGATTTCTCTTTCAAAGAGTACCACAGATGAAAGCAATCATGAGGATCCAGTAAACGTTCACTCTATGGTGGCCGGTAAGAACCTGAAAGCAACATGGGATTGTGTGTATTTGTACGAAGGGATTTGAAAGGAAAGTGCATGTATAATTGTCCAAGGAGCTCCTAGAGAGGAGAGAGCATGACATGGAGGGAACTGTGGGTGAGAGAGTGTCAGCATTCCTGTGACATCTTGAGAGTGAATGTAGAACTAGTGACAAAGGTCCTTGTGTGAGATCCAAACCAGCCAGTCTTAAAGGCATCCTGCAGCAAGCTGGTTTCCTGGGGTCTTAAATGGGAAATTAGGATGCCAGGATGTCTAAATCCCTGTCAAATGAGGAGCATTAGACTTTCCCCCCACACATTCTGATGCTATGGATGGATCTGAGAGGATCTTGGGGAGGGGATGGGTGTCTGGGAAGTGGAAAGTCCTGATCCACCATTAGCAGACAGGCAAAGTAATCACATTAGGATTGAGAAATGTGAAGGTACATCTCCTTCTCCCTGCTCCTCTCCGCAGACCTGGCTCAGAGGGCAGCCCAGTGGTTTCAAGAGGCAAAGAGTCTGAGTGAGCAGCTGAGAGGAGCCTACACCAAGGCCACTTTCCGCCACATCAATCTGCCAGAGGTGTGTTCCGGCCTCGGCAGTGACCACTTGCTTGGTTGTGACCTGTCCATGGTTTCAAAGCACATCAGCAGGCCAGTGCAAGAGGCCTTGATGCTTCCCGAGGTCCTCAGCAATCTCAACTCTGTCATGTGTGTGGAGGGGGAAACTGGCAGTGGGAAGACAACCTTCCTGAAGAAAACAGCTTTTCTCTGGGCATCAGGATGCTGTCCCCTGCTGAACAGGTTCCAGCTGGTCTTCTACATCTCCCTTGGTTCCACCAGACCAGACCAGGGGCTGGCTGACATTATCTGTGGCCAACTCCTAGAGGCAGGAGGATGCATTAGTGAAGTGTGCCTGAGGATCATCATCCAGCAGTTAAAGCACCAGGTTCTGTTCCTGTTGGATGACTATCATGGGATGGACTCACTGCCCCAAGCCATCGAAACCCTGATTACAAGAAACTACTTGACCCGAACCTGCTTATTGATCACTGTCCATACAAACAGGGCCAGGAACATCCGCCCATACCTAGATACAATTCTAGAGATCAAAGAGTTTCCCTTCTATAACACTATCTCTGTATTACGGAAGTTATTCTCACATGATCTAGCCCGTGTAGAAGAGTTTATAGTTTACTTTGGAAATAATGAAGATTTACAGGGAATTCACAAAACTCCTCTCTTTATGGCAGCAGTCTGTACTGACTGGTTTCAAAATCCTTCTGACCAGTCCTTTCATGATGTGGCAGCTTTCAAGTCCTATATGAAATACCTTTCCTTAAAACACAAGGCTACACCTGAGCCTCTCAAGGCCACTGTGTCCTCATGTGGCCAGCTGGCTTTGAGAGGTCTTTTTTCATCTTGCTTTGAGTTCAGTAGTGATGACCTCACAGAAGCAGGCGTTGATGAAGATGAAGATCTGACCACCTGCTTGATGAGCAAATTTTCTGCCCAGAGACTGAGACCTGTCTATCAGTTCTTAACTCCTTTGTTCCAAGAATTTCTTGCTGCCATGAGGCTGACTGAGCTCCTGGGTTCAGAAAGGCAGGAAGACCAAGATTTGGGACTTGGTTATTTGAGACAAATTAACTCACCCTTGAAGGCTATAAACTCCTATAACGTATTTTTGAAGTATGTCTGTAGCCATCCTTCATCAAAGGCAGGGCCAAAAATTGTATCTCATTTGCTTCAGTTGGTGGATGATAAAGAGTCGCTGGAGAACATGTCTGAAAATGAGGATTACATGAAGCTCCATCCAGAAACTTCCCTGTGGATGCAGTTTGTTAGGGGATTGTGGCTGGTATCTCCTGACGCTTTCTCTTCATTCATTTCAGAACATCTATTGAGCATTGCTCTAAACTTTGCTTATGAAAGCAACGCGGTGGCTGCCTGTTCTCCATTTATTTTGCAATTCCTTCGAGGGAGAACACTGGCTTTGAAAGTACTGAATTTACAGTACTTTGGGGACCACCCAGAAAGCCTGTCACTGTTGAGGGGTGTAAAATTTTCCATAAATGGAAATAAAACAACATCTCGTATAGATTATGCATTCAAGACATATTTTGAAAAAATGCAGCCACCAACTATTGATCAAGACTACACATCTGCCTTTGAGCATATAAGTGAATGGAAGAAAACTTCTATCGCATATGAGGAGGCCATGAAGAACCATATAAATATCCGACCCAGGGCCCCACCAGACATCAGTGCTGGCTACTGGAAACTGTCCCCCAAGCCGTACAAGATCCCTAGGCTGGAAGTTAGAGTGGCCAGCATGGGTCCAGCAGACCAAGCACTGCTTGGGGTCCTAATGGAAGTCTTCTTGGCATCACAGAATATCGAGCTCCATTTGAACCACAGCAGTGACTTTCTTGAAAGCATCCGCCCAGCTCTGGAGCTGAATAAGACCTCTGTCACCAAGTGCTCCATGTGCAGACTGGAGCTCAGCACAGCAGAACAGGAGCTGCTTCTCGACCTGCCTGCCCTGCAGTCTCTTGAGGTCTCAGAGACAAACCAGTTACCAGGTATCCCCGGGTGTCACATAACCGTTCTGATTGACAGTGTGTTTTCTTATTCCTAGTTTCAGATGAGTGAAACTTCTCAGGCACAAGGTCCTAAATGTGCCTTGACAGAAGAGATCTAAGTACTGTCACTGTTTGGGACAGTGTATAATTTAGTAACAGGCCCTGAATCATAGAATGGGTTTGAAGTAACTCAGACAAAACTAGGAAAATGTTACCATCAGTATTCACCCCTCAAGGTCATTAAAAAGGGAGTTTGAGCCGGGCGGTGGTGGCACACGCCTTTAATCCCAGCACTCGGGAGGCAGAGCCAGGTGGATCTCTGTGAGTTCGAGGCCAGCCTGGGCTACCAAGTGAGTTCCAGGAAAGGCGCAAAGCTACACAGAGAAACCCTGTCTCGAAAAAAAAAAAAAAAAAAAAAAGGGAGTTTGAATTGTTCATTGTTGATAAATGATGGCCTGTGTGTAAGACGATGATAGAGAATCATCTGCACCCTCATTGCCTGAAAGAGGAGATGGGGGTAGCTTCTCCATAATATCAGTGTAAAAGTGGGAAATAATCTCCATTTATTTCTGTCTTGAACTCACAATTATATTTGATAGTTTTCAGTGTGAGCTCCACCTACATTTCATTAAGTCTGTTTCTAGGTTTTGATATCACTGTAAATATTTAACTTTTTAATTTTATGATCATTCATAGTAAATCTTTTGTTCTCATTGGCCTGTTAATTGATTGAACATGCTTTGCTTTTATGTATATTAAAAAGAATTTTTTTTTGAGGTGATGTCTTCCGTAGCCCAGATTGGTCTTAACTTCATTATGTACCTGCTCCACCTGTTTCTACCTCCCCAGCAAATTGCTGAGCATCCTGTCCCTGAAAAGGCATCTAAATTGAATGATAAATACCAACTCACTGATTCTGAAAGCACTGATTGACTTTTAAGTAAACTGGGTGGAGATGAAGCTCCGTTGGTTGATTTCTTGCCTAACACAAATAGCTGGCTTTGAGCCATAGCTTTTTGTAAACTGGGCAAGGTGGTGCCTGTCTGTAAGGCCAGCACTTGGGAGGTAGAGGCAGGAGAATCAGAGGTTCAGCGGCTGCCCAGGCCAGAAATATTTTATTTCTAACATAATTTGATTACACTAAAATATAAACAATGGAATAGCATTTCAACCATCTTAAATGTATAATTCAATGGCATAAATAATATTCATATTGCTGAGCAACCGTCACCACCATCCACTTCAGGTCCTTTTATTCTTATATTTTTGGTTGTGAGCCTAGCCTTTAACGGCTGAGCCATCTCTCCAGCCCCAGGTCCTTTTATTCTACCACACAGCATCTTGGTTCCTTTAAACAGTCACTCTTCCCTTCCACCAGCCTCGGGTAACATCTGTTTTTCTATGTCTCAATCCATGTGTCTATCTAGAAATGTTCCATAAGTGCAATCATACAATAGTTGCCTCCTGTCTAGCTCATTGCCTTTCATATGGTGCTTTCTAAGTTCACCATGGCATAGCCTATATCAGACTTTGCTTTTTCTTTTTAGAAATGAATAATAGTCCTTTGTGGATATTTTTACTAGAGTGTCTGTGCCATTTTGTTTATCCAGGCATCTGCTTATGGACATTGAGTTGTTTTACTGCTGCGGTGATAATTTGAGTTACTAGTGTCTGTTTGATCCCTTTTGTATTGGTTTTTATATACTCCTGGGAGTAAAACTGTTGCTTTCTATGGTAATTATGTCTTGAAGACAGGGTCTCACTCTGGCCAGAATGGCCTGGAACTCACTGGAATCCTCCTTCCGCAGCCTCCTAGCCTCTGGTGTTACATCTGTGAGCCATCACATCTTTCTGTGTAACAGTTGAGGAACTTCCCAGCTGTGTTCCAGGGAGGCCACCCCATTTACCTTCTCACCTGCCATGTGCAAGTCTCCACTTTCTCCACATCTCCCACCCCACTTTTTCCTTTTGCTTTGATTGTCTTAGACATATTTTAGTAGGGCAGTGTTCTGTCCTGTGGTTTGGATTTACATTCCCCTAGAGACTGAATGGGACTCTTCAACTGGGTACCTAACTGAGAGAAAAATGCACTCAAATCGTTGTCCATTTACATATTTTGTCGGAACTGGAGAGATGGCCAGTGGTTAAGAGCACTGGCTGCTCTTCCTGAGAACCTGAGCTCAATTCCCAGCACTCCCTTGGCAGCTCACAGCGGTCTGTAGCCTGAGTTTCAGAGGCCTGACAACCTCACAAGGACATACATGGAGTCAAAACAACAATGCTCATAAAATAAAAATAAATAAAATTAAATATTACAGGGTGGTAGTGGTGCATGCCTTTAATCCCAGCACTCAGGAGGCAGAGGCAGGTGAATCTCTGTTGAGTTTGAGGCCAGTCTGGTCTACAGAGTGAGTTCTGGGACAGCCAGAGCTGTTACACAGAGAAACCCTGTCTCCAAGAACCAAAACCAAAACAAACCTAAACAACAAAACACCAAAATAAAATAAAACAATTTGTCAAGGCATTGAGGTTCATGCCCGCACTTGCAGGAATCCAGAGGGTGAGTGAAGAGGGCTGTCCTGACTTTGAGACTAGCCTGGGCTATATAATGAATGAGTCTGGGCCAGCCAATGCTAAAGAGTAAAATTTTGTCAAACAAAACAAAACAAACAGAATCATCGTTGTTCTCTTGCAGGAGTTCTTCTTTGTCTTGTGGATTTTAACCTAACCCTATAAAAACTCCTATCACACATGTTTCTTGAAAACCATTATCTCTTGTTCTGTAGATTGTCATTGTAATGTCGTCTGACACATGAACAATTGTCAATTTGATAAGATCTATATTAGTCAGGGTCTGTATTAGTCTAGAGGAACAGAACTAATGGAATGAGTCTAGATATAAACAGAAAGGGGATTTATTAAAATGGCTTATAGGCTGTGGTCCAGCTAGTCCAACAATGCAATGGCTGTCTACCCATAGAAGGTCCAAGAACCCAGTAGTTGTTGAGTCTATGAGGCTGATGTTTCAGCTGGTCATCAATATGCCAGAATCCTAAAGAAGTAGGCTGTAATACCAGTGAATGAATGGTTTTTCTAGAGAGAGTGAGAGCAAGCAGGCAAAGAGAGAGCTTCCTTCTTCCATGTCCTTATAGAGACTATCAGGAGAGGCCCAGATTAACGATGGATCTTCCCACTCCAAAATCTAGATTAGAAGTTGATCTTCCCATTTCAAATGATCTAATTTGGAAAAAAAATCCCTCAGGTATGCCCGGTCCATTTAGGTTTTAGTTAATTTTAAATGCCATCAAGTTAACAACCAAGAATAGCCATCCCAGGTCCAATTTTTTTGCTACTGCTTTTTATAGCATATCTAAGGATCCATCATAAAATCCCAGGTTGTGAGGACTATCTGTTTTCTTCTAAGAGTTCTATAGTTTTAGCTCTTAAGTGTGTCATTGATCCAATTTGTTACCTTTTTATGAGTTAGAGTAAGAGTCTAACTGTGTCCTGTTGCATGTACAAAACCAGTTGTTCCCACGCTGTGGTTGTTGGGGAGCTGTCTTATTTATTCTGTGAGTCTGGAGAGCACCACGGAGCTTCCCCTGTGCTCAGTGACCACCAGATGCTGCAGACAGCAGGTTCTTCATGGATGTGCTTCCTAAACAGATGTTAGAGTCTCTGAGATGTTTGGTTATGAAAATATTTAAAAATCACAGCACACTTGAGAATACCCACTTGGGATTCTTGAGTGATGGAAACTATGTGCTGCTTTCCAGATCAACTCTTCACTAACTTGGACAAGTTCCCCAGCCTGAAAGAACTGTCTGTGGGACTAGATGGCATTTCAGATGTGCTTTCAGTCATCTCTGGAGATTTCCCAAACCTCCACCACATGGAGAAGTTATCTATCCAAACCTCCACGGAGTCTGACCTCTCCAAACTGGGTAAGAATGGCGCTTGGATCTCCCAGGTCATATTTCAGCTGGAAAAGCTACTTGGCTAATAATTGTTAGAATCATGAAATCATCATTAGTTAAAACTTCTATGGGCCTGACATCGTAAACTGTGTCCATAGGAAGGTGTAGGAACGGCATCCTTCCTCGGAGATTGATTTGTAACTCTTGAGTCTTTACTATATGCTAAGAACTGTTCTGAGCTCTTCACAAATCCTAACACACTCCTCACACGCACTATGTGAGAGAAGGCACTGTGACCATTGACACTGTGCATCTGGGGAAATGAAGGCACAAAGAAAGACATTAAGTGACTGGCTCAGGTTCATTCAGCTCAGCTAGTGTATCTTCAGGCCATTGCTGTTGTAGGCACAGCCATGCAGCTGTGTTAAGCCCGATGCTGTTCTTAGTCCTCACTCAGGGAAGCCTAATCTTTCCTTCTCTTCCGCCTACATCTTTACTAAGCATGGTTGCCCTGACGTTTAGGCTTTCTTCCTCTTCCTCTGAAACCCCGCCCCCAACCTGGTACTGCGCCGGATTCCCGACCTCCATTGCTGAACATGCCACTTTAAATCAAACACCTTGTTTTCCTCCACTTCCTCTTCTTTATCTTCCTCTCCAAAATTATTTGTAGTGTCCTTTGGTTTTTGTTTTAAGCTGTCTGTACATCGCTGCTTACACATCTACCTGCCAAGGGAGAAGGAAATCTTATAAGTAGCCATCTGAACCCTTTCCCCAGCTTTCTCCCTAGCCTAGCCTCATGCTTGATGGACAGCTATGCAGCCATGCTTCTGAAATGCATCATTTCGCAAAATGCTTTAAAATATGATGGGCTGCTTGATTTGGTGCACACTGAACACTGAAGCCTAAGAAAAATATCAACCTGGAGCTGACATGCAAAAGATCATCGAGGTGTGGCATGGCGCCACACACCTGGAACCCTAGCATGTGAGAAGCTAAGGGGGAAGGATACACCAAGTTCAAAATCATTGAATTGGAGGTCAGTCTGAGCTACACTGTAAGACTGACTCAAAAAAAAAAAAAAAAAAAAAAAAAGAGAAAAAAAATTCTCACTCTTGTAATACATGGCATGCCTTCCACTCTTAACACACTGTGATAGATCCCTATTCCAACTGGTCTCAATTAAGACTCTGTTTCTAATCAAAAGGAAAACATGTGTATCCTCATTGATTAATCTTCAAACACTAGGTTTTCTGTACATGAGGGCAAATGCCACTGCCTCTTGACTCTCAGCAATCTAACTTTTGGAAAGCTCCAAACCACCATCTATTGTGATGACTCGATTATAAAGTATCTCCCACAGGAAAAACAAAACAAAACAAAAACAAACAAACAAAATAGTTTGAGGGTGCATGAGCAAGCACAAACACAAATAGATACGTATAATAAAGTATTTTTAAATAAAACTAAACTTCAACAATTTATGCTTCAGAATTATCCTTTTATGTTACTTCGTATAGAATTTTTATTACATAAATGCAATATACAAATACAGAGACGTTAGGGCTCAAAGATAAAGGTGGCTTTTATGCATAGGTCTCAGATTCATGCCGTGTGTGTGTGTGTGTGTGTGTGTGTGTGTGTGTGTGTGTGTGTGTGTATGGATAGAGAAAGAGAGAGAGACAGAGAGACAGAGAGAGCATACACTATTTCCAAGTCATTTCTACTTTGATTCCGTCAAGCACTGTGTCAGGAGTGTGGTATCTTCAGCAGTAGGGATTTATCTTCAAGCTCTGGGAGCAGACCAAGAACGACAGTGAGGTCTGTATTGTTTGGGGACTCTCTTGGAACCTCTGACCAAAAACTTGAAGGGAAGTTTACTATGTCTGGTACTAAGGCTATTGTTAGTCTATGGTGAATCCTTATTTAAACTTTGAGAGGTGGAAACTGATCCAGAAAGCATCGGGAGCTTGTCCCAGGTTATTTGCTCACTAGTCCGTTGCAGAATCCAGCATGGCCTGAGCACTAGCTCAGTGCATCACTGCCTCTTAAATTGCTGTGGCTGAGCTGGTGGATTGAGAGGCCAATTCTGATGGGAATTTGTAGTCTTCTCTAATTTCTGAATATCCTTCATCTTTTCCAGTTGAATTGATCCATAACTCTCCAAATCTTCAAGTTTTCCAACTGGAATGTGATTTCTTTTCGAACTGTGAGTCTCTCATGACTGTGCTTGCTTCCTGCAAGAAACTCAGAGAGATTGAGTTTTCTGGACGATGCTTTGAAGCCATGCCATTTGGTAAGAACTATACAACATTGATTTTAGATGCTCCTGTGCACAAAGTCATTAAGTACTCTAGAATTAAAAGGCTGCTGGTGTCACAGAAACTGTGACAGCACCTGACTTCAGTGAGTCTTTCACAGCAATGAAGTGCATCTGTGTCTACAATGTAACCATTTCATTTTCAGAATTGTTTCCTCTGCTTAGTCATAGTAATTCATTCTGAATATTATATCACTTTTCATCACTTTTGAAACACTCTTACTTCAATGGTATTCCTCTGTGTCACAGGAAATGTATCTGAACTAACTAAATTTTATTTTCCTTTTCCTAGTCACTATTTTGCCAAATTTTGTTTCCCTGAAGATACTGAATCTTAAACGCCAACAATTTCCAGATAAGGAAACATCAGAAAATTTTGGTAGGTTTATAAAACAGTGTTTCTTTATTCTTTATCTCCCCTGCCCTCCCCCACCTCCTCCTCCTTCTCCCCTTCCCCCACTCCACCTTCTCCAGTGAACCCACAACAGAGCAAGCTGTGAATGGTTGTCCCTTGACTATTGGGTAGGGTTTCTGTTGCTGTGATAAAACACCATGACCAAAAGCAGTTTGGGGAGGACAGAGTTTTTTTCAGCTCTCAACTCTCAGGTTGTACTCCATCGCTGAGGGAAATCAGGGCAGAAACCTGAAGGCAGGAACTGAAGCAGAGGTCTGCTGCTTACTGGCTTTTTCCTCTTGGCTGGCTCAACCTGCTTTCTTATAGCACCCGTGGTCACCTGTTCAGGGGTGGAACCACCCACAGTAAGCTGGGCCCTCCCACGTCAGTTGTCAATCAAGAAAATGCACTTCAGGCAGGCCCACAAGACAATTTGGTGGAGGCATTTTCTCAATTGAGTGTCCCTCTTCCAAAATTACTCTGGCTTGTGTCAATTTGGCATAAAACGGCCAAGAGCAACACCCATAGTGATTGGTTCTGGGACTGCTGCTGATGCCAACATTAGAAGATGCTTAAATCTATGATATAAAATGGAGTAGTGTTTGCATGTGACCCTATTGTCCATGTACATCAAACTATCTCTGGATTGCCTACAATGCCTAATATAATATGTGCTACATAAACAGTATTGTGTTGTTCAAGGAATATGACATGGGGGAAATGTATGTTCGGCATGGATATAATTTTAAAATTATTTCAGGTCTGGCTTCAGGTCTGGCAAAAGGGCTGAGAGCATTACAACAGCTTGATGCCAAGCTTGAAGCCCTTCCTCCCCCAGGACATAGTGGAAGGAGAGAACTGACTTAGGCATGTTGTCTTCTGACCTCCACACATACTCTGTAATACACACACACACACACACACACACACACACACACACACACACACAATTAATTAAATATAATAAAAAATGAACCTGTGGTAGGTAGAATGTGCCGATACAGAGAGTCAGCTGTACCAGTTACACTGGTCCTTAAGAGGACACCATAGTGATGCTCCATATCACCCCCAGATGCCAACATTGTTGGTCACACACATCCTGACACTTGATCTCATTAAATGCAACGTTCTCAGACTCACTGACCTCTTAGGAGAGAATTTGATCATGATAGTACTGTGTAATGTCGTTGTCTGGCACACACTCCAAATATGCAAAGTCCTTTTTGTTTCATGGTTTCTGGAATACATACTAAAACTTCTATTTAAGGTCAAGAAACTATGACTCAGAATCAACAAAATGATAAGTATAAGAAGAGTTTAGGTACTTTGACTTAAGAACTGATTGTGAAAATAATGGGCTTTCATGGGAAACACTCTAACAAGTTAAATAAAGGAAAGAGAGAATGCAGATATGGGGTCCAGAGCTGTGTCTTCACAATGTTTCCCAAACTTACCATGCATACAGAGAGCCTGAGTTTACCCTTGCTTTCTCTTCTCTTCATATAGACACAGGAACAGGGTGTGTGTGGACGCATGCATGTGAGTTTTGTTTATGGGGAGATTAGATGGGAAATTCAGTGTGTTAAAATGTCAGGGACAGAATCAGGCACCAAGATGATGACTAGCATATATCACTTGTAATTGTGCCAAAAACACATGGAGTATAATGAGTGCTAAGTCTCCGCACTGTGGAACAAAGAATTTACATGCATTTAAAGGGCAGAATGGGACAGCCGGATGGATTCCTCAGAGGGATTAGAGGAGGTGGGATGGCGAGGGACGGGGGCCAAAGTCTGTGCAGTTGAGGCCCTGTTTTAGAAGAGAGAGCAGAAATGGACAGACAGCCTGGACCTGTGTGAAGAGTCAGGTGGCGGAGGATGGAGGAGCCAGCTGCAGAGAGCAGCAGGGAGCAGCTGTGTGCTGACCCCTTCTCCTTTCCTTGGAGAGGACAGTGACGAGGAGGGCCCCTGCTAGGTGGGGCCTCCTAGACTGCAGAAGGTCTAGGTCATCAGCTGTTTGCTCATGCTGGGACTACTACTGAGGATGGCTTTGTGGTGTCTCCCACAGCACAGGCTCTGGGTTCTCTCAGGAACCTGGAGGAACTGCTCCTTCCCAGTGGGGACGGGATTCACCACGTGGCCAAACTGATTGTCCGGCAGTGTCTGCAGCTTCAGTGTCTCCGAGTTCTTGCCTTTAAGGAGACTTTGGATGACGACAGTGTGATGGAAATCGGTGAGTTCCCCTCAGGGAAAGGGTTTCCCCCTGTGTGGAAGCAGTGGCATCATTGGAGCTGTCTGCTGCGAATGTCTAGAATGGCAAAGTCTTCCAAACTGTTCCTTATTTCCACCACCACACTGTTTCATCTCGTGTCCTTCTGCAGACAGCTTCATCCTGTTCTGACTGGGAAGGTCAACAGCCTCCCTTTTTTTTAAGTGGGGTTATAGAAGCCATCCACCTGTGGTTTGTTTCCCCAGTACTGGAAATTGAACTCAGTGCCCCCGACACACACACTAGATCAGTGTTCTACCCCTGCACCATGGACCACTAATCTGTGTTCTGATACTTGGTGTTCCATACACCTGGCAGATCCTCTGTTAGTCAATTGAATACTGACAATATGTAAACAAATGTGCAACAAGCTGAAATGTAGAACTGGATCAATGTTCCTGTTCATGTTGCTGAAAATTTTGTTATCCAAGTAAGTGTAGAGTCAACCAGATGAGGATGCAGACCTGTGTGCATTCTGCAACCGTGCCCTCCTCTTCCTCCACAGATGACCACTGCACTGCTTTCTTTACCATAGAGTCATTTGCCACAGACTCCTCATGGAAGGGGGTCCTGTGCAATAGGTACTGTTTTGTCTGAAAATGTGTGCGTGCTTCATATTCCTAGTAACACATGTGACCAGAGTGATTGATTTCACTGCTGTGTGTCATTCCATTATTTGACCGATCTGCACTCTGTGTCCATTCAGTGGGCACTTGAGTTGTTTCTAGTAGTTGGTATCTATGAAGTGCTTCTAAGAACTTTCTCACACAATGTCCATGTTTAGTAATTTCTAGGGTGAAATTTCTGAGTTACCTCACATGGACTAATTAAAAGTGTGTTTTGGTTAGATGTGTCACATGCCTGTAATTCAACACTTGGGAGATTCAAGAGTTCGAGGATTTCCTAGTTGAAGGCTAGGCTGGGTAACATAAAACTTTGAGCACAAACAATTAAATAACAAAACATCAAGCCTCTCCATGGTGTTGTACCCATTTTCACCCTCACCAGCGTTTGCTTCCGTTCTGGCTCTGGTAAGTTTTGTCAATCTCTTACAGTTAGGCACTCAGATGATTCTCGTGGGTAAGAAAACACAAAGCATTAGTTGAGGAATAACTTTCAGATTGACCAGCACCAAAAGAAAAAGGCAGAAGGGAAGAAAAAGAAATGGTTGTAGCTTTCTGAGATGGGCAGACCTCACCAAACCTAATGGAGGCTTGGCTCATAGGCCCTGCACCAGGGGCCTGGGATTCTGCAAAGACAATCACATTGTCTTAGGCGAACCCTTCATCCTAAGGGTGGTCTCCACGCCAGGACCCTGACCTGCCCCCCATGATTAACCCTTAAGGAGGAGCTAAGGGGGCATCTCCACCTGAGGTAGGTTCCATTCTTTATGCCATAACTAATCCCAGAGGGTGTGTTTAAATTCCCAGCTGTGGGACTGGAGGTGTAGCTCAGCAGTGCTCATTTAGATTGTGTGAGGTCCCAAGTTCTGTGGTGATATATTGTGTATCAAATAAAGCTTGCATTTCTCTCCTTAAGATTTGCACAGCGTTGAGTTTTATAGCTTCTCTCGTTGTTGCTTAGTATAAATGGCAATGGTCTTTCACTCTTTTCCAGGATGTTAGGTTAAAACATTTCTAGCAATTGATCTCACAGAGATTTGGGGATCAATAATCCCTGGCCCTCTCACACTAAGGGCAGATACTTTTTCCTCTGGGAACCCAGCACTGGTTGCCTGACACATGGTGGAGACTCGGTAAATATCTGTTAACAAAACAGGAAACACTTTCGTTTGGAGCTGTGCAGAAGGCTCCGCAGTTCGGAGCACTGGCTGCTCTTCCAGAGGACGTGGGTTTGATTCTCAGCACCCATACAGCTGCTCAGAACCATCTGTAACTCTAGTTCCAGGGGATGGGTCGCCCTCTTCTGACCTCTGTGGACAGTAGGCATGTTTGTGGTGCAGGGAAAACACCAATAAACATACAATTAGAAATGTTTTGTTTTTCTTTTTTTATTTTATTTATTGTGTATACAGTGTTCTGTCTGCACACATGCCTGCAGGCCAGAAGAGGGCACCAGATCCCTTGGTGTTATAGATGGTTGTGAGCTATCATGTGGTTGCTGGAAATTGAATTCAGGACCTCTGGAAGAGCAGCCAATCAACGCTCTTAACCGCTGAGCCATCTCTCCAGCCCTTGTTTTTATTTTTTCAGACAGGATATCTCTGTAGAAACCTGGCTATCCTGGAACTTGCTCTGTAGACCAGGATTGCCTTGAATTCACAGAGATTTGCCTGCCTCTTCCTCCAGAGTGCTGAGATTAAAGGCATGAGTTACCACATCCTGGTCTTGAAATGAAATTTTTTTTTTGCCTACCTTACTAAGACTTTTAAAAACATTTATTTATTTGTTTATCCATTTATTTACTGAGACAGACAGAGGGAGAGAGAGAGAGAGAGAGACTGTGCTGTGGCAAGTATATAGAGATCAGAGCTCAATTTTGTTGGTTCTCTTCTGCAATGTGGGTTCCACAGATTAAACTCAGGACATCAGGTTTGCCCAGAAGGTGCCTTTACCAGCTTAGCCATCTCACCATGGCAACAGCATCCATTAGTCCATGAACAGCTGACAGGTTACTCCTGGCCAGCGTCTAATTCACAGCTAGGAGACAGCACTTGCACACACCACAGAAGCAGATGAGTGTACAGTGTGATATACAGAGTAAAGGAAACCAGGGGACGATAGGCCATGGAAGGGGGAGGACTGAGCTTTCCTCTAGTCCTTCCAGAGGAGTCTCCATTCAGGGACTGAGGAATACCCCTGACTATCACAGAAGATCCCTTAAGGACAGTGGAAACACTTTCTTAAGGCCTCTGTCTTAAACTTAAACTACCACATGGTTCTGGGTGAAATCAGCCCTAGTGCTTCCCTGATTAGGGAAAAGTGGGTAGACAGTTAAAAACAAACCTGAAGCTGGATTAGATCTTCACTTCCAAAGTCATGGGTCCATGGCCATTGAGAACTCACCATGTTTTGGCTCCATTTCCTTCAGAGCCCCTGCTCTCAGTAACCTGGGAGTCCCTTCTGGGCTTTAGGTGGAAGACACTGTGGTAGCCAGTGAGAGGACAAGCTGTTAGGACTGTCACCTTCTGTACTCTGCAAAAAGGGAGACGCTGTTGCCTCAATTTCTCAGTTCCTTCAACTGTAACTTCCCTTCACATATGTCCTTCTGTGAGACCAGAAGAGAAGTCCACATTGCCATGGCAGCCAAAGCTGTGTGAACTCAACTTCCTGACCTCTGCTTCCTCCAAACTGCTTGTGCTTTGGCCAGGTGGTTCCCTATCAACCAAGCAGCAGTTTGGTGCTTTCAAAGAATGGTCTCTTAAAATGTCATGTTGAGCATTTCCCACTTTCATCACGGTGGGTGTGGGAGTGGTACCCATAACTTGTCACCATCACTGAAGTCCTCAGGATATTCTTTTCATAAATGTTTTGTTTTCCAGCCAAGGGAGCAACCAGTGGAGGTTTCCAGAAACTTGAAACCTTAGATCTTTCAATGAATCACAAGATTACAGAGGAAGGGTACAGACATTTCTTTCAAGCCCTGGACAACCTGCCAAGCTTACAAGTGCTCAACATCTGCAGGCGAATCCCAGATTCCATCCAAGTTCAGGCCACCACGGTCAAGGCTCTGAGTCAGTGTGTGTCCCGACTGCCCAGCCTCACCAGGCTCGAGATGCTCAGTTGGCTTCTGGACAAAGAGGACATGAAAGTGATTAATGCTGTGAAGGAGAGACACCCTCAGTCTGAACGCTTGACTGTCTTCTGGAAATGGATAGTGCCTTTCTCTCCTGTCATTCAGAAGTAAAGGATGCAGCCGAAGGCTACCAGTGGTTCTAGAAACCCAATTTTCCAACGCATCTCACTCTAGCTGAGTGTGGCATAATGCCAGAATTTAGGACACTGAGGCAGGAGATAGAAGTGTGGGTTATATAGTAAGACCATTCCTCCAAACCAGAACCAATACCAAACCATTTTACTAATGATTGCATGTACAAGATTGCTCATTAACTATGGAAGGCTGATATTTTTTTCCTTTATTTTCATTTTATATGAATGGGTATTTTTGCCTGCATTTATGTCTGTGCATCACATGGGTATCTGGTGTCTGCAGAGGACCAAAAAGTGTATTGAATGCCCCAGGGTCTGGAGTTATACATGGTTGAGGGTCTCCATTTGGGTTCTGGGAACCGTACCTTTGTCTTACAAAAGCAACAAGTGCTCCTAATCCCTGAATCACCTCTCCAGCCCAAGCCCGATGATTTATTAGAGCCTGCATGCCCATCATTGAACTTAGGAGCTATGATGAACTATCTTCATATGGTCCTTCTGTCTGAAGACTAGAGTTTCACTCAAGTTCATTCCTAGAACCCTCCATTGCCAAGGTCAACAGGAACGAGCAGGGAAGGGAACATTGATCTATATAAAAGTCACAAGGAAGGAGCATTTGATGGAGGTAAGAAATGGCCAGTTTAAGGATGAGTCAGTCCCACCCATGATGAAGCACGAGTCGACTTTAACACAGGATGCAGATGACTCTTTGCAGAGATGCTCTTTAGTCTTTCTGTGGCTTCTGTAGAGTCACCAGCCTTGGTGTGGCCATGCTTGCTCACACCATCTCTCATCCATTGCCAATGTGAGGAAGAAATTGGGCTTAGAGAAAAACTGCTTTTGTTCCAGAGGATTTTGAGAGCTTTGCATGTGATGTAGTGGTCTCATAGTTTTCTTAGGAATCCATGGTACTTGGTATATATGATTCTATCTAGTAAGCACTTCTAGATGTATTCATGTGGTAGTTTGAATAGGAATGATCTCCATAGGCTCATATATTTGAATGCTTGATCATCAGGGAGTGACACTATTAGGAGGTGTGGCTTTGTTGGAGGAAATGTGTCATTAGGGGGTTTCAAATGTTCAAGCCAGGCCTAGTCTCTCTTTCATCCTTCTGCCTGCTGATCTGGCTGTAGAACTCTTAGCTACATCTCCGGCAGGCAGCCATTTTTCCTGCCATCGTAAAAATGGACTAAATCTCTAAAACTGTAAGCCAGTTCCAGTTAAATGTCTTCCTTTATAATGTTGCCAAACATCATGGTGTCTTTTCACAGCAAACAGATATTGACTAAGACAATGAATTAACTTGATAATGATTTATCATATCAAAATGTATATTGAAACATCACTATGCACCTGCCTGGTATACTTCAAATATACATACTGTTGTGGGATATTTGATCACACTGTGAACCCCAAGATTGCATTATTTATTTGAAAAACCTATTTCAAGGTATGGTGTGGTTCAGCCCTAGCTCATACCTTTAATTAAAGAGTTTTCTGCTTGAATGCTGTAAATAGGATTAAATAAAGTGTGGGAGCCCACAACTGACTCAGTTTCCCAGTTTGAATCTGAAGTCTATTCTGAGTCAATAGAGTTCAGGCTTGTTTGCTCCAAGACTGTGAGAAAGTTTTGATTAGCCCGCAGAGTCTCCTTGAAGGGCTGTGAGAAAGTCCTGATTAGCCCACAAGAAGGAACACACTATCTAGCTAGATGTAGGCTGCTGATGCCAACCACAGGTACCTTGAGATAGAAAATGAAACTCCCTGTTCCTTGATGTAAGGCAGGATAGATAGTGGCTGAATGCCTGTGCTGTGCATTGTTCTACCTCTGTCCTGCAAAACTGTATATAAGCTGCTGTGAAATAAACTCGGGGCTGTCTGGTGTTGACTGGCAGACCCCTCGACTCTTCTGTCTTCTTCATTGTCTCTTCAATCCGCACACCTCTACCCAGCTACCCAGCTGACTGTCGGCAGGCCCTGACAATAAAGTCAACCATAGGTCAAGAGGTGGAGCAAGCAACCACTTTACAGGAGGTGAACATAGGAAAAATGATAGAGAGTAAGAGGGAGTCAGGAGGATGGATAGAGACACACAGGAAGTAGAAGGGAGGGACATTCAGTGTGAGGAGTTTTGTTTGAGACAGCACAGGAGAAAGCTCTCATCGGGGGAAGGTCAGCTGGGTGCTTTCTCTGCCTCTCTGGGCTAGCAGAGAAAAAAATTAAACAAACAAACAAAAACTCAACTACACACATCCATGAACTACACACATTCAGAGTGTGATCAAATATCCCACAACAGTATGTATATTTGAAGTATACCAGGCAGGTGCATAGTGATGTTTCAGTATACATTTTGATTGGATTATTTGAGATAGGAAGAGCCACCCTGATTCTGGGCCATACCTTCTAGTGTCAGCCTACATAAAAGGCATGAAAGATGGATGCCTTTGATTTTTCCTGCTTCCCCTCTCGTTCACTGGAAAATCCATCTATCCTGTTGCTGAGGCATTCCTTCACTAGTTAGAACTTACTTCTTTTGGGATTCCAGTATAGGCTGAAGACCAGCTGAGACATCCAGCTTTGTGGACTGAATAGTCATTGTTGAATTGGCTAGACTGGATCAAAGCCACTAAATTCATATGTGTGTGTATACATATATGTATATGTATTCTATTAGCTCTGTTCCTTAGAGAACCCTGACTAATAGACTTACTCTCAGCGCTTTGATGAGTTATGTATCTCAACATCGACTGCTACTGGTGACAAAAAGAAGCTTTTCTGACTAAGGTTGAGTGTAGGCCAGGTCTACAAGTATAAACGTAATATTTAGAAGACCTTCAACAACATGACCAGTCGACAAAAGAACAATAGTGGTGTCTACCCTAGGGTCTATGACATCTCTAGGCATGAGCTTTGGATGAGAATTACAAAACCAGGCAGGAAATTTCCTTAAGCAGAGTGGCTTCAAATCCAGTCAGAATGAGGTTTGTTACCCCATAACAGTCACACCACAATTATACCAGGGGGGGCATCTTATCTAGTGGAATAGTGATGCAACATGCAGGGACCAGCACTGGGTAAGATCATTGACATCCTCCCCGCCCCCAACTCCCTGCAGCCTGCATAGCATCTTCTGGCACTATAAAAGCTATCTAGTAAGGAGGAAGGTTCTAGTTAGTTTGAGATTGATTGATGTCCTGAAAGAAAAATATCAATACATAGTATTGCTTGAGGGCCTTTGTGGCTCTCATTTCCTTTTCCTGGGAAGTTTTCACCTCTTAAGCAGGGTTCTCTAAAGGATTGGAACTGACAGAATATATAAATATAGGTAGATAGATAAATAGACAGACAGATAGATATGGATATATCCATACATCCAAATACACTGGATTTATGAGATTGGCTTACAGGGTGTAGTCTGGACATTCCAAAAATGGCTGGCTTACACTGTGTGATCAGGAATCTGGTGGTTTTTCAGTGTAAAATGTTGACTGTCTCAGTAGTGCTGACAGTCTGGCACTGAAGTCCTGGAGGATTCCTGGAGAGCTGCTGGTCTTTAGTCTACATTTGAATCATGAAAAAGTTGGTTCTACTACCAGTGAAGGAAAGCCACAGAGGCCACAGGATAGATGAACCTGCCAGAGAGTGAGGACAAGCAAAAAGGAGTTTCCTTCTTCCAGGTTCTTTTATCTGGGCTGCCATCAGAGAGTACTCGCCACCTTTAGGATGCGTCTTCCTGCTTCAAATAACCTGATCAAGGAATTCCTTCACAGGAATACCTAGAACTTGCATTTTATTTGATTCCAGATGAGGTCAACTTAACAACCAAGATTAGCCATCCCACTATGGTTTGAGTGTTCTGTAAAGGGTCCTGTGTTGCAATGGAATATCCTTTGGAAGAATCAAGGAGTGAGAACTTCGTTGTGTTTTGAGGTGGGATCTATGTAAGGTGATAAGAATAAAATCATTAAGGTGAAGATCCCATTGGATCCTGGTGGCTTCCTAGGATAGATCAAAAATGGTCCATGTGCACAGACACATGATAAGTAAAATCATTTTAGAAAATTAAAGAGAAAGAAGATGACAAGGAGGAGAGTGTGGAAGGTGGGTATTCACACACAGATGTTAGTGGAGGAGAGTGTGGGAGGCAGGTACTCACATGCAGATGTTAGTGGAGAAGAATGTGGGAGGAGGTATTCACATACAGATGTTAGTGGAGGAGAGTGTGGGAGGAGGTATTCACATGCAGATGTTAGTGGAGGAGAGTGTGGGAGGGAGATGCTCACATACAGATGTTAGTGGAGGAGAGTGTGGGAGGGAGGTATTCACACACAGATGTTAGTGGAGGAGAGTGTGGGAGGCAGGTATTCACATACAGATGTTAGTGGAGGAGAGTGTGGAGGAGGTATTCACATGCAGATGTTAGTGGAGGAGAGTGTGGGAGGGAGGTGCTCACATACAGATGTTAGTGGAGGAGAGTGTGGGAGGGAGGTATTCACATACAGATGTTAGTAGAGGACACTGTACCCTGGCTTATGCTGTGCTCTCAATGTGAAAAGTCTCCTACAAGCAGCTCATGTATCTGAGCATTTGGTTTCCAGCTGGGGTGCCATTGGTAAGATGTTGGAATCTTTAAGAGGTGGAGCCTGGGGGAGGAAGTGGGTCACTGGGGACAGGGTTGAGACTTTATAGCCTGGTGCCACTTCCTGTCATTTTCTCTGCGTCCTTGCTGCTGATGCACTGTGACCACTGACTTCCTGCTCCTGACACCAGGTCTCCTGTGCCCCGCTGGAAATATATCTTCAAACTGTAAGTCAGAATAAACCTTGTTTTCTGTGATCTGCTTTTTCAGAAAAGTCACTACAGGCTGTTCTAGTGAAAGTGAAAGCAACTAAGCAAAGCCTTAGGCTGCCAAGTCATGGCCAGTTCCTTCTTCTGTACAGGGAGGGAGCAGGATGCTAGAGTGGGGCAATTGTGTCCATAGATAAGAACATGACCTTTGTCTCATGATCACTAAGGAGACCGTAGTGGGGGACTATCCAGAGACAACTGTAAAAATAACTAGTCACAGAGTAGAGTAGCCTGAGGATTAACAGGTCTCCAGAGGGACCATTGCAGGTCATTTCACATGCCAGTGACATGGATTTCTTTTCATCTTATTAAGAATAGTCAAACATGGCATCACTCACCACACTAGGGTACTCCTTCTAGATATTGTCTGATGAGCGAGTGTGTCTGGTCTTAAAAGATTTAACTTGGCCAGGTATTGTTGTACACGTTTATAATCTGACCACTCAATAGGCTGAGGCAGGATGATGTCTACTTTCAAGCTAATACGGGCTTTAGAGCAAAACCCTATCCCCCAAACAAAACTAAAACAAATGAAAACTTCCATTTTTCTGCAGTTTTTGCTAAATGTAGGGAGGTAGGCAAATTCCAAATGAATGAGATAGATGAAACATCTCATGGAGGATCCACGTCTGACTCTATCCAAAGGTGGATTTGATATTCTCTTGAGAGTACTGCAGCATGTGGATTAGTCATATGCTTATACAAAGGAGATCATAGTTTTGTTTTATTTAAAATTTTTTGATAACTTCATATCTAAGGGTTGTATTAACACCATTTCTACCCTGCCCTCTCTGTTCTTACCAAACTCCCTCTCAAATTCATGATCTCTTCTTTATTACACACACACACACACACACACACACACACACACACACACACACACACACACACACACCTACGCACGCACTCATGCACCTTACTGAGTCCATTTAGTGTTGATCGCATGTGTATGTGTTTAGGGCTGACCCCTTGGAACTGGACTGTTGATGTAACTAACTGTCTTATTAAATAAGAGACACAGAAACAATGTAAAAGAGAAAGCTGAGAGGTCAGAGCTCAGAGCTAAAATCTCACCCTTCTGCCTGCGGTGTCCCAGCTTCCCGAAAAAGACCTATTTCCTGTCTGTTCGTCTATTTATAGTATTTTGTTCTGCCTTCTCATTGGTTGTAAACCCAAACACGTGACTGCCTCGTCACTGTCTGAATGTACAGCCCCCTAGGTCTTAAAGGCATATGTCTCCAATGCTGGCTGTATCCCTGAACACACAGAGATCTATGGGATTAAAGGCGTGTACCACCACCGCCACACTCTTCCTATGGCTCTAATAGCTCTGACCCCCGTGCAACTTTATTTATTAACATACAATCAAAATCACATTTCAGTACAATTAGAATACCACCACACTGGACAAGCTATCAGGGCCTTGTCCCTGATGAAGAGCAATTCCCCCTCTCTCAGCAGCTATTCATCACCTCTGCATCTTCTTATAGAGGTGAGGCCTTGTGACATTTTCCCCATCCACACTGGCATGTCAAACTGGTGTGTGTCATTCTGCAAGGATTGTTTGGGCGACTATATTGTTGAAATTTCATGGGTGCGGATTCCCTGTTGTGTAAGTAAATATACCTTACTGAGTCAGTCTTTGGAGAGGGTCATAGGCTTTCCTGTTGGGCAGGGGTACTGATTGTGTTTCTCCCTTGGTAGCTTTGCACAGACTTTCAGTTACCATGAGAGCTAATCCTCAGGGAGAAGGCTTCCAGACCTGTTTAAGCTTGATCCCGCCAAGGGCTACATACAAAGTGTGTGATGTCCAGAGCAGGAGGTTCTCGTTTTCAGGTTCTGGGAGGAATCAAGGGCAAAGGCAATAAGGATTTATTTAAAAAAATATAGAACACTGGACTCATCTTTATTTATGAAGAAAATAATGGGAATGGCTTACATGTTCTACATTAGGGCAGGAATTAAGCCATTAAGCATTACCAAACTTTCAAAATGGAAGAGGTGTGGAGCAAGGTGACTCAGGGTAAAAGTGCATGTTTTGAGCCTGATGACTTGACTTGATCCTCATATCCCACCCTGGAGGGATGTTGGAAGGAGGAGAACCAACCTAGAAAAGTGCTCTGACCTCCGCATGAGCTGTGTTGCATGTGTGCACCTGTCCACACTGCCCAGCTAAACACTGTTTTGTTATCCCACACACACATATGCACTCACGCTTCATGGATGAAACCTCAGAGCAACTTCAAACCAGACTGAATGTTTCTGTAAACAGACCATAAATGAAAAACTTTACAGATATGTACAAGCTCAGAGTTGTTTATGTCTAACCAAGGTTATTAACACAAAGCAACTTCAACTACTAGGCCAGCCTCTTTTGCCAAGTCTGGCTGATAAAGACCTACTCCCTGTGCAAATCCCTTAGCAGCTTGTCTCCCAGGGCACTGTGCCCATAGCTTCAGGTCACAGCCTGTAAACCAGGAAACTTGAGGCTGAGTATTGCCATGGTTACTCACTCCCTTCAGATGTAACCTTTTTTATTGAAAATGTTTGTTGTTGAATGTGTATATAAGCTATGTGAACAAGAAGATAGAGGGAATTGGAACTAAAGATTTAGAACTGGAGAATAAGAGATGGAAATAAAAGAGCATGACCCTCAGATCGTGCATGTGAGTCTTTTCCCCTCAGATAGATAGAAACTTATTCCCAATGACCCTCAGACAAAAAAGGTTCTTAAATCCCTGCTGCTCTGAAGGCATTCTTTTATGCAACCCTGGTTGCAGCCTTGAGAACTGGTCTCTCAGGCTGCAGTAGTGATACAAGCCTGTTAGCCCAGCACAACACTGAGAAAGGGGAAGACAGTCAGTCATATATTTGATGCTAATGTGACCTGTATATTGTGTTCCAGGTTAGCCTGGAATACACAGTAATCCTGTCTCCAAAAATGGAAACAAAACCAAGACCAGCCCTACACTGTGGGCTGGGACTACTGCCCAGTGGAGGGTACTTGCTTAGCATACAGAAGACCTTGGGCTCGTTCCTACAACCACAATTTGTCAATTTTGCAGTGTAACTTGTAACCAAGAGAAAGGTACTTCGTATATTTCTATAGCAGCCATTACAATAATTATGTTCCTGGGTTGGGAGAGCAGGGAATTGGGTGAAGACCGAGGCTCCAGAGATTAACGTGAAAGGTGGAAGATGGGAAGCCCTTCCCTGCCTGGGCTTCACTCAACCAAGGGAGTGTGCTCAAGAGAGCTAGCATTGTAGGAACATCGTGGGCGGCAGGTGCTGTGCAAATATCATGGGAAATGTCAAGCAGAGCCCTTTCCTTTCGCTTGGAGCCAGATCATTGACATAGATATGATAGGATGAAAGGGTAGATTAATGAACCTCTTTTAAAGAGCAACAACTTGTTTAAAATGTTTTACATTGCCATGGATTTTAGTTTATTGATACAAGTTTAAACTTAATTTTGTTATACTGTGTATATATTTCTACTCTTGTTTAAGGTATTCTGTTCATACAACTAATTTGAATTGCAATGGAACAATTAGTCTTCTATGGTACTCAAACTTATAGTCATGTTAACTTTTCTAGGTATACATAGATATATTTCAGATAGACAGGTAATCTTCAAACACTTCAAAGACCTACAGAATATGGCATTTAAAATGTTTTTAAAAATTTAGACTTTCTGGACAATGAGACATGTCTGCTCCTGGCAGCACCAATTTACTTCAGAGAGGAGGATGGGCATCAAAGACACTCTATTTGGAGTTTATCTTCACCTTGGCAAAAATAGCCATTTGGGAAAGAAACTGTTCTTGCCTGGACTGCTTGATCAACTGGACATACAGGACCCATAGAAAGGTGACCACTGAACTTTGCTTGGCAAAATGGTCCTTCAGGTTCCTGCTTCGCAGAGGAAACTGCCAAACATTCTACAGAACACAGAGAAAAATGACTAAGAAACTCCAGGCCTGTAGGCTGAAGACAAATACCCCAACTTTACAAAGGAACATCAGGTGACTGTCCAGGCTGTCAGCTGTCTCTGTCTACCTTGCAAGACTCCTGAAAGTTGCTTGCATCCTTCTCCCATTTCTCAGGTAATATTATATCCTTCTGAGGTCATTGATGTAGTTGAAGCTAGATAGTTATAATTTTCCTTAGTTATGATAAAAGATAAATTAGATATGAAACCTTAGACTCACAAATATAGGTTAGATAGGATATCTTCTTTAATTTTGCCAATTACAAATAGACTAGATATTATAAATAGACTAGACAGTGTAACTATAATTCTTGCTTGATAATTGTTTTGTTATCTGGAATTTTACTAGGTGAAAGTTAAAACCTTCCTTTCTGAAAAAAAGAAAAGGGGAAGTGCTGTGGGATGTTCTGTATGTTAAATGTGTTGCTCTGATTGGTTAATAAATAAAACACTGATTGGCCAGTAGCCAGGCAGGCAGTATAGGTGGGACAAGGAGAGAGGAGAATTCTGGGAACAAGAAGGCTGAGTCAAGAGAGATGCTGCCAGCCACCACCATGAGAAGATGTAAAAGTGCTGGTAAGCCACAAGCCATGTGGCAACTTATAGATGAATAGAAATGGGTTAATTTAAGATATAAGAACAGTTAGCAAGAAGCCTGCCCTGGCCATACAGTTTGTAAGCAATATAAGTCTCTGTATGTTTGCTTGGTTGGGTCTGAGCGGCTGTGGGACTGGCAGGTAAGAGACATTTGTCCTGACTGTGGGCAAGGCAGGAAAACTCTAGCTACAGACCATAGTTCAGGTCTGACACGTTTCTGAGCTCATCAGTGTCTCTCCTTTATAGGATAGCTCCACTCTGTAACTCCCCATAGGCTCTAGACAAGCCCTTGGAAAGAGGTACAAGAACCTATGAACCCTAGTGGCTGCCCTCCAGACTCAAATCCATGCTTGTAACGGGGACAGCTGGAGTTCACATGTAGAGTACAAACCCTGAAAGTGAACACAATAAAAGTAATGGTTTCAAGGGGTTGGAGAGAGGGCTTTGCAGTTGAGTGGGTACTGCCCTCACAAAGGAACCAACTTTGACTCATGACCCCCAGGCCAGGCCACTCACAACAACATGTAACTGAAGCTCCTGGGGATCCAACACCTTTTCTGGAACATACACACCCATATACATACATAAAAATAAAATCTTTAAGGATAAATATTTAACTGAATGATTGTATCCAATATTCACCATCAGGCTAAACAATTTTGTATATATTTTTCTTTTATGCACATGGTAAACATATGCCCATGTTCTACCTTGTCTCCATAATTCACACTTGGAGTTGGACATGCTGACATCTCCCTGTAAACATCCTAGCATGCTAGAGGCTGAGGTCCTGGGTTGGATCGTTCCAAGTTCTTGGCCTCCTGTACAAAGAATTGGAAATAAAGGCTCACATGGATTTGCACAAGAACAAGATGAACTAAACAGTGGTACAGACTTACCTTCAAGACTGACAGTGGACCACATGAGGGAGAGTATTCAAGGGGCCGAATTCTTATTTGGAGATTTCTTTTATGGGGCTCCGGAGAAGGAAAGGTTGATTACCAGGCAAGGGCTTGAATTATGCAAGTATGTTGACAGACAGGCTTGAATTATGCAAGTCCTTGGTCACTGTGCCTGTCACTTCCCACAATGCCTGTGATTTTCATCATATACATGCCCCAAATGGGAAATAGGGGAATCTCCTCAAACATTTACCTAATGATGCAGTTTTGCCTTCCTGTACATGCACCCAAACCCAGTTCAAGCCAGATCAGCCTTTCCAAGCATCCTATCCCAATCCATTGGGAATATTTGATGAGACAGGATGATCTAAATTTGACTGTGGCTAGGGGCAGAGAAACCTGTGGGATTGTTCAGAGATGAGGCTACATGTAGCCCAGTGCAGGCTGGGATGTGAAGGAGGTGTGTGTGAAGGGTGTACACAGGTGAAGGACTTAGGATACCAAGGACATCATTACAAAACCAAATAGGGTCCAGACAAAGTTCTCTACTGTGGTTGGCTGTTTCAACCTTAAACTCTAGGCTAGAACGGGCTACATGCAAGGTTCTATCTCAGAGAAGCAAGCAAGCAATCCAGCTAAAGGACATTTGCAAGTCTTCATGAATGGAGTCAGGTCCCTCTCTGGTTCATTGTCGGTGCTCAAGGCCTAGCCCATGGCTTGGCACTCAGGTAGGTGCTTAGCAAATATTTGTCGATTAAGGGGATGAATATTGATGTTTCATAGTTTCTCAAGCAACTTTTTCTGTCTTTCACAAGTTGCGGTCAAAGGTCAACTTACAAGAGTTGCTTGTCTCCTGCCTACCATGTAGGTCCTGGTGAATAAACTGAAGTCATCGAGATTGTGGCATGTCCCTTTACCCACCGACTTGTCTCTCTGGCCCTGAGACACAACCCTTTATAATAAAAACAATACAGACACCAATCATGTGCTTTCCTGTCTCTTATCTACCATGTGGGTCCTGGCGAACAAACTGAAGTCATTGCGTTTATGGCACATCCCTTTACCCACCGACTTGTCTCTCTGGCCCTGAGACACAACCCTTTATAACAAAAACAATACAGACACCAATCATCTGCTCTCCTGTCTCTACTAGAAAATGGCAGCCAAGGGAGAAGCCTTTGAGGAGAGGATTTCCGAATTTGATGATGAGTTGGCCTCTGAGTTCTCTGCTCTTCTCGGTGTGGATGCACTTCGGGTTTTAAAGAGACAAGACGAAGAAGACCATCAGGAAAGAATGAAAATGAAGAAAGGTTTTAACTCGCACATGCGCAGTGAGGCCAAGCGATTAAAGACTTTCGTGACCTATAACACGTTCAGATCATGGACGCCACAGGAGATGGCAGCCGCTGGGTTTTACCACACTGGGGTGAAACTTGGGGTTCAGTGCTTCTGCTGCAGCTTAATCCTCTTTTGCACCAGACTCAGGAAAACTCCCATAGAAAGCCACAGGAAATTCCGTCCAGGATGCGAGTTCCTTTTGGGCAAAGACGTCGGTAACATTGGCAAGTATGACATCAGGGTGAAGAGTCCCGAGAAGCTGAGAGGTGGCAAAGCAAGGTACCAAGAAGAGGAGGCCAGACTGGAGTCCTTTGAGAACTGGCCGTTTTATGCCCATGGGACTTCGCCCCGTGTGCTCTCAGCAGCTGGCTTTGTCTTTACAGGTAACTGGATTCCATTTTGTGAGGTGTTTCTGTAAAACATTAAGTTTAGTTTCCACTTTTTTAAAAAAATGTGTGTGTGTGTGTGTGTGTGTGTGTGTGTGTGTGTGTGTGTGTGTGTGTGTGTGTGTGTGATATTTGCCCTGTGAGTGCAGGTGTCCAGAGAGTCCAGAAAAGAACACGATAGCCTCTGGAGCACTGGTTTCACGTGGTTGTGAACTGTCTTGAGTGGGTGCTGGGAACCAACCAAACCAAACCAGTCCTTGCAAGAGAGAGCCCTCTTAGCCACTGAGCCGTCTCTCCAGCCCTCTGTTCCTCCTCCTCCTCCTCCTCTTCCTCCTTTATTTCCTCCTTTCTCTTCTTATTTTCTTCTTCCTCTTCCTTCTCTTCCTCCTCTTCTTCCTCCTTTTTGTCCTCCTCCTCTTCTTCTGCTGCCTCTGGTTAATCATTCCTTATTTGTTAACTGTGTTAGAGGAGATCTAGTTCATTGAACGTCAACTTTAATACTTTTATTTCCACTTTAATTTTTTTTTTCCGAGACAGGGTTTCTCTGTGTAGCTTTGTGCCTTTCCTGGAACTCACTTGGTAGCCCAGGCTGGCCTCGAACTCACAGAGATCCGCCTGCCTCTGCCTCCCGAGTGCTGGGATTAAAGGCGTGCTCCACCACCGCCTAGCCACTTTAATTTACTTTTAATGAAACATTATTAGCTTGACAAGTATGTAAAAAAATGAAAGGTTTTTTTTTTTCTGTAAATTTTGACCTTAGAAACTGTTAACTGGAGGTTGAGGGTATAGCTCATTACTAGAGGGTTAACTTGGCCATTGCCTTAGTTCCAGCACTGGAAAACAAAAATAAAGAGACTCTGGAAAACACTAGTTCAGTCCATAAGGTCATGAAAATGGATCAGGAGATAGCTCCATCCCACTTTCCTCTAGTTTCATGAACATCACTAATCATGTATTTCCTTGATTCGTTTAATTTCTATAGTTTTGGAAGGATTCTTTCACTTGTTTAATTCCCGTCCATGAGGCAAACTGCCTTTGAGCACACTGCACCTTGAAATGCCTTAGCCACACACAGGTGTTAGGACAGACATGAATGATAATTATAGCAGCGTCTGCAGTGTGCAGAGTACCCACTTAGGCTATGCATGGATTGAACACGAATTCTAATTCAGCCAGTTTGCCCTTCCACCACATCTCATGGTTAACTTCACTGAGTTTCAAAGAATTAGAGAAATGTGCCTCCATTTCCATAGAAAAGCATGGCAAAGCTAACTCTTAGGCCTTATACCAGCATCATTCCAGTGAGTCCTAGTATTTGCTCACTTCTCAATCACTTTGGTCTAGGAGAAGCCAAGGTGTGAGGACTGTGTATATGGAGGAAGGGATGGCTGGGGGATGGAGGTCCAGAGCTTGGAAGGGAGTCATTTAGGGCAGTGGGACTGTGGGCAGGGATTCAGCCAGAGAGGTCGTGGAAGAACAGGCATGCTGGAGTCTGTCTTGTTCTGGAACAAGATGTTCATCTCCAAGCTCTCATCTGGTGCCATTGCTGGCCAGTCAAAACATGTCACTGCATCTGTAGGTAAAAGGGACACCGTGCAGTGTTTCTCCTGTGGTGGATGCTTGGGAAACTGGGAAGAAGGAGACGATCCTTGGAAGGAGCATGCCAAGTGGTTCCCCAAGTAAGCAGACAAACCCTTTATTTTTATTTTCAGGGTTTATTGTTGGTTTTGGTTTTGTTTGTTTGTTTGTTTGTTTGTTTAGCAGGATGAAACTGGAGGCCAAAGGCCAACATTGTTGGAGTATCACATGAGTTCTGACATTTTTCTTATTGATAAACTATGGGATCATTCCAGAAATTTTCAAGCAAGGAAGATGTGGTTACATAGTGAAAACTTTGAATTACATGAACTTAAATGGTTTTTTCTCTCTTATGTCATTTTTGCTCCATTATTTTTCTTTTTTATATTTTCTGTGTAGTGTGTTGGTGCATGTAGAGTGTGTTTATGTGCATGGTGTGTTGGTGTGTAGTGTATGTATGTGTACTCATGCATTCCTGTGGAGGTCACATGTTGATATAGGTATCCATCCACCCATCATTCTCCACCTTATATTTTTGAGATAGGCCCTCTGGGATCCACCTGTCCCCATTCCTCCAGGGATAGGATTAGAGACCTGGTGGACTGGGCCCTGCACAGATTCAAATTCAGACCCTCATGGTCATGCTGAGGTATTTTACCTACTGAGGCATCTCCCCAGGTCCAACTTTTCATTTTCTTTTTTAATTGTTGGTTGGAGGAGACAGGGTATGTGTAAGTTAGTGCAGGTGCCCATGGAGGTCAGATGTGTTAGATTTTTCTTAGAGCTGCAGTTACAGCTGGCTGTCCAAAGTGAGTGCTGGGCACTGAATTCCTGTCTTCTGCAAATACATTAAGTGCCCACTCTCCAGCTCCTCACACTGTTACTAAATGATTATTTCCCCTGAGACAGGGTTTCTCTGTGTAGTCCTCACTGTCCTGGAACATCCTCTGTAGCCCAGGCTGGCCTTGAACTCTCAGAGATCTGCCTGCCCCTGCCTACCAAATGCTAGGATTAAAGGTGTGTGCCAACACTGCCCCGCTAAATGTTGTTTTGTTATCCCCAGTATTACAAAATGTCTTGTCAAGTAGCAGTTTCATGTGTAGATGTAACCAACCGTCTTATTAAATAAAAAACACAGAACCAATGCAAAGAAGAAAGCCAAGAGATCAGAGCTAAGAGCCTTACCCTGCAGCTAGCCTCCTCAGCCAAGAGACGTCTCCGAAAGAGAGCTACTTTCTGTATGTTCGTCCTTATATAGACTTTCTGTTCTGCCTTCTCATTGGTTGTAAACCCAAACACATGACTGCCTCATCACTGCCTGTATGTACAGCTCTCCAGGTCTTCTATGGTATTGAGATTAAAGGTGTGTGTCTCCAATGTTGGCTGTATCCTTGAATACACAGAGATCTACCTCGCTCTGCCTACCAAGTACTGGGATTAAAGGTGTGCACTACCACCACCACGCTCTTACTATGGCTCTAATAGCTCTGACCCCCGGGCAACTTTATTTATTAACATACAGTTAAAATCACATTTCAGTACAAATAAAATACCACCATATTCATGATTTACCATAACTAATAAATGAGTTCATCTGCACAGGCATGGGAAAGGTATATAAGTAAAAGAAGATGACTGTTTAAATATTACAGGTGGGGGTGGTGGTGGCGGGGGTGGCGGCGGCAGCAACAGCAGCAGTGGTGTGGTGGCGCACACCTTTAATCCCAGCACTCGGGAGGCAGAGGCAGGCAGATCTCTGTGAGTTTGAGGCCAGCCTGGGCTACAAAGCGAGTTCCAGGACAGGCACCAAAGCTACACAGAAAAACCCTGTCTCAAAAAACAAACAAACAAACAAAAAACAACAACAAAATATAACAGGTGGTTTCACACCCTGTGGAACCTGCACAAAATGAAGATGCTTACTGGAAGTGGTGGCACACAACTGTAATCCCAGTGTGAGGAGGGAGGAGGCAGTAGAATCAGGAGTTCAAGGCCATCTTCTGATTGAAAAAAAATGGCAAGGAGACCAGATGTCTGGGTCACCACACACCAGGACCACAGGAGGGAGAGCAAGTGGATTTTACTTCAGAGACTCAGAGTTTTTGTTATTGTGGTGGTCTTTCACCTTGCTTAGGAAAGGAATCATATTTTAATCATTTTAATAATGCATTTAGTGGTGGTTTTGTGTATCTATTGTTTTTGTTTCTGCCACATACAAATTCATTCCTTTAACTAGTTTCCAAACTTTCATTATGGAAATTTCTCAAAGTACAGAAAGTATAGTGAGCACCTGTCCATCTCTTTCCCACCACCCGCTTGGAATACTATGGATCAGGTTATGTCAAAGCAAATTCCAGCTAACACATGGTTCCATTTATAATTCTTTTAGTATATAACTTTAAATCATGATAAAAAAAAAAAAAGAAAAAAGAACCTTGGTATCATGTTTCCTAAAAAGATGAGCGTTAATGCCTAATACAATTAAATATCATTGCCAGTATTCAAGGCCCTTCTCCCTCCATCCCTTGGGATTTTTTTTTTTACATTGATTGTGTGTGTGTGTGTGTGTGTGTGTGTGTGTGTGTGTGTGTGTGTGTGTTGCACACTCTGCTTACCATGAATCTCTGTCTTTGATTCTGTTGCATATGTGTTTCAAGATAAGAACAGTAGTGTAAGCCTGTAGTCCAGGCTTCTCTTGGGGGAACTGGTTGAGGTCAAGAGTATGACATCACCAACACAACACAGGGACAGGTTGTCTTGAAATCAAAATTAAAATGACATGAAAGGTTGTCATAGTCTGCTTTCTGTTGCTGTTGCTTTTCTGTTGCACCATGACAAAAGCCACCAGAGAAGGAGAGGGTTTGTATGTCCAGATGACAGACACCACTGAGGGACATCAGGGCAGGAACATGAGCAGGAGCAGACAGACACCATGAAAGAAGGTTGCTTGCTGCCTTGCTCCCAGGCTCATGCCCAGCTACCTTTCTCATGCCTCCCAGGACCGCCTGCGGCGGGGGGGGGAGGGGGCGCGTGGCACTGCCCACAGTGGACTGGACCCTCCCACATTAATCTTTAATCAAGAAAATGCCCCACAGACTTGCCTACAGACTGATCTGGTGGAGACATTTTCTCAACTGTGGCTCCTTCTTCCCAGATGACTCCAGCTTGTGTTAAGTTGACAAAATAACTAACCAGCCCAAGGTTTGATTTTAAATAATGATATATTTTATCATTGATAAAATTTAAATTTTTCTAACAGCATGATGTTAATCCTCATGAGTAAGGTTTCAGGAAATTTTTGACTATTTTATCATATTCAACAATTTGATGGGTATTTACCAAATATTTATTATGATATAGATAATCTTTGTCACAGTATTGGGGTAAATTTTAATTATATTTTTCATTATAGGTGTGAATTCCTTCAAAGTAAGAAATCCTCAGAAGAAATTGCCCAGTATATTAAAAGCTACGAGGGATTTGTCCATGTAACGGTAATTCACAACAGCAAACTCTTGACAATAGTGTGTGTTCATCACCTAGTGGTATCTGAATCCTCAGAGTAGAGACACAACAATCTCGTGGTCTTGCTCAGCTGGACCCATGTGAGGTGGTTTTTCAGGCTGGCTTTGTGTGGCTTCCACTGCCTCCTCATCTTCCCTCTGACCGAGGCCACTGCCCTGGCTTCCTGCTGCCTCCCTCTGGATGCCTGACTCAGTCTTCTGTCCTAGTTCCTGGTGACAGCAGGGCCCTCAGAGCTGGCTCCTGCCCCTGCCTGTCTAGGCTCTAAAGCAGTAAGGACTTCCTAGTGGCAAGAGGTGGGAAACTTACCCCAAACAGAAGCCAAGGGGGGATGTCATGGCTGACTGACTCAGAAGCAGCGTCTGCAGAGAGCACAGACTGAAAGTCTGGGTGCATTTTTCTCGGAGGGAGAGTTGCTCAATCAGAAAGGTCCTTCTGAGGTGAGTTTGTTGTGCCTGTGTCTTAGAACCCCCAGAGACCACCAAGTAGCCGGTTTCCGATGCAAACACAAAGGATCTTTTTATTGCCAGATTTGAACCTGGGCCGCCAACCTAAACTCCAATGCAGCAGATAGAGGAAGATTCAGCAGTTACGGGCCCACGAGTAGGGGGTTTTTATAGGAAAAAATCACAAGCTGGGAATTGGCAACTCTGGATTGGGTAGAAGGGGTATGGGGTAAGGTGATTCTTTGAAACTGTTGGTCCAGACTTTGGGCGCGAACCCACATTTGAAATCATTGGGTTAGAGTTTTGGCCAGGGAACCACAACCTGCTGAACAGGATCATCTGGACTATTCAGTGGCATTATCTAGATATCTTCAAGGGACATAAACCACAGGCAGGATGTCTGCAGGAGTATCTTCTTTCTTGTATAAACAGCAGACAGAATGTCTGCAGGAGTATCTGAATCCTGTTAAGCTTTCCTTCCTGTATAAACAGCAGACAGGATGTCTGCAGGAGTATCTGAATCCTTTTGAGTTGTCATGGCACATTCCTGAGGTCCTTCCTGGAACTGAATACAGCAGGTGGTCTGAGAAGGTGACCCTTTCCCTAGGAGAGAGTCTGTAAAGTTAAATCTAGACCCTCATAAGCTGCCTTCCCATGGCTCAGTACCTCATGAGTCAAAGTGCATCTGTGTGACTGCATTTCTTTTGCTGAGCTGCGCGTCCCCTAAGAGTGACCCTGAGAAAGTTCCCATTTCCCAACATCAATAGGAATCAACCCAAAACTAAAGGACTCCTTTGTGAACAATTCTGCTGCTCTAAGGAAACTTGGCTTTAGTGGGAGAAGTCCTTCACTTGCAGCTCACAGATAGATGTATATTTTATAAATCAGTCAGTAACCTGAATTTCTTTCCCTCAGGGAGAACATTTTGTGAATTCCTGGGTCAGAAGAGAATTGCCTATGGTGTCAGGTAAAACCTCAGGCACATTCCAAATGCTTTGCTTCTTTCTTTCCTTTCCTGTGTTCTCCCACACCCCCATGTCTGTGTGGTGCCACATGTGTCCAGGTGCTTTTGGAAGTCAGACAGGGGTATCAGATCCCTTGGAGCTGGAGTAGCAGGCATCTGTGAAAGCCTGATGTGATTGCTGGGAATTGAACTTGGATCCTTTGGAAGAGCAGTAAGTGCTCTTAACCACGGAGCCATCTCTCCAGCCCTGATCAACTTGCTTTAAAAATTAGATTCATAAGTGATTTCCCTGTTATGGAAGGACTTTGGTTTGTTTTTGTTTTTCTTTATGGGTGGGAGAGATGGCTCAGAGCTCAAGCTCACTTACTGCTTTGCAAAGGACAGGGGTTAGGTTCCCAGCACACGTATGGCAGCTCACAACTCTGCAAGTCCAATTGCAGAGCATCCAGTGCCCTCCTCTGACCTCCAGGGGCACTGCACCCATGTGGTGCAGTCAAACATGCAGAAAACATACCTACATGAAAAATAAAAATAAATAAATCTTTAAAAGTAAACTTTTCAAAATTTACACTCATTTTTTTACTTATATTGTATGTGGGTATGCATGGGTCCCATGTGTGAAGGTGCAAAAGTCAGAGGACAACTTAGAGGAGTCGGTTCTCTCCTTCTACCATGAGAGTTCCAGGAATTAGTTAAAAGCTTGTTAGGGTTCGCGGCAAACATCTAAACCACAGAGTCTGCGAAGTGGTTTAGTTCTGAGTGTAGGTGAGCACAGCTAACCACAGTACAGGCGGAGCCATAGCTGACGTTTCCCTGAAAACCACTAAAACCTTGGATAAAATGTTTTGGAAGCTCTTTCAGGGTCCTTCCTATCCCAGGCTGGCCTCAAACTCAAATGAACCTTGAACTTTTGGCCCTCCTGCTGAGTGCTGAGACAGAGCTTCTCAGGTGCTGGGGATGGAACCAACCTAGGACTTCCTGAATGCCAAGAGAGCGCTCTCCAAAGTGAGCTATATCCCCAGTCCCCCAAAGTGTTTGTAAATGGCACAGTGCACTGTGAAGAAACTAAGAAATATTCACACTACAGTGAGGGGACTTCATGCTTTTCTAGCCACCCTCAATTATTTTGACGCAAGCACAGTACACCAGATCATTCCACCTGCACACACAGCTGACTTGAACTTTGCGATCACAGCCTGCTGCTCTCACCTACATCTGTTTTTCAAGCTTACTGCAATGACAGCATCTTCGCTAATGAAGAACTAAGGCTGGACACCTTTAAGGACTGGCCCCATGACTCCCCTGGGGCTGTTGAAGCTCTGGTCAGAGCAGGCCTTTTCTACACAGGTGAGTCAGCTTTGTATTTTCTTTATTTTATGTTTGTGTGTATGAGTGTTTGCCTGCATGTGTGCCTGCCACAAGCCTGTGTGGCGCCCTCAGAGGCCAGACAGGGTGTTGGGTCCTCTGGAACTGGGGTTATAAATGACTGAGCCATCATGTGGCTGCTGGAACCCAACCCGACTCCTTTGCAGAGCCACAAGTGACCTTACGGCTCAGCCTCTCTCTGGTACCTCGTCAGTATCTTGTGCCCAGCACACACTCTAATCCTGCTCCTGCCTTTCTCTTCACACTCCACCATTTGTCATGGATCTCCTTGGGGACCCCCCAAGACCTTCAAATTCCATAGCTCAGCCTCTGAACATGTGGATTCTGCAGTCACTCCACCAACAGACATCTTCCACTGGCACAAATGATCTCACCACACGGCCTGGACCCTTTGTGTCCTCCTGGCTGCCTTCCTCAAGTCTCAAGATGACATGTCCTATTTCTAATGAAACACAGCTGGCAATAATGTGAGAAGAGACAAGGGATTCTTCATAATCTAGCTAGCATAGAGATGCCTAAATGTGTTCTTCCATCTCACCCCCCAACAAGTATATTCTTTCTGATTTATTCTTTAAGCAAATGCTTACTGATTGTGTCTGTGAAAGTCACTGGTGTCCAAATCAGACAAAAATCTCTGCTCTCACTGATCTTCTGTTCCAGATTCTGATGGCAAATCTTCCAGGATGAGTTTGCGAGAGGGTGTTCATCAGAGCACACGGTGCACATTCAGTGACTATTGCTTAACACCCCATTGAAGGACCAAGAGTCCTGTGTGAACTAGTGCCCCCTAGTGACTCATGTGTGACTTTGCCACACGATCCAATTGGAGCTGCAAATAGGATTTCACTGCTTGTGAGTTGACAGGTGTATGTGCTGTTGAACTGACCATATTCCCTCATTCTAGGCAAAAACGACATTGTCCGGTGCTTTTCCTGTGGAGGATGTATGTCGAAATGGGAGGAAGGTGACGACCCATTAGAAGATCACACCAAGTTTTTTCCCAAGTGAGCATGGTGAATTCTCTTGACTTGGAATGTACGGTTATCCCTCTCTGTCCATGTTTTCCCTGTGGATAGGATCTGCCCTCTCCTCTGGTTCCTGTTGTGAAGGATGCATCCTTATAGTTTCATCTCTTTCCTCCCAAGACACACCCTGTCTAGCTTTTTTCTCATCAGTTAGATCTTGGTTCTGGTTGTGTGCATATACACACTTAAAGACAGGGTCTCTCTATGAGCCCAGACTATCTTAGAAATGCTATCCAGCACAGTAGGATTTGAACCCATGATCTTCCCTCCTGCCTCAGTCTCCCAATTGCTGCCTTTCTGATTCTTTTGATTGCAACCTAGTTTTCTGTCCTCCTCTTTCTAGAATTTAGGATTTTCTATTGCTATTGTCTAAGATGTTCCAAGTGGTTTTCTTTTTCCAGTGCTGGGGATGGAACCAATGGTTTGGGCACGCTAGGCAAGGCCTTTACTCTTAAGATACTCTGACCCCTTTTCAGTCAATCTTCAAGTTAATTTTTATCTCTTTTTTACACATAAAAAACTGTATAAAAAACTCTATTGCAAAATGAAATTTGTTGTTTTCACTCAGAAATTAAAATTTTCAGAGAATAATTTATGCAGATTGAAAAGTGAGTACTTCTTTGTTTTATACTAAATGCTTTAATATGAATTATCTGAAATCTACTCTACTTTAAAAATCCAGCACTTGTAATTGAGAAATAAATGTCTTTTGCTATGGTATCCCTTTGAAGGCATGAAAATCAGCAACTGTGTTGGTGTCTCTGTAGTCTCTGTTCAGTTCCACAGTTGTGTCCTGTGTGCACGCAATGCATGCCTAAAATTGCACTAAATCGTTTTGGCCTTAGAAAAATTTAAGTTTAATTAACTTTTAAATGTTTTTTTTTTTGCTTTTTTCTATTTGTTTTGTTTTTGTATGTGTGGGTTTTTTGTTTGTTTGTTTTGTTTTGTTTTTGACACAGGGTTTCTCTGTGTAGGCCTAGCTGTCCTAGAACTCATTCTGTAGACCAGGTTGGCCTTGAACTCACAGAGATCCACCTGTCTCTGCCTCCCAAGTGCTGGGATTGAACACATGTGCCAGTACCCACCCACCTTAATTGTAAAGTTTTAGATAATTATTTGCTCTTGAGATAGAATAGTAATAGTATCCCAAGTCCTTAATAATATTTTAAATGTTTTATTAACATTCATTAATTATGTGTAATGATGACACTTTCATATATCTACATTATGACCTTTTCATATAGAGAGAGACAGTGTATCCGATCATGATCACCATCCCTCCTCATCACCCTCTCTTATCTCCCTCTACCTCCCCCTTAGTTCTCTTCCTTCTAAAATCACATGTTTGGGACCAGCCCAGGGCTATGTAGCAAGACTTATCCTCAACTGAAATAAAGAAATAAATAGATTATTTCCATCTAATTTTAAAGTTAGAAGATACTTGACTGCAATGGCCACTTTTTTTCCCTTTACTTATTTTTTTTAAAATATTTGATTTTATGTGCATGGGTGTTTTGCCTGCAATTATATCTGTGCACTACGCGTATGCCTGGTGCTCACAGAGCTCAGAAGAGGGTATTGGATTCCCTGGAACTAGAGTTACAGGAGGTTGTGAACTATCTGATATGGGTTTTGTCATTTGTTGTCCTTTCTATGAATCTAGAGTTTTCTCATTATTTACTCTTTAAAATTTTTATTTATTTTTACTTTGTTTATTCTGTAAATGTGTGTTTATGAGTATATTTGAGTATATACATTGTATGTACTATGTACAGGCCAAAGGGAGACGTGGAACAACCCAGCCACCCCCCCTTTTTTTTTTCCAAGATAGGATTCTCTGTGTAGTCCTGGCTGTCCTGGAACACAACCAGGCTGGCCTTGAACTCAGAGATCTATTTGTCTCTTCCTCCAAAGTACTGGGATTAGAGGTGTGTGCCACCACTTGGAAGCATCCTCTTCATGTCCCCATCTTGTTCCCAGGAGACAGGGTCTCTCACTGAACCTGAGCTAAGCTGGCATCCAGCAAGCCTCAGTGATCCTCTCGCCTCCACTCCCACAGTGCTGGGAAACTGTTTTATCCTTTAAGCTCCTTGTAGCTGTTTCATGGACAGACACTAACTATTCGCTCATTCCAGCACATTCCCCGGATGTCCTTACCATTACTTTACAACCACTTTCCTGGTGTTGTTGAAAGCCACAGTCTGTGTGTCATATATGATACAACCCTACAGAATCCCTGAAACTGTCAGCTTTCCACTTCAGTCTCGGCCCCAGATCTTCATGTTTAATAAAAACCCAACACAAGCACTTAATGACATGCAACTATTTTGTGACTTTTATCTCCTCTGTCTAGCTGTGTATTTCTTCAAAACCTGAAGTCCTCTGCAGAAGAGATTCCTGCCTTTCAGAGTCACTACACACTTCCAGAGGTCACGGTAATGGACACCACCCTTTCTCTGACTCGGCAGCACATGGGCCTGTGGGTGAACACTGTTCTGAACAGCAATGCCAATTGTCAGTGCATCATAATTAAATCCATTCCATAGTTATCCAATAAGCACTATCAAGTGAGAAGTATAAACAGGAACTTCACAGTGGACAAGGGAGACACACTAGCTGGCTTCATGAAATGCAGAGTCAACTTCTCCTATGAGAAGTCTGGTGTTGAAATTCTTTTAGATTTATTAAACGTTCAGACTAACTGGACCCCATCTGTGACCTTTGGAGGGTAGTAGGCTTGTCTTCTTACTTCTTTTGGGATGTGCAAGGCAAGTTTGAATTTGTTTGGGACAAGTTCTCACTGTGTAGCCCAGGCTGACTTTGAACTTGCTATGTTCAAGTCCAAGACTGGCTGGGAATTTGTGATCCTCCTGCCTCAACCTTCCAAATGCTGGAATTACAAGTGTGTGCCACATTCCTATTTGATTTTTGTTCTATACTTCTATACTGCAATTCAGGAGATCAAACCCAAGGTCTTGTGTAAGCTAGGCAAGGAATCTATGACTGAGCTGTACCCCTGGCCTACAGGCGTGTTTCTCTAACAAAGCAAGTGCCCAGCCAAATCATGCAGTCGGATGATGCTCTGACCCCTCCATGTTTCTCTGACACAGTCTAACCATCACTTCATTGCTGACACAAAGCACCTCACACTGTGGTGATGGACATGCTGCTTCTCATGCCACAGAACAGAGAACAAAGCTGGGCATGTGGCTCATGTCAGGACAACAGCACTCTGGAAGCTGAGGCAGAAGAATTATCAGTAGTCAACCTCAGCCTGGACAATAGTATAAGATACCACCTCATAAAACAGAAACAAAAACAAAACAAACACCAACAAAATAATGGAAGAAAGGCAAAGGAAAACAAAACAACAGAGCGATTTTGGGTTCACTTGATAAAGCTCTTTATTTGGATTTTTTTTTTCCAAGAAAAGATTTCTCTGTGTAGTTTCCTGGAACTCACAGAGATCTGCCTGGCTCTGCCTCCTGAGCGCTGGGATTAAAGGTGTGTGCCACTACCGCCTGACATATTTGGAAATTTAAAAATGATATTACAGGAGCAAGGGATGTAGCTCAGTGGCTAGATGTTCCCATAATAGACACACGCACACACACACACACACTTCAACACTGAATAAAACTGGGTGTGGTGAGGCATGTTTGGAGTCCCAGAAAAGAAAAAAAGACAATGAAGCCTGGAGTGTGTGGGGAGGCACATGCCTATAAAACCAGATTTGGAAATTGAGGAAGGAGAATGAGGAGTTCAGTGCTATCCTTGGCTACATAGGAAATTCCAGACCAGACCAGCCTACACACTACATGAGACTCTCTAAAAATAAAACTTCACAAAAGTGTGTGTGTAATAACCATTCTGCACCCTGGTGTATGATATGAAACACATAGTTACTAATGACCAAGGATGGAGGCAATGCTTAATGCTTTCTGCAGGACCATTCTTGTTCTAGACACTACAATTTTGATCACCCACATAGCACTCACCCATAGAGAGGATGTATATCCCATGCATGTACTGTCTAGGAACACACTCTTGCAGATGTGTGAGATTTATTCTTTCCTATCTAGAGCACTCCTTCCTTCAATCAGCACTGAGTGTAGACTGTGTTTAGAGGATGTTGGGCTTTGATTAACGGTATTATTAATTTGACTGATAATATTATTGATTATATTGTCAATTATATATCGTACCCAATCTTGATTTAAGAGCAGTTTTGATTTAATAAAGGATTTCTCTTTCAAGGACACCACAGGTGAAAGCAATCATGAGGATCCAGTGGCCGTTCACTCAATGGTGGCCGGTAAGAACTTGAAAGCAACATGGGATTATGTGTATTTATACGCAGGGATTTGAAAGGAAAGTGCATGTATAATTGTCCAAGGAGCTCCTAGAGAGGAGGGCACTGACATGGAGGGCACTGTGGGTGAGAGAGTGTCAGCATTCCTGCGACATCTTGAGAGTGAATGCAGAACTAGTGACAGCGGTCCTTGTGTGGATCCAAACCAGCCCGTCTTAAAGGCATCCTGCAGCAAGCCGGATTCCTGAGATCTTAAATGGGAGATTAGGATGCCAGAGTATCCTTAATAAGCACACATTATGTCTAAGTCCCCATGTCAAACAGGGCCTTGGACACATGATCCCACGTTCTGATGCTGTGAATAGTCTGATAGGATCCCAAAGGGCAGCTCATAGATAGTCCATCCATAGCAGACAGGCAGAGTCAAAGAGCAGACACAATATCATAGCATTAGGATGGCCAGACTTTGATGGGCGTAATCATTAATCCCAGCACTCGGGAAGTAGAGGCAGGCAGATCTCTGAGTTTGAAGCCAGTCTGGTCCACAGAGCGAGTTCCAGGACAGCCATAGCTATGCGGGGAAAACATGTCTCAAATTAAAAAAAAAAGCTGCTAGACTTTAAAGTGCTTCCCACTGTCCCCCCTCTTCTCCCCAGACCTGGCTCAGAGTGCAGCCCAGTGGTTTCAAGAGGCAAAGAGTCTGAGTGAGCAGCTGAGAGGAGCCTACACCAAGGCCACTTTCCGCCACATGAATCTGCCAGAGCTGTGTTCCGGCCTCGGCACTGACCACTTGCTTGGTTGTGACCTGTCCATGGTTTCAAAGCACATCAGCAGGCCAGTGCAAGAGGCCTTGATGCTTCCCGAGGTCCTCAGCAATCTCAACTCCGTCATGTGTGTGGAGGGGGAAACTGGCAGTGGGAAGACAACCTTCCTGAAGAAAACAGCTTTTCTCTGGGCATCAGGATGCTGTCCCCTGCTGAACAGGTTCCAGTTGGTCTTCTACATCTCCCTTGGTTCCACCAAACCAGACCAGGGGCTGGCTGACATCATCTGTGGCCAACTCCTAGAGGCAGGAGGATGCATTAGTGAAGTGTGCCTGAGCAGCATCATCCGGCAGTTAAAGCACCAGGTGCTGTTCCTGTTGGATGACTATCATGGGATGGACTCACTGCCCCAAGCCATAGAAACCCTGATTACAAGAAACTACTTGACCCGAACCTGCTTATTGATCACTGTCCATACAAACAGGGCCAGGAACATCCGCCCATATCTAGATACAATTCTAGAGATCAAAGAGTTTCCCTTCTATAACACTATCTTTGTATTACGGAAGTTATTCTCACATGATCTAACCCGTGTTCGAAGGTTTATTAATTACTTTGGAAAGAATGTAGATTTACAGGGAATTCACAAAACTCTTCTCTTTATGGCAGCAGTCTGTACTGCCTGGTTTCAAAATCCTTCTGACCAGTCCTTTCATGATGTGGCAGCTTTCAAGTCCTATATGAAATACCTTTCCTTAAAACACAAGGCTACACCTGAGCCTCTCAAGGCCACTGTGTCCTCATGTGGCCAGCTGGCTTTGAGAGGTCTTTTTTCATTTTGCTTTGAGTTCAGTAGTGATGACCTCACAGAAGCAGGCGTTGATGAAGATGAAGATCTGACCACCTGCTTGATGAGCAAATTCTCTGCCCAGAGACTGAGACCTGTCTATCGGTTCTTAACTCCTTTGTTCCAAGAATTTCTTGCTGCCATGAGGCTGACTGAGCTCCTGGGTTCAGAAAGGCAGGAAGACCAAGATTTGGGACTTGGTTATTTGAGACAAATTAACTCACCCTTGAAGGCTGTGGGTGCCTACAGCAATTTTTTGAAGTATGTCTGTAGCCATCCTTCATCAAAGGCAGGGCCAAAAATTGTATCTCATTTGCTTCAGTTGGTGGATGATAAAGAGTCACTGGAGAACATGTCTGATAAAGAGGATTATGGGAAACTCCATCCAGAAACTTCCGAGAGGATAGAGTTTATTAGGGGGTTGTGGCAGGTATCTCCTGAAGCTTTCTCTTCATTCATTTCAGAACATCTATTGAGCATTGCTCTAAACTTTGCTTATGAAAGCAACGCGGTGGCTGCCTGTTCTCCATTTATTTTGCAATTCCTTCGAGGGAGAACACTGGCTTTGAAAGTACTGAATTCAAAGTACTTTGTGGACCACCCAGAAAGTCTGCTATTATTGAAGAGTATTGAGCTCTCCATAAGTGGAAATAAGAGGATAAGGAGAATAGATTTTTCATTCATGGAAAAATGTTTTGCAAAATTACAGCCACCAACTATAGATGAGGACTATGCATCTGCCTTTCAACCTATGAATGAATGTGAGAAAAATTTATCTGAAAAAGAAGAGATAATAAAAAACTATTCAGATATCCAACGCCAAGCCCCACCCAACATCAGTGCTGGCTACTGGAAACTGTCACCCAAGCCGTGCAAGATCCCTAGGCTGGAAGTTAGAGTGGCCAGCATGGGTCCAGCAGACCCAGCACTGCTCCGGGTCCTAATGGAAGTCTTCTCGGCATCACAGAATATCGAACTCCATTTGAAACACAGCAGTGGCTTTCTTGAAAGCATCCGCCCAGCTCTGGAGCTGAATAAGACCTCTGTCACCAAGTGCTCCATGTGCAGACTGGAGCTCAGCACAGCAGAACAGGAGCTGCTTCTCGGCCTGCCTGCCCTACAGTCTCTTGAGGTCTCAGGGACAAGCCAGTTACCAGGTATCCCCGAGGGTCACATAGCCATTCTGATTGACACTGTGTTTTCTTATTCTTAGTTTTAGATGAATGAAACTTCTCAGGCACAAGGTCATAAATGTGCCTTGACAGAAGAGAGATAAGTACTTTCACTGTTTGGGGCAGTGTGTAATTTAGTGACAGGCCCTGAATCATTAATGGATTTCACATAATTCAAACAAAATTAGCTTAACACTAATATCAGTATGTCATTGCTTGAGGGAAATCTAAGGGTATTTGAATGGTTTTTTTTATTAGTAAATGGTGGACTGTGTGTGAGACGATTCTGGAGAATCATCTGCACCCTGACTGTCTGAAGAAGGAGCAGATTTAGCTTCTCCAGAAAAGGAATTCAAAAGTGGGAACAGTAAAGTCTTACTTAGGTTTCTGTTGCTGTGATATAAAACACTCTGGTTGCCAGGCGTTGGTGGCTCACGCCTTTAATTCCAGCACTCGGGAGGCAGAGCCAGGTGGATCTCTGTGAGTTCGAGGCCAGCCTGGGCTACCAAGTGAGCTCCAGGAAAGGCGCAAAGCTATACAGAGAAACCCTATCTCGAAACCCCCCCCCCCAAAAAAAAAAACACTCTGGCCAGAGGCAACTTGGGGATGAAAGGGTTTTTCTCACCTTACAACTCCCAGGTCACATAGTCCTTCACTGACAGATGTCACGGCAGGAACTCAGGCAGGAACCTGGAGGCAGGAACTGGAGAAGAGACCAGGGAGGCATGTTGCTTACTGGCTTCCTTCCCTTGGCTGCTTATACAGCTGACTTCTTATTCAGCTCTGAACCACCTGTGCAGGGGTACTGTCCCCACTGAGGCTGGCCCTCTGTCAACAATAATTATTTAAGAAAATACCTTATGGCTGGAGAGATGGCTCAGAGGTTAAGAGCACTGGCTGTTCTTCCAGAGGCCCTGAGTTCAATTCCCAGCAACCACATGGTGGCTCACAGCCATCTGTAATGAGATCTGGTGATCTCTTCTGGCTTGCAGGCATACATGCAGGCAGAATAGTATATACATAATAAATAAATAAATAAATAAATAAATAAATAAATAAATAAATAAATAAATAAATAAATAAATAAATGAAATACAAAAGAAAGAAAATACCTTACAGACTGCCTATGGACAACCTGATGGTATTATTTTCTAAACTGGGGTTCCTCTTCCCACTTAACTCTAGGTTGTTTCAAGCTGACAGAAACCAACCAGGTAAAAATATCTCCTCTAAGTAATATCTTCTTTTAAATAATATTTGGTAGTTTTCAGTCCAGACTTTACCTGACTTTCATTAAATTTGTTGATAAGTGCTTATGAGTTTTGGTAGCCCTATAATGCTTTTTTTTTAAAAAAAAATTTCATAATCATAACTAGTATAAGCTTTTGTCTTTAGCTACTTGTTACATTCTTAGGAATGTTTTGCTTGTCTATATCTGTGTTCTTTACATTTTTTAATTGTGCAAGTTGTGTGTCTGTGTGTGTGTGTGTTTGCAAATGTGTGCATGGGCACATGACCATGCCACAGCATGTATATGGAGGTGAAGGGACAACCTCAGGAATGACGTTCTTCCTCTCCACCATGCAGATCTTAGGGATTGAAATTAGGTTGGCAGGCTTGGGACAAGTGCTTTTTTCACAGAGCCACATCCCTGTGCCATACACCCCTCTTGTGTAGGAGAGGGTCTCATATAGTTTTGGCTGGCTTTGAACTCATTGTGTCTTTGACTCTGACCTTGAACTGCCTGAGCCTCTTGCTGCCATGTCCTGAGTGCCAGACTGCAGGCATGCTTCAATATCTAGTCCCTCAGAAAATAAAAATATTTTCGACTTTGATCATAAATATCATCCCACAGATTCCAAAAAAAAAAAAAATGTCACTTGTCTCATGTGAAATAGAGACAAAGAAGGGCTGGCATGTTACTTGGTCAGTAGAGTGCTTCCCTCTATACACGGGGCTCTGGTTCAATTCCCGGCACTGCAGGATTGAGCATGATAATACAAGTGTGCATTCTGAGCACTCAGGAGGCTAAGAGGGTCAGGACTTCTGTAGTCAATAATATTTCAGTGTGTGTGTGTGTGTGTGTGTGTGTGTGTGTGTGTGTGTGTATTATTATGTGTTCCATTTTGCTTCTCCTTACATCCATTGATGAACACTGGTTGTTTCCATTTTCTGGGTATTATGAGGAATGTTGTCATGATGATTTGTGTTAAAAGTATCTGTTTGATCCATGCTGTCAGCTGTCTTGGGTATATCTAGGAATAGAATTGCCTGTTCATATGGCAATTCTAATGTTTTGAGACAGGATCTCACTCTATAGCCCAGGCTATCCTTGGAACTCACTATGTAACACAGGCTGGCTTTGAACTCATGCTGGTCCTCCTCCCTCAGCCTCTCAGCCACTGGTGTTACCTCTGTGAGCCACCACATCTTCTTTGTGTTTAACCTTTTGAGGAACTTCCAAACTGTGTTCCATGAAGGCTACCCCATTTACCCTCCCACCTGCCATGTGCAATTCTCCACTTTCTCCACATCTTCCTTAGCCTCATTTCCCCTCTGCTTTGCTGTATCGTGAACACATTCTAGTAAGTCAGCATTCTCCTATGGCAGAATGAGATTGAGCATATTCTCAACTGCTCATAGTGGCTTTTTATTTTTGTTTTGAGAGATGTCCATTCAAATTCTTTGTAATTTAAAAGATTTGCCTAAAAAGATTTGGGTTGTTCTTTTGATCTTGACACTCCAAGGCTGAGATAGGAGGAGCACCAGGAGTCTGAGGCCGGCTCTACCTAGTGAGTTCTTGACCAACCTGGGCAATAGAGTGAGACCCTTTCTCAAACAAAACAAAATCAGCTGTTGTAGGAGTTCTTCCTGTATTGTGAATATTAAACTCTTATGATCCCATTCATTTCCCTGTCCTTTCATATCCACCCTCCTCCCCTCCACCACCACCCCAATAAAACATTTAAGAGAAAAATGGAAAAAAATAAAAAGGGAAAAAATTAAAAATCTCATCATGGAAGCTGCAGTGTGACAGAGTGAGTCATGCCCTTCCCTTTGTCCGTATATCTTTACTTGCAAGTGTTCATTGCAAAGAGTCAATCATTGGTCTGATATAGGTGGAGTTTCTCTCAAATAACCACTCAGAGGCTTAATATTAATTATGAAAGCTTGGCCAATACCTCAGGCTTGTTACTAACTAGCTCTTAAAACTTAAATTAACCCATTCAATCAATTATGTGCTGCCACGTGGCTTGTTGCTCATTACCTCATTTTGTACATGTCCTGCACCCTCTGTGTCTGGCTGGAGACTCCTCTGACTCTGTCTTTCTTCCCAGCATTCTCTCTTCCCCAATAATTCTGCCTAGCTATCAGCCAATCAGCTTTTTATTAACAATGGGAGAAATAAATATTTACAGTGTACAAAGATTGTTCCACAGCATTTCCCTCTTTTTGTCAAATTAAAAAGGAAAGGTTCTAACTTTAATGTAGTAAAACTATATACAACAAAAAATAGTTATCAAAAATTATAGTTACAATGTCCAGCCCATTTAGCAATATTAGAGAAAATACTCTATTATCTAACTTATCTTTGTGAGTCTAAAGTTTTATACCTAATTTACCTTTTATCATAACTAAGGAAAACTTTAGCTATGACTATCTAGTTTTGAACTCCATCAAAGACCCCAGAAGGGTGAAATGTTACCTAACAACAGAGACATCTGGCTGCCTGGACAGCCACCCATGGTTCTTCTGTAACACTGGGGCATTCACCTTTGGTCTACAGGCCTAGTATATCTGATAGACTTTTCTGAGAAGTAGAGAATTTTGAAGGACTGTTCTACCTTGTCTTTGCAAAGTTTGGCAGTGTGTGTGTGTGTGTGTGTGTGTGTGTGTGTGTGTGTGTGTGTGTCCTGCTGGTCCAATTAGGACAATACACTGTCAGCAATTGAGGCAAGGGCAGTTTTTTTGCCCAAATGTCTAACTTTTTCCATAAAGAAAACAAACTCCCTATGGAGTTTCTTTGATGTCCATCCTCCTCTTTTGAAGCTAATTGGTGCTGTCAGGAGCAGACATGCCTCATTGTCATGAAAAGCCTTGGGTTATTAAACATATTAAATGCCATATTCTGCAGATCTTTGAAGTATTTGAAGACCATCTATCTAAATATATCTATTTAACCTTGAAAACAGACCTAATGTGATTACAAGTTTGATTATTATAGGTGACTAACTGCTAACCTGTATTTCTTAATTATACATTACATTTTTAAATGAGCTGTATAAGCACAATACCCCAAACAAGAGTAGAAACATGCATACAGTATAACAAAATTAACTTTAAATTTCTATCAATATACCAAAATCCATACCAATGTAAAATATTTTGAGATTAATAGTTATTTTTTGGATTAAAGTAGACTCAATCATCTACCCTTTTATCTCATCATTTCTATATCATATTCCTTTCTTTTCCTTTAGAAAGAGGTCTTTGAATGTAACTCCTTTGTCTAGCCTCCTTTTTTTTAAAAACTATGACCAATAATAACTTATAACCAACCCCCTTTAAATGATGACAAATATCCATAACCAATCTTATGGGAATGTGGGTGTTGTTTTCTCTAGATGGCTTCTTGCTGTCTGGGGGCACTGGCATCTTTAGGGGAACCTTGAGAAAATTAGGATAATTGTTAAGTCTTGGCTGGAATAGTTTGTGAGGCTGGACCAGCTCAGCCAGCATCCTTGAAACTGTTTTGGATGCAGAATTATGAGGAGACTGTAACAGAGGCATTTTGATGCTGGATCACCTGGGCCATATGTTTTCATTGTTGTCTGGCCCCCTTGTTCTGAAAATACATAAACTTTTTTTTTTTTTTTTTTTTTTTTTTTTTTGGTTTTTCGAGACAGGGTTTCTCTGTGTAGCTTTGTGCCTTTCCTGGAACTCACTTTGGAGACCAGGCTGGCCTCAAACTCACAGAGATTCACCTGGCTCTGCCTCCCAAGTGCTGGGATTAAAGGCGGGCGCCACCACCGCCCGGCTAAATACATAAACTTTTAAAGGTAACATATGTATCTATATTAATACAAGTACAGGCTATGTGTTGTGCACAAGTTAGCCAAAGATGATTTTTTGTTTTATGTTTGAGCAGGTAAAATATACATTATGTGTTTTGTAGTCTTTCTAGGTGTATTTCTTTATGTCAATAGTCAGGATTTTCAGGGGGTCCTCCCCAATCAAACCCAATCCATATCAACCTGGAATGAATCCACAGCTTCTCATTTCCTGTGGAAATAAAAGCATAACCTCTCCCCCAAAGTAACATATCTTTTGACTTCCATTTTGAAGTCAAGACACTTTTTAAATATATATGTTGGTTTAATCCAACAGTATTCATAATCCAATGTGTCTTAGCAGCTGTCATTCCTTCATCAGCAATCAGAAAATTCAAAGACAACACAATAACATACAGAACTGACTCCCCATGTATTTTTCATCTTTGCATGACTTTTTTGTTTATATTACTTTATTCTTTCTTTAAAGACTTTATTTTATTATTTTTAAACTATTTTTTTCTGTGACTGTCTATATACCATTTCTCTTTTCTCTCCTAAGCCTATGTACATTTTTAAAAACACTGCAATCGGTTTAGAGGTTTCTTTCATCTGGATCTGTCTTTACTGTGTGTCTGTAATCTTTTCTGTCTTCATGAGCAAAACTGAGACTACTGTGCAGCTTAGATCATGGCTTGCTGGCAGCTGACTCCTCCCTCCTCTGTTCCCCCAGAGCCCAGTCTCATGGCGGAGGTACCAGTGGGAACCATGTTTACTGACAGCTCTGGGAAGGTTTTGGTTCTATGCTGCTGTAGGTGTCTCCACCCAGTCCCATGCCATGGAGCAATGTGCTGCCTGCTTCTCATAAATCCCACACAAGTGCTTGGCAGCAGGGCCTCCCAAAAGAGCCATGCCTCTGTTTGTTGTTAGCACTGAGTTTACTTGAAAGAAGGTGGTATCAGGAAGTTGCATTTGACTCTGTGTGTGTTTAGAACCTTTTATGAGTTTGTTTTTGTTTGTTTGTTTGTTTTTGTTTTTTGAGTTTTTCTGTGTGTAGCTCTGGCTGTTCTGGAACTCACTCTGTAGATCAGGTTGGCCTTGAACTCACAAAGATCCACCTGCCTGTCTCTCTGAGTCCTGGGATTAAAGGCATGTGCCACCCTGAACCTTTTCTTAAGTATTCTCAGGTTTTATGTGGATATATGTGTTCCCACATTGAGTGCCATACGTAGGCAGAGTTTCTCTGTGTCTTGGCAGTTGCTCCCAAATAACCACACAGAGACTTATTATTAACTATAAATGCTCAGTTGATAGCTTAGACTTGTCTCCAGCCAACTCTTACATCTTAAATTAATCCATTTCAATCAATTATGTGATACTATGTGGATCATTGATCATTACCTCATTTTGTACATGTCCTGCTCCCTCTGTGTCTGGCTGGAGACTCCTCTGACTCTGCCCTTCTTCCCAGCATTCTCTCTGCCCCAACAATCCTGCCTAGCTATCAGCCAATCAGCTTTCTATTAACAATGAGAGCAACACATATTTACAGTGTACAAAGATTGTTCCATAGTAATCTGGTTTGAGGCCTCTGGTTTCTACTACACTATTAATGTTGGGTCCTCACTAGGACTCTTCCTGAGTATCATGTTGTTGCCCTGTGTTGTGGAGATCTTGCAACTTTGGGTCTGCAAGTCAGGTTCCTTCACATGCTCTGGCAGGTCATGAGGGGTGGATGTTGGGGCAACCCAAGTTATAACCCTGGGTCTGGGCCTGGGTAGCTAAGGGTTGGTCTGCCAGATGAGAGATGGGGACGGCTCTCCCATGTTTATAATTTGGGGGCTGGCTCACCCACACCTGAGCTAAGAGGGTTGGTTCTCCTGTTTTTATGACCTCAGGGCCAGCTCTCCCACCTGCCCCGGTGTTGGTTTTAGTTCTTACATTTGTCATTAATTCACTTTGAGCTGCCTTTTATGAGTTGGAAGCAGGAGTCCAATTGGGTCTTTTTGCTTGTGCAAAACTCTTTGTTCCCACACTGTTGGTCGGGGAGATATTGAGGGAATCCCTGCAGGTTCCATACAGGGAAGCAAACCGCCAGAAGAGATAAGAATGAAAACTCCATCAACTTGGATCAGACTTTGGGGAGTCTAATAACAGGCAGTTTATTCACAAGGTATTTAAGCCCAGTGTAATTTGGGGGGAAAAGTTTCCTGGTGCAATACAATCCCCATTGCACAAGGAAGCATAATTACATTGAAACTCAACTTGGGGTACATGCCATTTCCTCCAAGAAGATGGGTTCTGGAGATAGGCTACCTGTACTAGCTTAAGTGACTGAGGGTCTGGCCTGACCTTGTTCATACAGATAGTGTAGAGGTCATTTGGGATATTAGTGACCCCTGTCCTGGTTGTGGGAGGTTGGGGGAGCCTCTGGCTGTTGGGTCATTTAGATTACTAGCCACCTCCAGTCTTGGTTGTAGGAGCTTCACATGGCCTGGCCCACCAGATGACACAGATCACCCGGGATGTTAATCACTTCCAATTCTCAGCTTTCAGAGTGGTAGGACAGGTTTTTCATCTTTCCCATTGGAAAGACAATCCTGCATGCTTAACATTCCTGGTTTCTCTGGAGATCGGTGGGCTCCAGGACGTTCATGCTATGCTCCCAACAAGATGTCTTATTTATTTTGTGAGTCTAGCGAGCAGCACAGGGCTTCCCCTATGCTCTACGAGCAGCAGATGCTGCAGATGGCAGGTTCTTCATGGATGTGCTTCCTAAGAAGATGTTAAGATCTCTGAGAAGTTTTGTTATGAAAATAACACAGCACACTTGAGAACACTCACTTGGGGCTCTTGAGTGATGGAAACTATGTGCTCCTTTCCAGATCAACTCTTTGCTAACTTGGACAAGTTCCTGAGCCTGAAAGAACTGTCTATAAGTGTAAATGGCATTCCAGATGTGCTCTTGGTCATCCCTGGAGATTTCTCAAACCTCCACCACATGGAGAAGTTATCCATCCAAACCTCCACAGAGTCTGACCTCTCCAAACTGGGTAAGAATGGTGCTTGGATGTCTCAGGTCATGTGTCAGCTGGAAAAGCTACTTGGCTAATAATTGTTAGAATCATGAAGTCATCATTAGTTAAAACTTCTGTGAGCCTGACAGCATGAACTGTGTCCATGGGAAGGTGTAGGAACAGTGCTCTTCCTCATTAAGAGGGCAGACATTTATTTGTAACCCTGAGTTTCTAACATGACTGGAATTGTTCTGAGTTCTGCACAAAAACTCACTCATTCTTCAGACCACTGTGTGAGAGATGACACGATGATTATTGCTGATTCTCAACTGGGGAAACTGAGGTCAGCAATTGCTCAGGTTTATCCAGCTAAGAAAATGATTCTTTAAAATTTTGAGAAGGTGTGACTCCAGGGCCTGAGGTTTAAACTTCCAACACACTTCTCTCCAAGGTAGTTTGTGGAGTTCTTTTCTCTTGATGTTGTTTTAGTGGCGCTTGCAGATCTGCCTGCTGAGGGAGGAAATCTGACTGGGGGCAACCTGGACCTTTCCTCCACTTCTCTCCATCCCAGCCTCCTGTTGATGGACAGCTGTGCAGACATCTTTCTAGAACATGTCATTTAACAAAATGACTCAGGCCCCATCAGATCCTTAATTTGTTAAACCCTGAACACTGAGGACTAAAGAAATACAAACCTGGGACTGACATGCAGGTCAAAAAGTCATGCATGCCTCTCATCAAAGCACTTGGGAGGCTGCTGCAGGATTATCACAACTTCAAAGCCAGCCTAGCTATGTGGTGATTTCCAGGCCAACACTACCCACAGGAAAAAAAAAACCCAACCAAACAACAGAAAAATTCTGTCCAATGAGATGCCAAGTCCAAGTCCAATAACAGGTTGGGTCTGTGGGATCCCATGGCAAAAAGATAGAACAGATTTCCCCCAAAGTTGTCCTTTTGCACCTCCCCCCCCACACCACACACACATAGCAAATTATTTAACTAAAAACATATTTAAGTTGTACTTCAGAGTTGCCCCCTCTTTTATGTGACTCTGTACAGAATTCCTGCTGCGTCAGGGCAGTGTGCAAACACGGAGATATCAGGGTGCTGATGCTGAAGGTGAAATATGGAGAAGAGAAAACTGATCCAGAGAGGGTCAGGAACCTGCCGCAGGTCTTCTGTTCACCAGTCAGTGGCAGAAGCCGAGCACACACCCAACATGGCCTGAGCACTAGATCACTGCATCACTGTCTGTTTAATGGTGTGGCTGGAGATTATGGACTGAGAGGCCAGTCCAGATAGGAGTTTGTAACCTTCTCTAATTTCTGAATATCCTTCATCTTTTCCAGTTAAATTGATCCAGAACTCTCCAAATCTTCATGTTTTCCACCTAGAATGTGATTTCTTTTCAAATTGTGAGTCTCTTATGACTGTGCTTGCTTCCTGCAAGAAACTCAGAGAGATTGAGTTTTCTGGACGATGCTTTGAAGCCATGCCATTTGGTAAGAACTATACAACATTGATTTTAGATGCTCCTGTGCACAAAGTCATTAAGTACTCTAGAATTAAAAGTCTGCTGATGTCACAGAAACTGTGACAGCACCTGACTTCAGTGAGTCTTTCACAGCAATGAAGTGCATCTGTGTCTACCACGTAAGCATTTCCTTTTCAGAATTGTTTCCTCTACTTAGTCATAGTAATTCAATCTGAATATTATATCACCTTTCATCACTTTTGAAACACTCTTACTTCAATGGTATTCCTCTGTGCCACAGGAAATGTATCTGAACTAACCATATTTCATTTTCCCTTTTCTAGTCACCACTTTGCCAAATTTTGTTTCACTGAAGATATTGAAACTTGGGCGCCAACAGTTTCCAGATAAGGAAACATCAGAAAAGTTTGGTAAGTTTATAAACAGAGTTTCTTAATGTATTCTTTATCCTCCTCCCCTCCTTCCTCCTCATCCTCTTCAATGAACCTACAAGAAAGCAAGCTGTGTACAGTTGTCTCTTGACATCCATGGCAGCTGGGTCCAGGACCTCGGCTGATGTAAACACTAGAAGATCCTCCACTCCATGATATAAAATGGTGCAGTGTTTGCTCATGACCCTACATATCCTCCATATGCTTTAAACCATCTCTCAATTACTTATAATGCTAATATAATGTAAATGCTATGTAAACAAGTGTTACACTGTGTGGTTCTGGGAATAACGGTGAGGGGGAAATGTCTATATGTGTTTGGCACAGACACAATTTTTAAAAATTGAACCTGTGGTTGGTGGAATGTGCTGGTACAGAGGGTCAGCTGTACCAGCTATGCTGGTCTTTAGGAGGACACCATAGTGATGCTCAATATCACCCCCAGATGCCATCACTGTTGGTCCCACACATCCTCACACTTGATCTCATTAAATGCAATATTCTCAGACTCACTGACTTCTTAGGAGAGAATTTGGTCCTAATAGCACTGTGGAACTTGATAGTCTGGCACACACTCCAAATATGCAACATCCTTTCTTGTTTCAAAGGTTTCAGAATTCATACTCAAACTTCTATTTAGTTTAAGAAATCTAATCTGTGATAAATCAAATTGAACAAAACAATAAGTGTAGAGTTTATATGCTTTTTTGAGTTACGAAATGTCTAGAAAAGTAATGTGCTTCCATGGGAAACATTAGCAGGTTAAAAAAGTGGGGAGACAATGGTGATATGGGGTACAGAGCTCTGTCTTCACACTACTTCCCAGACTTTGTGTGCATAAGGAGAGCCTGCCCCCCCCCCCACTTCTCTTCTCTGTGTGGAGGCAGCTGCTGTGTGCTTGCTTTGGAGGTGCTGGTAGTCAGGTGTGGTGAAGCAGCTTTGGTCCTGGAGGTGCTGGTAGTCAGGTGTGGTGAGGCAGCTTTGGTCCTGGAGGTGCTGGCAGTCAGGTGCGGTGAAGCAGCAGAGACAGCATCAGGTCACTGTCACACGTCACAGGTTAACTATGTAAAATGCACACTGACTAGAATGACAGTCAAGTTTCCCCACTGCTGGAGAAGAAACTTACAGATATTAAAACAGGAGGCTGGGCAGACATAAGGAAGCACGTATTTGGATTCCTGTGCCCCGCTTGGAGAGAAGCCTTAATGGACTGAATTGTTTCTTCTTTTTAAAAATGAGTGCGTATAGACTGTCGCTGTGAATTTGAGGATTTTCCTCACCGAGGTCTGCCGAAAGGACAGACTTTTCAGGAAAAAGGCTTGGGAGGTAGCTCAGCAAGTCAGAAGCCTGGCGCCAAGGTTGACAACCTGAGTTCGATCCCTGGGACCCATATGATGGAATGAGAGAGCCCCCTTGTGCAAGCTATCCTCTGCCTCTAAACCCCTGAACCCACGCCAGGACACACACATGTCAACACACACACAATAAATACATACAGATGTGATTTCAGTTGTTTTTAAATGTCTGGAAGAAAGAAAGAACCATGAATTGGAAATATTGGTGCAGACTGGGTTTGTTAGCCATAAACATACATAAATCTATGTCCATGTATAGAAATCTAGGTTTCTATACACAGGAATCTCTTGGGACAGTCACATGAGACCAGAACGCACTTGACTAGTAATAGACACCAGTGCTCAGCTGCTCATTTCTTTTCTATTTTAAAGTTTTGTTTTCTGTACCCAGAGCTGGGATAATTTCTTTCAGTGGGTAGACATCTTAAGTACACCATTTGAGAAAGATCACTTAGAACCTGGCAGTGGTGGTACATGCCCATGATTCCAGTCCTGGGAGGGTGAGGCAAGGGCTAGCCTGAGCTATAGAGTGAGACTGTCTTTTAAAAGCCCCAAATGAATCATTTAACCCAACTAAATGAAACTTCTGTCCTATGCACACTAACATAACTAGTGCCAGTACACACTGACACTGAAATTCTATGTCCAGCTTTGCTGGTGTGAGCAGATGTGACAAGAACAGGTCTTCACAGGTGTCTCCACAGGGGGCTCGGCAGAGCTGCTGGCTACCATTCTTGCTTTGTGTTTATAGAAACAATGGAGGAAACCAAGGCCAGTTATTGAGGTGTTTGTGACTCTGTGCATATGTGCATGTCAGAGGCATGGAGATGGAACCCAGGGTCTCAACCACGCTAAGCAAGTGCTGTGTCACTGTGTCAACTGCCCAAATCCCTGGACTTGATTTCTAAATACCTTTCCCAAAACAGTCAGTCTGCAGAGACATGGTTCATTCGAGGACTGACACAGGGAAGCCGAAGATAAATCTGGAACATTGGTTCACGCCAGAAAGTTTTCAAAATAGTTTCTGTGGGGCCTCGGAAGTAGACTTAGTGATCACGTGGTGTACAGTGTCCTCTAAGCACCAGTGAACTTGGGGAGGAAGGCTGCCCCAGTGGTGAACCATGCTTTAGTGCTCAGTGTGGGTCTCCTCAGCGTGGCATCACTGGGGTGATGGCAGGAGGTGGGATGGTAAAGAAGGGTGTGGGGTGAGGGCTTTGTGGATCAGTAGAGTGACCTGCAGTGGAGGCCCTGCTTTAGAAGAGAGAGCAGAAATGGACAGACAGCCTGGACCTGTGTGAAGAGTCAGGTGGGGAGGATGGAGGAGCCAGCTGCAGAGAGCAGCAGGGAGCCGCTGTGTGCTGACCCCTTCTCCTTTCCTTGGAGAGGACAGTGACGAGGAGGGCCCCTGCTAGGTGGGGCCTCCTGGACTGCAGAAGGTCTAGGTCATCAGCTGCTCGCTCATGCCGGGACTACTACTGAGGATGGCTTTGTGGTGTCTCCCACAGCACAGGCTCTGGGTTCTCTCAGGAACCTGGAGGAACTACTCCTTCCCAGTGGGGACGGGATTCACCATGTGGCCAAACTGATTGTCCGACAGTGTCTGCAGCTTCGGTGTCTCCGAGTTCTTGCCTTTAAGGAGACCTTGGATGACGACAGTGTGATGGAAATCGGTGAGTTCCCCTCAGGGAAAGGGTTTCCCCCTGTGTGGAAGCAGTGGCATCATTGGAGCTGTCTGCTGGGAATGTCTATACAAACATCTGACCTACAGACTGTTCAACCTACCTCTTCATGGCATCATTGGAGCTGTCTGCTGCGAATGTCTATACAAACATCTGACCTACAGACTGTTCAACCTCTCTCCTCATTTCCACTCTCCCGCTGCTTCCTCTCGTGCCCTTCTGCAGATTTCGGTTCATTCTGGTCAGACTGGGCAGGCCAATTGCCTCTTTTTTGGGGGGAAGGGGGGGTTGTTTTTTTCAAGACAAGGACAGTCCTGGAACTCACTCTGTACACCAGGCTGGCCTTGAACTCACAGAGATTCGCCTGGCTCTGCCTCCCGAGTGCAATGATTAAAGGCATGGATCACTACTGCCCCAGCGCCAATTGCCTCTTTGGGAGCTATAGAAGCCATCTTTGCTGGGCTTCATTCATGTATGCTAGGCCAGTGTTCTACACTTCACCACAGCCCAGGCAGGTCTGTAGGACACTTGGTGTTTCAGCAGCCTGGCAGGATATCTTTTTGTTCTTTAAGTGTTTACAATATGTATAGGAAGGTGTGGAAGTCTGCAGATAAAGCCGAACAAGATTCTCCAGTTCATGGTCTTGGGAATTTTGCTGAGTACATTTAAACCACGATTAGAACACAGACCATCACCAATGCCAGAAGCCTAGGTCCCATCCCTAAGTAAATAATGAATTAATCGATCTCTGCCCCTTGTCTACCTTCCTTATGGCTCTAGTTTGCCTTCATATCTTGAAGCTAGGTGCACAGCACATGCAGAACTGCAAGATCTTTCTGGTAGACCAGGGTTCCTCACCTGTGACGCCACTTCCTGCCTTATTCTCGCTGCTTGTATATTAATACTATAGGCATCCAGCATTCTTTCCATGTCTTTTTCCTGCTTTTAAATCTATGTCCCTGATTTTAACGTGAGTCTCTTCTACAGTTACATAGGTAGATTTACAAGTTCAATCTAGGAAGGAGTTCTGTTGGGGAAGCGCTTGCCTAGCATGCACGAAGCCTTGGGCTTGATCCCTAGCACAGCTCACAAACAGGCATAACAGTTATAATGGTACACATCTGTAATGCCAACACTCAAGAAGCAGAGGCAAGAGGACCATCATCACCCAGATCACGATCCCTGCCCACATAGTGAGCCCGGGGCCAGCATGTGCTATAGGAGACCCTGCCTCAAAACAATCAAAAACCCCACCATCACCCAAATAATAAATGGTACAAATCTGAGGTTGCAGAGATGGCTAAGTCTGTAAAGTATCTCCAGTCCATGAGGGAAGTGCTCAGTGTGAGATGCAGCAAGCTCCCAGGAGGGGGCCCTAAGGAGCTGAGGACAGGAGAATTCATAGAAGTTAGTAGCCAGGCAATCCATTAGAATCCTTGAGCTCCAGGTTCACTGAAAACTGGTCTCAAAAAGTAAGGTGCAACTGAGAGGACATCCATCACTCACTTCTGGGCTCCATATATCCCGCACATACACGTGGATCACACACACATCCCACACATACATGTGGATCACTTACATCCCACACACATCCCCACACACATACAGAAATTAAAGAAAAAATACAATCCATTCATCTTTTATTTACATTGAACATATTTGTAACTACGGTTGAATTTTTACTTGTTTTTTGAGACAGTGACTGTTGATTAATAGTCCAGCCTGGACTTTACCTTGCTATGTGGCCCTCAATGGCCCTGAACTCTTGCATCAACCTCCCTAGAGTGGAGATGACAGGGGTGTGTCAGCCCTCTGTGTATTGTTATTTGGTATTGGTTTCTTTATTTCTTCCATAGGATATGTGTTTTTATTTTCTCTTCTTTTTTGCTTCCTACATTTATTAGCTTTTAAATTACACATTCTCTTTTTCTTCAGGGGGTGGTTAGGTAGGGTCTACTCTATAGACCTACTGAAACTCAAACTCACTATGTAATTCAAGTTGGCTTTGGATCCATGGCCATCCTCCTGTTTCAGATTTCAAGGCTTATTGTGGCCATGCATAGCTCCAGCTCTACATTTTTCCTCTTTCGGTGTTATCTTGGATAATAAAATTTGCAATTGGGATAATATAAATTAATATATGAATACACACTTTTACCACTTACAAGTTAGGTTCCTGGAATATTTAAGTTCTATTTATCTGGGTTGTCAAGATGGCTTACTGCCAAGCCTGAAGACTGAAGTTTGATCCCACAACATGAAAGAAGAGAATTGAACTCTACATTCACTCTTGCATGTCATTGATTTTGGATTCTAAGGCATTTTAACTCTTCAATTAGTATTTTAAACAGTTCTGGGCTTAGTATTTGCAAACTAGATTTGCTTGTTTTATTTTTTAATGTTGGTGTTTTTGAGACAGGGTCTCCTATGTTGCCCAGATTGGTAACAGACTTGCAGTAACCTTCCACCTCTGTGTCCCGAGTGCTGGTGTTCCTGTCTCTGTGCCTGCTGTATTGATTCATGGCCGCTGTTGCTCCCGAGCCTCCCATGTTTCCATTCGGCAGGGTCCTTTTCCTTCTGCTGAAGGGCTCTGTTAGCATTTCTTCTACTCTGGGTCAACTAGTCATGACTTCTCTCCCATTTTAATGATATGAAAATGGCTTTTGCCTTCATCTTTGAAATACTTTCCCAGTGCATTCTTTTTGGAGTTACTTAGGTTTCTGGCCTGTATCATTTCTTTTGTTTAGTGTCCATTTTCAGTGTTTTCATGATATGATGTCCTTAAAGGTGAGGTGTCTTTTCCCCCAACTCAGTAGCTTTTAAGATTCACTTTTTTTTTTTTCTAACAGAGTCTCTCTATGTAGCCCAGGCTGGCCTAGAACTCCTAATCCTCCTGCTTCGGCATCCAGAGCAGCTGGAGCTAGAAGCTTTGCTTTGTGGCAGTGGATATACACTTCATTTTGTCTTCCCAAAGTCCGTATGTTGAAGTCCTAACCCCAAAGTGACTGCATTTGGAAATAGGGGACTAGTATATGGCCACCAAGACAACTAAAACCGCAGCTGAGTTCAGCATGACTGGGGTGACTATTCTACCTGGGGTCTGGAGAACTGATGGGATCTGAGGCTTGACATCTTTTTGTCAGCTTTGGGGCATTCTTAGGCAATGCATTCTGCCAAATTCTCGCTGTTTCCTTCCACATGCAGCAGAACTCAACCTGATTTGGGCCAGGGAAGGGCTGTGGGGGTGAGGTTACCGCTAAGACCTTCTATACGATGGTGGAGCCGAGCAGGGAGAGGAGGCATTGACATTCTGAATAGTAAAACCTCATGTGTCCTAGAACCAGGTCCATTTGAAGAACTTTTAAAAATCAGCACATAGTGTCTGGAGTGAGAGGCAGGAGTTCTAAAGAGACAGGAGAGGAAAGGAAAGGTCCTGCTGGGGTGGGCTTCATGGGTGTGTTAGAGACGTTGGGTTTCATCTTGGGACTGCTCAGCACTGTTACTTTATAAATGCTATTTAAAGTGCTAATTCCAGGTGTGGTGGCACATACCTGTAATCTCAGCACTCAGGAGGCAGAGGCAGGCAGATCTCTGTGTACGTGCAAGGCCAGCCTGGTCTGCACAGTTCCGTGCCAGCCAGAGCTACATAGTAAGAGTCCGTCTTTAAAAGTGAATGAACAGAACAGAATAGGGACCCGTTCTGAGAATTCACACTGAAGCCAAACCAGTGCTAGGTGCCCACTTCCGGTCACGGCCTCCGGTTGAGACCTTACCCTACCTAGCCTGCATTTCCTCCAGAGCTCCAAGTAACCAGGAAGTCATCTGGGCAAGCTGGAGAGCAGGCACAGTGAGAGGACATGTGTTAGGACGGCCACCTTCCGTTCTCTGCAAAAAGGGAGCCGCTGTTGCCACCATTTCTCAGTCCCCGATAATGTAATCTGTTCCACAGCTGTGCCCCGCCTTGGCATGTCTTCCTGTGTGACCAGAAGAGAAGCCCACATTGCCCAGAGAGCCAAAATTCTGTCCTGGACTTCCTGGCTTCTGCTTCCTCCAAACTGCTTGCAGTTTGGCCAGGTGGTTCGCTACCAACCAAGAGTGATCTCTTAAAAAAATGTTTCAAAGAGTGATCTCTTAAAAAAATGTTTAAAGCCAAGCGTTGTAGCGCATGCCTTTAACCCGAATGTCAGAAGGCAGAGGTAGGACGATGTGAGTTCTAGGCCAGCCTCCTCTACATAAGTGAGTTCTAGACCAGCCTCATCTACATAAGTGAGTCCTAGGCCAGCCTCATCTACATAAGTGAGTCCTAGGCCAGCCTCATCTACATAAGTGAGTTCTAGGTCAGCCTCATCTACATAAGTGAGTTCTAGGCCAGCCTCATCTACATAAGTGAGTCCTAGGCCAGCCTCATCTACATAAGTGAGTCCTAGGCCAGCCTCATCTACATAAGTGAGTCCTAGGCCAGCCTCATCTACATAAGTGAGTTCTAGGCCAGCCTCATCTACATAAGTGAGTTCTAGGCCAGCCTCATCTACATAAGTGAGTTCTAGACTAGCCTCATCTACATAAGTGAGTTCTAGGCCAGCCTCATCTACATAAGTGAGTTCTAGGCCAGCCTCATCTACATAAGTGAGTTCTAGGCCATCCTCATCTACATAAGTGAATTCTAGGCTAGCCTCATCTATATAAGTGAGTTCTAGGCCAGCCTTATCTACATAAATAAGTTCCAGGCCAGCTAGGGCTATGTAAGTAGGACCTGGTCTTAGGAGACAAAATGCTGAGCAATCTCTGCTTTCATTGGTGGGTATGAGGTTAGTTACAATAACCTTGTAAGCTTTACTCAAGTCCTTGGCATTTTGTCTTCATAAATATTTTGGTTTGCTCTCTTTCCAGCCAAGGGAGCAACCAGTGGAGGTTTCCAGAAACTTGAAAATTTAGATCTTTCAATGAATCACAAGATTACAGAGGAAGGGTACAGACATTTCTTTCAAGCCTTGGACAACCTGCCAAACTTGCAAGTGCTCAACATTTCCAGGCATCTCCCAGAATCCATCCAAGTTCAGGCCACCACTGTCAAGGCTCTGAGTCAGTGTGTGTCCCGACTGCCCAGCCTCATCAGGCTTCATATGCTCAGTTGGCTCCTGGATGAAGAGGACATGAAAGTGATTAATGCTGTGAAGGAGCGACACCCTCAGTCCAAATGCTTGATTGTTCACTGGCAGTGGGTAGTGCCCTTCTCTCCTGTCATTCAGAAGTGAAGGATGCAGCTGAAGATTACTGGAGGTCTCAAAACCCAATTTTCGAATACATTTCACTCTAGACAAGCATTGTGTCCCCAGTACTTAAGAGACTGAGACAGGAGGGTCAAGAGGTTGAGTCCAGCTAGGTTATATAACAAGACCTGCTGATGAACCAAATCCTTTACTATTACATACACAAGAATATTCTTAACCTGTCAGGCTGTTAACTGTTTGAAAGCCTGCACGCCCACATTGAGCAGTCCTTGGCAATCCTCGTATGGTCCTGTCTAAAGACTAGAGCCTCACTCAAGTTCATACTGAGAATCCTCCATTGCCAAGGTCAACAGGAAGAGGCAGAGAAAGGAACATTGATCTGTGTAAAAGCCACAAGGAAGGAGCATTTGATGGAGGTAAGAAATGGCCAGTTTAAGGATGAGTCCGTCCCACCCATGATGAAGCACGAGTCGACTTTAGCACAGGATGCAGACAACTCTTTGCAGAGATGCTCTTTAGTCTTTGCAGGGCTTCTGTATAGTCACCAGCCTTGGTTTGGCCATGCTTGCTCACACCATCTCCCATCCATTGCGGATGTGAAAAAGAAAGTGGGCTTAGAGAAATCTGCTTTTGTTCCAGAGGCTTTTGAGAATTACATATATTATGACAGCTTTATAATTTTGTTGGGAATCCAGTCTGTTTTATGTGATTTGATCTTGTAAGGATTCCTGGGTATATTAACTTGATTGTGATAATTGTCATTTCATACTGGTCACTGCTCTAGAGGTGGTGGGACCTGGGAGGATGGAGTCAATAAATGAAGCCGACTACAATCTCATGCAATAGCCAGCTTTATTCAGAGCATCAGACAATTTATACTTGGGGAGTTAAGGGAGGTCACCTAAGTAAAGTTCTCTTGTGTTCAAGCTGTAGACAATTATAAAAACAAGCTGCATTCGGCAAAAACATGTTTTTCTACAGAACAGCATTTCTCAACTTGTCCTTCGAGACCATTTGGTCAAATGACCCCTTCACAGCAGTCACCTAGGACCATCGGAAAACACAGATATTTACATTACGATTCCTAACAGTAGCAAAACTACAGTTATGAAGTAGCAACAAAAATAATTTTATGATTGGGGTTACAACATGAGGAGCTGTATTAAAGGACTGAAACATTAGGAAGGCTGAGAACCACTCTAAAGAGGCAAATTAAGGATAATTTAAGCATTTAATTGAATAACAACAGTAAGCAATAATGAGCAATATGAAGTAAACTCAGTCCTATCTGCTACACCTAGGAGGAACACAAAAATACATTCCAAGAACAATTCCATGTTCTGAAGAAATCACAAGCACTCAGAATTCTCCTCACATGACTCTATTCTTGGACCATGTCCTGACACATAATGTATATAAGAAACACCTATGTACTTTAAATATATATGCCTTTTATTTTTCAGTTATCCTACAATAAATCTTGGAAAAAGATTCCTAAAGTTAAAAATAGAAAATAATTAGCATTGGTTATCTCTGAGAACTGAGGTAGACGGTCTTAATTATTTCCTCCCTTTTGTCCAATTTTGTCTTATAAATTGCCTGTTATTTTAATATTTAATATAAAAATTCAAGCTTGAGGTGTAGTTCAAAAGTGTGTGCCTACATAGTGTTCCTGAGATCCTAAGCACAATCTCTAGCACCACTGAAAATACATAAGTATAAAATTAAGTAAGGCCTGAAGAGAGAGCTCAGCAGTTAAGAGCACTGGCTGCTCTTTTAGAAGACCTGGCTCAGTGGTTAAAAGTAGTCATGGTTCTTGCAGAGGTCCCAGGTTCAATTCCCATCAATCCCATGGCAGTTTACAGTCATCTGTAACTCCAATTTCAGGAAATACAACATCCTTTTCTGGCCTCTCTGGATACTAGTCTAACACATGGTACACACATATATATGCAGACAAAATACTCATACCCATAAAACAAAAAATAAGTCTTTTAAAAAGAAAAAAGAAACATTTCTAGTAAGAGTTCAATGGTTCTGATTTATTCCTCAGCACTTAAAAAGGAAAAACAAAACTACTGAAATGTCTATTTCTGGTCACACACTCCATATCCCAACTCTGACTCCTTCAAATGGGCTGCTTTTCTGAACATCTGCTTTATTTTTAAGTTTTTGTTTTTTTTTAAAAAAGCAAAACAAAACCAGGAAGTCAATTTTATAACAAAGAATATTACACATAGAGCACAACTGAAATAAGTAATAGTAACTGTAAACTAATAAAAAGATATTAAATATGATTTTACTAAGCTCCAAAGGTCTAGAAAACAACTTTCATTGGAAGAGTTCTTTACAAGCACGGGTAAGTGTTCTTTCATGCTTACATCCTCTCCCCCAAGCTTTTATCTCTTCCATCCCACCCAAACAGCTGTTTTAGCATCACCAGCGACCTCCACATTGGTACATTCAATGACTGTGTTGCCACCTTCATCTTACTTGTCCTGTTTCCAGCATCTGAGCTACTGATGGGCTGGCTCATCACGGGTCTCTAGGAAATACCTGCTTCATCTGACCTTAGGGCCTCACTCCTGGTTTCCTCCTCAGACAGCTCCAGCTCAGTCCTCTGCTGTTCCTCTTCTAACCACTGGGGGGCATCTGAGTTCTCTTGACTGTGTGTGAGTGCACTTCCTGGAACACCTCATCCAGCTGAGTGGTCAGAGGCTCCTTCTGGAAGTCAGGTCATGTTCCACCTTGCAGCTAAAGGGAAATGCTCTCAACCTCACAGCGGCCTATGTACAGCCTGACCCTTGGCTCCTGCTCATCCCCATCTCCTTATGCTTCCTCTCACTCTGGCCACTGGCCTCCTTGCTTGTCCTTGAATATTCCACACACATTCTTATACAAAGGCATTTTCTGTTGCTTTTCCTAGGATGTTCTCTCATGCCATGGTTTGGAAATGCAGTCCCTCCTGTGAGCTACCAGGAATGGGAACTTAACCTACTGTGCTTACAGCTGGGGTCTTTGGAAGGTATTTAGGATAAGGTCATCAAGGTGAAGCTCCCACTGAATCCTAGTGGCTTCCTGAGAGGCCAAGTATGAACACATACACAAAACACACATGCACATACACAAAGCACACAAATCAAGCTCATTGCCTCTTTTGATATTATGCCTGATTTGAGCTCAGCACACTAGACAAAATCATCAGCCCTGAACCTCCAGAACTGTGGGCCAATATAAGCTTTCTAACCACCCGCTGTAGGCTATTTTCCATTTTGTGTCTGAGATGATAGAGTGCATGTGTATGCGTGGGTATGCATATGCCCATGTCTATGTGCCAAAGGTCACCACAGGTGTCTTTGTCACCGCTTGCAGTATTCCCTGGAGACCCTGGAACTTGGGGCTTTGAGGCTAGGCTGGGCCGACAGACCAGTGATGCTCTTGCTGTCCCTCTGCGCTGGCCTCTCCCACTGAGCCACCTCCACTGCCTACTGTCTTTAGTTCAGCCTTCCCTTTGTTGTTACTGCATCAGACGTGGTCTCATGTTGGCCAGGCTGGTCTTAAATGACGAATCCTACCACCTCAGCTTTTCAAGTAACTGGTGCTGTATCATATGCCAACATACAAGGCATCCTAGTTTCACCAAGAGCAATTCCCAGCACTTAAAAAAAGTTGAGTATTTGCCAGAATGAATAAGCTCAGTCCAAGTAAATGTACTGGGTACTAAAGGGAATAAAAATTAATGTTAATGTCTAATATCTGGCTGGAAGTTAACTGGATATATTAGTAATTAAATTTAACTTGCAAATTAACCAATTAAGCTATGCCAAATCTATAATAGCCAACAGTCATGAAAGGTAATATTCCCTCTAAAAGCTCAAGTCATATTTTGCAAAGCTACTTACTAGATATTGACTATTCATTAATTTAATAATACTTACTTGACAGCTAATATCTAGGCACATAGGGAGCTTAGTTAATTTAGTTTACCTAGCCAAAACTTAGGAAAGGAATAGCATTTACCATATTGTTTTTATGGTAGTGGAGATGAAACCCAGGGCTTTGTACATGTAAGGCAAGCTCTACCATGGGCTCCATCTCCAGCTCAACAGAGCTGATCTCATAACCTTTTCCTCCAGAGGTGAATGAACCAGGGAGAAGACTGAGTGCTTGACACCAACCCTCACCACAAGACTCTAATGAAGGCACACATGGAACTGTAAGGCCATGATGGGGAGAGAACGGCAGGGGCTGTGGTGATACATTGTGTACCCTAATAAAATCTGCCTGAAAATCAGAGAACAGAACAAGCCACTAGATCAAACATAGAGGCCAGGCAGTGGTGGCACATGCCTTTAATCTTAGCACTTGGGAGGCAGAGATCCATCTGGATCTCTGTGAATTCAAAGCCACAATGAGCTACATGGGATTGACTCAGTCTAGGAGAGAAACAGAGCCAGGCAGTGGTGGCACATTCCTTTAATTCCAATACTTGGGAGTCACACACCTTTAATCCTGGCACTAAGAAGGAAGTAATGGCAGGGCAGAGAAAGGTATATAAGGCATGAGGAGACAGGAACTAGAGGCTTTTCAGGAGGAAGATTCCTAAAGGTAAGATTCGGCAGTGGCTTGTTCCTCTGTCTCTTTGATCTTTCAGCATTACCCCAATCTGGCTCCAGGTTTTATATTATAAGACCTTTTAGGATTTGAGCAACAAGGGGCAACTGGGTCAGGCAGTATATATACATGAGGAGGTAAGGGACATCGGAGAGAGGGAGACAGACAAGGGAGAGTGCAAAGAGAACAATACAGCTTCTAAAAGACAACACAGTTAGGTGTGGTGGTACCTGTCTGTGATGTCAGCATCTGGGGGCAGAGTCAAGAGGACTGTAAACTGCAGGAAACTCAGGCTGCACAACAAGACTCTTTCAAAAAAGTGAAGAACAGGGCTGGTGAGACGGCTCAGCAGGTAAAGGCACCTGCCAACCAACAACCTGGATTCAATCCTTAGAACCTACACAGTAGGAAGGAGAGAAAAGACTTCACAAGCCGTTCTCTGATCTCCAGATGTGAGCCATGGGACGGGGACACACACACACACACACACACACACACACACACACACACACACACACACACACACACGCCGTTCTCCGACCTCCAGATTTGAGCCATGGGAAACACACACACACATACAACCCAGAACTCACCTTGGTTCCTGGCTAGCCAGTGTAGCCCCTGTGACATGAACTAGCTTTTGTTTCCCAACCTTAAATTGTCAATTTGTCCCACCTTCAGAAATTACCCTTTACCCGGGTAATAAGTCTGAGTAGTTTTCTTCCTGTATCTTTAAACAGACTCAACTTCACTGTATGTATCCCAAAGGAAAATATTTCAAACAAGGACTTTATTTGTTTGTAAAGGCATGAATAAAAATCTTCACACACTAAGGGAGTTACAGTTGTACAAGTGTGCTCAGTCACAGTTTTGGCAGACTGACTTCCATGTGCTCACAGTTCCACCATTCTCTTCCTCAAAGTGATCGTGCTCTAAACACACCCTACTGGTGAGTTAGGCCCGGACCCAGAACGGGAAAACACTGGTGATGACATCACTCAGCCAAGAGTTCCCAAGATGACGATGAGATGTCTGTTCATATCGACCAGGGACACCAACATACCATCTCCTTGGCAGAGAGCTGAACCTGAATTTGAAAGAAAAAAGTCTAGGCAGTCACATAATATTAAAAAAAAAGAAGAAATTGTATGTGTGTGTGTGTGAAAATATATGAGTGTGGAGTCAGAGACAACTAGTAGGCTCTCTCCTTCCACCCTGGGGACTGAACTCAGGTCATCAGGCCTTTGCCCTCTGAAGCATCTTGTCAGCCTCTAAATCTTATTTTTATACTGAATGCAAAGAATAAAAATATGCTAATATAAACATAATAGTAACTTTCAAAATTAAGGAATACTAGTATTGATCTGTTCTACTAGAATTTAAAACATACAAATTATCAAATCATGTGTTAAAACTTTTCATTAAAAAGTAGTGACTGCTACAGTCTAATGAGCATTTTTTCAATATAGTAAAACTAAAAGCCACTCAGAATTATAATTTTAGGTGTCTCTAGAGTTAAAAAAGGAACTAAAAATATTAGGGCCTCTAGAAAGTTACAAGAAGAACTCTGTGTAAACAGCCACCATCCCAGAGCCATGCCTGTCGGCCTCCTGCCATGATGATCACAGACTAACTCTCTAAAACTGTGAGCAAGCCCTCAGGTCAACGCTTTCTTTATAGGAGTTGCCTTGGTCATGGTGTCCCTTCACAGCACCAGAACAGTGACTAAGACAAGAGATGATGCAGTGTATTGCACACTGCATCGTTTATCCAAGTGTGTGTGTGTGTGGGGGGGGGGGGAGGTCCTGGAGAGATGGCTTAGTGGTTACTAGCACTTACTGCTCTTGTTAGAAGACCCAGGCAACTTATAACCACCTATATATAACTCCAGGTTCATGGGATCCAGTGCCCTCTTCTAGCCTTGAGGGCATCAGGCATGCACACAGTACATAAACACACATGTAGGCAAAACCTCCAGGCACACAAAACAGTTTAACTTAAAGTGCACGTGGGACTGGTGATCCGGCTCAGTGGCAGAATGTTTGCTCCCTGCATGGGGGAGGCCCTAGGTTCAATCCCTACTGCCCCCCACCCCCCCAAAGCAGCAAGCCTGACTGGCCAGTGGCCAATGGCACTGCAATTATCCTCACACCCTAAACCAGATTCTAAACCAGGTGTGATACGGCGTATCCATAATCCTCGCACTCTGAGACCGAGGCAGGACAACATGGAGTTGAAGGCCAGCCTCAGAATCTTTTCTCATAAAGCATGTTTTGCCCACATAACCAAACCAACCACCAGATATTTGGGAGATGACACTTTGACATCATGAAAATTTGATTAAGTGGGGATAGTTCAATATTTAATCTAATTTTTGGCAGTCTTTAGTGGGGCTGGGGAGTGAGTTCAGCAGTTAAGAGCACTTGCTACTCTTCTACAGGACCTTAGGTGAGTTCCCGGCACCATGTCACGGAGCTGACAACTACATGCAACTCAAGCTCCAGGGGATCTAACACTCTCCTCTGGCTACACACACACACACACACACACACACTTTTGAAAAATAAAATGTCAGTGGGGTGGTGGTGCAAACCTTTAATCTCAGCACTCAGGAGGCAGAACCAGGTGGATCTCTGTGAGTTCAAGGCCAGCCTGGTCTACAGAGTGAGATCCAGGACAGGCATCAAAAAAAAAAAAAAAAAAAAAAAAGCTACACAAAGAAACCCTGTCTTGAAAAACCAAAAAATAAATAAAATAATAATAATAAAAAATGTCTTCAGTATAGTTTTACATAAACTTTTTGACATTTCAACTTTTAAATGTTTAAAACACTCATTTTCCACTAACTATGAAAGTTATGCAAAGGTAAGATTAGTTCTTACAATAACAGACTTACTGTTTAATTTGTATGTGAGCGCTTTCCTTCTTTCTTATTTTGTCTGAAACCCTGTAAAGAGAGCAAATGAAAAGTTAAAAGAACAGGACACACACTAATAAATGTGAATCAACAGTTCAAGCCAAGCATGATAGCAAGCGTGGGTGGGGCAGGGTGGGGGATGGGGGTGGGTACAAGAAAGGAGATCAGCAGTCCAAGGCCGCCTTCAGTTTCACAGGAGTCTAAAGCCAGCACTCAGAAGACAGAGGCAGGGGGATCTCTGTGAGTTCAAAGCTAATCTGGTCTGCTTAAAAAACAAAACAAAACAAAAAGCCCTTGAGCCCAACTTAGCGACGCGCACCTGACAAGGCCAGCGTTCAGGAGACGGGCAAGAGATCTTGGCTTCAGGGCAGCCGGGCTAGTGCAGGGCCAAACTACACAGTAAGACCCTGCCACAAAGCCAGGAGACTGGGGTCACAGCCGGGCCAGTGCAGGGCTAAACTACACAGTAAGACCCTGCCACAAAGCCAGGAGACTGGGGTCACAGCCGGGCCAGTGCAGGGCTAAACTACACAGTAAGACCCTGCCACAAAGCCAGGAGACTGGGGTCACAGCCGGCGCTGCAGCATCTGCCTGACGTGCAAGGCTCTGGGTCTGCTCCCCAGCACTAAAGAACAACCAAATAAGTAGTCTGTTTCATGTGAGATATCGTACTAATTTTATTTAATAAAATGCCATCAGAAAATAAGTGTGCATTTTAAAAAGCAGTCTACAGCATTCCGATATGCTTTAAGGTGACTGAACCACGCTGGGCACGGTGGCACCCCTGTACCCAGCACCTGGAAAGCTAAGGCAGGAAGATTGCTGCAGTTTGGAGGGTGGCCTGGGCTACGGTGATTCAGAGAAACCTGGGCTACAGAGTGGGACCCTGCCCCTGCAAACAAACAAACCAACCCCAAACAACAGAAACAAAGTGACAATCACCAAGTAAAATACTAAGCTGGAGTTCACTTTTTCTTCCCTCACTGTTAGTGAATCTCCTGACCAATGACGTGACCTCACTCACTCACTCACTAAAGCGGAGGGTGTAGCTCAGGGGACAGCACTCGCCTCAGGTCCCACAGTCTGTAACCCAGCCCCCCACAAAGGAACAAACCGAAGAACTCACTAAAGAGAAAGTGCTAGAGTTTAAGAGAAAACTAAGTCCTCAAACATTGACTGTTGTCCTGGTCAGACTGGCCCCAGTGCCCTTCTTTCTCACTTAAATGCCATCTACATTTATCCATATGTGTGTCTGAATTGACATCCAAACAGCCCAGTTCTATCCCGGGAACAACATGGTGGAAGGTGAGAGCCTACACCTGCAAGCTGACTTCCGACTTCCACAGTAGCATGTGTGCAAATACACACACACACACACACACACACACACACACACACACACTATATAAATGTGATAAAAAGGTTTTTAAAAAGGAAAGTGTACTAGTTATTAGTCTACTACCCCATGGCAATCTGGAGAGCTAATAACCCCCAACTCTTGACTTCACTCTTGCATTTCCTTTTTATGAATTCTGGCCTGGGAAAAGTACAGTTTCATAGGAAAGCTATAAATTACTTAAAAGAAGAGCAAGGGTCCCAGTGGGAATTACTTCCTTCATAACTAATTTTCTGAACAGAACGCTTACCTTTCCTGGTCCCAATCCTGACCCTGGCATTGGGGGTGGTGGAGGGAGAAACGAGTTCCACGGAGCAGCTTTGGACTTGCTGTGTGGTTTACTTCCGAGGGATCTGGAGGAGTTTTCACTGTCGTCTGTTGAAGCTTGACTTTCATTCTTTATAAAGAAAAACAAACATTTTTGCTATGCAGAGGCAGAGCACTTGCCCAGCATTTGTACGGCCCCAGCAAAAAGACAATGAGAAGAGAATAGGGAGAGTGAGACTGTTATATAATGCCTCAGTGGGTCAAGTGACAACTGGTTATAATGCTTTTTCTGTAGTTAGTCCCCACCTTCAGGAACGGACATGTTCATCACCTTACCTCCTGAGTGCTCTGTTCTGAACGATTAGCTACTTCACAGGTTGGAGAAAGGAGATCAGACAGATTTTGCTCCTCTCTGTTTCCATATCCAGTATAAACCACAACACAGGTTTCTCTCTTGAAATCAATGGAAGCAATGGTAGCTGGGTAAACACAGCCGTCTTCTGACCAAATGGCAGAACATTTATCACCAACTTTCCACTACGAAAGAAATGAAAGACACAGACGTGCACACGTTACTTCTTTGGAAGAGAACAAACCATAATCCAGCTCTCCAACTGCAATTCCAACCCTCCCATCTACTTAATTACCGACACTGCTCTTAGTCCCCTGCATGCCCTTTCCCCAGACAGACGAACGGCTGTAATGATGAACGGCTGCAATGTACTCTACGCCTAAATGTGCCATGAAGAACAAACAGACCGAAAGTGTATGACACATCCAACACGGGCCAGAAAAAAGCAAGTGCTCCTCAAACATCAATACCCTTCCCCTTTGGGTAAAAATGACCTGACTAATGAGGCATCTAAATATTTACTTAAAAAAACAAACAAACTCAAAAACCAAACCAAACAAACAAAAATGTCAGCTCGTCTACATGGCTTTGTTCTAGTTCAGTGTGGGTTTGAGGCTGGGACACCCGGGCTGGGTGTGTACTAGGCAGCTGCTCTACCACTGAGCTATACTCCCACCTCAGACCTCGGCTTTTAAATTAGCAGACCTAGTTACCAAAACTCTTGTTTTCCATAATAGCTTCTGGATTGTTGAATTGTGTGGGAAGAAGGGGGGGTGGGTAGAGTTACTGATCAGCTACACAACACACACTCAGAATGCAAGGAGCTCTGGGTTTAATACCCAGCACCACAGAAGGAGAAGGAAATATATATATATATATATAGTATATATGATATATATATGATTGTATGTGTGTATATCATCTCTCCATCTCTATTAGCTTAAGAAAACAACATTGCTGATTCAGTTTACAGCCTCATTCACTCTAAGTAGCATCAGCAACCCTTTCCCTCAGGCTGGGCAAGACCCTGTTTAATAAATAAATAAATAAATAAATAAATAAATAAATAAATAACCTGTTTCAAGGAGGCGTGGCACTCTTCTTTTGGTTTTTATTCTTCTTAGCAGGTTTTCTTCTGGCTGTACCTTTTGGCTTATCTGAAGTTTCACAAATGTCACCCTTCTTTAGAGCATGCTATGAAAACAGTAATAGAAATAAATGCACGTGTTGTGGAGAAATACGTTGTTAAAAAGTCACCATTCCTAACATGACCGTTACCACTATAAGATGATCTCAAGGTTCCATCACCTAAGAAAAGTCTCAATATACTCAGGGATTCCACCCCCCCCCACCACCACCCCGGCAAAAAAATGTATGACATGAGGAAATAAAGAAAAGAGTGGTTAAACATTTCATACCTTAAAGGAAGCCACAGCTTTATCATAAGCTTTTGTTTCCCTTGACTGTGTATATTGTATATACTTATTGTATATAACTTTTCTTGTATTAGTTATAAGCTTTTTTAAATTTCAGACAAAAAGAGGGGAAATGTGGTATTGTGTTCCCCAAAATATTGTGCATGCTAATAAACTTAATCAAAAGCACGCCTTTGATTCCAGCACTTGGGAGGCAGAGGCAGGTGATCTCAGTGAGTTCAAGGCCAGCCTGGTCTGCAGAGTGAGTTCCAGGACAGCCAGGACTGTTTCACAGAGAAACCCTGTTTCGAAAAACAAACAAACAAAACAACAACAATAATGATGATGATAATAATAATAAATAAATAAAAATAAAAGTGTTTATTTTACTCTTACGGAGTGTCACTGTCGTTTAGGCCTCGAGTGCACTCTGCGATCTTGAATTCCTGAGCCTCCTGCCTCCATCTCCCAAGTGCTTGTGACCGTAAGCGAGCACCATGAAGCCTGGCTCTGATCTTCTGTCGTACACACTTGATACACCACAAGTCTTCCTCGTCTTCCTCACCTCAGTGCATTGCAGTAAGTAGCAACTTTTCAGCTATCAGTTACCCTTCTCTCTCAAATTTTCTTACCGACTATTATCTGGGAAACTCGGTCCTTCTAGTTACAAAGCTCTATCTAGAACGCAGCATTTTAGTCTCACTGCTAACGTCTGGGTCTTGACCTACATTTGGAGCATTGCAATGCCTCCTAACTGGTCTCATTGCTTCCGCCGGCCTGTCCCTGTGCCCGCACATCCCTCACAGTCACCCGGGACCAAAGCGCGGCTCCCAGCCACTCCGGCGGATGGGGAGCAGCGTGTGGATCCCTCACAGTCACCCGGGGCCAAAGCGCGGCTCCCAGCCATTCCGGCGGACGGGGAGCAGCGTGTGGATCCCTCACAGTCACCCGGGACCAAAGCGCGGCTCCCAGCCACTCGGGCGGATGGGGGAGCAGCGTGTGGATCCCTCACAGTCACCCGGGACCAAAGCGCGGCTCCCAGGCACTCGGGCGGACGGGGAGCAGCGTGTGGATCCCTCAGTCACCCGGGACCAAAGCGCGGCTCCCAGCCACTCCGGCGGATGGGGAGCAGCGTGTGGATCCCTCACAGTCAGGACCAAAGCGCGGCTCCCAGCCACTCCGGCGGATGGGGAGCAGCGTGGGGCCCGAGCGCGCACCGGCTCGGCCTCGGCCGCCGCCTCACCTGGCCGGTGCCACGTCGGAACAGCACCGCGTCCTCCTGCTCCGAGCCTGCACCGCCGCTGCCCATCGCCATGGCAAGCTACCGCGGACGCTGCCGGGGCTCGCCCCGTGACGACTTCCGCCGCGAGGGGCTGCTGGGACCGGAAGAGCACGGTGGCCCGGAGGCAGCCGGGACTCTTCCGCGCGCTTTAGGCACGTGGCTAAGGCGCTCCCAACTCACGCCTGTGACAGCTCTGTCCTCCTCTTTCTCCCCTTCCCTGTCTCCTAGCTCTTTCCCTTTTTTCCCTCTCATTTTCTTCCAAGTCACTTTCTTCCCTCCACGCCCCCCCCCCCATTTTTTTTCGTTTTTCAATCAGGGCCCCACACTGGTAGTTGAGGCTCGCTGTATAGAGTCCATGTCGGCCTTTGCTCCCCCAGCTTCCCGAGTTGGGGGATTACAGGTTCTGTCAAATTTGTTTTCCCTTTTCATCAATAGTTCTAGTATAAAATAATGGCGATGGCAGGTAGCCCGATAAAGCTGCACAGTAAGGGCGTCCTCTGCTTGTCGGTTCTTGAGGCACGCAGCAGTTACTGGGGGATGGACTGGTCCAGGGCCTTCCGCTTCGGTGTGAGGTGCCCATTGCATAGTGGGTCCCAGGTGAGGGAGGCCGGCCGTTTCCTTGGTCGGGCATGTCTGGTAAGTTCTTGGGTCTGGTTTCCTGATAGGATTTTGATACACCCATGGCCCCCATAGTTTCGATTCATCCCGATGAGCTTACAGATTGACTCCCTTGTCTGTCCTCGGGAATAAGTCACTGATCAATCCGTACTAGCTGGCCCCTGACAGATGGTGACATTTCTCGGTGTACCCAGAGGCTGCAACCATTATCCCCCAAAATGGGGTCAGAAGCTGTTGGGAGGGTAGAGTTGCCAGAGGCAAGCAGGTCTGAGTTTGGGGCCAGCCTGGTCTACATAGAAAGTTCTAGGTCAGTCAGAGGTTCACAGTGAGACCCCGTCTCAAAGTAAAATGGAGCCTCCCAGGGCAGGGCACAGCCTGGCAAATACCACGTGTTTTAGACTATACGGAGCAACTCAACAGGGCCCAGTGAGATTTCTGGGTTCTTGTGTCCCAGAATAAAAAATCAGAACAGGGACCTACCAATAGTAATGGTAATAGACATCGTTAGTTAAGAAAGAATGTGCCCAGCTGTGGAAGTGGGTAAAATATCTGGGAAGGGTACTGTAGTGTCCTGTCAGAATTTTCAGGAGAACTGTGGTCCCAGACATTTTTCTAAAGAGCTGAAAGATGATCAGTCTTCTGTAAATTCTATGCTAATAAGGGGAGTAGACTCTGCCTAAGAAGGAATGTACCCCCTCCCCCCAGGGATGGGATTAAAGACGTGCTCTACTACCACCTGACTTTGGATTTTAATGAACTATTTTATTTTCTAGTGATGAATGTAAGTTTTTTAATTTTTATTTTTAATTATGTGTATGTGTGTATGTGCATGTAAGTGAAAGAGAAGAAGTTTTGGCTCCCTTGTAATAGGAGTTAGGATCCTTATATCATAAGGACTTTAGTTTGAAACTGTTATAGCCAAAAGGTAGGAATTTTACAAGACTAAAAATGATGTTTAATAAGAGTAACGTGATAATACTCCCAATGGTGCCAGAAAGGGCCAGAGCCAGAAAATTGTTCTGAGCAGTTTGTCGTCCAAAGCTAATCTTTGGGTGATGTTTGTCAGCTCAGTGTATTATTATTATTGTCCACGTGGAATTGTTGTTGTGGGGCCCCATCATCTTTCTGGAGACTTCAAATTCGCTGTTAGGACTGGTCATGATTCCCTGCAGAAAATTGATAGAGACTCCAACACAAAAACATGTATAGGCATATCTAAATGAAGCCTTTTCCTAGAACTAGTTAGTACTCTATATGACCATTAATATCATAACAAAAGTTTAAAATATATGTTAATCTTATAAATTTTGATATAAAATTCATACCTTAAGAAAAGTTTAAAGAACCAAAATAGAACCAAAGAATTGAGATTAGTGGCAATAAAATAGTCCCGTAATTTTTTTTGTTTTCTTCTGTCCCAAATCAGAAGATGGCTCTTTCTTCTGACATAATACAGAGATTTTGCATTTTCCTTTAACAACATGCTTAGGTTTAGAGAAGGAGAGAGCCATTCTCCAACTTCAAAGCCATTCTCCAACTTCAAAGCCAGCTTTAATTTTTAATTACACTGGGACTAGAAAAAGATCACTTGTGTTAAGTGTAGAGAAGAGCAGAAACAAACATTTAGGAAGACTTATGAAATTTTATAGATGGATATACCAATAGGCGAATTTACTCCTTTGCTTGGGACATTTTTTTCTAGATGATTTGTCCTTTTTCTTCACATGTCTCATTTGTCCAGTGTTCTTCAGATTCCTTAGCCTTCATTCTCCTGAAAGACAAAAACAAAAAACCCTTTTCCAAGACTAATTTTGGGGATGTTCCCTTTTGGCAAGTTATATCTGATTAAATTAAAAGTGTTTGTTAGTTGTATAAGTTAGTTTAAATTGGATGGTCATCCTGGTTGTTGAACTATCATCTCTTCTAATTAAGAGGTCTCTCTTGTTCAAATAGAACCTTTATCAATTTTGATGGTATTTACAGCTTATCTTTTCCTGTAGAAACAAAAGCAAAACCTCGTCCCCAATGTAATACATATCCTGGTTTCCATTCTGAGGTCAGCATATACTTAATGTATATAGGCTGATTTAATTCTGTAGTTTTTTTTTTTCTATTATCCAATGTATCTCTGCAGCTGTTGTTCCTTTCTCATTGGCACTGAGAAAATTCAAAGTTAATAGAGCATTATGCAGTTGATTTCTGGGTTTTTTTTTTTTTTTTTTGGTTTTTTGAGACAGGGTTTCTCTGTGTAGCTTTTCGCCTTTCCTGGGACTCACTTGGTAGCCCAGGCTGGCCTCGAACTCACAGAGATCCACCTGGCTCTGCCTCCTGAGTGCTGGGATTAAAGGCATGCGCCACCACCGCCGGCTTCTGGGGGTTTTTGTTACCCTTTTCTGTTTATTTAGCATATCCTTTAGAATTCTGTTTGATCTTTCTATAACTGCTTGACCTGTAGGTATATGTGGTATACCTGTAATATGCTTTATATTGTAATAAGTAAAAAACTGTTTCATTTTAACAGAGACATATGATGGAGCATTGTCAGTTTTAATTTGTGCAAGTATACCCATGATGGCCATAACTTCTAGCAAATGAGTGATGACAGAATCAGCTTTTTCAGAACCCAAAGCCATTGCCCATTGAAATCCTGAGTAAGTATAAATTGTGTGGTGTACATATTTCAATTTTCCAAATTCTGCAAAGAGAAACACATCCATGTGCCAGATTTTATTTCTCTGAGTACCCTTCAGGTAACATCCTACTGGTAGTGGAGTCTGATTGTAAAAAGAACAAGTAGGACATTTCCTTACAATTTCCTTGACTTGCTTCCAGGTTATGGAAAAATCTATTTTTTAAACTATTACTATTGACATGGTCTTTTTTTTTTTTATGAAATTCTTAGGCCTCCAGCACATTTCCTATCAATAATTTATCAATCTCGTCATTACCTTGTGCTAGAGGGCCTGGCAGACCTGTATGGGATTGTATATGAGTTATATATAAGGGATGCTTCCTATTCCTGACTATATCTTTTTTGTTTGTTTGTTTGTTTGTTTGTTTGTTTTTTCGAGACAGGGTTTTTCTGTGTAGCTTTGTGCCTTTCCTGGATCTTGCTCTGTAGACCAGGCTGGCCTCAAACTCACAAAGATCTGCCTGGCTCTGCCTCCTGAGTGCTGGGATTAAAGGTGTGCGCCACCACCACTCAGCCTGATTATATCTTGTAACTGAATACATAGTGAAGTTAATTCTGACTTATCAGAGATAAATTCTGCAGTCTCAATATGTAATACCACTCTTTCAGCATACTGAGAGTCAGTAACTATGTTGAGAGCTTCAGAAAAATCTATTAATACCAACAGAATAGCATACAATTCTGATTTTTGAACCAAATTATAAGGACTTTGAACCACTTTAATTAAATTTTCTGATTTGTAACCTGCCTTTCCTTGTTGGTTTGCATCTGTATAAAATGTATGAGCTCCAGATATGGGTGTTTCCTGTACAATGCGAGGCAAAATCCAATCAGCTCTCTTTATAAGTTCTGTTCTATTGCTTTTTGGGACATTTGCTGTTAATCTCTCCCAAAAAATTACTGCAAGCTCTTTGCCAAGGTTCTTTCTGCCCATAATTTGTCAATGTCCTCCTTAGTTAAAGGTATGACAATTTCTGCTGAGTCTATTCTTGCTAATTGACCAAGTCTCAATTTTACTTTTAAAATCAAATCAGAGAGCTTTTCCACATCAGTTTTTAATTTTTTACTCTGTTTATTTGGTAGAAATATCCATTCCAATATAATATCTTCCCTCTTCATTAAAATTCCTGTAGGAGAATGCTTAGAGGTTAAAATAACCAAAATACAATCAAGCTTTGGATTCACATGATCCACACATCCTTCCTGTACTTTCTTTTCCACCAAGGCCAATTCTCTCTCAGCTTCAGCTGATAATTTTCTTGGACTATTTAAGTCCTTGTCACATTCTAAGGTTTTGAGGAAATTACTCAGTTCATCATTTTTTTTTTTACCCCAACAGCAGTTTGTAGTTGGGAAATATTTCTGAATAATCTTTGAAAGTCATTAAGATTCCATAATCGATCTCTCCTAATTTGCACCTTTTGGGGTCTAATTTTTGCAGACCTATTTTATATCCTAAATAATAGAATCTCCTCTTTGTATCTTTTCAGGAGCAATCTGTAATCCCCAACAAGACAAAATTTTCTTTACTTCTTCAAACATTCTTTCTAAAGTATCTGCATTTGAATCACCTAGTAAAATATCGTCCATGCAATGATAAATTATAGATTTAGAAAATTGTTTGCTTATTACTTCCAATGGCTATTGTAAAAAAATATTTGCACAGGGTTGGGCTATTCAACATTCCCTGTGGGAGAACCCTTCATTAATATCTCTTAACTTGTTGAGAATTATTATAAGTAGGCACAGTGAAGGCAAATCTTTCTCTGTCTTTTTCTAAGGGTATTTAATACCCTTACAAGAAAATATTGAAAAGAAACAGTCTTTTAAATTGATAACTATTAGAGGGCATCCTTTGGGTAACAGAGTAGGCAAAGGAATTCCCGAGTGTAAACAGCCCATTGGCTGAATTACTTTATTAATTGCTCTAAGGTCTGTTACCATTCTCCATTTACCAGATTTCTTTTAATAACAAATACAGGAGAATTCCAAGGGCTGGTTGATTCTTCAATATGCTAAGCATTTTACTGTTCTTGTATCAGCTCTTCTAAAGCCTGCAGTTTCTCTGTTGTTAAAGGCCATTGCTGAACCCATAAAGGCTTGTCTGTTAACCATTTTAAAGGTAGAACTGTTGGTGTCTTTGAAAGATCAGCAGTTGTTGTGTCCTGTTCTTGTACAATCTGGATGGTTGGTGACTGCTCTTTATAATAATACCTCCTAATATTTCTCTCAGAAACATGTGTTAGTTTAGGATTTGTTTCTGAGGTTGGAGGAATGTTAATCTGGTTATTCCATTGTTGTAATGGATCATGGCCCCATAAGTTCATTGTTATATTAGCCACATATGGCTTTAATTTTCCTCTCTGTCCTTCTGGTCCTATACATTTGAGCCATCTTGCACTCTGTTTCACTTGAGATAATGTTCCAATCTCTAACAGCTCCTGTAGAGGCCAAAATTCTGGTGCAATTATTGTCACATCCACACCTATGTCTACTAAACCTTCCAAGAAAAAACGTCATTTATTTGTATTTTTAATTTTGGTCTTTGTTCATTAATACGTTTGCCAAAAAATTCACTTTATTGTTTCTCCTGAATTTCCTCTTCTCTCTGCTATAACTGTTCTATCACCTTGAGCAGCATGGTTAGGCATTTGGTTATTTAATTGTTCTGAGAAGGGGTTTCTTCTATGATGGCAGGAAAGATCTGAACTGAATTTGTTGTGTGGGCCTGCATGAGAACCCTCTGGGAGTTTCCTGAGGGAAGAGGCAAAGGATTACCTTGTCTGTCCCTTGTTGATGTACATTTGTTGGTCCAATGTTTACCCTTAACACACCTTCTGCATAACAGAAGGGAGGGATATTCTGTTGCCATTGTTCCTTAAAGAAACATTCTTTCTAGGAACACCCTGTTTACACTCCCTTTTTAAATGACCTTGTTTACCACAACCAAAACATCTGACATTTTTTCTCAAAGCATTTGATATAACCTCTCCTATCCACATATTTTCATGGTCATGAGACTCAATATTAATTGTATCCCTGATCCAATCCTCCAAGGTGCTGATCTTGCTTTTAACAGCCTGATTATTCTTTTGCATGTTGCATTCATGTTCTCAAAAGTCAAAGATTCTATTATTATCTGTCTAGCTTCTGAATTTGGTATCATTCTATTTACTGCTGAAGACAGTCTTTGTAAGAAATCTGTGAAGGATTCTCTGGGGCCCTTTATAGCTTTTGTGAATGATTCATTTTTTTTCCTGCTTTCTCAATTCTGCCCCATGCATTCATGGCTGCTATGGGGCATAGAATTAAGGCTTGGTTATCATATAAACATTGTCTTTGTATATCAGCATATTCGCCTTCTCCAAGAAGTTGATCCTGGGAAATTTCAACACCTCTAGCTCTACATTGGTGTTCTATCATTTTAGCCTCCCCCTTAAGCCACATTCGACACTGTAATTGTGCTACAGACTCCAGGACAGCTGTTACCAATTCTTTTAAGTTCTGAGGAATAATCCTATTACAAGTTGACCACGAGTTTAACATTTGCTTTACAAATGGAGAGTGCATGCCATATGATACTATAGCTTCCTTAAATCTCCTTAAATCTAACATTTCCACTGGAGTCCAATTAGCTTGTACATGACCTTGAGCAGGTAGTTCCTGTAAGGTTACTGGATAGTTTAAGTTTGGTTGTTTGAAAACAGGCTGTCTCTCTGTAACTGTATAATTCAATCCTGAAATAATTTTACCTTTAAATTCTTCTGTCTGGTTCTGAATTTCTCTATAAGTCATTTTAACAGGTCTTTTAAAAGTCAATCCTGATTTAGTTTCACCTTTGAATTTTTCTGTCTGGGTCTGAATTTCTCTATGATTCATTTTAACAGTTTTTTCTAAAGCTTTTATCTTGGCACTTAAATTGACCAACCTTTTTAACACTAAAATAATGATAATTAAACAAATAATATTCATAATTGATGTTATGTACATCCCATCAACATTAATTATCTTCTCATTTAATTGTTCCATTTTTAGACTGCCTAATGTGTTATCAAACAAAGACCAATTTCCTTCCATTGTAAAAATGTTTCCCTTTTTTTTTTTTTTTTTTTTTTTTGGTTTTTTCGAGACAGGGTTTCTCTGTGTAGCTGGCCTCGAACTCACAGAGATCCGCCTGCCTCTGCCTCCCGAGTGCTGGGATTAAAGGCATGCACCACCACCGCCCGGCTCCCATTTTTTAATGTGGGAAAAAATTCTCTTTTAACTATTTTCTTCCTTTAAGATATCTTAATTGACTTACCAAGTCTGTGTAGAACAGTAGAAGTTTGAGGGAATTTCAAAGCATGGTGGCAGTCCAAGATGGAAATCTAGAGAGAGCGAGAGCCCACCACCTACCAGGAGCTGAAGAAAACCAAAAAGTCTCTGGCCACATGAGTTGGAGATCTGGCCGCAAACAGCTCCAGCTGTAGCCAGATCGCTTTCGGCTCTGGCCGAGCAGGGGCGGGGTGGGGGTGGGGTGAGGTGGGGGTGGGGTGGCTATAAGCTCCAGCCAAGCAGGGGGGCCTGTAACCCCTGGCCTGTAAGGCCACCAATGTTTTTTTTTTTTAAATGAATTCTTGCCACATGGCTGCCAATTGTACATGAATTTTAAGCAATCTTATTAAATTAAAATAAAGGGGCCAAATATAGGGATGAAAGCCTTAGAGATCAGGAAAATAGGAATAGCCACTAGCTAACCTTACCTCACCAGTTGAGCAAGGGTCACTGTGGTAGGATGAAGTGTTCTTTGTGTATATGTCCAAGAGTGGTATCATTTCCCATCTTTCTGAAGAACTGTCATACCGATTTCCATAGTGACTGAAAAGTTACACTCCCACCAGGAATAGAGACATGTTCCCCTTGCTACACATCCTGACCAACATTAACTATCCCTTTTATTATTGATCTCAGCCATTCTGACAGGTGTAAGATGGAATCTCCAAGTAGTTTTGATTTGCATTTCCATGATGACTAAGGATGTTGAACATTTCTTTACGTGTTTCTCAGCCATCTGAGTTTCCTCTATGTGAATTCTCTGTTTAGATCTGTACCACATTTTTAAATTGAGTTATTTGATATCAAGTTTCATGAGTTTTTTTTATATAGTTTGTATATATTAGCCCTCTATTGAATGTGGAGTTAGTAAAAATCTTTTTATCATTCTGTAGGCTGTTGCTTTGTGTAAATGATGGTGTCCTTTGCTGTGCAGAAGTTTTTCCATTTCGTGAGGTTCTATTTAGTAATTGTTGATCTTAGTACCTGTGTTAATGATATTCTGTTCAGAAAATCTTCTTTTTTGGGTCTTTGTGTGGTTTGGGTAACAGGGTAACTGTGGCCTCATAAAATGAATTGGGCAATGTTACTTTTGCTTATATTTTGTGGAATAATTTGTGGAGTATTGGCATTAACTCTTTTTTGAAATTCCTTACAATTTTATGCTAAAACCATCTGGCCCTGGGCGTTTTTTTTTTTTTTGGTTTGGGGACTCTTAATGACTGCTTTTGTCTTACTAGGCATTTCAGGAATGTTTAAATTGCTTATCTAACCTTGATTTAACTTTGGTAAGTGGTATATATCAAAAATAGTATCCATGTTTTTAGATTTTCCAATTTAATGAAGTGCAGGGTTTTTTGTTTGTTTGTTTGTTTTTTATTGTTGTTATTGTTTTTGTTTTGTTTTTTGCTTTTTTTGGTTTTTTGAGACAGGGTTTCTTTGTGTAACAGCCTGGATGACCTGAAACTCTCTTTGTAGATACAGAGATACAATTGCCTCTGCCTCCAGAGTGCTGGGATTAAAGGTGTGTATCAGCATGCCTAGTAAGTACAGGTTTTTAAATTACGTCATTATAATTCTCTGGATTTCCTTGGTGTCCGTTTTTATGTTCCCCTTTTATTTCTGATATTGTTTATTTGGATACTCTTTTTCTACCTTTTGGTTAATTTAAATAAGGATTTGTCTGTTTACTGATTTTCTCAAAGAGCCAACTCTGTTCCATCGATTCTTTGATTGTTCTCTTTGTTTCAATTTTATTGCTTTCCTCCCTTATTTGAGTTTCGTTATTTCTTGCCATATACTCCTTTTGGATGTGATCTTCGTTCTAGAACTTTCAGGTGTGCTATTGCTAGTGTGAGTTCTCTCCATTTCGTTTCTTCTTCTCTTTCCCCTTCTCCTTCTCCTTCCCCTTCCCCTTCCCCTTCTTCCTCCTCCTCCTCCTCCTCCTCCTCCTCCTCCTCCTCCTCCTCCTCCTCCTCTTCTTCTTCTTCTTCTTCGTGTAGGCACTTAGTATTATGAACTTTTCCCTTAGAGCTGCCTTCATTGTGTCCCATAGGTTTGGATATGTTGTGCATTCATTTTCATTAAATTCTAGGAAGTTTTTAATTTCTTTATTTCTATCTTGATCCAGTGGTCATTCAGCAGAGAGTTGTTGATTTCCATGAGTTTTTAATCTTTCTGTGATTTCTGTTGTTGATATCCAGCTTTAATCCATGGTCTGATAGAATGCAGGGAGTTATTTTAATTTTCTTGTACGTTTTGAGAGTTTTTTTGTGACAGAGTCTGTGATCAATTTTGGAGAAAGTTCCATGAGGTGCAGAGAAGAATATATATTCTTTTGTGTTTGGGTCAAATGTTTTGTAAATATTTGTTAGGTCCATTTGGTTTACAAAGTCTGTTAGCTCCAGTATTTCTCTGTTTAGTTTTTGTCTGGATGACCTGTCTATTGATGAGAGTTGGGTATTAAAGTTTCCATTATCAGTGTGTGAGAGTCAATATATGATTTAAGCTGTAGTAGTGTTTCTTTTACAAACTTGGGTGCCCTTGTGTTTGGGGTATAGAGGTTCAGAATTGAGAGGTCATTTTGGTGGATTTTCCCTTTGATGACTATGAAGTGTCTTGCCCCATCTCTTCTGATTAGTTGTGATTTGAGTCTATTTTTCTAGATATTAAAATGATTACACCAGCTTGTTTTTTAAGTCCATTTGCCTGGAATATCTTTTTCCAGTCCTTAACTGTGAAGTAATGTCTGTCTTTGATGTTGAGGTGTATTTCCTGGATGTAGCAGAAGGAAGGGTCCTGTTTTTCCATCCATTCTGTTAGTCTGTTTTTTTTAATTGGGGAATTGAGATCATTGATGTTGAGAGATATCTATGACCAATGATTGTTGATTCTTGTTATTTTGTTGTTGTTGTTGTTGGTGGTGGTGGTGGTGATGGGGTGTGTGTGTGTGTGTGTGTGTGTGTGTATGTGTGTGTGTGTTTTCTTTCCTTGGTTTCATGGTCTGGGATTATTTATTCCTTGTGTTTTCATAGTTATAGTTAACCTCTGTAGGTTGGAGTTTCCTTCTAGCACCCTTTATAGAGATGGATTTATGTATAACTATTGCTTAAATTTGGTTTTATCATTGAATATCTTATTTTCTTCATCTACGGTGATTGAAAATTTTGCTGGGTATAGTAGTCTGGGCTAGCATCTGTGGTCTCTTCGAGTCTGCAACACATCTGTCCAAGCTCTTTTGGATTTAGAGTCTCCATTGAGAAGTAGGGTGTAATTCTAATAAGTCTGCCTTTATATGTTACTTGATATCTTTCTCTTACAGCTTTTAATATTCTTTCTTTGTTCTGTACATTTAGTGTTTTGATTATTATGTGCTGAGGGGATTTTCTTTTCTGATCCAATCTATTTGGTGTTCTGTAAGCTTCTTGTACCTTTATAGACATCTACGTTTTTAGGTTAGGATTATTTTTTGTATAACTTATTTTTTTTGAAAATATTTCCTGGGCTTTTGACCTAGGTTTCTTTTCTTTCCATTATTCCTATTATTCTTAGGTTTGGTCTTTTTTTTTTCTCTTTAATAAAATGTGTAGCCCAGGCTGTCCTCGAACTCATGATCCTCCTGCCTCCGCCTCCTTCAGCAAATCCTACTGGCGTACGCTGCCACCACCACCAGCAGGTTTGGTCTTTTTATAGTGTCCCAGCTTTCCTGAATGTTTTGTGTCAGGACATTTTTCAGATTTAACATTTTTTTTGACTGATATATCCATTTTTTTCTATTATATCTTTGACAGAGATTTGACTGAGAGAATCTTTGCCTGAGATTCTCTCTCCCATCTCTTATTTTCTGTTGGTAAAGCTTGCCTCTGTTGTTTCTGTTCAAATACCTAAATTTTTCATTTCCAGAATTACCTCTGGGTTTTCTTTATTGATTCTATTTCCATCTTCAGGTCTTGAACAGTTTTATTCATTTTCTTGCCCTGTTTATCTGTGTTTACCTAGATTTTATAAGGGGTTTATTCATTTCCTCTTTAAGGGCTTCTATTGTCTTCACCCAGGCTGTTTTAAAGTCCTTTTTTGGGGGCTTTCAGCTGTGTTGGAACAATTAGGGCCTGCTGTGGTAGGTTTGCTGGGCTCCCATGGAGACATGTTGTGCTGGCTGTTACTGAATGTACTTTTGTGCTGACCTCTAGGCATGTGGATTGGGGATGATTACAGGTCTGGGTGATGATACCTTTCTGTTGGGTGAGTGGTTTGTTCCTTCATTTCTGCTTCCTCACTAGACTGTGAGAGAGTGTATGTGCTGCCTGGTAGAGAATTTTCTCTGGGCTTGTTTCCCTGGCCTACTCAACTGATGTGTTCCCAGTGAATGCCTGCTAGTGTTGGAGATTGGGGTAATGGGATGATGTCTCAGTTATAGTATCTATTGCTGTGAAGAGACGCCATGTCCATGGCAACTCTTATACAGGAAAACATTTAACTGGGGTGACTTACAGTTTGAGATGTTTACTCCATTGTCATCATGGCAAGACGTGGCAACGTGCAAGCAGACATGGTGCCAGAGAAGGAGCTGAGAGTTTTAAATCTTGATCCACAGGCAAAAGGAAGTAAACTGTATCACTGAATGTAGCTTGAGCATAGGAAACCTCAAAGCCCGCCCCCACAGTGACACACTTCCTTCAACAACACCATACCTTCTCCAACAAAGCCACATCTGCCAATAGTGTCACTCTCTATGGGGGGTCATTTTCTTTCAAACTACCACAGATGAGTTGGGGGAAGGAAGGCTGGAGGAGGTCTTTGTGATCCCTTGGGAATAGGGTCAGAGAGGAAAGGGAGACCACAGCAGGTTTTCTGCTACAGAGCTGGGCGTAAGACTGGGGAGATTAGATCTGGTGGAACAGGTGTAGGTCTATGGACAACCTATTTATTGCTCTGGCAGGAGTAGCCCTTGGGTTAGAAGTGGGTGCCTGTTGGTGTTGGGGACAGGGATAAAGTAACAAGTCAGTGGAGGGAGGTAAGAAGGGGAAGATTTGTGGGCTCCACAGGAGATGGGAACAGGGGGTAGAGGGTGGAGGTGGAGGGGTGGAGGGGTTGTAGGAAAGACTGCCATAGGTGTTCTGCTGCAGAGGTGGGGATGAGAGCAGAGGATTGGATTTGAAGGGACAGAGAACTATTTTTTTTAAATATTTTAAGGGCTTTATTAAGTTTTTGAGAAACCAACAGTGCTGTGATTTGTCTTTTCCTTTACTATACTATTTATAGCTCTTTTAGATTTACTTAATATTCTTTTCCTATTTGAAAATTCATGGCCATTAACTCTGAAAATATTTTTCTGCCCATTTTTTCTTTTTCTTTTGGGAAAACTAATAGCATGTTTACCATACAAGACTTAGATATCTTTTTTAGATTTGTGTCAAAGAGTTTCCTGGTTGTTGTTTCCCCTCCCCCCCCCAGAACTTTTATGAAGTTTCCCTCACTTCTCATTGCCTGGTTCTATAAATACTTCTAATTCAATTACTGCCAAAGGAAGCACACTTACCATGCTTATGATTCAGGCCTCGAAGTGGTAAGTGATCCATGCTTTGTTAGTATTTTACTAAATTTCTGAACATGATTGGGGGATTCTGTTATTTCCCAAAATGGAGAGGAGTGACTACTGGATAAATTGCTTTGTCTCAGATACTCTTGAAGGGCCTCTGAATGAGTTAGCACCTAAATTAAGGCATAATTGATTCGAAGTATCAGACATACCAAAATTCTTGGGAAGAACATTACAAGAGCAGGATGACTTATTTGAAGGAGGAGGGAGAAGAGGCAGAGGAGGAGGAAGCCCATTGCCACCAAAGACGAGTGTGTATGGGAGAACTTAGGTGGCCACTGAGATCAGAGATGGAGGGCTTTATACTATAAAAAGACATTTTGGCTTCACCTTCTCTTCTTCAATGCTACATAACACTTGTGTAGTGTACTCATAAGCTATAGATTCTACTCACTTGTTTCTTCTCAACTTTTTGTTCTTGTTTCTTCCTTTGATAGCATATTCCAAGAAAGGAAATAATCAATGAAAGGGATTTTTTTTTTTTGCAGTAACCTGTGGTTTAAATACTAGGTATAAAGTGTGAAATTATTAGTTCAATCTAACACATGAATTTCATTTTTTTAAAAACTGTAATTATTTATTTTACATCCTGGCTGCAGTTTTCCCTCCCTCCTCTCCTCCCAGTCCTTACTCCCAACCCCCTCTGTTCCCATCATCCCAATCCACTCCTCTGTTTCTTTTTAGGAAAGGGCAGGTCTCCCATGAGTATCAACAAAACATGGCATATCAAGTTGCAGTAAGACTAAGCACCTCCCTATGTATTAAGACTGGGCAAGGCGACCCAGTATGAGGAATAGGGTCATAAAAGCCTGTAAAAGAGTTGGAGACAGCCACTGTTCCCACTCTTAGGAGTCCCACAAGAGGACCAAGCCATACAACTGTAACATATGCACTGCGCATGTCTCCATGCAGGCTCCCTGGTTGTTGTTTCAGTCTCTGTGAGTTCCTTTGAGCCCAAGTTAGTTGAATCTGTGAGTTTTCTTGTGGTGTCCTTTCTCCTCCTCTTCTGCAGGATCCCCCGAACTCAGTCTAATGTTTAGCCATGGGTCTGCATCTATTTCCATCAGCTGCTGGATGAAGCTTCTCTGATGAAAATTGGGCTAGGCACCAGTCTGGTCACAGGAGATGGCCAGTTCAGGCTATGTATCTGCTATTGCTACAAGTCTTAGCTGGAGTCATCCTTGTAGATTCTTGGGAGATTCCCTTGTGCCAGGGTTTTACAGGACCCTGAAATGACCTTCATAGTAGTCTCTCTTAGTACTCTTCCCCTCCACTCTCCTACCCCCAACATGATTGCTCATGTTCCTATCTCTACACCCTCAGTCCACTCAAGAAAACTCTTCTATTTCCCCTTCCCAGGGAGATCTGGGCATCCACCATGAACTCTCCTTGTTACCTAGCCTCTCTGTAGAGTGTAGCATAGTAATCCTTTATTTTGCAGCTAATATCCACTTATGAGTGAGTACATACCATGTTTTTCTTTCTTGGTCTGGCTTGCCTCACTCAGGATTATTTTCTTCTGGTTCCATTCATTTGCCTTCAAATTTCCTGGTGTCCTTATTTTTACCAGCTGAGTAATACTCCATTGTGTAAATGTACCACAGTTCTTTATCCATTCTTCAGTTGAGAGACATCTAGGTTTTTTCCAGGTTCTGACTATTGCAAATAAAGCTGCTATGAACATAGTTGAGTATGTGTCCTTGTGGTATGATTGAGCATCCTTTGGGTATATGCCCAAGAGTGGTATAGATGGATCTTGTGGTAGGTTGATTCCCAGTTTTCTGAGATACCACCATACTGACTTCCAAAGTTGCTGTACAATTTGCACTCCCATCAATGGAGGAGTGTGCCCCTTGCTCCACATCCTCTTGAGCATGAGCAATTGATTGTGTTTTTATCTTAGCCATTCTGACAGGTGTAAGATGGAATCTCAGAGTCATTTTGATTTGCATTTCCCTTATGGCTAAGGATGTTGGACATCTCTTTAAGTGTTTCTTGGCCATTTGAGATTCTTCTGTTGAGAATTCTCTGTTTAGATCTGTACCCCAGTTTTTTAATTGGATTATTTGGTTTGTTGATATCTAGTTTCTTGAGTTCTTTATATATATTGGAAAGCAGCCCTCTGTCAGATGTAGGGTTGGTGAAGATCTTTTCCCGTTCTGTAGGCTGCCATTTGTCCTACTGACGATGTCCTTTGCCTTACAGAAACTTTTCAGTTTCATGAGGTCCCATTTATTAATTGTCAATCTTAGTGCCTGTGCTATTGGTGTTGTGTTCAGGAAGTTTTCTCCTGTACCAGTGTGTTCAAGATTATTTTCCACTTTCTCTTCTATCAGGTTCAGTATGTGGATTTATACTGAGGCTTTTGATCTACTTGGATGTGAGTTTTGTACAGGGTAATAGATAGGAGTCTATTTGCATTCTTCTATACGCTGACATCCAGTTAGACCAGCACCATTTGTTGAAGATGCTTTCAATTTTTTCCATTGTATAATTTTGGCTTCTTTGTCAAAAATTAGGTGTCTATAGGTCTGTGGATTTATGTCAGGGTTTTCTATTCAGTTCCATTGATCCACCATCTGTTTTTATACCAATACCATTCATTTGGTTTTTATATCTATAGCTCTGTAGTAAAGCTTGAAATCAGAGATGGTGATAACCTCCAGAAGTTCTTTTATTATATAAGGTTGTTTTGGCTAGCCTGGGTTTTCCGTTTTTCTATATGAAGTTGAGTATTGTTCTTTCAAGGTCTGTAAGGAATTGTTGGGATTTTGATGGGTATTGCATTTGAATTTGTAGATTGCTTTTGGGAAGATGGCCATTTTTACTATGTTAATCCTACCAACCCATGAGCATGGGAGATCTTTCCATCTTCTTATACCCTCTTCAATTTCTTTTTTGAAAGACTTGAAGTTCTTGTCATACAGGTCTTTCACTTGCTTTGTGCAAGTTACACCAAGGTATTTTATATTATGTGAGGCTATTGTAAAGGGTGTTGATTCTCTGATTTTTTTTCTCAGCCTGTTTATCATTAGTATATAGGAGGGCTACTTATTTTTTTTGAGTTAATTTTATATCCAGCTACTTGACTAAAGGTGTTTATCAGTTGTAGGAGTTCCCTGGTAGAGATTTTGGAGTTACTTATGTATACTATCATATCGTCTATACATAATGATTCTTTGACTTCTTTTTTTCCAATTTATATCCCCTTGATTTCCTTTAGTTGTCTTACTGCTCTAGCTAGAACTTCAAGTACTATAATGAATAGGTATGGAGAGAGTAGACAACTTTTCTTGTTCCTGATTTTAGTGGAATTGCTTTGAGTTTTTCTCCATTTAATTTGATGTTGATAATCAGCTTGCTGTATATTGCCTTTATTATGTTTAGGAATGTCCCTTGTTTCCATGATCTGTACAAGACTTATCATGAAGGGGTGTTGGATTATGTCAAAGGCTTTTTCAACATTTAACAAGATGATCATGTGTTTTTTATTCTTTGCATTTGTTTACATGGTAGATTACCTTGACAGATTTTCTTGTGTTAAACCATCACTCCATCTCTGGGATGAAGCCTACTTGGTCATGGGGGATGATCTTTTTGATGTGTTTTTGGAATGGTTTGCCAGTGTTTTATTGATTATTTTTGCATCAATGTTCATGAGTGTAATTGGCTTATAATTATCTTTTGTTGTTGAATCTTTGTGTTGTTTGGTTATCAGTGACTGTGGCCTCACAGAAAGGATTTAGTAGTGTTCCTTCTGTTTCTATTTTGTGGAATAATTTGGTGAGTATTGGTATTAGCTCTTTTTTGAAAGTCTGGTAGAATTCTGTCAGAACCATCTGACTTTTTTTTTTTTTTGGTTGGGAGACTTTTAAGGACTGTTTCTATTTCCTTAGGGTTATTGGTATATTTAAATTGCTTACTTGATCTCGGATTTAACTTTGATAAGTGGTATCTATCAAGAAAATTTTCCATTTCTTTTAGATTTTCCAATTTTGTGGAGTGCAGGTTTTTAAAGTATGAATCCTAATGATTTTCTGGATTTCCTCAGAGTCTGTTGTTATGTCTCTCTTTTTGTTTCTGATTTTGTTGATTTGGATATTCTCTATGTGCCTTTTAGTTAGTTTGGATAAGGATTTATATATTTTGTTCATTTTCTTGAAGAAACAACTCCTTGTTTCATTGATTCTTTGTATTGTTCTCTTTGTTTCTATTTTATTAATTTCAGCCCTCAGTTTGATCATTTCCTGCCATATACTCCCGTTAGGAGTGTCTGCGTCTTTTTGTTCTGGAGTTTTCAGGTGTCCTGTTAAGTTGCTATGATGAGATTTTTCCAAATTCTTCATGAAGGCACTTAGTGCTATGGACTTTCCTCTTAGCACTGCTTTCCATGTGCCCCATAAGTTTGGGTATGTTGTGCATTCATTTTCATTGAATTCTAGGAAGTTTTTAACATCTTTCTTTATTTTTTCCTTGACCCAGTGGTAACTCCGTAGAGTTCAGTTTCTATAATTTTAGAGTTTTCTGTTGATTCTGTTCTTATTGAAATCCAGCTTTAATCTATGGTGGTATGACAAGATATAGGGGGTTATTTCAATTTTTTTTTTGTATCTGTTGAGACATATCTTCTGAGTATATCTTCCATTTTGGAGAAGGTTTCATGAAGTGCTGAGAAGAAGGTATATGGTTTTGTGTTTGGATGAAATGTTTTGTAGATATCTGTTAGGTCCAATTTGAGTCATAACGTCTGTTAGTTCCAATATTTCTCTGTTTAGTTTCTGTCTGTATGATCTGTATATTAGTGACAGTGGGTTGTTGAAGTTTCCCATTATTATTGTGTGGAGTTCTATGTGTGATTTAAGCTTCATTAATGTTTTCTTTCTTTCTTTTTTTTTTAAAGATTTATTTATTTATTATGTATACAGTGTTCTGCCTCCATATATGTCTACAGGCCAGAAGAGGGCACCAGATCTCATTACAGATGGTTGTGAGCCACCATGTGGTTGCTGGGAACTGAACTCAGGACCTCTGGAAGAGCAGTCAGTGCTCTTAACCTCTGAGCCATCTCTCCAGCCCCCAAATGTTTTCTTTATAAATGTGGGTGCCCTTATATTTGGGGCATAGTGGTTCAGAACTGAGACATCATCATGCTGGATTTTCCCTTTGAATATAAAATGCCCTTCTCCATTTCTTTTGATTAGTTTTGGTTGGAAGTATATTTTGTTAGATATTAGAATGGCTATACCAGCTTGCTTCTTAGGTCCATTTGTTTAGCAAATCATTTTTCAACCCATTACTCTAAGGTAATGTCTATGTTTGATGATGAGGTGTGTTTCTTGTATGTAGCAGAATCCAGTTTTTGTTTCCATTCTGTTAGCCTGTGTCTTTTTATTGGAGAATTGAATCCATTGATATTGAGGGATATTAATGACCAATGATCGTCAATTCATGTTATTTTGTTGTTGATGATGGTAGTGTGTGTGTGTGTGTGTGTGTGTGTGTGTGTGTGTGTGTGCATGAGTGAATGAGAGAGAGAGAGAGAGAGAGAGAGAGAGAGAGAGAGAGAGATAGTCTGTCTGTGTGTGTTTATATGTTTCCCTTCTTTGGGTTTTCCTGATGTGAGATTATCTATTGCCTGTGTTTTTGTGGGTGTAGTTAACTTCCTGGGGTTGTAGTTTTCTGTTTAGTACCTTCTTTAGGGATGGGTTTGTGGATAGATATTGTTTAAATTTGATTTTGTCATGGAATATCTTGTTTTCTCCATTCATGGTGATTGACAGTTTTGCTGGGTATAGTAGTGTGGGCCTCTGTGGTCTATGAGAGTCTGCAAGACATCAGTCCAGGCCCTTCTGGATTTTAGGGTCTCCATTGAGAAGTTGGGTGTGATTCCAATAGGTCTGCTGCTTTTAATATTCTTTCTTTGTTCTGTACGTTTAATGTTTTGATTATTATGTGGTGAGGGGATTTTCTTTTCTGATCAAATCTATTTGGTGTTCTGTAAGCTTCTTGTACTGTTATTGACATGTTTTTTAGGTTGGGAAAATTTTCTTCTATGATTTTGTGATATATATTTTCTGGGTTTTTGAGCTGGATTATTTCTCCTTTTTTCCCTATTGTTCTTAGTTTTAGTCTTTTTATAGTGCCCCAGATTTCCTGGATTTTTTTGTGTTAGAGATTTTTTAGATTTAACATTTTTTTGACTGATGAATCTGTTTCCTCTATTGTTTCTTCAACCTGAGAGCCTCTCTTCCATCTCTTGTATCTGTAATTCCTGTTTGCTTACCCAGATTTTCCATTTCTAGGATTCCTTCTGTTTGTGTTTTCTTTTTGCTTCCATTTACATTTTCAGGTCTTGAACAGTTTCCTTCATATGTTTGTTTTTTTCTTAGCTTTTTTTTTTTTTAGGGATTTACTGATTTCTTCTAATTTTTTTGTTTATCTTTCCCCCAATATCTTTAAGGGATTTTTTTCATATTCTCTTTAAGGACCTCCATCATCTTCAAATAAAGTCATTTTAAAGGTCATTTTCTTGTGCTTTAGCTGTGTTGGATTGTTTGGATCTTGCTGTTTGTAGAATAGCTGGGCTCTGATGATGTCATATTGCCCTTTCTGTTATTGTTTGTGTTCTTAGACAGGTGTTTAGGCATCTGGATTTGGGATGATTATAGGTCTAGGTGTTGATTCGTGCATTTGTCTTTGTTAGATGGGTGTTTTGTTCCTTGTTTTTTCTTTCTTCTCTGGTCTTCTGGCCTAAATGGTCATAGGTTCTGGTGACTAGTGTGTCTTCAGGTCTAGTAGTTGTCCTCTCTATAGTTTTGGGATTAGGGGTTCCTAGATCCAGCTTGGCCTCTAGTAAAGCTGAAGTCTTCTGAAGTTGTAGATCAGGATATGGAACCCAGGGGAGGGGTGCATACTGGGGCCCCTAGATCTGGTCTGGCTTCTGGGGTCCCTAGGATCAGCCAGGCCTCTAGTACAGCTGCCAAGTGCTGGTGTCCCTAGATCCAGCCTGTATTCTAGTAAAGCTGTGGTCTGCATCTGAAGTTGCAGGCCTGGGGTCTCTAAATCCAGCCTGGCCTCTGGTAAAGTGGATGTCTTATTCCACAATTGTAGACCAGGATATGGAGTCTGGGGTAGGGGTGGGTGGTGGGTGTGTGCAGTCTAGGGTTGTTGGGCAGGCTTAAAGAGGTTTTTGTAGGCAGTGGGTGGTGTCTTACCTGGGGTTCCTAGGACCACTCTGGCCTCTGGTAAAGCTGCTGGGGCTGTGAGCCCTAGTGTGGAGTCCAGGAGAGGGAGTCTGTCTATTCTCTCTCTCTCTCTCTCTCTCTCTCTCTCTCTCTCTCTCTCTCTCTCTCTCTCTCTCTCTCTCTCTCTCCTGAGACGGGTTTCTCTTTGTAGCCCTGGCTGTCCTGGAACTCACTCTGTGGACTAGACTGACCTTGAACTCAGAGATTTGCCTGCCTCTGCCTTCTTGAGATTAAAGTCCTGTGCCATCACTGCCTGGCCATTTTCTTTAATTTAAAATGTGAGTGTAGAAATGAGTGAATAAGCATGTGTGTGGTGGCTAGAGGACAGCTTGGGGGGAGATGGTTCTATCTTTCCACTGCTCTTTCTTCTTACGTAGTGCTTTGTAACTTTGTGATGTATACTTGGTGTGCTCTTCAAAATTTATAAGTGATAATATATATATATATATATATATATATATATATATATATATATATATAATTTCAAGTTACATTACAATTTGTCTGGAGATTGAACTCAGTTTGTAAGGCTTCGTGGAAAGTGCCTTTACCTCCTGGGCCATCTCACTTGTCATTTTTGTCTCTAATGAGAGAGGAACATTTTTATTTCTATGCTTCTAGTGAGTTTGAACACTTTATTATTCATCTACTGTTTGTTAACTTGTTTTTTTTTTCTTGTAACTAGTCTGTTTATATCATTTCTATTTTTGGGGGTGTAGGGTGTCTTCTGTGAGACTTGTGAGAGAATTCTTAACATTCCAGATTTTTAGTCTGCTTTAATGATAACATGGCCAATTTTTCTCCTAGGTTTTGCCTTGCCTTTCTTATTTTTAATGCTTTCTTAAATTTCATTTTAAAGTCAGAGTTAATTTTATTTAATAAAGTTGGGCCTTTTTGTATGCTTTAAGATTTTGCACTTATTTAAAAAATCCTGTAATGATCTTTTAAAAGTGTAGAAAATATTTATTTCACTCTGTCAAACTATCTCACTGAAGAAATCACATGTATTGTTCAGAAAGTATATGGAATTGGGGCTGGGTAGGTGACTCAGTGGTTAAATGGTTTGCCTTGCAAGAATTAGGACCCATGTTCAGATTGCCAGAACCCACGTGAAGCTAGAGGTAGTAGCCCATAGCTCTAATCAGCACACTTAAGTCAAGCTAGGAGGAGGAGATAGCAGAGTAAGCTTGTGTGCAGATATGCTGGTGTATGCAGGAGACAAGAGATGCTTCCTCAAGTAAGGTGGAGGGCAAGGGTTGTCCTCTAACTTCTCTATGTGTGCCATCAGCATACATGAATCTACTGACACACATATACACACTACACACACATTAAAAAAGAAGAATGTACTGAATTGGTTTTTATCTTAATTATTTTTAGACAGGGTGTCTAGCCCAGGTTGGCCTTGGACTCACGGTAGGTATAACTCAGGTTGACTTTGAACTCTTGATCTGCCTGCCTCTACATTCCAAGTACTGGTATTATGGGCTCATGTTGCCACACTTGGCTCATGTATGTCGGAGATTGATCCAGGGCTTTGTACGTGCTAGACAGCCATGCTACCAACTGTGTTACATTATCCAGTTTTTGTTTTAATATTTTGTTTTTTGAGACAATGTCTCACTATGTTGTCCAAGTAACTCTCTAATTTATGGTGTTCCTCATGTCTCACCCTCCTTAGTATTAGGTTTATAGCTATGAATCAACAAGCTGTGTGGTGATATTTTGTTTGTGTTCTGACAAATAAAGCTTACCTGGAGATCAGAGTTCAGAGCTAGCCACTAGTTAACTAAAGAGGCTAGGCGGTGGTGGCTCACACCTTTAATCCCAGCACTAGGGAGGTGGAGACAGTAATATAAGGCGGGAAGAGACAGCAGCTCACTCTTTTTGGTCTGGAGGTAAGAGGTGACTTTGGCTAGCTTCTTTACTTCTCTGATCTTTCAGTATTTACCCCTATATCTGACTCCAGGTTGTTATTATTATTATTATTATTATTATTATTATTATTATTATTATTGTTATTAAAGACCAATTAGAATTCATGCTACAAAGCTGGGTTTCAAACTGAGTTTTAATATGTTGAATTTTGTTTTAATATCTCAGAGGAAGAATTAATAATTATTATCTTGGTAATCACTCTTCTCAGTTTTACAATTTCAAGCAAATAGAAAATCAGAATTTTTATCTTATTTTGCTGACTGTACCCATAGTTTAATTTTATGAAATTCCTTATTTTTTAACCTAAAAATTTAAATTTAACTGTCATATAAGAAGAAATTCAGCCAGTAGTGGAGGCACATGTCTGTAATTCCAGCAATTGTGAGGCAGAGGCAGGTGGATCTATATGAGTTTGAGGCCAGCTTGGTCAACAGAGCAAGTTCCAGGACAGCCAGAGCTACATAGTGAGACCCTATCTCAAAAAACAAGAAACAAAGGGCTGGAGAGATGGCTTAGTGGTTAAGAGCATCAGCTGCTCTTCCAGAGGTCTCGAGTTAAATTCCTAGCAACCACATGGTGGCTCACAACCATCTATAATGAGATCTGGTGCCCTCTTCTGGTGTGCAGACATACATGTAAGCAGAACACAGTATACATAATAAATAAATAAATCTTAAAAAAACAAAAAGCAAAAAACAAACAAACAAAAAAACCCAAAAAATATTTCATGGGATGGGAGTTGAAGAAAATGTGGCCGAAAGATACAAAATTTCACTTAGAAAAGAGTTCAAGAGACCTGGTTATTTTAATAATGTATTATATACTTGAAAATTACTAAATGAGTAATTTTTTTTTTTTTTTTTTTTTTTTGGTTTTTTGAGACAGGGTTTCTCTGTGTAGCTTTGCGCCTTTCCTGGAACTCACTTGGTAGCCCAGGCTGGCCTCGAACTCACAGAGATCTGCCTGGCTCTGCCTCCCGAGTGCTGGGATTAAAGGCGTGCGCCACCACCGCACGGCTAAATGAGTAATTTTTAGTGTTTTCCTGATAAAGAATTTTAAATATGCACTTTAATACATATGATAAATACCTTGATTTGTCATTTAAGTTTTGTTTTTTGCCGTCCTGAGGATCAAACCTAGAGCCTCATATATTAGGCAGATACTCTAGCACTGAGCCACACTCCCAACTCTAAGGAGCTTGTTTTAGCCTTTCTACCATGTATGTGTATGTGAGGTTACATACCATAAATATGTATGATTTTATTACTCAATTAAAACAAAAGCGATGGAAAAGGAAACACTTACATTGTAAAATGCCTTTAGACAGAACATAGCACCGAGGTATGGACTTGTCTGCTTCTCTGTGTATCTGTCCTAATGTAACTGAAGATTTACTAATAGAGCCCAGTGTGGAGGTACCCTTGGGAGACTGAGGAAGGAAGAGCACAAGTCTGATGGCAGCCCAAGTTACATAGACTACTCTAGGCCATCCTGGGCTACATTGGGAGACTGTGTCTCACAAAACAGAAAAACAAACAAGGCTCACTGGAAAGGCAGATAGCAGAGAGAGAACAGCAGAGTGGAGTATGTTTGTAATCGCAGCACCTCTGAGGCTAAGGCAGGAGGATTGCCATGAGTTCGAGGCAAATCTGGGCAATCCAAGGCAGACCCTGCCTCAGAACATACAGGTGTGTGTGGGATATCAGCACAGTACGTTGTGTGCCTCTAATTCCATTAAAAAGATGACTTTGTGATGAGAAATTTGAGGATTGGCATTTAGCTACACAATGGAGTTATCTATCATTGCTTTAAGAGTAACAGTAGTGTACTAGTTTTTAAAAACTTAGTCCTTATATCTTAGAATGCAGGAGTACTGAGTGGAGGCAATGAAGTATCTGGGGTTGGTTTTAAAATGATCCATTGGGGGGAATGGATAATGAGAATATAGGGTAAATAAGATGACTTGTGCTTCATTCAATGCTCGTTACAACTGGATGATGTTGAAGGATCATCACACTAGGTTTTTCTTATGTCCGATAGTTTCTGTAATAAAGTTAAAATGTCCAACATATATAAACTTTAACAGACACTCCATTTCTTGCATTAATAATTTTTTAGTTCTACTTTATAGTCTTAGTTACAGCGTTTGGAGGAGGCAAGGGAAATTAGAACATTTTCATTACTCTGTTTAGACGCAGGATGGCACTCTTTGAATAAGTAATTAGCCGAAGTCCACTTCTCACTGAAAAAGCTGCTTTACCGGGCAGCTGCTTCCTAGGGCAGCCTAGCTTAACAGCAAAGGCTTTCCAGGTAATGACATAGTGATTTGTGGTGACACCCTGACTACTTTTCTGTGTTGGCTGTATCCATTTTATACCAGTGTTTGGAGCATTAAGGAAAGTTGAAGCGCACACATATTTAACGGATGATTTTTATGCAAAGGCACCTAGCTGTGTGCCACGTTTATTTTTTGGTGTTTGCTAGTATTGCTGTGAGGTCTAGCAATCTCAATGTATTTTACACACACACAGCTTAGTGAGTCATCTTTATTTAAAACTGTCAGTACCAGCCACAGAACACATTTCTACATTTACTATGCAGATTAATGTCAAAATGCCAGCTATCAACTGGACAAATGCTATCGCCTTCCACCCCTTGAAGAAGTGTTGAAGTAAGTATTTTGTTCCACGTTCCCAGTCTGACCTATGCCTTCTTTAAGCCAACTATTCATAGGTTTTCCAGAACAATTACACCTACCACCACCGGTGTAGGAAAGGAAAAAAACAAAAAACAAAAAAACAAAACCCAAATGGACAACAGCAGAAACTAGAAATTTAAGAACTGGTATTTAGAAAGTGCCTCCTCCTTATTCTCCTCCCTGAGGTCCAATTCCGTTTTCTGGTTCTGACCATAGGAAATTGACTTGGTGTTAATTAAAGACTGGAATTTCAAGGCGTAATTTCCCCTCCCCCAACCTTGGCAACCATTAAACAACTCCCAACTCCACACTCCACCCGACAGACAGATAAATGATGCAGCAGATTACACCATTGAAAGGCAACGTTTGTCCTCAGCTATTTTCGATTTCCCCCCCTTGCTTCTGATACTTGCGCCAGACATTGTTTGCTTGCTTAGGACTGGGAAAGGGCATTTTTTTTTTTTTTTTCTTCTACAGTTTAATGCCAGGGGCTTTCTCCCAGCAAATGAAAGTGAAAGTGCTACGTTGTTGTGGTATTTTGCCCTTAAAGGCTGGAATGGCAGCTGGTGGGGAGGGGGAGGTGGGATAGGAAAGCTGGAAGAACCAGTTCTAAGGTTTTGTTTGTTTATCTTGAGATCTCAGCGGGGCTCCTGTGTCGTCGTCCCCCTCCCCCTTACCGTTTTAGGGGGCTGATTTCGGATTTATTTTCCTTTGAACAGTCATTGAAGTTTCATTCAATGTATTGCCTAAGAAATACATCTCACTTGTTGCTTTCCCCCGGTTGCAGCTTAAAACGCCATCCAGTCTCTCATCTGGAAATAATGCAACACCCCCCCCCCCCGCCGCCCCTTTTCCTTTTAAAGCTCCACATAACCTGAAGTCGATAATCACATGGAAACTGTGCAGGTCTCAGTTTATGTTTAGCTTTCATTCTTTTGGTGGAAACCTCACTTGTTGAAGTATGCATTCAGCACAGGCGTTTTGTACACACGTTTCTTTCAAGTCTTGAAATTTGCCTGCCGCCCTGATCTGACTCCTTACATGACAGGTTTTATGAGCAACTTCTAAATGCTTTTATTGTACAGATTTTAAAAGCAGAGAATGACACCGAAAATTCTAACAGTGACATTAGTATATCTAAAGTCACCCAACCTCTCTACCCCTCGTTCCCTTTTCCAAGGAACTACTAACAAAGCCGACAAGACTCTGAAAGAGGTTAGAGGAGGAGGAAGGAGGCGGGGTGGGCTAGGGGAGAGAGGTTAGGGGCCAGAGTTTCTCTCATTCACAGGGCGGAAAAGTTGACATTGTCTAAGCCCTTCTGAATGGCTGGTAGTTGGATACCCCGATTGTACCTCTACTTCCCCTCCCCCTCCACGTGACGACCCAGGACACATGCGCACCCGACGCAGCCCAGGCACATCTGCAGACTGACGTCAGTTTGTTCTGCCTCTGAGGAAAGCTGCCAAAATTTTCTTCTGCTGCAATTGAAGTTGGCTGGGGGCCGGCAGTGAGCTCGAGGGCTACTTCAACAAAACTTTTCCTGCCCTTCCTGCTCCTCTGGTCTTCTCTCTCCTGATACCTTTTGATGCTCTGCACATGTTATTTGCATAGCAAAGGCACTAAGCTGTCCAGGAAGAGAGGGCACCACTTCCACCCCCAATAAGCCTTTCCCTTCTTCTTTTCTTTCTTTTTTTCCCTTTCCTTTTTTTTAGGGGGGGTGGGCGGGGGGAGGGAGAGAGTAGGGGGTTTGCAAAGCACGTCTTAGGTTGATAGCCTTGGATGTATTGAAAGCATTTTTTTTCTTAAATTTTTCTTTTCTTTTTTTTTTTTTTTTTAACTGCCAAATCGGCAGTCAGTTCTCTAAAGCTCTGGTTAGCGAGACTATAGGGTTTTATTCTGGCTGCAGAATAACTGGCTGGTGTGGCTTTCCAAAGGGGGGCAAAAAGAAAAGAGAGAGAGAGGAGGGAGTACGTGAGTCGTCCAGTGCAATCTCTATTGTTTGAAATTTACTCTTTATCAGAATTTGAAGATGAAAACGGTAAGGAAGACTTCATAATATTCAATGAAACCTTAAAAAAAAAACCTTGTGCTTTGCTTGTCTTACAAATAACGCTTAGAACTCAGTCTCTCTCTCTCTCTCTCTCTCTCTCTCTCTCTCTCTCTCTCTCTCTCTCTCTCTCTGTGTGTGTGTGTGTGTGTGTGTGTGTGTGTGTGTGTGTGTATGCGCGTGCGTGCGTGTGCTTTATGGCAAAGAGTGAGTTTGACTGAACTCATTTTACAGACAAATCTTTTAAACTCTAGACTTCTCGCGGATGTAGAATTCCGGGGCTTACAGGTATTTTATGATGTGAAAAATACTCGCTGGTTGTATGAATTTACATGTTGTGTGAGGTAGACTTGATTATGATCATCGTGGTCTTTTAACTAATCACCGGATAGTGGTGGAGAAAGTAAAGATGATGCGTGTTTTTAATCGATTTCCAGATTTATGCAATTGCCTTCTGCAAATCCGTTTCATGTCAGTGTCTTTAGCATTCAGACAAGTGCATATTTCATGTCTGTGCTCTCAGGCCAGCAGAAGTGTGCTGCCTGTGGCACTGATGCTCTAGGATATGCTAAGCTCTTAATAGGCTAATCAGAGATGAAAGCGTGTGGTTTTTATTTACTTTTGCTCACTTGGGCCATGGTAGACTCAACCCTCTGGAGTCTTGTTTATCAGGGCATGTCTGTATATGTGATATATGAGACTAAAATTTAGGGATTGGGGAGAGAGAACACGAGTGCTGGAGGAAGTATTGGAAAATCTTTCTGACAATTTGTGCTACAATTTCTGTCTTTGATAAGTTTTCCACTCGTGCTAGAGGCAAAGAAAGCAAGTCAGAGTAAGAAAGCACACTGAGAGGGAACAAGAGAGTAAGTTTCTTACTCTTGTTTTTATTTGAGCCGCTGGTGCAACGCGTTTGGGCCAAATGCCAACTGTCTGGGTCACACGCGTTTTATCCAAATAGATTTAGCGCTGCTGTCTGGAAACGGGCTGCTGAATGTTAACTTTAGGATCAACTCAACCAGGGCAGCTCAGACTGTTACCCTCTGTCTGGATGAAGTGGAAGGGAAGGGGGGTGGTGAGGGTGTGCAAAGCCGGGGGCGGGGCGGGAGGGGGGAGGCGACGACAAACCATTACTTGGAACTTTTAAAAAATACACTGAATATAAGTTTCAATTTACTCTCTTATGTTCAGAGTCTTTTTTTTAAAACTATTTTTTCCTCTTTTCTTTTAAGCTTATATTGATTAGACTGAAACAATTAGTGGTGAATTAGAAGCCCTTAAAATTCATGACAGGGAAAGAAATGTAAATTCAAATGTAAATGTAAAACTGGTGCATTTGGAGGCAACTAAGAAAATTAATTTTGGAGTTAATTATTTTCACCAAAGTGGTAGTGCAGTCTTGTTTAAATTAATTTAGTGGTTAAATGTGAGCATTAGTGATCTTTTTTGAAAAATACTATATTAAAGTGTATAAGTTGATTTAAAACAAATCAGCAAATCATTCATTTGCCACAAATGGCAGCAGATTATTCTGTGTAGTTGTATTAATATTTTTGTGATTTATCTTCTAATCATTAAGACCTGAAATATTGTAAATAACTTTGAGTTTGGTCTATAACCTGCAAACGAATCTCTATTCGTGTCCGTTCTTACTGCTTCCTCTTCACTTCCCTAGCAACCCAGAGTAGCTATGAGTGGCTTAGGGTGGGTCTGTGTGCCAAGTCCTGCTGTGGGTGATCTTAGTGACAGACGGATTGAGTTCTCCTATTAAGGAGAGTTAGTAGCATATTTGGAATTTGTGGGAAGGGAGAGAAAAATGAAGAGGTAGGTAATTTGTCACAGTTAAAAAACATAAACAAAGTTGGTTATCAATATTTTACACTAATATCAAGAGAGAAAAAGCATTTTTTTAAAGGAAAAAATGTTATAAAACAGGTAGCATTAGGAGAATTATGTAATTAAGGGCTTTATTTTGGGAAATTTTGTTTTGGATTTTTGCTTTTCTGAATAGATAAGTTGTGAGTGAATTCTGTATTTAATTATACTTTTTTGGTGACTAATCTTACAACGTTTGTAAATAACCAAAATCCTTTATGCTTGGAACCCAATTGTGTCTTTAGCATACAATAGTTAACAAATATTTGTTGAGAGAAGAAGACTGGAAAGTGAAATGAAAAGTTTTTGATGTATAAAATTTAAAGGGCCTGAAGGGCTTAGGATTTTGTTGCTTTTCCATGGAGACCAAATCAGCTTTAAAAGAAATAACCAAATGAAGATGGATGAAAAAAGTTGAGAAAGATGTTAACCATGTTCTCTAGCTTCATAATAATAGCTAGTGAGAGGAAATTACTACTTAGCTACTTCTATATCACTTGAGTGGGCCATCAACCATAAAGAACAATCAAGTAACAGGCTTCAACTAGGGCAGACTACTGAGGGGATCGCTGTGTACAAGTTGTCTGGTCTTATTTCTTCAACATAACTAGTGTAGTTTTGATCCATGGAAGCAGTTAAATTATTCTTTAACTTTGCCTGCTGGGCCATTTATACTGTGAATAAAAATCATATACAAAAGTCAAAGTGAACTGGACATTTTGCTTGTATTTTCAAATTTAAAAGTTATAGGTATAATTATCATAGCCTAGGTTCTTCACTCTGCCTTAAAGAGTTGACAGCTTCCATATTGGCTCTATGTTATCCTACTATCCCACATTTTTCAGGGAAGGAGGAATATGAATTTTTTTTTTTTTGTAGGAAAAGCTTTGAAAAGTAATGCATATTAGGAGGGGAGGGATAATGTTTATTTAGTCACTCCAGTGAAGCACATAGACATGCTATCAGGTGCAATCTAATTTATTCTCTCAAAAAGTCTCAATTTTATAGTTGAGAAAACAGGTCCAGGGAGGTTTTGTAACTTGAAGTCAAACTAGCAGTAGCCAGCCTTTGTGTTCCCACAACATAATAATGCTGCTGTTCTTATACAACTTGAAAGGTTTATTAATGCATTGAGATTTCTGAGCAGTTATCTAGCATTTTAGTGTTAGTTGAACTTTGGAAACTATTTTTTTCTACACATACTTTATTCTGGCATCTAGATTAACTTTCCCAGCAGGTGTCAGAAAGGGGTTTAACACAATTCACTTGGACTGTGTGAGTGACTAAGAGTGATTTAGATATGCCGCTTATAATTTAATTGAGCTCTGGCCAACTGAGCACCAATACAGTGTCAAGTTTGTTCTCTGAGCATAGGAGGTTTAAAAGATAGTGAGGAGGGAAGGAGAAAGGCACCTAACTTATTGAGTGCCCATGTACCAGATACTGTATCTAGTGATGAGCAAGACCGCAACTCCAGTCTGTTTAATTCTGGAACTCCTGTTCTTTCTATGAAGTACCAATGCCCTTCTTAGGGAATAAGTTACTTTAGTTTACTTATTTTTCCTATTAATGCTACTGGCTTAGTCAACTTAGATGTTTATAGATTAGTGTTTGGAAGGGTTGGAGTGAAGTTACAAAACTGAAGATCAAGGGGGAAAATTGTTTTCTCAATCAAGCCCATTGTATTGTAAGTTTGCCATTAGTTTCAGTGTCCAAGAAAACAAGGGGGAAGGTGTGGATGATCTAATACAAATCCCTCAAGACTGCTAGAAAATGAACTCAAATGTGCTAATTGTAAATTCCTCCTTAAAAGAAGATTACAATTAAAGGAAGTGGAGGACCCATTTGATGTCAGATGTTATTACTGAAAACATTCTAGTGATTTGAAAACACTAAGGGTGAGTGCTGTTCATGAAGCAGTAATCATGCATTGATATTCCATGGTTCAGTCTGGAGTAGAGAACCATGTCTGAGAAGGTTGCAAACCAAGACTCTGGATTCTTTTCTTTATTATGATTGAACAATAGTGGCATTTAGTATTTTTACAGATTTTAAACTTGAGAATATAAAGTTTTGTCTTGCCTAAACAGAAATAGAAGTTGTGACATAAAACAACTGTGTCAGTTGCTTTAAAAAAAAAAAAAAAAACTGTTCATGCTAATGGATTCCATTTGCGAACATATTGTACTGCACAGTTGTAGAGAACTACTCCTGAATATTCAAAAGAGTACCTCAAGCTAGAAGTGTGATATAATACACAAAACTTAGAATCCTGAGGCAGAAAGCTATGTGTATGAATGTGGACTCACTTGCTAGATCTAGACTCACCTGATCTCAGTGAATGCCAACTTCTTCAAGTGATAATCGGTGGCTGTATTACTTATCAGTTGCTGCATAACAATTATCACAGAGTAACTAATTTCGCACAAATTGGCTATGCCAGTTTCTGTGAGTCCAGCTGTGACTATGCCCTTCTGATGACATTATTATCAAAGTGTTGGCGAAGACTGAGTTCTCTCCAGGAACCCTCACTGAGGAAGAATGGACTTCTAAGTTCATGGATTCTAGAGCAGGATTCAATAACTTGCTATTGGATGGGGCCCCACTTTCTTGCCAGTACTATGTGGAGGTTCCTCTAATTTCCTTTTTGCGAGCATCTAAGTATTAAGTCGCTTCATATAAGCCGATGAAACAAAGTCTGGTACCAAGTTGTAAGCCCAGATCTTTTGTAATCGAATCATGGAAATGGCATCCTCTCAATATTGAGATATTTTTCTTGAGTAGAATTAAATTATTCAAGGGATGAGAATGACAAAAGAGTGTGGATGTTAAGAGGCAGGATTGCTGAGTCTGCCTTACCACAGGGGTGCTATTATTTTGTGAGTGAAGATTAAATCTGTATTTTAAATATTTTATTTTTAGTTTGACCTTAAACTACTTTTCTATATATTACTAATTAGGCTTCTGCACAGGAACCAAATTTACTATTTCTAATATTACTAATACTAGTGCCTATTCCCACCATCTCTGCCTGCTTGCCATCTAGGACTTTTGGCGTGAAATTCCTTATATAAGTAATGATTATATCCAACAGTTTGACTCGTGAAATTCCACTCCTTTCCAAGACCTACCTGAGATACTGTTTTGCACTAGCGTTCCGTAGTCTATCTTCACTGACTTAGAGGTTATCTCCTTCATCTGATCACCATCTATTTCGAAATTTTCTGTTACTTAGATTATGAATTCCTCATCAAGGGCAAGGATTGTGTTTTAATTTTTTCTGTATTCTGCTGTTGTTAAATGTCATTTTTAAACATGGTGAGAAAATATTTGCTGATTAGTGAACCAACTTTCCAAAGGTCAGCAGTTTGGTCACATCTGTAGAGATGAATGTGAGGCATTTTAGGTAGTTATGATAACAAATATTTCTAGCTTAATTTTCCAGTTACCCCTGTATATGCCTGATTATATTTTATCTACTATTGATTCATTTATTCATTTATTTTTAAGCCAACAAATACGGCAAATGTTTATTATGTGACTACTATGTAAGGAATTTGAGATAACATTTTTTTCTAATATCTTCTACATATTTCTTTATCTTATTTGTACTAATATATCTTATAGCAGTGACTTAACCTTTATTACAAAATCAGACATAATATTACCAAAAATCAGATAGTGAACTATGGCATAGTTGTGTACACAATAGGAACTACGTAAGGATGGTTTACCTTTATCCCAAGCTGTGTTACTGTGGGGTTCTAAAATTATATTTGAACTTTTTGTCCTTTTTAGTTATTGTTTTGCTGTTAGTGAGCTACTTTTTAATCCTTTAGTTATTTTTTTCTTCTGATGTGTTATCTGTTTGGAAACCAGGTGGCCACACATGTAAATATTTTGAATTATGTATTCTGAGTGATGATATTGGTCAGAGGTAAGACATATGAGATAGGACTTGAGAACTGTTGTGTTATTTGGAATAAGGTTGTAAAGACATCTTTTCAAGTACATTATACAGAGTTGAAATTACTTTATTTGAGTTTCCCAAGAAGTCATGTAAGACTTCTAGATAAATTCTTTTCTGCCATAAATCAGTTCAATTTTTTAGAAGTTTAGGTTGTGATACTATCTAAGTGTTCATAGACAGTTGATAATCTCACTGTGTGTTTATGGATCTGCTTTGTCAGAACAAAACATAGGTACCCCATGAAGCAGCACACCAGTCTTGGATATGAATGGGCTTAAAATGTTTTATTGAGGAATGAAATCACATACCGTTTGTTCAGTACATATGATGGACTTAGATTATGCAGTTTCTCTGCATTTTTATCTTACTAAAAGGAGATTGGCACACCATGAATATCCATTGTTATCTTCAGAGTTTCATTATTTTTAAAAGAATTATTAGTCTCCTATTCAGATTTCTTCCCATGCCCTCTTCCTCCTTCTCTCTCCTCTTCTTTTTTTTCTTGATTTCTAAAATATTGTGCAAGCTCAACAACTATTCTATAATCTCAAGCTCCAAGGTTATTTACTTGACTATAGTAGTTGTAAAATTATCCTACTAGCTACTTAGGTTTCTGACTATGTATTTAACTATATTAAATTCTTTTGAATTTATGTCCTTTGGCAAATATTCATTAATCTGTAGTAAATATGTCCATTCATGATATTTTTTCAGTTGACTCACATTTTCCCCTCTAGGTTAAAGAATGACCATACTGAAGTGACCCATCACTCTGAGCTTTGCTTATGAAAAATTTTATCATCATTATTCTCTTCATTTTGGATCGAGAAAATGAATCCAGACATAGAAGAAAGTACAAGATGTTGGGGAAAAGTACCTGTTAAACAGTGAAGCATCTAATAACTCATTTGCAAGAGGATTTAAGGAATTAAAATTGTTATGCTTCGATATTGGTATGATATTGACTCTCTAGCTCATAGGTAGCCCTCCAAAATATCATTCAGTTTTCCAAATTATGGAAATTTCGTGGAAAACGTTGACTTGGATTTTGAGCCTCATCATGGCTTCTTCGGAATTTTATAGTGACCACAGACTTTCATACAGTTCTCAAGGTAGGATATCTGATTTTGAAATTTGATAGAAATTATCACAAAATGAAAACTCTCTCTCTATAGTTTGGTAAATGGTTTCTTGGGAATATTAGTCAGATGGACAGAAACAAAGGTGCTAAGAGGATGTTTAAGTTGTCCTTTGGAGCTAATTCTTGAGTGGGTCTTAGAGTTGACTGGTCTTAGAAAATGATGCACTCTAAGCTGCTGCTTTTCTTATCTTCTACATTTAATAGACTCATTCCTGGTTAGGGTCATTTTCCAACAGAAACCAAATGTTTATGTTGTAGAAGATGAAGAAACCAGATAAACTTTGATACAGACCCTTTTAAACATGAACCCTTCATTTAAAATACAAAAATAACAACAAAATACTTTCCAATCATAAGGATTCTCATTCTTACAATTTTAATTTAGACAATTGAACTTTATATCATAGAAATGACCTCAATAAAGAAAGTCCCAGGAGGAAATGTCATATTGTAGTTCATGGACCAGTCCATTCCTCATAGAGTTATTGAAAGCCAAGCCTTTTATATTTTCCTCCCATGAATACCCAGTAACAAATAATTTTTTTGGTGCTGCTGAAGGTGTTACAGACTGGTACATATTTGGAAGTCTGTGTGTGAAGAGTATACCTCTGAATGTTGATCAACAAAACCATAGTATTTAATTGACTCTTATTTATAAAAAGTGAATCAACACATTTTAAATTATTTCCACTGGTTACAGTATTTTCGTGTTTTTTTTTTTTGTTTGTTTGTTTTTTTTTGTTTTTTTTGTTTTTTCGAGACAGGGTTTCTCTGTGTAGCTCTGTGGTCTTTCCTGGAACTCACTTGGTAGCCCAGGCTGGCCTCGAACTCACAGAGATCCGCCTGGCTCTGCGTCCCCAGTGCTGGGATTGAAGGCATGCACCACCACCACCACCACCACCCGCCCTGGTTATAGTTTTATTCGACCTTATGTTTATGGAGTAAACTCCATGTGTGGCAGTGAGACAATGGGATGATAACTGGTTTCTCCTAGTGGTAAACCTAACTGAATGAAGGTTTGGCTAAGAAGAGATGGGTTACTAATCTAAGAAAATCATGGGGCTGCAGAGAAGGCTCAGTGGTAATACAGAACACTGCTCATGTAGAGGATCCGTGCTCACTACAAGCACCCACATGACTGCTTACATCTATCTGAAACTCTACTTTCACTGGTTCTTATGCCCTCTGGCCTCCATGGAAACTGGACGTGTACATGGTGTGTAATACATACATGCAGATAAAATGCTTATGCCTATGAAATAAAAGATAACAAAATAAATAAAAAGAAAAAATAGAGCCGGGCGGTGGTGGCGCACGCCTTTAATCCCAGCACTTGGGAGGCAGAGGCAGGCGGATCTTTGTGAGTTCGAGGCCAGCCTGGTCTACAGAGCGAGATCCAGGAAAAGCGCAAAGCTCCACAGAGAAACCTTGTCTCGAAAAACCAAAAAAAAAAAAAAAAGGAAAAAAAAGAAAAAAAGAAAAAGAAAAAAATAGTAGCCCTCTAATTTTTTCTACACTTGATTGTTAAAATTTTATTGAGATATAACATACAAATAACACATCTATTAAAGTATACATCTCAATGGTTTTTAGTAGGTTTTAGAGCTGTACAACATTACCATAATCAACTTTAGTGCATTGTAATATTTTTTTTTAGAGACTAACCAAAACAAAACAAAAAAACCTCTACCCAGTAAGAGTTACTCCCCAATTCCCTATTCCGAGGCAGTCTCTCCACTTTGAACTCTAGAGATTGGCCTCTTGTGACGACTACACAGAAGCAGGAAGAAGAGAGAAGGCAGTTGCTGTGAAAGGGGATTAATTCAGGTGCAATTGCAGCCCACATCACTGCTGCTTTCCTTTCTCCTGGAGAATAGTGTTACCTGGCTCACCACAGTCTGTTTCTTCATCAGCTGATGAGGACTTAGTTGCATTCTTTCTTTCCTTGGGCTCTGATGAACAGGCCTGATAAGAACATTCACACATAAATTTTTACCCAGAAATGGGTTTTTGTTTCTTTTAGATTTTAGTTTTTTTTTCAGATCTAAGTGATCTGGTAATTCATGTTTAACATTGTGAGGAGCTGTCAGATTGGCCTCTAAAGTGTCCCTGGCCTTTTGCATTCCTAGTGATGATTTACTTCTTTGAAGATAGTTTCTTCAGAGCTGTAGAGATTCTCCATGTATGTTTTTGGATAGCTTACAAAACTAACTTTATCTGAATTAAACATTTTTTTAAATGTATATGTGCTTTTTGTCTCATTTTCATGTAAGATTTTCATACTTCTAGAAGAACTTTTAAACTCCATATGTTAAAAATTAAATTTAGGAAAGAAGACTAGTTAGTCCTTCACAAATAATTTTTTTTTTAAATAATACTGTTTTGAGAAATTAAACAATTGAAACTTAATCTTTCAATTGTATGCCTTTACTCTTTCATTTTGTTTAATATAAAATTTTCATCCACACCTCACATATAATGATGTATAGTTTTAATTGACATCATTATTTATATTGCTACTTCTTTGGTCTGTTAAATTTTCTTTTCTTCCATGTGCTTTTCTGGATTCTCTGCCTTGTGACTACAAAGAGGAATTCCTGACTTACCTTGAACACTACCAGCTAACTATTCCAATAAGAGTTGATCAAAATGGAGCTTTTCTCAGCTTTACTGTGAAAGATGATAAGCACTCAAGGAGAAGACGAAGTATGGACCTTATTGAGCCCCAGCAGGCGGTGTCTAAATTATTTTTTAAACTTTCAGCCTATGGCAAGCACTTTCACCTAAACTTGACTCTCAATACAGATTTTGTGTCTAAACACTTTACAGTAGAATACTGGGGGAAAGATGGACCCCAGTGGAAACATGATTTCTTAGACAACTGTCACTACACGGGATACTTGCACGATCAACGCAGCACAACTAAAGTGGCTTTAAGCAACTGTGTTGGATTGGTAAGTAGATATGACTTTACATTTCTGATGGGAAGATAGATTCACGCTATAAATACCTTTCCTTGCGCTAAAATATACATGTAAGTGGTTTAAGTAGAAAGGTGATAGCCTAATATTCATTATTTCTGCTGCTTTTACTTTTCATCTTCGTTTTCCATAATGCTTACAGTGACTTTCCCAGGACAGCTTTTTAGACTCATTGAGAAGTAGAGAGTGAGTGACCTCTTAGGCATCCTTTTATACTCAGAATTTCCTGTTCAAATCACAAAGCTTCATCATTCATGAACAGTTCCAAGGTGTATTTGTATTCAGGAAATCATGACACTAACTACCCTTTAGGTTCTTCCACATTTGTCTCTGGGAGGGCACACAGACTTAAAGTAAGCTATCGTCTACTTATGGTGATGAGTTCTTAGAGCAAAATTTTATACCAGTGTCTATGTAATATTTCCTTACTATTTATATGAAGACTGTTAAGCCTATTTTGTTTTGAAAATGGGTTCAAGAGTGCAGGGTACTCCTAAATGCTGCATATTTGAGTGTATTATAGTAAAATGGTAAATACATAGTTCTCAGTTCAGACAAAATCATACTCCTCCACTTCCTCATCTACTCTTACCCTGTTCAGGCTAATATAGATGTTCCATTAAAACTATGTGTAAAGAACATAAACACTTTTATGTCTTAGTTCTATTTTCAGCAACCATTTTTCTTTCTTACTATATATAACAGACCCACATTCTTGTTTTTTTTTTTTTTTTTGGTTTTTTGAGACAAGGTTTCTCTGTGTAGCTTTGCACCTTTCCTGGAACTTGCTTTGGAGACCAGGCCTCGAACTCACAGAGATCCGCCTGCCTCTGCTTCCCAAGTGCTGGGATTAAAGGCGTGCGCCACCACTGCCTGGCCACATTCTTGTTTTTAACTTCAGTAGAAAACAACAATCTAAGTACAGTAGAATTTAAATAAGTTTTAAATTAAAAAAAAAACTATGTAATTGGGAAATATATACACATATAAACAAACACATACACACAAACACCTGTACACATATGTAATTTTAAATTTAGGTTCTGCATGAAAATATGATATTTCTGAATGTGACTTATTTTATTTAATGTGATGTTTTCCAGTTGTATCCATTTTCTTGAAAATGTCATAATTCCATTTTTCTTTATGGCTAAAGAGAAAATTGTATTGTACATATTTACCACAATTTCATTTTCTTTAACCATTCATCACTTGATGGACATCTAGGCTGATTTTATCTTTTGGTTATTGTGAACAGTGCAGCTATATTGTAGATGTGCAAGTATCTTTGTGGTATGTTGACTTGGTGTATTCATGAGTAGTATAGCTGGGTTATTTATGCTGGGCATTGTTTGAGGGCCCTTCATACTGATTTTCTTAGTGGGAATACACAAGTTTACAATCTTAACCACAGTGTATAAGGGCTTCTGTTTGCCCATGTCCTATCAGCATTACTTTTCAGGATGAAAGTCAGTCTGTCTGGGATGAACCAATCTTAAAGAAGTTCTCATTTGCATTTCCAATGGCTAAGGTTGTTGAACTCCTTTTCAAGTATTTATTGGCCATTTGCCTTTCTTCTTTTGAAAACTGTCTATTCAGTTCATTATATCATTTGTTGACTAGAGGATTTATAAGGTAGGTGCTAACTCCCGTGGGATGTATAGTTGGTAGTATTTCTTCATTACCCTTCTGTACACTGTCTCTTGATTCTGGAGATATCTTTACTTTACTGTATAGAAGAATCTTCATTTCATTTGTCAGTTCTTGGGGTTATTTCTTGTGTCATTGGGGTTCTAGTCAGAAAATCCTTGCCTCCACTTACTCCATAAAGTGTTTTTTTCTATGTGTTTCTCTAGCAATTTCAAAGTTTCAGGCCTTACAGTAATTAAGGTGTTTGATTCATTTTAGATGGGTGTTTGGGCAAATTGAGAGATACGGGTTTAGTTTCATTCTCATGTAGAAATTCCATTTTCCTAGCATAGTTTGTTAAAAGGACTATCTTTTCTCTAATCCATGCAGTGCTTGTTAATTTTTTGTCAATTTGAGACAAGCTAAAGTCATTTTAGAAGAGGAATTCTGAATTGAGAAAATAATTTAAGTAGATGTGTCTGAAAACACACTTGTATGGTATTTTCAAGTTGATGATTGATATAGAAGGGTCCAGAACACTGTGGGTGGTGCACTCTCTTCACCTCTTGACAGGTTGGTTTGGGTTGTATAAAAACAAAACAAAACAAAACAAACAACCAAGCTGAACAAGCCAGTACATAGTGTTCCTTCATGGTCACAGGTTCAGTTCCTGCCTCTGGGTTCCTGCCTTGAGTTCCTTCCCTGGCTTCCCTGAATGATGATCTATAAGTTGTAAGCTGAAATGAATCTTTTCTGTCCCAATTTGCGTTTGGTCATGTTGTTTCATCACAGCAATAGGAGTCTACCTAGGGCATATGTGGCTTTGCCTGTGAGAGTTGATTTTTGTGTCCTCTATTCAGTTTCACTGATCTACAGACCTAGTTTGTACCAGTACTGTGATTTTTGTTGTTGCTACTTACTGTGGCTCTTTAGTATAATTTGAGATTGGGAGTTGTGACACCTTCAGCACTACTCTTTCTATTGAGCTATAGCTTGCCTTTTGTCCTTCTATATCAATTTTATGATTGTTTTTTTTCCTCCTGTAAACAATGCCATTATAATTTTGATGCAGATTGCATTGAATAGATTGCTTTTGGTGATAATGACATTTTTACAATATTGATTCTTCCAATCCACGAACAAGGGATGTCTTTCTATTTTCAGATGTCTTTAATTTTTGTATTTGGTGTTTTAAAGTTTTCATTGTAGAGGTCTTTCAATTCCTTGGTTAGGTTTATTTTAAGATACATTATTTTAGTTTTGGAGGAAAATTTGTGGACAGGTTTTTGGTTTTTTGTTTTTGTTTTTTTCTGGTCATGTCTATTTGAGGGTCTAAATGCTATGTTTGAATGTTTATTTCTTTCTCTAGATTTGGGATATTTTCTGTTATAATTTTATTGAAGAAAGTCTATGTCTTTATTGTTTATCTACTCTCTCTTGCTTTCTTCATCACATCCGAGAGTTCTATTTATTCATTTTATTTATTCTTTTCTCAAACATTAGATCCTGACTGCAGTCCCATTCCCCCACCCCCACCCCATCCCAGATTCATTTCTTCTCCTGTTTCCCTTCAGAGAAGAGCAGGACTCCAGAGATATCAACCAAACATGGCATAACAAGTTCCAATAAGACTAGGTACAAACCCTCCTATCAAGACTGGATGAGGCAACCCAATAGGAGGAAAAGGGTCCCGAGGGTAGGCTAGAGTCAGAGACACCCCCTACTCCCAAAGAATCCCACAAAACCACAAAGCTTCACTGTTGTTTTTTATTTCTGGCACAGCAGCTGCACCTGAATCTACTTCTCTTTCAGCCAATAATTGCGGCTCAGCAGTTACTGGCTTGCTTCTCTGGTAGCCTTTACATCCCGCAGGATCTGCCTCTTGCCCCTGCCACCAAATGGAGCTTGAACTAAATCTCTATCATTCTATTTATCAATAAGACTCGGTAGTCAGAGGCTAGGGCTAAACACTGCTAGCTCAGAGAGGTTGAGGAGCAACTAGCTGAATTTACCTCCTTACCAAGACTCAGAAAGAGTGCAGTTCTTCTGCTCTACCAAGCCAAAAAAGATCCTACACTCAGTACCTCCCCACTACTTCCTGTGTGTCTCTCTATCCATATTCCAGAGGTCCTCTGACTCTCTCTGATTATTTTCTGTCAACTAGTTGCTAACTCTGCCTCCTGACCCAACGTTGATTTTATTTAATTAATACAAATGCAAATTTGGGGTTCAAGGTGTTATATATCCATATGTAAATTTCCCTTTTAAATACAATCTTTTAGCATTGGCTTTGGATTTAAGAATTGATAGTTATTGATATTGAGAGTTATCACTGAAAAGTATTTGTTAATTTCTGTTATTTTGTTAGTTTTATTATATTTTACATTTTTCTATTCTTATTTTATTGTGTTTTATTTATTATTTAATTATTTAATATTATTATTAGTGTATTTCTATTCTAGTGTGGTTTATTCTTTCATATGGCTTTATAGATGTGTTTATCTTTCTTGTCAGGTGGAAAGATTCAAGTATTTTCTGTAGATCTGGTTTAGTGGTCATCAATTCCTTTAGCCTGCCTTTATCATGGAAAGTTTTTCTTTCTCTTTTGATTATGACAGATAGTTTTGCTGGATGTAATAGTCTAGGATGGCAGTTGTTCTCTTTTAGAGCTTGTAATAATCATTCTGAGTCCTCATGGCTTTTAAAGTTTTTGTTGATGGTCTTGCCCTTTTGTAAGTGACTTTGTTTTTCTCTTGCAGCTTTCAATGTACTTTCTTTGTTCTGTATTTTTAGTATTTTAACTATACTAGATCACGGGGATGTTCCTCTAGGGTCTTGTATATTTGGTGTCAAAATACCTCTTATACTTGGATGAGCACCTTCCTTGGATTTGGGGCATTTTCTGCTGTGATTTTCTTGAAAATATTTTTCTCTGCCTTTAGCATGAAATTCTTCTTTTATGCCCATAGATTGTCTTTTCATGGTGTCCCATGGATCTTAAATGTTCCATTGTTTTTTCTTATTAATTGTCCTTGTCATTGTTTGAATATTTCAGTTCCTTTACATTGTCTTTAAGCCTGGATATTCTGTTTCCTCCTTGATTGATTCTATTGATGAGGTTGTTCATGGAGCTTTTTATTTGGCTTACTGGATTTTTCATTTCTAATATTTCAGGCACTTTTTCCCCCAGAATTTATCTTTCTTGAATTCCACCTTCAATATGTATTGAGGACCTATCCTATATTGAGTAATATATTTCAGTAGCTCCTTCTTTGTTTTTTCTTGGAATTCTTTCAAGAGTTTATTTGTGCACTCTAAACTCTTTTAGTACATTTACAGTCATTCCTTGGAATCTATTGTCTGGGTTTTCATCAAATTTACTGTTATTGGAGGACATCATTGTGCATTTAGTTATTTTTGGAGGAGTCATATTGCCTTTGATTTTCATGTATTTCAATTATTTCATGCTTTTGCATTGAGGCATATGCATCTTGGTTAGGATAATTAGATCCGTTGTTGGATATTTTCCCCAACTCTTCTTTCACTGGAAGTATTTGCAGTGCTATAGAGGGACTGCGTAATAATAGCATTGAGCTAGATTTGTGTGTTGGAGACTAGGCTTAGTTCCCATTACTTCTCTGAAAATAGAATACTGCCTGAAAAACAGTCACTACCAAAGAGTAGGTCAACATACAGAAATAGTCAAATGACAAACAAGCCCTTTAAACTCCAATAACTTTAGGAAGCAAAGAAACACTGATGTACATGAAGATGTTATTTTTTTTGTGGATATGAGTAAAAGGGAACAAAGGAGAGTAAGACTATTGGTTAATAGCAAATTAACAGAGAAACTATAGAACAGAGAAAAGGAAACGGTGAACAAAAGTGTGTGTGTGTGTGTGTGTGTGTGTGTGTGTGTGTGTGAATTTTGGCTAAAACTAGAATGAAAAGATAAACATTAAAAATTCAGTCAGGGGCAGGAGGGTGGTGGCACACGCCTTTAATTCCAGCGTTTGGGAGCAGAGGCAGGCAGATCTCTGTGAGTTTGGGGCGAGCCTGATCTACAGAGTGAGTTCCAGTCTACAGAATGATTTCCAGGACAGCCAGGAATATGTAGAGAGACCCTGTCTCAAAAATAACAAAAACAACAAACAAATGAACAACAGAAACAAAGCCAACACACAAAAATGCCATCAGATAACCTTAGATTGTCTGAGGCCGTAGGAGGCTAAGATACAGACACACCACAAATGAGATAGTTTATGTTCTTTGAGGAAACTTATCCAAGGAACTTGAAATAGGAAAAAAATAGAGAAAAGAGAAAAACAGAGAGTGAGAGAGAAAGGATGAGAACAAAGGACAGAGCTGGCCTTGCATCGGGTGTTTAGTAAAGGGAATTACCATGAAGTTGTGAAAGCTGATGTGGGTATTATGTCTGATATACTCTCACCTGGCTGCTGGTTTTAGCCTCCAATCTTTCAGTTCCTTTCTAGACTCCAAGAAGCCTCATACTCTTGGGCAATATTTTTAAAAATTATTTTATTACCCATATATATATATATATGTATGTATGTATATATATGAGTGTTTTGCCTGCAGGTATGTCTGTGCACCATGTGTGTGCTTGGTGCCTGTGAAGGCTAGAAGAGGGTGTCAGATTCCCTGGAAATGTAGTTGAAGGCAGTTGTGAGCCACCATATGGGTTCTGGGAATCCAACCTGGGTCCTCTGGAAGAGCAGCCAGTGCCTTAACCATGGAGCCATCTCTCCAGCACCCCTCCTTCCATGGTGGACAGACTTTTATAAAGTCAAGTCACAGATGCTAGTTCTGTCCAAACAGTCATTTACAGATCAAGTCACAGATACTGGTCATACTTCTGGGCAGTTCAGGAGTTGGACTGTGAATGTTGTTCTCACCTCTAGGCCATCCTTTGTGGGAACAGGTGACATGTTGGTTGCATCAATAAGCAGTTCTTCACACATTAGATCACAGATGCTGGCCATGCCATTGGGTCCATCAGGAGTCCAGCTGAATGGCCGTCAGACCCCTGGGCTGCCCCTTTTGATGTTGGGTACACTGCCTGGAGTTTTTTTGTTTCCTTGAACACTCTGGCTCTGACCAGGTTTTCACCTTGCTGAATAACATGTGCAGTTCTGAAGGAAAGTTTCTCAGTCCAGTCTAGAGGTAATTTCCTAAGAGCTCTCACAATCTAGTCACAGGACATTTACTGAGTCTCCTGAGTGTGCAGTTCACTGAGGGTCGAGGACAGCAAGCTGCCAACTCAGAAGGGGTCTTTTTGAAATCAGACTAGTTCTTAACCAAAAAGTGAGTTTCCTTTAATCACAAAACATAAGTGATGAAACAATATAGTGCTCTTATTCTAATATGAATTAAATACATTCCTATTGTATCATGTTACATTTTTTTGCTTTTAAACTATTATTTATTTATTATTATGAAACTATTGTCATTTTTATAGAGTCACTGAAAATATTTTTAACTGTTATACAATATATTTGACACATTTAAAATATTTTGATGACTTTTTTCATCACAGTAAGTTTTATTGATAATCTATATTTTGGTCTCTGAAAATCTATATTATTTTCAGTAAAATATTCTTGAAAGGGTCCATTCATGTTGTCTTCTAGTTATCAAAAGAAATGGTAAAGAAATTTGGGCACATGTGTACACATAACAAAGTTTAAGAATTGTGATATAAATATTGAAACAGGTAAGAATTGTGATATAAATATTGAAACTTGAGAAATGGTAATGCAGAAACTGTGATTCAGAAAATTAAAATATTTACTTAGGGACTTGAGGTCATATAACTGCAACTGAAAAAGAGAAGATTATGGCATGAGAAGCTGGTGTTCCATGCAGAAAGAAAGAAAACCCTTTGAAGTGGTAGTGAACCACAAGAAGTTAGAAAATGACCACTGTTCTAGATTACTACCCCAAGTCATTTAGAGAGTTTCAGATTCTTGTTAGAACATTCACAGAGAGACTGAAGATGTAGGGAGTTTTGATTGGCTCAAGTATGACAAGGGATCCTCAGAAGTGTCTAGGATGATGGGTAAAGGAGTAGAGCATAGAATCAGGTGAATGATGTCTCTAACACATGGGGTATGTAGTCAGGAAGTGCAGCTTGAGTTTCTTGTAGAAACCCAGCAGTGAGGATATGATATTAGTCCTCATGATCCTGATCTGATTAGAATAAGCATGAGTAAGGATGCTGAGGGAAGTGAGAAACTGCTCTTGCCAGCCAGATGTAATGTTTTGGGGACTTCACTTATCCATGTCTCCTCTTTTCTAATCTTATGATAACTTCCCTCTCTCCCCTAGTCAGCCATTGTAACTCCTTGCTGTTTCTTTTTTTTTTTTTTTTTTTTTTTTTTGGTTTTTCGAGACAGGGTTTCTCTGTGTAGCTTTGTGCCTTTCCTGGAGCTCACTTGGTAGCCCAGGCTGGCCTCGAACTCACAGAGATCCGCCTGGCTCTGCCTCCCGAGTGCTGGGATTAAAGGCGTGCGCCACCAACGCCCGGCTAATTGTTTTCCTTTTTTTAAATTTTTTTTTTTTTTTATTTTTTGAGCTGAGGATCGAACCCAGGGCCTTGCCCTTGCTAGGCAAGCGCTCTACCACTGAGCTAAATCCCCAACCTCTCCTTGCTGTTTCTTAAATAGTGCACGGATGCTCTTACCTCATCGTAGCTTATCTTTCCCATGGGACCACCAGCCCCAAAATAATGACACAGAGATTATTAATTATGAAAGCTTGGCCTTGAGCTTAGGCTTGTTTCCAAATAACTCTTTTTTTTTTTTTTGTTTTTCGAGACAGGGTTTCTCTGCATAGCTTTGCGCCTTTCCTTGAGCTCACTTGGTAGCCCAGGCTGGCCTCGAACTCACAGAGATTCGCCTGGCTCTGCCTCCCGAGTGCTGGGATTAAAGGCGTGCGCCACCACCGCCCGGCCCAAATAACTCTTATAAACAAAAATTAACCTGTTTCTATTAATCTAGGTTCTGCCACATGGCTTTTACTTCTCTCCCATTCTGTACATCCGAGTTGCTCCAGGCTTGCTGGTGTCTTTTGAGTGCCTAGAATCTAACCCTCTGAGTTCCTCTCTGCTTGGAAGTCCCACCTAACCTTCTCCCTAGCTATTGGCTGTTTGGCTTTTTGTTAAACCAATCAGGTGCCTTAGGTAGGTGAGGTAAAACATAGACACATCATACAGTGTAAACAAATATCCCACAATACCTCATTTTCTTTGTGCTTGGTCTTTTTTATCAATACACCTTTTTTCGCTTCCTCACTTACTTTATGCAGGTTTTGTTCAAATATCAATATATTTCATGTGAGTGTGTAGGTGTGCATGTGTGTTTCCATGCATGTGGACACCAGTAGTCAGCCTCAGGTGTTATTCCTTGGGTACCATACACTTTAATTTTTGAGACAGAGTCCCTCATTGACTTGGGCAAAGTAAGTTAGACAAGCTTCAGTGATCTATCTTTATCCATCTCAGGCGTAAAGGGATTCCTCTAGAGAGTAATATTACAAGTGTGGGACACCATACCTGCATGTTCATGGTTTCTGGGGCTTCATCTCAGGTCTTAATGTGCAGGAGGCAAGTACTTTACCAACTGAGTTATTTCTGCAGTCCAAATAGTACATCATAGAGGATATTTCCAAATATTCTAAATAGTTTATATAATGTAGCTAGAGTTTTCCTGCTTTGCCCACAGTCAGGACAAATCTTTGTCACCCGCCAGTCCCACAGCCGCTCAGACTCAACCAAGTAAACACAGAGACTTATACTGCTTACAAACTGTATGGCCGTGGCAGGCTTCTTGCTAACTGTTCTTATATCTTAAATTAATCCATTTCTATAAATCTATACCTTGCCACGTGGCTTGTGGCTTACCGGAGTTTTCACATGCTGCTTATCATGGCGGCGGCTTGCAGTGTCTCTCTGCCTCTGCCTCAGCCTTCCGCTTCCCAGAATTCTTCTCTCTCCTTGTCCCACCTACTTCCTGCCTGGCCACTGGCCAATCAGTGTTTTATTTATTGACCAATCAGAGCAATTTGACATATAGACCATCCCACAGCAATATAACCTTCTTATAATTCTTCTCTGTCCTTTTCCACTGCCTTTTCTCCCTTTCTTAACATCATGATCTGATATACCATTTATATATGTAATTAATTAATTACCTTGTCCTACCTTTCCCACTAGAATGTAATCATTATGACAGAGCCCAGACTTTCTTTGATTCACTGTTTCACCTCTGCCAACTAGTGTAGTTTTCATACTACCATAGGCACTCAATCAGAAACAACCCTTAGATGATGAGATGATTATAATATAGTGATTAAGTGTCTAAACTCTGAAGTCAGTCAAATGAGTTTGCTGCTAAATTTTGCCGCCTTTGCTTATTTGTAGAGTAAAGCTGATCGTATTGTTTATTTCATAGAGCTATTAAGATTAAGTGAGACACGTAGAAACATTTTATAGGATACATACTACATAAAACCTCTGAAATGCCATTTCAAAATCTTTTCATTCTTACAGGGTTTCTTCTTTTTTCTTACTTATTAGTCTTCTGAATCTGTTTTCCCTCAATAACCTGAGTTTTTTTGTTAGAGGCTTTCAACTTAATACTGATGACAGACCAGTGTGATGTCAGTGTCCTAGCATTTGTGGGTCAAACTCTGGATTGCTGTCCTACACTTTCTTCTAATCAGTCTTAACAAAACTTGCCTGTGTTTTTAAAACACTGTGTTCAGTTTTCTAGTACTTATTAAACTGCCTGGTAAACTCATTTTTATGTAGATATTGGAGTTTGTTAACAGTGTATTGAGTTATTCCTCAGGGTTTGTATTTAATATAGGGATTGTTACCCATAAGGATATAAACAATCATAAAAATAACATGAAGTTACTAAGGGTTCCTCTTTTTTTATTCAACTCATTTCACGTAGGTTGTGGGTGAATGACAACCTTCTCTGTAAGTTATAACATATCTGATTATGTCTTATTTTTCTAAGCATGTAGTAGTTCAAGTGGATTTTTCTAAATAGAATCATAGAAGTTTGATCAAAGGGACATTAGAGATTATTTGGACCAGATGTTTTCTATTTTTTTTTTTTTTAGAGAAGGAAACCTTTTTCTCATATGAACTATTATTTGGACACTTAGCACACTGATTAATAAAAACAGCTGATTCTGAGCCCTGGAATCTAAGTCATTTAGATCTCCCTTTGTTGTCTGGGACAATCCCTCAAGGGTACTTCATGGAACCCTTAGGGCTCCCCAGAGTGCTGTTTTAAATGAGTAATTTAGACCAATTCTTTCATTTTTCTCAGCTGAGGAAGTAAGTTCAGAGGGTTTGTATTTTAGCTGATGTTGAAGGGTAGTTGGATAAAGAACCATCTTTTCATATGCCACAATTAGGAAAACAGGATTAGAAGAGTAGAGTTCTTATTTATTTATTTCATGGAGTTCTTATTTTTCATGCAGGTAACTTTCCCCATATTATTTCTTTTTCACCAACAAACCATTTGAACCTACTTCATATGAGACACATTCTGGGGCTGTAACTGATACAAAGAAATAGAAGACATAATGCTTTTCTCAAAGAAAGCAAGTAGTTTAGTTGAGAGTTAAAACATGTCGTAGGAACATTGCACTGAGCTTAACTGACTTCAAGATTTGTGCTGCAACAGTGTGAATTCACTGAAATTAAATGAGTTTCTAGATTAAATAAATAAATTTATGGAATTAAATTAACTGAAAATAAATGATGTTGATAATAATCTCTAATTTAGCTCAGATGCCACTCCATTTAAGCCCAAGAAGCTTTAAGGAGTGCTAGGGCAGCTGAACAGGAGGCGATTAAACAGGTTTGCACAAAGGGATGAAAAACTGTGGGAAACAGAGGAGCTTGTCTTGAACCGCAGCAAGTTCTGTTTCCTTCCTCTCTCTAGACAGTACTGGACAATTTCTTGATTTCTGAGCCTGTTACTTCATATCCAAAAGGGAACATATGTTAAATAAAAACATATTCATCAGGAGATCACAAACCTCAGATGTCCACGGTTACCACTGAAGAAGCGCATTTCTCCCTTGTGTTAGTGTTTACATCAGGCGGGTTTCTAAGAGGCCGCTCAAGGACCTAGCAGCCTTCTTTTTTGGCTTCTACTGCCCCTAAAGTTGGGAGTCCTTCCATTCAGTTGGCAGTAGGGAAGTAGGGAAAGGAGAATTCCACTGGACTGGTATTCAGAGACTGATCCTGCAGGTGATTTGCAGCCCCCTGCCCTTTCGTATTGGGTAAAACTTAATACTAACAAAGCTGTACCTGAGCCACCATCTGGAAAGGAACTCAGTTGTATAGCTAGCTGTCTCTATGGACTCAGAGTCTTTGAGGAGATGTGCATGTGACATACTTAGTATGCTGCAGAACATGTGCAGGTGTTTAATCGCCTTTCTTAAGAAATTTACACAATATAGAAAATAAACAATTTTTAAATTAACATGTATTTTTATTTCTGTTTTGGGGAGATACTGATTTATCTTTTAATCTTGGTAATAAAGATATTTATTTAAAATGACCCTTCTAGGTAAATCCTTTGTTGCTCCTTCTTTTAGCATGGTATTATTGCTACAGAAGATGAAGAATATTTTATTGAACCTCTAAAGAATACCACAGAGGATTCCAAACATTTTAGTTATGAAAATGGCCATCCTCATGTTATTTACAAAAAGTCTACACTCCAGCAACGACATATCTATGATCATTCTCATTGTGGGGTTTCAGGTGAGTGCAAGCATTTGGGAAACATTGTGTATTGCTTATGCCTCTTTTTTATGGAAAGTAAAATATTATTAGTAATAAAACTATGCATACAAACTTGAGTGGTTAGATTTATAATGTCTAGAACCATCTTAAAAAGTATTTCCCAGTAATAGTTTTAAGTCAGTTTGGAGGTTGTTTAAGAAATCCTTAAAATGTGTCTTGGATATGAATGGGCTTAAAACGTTTTGTTGAGGAGTGGAATCACATACTATTTGTAGTAGTAGGCCAGCTCAGGCACCCTCTCCACTATTGCTTGTAGTCTAAGCTGGGGTCATCCTTGTAGATTCCTGGGAATTTCCCTAGGACCAGGTTGGGAGACGTGAATTTATAGACCTTTATTGCCAGCTCTGTGAAGAACTAAAGTTTATGTCAGAATATAGAGTACAAAATGCTTTGGTTCTGTCTGGGCATATTTATGCCATACTCACTCAGTTATAAATTATTTATACTTTATTCAAAATATGAATTTAAAACTTTTTATGGAAACAATTTTTTGGGGGCTGGGGAGATGACTCAGCGGTTAAGAGCACTGGCTGCTCTCCCAGAGGACCCGGGTTCAATTCCCAGCACCCACATGGCAGCTCACAACTATCTCTAACTTCAGTCCCAGGGGATCTGATACTTTCATGCCAATGCACGTAAAATAAATTTAAATAAATTATTTAAAAAAATAAACAATTTCTGTCTACATTAGAAACTTTAGAGAATCAAAAAAAAAAAGAAAAAAATTATGAAAAATAAATCACTGTTATTCTTGTACCCAGGGATAGTGGGGTATCTTTTCAGCCCATTGATAGATACTATTGTTTCTCTGTATTTCCATTATCTAGTCATATATTTGTTAAATAAATATTTATTTACACTATGTGCAACACTTTTAGCTACTAGGACTATGGCATTTATAAAACTCAAAAGGTCCTGTTTCATAGAGATTATTTTCAACAAAGGACAGAGACAGTGAACTGAACAGGTAAATAAACAAATAAATGCCACAAACAAAAGTGTAGCAGGTCACCACAGCAATTATAAATGGCTACATGTATGCAGACATTTATTAAGTAATGATCAAAAGGCCAAAATATTGTTTTAGATGGCAGTGAGATCCATTTATTAGTTTTAGGGAGAAAAGTTATTGTTATGTATGTTCATGGAGCAAATTTTCTTTAATATTCTACAATGTATAAGATATTTAATTGAGCAAAGAATAAATAGTAAGAATCATTTAAAGAATTGTTAACATTTATTTTGAAACAAAACAAGTCAACCTAGTAATCCATTCTTGACTAGATGTATATGAGTTACAAATTGTTGTTTAGCATTATGGAAATGATTTGAAAATGTATAAAATGTAGAAGAAAGCTTCTAATGAGTTATTACATTGAATTAAATTAAAAAAATAGAATATTACATATTCTTTCCATGTACATACATATAGTGGATATACAATTATATGTGCTATATACTGTCTTTATCAGACATTTTTAAATAGAAGGATGCAGAATTTATTGTTTGGCATACTGACAACCAAGCAAACTAACAATTTAAAAAGCTAAAAGTTTGAAAATTATAACAATCTGAATGGTGCTGGTAGTAGCAACATTACTATTTAGGATTCAGATATGTCTAAATAATCTTTCAATGCTTTAAGTTAAAATAAATAGAAATTGAATGGCTCAGAGAAGTATAATGGACCAAATTAATGGAACTTAAATTCTATATTTAGACAGTAGGCTGTCTAGCCAGGGGAATGAATGATAGGTATAACTTATAAATTAATGATTTTGTGGTAATAGATGACTGAACAGGAGAAACTGATTTTTTTTAATATGAAAAACATGTTGACAATGATCACAACAATATTTATTACAAATATTTTTTGTGAACAACACTTGAAAAACACTCATTTATTACTTCCAGCTTTTGAGGGTTGGAAGCCCGAATAGATGGATCATATGCTTAGCTTTAGCTAGAGTTCGATTTTCCCTTGGCATCTTTACTAAAGAATCATCTACTTCCCCATTCCCTTGTTTCTTCCCAGCATTCAGTTCTTTGTGGTTGTATATAGCTTTAGTTTTTGACTGGCCTGCTGGTTGGAACCTGTAGTTCCTTCCCTTGAGTTAAAAAACATGGTTGCTTGCCTTCTCCAAGCCACCAAGGAAGAGTCAGAGGTGGAAAATGCTATACGATTGTATAACATAATCATATATTTGTATGTATGCAATCACTTGTATTCCAAGTTGTGGTCCTACCCGTACTGACAAAGGAGTTTTGAAGGCAGGGTCATTGTGGTAATCTGTGGCTTTCAGGGTCATTGTGGTAACCTATGGGTTTATTTGCCACAACTGGACATGAGCAAAAACTGCTTTGGAGTAGACTACTGAAAAAATTGTTATGTCTCTGTCTCTCTTGACCTTTAGAAAGAAAGAGAAATATTTAATTTATGTGAACTTCCAAAGTATTTAACTGTTTTTTCTCATGACTATGACCATTTTTTCTTACTTTGTAAAATTTCTCCATCCCACCAGTGCAAGGTTCTAAAAAGGCGAAAGCTAATGGAAGAACAATTAAAATAGTGCCACTTTCTGTCAATTACATGTTCATTAAACTTTTCCTCATCAAACATTTTAGCTACTGGAGGTGATAAAAATATTTAGTTCTGCATAAAGGCATGAAAGAAACATAAGTTAAGGTCCTCTACCCACTCAAATTTAATAATAAAGAAAAACATAAATAACATGGTATTTACAAATGGCACACAACTAAAAACTATCTTCAGTACTGAAAAACTTGATTTAAAAAAATTAAGGATATACTGTTTTTTAAAATAACCAACCAAAATGCAATGTTGTGGAGCCTAGTCCAGGGATACTTCTACAAAACAATCGTCCACCTAAGGCCCAAGGGACAGAAGAGGGAGCAGATAAGAGCAAAGGACTGGAGGGGTTTTTGACTTTGTCTTCTAGTAATGTCAGAAGCTACATCCATAAAGTCTCAGCACATGATCACCTAACCATGAGCTGAACAAGGATGACGACATCAATAGACATGCCAACGAGAATGGTGGGTGGGGTGTGTTGGGTGGCATTTGGCCTCAACCCTACACAAAGAACTACAGGCAACTAAAGATTGCTGAGAGGGGGAGAAAAGGTCTTTTTCAGGAAAGAGCAGCACACCAACTGGTTATTCAATATCAAATGGTCAGCCCCAAAAATGTACATACAAGTAACATTATACAGACCGAGAAGGTTATATTTAGGAATATATACATACATATACATGTGCATATATATATATGCATACACACATATGCATCTAACAGCAATTAATGAAAAAAGAGGCCATGAATTTGAAAGGATCAAGGAGGGGTATGTTGGAGGTTTTGGAGGGAGGACAGAAAAGGTAGAAGTGATATTCTCAAAAAAGAGTGTTGCTAACGTATCTTCCAGGTCTCATGTTAATACCCCTTACCTTTATTTTATTTTCTTGTTTCCATTTTCCAGGTGTGTGTGTGTAAGCATTTTTTTTTTTTTTGCTTGTGTGTGGATACACGTGTGCATGTAACATGCATGTACTTAAGGAGGCTCCAGGTTGATGTTGGAAACCATCTTCTTTGTTTTTCCACCTATTTATCAAGTCAGGGTCTCTAAATCCAATCACTTATAGGATTAGCCTTGCTACCCAGCTTGCTCTTGAGATCCCCTGTTTCTGCCTTCTGAGGCTGGAATCACAGGTGATTTGCCTCACTCACCTGGATTTAAGTGGTTTATGAGGATCTGAACTTGGTCAAGCATCACATGCTCTTTAACCACTGAGCAACTCCACTTTTAGACTTGTGAAAAGTAAGCTCTGTGTGTTCTGCTAACATAAATAGTTGTAGACAGCAAAATTATGTGGGAAGCCCAATTCGTAGCTTTTTTAAAACCGAGAAGAACAGAATTGATTCTAGTTAAGACAATTTAACAAGAGCATCTTCCTGTAACACAGATGCTTTTCACATTGGGGTAGATCCTGAAAGCAGAATCGTTCTCTGTCAGTGTGGTTTTAGTCTATTTTTAAAATATAGGCCCCAGCTGGGCGGTGGTGGCGCACACCTTTAATCCCAGCACTTGGGAGCAAAGCCAGGCAGATCTCTGAGTTCGAGGCCAGCTTGGTTTACAGAGCAAGATCTAAGACAGGCACCAAAAGAACACAGAGAAACCCTGTCTCGAAAAAGAAACAAAAACATATATATATATATATATATATATATATATATATATATATATATATATGCTAGGCCCCAGTTTATTATAAATCTTAAATGGTTCATTACAGTAAATGTTCCAATATATAATTAGCCACTGGAATAATAGGAAATGACTTGTTTAAAAATCTATTAATTTACTTCATAGCTTTATTGATCTCATTTTCATGAGCAGTTGAATATTAACATTAATTTTCTAGATAACTAATTTGAAGACTTGAAACTTTTCCTTATTTATACAGTTCTTTACTCTGTTCTCTTATTTTGAATATCTTGATCCATTAGAGAGTTTATGAGAAGCCTATCTACATGAAATTGATATATGTGTATTTTGTTAGTGAATTGATCTGAATTACTTAATTCTTTTGATTGCAGATCTCACCAGAAATGGCAAGCCTTGGTGGCTGAATAAGACGTCTTCTGCTTTTTCCTCTTTACTACCAATTAACGACACACATATTCACGGCAGACAGAGAAGATCTGTGAGCACTGAGAGATTTGTGGAGACCCTGGTAGTGGCTGACAAAATGATGGTGGGCTACCATGGCCGTAAAGACATTGAACATTATATTTTGAGTGTGATGAATATTGTAAGTTTGATCCCTCTATAGACTGCCTTACTAAGTAGTTTGTTGTGTTTTATACTAAAGTAATGAATTTTTACTGAGATAAATAATAATAAACTTTCATTTGTGTAAATTGGTAAAAAATGAATTTGTATCATTACTTTAATTACTGGTTGGGATTTAGTCTAGAACTTGTACAAAGAAAATAAATACATTCTCTGCCATAGAATTATACTAACTTGCCCTCACTGAGACTAAGAATTTGTCAACCAACCAACTTTTTTTTTTTTTTTTTTTTTTAGACAAGGTCTCTCTATGTAACCTTGGCTATCTGAAACTTACCACATGTAAACCAGGCTGGCCTTGAACTCAGAGATCTGCCTGATTAAAGGCATGCACCACCATACCCAGGTGGTCAATTAACTTTTAAGTTTAAGGAAAATAAAATTTAAAATGTCTTATTGTTCATTTTTACTTAATGTGAATGTTTAAAAATGAGTTGTTAAATCGTATTTAAGGAACTTGAAACATCAGCTCATATTATAGATTTTGTGATGCATGCAGTTCATCTCTAGGAGAAAATACTTCTTGTTGTAGACTTACATAAAGTCCTTTAACCAAAGCGTCTTGAAGGTGGAGTCCTAAGTGGTATAGGGTAAAAGAATATCTTTTAGTATACACCATAAAGTCCTAAAAATGCTTCTTATCTTTTTAGAAATTCAAAATATCATCCCATTCTTTTTGTCTGACTTTTTGTCTTTTCTTATTTTCTGGAGGTCAGGTTGCCAAACTTTACCGTGACTCCAGTCTAGGAAACGTTGTGAATATTATAGTGGCTCGCTTAATTGTTCTCACAGAAGATCAGGTAAGAATGTTTTTTATATCAAAGCTTTTAGGCTATGGGATTATCATTATGAACAGATATATTTCTTTTATACTTCTCTTAGGAAGTCCTAGTTAAATTTTTTTTTGCTTTAAACTTCAATTTTTATGAAGTATTGAAATACTTTGTAATAATATACATCTCATCTCTTATTAAAGCTTTCTCTCCATAAATGCATACTTGCTACATGTTTCAGAATTAAAGATGAGCATTTTATTTGTATGGCTTACCTGATAATAATGGTTTTGGTTGCTTTTTGTATGCTGATGATCTCATATATGCTTTCTTTATTGTTGAAGTTGGAACTGGAATGAAAGTCTATTCCGTAGTAAATTAAATGAACCCTAGGTCAGATGTTGTGGAGATAAAAATCGGCAGGAGATTATTCCTAGAAACCACTGCTTCTAATTATAGTCCCACTTTAGTTTGCAAGAGTTTGACAACTGACCTTAGTAATTTGTTTGGAACATTTCTGGTATGCATGTTGTATTGCAGCCAAACTTGGAGATAAACCATCATGCAGACAAGTCCCTCGATAGCTTCTGTAAGTGGCAGAAATCCATTCTCTCCCACCAAAGTGATGGAAACACCATTCCAGAAAATGGGATTGCCCACCACGATAATGCAGTTCTTATTACTAGGTATGGTTTGTTGCAAGTATTTTTCCTTTGATTGTTGTGTTTGCTTGATGTTGTAAACTGTATTCAGTTTTATCTAAGGCCTCATTCAGATCATGAGTGTAGAAAGAGCAAAGTAGTAATTTATTTTTTTATTACTGTGGAAGAGTATGGTCTACTATTAATGTGCTAGCATCAAATGAGCTAAATAAGGAAAAAGGATTAAGATTTAATTTAGAAATTTAATAAATAACTTTTCTCCTTATAAGTCTTATTTGTAATATTCAGTTGGAAGTACAAATATCATTTGTTAATAAAACAAAATATTAAAAGCATATATATATGTTGTCACTTTTGGTCATAAGATATGATAACTATTCCTATGTACTTCCTAGTTATGTTAATTTATGCTAATTTACTAAGAAAAGAGGAGATTGATTGTCTGTTGAATTACATTATTTAAATTAAGCATTTAAATGCAAAGAAGCATATCCAGAGTTGGAGAGATAGCTCAGGGGGTATGAGCCTGTACTGCTTTTGGAGAAGACACATTCAGATCCCATCACCCACTTTGGGCTTTCACGACTGCCTGTAGCTACGGTTCTGGAGAATCTGATGCCTTCTGCAGCTACTGGTGCACAAATTGCATACATTCACACAAACACACACATACATATAAATTCTTTAAGAAAAATCTTTAAGAAACAGATACTGTGTGTACGTTCTGTGTGTAAGAACATACTGTGTGTAAAGTTGTCTCCCGAGCAAAGTCATTACTCCATAATAACCCAATGAATTCATCCCTGCTTTCCAGTTTTACAATGCTGTTTGTATTTATTAACTCTGTGGAGTATAACAATAAGATCTTTTTGCCTGTTAGAAAAGGGGAAACTAAATCAAAATAAGTAAGTTTTTTAGGATCACTCTAATAAATCAAAAAGGACTTAACCCCCGATGATCTTGTTTTCTTTTTATTAGCCTATATACCTTAATTCCTTTTGATTTTTATTTTTGAAGATGGGGTCTTGCTATGTTGCTAGACTGACATCTAGTATGAGGCCTCCAGCCGTCCTCTGGTCTTAGCCTCCCAAATAGCTGGGACTGCAGATGTGTACCACCATGCCAAACTTTATTTTAATTTATTGATACTCTGACTATGATTGGGTAGAAACATTATGCTTTAATAATCCTAATATTATAATTGTGACCAGTTAACTCTATTTACAAATAAAAGACGAAAGAAATTAACAAAAATGAACAGTAAGCAAATGGAAACTAAATGCTGTCTTGGCTGAGTGGAATAGCTTTGTTATTTTGATTATTTCTTTTATTTGCAAGTCCATAGTTAACATATGCATGACCAGTGGTAGGCTTCTATGCTTTACCCTCTAAGTAGGGGGAATAAAGCAAATAGGATCAGAACCTTTACACTCAGTAAGATAACATAATTTAACTCTTAGAAAAAATTCTGTCAACTGTATCTTAAAGTTTCCGAGTGCTTTTAAAAGTATGCTTACTTTAATTTTGAACTAACTTCATCTTTCTGTTATCAGAAACTAGAGAATTATATTCTGTGCTCACTGACTAAAGCCACATCTCATGGTTGTATATGTATGTGCTGATACAGCTGTCTGATCAATTTTCTAATTCCTCTCAGTATTGATACCTGAAAGACTATCGAATATACTTAAGGAATTAAAAATATACTAGGAATTGTGCTAATGTAGAAACCTTTTATTCACTAAAATATATGGATATGGTTAGTGTTAATGAAATTATCATGGAAAATATCTACTATGTATATACTTATCAAAATGATCACAGATATTTACATGGTTTCTATATTTCTTTTTGTTTCACATATAACCACAACTACACAATTTCAATATATCTGCACTAGATTTTCACCTTTTTTTCAGAAAATAACAGAAGTTACAACAAGGCTACAGATTCATAAGTATTTAAGTAGGAAACAGATTTGGGCAGTTCACCACCCTGTGATGGCTATAACATTCAACTCTGAATTTGCCCAGATAGTTTCCTAATTTTCTGTTGGGTTTTTTGCTTTGTAGGCTACTTTGAGTGGCTTTTTAGTATCTGACATTTGAAATAACTTTTTCTCCCTCATTGTCTCTGGTGGCTAATCACACTAGTATTAGAAATGCCCTTCAGATTTAATAGAAGTCAGAGTTCAGATCTCCTATCAGTCTATATTGGCTGATGTAACAGAGGTAATAAGAATGCCTTTTGGAGCATGTGAAGATGGCTCATTTGGTAAAATGTGTGATGGGGAATCATTAGCACCTGAGTTCAGATCCCCACCACTCCCATGAAAACCCAGATGCAGCATTACACATCGATGGGGCAGCAGAGACAGGAAGCAATAGACAGTTGGTGAGTTCTAGGCTTAGTTAGAGACCCTGTCTCAAAAATAAGGTAGAGAGAGAGGGCCCTGTCTCAAAAATAAGGTAGAGAGGGCCTAGAGAGATGGCTCAGTAGTTAAGGGTGCTTTCTGCTCTTGCAGAGGAGCTGGGTTTGACTCCTAGAATCCATATAATTGCTTAAAACTGTCTCCAATTCCAGGGATCTGCCATCTTCTGGCCTCAGTTGGCATGAGGAATGCAAATGGTGTGTACAGATACATGCAGATAAAATACAAATAAATCCTTAACAAATATGATGGAGAAATGATTGAAGAAAACACCTGACATTGACCTCCTGCCTCCATACTCATGCACTTCCACATACAAGCGTACACATGAACATGTGCACACATACAAATGCCTCTTTGGGGCAGTATATATTTTAAACTACTATTAACACCTCAAGGTGATGTTAGCCTATATACTTGGGTCACGGAATGCCTAATCAAAATTAGATTATTACTGTCTTTATTATTTAGATAGTTATTTTCCAGTGAGGGAATGAGTGTTATCAGTGAATAGAAATAATACATATATTGAACATATTTAAATCATGATGCTACTTTCAGTAAAATTCAGAGAATTTCACAAATGATTTTATGTTAAGGTTGAAGCCTGCGTCATGTAACTGGTACACTCGGAGTTGTAACTCCACCATTTATTCGTAGAGCGTGATTTATGTTTGCTTGAAATGTCAGCTCACTAGGGGGATGTGTAATGTAATTGTCAAGGATTACAGAAGAAAACCCGTGATCCTTTTATCTCCACAAGACCAAATTTGTTCCAAGAATGTGGATGTTTTAAGCGCAACATCATTTGGAACTGTAATCACTCAGGCAACAATAGTTACCTTCAAGAGCTCTGTTAAAAAATGATACTATTTTATTTTATTCATTTGAGTTTAAGCTGTACCCTGCAAAGTTATTAGGTCACTGACTAGACGGAAAGAAAATAGGTGTGTCCAACCTTTGACATTGTAACGCGATGCTGTCATCGACAAGGTCTCTCTTGAGAACTGAGCAATCCAGCTTTAACAAAAAAAAAAAAAAAAAAAAAAAAAAAAAAAAAAAATCACAAAATGTCTTAGAGCATTTTAGTAAGTTTACAGTTTTGTGTTAGGCTACATTTATAGCTATCCTGAACTACATGCAGCCCATTGACTGTGAGTTGAATGTACTGGGCAAGTTAAAACGCAATTAATTGTTTTATCTAGCATTAGTAATTCTGAAAAACAGCAACAAAGAATTCATCAAACTATTTATAAATTATATTTTGATATACATGTATGTGTTTTACATGTAAACATATGTGTCCTGGTCTCTTCATCACTGTTCTATTGCTGTGAAGAGACACCATGACCAAGGGAAATCTTATAAACGAAAGCATTTAGTTAGGGACTTGCTTGAAGTTTCAGAGGTTTAGTCCATTATCATCATTGAGGGAAACAGGGCAGCGTGCAGGCAGGCACTGGAGCAGTAGCTAAGGGCTGCATACTGATCGATAGGCAGAGAGAGCAACACTGAGCCTGGCGTGTGCTTTACAACTTTAAAGCCCACCCCTAGTGACACACTTCCTCCAACAAGCTCACTTCAACAAGGCTACACTTTTTTTTTTTTTTTTTTTTTTTTTGGTTTTTCGAGACAGGGTTTCTTTGTGTAGTTCTTGGTGTCTGTCCTGGATCTTGTTCTGTAGACCAGGCTGGCCTTGAATTCACAGAGATCAGCCTGGCTCTGCCTCCTGAGTGCCACCCGAGGCTACACCTCTAATCCTTCTCAAATATTGCCACTTCCTGGTAACTAAGCATATATGAGCCTGTGGGGGCCATTCCTGTTCAAACCACCACAATATGTATCTGTGTAGTGTTTTATAGATACTGTTATTAATATTAAGTAATAAACTATAATGTAGTGAACACCTGTTGTCACTACTTAGACTTATAAAAACTTGACGTGTAGCTTCACGATCTTCCTAAAATGATAGTCGGTTTCTTCTCTATGATATAACATCACCTGATCTTTTATCTCTGAATACCAACTGGTTAGTGCAATCATGTATAGATGTATGGAAATGTGGCAACATTTCTATGTATTCTACTTTATATGTTATATTATATATATATATGAGTGTTTTGCTTACATTTATCTCTGTGGGCAACTTGTGTGCCCATGGAGGCCAGAAGAGGGCATAGGATCCATTGGGATGGATGTTGTGAGCTAACACATGGGTGCTGGGAATTAATCCTTGGTCCTCCACTGAAGCAGCTTGTACTCTTAAATGATAAGTCATCTCTCCAGCCCTATAAGTATGTTTTAAGTAAACATTAATTGTAGGATAATGAGAGTGTTCTTTTTTGTGATTTTTATCAAAACTCTCAAAATTATCAACTATTTTGTTTTTTTGTTTTGTTTTTTGACTGTTTGTTTTTTAACACCCCTGTCTGTCCTGGAACTCACTTTGTAGACCAGGCTGGCTTCAAACTCACAGAGATTTGCCTGCCTCTGCCTCCCAAGTGCTGGGATTAAAGGTGTGCACCACCACTGACTGGCAAAATTATCAACTTTTAAACACTATATAACTAAGTCAATAAATGATTAAACTTTGCACCAGAAACTCTTCAGACTCAAGTTATTGGGTAAAGTAGGACTGTGCATACATACTAACTTGCTAAAAATCTGTAAAATTAATTTTTTTAAATTAAATTTTGTACATTTATAAATTACTTCTAAAATTGATGGAGTTGCATGTATTTTGACACATGTAAGTTGTGGAATGCTTAAATCAAATATTAGCTTGGATGCATTATCTCACGTACTTCATTAATGTTCATATTAACAAATTGCAAATTAAGTTAATTAGGCATAAAATCCTGCTATTCAACATATTATTTATTTTCCATTTCCACATGAAGACAGGAAATATCAATCACAAACTTAAAGTCAAGCCAATTTCTGAATTTATGTTGTGGTAAAGATCTTCAAGAAATTTATACATAGTTTGAAATTTGCTAGGAAGCTAGTGATGTAGAGTGTACCAGTGTCAATATTAGACTGTTAGTATAAATTAATTTCTATATGTTTTGGCTCTCTCTTCTATAATGCATTGGAAACATATTTTTCCATTTTAAGATATTAACACATTGCAGTTTATATATTTGGAATAGGAATTACCACATAAGTTCTTTTTGCATGGAAACAATTTTCTTGAGATAGAATTTGGACCACATAATTTACCCATTTAAAGGACAATTCAGTGGCTTTTGTGTAATTGTTCACAAGATGTGGTACCATCACTATAACTAATTTTAGAATACTCTGTTACTATCAACAGAAGGCAATCCCATTTCCCTGACCCCCAGCCCTAACCTTGATCCAGCCCCAGACAACAGCTAATCTAACCTTTTTCTTATACTTTTGCCTATTCTGGACCTGTCACAGATTTATCTATGGTGTAGCATGCATTAATATTACATTTCTCTTCCTAGCTTTAATCCAATGTACCCACCTTAAGAATTCCTTTGTTCATTAGGCTATTTTTCTGTTTCTTTAAAAAAAATTAGTGTCTTTGGGAAGAAGATGACGGGTTGGTTCCCTTGGAACTGGAGCTACAGGCAGTTGTAAGCGGTCTGAAGTGGGTGCTGGGAACTGAACTCAGGTCCTCTGCAAGAGCAGCAAGTGCTCTTAACATATGAGCCATCTCTCCAGCTCCTCTTAATAGGTTATTTTTTAATTAATATACTTTTGTAAATTTTATTAGTGAAAAGCATAGGACTCATAAGTACATTTTAAAATAGAGATGCAAAATGCACACTAAGTCATATAATTCGATCCTTAATTAAAATTGGTATATTTATCCTCATAAGGGGTCATGACTGTTTACTCTGGTGCTCCTAGAACATAAAGGAATGAGAATTTCTCAAGTAAATCAACTGCATTACTTAAATATTACAATAAAAGTGGTTTTGATAGAGCTTGGCATATAATGTAGCAGATTTAAACATAGTTTTAAAAGAATGTATCTGTCTGGATTAAATACTGGCTTCTTGATGATATGGGGGAAAAGACAGACAAAAGGGAGACTAAACATTGCACATTCACATTTAATTAATAAGAAATAAAATGCTCTTGGAAATAATAATATTAAATATTTGATAATTTATTGTCATTAAATTTTTAGGACTAGGTTAGGTCTAGAGACAACTATGAGATTTGAGTTTGGACTGTGGAGAGGTGGGTTTTTATGTGTGGGTGTTCTTCCACCTCTATGGCCCCCCCATTCCTTCTATCCTCTCCTCTCCCATGTCTTCTCCTTTGTTCCTGTCTGATTGGCTCCTCACCCAAAACTGTTTGTCAATGATCATTTTCTTTCCAGTCTAGGACTATGGCACACTAGAGTGACCATGATTTCCTGTGCAAACAGTCTTTAAGTAAAGTAGGTGTCACTTACAGTTAGGCCTAGGAGATGGGTACAGACGAGGGCCTGGCAGAGCCCGTTGCCTATGCTTGTGAAGTTTCAACTAAAAATGGAAATAAAATGGTGTGTTGTTATTAAACATTTAAGAAACAGTGACATCAGAGCTGACATTTGTTTTATGGTTGTATCAATGTATATGTATGTAAACATGCATATTACATGCCAAATATATAAGGGTTTTTATAAATGATTAATCTTTAAAGCTTAACTGTATAAATCTTATGCTGCTATTATCTCCCATTTTTTTATTTTTAAAAACATTTTTTCTCCCATTTTTTGACGAGGAAACTGAGGAATAGAAAAGTTAAAAGAGGTCCCATAATACTTAATAAAGCAAGGTTTAAAGCAAACTATGTAATTTGCTTACCAAATTCTTTTTAGAGGACTTAACAAAACAGTTAAGCCAAAGTAATTATGTGGAGATACTTTGATATTATTGACACCTGTGGAAGGTAGGGATCAAGGTGGGCAGTGGTGGCACACACCTTTAACCCCAGCACTCAGGAGCATGTTCATAATGATGTACAGTCATCACTATTGTATTAGAGTTATGCACAGATACGGTTAGAGGAGTTGACTGCCATGATTACAATCTGAGAAATCTCAGGAGACTGCGCTGGAGTCTCTGGGATGTTACCAACAGTCTCAGAACTTGGGAAGCTGAAAGTGTAGCTTTCTCTCTGTAGCTAAAAGCCCGAGCTTGGACAGCTAATGGTGTTAAGTACTAGAATTCAAAAGACTTAACTCCATGGAGTTCTGATGTCTTGGCCAAGAGAATGGAGTGTATCAGCACCAGTGAGAGAGGAAGTCTTCTTTTCACTATGCCCAGGCCCCCATTTGATTGGGTGGTTCTTGCCTACATTTAGGGCAGATCTTTCTTCCATTCATTTTTTTTTTTAACAAGGCCACTTCCTCTGGGAACATCCTCACTGGTGTAATCCTATGTTCTTAACCCATTGATACCTAAAATTAGCTATCCTCACTCCATCAAATATCTGAACATTTCTATTGTCCCTGAAAAATATCTTGTACTAATTAGCAATCATTTTCTCTTGTCCTTAGTGTAAGCGAGACACAGTGAAACCACTGAACTGGACCACTCTATGGGTAGAAAAGATAGTTTATTTGGGGACAAGCTGCTGAGCTACCTCAGAGAGTAGAGCAGTAGCTTGGCAGGAAAAGCCTTGTCAGTTTTATTGGGGCAGGTAGCAGCAGAAGGTGGCATGGAGGCCAGAACAGCCTGGGAGTTGTGGGGACTTAATGCAGTCTTATTTAGGATTAATCGGGGACTAGTTGCCCCAGCGGGGCAGTTGAACTTGAGGGGTGAGAAGGCAGGTGGTGGCTTTCCTGACAAATAAAAGCCTGTCGTATGAGATTTCTGAGGGATGCTGAGTCTAGGTTCCTGTTTACCTGACAAGAATTTTCCTATTTACTTGGTAAGACAATCCAGCCTGGTCCATCATCTTAGGACATGATCAGCAGTGCTGCCATTTTGGGGCCTGCTTTGTGACCTGACACTTAGCCTAGATTGCCACTTACTTACATGCTTTCTTTAGGGATTTGATCATTCTAGACATTCATATAAATGGAACAATATATGGCCTTTTGTGTTTGACCTATTTGTTGTAGCATAATGCTTTCAATGCTAAGAATAGCACTTGCTTCCTTTTTATGGCTGAATGACTTTCTCTTGGATATATTTTAATTGACTCTTCATTTGAACTTTAAAGTTTTCTTTTTATGACGATTTTGAATGATGCTCATATAAATAATGTTAATGTATATTTTTGAATTTGTGTATGTTTTTAATTCTCCTGAGTATATACATAGGAATGGATTTTTCCGAGTCACATGGTAACTGTTTTTTGTTATTTTGATTCTATTTTCATGTGCCCATTGGCCATTAGCATATCTTGCAGGCTGGCCAACATTGTAGGAAAAAAGGGTTTGTGGCTGAGTTGGTGTCTGTGTTTCTTGTTTGGTATCATGTGGAGTACCTTCCTGTAAAAAAGACACTAGACCATAGGGGTGAAGGCTCTTTGTAGGCACCAGCTTGAAGTCTCCATATTCAATGAGTTGTGTAGGTATTTTCTTGCCATCTGTTTGTGGAGAGCAACTAATAGTCTTGGCAATAGCCATGGCTGTTTGTAGATTCCAATGGGACCCCTTCGGCTAACAACTCATTAGATATAACTCAATCCTGGTACTGGAAGCTTCATTTGGTGACAAGATGGCCTGTTGGGACTCAGTTACCCCATTATTTGATGATTTCATTTAGACCACATTTGCATATGTATGTATATATTTAGGAAGCTTCTGCTGTATTAGGTTTCCATACAGCTTTTCAAATGGCCCTCAGTTTTAACTGTCTCTCCCTGTAATCTCTCCATCCCCCTTCTCCCTCCTCTTCTGCACTTGATACTTTCATTCCAGCCCCTCCATTCATAACTGTCTATTCTCTTTTCTTTTCCTGATGAGATTTCTCAGTCTCCCCAGTCTCTTACTCTGTACCTAACCTCCGTTTCTGCAAATTGTAGCTTGGTTATCATTGACTTAACAGCTAATATCTACATATAAGTGAATATTTACCATAGTTGTCTTCTGATTCTTGGATAACTCACCCAGGATGATTTTTTTTCGAGTTCTATCCATTTACTTGTGAATTTCATGCTTTTATGTTTTAAACCACTGAGTAATAAATACTCCATTGTGTAAATGTACCACATTTTCTTTATCCATTCAGCAGAAATTCTTTAACCTGGCATTTTTTTTTTTATAAAGTTGGATGAGGTCCATTGAATTGTCAAATATGTGATTAAGACATGAATGTTTGCACTAAGAATAGAAAACTAGGGGAAGCTTAACTTGCAAGATTCATTCACTGTGATTCTTTCCCTCAGCCCTGTCCCTGTCCCTTTGTCTTCAGAGATAGTGACGTTCTTTTCCTTGGAAATGTGGCACTTCAGTGTCTTGTGACTTGCTTCAGAGAAGATGTCTAGAGAGTCCTTTCTGTATCAATGTCTCAAGTTCTTTCAATTGAACATGTCCATCAATACACCATATTTTAGTATTTTATATCTGTCTATTGATTGAATAACAATAGACTCAGGAACTAGTGGAGCCCAAAGAAATTGTCATTATTCAGAGAAGTAATAAAGCAAACCTACAACACTGAGAGATGGTAGCCTTCAGTAGCTACAGTGAATACAGAAAAATATGGATTTTTATTGATCCTTCATTAATAATTAATTTAATTCTGTTCACTTGTAAGCCCAGGCTATATTTTTATTATAAAATGTCTTTCACATTATACTGTCAAGTGCAATTACAGTTTTTGATGGGTTTAGAAACGGAAGATATTAGGTAAAAACATTCTTTGGAGACAGAAAGCAATAACGCAACATCCAATTTAATTGTTACAATTTAGAATATCTTTAATGCGTTACTTGTATTTTGTCTTATTTAAAATATTAACCATTTATAATTGGATACTTGTAGATAATGCTGAAAAAGTTTACTTTAAAATTCCTGCTGTGCTTGTCATTGAAAATGTTTTGGAGAACCCAAATAAGGTATTATCATACTGAAGAAAATTTCCTCAGAAAATTGTGATTGACAGCTTATGTTAAGTTTTGCAATCTTGCATAGTATCATGCCAAGTTTTCATTTATTCACTTTCTTGCAAGTGGAACGAGACACAAGCATACAGGCTTACCACAGAGTTCCTTTAGATAAACCATTGTCTTGTGAGAAAATGTCCTGCTGGGCTTGCCTATAGTTCTCACCATAGATCCTTTAAGATCTGGATGCCTGTTGCTTTGTTTTCAAGGTTACTATGAGAGGCTAGGAACTGATCAGAAACATAAATTCTTTCAGTGGTACAGATAAGTAACCACATTACCATGAACATAGATTTTTGATAAGTAGGTTAGGGCTGTTTATTAATAATCTACAAATGGTAAATAACCATAATTTGCTAAACAGTATTTATGTAGCAGTGCTACAGAGAATATTGTGGTACACATAAGAAGAGACTTGTAAACTATTGATAATATCAGTTGCAGACTGTTTATAGCAAATACTATTGTCAGTGACATTGTGAATTAGTCACGGTCTTCAGTCACTTCAGTTTTGAGTTTTCAATCAGCATCATTTTAAATTATTACTTGAAATGAAATATATATTTTTCATAAGCAGTATTCTCTGGTTTTGACCCAAATTTTTGAGTAAGTAGGTATCATATTATATCTTCAATATGAATCAACTATAACTAAAGTATAACTATTGCTAAAGTAGATATATTCAAAATACTCTTCTAAAATTTATTTGTATGGGAACATAATATTGATGCTATGTGCCTGTAAATGTGTAAGGAACCTAAAACAGTTAAGGTAAGAGTAATTTACTGCTTTGAAAATACATATAGGGCATTGTTTCATTATATGAATCAGATATTTTTAATCCATGATGTATGTATGTGTGTGAATTCATGTATATGTGTATATTTTTGTGCATGCTTGTGTGTGAATTATCAAAGTTTTTGCTTGTAATTATGATCTTAGTCCATTTTTCCAAGGACTAGCTTTATAAAAAGGAAATACTGCATTGAGTGTGTTTTTCTACTGCCATAATTTAACCTCTCTATTCTAAAAAGTTGTTTTTGTAAATGATGCTCCTGTTTAATTTTAAACTGTTTACCCTTTCAGAATATATTAAACAGAGCATTACACATTACAGATATACCTTTTCAAAATCACTTTCCTAACTGTATGACATTGGGCAAATTACTTTGTGCTTTCATTTTTCTTTTTGACTGATAAATCAAGATTATGATAACATCATCTCTTTCATAGCGTTGTATGTAAACTAACTAGTAAAAGCATAGCTTAAATGACAAAAGTATATTTCTTAAGATGGTATCTGACTCGGTTGGTATCTAAAGTGATAGCAGTTATCAGCACTCACTATTTCGGCGAGATTGGCTGGTGCAGAAGCGTCCTGGGATACATGGGAGGAAATTTGCACTCCCCCACTCCCCCCATGTGAGTGAAATGAGAAGAAATTAGACGTCTAGCATGTGACCGCCTTCCATGAGTCCATATTTATTTTTTAAACCATAACTGTTTAAAATTACTTATTAAATTATTTTTCCCTTACTTGCTATAATTTATGCTTGAATAAATTTGAACCAGTTTTTCTTAGTTTATGTCAACCTGCCAAACTCTCTTATTCATTCCTACTCCAATCTGAGAAGCATAAGGCCCCTTTCAACCATAGGAAGCATTGGTGGCAATGTATGAGAGGCAGCTGGTACAGGGAGAAAATATTCATGCTCTAATACGATATCAATAGATCAGAGTCATTTATAGAAGTCTGGGCTTTAAACACTTTCCTTCCCAATTAGAAACTTCCTATTTGAAAATCATTCATAAAGATAAGCTATGCAACCATTATGGAAAAATTGTAAAGAAATTCCTCAAACAAAACAAAACTGTTTTAGGAAACAGAAATCTTGCTACTTTGTATATGTACACAGGATATGGAATCAGTATTTTGGAGAGATGTCTGCAATCCCATGTTCATTACAGCATATGGAATTAACCTAAGTATTATCAACAGATGAGGGGTGGGATTTCACGAGTTCCTCTTCCATTCATGCTGCTCTTGTGCGGAAGTTCTGTATGTTGTCACAGCCTCTGTAGGCTCATCTGTCCCTCTCCCCTGTCATGCCCTGAAAACACTGTCTTGCTGCAGTCTTCTGCTGTCTCTGGCTCTTAAAATCTTTACACTCCTTCTATGATGATCTCTGAGCTTTGAGAGGAAGTGTGAATGATATAAATATTCCATTTATGGCTCAGCATACCACAGTAAAGGAATGAACTTAAAGCATTTCTTTTTTCCAAACAAAAATGAATATATAAGATAATGCATATGTTAAATAGGTTGACTTAGCTATTCTACAATATATCCATACATTAAAACATTATATACTGTAAATAAATGTAACTTAATTTACTAAGAGACAGCTAACAACTATCCTTAGTTATCATTAGTTATAAATCCTATCCATAATTTATTTAAGTTAATGACTTATGAGTAGCTTGGTATATAGTACCTAGTAATTAAGAACATGCTGGCATTTTGCTTAGTTGGCTGCAACTTAAACATTTATGCCATATTCTGAGATTTTCACCAGGACTCAACTTTTTTTTTTCTCCTGTGCTATTCCCATCCCCTCCTAACTCCTCTCCCCTTCTCCTTCTCACTTCTGAGGCTGGAATTTTAGGCTAGCACTCCTCTTATCAGGCATTTACATAGCTCTAAGGATTTGAATTCTAGTCCTCTTCCTTGGCAAGAACTTTAACCACTGAACCATCTCCCCAGTCCTTCTTGACAATGAGAGAGAGAGAGAGAGAGAGAGAGAGAGAGAGAGAGAGAGAGAGAGAGAGAGAGAGAGAGAGAGAATAACCAAAATAAACAAAACTCACTAATCTTACACTGACAAGTCCCTGTGCACTGCCCCTCCACACCCCACCCCCCTTGCTGTGGAGTTACCTTTTAAAGGGGAAACATGCTTAAACAACAGATTATAAGGAAAGGGTAAGACTTCTTGATTTTAATCTTGCTAATTTTACGATGCTTATTAGGTAGGTGAGAAGAAATGTCAAGTAGTCAGTTGACTACACTCTGGTAGGGAGCACATCAGTATATAGATTATAATTTAAAGCCAGTGACCTAGAAATGAAGTATTTTTAGAGAAGCGTTCTGAGGATTCAATCTGGATTGCTTCAGTGTTTAAAGGTCAGAGAGGAAGAAAGAAACCTCAGGATAGAAGATAGGAAAAGCAGCCAGTGAGAGAGGAGCAACTAGGGGAAGGGGAAGGTGAGAAGTGAGCAGGATTCAAGCAGATGGCCCCAGAAAGGAAATGCTCTCTTTAGTCAGATAGTGTCGTTTTCTTTCTTAGGACCAAGATACCTCATGATGAAGACGTTTAAGCCTTGGGAAGTTTTATCTCAGTATTTCTTTCTGAACTTAAATGTGTGAATTTAGGTAAAAGAAATAAAATTATCTTGTCTGTTTTTTCATATCCCTTGTCCCCAAAAGTGAATTGTTCCAAACATTTTTCAAGTGTCAGTTAGTTTTCTTCAGATAATTAATCTCATTAATGTTTTGTATGTATTTATTAAACTGAAATAAATAATATGGTTAAAATCTTTTGGCATATTACCTTAATTTTAGTTTGTTTGTTTTTTTTCCACCCAGGTGCCATGTTAATGATTAAGCAAGTGCTTTTTGGCCTATGCTGGGTTAATATGACAAGTATGTGGCTTGAAGCCAGTGAAATGTCTGCATGTGCCCAGCAATATTCAGTGTTTTCCGATATACAGCTGTCATAATCACTGTGTGCTACACTGATAAAACAGCACCTACCATAATGAGACAGTTTACTGTTTGTCAAAATGTGAGTCCGTGTGATTTCTTCATTTCAGCTGGGAAAACCTTTTTGTATATATTTTCAGCATTTCAATAGGGACCAGGGATTTACAGTAGAAGTACAGGAGCTTTAAAATGTTAACAGCCCATTAAGTACAGGATATGGTTCATGAGCTTTAATGGGAAGTTGTTAAAAGGAGATGGAACTGTTCCAGTGTTTGGGGAGACGTAGTTAATGGACAAGCACAGGGCAGAGAACTCTTAAAACCACATCTATTTGTGTAGACCAAAGGACAATAGCAACACATATCATCCACCCAGATAAGCAATGGTTGGAGCACAGCAAGAACTCCACTTGGTGCATATGCTAACTTGCTTTTTCAGAAGATAGCCAGCGAGGTTGTGCTAGAAAATTCCTCCCTGTGGATTTGAGATGCTTGGCATTCATTAAATCAAACCTTAAAAGACTTTGAAATAGCACCTACTTTGTTTAACTTTGAGAGATTACAAGACCCCTGAGATTAGTCCTTAGAATAGCCTTTAGTAATTATCCAGAGTATAATAAAAATGCAAAATTTCAAAGAAAGGTATTTTTAAAGTAAAAAGTTCAGTACTTTGGAGCATGCTACTTATTATAGTCTAGTTATTTATTATGCATACTATTTATTATACACTTTGGAACATACTATTATTATACATCTCTTGTGATCCAATTATACATGCATTAAGCAATTGGTTAATTATTAGACCTGATATACCACCTGTTTTATATGCACATTCTTCTATCTTGGCCATCAGCTCAGGCTAGCAGTTCAAGTCTTCTGTTTGAGCAGAGTGAACACTTTTCTTTCTAAGCTCTTCATGAGCAATTCATGTAACTTCTTTGACTTCTACAAGATTCTGACTGAGACTGTATAGGATTATTTATATGATCAAATGAAATCATGTACCTAAATACTCCATAAATTATTAAATGACAAATCTACATCATATAATGTCATTATTAGAAAGGATAACCCAGAAGCTAAGCCTTTGGAACTTTGTAGATGGGTCCAAATATTGAAAATATAGCTCTACTTAATACTGTTCACTCTTTCAGCACTGAGTTTTATCACTTATGTTTTATAAATCTTTTGCTTTGGGTTTTATATTTCATTGATTAGAAAATGAAAGTTGAAAAAAATGAAAGCCCTGTAGAACCTTGAATAAGAATTACTATTATTATTATTTTGTGGTACTTGGAAGTGAATGCAGGACCTCATGCATGCTGGGCAGATGCTCTACCATTGATCTATAACCCTAGCCCTTGACTCAGGATGAAATTCCATGTTTGATTCCTTACCTGAGCATTCTTTTTCAGCTCAGTCCATGACATTCCCTATCTGCTATGCTGCTATTTTGTCTTTCTCTATTTCTACATAACAACTCACACCAAAACAGTGTATTAAAACAATGACCTTCATTTTTATTGTTGCTCATGCTCTCTTGGTAGTGAAGTTGGGGAGTACTGAATTGGGCACTTCTGCCTAGGTCTCTAGTATAATTACACCTATACCCTGACTTGAAGTGGGACAACGGGAGACTGTAGGAGCTGGGCAATAAAGCATCTTATCTCTCTAACATGGTTTCTTTGTGTAGGCTAGTTTAGACCTTTCTCTGCATGTTCCAGCCTTAGGGTAATCACCTTCCTTACACAGAGGAAACAATGGCCAGTATCCCAAAAGAAAAAGGCCAAACTTGTCTTTGGTGTGGGAATTACTTCCTCTAACATCACAGACTTGTCCAGCCTCTTGAGGATTAAACACACACCTTCCATAGTGAGTCATTTGTATGCGGACCCATGTTATTGTGACCACTTTTGCACATGAATAATGAGTAATCCCATCACTATGTATAACTCCTGTTCCTCCTTAGCCTGACTTTTTCAAGGACTGTGTGGAGAACTGTTTGCTCTCCCTTTTCTTTTACAAATATATATATTTTCATATTACATACAAATAAGACAAAAGTAAAAACTCACTAACAGTAACAGAATCGCTTTCCAAATTACTTTTTCTTCTTTTGGAGAGATTATTTGACATATAATGAGGAAGAAAAGCCTCAACTTTCCTTGAAATCTCACTTACTTTACTTCAGAGTTCACCTTTGGAGAATCATCTGTGTACTCACAGATAATAAAATGTTTATTCTTTTTTCCCAACATGCTAGGTTTTTAATGGAGTGGTATTTATATAGGAGATATTTTGAAAATTGTGCAGCACTGCCTAGATAGTGAAATTTGCTAATGTTCCTTATGAAATCAGAAGTTTTTGGATAATTAAATCCATATGTTCAAATGTTGTGGATATTACTCTGTATGCTGTGAATGTGTTGCTGTGACTGGTTAATAAATAAAGTGCTGATTGGCCAGTAGCCAGGCAGAAAGTATAGGCAGGACAAAGAAAGAGGAGAATTCTGGGAACAGAAAGGCTGAGTCAGAAGACGCTGCCAGCAGCCATGAAATTATGATGTAAAGTACTGGTAAGCCACAAGCCTTGTGGCAACTTATAGATTAATAGAAATGGGTTAATTTAAGATATAAAAACTAGAGAGCAAGAAGCCTGCCATGGCCATACAGTTTATAAGTAATATAAGTCTCTGTGTGTTTATACTGGTCTGAGTGGCTGCGGGATTGGGTGGGACTGGGCGGGACTGGAGAAAACTCCAGCTACACCTAAATGTTAAAATTATGAATGTAAAACTGCATTGTATAGTATATATTCATAAAGAAGAGTTGCCATACTAATTTGTGAGAGGTTTGTGGGAGGATTCTGTTACACTCACATGACATGTATTTCCTACAAACATTCTAAAGCACTCTTATGTTGTCAACTCCCCTGTGTTTAATACCTGTAATACTCTAACCCGAGAGAGTCACAAAGGACAACATTTATTTTAGCACATTAGTGTTTGTGTCTTCTGGAGAAAGGAGAATTTATTGATTACTATTTTTGCCTTTGAGGTTTGAGCACATTTTCAAGGTTGGCAAAAATGGAATAACTGTAAAATGAGATATACTGAGCATATTTTGAAAATCAGTTTTCAACAGGAAAAAGAAAAGAAAAGCATTGCCAATTTGAAATGTTGAGAAAATTTGGCAGACTTGGCAGGGCATATTTGGAATATTCTGAGAAATTAGATAATTTACAAAGAAATATGAAATGTAATATTTTAATATTTCCTTTTTATTATGTTCTGAGTGACAATAAGGGTACTTTATTGATTCATTTAAACTCTTATATAATTGGAGATACATTTTTTGTTTTAAATTTCCAGTTTGTTTTATAATGTTGGCTTTTCCATTTTTAGAACTCAATCAAAACAACCATAAAATTCTAAGTTTGCAAAGAAGAGGAAGGTTAGAGGTTCCTCAGCGAAATGAGAAATGCTTGAGTGTAAGAGTAAGTTAGCGTCATTTATTAAAAACAACAAACATGACAATAAAAAACAGGCTATGGAAAATAAAAATTAAAAGGCTGAAGAAATGTGACTAGTAAAGCCAGGCAGTGGTGGTGCACAGCCTTAATCCCAGCACCTGGGAGGCAGAGGTAGGCGAATCTCTAAGATCAAGGCCAGCCTGGTCTACAGAGTGAGTTTCAGGTTGGACAGCCAGGGCTGCATAGCAAGACCCTGTATCAAAAGGCAAAACAAAAAACACACACACACACACACAGAGAGAGAGAGAGAGAGAGAGAGAGAGAGAGAGAGAGAGAGAGAGACAGAGAGAGAGAGAGAGAGAGAGACAGAGAGAGAGACAGAGAGAGAGACAGAGAGAGAGACAGAGAGAGAGAGACAGAGAGAGAGAGACAGAGACAGACAGAGACAGACAGAGAGAGACAGAGAGAGACAGAGAACATTTAAATGCAGTATCTAGCCTATGCTGGATTCTGTTTTAGAAGAAGAAGAAAAAGGACATTTTTAGGTCAAATGACTGAATTGGAATATGGGTTAGATAAACATATTGTAAATGTGAGTGATTTCTTTGTGGTTATATGAGAAAATATGCCTAATGGAAGAAATAAATACTGAGACTATTTAGGAATAATGAACCCTTGTGTCAAAAGGTTCAGGAACTACTATTTCTTCTTCTTCTTCTTCTTCTTCTTCTTCTTCTTCTTCTTCTTCTTCTTCTTCTTCTTCTTCTTCTTCTTCTTCTTCTTCTTCCTCTTCCTCTTCCTCTTCCTCTCTTTCTTCTTCTTCTCTTCCTCCTCCTCTTTCTCCACCTCCTTTCTTTCTCTGTCTGTCTCTGTGTGTGTAAAAACAAAAATACAAAATAATTTCATAAGTGTTTTATTATTTTGAGATATTTGAAGCTAGTATTTAAAATGAAGTCATAGAGCAGATTCTTCTGGAAAATCAAAGTGAAGAACATGATGCATACCTCTGTTCTCTATAGCTCCAGTTTTTGTATAGGATGTAATCAAAGAGGAAAAGGATAGCTATGGTTAAAAAGGAAAAGAAAAGAAAAATATCAACTAGTTGAGGTTGTTGATCCTTGGCTCTTTCTCTTATCCTGGTCTGTAAGAAGGGCGGCTCAAATGGTCTGTCCTTCCTTCTAGGATACACATGGAATTACAGAAGCAGCTACGTGGGTCATTTCAGTGGTGAAAACATCTGTTTGACCTTTCTGAGATATTTCCCATTCTTTTGCTTTATTTCTTTTTGCTTTGAGAACATCCTTTCCTTCTGCTCTATAGCTCCATGAGGAGATTGATTAATTCCCCAATATGCTCCAGTTTTTACCAACTCATTGAAATTTCTGGCATAGTACCAGGTGAAAACTCATAGTGCAGTGAACCTGGTTTATAATGAAATTTTTATATCTTATTGATTTTGTTACAGTGTTTACTAAGTTATTTGTAGAAAGAGATTCTAAATGACTAAATAAAACTAAATTGATTTTTATTTATTTTATTTTTTGATTAATAAAATATGTAACATGGACATAAAACATAAATGCATAGAAATGAAATAGATTATTAAGTATCCCAGTTACATGGAACAGCCTTTAGTGAATAAATAACAGAGTTGATCTAAAATACTTCTTTTTTTAATTTAATTTTTTTCATTTATTTTACATACTGGCCACAGTTTCTCCTCCCTCCTCTCCTCCTGTCTCCCCCATCCCCCCAACCCCTTGGCCTCCCATCTACCCTCCTTAGTCTCCATTCAGAAAGGTGCAGGCCTCCTTCCCATGGGCATGAACAAAGCATGGCACATCAAGTTGAGGAAGGACCAAGTTTCTCCCCCTGCATTAAGGCTGGGCAAGGTAATCCAGCATGGGAAACAGGTTCCCAAAAGCCTACCGAGCCTAAAATACTTCTTAGTTTGATAGCTCCAAGTAGAAATATTTAAGATATAAGGAAATACATACAATAATATATTCATTCTTCTTGTTTACTCAGGGGCATTACATGTTGACAGACCGTAAATCTTTTTGCCACTTCTACTGAAAAGACATTGAGTCCTCTGTTGTTGAAGCAGTTTTTACTCAGTTCATTGCTGATGTGTATAATCACTTTGTCATCTGGCTTATTTTCAATGATTGACATTATCCAGTGTCATATTTGCAACAATGTACAGTTATATTTTCATTGCCATCCATGACTTTAGCATCGCTTCTATCAAGGACAGATTTGCAAGTGGCTCTCAAGTTGTCCACTGCATGCCTCCATATGGACATCTTTAATTCTTCTTCTTCTTCTTTTTTTTTTTTTGTTTTGTTTTTTTTGAGACAGGGTTTCTCTGTGTATTTTTGGTGCCTGTCCTGGATCTTGCTCTGTAGACCAGGCTGGCCTCGAACTCACAGAGATCTGCCTGTCTCGGCCTCCTGAATCCTGGGATTAAAGGTGTGTGCCACCACTACCCGGCGACAGCTTAATTCTTGCTTTTATCTTTCTGCATAGGTATTGATGAATGGGCATGCCTCTGTCAGCTCCAGAGCCTTGTTGTAGCCCATTGAGTGTAGAGTCACCCACACATCAGGAGGGTCTCCTTCTCCATCATTGGCTTCCATCAGATGCAAGTCCACAAATCCCTGTCTTGTTAATTCGTTCTTCTTTGTGTCAAAGTTTTAGGTCACAATCCATCCTAAAGGGAAACCAGGATGGGAGCTTAAGGCCAACTGAATTAATTTTTAAAATGGCCTTTATTTCTATTTTCAACATGAAGGGGTCTGGAATTAGTGTATAATGTGTTAGGCCCTAATTATTCCTTTAACCTAAGAAATGTTCTAAGTCTAAGCTTTGAGAATTATCTTGATCATCTACATCTTGTTCTATTCATTAAGGCAAATAAAAGTATTTCTAATTACACATTCAAAAAGATGCTGTGTTATTTGGTGCAAAATATCTTCCCTGAGCTCATGTGTTTGACATTTTGGGGAGGTTGTGGGACTTTGGGTACATATAGGCATGATAGCAGAAGTAGGTTGCTGGGGGTGGGTTTTGAAGCTTATATTTGTTTTTATTTCTGGCTGGAGATCTCTATTTGATGATTTTCCAAGGTGTGAGTGGCCTCTGCCACATGCTGCTTTTTTCAGTGTATTGAATAGTAACACTTAGAAATGCAAGTTTATATTAATGAAAAATGAACAAGTATATTTATTTTACTTTTAATTAATTTTTTCACACTCAGTGTTCTTTGATCCTTTCCACTGTTTTTTTTACTTGACATACTGAGTCTTTCTTCCCAACATGTTACCTCTCCTCCACGACACACACAATCTCAATGTCTCTGCCACATTTCTAAGTCCTGTTGATGAGTTTTTTCATCCATGTATGCTGACTTTCTTACACAAGTCTTTAACTGACTTCCTTTTTGTTCACCTTGTTTGGATCTTATTTGAAGTCACAGGTTTTACAACTGCGGTTATAAATTTCTTGTCTTTTATTTCATCCATTTTGTATTTTAGAATTGTTATTGAAGAAGAGGATCTTTTGGGAGAGTTTTTTGCCTTTCTTTTTCATGTTTCATATATTTCTGGGTGTGATTTGCACATCGGTTGTGAGTTTCTCTTCTAATTTTATTTGTTGGTCTTTTATGTGTGAGGTTTCTTTGAAGGCCAGATTCTCAGCAGTAGTGAAGCTATGGCCATAGTGTTAGCTCCTTCTCTACAGGGAGCCCAGCCTGGAGCTTCTGCTAGAGCTCCTGTTTTCTGCTGTTAGCTGTGGAATCTTTTTGTTTTCCATGCTTTGAATCTGTCCTGTCACTCCTTCTGAGATTCCTGATGCTCTCTTTTCCTTTTATTCTGTCTTTGGAATAGGGGTCCTCCACCCACAAGCCTTCTAACTCACAGAAGCAGAGACAGCTCCTCATATACAATCTTGCCCCAGAAGTCTGCTAAGCACTTGATGTATTTTACGTCGTATAAATCCAGAGTAGTTTTGTAATTTATGCTTCCATTGTGTATCACTTCACATTTGAGGAATGTATGGCATAAGGGAGACTTTTGGCCACCCAGGTTTAAAAAAAATCACAGATCTAAGTTTCAAACTTAGGTCTATCCGACTTTAGCTTGTAGTCATTGGTGTTCAAATATTTGTTGGAATTTATTTTGTGCCAAACACTGAAACCTCCTTGCAGTCTTACTGGTGGAATTTATATTTGAAGAGGGAAGGGGATTAACAAGGGAAGAGATATGTATTTATTATTAATATGAACTCTACAGAAAAATACATATTGTGATATAATCTGAGTATTTTTACAAACCACATCCCCAGAATATATATATATATATATATATATATATGCCAATATCTAATCACCAAGGTGATGGTATTAGGAAGAGGGACATATGTAATTCATAATAATAGGCAGTGCCCTTATGAATAAGATTACTTCCCTTACAGAGAGGCTCAAGGGAAGTTGGTACCCTCTTCTGCCATTTGATTATGTAAATATACAGTGAGAATGTTGCATCTGTGCAGCAGCGAGCCCACAGCAGATCCCAAATGTTGGCACTTTGATCTGACTTCTAAGACTCCATAAATATGAGGAATAGATTTCTGTTGTTTCTAAGTTACCCCTGTGTATAACACATTTTGTTATAGACACTCTAAGACTAATAACCATGTCAGAGAACAATAAACCAAAGTGCTCAGATATGGCATGGTCCATAAAAGTCTGTCTCAGGACTGACACAGCAGCTAACTGTTGAAGCCTGAGAAAGATCTGTAAAGGGCCAAGTGAAGAATTATCCAGGCCTACATATAAACATACCCTAAGGGGAGAAGCTGTAGCTCAGCTGTCAGGTAATACCAGTGTGTGCAGAAATAGACATGAAGTGAAGTTGGACATTGAAAGTGCCGGGTTCTCATACATAGAGAAGCTCCGAGGGTTTGGGAAGTTTGTTTTGTTTTGTTTGTGAACTTTGCCAAATTTTCATTTTGCAAATAGTATGTAGATAATACTGTTTGTATGCCATGGAAATTATTATTATTACTAAAAGTATAATTAGATATCTTTAAAATTTTCATTTGGGAATGTAACCCAATGATCCAACACCACGGAAAAATTCCAAATTAAGTTGGACAATTGTTATGCTTTAAATCTGACCCAGAACTGGTTGCACTGTTCTAGAAGGTTTTAGAACCTTAAGGACATAAGGTGCGGATGATAAAAGCAAGCTCTTGGAGGCAGGTCTTGAAGATTATAGTCCTGCTTCCTCTGATTTAATATTCTGCTTCCTGATTTGTGAGAACATCAGGAGCTTCTTCCTCACATTGCCAAAATGTCGGGAGCCTCCTTCTCACATTCCCACTGACATGAGCTTTGCATTTCCTTCTTCATTACGATAGATTGGAGCCACCTGCCCAATCAATTTTTCCTCCATCAAGTTGCTTCTGTAATGTGTTGGTCACAACAATTAGTACAATAACTAATACAGAAAGTTGGTACTGAGAAGTGGAGTTGTTGTGGTCAGAACTGATGATGGGCATGTAGACTTTTGGAATTTGTGGGTTGAATGTGGCATTTAGGGCTGTGAGCTAGACAAGTCCCAGAGTACTGTAAGCAGAGTTTACTGGGCCATCTGATGGGAGTTTGGAAAACCAGCATGTTGCATGTTGCTAGAAACATAGACGTTAAAGCCGTCCATGCTCATGAAGTCATAGAAGGGAACAAGGTCCCTATCATAAATTTGGTTAGAGGCCATGCTTGTTACCTTTAAACAAAGAATCTGGCTACATTTTTCCAATTTCCTGAAAATTAGAGTGAGGTTGAATCAGAAAATAATGGACTAATTTATTTGGTGGAGAAACTTTCAAGACAGCATAGCTTCTGGGCTATGGCAGTTATTACTAGCTGATTTTAGCTGAATTTATAGCAAGACTCTAAAGCCAAAACCAGCAGAAAGATGTGAAAATTGTACCGTTTGGTAAGGAAAGGAGCATGAGTGTGTGAAAAGTTGCAGACAGGGTAGATGTGAGTAAAGCAGGTACCACCGACAGGACAGTGGCTGTTAAAGAGATCAATACCTTTTATTGCAAAGAACTTTGGGCTTTATGCAGAGAGGATAGTAAAGTACCTTTAAGGCAAGACTCTTATGCTTAATGCTCCAGGAATAAATGTGTGTGTGTGTGTGTGTGTGTGTGTGTGTGTGTGTGTGTGTGTGTGTGTGTGTTTGCTTTACAAATAGAATGCCTGAAAAGATAGAACAATAGGGTTTCCTTCCTGGAAAATGACCTCTTAGAGATAATGTTTTCATAGGTTTGGCCAAAGAAACACTCTGAGGCTGCCATAGTCATGGTCTAAAGCAGTGGTTCTCAACCTTTCTAATATAGTTACCATCCTTTAATATAGTTCTTCATGTTGTGGTGACCCCCCAACCACAAAACTATTTTCATTGCTACCTCATAACAAATTTCGTTACTGTTATGAATCATAATGTAAATACTTTTGGAGATAGAGGTTTGCCAAGGGGGTCATGACCTATAGGTTGAGAACCACAGATATAAAGGGTCACAGATACACCCCCCCCCCTCACTGGCCCGCAGAATTTTGTGTTACCTACATGGTTCTGGATTTTCAGGCACGAAGAATGTAAGAGTTATGATGGAACTTGCACCATGTTTCCAGAAAAAAAGACTATGAGATGAGAAAGTGCGTGTGTAGCAGTGTGAGGTCAATGTTTGAATTTGTGTATGTGAAACCTAAGTTGCTCTAGAGAACCAAGGATAATGGAGATACCAGGAATCAGGGTTATCTTCAAGTAATAATTTACATTTACAGATTTGAGCCGAAGTTGACAAAACCATAGTGAAGAAATTGCTGAAGTCTCTTGGATTTCAGATGATGCCACACATACTATGAATGTTGAACACAGAGATACAGGGTTAAAGCATTGCTCTGTTGACTTTCAGTCTTGTTTTGGTCTAATCTATTGCTTGTTGTTGGTTGGTTTTGCTCTTTTGAGGGGGCCTGCCACCCAGCCCCCAAATAAATCACACACAGAGGCTTCTTCTTAATGGTGAATTCCCAGCCTTTAACTTGGCTTGTTTCTTGCCAGCTTTTCTTAACTTACCCCATCTACCTTTTGCCTCTGGGCTTTTCCCATTCTCTTACTTCTGTAAATCTTACTCTCACTCTGTGGCTTGCTGTGTAGCTGGGTGGCTGGCCCCTGGAGTCTTCCTTCTTTTCTGGCTGCTTTTTTTCTCAAAGATTTCTCTTTCTATATATTCTCTCTGCCAACCAGCCATGCCTATCCTTTCTCCTACCTTGCTATTAGCTGTTTATTTCTTTATTAGACAATCAGGTGTTTTAGACAGGCACAGTAACACAGTTTCACAGAGTTTAACAAATGCAACATAAACAAAAGTAACACACCTTAAAATAATGTTCTACAACAATTGCTGTTTTCTTATTTCTTACTTTGGGAATGAAAATGTTTACTCTCTCATTATATATGGGGTGTACATACCATTTTGTTTTTGTTTTTGTTTTGCTTAACTCCATAGGCAGTTTCTTCAATGCCCATATTTTCTCTGAAGTAGATTGGTACTGCCAGGAGCCGACATGTCTCAAAAAAGAAAGATTTTCTAAGTTATTAAAACATTTTACATTTGTCCAGTGTTCTTCAGATTCCTTAACCCTCATTCTCCTAACAGACAAAAACAAAAACCTTTCCCCAAGACTAATTTTGGAGATTTCCTTTTTGGCAAGTTATTATCTGATTAAATGAAAAGGTATGTGCTACTGGTATAGGTTAGTTTAAATTGGTTTGTTTATTATTTTTTCTTGTTATATTTGTTTATTATTATTTTCTTTTTATATTTTGCTGGGGCTCACAGCTAATCATTTGCTTTGAGCATTAGAAGGAATTTTGTCTTTTGAAAGGTGGGTCCTGCCAAAGGTGGGATTAAAGCCTTTGCATGTGAGATGGCTATAAGCCTATAAGAGTTAGGGGCAGACTGCTGTGGTTTAAATCCAAAAATATTTCCTTCCCAGAGGCTAGTGTATTTGAATACTTGATTCCCCAGCTGAAGGTTGTGTTTTAAGTGGTTGTATTTAAGGAGACTATAGCAGCTCAGTTGGTATAACATGATACTCTTAATCTTAGGGTCATGAGTTTGTGTCCCATGTTGGGTGCCAGATAATGTGGGGATTTATCAAGGCAACTCCATGTAGTTAATAAGGTTTATTTTGGGGTAACTTACAGCCAGTAAAGGGGTTGGTTACAGGATCCAGGAGAGGTGAGGTGCAGTGGGGTTCTCTGGAGAACTCTGACTTGGTCTGCCATTCAGCATCCATGATCATGAGGAACCAAGAGGCCCAGCATGTCTGGATCTTGGGACTTACGGGCTTCCATCTCGGCCCCACCCCAGGGGCAGGTCATAGGTAGGAGTGGCTGTTACCAGAAGCCTCACTAGGGGTAAGTACTTCTAGGTCAAAGCTGGAACAGCTACCCACTGCATCAGACGGTTGGGCTTGGCTTGTGTAGGTGGTCACTGGGGGCAGACATGTGAGGTCATAGCCCAGCCCTAATGGGTCAGCATTCTGCATCTTGGTCTGTTAGGATGTAAGAGCTTCGATCACATCACAAACTTTCACTGCCATTAGCTCTGTGCCTGTCTTGCTAACATGGACTGAAATGGTGAATTGATAGACATCTTTCCTTAAGTTGTGTCTGTCAGGTATTTGGTCACGATGATGAGAAAAGTAACTAATACAAATAGTTGGACCAAAATATAAATGTAAGTATTAAAACATTCAATTTTAAATGAGTATATTTAGTTCATCTTGTTGTCTTACGTATATTTCAAGGTAGTGGTAGATTCAAATAGAAATAGTATTTAGACCTTTTAAGTGTCCAAAGCAAGGGATGCCTAACAAGCTCTCTATTTTTGTTTCTTAAAACAATGTAAGGATACTATAAAATGGTTATCATTAGCTCTGTGTTTAAGGTGTAGATGAAGCATAAGTAAATTTTGTGTTTAAGTTAATGCCATATCTGAAGATATTTCATTTTGTATATTTAAATCCTCCCAAGTCTGAAAATATCAGAAATTCAAATGTTTCTGGTCCCAAGCTGTTTGGATAGCATGATCTCTAAATGGAGTTTTGTGTGATTGATTATTGGGCTGGCCATTTTTATGCCAATTTGATACAAACTAATGTCATCTGAGAGGAGAGAGCTCAATTAAGAAAATGCCTCTATAAGATTTGGCTATAGGCAAGCCTGTAGGGCATTTTCTTAATTAGTGACTGATGGAGGGACCATGGTAGTCTTGGGTTCTATAAGACAGCAGGCAGTGCAAGCCATGGGGAACAAGCTGGTAAGTGGCACCCTCCATGGCCTCTGCATCAGCTCTTGCCTCCAGCTTCTCGCCCTGGTTGAGTTCCTATCCTGACTTCCTTTGATGATGAATTACAATGTGCTACTGTAAGCCAAATAAACCCTTTCATTCCCAACTTGATCTTGGATCATGGTATTTCATCGAAGCAATAGGAACCCTAACTCAGACAGCTGTGTATATAGCCCTGCTTGATTTACTTGTGATAGTTTCAAATTACTTTTCCCCGAAACAGAAGATTAATATGCAAGCCTCTCTGAGAACTCCTGGTATTTCTAGCCGTAGGGGGAGGAGAAGGAACAGGACTGTGCAGAAGTTAAGTTGGGATGCAGTCAGAACATAAGCCTCAACTACCCGGAAGGTTGTTCTGAAGGTGTTTAAGGTTGAAATAGTCTTCCTGCCTTGATGCAAACTGCTTTGATCTTGAGTAAGGTCAGCTGTACTACTAAAGGGTGTTCCTAAAGGCACTGACAGGTGAGGGCTGAGAGCACTTGGGAAAACTCATCATATCTATGGGAAAATCAGATAAGTTTTAGTATTAAGCACACCTTTTAGACTTTGTCCTTCATGTGCAAGATATACACATGTATGTTTTCAATTAAGTCTTTGAGTTTGGACTATTAAAAGTTACCTTTCCTAACTTGAACAGTATGTTTTTAAGATTAATGTGGGACTCCCCCCATTGCCACAGTAATCAGTTCATTTAAGTCACTTATTTTGAGCAGTATCTTGTATTTGTTCATCAGGAAATAAGAGGTATAATTGTTATTTAGGTTTTTAAGTTTTCAGTTCCATTTGTTCATGGGAATATTTATTGTAATGTAACTGTATGATTATCTTGTACTGTTTTGAAGAATTCCAATGTAACACACAACTTTCCCCTTGTTCTGTCTTGTAAAATAACTGGCCTATATTAAAAAGAATTTCTTTCTCCATTCTTTTTCTTGGAATTGGTGCATAGAAAGGAGAGACTCTGTCTTGGTTGCTCCCCCATGCCTTCTTGACTCTTGGATTGACTGCTATAATTTATTTTCTTTTTGGTTTTTCCCTGAAAGTCATCCAGAACCAACAGTATTTATGGAGCAGAGCAGTAGTTCTGCTACTGAATGTAGAGGTGGGAAGGTATCTGGCATTTGTACTGACTGTATGAACAACAGTCACATGGATTGAATCAGATTCCAATAACACTTAGTATAATCTGAACTTTAAAACTATTGCTACTGAGGATATGAGGTCAGTAAGATGATAATGTTAGGAACATCGTTCCTGATGAAACCCAGCATAGGTGAGACTCTTGTACCTTTTGTGTGGAGTGTAAATCCACAAAACTGATACATCAAGTAGTGGTTTGAGTATCTTCCTACTCCTCTGCCAGAAGTATTGTTACTTACTTTTTCCTGTTCTTGGTTGGATTCAGATATTATTAGTAGATTTTGTTAGCATTTCTGTTATCCAAGTACTGACCAGGCCCAACTCTGCATAACACCCAAGACTGTGCACACTGAATTTTTCAAATAATTTTGCCTTTGGAATTTAAAAAAGAAAGTTGTAAAATTTCATTTGATGATTATGAGGTTAAAAACCAGAGCCAAGAACTTATCTGTAAGCATTTGATTGTGTAGTCTTACTCATTGACTGAAAGTAGGTGATCATTTCAAACTTTTAAAGTTCTTTAAAGTTACAACCAAGGGAAGCAGTTACAGATAAAGAAACTGGTATGTTCTCTCATGTAATAGCCTTCATCTTATCTTGTAGGAAGGGTTTAGGTAGGTGATTCTACAGTTCCAAGTTGAATTAAGTGCATAAAATACTACCTTCTGTCAGGTGCTTCTGAAGAGTACCTTAGAACAGTTTCCTAATATGGGTTCTTAAAATTGTCTCTAATATTATCTGTGGTGTATAATTAATAAATGGTGAATCTACTGACTTAAAGTGAACTTTCTGCTGCATCATATTGCTTTCCATGTTTTAGATGCATTTATATTTGCCTTAATCAAGCACAACAGTTTTTTTAAAAGGCAGAGGATTATGGTAGAGTCTGTAAAAGATTTAGGTTTGATCAGCTGGATAAGAGTCATAACTCCTTAAGTCACTTTGATCTATAGTTATTATATAAAATAAGTCAGAATTTTGAACAACTTAATAAGATACCATTTGTTACTGATGATAGTACCAGACTGCAGTTCAAAACTCCAGGGGTTATATCCACACTGCCCTCTCCATGCTGCTCTCTGGATGCTCCTTGGTATATCAATAACTAAGAAAAGCATCACTTAGTGAAGAATCTTTGACAAGCCTTCTTGTTTTTATTTTGGCTGATAATCAGTAAATCATTTCCCCACACAGAATCTTTTCATCTTAAAAGATCAACTATCATAGCTTTTCTACTGAGAAAAATACTGACATATCAGCCAAAAGCCTTTCACATGCCTATTTTGAGAAAGCCATATCTTACAGTCATACAGAGAATATTTATAATGCTTTAAACACAGAGGCATTGCCTTTCTGGATAGATGAGCCATTCTTGGGAAGATGTCAGTAGTTGAGGATACCAGAATCCTTATCATCCTTATATGAGTTTTGAATTTAAGTTTTCTAAATTAAAATTTAAAATATATTTTGTAGGTATCTTTCATTTGGCTCTCAGAATTTTAGCATGTAGCTGACATTAGCTAGAACTGTCCTGGAATGATCTGAAAAGTTCAGAGGTTCAACTTTTCATGTAGTAACCATTTGTATTGGCAGAATACATTTTAAAATAGTTGTTGATCTATTTTTATTTGAAATTTGAAATCCCAGAGATAATTTTATCTTGAACATTGTCTTGATTGACATATATCTTTCCCTAAAGATTATTTTTCAATCTCTAATTAATAAATATAGTATAACATAAAAGTCCACTAACCTGTGCTTCCATAATTATTTGCATTTAGTAGATTATCCAGAAATTTGGATTAAAGTTGATGAAAGAAGTTACTAATAACAAAACACTCAATGGTGTTTTTAAAGACATCTAATTATTGCCAAAGAGAAAGAAAACACTGGGTTGGAATTGATTACCAATAAACTGTTGTGGATATGGCTTTGTATGCTGTGAATGTGTTGCTCTGATGATTGATAAATAAAATGCTGATTGGCCAGTAGCCAGGCAGGAAGTATAGTATAGGCGGGACAGGAGAGAGGAGAATTCTGGGAAGTAGAAGGCTGAGTCAGGAGATGCTGCCAGCTGCCACCCCCATGAGAAGCAAAATGTAAAGTACCGGTAAGCCACAAACCACATGGCAACTTTCATATTAATAGAAATGGGCTAATTAAAGATATAAGAACTAGATAGCAAGAAGCCTGCCATGGCCATACAGTTTATAAGTAATATAAGTCTCTGTGTGTTTACTTGGGTCTGAGTGGCTGTGGGCCTGAGTGGGACTGGAGATAACTCCAGATACAAATGGCACCCAATGTGGGGCTAGAGTTTCCACCTAAAACCTGAAAAAGAAGATTCTAAAACAGAGCTAAAAACAGCTTCCTAGTTGTCTCTCTCAAGTTAACTGCAGCTTGCTGGATTGAGCAAACCTATGGCAGGTTTGTGGCATGCAGGCTTGACCTACATCATGGTGGGAATGAGGCATCTGGAAGCCGCAAAGTACACTGCATGGTAGATTTAGCCTTTGCTAGTACAGACAAAAATAAAAATATATAGAAATGATAGAATAGAGGGTAGATCTCTCATCTACAATACAGACTTATATCTCATTGCAGAAAACATTATTTTTGGAGAAAATATTATTTCTAAAAACTACATAGTAATGCTAAATATTTCTTTACTTTTCTAATGCCAATTTAAAAATTACCGAAAATGATGTTATCTTCAGCCAGTACATAAAGGAGGAATAATTTTCCTATCTCAAAAGAAGATCCTTATTCTTATAATCTTCTTTGTTATGGATTAAACCATTTTAGTATGTTATGTTTTAATATGTTGATTCTAAAGTAGAAAAATTGTAGTAGCCACCATTAAAGCAATCTATTTTAAAACTATATCAGAGATATATTATGGTATTTTCTAATAATTTCCAAAAAATGTAGACTTTAGTTATTTATAGGAGAATTGCATCTCCCATATGGATTAGTATGTGTTCACAGAACTAAACTATAGTCACTGAGAAATAAAAAAACAAATGTCTATAATTTAGTATATAACAAATAACCAATGATGATAGGCTCCTGTTAGTGTCTTGGATATGACTTCATAAATTCTAGATACTATATAGTAATTGGGGAAAATGCTGGTAGTTTTAATATTGCTCTTTGGATTATATATAAACTTTTAAAACATATTTCTTCATGTGCTTTAGAGATGGCTCAGCCTTAGGAACACTTACTGCTTTTGCAGAGGACCCAGGTTCAGTTTCCAGCAACCACATGACTCACAACCATTTATATTTTTCACTTCAGTTTCAGGGCATCCTATGCTTATTCTGACATCCATGGGTACCAGGTATATATGCAGGCAGGGGAACACTCATATACATAAAATGAAATAATTAACTCTAAATTTTAAAAAATGTATTTAATGCATATGAGTGCTTTGTCTGCATGTATGTCTGCACAGTAGAAGAGGACATCAGATCCCATTATAGACAAACAGTTGTGAGCCACCATGTGAGTGCTAGAAATTGAACTCAGGACTTTTGGAAGAGCAGCCAGTACTCTTAACTCTGGAATCATCTTTCCAGTCTCTGCTAAAAAATTTAGAAAGTATTCCTTCAGTGTTCTTTGCTGCCAGACTTTAAAAAACATTATTTTTCTATGATATTTCTATCTTCCTTCAAAAAAAAATTTGTTGATTGGATCAGAATAGCTCTACTTGATTTCTCAAATTGCATTTATGAGATTGAAAACTGTGGACAGAGTTGTGTCCATCAACCCACTGAAGGCAGTGATCTTCTCTGCATGAGTGAGAGGTGAGGCCATGATCTCTCCTTCATGGAGAGGTGAGCCTGTGGAAAGAAATGTGTGTGGTGAAAACTACCAAGTGATGGGAACTTTCATCCTGAACATGTGGAAGAATTCTCTATATCTACTTCCCAGTGTTGAAATAAGAAACGTGCAGCTATAGAATATGATTTTGAGCAGTGTTTACTTTCCTGACTTTATAATTTGTCTTTTAGGAAATGGTCTTAGAAGAAGTATCCTTGGGTAATTTTTTTAAAGAGTCATTATCAGAATTCTCTCTGGTTAGAACAGCAACAGTGAAATTACACTATTTTAAAAGTTAAGTGCTTTTGTGTTTATTGAGAATATTCCATCTGGCTACACGGCAGTGGTGTGACATTGAGACAGACAGGACAGGAAAATTAATGCCCAGTGAGATGATTTGGAAGAGGGCTTATAATCAGCTATTGGCAGCACTAGAATTAGAATTCAAATCTGACAGGCTAACTTCATGTTCTCTTAGTCATATACAATTTCATGCTATGACCGGATGATCACTGTGCAATAAAACTTGTAGTTCTATAGACTGGCTCTTTCAAAAACATTTCTATCACAATCCCTTCAGATATACTGTAGTTACTTCCTCCAAGCATCCCTCCCTTCCTCTCATGCCCTTACTCCCCAATGAATTTTAACTGGGTAAAACAATTCTTACACAAAGATAAAGCATTGAAACAAGCGATGTGCTGAGGGGAGGCAGTAATTTGTAGGGCAGCCAGTTTAGATCTTTATCATGGCATGAATTTGGTGGCACCTCCTAGTCCCTCTGGACTTCTTTTCCACATCAGACAAAAACCACTGGATGGTTTTGTGTAGTCTGGCAGGATTGTTAGTTGCAGTGGTGTAGAAACGGAAACAATTTGGGAGTTCTAGATTGAAACCGAGGTGCCTGTTCCATGAAGTGGCATTGGTACTGAACTTTGAGTACCAGATTTTATATATTTAAACCCTTTTTTTCTTTTAAAGTGGATGGTATTGGTGTCTGTTGAATGCCTTTGGAATACTGAGACATTTATTGTAATTATACATCTTACAAAGAGGAATTTTGGAGCAGGATGGATTGTAAATTTACTACAAATTAGAATCCAAACAAAACCCATTTTGTGTTTGTATAAATTATTTTAAGCTGTTTGTTCGGAATTTACGATTTACTCTACAGTCTTCAGTTTTTGTGTGTAGGCCCACCTCTCACCCCCCCTTTCATTATGAAATTCATATAGAAAGGTTCTAAAAAATCTGGAGAGGTTTATTTTCTTTTACTACTGAGGATCCACAAAATTCACTTACGTTCTCAGGACAGCTGACATGATAGAAAATAAAAATAACATTCCCCAAAAACTAATAATAAAAAGGCATTAGACCAACATAGTAAGTTATTAAAAATATAAAGTATTTTACAAGAAAATTAGAGTATCATGTGTGTATTTTTAGCAACTTACAAGAAGTAGGTGACTTTAGAGTTGTTCTGAGGAAATACTATGCAGTTTGTCTTCTGAGTGCCATGAAATTCGACACTGAAGAACTACACACACCACAGTATCTGGTGTGCTGAGTTGTCCATGTGTGATGGGAGAGAGGAGGTGAATTGTTACGTATTTGATAGTGCTGTTTGTACTCTTCCATTAATCTGCACAATTATTTTGTCTTTATATTTCCCAATTGACTGTAACAGAGTAATTGTTTTTGCTTTCCTACAGCCTGAATGAGATGTGATTGGCAAATAAAAATCATATACATGTACTGTGTACAATGACATAGAGGTTTTTGTATAAACTATGAAATTAGCATGTTCATTATCACTTGTAAACAAACACAGATACACAAAAATATCAGTGTAATTTTCTTTTAAAATTAAAGACAAGCTTATTGCCATTGGTTTTGTTGCTTTATTTAACACATTTATCCTCCAATCCTACTTTCCTTCTTAGTCTGGGTGTTATTTCATATTCCTTAAATACTGATGATGGTATCTGGGATGCGAGTACCCATAGTATAGGAAAGCAAGCACATGCTGGCTGTAGTAGTTAGATGTGTTAGTTCCTGTTTTATGAAGGATAAAATATTTGAAGTGAATCTAATAGATATCTAAAATTTCACAGAAGAAATGGGAAAAGAGTTTTTCATGAACTGTTTGTGGATACAGGGAAATCCAAAATCTTTTTAGATAGTGGTGAATGCATAGTGGGTATATTTGGTAGAAGTAGACATAAGTTTGGGAAAGTAATAAATAGTTCTAGAAAGGTAAACTGAAACAAGATTGTTTCTTGAATTCCAAAGTCCATTGTTTACATTTTTAGAGAAAACTTGATTTTGTAGTAGGAGAATAGCGTATGCAGAACTAAACTGTAAGCTTCGAGTCATGCTGGAAAGAGGAGGCTCTGTGGTTAATAGTTCATACTTCTTTTCCAGAGAACCAGAGTTTAAGTTCCCGTTCCCACATCAGGTGGGTCACAACTCTTTGTGACTCCAGCTCCAGGAGATCTTGCTCTTCTGGTGTCCCCAGGCTCCTGAACACAGGTGCACATAGTCCCTGTTCCATACACATAATAACTAAGTCTTTCAAAACGGGAGTTATGCATAAGAGAGACTTGGAGATGAGATGTTTGCTTCATCTCAGCAGGAGGTAACTAATGATGTAAATTAGGGAGTTACTGACTGACTCAGTGTTCATGATTGCAATTACATCATCATGATTGCAATAACATCGTCATGTCTGGAACAACAACATTTCACAGTAGTCTCCTTCCCCGTCCTCCATTTCCTATATTCATTCTTCCTTTTCTTTGGTCGCATTCCCTGAGTCTTGATGGTAGTGGTGATGTCCCACTTAGGGGTGAGCCCCTATTCTCTTTTTCTGAGTACTCTGACCAGGCACACAGCTCTCCACCGACTGCTGTCCACTGCCGAAGGCAGCTTCTTTGGCCAAGGTTGAGAGCAGCCCAGGCTCTGGGTATAAACATCAGGTTTCAGTGTCGTTGCTTTCCCATTGGAAATCGGTGCTGTATTTCACAGATCTCAAAGTCCTGCATAGTCCAATGTTTTGGTCAGTGTCTTCTGATACTCACGTGCTGACAAAGATGAATAGTCAACAGTGTTCACAGCAGAAATATACCAATGTTATAGTCACAGATATTCAACCATATATATGTATATTGCTCAATCAGTCCAACCTCATGAATTAGGGGGAAAGAATGCCACCAAATGCATGCCTTACCCCAAACTAGAACCTTGACTTCCTGTAAACTCTAGGGTTTTTATGCTGCTTAGTTAGGGTTTCTATTGTTTCAATATAATACTATGACCTAAGAGCAAGTTGGGGAGGAAAGGGCTTATTTGTCTTAAAGTTGAACATTATAGTTCATCATTGAAGGAAGTCAGCACAGGAACTCAAACAGGGCAGGAACCTGGAGGCAGGAGCTGATATAGAGACCATAGAGGGCTGTTTCTTACTGGCTTGTTCCCCATGGTTTGCTCAGCCTGCTTTCTTATAGAACCCAAGACCACCAGCCTAGGGATGGTTCCACCCATACCACCCACAATGCCTGGCCCTGCCCCATTAATCACTAAGAAAATGCCCAACTGGCTTGCCTACAGCCAGATCCTATGGAGACATAAGAGCTCCTCTCAGATGACTTCAGCTTGTGTCAAGTTGACATAAAGCTGTACAGCACATATGGACTCCCTAATGACCATGTTTGTTCATTCTTTTGTGTGTTCACGTGTGTTTGCCTGTGTGCTCATGCATAGGTGCACGCTGATGTTTTCATGTGGAGGCCAGAGAACAGCCTCCAGCACTTTTCACTTTATCCTTGGGGCAGGGTCTCTCACAGGCTCACCAAATAGACCAGATTGGATGGCCAGCGAGGCCCAGGAATAGTTTGTTTTCACTTCACCAGTGCTGCATGGGTATGGGAATCCATTTCAGGTTTTTGTGCTTCTGCTTCCCATCACTGGGATGACATGCTCTTGTCACCACAGCTGGCTTTTTTCATGGCTTCTTGGTATTGGAACTCAGGTCTTCGTGCTCGCCTGACAAGCACTTTAGTGACCGACCCATCCTCCAAGCCCTTAAAGGACCTTTTCCAGTTGCAGTTCAACTTTTGTACTCCTTGTTTGGATTCTGTAACTTCTTGGCTTACTGTGAGACTTGATTCTTCCCTAAATTTAGAGCTCCTGCTGCATCATGTTCGTTAGGCTATATACTCATTTATGTAAAGGATCCTGAGTGAAAAGTATACTCTTTCTTTAGGATGTTATTTTCCCAGGTCCTACTGTATACGTGTGTGTGTGTGTGTGTGTGTGTGTGTGTGTGTGTGTGTGTGTGTGTGTATGTGAGCACATGTGTGCATGTGCATGTATGTTAGTGCATGTGTTTTCCCCAGTGTCATAAACTGAATGTGGTAAATCTGAAGCTTGAAAGTTTTGACAATATTCATTGAAGTATATAAGCAATATATAACATTGATAATGTCTCTGTAGTGACTTAAAATTATAAGTATTTTATATATGAAATTTAAAGTGCAATTATATGTCATTTAAATTTTTTGTTACTGACCTCCTAAATGAAATTTAACATGATAAGTAAATGTTGACTATATAATCTAATTGTTTAAATCAGTCATCATTGCCAATCTCTCTTTATGACATAACTTGTCTGTCAGTAACAAGCTTGACTTCATTTTAACATGTTAATACTTTTCTGTGAAAATATTCCATCTCTGAATTCCAACTGTGAGATATAAACTTGTAACAGGAGAACACTCAGGATGAAAATAAAGATGTTTCCCTCCAATTTTCCTTGCTTGGCTGTTAGTGTATTTCTTAGCATCAATTCTTTCTCGAATTACCCCTTTGTTTTATGTTCTGGAGCCTTCTGTAGTCAATGCATTGTAACAAAATTTGGGATGTGTGATGAAGGATGCTTTCTTCTTTGAGAGTAGAAACAGAGTCATTGTGGAAAAATAAAGACAACAGGAAAACTGGTGGATTGCAGTTCAAATGCATTCTTAGGCAGATCAGTTTTTTTTTTTTTTCTGTTAATAATTTATTTATTTTTTTTTTTTTGTGATATATATTTTTTATTTTACAATACCATTCAGTTCTACATATCAGCCATGGGTTCCCCTATTCTCCCCCCTCCCACGCCCTCCCCTTACCCCCAGCCCACCCTCCATTCCCATCTCCTCCAGGACAAGTCCTCCCCCGAGGACTGTGATCGACTTGGTAGACTCAGTCCAGGGAGGTCCAGTCCCTTCCTCCCAGACTGAGCCAAGTGTCCCTGCATAAGTTCCTGGTTTCAAACAGCCAACTCATGGAATGAGCACAGGACTTGGTCCCACTGCCTAAATGCCTCCCAGACTGATCAAGCCAATCAACTGTCTCACCTATTCAGAGGGCCTGATCCAGCTGGGAGCCCCTCAGTCTTTGGTTCATAGTTCATGTGTTTCCATTCATTTGGCTATTTTTTTTTCAATAATTGAGTAAAACTGAAATTTATTATATGCCACAGTCGTCCTACGGACCTCCATGCTATATATATATAGCCTCTATGGTTCTATGGGTTGTGGTCTGATTGTTCATTTTATATCTAGAATCCACCAATGAGTGAGTACATACCATAACTGTCTTTCTGGGTCTGGGTTACCTCACTCAGGATGATTTTTTCTAGTTCCATCCATTTGCCTGCAAATTTCATGCTTTCATTGTTTTTCTCTGCTGAGTAGTACTCCATTGTGTATATGTACCACATTTTTTTCATCCATTCTTCCGTTGATGGGCATCTAGGTTGTTTCCAGGTTCTGGCTATTACAAATAGTGCTGCTATGAACATAGCTGAGCATGTATCTTTATGGTATGTATCAGCATTCTTTGGGTATATGCCCAAGAGTGGGATGGCTGGGTCTTGAGGTAGTTTGATTCCTAATTTTCTGAGAAACCGCCATACTGATTTCCATAGTGGTTGTACAAGTTTACATTCCCACCAACAGTGGAGGAGTGTTCCCTTTGCTCCACATCCTCTCCAACATTGGTTGTCATTGGTGTTTTTGATCTTAGCCATTCTAACAGGTGTAAGGTGGTATCTCAGAGTCGTTTTGATTTGCATTTCTCTGATGATTAAGGATGTTGAGCATTTCTTTAAATGTCTTTCAGCCATTTGTAGTTCTTGTTTTGTGAATTCTCTGTTTAGCTCTTTAGCCCATTTTTTAATTGGACTGTTCAGTGCTTTGATGTCTAGTTTCTTGAGTTCTTTATATATTGTGGAGATCAATCCTCTGTCAGATGTGGGGTTGGTGAAGAGGCAGATCAGTTTTAGGAAAGGTGTGAATGATACTTGGGGATTGCATACATATGTATTTATATCACCCATGAAATGATTTTTTAAAATTAACTTGAATTATGTTTATTTAATATAATATGCAACATGGTAATCACAAGATAAATTGATCACGACGTCCAGCATATACTCTCTGGTACTTCCCCCCTTTTATGGAAAGTAGATTCTTTTCTCACATAATATATCCTGGTTACTGTTTCCCCTTCCTCTTCCTAGTTCCTTCCTGCCTCTCCTGTCCAGATTGACTCCCTTTCTGTCTCTCATTAGAAAGCAAACAGGATTCTAAGGGATAATAACAAAATAAGATAAGCATATCCATTTTGACTTAACATCTTCAATGTAATCTATTTTAAATATGCAACACTTCTTTAATATCTTTTGTATTGCGTTATGATGCAGCTTCACAGTAGAGTCTAACATTAAGAAAACATTCTATTTAGCATTCATTTATCTATTTGCTAAGTCACTTAAAAGTTTTGTATTTTCACCATGTAAATTCTAGTGTACATCTAGGAATAATATGTAACATTGATTTAATTCCTGTTGATGTATTATGGTGTCTGTATTTATTTATTTAAAGACAAGTACCAATGTTAGAGTTAATTGAATGAGCTTCAAATGGTGCTCAGATTCATATAGTTTGTGGCTGCAACAAGAAGATACTCTAGCAGTCCAGCAGGATCAAAGAGATTATTATTAATAATAAAACCCACTCATTGAGATAGAAGCAGTAGCAACCTGTAGATGAGCTATTCAAAACAATATGATAGATAGTTTAATAGAACTCTTTCCTTTATTTTTTGGCTGGTAGGTATCCTACTGACTTGCAGGCAGAACTGTGAGTGTGTGAAGTCTGCCTTTCCCCATAGTGCTGGCCATGCAACACTCCAGCTGGCTACTCATAATTGCGTTGATTTTGATCTGAATGAACAGAGCTCCAAAAAAGAAATGAATGAATGTACAAATATTCTACAAATTTTATCTTTTTTCTCCTCCATAGATATGATATCTGCACTTATAAAAATAAGCCCTGTGGAACATTGGGTAAGTTTTGTTTTTGTTTTTGTTTTTGTTTTTGAGTAAAGGATAATTTAGATGTCTCTTTGAGGCAATGAAGCTACTCTTTATTATTATTAATTTGGTTATTTTCCTTTCTATTACATGGGAAATTACCCCCCAAAATTTTTAAACGTGTCCTTTCTTGCATACATAATTGCTTGAAACAAATTTTTGTTCCCATAATAGTGAAAAAATTTAAATTTTTATTAACTTTGAATTCTCTGATAAATGGTATGAATGAAAACAACTTAGAAGATTATTTAAAAATTAGTAGTAATTATAAGTCAAAGTTACCACTCATTTTCTTATTTTCTGTCTTTCTAATAAATTTTGTAAAACAAACAAACAAAAAATCCCCCCAAAACAAAAACAGTTTTTGAGTGTTTGAGACAAGTGAAAGCTTCTTGAAATCAAGACTAGTGAAGGAAAGAAAAGAAAACAAACTAAGATACTTAAAAAGGGGGCTGGAGAGATGGCTCAGAGATTAAGAGCACTGGCTGCACTTCCAGAGCTCCTGAATTCAATTCCCAGCAACCACATGGTGGCTCACAACCATCTGTAATGGTATCTGGTGCCCTCCTCTGTCATGCATGCAGGCAGAACACTGTGTACATAATAAATAAATAAATCTTTTTTTTTTTTTTTTTTTTTTAAAGATTTATTTATTTATTATGTATACTCATTCTGCTTGCATGTGTCCCTGTAGGCCAGAAGAGGGCACCAGATCTCATTATAGGTGGTTGTGAGCCACCATGTGGTTGCTGGGAATTGAACTCGGGACCTCTGAAAGAGCAGTCAGTGCTCTTAACCTCTGAGCCATCTGTCCAGCCCTAAATAAATAAATCTTTAAAAAATGAAAAATAAAAAATAAAATTATACTTCTTTTGGTATATTTTTTTAAAACACTTATCTCCCATGAACTCAGATATTATCTAAAAAATGTTAGTCCAATCACCAAAGAATTTCATCAAACAGTTAGCCAGAGATAGAGAAAGAAGGAGGAATTTTCTTTGTCTTTTTAAAAACATTTCAGTAATCATCTTGAATTTTTAAAGAGGTATATTTTGTTATGAAGCATGGTTTAATATTGGTTGAAAGTTAAATGTAAACACAGTGGATTACTATGCAGCTCTCAGAAGGCCAAATCTTAAAATAACTAATGTTATTTTAAGGCAGGAGATTTTTTTTTCACCCTTTGTCAATTTTTAGTGTCATGAAAACATTTTACAGTCTCAATATCTAAGAAGAGAAAGTCATTTTTTTTTTTTACTTCTCTATCTATATCAAGTCTCAGTTTTCTCATCTGTAAATAAATAAGTTAGTTCCTATGAATATCCTAAGCATTTGGGAATATCCAGTTAGAGTGGACTTAGGAGAAAAAGTGTTCCCAACTTCCTGGTGGTTCAGTGAAACATCCCTTCAAAGACTGGAATTTCTCTTGATCAGTTTTTACATGGCTTCTCCTGTGTTCCTCGAGATTTATGACTAGAGGAGAAATCCCAATTAGCCAATGCCTAGTATTCACCATGGAAAAGTTTGCTAGTTTAATACCTGTCACAGAAAGAGCTCTCTTTGCTGAACTAGCTCATGTTGGGATTTTCTTTGTAGTGTTTCAAGTTAAGACCAACTGAGAAAACCTGGAGTTGAGACTAACCTTGACAGGTTCAGAGTATTTGTGACTTTTTACAATCTTTTAAACCTCCTTGTTTCTTAATTTTCTTATTTATGAAGCAGGAGTACTATCTGACCTTTTACTAAAGGAATATTGTTAAAAATCAATCAAGAAATACAATTCCTTTGAAAATGAATGTTATAATAAAGGAACAGGTATTATTATTTGATATAGAATCACCTGCCGTGTTTTATTTAATTCATTTATTTATTGTTCAAATTCAATAGGTACCTATTAAGTGTTTGGTTTTTCGAAACAGGGTTTCTCTGTGTAGCTTTGGCATCTGTCATAGAACTCACTCAATAGCCCAGGCTGGCCTCGAACTCACAGAGATCTGCCTGTCTCTGCCTCCCGAGTGCTGGAATTAAAGGCATGCACCACCACCACCCAGCTTCTATTAAATGTTTTATCTACTTTAGAACCAATTAACCCTAAAGCCTCAAAACAAGTATACATATAAGCTAGGGCTTATATTTTCAAGCATATATGTTTTAAGGACATAAGTATATACATTTTCATTCTGTTATTTAAAGGTATAGTAATTTACATTTACAGGCTCTTTATTCTGGCATTAGTAATATGACTACCTAGTACTTTCATTATCATTACTAATGATCTGATGTACTTTACTGTCTAATTTGTTCTTTTTTTGCTCAAAATAATGTATTTTAACTTTAATTTTTCATTCAATTCTATAGTTACTAAATTGATTGCTAGGTACACATGATTGTATTTTCAAGCTCAATTATTTGTAAATTAAAAGTATAATTTTTGAAAACTCAATAATGCATATATAGATACATGTATTGACTTTTATATGTAGAAAATATTGGTAAGAATCAAGCAGTTTATTACTATTTTATAAATATAATTTTAATTAAAGTAATTCATTACCTATTTTAGCATCTATTGTGTTGATATTTATGATGAGGTGGTTTTCTTTTTTTTCATAATCTCTTGGTTAACAACTCTAATGGCCATTTACATTATAAGGGTAGTTGGGTTAAGGGTACAGACTGACCACCAAACTGAGGAAATCTAAATGACCCAATGGTAATGAAATCTTGATCAACACTTTCACACCTAGGCGTTTTGACAGCAGCAGTCGTCAGAAAACTAGAAAGTGGTGGGAGTTAATGAAGCATATGCCAGTGTTTATTCTCATTATCAGTCACAAATCAATAGCTACTCTCCAAATAAAGCCTTTCTAAAGTTGTCCCTCAGCTTGTTAACAGTTTTAGATCAGGTATCAAGCAAATATGTACTTATAACTACACTGGGGTGTCAGTGAGAACTCTTAACTCAAGATACAGTCATAGAACACAGACCAAAAGAAAAACCACTCCAACGCCAATAAAAGAAAAAACAAAACAAACAAAATACAACCCAATGCAGCACCACCATCTTAAGAAAAACCAAAGGATAGTTAGTGAAAATATAAGAAATGTTAATTTATCAATAGTTGTGAGTAGTAATCCTGTTTTAAAATGACTCAGCACAGAAATAGTGTTCATTGTGGTTTTGTTCTTCCGACATGATCTCCCATACTGAACCCAGCAGCTTAGAGCCAAGTCGTGTTTCTAGTCTGCATGTTGTGGATGTGTGTGCTTTAGTGGAATTACAAGTGATGTTTATAACGTAGTTTTGGTTAGTCAAAGCCTCAGTTCATTTTGCCCCAGTGGTCCTTCTTTTTTATTGTCTTCTTTTCAGGTCCCAATACCTTTAGGTGGTATGGAGGGTCAGCACAGTGGTGTCACCCATGCCTATGACAGCTCTGAGGCAGAAAGAACCCCCTTTCTAACTTCTGCTCGTCCCCTATTAAACAGTAGAAGAAGCTGTTATCAGCGAATCCAACACTCACCTTAACTTTGTGTTAACTTAATAAGTGTGGCTGTTATTTTAATATTTATATCAGGAAGAACAGAGAAACACAGTTTCTAGAGCTGCCTTAGTAGAAAATATGGATTGAATAGTGTTGACTGTTCCCAATTAGTGCCACTGGGCACTTGCACACCCCCCCCCTGTCCCCCAGAACACTGTTTGTTGCTCTCAGGAAATATCCTGAGAGCTGAATTAGGGTAACCTTGGTGGGAAGGCAGTTCCTAAGCCTGGAATAACACACTAACAGAGTACATGAAATTTCCTCCTTCCTTTCCCTTCAATGTCTTTCAATGATTCTTCTCTGCATGTATTATTTGGCATCTGCTTCCTCATAACAGACAGCATTTTTCATTTTTCACAAAATTCTTTTTTCTAAGTGCTGATTTCAAATTCTATACTAATCCACAGGGCATAATCCACAGAGCATGGTATTCATTTGGAAGTCAATACTAAGGCTTCCAAGGGGAAATAGCTCAGGTAACGTAACATTTCATGAGAAATCAGCGAATTAACACCATGGTTTTGCTTTATTAGTAAGAACTCTAAAGCACTGAAGGGGGGTGGGAGAGAAGAAAACATTGAATGCATGACTGACTTCCCTCCATATATACATAAACTGCTGCTATCAGGGCTAATTACAGAGATTAAAAAAGGACGAAAGTTTCAGTTTCAGCTTTCATAGTTTTTTTTCCCTCCTGTTTTGAACTATCGACTTTTTTTTTTTAAATAAAAATGTCATTTATAAAACCATTTGGGATTCCCTCTTTTTGTTAACTAAAAAGTTGCTTGTATATTTTTATGAACCCACTCAACTTAAACAGATCTCTTTAGAAAAATAATGTGGATATATTTTGCTTTCTACAGCTGAAGAATATTAAAATAGAAATGCTTTCTTGAATTCCCTTTTCTGGCTCAAGTTACTAGGTGGTCCCAAGTTACCAGAAGTAAAATTTATAAATCTAACCCCTAGTCTAGACATTTTCCAGCACCGACTGCAGTTCAAAAAATATTAATGTCTAGCCGGCAAAGTGAAATTCCCCCCAGTGATTTCGCAAATGACTAGAAAGTTAACCTTTTGCCAACTGCTCCTTCTGTGCGTGGAGGTTGTTAAAAAGAATCCAGGCATTTAGAAGTATAGGCTTTTAAAGGCTGAAACACCTTGGCTTGACCCTCTGTGTCTCTTTCTGTTTATTCAGGCTTAGCCTCCGTGGCTGGAATGTGTGAGCCCGAAAGGAGCTGCAGCATTAATGAAGACATTGGCCTGGGTTCAGCTTTTACCATTGCACATGAGATTGGTCACAAGTGAGTGCATTTAAGAAAATCAAAACAAAGTGGAGAACTCCACTCTTGAAACCACTTGTAACTACTGTGTGGAAAGCCTGTACTCAACTCTTTGAGGGCCTTTTTGACAGCTTTCAGTAGAGACTGTTATCATCTGGGGTATTGGGATAAATCTTCATAAGAACTGGAGACTTGTTAAATAGACAAACATATCACACTTGAATGTTGTTATGGGCATTTAAAACAGTGAGCTTCAGCTGTCTTCTCAACACCTAGTTCCTTAGGAAATCCATTGTGTAAGTTATCTCTTTTTTCCTCAAGTGGTAATTTATGTATCTTGTTTTATGGTTGTTTGTTTCAGGTTTTTATTTTTTGTTTTGTTTTATATTTGTTATTGTTTTTTGAGACAGTCTTGTTCCATAGCCCAGGCTGACCTTGATCTAGATAGGCTGGCCTGGAATGCAGGGTAATCCTCCTGCCTCGGCCTTCTGAGTGACAAAAATGAGCCACCATTTCTGGCTACCTGTATTTGTTTACACTGTTGACACCACTTCCTTCAAATGAACCATTGGCTTCACCCTTCATGGAACTGGAAGCTTACCTCCTCTAGGCATATGTTCACATAGCCATTGTTATGTGACTTGTATTGTCTGATGTACTCACGTGCCACCAAAAAAGTTTAAGAGCTCATCCTTGTGTTTTAAAGAGGACTTTAAGTTTTTAATATTTATTTCAAATAAGTCAATGCCAATGTTTAAAACTATACTTTCAACCAACCCCCAATGGCAATAAACCCATTATTTAAATGAACAGACAAAAGTGAATGTAAAAGTCTGTTCATGAGAAAGGAGAGGTCTGACAATCGTTTCCTCGAGTTCAGACATTTGTGTTCCTAAGACTGGAAGATGACTTGTTCTCAGTGTTGAATGTGATTCGAACTAATGCTCTCCTACAGGCAGAACCAAGCAGGAGCCTTTTTACTGACAGCCTTAGCTCTTGAGCACCTCTTCCCCTTTCCCCTAAGACAGAGGTCATTAACATTTAGCAAAGGACTAATTGCATCTACTACCTTAAACGCTGGAAGATAAGTAGTTTTAGTTAAATGTGTGATTTTAGTTAATGATCTACCCCTTTTAAGCGGTGAAGTGGATGAAAAGTAAAATAACAATAAAATCAATATTTATGCTCCACAGGAAATTCCTGAGAAAAACTCAGTTCAGGATCCCTTCTCCCTTCTTTTCTTCCTTCCTTTCCTCTCTTCTCTTTCTTTTAAAATTAAACTCCAATAAACTTGGGCCGTTTTGTTGTCTTATTAAATGTTTTTAAACTGGTATTGATTGGGGTATAAGTTCAAGTAACCATCAAGTTTTAAACCTGACTGGAGTCACTGCTACACTTTTAATGAGATCTTAAAAATATTGGCATTCCAGTTTCCATTGCAACAAAAAGCAAGAACAAAGCAAAAGGCCCTCCTAACAGGCACTTCATCTCTAACTCACTCAGAAATCTGGCTCATTAATGACTGTCATAATCTTATGCAACCAAACCAATTTTTGTTTGTTTTGTTTTGAGGCAGGGTCTCACAATGCAGGCTTGGCTGGCCTGGGACTCACAGAGATCTGCCTGCCTCTGCTCCCACCTGAAAGTCTATGCCGCCATGTCTGGCTCCATACCAAGTTTAATAGGCTCTGCTGGAGCCACTTCTATGAAAAGGTTCAGAGAGATACCATAGAATGGATGACTGATGTGTTCTGAAGGCACTGTCATCTCCTGCAGGCACCAGTTAGCCCATGTCAGGGCCTATACCTGCATTCTCGTTCCTTTTCGTATTTATTTTGTTTTTGCTGTTTCCAGACCTTTTTTAAAAAAATGTATCTGAGTTTTTTGGTCTGCATATATGTATTGCTTAGATAAAGTTTTATTTTTCATCATATCATTTATTAACATTTTCACTACCTCTCAAGCTTTCTAGATTTTGCTTATTTGAACTGTTTCAATTTTTTGAAAAAGTCCTCAAATTAATGGTCTATACTTTACATAGAATAATTGTGAGAATGTAGACTATTCTCAAGTTGGTACTTTGGAGCAATGTCCTTTAACAGTTAATTCTTGTTTAAAATTATTTAAATGCTTAAAATCGAGTATGGAAATGTCACAAAAATCTTTAAGATGGAGAGCTAGAATACTTCCATCCAGATGTGTCACTTGACAGATGTGTCAAAAACAGAACAAAACCTAAACAAACAACCATCTGTTGTCTCCCGCCCGGGTGATTGCTAGGATGCTGTCTTCTCTTCCCTCTTTTCCTGAGCTGAGAAGCAGGACACCTTGACCTGCCATCATTTAATGTGTGTGGTGGATGATTATTTGGTCAGGGAGATTCTGTTCCATGAAGATCCCTTTACTTACTCTTAAGATCTTAGTGGTTCGCTTTCAGTAACTCAGCAGATCTACTCTGGTACAACGCATATTATCATTAAACTGTCGAAACTCAGTCTGGAGAGATAGCTTAGTGGTAGAGAAATGGCGAGCATGTGAAAGGCTTTTGGTTCGATATTTGATCCCTAACACTTTGTAAAATTCCTCAAACCAAACAAGAAAATGAGTAAGAGCACTTCTTCCTGAAAGGAAGTGGCAGCTGGATCAAGTATATTTTCCAGCTTGAAGGTACTGTGCCTTTGCCTCCCAGCTGAAAGTGTGTGTTACCATGTGATTTTTATCACTTAATGCAATAAATTTTAAGTGATAGGGTGATGCCTGTAGATTCCTTCCAGTAAGAATCTTTGGTCATGAATTATTAAGAAGAGTCCTTACTGAATGACTAGAATGTTTGAATAATTTTCTACTTTTCAAAAATTTGTTTAGAAAGTGTTTTGTGTCCAATTTGTATTCCCATAGAAATGTAGTATCCATTTTAAATGGGTGTGTGATAATGTCTTTATTTGGCTACATCTTAACTAACAACTCTCTTTCTGAATGCATTTGTATCTGGGCAAGTGTGTGTGTGTGTGTGTGTGTGTGTGTGTGTGTGCGCGCGCGCACGCGCGCGCGCGCGTACACATACACACACATACATATGCACATACATGCATGTGCATGCATCCATGAATGTGGAGGCCCAAACAAACTTGGATGTCATACCTTGGGTACTGCCTACGTTCTTTTTGAGGCAGAGTCTCTTCTGGCCAAGTTGGCTAGGCCAGCTGCCTAGTGAGTTCCAGCTATCTACTTTCCACAGCTAGAATCGCAAGCGTGGTGACAAACGTAGGTCCTGGGAGGCTGCACTTGGCCTGTCATGTTTATGTAACAAGCAGTTTTCAGACTGAGCCATTTTCCTTGCTCCACCCCCCTTAAAATGGATTTCTACCCTTTTGTGGAATACTAGAAATTAGTTTTATTTATTTGTCAAATGGAATAATAGACTTTATGCTGTACTATATCCAGTTTTAATGTAAGTTATAAACCAAAGGCACTTGATAGATAACCTCAAAGGAAGACACATTTTTGAAAGATTGTTTTAATTAATTGTGTGGTTTTCATGGTTTTAGAAGTTGAAACAATTATGATGTCAATAGGGTGGCGGGATTTCAATCAGACATCCACTGTATTACAAAAGATCCCCAGTGTGTGTTTTTTTTTTTAAAGATTTATTTATTTATGTATAGTATACAGTGTTCTGCTTGCATGTGTCCCTTCAGGCCAGAAGAGGGCACCAGACCTCATTGCAGATGGTTGTGAGCCACCAAGGGGTTGCTGGGAATTGAACTCAGGACCTCTGGAAGAACAGCCAGTGCTCTTAACCTCTGAGCCATCTCTCCAGCCCCAGCCCCAATGTGTTTAATTGTACAGAAATAGTATTAAAAGAGGTTTAAAAATATTCCTTATTTTTAGGGGTGCATATCAAAGTATTTTTGAACTAATATGACAGGATGTCTTATATTTGACTTCAAAAGTAAGGCTAAAAGATAAAGCAAGAAAAACAACATCTTTGGCTTTATAACATGATTATGCATAATGGCAATTCGTCACACCGTTCTCTCTACTGTTGTGTGCAGCTGACTTTTTCACACAAAAAGAACAAGCTCTAGAGGATTTTAGGTGTAACAACTTGTTATTGCAATTGAACAGTTTTTTAACTTGATTTTTACACTTTATTTTTTTTTCAATTTGTTTGTGATTTATACATGGGTCTGTATCTATGTGTTCGTGGGTTTCCTCTGCATAGACATGTGGAGATCAGAAGTCAGTATTAAGTATCTTCCTCTATTATTGGCCTCCTTATTTTTCAAGAAAGGATTTTTTACTCAGAGCTACTCAATTTTGGTTAGAGCCAGTAAAATACTGAAATTATATGCTTATGTATTTCTCTACACATATATGTCCACATAATACATACTCCTTATTATGCATATAATATGCATATACATTTCCATAAATGTTCTTATGTGTAAATATCCCTCCATAGTTGCTAAAACAATAATGCTGATATAAAGGCATTCCTTAGAAAAGTTATTATAGTGAATTATTTCACAATTAAGGTACTAATGTCAAAAGATAACTAAGATCAATCTGATGATTATTGTACTCAGGATCTGAGATTTCAGAATAATTGTGTGTGTGTGTGTGTGTGTGTGTGTGTGTGTGTGTGTGTGTTACTGAAATAAACCTTGTAAAGTAGAATCTCATTATTGTAAACTTTAGAAACTTTGTTAAATTATCTCCTTCATTTTCCTGGAAAAATAAATAAATGAAGTTTTTAGGTAGATAATAGCATGCTAATAGACTGACAATTTCAGCTGTCATGAACCAGATTAGTAACTTTTTGTGTACTGGACTAAGGAAGATTATAATGGCAACAGCTGCATTGTTGTACCTAAAATCCCTGTCTTTGCAATTGGTATTCCCTTTAACCACATATGCACCACTCCAGCTTACCTGACTTATAGAATAGACATACTAATAGTGGAAGAAGAAATATACATAGATTATAGTGGTTCCAAAAACTTTTGGAGATCTAAGCCTCAGCTCAGAATACTTATACTAAGTATGAACATTGTTTTGTGCACATATGGAAAGATTTTAGGCACTAAATTCTGCTAGGTACCACCCTCTTTCTATATAGGTTCACTATCTTGAGTTATTTGTTTTAATAATTTGTATATGAAGTAGAATGAAATCCCAAAGCCTTTAAAAAGAACACATGAACAGATTATAATAACTATCTCATTTAGTAACTACTATATCTAAAAACATTTGCCAGGGATAGAAGTCTGAGTACCTCCCATAAATTCTAATTTTGCTTTATTACAGTAAGTGTTTCATGGCCAAAATCAGTCATGAATAAAGACAGGTCGCTAATGAAAAATAATTCTAAAGAATACCTTATTCTCTTTCTTTTTCTGTGCTACAATGGGAATACTTAACTTTGCTATTTTATAGTTGTAACAATTTAGCATACATCATTTAAAAGGTCGCCCCATTTTTCCCTCCCTCCCTCCCCTCCTCCCTCCCTCCCTCCCTCCCTTCTTTCCTTCCTATCTTATCAGTGTATAATCAACATTAGCCTGGAATGCATGTGTTGTCCAGGAGAGCCTTAACCTCCCCATAGTTCTCTTGCTTAACATCACAAATTCTGAGATTATAGGTGTAAGTCATCATGTGTGGCAGAAAAGTTACACTTTAAAATCAATTTTATCATATTAAATAACTTTAGGAGACAATGCTTTGGTCTTGTGATGTAAGATTCTTCCGAAGAACTGAATGGTCCCATCTATGTACGTTTCTTCTTTAGTAGCAGAAATTAAAAGGATGTGTTGGACACACTATACACATTTAATTAAATGACTGACAGTGTAAAGTACCATCATTAACTAACAAAAATGAGGTTTATGTATTAGCAACATGGTTATCTTCAATTTAAAAATGAAACCTGCTTAGATTCAAAATTTGAATTAGGCACTTTTTGTTTTTAATGGTTTTCAGTTTGTGTACCAGCCAATGGGTTTTGTTATTACATTTTCATCCACACTGTAGCTTGCTCTGCCTGTCCTCCCATTATCCCCCTAGTCATCTCTTCCTGGGTCCTGCTCATCTCCCCAAATGATTTTCCTTTTCCTTTTCTGTTGTATGTATATAAATCTGGATTCTGCATATTGAATTTAATATGAAAACATGATTTTTCAACAGACTCCATAGGCTGCAATACAGATTAAATCTATACTCAGCAAACTCTGTCTACTATGTTACTCTTACAATTTAAAAAATCTCCTAAAAGAATCTACCAAAAATTGTGCACCAGAATCTTTGTGGTATAAGATGCATTACATTATTTTGGCAGCTAATTATTCATATAACATAAGAAAAGTAAAACGGAATTGATTACACATGAGCTGCTCTTTAAATGTCTTTAACAGTAAAAAATTAAAATCTGCCTTTGGTGATTATATAATTACCATATATGAGCAAATTTTGCTTTGTTAATGTGGTTTCAAATGAAAACATTTGAAAAAATAGGTTAATCTATAGATAAGATATTTGAGAAAAAGCAGGTATGTTCATGTCCTGTCACACATGATAGCCTTTCTCGTGGTTGTAGATACTTAGTTTAATGAATAGTCTTTAGTATGTAATCGGCCTCAGTTAGACAGCCACCACCTATATATATAATCGGCCTCGGTTAGACAGCCACCACCTATATAATCGACCTTGGTTTGACAGCCACCACCTGGTCTCCGATTGATGACACCATGGATTTTTAATCAAAATCTCCTTTTCCCCCTCTTGTTACCTATATTTTCAATTCATCATTTACTCCTTTTCATTTTTGAGGTTATAATTTAATTACAACATTCCTCTCTTCTCTTTCCTCCCTCTAAATTCTCTCATATACTCTTCCCCCCCTCCTTCAAATTCATGGCCTCTTTTTTCCCTTAACTGTTATTGCATGCATATATGTGTCTGTGTATTCATATATATTCCTAAATGTAGCCCGTTCCATCTATATAATGTAACTTGAATGTACGTTTTCAAGGCTGACCATTTGGCACTGGACAACCAATTGGTGAGCTCTTCCCTGGGAAGGACATGTCTCTTGTTCCCAGCTCTACTCAGTTGCCTATAGTTCTTGGTGTAAGGTTGAGGCCTCCTGAGTTTTTCCCTGTACAGTTGGGCTCATCAAGGAAACTTCTTTTTGCAACAGAGAGAGACCATTAAAGAAAACCACAGCCAATCAAAATGCAGAGTTGTGGAGCCCAGTCTCTCTGGATACATCTACAAAACACTCCCACACCCAAGGCTCAGGGAACATTATTCACGTTAAGGGAGATATGCACAGTCCCTAGCTCCTTCTCTCATGACTGACATTTAATCAGCAGTTAATCTGGCACTCATGGAAAGGTTTTTGACTTGAGATTTACTGAGCATGTGATTCTAGAGATTTATTGAGTTAGAGATGATGTTTTGTGGCTACTGTGATGATAAAGATCCTACCTCTGCCGGGTGGTGGTGGCGCACGCCTTTAATCCCAGCACTCGGGAGGCAGAGCCAGGCGGATCTCTGTGAGTTCGAGGCCAGCCTGGGCTACCAAGTGAGTCCCAGGAAAGGCACAAAGCTACACAGAGAAACCCTGTCTCGAAAAACCAAAAAAAAAAAAAAAAAAAAAAAAGATCCTACCTCTGAGGAACACATCTTTTTATTAATTTTTCTCTTCCTTCCTTCTGGCTGACTCTTGGTCAGTTATTTCAAGAACATAGTCCTATAACCCACTCTCATTCAGAAGCCATAATGGAGAACAAAATTGTTTGGCTAGGGGTATATAGTACTCATGGCATGTGTTTATAAATAAAAATAAGAATTTACAAAATTTGAAAATTTAAACATGAAAGAGAATCAGAACCTGCAGAACTTTTTGATAATACTAATTATATTTGGAACTTCTTCAGTAAATTTAAATTTTATTGAAAAATTTAAAACGCATTCCATTTTACTTAATTGCTAGTTCTGAAAATGTTATCATATGCTATTTAGTATTTTAGAGACACTAATTTGGTTGGTGAAATCAACTAAATAGGGTTATGAGGGCCATTCCTGAAAAAAAAAATAATTCTTACAATTGCTTATGGGTTCTTTTGTTTCTTATGATGTCATGAGGTGACCCAAGCATTGGCTTCAAATATTGAAACATAAATCAGTTTACAAAGTCAATTTGGCTATCTTATATAATTTATCTGAGAGAAAAAGTCAATTTCTCAGTTGCAGAACAAATTCCTGTCTATATATGTACTTACGAGATGCTTCCTTTTAAAATGTTTTACTCTGTGTATGCAACATATGTGTGTGTGTTATGTGTAGTGTGCATATTTGTGTGTGTGCATGTATATGCATGTATGTATGTAGAGTGCATGCTAGTGCATGTGTCCACTATTCAGATTCCAAGGTTATAGGTGCATGACCACACCAGACTTTTCACATGAGTTAGTTCCGGGGATTTGAACTCATGCATGTCCAGCAATAACTTTTTATTTATTTATTTTATAATTTAATTTAACTTTACATATCAGCCACGGATTCCCTTGTTCTCCCCCTCCCGCCCCCCCCCCCCCCGTCGTCTTTCCCCCAGCCCCCCTCCCCCATTCCCATCTCCTCCAGGGCAAATACTCCCCTGAGGATTGAGTTCAACCTGGTAGATTCAGTCCAGGCAGATCCAGTCCCCTCCTCCCAGGCTGAGCCAAGTGTCCCTGTATAAGCCCCAGGTTTCAAACAGCCAACTCATGCACTGAGGACAGGACCTGGTCCCACTGCCTGGATGCCTCCCAAACAGATCAAGCTCACTTATCCAGAGGGCCTGATCCAGTTTGGGGCTCCTCAGCTACTGGTTCATAGTTCAAGTGTTTCCATCCGTTTGGCTATTTGTTCCTGTGCTTTATCCAACCTTGGTCTCAACAATTCTCGCTCATACAAACCCTCCTCTTTCTCACCAATTGGACTCCTGGAGCTCCATCTGGGGCCTGGCTGTGGATCTCTGCATCCAGTTCCCTCAGTCATTGGATGGGGTTTCTAGCACGACAATTAGGGTGTTTGGCCATCCTATCACCAGGGTAGGTCACTTCGGGCTGTCTCTCGACCATTGCCTATAGTCTATTGTGGGGGTATCTTTGTGGATTTCTGTGGGCCTCTCTAGCACTTTGCTTCTTCCTATTCTCATGTGGTTTTCATTTATCATGGTCTTTTATTCCTTGTTCTCCCTCTCTGTTCTTGATCCAGCTGGGATCACCTGCTCCCCTAAGCTCTCTTTCCCTCGACCCTTGACCTTCATTACCCCCACTCATGGCCATGTTGTTCATGTACATCTCATCCATTTCTCTGTCACTGGGTGATCCCTGTGTCTTTCTTGGGGTCCTGTTTTCTAGGTAACCTCCCTGAAGTTGTGAGTAGCAGTCTAGTCATCTTTGTTTTACATCTAGTATCCTCCTATGAGTGAGTACATACCATATTTGACTTTCTGAGTCTGGGTTACCTCACTCAGGATGATTTTTTTCTAGATCCATCCATTTGCCTGCAAACCTCATGATGTCATTGTTTTTCTCTGCTGAGTAGTATTCCATTGTGTATGTGTACCACATTTTATTTATCCATTCTTCAGTTAAAGGGCACTAGGTTGTTTTCAGGTTCTGGTTATTACAAATAATGCTGATATGAACATAGCTGAGCAAGTGCCCTTGTGGTATGATTGAGCATTCCTTGGGTATATGCCCAAGAGTGGTATAGCTGGATCTTGGGGGATATTGATTCCCAATTTTCTAAGAAAGCACCATATTGATTTCCAAAGTGGTTGTACAAGCTTGCATTCCCACCAGCAGTGGAGGAGAGTTCCCCTAGTTCTACATCCTCTCCAGCATAAGCTGTCTTCAGTGTTTTTGATCTTAGCCATTCTGACAGGTGTAAGGTGGTATCTCAGAGTTGTTTTGATTTGCATTTCCCTGATGATTAGGGATGTTGAGCAATTCCTTTAATGTCTTTCAGCCATTTGAGTTTCCTCTGTTGAGAATTCTCTGTTTAGTTCTATAGCCCATTTCTTAATTGGACTGTTGGGCATTTTAATGTCTAATTTCTTGAGTTCTTTATATATTCTGGATATCAATCCTCTGCCAGATGTGGGGTTGGTGAAGACCTTTTCCCATTCTGTAGGCTGTTGCTTTGCTTTGTTTCAAGAGGTCCCATCGATTGATTGATTGATTGATTGATTGTTTCTCTCAGTGTCTGTTCTGCTGGTGTTATATTTAGGAAGTGATCTCCTATGCCAATGGGTTCAAGACTACTTCCTACTTTCTTTTATGTCAGGTTTAGAGTAGCTGGATTTATGTTGAGGTCTTTGATCCACTTGGACTTAAGTTTTGTGCATGGTGATAGATATGGATCTATTTGCAGCCTTCTACAGCTCCACAAGGTTGTCTTCTTACCTTTGCACACGCATGTGCTGTGGCTTGTTCATGCACACACATCATGCACACATTCACTAACTATAAACAAAATTAAAATAGAACTTATATAAAGATTCATTTAAGAAATTGTTCACCTGGGAGTTCTGTGGATATCTATAAGTTTTTGTCTCAGAATATGGAGCATAATGGTAATAATGGATGTTGAGTTCCTCAGCCATAAAAATAATAGAAATGAGTCTAAGTCATATGAACAAGACAGACAAAGTTTGTTGATTAAGACCTCATTTTGAGTCAACCGACTTAAGCCAAAGAGAGCCAGCACTGACCAGATGTAACCAAGCAGCTTTTATTAATTTCTTCATCAAATGAAAAGTTTTGTAATTGTCCATTAGTCATGCATGGGCAGTTTCCAAAGATGATCTTCTTGTATGCAAACATCATGACCTTGTACCTGTTGGGCTATGGGGTCATTAACATGACTCAGAACCTGCTGAGTCACATCTGGCACCATCATCTTACATGGATGTCCTAACCCGAAGATAGGATGAGGGACTTTGAGTACTTGAGTGCTTAAGAAAGAACCAAGGTGGTATAGAAGATAGACAATCATTCCAGTGAGTGGATAGGCCAAGTAGTTAGTTAGCCTTCTGTTCCTGTCTTGAACGAATCTTTGTTTATTTCTTTTTCTTTGTGTGTGTGTGTAACAGATCTTTTCTTAAATGTTCAACATGTTCACATGAAGAGCTGAATAGTATGAAACAAAGCCGTTGGCAGCAAACTGAACAGGCATGGGGTAACACAGAGGTGACCAGTCTACTAATCCTTCTTTAGTCATCTATCTAATAGCTATGGGTTTCAATTAGTGGACAAGGATTTGTGAACAGATGTGAACTTGATGGAGAGTTCTGTGGGGAGGATAGAGAATGGAAGGGGATTATAGGGAGCTCTGAGGAGCGGGCTGTCAGTACGTAGTATACATATGTGAAATTATAAATGGCTACACTTGTAATCCCCTCTCTTGGTAGATGGAAGTGGGAGGATTTATGTGTGAGGCCATCTAGAGCTATACATAGAGAGAGCCTGTCTCAAGAAACAAAACAAAAGGCAACGTTTGTCAGCAAAAACAGGTGCCAAGTTTCTACTAAGTGATCCAGGAAACTGTTATAATAATCCATAGTCAGAGGTGTTATCAAAACCAGGTGGAAGCTGATAATAGTATATTGGTCTGCTCTGTGACCTCCAAAGTTAGTGATTTTCCAAGTTAATGAAGAGCAAGTAAAGCTAGAAGGCTTCCTAAAGGGTTTTCTTTGGTAACATCCCTCCCGGCCTGTGCTGTCATTTGTATAGCTGTCTTTTTCAGGACAGGATCTGTCCTGGAACTCCCTTGTAGACCAGGATGGCCTCGAACTCACAGATATCCACCTGCCTCTGACTCCCAAGTGCTGGGATTAAAGACATATGCCACCACCACCCGGCTTGTATAACTATTGTAAACCCAAGTGGTTCTAGCTTTGTTTAATCTGAAGCAGCTCCTAGGATGTAAATATTCTAGTTTGTGCCTAATGCGGTGTTTTGTGGGTAACAGGCCAAGGACCTAGAGTTTATTTGTCTCTGGTCTCCTTCTGGTGGTCCTTACAGGTTTTAATGAAGGCTGGATTACCTATACAGACAGTAACACATTTTCAGACAAATGGAATCCCTACTTCAAAAGAAGTTTAGTAATGGCCAGGGTGTCAAGAGTTACATCAAACAATTTCTCTTCTAATATTGACACCAAATGTTTCCATTTGTCTGTTTTCTTGGCAACCAGGCTCATGTACTTCAAGGCAATGTAGTGTTATGTTATGACCATATAAAAGATATGTCTTTCTTTTGTAAGATGAGGGAAATATGACATTAAAAGTAGAAGCTTGCATTTTTATTTATAGAAAAGAGTACATGACAATTGTGGCTCTCAGTATTGGTTCCCTTACAGCCACCCGTGACTACACATATGACTTGGGTAGGTATAAGACTTCAGCTAAAAGGAAGTCACTTTTTAACTATCATGTGGGAAAAGGAGCATAGTAGGGTTAATACAGCAGTATCAGCTCTACACAGAAGGAATATTACATTGTCTTGAATTTGACATGTAATCTGTTGTTGATTTTGTTGATCCAATTGTGTCTAATTCACCTTGAATCTTTGCCTTCATATCCCTAGAAGATAATTCAAGGAAGTTGTCTCCAGTGTGTTGATGTCATATTAGAATGCCAAATGTTCGTGTTTGGGGAAGGTTATTTGTTTCACTTTAGGGCTCTGGATACTCTCATATATTTTTCTCTTTGTTTATGTTACTTCATGCACATGAACTACTGGCTCCTCCTTTTTACTCCCATATGCATGCATAGAACACACTTTCCTTTAACCCATTCATAATGTACTCACGATGACCATTCCATCTTCTTCCTAAACATATCTTTAATCTAATCTCACCTGTCAGGTGACAAGCACGTGTTTCCACTGTCAAGAGTGCACGTGTTGATATTTACATTTGTTAACCACCTTGCATTTGCCTGCTCTGACTAGCTGTCCAGATTTCCCTATAGCAACTCTCCTCTCCTGTTTTTTGCGTAAGGTAATTTTCTACCATAGTACATTTATTAGATGTAATAATGGAAATATAATCATTTTTGAAGTAATATTCAACTTAATCATCTGGCTCCTTGTCTAAAAAGAGTGTGCTGGGATTAAAGGCATGTGCCAACACCGCCTGGCTCGAGTTTTTGTTTTTAACTGAAGTATATTTTGAGTTCACTAAGGCTTTAGGACAGGGGGAAAAATGGCAAAGAAGGGAAAACTTTGAAAATTGGAAGCCATGCACAAGAAAAGCCATCCTTAAATATGTCAGGGTTTTCAAAAGGTGTTTCAAAAACACACAGGGTTGTAAGTTATGTATTGCATTCTCCTTTATCAATGCTCATAAGAGAAAGTGCTTGAGTGTTTGGCCATTGTCTACAGATCAATGAATCTTGTCATTTTCTGTCATTCCCTTTTGTATGGAGGACAATAGAATGCACATTACTAACACATGTAACTGTGGAGTTCTGTAAAAAAAAAATTGACATGATCTGTAATGGGTCATTTATCTTGCTAAATTTGTTTTCTCATCTGTGTGGATCAACATACACGCCCTTTTCTGATCAAGTAGTGATTGAGTCATGTGATATTAATAACATGTGAAAACATAAATGCAGAGATTTAGACATATATTTAATCATTGAATTATTCTTTTGTCACTTTAGCTTTAATCCTACACTACTTTAGAGGACTGGTCTATCTTGATCAAAGCCTGATGTAACTAATAAATGACCCAATAAGGAAATAAAGAATGTATAGTGGGCTTGTTGTTTTATTTTTCCTTACTTCTTTCTTTTATGTGTCTGTCTTCTGTTTCTTCCTCTTAAAACAGTTTTGGTATGAACCATGATGGAATTGGAAATTCTTGTGGGACGAAAGGTCATGAAGCAGCAAAACTTATGGCAGCTCATATTACTGCAAACACCAACCCCTTTTCCTGGTCTGCCTGCAGCCGAGACTACATCACCAGCTTTCTAGAGTAAGTAATCTCTGGAGAGTAATGATGAATCGCTCTAGAAGAAACTCACTGCCGAAGCCTCATGCATAGGGCTTCAGATTTGTCTCATTGGGCCCACTCAGATTTCAGGTCTCTCCCACATGCTTTCCTAAATCAGTGTGGCCCAAATAGTGAATGAGCTAGAAGTGGAAGAGAATGTATGTGTGATTGATAGAATGATGGATTAGAATTGTTCAGGAAATGGGAAGCATTTTCATAAAGAATTTACATTTGTATAATTTAGTAGAGAATAAGTCACACTTTAATTAAGTTATTCAGTATTTCATGATGTTGGTGAAGAACTGAATTGTTTAGGCTTCTCAGAGTATCTAATAGCAACAAATAAAAGCACCAACTAAACTAAGCATCCAGGAAGGGAGTGTTTTGAAGAAGGATTTAAGCTGTCCATCTTTTCCACAATTGGAGAAGCCTCTTCATGGTTATTAATGTGAATCCCAAGAATCTGATTCAATACATGTATGAGTGAGCACAAGTATACCTGTGTTTAGGAAAAGAGATTTTTTTTTTCTCATGTCACTCATGTGGGCACTCATATCGGACTTTAGGACCCAGTGGACTTGAGCGTTGCTTTCAGTGTGGCCCAGGCATGTTAGTTTATCTTTTTAATCTTAAAGGGTTATGAGTTTTTAAGTGAGTTTAAATCATAATGCTTACATCATTATATATTTTGTACATCATAATGTTCAGTGCTATATTATATAAATCAGCTGATATTCATTAAAATCATAAACATTACTATTTTAAGTAACATCAAGGTTGCAATAGTTTATTGCTGTACTATTACTTTAGCTGTTTGGTCCTAGTTTTTCACTTGGGGAGGTGAGGTTAAATGCAAATTGGACATTATTTTTAGAAAGTAGTTTATATTATACTTCATATTAGCACAATTGTATTAAAAAAGTTTTAAATTCAGACAATTTATGTAGGATAAAATTATGCCTTAAAATTTTCCTTAACTATTAGTAGCCAGGTCATAGAGTCTGAAAACTTGTGATTATGTAGAAAAGAGAGTTTAAATTACCCGGCACAGATCTTGAATTCAAAATCAAAAGATGAATGTTGAAAATAGGCTTTAAAAAATTTATTAGTACAATCATTCAGTTGGGAATTCATTTAAAAAAGTTGTCCTGAACTACTGTATTGTGAACTAAAAATTTTTAATCTTAGTAAGGAAACATTATAATATTATACTTGCCTAGTGTCAGATTGGGTGAAGTGCTTTAAAAAGACAATAAGGAATTTGGTTGATACCTTTGGTCATTTTTAACACAGAGCACTGAAAATATCATTTTTAAGTTGGTCTTTGATGAGCTCATTTACATAAATTGTAAACACTATTGAACTTCTCCTCCTTGTGGAAACTTTACCAGATCTGAAATTTCTCTCTTGTCTTGGCTTGTTTTCATAATAAAATCTCAGTCTCTATCATCATAAAGACAAACTGTGGAACATGCTCAGTATTTGTGTGTATTTTCAATGGCAGTCCTTCTCTTGAGCTGTAAAAGTGCTCTGTCTTGCTCTCTGTATTCTGTTTCCGTCCTCTCGGTGGATCTGCAGTTCATTAGTGAGTGCCAGCCTTGTACACTAAACACAGGACCATAGCCTGCTATTCCTGAGCCTTAGACATGTAGTAAAGCGTGTGTGTTCTTTATGTCCTACAAACATGCAGAAGCATAGATACACTGACTACTTTTGAGCTCCTGCCGGGTCTTGTGTAGTTGGAAATGTATTATGGCTGTTAAGACACTCCAAAAGGACTCTGTGATTACTGCTAAAATATAATGAACTGATCACTTCCTTGGTGAGGGATGTAGAACGAGTAACCCTTGCATTATAGCAGTCTGTTGAATTAATGGAAGTAATTAATCTGAAGACATTATTTAATCTTAATTGTTTTCCTGTATTTTGTACATATAAGCAAAATGAATGTTGACAGGATTCTAATGGGCATATTTATCCTGTATTTTATAAAAAGTGTTCTTTTGGGTATCCATATGGAAATGCCTGAAGTTAAAACTACTAGGAAATGGATAAATGTTAGAAGAAAAAAAGGACTTGGGAGAAAACTCAGCTCTCCCTTATCCACTAATAATAAACTAACTAAAATCTTACTATAATTTGTCCAAGCAACAAAAGATTTTAAACATAAGCTTTGTTAAAAAGATCAGTTCACTGGATCACAAGGATAAAATAGTATTTTTAAAAGATTTCTTTGTTCTTTTTTCTATGCATTGAGCTTAATTGCTTTAACATCTATGAGTGATGTCTTTATCTGTATTTGTATCTATATTTAAATCCAGAGGCATTTTGCAGTTTGATCAAGGATTCAGTTTACATCTATGTTTTGTAGTTGGCTCAAAAAAGGTCAAAGCACTTTATTTTAGCTCTTCTTTTCAAGAAAAAGAAACCTTGAAAGAAGTAATTACTAAGGAACTGCCACCCAATCAACAAAATGCATAACTTCCTCTACTTAGAGACTGTATAGAACAAGAATGATCGATGACTTAACAATGAGCTTTCGACGATTTATAGAGATCCATTATTCACTGTTTAACTGGAAAAACAAAACCCAAGACATGGCCTTAAAATGCCACTAGAATGCAGTCTCTCATGTCATTCTGCAACACTAGGTGCTATTGATCAATCAGGAGATGGTGTTTACCAACTCCCAATATTTTTTTTCAGATTTCTTAAACTCGGTGATTCAATAAGTGGTTCATGAATCGCCCAGAAGCCGTCCTGATTAAATAATAAAGAACCCATTACCGTTAAAATGGACGTGTTATGCCAGCTTCTGATGTTTTCCGAAGACGGCTTTGCAGGTAGTGTCCTTCCTATCTGCCTGCGGGACTCACTTATTTACTTATTTAGAAAATAGAAAAAGATGAACCTGGTATGAAGGCTTGCTTAACTCATTGACTATGGGCTAGTTTACCAGGCAGTGAAAAGCAGATAGCTGTAGCTTAAGATAGCTTTCCAGCCATTCCCAACCAATTAGAAGTAGTTCAGAGCAATTTCATATTATTTCTAAAAGATATGGGGGCTTTGTGAGTCATCTTTTGCCCTATTTAAAGTCTGTCAAATTGCTTGAACTCTCAAGGAGCTGTAGCATAATTGCTTGGCATTTCAAGTTATATACAGACTCTGTTTCATACAAGGGTGTAAACTGATTAAATACACTGAGCGACATCATTATGACTGAAGGGGAACTAAGAAGGTTGAGAGAAGTGATGTACGATGGACAAGATGGCCAATGCACTCATATTTGCTATCTAGAAATTGCGCTCGAAGCTTAGCTTCTCCCTGTTAAATGGAAAACATCTTCTTAGGTGGAGCCTCCCCTCACCCTTCCAAAAATTGTAGTATCCAAGAAATGACCTGCCAGAACAAGTTTCTCCTTCAGTCTGTCTGACACACCTTGAGACTTTTGCTCTAAACATGAGTGTCTTTGACAAGTTGTCATTTTGTGTCGAGTGGGTATTGAGTCACCATTCATAGCATGAGACTTGTGTCTTTGAAGCTTCAAGTTAGTTGTATCCCAACATTCATGTTGTACAGTGAGTGACAGGACAAATAGGTTTGATTTTAGATCCCTTTGCACTTACCTGAGTAAGTTATTACATAGCTATGTTTGGTTCAAACATTGTTAGTTTGAGAAAAAATGATAAAGCTACTCATGAGAAGATAGTAGATAAGAATTTAACTTGATGTAAATGATATCAACCTAGTTCATGCTTAATTCATATGTATCAGCATACCTTTGTGAAAAAAACAGGTGGCATTAAGTTATACTTCTGTGTTGATAAGGTACTGTAGGTGCATACAACTTGGGTAGATGTACCTTTAGATTGGCTCACTGTATAGACTAAAGCTCCATTCTTTATAATCTGTTTTAGTAAGAATAAACTTTAAATCTCAATTAGTAATCCATCCTCATGTGTTCTAGAAACAAAACCAGGAGGACATATTTTATAAAGATCTATAATTTTATTAGGAGACTGAAATTTGGCTCATATTGTTTTCAAGGTTGACTTTGGGACTCTGTGAGTAAGTACTCACTAACTTAGAAGTGGGGTACATAAAATGACTTTCCCATCACAATGCAAAGAGTTTTAGAAATATAAATATATGTTGATTTACTATGATTTTTTCATAATCAACGAAGATGTATATTTGTAGACTGATATATATTTTACCTTGTCTTGGAAGGTTAAATAAAAACACAGATTGTCAATTTAATGATTATTTATATTTATAACACATTAACTAGGGTTTGGATTTTTGTTGGGAAATATAAACTGCTGGAAAACTAATTATAGATTTAATTTTATGCATTTAGTTTTATGTTGGACAAATATATTAAAAGTTATAGCCTCTTACAGATGAATACTAATAGTTCTGTATATATAGTTTATTAATGAGTAAAGTTTAAGTTTTCTGAATGAAAAAAATTTATGTGACCCTCAAGACACAAACCATTTATCTTAGTAATTGTTGTTAATGAGAAAATTCCAGAAATGTCTATAGATTTATCACTGCTATTGTTATTTGATACTAGCATGGATTACACTAGGCTTGGCATAGTAAGACTTATTGCTTCTCAGTTAACTAAATTCTAGATTAAACTAGAACTTTCCTTAGCTTCTGTTTTGTTACAAGAACATTATAAAGTGTAAGACTATGTAACATTTTCATAAAAAGGAATCAGAAATACTAGATATAGTGGTATATGAACATGTAAGGTATGTGACCCAATCTTAAATTGAGTACTTCAACTCCTTTTAAACAGGCGTTCTAAAATAAGCAGATGGGTGGCGAAGAAGAGCTGTTATTGAGAAGAGTACAGAGAGCTGGGCATGTAGCACACTCCTGTAAGTCCAGCACTCAGATAGCTGAGAGAGACCACCTTGGTCTATATAAAGAGACTGTCGCAAAAACCAAACAGAATAAAAATAAATAAATTATCGTCAATTCATCTGGAGGATATGGGAGATGAGTAGGCAAGGAAGGACTATCGTAGAGAAAAGTGAATAAAAGCAACATATGATGATGTATGAAGAAACTACAATGAAACCCATTAATTTGTATGATAACTTAAAATAATATTAAAAAAATTATTCATGTAGAGTTTGGGAGATGGCTTGATGCAGTGTTTCTCAATATAGGGGTGGCAACCCCTGTGAGGTCGAATGACCCTTTCATAGGGGTCAATATCAGATATTCTACATATCCGGTATTTTCATTATAATTAATAACAGTAGCAAGATTACAGTTATGAAGTAGGAATGAAAATAATTTTATGACTGGGGAGTCACCACAACCTGAAGGATTGTAGCATTAGGAAGGTTGAGAACTACTGGCTTAGTGGATAAAGTGGTATGCAAGCATGAGTACCTAATTCTGGATCCCAGAACCCATGCCAAAGGCCAGGTACAGTGGAATAGAGCTGTAGGCCCAAAGTGTGTTTTTTGAGGGGTGGCTAGCTGAATCCTGGGGTTTGTTGGGCAGCCAGTCTAACTAAAACGGCTGGTCTAGGTTCAGTGACAGACTGTCTCAAAAATCAGATGGAGATAATTGAGGAAGACATCCTGAAACTAACCTCTGGCTTCCACACAACTGCAGGGGTGAGTACACCCTTACACACATGCATCTACCTATACCGTGAGGAGTGGTTAGAGAGAAGTTACTAGTGTAAAACCAGAAATCAGACATTACCTCATGAACATTTAAAAATCAGAAGAGCAGCTAGTCATAGGAAAAATTTATTAGAATTGAGTGCTCAGAAATTCTTTGGTTAAACACACATATGAAGGACAGAGAGGGGAGGAGGGAGGGGGAAGTGAGAGAGAGAGAGAGAGAGAGAGAGAGAGAGAGAGAGAGAGAGAGAGAGAGAGAGAGAGAGAGAGAGAGAGAGAAACAGAGAGACAGAGAGAGAGAGACAGAGAGAGAGAGACAGAGAGAGAGAGGGAGAGAAACTCTTCTGATAGAATCAAATCTGCATCCCACAGATCTGTGTTCTTTGCCTTCTGTGTCTATATCTGTACTACTTCAGAATGGTAGTTGATAGCTTAGAAGCATGAAAATACCTTGAAGTACTTTTCTTCTTAAGAGTCAGTTAGTAATAATTATACTCAGCTGGGTAGTGGTGGCACACGCCTTTAATCCCAGCACTCGGGATTAAAGCAGAGGCAGGCAGATCTCTGTAAGTTCAAGGCCAGCCTGGTCTGTAGAGAAAGTTCCTTTTTTCTTTTATTGAATGGAGAGTTTTAATCTTCTGTAAAGTGTACTGGACAAGGAGAACTGGTCTTGTGTAGCTATTTAATAATAAAAAAAAGAAATAGGTGCTTCCTGGGACCTAAAATAAGAATACACTTTGGGGACCAACTCTTTGGAGAGTTTTGGCCTTAGGTCCTAACCATGCCTGGCACTGTTGGCTCTGAAGGTCTTTTCAGTGCTTGTCTGATCTGATTTTTTTTAAAGAAAAGAATATGGTTAGAAGATCACTATATCAAAACAAGAACATTAAATGAAATAATTAGTTTTGCTTCTTCCTAAATCAAGCCAATTTTACCATCAGGAAAAAGTTAGTTCCTTTGTGTATCTATCTTTAAATTCCCTTCTGAGGGTCACATAGTTCTACCTCTGAATTTTTTAGTTCAATTTTCTGTATTTCTGAAAGTCACTATATGTAGTATTTGTAATGAGTTCTGTACTGGTGCCAGTTAGGTAATTATATCCTACACTTTTTTGTTATGCTGCTGATAAATATTTATAACCTAAAAGGTCTTGTATGTGAATTCTTCAGTATATAATTTAATTTTTCTTTTGATTTGTAGTAGTATTTACTTATTTTTATTATATGTTCAATTCCTTTTATAAATATATGTATAGTTTTATTGTAAATGATGGAACTTATAATTTGGAAAGAAAATTTAGAAGTTAATCCTCTAATTCAGTTATCCCAATAATATTCTATATTATCAAAATAGTCATTTTTTTTTACTTTGTACTTACTATAAAATATTACCCCTTTGTCATTAACTTTAATATATTTTTGATATTACTAGTAGGGTTTTACTTGACTCAAGTTTTACACATCATAATATCAAAAGTGCTATTTTTTCACCTAACAATAAATGTGCTTACTGAGCTCCATGACAATATCTCTCAGCTTGCAACAGGAAGGAAGCAAGTATTGGGAAGAACAAGCCTTGAGCGGTACTGATGGACATGTCAAAGCCCATCTATGTTAGTGCAGTGGTACCACAGCATTTTCTTTCAAGATTAACAAAGAGAAGTGTACGGCTGAGAAGGCCATCTTGTATCCCTTTGGTCTGGGCCACCTTAAGAATAGCACAGTTCAGGTTTTAAAGACGCTAATGGCTGCTGTGTAGATAATCATTTTATCTAACAAGATGCCTTTTACATTTTAACAAATAAAAAAACTTGTCAGTGAATTGAAACTCATTGTTTTGTAGGAGTCTTTCTTCCCTGTTTGTAAATGAAAATTCGTGCTGTCCTAAATAACAGTTGAGGAACTTCAACTTGTCAAGTTATTTTCCTTTGGCAAAGTGGATGGAAAAGATTTGGGGAAAAAGCAGAGGTCCTGGCACAATGGACAGGAATGCTGGAAAGAATTTTTAAGTGTTGGCATAGGAATTCTTTAAAAATCCGAACTCACATGTGAAGTGAAAGTAAAAAAGCATCTGTCCTATTTTATGCACACTGGATAAATAAAAATGAACAGTTATATTCAGCAAAGTCTAGAGCTCTTTAAAGTAAGGTATTCTGTCTGGCTTTTGGCAACCTTTATGTTATTTGTTCCACTGAATTAAAATATTATGTTTTAGTGAAGGCATACTTTGTAAAGCAGAAATTATGTAGAAAGGAGAACATTCCCTTTTCCTAGCTCTGATGACCTCAGATGAAATATGAAATCTTTGAGAGACTAAACATTTCTAGGGTATGTGAGAGAGACCTTTGGACCTTGGCCCCAGCTGCCATTCAGCCCACTAACTAGTGCCATGTCTTACTGCAGCATCTTTTGTTCTGTCTAAGGGGATAAATTAAGTCTTTAAGATTGCAGCTATAATTATTTTTGTTTAATTTTCCACAATTCATGTTTTTAATTCTACTACCAGATGTGGTTATATTTTCAATGAAAACAAACAAGAAACTTAGAGTAATATGAAATTCTGTTTTGATTCCTTCAGAACTAGTTTAAACCAGTATTTTAAAGGCCAGCAGGACATTTTCAGATTGTTGTCTGAGATGCTCCCATTGTGTTTTGGTGCTGGAGAAAAAGAATTTGGAGCTCTCATTCAGGTGTCTGTAAAACTACTCTATTTTGCTATATGATTATTAGTACAATGTGTTGTTTTCATGCATCAAATTATTAAAACAAAGATCTCAACACATGGTTTCATAATTGTGACTGAAATAGTCTACAGAGTACCTAATTTCCTCTGATCCTTTATGTTGAACAGTTCAGGCCGTGGTACTTGCCTTGATAATGAGCCTCCCAAGCGTGACTTTCTTTATCCAGCTGTGGCCCCAGGTCAGGTGTATGATGCTGATGAGCAATGTCGTTTCCAGTATGGAGCAACATCCCGCCAATGCAAATACGGGGTAAGAGGTCTTAATCCTTATGTTCAGTCATTTATATATGTTCTCTTGTGACACATGTTCAAGTGGAATCATGATGAACTTAGTTTGCGTTTCGAGCATTATTAGTTTACATAATGCCTTTTACACTGATTTTTCTGAGATTGTTTATATAATATCTATTTGTAAATATTTGAATAATAACTAAATTAACATATTTCACAATTTTTTTGTTAATGAAGCAAACAGAATTTTAGTAACTTTACGTGCATTTACTTTTTAAATCTCAGCTCATGATGCCAATTTTACTTTGTCTTTTAAAATATTTTAGTTTTAAGGACTCCTCTACTGCCTTTTCCTGGCACTCTTATAACTGTGCTAAAGGGCATTTTCACTGGCCTCTTGCCTTTACCTTAATTCAGTCTAGCTAGAACTGAGTCACCTCTATGGCTTCACCCACTGCCCACTTTCCAACACAACAACTGAGGAGGAACAAGGTGACACCAGCCCGCGGAATGAGAAAAAGGGAAATAGCTGTGGAAAAAACTGTGAGCAGCATGACTTTCTCTTCATGTGTGCCTAAAACAAGTCACAGGGCCATATTAGAAACCATTAAAACGCTTTTAATTTCACAGATAATTTTGTCTCTAATATAGGAATGTGTTGAATGAAAAAAACGGATTCTAAAATGTCAATCTGTGTGCCAAAAAATACTTAGGCTTTAAAACCAAATCTAAAGGCTTGGTTCTTATTGTGGTACAGATAGCCTAAATTCTTAGAAAATGATAACAATACAAAGAATTAAGTTTTAAAATAGTATTATTAGACTACATACTCACTGTCCTTTACCATTTACTCCTCTTGGACATGGAGCAATGGGAGGCATTAAAACACATATCTTGGGTGACAAATATATTGTTATTCTTGGTAGACCTTGGCAGTACTTTCAAGATTGTGTGTGATTATCTGGGTATGTAGAGACACATGTAAAACTTTGATTTCTCCTGTTTCTTTGTAAAGTCTTAGTTCTGAAAGGATCTAGTTTCTTTTGTTCCTAAATTCTCCTTTTTCCTAAAAGAAAGTCACCCAAGCATTAATCACAGTGATTAATTAATTACTACATGTACTCAGTGATCAATGAGATCAGAGATGCTTTCCACGATCACTCACAGTGTTTCCCATTTTTCTGTTCACTAGTGAGACAGTCTACATTGTACTTTTTATTCTGGAAATTGTGTTTGGAAATTATCTACCATCCATAAGCTTCTATGGTAGATAATTTATGTTATTATTATTTATTATTATTACATTTATGGGATTATGAATGTAATTTTTTTTGATGAACAAATTAATTTTAAAATTGATTTGATTCTTCTCACTTAGTATAGAAGGCTCACTTTTTCTAGATGGATAGAAATGAGATGTTGTAATTACAAAACTTCATTTTCTGCTTTTTGAATCTTTCTATATAATGGTTATGCTGACTTCTATATCAGAAATAAAATAAAATCAGAAAACTTTGTGAAGACAGCATTTGTAGAGATAATTTCTTATATTTTTGTCATGAACCCTTTCTACTTGTTTTTCAATGAAATACTGATTTCACTAGATACATATTCTATATGGAATTTTTATGCTCTTTTTATATTCTACTATACATTTCTAGTTAGGATTCTTGATTTCTGATAAGATTCTTTAAAATCTCTCCTGCCTCTTTATCTTGAACGTTGGGTGCCAGATGCAAGACAAATTGCTAAACGGTCTTATTAATAAAAACCTGGAGCCAGATATTGGGGTGAAAACTGAGAGATTAGAGAAATAGGACAAGCCAGAACCAACTCACCTTACCAACTCCTCAGCCTCTAGAGAGAGCTACTTCCTGTATACCCATGCCTATATGCCTTTCTGTCCCTGCCATCTTATTTCCTCTCTCCGCCCAGCTCTATCACTTCCTGTCTGTCTGTACAGACTTCCAGACCTCTATGGTTAACTAGTGCTAGGATTAAAAGTTTGTGCCACCGTGCCGTGCCTGGCTTTGTTCCCCAGTGTGGCCTTGAACTCACAGAGATTTGGATGAATCTCTGCCTCCTGAATGCTAGATTAAGGGCGAGTGCTACCACTGCCTGACCTCTATTTTTAGTATAATGGCTGGCTTTGTCCTCTGATGCTCAAATAAGCTTTATTGGGGTGCACAAATAAAATATCATCACAGGTTCATATAATTATCATACCCAATTTACACTGGTTTTTATCTTATGTTTTCCTAACATTTATGACATAAATATAAATACTACTTTGGAAATCAATTGACTCTTTGAAGACTGAGTCCAGTCTGGTGAGCACGTTGTGCTTCAGGAGGCAGCTGAAGGGAAAGATGACCTGAGTGTAAGGTACTAAGGTGGGTATGATATCATAACACACTGATATGAGACTAGGGAACAGTTGCCTTGAAATGATTCCTATTTTGAAAACGAATGACTTCTGGAAAGATTTTAAACAGTTATAGAATGAACCATAACTGCTACAGTGATACCTTTTCCCATCCCTTTCACTTTGGACATTTTGTAGTGATTGAGAATTTATCAATGCTCAACTTATCAATACTCCATAATTTCTTAGTGACTTCTTAGTGTATGTGTTCAGTTATATATTTGTTAATCACATTTGGGTATTTTTTGGAGCAGTTTTCCACAGTTATCATTACCTATTATCTAATTTTGTTTTCAGATTATCCATAAATTCTAGCAGGATAGAAAAGAAAATATAGTAGTTATAAATACAAAGAACAGAATAGCAGTGTAATATATAGATTAATATATTTGCATAATCTGGTAACCTACAAATGATAGTCAGTGATACATAGCTGTTATATAGTACCTTTTTCTGAGATACTTCAGACTGCATTGACAAAATTTATAATGATTTTATAGTAGTTTATAGATGGGGAAACTAAAATTAAAGTATGTGATTTGTACACTCCTAGATTAAAAACATGTAGAGATTTGACTCTGTCACATCTGTTGCTTCTAGGTATAGTAATTGTGCTAATAAAATAAAGATTGTAGATGTGTTTGTTATAGAGAACACTATAGTCTTCATCAGGTAATGTCTCATTCCTGATTAGTAAACTTCTCAAAACTCTTCATCTTAGCCCTGTCTTTTGGGAGAGAAGTAATCTCTAAAATTACTGTTTGGGGACATACATTCTCGGATGTCTGAAATCTTAAATTGTGGCATCTTGGAATGATGGAATTTCTTACCACCACCACCACCACCACCACCACCACCACCACCACCACCACCACCACCACCACCTCCACCTCATGTAGCTCAGGCTGACCTTAAACTTGCTATATAGTTGGGGATGACCTTGAGCTCCTGAACCTCCTTGCTCCTCTCAATTGCTGGGATTCTAGGCATGATATCATACTCAGTTTATGTGGTGCTGGGGATCAAACTCAGGCCACTGTGCAGGTCAAACAGGTAGTCTGCCAACTAAGCTACATCCTCAATCTTATTATCTGTCATTACAAAAAAAGTTAGGGACCAGATAAATGATTGATTTGATGAGTAAAGGCATTTTACCACTAAGCCTGAGGACCTGTGTTTGATCTTGGAACCTGCATGGTGGAAGGAAGGAAAGAACTAACTCCTGCAAGTTGTCCTCTGGCTTCCACAGCTGTGTGCGAAAGTTTGTGTGTGTGCTTCTTTCAGATAAGCTGCAGCGTGTAAAGCTAGATCTTTATTATCTTCAAATATCGCCCAACTCTGAGTCTAAGGATGATTTTTCGGTGCTTCTTAGAAAAAGTTCATTGCAAATAAAGCAACAGAACCGCTGTCTCTAGAAGTGTTATTTATTTATTTATTTTATTATTTTATTATTTTATTATTTATTTATTTATTTATTTATTTATTTATTTATTATTCAGAGCATCAGGCTCATAAAGCTCTGTAGAACCTATTATGCCACTTCTCTTCCACTTCTCACTTGTCTTTCATTTTCAATATCTTTATTAGAAAATAATCATAAAAACTAAACTGGCCGAAAGCATATTGCAATAAAAATAAGTTTAAACGTAGAAAGGAATTCACTTATAGCTTATATGATATATGTGGGGGATCTTTATGGCTGCATTCCAAAAATCATAGATTAGGGCTCTTTCAGATTTTGCTCCTTATTTCTTGATTCTGTCACTTTAAATCATACCCAAACCATAGTTTTCAGATAACACTTAAGAATTTAATATAGGTTCATGATACCTAATATATAATGAACTATTAACTGAAGGGATGAGTGTTCATCTGCAGATAGATTTAAGTCACATAAGTTTTATAGACATCATAGTTTTGTGTAATTCGTGGATACTTTTTTCTTGTATGTGAATATTGTCATTATTCATAAAGCTACTGCATACATCTTCAGTAGTATGTTGCAAATTCTGTGCTTTTAATATAGAACTAAATGATGTTCTATCAGTAGATAAGATATTCTCATCCATAAATGAAAACCCATTATCTAGCACATGGTTTCACAAGAGACCATAATGTTTTTTGGAATATAATATTTTTAACAAAATACTTTAAATTTAAAAAGTCTGTTCACCATTCACTATTACCTATAATGTTAAGCTGACCATCAGTAAATTTTATTCATTCATAGAAAACTTTTCAGTGAACAACAGCCTAATTGTTTTTGTAAACTTCAGGTAGCGAGAGCATTTACAAGATTGCATATATATTTCATGTGCTGGGCACATATTAGACATTCAAGAAGTGTTTCCATTTCTTCTGTGAATATCTGTCATTTGTGGTTATATTCATAAACAGCAGCTACACTAAGAGGAGAAGATGAACCTTCTGTGATTTGAGAGCATGGGAAAATTTTGAGAGCCACATATTGACTCAATTTCACCTTTTACTCTAACTCGAGTGGAATTTCTCTTGAGACAGGACTTCTGTCTGATCATTCTGTATTTAAAAACATCTCCCAGTTGTTCTCAGTCACATCATGTTAGTAAATTCCTTAATTGTTTTGCTTAGTTGATTGCTTGATAGTTAAATGATGCTTTCCTTGATAATCTTCCCTAAACTTATGCACGTTTATTCATTCACATGCATAAGTCCTAGAATTTTTCCTTGCTTTTTTCTCATTAGCATTTATTACTTTCTAATATAGTATTTATTTTCATTCTGTTTACTGCTATGTACCCTCCTAGAATCTGCATAACTTGCCTTCAGAACAGTTCCCAGCTCAGTGCAGCTCATTGTAACAACATTCTGCCAGCTGTGTATTTCTCCCATAGGGTGGGGCTTAGGTTTAATAAGGAAGCAGTTGTTTACCCTCACCAAAATCCTGCCATATCACACCGGGAGCTTATCTTGTCTGGCAAGTTACTATTGGTAGCATACTGGGTCCTTCGTCGGGTTCATGACTTTTGGTGATTGTGGATGCCTTTTCTATCCTCCCCCCAAACTTGTGCAGTGTCTTCCAGCACTGTGAATGCTAGCCAGCAGGGAAGCATCCAGCTCAGTTCCAACTTGATTCCTCTGTGTTCTGTGTCCAAAGTGTTTGTTGTCTTCAGCAACAGAGTCTTACTCTATATAGACTACAGCTTTAAGTGCCTTCAGACCTTGTTGCTTTTGCTTATTATTTTATCACTACAAATTGTGATTCAAATCATTATTGCTTTGTCATTAAGACATACTCATATAGACAGGGTGGGGGGTAGCACACACCTTTAATCCCAGCACTTGGGAGGCAGAGGCAGGAGGATCTCTGTGAGTTCAAGGCCAGCCTCGTCTTCAGAGTGAGTTGCCTTGAAAAACCAAAACCAAACCAAACAAACAAAAAGAATCATTCATATAATTGCAAATGAACTTTGTTAGTATTTTTGAATATTGTTGGTTGTCTGAACAATGTTTAAAAATAGATGCAGAGAAATCAGAAGATAGTGTTGAAATAATGAAAAGTATATTGAGAAATACATATAAGAAAAGTTTACAGAAAATGAGTTTTAGTAGTTGGGGTTTTTGTTCATAATGTGCTTTACTTTTAAAGCTAAATGCTGTTTTTATTCTCTACAAAAACATTTTCAATACTCACAGTTATCTTTGATTTCTAAAGTAGGTCCATGGATTAATTATTCAGTTTTCAGGCATTAAATATATAATGGTTATATTGAGAAAAATAGAATTCTCTTAAATATCTTAAGGTAGCATACATATTCTTCAGTGTGGTTTAATACAGACTTATAGAGAAAAGGACACTGAAATTCTTTAGTCCTGCAGTAATCTCTGGAATCCAAACATATATAATTACTCAACATATAATTAATTGTTTAAAGGTTGCTTTGATTTTTACTTTACCCCAATTCCAAGCCAAATCCTAGTTCCAGAGTCAAATGTAGGCCTAAAAGTTGGTGATTTTCATTTTTATAACCATTTTGATATCTTTTTTTAAAGCCTTCAAATTGTTGATTGTTTAACCGAAATTTCTAGATCCTGTTTTATTGTTGTTGTTCCCTTTCTAGGATCTCATTCAGTTAATCGCCTACTTAGTGGGCTTGAGCTCTTTAAGGACTAAGTGTGCACATGCTATCTTGTTTGGTTTGGATTCTTAGACCTAAGCCAGGCCACAGGGTTAGCAGATGTAGGTTTTCTATTTCTCTTTGCTGATATTCCTTACTGACCACTTCGAGCCTTTACTCTCCTCATTGACCGTGTTTACTGCAACTGATAGGACGATGAGGACCCTGAGACTGTTGTACAATTACTACCAAGGACCCAGCACAGCACAAAGGTTAACATTTCCCTCAATCTGGAAAATCATTCATTATCTCTGATTATGATTTCAAGATAGCAGGCAGGCTTTCTCATAATTAGAGAAAAATTATGAAACATATGAAGACCTATAAAGGGAAGAGTTTCCTTTATTGGTCATAGTAAATGGCTTGGTAGCTTCATTTAAAAAACCCAAATTCTATTGAAGTCATGAGGGCAGGTGAAGAAACAGTTAAAAGATACACCTTTTATATTAATTTTTAAAGATAAATTTATTGAGTTCACTGCAAGAAGGCTGTGGGATGGGCAGTAACTAGATTACTACCCACCTTACATTAATTTAAAAAAAAATAAGTTGATACCTTTCTGAGGAGTGAATAGGGGTGTGGATGGGAGGGAGTGTAGGGGGGTAGAAGAAGGGAAAGGAGGGGGAACTGGGATTGGTATGTAAAATGAAAAGAAAATTTTAAATTAAAAAAAATAAAAATATATATAAAACAACAGATTGATAAATGGGTTCAAGTCTCAGTTTTTATTAAAGTGATCTCTGGTGCATGCAAATGCGCTTACAGACCTATATCTCTAAGAAGGAAGTCCAGTGAGCTGTATGATTTGGACTGCAAAGGACTAGCTGACTGGGATGCCGGGGAAATGCCAGCAGGGATTTAATTGAGCAAATGTTTTTCTGGGTGAAAAATAACTTCCTTAAGAAATTAGGACCCTAGCTTGTACCTCACAAGAGAACAAAACAAAACTTTTTTTTTTTAAATCAACTACTTCAACTACCTGATACCAAGCAAATAAATCAACTTGAAAGCCAATTCAGTGAAAACCTTAGAATGTGTGACAGAAACACTTGCGTTTGACTGTACTTTCATAACTCAAAAGCTATAGCATGATGAGAGATAAAAATAAACCCACTAAAGGTAGACTGAATATAGGTAATAAACAACATAAGCAAATAATCCAACATGAAGCCAACAATCATTGTCTCAAGAGAAAAAAAGATAGGAAAACCTTGACAGGAGGGTAAGAGACATGAGGTTAAAAAGAGAAGACACAAAATTGTGCTGGCTAGGCATAGGGAGAGGGTAAGATAGAGGTCTGTTAAAGGAACCAGAATCAAAGAAAAGTACAAATTCTCAGAGCATGTATCTGAAAACCAAACAAACAATAGCACTGAAGTAAGATCTTCAAACTCTTGAAAGAAGTTAAAATGACTTTTTACATTTTACATTACACACTAGAGCATTGGCCTAAAACGTGATCATAATGTCTTCAAATGTTCAGGTAAGATTAATGTCAGCTTGGCACTGTATATTCAATTAAAATATTTAAAATGAGGATAAATAAAATATATGTTCAGAAAAATAAGGAGAAGAATTCTTTGGTTAGATAATTACTAAAGGATCTATGTCAAAAAAGAAATTGGATTCAGGGCACTGGCAAGCACACAGATCTATCTAAATAAATATTATGGGCAGTGGGTGTTAGAGTAACTTTTAGATTTCTGTAGACAAAATTTTCTCTCCAAAAATTAACAGAATAAGGTAGGGTTGCCAACTTTTAATTTTTCTAAAAGGAACAGTTTGTAAATCATGTTTTAAGTACACAGATTCTGTCCCTGACTTACAGTCTCTGGTTAACAACAGCTAATTAAAAATAGTAAAACTGAAGAAATAATGATTGTCTATTAAAATGAAAAATTATGGGCTGGAGAGATGGCTCAGAGGTTAAGAGCGCTGACTGCTCTTCCAGAGGTCCTGAGTTCAATTCCCAGCAACCACATGGTGGCTCACAACCACCTATAATGAGATCTGATGCCCTCTTCTGACCTGCAGACGTACATGCAGTCAGAACACTGTATACATAATAAATCTTGAAAATTTTTTTTTAGCCAGGTGGTGGTGGCGCACGCCTTTAATCCCAGCACTCGGGAGGCAGAGCCAGGTGTATTTCTGTGAGTTCGAGGCCAGCCTAGTCTCCAAAGCGAGTTCCAGGAAAGGCGCAAAGCTACACATAGAAACCCTGTCTCAAAAAAAATTTTTTTTAATGAAAAATTAAAAAAGGTGTCAGGGCTGAAGAGATAGTTCAGTGGTTAAGGGAACTGGCTGTCTTCCAGATGACCAGGGTTTCATCCCCAGCACCTACACAGAGGCTCACAACTGTCTGTAACTCTAGTTTCTAGGGATTGGTGCCCTTTTCTGGCCTCTGTGGTTCCCAACTATGCAAGTGGTACACAGATATGCATGTAGGAAAGAGAGTATAATGAAAAATTACTACATCGGTATTGTTCTAGTTTTATCAGAGAAATTAAAAGCATTGACTTCCCTGGTCCCTGTGATTCTATGTGATAATATTTCTGCATTATGCTAACATGTCTGGTGGGTGGTAGAGTCTCAGTAAATATTTGCAAATGGAAAGGAAATATTGCTATCACTATTTCAATCTTTTCCTGATTGTAGTTGACCCCATGAAACTAAAGATTCCATCTCAAATTTTCACTCTCATGTACTGTCATTTAACAGAAATATCTTTTAGAGGAGTTGTTGATGATTTCTTTCTTCTTCCTTAAACTTGAAGGCCAGCAGAGTACAGGTTTCCCTGAGTCTCCCCAAAGTGAAATCTAAGATACTAAAGGAAGCCCTAGCGCAGAGGCAATGATTTATTCACCTAGAGAAGTCATGAAACTAATCGTAATAAGGCTGAACTTCTGTCGGGAATGATGAACACATGCAAGAAAATTGTTGCTCCTGAGCTAAGCTGAGGGAAAAAGAAAACATTATTCCCGTCCACTAACTGTACCTATCACCTTATATATTTCATTTAGGAAAGGAATTTAACAAGTATGATCTGTGTTATATAGAACTTTCTCAAGAGATAAAAACCTTTCAGCCTGCAGTTAACTTCATTATAGCTTGAAACCTTCATGAAAGTATTTATTCAGCAATTAATAATATTCATGTGCAAACAAAACTGTCCAACTAAATAGGTTGCCCATATTCTAGAACTTCTTCCTTGGTGTGAAATGAGCTTTTCTTGTATTTTGTCTTTCTCTTCTTAAATTCAGTATCAAAATTCTTTCTTACTCAGATGAAATGCCAACTTTGAGTTCTGCTGGAAAAGCTTTCTGTGATCTCTGTGACTACTTTAACAGTTCAAGTGTGTTTTCCAGTGTGGGTCGGCAGACCCTTGCTGCATGTAGCAATGTGTGATAAATTAATCCCTAGCAAAATGCCAATCTTTAGGAAGCCAGTAAGGTAATACACTCCTGCTAGATGCCGAAATCTGTTTTTCAAAGATCAAAGGAAGGTGTATTGTCAATCTGGACATCACAATTTTAAAAAGGACCTTACTCACTTGTCACTTTGGGTAGATGTGTTCAAAGGTGCTTTTAGAAAATAATGTTTCTACAACACAACTAAATTGTGTGTGTTTTTAATGGATGTTCTGAGTATTATCTTCAAGAGTAGAATCCTCATCAAATAGTTTTGTATAAAGTATATTTTAGGCTTCTTTTTGCCTTTATCTAAAGTAAGATTTAGACCCAACAAAAAGAAAAAGTATTCAGAATCTTGTCCAGAGATAATCTATGCATTATCTTTTTTCACATTTTAAATATATTGTTCTATTAAATGTGTCTCTGTGAACTCATTGTTGCTTGAATTTGGATAGGCTTTTACACATAGTTTAATATTTTAAAACCTTTAAATAGTAGCAGTCCAGCTGCTTCTAAAATGTTAAACTAAAAGAATGTACTGAAAATACATTGTAAGAACAAGTAAGTATTATTTTTATTGAGTTCCATTATAAAAAGAGCATTTTAGGTTGATACTATGATTCCCAGAAGGCTCTTCTAATGTTTTCTTTTTTAACTCACTAGTCTTTAAATAGAGTTTTAAAAATTGAAGTATATTTAATTTTTTAATTTAGTTTTTATTTTGTGTGTATAAGTGTTTTGCCTGCATGTATGTCTGTGCATCAGGTGAATGCCTGGTACCTATGAAGGCCACAGGGCATTGGAATTCCTAGAACTGGAGTTACAGATGGTTCTGAGCTGCCATGTGCGTGCTGGGAACTGACCTCAGGTCTTCTGAAAGCAGCTTGTGCTGTTAACAGCTGAGCCATTTCTTCAGCCCCCGATTTTAAGTATTTTAAAGCCCAATACACATTGTACATCAATGCCTCCCTGATAGAGAACACCCCCATAGGAATCCATAGGGAGCCTCAGCTCTGAGTATTGTCTTCAACAGTAGAATCAAGGACTGTCGTATCATGTGAACATTTTCACTTGCAGAGTCCTTAGTTCCCATAGTTCACCAGCTTCCTTTTCAATCATGTCTATGTCACATGATTTCTTTTGTGTCTGAGGAGTTAAAACTTCACTTGAGACATAAAAGTGACAGGATTAAATGCTATATATTTTTTATTTCTGCATTTTTATTGAATAGTGTAACAAATATATTTAGATTCATAGTTCTAGTTTAAATTAATGGTGGTGATAGAAATTGATGATCATATGTAAAAAATTAGAATTTTGAGTATTTTCTTCTGAAGTTTTTTTTAGATAATTATAACACAGATTATAACACAGACATAATATATAGACATAGATGATAATCTGATAACTTAACCTGTATTTTATATTGTGGGTATTGGAAAAATCTTATAATTCTGTTCTGAGTCAGAAAATACTAAGGAAGGAGGTGAAAATGTCATAAATAGTATTTTATGAAAGTTTACCATCATTGTGCTAAACTATTTGATAACTGAAAATAACATTTCTAGATAATTCTTTGACATACAAAATTTAGAAATATTCTAAAATGTATCTCATATTTCTTTAAATTTATATGTTAAATTCCTATCTACTTGACAGTGTTTGCTCTGTCCTTCCCCTCCCCAGAATACTACCAGTTTTAAAACTTAGATGCTCTGTTGGCATTTGTTAAGTTTGTGTTAGTATTTATTCTCAAGCATTGAAAAACTAAATTTCTTCTCTATGTATTTTTTTTATTATTTTTTCATATTAATGAAATATTTGTACATTATTATGAAAAGATTCCCAGCAGTATTAAGTAATAAAACACACTTTATCTACTAAAACATGAATTAGACCAAAGTTTAAGTGAATAACCTACCCTCTGAAAGACCTTCACCCTAAATCCTCTTTCAATAGTAGCTTCAACATCAGCAAGTGATGCTGAGTGACTGTGATGTGCTCTATTCAAGAAACGCATGTGGCTTTAACCTCCGTTCCTCATCAACCTGCTTCTGCCTTCTTTCCTAGGAAGTGTGTAGAGAGCTCTGGTGCCTTAGCAAAAGCAACCGCTGTGTCACCAACAGTATTCCAGCCGCCGAAGGGACATTGTGTCAGACTGGGAACATTGAAAAGGGGGTAAGCACCAGTGATTTGTACCTGTTTGAGACATAAACTGATCAGTTTCTGGTGCTGATGTTCAGACGCTAGAAATCTATAGTAATTTAAGATGTACTTTGAATAGTATGTTTTTAACTAAGTGGTAATTGTCTACAAATGTGCCTTACTTGTGAAATTAAAAGGAGCTAATGTCTTTGTGTCAGTTTCACATAAAAGAATAATAATAAAATAAAATGAAGTAATTTATTGAACATAAAAGTTATGGCTTGAAATCTTAGTTCTCATTAGTCTAATTAAAAAAATCTCTAAGAATTGTTCGTGCATGATTGGGATATGGCTGAAATGCTAGAGCATTTCCTAAAATGTAGAAGGTCTGGGCTCAATCTTCAGCACCATAGGGAAAAAAAAGAAGAATTATTCAAGCAGATATAAAAAATTAGTTATATTCTGCTACTCAAATTCTCTGGAATTGTTATATACGTAAATTTTAGAATTCTATGGACTGAATTTATAACTAATACTTGTCATCTCTTCTCTGTTTTGCCTTCTTCCATGTGAGCTGGGCTACTTTCAACAAAGATCACACTGAATTTCAGCTTGCAGTGGGATATTTAAATAAAAAGAATGAAAGTTTTTGGGCAGCTGTCACAGTTTATTAATTCTTGCTGACGGCTTCATTCAGGACCCATGACCTAGTGCCATGTTGATGGCTTTTCCATGCTGGGTTTGGAAATGTTGGTAAATTATGCTAAATATAAGGATTGGTAAGGCCATTTTAAAAGGATTAGGGATTTTTTTTTTCAAAATTTATAAGTAGCCAATAAAAATACAGAAACTTTCATACACTACAAAAATTCTTTCTTTCTCTTTTTTTTCACTGAAGTAATAGAAAATATTAGGAACCACATTCTTGAAACAACAGTCTAGGTTTATTTTGGACCTGCCAGTCCTTGTCAAGGACAAGTAGCAATTTACATCCATCTGCAAAGAAATGTACAAGTGAAGGAAGGAAGCCGCAATGGGAATCTGTTGCTTTATTAGCCATTCACTGGTGGACTGTTCTTTTCACGGTCTGGCCTGAATCACAGTTTTTCTTCTCCTAGAGTAGCACTGTCAATAGACCTGATGGGTTTTTATTTTACTTTATTTTTCTAAGCAGAGAAATATTTTTCTATAAATATTCATGAACTAGAGATGTAACTCAGTGATAGAATATTTGTCTAGCATTCACAAGGTCTTGGGTTTGACCCCCAGCACTACAAAAAAGGACAGGGAGTAAATATCTCAGAGCCTTCCTACAAGCATTTTAGAAGTTCCATAATCACTACAAATATTAGTAATTATGCTATGTGTGATAGCTATTTGAAAATACATAGCTCAACTTTAATTACTTATGTGGCAAACACAATTGTGGTGGTTTGAATACATATGCCCCCCCCCATAGACTCATTTGTTTTAATGCTTGGCCTATAAGGAGTGGCACTATTAGGAGGTGTGGTCTTGTTGGAGAAAGTGTGTCACTGTGGAGGCAGTCTTTGAGGTCTTGTATACTCAAGCTATGCCCAGTGTGGTACACAGTCTCTTTCGGTTGCCTGTGGATCAAGCTTTTTCTCCAACACCATGTCTGCCTGCATGCCACCATATCCTGCCATGATGATAATGGACTAAAACTCTGAACTGTAAGCTGCCCAATTAAATGTTTTCCTTATTAAAAGTTGTTGTAGTCACAGTGTCTCTTCACAGCAATAGAAACTCAAACTACAACAAAAGTTGGTACCAGGGACTGGGGTATTGCTGTGGTAGGCCTGAACATGCTTTTTTGGAGGACTGTGGATTTTGGAACTTTGGATCAGAAAAGCAGTTGAACACTTTAAATTGGGATTAATGAACTAACCTAGTAGGAACATGGAGGACAGTGATGCTGAGGGTGATTTGAACTGGGTGAGTCTGACTCAAGAGGTTTCAGAGGAGAATTTTAGCATGTAGCTGAGAGACTGTTCTTATGATATTTTGGCAAAGAATGTGGCTGCTTTTTGCCTTTGTCTGAAAAGTTTGCCTGAGGCTAAAGTGAAAAGTTTTGGATTAATTCCATTGGCAGAGGAAGTCTTAAAACAGCCTAGTATTGACTGTTGTGTGGTGATTGGTGTTCACTCTTATGAAGATCTATAATGAAAAGGAGCAAACTGAGCAAGGAAAAATACAAAATGTACAATTTAAGGATACAGAAGGCACCAGGAGATGGAATGGTGTTAAGTCCTTTGTTCAAGGAAAAAAACAGGTTAAGAAATGGAATAAAGGGAGTGGTGACCTTAGGGCAAGTTCCCACCCAGCTTAGTTTCCAACTTGCAAAAAGGAATTAAAGGAAAGTTTAGAGCCCTGTGTGGTGGTATACACCTTTAATCTCAGCACTCAGAAGGCAGAGGCTGGAAGATATTTGAGTTTGAGGCCAGTCTTGTCTGCAGAGGAAGTTCCAGAGCCACAAAGCTTAGGCATTGAAAGACAGAAAACAGTGAATAGTTGAACGAAGAAGCCATGTTCCAACCCCAGCAAGCACCAACCCCACCAAGCACCAGATCTTGGCAGCTTCAGCCACATGGTTCTGGTTTTAGTCAAGGATACAAGAAAGGGGTTATAGAATCTCCCTCCATGACTAAGGAAATCCATTGAGGCCAGGCATGGCAGGGATGTCCCTGCATGGAGGCTCCGAAAGGCCATTGTGTGAAGTTGTGAAGGTGATTGACTTGGAGACCCCAAAATTTTGGAGATTCTAGAATTGTGGGATACCTGCTGAAGCAAGCTGCTAACAGGGAGTGGAACCAGCCTAAGAGATAGAAGTGTGTTACAGTCAACAAAGCTGAAGGGAGTTGGAGATCTGAAGAGCACTTTGACATCAGACATGGAGATGCAGAGTTTGAAGTTTGCCCAGCTGGTTTCAGTCTTGCTTTGGTCCAGTATTTCTTTACTATGCTTCCTTTACTCCATTTTGGAATAGTAATGTATATCCTATGCCATTATATGTTGGAAGCATGTGATCTTTTTTCTGATTTTGATTTTATATGGTATTAGGGTTAAGAGATTGCATGAACTCAAAAGAGACTTTGAAATTTGGACTTTTCTTCATTGTTGAGACTATGATAGACTATGGGGACTTTAAAGTTAGACTAAATGCATTTTGTATTATGTTATGGCTACAAGCCTTTGGGGCCAGTGAATTCAATGTGGTAGTTTGAATAGGTATGGTCCCCATAGGCTCTTGTTTGAAGCATGACCCATAGGGAATGGCACTATTAGGAGGTACAGCCTTGTTGAAATAGATGTGGCCTTGTTGGAAGAAGTGTGTCATGGTGGAGGCGGACTTTGAGGTCTTACATGCTCAAACTATGCCCAGTGTGGTACACCGTCTCTTTCTGCTGCCTGCAGATCAAGATGTAGAACTCTTAGGTCCTCCTCCAGCACAATGTCTGCCCTTATGCTGCCCTGCTTCTTGCCATGATGATAATGGACTACACCTCTGAAAGTGCAAGCCAGCCTCAGTTAAACGTTTTACTTTATAAGAGTTGCTGTGTTCATGGTGTCTTTAGTATCGTTTTTGTGCTCAGTTTGATAGCAGGCCCTTAACTATCATGTCACAGAACTATATGCATATATGTGATAAAGACTGGATATCTCTTAAAAATTACAAATTTGGAGAATTCTCAGAAAACATTTGCAATGCTAAGGTGACAGCATTGAATTTAAGTTTATTAAAGTAAATAGAGTTAGAATTATTCCTAAGCGTGAAAAAAATAAGCAGAGATGAGACAACATAAATAAAATAGGGCAAAAATACATGTGATTCCTCAAGACTTACATTCTTACTTTAGTAGACTTTCATATCCCTAAACCCTTTCTTCAAATGAACCCTACGTAATTTTAGAATATGGATTTGAAGTGAGGAATGCTTCATTCTCACTTCAAGAGCTCCTTGCTGGGCCTTAGCCTATGTTCCCAGACCATTACTAGTTCATGGCACACCTCTACAGAATAACTTGGACTTTACAAAAAACTACCTAGGAACCTTGTAAGTGTAGCACTGGTTGTCAATCAAGATGCCAATTTTATTCACAACAAAACAGTGTAGTATCATAAAGTCAATATGGTGGATATGATCACCTAAAATTAATATATAAAGCAAATCTTAGTCATTTTATTTTCCCAGAAGCATGGAAGATGGGAAGTTTTAGAAATGGTACTAACAAACCTTAAAAATGAATAAACCTATGGGAAAAAGGCAAATGTAGATCCTTAGAGGGAAAATAATATTAGAAAACAATTTAGGAGACCTTCAAAATATCCACAAAAAATTGAATTTATTTAGTATGATGGCACAGGCAGTAATTGTCATTATTTGTGAGGCATGGACACTGTGGGTTCTAAGCTAGCCTGGGCAAGTTAGTGAGGCCCTATTCAATATAAAAATTGAAACTGAGGGTGTGTTGAGGATAGCCTAATGAGATAATATTTTTCTGGTGGCATGCATATAGTCCTAGTTGAATAGGCTACCATGTGTGCACATACACACACACTTTGAATTTTTAAAAAATACTTTAGACCTGCATTTTAAAGCAAAACAAAAAGCAAAGATGACTGAGTTCAATACTTTTTACTCACTGACTTTATTTACTACTATTCTCAATGAATTTTTGTTTTTAAGGGTGATCTATATTTACTGTTGCCAAGTACAGATTTTACACTCATAGCTTTGTCTATTTGAAAATTAAATGAGAACTCAGAACTCAGAATTTTAACTGAAAAAAAGAAAAACTGTGCAGAGTCCTAGTGACAAAATTAAAGTGGCAATTTCAATTGACCTGATTGACCCTGTGGTTAGTCTAAACGAGGCATATAAAAATAGATGACATTCCCAATAATACTGATGGCAATGACAATGTTTTTAAAAGACTTATGTCATGCCAGGTACATGCTGCCATTTTCCTGTTGACAAAACCTCAATGAAGCAGGTACTGTTTTGACTTCATTTTACAGACGAAGAAAGGCTGAAAAAACCAGCACTACAAAGTAACTTCATACCATTGCTGAGGCTTCAGCACTGGCCTTTCTGGGTCATAGTTGAAATCCTCTCATTTTAACTTATCTTATGATATGGAATTGTATATTGACAAAAACAGTATTGAATGGTTATAGATATGAAGTAAAGCAATCAGCATAAGGTAGGCAGCATATTTTAGTGCAGTTAATGGAATTCTCATTTATCCACATGTAACAGTTAGTTGTTTGGTAAGGAATTACAAAAGAAGTCAATGTGGGATAATAATATATGCTTATATGAACATTAATAAAATAATGTAATCATTAATAGAAGAGCAAACACATATCTACATACTTGACAGTGATAGTGGAATGAGATAATGAGATAGGAGTGATCTTTTTCACAGGCTTTCTCAGTATCACTTTAGTGTCATTTCTCAGTATTATTGTTATGTGTCAGCCTTACACATCATAACTAGCAGTGGTGGGCACCACACAGCATACAAATGACTTCAGAGACTCAAAAATGGAATATCCACAAAGTATGATCTTAACCTTGAGTTTCAAAACTATTCCCATCAAAAAGAATAAGAAGTAACCTATACCCAATCTAGCCAGCCAAGCCAGTGGATAAAACCAAATCTGCTCAGAGTTGTCTGAATACATTTTTTTAAAGGGAGGAGTTAGAAATATCACTGGAGTGATAGCATAGGCATAGCCAGAGGATTGGATCCATGATGATCTCGTCAAACTCTGGCTGCAATAGTTGTGGGATCCTTGCCCGCAGGCACGGTTCCATAAATGTTCCACAACTGTTCCATGCACATTTAGCAGATGGAGTAAGAAATATGGCCAAAAAATTAAAAACTGATCTTTGTGTGAGTCCTGGGGGGTCTGACATTGCTATTACAGCCATTGGATGTTTGCCTGAATAAGCCATTCACGGACTGAATAAGAACCATATGGCCTGAATGGATGTGCTCAGGGACAGTAGCATTAACTAAAGGAAGAAATTTGATGAGCCCAGACGGTGTGCTGGTACTGTGTGTCCATGGGTCAATCTCCTACAAATCAATCAATATAAATTTCAGCCAAAGATCTTTCCTTTGTAGCATCAGCAATAGCCCTTGGGTAGGAATCAGGGATGCTGTATTTGATGAAATAGTAAATAAAGATTTAGACTGTAGGAACTTCAGTAGTAGTGTTGGCATTGTTACTGTACAGGATATTGAAGGTAATCAAAACCCAATCCTTATAATCCCTGTTCGTAACCACAAAGAAAGTATCAAATAGTTGGTTTATTGCCAGAAGATTCATTTAATGATTCTATAAGATTCAATTAGAGATATAGGCCAGCATTTGGGTTTACATATAAGTGACATTGATCCCTAATATCTTTGCATGGGAAAATAGGGCTGGATTAGGGAAGGATTATTATATGCCTTTTAAAACACTGAATATATAGCAGGGCATTTGCAACCTTACTCTTAATTCACCTAGGGTGGAATGTAATATGTTTTGACTGGACACCAAATAAACAGAGTGAGGAAAGAATAGTTCTTCCAAATGCTCTAGAAATGTAAATAGTATGGATGACAAGCTCTGATTGGGAGTTTGGGCTGAAATATAGCCTGATCAGCCACAGAACTGCTCAGTGGGAAGACTAGGTTCTTAGTAGCGTTGTACTCATGCCCATGCTCTTCTGATTTCAAACTGCTCTGTATTCAATCACCAATATCGCTTCCTTTAACATTTTAGGATTTCTTTAGAGATCTCTCATTCCATATGCTATTTGATCCAGGTCTGGTTATAACAAGATATTCTATGATTATACTCTAAAATGGTTCTAGGTAAAAAGAAAAAAGTGTGCCAAGCATTGTGGCTCACACCTATAATTTCAGCACTTGGGAGGCTGAGGCAGGAAGATTGCCATGAATTCTGGGCCAGGCTGAGCTACAAAGTTAATTCTAGTCTTGGCTGGCTACAGAGTAAGACTGTCTCTATAAGCCCCCAAAAGACAAAAACTCATTTATAAATATTGTATAATTACACAATGTCCAATAGCAAGTGAGACTGTTTCTAAAGAAAATGTTTAAAAGAATCACTGCTTTCTAGATAGTGTTTTAGGCATATTTATTTAATTTAAAAGAAATATGAAAAATAAGAAGAAACAATATGAGATTTATTTTGGAAATATGAAGTTTCATTTATCTCACCTTTATGAATTTTTAACTACACTTAAATTAGCAGAAAGAAGACCAAATATCCAACTTACCTAGAGAATTGAGTCTATAGTAACAAGACTATTAATTAGAACCATCTAAGATTACTAGTTTGGATATAACCTTTGAGTGAAGGTTAGCAGCTGGATTTCATATATATATATATATATGAAGCTTTCATACTTTAAAATGAAGAGTCCATCCTTCTGAAAATAACATTTGTTTTACAACTCTATGATAGAAAAAGAATAGAAACACAGTACAGCAATCAAAAGTTTCACTTTTAAATGCTTATTGGATCTATCGACTTCAAGTTGCTTTGTTTAGTGTAGTCTAATTATTCTATGCATGATTTACATACACTGAAATATTTAAATGTATTGATTAATGCAAATATCACTTGATCCATGTGAACTCCTAGGTGTCTTAAAGTCTTATTATTCAGGTAAATAACTTCCTTCTTTTTAATAATATATTACATCAAGATAATTTACTAACAACAGACCGAAGTTGCAAAAACTGCAAAACGTTAAGTACAAAGGAGGGAGAAATAAAACAAGATGTAAAAGAATACACCTGCTGAAAATCAAAATGAAACAAGTTACTTCGTAGATTTTAATTTCTTTTAACACGTCTGCATTGAACTAATTTATAAAGTTTTCGTATTCTACTCTATAGTAGAATCAAGAAATGAAATTGATTCCCATTGTATATTTAGGGAAATAGAAGAAATCAGGTGACTTGCTTTGGAACCTAACATATTGCTGGAATGAGACCTAGTAATAGTAATATAAAGCTTCCTCCACGTTACAAGTCAGTAACTTGTAAGCTAGTTATCTAGTTAACTAGTTATCAAATTGGAGGCCAGTCTTATTAGAAATGAGGTACCTGATATTTATACTATTACTATGATTATTTTACCCATTAATCTTTGTTACTTAATTTTTTGTTATGATTGTTTTTATTATCCCCATTGAATAATTATGGAAACATAATTTATACAGCAAATGTCTTCTTGAAAACTATTTATGAAATACTATGATCGTTTAGGTCTTAACTAATGATGAGAAAGCCAGGTGTGGAGGATCAGACGGTCAAAGTAAGCCTTGGTTGCCCAGCAAATTCAAGGCTGTTCTGTTCTACATGAAAGCCTGCCTCCCAAACACCTAAGCCTCAAAGTCTCCAAAAACTAATGGAAGCAGCATTTTATAAATTAAATAATAAAACAATTATTGTTCATTTTAGGAGATATATTTATGTGAAATTTGGGGTGGGGACCAAGAGTGGAAAATGAAATGTATGTCATGAAAGAAGAAAGATAAACTATTTGTGATGAGGAAGAGGACTTGGAAGATCTGGGAGCAAATAAGAAGAGTACAAATATAAATATATACATATGTGTTTACACATATATAATATACTTGCATTTACATACATATGTGAAAATGTTACAGTGAAATCTCAATTTTGTGTGCTAATTAAAAAATTATTTTAAAATTTGTCTATGTATATGCTGGGGATTGAATCTAGATCTTCAAATGCTAACCATCTATTTTACTACTGGGTTCCACTCTAGCCCAAAAATAAGGTTCAAAATGCAAACGAGAATTTATGTGACTCTTTCACTGCCCTATATTTTGTGAGCATATATAGCAATACTTTAAATGGTTTGAAATTCCTATTTTTAGTATCTTTATGGTTCTCACTAATTTGCAATCCCAAGAAAAAATTAAAAAGTAAAACATTTCTCTTCACATCGTATGTATTCTCAGGAAATGACAAGGAAACAAATGTGAGCTTGGTCTACTTTAATCTTTTCTAGCTCCTTTATGACATGTAATGACTAAAATATGATGCAAAATTCTGCAATTTAACTCTAATAATTCATCTAATAGATTTTTGCATCTATACTAGATACCAAATAGTACTGGAGGCCGTTCTCATTTCAACAGGGTGCCTGTGATCATGAGAATGCTCTTCACCTCTTCTGTCTAATATGTTGCTACGACATCCTAAAAATGGGGCTAGTCTAAGGAACAGAATTTTAGAAATTAACAGTAGCCATATGATATTTTCAAGGCTTGCATTTTAAGGGGGAGTGAAGAAAGAAGAAATTGGGAAGATAATTAAAGTCGTCCTGAATAGTCAGAGCAGTGAAATGAAGGGCATAAGTAAGTACTCTTCTATAATAAAAAGGAGAACCCTGGGGCCAGAAAGGATAGTGAGGTGCCTCTTCAGAATATGAGTAGTCCTGGAAAAAGCTGTCTGCTGAAATAGCACTTCATCTGATACAAATGGTCAGAAGACATCTATGTAGAGAACTGGAAGCTGAGTGTGATAGAATAACCTGGAATCCAACATTTAGAAGACTAAAACTCAGGGATCATTAGTTTCAAGGTCTGCCTGGGCTATGTGGCCAAACCTCTCTTGACTGACTAAAAAGGACTAGGGATGGGCTCAGTGTAGACAACCTAGCATGGATGCAACCCTCTGTTTGATTTGTGGGGTCAATTGCTAGAAGAATGCTACCTGAGGGACGAGCAAATGTGCTAGTGAGGGACCAAGTTGAGAAGGGGAGAGAGAGAGAGAGAGAGAGAGAGAGAGAGAGAGAGAGAGAGAGAGAGAGAGAGAGAGAGAGAGAGAGAGAGAGAGAGAAACTAACAAACAATGTGACTGCTGCCTTCCTTGCAAAGCAGGGGAGGCTACAGAAGCCTGCGAGGGCTCCATCAGCAAGTCTGGGGTTAAAAGAGATGGAAAACGCTGCTGTGGCCTTTTAAGCAAAATAATAACAGCCTGAAGTCAAAATAGTGTGATGCTGTGTCTTTAAAAGCCACGTCTGAATTCTTTCTGGGAAATAAATTCTAGCAGAGAAAGATGGAGGCAGAATCACCAAGTGAGGCGCTGGCTGTTATCTAGGGTGGCAGCCATAAAGAAGGGGACATGGAGAGAATGCCCAGTGTATCTCAGAGCTAAAACCAACAAGCTTGGTGATAGAATCAGGACAATGAAATGGTTCATTTCTTTTTTTTTTTTTTTTTTTTTTTTTTTTTTTTTTTTTTTTTTTTTTTTTTGGTTTTTCGAGACAGGGTTTCTCTGTGTAGCTTTGCGCCTTTCCTGGAGCTCACTTGGTAGCCCAGGCTGGCCTCGAACTCACAGAGATCCGCCTGGCTCTGCCTCCCGAGTGCTGGGATTAAAGGCGTGCGCCACCACCGCCCGGCTGAAATGGTTCATTTCTAAGTGTCCCAATCTTATTATAAGGTTGAATTTCTTAATAGTGTGATCCCGTTGACACACATTTAACTCTAATAACTGTTGATATTGTTATCAATATAAACATACCACTCTTATAGATTAGTTTGATTTGTTAATATTTGATGCGTTAGAAAAATGCACCAACAAAAACCTATAAATGCTTGGTTTAAAAGAACACTTTTATTTTGCCATGTACTGCAAGTAAGTTTTATCATGCTAGAGTTATGAACTGATTATATGATGTCTGTTTTCTGATAAAGGATTCCTGGCTCTCTCCTTAGGTGCAGTATGTATGGTTTATTGCACAGAGTCAAACTGAGCAGAATTCGAGTACACGTGTTCATACAGGGCCTTACCCAGGGCTAGTCAATGTATGTAAGGTTTTTGTGCCCAGTCCTAGTGTCTTGGCATTACATTTATTATGTCTGTGCTGCTCCTGGATGAAATGCCACAAAGCATTCTTTTACTGTTGTAGCCTCAACCAGTTTTTCTTTCTTTTTCTAAAGAACTTGCAATTACCATCATAAAGTCTCCTTATTGGAGAACTTTCCATAGTGCATTATCATTCCACAAGTCTAATAATAGTGGAATATAAAGATTTTTTAAAAGAAATTACTACAATATCTAAAAATGATTCTGAGGCCTATAGCTAACTCTATAATGAGAAACACTAAAAGTCTGGACAAAGAGAAACAAAGAAAACTGCCAAAATCAGGGCTTTTAGAACTGGTACATGTTGGAGACTATAAATCTGACCAGTTAGAAATAGTTTGCAAAATTGTATGCACCCTTACATTGTCTAAACACAGTTAAAAACCCGTTCTCTACTTTTGAGAATGCTAATGCTTAAAATTGGTCATTACCTGACTTTTATGAAAGTTTATGGACTTCTGTCTTGTAGCTGCATAAAAGCTAATTCTGTGTTTTCTGTGCCTTCTTACAGTGGTGTTATCAGGGAGACTGTGTTCCTTTTGGCACTTGGCCGCAGAGCGTAGATGGGGGCTGGGGCTCCTGGTCGCTATGGGGCGAGTGCAGCAGGACCTGCGGGGGAGGCGTCTCTTCATCCCTAAGACACTGTGACAGTCCAGCGTAAGTAGCTAAAGTAAGCCAGAGCCAACAAAAAGACACAGTTGGAAATGATTCAAAGCTGTGGTTTCACATGTTATCTGTAAAAATGTTTCTCTGGCAAGCCAAGTGCTTGTCTTCAGAAGAAGCAAGCGGTCCAGGAAAGTGAAGGAGCTTTGTTAGTCAGACTTTCTTTTTCTTCTTTTCTTCTTATTGTGTAAGTAAAAATTAAGAGAGAGAGAGAGAGAGAGAGAGAGAGAGAGAGAGAGAGAGAGAGAGAGAGAGAGAGAGAGAATCTCAAACCTTTAAAATAGAAGCACATTGTCTGTCTATATAAGCTAGTAATAATCAGATTTCCTCCTCTGAAGACTGCTGAATTATGGATGAATCCAGACCTGGTTTCTGCTACATTACCATTACTCCCAGAAAAAGAAGGGCTTTTCACATGTCACATAAAATTATTACTGCCACATTACTATTAGAAGGACCAATGAGAGCACTTCAGGGGTTGATATGCCGTGATTCACATCACAAATCACAATGAAGACAATATTGCCCATGTGTTAAAGTGGCTTCCATTCCTATGCTCCTGTCATCTCCCAGGACTGGTCCATGCAGGCCAGCCTGCTCATCTGCTACCACTCTCCAGCCATAGTCTACACGGGGCAAGGCCAGCCCACCAGTATTCTTTGCCAGCTCTGTTTTTCTCCATTCTACCAATGTACATGTAGACTGTTTCTTTAGTTCACTTTTCCTCCTCTGCTGAAGACTCACCTGCTCCTTGGCTGCAGCCTGCTACCTACCCATTGTGTCTAGAACTACTCCTTTGGTGAAGAATGATATTATAACATCTCTACTTACCCCACCTGTGGGAGCCCACAGAGGTTTCCTAGTGAGATCTGAGCTTGCTTTACCCAGCAGGACTGCATAAGGGGATGGATTGACCATGTGCGTGGTTACCAGGTGTTTGGTTGTGTTAGGGAGAGGTCTTTTGCCCCACCCCTTGGCATTCCTTTAAAAAGCCCTTTAGAAGAGACAGAAGGAGCCGTTGGGTATTGACCCAGGTCCTCCTGAAGCTATCCTGTGTTTCTCTCTTTCCTCTCATCGGCTAGGAGTATTCTTCTATCTACAAGTTCCTTATTCCTTTCTCCTCCTCATAGGTACCCTGGAAAAGGTGGGAACTGCCCCCACCCACCCACCCACCCCAATAAAGGATAAAGGATAGTCTAGTTTAGTTCTTGATTTATTCTCATTTTAACCCAGGAATCTTAACTTTCTTCAAGTGCCTCATTTCTGTTCTTTTTAATCTAAAAATATTTTCTTTATAATCGTTCTAGATTCCATCTTCCCACTTTCTAGCAGTTACTGCCCTCCTAGCAGACATTCCTATTATAATTCATAAACGATTCATGACTGCCACCATCCCCACAACCTTGTTTTGGCCTCACAACCTCTTTCTTCCAAGTTGGTTCAAACTGATCAATTCACTGGTCTTCAAAACATATTCCAAATCCACTGGTACCAGTGGATTTGATTCCTTTTTAAGCAAATACAAGGATAATTAGCCTAAATTCAACATAGGCTGCTAAAAACTATTATCCCAAAATATGAAGCCTTATGATATATTAACAGACTCAGATATGTAAAGGAATGACCTGAACCTCTTCAAAGAAGATGTTTTTCACTCGATAATAGCATGTCCAAATGATGGCATATGTTTTTCCTTAATTCTAAATACTTTAAAGATTAATTTATGAAAGCAAATATTTGATATAGTCTTTTTCATTAATTTGGAAGTAATATAATGCAAAGCTATCTTTTGCCATCTTCTTTTTTAATTTGATGTTTTTAACTTTGTGTTGAATTGAAAGGAAAATGCATTTTTTTTGTATTATTTACTCTGAACTGGATCCATTCCCAATGTTATCTCATTGTTTTCTACCTGAAAGAAAAGATTATAGTTTGTGTTGAATATAATTTAAGTGGCTTTTCATTATAGATAAGTTTTTTCAAGTCATTGTATTGAATGGAGCACTATACTATGATAATTAAATATACTAATTTAATTATGTTTTCCTGAAAATATAGATAATAACTCTTAAGTCTTATAAATTATTTATATATGCTGCCATAATTTCATGTTGAATAACCATACTCATTGTTAACAATTATCATTAGTTTAATAATTGACAAAATGCCACATTTGATATCTTCTTAAAGTCACTTTTGATGTTTTCATCAAACAATATATGTAGTCTTTGTGTGATAGATGCATTATAATCACATGTTAAACCAATGTTGTTTTCCAGACCTTCAGGAGGTGGAAAATATTGCCTTGGGGAAAGGAAACGATATCGCTCTTGCAACACAGAGGTAAGTAATCCCCAAATTTGTTATGAATAATTAGCTTACTCTTCTTCCCAGCAGGGAAAGCTTTAACTTTAGGCTTTTTAATCAGAAGTCCACATGTGTAAGGGTCACATGAATTTCCTAAAAGCTAGCCTCAGCGCTGTCAGTTCCATTAGTAAGGCCACAAGGAAGCTCCAGAAGTGTCTTCTCCCCAGTAGAGAGACCCACACATGCCCTGAATAACTTGGTCTCAACTCCCAACCTCACTGCCGCTGCATGTCTTGAGTCCACTGGGTCAATCGTACTATGCTCTTCAGCTTGATTTCTGTTCCTCGCAGCGAGAAGCCTCAGACTCTCACATCATCCTCATCTCTTGGCATCCAGTCCCTTAAGACTCAACATTATAGCCTATAGCCTCTTCTACCCCGAATCATGTCCCTGCCACCGGCGACTATGAAAATATTTCTGTGCCCTCAGGAATTCATGATCCATGATGAGCAGAACTCCATTGTCTGACATCTCTGTGGCTGTGAGGAAATAACCAGACAAAGAAACCTAGGGGAGAAGGTGCTTGTTTTAGTTCATATCTCCAGAACTGGTACAGCCCATCTCAGTGAGGAAAGCATGGCGGCAGCACATGACACCTGTCCTTTGTGTTTGCGCTGGCAAGGCGGAAACAGAAAGGAAACTGGAGTAGGGCCATGTTTCAAAACCTCCCAGCTAGCCTCCAGTGACATACTAGCAACACTATCTCTTAAAGGTTCCATAACCTTCCCAATCAGCACTACCAGCTGTTTGGGAAGGTTATAGACCTTTAAGACCAGGTGTTAAACACAAGTCTCTGGGAGATGTTTTGTTTTAAAAAACAGCATTTACCTTCTTGGATTAATGGAAACCATCCCTCCTTCGAATCTACTGTTTCCTTTGTAGTTTGCAAACTGGGAGCTTCTTGTTTTTCCCCTGGGTCATTGTGGACTGCCTCTGGTAGTAGATTGATTATCTTTCATTTGATTATTCCATCCAGATCATTCTTTCTCCTTCCTGTGTACAAAACACAGTATTTTATTTTATAACATTGGAATACTACCAAACTAAGTCTATTCCTGTCTTAATTCCTTATAGATTCATAAATGTGTAGATGATTGTTCCTACATGTCCTCTTCTGGGCCTTTCCATAAGCACACAAACATCTTTCTACCTAAAAACAAACAAAAAGCCCTCGCCAGTTATTCCAATCACTTCTTTGCTGCCCTTTGAAAGAAATTCCTCCAAAGACTTATCTGTATATACTGAATTGAATTCACGTCTTCTCATTTCTTCCTGAGCTTGCCTTTTTATGTTTCTCCCTCCATCATAGTGTTGACATGCTCTTACCAAGTCACAGATGCTTTCGATACTTTCTAAACCCTATGGTTGGTTGTAGTCTTCATCTTCCTACTCACTTGAACTTCTTGATTATTCTATTTTATTATTGCTTCTCTTCATTCTCCTTCACTGGTCCCTGCTCTTTTCTTTGATTTCCTAATGTTAGACTACCCAGGGCTTTGCCCTTGACTGTTTCTCCATTCTATCAATACTCATTTTATTTCTCATCTCATCCAGCTTCAGTGATTTTGATACTATTATATATCATTCAATTCCCAAATTTATATCTTTCAACCCAGTTGTCATTTATGGACACCAGGCCCATATCTTACTACTTGACTAGACCTTTAATAAACATGTGGTATTTAGTGTATACTAATATTATCTACAAAACTATTCAACACTGTTCTCTGTTTCCCCTCAGATGTCAGCTCCATCAGTGTAAGTCAAAATTCTAGAGGTTTTCTGTTTGTTTGTTTTCCCCTAGTCTTTTCTCGTCTGTATCCATCTAATCCTTCGGAAATTCTGTTGTATTTTGACTTAAAAATACATCTCAGATTTGACAACTTTTCACTACCTCTGCCTCGTCTACTCTGGTCTGAGTTACTGGTATCTATAGTTATCACTTTAATAGGCTTTTATTTTTGTTTTTCGAGGACCTTGTTACTGCACTCAGGACCTTACACATGCTCAGGCAAGTGCCCCACCACTGAACTTCACCATCAGCTCCTTTACTACCCTCAGGAGTTGGTTTGCTTCCACCAAACCTATGCTCTCCAGTTCCCAATGTAGGAGGCAGAATATGTTCAATTATCCTTACGCTTTGACCCTCTACAACCCATTGTTTTCTTAAATATGAAATTATTACAAAAGCTAGCAAGATCTGTACAATCTGACTTCCATTGCTTCTTTGAATTGATCTGCTAGCATTCTTCTTCATTTTCTTTGCCCCAACTACATGGATCTCCTTCCGAACATGTGCTGCTAATGCTCTCTCCCTAGGACCTTTGTCTTGACTGCCCCCTTTGCTTCGTGCACTTACAGCTGTCTCTCCCTTCATCTTTCTTCGACTGTTTGCTTCTCAGCTAGGCCTGTCCTGAATACTATGCTGAAAATTGTGAGCTTATCTGTTCCTCTATGTTTCTCTCCTTTTAATATTCCTGTTTATCACATTTTATTCTGCTGAACAGGTCTCAGAGTAATTACATGTACTTTCAATTATAAGGCTTTTCAAGTTACTAACACTATTCATTCCCTTAAATTGAATACTTCATGTATATTTTCAAGAAATCACTTAAATGCATGAAGTCACAACAGAAAATAATAACAATATGTTGACATAAATCATATGTTATAAAAGTATGTAGAATTGGCCCATAGCTAATTAGGAATTTAAGGATTCATCTCCATAGAAAGCTTGAGAGACCTGAAAGGCAAAGAGAGTTGGCCAGAGAAAAGGGTGATGATAAAAACATTTTAGGTAAAAGCAGAATGAAGCACAAGGCCAGTGTGCTAATAGTCTGCTGTCTGTTCTGAGACCTTTAGAAGCCACTGGAAGAGCTATCGATTGTGGCTTTAGATGTGAACAGGATGGAGAAAGACAAGAGTACAGCATAACAGTAAATATGTTAAGAAGAATTTAATGACCGAAGTGCTGAGACAGAGGCTGTTCACAGGGATGAAAGTGGAGTCGAAAGAGGGCTGTTGGGGAGGAAGTTAGAAACAGACTTTTAAAAGGCCATCAAAGGAAAACCAAAACCAAAATCAAAACACAGCAAGACTAGTATAATAAGAAAGGTAAAGTGAGTTGGGTAGAAGTTGAGATCAGAAAGAAGTATATTTGAATTTAGGATGTAACGAGTGAGCACATTCACAGTGATGCCAAATCTAGAGGGCGGTGATGGAGTGCCTGCCCAAACCTGAGTGGAGACAAAGTGGACAGAACTTCCTAGCCAGGAAGACTGACGTCGCTTCCACATGATTGTTAAAGAACTAGGTGTGTAGGGTGAGACTGTCTCAACACTCATATGCCTTGATCTCACCCCCAAGGAGAGAAAATGGCCATCACTTATTAAGCCCCAAACTGATTTAGATTAATGGCACCAATGTCAGAAGAATAGAGATTTTATACAAGGTTAGAAGTGAAGACCTATCGTTGTATCATACTCTTAGCTAGGAGTGTGAAACACTGTTTCCATTATTATATAATTGAAAGAGTGAACATACAATAATATAGGCATTATAAAATATGAGTAATGTATGTTAGGAAATAGAACATGAAAAAAATGACAGACATCGTTGCCTATACTCATGACAGTATTAGAAGCTCAAATTATAGAACGTAGTATTGGTATGCTGACATTTCTATTACTATTTTTTCCTTTTATTTCAATTTTTAATGAATTATAAGGAGATAGCTATGTTAACATAGCTGAATCATGATGCATATATGATTAATCATGTTTGTTCATTAATATTGACCTTACCAATTTAGAACTTGAAGTAATTCACTTACCATACTAAAATTTATTTTCCATTTATTAAAATTAATAGGCTTGTCTGGATATAACTTGTGTTGGGGACTAGCTTTAATTTATCTAATATAGAAATATTAAAAATATCTAGAATATATAATATTGACCAGAAGTTTCTAGTAGAACTTGATTCAAGTTATGGAAATGATCTATATATCTACTGTCAAGCGTGGTAGCCACTGACACTAACCTGGTTAACTAATGTGCATTTGATATGAGATGGGTAACTGGAGAACAGAAATTTCAGTTCCATTTGAACAGTCATATGTGACTAGTGGCAGTCATGTTGGTCAATACAGAACTAGCTTTTACCTATGCAATAGAAAGTTATTATGATAATTGTAAATGTTATACATAAAGCTTTCAAAGCAAATACATCTTGATTCATTTAGAAAGTACAATTGGTCTTTTGTGTCTGTGGGCTTCACACTGGGCCTATTCAGCCAAATCAAAAACAAATTTAAAAAAAAATGAGTCTGGATTGAATATGTAAAAAACTTTTTCTTGTGATTTTTATTCCTGCACAATAAATTATAACAATTATTTTCTTTATATTAAGCATTATAAATAATCTGGAAATACTTTAAACTATATGAGAGGATATGTGCCATAAGTAACAACCAAAAACTATACCATGTTTATAACTATACAATCCACGACCCTTGGTATCTGTAGTGGGAGTACCAAAAAAAAGTGGGCCATTAAAGTGTCTGGAGAACTTTTGCCCTGGCAATATTCACAGATGAAAAAAAGATCAAAGTGTCATAGTGATTCCTTCTGAAGACAGAGATAGCACAAGAGTTATTCCAATGGACTTCGTTCCCTCAATAAACTTTATTTTACTTGTTATTATTATTTATTCATTCATTTTTTAACCAGGAAGTTATATACTTATCCTTAAATCAGTCACTAGCAAATACAATAGACATATCATAATTCATTTACATTACCTCTGATTTACCTTTAATACAGGGTTTAAGATCAACTTTCCTGAGAAGCAGATTCTTAAAAGAGTTTTGTTAAGAAGAAATCAGGAAACAATAGACATTGTGTAAAGCACAGCTTTTCACCTCTGAACTCTTTTAAATATCACTATTAAAAATTAAAATAGCAATTTTACAAGTAATAGTAGAAGTAGCTGGTACTAAATTTTACTGAGTACTTAAATGTACTCAACCTATAATTGCAATCACCTTCTCTATCTGGATTAAAAAGAATACTCCCCCTTCTCGCTAGTGAGTTGGCTTAGGATAGTTAAAATTCCATTCTTTCAATATAAATTTAGAAGAACAATGATGAGAATAATTATTGGTATAATCTGTCGTCTTGTAACCTTGTGTTTTTGTAGAACAAATTAGCTCATCATTGATTAATTTGTGCCACTAGCTAGTATAGCAGGTGAGCTTAAGCAGAAGTAGTCCTATACCGTACTACAACTTTTCCTTTTGCACATGCTCTGTGTCACACGCATCAGGAGTCCTTGTATGTTTCTGCCTAGTGGGTTTTTTTTTTTTTTTGGTTTTTCAAGACAACTTTCTCTATGTAACAGTCCTGGCTGTCCTGGAACTCACTTTGTAGACTAGGCTGGCCTCGAACTGAGAAATTCACCTGCCTCTGCCTCCCAAGTGCTGGGATTAAAGGCGTGCGCCACCACCGCCCAGCTTCTGCCTATTCTTTTATGTTTGCCTCTTGAATCTGTAGCTCAGTAGTCTTGACTCTTCCATATTTACTCATTTCACTTTTTCAAATAAGAAAGTCTTATACTTACTTCAGTATTTCGTTGTTTAGAATTTTTCATATGTAAGAATAATGTACTGTCTTTGAATTATATGTCTCCACCCAGGTTTTAAAAAGCTGTTATTTTTACCATGCAGTCTTGTGAAAGAGATTTTCAGGATTATATATCATATTAGATAAAACAAAAACTCCTATACATTAAAAATGTACCAGAAGGGTTCCTGAAAGAAAGACTCCATTTTATAGGTTAGAATTTAGTAAGAAATCACGAAGGACGAGTTGATTGTAGTAGGATTAAATAAGATAAGAATTCATTGTGTTCCTATTAGCAAAGAATGAGCATTACTATAGGGTTATTAGAAGACTATCATGTGTGTCCTTTAAATAGAAAGTGGAAAACCTAGGGGACTGACTGGCCCATGTGTATTTAATAATTCTGCTTGAATTATTTCTAGGGCACACAATCTATTCAATATAGCTTGTCAATTTCCTATATAATTTCCTATATAATGTAGAAGTCTTGCTCATTCCCTTCTGTGTACCGAAGTTTCTAAATGCACAACAGTTTAAATGTTAATTTTTTATATACTGCCCAGGTTTCTGTTGTGTCTGAACTACTCTGATTTAAAAGAGATAAAAGAATACACTTTTACCAGGTCAGCCTCATTTCATACCATGTGCTTATATAACTCAGTCCTATGTGCATCATATTATGACCCCGTAAATGAGATCTGAGTGAAATGTTTCCAGTTATTTAGAATTAAATAGATAGTTAACAACTAGAAAACATTTTATAAGCATTTTTGACTTGGTCATTTGTGAGCCAAAAGCTTTCTTGAGACTTAAGTATGAATAATACAAATTATAAATTCAAATGATCCTGGAAAAAATTGTAAATCAAAACCCGGAATTAATGTCAAGCAGTCAAAGAGCAGAACAAGGGTCCTTTTGTTTTTTGTTTGTTTTTGGAGATGGTCTCACTCCGTAGCCCAGGCTGGCCTGAAACTCAACTATGTATCCACACTTGGCTTTGGATTGTTGGCAATTCTTCTGCGTTAGCATCTCAAGTGCTGCGATTCAAAATGTGAGTCACCACAGCTAACATCAAAGTCATTGTGTGTGTATGTATTTATTTAGAGATTTTTCTCATGACTAGGTATGCTCTGTGCTTTTCTAACTTTTCGCTAAGAATATACATTATAATAGAAAGTGGAAAACCTAGGGGACTGGCTGGCCCATGTGTGTTTAATAATTCTGCTTGAGTTATTTCTAGGGCACACAATCTATTCAAAATAGCTTGTCAATTTCCTATATAATATGGAAGTCTTGCTTATTTCCTTCTTGTGACTGGCTGGTTAATACTTTGCATTTCTGATTATTTCTCATTTTACATTAAAAAGTGTGTGTGTGTGTGTGTGTGTGTGTGTGTGTGTGTGTGTGTGTGTGTGTGTGTGTTGGGAGGCTCTGTTGGTAAAGTACTTGCTATGTGAGCATGAAAATCTGAATTTGAATCCCTAGAACCCATGCAAAAAGCTAGTTAGTCTGTAACCCCAGCATTTGGAGTTGGGTTAATGGAGTCAGGAGGGTCCTGGAACTCAGTGGCCATTCAGCCTAGTTGAATGAATGAGCTCCAGGTTCAGCTAGAGACTTCATCTCAAATAATAAAGTGAAAAGCAATTAGAGAAGATATCAGTTGGCCTCTACATGCTTGCATACACATATGTACATGCACCTGAACAACATGTGTACACATATACATGAACACATAATTCTCCACACATACATACATATGCACATAAAACAATAGTATTAAAAATGCTACTAGTAATTGTTGGTTATAAATTTTTGATTAGTTATTCTAGCATTACATGAAAATCATGATTAAAAAATGAATAAGTTAGAAAAAACAAAGAACTAAAATCTGAGTATGCTCCATTCTGCCCATACTACCCTTGGTTATTTATTCTCCAACAGTTATGGAAATGTAAAGGGTCACAGTTATAAATTGCTACAACAGTTGAATAGTGTTAATATCAAGCAACTCTGATTGTATTTATAGTTAATATCCTACTTGGGAATAATATAAACCTTATACCAGACATCCAGAGCTCCTGGCCTGAGGAATTATTTTCTGAACTATGAACTCAATGCTGTCATATCCAAGTCACACTGGACATTGCAAATACTTCAACTGGAAGAACACAATTGATTAAAAATAACCTAACAAAGCAAAGAAATAACACCAGATGTGTAAGTTACAATGCAGTACATAAGAAACAGAAAACAAGACAGTATAACTCTTCCAAAAATTATTAGCCCTGTAGCAATGACATCTGATGAGAGTGAATTAAAGGAAATCTCAGAGAACTCAAATGAATGATTCTAAGTATGTTCAAAGGCATGAACAAATGGCAGAATATAATAAGGAAGGTGATAGATGGTATGAAAGGTAAATAAAAAGCAAAGATAAACTCTGATGAAAACACAATCCAAAATGCTGAAATTAAAAAAAAAAACACATAGCAAGTCAAAGTTTAAAAGTCTGTGGAAATCTTAGTAATAGAATGGAGCAGGAGAGGACTGAATATGAAGAATATCTGAACATGAAAACAAGGTATTCACAACACATTGAAAAGATCATAGTTATGAATTAAAGACACAGAAAAAGGAGAAGAATCTCTAACTCTACAGTAAAACCTTAAAAGAATCTTTCAAATTAAAGAGAAAAGCAAATCCATTCATGATGCCACAGGAATTAATAAATCATGCTAGAATAATACTAAATAAGAGAGGAAGGAGGAAAAACACTACAAAATCAACAGAATAGCAGGAATCAACGCACAATTTTAATAACTGAATATCAATGATCTCAATTCCTCAATCAGAAGACACAGTAGTAGATTGGTTCAAAAAGCAGGAACAGTCTATTTGTTGCCTCCAAGAAGCAACAAACACACACACACACACACACGCACACACACACACACAAAAAAAAAACACACACACACAGAGAAAGAGAGAGAGAGAGAGAGAGAGAGAGAGAGAGAGAGAGAGAGAGAGAGAGAGAGAGAGAGAGAAGCAGACAATATCAAGCAAATGGACATTAGGACTTTGAGATTCCATCACAACTCAGTTAGAAAACAAATAACAACAAATGCTGGATGTGGAAAAATGTGAATGTTTATCTACTGGTAGTCAGAGTGTAAATTGATGCAGCCTCTGTGGAAGTTGGTGTGGAAGCTTCTTAAAAGCAAAAAATAGAAGTACCATATGATCCATCTATACCATTCTTAGGCATATCCCCAAAGAACTCCATATCCTTCTATCAAGAAACTTGAGCATCCATGTTTACTGTTGCATTATTCATAATAGCTAAGGCATAGAATCAGTTTAGATGTCCTTTAACTGATGAATGAAAAATGGAAATATATATATATATATGTAATAGAATTTTATCCAGCTATAAAAAAACTGAAATTATGAAACTTGCAAGAAAATGGATGGAACTGGAATATAACATACTAAGTGAGGTGACCTGGCCCAGAAAGGTTGTGTTCTTTTCCATATGTAGATCTTACACTTGGATATTTACATTTGTGTGTTTAACTTGTAGTACCTGTACAGAGCTCAAAAAGCTAGAAAGGGACTGTGAGAGGAAGGTGAGAGGTGTTAAGAAGTGAAGGTATAGTAAACACATATGATAAAATGAAGGTGGATATATAGGGAGTTAAAGCTTTAGTATGGATGAGGATGGGGGCACAGGGAAGAGGAAGTGATGGGCTATGGTTTACCCCAAAGTAAGCATATATGAAAAACCCTTAAGGAAACCGATTTCTTGGGAAAAGGAGAAAGAAAATCAGAGGAACATGGAAACAATATAAAACTGGGATAGAATCAGTGAATTAAATATGTACCACAGGGTCCTTCTACTTACTAAAGGTGGCTCACAGTTTCTAATCTAAGAGTCTCAGTGAAATAACCTTAGCACAGAGGCAAAAGATCTACAGCATCTGTAGACATGCCCAAAGGAGCTGCATCTACACTGGGACACTTCACTGCTTCGAAGCTTGGTGTTCCCTGCATACAGCCATGCAGTGGTGAATTGGATTGAAAAAATTCAATCCAATCTGCAAGTCATAAATCTTTTTTTAAGTTATAGGGAAATTAAGCCTAGAACCAACATACATCAATTAGTCTTACCAATAGCAAACACAAACAGGATATCTACAGTTTCTCCTTAATGTCATATAATTCCAACCACAGACGTATCAAGGGCAGGAAGAAAAGGGCTCACTGGTTAAAGGGGGCAGTGTTCCCATTAACTCTCTTATCCCAGTTCAAAGAAAGATTGGTAAAGATAGAGTAGAGAACTTATTAAGACAAGACTCAATACAGACATAAAAATATATCACAAATGGGTATCCAGTTATAAAATTGACCTGTCAGTCTTTAAAAATACTTCTTTTAGAATTATTTATTTTATGTGTATGAGTGTTTGGCCTGCATGTGTGTATGTGCACCAATGCATGTCTGGTTCCCTAGGAGGCCAGAAGTAAAGATCAGAACTGGAGTTACAGATGGTTTTGAGCCACTGAAATTGGGTCCTCTCAAAGAACAAGTACACTTAGTTATTAAGCCATCTCTCACGCCCTGGCCTGTTGCTCTTAACAGAAACTAATGAGCCCTTTTAGATTCTGTGCAGTGAGGCTGATAATTTCATTAGGATGTATGAGATGAGCAATTTGTTGCTTACATGACCAAAGGTCACAGTAGAGTCTCCCAAAGTTGTTAGACAAAGACCCTTTATTCACATGCACATAATGTGTACTAGATAATGCCAATGTTTGTGTCTGTAGGAGAAACTAATAGACTTTTCATCTTGAAGCTACTGAAAGACCAGGAACATTTATTTAAAATTTGGAAGGAGGCTGGAGAGATGACTCAGTGGTTAAGAGCAGTCACTGCTGTTGCAGAGCACCATGTTCAGTTCCCAGCACCTGCATGTTGGCTCATAACCATCTATAACTCCAGTTCTAGGAGGTCTGAGGCTTTCTTCTTAACTCCACAGGCATCAGCATACATGTGGATGAAATATTTATATACCTAAAATAAAATTTAAAAATCTTTTTGGAAGACATAGAAGAACTGGAAACAGTTTGTTCTCCTCATTCAGAACCTGAGTATTTGACATCATTAGCTAATCTAATAAGCATAGCTTACTGGAAGTTGGGTTTGGCCAGCATAATTATATGCAAAGCATAAAGCCAAGGGCTCATTACTCAGGAAGCAGTTCTGTTTGTGAGTGAAAGATAAGTCACTGATCTCTGACCATTTTTATTGAGTTTAAAGGTATGCAATGATGTGATTATCTAGCAGGCCATTGTCAAAAGTAAAGATATTTGTTCTGTGTTTAATCCTACAGAAAAAAAGTTTGCTTAGGAGTTGCTCAAAAATTGCCTTTTAGTTGACACTTGTGTGGAATATCCTCTGCACTGGCACCTAACTATATTGACTTATAAACGATAAATTTGTTTTCATGAGCAGTTTTTTTTTATTCCTCTCTCTCTTCAACTATTGTGTGGAATGCTCTAAGAAGGTAGAGATTCTTATATATATTATACTATTTAAGTAGCATGAATTAAGTTATTGGTATGAATACCATACTGGAAAACTTAATCTTTATAAAGCGAAAATTTTGACTGTACTATATTATGGTCAGAAACCAAATTTTTAAATTATTTCTTTTATTTTTGAGATTACAATATTTCATTATTCTCCCTTTCTTTCCTCTGAACCTCCCATATATCTTTTCTTGCTCTTATTCAAATTCATGGTCTTCATTTTTATTAATTGTTATTACATTTATATATGTATATGATACATTTTCCTAAATATAACCTGTTTGGTCTGTATATTCTTATTCACACACACACACACACACACACACACACACACACACACACATATGCATACACACACACATATATATATATGTTGCCAGGGTTCACCATTGGTATTGGATAACCAATTGATGTGGTATTTCCTGGATAACACTATTCCTCCCACGCTCAGTGTTCCTTACTTGCCTTTAGTTCTTTGTGTATGGTTGAGGTCTCATGGAATTTCCCCCATCTGCTTTGACACGTCTATTGTTGTTGTCCTTGTTTAGCTCATGGTTAGGCAGTCATATTGGTAGGACTATGGGTGGAGCTTCTGACATTACTAGGAGACACTGTCTCACAGCAAACTTTCTGATCTTCTGACTCTTATAATCTTCAGCAGTGTTCCCTGAGCCTTACTTAGGTATGGGAATTGTTTTGTAGATGTATCTACTGAGAACAGGCACCAAAACTCTGCATTTCGATTGGCTGTGGTTTTCTATAATGTTCTTCAGTAGTGGTATCCACACTTTGGTGGTAGCCAACAGCTCTTTAATTGTTTGATCTGCTCAACAAGAGGAAAGTTGTGCCTGGTACTGGAAACCTAGCCAGCTACCTAGGGCTAGTGAAGTCATGGATCTTAGTGGAGAACCTATAACCACCACTTTACTACACCAGCACAATCCATAACTGTACTCTAAATATTTATCCTATGCCACAGATAAGGGTAGTCTTCACCCCTCATCAAAGAAACTTCTCTTTGCAACAAATGATCCAAATTTTACACAAAGTCTTTAAAATATTTTTTAAATAAAAAATATTAGGGACTATGGAAAAGATTTACCTACATTTCTAAGAAGAATTTCCTTTGTCTTTCTTATTTGTTATTTGTCAGTTATTGTCACAGAAGACTAGAACAGAACTACTGGTGACATGCCTAAGCTCCTGGAGTAGAAAGTCACATCTTTCTAGTTTCTTACCCATCTTCTTGGTCTCCTTTGTGCACTCAGTGTGCAGTAACACTCTGACATAAAAGGACTGTCAGGTCTTCTGTGATCTGTCCTAAAGTCCAAGTATAAACTGTGTGGTGTATTTGGGGGTGTTCTCAGTAAGTTTGATAAGTTCTTACTCACTTTTCTTTTCTCAGTTCTTTGCTTAAATCTTTAATAGTATTGTTGTCTTGGTTGTATAGATAGGAAAATTATAGCATATATTTGGAGCTAGGATTGTGGTGACAAAAGTGGGAATGAAATTGACTTGAATTGAATCCTGACTCTGACTCCACTTCTCTTTGACATTGGCAGGCCACCTCCCCTCATCAAACTTCCATCCGTGTCTAAATAATAAGTTGTAACTATACCGAACTTGCAAGGCTTTGAGAATTAGAAGATACATAAACCATCTAAGAGCTATTTCTATTACCAAATAGACAAACCAGTTGAGTATAGCTATTATTACATCTATGAATTGTGGGCTGCAATATAGTTTCATATAAAAATAACTGCATCAATCTTCAAATCACTTTTATGAAAAAGGGCAGCTATTCTAAAAGCATTTTTTAAAAAATGAGATTAAATCTCAGCAGTGGGCTAGCGCTATGCAAGTGACACAGTAATGTGAAGAGCTGCTGCCTGGTAATCTGGTGCTGGTACGACAGATGGAGCCGTAGGAGTGAAGCGGCAGAGCGGGCTTCCCTGGAAGCCTTGGCCACTGTTGACATTGTCTCACTTCCAGTCTAACCTTACTCTGCAGCAGAACCAGATAGCTGAGAATGTTCTGAAACTACAGATCTTGTCCCCAGGGAGAGAGATGCAGGGTAAGTGATGACAAGGTAGAGTTGATCCGTTAATTATCAGTGCTACAACTGTGTCCCAGATTACAACTAAAAAACAGACACGTGCCAACTATTGTTTTTCTTAGAAATCTATCCAATATACATGTGTGTGTGTGTGTGTGCATGACTTCAGGTATGTACTATGTCTTCAGAAGTAGGGATTCACTTTTAAAGTACAGAGTAGAGGTGTATTTTGTTCTTAAGAGACTTTATGTTCTTAAACTTTAAGTTCTTAAAGTACAGAATAGAGATGTATTTTATTCAAGATGTTCTTAAATATCTTAAACATCACAAAGCATAAGTTTGTTTCTTAAACTTTTTATTATGTTTAGGGAAAATTGTGTTACAAATAGATATTTGTATATTTTAAATTCAGGGTATATAATGCAGAAATAATTTTAGTTTGAAAAGCTTGCATATAAGATTATAGTATCAAACTTAACAGCTAGGTTCAGGTTTAGAATATCTAGGCTATTAGTCTCATTTCTTTTCCTTCATGAAAGTAAATGAGAATGTAGCTCAGTGGTAGAGTCTTTACCTAACATGAATAAGGCCCTGGGTTTCTACCCAGTGCTACAAATGAATAAATCAATATTGAAACTAGAAATAAAAACAAGCAACATCATCAAAACCATCTAGAAACTACAGAAGGAAAAACTATGAGAAAATTGTATCAAAATGAAGACTGAGATAGCTAGCAAAAATGCTCACCAGGTAAAGGCACTTGCCGCTCTACCTGACCACTTGAGTTAGCTCTCCAGGACTCACATGGTGGAAAGAGAGCAGACTCCTGCAAGCTGTCCTCTGCCCTCCACATGTGAGATATAAGTGAATTGTACCCACCCAGATGCATGCAACTGCACACACATACACATACACACACATACACACACACACACACACATACACACACACACACACATACACACACACACGGGGGGGGGTAATTTAAATATTAAAGTGAGGATTGAGTAAGACTGAATGTTACTTTTCAATTGCTGTGACAAGCACCATGACCAAGGCAACTTATAAAATGTTGAATTTGGGGCTCACAGTTACAGAGGATTAGAGTCCATGACTGTCATGGTGGGGAACATGCCAGAAGGCAGGCTGACATCATGTTGGAGAGTAGCTGAGAGTTTACAACCTTATCTGAGTTAAAAGAAACTGAGAGAACTGCAAGGACTTGCAGAGAGAAAGAGAGAGAGACCCAGTGACACACCTCCTCCCACAAAGGCTACACCTCCTAATCCTCTCCAAACAATTCCACCAACTGGGAATTAAGCATTCCAATGTATGAGCCTATGGTGACCATTCTCATTCAAACAACCACATTCACTATATGCACTGACCACCACATTTAATTTTGGAAATGCCCAAGTATGGATGGCATTAGTTCAACAGGTAGATAGAATGTAATAACTGAGGAGTTGGGGATTTTGTGAAGAGAAGTCCAAAAGCTATACCTCTATTAGCCTGCTATACCTCTATTAGCCTGTACTGTATCTTTATGTAATATACACAAAGATGTCTGACGGGCTAGACAATCAAATGTGTCCATGCTTCACACTAACTTGCCATGTGTATTACTTGCTAAGTAGAGTAGCATTTGGGTTTCAAGCAGAGTGTGCTGCTCTCCTGAAGAAGGAAGCCTCTGAGAGTGTTGAAAGCTGGTCCAGTGTAGTAAAGAGTAAAGCAGGTGTGTATTTGACATGCACACAGAAAGGAGAAAAGTGGAGAATGTGGGAACGAGTAGCACACAAGAGTGGAGCAGCTCTCCCGCTTACGTCTGTTCTTTCTAGATTGATCTACCAATAAAAATGTGTTAAGTTTAGGCAAAAAGAAATGCTTACATATCCAAATAGTTGAAAGTGTAATGTAGTGTATAAAATGTGTTAATACCTACAGATCTGGAAAAAAGGTGATAAAGATTTTGTTGTTATTGTTTTTAACTTGAAAACACTTACAAACCCTGGAGGACGAGGTCTGTGGCACTGCTCTTGGGCCCATAGGGCCCTACTTGTTGGTGTGGGGAGAGGATGCTTGATTAGTTTTCACATCGTTTTCTGTACTGGCTTTAGGACAGCCTTGATATTATCATCTTAAGTCACCTAAGAAACACACTACATAATAAGTCCTCCATTTTTTAAAAGTTAAACAAAAATAGGTTTTGCAAATTTCTTCCAGAAATTACCTTCCTTCCACTTTGACTACTCTCCAAACCAGCAAATGTGATTCCTGCTTAGCTTCACACATCCAGAGCATTCACTGGTGAGAACTGAAATCAGAGCATCTAGAAACAAAGACATGGAAACAGTTCTATCCAGAGCCTCTTAAGCCCCCCCCCCCCATTATGTGAAAGCATCAATGACTCTGCCTCAGGGCGTTTGCACTTCAGTCCTCTGGGTTTCTTTTCACTCTTCCTGTGCTTCAAACAACTTCTCTCTTACCTCACTACCGACCTCTCTCCTCTGTTTCCTCATTCCTCTCATGTCAAACTACAATAAGTCTCCTGAAAGCAGTGATTTAAGGTTTTATTTTTTTCCCTGTAATTCCCAAACCCTAGATTTTATCTGAACATATTATACAACGTATAAATACCTGTTAAATGAACCTAGTCCAGTTCTTTGTCACTTGTTTTAAGAAGACTACTGGCTAATTAGTATGTACATAGAAGAAACTTATCGAGGCCTGGGTATCATTCAGTCTAAGAAGAGCTGTATAGATTCAGAAGAAGGAATAAAAACCACTTGGTTGTAGAAAGGCAAGTTCTGATGGAAAGTAAGGAAGTCGCTAACAGTTATAGCTCTCTGAAAAATGTATGTATGTCCTTCTGTTTGTGTTTCTACAAATTGGGGGACTGATTTGGGGATAATTATAGATACAGCCCAAGTATCTGTTCAAACAGTATTCCATCGCCTCTCACAGCAGTTCTTCACAGATATGATTCTGTGCTTGCTCAAACATTGATCCAATCTGCCCTGTCTCTTCCTTTTGTAAATACTTCCATTGCAGCACCGACATGATCATTTTCTTACATAGTAAGCCTATGCTGTTGTATCATTTGGAGTGAATAAGAGGGTGTTTCCATTCAGGTGAAAGGGGTATCCTCATTCCCTGAAATTTTTTATGAGTCAACCTTTCTATACGCCCAGTTCTTTCATTATAAAATGATTATGATTACTTCATGAATGTGCTATGAGGGATTAAGTAAGCCAACACACCTAAAGACCTCTGAAGTCTGTCACAGTGTTCTTAGAACTAGTTAAGTGGCATTTTCAACAGTGACTTAATTTTATTGTAGCTGACCCTAGGAGAGGCACTCAGAAGAGAGGAATAGGTAAGAAACTTCATGTAATGTCATCCAGGTGCTTCATTAAACAGCAGCTTCTTTCATTGACTCTTTGCTTTCTTTCCATTTTAAAGGGTCCTCAGAACACACTGGAAAGCAGCATTATTAGTTTTGCTTTCAGCGAATGCTTTAATGTGTTAACTCCGAGCTTTGTACTGGTGTTTGCGGAAGAGCTGTTGTTTCTCCTTGGGATCTTGTACAGTTCCTATCTTTGGTATAGGATGGTCTTTTCCACCATTCAGAACATATAATCTCTTCCTTCCTGCCTGCATAGCTTTACTTAGCTTTCCTCTCAATAAACCCCCTAGCACAGTCTTAATAATCTCCTCAAATCCTTTTTATTTCTTAACTATCTTAGTTGCATACTTTAGGACACACTCAAAGTTTTTTTTTTCAAATTTAGTATTTCCATAACTTATTACATGGCACATTGTTCTTTCACACATGCAACACCTACAGACAAGCTGTAAGATATTGTTGTTTGCTGTTTATGTTTCTTGAAATAGTTATGTCCTTTTCCCACCTCAATCTGGTCTTTTCAACTAGATTAAAAACTGTGCTTGGACAAAACTTTTAAGTAGGTGGTACTTTTTTAGATGAAAACATGTATCTACATTTCAAATTACATATATTTTCAAAATTGGTATTTGCTTTAAAAACAGATTTGGTGCTTGGTAAAACCACTGACAGACAACTTTAGCTCTCATGAAAGAGTCTTTGAAAATAGCCTAGAAATGGACCAGGGAGATGGCCCAGTGGTTGAGGGCATATGCTGTTCTTGCGGAGGATCTGAGTACAATTCCAGAACCCATGTTGGGTGACTCAACACAACTGTAACTCTAGCTCCAGGGAATCTGGCTCCCTCTTCTGGCATTCTTGTTTACCTACACTCATGTGCATATTTTCTTGCTCCCTTAAACACATACACATAATTAAACATAAAAACTAGTCTTTAAAAAAGGGAAAATAGGTTGGAAAAGAAAACATTTATTATGTTCAACCATGTTTATCAGACATATATAACTAATGACAGCTATGACTATGGCCTCCCCAAATCATAAACATTTAAAAGATTGTGAGGGTTTTTTTTTTGTCTTTTGTTTTTGCAGGTTTTTGTTTGTTTGTATGTATTGTAGTATGATTGTCTCTTGACCATGAACTTTGTAGATGACAGTGTCATGTAGCAATGTAAAGGGATGTCATGTAGCAATGTCACATGTCAGTGTTCCAAAGATCCAAATATTAGCTAACAATGAAAAGAAGGGCTTGCAAGCATAAGACAACACACTTGCTAAAAGTAGGCAAAAGAGTAACTACATAGAAAGAAGCCTTAGCTTTGGAATTGGTGGTGTATTCCACTATACTGAGTACATTTAAAGATTTGAGGTGCTTAACATAATGTAAAGCTGCTGCCACTATTTTAAAATCTGAGGCTTTGGACTTCATATCCTAAAAATTTTGAGCCATAGCCTATAGTAAGTAATGAAAGCCATGTAAATATTTGCACACCATGGTCTATTACTTTCACACATTTCATAGAAACTATTTACTATTACTTACTGATCTTGGACACTGTACTAAGACCTACAAAGAAAGATGTCTAAGCGAGGTGCTAAGAAGGTCCTCAAGATTGTCTGAGGATGCCTGTAACTCACTTGTCACTTGTTTGTCATTCTGAGCTAAGTTTTCCTGGACTGGGGGTGTGGTTCAGTAACATGCTGTCACTGCCCACCATCTACAGTGCCAGCCTGGCTTGGATATCCAACATTATCTTCCTTCCATCTTGTTCTTTCATGATATATTCTGTTTTATGTTCAAGTGGAAAGTTTTCTCAGTGTTTCAAAATTTATAGCTTTTTTTTTTATTATTATTTAAGCGCTATAATGTTCTAGAAATCTAAAAGATGAATCAAATTGTCCTATTGCTGAAACACTTCATGAGATGTTATACTTTCAATCTTTGTACTTAGAGTTGAGTAAAGGATGACTGTGGCAATTATAATTTAGACCTAGTTAGACTGGCAGGATTTTCTCTTTAAATTTTTCAGGTAAAGGAAACATTCCAAACTTTTATAACCAGTTATTGTTTCCTCACCATTTCCTTTCTCCCTAAAAACATGTGCACATTTGGTACCAATGAGTCATTTCATTTTCTGTGATGTTAAAATGTGAAGTTTACATTTTAGTAAGTCCACACACTTTGATTTGAAGGTGCTTGGAGTTGAATCCTAGCATTTTTCCCAGTTTGACCTCTGGTTTTCATCCAGAAGCATCTGCAATGATCGGGGTACAAATGTCAATTTACAAGCTAGATGCCATCTCAATGCTGTGTGTCTTGGAGCCTGAAAGGAAATCTACAGCGAGCTATGGTACCTGGGCTCCAGACATGGTTACCAAGGGGTCTTGTGGTCTAGGTTCTTGTCTGGTTTCCATGTGTCTCTGTAAGGCGGTATAATGGCTATGAAACATGTAAAGTTCCATGGCAGCTTTCTAGCACTTAGTTTAAGTCACTGTGGTCATTTTTTTTTTCACCTAGACTTACAACTTGGACATCCCAGTGTGAGTCTTGATTGTAGACTGGTAAAACAAAAGTCAGATGAAACCCAGAGGAGATAGGGTGGTGGTCAGTAAATACAAATTTTAGGGACACTGTCCCTTGGTTTTGATATTTTACAACAATGGTACCATTTATGATTTTATTTTATTTTAGCCATGCCCTTTGGGTTCCCGAGATTTTCGAGAAAAACAGTGTGCAGACTTTGACAATATGCCTTTCCGGGGAAAGCATTATAACTGGAAACCCTATACTGGAGGTAACGTATGACCCAGCAGAGCACTCATGCTTGAGAGCTCTGCAAATCTAAGAGTATGTAAATATACACAAGCAGACCTTCATGGACATGTTAGTTAGAATTAGTGTTTACTAGTCAAAGGAAGAAAATACTCATGTTATTTTACAAGTCTCATATTTAGCAACCCTGTGATAAATTATATGTAACAGTTTAAAAATTATTAAAAATTATATCTTAAAAAATAATTCTCTTTAATAAGTTAAAAAATTTCTAGAAAGTATGTAGACACATAAAATTTATAAAATATGAGCTCTGCTTGAGACTTTCCTGAAGTAAATTATAATCATTGAATATTTGCAGTTATCTCCTTAAAACAAAATATGCTGACATAAATCAATTCAACCAACTCCAAAGAGAAAAAGAAACCTGTTTATTTTTTTTCTTAGTCAAAGGCTAATGATCTTTCTAAAGGTCTATTGTTGGATTTGCTTTAATTTTTACTTTTTAGAAGTTATGGTGTGTGCATACATGAGCACGGGCTTCCCCAGAACTCTTGTGTGAAAGTCAGAGGACAAGTCACAGGGTCAATTTAGTCCTCCACTTTGTCAGGTCCAAAGGCTTGGTGGCAAGAGCTTGTACCCATTGAGCTAACTTACTGGCCACATCTTAAGTTTTGTTCCAGGTGAGACTTTTGTTTTGTTTTATTTTTGAGACAAGTTTTTGCTATGTAGCTCAGGCTTGCCTCAAACTTACTCTTCTATTGACTGGGCTTCCTGGATACTGGATATGCAATTGTGTGCTACCATGCCTGGCTAGAATAAATATTTTTCCTTGTCTGAAAGCATTTTGCTGCTTAATTTGGACATGTATCAAAGACTAATATTTGTCATTAAGCAGATTAGGTTTTTACTTTCAAAACATAAAGTACAATTTGTTGTATGGAAATTTTCAATGCACTATTAAAAGCACTGTTTTATAAAATCTTGCTTTAAAAAATTATACAAGGACAGAATACTTTTAAAAAGTTTTTGAGCATAACATCTGTGTACTGACCACCAATATTTTACCATTATCATTTTATTATATACATGTATGCTCATCTCCCTAGCCACTTCTTAATCATGCTGGTTTTGATGCATGTTAAATTAACCTGTAGCTGTTTTCCTCTGAATGCTTTGGCATGGGTACCATTGGCCATCATTCAGTTGACTGATCACTTTTTCTTTTGCCCTAAGAATATGGACAATGGAATGCATATATCTTACCTGTGTTTTCTCGGAATTTTGCCAGCTATGTATACCCATGATGCCTGAGTGAGATACAGAATGTCACCATTACCTCCAACATTACCCTAGTCCTTACTGGTTAATATCTATAACTGTTTTTCATAAACTAACAGTCTTAAGCAACAGACATTGACTGCTCCCAGTTTTGGAAGCTAGAACCAAAGATCAGGGGGCCTGCAGGGGTGAATTCTAGGGTGGGTCCTTTTCTGAGTTGCAAACTACCATCTTCTCATTGTTCCTACCATGATACAATGATACAAGATGGAAAAGCTCCTGGACGCTAATCCAATTCATAAGGGCCTAATTCTTATGGCCCAATTGCTTGCCAAAGGCTCCCTCTTCAAATACCATTATATCGGGCTTCTGCTTTGAACATAGACATTTGGAGAGGACATAAATGTTTAGTCCCAAAACAGTCTTCATATTTCTTCACATCCATAGTCAACTCTCCAAGAGGTAACCATTGCTCATCTTTCTTGCATAATGCATACCCAAGAACTTCATATAGTCTTGCCCATTACTATTTCTAGCCAGTGTTTTTTTATATTCATCCATGTTGTGATATGAAGTAGTTTAATCTTTTTGTTGCTGAGTGGTATTCTTCTGTAATAATCACTTTGTTTTGCTTTCTGCTGTGTATGGATACCTGGGTCAATTTTAGTTTTCATTTGTCATGCATGAACAAGCTGGTGTGACTGTTCTGTTCAGGTCTTTTATGAGCCTATGTTTCCCTTTCTCTTGGGTGAATGAGCAGGGGTGGAATATTATGCAATAGAACAGGTGAGAGTTGAGTTTTAAAAGAAAATGCCTGATGTTTTTAAAAAATGATTGTACCATATTACACTTCCACCAACAGCGGCTGAGAGTTCTATTTACTCCAACATCCTAACCAGTATTTGGTGTTTCCCTGGAAAGTTAGTTTGCGTTTTCAGGTGATTGGGTTGAGCATTCTCTCATGTACTTGGTTGTTTGTGTGTTGTTGTTGTTTATGTATCTTTTCCTCAAAGTTGTTTTCCTTTCAAACCATTTTTTAATTTTATTAATTTATTTTTAATTGATAACTATTTATACTTACGTGGTGCAGTATGGTCATTTGAGGACTTTGATGAACATATCATCAAATCAAAATTGTGTGACTGGTAGTACACACTATTATTTATGTGTTATGGGGCCTTCAAACTCTTCTCCAATTATTTTGAGGCATATAACAAATTGTCATAGACTGTAGTTGTCTGGGAGAACTAATTTCTTCTATCTAGCCAGATGTTGGCATCTGTTATCCAACTCTTCTCCATTTCCCTTGCCACTTTACTTCTGTCTCATACTGACCATTGTTGTTCTTCAGTGTGATCAACTTTTTTCTCTTTCACAGAAGAAGGAGAACATGTGGCATCTTCCTTTGTCCACTTGTCCTATTCCCAATACAATGTATTCTAGTTCCATCGGCGCTGGGACAAATGATGTGCTTCATTCTTTCCATGGCTGCATGATATTCCATTAAGTTTACTTCCCACACTGAAAACTTCACTTATCTATTGGCAGGCATCTTCACTGATTTCATTTGTTGGGTGTAGAGAGTAGTATATACTGCTGCAATAAACATGTATGCAGGTGTGTCTTTGATGCAAGGATCTCAGCTCCTTTGAACATATACAGTTATTAACATTATTGGTTTTCTGTCATGGTTCCACTTCTTGTTGTTTGAGGCACTTCTCTATTTTTCATAATTGCTATACTAATTTACATCCCTAACCATCATGCCTAAGTGCTCTTTTCTCCAGAGCACTCAGTATTTGTTACTTTTTGCCTTTTTAAAGATGTCTGCTCCAACTGAGATGAGATGGTATCTGTGTGAAGGTGAGAGATATCTAGCCTTTTGCCCATTTTTAAATCAGGTTATTTGGCCACTTGTTTTGTTTGAAATAGGGTCTTGCTCTGTAACCCAGGCTGACCATGATCCTCCTATCTCACCCTCCAAAGTACTGAGAATACCACTGCATGCTACCATGCCCATCTTGTTAGTTTATCATTATATATATTTTTTGCTTATTTTATTTTATTTTTTGCAACAAGGTCTTGTTTTATAGCCTACACCATATAATTTAAATGTATTCCTCTGTGTTTGTGTGTGTGTATGTATAGAAAAGAGAGAATAAAAGAGAATGCAGAGAAAGACTATGGTAATTATGATTGATTTTCTCATCAAATGTATTATTGATATATAAAATGCTACTTTTCTGTCTTGATTTTATGTATTCCAATATTAGTTAATTTACCTATCAGTTTTAATAGTTTTTGTTGGTCTATCATTGAGAATGTTCCCTATGCTGATAAGAATGTGTATTTGATGAAATGTTTGGTAAATGTCTATGAAGTCCATTTGCTATGTAGTGGAATTGGATGCTGTAGACCCGATGCATATATGAGCTATTTATTATTGCTACCTCCTCTTAGTCAATGATCTATTTATTAGAACTGTACAGGGATCACATCTCCTTTTATAGTAAAATTAAAGTCTGTGTTTGCTGATGAAAATATAGCTACTTGTGCTCACCGTTCATTTCTGTTCGTATGGAATCTCTCTTTTTAGCTTTTTATGTACATCTGTATGTATCATTACTAGTGAATGGAGTTTCTTGTAAGGAGAATATTGACAAATCTTTTTTAAAAATCTACTCAACTGCATTAAGTCTTTTGATTACAAATATTAGTCCATTTTCATTCAAGGTCCTTTTTAGTAAGTGAGGACTTGATTCAGTCATTTTCTCAATTACTTTGTGATCTCATGGCATATCCTTATTTCTCACACTCTTTAGCCTTGTGGTTTGGTGGTCTTCCACAGTGATAAAATTCGATTCTATTCCCAGCTTCATCTGTACATCTCCTTTACCTGTGAGTTTTATTCTTTCATGCATTTCCATGATGACAACTCTCACTCTTTTGCCTCTACATTTAGGGCATCCTTAATAGTTTCTTTGTTTGGCCACATTAGGATCAGTGAATACACTGTATTCTCCATGAGTGTTGTGTGTGTATGTAAAACCGATGTGTTTTCTACAGTTATTGGGTACAGTGTTCTTGTACATATCCATGAGGGCAGCCTGCTTGAGACTGGTATATAATCTTTTGCATTCTTTCTATTTTTTTTCTGCTCTAGTTCTACCAGCTATTGAAAGAAGTATGTTCAATATGTTTTTACTATATGGATCCACTTCCTCTCCAGACTTTTATTGCACATGTATTTGAATGTATTTCCTTAGGTTTATATACATATAGGATTATTTGTCTCAGAGATTTAATAATTACTGTTTATGTAATTATTGCATAGTCCATTAGCTCTAAATTTGTAATGAGATATAACTTAATCTAATTGGTTGATAAGGTCTTTAATTACAGAGTCCCCTCCGGTCTCCTCTTTTACAAAGTTATTTGTTATCAATATGTGTGTATATGTATGTGAAAGTGCTGTTACGTGCATGCATTGGCTTTTGTATGGAGGTCAGAGGACAACTTTTGGGGGGGGGGTCGGTTTGCTGACTCATTACTCTGAGTTCCAGGGGTCAAACTCAGGTCAACAAAAGGAGCACCTTTACTCACTGAACCATTTCACTGGCCCTGAAGTTCTTTCCTTCATGTGTAATTATGCCTCCTTTTCTATTAGCTTCCTTGAGAAATAATTTATAAACTGTATGTAGGCTGAGAGGATGTTTTCATGAATGTGTGCACTGTGAACTAACATATCACCAATCCACATAGTTCTTCCTTTTTAAGTGTGATGGGAATTCCTAAGACCGTAACTACATTTTACGTGTACGGAACAAATTTCAAGTAGAAATACATTACTATTAACTACAGTATTTCCAGAATTTCTCTTAAAAGTTTTTTTATCCTTTGACAAAATCTCCCCATTTTTCCATCTTAGCCAGTCTCTGGTAACCACCTCTCTCCCTTCTGCTCTTCCAAGTTTGACCTTCTTAGATTCCACTTAGGTGAGATCACATGAAATTTGTCTTTCTATACGTGGCCTGTTTCACTTATCGTAATGTTTTGTGAGTTCTTCAGTTTGTCTCAAATTTTAGGAATCATTTCTTTAGAAAGGCTGAATTTCACGTGTTCATGTGGTGTATATATGTTCATGTCTACAAACATATTGTGTTTGTATATCTCACCATTTCTGTATCTATTCATCTGTTGAGAGACTGGCTTTTGTGAAATCAACAGCAGTGAACATGAGAATGTAGTAAAAGCTTTGAGACAGCCATTTTATATTTTGGAGATTTATCCAGAAGCCACATTGCTAGGATGTATTGTAGTGCTGCCTTTAATTTTTGAAGAACCTCTATAGTGTTTTCCATTATGACAGTACCAACTTGCATTCCTGGCCATGATATATAAAGACTCCCTTTTCTCAAAATTCTTGCCACAACCTCTTACATTGTGACTTTTAATCAATAGGTTTCTAGTACTTGTGAGGTAATATCTCGATGTGGTTTTGGCTAGTGTTTCTCTAGTGAAAAAAAAAAGACACTTTCCCAAGTACCTATGGGCCCTATGTACATCTTCTTGGGGAAAACATGTCTATTTTATACAACTGGACAATTTTCATCTGGGTTATTTCTTGTGTTTACTAAATTTTCTTTGCTCTTTATAAATTTTGGGTATGGACCCTTATTGCATATATGCCTTGCAAATACTTTTTAGCATTCCACAGATTGCCTTTTCATTTGGGGGATTACTTTCTCAGTTTTAAAAGTGTTTTAATTTTATACAGCCCCAGTTGTTTATTTTGGCATCTATTGCCTATGCTATAGGTGTCATTTCCAAAAATCCTCTGCCAAAACCAAAGTCATGGAATGCTTGTTCTCTTCTGGTTGTTTTATAGCTTTGGCTCTCCTGTGTAAGGCTTTAATCCATTTTGGTCAATTTTGTGTGTGGTGTCTGATAAGGCTATGATTTCATTTTTTTTTTCCATGTGAATGTCTAATTTTCTTACCACGACTTATTTAGAAGATTATCCTTATGCATTCTTGGCAGATTGGTTGAAGATCACTTGCTTTGCATGCATGGGTTTATTTCACAGACTTCTATTATGTTTCATCACTGCATTGCCTGCTTTAGAAATCACCACACGACTCTGATTTCTTCAGTTCTGAAATACAATGGGAAATCAGGAAGTGTAATTCTTCCAGCTTTATTCTTACTCAAGATTGCTGTGGCTAGTCAGTGTCTTTTGTGAGTCTGTAAGAACTCTGGGAAGGCTTTTTCTGTTTTTTTTTTTTTTTTTTTTTTTTTTTTTTTTTTTTTTTTTTCTCATTATTTCTAACAGGATTTTTGAGCAGAGTCTTGAGGGTTCTCTAATCAGTGAAAGCGGTCAATTTTCTTACTTTCCAGTTAGGATACCTTTTCTTTCCTGGTTAGTACTTGTAGTACTGTGCTCACTAGAAATGATGAGAATGGGCATCTCTTTTCTTCCATAGGCTAGAGGAAAGGCCTTCAACTTTTCTCAGTTGTATAGTATGTTAGCTATGGATTTATCATGATGGCCTTTAATGTGTTAAAATGCTTTCCTTCTCTTCCTAATTAATTGAGACTTTTCATAATGAAAAGTTGGTTGCGTTTTGTCAATTTTTTCTGTATCTATTTAATTGATCATTTGAGATTTTTGTCCTTTGCTTTATAATAGTGATGTGGTAGGTTTATTGATTTGTATATCCTGGACCATACTTTTTTCCCTGGTGTAAGTCCTACTTAATCATGGTAGACAGAAAAAGATGCTAGATGTTATTCTAATCTTAAATTTGTTAATCATAACCTATTTTCTACTCTAAAGAATGTTTTGCACACACTTCAGAAAAAGATACCTTTATGTAGTGTGTCTATTTTGTCTACAAGAAGCTAAACTCCAATATTTTTGCCTTGCTTTTCTGTCCAGCTGATGTACCCATTGTTGAAAGTGGAATATCAAAATCTCCTTTTATTGTTTCAGTGTGTATGTCCCCCCTCAGATCTGTTGACATTTGTTTTATGTGTATTGGTGCTCCATTGGTGAATGTATATGTATTTGCAAATGTAAATTGCATTTGTTTAATTAACTACTTATTGTTTTATAATCTCTTCTTTGTCACTGTACTTTTTCACTCAGTGTCCTTTGTTTTCTTATATAGTTCCTACTGCTGTTTTTTAATTTCTACTTGCATGGAATCTTTCCATGTTTTCGCTTACAGTTTAATGTGTCTCTAAATCTGAAGTGACTTATATATCAGCAGTATATAAACTTGAGTCTTTTTAAATCTTTCTTAAATGCATTCAAGTCTCCCCTACATCTTTTAATTAAAGAATTTAATCTGCCTTTAAATTTAAAATAAATGTTTGTGGCAAATTTGTCTATCACCATTTGTCACTTATTTCGACTGTTTTATAGATTTTTTTTAACCCCCTTGGCATTTTTCTTCTGTGTATTTACTAGTTTTTGCTTTGTGGGTTTCCACGAGGATTGCATGAAATATTTTATTATTATATTGATGTATTTTAAGCTGACAACAATCTAAATTTGATCACATAGAAAATTTATACACTTTAACTCTCTTGACTTCTGTTTATAATGCCACATTTTATAATTTTTACACATTTTACTTCTGTGTGTGTGTGTGTGTGTGTGTGTGTGTGTGTGTGTGTGTGTGTGTTTTAAGTTTTCTTGTTGTTGTGACAAAATATTCAGTAAGAAAGACTTAAGGAAAAGATTTATTTTGGCTCACAGTTTAAGGAAAGTATGGTGGCAGGATCATATGGCAGCTTGACACTTCTGTCCTTAGGAAGTAGAGAGAGGTATTAGTCAGTGTTGTGTTGCTCTGAAGAGACACATGACCAAGGCAACTCTTATAAAAGAAAGCATTTAAATGGGGGCTTGCTCACAGTTTCAGAGGTTTAGTCCATTATCATCATGGTGGGGAGCATGCAGATAGGCAGGGGCTGGAGGAGTAACTGAGAGCTACACCCTGATGCATACGCAGAGAGAGGCAGAGAAAGACTGGGCCTAGCATTACCTTTTGAAACCTCAAAGCTCACCTCCCAGTGACACACTTCTTTCAATAAGGCCACATGTCCAATGAGTTTCACTTCCTGGTGACTAAACATTCAAATATATGCGCCTACAGGGGCCATTATTAAAACCACCACCCAAGAGATGAATGTCGATGCTCGGCTGATTTTCTCTGTTTTCTTCTGCCTGGCACGTCAGCTCATTCGATGGTGCTATCCACGTTCAGTCTGGGTCTGCCCTGCTCAGTTAGAATTTCCTAGAAACACTTTCATAGACACCCCAGGAGGCATACTTCCATGATGATTCTAATCTAGCAAAGTAAACAATGGAGATTAACCACCACAGCATCTATTAACAAACCATAGCTATAGATGTGTTAAATACTTTTGCCTGTTAGCCATTAATGCCAGAATTATGGGCGGTTACATGCTGCCGTAGTGGTATTAATATTAGTCTTAATTCAATAGTATACTTATCTTTACCTCCGATTTTTGTGCTTTGATGTTACTAATTAGGATCTCTTTATTTCATTTTGAAGAACTCCCTTTGGCATTTTTTCCCTATGATTTGTCTTGTCATTATGAAGTCCCTCAGATCTTACACATCTTGTAAAGTCTTCATCGTGCTGAAATTTCTGAAGAAGAGATTTATCAGATAAAATATACATGGCTAGCAGTGTTTTCCTTTCAACACTTTGGGTCTGTCACCTTGCTTTCATACAGCTCTGCATAGAAATACATGGAAAGACCTGTGGAGTTGCCTTGTACCTTATAAACCTATCTTCTCTTTCAGCACTCTTTTTCTTTGTTTTTTTAGTAGCTTTGTTTGTTTGTTTGTTTTTGTGGGACCAGGAGTTTCCTTCAGCACCTAACACGAACTAGGTAAGCACACTACCACTGAGCTACATCCAAAGCCTGATAATAATAGCTCTGTGAAATCTTTTCTTGAAACTTATTAGAGAACTTCATGTATCACACACCCGAATATTCATCTCTTTCCTCAGAATTGGGGGAGGGGTTGGTGCCATTATTCCTTTTAATAAACTTTCTTCCTCATTTTTTTTCTCTCTTCCTTCAAGAGTCCCACAGTGTGAATGTTTTTAATGGTTTCTCATAAATCCTGTAGGTTTTCTTTATTCCTTTTATTTCCTTATTTTTTTCCAAATGACCTTATTCTGAGTCATGGATTCTTCCTTTCACTTTATTGAATCAACTGTTACTGCTTTCATATACATTTTCCACGTTATGTGTTATATTCTTCAGCTCCAAGATTTCTGTTCTGTGTCTATCTCAATTTAACTCCTTTTGTTCATATATTATTTTTTTCTGATTTCAAATAGTTGTTCATCTATGCTCTAGCTTCCTTAAACTTCTGAATGTGTGGTGTTTATGTTGTATGTAATTTTTGCTTCTCTATATGTATAGGAGATTGATCTGTGGGACTCCAGCTTGCTAAGCTCATATACTCTGTCACTGACCTATAATCTCAGCCCAAACTATTATTTCAATTTCTCTGTTAAACTCTTCATAAATCTCCATTTTGTTGGAGTTCTTGGCTGGAGTATTTTTGTGTTCTATTAGTAGTGTCGTATTTCTTGATTTTTATCATACATGAAGCCTTCATGTTGATGTTCTCACAATTAAAGGTCTCCTAAAATCTCTACTGATTGGCTTTTAGATAGCCAAATATCTTCACCAATCAGCTCAGCTAGGGATTCTAGCCTCTGCTAGATGCTTACTATAAGTGGGTTAACTACACACTAATTGTTCTCCCTTAGAAAGGAATTATTTAGATTGTATGCCCTCTCTGAATGCACAAAGACAACCCAGGTACTGAGAGCCTCCTACTTTTCTTCCCTGGGGTAATCGTCCGAAAATGCTCAAATGGTATGCATTCTCTCTATTTCTTCAAAGTTGGGACAGATGTCTGTGGAATTTGCATCTGTTGTCTGTGGAATCACATTTAGGCTGCTGGCCTTGAGAAGTAGGGAGGAGGCTTGTAGAGTTTTAGGGGTGCCCGTGGCCACTTGTAGGAAGGTCTAAAGATAAAATATCTCAATGTAGTTTCTAAGGGAGTCAGCTAAAAGCCTTCTTAGAATTATCTTTTTTTGTGTGTTTCAAAGATTCTTATACATTGTGTTTTCATTTCACCTAAATTTTTTAATTTCCTTCCTATTTTCTCAAATGACTTGCGAATCACTCTGTGTATTTGTATATTATCTATAATTTCTCTTGATATTGACATTTAGTCTCATTCTGCTATGATCTGATAAAATGCAAGATATTATATGGTTTTGTTTTGTTTTTATTTTTATTACCTAAAATGTGATCCAATTTAGAGGACATTTAGGTACTGTAGATACTTGTTAAGTCCATTTGATCAATTTAACTATCAAGTTTCTGTGAATTTTGGGGTTATCTGGTTGATCTATTGAGAAGTTACTTAATTATTACTATATTTGGACTTAACTGGCCATTTAGTGTAAAGTTTATTAAATTGGGTACATTATAAACATTGGGTACATCAATGTTTAGTGCCTATCTGTGTATTTATGGTTTTTACAGCAGCTGAATGTGTTGTTTCCTTAACAAAAATAGGTAGTGATCTTTGTAAAGTTTTCAGCCGCTTTATTAGATGGAAATGCAGCTCCTCTTACTTATGCTTCCAGTGGCTTGATTGTGTTACTGTTTATGTCTTTGCCAGCTAGATATGTTTATTTTTTATTTTGTTTTATATTTTTTGAGACAGAGTCTCACTATATAGCTCTGACTGTCCTAGAACTCACTATGTACACCAGGCTGGTCTTGAACTCAAGAGATCCACCTGCCTCTGCCTCTGCCTCCTAAGCGCTAGGATTAAAGGCCTGCACCACTATGCCTGGCTTGTTTCTTTTTTATTGTTTGAGAATTTCACAATACATGTATGTAATGAATTTTGATCAAATCCACCTCCATTTTCCCTCCCCTACAATTTCACAATTATCAGCCACACTACTGTTTTTCCCTCCCAACTTCATGCTCTCTTTTCTTGCTCTTTTTTTTTTTTTTTTAAACTCACTGAGTCAACTTAATGCTGCCTGTATGTGTGTGAGTGTGGAGCCATCCGTTGGAGTGTAGCCGGCCACCTGAAGGAAAAGGACTTTCTCTTCTCCATCAGCCATCAATTGCCAGTAGCTCTACCACAGCTGGGGCAGAACTTCATGAGGCCTTCCCAAACCCATGCTGCAGGTCGTATGCAAGCAGTCACAGCTGCTTGTGTTTTTGTGCAGCCATTATACAGGAAAAGTTTTTGCTGTAGATGTCCACTAACTCTAGCTCTTAAAATCTTTCCACTCCCTCTTCCAAAATGATCCCCAGACCTTTGGGGAAGGGTATAATATGGATGTGAGTACTCTACAGTCTTTTATTTTTCACACTTCAACAAATGTGGATCTCTGTATTGATCACCATCTACTGCACAAAGAAGCTTGTCTGATGAGGGTTGAGAGACACTAATCTGTGAGTGTAAAGATAAGATCATACAGGGCAGTTTATTACTGAGTCTATTTAGCTAAATAATAATACTGGGTTCTCTGCTGGGACCTGTGGCCTAGCCAGCAACAGACTCGGGGCCCTGTTAACAATAGTTCCAGGCATGGGTTCCATCTTTCAGTGCAGGCTTTAAGTCCAATCAGAAAATAGTTTGCTCATTCTCATAATATTCATATTGCATCAAAGAGCATATCTTACCAAGCCAGTCTTACTGTAGCTTGCAGGGTTCATCCCTAGAAAGACTTTTGTTTTTATTTTTATTTCCTTGTAGCATGCACAGCACTTTCTAACATGAAAGCAGGTCAATAGAAATGAAGCCTCCAGGTCAGTAATAGCTAGATTTCTCCCTGCTCTATGGTGTTTTCAGCAATAGAATATTGCCATCAAATTCTATAGGGTAACCAAGAGCAACAGCAATAGCCTATAATGCTTTCTGGAGCGTCTATGGGACCTCATTGACCAACAACTAAAAAATGAGTAACCCATACCTAGCACTGGGCTTTTCATTCACTGGCCTTTGGTGGCTGGGGGAGACACTGTCTTCTCACTATAGCATAACTCCTCCAAGTTTCTTGTGTGTATGAATATGTGTATGTTTTCGGAAGGTTTTCAGTAGTGCACTTCCCTATGGCGTTTTCTAAGGTAATTAATGTTAGTCGTCCCTCTCCATGCTCCCTCTTCTGCCTGCCCTTCTGTCTCCATCCCCAGTCAACCCTTGCTCCTCTACCTGCATTCTATGAGGTCATTATAGACTTGTTCCAATATGCTAATCTTCATATTTTATTTGGAGAATTATGATTATTGTTTTTAGGAGGGGGTAGCAATTCCTATAATTTTGTTGACTTTTTTCTAAATTTGATTATTGGTTTTTTTTTTCTTTTGGTTCCCTATGTGTATTGGGGGGTTGCTGGCTTCCTCAGTGTTGCATGGTTAACTTCCTCTTAGTTCTCCTTTGTTAATCTATTTCTCTCATTAAATTTATACTTTCCTCATGATTACAGCAATCTTTTTCATCCTCTGAGCATCATGTTTCTTTTGATTATTTTCTGCAGACCTGATGGTAATAAGTGCCTTAATTTTTTGCCTGTCCTGAAATATCTTCATTCCATACTGATATTATAAGACAACTTGCTAGAATTAGTAATTTTGGTTGATGATTAATATCAGAGCTTGAAATTTTCCTGGCTTTTAGGGTTTCTGCTGAGATGTCTGATATTGTTTATTTGGATGCTTTTGCCTTTTCAATTGAGTTGGCTTTTTTATTACAATTTTTAATAGTTTACTGAATAGTTTTAGCATCTTGACTATAATGTGTTGTGAAGAGACTCTTCCTTGGTCATGCATATCTAGTGTTCCAAGTCACTCTTGATTGTGAATGTTCATTTCTTTCCCCAGATCTGAGGAAATTTTAGATACCACTTCATTGACTAGCTTTTCTGTGACTTAAGCTTTTATCTTGGCTCCTTAACCACATCCATTCTAGAAGGTTTGGCCCCTTAATCATTTGCCACAGTTTTCAGATGCAATAGACATTTCAAATGCAATAGACATACTGCTTTTTCTTTTCTTCTTTCCTTCCTTCCTTCCTTCCTTCCTTCCTTCCTTCCTTCCTTCCTTCCTTCCTTCCTTCCTTCCTTCCTTCCTCCCTCCCTCCTTCCCTCCCTCCCTCCCTCCCTCCCCCCTCCCTCCCTTCCTTTCTTGCTGTTGGAGTATTGCATTGCCTCAGCCTTGCCTTCCACCTCTGATATTCTTTCTTCTCTTGGTCTAGTCTACTGGTGATGCTTTCCACTATGTGATATGGTTGATGAGTTTTTCATTTCTAGCATTTGTTTGACTTTTTTTTTTTCTTTCGTGATCTCAGTTCCCTTCCTGTGTTTCTCATCCATGTTGTGGATCTCTCTTCTGTACTGCTAACATTCTTACATCTTGAATTGATTTTCTTTACTCTTCTGCCTGCTTGTTTTCTTGAAGTCATTTATTACTTTTGGAAGTATTTTTGACTTTTTTCAATTGGCCTTTCTGTATTTCCGAACCTTTAGGTTTGGTAATTGGGAGTTTGTGATCTCCCAGAGCTGTCGTGTCACCGTGCTTGCTCGTTTCTTCAGTTCCTATGTTGCAATTTGCCTGTCTGTTTGGATAGCTCTGGGTTTATTTGGTGTTAATTTTAGTGAATAATCCCCAATATGGCTAATAGAGAAGAAAACAAACCACCTTGGGGTGAGGTTTCTGCTTCTGCTTTCCTCCTTAAGATAGGGTGGCTTGCTATTCCCCACCTCCAGCCCCACCCCGCATTGCCCATCTGTTACTCCTCACTTTCAGCTGACTTAGCCTCCCTCTGTGATTTCCAGTGCTCTTCCAATTATTCTATCTTCGAGACAGAGATTATTTCTTCTTTTTTATTCCCTGACTATTCTCATCCATTGCACAATCCAGAAGCTGCTGTTTCTCTATCATCTTCAGGTACCAACCATCCTATAGAGAGCAGTTTGTCGGCCTCCAAAAAACCAGAAGTGTTTAAATGGAATAGAATCTGTGCTTTCATCTTGGCTTTAATAAAAATCTAACAACATTGGGACATCCTTATCATAACAGTGACCTCATTAGGGGATGTGCTCTAATTTGTTATTGAACCCAGCATGCACTTGGCTTTCTTCTTTTACCTACTTTTCACCCTTTGGAAACCTTGTTTCTAAGAACTTTATTGAAATCCAGGCATATAATTTTATGTTGTTACTTCAAAGAGAATTTTTGTCAGCCTAACTAGAATAAAACCAGTTCTTTTAAACCTTATGAAATAAAGCTATAAAGAAAATACTTTAACTCATAAACTTAATCAGTAATCACTTATTTATATAGTTTATACATGTGCTCTTTCCATTCCAGTAAGACTACATTTATATCTGTTTTTTCTATAAAATCATGATTCATGGATTGCTGATTTTTGTTTAACACATTAACCATAAAAATAAACATGTCTGTGTCATCAAGATAACTCAATTGCCAAGCCAGATGACCTGAGATTGATTCCTGGAACCCACATGGTAAAAAGAGAGAAATGACTCCCATGGGTTGTCCTCTGACCTACACACACACACATACACACACTGTGGCACATGTGCACCCACACACAAGCACACATAAACATACACTCATTTCTAAAACATTAAAATGGCCATTATTATGTTTTTCATAAAACATACTATATATTATTTCAATAACTAAAATATTATATTTCACATTGTCTTCTTTTATTAATCTAATAAAAATTGCTAAAACAACTCAAATAGCTATCAAATACTGGAGAGAAATAAAATGTGGCTTATTCATACAATAGAATATTATTAAGACATAAAAATGAATGAGAAACTGACAGATTAAATGACTTTGGTGAACCTTCATAATTTCATTTGTAGATCTTTCCATTTCTAATTTATAAATACATTTGGGGTTATAAATTATAAATGTACTGCCTCCTGTCAACATTGTATATTTCTATTTGATGATTTCTGTTGTCAAACATTATATGGAAATGTTTCCAAGTATTTTCTGTATTAACTGTGAATGAATAGAACAAAATAAATTGCCTGTGATGGAAAAAAAAAATTGCATAAACATAATGCCATTGTTAACTCTATCATTGATTTGCTGATCTCTTATGAAACTATTCTCCAGCCCCTTTGAGTATGATGTTTTTCAGACATGCACAGATTTAGTTTTGTTTTAATAGTGTGTATTCCTGGTTGATCGACACAGCACAGTTTTTGTATGGGATTTAACAGAGCATATAACAGAATTCTTATTTGTTCTAAAAGTTATTGTTCATATCTCCTAAAATTGTGTTTCCTTAGCTCATTTTTAAAACACTTCCCTTTTATACTTTAACAAGAACTGTTCGGTGACTTCCACTATGATTCATTTGACCCAAGATCAATTGTAATATGTAGTGGGTGCTCTTGAAAGGCTTCAAGCACAAGGCTGCTCAGCAGTTACTCCTTTCCATTCCGTTGTGGATGCAATAAAAATAAACACAAAGTTTTTTAAAAGGATAGAAGTCTATACACTGAAGTATATACTCTGGGATGGTGTATATGTGAATTGTCAATTTGATATGAATAACATTGAAGCCAGGTGTGATGGCCCATGCCTTTGATCCCAGCACTTGGGAGGCAGGTAGATCTCTGTAAGTTCAAGGCCAGCTTGGTCTACAAAACGAGTTCCAGGATAGCCAGGGTTGTTACACAGAGAAACCCTGTCTTGAAAAACCAAAAATAAATAAATAAATAAATAAATAAATAAAATAAACAAAAACATTGAATCCCTCTTTCTTAGGAGAACCACTCTACTTTTTTCACTTATGTTTTATTTGTCTAGGTGGGGTAAAACCTTGTGCTTTAAACTGCCTGGCTGAAGGTTACAATTTCTACACTGAGCGGGCCCCTGCAGTCATAGATGGAACCCAGTGCAATGCCGACTCCCTGGATATCTGTATCAATGGAGAATGCAAGGTGCCTCAGATTTGACTTTTCTTGGCTGGGGTCTTTAAGAACTTTGTCTTTTTCTCAGATAGTAACTTGTGTTGATTTCTATGTTCAATTTTTTAAAGCTGCATTTTAGATAAATTCAATTACAGTGAAGAGCAACAGTACAGTGTGCATGCACACACACACACACACACACACACACACACACACACACACACACACCAGAATGACCCATCCATATTACAAAATCATGCAAAAGGTGATTTCTTCTGAAATTTTAACTATATTTATAATAATTGCCAAGGGTATACATTTTTTTGTCTTTCATTTACATTATCCTCCTGTTCGGCTTATATGTAAAATAATAGAAAAAGAGAGGGAATAGGAATTCAACTCTTCTTCATGTGGCTACCATATGTTCTTACTGGAAGACTTTATATATTTCATAGTGTAATTTTTTTCTCAAAGTGTGAAATAGCTATGTTCCACCTACTTTATCTCTGTTTGAGGCATTATGATGGTTTTCATTACACAGTCAGTCTTATTAAAGCATTTACTTTAGCATTAACCAGATGACTTGGAAAGGATAGGATCAAATTCATGGATCTTATCGTAATAAGAAAAGCCACAAAACCACTGTTCTCATGACTTGTTTTGCTTGTTTTACTCTGAAGAGAAGCACATTGCTAAGTGATGCAAACTGAGAAAGAGGAGATAAAACCACTGTTTTACTTAGCTTCAAAATCTCCAAGTTCCTTTTGATAACTTGCCTCTAGATCCAATGATCCAGTTAATGCATGTGTGTGTGCGCGCGCGCGCGCGTGCGTGCGCGCGTGTGTGAGTATGTGTGTGTCTGTGTGCATGTCTGTGTACGTGCTTTGTGTTTGTATAAGTGTGTATGTGTGCATGTAAAGAGAAAAAGAGATTTGTGTATACTTGTGTGTATTTGTATAGATTCCTTATATTCTTAAAGTAAAATATATTTTATAACAGTTTTTTTTAGATAAGATATAATTACAGTTTTATTTAAAAATTGTATTTTATATCAATGGCTAAATTACAGATATACAAATTCAGGTACCAAAATATATGCCATATATGTTAAAAATCCTTATTTTTGTAATTAAACACAAAATTAAAAGGTGAAATTCTAGCTTCTTAAATTGCATGTTTACATCTCCTTTGTGTTTATGCCAATTTGATTCCCAAACAAGAAACATGTATTCATTTTTTAAAAACTTACTCAGGTATTAACTTCATAATTAGCATCTAGCACTACCAATTGCCTGAAAGAAGCCATGGTTTAGGAAGGACAGACAGTAGGGTTCAGTGGGACCCTCCATTATATCCCTGCAGAGGATGAGCTCATGGGACCCTCTATTATAACCCTGCAGAGGATGAACTCAGTGGGACTCTTTATTACATCCCTGCAGAGGATGAGCTCATGGGACCCTCTGTTGTAGTCCTATAGAGGACCATAAATCATCTTTCCTAGTTCTTTAATTTCTAGACTAGAGGTGAAGGAGTCCATTACTAATAAATTATAATATTTTAAAGGATTAGAACATGTTATCTATTAATCAAAGAGAAATCTAGGTTAGAAATAGTCATGTATCTAGGAAATCAATTTTCTTTTTTGTTTAGGTATTTAGAAATATTAGCTGTACTTACTAGAGAATGACATTAAATGGGAAAATATTTCATATTTTGATTTCCTTTACTGGAAATACAAGTAAATAAGTTCTATGTATTTGATTAGTTATGGTTCCAAGAATTTCCCTTTTGACACACTGAATATTCTCTGTTTTCAGCATGTAGGTTGTGATAATATTTTGGGATCTGATGCTAGGGAAGATAGGTGCCGAGTCTGTGGTGGGGACGGAAGTACCTGTGATGCCATTGAAGGGTTCTTCAATGACTCATTGCCCAGAGGAGGTGAGTATGGAGAGAACTCTTCCTCTGGTGACCTGCAGTAGTAAAGACTCTTGCTTTTCCTTTCCTACCTACTGAAAACTTCCGTGATGTAGGCCAGCAGTGTCTTTTCCCCAGACAGTGGTCCTTTCAGTCTCTTACATGTTAAATGTGGTTTCATGAAGATATTTTAAAGAATGTTATTTTATTTCAGTTAGCCTTTCTGTGAGGAGGGTTTGTAGAGGACTGAAAATAAGCTTTTGACCATGCTAGGCAAATGTTCTGGCACTGAGCTAGCTACACCTCCAGCCCTACTTTTTTCTTTAACATAGGATCTCACTTAAATTATCCTATCTGGCTTTGAATTCCCAGGCATTAGTGATCCTGTTCTCTCAGCCTCATTGCGAAGCTATGACTGTAGGTGACACTACCACTTCCAACTTGCCATGTTTCTTTAAACAGTGATGACCCACAGAGCACTGGTGTGAGGAGAGCATGTTGAGAAAAGAAAGGTGGAACAATACTACACATGTTAAGGTTGTAAAATATCTTGAGATGATTGTAGGAAAAAAAAGTAGGCAGATGAAGGCAGATGTCTATGAGTTCATGGCCAGCCTGGTCTACATATTGAGTTCCAGGTCAGCCAAGGACTACATGGTCATAGTCTATCTCAAGCTCCCTCCCATCCCCCAGTCAAACATTTTTCTCTTCATAGACCCACTGGAAATTTGTTCTTATTTTGCAATTATGAAGTACAAAGTCAAAGAAGAAATGAAGGAATAAACCCCATTGCAAATATTAGCTGGCTACTAAGCACTCATTTTTAGTTGGCTGCTTATTGTGGGCCATCTTGTGTATTCCAGGTTATATGGAAGTGGTGCAGATACCAAGAGGTTCTGTTCATATTGAAGTACGAGAAGTTTCCATGTCAAAAAATTACATTGGTAAGTTATTTTGCTAGATTGTTTTTAATGAATGATGTGAAAGATCTAATACTGAAAAAAAGATGTTTCAAGATGCATCCATATACATACAAGCTTACACTTCACTGTGTTATTTGATTTTAACTCAATATTATTGAAGTATAGCTTGCATAGAGTAGAATACATAATGATAATTATATCATTTGAATATTATTAATGATCATATAAATGCTACAACCAAAGTAGAAAACATTTCCATGGTTCTAAAATTCATTCCTTTTTGCAGTTAAATTCCTTTCACTCCTCTTTAGAGGATAATTCTATTAGTCCCAACCTCGGTCTCAGACAAACATTGATCTAATTTTAATTGAATTTTTATTTTTCATGTATGTATGGTATACATGTGTTTATATGCATGTTATAGTAATACAGTTTTGTAATGTTAATATATTTGTTCAATTGTTGATGGATATTTGAGACGTATTTATAGCCTTTTACTATTACAAATAAAGCTTCTGTGTGTGTGTGTGTGTGTGTGTGTGTGTGTGCGTGCGCGCGTACAGGTACATTACATGCCATTATCTCAAAGATATAACTAAACTCCATGTTCATTACAGAATTATCCACAACAGCCTGAGATCTGAACCCTGGTCCTCTGCAAAAGCAGTACATGCTTTTAACACTTGAGCTATCTCCCTTTGTTTTATTTTTAAGGCTCAGGTCTCAGCACCTGGGTTGGGCAGCTAACTGCTACCTGCATGCATCTCCAGTTCCATGGGATTGGACACCTTCTTCTTGGGTCTGGGGGTACTGCACTCCATTCACAGACCATACATAACACACATATACACATAATTAAAAGTGAAAAAGAACAAGATGGCTGCTTAAGCAAGACCTGAACAATGACATGCCGACATAGGTGGAAGAAATTACCCAAGGCCTTACTCTTACTTAGACTAAGTGCTACAAGCAATTAAAAGCTGCTAAGGGAGTGAGAATTCATCTTTCCCATAGATGGGTACACTAAATGATCATCTAATCCCAAGTGGTCAGCCCTAAAATATGTACATAAAACAACACTAAACAGACTCAGCCGGTTGCATTTATATATTTATTTATGTATACATATATGTGTATATATGTAACAGTAATAATAATTAAATAATAAGAGTCTATGAATTTGAGAGGAAGTGGGGGACATGGGAGGGGTTGAAAGGAAGTGTGGGGGAATTATATAATTATATTTTAATTTTAAGAATTGGAAAAAAGAAAGATAAAGCAAGGAAATCCTGCTGTGACATGAACAAACCCAAAAGACATTTTGCAAAATGACATAAACCAGACATAGACATAGATAGCACATGACATCATTTATATGTATGCTCTAAAAATCTCATTGAAAATGTGGCTGATTACGGTGCGTCTTGGAAGGAGAGTAACAGATGGAGAGATGGAGTATGATGGTCAACAAGTATAAAGTCAGTTATATGATGAATAAATCCTGGAACTATTAACATACTGTGTCTAATAAGAATGTACTATTGTTGTATGACACTGTTCCTGGGGAGGTGTAGACAAACATCTGCTCTACAGGTAGGAAACAGAAGACAAGCCCAAACTTGTGACCAGTTTCATCAGGGTTACTTCTAGGAATAGGGGTTAGCCCATCCCAGCATGGATGGCAGTTCACAAAAGCTGGGAACCCCGAGCACACTGTACAGCCTACAGGCAGCTCAATAGCTTGGACAGTGTCCTTTCCCAGTGGCTCCGTTGGTCTTTATTTCTTCTAGGAAGTTTGGTAAGTCTCTGCTATTTTCAGGATGATTGGCTGGTCTCTGCTTCTTCCAGGCAGCTAGCCTGAGTCTTCTTTATGCCCTGGCTCATCTGAGAGTGACTCAGTAGGCTTTACAGTTTATGTGGACTTGAGGAAGGAGGACTGCTCAGTTCCAGGGACTTCTGAAACTACTGGGGTGTTTACTTCCTGATTTAAGGAGCTTCTCAGAGTACTTCTCTCCCCTTAGAACATCCTATTGCTTTACCTTCCTGTAAACATCCTGTTGTGAGAAGTTTCCTTCTGGAAAGTTTTAATTTCAGGAAACTTCTACATAACAATTGTATGTTTGAAATTTCCTAAGAGAACACACAGTCATCTCACCACACTCAAAAATACTAACTAGGCAGTGGTCATTTCACAGTGTGTGTCAGGTCATCACATTGTAAACCTTAAATTCCTCAACTTTTCAGTTTTACACTAATATACTCAGAGGGAAAAAAAAGAGAAATATATGCTTGTATTCTAAAATGGATGCATGTCATTCCAAAGAATTCCAGTTCTTCATGGTCTTATCAATACTTGATGAGATAGTCTTTACCCATATGGAAATCATTTGTTTCGCTTTGTTTTGGGAGGTCTCACCCTGTAGTCCTAGCTGTTCATAACTCACTATGTAGATCAGGCTGGCCTAGAACTCGGAGACCCACCTGTTCCTGCCTCCCAGGTGCTGAGGTTAAAGGCATGAACCATCACGCCAGGCTGGATACCTTCTTCCATGAAGTATCTAACAAATATGTTAGCTATTTTTACCCTTTGTTTTTGTTTGTTTTGTTGGGGGGCACGGCAGGGTCTTGCTGTGTAGCCCAGGTTAATATGAACATTGCTGTGTAGCCTGAGCTGGATTGAATTTGTGATCCTTTTACCTCAGGTAAAAATGTGCTTGAATTAGGTGTTCTGCATATACTCTGGATAGAAATCTTTCAGATATATGTTGTATGAATATTTTCTCCTAGTGTGTGTTTTGCTTATTGTTTTTAGGTAATATATTTTATTTTTTGATGAGAGCTAATTTATTAAACTCTTATGATTTCCATTCATGTCCTATCTTAGAGTTGTGTTTTGTAAGGTTGTAAACATTCTCTTCAATATTCTTCAGGAAGTGGTTGTAGTATATGCTGCTGTAATCTGAACAAGAAGTGATAGCTTTAAGGGACTATGGGTGTAGCTCAGAGGTAGAATGGATGCTTACCATGCATAGGGCCCTCAGCTGAATCCCCATCACCAAAAAGCAAGAACAAAACAAAGAATAGTTTCACTTTTACAGGAAACACATAGCCCATTCCAATTAGTTTGTATAGAAGAGGTAAAGGAAGGCTTGAGATGCATCTTCCCCATATAGATATTGAACTTCTGTAGCACCATGTGTTGGAAAGCATGCCATCTCCCCTGTTGGATTATGGTGCTGCCTTTGTTAGATGTCAACTGAACACACAGGTCTGTTGTTGGCTATTTCTCTTCCTGACTTTTGATCTGTGTGTCTATCCTTAAACCAAAGGTATGATAGAGGATAGAGGAGACTTTCAGTCAGGACTGAAAGTCACAGGCATTAAATCTCAAATATGCGCTACTTTTTCAAAATTATTTTGTTTTTCTACTTAAGTTGTATAGAGTTAATATCTTAAATATATTTTATCAGTACCTGTGAGATACACCTCTATGTTTATTTTAGTCTTCTTTAGATTGCTTTCTTTGATATTTTAGTGCATAGGTTTTGCACATGTTTTATGACATTTATTACTATTCTCTTCTGAGAGATCAGAGGTAGAATCAAATCTAGGGCCTTGTACATGCTAGACAAGCACTCTACCAGTGAGCTACATCCCACCTCTTGATCTTCTTCTTTGCAATGATGTTATAAATGATACTCATATTTTCAATTTTATTTTCCAATTTAAATTATTATTATGTAACTCAATTTTTAAGATAATTTTTATTATTTTTAGTTATATGTATGTGCATGTATCTGTGTGTGGGTACGTGCATGTGAGTAGCTTCAGTTCCTCTGAAGCTAGAGTTACAGACAGTTGTGAGCCAGCATACACAGATGCTAGGGAGTGAGCTTAGGTTCTCTGTAAGAGTGGCATTAGCCCTTAACTGTATCTTTCCAGCCCCCAACTAAGTTTTTTTTGTATACATCCCTTCTATTTTGAGACCTAATTACAATTATTTGCTGTAGAGCATTTATTAAATTGTGTTCTGAGTTTTTTATGGTTTTGCTGTTGTTTTTTACATGTCAACCTTGAACAAAGACAGTTTCCCTTTTTATTTACAATCTTTAGTACTATTAATCTTTTCCATGTGGTACAAAGCTACATAGAAATGAGGATGCCCAATATCCCTTTATTAATCCAATCTTAAGAGAAAATGTTCAGTTTTTAACCATTAAATATAATGTTAGCTAGAAGTTTATGTAGATGGCACTTTATCAAGTTAAGGGTGCTTTGTTCTGAAGATTTTAGTCATCTATGGGTATTGAAGTTCTCTGAATCTATTGATATGATTGTATAGGGTTTATCCACTATTAATGTAATAAAGACATTGGTTGATTTTGGATTTTAAATCTATCTAGTATTCTTGGAATAAAAATATCACTTTATCATAATGTATTATCCTAACTATACCAATAGAACTGATTTTCTAATATTTTTGAGGATATTTAAACCCATGTTCATAAGGAATATTAGTCTCTTGTCTTTTCTTGTGATGCCTCTATTGATATAAAGCTGACTCTATAAAATGAGTTGAGAAACACTTCTTTCCTGTCTGTTCTCTCAATGAACCTGGGGGAAATGGATATTATGTTTTAATGTTGGATAGACTTTAACTGTAAAAATCGTTGGGCTTCAGTTTTCTTTTTGGGAAGTTTTTATTGAGAAAATGTGTTCTGTAATTACAAAGTTTTCCAACTTATTGACATAATATTATATATAATATTGCTTTATTATTCTTTAGATGTCTGTAAACATATAGGCATCATTCTTTTCATTCTCCAGACTACTAACTTGTATCTTTTATTTCTTTTTCTTGATCACTCTAGTGAAGGGTTTATTCATTTTATTGATCTTTTCAAAGACCAAGATTATGGCTTAAATGTTTTCGTCTATTTTCCATGACCACCATTCTTACTCTTCTATTTATTAATGCCATTTTTAGTTACTTTGTTTTAATTTGTTATTTTCTGTAGCTTCTCAATATAAAAATGTAGATTGTTGTTTTTTCTATTATAAAATGAATGTTTTTCACTTTAAATTTCATGTTGTCACTGTTTTAAATGCCATATTGTCATTATCACTTGTTTTTAAATGTTACTTATCTTTATACAGAAATTACTCATTTTCTAAATATCTACAGCCTTTCCAGATATGCTTCATTATTGATTTCTTGTTTAGTCCTATGTATATAGACAGCATGTCCTAGATATTTTTCAAGGTGGATTGTGTGTGTGTGTGTGTGTGTGTGTGTGTGTGTGTGTGTGTGTGTGTGTGTGTGTGTGTGGCTATTTATTATTGAGGTGTTTTTGTGGCTTATCACATGTGCACTTGAGCAGAATGTATGCTGTAGTGTTACTGAGTTTAGTATTCCATAAATTTAGTCAACTAGATTACAACAGTTGAATAGCTCTGTCCAATCTTCTGTATTTGTATTCTCTGCCTTCTTGTTTAAGTAGTTGTTGCAAGAATCTACTTCATTCATTTCTGCCCTTCCATTAATTATGTCTTTCAATCTACTGATTTGGAGTTTGGCTTGTTCTCACTTTTCCAAGGTCCAAAGGTGTATTATAAAGTTTTTTTATTTGAGATCTCTCTGATTTCTTAGTGTAGACACTTAGAACTCCAAACTTCCCTCTTTGTACTATTTTCATTGTATCCCAAAGGTTTTGGTATATTGTGTCATCATTATCACTTGATTCCAGAGATATTTTTGTTGCTGTTTCCTTCTTGATTTTTCAATCCGTTCATTGCTCAATAGTGTGTTGTTTAATCGCTATAAGTTTGTGTTTGTTCCATAATTCTTACTGTTGACTTGTAGCCTTAATCCACTGTGATCAAATAGAATAAAATGAATTACGCACTTGGTGAATTATTTCAAGTGTTCTATATTTACTACAACTATTTTGTGTGTAATATATGATATATTTTAGAGAAAGGTTCTGTGGGCTGCTGAGAAGAAAGTATATTATACAGTTTTTGAATGGAATATCTATAGATGTTTGTTGAGATTATTTTATTTAAGATGTCACTTAATCCTAATATTTCTCTATCTGGTGGCACTGAGATGGTCTATCAGTTGGTGAGAGTGGGATATAAAAGTCGTTGCATTACTATTGTGACTGGGTTAACTTGTGTCCTTACATCTAGTAGTTTGTGTTTCATGAAATTAAGTTTACCTATGTTCAATTTATATATGTTTAGAATTGTAATGTCTTCTTATTGGATTGATCCCTGTGATGTTTTATTGATTAGTTTGACAGAATCTATAACCATCTATGAGACAAGCCACTGGACACACTCATGAATGATTATCTTCCGTAGATTAGCCTCTAGCAAGCCCCATGAGGGATTATCTTGATTAGATTAATTGAGATGGGAAGAACTACTGTAAATGTGGGCAGTACCATTGCATGGGCTGGAATCCTTGACTGAGTAAAAAAGAAAGCCAGCTGAGCAGTCATGTACCCTCAGTCATGTCTGCTTCCTTACTGAGGATGCTGTGTTTCCAGGCATCTCATGATCCTACCACATGGTTTCTCTTTTATGATTCACTGTTCACTAGAACTGTGAGCCAAGATAAACCCTCCTTTAAATTTACTTCTTACCAGATACTTTATGACCACACCAAGACAAGTAACTGATGCAGTTGGAATGAAGGGATCTTCTTATTCTCTTTAGATTACTTTTGGTTTGAGGTTGATTCCATCAGATTAGAATAATGATACCTGCTATTTCCTAATTTTAATCTGTTTGCAATATTTTTTCCATTCTTTCACCCTAACTAGTATCTGTCTTTGATGGTGGCTGTGTTTCTTACAGGCACAAAATAGATGGTTCCTTTTTTTTAATCCAATCTTTTATTTTCTGTCTTTTGATTGGGAAATTAAGACTGTTATTGCACTGTTATTGAAAGATGTATATTAATTCCTGTCATTCTGTTGATGTTGTATGTTTGGTCTTTTCCTATTCCTCATTTGCTTAACTGTTGTTCTAGCACCATTTAGTCCTCCACCCCTTAGCCTCTTTGATATGCTTCTCATTCTTTTCAGTCTGAAGAATTACTTCCAGTATCTTCTGTTGGGTAGCTTAGTGGTCATAAACTCCTGTAGCCTGCTTTTATCATGGAATGTTTCTTTCTCCCCACAGCATGACATATAGTTTTGCCAAGTAGCACAATCTGGTTTAACAGCTGTAATCTTTCCAAATTTGAAATACATAATTCCAAGCCCTTCTTACTTTTCAAAGCTTCCACTAAAAACTCAGCTGTTTTGCTAGGCCTTTATTTATATGTACCTTGGTGTTTCTCTCTTGCAGCTTTCAATACACTTTCATTTTTCTAGGTATTTAGTGTTTGACTATGGCATGGTGTGAGGAGTTTCTTTTCTGGAGCTGTTTGGTCTTCTGCATGCGTCTTATACCTAGATGGACTTCTTTTTTCCTAGATGTGGGAAATATTCTGCTATGATTGGGTTGAAAATATTTCCATGTCTTTGATATGTAGTTCTTCTCCTTCCATGTCCCTACTTCAAAGATTTGGTGTTTTTATAATATCACAAAGATCTTTGCACTTTCCATTCATACGTTTTTTACAAGTATCCATGCTCGAGACTGAAGGGACCCATTCCTCCACTTTGTTGGCAGCTCTGCTAGCCTGTTTTCCCGTGTTCTGTTCTCTTTATTGGTGAGGCTTTCAACCGAACTCTTTATTTGATTCACTGATTTTTTTCATCTCTAACATTTCAATTTGGTGTTTCATCTGTATTTTACCTTCCATTTTCATATTGTATGTCAGCTTTCTTTCTTCATTCAACTGTTTACTCATATTCTCATTCATTTCTTTGAGCATGTTTATAGTCATTCTTTTGAATTTTTTTCTGGAATTTTATGTAAGTGTTTCTCATTTGGGGCCACTATCTGGATTAATAGTTTTTGGAGGAGACAAGTTATCTTTGTTTTTCATATTATTTGTGTACTTGTGTATTTGCATATCAGGAGTTGCATTTGTGGAGTTTGTTTACTTGTTGTTTGTTTGGTATTGGTCACCTTTCTTTCACTGGGAGTGTTTGCAGTGTCCTAGAATTGTAGTGTGGTTGGGGTGTCATTTCCTGCTCAACCCCCAGTGCTCCCCTGAGATGAATACTGACTGAAATAATAGACACTACCTAGGAATAAATTCCCTGGTTGCTGTGTTCTACTATCAGGTGCCTCTCATGTTTCTTTCTTGATTCCTAGAAGACAGCCTTGCTGTTGGGAATTCCTCTGCCAAAGGCAGTGTTGTTCCTGCATCTCTATTTCTGAGGACTGTTCTGGACTAGTGTCTGAGTTTGCTCTGGATCCTACTCCTGATCTGGCTCTGGCCTGATGCCTGGAAATGAGATGTGTTCCTACCTTTTGAATACGTTTCTCACACAGTTATGCTGAGCTAAGTGAGTGGTTTGGTGGTCCCTCTGCGTAGCTGCTTGTGGTAAGCTAAGGGACACATGAAGTTCATTTATAGAGACAATTGGGGCTAATTAGTGGGTGAAATAGCTGAGGTGATCCTGGCTTTGCTAGGTGACTTGTGGTCTCTGGTTTCATGACTGATTGGTCAATGCATGCAATTGGATAGATGTGGATCAGCTGCTAAGTGTAGCATGTCATCTCTGATCTCAGGATGGGTTCATGATTTGAGCAGGCATTATTTTATTATTTAAAATGAATATACAAATTAGTATAAGATGCTTCCTCATGGTATTTTCAAACAAACTTAGTTTTGGTTGTTCCCTGCATACTCTCTCCTCTCTCCCATCTTCCTGCCCCATCTCCAGACTTGTATCTGTCTACCACACCATTCCCTTTAAACTTTCAAGTCATGTGGTAAATCTTTTTTCCCATCATTTTCTATATGTAGTACCTCTATATTTAAAAATATGCTTTTCCATAGCTCTTGTGCTTACACACACTCTCTCTCACACATACCACTAAATTAAAATAATTAAAAACTTTAAAATGTGGCTTGTGAGAAGGTTCAGTATACAACAGCACTTGCCATGTGAGCCTGACAGCTTGAGTTCCGTCTCTGGACTCCACAATGTAAAGAGAGAACCATCTCCTAAAAGTTGCCCTGTGTCAGCTCTCCCCACCACCACCATGTGTCATGGCACACATGTGCTGGCAATCACATGCTCACACACATACTAATGATAAGTTCAATTTAAGTCAGGCCTTTTATATATTACATGTATCTTGGTGTTGATTTACTACTGTATCTAACAGTCTATCTTTTAAAACTATAATCTCTGGATATATATTTGGGGCTTCTAGTAAATACTTTCTGAAAAGGACCAGATAATGAAAATATTCAGCTTTGTGGACATACAGGCTCTGGCAAAGCTATTTAGTTCTGCATTTCTAGTAAGAGGGTAGATGTAGGTGTAGATGAATGGATATGACTACAGTTCAATAAAACTTCATGTAAAATTAGATGGTTTTCCATATTTTGTCCTCTTCTGGTTTAGATAATTTGTATTTAATATTACTACCAATATCATTGGTTTAAGCCTTCGATCTTGCTATTTATATACTTGTCCTATGTGGTTTTTAACCTATTATATATTATAGAAAGGAAGGGAAGAAGGGAAAGGGGTGTGAAGCAGAGAGAGGCAGAGAGAAAAGGAATACTACTGGACACAACACCTGAAAATGAGGATTGTAAAATTACAAAAAGAAAATCAAAACCAAATAGTGCTTCAGTCTAGTTGAAACTGGGTATGTGCAGTCCGCCTGTAGTCTGGGCCTGAAGTACCTTGAGGAGGACTGAGTGTGGAAAGTAAGCCTGCATTACCTCATGAGACCCTGTTTTATAGAGGCAGGAGAGAGGAGCCGGGGTTGGTAGTTGAGGGAAGAGAGAGAGACAGTCTGAGAGAAGGCTGACATAGTCTTCTGGAAGAGTCTGATTAGCCATGGGGGAGGTGAGTGAATCTTTACAGCGTAGTTGAAGGCAGGAAAGTACGGACCTACTTGCTGGGCGATGGGAGGACAAAATGTCCTAGAGAGCGGACTGCACACCCTGGTCCTTCAGTCCCTTCGTGCTGCTGCTGCTGCCTCAGTCAAGCTGACGGTTTTCTCACTAGTTTAGAGTTCTGTAGAGAGGTGCTGAAACACCACTTTGACATGTACACATTTAAACTACATCTTTTCTCTAATAGCTTTCTAAAAGTTATGCATATGTGTGTGCATATCTATTGATCTTTTCCTTCGTAGATTTTTAAAGAAGCATCAGATTGAAAGTTGTGTTCATACTGAGCAAGTGCTCTGAACTAGGTATCCTTTGTATGTAATATAGTTTCTGAGATCCTTGTCATGCTTAGACACATTTCACAGACCTTAATGTTACAAGAAAAAAGTCCCCTCTTACTTTTTTCTGGCACTGAGTGATTTAACTATATTTATTTTAAAATATTTATCCATCTGGCATTTATTTATCCTTTTTCCTTTAACCTTGTTTTTCATATTGCATAAGATTAAGCATTTAGAACAACAGTTCTCAATCTGTGGGTCATGACCCCTTTGGGAGTCATGCATCAGAGATCCTGCATATCAGATATTTACATTACAATTCATAACAGTAGCAAAATTATGTTATGAAGTAGTAACAAGAATAATTTTATGATTGGGGTCACTACAACATGAGAGTCACAGCATTGGGAAGGTTGAGAAGCACTGATTTAGAGTGAACAGTTAGCATCATTTAGTACATTCCAAACATTTGCAGACCCCAAAGGAAACCTTGAATGCATTAAGCATCCCCCTCCCCTTTTCCTTATTCCTGCAGTCCTCGCCACCACCCTGCTATCTATGGATTTGTACCCACTCTGGATATATCAGAGAAAGGAAGCACATAAACACTTAGAATAACACTTTTGAGGTCCACTGCATTATAGTAGGCATTAATAATTCATTTTTTATGTCTGTATAATATTCTGTTATATTGCCTGTACTATGAGTTATTTTTGCATACATCCATTGATTAGTGTTTGGAAATCGGAACTATTGACATAATGTGTACAAGTGTTTGAGTATGAAAGTGCTTTAGATTGTTCTGTTAGCTGTTTATTGTATAGGATTGTTTTAGCTATGCTGGGTTTTCTATTTTTCCATATGAAGGTGAGTATTGTTCTTTCAAGGTCTGTAGAAAATTGTGTTGGAATTTTGATGGGAACTACATTGAGTCTGTAGATTGCTTTTGGTAAAATGGCCATTTTTACTATGTTAATCTTACATGAGCATGGGAGATCTTCTCATCTTCTGATGTCTTCTTCAGTTTCTTTCTTCAAAGACTCAAAGTTCTTGTCCTACGGGTCTTTCACTTGTATTGATAGAATTACACCAAAATACTTCATATTATTTGAGGCTATTGTAAAGGGTGTTGATTCTCTGGTTTCTTTCTCAGCCTATTTATCATTAGTATATTGGAGGGCTACTGATTTTTTTGAGTTTATCTTGCATCCAGCCACTAGACTGAAGGTGTTCATCAGCTGTAGGAGTTCCCTGGTAGAGTTTTTTTGGGCTCATCATGTATCATATCATCTGCAAATAATGACACTTTGACTTCTTCCTTTCCACTACAAGAAAATTCACAGAATCAACTATTCTGGGCTCACAGGGGCTCACAGAGACTGAACCATCAACCAGGGAGCCTGCATGGGACTGAAGTAGGCACTCTGCATGTTAGTCATATAGCTTGGTCCTCTTGTGGGATCCTAACAGTGGGAACAGGGCTGTCTTTGCCTCTTTTACTGGCTTTGAGGACCCTACTCCTTATACTGGATTACCTTGCCCAGCCTTAATACATGGGGAAGTGCTTCGTCTTACTGCAACTTGATATGCCATGTTTTTGTTGATACTTATAGGAGACCTGCCCTTTCCTAAACAGAAATGGCAGGGCAGGGGAGTAGATTGGGGGTGGGTTTAGAGGGGTGTGGGGAGATGAACTGGGAGGAGAGGAGGGAGAGGAAACTTTGGCCAGGATGTAAAATACATAAATAAATAAATAAAAATTTTAAAGAGCTGGATTTCAACAACAGAAAGCCTACAAACTCATGAAACTTGAACAACTCTCTACCTAATGACTAGTGGTTCAAGGCAAAAAGAAAGAAATTAAGGACTTCCTAGAATTCAATGAAAATGAATGCACAACATACCCAAACTTATGGAACACAATGAAAGCATTGCTAAGAGGAGTTCAGAGCAATAAATGCCTACATAAGGAATGGAGAGCCTGAGTACTAGCACTGAACATCGCACCTGAAAGCTCTAGATCAAAAGAAGCAAACACACCCAAGAGAAGTAGACGGCCGGAAATAAACTAAGAGCTGAAATTAATAAAATAGAAACAAAGAGAACAATACAAAGAATCAATGAAACAAAGAGTTGGTTCTTTGAGAAAATAGGATAGACAAATCCTTATCCAAACTAACTAAAAGACAGACAGAGAACATCCAAATTAGCAAAATCAGAAATGAAAAGGTGAACATAACAACAGACACTGAGGAAGTCCAAAGAATCATTAAGTCATACTTTAAAAACATTTACTCCACAAGATTGGAAAACCTAAAAGAAATGGACAATTTTCTCAACAGATACCATTTGCCAACATTAAATCAAGATTAGATAAATAATTTAAATAGACCTATAGCCCCAAAGGGAATAGAAGCAATCATTGAAAGTCTCCCTGCCAAACAAACAAACAAACAAACAAAACAAAAGAACAAACAAACAAAAAAACACCCAGGTCAGGGCCAGACAGTTTTACCACAGAATTCTACCATACCTTCAAAGAAGAGCTAATGCCAATAATCTTGAAATTGTTCCACAAAATAGAAACAGAAGGAACATTGCTAAATTCATTTTATGAGGTCACCCTGACACCCAAGCCACACAAAGATTCAACAAAGAGAATTACAGACAAATTTCCCTCATAAACATTGATGCAAAAATACTCAATAAAATACTCAAACTGAATCCCAAAACACATAAAAAGGTCATCCACCATGACCAAATAGGATTCATCACAGAGATACAGGGATAGTTCAACATATGAAAATCTGTCAATGTAATCCATTATATGAACAAACTAAAAGAAAGAAAATCACATGATCATCTCATTAGATGTTAGAAAAGCCTTTGACAAAATCCAACACCACTTCATGATAAAAGTCTTGTATAGATCTGGGAAACAAAGGGACATTCCTAAATGTAATAAAGGCAATTTACAGCAAGCCTATATAGCCAACATCAAATTAAATGAAGAGAAACTCAAAGCAATTCCACCAAAATCAGGAACAAGACAAGACTGTCTACTCTCTCCATATCTCTGCAATATAGCACTTGAAGTTCTAGCTAGAGTAATAAAACAACAGAAGGAGATCAAGGGGATATAAATTGGAAAGGAAGAAATCAAAGTATTACTATTCACAGATGATACAATAGTATACACAAGCAATACCAAAAACTCTACCAGGAAACTTGTACAGTTGATAACGGCTGGATACAAGATTAACTAAAAAAAAAAAAAAAATCAGTAGCTCTCCTATATACAAATGATAAAGAGGCTAAGAAAGAAATCAGGAAAACAACATTCTTCACAATAGCCACAAATAAAATATCTTGGGGTAATTCAAACCAAGCAAGTGAAAAACTTGTATGACAATAACTTTAAGTATTTGAAGAAAGAAATCGAAAAAGATATGGGAAGATGGACAGATCTCCCATGCTCATGGATCAGTAGGATTAACAGTAAAAGTCACAATCTTACCAAAAGCAATCTACAGATTCAACATAATCCCTATCAAATTCTAACACAATTCTTTACAGACTTTGAAAAACAATACTCAACTTCATATGGAAAAAACAAAAAATCCAGGATAGCTAAAACAATCTTGTACGATAAAAGAACTTCCAGCAGCAGCAGCAGCAGCCCTGATTTCAAGCTCTACTACAGAGCTATAGTAATAAAACCACATGGTATTGACATAAAAATAGACAGGTGGCTCAATGGAATTGAACTGACAACCCAGACATAAATTGACACACCTATTGAAACCTGTTTTTTTGGTAAAGAAGCCAGAAATATACAATAGAAAAAAAAAAGCATCCTCTTCAACAAATGGTGCTGATCTAACTGGGTGTTGGCATGTAGAAGAATGCAAATTGCTCCATATCTACCACCCTGCACAAAACTCAAGTCCAAGTAGATCAAAGACCTCAACAGAGAACCAGATACACTGAACCTGATAGAAGTAGCCTTGAACACATTGGCACAGGAGACAACGTCCTGAACAATAGTGCAGGCACTAAGATGGACAATTAATAAATGGGACCTCTGAAACTAAAAATCTTCTGTAAGGCAAAGGATACTGTCAACAGGACAAAACGCAACCTACAGAGTGGGAAAGATCTTCACCAATCCCACATCTGACAAAGGGCTGATCTCCAAAATATATAAAGAATTCAAGAAACTAGACATCAAAAAAATCATAATCCATTCGAGAAATGGGGTACAGATCTAAACAGAGAATTCTCAACAGAAGAATTTCAAATGCCAGAGAAACACTTAAAGAAATGTTCAACATCTTTAGCCATTGGAGAAATGCAAATCAAAATGACTCTGAGATTCAGTCTTACACCTGTCAGAATGGCTAAGCTCAATAGCACAAAGGACAGCTCATGCTGAAGAGGATATGCAGCAAGAGGAAACTTCTCCACTGGTGAGAGTGCAAACTTGTACAGCCACTTTGGAAATTAATATGGTGGTTACTCAGAAAATTGGAAATTGATATACCTCAAGACTCTGCTATCTCACTCCTGGACATATACCCAAAGGACACTCCATCCTACCACAGGGACACTTGCTCGACTGTGTCATAGCAGCTTTATTCATAATAGCCAGAAACTGAAAACAACCTAGATGTCTCTCAACCAAAGAATGGATAAAGAAAATGTGGCTCATTTACACAATGCAGTACTACTCAGCTGTTTTTAAAATATAACATCATGAAATATTCTGGCAAATGTATGAAACTAGAAAAAAACCATCCTGAGTGAGGTAATCAAGACTCAGAAAGACAAATGTGGTATGTACTCACTTATAAGTGGATGATAGCTGTAAAGTAATCATGCTATAATCCACAGGCCCAGAGAGGCTAAATAATAAGGAGGGCTCAAATGGGGACACATGGATCTCCCTGGGAAGGGAACATAGAGTAGATTTCATGGGTGGACTGAGGGGCAGGTAGGAATGGAAACAGGATCAGGTGGGGTGGATTGGAGGAAGAGAGTACTGTGAGTGATGACTGGAGTTGTGGGATATTTCAAGGATGAGATAGAAACCTAGTGCGTTGGAAACTCCCTGGAATTTGAGGGTGACCCTAGCAAAGACTCCTAATTAATAGGAGATATGGAACCTGAACTGACAGACCATCTTCTGTAGCCAAGCAAGGCCTCCAGTGGAGGGCCTGGTATACCAAACTGGCCACAAACCTTCAACCTACAATTTGTCCTGCCTGAAGATGTGCTCGGGTAAAGGTGGCACAGAACTTGTGGGAGTGGCCAACCAATGACTGGTCCAACTTAAGACCCATGCCACGAGAGGGAGCCCATGCCTGACGCTGCTTGGAAGGCAAGGAACCAGAAGCTGGATAAGCCCAGAGACCTAGGATAGAACCAAATACAACTGCCAAACAAACAAACAAACCAGTCAATTAAATGATTCCTGATGATATTCTGATACACTCATAGACCAGAGCCTAGATTGTCATCAGAGAGGTTTCATTCAGCCATTGATAGGAGCAGAAGCAGAGACCCACAGCCAAACAATAGGTGAAGCTTGGGGAATCCTGTGGAAGAAGGGGATAAAGGATTGTAGTAGTCAGAGGGGTCAAGGACAACACAAGAAAACAGCCCACAGAATCAACTAACTAGGACCTATAGGTGGTCATAGAGATGAGTGACAGTCAGGGAGCCTATGTGGGTCTGATCTAGGTCCTCTCCATATATGGTATGGTTGTGCAGCTTGGTGTTCTTGTGGGACTCCTAACAGTGGGAGTGGGTCTATCTCTGACTCTTATTTCTACTCTTGGGACCCTTTTCCTTCTACTGGTTTGCCTCATCTGGCCTTGATACATGGGTATGTGCCTAGTCTTATTGCATCTTATAATGTCATGCTTGATTGACATCTCTGGGAAGCTTGCTCTTTTTTGAAGGGAAACAGAGGAGGAGTGGATCTAAGGAAGAGGAAAGGTGGGGAAAAGGACTGAGAGGAGAGGAGGGAGGGGAATCTGTGGTCAGGAAGTAATATATGAGAAGTAAGTTTTAAAAATATTTTTTTAAAAGCTAAGTAGGACAAAGACAAATTCTCTTATGTACCTGTGTCTATTTTCTAACTCTTTGGTTCTATTGTCCAGTTGTCTGTGTGCCATGTGGGGGTCCAGCTCCAACCTGTCAAAGGGTTCCTGGGGCAGGAGGAGGAGAGAGGAATGAGGAAGTATTAGATAGAAATATAGGTGTAGACAATAAGAAAGACAGACACAGGATAGCTTTGGGAGGGCCCTGGGTCAATACCCAGTTGCCCAGAGTTTTACTCTAATGGGCTTTTTATACACGACCAAGGGGAGAGGCAAAAGACCTCCCCCTTTCAAGATCAAAGCACCAATATACAGCCAAGTATGGACCCTATAAAACACCTGGTACCCGCACCTTTGGCCAAATCATCCTATTATGCAGCTCTGCTGGACAAAGCAAGCTCAGACTTTCTGAACTTGAGTAAGATCTTACTAGGAAGCCTCTGTGGGGCCCCACAGTGCCAGAATAACAAGTTTTCCCTCACCATGGCCATTTAATCACTCCTCTAATTTTTAGAGAGGAAAGTCTGTCCCTCACTCTACCCTCATGCCAAGCAGCTCTTTAAACTTTTTCCTAATGCTTCTTTTATCCTCTCATATAAATGTTTCATTAATTTCCACCAATGATACTATGAATATTTAAGTAATTACCTTTTCACATTCATATGAAAAATTATTGCAGTTCTTTGGCTGACATTGTTTCATTATTATTAATTCTGTTCTTTGACAATTTCATACACGTATGTATGTAATTCATTATTATTACTCTTTCCCCTACATACCCCCATCCCTACCAACCTCCCCATTCCCTTTCCCAGATGTATGACTTGTAGTTTTGTTTTATGACCATTTAGCTTAACCTGGGTTATCTGTGTGGCCATTGAATTGAAAGTATCCATTGGAACCTGATGGGGTCACGAGTGGGTATACAACTGAAGGCAACACGTTCTCTTCTTCCCAAGTGTATTTGTAGCAAATAGTTCAGTAGTGATGGATTGGGACCTCTGAGCCCCTTCCCATCCCTGCCTGACTGTTAGTGGCCCTGTTACTGTGCAGAACTAATACAGACACAGCTGCTGTAAGTTTGTGATTCCAGTTTGCATTTAAATGAGGAGTAGATGATATGGGGTCCCTCAGTAGACCTGTAGACCAAGTACTCAGGAGGCTAACAGGAACAGGCTTCCAAATACAAGACCAGTGGGCTCCATAGAGAGCTCATAACCTCAGTGGCTGCCCTTGCTTTGCTTTTGAGACAAGGTCTCACTCTGCACCCCAGGCTGGCCTTAGGCCATAGACACCCCACACTTCTCACACCCCACACTTCTCATGTGCCTGATGTCATCTCACCCTATCCTGTGGCTCCTTAGTCTGTCTCACCTTTATGAGGATGCAAGCATATAGGGAGCAAGGGCCCTGCCTCTACCCCGCAGGCAACCTGGCAATCACCTTCTTCCTGACTGGGAACCCGGGATATAAAAACGAAGGTTTCTAAATCCCATCTTTTCTATGCACTTGTTAATTTAAGAAGGTGGGGTCCCAAATAGGAATGCCCCCACAATAAAGTCTGTCACTGTTTGGGAGGAATAAAAGCAAGAAGGGAAAGAGAAACAGATGACGTGAGACAGGGAGAAGGAAGATGGCCCAGCATCATTTCTGAATGAAATGGCTATTCATTATAAACCTTAGTGTAGTAGTTGATCCATGATCTATTAGTAAGCGAAACTTAATATTTTGAGGGGAATTTTTGTTCTCCTTTCCAGCTTTAAAATCTGAAGGGGATGATTACTATATTAACGGTGCCTGGACTATTGACTGGCCTAGGAAATTCGATGTTTCTGGGACAGCTTTCCACTACAAGAGACCAACAGATGAACCAGAATCCTTGGAAGCCCTAGGACCCACCTCTGAAAACCTCATTGTAATGGTAAATGTGTCTTTGCCATTATATTTTTACTGCAATTTCCACATTATGGGGTTGGAAAGGGTCATGTTTGATTAGCTCTGTTTTACAGGTGATGGAAATAAGGCAATAAAGCTAAAATGATTTGCCCAAGGGTGTAGATGCTGCAGAGTGAAGACCGTAGATCTCTTGTCAGATGACTTTCATGATTTTTTTTTTTTTTGAGACAGGGTTTCTCTGTGTAACCCTGGTTGTCTGGGAACTCCCTATGTAGACCAGGCTGGACTCACACTCACAGAGATCTGCTTGCCTCTGCCTCCTGAGTGCTGGGATTAAAGGTGTGCGCCACCACTGCCCGGCTTTTCATGTTTCTTGAGTAAAGTTATACGATCAAGCAGTATAGATGAAAACAGTGACCAAGTACTCATGAACAGAAAAAAATTATGTTTTATGTAAACTTGTGTGCTTCGAAGTTGTCTTGGAGGCCACTGAGATGCCTCATCAGATAAAGGCATTTGTCACCAAGCCTGACAACCTCAGTTCAATCCCCATGGTTCACAGGAGAGAAGGAAAGGACCAACTTTGGCAAGCTGCCCTCTGAGCTCTCCATGCTCCAAGGCATGTGTTCAGCCCTCTCTAACTAATGAATGAACAAAAATGTGATAATTTTTTAAGTTGTCTTGTGTTCAGGGTCAGCCTGGACCACAGACTGAGACTGTCCAGAAGATAAAGTAAATAAAGACATGTTCCAAATTTCCTGTAAGACTTGCTCTGTGCCATTTTCTTCTTCAGAAGAAATAATGAATGTCTAAATGAAGGCTCATTGTGTCTTAATTATCTTCACCAGTTGTTTTCAATGGCAGGTTCTACTCCAAGAACAGAATTTGGGAATTAGGTACAAGTTCAACGTTCCCATCGCTCGTCCTGGCAGTGGAGATAATGAAGTTGGCTTTCTGTGGCATCATCAGCCCTGGTCAGAATGCTCAGCTACCTGTGCTGGAGGTAAGACACCCACTAGGCAGCCCACAGCTGGCAGTGTGGGAAGCCAGACCTACTCTGAGCTGTGTTTTCTGTTTGCTAAAGAAGCTAATTGGAAACATTTTTTGCAGGTTTGCTTCAAGCTGTAATTTAGCAAAAGAAACTTTGCTTAATTATATTACATTGTGTTTGTTTCAACCTCATGTAATTTACACAGATTTGTTGGTAAAATACATCTTGGCACAATGAGTATCTCTGCTGGTGCTTCTCCAAGACTGTTTTGAAGGTGGGCTGTTTGCTTTTCATGAACACATTCTTGGTAAAGAACATCAAGAGTTTTAAATTAAAAACCAGCAAGAATCAGACGTCACAGATGCAACTTGTTGTAATGGGGCATGAGAATGTATGTGTGCTTGTATGCTTGTGTTTGTACAATTGCGTGTTTCCCACAACCCCATCCAAACTCCCTCCTCCAGCCATCAAAGTTAAGGGGCAATATACTGGGATGCTACATGAATTACTAGTGTCTGGGTCTCTGGGCTGACGATGTGTAGTGAACCCACTCTAATCCCTCAGCGAGGTAGCCGTAGCTGGTAGGCAGTGGTTGGTGATGTGTTGGTTGTCCCATGTGCGTTTTTCATGGGTGCCTTTTCCCCACAATTTACTCTATTCCTAATCCTCCTCCCTCTAGTGGCCACCAATGCAATTCTTTACCTCTGGCTGGGAGAGCAGGACAGTTGGCTTCCTTCAAAGCCAACACCCTTGCTGCTTCATGGACTGGTGAGTAGAAGTGCTGTGCAAGCAGCATCTTCCTTCTCTCTGGAGACTGAATGCACCACCTCCACCACAGAGCTTTACTACAGTAGGCAAGGAGCAAACCCATCCTCCAAGGCCAGGGAGGCCTGGAGTACCTCACCATTCCAAAACCAAAGGATACGTTTGCAATAGTAATAGTGAGAATGCTGAAGTTAAAATAAATGACACAGTAGCGTGCTAAATTGTGCAAGAACATATACAGTCCATAGACCTTTGTCCATGTACCCACTGGACCTCCAAATGCCTCAAGTATTTGAATAGGAAAAAATTTTTCAGAAAATTGATTACCATATGACAGAACCCATACTTTTGAGTCATAAAAATTAAAATCATCCATTACTATAGCTCTGCTGTAGTAGTAAAGACTACACAACATGAAAAAATAAAAAAAGATGAATAATGCTCTATTAATATTCATTCATGTGAAATATCATAAAATATGGTTAAGTAGAACTTGCAATCTATTTTAAAAGTTCTCTTCTTCCCACCCATTTTATGTGTAAAATGTCTGATGACTCTTAATATAAAGTTTTCAAAACTATACTGCATCACCACTTCTTTTAATAAAATATAATGACTAATATCACTGCAGATTATTCTCAATTAATTCACTTTTTGTTCCCATAAGGTCCATTGTATTATAGTTAATGGCATCTATACATAAATCTTTATTTGTGCTAATTAAATCACTTTGAATTACTCTATGAATTAATCTTCCCCTTTCTACCTACCAACAAAAAAATCATTAGGATAACATATATTTAAGTAGTATAAATAAATAAACTTATTAAGAGTAGAATAAACTTATTAAGGATGAGTCCAAATAATTTAAGGTTTAGGCATCTGATAAGGATGCCCTAAAGCTGAGGCCAGCTGACTTAGGGAAGAGAAGGCATTGTAGTATCTTCAAGTACACATAGAACACGGAATGGGGAGCCTGGCTGCCTGTTCTTTTGCTCAATTGCTCTACTTGAGGATGATTTAGACACAGTCTTGTCTGAGGCCAAGGAGAAATTAAATGAATTCCCAATGTTCTTTCAACCTTATGATTCTATTTGTTCAGAGAGCACAGAGTCCAACAAAGGTGGAGGAGGCATGAAAACTTAATTCAAAAGAGAACTATGAATTTATTGAATTAAAACGTATGAAAAACCTAAATGAGTCATTCTTTTCTGTAACATTCATATTGAAAACTGGAAGTGATTTGTGAATGAGGAAAAACCTAAATAAAAAGAAAAGCCCCTGGAAGGAGAGGTTTCTTTTCCATAGTATAAACTACTTTGAATCTGGAGCTACTGATCTTATATTTGAGGTGGTTCTGGGACCCCAAATTCTGCTTGAGTGTGAGTGATTTTGAGCATTTATGAGGCCCTGGCTTTTGTTGAGAGAGGGAGGTCAGTGACTGAAAGTTGGCAGATTGGTGTGCAGAGCCGTCATTTGTCTCGTTCATCCAAGTATGATCTGGAGACCAGCTGCCTCAGCATCAGTTAGGGATTCACTGAGCAGCTGATTCGGTGCCTAGGTCAGAACTCCTTCAGAGAAACTGAATAGGGACTGTGTTTTCACAAGCTTCCAGGTGGTTCTGGTGCCCACACAAGATTTTGGATCGCTGTGGCTTTCAGAGCAACTGAAACCTAGCACCATAGGCATATAGAGTTTAGGGCCTGGTCACTGAAGTCTACATCTTTGAGAACTCATTTTGTTCCTAGTGCAAGATCAGGAACTTTCTAGGAAAACAATAAGCATTTATAAACAGTAAGTGGTTATGAGCACTCATAAGGCCATGAAACAATAATTTTGACAAATGTCTTCTTTTCATTTCCTGTGGATGTGATTAAAATCCCCTGAGAAAAACAACTTGAGGAAGAAAGGGCTTATTTAGTCACAATTCTAGGTTACAGCTCATCATTGCAGGGAAGCCCAAAGTCAGGACATAGGAACTTGAAGCAGCTAGTCACGTGACGTCCATAGTCAAGAGCAGAGCAGAGTGAATTAATGCATGTGTGCATCCAGTGCTCAGCTTGTTCTCTCTATTCATATACAATCCAGTATCCCTTACCCAGAGAATGGTGCAACCACTGTGGCGGGTCTTCCCACTAATCAAGACAATCCCCCGCCCCAGACATGCCCACAGGCCAATCTAATCTAGACGATTCTTCATTGAGACCCCCTTCCCAGGTGATTCTAGACTATGTCAAGTTGACAACTAGAACTCAAGATAAAAAAAAAAAATGTATACCTCTTCTTTCCCTTGTAGGAAATGAGATGTCCTAGGATAGGCATCCTGATGTAGATACCAGTTGTTGAACCAATTCCTCCTGTATGTGCCTCTATTTTTAATTCCAGATTCTTTAAATACTGAAGCTTGTGTTTGAAGGAAGTAAAGTTCCTTAGAGCTCAGGAATGTTAATCAAAGAAAGGCGATAGTCATCTACCATCATGTCAAAAAAAGGAGTTTATTTACAGTTAAAGACCTTTTAGGAAAATGTATTTCTACATACGTTTTACTCAGAAACTGGGGAGCAAAACTAAAGTTAGTTCTTAATTATGATATCCTACTCTGACCTCACCAGGGAGCTAGTGGGAGCCTTGAAGCTCTCAAGGTTTGAAATGGGAAAAGAGTGAGAACTCTCCAAGAGCATTCAGTTGGGTCTTACAAGGTCCCTCTGTGTTATTCATTATTGCTCTGTATGTGCTTTACTGACATCACAACCTTTGAACTGTGAGTCATGGAGCAAGAATGATAGTTTTCTATGATGAGATATTTGAAGATAAGAAATTAAAAACTGTTTTTCTGTCGCTTAGCAGACCCGATGACAAATCTAATATACAGGAAACATTGGTGATGATTCATTTCAAGTGATGCTAGCTCTGAGTCACTGATGAAGCGCTTCCTTGGGCTGATGGGGAACATTAAGATGCTATTGGGTGTTGTCTTTGGATAAATGTGACTATTAAGAAAGCTGTAATTAGCCGGGCGGTGGTGGCGCACGCCTTTAATCCCAGCACTCGGGAGGCAGAGGCAGGCGGATCTCTGTGAGTTCGAGGCCAGCCTGGGCTACCAAGTGAGTTCCAGGAAAGGCGCAAAGCTATACAGAGAAACCCTGTCTCGAAAAACCAAAAAAAAAAAAAAAAAAAAAAAAAAAAAAAAAAAAAAAAAGAAAGCTGTAATTCTTCTGTGAGAACCCAGTAAATGAAAACCTTCCTACTTTCAGAAACCTTGCTACTTCTCTTAGAATTTATTTCTTTGTGCCTTATCCAAACTATTATGTACTGTGTAATTTAAATAAGTGCCTAATATGCTATTATTGGATTAATAACCATAATCATGTATTAATTGTTAAAGTTTGGCTTAATAATGAAAGTAATATTGTTTTATGATATAAAACTCTAGAACCCATTTTTGAGTAGTAATTCACACCATATAATATTTGCTCCGTGGCTTTTAAAGGTTAAAACAGCAGTCAGTTTATACTTGCCCATTGGTTTTGGTTATTACATACTTCCTCTTTACTAATACTTGCCTAGATGTGTTGTTCTCAAAGTTTAGCACACATCAGACCTACAGGAGGGTGTCTTTAAAACAAGGATTGCTAGGCTCTGCCTCCAGTTCCTGACTCAGGAGTACAGGTCTTGATAGTTTAGGAGCCTTACTCCAGTAACTGGGCTAGATACAAATGATAAGTAAAGCTACATGACAATCTCTATTTGATTTAATTACAAGTGGCTCTGTCACCTGGCTGTTTAATAACAGATGAATAATATATAGTTTATAAAATATATTCTGATGCCTGGTATCCTTTGATCATCCTCAAGAACCACACAAAATAACCTTTACTGTGATGATTTTTTATTATATAAGTAGACTTCAAGTTAAGTTTTTATTTGCGGTTCAGCAGTTGAGTCTATTAATACTTTAACATAGCATTTTTCTAATAATAATAATTGGATACTTTGAACAAAGCTTTTTTACCACTTAGCATCTCTATAGAGAAACTTGCTAGATATCCACCCAAAAGTTTTCCTTCACCAAGGTTTCATTCAGAAACCTCGCCCAGAACCATGGCTCTTAATTCTGACACAGATTGGAAAGACAAGGCTCTAAATGTTGCTGAGATCCTGATACTTGGGCCCCCTGACACCCCTGTGTTTTATAAATGGTAAGGAGTTTAGTCTGAACATCAGATTTTTAAAAGATCCCTTGGCAATTCTTAAGGTGCCGTCCATATTTTAACATTTATTGGTTTTGTTATGAATTAAAAGTTTTAGTCCTAAAAACACTAACATCTCTTATTAGTTGGCTATGAGTTAAATGCAAAGGTTGATGAGATCCAGGAATGAGCATTTAGGGTGAAAAACAGAGAGCAACATCACTGAACAGAGTAGAAGAAGTGGTAAAATGGCTATGTATGATTTATTTAATGTGGCCATTGAACTTGGACATGCCATAGGGAGTATATTCAGATCTTAGTTTGTTTACGTTTTCTTCTTTGCCTGATGGATCATTTATCTCATCTAATTAATACTTTTAAAACTAACTGCAATGTGCTAAACAGTTTTCAGAGATTTTCATTTTAATTTCAACTTTCTGTGGTACTTATAGAACTAAAATGAATATAAGCAGAGCCTCCTTCATCTGAGGAGCTCACTGGATTTCCCGATTTTAGAGTATTTTGGATGTCAGATTTTTCAGATTAGGGATGCTCAACCAGTATGCTCCATGCAAATATTCTAAAATCTAAATTAATATGTATTGGAAGCGCTTCTGGTCTCCAGCAGTTTGAATAAGATAGCTCAGCTTATAAATGGCTTCTGCAGTCAACCGACTTAAGCTGCAAGGCAGAGCGTAAGAAGCACACAGTGCCTGTTCTAACAGCGCTGGGAAAACTCCCAGAACTTCTGTTCTCTTGGCAGTTCTAATCAGGAAGGGACCCCCTCTGCTGTATTAGGAGACTGTTGTGTCTTAGGGACTGGATCTCACATAAGGCAGCAATATTCCTTCTAACACTTGTGTTCTGTCTTTCAACTTTCCACTATTTAAACCATCCTTTCGCCTTCTTCACAACTTACCCGGCAGCCTCTTCTCTGACTTAATACAGTCCTTGGACTTTTAGAATCAAGTCTCTCAAGACTAGTAACTAAGAGTCTTCGAATTGTATTTAACAATACCTTTACTACCAAAGAATTCTTCATTAACAGTGCAACGAAAAGACAGAAATGCATATAACATTGCACATTTGTTATAGTTTTGAGGTTACACTTAAAATATACTATTTGTCCTCCATTGGCATTATTAACTGCCCTGATATTTTGTCCGCATTGTTTTTCCCTGTAGGATTTCTTTCCTTTCTCTTTGTGAAGTAAAAGAATTGCATGCCAAAGAATTCAAGTTTGCTATGTTTCTTAGAGTGACCTGTCTCTGCTAAATACTACCTTTGCAGCTCAGGAGAAAAAACTGAGGTAAAGCTGTGCTTAGATTGAGGAAGAGAAAGGAAGCAGAGTCATTGCAGACACCAATTTGTAATTTTAGTTAGAGATCAAAGAACACCGTGAGTTGTTGGTTTTTTTTTTGTTTGTTTGTTTTTTTAATATATAGAGAAATGACTCAACCGTTGAGTGCACTTGCTGTTCTTGCAGAGGACCCAGGTTGAGTTCCCAGCACCCACATCATAATTGCTTGTAACTCCAATTCTAGGAGATCTGATGCCCTCTTCTGACCTCTGTGCACACTGTACATACGTAGTGCACATAGGTACACTCAGGAACATACACATAAAATAAAGTCTTTTAAAATATACACTACATGGGTATTAGTATTTCTGATTGGATGTCAGTGACTATTTAAAATATTATCATCTACTTCATTTTCTCATGTTTGGTGCTTTTTAAATTCTTTTCCTTTCCTGGATGTCATTGAAAGTTGACTGGTTTTTGTTTTGTTTGTTTGTAGTGCTAGGCAAGATTATATCAGTGAGCTGTACCTCAACCCAACAAGCCTAATTTGTTTGAGTGCATGTGTGTTCATGTGTGTGTGTGAGAGAGACAGAGACAGAGACAGAGAGACACACACACACAGAGAATGAACTAGATATAAACATAAAGGTTGTTTTACATATTTCTTTTGTCCAGATAGGAAAATTCTAATTTTAATTTTATTGTATGCATCATTACCTGATTCATTTGGACTCTTGTACAGATTGGAACTGATTTCTACTCTGAGCTTTGGAAGATGGTTTCCAACTACTATTTTGGGTTTCAATGATTCAGGGCTAAGTTTTTCAAAAGGTACCAAGGTGGCCAACACAATGGCATGCTCATGAGGTGCTACAAAATACTGTACTTTTTCAATGGAAACATGGTGATATTGGTTCTATTCAATGCAAATTATTGTCATTAAATTATTTGGGCCTTAATAAGCAAAACTTAGATCCCCCACCCCCGCTTAGGAGTTGTTGTAAAAAAAAAATATTGAAAACTAAAAGGTTGCATGAAAAAGTTTAAGAAATCCTAACTTATTTTAATGTGTCATTAAGAGTGGGAGAAAAAAAAAATCACCCTACTCCTTTTCAATCTATTTTGACATTCTTCTAAGAGGGAAACAATGTGTCTAAGCACAATTTATGGCCCTAGAGATTTTCAGGATTTAAAGATGAAAAATGCTTTGCTCCTGCAAATTGAGATCTAGAGCTTTTGATAATGTGTAAACTTTTCTTATCTGTATTTGTTATTCTTGCTGAGTATGTTTCCTTCTGCCTTTGCTAGTTCAGTCTAAGGCTGATGCATGATCAAAGCACAAGGTGAGAGGAAGGGCTTATTTAAAAATGGCCTCTGATAGCAACTTCTTGTAACTCAACACGCTTATGTAATCATCTATAGTGATACATTTATTAATAACATAATTTTCAAATTAGCTTAATGAATTGTCTTAGCCTATGAAACATTAGATATTTATCATTTCTCTAGTGATATCTTTTGATGTCATAATTTTAATATTTACAAGAATGATACAATACTAACATAATGTAAACTTAAATTCTAGTCAGTCTATTCTGAAATAGCATTTTAAATTGTTTTAAAGTAATTACTAGAAAGATGTAATGTTGAGCCAAGCCTAGTGGTCATGCCTGTAATTCCAGCACTTGGGAGGTAAAGACAGGAGATTGATGAGTTAAAAGCTAGCTTGAGCTACATGGAGAATTTGAGTCCAAGATGGGCTTCGTTTTGAAACTCCTGTCTCTCGTTCAAAACAAGAGAGGGAGAAGGAGAGAAAAGGGAGGAGAGAGAGAAGTATACCACAATCTTTAGGCCAGAGCTAATGCCCAACTAAAAGGAAACATTCTCACAGGACCAGACAAAGCAGAGAAAAATGTTTTACATTCTTACAAATGTCTTTTTAATTCCTTTGCCAATTCAGAAATGTCCTTCTAACATATTTAACATCACTAAGAGGTCATTTTATACAAGTAAGTGTGGTGGGGCTTGACTTTTTATAATAACTAACACTGTAGGCATACTTTGTAACTTTGATGGAACGTCAAAATAAACAGGTGCCAATCTGGAACAGAAGAAACAAACCCAGTAGATTGAGATTTGTGTTGTTGGTGGGTTTTTTTGTGGGAGCATATTTTATTTTATTATTTTTAAAATAAAAAATTTAGATATTTTATTCTTTTTCTTTTTACATGTATGGATGTTTCCTTGATGTGTGTCTGTGCACCTTATGCATGTAGTAACTACAGATACCAGAGGAGGGTGTTGTATCCTCTGGATCCTAGGCTCATTAGCCACCATGTGGGTTCTGGAAACTGAGCCCAGGTCCTCTAGAAGAGCAGTTTGAGCCATCTTTCCATCTCTTATTTTAATTTTTTTTATTTCAAAATAGATTTGATTGAAATTAATCCTGAAATACAAACAACTGATGCTTATAACAAAATCTGTATAGCTATTCATAGCTAAATGAAAGATTACAGGTAGAAACTTTAGATTAATACTTAAGATCACTTTACATATTATCATGAGTTATATAGTTTGAACAAGTCTCTGCGGAAATGTTTTTCTTTTCTTTTTGTTTGTTTGTTTTTTGGTTTCTGTTTTTGGTATAAGGTTGTACAGTGTGCTAATGTCTGACTATGTGGGCTTTTCAGAGTTTTAGTTCTGAGTATAGGAAACTTAGTCATAGCACAGGTCACTGTGCTCCTTCTAAGAGGCAAACTCCTGAAGGAAAGTGTCTTCAGTTAAGAAAGAATAAAAATTCTCCAATTTTCTCCTTGCTTTTGAAAAGTAAGCTACTTAGATGACTAGGCAAAAGCCAGTCACTGCTTGACTATGGCACTTTCATATTGACTCTCTCCCAAATGCTCCCTTTCGGGGTCATTGCCAGTGTTGAGAAGGAAGAATGACTTTCAACATATGGGATTAGGTGGACCAGGCCCCACAGCAGGGCATCTGTGACCATCCCAGCTCCTGAGATCCTTGGCTCTGGAGCACTGAATTTAAATGATTTAGTGAATATAGTCTTTACTAAGATGAAGAGAGCTTGGATGCCTATATTCACTGAAAAATGTCTAAGGCTGAAAACAAATGTAAGTGCATTTCTGGTGTATTAGTGATCAGTGTGACACAGGCTGTTTCACTTCACAAAAATTCTGTTCAAAATAGCATTTTTTAAGGTTGGAGAGATGGCTCAGCCATTAAAGGCTAGGCTGACAATGAAGAAAGACAAAATAGCATTTTTAGTAATCATAACATGCATCCCTACTAGGAAGTAGATATGAACTAACTACTTTTGGAAAAATAAACCCTTTTTTCTTAACTCTTATTTTTGGGAACTTGAAGAATATGTAACTATTCAATTGCTTATACTTATATCTTCACTTTAAATCAAATCTGAAGTATTTACTCTTTGGTCCCAAGAAAGGGATTTCATATATGGTATTTTAAAGTTTCTTTATTTGCTAATAACTATGTCACAGTGTGTAAAAAAAATAGTGATCCAAGACCTTACACTCTCAGCATCATCCCTTAAAATTTAAATAAATATGAGAAATAAACTCCTACTGGAAACCATAGAGATTGATGTTTAGTAACACAACTTAGATCTTTCTTTGTTTGCTTGCTTTTGCTTTGTCTTTGAAATAGGGTATTGAATAGCCCGGGCTGGGCTACAGCTCCCTATTTAGTGGAGGATGACTTTGAACTCCTGATGCTTCTACCCTGGCCTCTCCAGAGTGCTGGGCTTATTGGCATGTACCACCAGGCTGAGCTTCAAAGTTCCCATTTGTAGTTAGCATTCTTACATTTCCTGTCCAGCCTCTTGCACACATGAAAAGAACTAGTGAAAACTCACAGATTACAACAAGACTACAACACCAAAACATGTACCTGTGTATTATTCTCCCCCCTCCTCTGTGTGTGTGTGTGTGTGTGTGTATCTGTCTGTCTGCCCCTGGTATTTCTGGGAATTAAATTAAGCTCTTCATATATATTAGGCAAGAGATCTACCCTGAGCTATAATCTCTACGCTCTTTATTTTATAGAGTACAAGTGGAAAACAGACATTAAAGAGGGAGAATCCTTCAAAAATCTGAACTACTGAAATAAAGAGAAAGGGCAAAAGCAAACTATAGCATTCTGGATCTGAAAGAAACATTAGAGGTCATCTAATTTGATTGCCTCGTTTTGCAAAGAGAAATAAAAACTTGTCTTAGGTCATTTACTGCCTAGAACTAAAAGCAGTTGGAGGTGAAGGAAAACATAGAAATAAGGTAAAGTGAAATTGAAGGATACCATAGTCATTTGATTATGAGAGTTCTTTAGATCAATGAAGATCAAGAAGAGAGAAATTATCCAGTAATTTAACAAAATGAGAGGTGTGTACAACTAAAAATATCAGACTTAAAAATGCAGTATTTTATTAGACAAGTAGGTAGTATAATAACCTTTCCTTTATTCTTGTCACCCCATTTTAATATAATCTCATTGAGGTAAAGATTTTACCTTTCCACATAGTAATGAAATTCATACCTTAAACATAGATAGAACTTAATGAGTCAGATTAATTTAGACATTTTTTTTTCATGAAAGATGTTACTGTTACCTAGTGGATAGTACAAATCTAATCCCTTTGTGTGTGCTCTGGCCTCAAGTAAACCTATTGCGTGTGTGCCCCATCCTCATTTACCTTCACTAAACACAATTGCTCTAGAAAAATACATGTGTTTTTTAGACAGGGTCTCACTAAGTGGCCCTGGCTGCTATGTAGACCAGAATGGCCTTGAACCCACAGAGATTCACCTGCCTCTACTTTCCAAGTGCTAGGATTAAAGGCATATGCTACCATGACTAGTAATAAAAACTAAAATATTTTTTGAGTAACGTTTCCACTTTGATCATCCTGTGTTTCCTTGGGACATCTACTGTTGCCCAGGACAGACAGGAAACACTGGGAAAGCAAAGAAAGGAAGCTTTTGAAAGATTAAAAAAAAAAATGATCAGTGGGCTCTTCAAAAGAAGGAAGCCATGTGGGTGGAGTGGATTGGTACTCTGGGTGCCAGCTGTTAGATCCAAGGCAGATGGACTTTGCTGTGCCCTACAAATGCTTATGTCTGGCCAACAATCACACAACACAACAGCCAGATTCCAGCAGTTGAAGACAGAGCAAACAGGGTTTGTTGGGCTTTTTTGTTTTGTTTTGTTTGTATTTTTGTTTTGTTTTCCTGGCACTTGTCACTCTTTGGATGCTATAGGCATTGAAAATCAGGATTACATTAATATTGTTGGCCATATGCTATGTATGCTGTGGTTTTATAATGTTGTCTTGGTTGCTAACTACTTTAGATGCTGTGGCTAAGCAAATTATTGCCTTAGCCCCAGCTACATTTTTAGTATAAAATCTGAGTATTCTCTTCTCTTCCTCTCCAGAAATCTCTTTCCTGGGGAGAGATGACACACTGTGCCACTCTGTTCAGTTATTTGGAGATCAGTTATCCCTTCAATCTCAAGTGTACATTTATACCTCTCATTCTTTCCCATATTGACTTAATCATACTTTCTGATGGTGTCCACTTAGGACTGAAATGTTAGGTCTTGTAGAATTGAGAATGGCTAGGTCTTTCTTTTGCCCTTAACACCACCCCCCCTCCCCTGCTGCCCTCATTCTTCCTGATTTAACACGTACCACTGTTCCAAGTTAAATTTTTAAGCACTGACTTCTGGTTTCTACTTTAAAAAAGAATGAACTGGTGAACTTAATTCTTTAATGGTGAACCACCACAAGAAAAGCAGCATAACTTCAAATATTGTGTTATAAACGAGTCTGCAAAAATATTTAATTATCAGAAACAAAGAAGTTCAGTGTCCTCTGAGGACTTCACTCAGGATTGGCCTGAATGTGAAGTTTCCTCGCTGAGAGACATCCACCACCTGTACAGTCCTTACAGTGAGAACAAGAAACAGCTTCATCCAGGTCTCATTTGCCATTCGGTGGGTTTCTTGCTTCTTCCTGTGTTCTATACTATTACAATATGCCACTAAACACTATTTGCTGCTGTGTAACTTAAGCAATAATCCAAGTTCAGGTCTTGTATGGTAGAACAGGGCTCTTGGTAGCCAAGTAGATCCCCACTTTAAACTATTGGCAGAATAGTAAACATAGGATCTAATAAATTTAAGATCACAGACCCAAAGTGAGGGAGTCTTTTTTTTTCCCTCTAAATTTTGGGAATTGAACCTAATGCCTTGCACATGCTAGCCAAATGCTGTACCACTGAGAGCTACATCTCTAGCCCCAGGGTTATGTTTACATTTCTAGACTTAAAACCGTCATTTGTCATATTTGATTCTTAAATATCAAAAATGAAATATGGGCAAGTTAAATGGTTCTAAATAGGACATATTCTTTGTAAATGTTTAAGGTAAATATGTATTAACAAAATAAGAAATTAAAAATTATTTGTACTTTTGTAATGCTTTAAATTCATCACTTTTTTATTAACGTGGAGGGATTATATAAAAAGTTTTCATGCTAATAACTTAAGGTTTTTTTTAACAGTAAGTATATAGCCAGTTTTAATTTGGTCAATTAAATTCTCAGACCATCTGCCTCTCTCCAGAGGCTAGGAACACTGAGTCATGAGAACTTTTCCCACTGGATGTGCACTACTGCTAGTATAGACATTTTACACATTTTGGACATGAACTATGGGTCTTCAGATTTGAAAGCATTCTAATCTTGTATAACTGTATTATAGTAGGATCTTAAATGAACATGTCAATGTTTTACATACTACTTTAAAAGAGACTATGTGTGCATGAAGCATGATCACATGCAAATAATCTAAACCCCATTTCTCTTGTTCACTTAGATTATTTCCACTTGATCTGTATTTTCGACTTTCTAAAGTTAAAAGCTGTATTCACCTTGATTTAAAGGCTGTGTTTAAATTCTATCCATTTAGATTAATTTCTTTATAGTCATCCTGTTGATACTGACTTAGGTTCAAAACAGAAACAAACAAGAAAACCAACAAAACTATCAACCTGCCTGGTGTAAGAATAAAACCTGGAAGGAAATATGTATTCTATTAAAGGAAAATAATATAGTGTTGTGAGAAGATCTGAAATAGATTAATGCCACACTGATAACAACATATTAGAAGAAAATAAATAAAAGATGAGTGTAAGAAAAAATACCTTTGTAAAATATAGAACAATTTTAGTTATGTTTTCAAGGATGTTAATTTTTTTACTTTATCAAAAAACAGCATGCTGAAGTTATAAAGACCTAGAAGTCCCTTAGTTCCCAGATTTTCGGCTATATGGAAGGCATGGCCAAAGTTGAATTAATTTGTAATTCTTAATATGAAGTCCAGCATTACTCAAGAAGCTGGGTTTTACCAAATAGCAAAAGAGCTCTAGGCTCTAGAACAATATGAGACTATTCTCAATGTTTATTTTAATCTGTGTGGTTCTCTCTGTTTTCTTAGTTTTTAGCAATAAATATTACATAGCAAACATTTTCAAGATACTTACAAAGCTAGAATTTATCTAAAAATGAAATGTAAATCTCTGCTAATTACTTATACCAGTCTGATCTGTGATTCAAATTGCGGAGGACCTGCTTATATAAAGGCTGCTTTAAACAAATACAGTGTGGACAAAAAACATTTGTAGTGCTCTCTGAAAGAAACTGAACTTTTATCTTAACCTAGAGAAACTGACTTAACAGTTCCTGTCACTGGAACTAAGCAACATCAATTCCATTTTGTAGTTTTGATGTTTAGCCTTTTCTGGGAGTCTACAGACATACTGTATTAATGGCCCTTGCTCTTGATACGAATGAACATTTCCTTCGGAGTGGACAAGTTGCTCATCTGAGCAACTGTTGGTAGCCGAGCTCTGTGACTAACAGCAGAGATATTTGACTAGGTGACCACATGGACATAGTTATCTGCCCACTGGAATGACACAATGGGGAGGTAATGTGATGAATATCATGGAACATCTGTGAATGGATAACAGCTATGCTTCTTATGAATCATTTTTCCCTCAAAAATCTCGATTTTAATAGCTAAAAATTCCACTGCTGTCATTTGCTATTCTAGGGCCTGGGAGGGAGGAATGCAACATACTCTAAGACATTTTGCAGTAAACTGTTTGGGTGTAGTTCAGACCCCAAAAACATGTTACTGAAGGCGATCTCGGGAGTCTTGGCACTGCGAGCAATAAAATAGACCACAACTGTTCAACAACTCGCCATTGAGATGGAGGCTGGAGGACTTAGTCTCCTGAGATCAGTAGATTTAATAGTCTCTCCTGTCAATCGCTCAAATCCAAAGGGTTTAGTTAAATGTGACCATAGCAGGACAGCTGAGACATGCTCAACCCAGACCGAAGCAGCCTTGGGAGAAGCATTTTGTGTCTAGTTCTTCAGGGGAAAGTTTCCTTCATCAAATGATCCTGTTTCATAAAGACTCTCACATTTGTGAACAAACTCCTTTTTAAAAAATTATATTACAACTTAAAAATAGCCAGAAGAAAGGAAGAGAAGGAAGGAGGGAGGCAGGCGGGGAGGAAGGGGCAGGCGGGCAGGTGGGCAGGCAGGCAAGCAGCCCAGAAGAACTGTGTAGAATTAGCTGGAGTAGAAATCTGTGGTTACCTGCATGCTGTCAGTGCTACGTTTACAACTCTGAGTTATTCAGCTTATGTGTTCATAGGGGCAGAGTGGGTAATTTCAGGGAACAGCTTGACTCGTGTTTTTTGCCCATTTCCAAGAGTAAAATGTTGACAGTGTCTTTTGTATGATCTGAAACACTTGTTTCTCTTTGATATCTTGAAATATCTGACTTTTGATTACTGATACAAAGCAAAAATAAGTATATATAAAAATCCCACCAAGGATGTTTATAAATAAAAGTCTGTGTGTGTGTGTGTGTGTGTGTGTGTGTGTGTGTGTGTGTGTGTGATCGCATTTCTTGAAATGTGAGCAATTTGTGGTAGGTATGTCTGCCAATAAATTGCATATACTTAAGAATTTTGTAAATTGTAAAATGAGAATGTTTTTAGTTGTGCTAATGAGTCACATGGACTAATTTTTAAGAGCAAGATAAGTATTTTTTAAGTTATATTAGAATGAGCTATGTATGTATCTCTTTGACAGTGATATATAATCAGCAGGTATTCAACTCTGTTAAAATAAACAGACCAGTTTCTTATAGTCCAAAAGTGGTCTATGACATTTGAAATCAAAACTTGATGAGCTTTTAGAGAGATGCAATCATAAATGGAAGAAAATAAGTGAAATGTGTGGGTGTGATGTATTCCTAATGAAAAATGACCTTGTTTCCTCTTGTCCTACAAAATATCAAAAAGTAAGTTAGTCCCTGTCATTTTGTTTTTGAATAAATATGCATCTATTGTCTTCTAATGAAATACATATTAATACATTTTATCTCTTGGCATTTTGGAAAATTCAAGGATTTTTTAAAGGAAAGCATGAAGATGAACATAAAAATGGGAATACTGATCACAGTTTCAAAACATCTGTGATTCTAAATATGGGAACAATAATTTTGCTTAAAATTTGGCTATAATGACCAGTCCTTCTCTTCTTGTGGAGAAGCAGACAGTGTTTTGGAACAGATAGGACAGCAGGGACGCAGTGAGAGTAACTCCCAGAGGAAAGCAATACATGCCTCGCCTTTTGGGAGGGAAACTACTCTCCAGTTAATGATGTCCTTCCTTTTCTTAAAGGTGCCCAAAGACAAGAAGTGGTCTGTAAAAGACTGGATGACAACTCCATCGTCCAGAACAATTTCTGTGACCCTGACAGTAAGCCACCTGAAAATCAAAGAGCCTGCAACACTGAGCCATGTCCACCTGAGTAAGTATGACAAAAAGTGAGAACTGTTTCTTTGACCGCAAGCAAACACTATGTATTCATATTTGCAGACATACCCCCTAGTTTTCTGTAAAATTGTGCGGTAGTTCCCGCCAAGTGAGGCACGCAAAGCAACAAGATTGATTAGACCTTTTTTTAGAAAAGACCACTTGCTTTCTTTTTCTGCTAATTAGCTTTATAAGCTAATCTCAAATTAAGTCTTAAAACTATGTAAAACAAAGCAATGGTCAAAATTCATGATCTAGGTTTTGTCCCAATAGATCTACCATATTTTGTGTAATTGTGAATTCTGCTCATCAAGTTAATTCCCTGACATTCGAGACTTTAAATATCATACTTGGCATCTTGTTGATTATTTAAGGCCCCTGGATGGTACTGGTTATACCTGTTCTGTGTTGACTCGTGGCTTCTTTATTGGTTCAAGCTTACTTTCTTAAACACCCAACATCTTGAAGATTTCAAGCCATTCATCATCCCATCTATGACAGAGGTTTACCACCTTCCTATTGCTTTTAATACAGTTCCTCAGGTTGTGGTGACTCCCAACCATGAAATTATTTTTGTTGCTACTTCATAACTGTAATTTTGCTACTGTTATAAGTTGTAATGTAAATATCTGATATGCAGGATATGTGATGTGATGTCCAAAAGGGGTCATGACCCACAGGTTGAGAACCACTGGTCTATACATAATAGAGTTGAATATATCATTAAAGGCTTTTTAAAATTTTATTTTGTTTTGTTTTGTTTTCAAGACAGGCTTTCTCTGTGTAACAGCTCTGGCTGTCCTGGAACTCATTCTGCAGATCAGGCTGGCTTCAAATTCTTGAGGGCTGGGGTTAAAGGTGTACTCCACCACCACCTGGCTTTTTTTAATGGTTAATATTAATTGTCATATTAATACATCTGATTAAATTTAAGTTTCCTAATTCCCTTCCTTTTGTAATTCTGAAATGAAGTTCCTTGTTTCAGATTGGAGGTGGGAGATGGAATCAATAGAAAAGCATAAAGAGAATGTAAAATTAGAAAGTCTAGTCAATTTTTTTGAAAGAGTTAAAGATACATACTTTTATATATTTATTAGTCAATTTTTCCTAGCATCTTTTAAGTTTCTTCTTTAATCTTTTGAATTCAGACAATGAAAGAGAAATTTTAAATGGTTAGGATGTATATATAAGATTCCTAGTAGCTCTTTGTATTCTACGGATGAACATCATAAACTGCTATGATTCAATAGGACCCAATGTGAGTGTGAGTGTAGAGAAAAGGAACAGGATTTTTTTGTACACATTGATGTGATGTGTAGATAAAGCGAAGAAAATAACTTCTGTTAATACCACTGTTAGTATTTTAATATATGCTGTTTCTAGGTGTTCATCTATGTATATATGTACATGTATGTATAACGAAATGGTATAGTCCTTATATGTGATAGTCAGCCCTCGGTATATTTTGAACATTATCTCTTACAGCATTTAGTAGTAATGTCACTGTTTATTTCAACTGAATTCTACTGTTGTTCAGTCCTTGCCCTGTTTAAGCTCTTGCTCTCCTGTGATACCACAGCACTAATCATTTCGCCACTAAAACATTGTTGTTTGTGATTATACCCTGTGCAACATTAGGAGGAATACAATTTCTAGTCACGTAAGAGAGCATTTTAGTATTTGTGACACATTGCCAAATTGTTCCCCAGAAAGATTTTAAGAATATACACTCCTGCTAACAATATAGATATGAAAGCCATTTCACTGAACTGAATACTGAACATTTTGTTTTATTTTATTTTATTTTATTTTATTTTATTTTATTTTATTTTATTTTATTTTATTTTATTTTATTTTATTTTATTGAGGCAGGTTCTCACTATATAGCTCTGGAACTTGCTATATAGACCAGGCTGGCCTCAATTTGATAGAGATCTGCCTGCCTCTATTGCTGGGGCCATGGTAGTGAACTGAGTGAAAATAGATCCATGTTGTAGCCTTGTGTGGTTGAAAAAAAAGAAAAACATTAATATGAAAGGATATAACTGATGGGAAGCTAGTGTCCCTGCATAAGAAAAGGAGGTGGGGCTGACTCAGTGGGAGGCCAAGAGGCCAGTCCTCATAGTGCCCGTGCTTTAATAGCAATACTGTTTCTACATATGACCTATATATAGAATCCTTAATGTAATTATTATTCCTTTATAATACTATAGCTTTTAAATTTATAGAAACCAAACAAAAACAAAAAACACTATACATTGTAGTAATACTGAGACTAGAATTTAAAAACAATTAATCAATAAAATGTGCACAGCACTGTAGTTTGGCTTCTTAAAGACTATCTGAGCAAATAGATATAAAAATAAGTATCATATAAAAGTGTAGTAAGAGAATTATGAACAAACGTATAAAAGGAAGCCAGAGTAGGAAAAAATTACTTGTTTGTTTGTACTGGGGACTGAACCCAGGGCCTTGCAAATGCCAGGCAGGACTCTCCCCTGACTTATATTTCTAGCCGTTGTTTTTTTTTGGTTTTGTTTTGTTTTGGGTTTTTTTTTTTTTGTACTCTATTTTTAAATGGGATCTTATTAAGTTGCCCAAGCTAGCCTTGGACTTATTCTGTATCTCTAGCAAGCCTCCTGCTTCAGTTTCCCAAGTAGCTCAGATGACAGCCCTATGCCCCCCAGGCTCAGTTAAGGCATTTATTTTTATCCAGGGGCTAGGCTTTATTTAATAGAATCTTTTATGGTTTAATGTTTGACAATTATTTTGAGTCATTGAACCTCACCCATGGACAACTATAATTTGTTATTTTAAGTTTAGAAAAAGATTCATGAGCATTCTCTATAAAACTACGAAATTTGAGACTAGGAAGAATCATAGAATAATCTCAGCCAACTCTCATCATTTCACAGATGAGGGATTTTAATCTCTGGTGATGTTTTTCCCATTATACCAGACATCACTAGCATTCTAAGTTACAAACCAAATGTCTAGTGGCATTTATGTGTCTGACTTTGTTTGCTTCATCAAAGCATTCCCAGTTGTCACAATTTGAAAGATGCTTATTATATTGATGTTTAAGAACTGAGGAAGTTCTTTGCCTATAGAATGTTTATGGCATACAGTTCTCTCCAATCGAAGTTCCACATTCCAATTAGTTGAACTGTTTTTAAACCGAAGAAAGCTGTAGCATTTTCTAAGTAAATAATAGGTTATATAATTGCCTCTAGTTGATTAAAGATGATACTGCCAAATTCTGAAGGCTTTTCCTTAATTTTGTGATGTGTTTATAGGGGGAAAGTGTTGATTAGACAACCCTGGAATAAAGGCTGGAAAATCCTTTGTCTTTTCCGTCCCACAAATGGTGGATATTGAACCCACAGTTCAAGACTGCATTTTCCTTTGAATATAACTATTTACTAACAGCTTGTTTTCTTTGCTCCATTTTCCTTTAAATAATTATGAAAAATCCATTTTTATGATGAGCTCTTCAAAAATGTTCTGGTTTTTATCAAGTTTGGATCAACATTTTATGTAGTTCCTCTCTTTTTCCCTCCTCTGTGTATTATTTTCTTAATAATAAATAATAGAATGAGTTCAGATTATACAAGGTAGAGCAAGCCACTCTGTTTTCAGATGTTCAAGCATTACTCCTGTTGTGGCGTATGCCTTTAATCTCAGAGCTTTGAGAGGCTGCAGCAGAATTGCTAGGGATACAAGGCCCCTAGGGTTCATAGTGAGTCCAAACCAATCTGGGCTACAGAGTGAGACCCTGTCTGACAAAAATAAATGGACAGAAAAAGCAAACAACCCTCCCCATGTGATGAGCACTAATTTTAGCCCTAACGATGGGAGACATGTTGATCACTAGATATTGAGAAGAAGCCAGGCGTGGTAGCACACACTTTAATCCCAACACTCAAAGAGGCAGAGGCAGGTGGATCTCAGTAGGTTCGAAGCCAACCTAGTCTACAGAGTGAGAGTCTGTCTCAAAGCAAACAATAACTAGATATTGAGAAAGAACCAGCTCTGAGATGTCTCAGGTCATAAAGCTCCAACAGCTGATATTCCCAGAAATGACATTTCCTTGGAAATGTCTTATTACAGAATCTAAAGGTGAGGAAACAGGAGACAAAGAGAAAGGCACCAGGGTGTCGGCCGGGTAGAGAAGGAAGCAGCAATTCTAAACTAGACAGAGGACAGGGAGACTGAGACGGATGCAGGGGGAAGGTTGAAAATTTACTGCAATAATCAGACCATGAATCAGCTTTCCGAGAGACACAGGAAGGGATAATAGGATGTACAATACAGCTGAAACCAGAACTGAATTTGAAGCCTGAGATTACAGTCAGGAAGGAAATTGGCAGGGTGCTTAGTCAATAATTTCCTTCCATGTATTCCAAGTTGATGAGTGGAGTGATAAGTTCAGACTGCGATTCTGAAGAAAGACTATTGACAATAGAAGAAGAGACAAAGAATAATAAAAAAAATAAGTAAATATTAGAACTACAGTGCTGCCCTGGCCCTGCGCTCTGAAGAATAGCAGTGTCTCCTGAATCGCGCTGCCTGTGAGCACCTGTGTTTAATTTGAAGGTCTCCGTCCCTCTTACATTATGAGACCTAATGAGATCATGGCTGGAAGTGGTATGACTGAGCTTTTTGTGGCTGAGTTAAACACATTTCTGTTTTATCCCCTAATCTTGGTGATGAAATCACTGTTGCCAATTGAATCAGAGTTTCACTATGGCTGCCATGCAAGTGATTATTCTCAGTACACATTTTCCTCCTTACCAAATAAGGTGCTAACAGCTCAGGATCATGTTCATTTATGGAAAACAAAAGAATAAGGAAAACAATTTCAATCTTCTTTGGAAAATGACTTAACAGAAAAAAATGGTATTATTGAAGTTTTTAAATTCAACATTAAATTATAATTTTAAAAATGGATTTCAGGTCAAAAGTTTTATTGAGTTATGAAATATTTTTTAAGTTTGAAAACTGATTATGATATTTATCAACCTCATTTTTTCTATAAATAATAATAAAACAAATAATCTTGAGCAAAAGCCATTTTGACTTGGTGGGCTAAATGCAGTTTTACATTAGAGTGCTGGTACTCCCATGTCCCTAAGACATTGCCTTTCATATACAAAACCTGCACAATGGACTTTGATCAGGGAGGGGGTGAGAAGTTGATTCTTGAGCTTTTCACATTCCTCTCTCTGGTTTGTTTCAAACCCAAGAACATAAGCATGACAGCTGTGTGGTTTATAATCATAGATTGAAGAAAATATCGTGTGATATATATTCTGCTTTCAACAATGTTATCAGTGAGATTTAGTGGAAATGACAATTGATGGGGAATCCAGTCTTGGTTCCATTGTTACCCTTTACATGACTTTGGAGAACTATTTCCTAACATGGGATCTTTATTATCATTATATTATCTCTGCTATAAAATAAAGCAAAATACCTTGAACGTGGAAGGCATTCAGCAAATGCTTATTAGAAATACAGTGATATGTTGATCAAGATTCTGGTGGCAAATGATTAAAACTTCAACTTGGCTGACTTCAGTCCGTGAGGTTTACCTAGCAAAGCTCAGGAATGTGAGCATAGACTGACTAGAGTCGTGGACTGAGACATCCACAGGACCTCCCGGGTTCTCTGTTTAAGGGAAACACGGCCACGAACAGCTCTGAAAAGGTGCACCCTTTTGACAGGACGGGAAAGGATCCCTTTTGCTTCAGCTGGGATGTGAAAATTCTGAAGTAGAATCTTCCTGACATGAACTGGCTCATGCTTCCCAGTGGAGCTATGGATAACTTACAGGAGAGCGATGGTGCAGAAGTAATACCAAAAACACCTTCTTCTGCACACATGGGAGTTCATTGATGGCTTAAGGAACAGGAGAGGCGTAAGTGCAGATCAGGCCTAAGATATTTGAGTTCCTTCCTAGAGGAGCTGGGGAGAAGCAGGAAGCTCCCATTCAGTGTTTTCATAGGACTGGCTTAGGGTTCCACCTTGGCGGAAGAATATTGTCTTCCTGGTCTTTCTCTTTCCCTGTAAGGACTGGGAAGTCCTACTACCTTCATGAGAGTTGATTTCTACATTGGAAAACAAGTCCCCAGCTCCTTTGGAGTTTAGCACCTGATCCTCACTTGGGGGAGAAGTGGTTACAGTGTCATTATAAGAAAAGTCTTTCCTGCTGCCTGCTGGTTACATTCCAGCCTGCACTCAGGGGTGGGTCTAAAGCACCTAGCTAGCTATGGTTCCGTAGACCCTACCTTAGTGTGTGTTCTTGGTTCACACTCAGAATGTCAAACCAGGAGCTGCAAATTGGCCTTGGTGACGTATTTACACTTTACAAAAAGAATAGGGCAAATGGCACAAATCATAACTCTGCCCCTCCCATGGATAACCAGTTGTTAAACATTCACCAGCATGCTCTAGAACTTCTAAATACATTTTTTAATCCTCGTGGAAATCTTGTGAGGTAATTTTTATCTTAAGAAATTAATGTTAAAAGAGAGAGAAAGCAAAAAGTTTGAAAACACATCATGCATTGCTTGTTTGAACGTAATTTCTGCTTGCTTCAAAGCCCATACATTGCACTTTGGATGGTAACTGAGTGTCAGCAAACCGTGATTTGCTTAATGGCTCTTGCATTGACATTGTCCTATCAACTGCCTGTGAGCTGCCAGCTTTTCCAGGGAAAGCATGGATGGAGTCCGCTCAGCCGGAAGCCTCGGTGCAATGAAGCCACTCTTTTCTGTATTCTGCATCTTGCTTCAGATGGTTCATTGGAGACTGGCTGGAGTGCAGCAAGACTTGTGATGGTGGCATGCGCACGAGGGCCGTGCTCTGCATCAGGAGGGTCGGAGCATCTGAGGAGGAGACGCTGGACTACAGGGATTGCTTAACACACCGGCCTGTGGAGAAAGAGTCCTGCAACAACCAGTCATGTCCACCTCAGTGGGTAGCTTTGGACTGGTCTGAAGTAAGGAAATCTGGGGCTGCGTGTTTTGAGATGTCTTAGTTATCTATACCTAAACATTTAATATCTAAGCACGCCTGAGCATGGGATTAGACTTAACACATCAGAACTGCCTAAGAGTGAATTTGACCATATTATATTTTATAATTACTTGTCCAGAGATAAAAGACTTTGGGAGCAAAAAAACCTCATTAATTTAATTAAGAAATACTTATAAAGTGAATTTGAAATAGCGTTATGGTGGGTACCCTGAGGGGCTGTGCTTACTGGTACTCCACAAGCTCAGCATCAGTGATGTGTACTTAGAAACTGAAGGTCAAGGGAGGGGGGTCAAGAACTTTTCTTACCCTGAAACACAATGGAGACCAAGAGATGCCTTTTCTAGTGTTCCATTTTGAAGGCCCAGTTTTTTTAATATTTAATTTTTCCAAGTAATATAATAGCTTATTACATAATTTTAGGTATGAGTTCTTTACAAATCACTTGTGACTTATCTAGCTATACTTTTTGCCTTTTCTTTACATTTACTTGAGTGTTGGGGAAGGGACACTTGCTACAGCGCATGCTTAGAGGACAACTTATGCAAGATGGTTCTCTCCTTCCATAACGTGGGAATTAAACTCAGGTCATCAAGATTGGCAGCAAGTCGCTTTACCAACTTAGCTACTTTACTTGCTTTGACAGTTTTAAATTACATTGATTTCTTGATTTCTATGTGAATGTGTATATATATGGACTTGCTCATACCATAGTACATGTGTAGAGTTCAGAAGCCAACTTGTGGAAGTCGGTTCTTTCCTTCCACTGTGTGGGTCCTGGGCATTGAATTCAGGTAGGCAGTCTTGGAGGTAAGCAGCTCTGATCACTGAGCTATTTTACCAGCCCTTCGTCTATAATTTTAATTTCTCCTATTTTGATCTGGAGAAGAAAAAGGGAGCTGAAGCATATAGCATACCAAAAGTCAAAATAAGTATTATATCTTCATTGATGTTATTATTATATGTAATCTGACTAAAATGAAATAGGGGCATACTTCTTAACAAAATGATATAATGCAAGGGTGCTTAAAAATGATCTCATGCCAGGCAATGGTGATACACACCTTTAATCCCAGCACTCAGGAAGCAGAGCTAGGCAGATCTCTGTGAGTTTGGGGCCAGCCTAGTCTACAAAGCGAGATTCAGGACTGGCACCAAAACTAAACAGAGAAACCCTGTCTCAAAAAAACCAAGAAGAAAGAAAGAAAGAAAGAAAGAAAGAAAGAAAGAAAGAAAGAAAGAAAGAAAGAAAGAAAGAAAGAAAGAAAGAAAGAAAGAAAGATGACCTTATGTAAAAGGTTTTAAGCAGTTAACTCTTGACCCATCAGTATGTATGATACACACATGCATGCTTGTGTGTGTGTGTGTGTGTGTGTGTGTGTGTGTGTGTGTGTGTGTGTATCTCTATACTAGTGGTTCTCAACCTTGCTGTGGAACAATTCTTTTCTATACTATGAATATGTATTGCTCTCATTGGTTAGTAAAAAGCTGACAGGCCATTAGCTGGGCAGGAAGTTAGGCAGGAAAGCCAAACTGAAGATGAGGAGAAGGAGAAGGGCAGAGTCAGAAGTCACTAGCTAGATGCAGAGGAAGCAAGATGATAATGCCATACTGAGAAAAGGTACCAAGCCATGTGGCTAAACATAGATAAGAATTATGGGTTAATTTAAGTGTAAGAGCTAGTTAGTAATAAGCCTCAGCTACCACCCAAGCATTTATAAGTAATATTAAACCTCCAAGTCAAATATTTGGGAAGCAGCTGCTGGGTTTTGGGAGTTGCTGGTAGGACAGAAACTTCCACCTAGACAACCTTCCTAATGCTATGACCCTTTAATACAGTTCCTCATGTTGTGGTGACTCCAACCATAAGATTATTTTTGTTGCTACTTCATAACTGTAATTTTGCTAATGTTATAAATCATAATGTAAATTTCTGTGTTTTCCAATGGTCTTAGGCAATCCCTGTCATAGGGCAATTCGACCCCAAGGGATCGTGACCCACAGGTTGAGAACCATTGCTCTATACACTTTTCACATTTCCCATAGAAGAGCTGAATCATTCTGTAGTGTTGGTTAATGTTAAGGATAATGGGTACCTAAAGAGAATTCTTTCAAGTCAATAAAACAGGATTGTGTTAGACTCTGTTCTATAATATCCTGCTAGAAACATTGTGCTATGTACTTTGAGCATTCCCGGGAGTCCTCTTAAGTTTGTCAGAAGCAAACAAAAAACTTAAAGACTTTCCTTTAGGAACCTCTGTATGTCACAGTTCCCTCGCTCCTTGAATGGTCTTCGTTAAAATTAGTCCATGAGTAAGATGGTCATGGTGGCCACATCCCTTTAATGTAGACAGCTGGGAGACAGAGGCAGACAGATCTCTATGAGTTTGAAGCCAGAGTGATTTACATAGCAAGTTCCAGACCAGTCAAGGTTATATAGAAAGACCTTAGTCTCTTCTTCCCCCCCAACAAAAGAAAATGGTCCATGGAAGCAAAGTTCTGAGCAGTTGTGGTTATTTATCCATGGCATCTCTGGCAGGAATGCAGGTTCTCTCAAGTTGCCTGGCTACATCACAGTCTCTGTAATCACATTCTGCCCACCTTACTTGGACTCCTAGTTTCTGTCAAGCATATAGACATTGATACGATATAGTCTGATTGTAAAAAGGAAAACAGACCTCTTTTCCCCACAGGGAGTTCATGAATGTCTAAAATCAGCGGGACATTTATGTGCATTGATAACAATGGTTGTGAATATCCATGACTAGGATCCTTAGAGAAATGCATAGATGTTGACCAATAATGATGACAAATCTGATATCATACAAATCAGAGAGGAAGACCATGTATTTGGCCTCAGACACTCTGGAGTATGTCTGTGATGGCCAGTTCTAATTGGCTTCAGATCTTCAAGAGGGCCTAGTCTGCTTTGCCACCCTTAGGAAGTGATCTCTGTCTTTGCTGAGTTTGTGGCGTTTGTGTAAGGCTTTCCTCACTCACTCACTGCTCTGTTTTCCTAAGAGGAACCTGAATAGGATCAGAAGCCTTTTTAGTTTGTTGGAATTGAGTATTGAAGGACAGTAGAATTTGAAGAGAAGAGGGAAGCTGTTTTAAAAAATCTGAACAGAAACACAAAATACTGTAATGCTCATGCCAGTAATTCCTGCAATTAGAGGCAGGAGGATTGTTGTGAGTTGGAAGCCAGCCTGAGCAACATACTAAGTAAGTTCCAGATCAGCCTGGATTGCAGAGTGAGTTTCTTCCTCAAGTAAGAAAGAAAAGCAAAAGAGAAAAGAACACAAAGGTTATAGCAAGTCATTGTTAAAAAGAGAAACAGGAGGAAACTTTTGCCAACAGGTAAAGTAGGTTCATTTCACATCGACCTTTTGCTTTCAGATGAAATAACCAAAGGCAATCACTTTGAAGAAGGAAACCTTTAAATGATGTCTGAAATGAAGCCTATCAGTAAACTAGACAGTGTCCTCTGCATTTAATTGCAGACTGATTATACTGAGGCTTCTTTGGAATTCTGAATCTATCTAGCTGATCTTTGAAGTGATATTCTCAGATGGCTTTAAGAAGCCCAGAGGCACCCCTGGGGGCTGCCTGCTGTAGGCATGCATGCTCAGGACATGTTAGTCGTATTTCTGATACCTTGTTTACAATAACTGAATCAAGCGTAGGGGAAAGAAGTGCCGGGAAGTGGGGTGCACGTGTTGGGACTGGCGCTTTAGAGAAAGCATTAGGAGCTGCTGTGCTTCTCCCCAGATGACCTAGGAAACTGTCAGGGCAGAGCATCATTTAGGAAGTGCGGACACTGCTGTCTAACTGGACGCCGTCTTTACTGCCACTGGGTTTTGGTCAAGAGGGAGGAAATGGCTGTTGTCTGCCATTCCAGTTTATTTAGCAAAGGTAGACTTCGCTTTCCTAACTTACCAGGAAGCCTACCCTTCCCCTAACTGGGTTAATGGAAGGAAGGATAAATAGCACCAAAAAGCCAGTGTGCGAACAGCTGAAGAGGAAAGCATAAGCCCTGGCCTCAGAGGAACAGAATTCTCATGTGCGAGAAGGTAGCTCTGGAGAAGAGCAGGCAACATTGGATCTCTTTTTAAGCCAACCTTTACAAAACTGTGTCCTGTTTTCTTTTGACACACCCATGAAAACTCCCCTGCTCTTTCTGCTCCCATCTCTGATTGCATGATCAGAGGAGTTGCTGGGCAGTTACACTCTGAATGACCCTGTTCTGAGTGGTGTCCCCTGCCTTTAGTATTTTCTTAGAAGTGATTTTTTTTATTTAATTTTATTATCATGCCTAAGTAATACAATATTTAAAGACCAGAGTTGACAGTCAGGCTATAAACATGGAGTATTTGTGGCTAGGTCTGTAGGGCTGAGACCCAGTGCAGTCATTGAATAAGAATGTGTGAACACTTCTCAGCTTTTGACTAAGATCAAATGGAATAAGAATGTTCAGAAATGTAGAGTAGTTCCCTCTATCCTCAGAGACCCTCATGTGATGCCTTTCCTCTGAAGTTCATAAAATGTGTTGTTGTGAGGTAAAGGCAGGAAGCAGAAGTATTAGGAAGCAGTAATAAAATTTCATGTGGGAAATAATATTTACATGAAATGTGATTCATGGTGGTAGAAATGGAGACAAGTCACAAAAATAAAAAGAGCTGAATTAATGAGACCTGGTGGGTTATATGGGGAGACTGAGGCAGTAGCAGTGATACAAGGGTGTTGATTTTACTGTGAAAATGAGTAAGAGATCAAGATTTTTGTCTCTTGATTTTAACTCCTAGGCCTTGTCTCCTCAGAAGGGATCTTAAAAGTACTGCATGTTGTCCTTCAAAATACATCTTGATGAGTCTTTTCTAAATTGGAGGGAATGCATTCCACTACTAGATTCATTGTGATAAAGAGACTATATAGAATCCTTGATTTTTTTTTAATCTAAAAAAAAAAAAAACTTCAATATTCTGCTCCTTCTCTATGCCAATACACCAGGCTCACCTAATAAAACCAGTCAAAAGTCAATGATGATAAAGCACACAGGAATTTATTTCCTATGTCCACTCTCATAACATGTGGCATTAGCCTTGTGCTTACATGCCTGTCTCCTAAATAAGAATACAGGCCTTTTGAACATGGTTACTCTATTTTCTTTCATGTCCTACCCTTCAATTCCATGCTATAAAGCAGTGGTTCTCAACCTTCCTAATGCTATTTTTGGAGATAGAGGTTTTTCAAAGGGCTTGCGACTCTCAGGTTGAGAACCACTGCTATAGAAGATCGGGAAATATGTTTAGATGAAAGATACAAGTAACAGCTCACACATGTTTGTAAGTCCTCAATTGAAGAGGATTTGGAGGAAGGGTCCAGAAAACTGTAAACTTCAGTCAGCCACTGCAGTAAGTAGGTGACTTAAAGAAGCATCTAGAGACAGGGGAAGGAAAGGATCTGTGACATAGAAGAAGCGTCGTTTTCTCAGTGTGAAGAGCAGACACCCAGTTCTTAGCGTTTGTGCCGTATGGACAGGGAGACGCGCAGAGGTGTCTGTGCGACAGCCCTTGCTGCAGCCGGGTGCCCTTGACTGCCTACCACACTGTGGAACAGTTGGTCTACTCCACCACCCACTTTCTCCACAAAGACACGTTCTTGTGGTCTACTAATAACACAAAAGTTCCCTTTCAAGACTACACCCAGCAAGTAGGCTTCCACATTCCAAAACTCAGCAGACTCTTATCACAGCTGAAGGAGGCCAAGGCTGGGGAAGAATGGAGGAATAAGCCTATCCCTAATAAAAGAAGAGAATGTTAGCCAAGAAAAGCAAACATTGAATTTAGCTCTTAAAGACCTTAGGGAAAAGATTAAAGTACTTCCCCTTACACTGGTGAAGGAGCTTCATAACTGAGAGCTTTTTCTTACAGTGTGTATTGTATACATATGCACAGTTACTTCAATAGTCTCTTCACATTTCCCTGTATTTAAACTGTTGTTCTTCAATGTTTGTTTTTATTTCCAGTGTACTCCGAAATGTGGTCCAGGATTCAAGCATCGGATTGTTCTGTGCAAGAGCAGTGACCTTTCTAAAACATTCCCAGCTGCACAGTGTCCGGAGGAGAGCAAGCCTCCTGCTCGCATCCGCTGCAGTCTGGGCCGCTGCCCTCCTCCCCGCTGGGTGACAGGAGACTGGGGCCAGGTATGGAAGCCAGACTGTGGGATCCTTTGAGATACAAACCTGAGCTCTCTGATTTGACCACTGTGAGGGCTCCAGACAGGAGTATGGAAGCTCGTGGAAATCCTAAGTATGAGGTTTACCTGGAAACTATGCAAGCAAGCATGGAGACCAGCTGTGGACACATACCCTCTTATCCCCGTTTCTCTACACCTGGAAACAGTCCACTCTATTGCTATCATGATTATTACTATTGTTATCATTTTGAGACAGGGCCAAAACTCTGTGTAGGCCACACTGACTTCAAACTCACAATCCTCATGCCTCAACCTGTAAACAGGGATAATAGGCATGCACTACCCTCCAAGACCCAAATATCCCAAATTCACTTGTTCTTTGGATCCTACCATTTCAAGTTCCAAGTCAAGTGACTCAATAAACAGAAGTGTAAACAAGCCACAACATTCCAGTCCTAGTTCTCAACTAATTCAGTAACCAATTAGTTAATACCAATGTCTTGACTTTCCCACTCATAAAGTGGATTATTCCTCCTAACCTCACAGAGAAGTTTTGGGGGCCTTAATTAAAAGAGTGATGTGATTGGTAAGATACAAAAATTAATGCTTACACTTCAAATTACTTTTCTCTGATGGATACTGTGGATTAGGAAACAGTATACAGGACTTTTGGCATGTGTCTTATATATTTTATATCAAACTCATTTTAATTTTATTTTTCAATTTCTACTTTTCTTTTTTTTTTTTTTTTTTTTTGGTTTTTCGAGACAGGGTTTCTCTGTGTAGCTTTGCGCCTTTCCTAGGACTCACTTGGTAGCCCAGGCTGGCCTCGAACTCACAGAGATCCACCTGGCTCTGCCTCCCGAGTGCTGGGATTAAAGGCGTGCGCCACCACCGCCCGGCCAATTTCTACTTTTCTTAATAATAAAATAATTTAACATTTATTTGTTGTATGTAATAGAGGCACTGGGGATCTAACTCAGGTCATCAGACTTAGCAGCTACCCTCTTTACCCACTGAGCCTTTTTTCTGGCCCAGTTCCTATGTTCCTTCCTTCCTTCCTCCCTTCTTTCCTTCCTTCCTCCCTCCCTCCCTCCCTCCCTCCCTCCCTTCCTTCCTTCCTTCCTTCCATACACACACACACACACACACACACACACACACACACACACACACACGGTTAATTTGTGTTATCTTGCTATTGGCCATACAATATGTGTGTGTGTGTGTGTGTGTGTGTGTGTGTGTGTGTGTGTGTGTGTGTGTTTAAAAATGTCAGACCATTCATGATAAATGAATATAATTCTAGCAAGTAAAAAATAATTTAAAAGAAAACCAAATTGGTATATTTTATGTAAGAGGAAAATTGAATACTGTTCTTCTAAAAGTCAAAGAGGAAATCTATTAAGCCACATTAAGAAAATAATACTCAGCTATGAGTGGCCACTCATATCTATAATCCCAACATTTGAGAGGCTAAGGCAGGAGGCTCTTGAGATCAAGGCCAGCCTGCACTTCATACTGTGACTCTTTAATAATTATATCACAGCAAGTAAATTGCTAGGGCCTGGGACAGTGGCTCAGGATGTAAAGTGCTTGTAATGTGTGCATGAGAACTGAGTTCTGACCCCCAGCACCCACGTAAAAAAGCCAGGTGTGGTGGTGTGTGTCTGTGACCTCACTACTCGGAGAAGAGGAGGCAGAAGGGCCCCTGGCACTTGCTCACAATCAGTTCAGCTGATTCAGTGAGCTCAAGGCTCGATTAGAGATACTGTCTTAGAAAACAAGGTAGAGAGCTACTGAGGAAGAGTTCCAACTTCAACCTCTGCCATCCACATGCACATGGACACACACATACATATAGCACATGCACACACACAACTCACATCACATATATACCACACGCACACAAGAAAGAAATGGATTTCTAGGTAGCTAGTTCTCATGGAGCACAGCAGTACCTATGTTCTTTTGTGTTTTGCCTGGAAGATGTTCTGTTTCCATACAGCCTATGGGAACACTTTGCTCTGTGCCCAGGCCTATGGGAAGAAGTAAGCTCGTAAAATAACCAAAGCTTTGCGTCTCTACAGAAGCACTTAATTTAACTTACAAATTCTCAAATGAAATATGCCTAAGATTAAGCATTCCATTGCTAACATTATTGCTTTATTAACAAAATGCTTCACTGAGAGTTTAATGGTACATAATTGATAGTATACTCTTAAAGGTTCTATACAGACATGGTGTCATGAGTTGTCTTTTAAACCAGGTAGTTATTACCTTCATGTAGCTGAAAAGAGAGGGAAGTATGCTAACTAGCCAACACAGACTATTTGAAGGTGTATGTGGCTGATAACTCCTTAGGAAATTCAAGGTACTTATACAAGCTCATTTTAAAATTGTTATTTGTATTATTGTGTGTAGTGTGTGTGTGTGTGTGTGTGTGTGTGTGTGTGTGTGTGTGTGTGTGCACTCACATGCCTGTAAAACAGTGTGTAAAGGCCCCAGGACAACTTTCCACCTTTATGTGGGTTCCAGGAATAGAACTCGGGTCATCAGGCCTGTGGGCTCAGAGCTTTGCCCACTGAGCCGCCCTGTGCAGCCCTCGAGTTCTTACTGACTGGCCCAGTCACCACTGCTGTACTGACTAGCATTTGATCAGATCCTGAGTGCTCTGTCGGGCCATCATGCTGTATCTGAACACCTATAATAAACAACAGTCCAGAGGCAGCTCTGGCCTCCGTAGGATTTTTCTCTTTACTCCCTTGTTAATTCTGCCAACCTTGTTTGGAATAGTTATGATAACACAAGAAATTACCATCCATTGTCTTCTGAGTACTATACCGCTTCAGTTTTCTAGGGCAACAATGCAATCCTTGAGTTTTGAAACCAATTTCATAGTAAAACAAAAGAGTCATACACTTCTCAATAAAAATTGCATATGGACTTTAGAAGTTAATATGTACAATAATTGAAATAATTTGATAAACATTGTGAAAATCAATACTTGGTTTTTCTCTCTCTTTGGATTTAGTGCTCTGCTCAGTGTGGCCTTGGACAGCAAATGCGAACTGTCCAGTGTCTCTCCTATACTGGACAGGCATCTGTTGACTGTGCGGAAACTGTGCGGCCTCCATCCATGCAGCAGTGTGAAAGCAAATGTGATAGTACTCCCATCTCCAGTACTGAAGGTGAGTATCCCCCGGAAAGGGCTTGAGTCTCTGCCTCACCACTACTGTCCCAGCATTTGAAGAGTCTCACAAGGCACAGTTAGGGTACAGTTTGTCCCAAGCCTTCATGAAAGCTGTTATGTATGCCTTCATATCATCAGGAAACCTGGTCTATTATGACTCTTTCACCATGTGTTTAACACTAAACCACTCAGCTTCTGGAGTGAAATTTTCCTGTCTATAATGTGAGATGTCTGAGAACCTATCTCTACAGTCATCTCTAACTCTGTGTTCTGGCAGGCTGACACACATGACTTGCCACACTGGCCAAGTTCAAGGCCAATTTGGGTTACATAGTGAGTTCAGGCCAACTTAGGCTACAAAGTAAGATTCTGTCTTCAAAAAGCCAACAACAAAAAAACAAAACAAACAAAACAAAAAACAAACAAATAAGTAAAAGTGGGAAACTTTTGTTTCTTTTTGGAAATGACAAGGAATGCTACTATCAAGAGTCAATGTAAGCTAGACATGGTGGCGCACGCCTTTAATCCCAGCACTCAGGAGGCAGAGGCAGGTGGATCTCTGTGAGTTCCGGACAGCCAGGGCTCTGTAGAGGGTCCCAAAACAGACAAACAAACAAACAAAAAAACAGTGTTAGTTTTTATGATACATATAATGAAAGCATATATTTGAAACTGTGTATTTTAAATGCCAGTTTCTCATTATAGAGAAGTGAAGAAATAACTATATGAATGTTGATAAAGAAGGACAAGGGTCCTCCTTGAAAATTATTTATCTATTTATTTGTTTATTTGTTTTCTAGGAGAGAGTTTCTCTGTTTAGTCCACGCTGTCCTGGAACTCACTCTGTAGACCAGGCTGGCCTCGAACTCACAGAGATTCACCTGCCTCTGTCTCCTGAGTGCTAGGATTAAGGGTGTGCACCACCACCACCCGGCTTTCTTTCTTTTTCTTATACACTGAGAAATCATGTATGAGAAATTGTGTAACATGTTAATTAACAGCAGATGCTAGCAAAAATCCTGAATTTTATCTTTCATTCAAGTAAAAGTACTTTATCCGTGCAGGCACCATTCAAAATGTCTTGAATGGTACAATGTGTGAGATTTCAGAAGCTGTACAGAATACGAAGATACATATGGCACAGTCAAAATTTCAGACTTCCTTCTTATATAAAATTTGTGTACAGGCTTACCAATAGCATCTGAAGCCATGAATTTAAATTATTTAAAGAGACCCAGCTATATGCTCTACTTAAAAAAAGCAACAACATAAAGTCTGATAATTTGTTGATAATTTTCTGATGAAAATGAAATGCTTACAAATCTCTTCAAAAGAAATATGTTCCTTGTAGTCAGCTCTATCCAGTATGAGGATGTTCTGAAAATTGTTTTGAAGTTCCTTTGGGGTTTTGTTTTGAGGAGGAGGAGGATCTTGTGTGACATGTACAGAGGCCTTGCAACTTTGGTTTATTTATCTAAGGTCTGTTTATCTAAGCCTCGGCACATTGCATTTGTTGTAACGTAGGTTGCCTTTTAGAGTAGTATAGCCAATCCTACATTAATTTAAAATCATAACTTTATTGTGCAGACCTCTAGCTCTGGTGCCATCTACTTTTGTTGTTGTTCCTATAATAAGGTACATCCTGGAAATTTCCATTTTTTGAAAAGAATTCAAAATGTATAGCACACAGAAGCAATTTTCTGGAAAATAGGTATCTTTTAAGTGATCTTAATTTAAAAAGAAAATCTCTCTTTTATGAGGCTGTGGCAAACAACTTTCACTCATAAGTTATTAGCAACCCATCACTTGGGTTTAAGAGGTCTGGTTTTTGTTTTGTTTGTTTGTTTGCTTGTTTCTTTTTTTCCAGAGCTGAGGACCGAACCCAGGGCCTTGCGCTTGCTAGACAAGCGCTCTACCACTGAGCTAAATCCCCAACCCCTAAGGAGTTTGTTTTTTATTTTAGAATTGGAAGATGGAAGGTTAAGTGGGAGAGAAGATGGAACTAATCCATTAAACTGCTCTGCATATTTGATCCTTTAATTCTATTTAGGTCATATACATAAACAATCTTTCTGTATTGTATGTGTGTACAATAATCTTCTAAGACATATTATTGCCAATAAAGAAACTGAGGCATAGAGGCACAGAGAGATGGTAATCTCAGATCACAAGTCTAGGAAGTAGTAAACACAGGCAGGCTTTGAACCCAGATTGGGCAGGGCCATGAAGCGTGTCAGTTTCCACTGTGTTTACATGCTGTTCTTTTTTTTTTTTTTTTTTTTTTTTTGGTTTTTCGAGACAGGGTTTCTCTGTGTAGCTTTGCGCCTTTCCTGGAACTCACTTGGTAGCCCAGGCTGGCCTCGAACTCACAGAGATCCGCCTGGCTCTGCCTCCTGAGTGCTGGGATTAAAGGCGTGCGCCACCACCGCCCGGCTACATGCTGTTCTTTTTTTTAGCCCATGCTCGTTTGGTACTCATGATCTTTTTGCCACAGTCTTCCAAACTGGGATTATAGGAGTATGCTTCCACTTCCAGTTATTTTTTTTTAATTTAAAAAGAAAGATATAAGTACTATCTGAAGCAGTTGATTAAGTTCTAAGGGAGGCTCAATGAAGATCAATGACTTTAACCTTTTGGTCAAAGCAGCCTGCATAGACTAAGCTGTCTGTGAGCCAGCTGTAATGTATCGTTGGCGAAGTCCAAGGTGTACTCGGAAAGTGAAGACAGTATTTGACCCACATCATAAGTTGTCACTGTCTTACGGTTTCTATTGCTGCAAAGAGACACCACAACCATGGCAGCTCTTACAAAGGAAAACATTTAATTGAGGTGACTTACAGTTTCAGAGGTTTAGTCCATCATCATGGCAGGATATGGTGGCATGCAGGCCGACATGGTGCTAGAGAAGGAGCTGAGGGTTCGTTTTGATATGCAAGTAACAGGAAGTGAACTATTGCAATGGGCATAGCTTGAGCATAGGAGTCCTCAAAGCCCACCCCCATGGTGACACACTTCCTCCAACAAGGCCACACCTACTCCAAGGCCACACCTCCTAGTAATGCCACTCCCTGTGGGGGCCATTTTCTTTCCAACAATCATAGTCACCCCCAGAGAAGGGATGGGCAGATGCCATGGATTTCAAGAGAGGGTTTTACACAAACAAAATAACTTTGTTTGGGGGTTAGATCAGAGAGATAAGATGTGCACCTTAGGGAAATCAGAAGGACCAGTTTCTAGTTAATAATGGAGAGTAGAAAGGACTATGCTTATCAGGAGAGTCAGGCTCCATTTATTCCCAATGAGAAGCTACTGGAAGGCAGTTTAGCTCTGCCACTCCAGAGTAGTTTGAGGAGATCTCTTGGGATCTAAAACATAGCCCTTATGTTGGGTTGCCATGGATAAAATGGTCTATAGTTAAAACCTTGAGAATTGTTTTAACTACCAAGGTTTATGGTGGTTAAAACATGTAAGGTTTAAGACATGTAATGGCTGCTCACCTACTCAATATTTTATTATGAAAATAATAAAGTTTCAAGTACACAATGAAGTTGAAAGAATTCAGTGAACACCCACCATCTAGAGTAAACTATCACATTAACCTTCTAGTAAACTTGCTTTATTTTAGATGTAATCCATTCCTCAAGGTGATAGGGTTTTGTTGTTGTTGTTGTTTTTACAGTTTTACATGTACGTACCTACATACTTATTACTCTCACTCCCACCTCCCTACCAGCCCTGCTTACTCTCCTCCTGACAAATCTCTCTCACATTCAGTCTATTTGTTTTGTTTCATGGCCCACTGAGATTAATCAGGGCCATATGTGTGACCATGGGTTTGGAACTGTCCACTGGAGCCTGGTCAGCTCAGCAGATGGTACGTAACTACAGACAGTGGTTTTTTAAAGAACACACTCTATCCATCCTGCCATTAATCCATTTACTTGCCAGACCCAGAGACTTATGGGAGGGGTACCACAAGTACTGTCCACAAAGAGAGCATAACGTAGTAGGGATGGTGACCTGAAGACTAACATGGTGAGCAGCGTTTTAGCAGACATATAAAGATGCTTCTCAAGTGCACAGGGAATATAATGAACAGAAGTGCCACCGGCATGGTGAGCTGGAGCTGGGCAGCAGGGGCTCTAACAGTTAACCAAGGAGATGCTGGGATGTGAGGTGTCCCTGGCTGGGGCAAGTATGTGCAGTCACGACAGACTTTGAGTAAGATAAAACGTATAAACACACAGAGATGAGAAAATGGAGGGAAGTTTAAGCCAGTCAAAGACAACAAGAGGAAGAATTAGAAGGAGGGCATCAAGAAATTAAAATAGTGAAAGGAAATAGGAGAAGGAAAGGGGCAAGGCAGGTTACTATGTCCAACATCTGCTTTCGTTCTTTTCTTCCTGAAAGCCTCCAGTGAAAGGTTAAAACTTCGTAGGCAGGATCCTGACAGGCTTGACAGGCTGCCACTGTGAGGGTAACACCACATTGCTGCCAAGAGTGAATTATAGACAGACTGGGTACCATTGCATTTAGAATACCAAGTTTTTCAAGTGCATATGGCAGCTGGGTCTAGCCCATTCAAGCTCACCTGAAATTCTATCTCCAAATGCCATTTTATTCATTGTTCATGCAGTTTCACGTTTCCTCATGGTTTATATGGGGAATCTTTTCAGCTTCTCAATAGCACAAGACACTCTGTCATCTAGTATTTGTCGCTAACAGATCATGATTCACAGTATGCCATGGGCTAGTATTTAACCTAGGAAAGCTGTGGGTAGTAAACATTGGTCTATCAGCTTGAGATGTCATATGGTGGCTTTACTGGGTCTCAGTTTGCCTCAGACACACTTCTCTGAGACAGTCTGGCCAACTCCATAAATCTCATAGCAAAATCAATGAAAAAATAGCTATAGAATTTAGTCCTTAATATGGAATTTGATGTAGAAAATCATTGAGAAGAACAAGAAAGGTCATTTGAAGAGTTCAATTTAAAAGAGATGGGGAAAGCTGAGATTTTTTTTTTTTCCTTCATCACCTCAAGGAGCTCCTAATCCATTTAGCATTCAGTTCATATTCCTGCCTGTTGACTTTAGAGGGAACCTGGATTGAAGTTGGGATTATACCATCTTGAGGTTGAATGTGGATGGCATCCAGAGATAAGACTGAGGAGGATGGAGAGAAGAAGCACAAAAAAGCAATAGTTTGTGTTAATTTGAAATCAGAGTGACCTGCGAGGGCTGATGTCACTTTGTTTTGGAAGTTTGTTAGTCCATCTCTTGCTGCCTAAATGTACAAAGTGCCAATGGCTCTAGTAGAGTTTTATCCGGGAAGTACCCCAACCCCAGCCCCTGTGCCACATGTCCACGCACCCCTCTGCTCTCTCATTTCTTTCTGGGCTCTCCATTTCCATAGTGTTCAATGCAAAAGATAAACTTTAGATGTCTAACTTACAGTTCCATTTACTGTGCTCTTCTGAATGCCCCAAAGAGCTTACAGGTATGGAGGGCATGTAGTCTAATTATATTCACTCTGCCTGTACTGTATACATGCTGATTGCTCCAACTTGTTCATGGAACTTTCTTTCATTGGGTATTCTAATTCATTCCCATGATACAAGGAGACAAGGTCTGCAATGTTTGATGCATTTAGTGCAGGAGCATTATCCTTTGAGAAACTGGTCTTGTATTATTTGAACCAAATCAAGCTTTATAGTCATAATGAATCTGAATCCAAGGGATCCTAAATCCATAGTCTCTGTTTAATTTTGAAAACATATCTTCTAGGTCAGTGTTTTGAAAAACACCTGGGAAAAACTCATTGGCACACCAATAATAAGTACATTCATATATTTTCTTCGAAGTTGCTTATCTAATTTTGTTATTCAAATCTACAAAAATCTTTATTTCCAGAATGTGTGGCAGGTTACTTACAATTCTAATAGTGGATCTAGTTTATATAAAAAGAGTTTGGGAGCACTCAATAAGTTATTCTCACTATAAATACTTCATGACTATTTCTTCGGGGCTGAGATAAGGTATAAAAAGAAGAGAAACAAAATGTTTCCTCATATCCATACAGCGAGGACCTCACACTCTTCCAGTATCCCAAGCAGAAAAACAATAGAAAGTGCGTTTTCCTCCCAAGAGCATACTTGGCTGGTACATGATGATATAGGAAACAGAATCAGACTCCCTCATCTTAAACTCTGATCTTCTGCCTCAGGTTCTACTGTTTCAAGGCAACAGAAGAGTAGCCCCATGCTAGCACATCTGCCTGTGCTGGAGAAATATGATAGTTAAGACCAAATCTTTAAACAGACAAATCCAAGAGACATTATAGCCTCCCCTAAACCTGAAGAATCCATTTTAATGCTTTCCATAGAATATTTATTTGCATGATACAGAGAAACTTTTTAAGTGCTAACTGAAGATCACTCAGAAATTAGAACACATTTCTGTTGTGATTTTTTTTTTATTTCAGTGGGAAAATGATTTTATTTGTTTGTTTTCCACAGAAGTCTGTCTTACTAAGGTATATATAGTCAGGCCATATGGTAGAACTTTTTTTTCTTTTTTAGAGGAACCTCCAAACTCATTTCCAAAGTAGCTGGATAATTTACATTCCCAGCTGTGCCTCTCCTGGGTGTTTAACCAAAGGACTCTGAGTCAGCAGCAAGCAAGACATGTACATCCATAAGACATGTACATCCATAAGACATGTACATCCATAAGACATGTACATCCCTGTTACTGCAACAACCCACCATAGCTAAGTGATGGAACCAACCTAGGGGTCCACCTGCAAAGGAGTGACGAAAAAAGAGATTTTTAAAACATCTATAATGAAAAACAAACTTATGTCATGTGGAGGAAAATGGATGCAGCTGGAAATAATCACATTAAGTGAATTTAGCCAGTCTCAGAAAGACAAATATCATGTTTTTCTCACTTGTATACATAAAATCATTTATATTATGTGACATGAAAACAGGAGCAAAACTTTCTAGGAAAACAAAGGAACTAAGGGAGGGTAGTAAAATGGAGAGAGATAGAGAGGATATGTGTTTAATGTGCGGGATATACTTGTATGACGATGTTCTTGTGTAGCTCAATACCTGATACAGTGAATCCACGATGGAAATTGTTTTAAACTATAATAAGTTAATTGTATGATATATTAGCTCAAGATTAGATGACAAGAAACTGTTTCATAATTTTAGTGCATTTTGAGTATGAGGCAGACTAGAAAAGGGGTAAGTTTTATAATTAAGATCTCTCAAATTTATCAGCAGTGTATCTTGACAAGACCACCTCCTCTTGCTAAATGAGATTGGCAGTGCTGAGGAATCACCAGTATCTTTAGTCCTGGTTTAGATAGTTTGGAGAGTCTATTCAGCTTTCTATTATAATGGGACTTTAAAACTTTTTATATTAGCCGGGCGGTGGTGGCGCACGCCTTTAATCCCAGCACTCGGGAGGCAGAGCCAGGCGGATCTCTGTGAGTTCGAGGCCAGCCTGGGCTACCAAGTGAGTTCCAGGAAAGGCGCAAAGCTAAAAAAAAAAAAAAACTTTTTATATCTATCATCGTTTGCTCATGTAAGTATGATGAGAAAAAGTTAAGAAGGATAATTCAGTCTACTTCAAGTGCCCGTGACCTAGAAATGGCCTCCTTTTCTCCTAAACATTTCTCCCCTTCTCTAAGAAATTAGGTCAAATTCTCAAAATTTAGAGGCCCTGACTGTGATACCCTATAAGCAGATCTACCACTGTCTGCTAGAATACTGACCTGCATAGGCAGATCTACCACTGTCCGCTGGAATACTGACCTGCATAGGCAGATCTACCACTGTCCACTAGAATACTGACCTGCATAGGCAGACACATTTTCATTTAAATCTCACAATGCTGCCAAAACAAGAGTGGCTTTGCAGTCAGACAAACCTGAGGTTTGACCTCAGTCTTTGTAGAGACTAGCTCTATAACCCAGCATGGGTTCCAAAACCTTTTTGAGCTTAAGCTTAGCTGTCTATGTAAAGCTGACATTTCACATACTTAAAAGGATTAAATATAAAGGTATAAAACTGCCTAAGGTTAGGTCTGACATAAAGGAAGTGATTGATAAATTACACTTTTTAATGCTTTTGTGGAATTAAAAGACTGAGCTAATACAAAGCCTAGTTGTAGCTGAGCTTTGGTGAATATACTTTCATCAATCCAATTGTGTAATGAACTGATATTTCTAGTCATGACTGTTCCTAGAAGGCAAAACTGAAGAGTAGGAACTGGATCTTCCACCTGGCCCTGCTTAGGAGCTCTACACAGGGATGATGTCCTGAGTAGCCTAAGTGTCTCATCATGGGCTGCATCCTGAGTCTTGGCCATCCTCATCACTTGCTCAGGTCTTTCCTAGCTCTTGGCTGCTGGCCCCACCGTGGGCTGCCTGCTCTGTTTAATAGCTCTCTGTTAATTTGCTTTCTGCATAAATGTGTAGCCCTTCTGGCAGCCGGTGCTCATCTGACAGATCTCTGAGAAATGCTGTATGGTGGCTGCTGTCAGAGGCTGATGAGAGGGAGCAAACCGTGTGCTTACTGAGCTGGATGCCTTGGCCAATGTTTCCCACTGTGTGCATTACCTTACACATACCTTGCCAATTGAGCAGGACTTGTCATGCATTTCATTTCTGAGCTAAAGTGCTGAGGTACTTTAACAAAGGCCACGTGAATGTTAGAAGCAGCAGAACCAGAGTTCACCCCCGACTCACTGTGTATTCACTCACAATCAGCTCCTGCCTTGCTAAGCTTGATCCTGCTCCTAGGGACTGATGAGTTTCTGCTCCCAGGCAAGTTAGTTGAGAACTAACTTAGCAAGGGTATTAAGAAGCTCAAAGGGACCCCCTGGACTAGTACCCACCTACCCTCTCACTCCCTGCTGACGAGGTACAATGCAGGGCCTCGACTTGCAGAAGAAGATCCAGAGTCCATCATCCACCTATGGAAAAATCCTCCATTGTTTATATCTGTGTAGGTAAAGAGAGAAGAATTTACAAATATTCCATTTTATTAATTATGCATTTTTTAAATTGGTTCATAAAGTCTAAATCTAAGGGTAAAGTGTCTGTGAATTTACTCACAGATTGCCCAATCCAGTGACTCTTCCAAAAATGGAGTAGTGATTCTTCCAATAAAGTTGTGACCCAGAGAATATTGTTAGGTCTCTGTTAGGTCTCCAAACTGATTTGTGTCTTTGGGGCATTATTTTCTAAGTAGTCATTGAAATGCTGTATCTTCATTGAGTTTAGCATGTAACCTCTTGCTTCCTTTCCAAAATCAGGCAAGAAGGGACACTAGTGAGTACCTACAGATGACAGTACAGTGACTCCGTCTCCTACACTTACTGTCTCCACTCCACAGAAGCAGATGCACCGGAGGGTTTTTATCGTCTGCTTTTCTTCTTTAGTGTAAAGTCTCAAGACGTTTTAATTCCCCTCCTCACTATGTTTCAACCCAAACTTAAGTTTATTAAGATTCCTAATATAAAATTTTAGATCATATATCTAAATGTTGTTCTCTTTTGTATTAACTCTTAAGTAGTGGAACAAAACAGTTGGCAGAGATTGTATTTCTAGAAGATTTGAGGGTTCCTGTTTCAAATTTGAAGACTTCTGGAAGAGCCTTTAAAGTGAGAGCCTAAGACTGGACCTCACTCTTTAAGAAGAGCTGGGAATGCTCCCCTTATTTTGTGCTCAATTTCCCATGCTTATCACATACTGGAGACCTTTGGAATTTGGGCAGATTTCCAAAGCCAGGACTAAACAAGCAAACAACAAAAGTTATTGTTACATTGAACTGTACCTAGGCCTACATGAGTCTGACTTGCCTTAAATGGTTTTCCCATGTTGCTTTAGTATAATCAGGTGGAGAAACGAGACAATGTAATTACTATGTTGACAAGTATTTTAAAATCCCCAAATAAAATGACCATAATACGAGAGAGGAGTCTATTTTTGCCACAGTGGGTTGGACTGATGGAAGAGGAAGATGTGGCTCCTATTAATCAAAGGGTCCTGTAATCAGTCCTTCAGGGCTACCAGGCCCAGTGGGGGATGGGGAAAGACTCATTCACTCACCTTCTGGCTGCAGGAACTGCAGACCGCCACTGTGGCAGTTCTAGAACCGAGGAGAAAACACCCACGGGAGCAAAGAAGGCCATGTCTCACTTCCAGATGAAGAAAAGACATTCCTCCATGCTTCCGTAGCCCACAGACTGCTGTTCTTTGAGGCCAGCCCCTCACAGCTTTCCTCTCTGTACAGTGGAGTTCTAAATCTAGCACACTGCTAACAATCCTTTCCATGCAGAGGTCCTGGGAGACATGTGGACTCTGGTATCAAACAATGCAACTCATGTTTGATTTTGGATAACCTTACATGTTGAATAAAATAACCCTTGAGAAAGAAGCAATAAAAGCACTGTAAGAAAAATGACTCATGTTTCTAAGATGTCTAAAGTGATCACTCATCCCAACAAATGGTAATTCTTTCAAGACACAGTGGGCATGTACCACACTTATAAAAGTCTGGAAGAAAAGCCTTGCATTTTTTAAATTGTGTTAAAATATATCAAAAGAATGTTTCTGGTAGGCTGTTCCAGACAGTGTGCTTAAAAACAGAAACAAAATAAAAAAGTCCCATGGACATACAAGTGAAGGTGGATTGGCCAGAGGGATCCTTGCTAACCAGTCAGGCATCTCAGCTTGTTTATGTGACTCTAATTGTTTTCAATTTCTGCCTCTATTTGTTAGAGTGCAAAGATGTGAACAAAGTGGCTTATTGCCCACTGGTGCTGAAGTTCAAGTTCTGCAGTCGAGCATACTTCAGACAGATGTGCTGTAAGACCTGCCAAGGACATTGACCCACGGAAAGCCAGCGAGTCCTGCCATTTCATCGTGGAAATGCGTCCATCAAAGGGAGCCACCCAGAGGATGAGGATTGATGTCCTTACAGAAGCATTACCCTGTGGAAAATGTAACCACTGGTCAGCCCCAGCTGACAGGATTTCAATATTATTTTAACTTCTGTGAAGTGGGATTTATTGATCCAAAGTGCTGGACACGGTATTAGGAGGGAATGCCAGATTTGAGAGATCCAAACAACGCAGGGAGACTCGCTTACTGTGGAACGTTTGTGTTCTTTCGAGTAAATCTAATAGCCTGTTTACCTCCTTGGACCATTAAGATAATTTTTATTATGGCCTTAGCAATGACACTGAATCCATTTGTATTTAAGACTGTTTAAAATGTAGTTATTATGACTTGGTCAACTATGGAAGTAGAGGAGATTCAGAATTACGAAGTCATAGCTTAAAATATTTCCTATACTTTATCTCACCACAGTAGCAGCACAATTTAAATTATAAAATGGGCTTGGAACTGTAATTTAAGAAACAGTTATAAATCAAAAATAATGAAAGTTTGTATTATTTTTCTTTATCACACTTGATTTCCTTAGGACTAACCCCCTGTTCTGAACACTGCTGTGAGCCATGTATAAAGCTCTATTAAACTGAACAGCGAGGGACTTGGGTTGAAGCCGTGCAGCCATCCGCTGCAGCTGTGCGAGTCTATAAATTCAGTGCTAAGAGACTGTGGCCAACTTGCCATTGTGCGAGGGAAGCTGAGATTTCCATTAAAACTTTAAGAGAAAACCATTTCCATTTCATGCCGAAGCCAGACCTAGGGTATGGCAGAGACTGAAGTACCAGGCCCATCCCAGCCATCCCACAGGATGCCTTGCTTCTTGTTTGAGTCACCTGACTCCTTAGTGTTTACATCCCCAGCCACAGATCAGCTCTGCCCGGTTGGACTGGTGCACGCATGCTAAGCTTATGGAGATGATGCCATGCAAAAGACAGGCTGGCTTAGGAAAGCCAGGCGGGCCCTTTTGCAATTTGCTGACAATACGATGGGTTCCAGATGTCCCTTCTTTGATATGGTAGAAGGGCATTTATTTATATGAGAGCAAGTGTGTGTGTGTGTGTGTGTGTGTGTGTGTGTGTGTGTGTGCAGGTGCTCCTGAATGTGGGGACAGATGAGTTTGCTTGCATATAAATGTGCTATTTCTGTGAGTTTTAAAGTAGGGAAGGATAAGAGCCAAAGAAGGAAAGCTCATGAAGGGAGATCACAAAGCAGAAATTTAATAGTCACCCAACCAAGTAACGGTTATGGATATTCTAAATGGCAATTAAATGTGAAAGCTGGTTTCCTGGGCAAGTCAAGTTCTAAGATCACTTCTGACTGAATTGAGGAGACTAGCTTAGGTCTCCGTCTCTCAGCTTCACAACTTTCAGGCAAAAGACTCTACAGCTAGATTTTTTTTTAAGGGTACTTGTTTATATTGATACTTTGTACTTGAACACTTGTAGCTTGTAGTAGGTCTTTGGTGACTGTGCTTTGTGTCTAGCACACCTCCTTAGTCCTTCACATATGTGCACATATATGCACATATGTGCCCCATGCATACACCATCATCTGAAACACAAACTAAATGGCTACTTTGTAACAAAGAGAATCTTTTCATTCAAGAGGATGTCTCACTTATACCTACCATTGTGCTCTGAAATTACACTTGGGTGGGTGACCTTAGAAGAAACACAGTCACCGAATGCCTCCTCAGCTTCTGGCTTGCTGTGTACAGCTGCCCGGGATGTTACCCCACACTCCAGAGTCACCAGCCACATACCGTCCCCTGCTTCTCTCTCAATACCATCCCCAAGTTTTCCAGAGGAGGCTTTTAATAAAACAAAAACTATTGCCAAGACCTCCATCTAACTGCCCCGAGAAGACCAGCCCAAGTGTCATGTAGCCATTCCATTAAAGGAAGGCCCATGGAAGCCTGGCCTAGACTTGAATTCCCTTGGTCCTACTCAAGGGACAGTTAACTTGGTGCTAATGTGCCCTGGTGAAATAAGGAAGACTCGGTGATTCCCGGGACAGTTTAGACATAGGTTTGCTGTCCAGATCTGATTGTTACCAACATAAATATTCGCTCATGCTTTTATTTCAAGAAGACTTCTTACAGTACTTGTAAGAAACTGTATTTACCTCACTGGGAAGCTAACATCACAAGGGCTGTCCCCCGGATACTGTGCAGGGCCTGTCTCGGCTGCTGCTGAGGGTCGAGAGATCAGCCCCTGTTCCCTCCAGGACGTGCGCCGCCGGCACCGAGGGCGGGCACCTGCCGGGATGCAGCGCAGCCTTCCGCAGGGGAGCAAAGCGTGCATGTATCAGGATCCAGTGTTTTCCATTAGACCCTGAATTTAAATATGAGCAGGTTAAACAAAACAAAAAGCGTCTTCCATAACGCATCCCGACACCGATGCTGCTGCTGCAGCCACCTTTGGCTGCACGAATCTCTGTTCTCCATGGTAACAGAAGGATCTCAGCGGAGGCTGGCCCGCTCCGGCAGGCGCTCCAAAAGTTGTGAGCTATATTGACTACTTAGGGTACAAGAGTAGCCATGGTCGGGAGCAGTGCCCGCCACTGGTAAAAGGCCCTACCCCAAAAAGAACGTGAAATGTACCCAAGTGATTAAACCCCTAAAGACAGGTATGGTTTCCCAATAGTCCATTTCATTAGGCATTTATGTATTTGAGTGAATGTCTCATAGGTATCCTTAATAATACAGAACAAAATTACCTTTGTATTATTGTGATTAGTTGTTGCTTATTATTTTATACTCAGTATTAATGTGGTACACTGTTACTTTTTTGCTTTTGTAAATTATATTCTAATTTATTGCCATGTTTCCTAACACCTGTCCTTTATTCATTCCCTGCTTGTAATGAAAATGAAAGTCATTTTACACTTGATGGAGTGAAATTTCATACCAGGCACAGATTTTTTTTTAACATAGATAATTCAGTAAATAATAAAATTTCAGCTTGTAAAAGTGACGCAGATGAAATTGTCCATTTCCTGAAAAGCTTGTGTTCAACTTGAAGCAGAAAGTGCCCGTCCCTTCGGGTACCATCCCTAGTCTAAGTTTGCCCCGGCAGTGCTGTGATGGAGGTGTTTACGGTAATCTTATCACATCCTCAGGTATTGCGTCATCGCATCTGTTGAGTGTGTTAACGCTAAGGCTGCAGGATTTCCCCTGGGCCACCCAGCAGCCCATTCTTCTAAAGCTAGATAGGAATCCATGGCCACTGCCACACACCTTCATCCAGTGCTCATTTTCCCTCTTTCTTTCCTCCCCTATAAATTATTTGTGTTATTAAAGATACAAGATGCTTCACTGTGTACTAAGAGTACTAAGCAATGAACTCATACTTTGAAGGAGTTTTCTATGATGAGGCCATCGGGCGCAGAGAAACATGGTAGGCACACCTTTTCATCTTCATTTCCTTAGGCTGACAGTAATACAGAAACGTGTGTAACGTTTTCATAATAATAACCTCATCTGTTAACTAAGAAGATGTGAATTTTTTAACATAATGGTATTTTTACTCTACCATCCCATGTCCCATACATACACATGCAATATTGCACATTAAAATTTAATTGGGCCAGGCATGGTAGTATATAGCTATTATCACAGCACTTAGTAGGTTGAGGCATGGAGCTAGCCTTTTCTATGTATGTATCAAGACCCTGTCTCAAAATAACAGTCAGTCAATCAGTCATCAATCAATGGGTAAGAGTGAGCCAAATGAACTGATTATACAATCTTGGGAGAGTGTTTCCCCTAGGCTCTCCTGGGCCCCAAATGTGATAACACTATAAACATTCAATTAATGGAGAGCTTATGGGAACCAGCCATTTGACCACACACTGCATTTGTAAAGCCCGTCCGTGTCTGCTAAGGCTGGGAGAAGAGACACCAAAGAAGGGAATCTGCATCAACTTAAACTCCTGGGACTGTAACAGATCTATTTTTGTGCTTTGCTTTCAAGCATCCAGTGAGATGCTTGCTTTCCTTCTGATGCATCTGTAGGATGCTACCCTGACTCTCAGCAGATTCTCCTACTCCCTAGGGAGCACTCGTCCAACCCCTAAGCCATTCTAGGCCAAAAGGCAGGGTATTTGCCCAAGTAAATTAAGAACAAAGTTACATACTGACCTGGGTAACAAAAATGTGAATTTGAATGGCTGGCATACAATTAATTCTTTTAAAGGAAGGAAAAAGGAATGTAATTCAGAGAGAGAGGGAAAAAACCTTAGCCTGGGAGAATTGGAAATTCTAAATAAGTGGTCACAGTCCAGACACAGAATCAGTCCTGGATAAAGAGGAGCAGATAATCTGCACTTGGAATTTTAATTTGTGTCATGGGAACTCGTGTAATCATTGGAATAACCCAGCGCAGGGCTTCAAAAGAACAGTTGCTCAAAGGAGTTCTGTGCTTCAGATTTCGAGACTCAAGCTCAAAAGCGAAGTGGTCTTGTCTCTTCTCTTTCTCAAAGGGTTACTTTACACGTCTATGTCCTTCATTTCTTCCGTAGACAGTATCTGAGGCTGGAACTGGAGCTGTGGCAAGTGAGGGAAGCCACTACTATACCTTTGCTGACTCTTGGTTCACGCCTTCCCTTTGCCTGTTGAGAGCCATGACCTACATAAGTAAGGAGGCTGGTTTTCACCACAGTGTCCTGTTTTCATCAAAATAACGTGAGGCCCTGCACTGCCTGGTGTCTTTGGTTCTGAACACTGAGGAACCTGAATCTTGTTTTTCACCTCAAGGGTACAGAGAATCGTGTCTGACCAGATAGATCTCATTATCTGGTCCTTATTACTTGTGAAAACTAATCCTCTCGGGTCTTGAACTGGATCTCTCTGGTGCTAGTCAGCTGTAAAAGTACACACAAGAAACAACTTAAAAGAAAGAAGGACTTGTCTTGGCTCACGGTCTCAGTCCAGGACTGACTGACCCCCACTGATTTCAGGCTTGTCTCCGGGGAAAGCGACAAGCTGGGAAGGCCTGGGTAGAGGAAAGAGCTGCTCACTCCAGGCAGCCAGGAGGCAGTCAGAGGGACACTCCCAGCCTGTGCCCCAGCAAGTGTGGTTGTGGGTGCAGGTAACCTTATGAGTTCACACTACTGTGCGTACAGTAAATTGCTGTTGGGGCCACTGAAATCCCAAGCAAAGACAGCGATAGGGAACGTCAGCCTACAGCCACCCCAGGAGTGAAAGCGATCAGTCACCCCTTCATCTGATTCAGTTACTTAACAACTGTACCACTCATGTCCTGTGCTAGGTCTTAGCATATGCTCTCTCATTGGATGGCTTAGACCAGAACCCAGAGGACAACACTGTCAACCAGCCAATCACCATCAACTGGGTTAGTTGCTAGGAGTTACAGAGCCAGTGAGAGGATTGCTGCTTCCTTGGCATGGGGCAGGGGAGGGGGAGGGGGTGGGGACAGGGGGCTGTCTATATCTGGGATGGGAAGTCGGCAGGGGGGGGGGATGCCCTTAGGTCAGCGAGAAACTGATTCACTAGACTAGAAGTGGGGTCCTCATTCCTAGAAAACAGTAGGCAGGATCTCAGGGTCCAAGAAGGATGAGCTCTGGTGTGGTGGGTGCTCATGTTCAAGATGGAAATGCAATGTCTGGTGACAAAATGGCTATTGGGGACCAAAGCGGTTTGTAAGTGTGTAGTTAGCCTTTGTGGGAAAGGAGACAGAAGATGTCTGCCACAGCCATCTGCAGGGCACATTCACCTTCCTGGAAAGCCTTGCTGTAAGTCATGGAGCCCGCGCTTGCCTGACGGCTCCCACGTCTTTTCCAAACATCCCAAATGACCTAGCTGAGCTAGTTCAGCACAGTTAGAACACCGATTCCCAGGTTGGCTTCAGTATACGTTTTAAGGAAGAAAGGTGAGTTTTTCTCTATTTCCAGTCCACTGGGACTGGAAAACTTAGGCCATTAGGTTGCCGCCAGTGAGAACACTCTTTGACCTTCTGTGGTAGGTCCACAGAGTGGAACCAGGTGTTCTTTCAGCCTATGCCAGAATGTACTGGCCACCCAACTGGCCTCCTGCCTCCAGCCCATGATGGGCTTTGTCTGGCCCTCTACCAAACAGCTGTTCCGAGAGCCACAGGTGGCCGCCCACGTTCATGCCCAGCCAGCAGCTGCACTGGCTTGACTCAACCTGGCAAGATATGTGGCTCTGCCCCTCTGCCCCAGCTTCTCCCTAAGCCAGGTTACTCAGGGCATGAGCCAGGAAGCAAGGCAGTGCTTCATCAAGTGCACTCACAAGCCAGTCTGTGGCTCAAAGACAATCAGATTGCAGAGTATGCTCTTCCCCTTCTTTGAATATCGTCAAGATTGGTGTGTTTCAAAAATCAAATTAATCTGATATGAGTGAATAGAACTTCAGTTCCTGTGTGTTGTGTGTATTATTGATAGAACAAAAAAAAAAATCATTTCCTGGCGCTATCCATGGTTGATAGGAAGATGAAGGACAATGACATCACCAACCTCAAAAACTGGTGTTGGAGAGACCATCCTAAGGACTTAGATGATAATGGCATACAAGAGCATATTGGACAGACATCACCCACAGAGGTGGCTAAACCGTGTGCCGTAAGACAATGAGGATGGGCAGAAAAGTAATCACAGACTATGAGACTCAGAAATAATCTGGCTCATAGTTTGAAACTTTACAAATAAGAAACCAGCAGGGAAAGACATTTTCAGTCAAGTCTGGCTACCCGAGTTTGATCCCTAAGACCAACAGGATGGAAGGAGAGAACTGATCCCTGTAAGTCATACTTTGCCTCCACCTGTGCGCTCTCTCTCTCTCTCTCTCTCTCTCTCTCTCTCTCTCTCTCTCTCTCTCTCTCTCTCTCTCTCTCACACACACACACACACACACACACACACACACACAGTAAACACAAAAATCTTTAAAAACCTTTCAAACACAAAATAACAAAAGTAAGCATTTTATTTTGAGATCAAAATAAGAACTAATTTTGAGGGAGTGAAATGTCATGGAAGAAAATTCCATTTATATAGAGTCCACGTGTTGAAAGATAACAGAGAATAGTAACTGGGCAACACATATAGAATGTTGCTGGATACAAGAAGATGTGATGACCTGACCTGCTTAAAGCCTACATCACCATCAATATGGGATGGTCCCACTGAAGGGAAGTGGTAAAACCATGATTTTAATCCCACATTTAATCTCTGTAAGACGAATTGCTGAATGGTCTTATTAATAAAAAAAAAAAAAAAAAACCCTGGAGGGCTGGGCGGTGGTGGCGCATGCCTTTAATCCCAGCACTTGGGAGGCAGAGGCAGGCGGATCTCTGTGAGTTTGAGGCTAGCCTGGTCTACCAAGTGAGTTCCAGGAAAGGCCCAAAACTACACAGAGAAACCCTGTCTCGAAAAAGCAAAATAAATAAATAAAATAAAAAATAAAAAACCCTGGAGCCAGATACTGGGGTGAAAGCTGAAAGATCAGAGAAGTAGAACAAGCCACAGCCAATCTCACCTCGTCAACTCCTCATCCGATCCTGTTTCCACGAATCCTCAGACTGAAAGCTTCTGAGTCCTCACCCGAATGAATCTCAGCTGAACTGCTGCTAAAAGCCTAAAAGCTTAAAAACCTCTAGTTCCTGGTCCTCACGTTTTATATACCTTTCTGCTTCCTGCCATCACTTCCTGGGATTAAAGGCATGTGTCTTTCCCAAGCAAAGACATGAGATCTCAAGTTCTGGGATTAAAGGTGTGTGCCGCCACTGCCTAGCTCTGTTCCCAGTGTGGCCTTGAACTCACAGAGATCCAGACAGATCTCTGCCTCCCAAGTGATAGGATTAAAGGTGTGTGTGCCACCACTGTCTGGCCTCTATGTCTAATGTGGTGGTTGTTCTGTTCTCTGATCCCCAGATAAGTTTATTAGGGTGCACAATATATTGGAGGACACAATATATCACCACAAATCTCAATTTCAGAAATTATTTGTACAAACAATCCCCATCTCTGGCTTTTAAAACCACCACGACAGAACTCAACTTCCAAAATGACTCTTGTTCTCTCCCACATCATCCTAGAGATCACTCTATGTTCATTTTAACAGTAAAACAAAAATTCAGATCTGTTTTAAATTTGCTTCTTTAGACTATCTCCCAAAGTAGGGTGGATTGGCTTTTTGAAAAAAAAAAATCCAAACTCAATCCCCAAATCTAGTGAGTAATCTGCATCTAATAATTTTGGCCAAAAATAGCTTACATGTTGTACAAATTAATACTCCAAGGGGATCTTTTCAACTGCGCTCTGACTAGGTAACAAGTTTAAGGTGTTTCACTCATTTCAATATAAAAAAAGACAAGCATTTTTTGTCTACAAATGACTGACATCGCTTCTCCCTTCAGTATAAAATTCAGATGCTACGGCAGCGTGTAAATGTCTTGCTCCTTCCAATTCTAAAACAAGTGGGACCCTGAAACAGCGAAACGGTGTTATCCATCAGGGTGAAGAAAGATCTGGGGCTGGGCTGACGATTGAGTAACCCTTAAGCCCAGGAACCAAGAGCCTTTTCCCCAAACCCTGGAAATGAGCAAAGAGCTCCCTTCACCTTCAAGGAGACACTCTTCTCTGCGGGGAGCCAATTAAGGGAGGTCTGTCAGCAGCGCTATGGGAGCTCTGTGTAGTGCGCGGCCTCTGATGTGGGGTGATGGCTCCACACGTGAGGGGGTGTACCCCAGCGCACAGGGGTGCGAGTACCCTGTTCAGTGCTTCAACACCATCCCGTTCGCTTGTGGAGAGTCCCAAATGAGCCTTGACTAGCAGCAGCGACTTCTAGCAGCGAGGGTTCCCCTCTTGGCCTCCTTTAACCACAAATAAACAAATGCCTGACCCTCCGTGCTGGAGGCTGCCATTCTTGAGGGTTGGTGGCGAGGTTTTTAAAGAGGATAAGGACTCCTTTATCCACCTTCAACTCCGAATTTTCAGCTCAGGTTTTCCGTAAAACATGTATATATACATATTAAGATAGCAGCTTAAACACTCTTTCCCAGTATTTTTTTTTTCTGAAGATTGTCTGAGAATTCACGATGTATTTTTTTTCATAGTGTGTATGTCCCCCCACCCACCACGTGCCAAATAACCAAATCATTTTAAATTTTCTTCCTCTCTTTAAGCAGCCCTTTTAAAAAGCTCCCTGGGCAGCTGGGAATTCCTTTTTCATAATTAACAATGTCAGTGAAGGTACTTCTGGAGCCACTGTCTAGACGAGAACTTCATCTAAGAACTATGTTGGTAGGGGTGCAGTGCCCTACTCCCGTCATCCTAGAAGGCCAAGGCAGAAAGACTGCCAGTTCAAGGCCAAGCACGTCTAGGCTAGCCTGAGTGAGACCGTTTCCAAAAACTAAAGGGGGCACATTAGCCACCTCCCTACCATATTCTAACTAGACTGATCTTTCCCATCAACCTCAGAATTCAGTTGCTGTTAGTTAAGAGAAAGGGCCTAAAAACCAGAGAGATGGTATCTATTTAGGGAGTTCTAAGGAAAAGTGAGTCATTACGTATTTACTTAAAATATTGTCTCCCCACGTGCCCAGCATGCTTAAAGAAAGAATAAAGTGTCCGCTGTACATCTAGGAAATATTTAACCCGAGTACCTTATTTTAGACAATTATCAGCATTTGTCTGTTTCATGTTATTTGTACGTTTTCAAACCTAGGTGCCCACACCGCCCAGCACATGATGGGTCTTGTTTCCATTCTCATTCCTGTGCCCTGGATAACTTAAACAGATGCCCCACGAAGGAAGTGGTGTGCAGTTTTGCTACTGGTGGCTATTGTTTGCTTTTTGTTTTGTTTTTGAGAACCACGGAGATGTTCTCGGCTCTTGGCAAGCTTTAAACTCAGGGGCTGCAGCGCCTTGGCCATCAACAGCCACCTGAGCCAGTGACTTCCAAGTCAGTTGTCTCACACTCCGGAAGAACAAGGAAGTGAGGGCAGGGTGTGAACGGAGTCACCGGTGTTAATGAGAAGTGAGAAAGAACTCTTGTAAGTGGGAGGGATTTCTAGGGAGGAACACCACCCAAGTGTCACCCTGCCCAGTAGCCTTCTTGGGGGTCTCACGGTGGAGGCTGGACATTAGCTGGACACTGAGGTAATCTGCATTGACACTGTTCAATGCTTAGTGCATCATGGGTTAAGCCAGGAAAGGGTTCACATACTCCGTATCTTGTTCCCCTTGGCCCAACCAGAGAGGCCGTCCTCCATTTGGGAGGGGTCACGTGTGCTACGTGAGTAGCTCAGGATCCAATGCAGGCCCACTCATACCGCCTCTTATTTCAATATGGCGTGCGCGCGCGCGCGCGCGCGCGCGCGCACGCACACACACACACACACACACACACACACACACACACACACACACACACACACACACACAAATCCAAAAACAAACAAACGAGAAACACTTGCCCATCCCAGTTTGGAGGAGACAGAGCTGGGAGAGTTTTGAGTTCCAGGCCAGCCTGGAACTACATAGAGACTTATCTGCTCACTGGCAAGTCTGAGCCCATCGAGCGTATGAGAAAACAGCTGGCACCCACCACTTCCTGACCATCTCTCTGCTGAGAGTCACCCCTAGGGAGTTGAACACTGAGCATCACCTCTTCTGGCTGGGCTCAGAGGAATGCTCTCAAGACAACTCACCGGGAAACATGGCTCTGTTGACTTTCAGCCCGGTGAACACAAGTCCTTGGTGTGGCCACCTTCTTCACACCAAAGATTTCAGACCTATTTGGCTTTGAAATCAGAGTGGAGAGCTGCCCTGGTTATACATCCTCAGCCCCCCGCCCCCGCCCCACAATTTCCAGCTGTAGCTGTTAATAAAGAATTCGCTGTGGAGGAAAATGTATAATTAAAGGTTGCCCCGTCAGTGCAACGGTATGGTTATCTGCAAGCAACGTTCAAATAGTTGAGGTGTTGTTGCTGTTGTTGTTGCTGCTGCTTTGTTTTGTTTATGTTGTGGGGCAATTAGAGATCAAGAGAGCAATAAAACAAACAAGGCATATTGGTGAGTAAAAAGCAGGAAAGAGGCATTTTGGCTGGTTAGGCTTTTGGCTGGTTAAGATTTTGGCCTGGTTAAGCATTCAGGCTTTTAAGCAGCAGTTCAGGTGAGAGCCATTGGGAAGAGGACGCAGAAGCTTCCAGTCTGAGGAAACAGGACCAGCTGAGGATCCGGCAAGGTGAGATAGCTGTGGCTCGTTCTGTCTCTCTGATCTACCAGCATGGACCCCAATAACTGGCCTCGGGTTTGATTTTATTAATAAGAACTTTTAAGATTCCTGCTACACATGTAATTAATTTTTTTTTTCTTTTTGGTTTTTCAAGACAAAGTTTCTCTGTTTAGTTTTGGTGCCTGCCCTGGATCTCGCCCTGTAGACCAGGCTGGCCTCGAACTCACAAAGATTCACCTGGCTCTGCCTCCCGAGGGCTGGGATTAAAGGTGTGTGCCACCACTGCCTGGCTCATAATTAATTTTTTTAAAAGATTTATTTATTTATTTTGTATACAGCATGTATGACTGCAGGCCAGAAGAGGGCACCAGATCTCATTACAGATGGTCATGAGCCACCATTATGGTTGCTGTGAATTGAACTCAGGGTCTCTGGAAGAACAGTCAGTGCTCTTAACCTCTGAGCCATCTCTCCAGTCCCATAATTAATTTTTTTTTTAATCTTTAGAAAAAAAAGAAGGAAAGAAATTGTTTGAGCACTCGGGAGGCAGAGGCAGGCAGATCTCTGTGAGTTCAAGGCCAGCCTGGGCTACAGAGTGAGTTCCAGGACAGGCACCAAAGCTACACAGAGAAACCCTGTCTCGAAAAACCAAAGAAATTGCTGGGCTAAGTGAGATGGCTCAGTGGCTAATGGCACTTGCTGACAGCCTGATGACCCGAGTTTAAACCCTGCACCCCATGGTAGCAGGAGACGACAACTCTCCAAACTGTTGCCTGATCTTCACATGAACGCTGTCGCACACACATGGCTGCACTCAAACATGTGTCAGTCACACACACACACACACACACACACACACAAAAAAAAAAAAAGAAAAAAAAAAAAAAAAAAAAAAAAGCAGGAAAGAGTTATTCCAACAAAAGTCAATGTATATAGAGAGAAAGCGAGAGACACCCACAAAAGCCTCTGTGGAAAATTTAAGGCTCTCTGAACTATGTGCACACAGGTATATATATATATGTATATATATATGTATATATGTATATATATACACACACATGCACACACATTGCACACATGATAAAGCTCTCTGAACTATGTGCACACAGGTGTATATACATGCACACTTGCACACATATTGCACACATGATAAAGCTCACTGAACTATGTGCACACAGGTGTGTATATATATATACACACATGCACACACATTGCATACATGATAAAGCTCATTGAACTATGCGCACACAGGTGTATATACATGCACACTTGCACACACATTGCACACATAATGATGAAGCTCACTGAACTATGTGCACACAGGTGTATATACATGCACACTTGCACACACATTGCACACATAATGATGAAGCTCACTGAACTATGTGCACACAGGTGTATATACATGCACACATATTGCACACATAATGATGAAGCTCACTGAACTATGTGCACACAGGTATATATACATGCACACTTGCACACACATTGCACACATAATGATGAAGCTCATTGAACTATGTGCACACAGGTGTATATACATGCACACTTGCACACATATTGCACACATAATGATGAAGCTCACTGAACTATGTGCACCCAGGTGTATATACATGCACACTTGTACACACATTGCACACATGATAAAGCTCACTGAACTATGTGCATGCAGGTGTATATACATGCACACTTGCACACACATTGCACACATAATGATGAAGCTCACTGAACTACATGCACACAGGTATGCATGCACACACACATTTGCACACACAGTAATAAGGCTTAGGGAACCCGGCTCTTATTTTTCTATCTTCTTTCCAAGCAGACATGGAATGACGACAAGAACCAGGGCCCAAGGCTTTCGTGAAAAAGGTGGCCAGACCGGAGAGTGGCCTGAAAACCAGTCCTGAGCCCTGGTCCAGGAGTCAGTTTTTCTCAAGTTGAATCAGTGGTTCCGTGACTTGCAGATTTCACGGACTGAAATGTCAGAGACCCTTTGGTGACAGAGAGGGCTGATCTCACTTGACTCTGCCAAGGAAGGACATGCTTGCAGTCTGTCATTTACCATCCCACAGAAGTTGCCGTTCTAAAAGAAAGTGCACTTGAGACCACAAAGTGGGTACATTTTGCTTTAGGAGCTGCGAGATCATCTTTGTTTTCCCAAGGAATGCCTTTTTGCAGATAATCAGGCTTTTCTGAGGCAACTGACCTGAAAGGAAAGAAGGGAGGGAGAGAGGGAGGGAGAGAGGGAAGGAGAGAGGGAGAGAGGGAGGGAGGGAGGGAAGGAGAGAGGGAGGGAAGAAGGAAGGAAGGAAAGACTTGCCATCTCCTGAAGCTCTATGCAGACTGCAGATTTTGGGAAAGCTCCCCAGCCACAGGCAGGGAGTATACAAGCTGTCTCAGTGAACAATGTGTGGTCCAAGTGGAATGTTGCTTATCTGCCACCACCGTTCACACACTGGCTCACACTTTCAGCTTTGTTAGTGGCCATGTTAAGTGGCACCAGCCACGCAAGGGTCACGTTTCTGCTCGGGGGACTTTGGGTGCGGCCATATGGTTCACAGAGTTTAACCAATGGGATGTGAGGAAATGCGCTAGACCCCACCTCCTGTAGGTTGGTGGGTAGCCCTTCCTTCTTCCTCCTTGGCCCTGAAGTTGGCTTGTTCCAAAACGGTGCTGTTTGGGTGATTTGTATTTTGGCCTTTTATTCCATTTATTTTAGTGTGTGTGTGTGTGTGTGTGTGTGTGTGTGTGTGTGTCTGTGGGTAGGCACATATATGCCATGGCCTGCATCCTGCATGTGGTGGTCAGAAGACAGCTTGCATGAGCTGGTTCTCTCTTCCTTTCTCCGAGTGTGTTTTGGGGATTGAACTCAGGTCATCGAGTTCGGTGTCGAGTTGTCTTTACCTGCCTCGTCACCTCCTTGGCCTGTGATTTGCATTTTAGATGTTCATTTCAGTGAATGAGAAGAAACATACAGACACACACACACACACACACACACACACACACACACACACACACACACAAAGCCAAGGGTGACATATTAAATGAGCATATTCACTTAGTGACAAAGTGATCCTCTTTGCCTGACACAAAGCTGACAGCCAGCCCCACTACCCAGTAGGAGAGTGTCTCCTGAAAATATTGCTCTAGGGGGAAAAATGCTTTATTGGCACCTACCTGGCTCCCCATCTTGTGAGCATGCCCTAGCTGGAGGTGACTATTCTGCGATTCTATGGGGAAATCTCCGATAATTATCTATCAAAGAAGAGACCCTCCTCAGGAGCTTATTGGAAAGCCCTGGCAGTCCTGCCAGAGCGTGGAAGGAAAAGCCACTGCTTCAGGCAGACAAGGGTGCCCACCCAGAATTGAGGGAGCCCTCTTCACCCTTCACCACTGCCTGGTCCCCAAGCTTTTGCCAACAGTCCATGTAAGTGCCCTGTGCCTTGTGCTCTGACCTAGACAATATTCAGAAATGGTCCTTTCCCATTTGAGAGCCAAGTGTTGCCGGACCCGGGCAGAATCTTCCTTCCCCGGTGTCCACCCCTTGGACTTCTAGCCCATTCCTCAGTGTCTGACCAAATTAGGTGCAGTCACAAGACCCTGCTGCTGCCAGACAACATCTAGGCTGCTGTCCCCGGCTGTGGAGCAGACTAGAGGAGAGAGAGGTTTCTCTGAGGGGCCCTGGGCAGAGGCCTCGATACACACACTCGCCAGGCAGAAAACAGCCCTTGATGACAAGCTTGGTTCGTTTGCCTTGTTGTGAATCACTGTACTAAGTACAGGGGGGTTACTCTCTAAGCCGACAGGGTTCCACCCCGTGCACCTGTGGACTCGGGACCTGCCATTTGTTCGCCTGGCAAGCTGTTGGGAGGAGAGGACACACTGGCTCTCTGGGGAGCTTGAGAGCTTGGGCCAAGAGAAGAGAAATGGGCTTCAGCCAGCAGCCAGCCTCTAGCCTGGTAGGGATACAGCGCCACCTGATCAATAGTCCTGCTGGATTATGAACAGGAAGCTGGTAGACTGTGGGCCCAGGTACTGTGGAACCCACTTCCTAAACCTGCCCACTGGCCTCCGAAGCTTTGCTTGACAGAGCCGTCCCCGTTTTGTGCGGAGAAGTTGCATTATGGAGCAATGTGTCAACTTTTCCACTGCCGTATGGCACAAATAGCCCAAGAGTTAGGTTTCCTGCCTCCCAGCCAAGGGAGGCATTTTTCAAGCCTCTCGCCTCTTTCCCAGCACTCTCCTCATACAAGTGTCACCCACCAAACATCCGAAAAATTCTAGGGCCCAGCACGGCTCTGGCTTTCAGTTCGAGCTGGCAGACAATTGGTGACGTGAAACGGAGACCTTCCCAAGATGGGGTAGGATGACAGCCAAGAGGGACACATATGGCTTCCCCTGTCAGCGTCCTCTGCTGGAGGGAAGCAGACGCCAGACACCCCTGACATGTGGTAGAGGAGACTCACCCCTGGGGCTCTACCATCTAGACACTGGCTGGTGAGGGTGGTAAGCAACAGACATCACATCTGCTCAGTTCAGACTGGTGGTGGAAATGATGGCATGGCCCGAGTCCTGCGAGTACCCATGACCTGATGTCTCCTTCCAGCAAGTCTGGGACAGTGGGAAATGCTTAGGCCCACTTAAAAAGCAGCCAGAAAACTGACTACCTCCCCACGGGCATGACTGCCAGGGAGCTTATCGGAGAAAGAGAAAGGAGCACTCCAAGCCTGAGACACACAACAACAAAACAAAAGAACAACCAGAAACAACAGAAGCGGGCAGAGAAGGGAGACAGATACCGAGATAGGCAGAGAATCAGTTTAACAATAAATGTAAGATACTACATTTTGTAAACCCAACTGGAAGTCGCTGAAGAGGAAAGCCAGGAGGAGTGGTCAATTCTTGGAGACATGGCATGTGGACTCCGCTGGACCAGCTGTCCAGGATGACTGGATTGCTGTTGATGGGCACAGGCCTCCAGGGAGCTGGGCTTTGGATGGTGTTGCCATGGCCTGATCACAGTTGTTTACATCTGTTCCTTTTGAGTACCAAAACAGTGCCATGTTCCAAGCCTTGTGCTCCAGAAACCTAGCCGGTCCCTTTAGAAACACAAACATCCCAGCTTTTAGAAGAATCCTCTTAGCACCAGTCATCAGAAGGTACACTGTGACACTGTGTAGAAGAGTCTGGAGAAGGCATCACAGGAGCTGTTTCCAGTGCCAGCACCCATCCTGTTTCTCTTGGATACAGTGATGTGCACAGGTACTCCCCACATGTTGATATGATCCCTAAATGATATTCCGTGAATGAATTCTAAGATTCCCTGTGCTAGGGCTCTTCTACCATTGTCTATTTTGTCACAAATACAGCCTTAGATTTCTTCTCTCTCCTTCTATCCCCTCTCCCTCCATTCCTTCCTTCTTTTCATCCCCTTCCCCTTGTGTTGCTGGGGATTGACCCCAGGGCCTGACTCACACACCAGGGCAATGCTCGCCCACTAAGTCACATCCCTGCTTCTCCGCCCTTCATTGGTGAAATGGTTGGAATGCGTTGCATTTTTGGATATGTCTGTGGGTGGCTGGCTGCTTCTCTGGGATGACCATCATTTAATGCCACATTTACACTGCATCGTGTACCCTCAGCCCTCGAACGTGCTTTCTAGAATCTAATGTTTGCTTTCCTCTAAGCACAGCTACTGAATGTTCCAATAAGGCTCTGAGTATAGTCTCAACCTCTACCCAGAGCATCAGTTCTACAGAAAATCATTCACCAAATCCTGAAACTCTCTGTTGTCTCCATGGTAGTGGAGACAGTGGTTTAAGCAACTGAGTAAGAAAAGTCACTGTTAGCAGAGGCTGACATGCTCCAGGATCCGTGATGAAATACCTCAACAGTGCCAACTGAGGCTGTCTGTTACAAGAAAGGTGGAATCAGCCCCTCTAAGACGTGTAGTTTTTACATTTTCAAAGGACACCTCAGACTACATTCTTCACTGAAGGCTGCACCCAATATTTTCCTACGTACCACACTTATCTTAGGAAAGCAAACGGAATACATTTAGTCCTGATGTATCTGTAATTTCAGGGGAAAGTCCCCAGTGCAGTGGGATGAGACCAAGTGGAATTCACATGCATCAGAGCATCCTGTAGTACACTCTTGTAGTACCCACGGCAGCCATAAAGGTCCAGTGGGGCCACCAGGGTTGGGACCCAGCAAGATAAAAGGAATGGGGTGGATATTGTACAAACTGGAGAAGGGAACTGGGTGCAGCAGAATAAAAAAAAAAATAGGAACATAACAGCATAAAAAAATAATAGGAAAGGGCCAGACTTGGGATATACTTCAGTGGTAGACTGACTGCTGAGTATGTACCAGGCCCTGGGTGCTTGGGGAAAATAATCTGTTAGGGGTAGGGATAAGTGAGAGCATAAAATGCATAGAAAAAGTTTGCTGTGAATGCTTTGCTCTTATATGAGAGGTTAAGAAAGGCAGCACTCAGTGAAGAAGAGCTCCAATACGAATACAATGGAAGACAGAACACAGAAGAGTAGATATGAAACCTCACTGCCCAGGAGACAGTCGATTGCCGGGAGACCAGCACTGAAAACTTGCGCTGGCTGCTTTTCTTGTCTCCGTGAGCAAATTCCTGACTGAAGGACAGAGAGATTTATATTGAAAAGATATCATCCTTCACTCCTTCACATCAGGGAAGCCATGGCAGAACTCATGGTGCTTCGGGGCTGCAGCAGGGGGAGCATTAGATGAAGCTGCTTGCGTGTATCTCTGTGGGACAGGAGCAGAGAGGGTCTCGGGCTGGAACAGAGGCAAAGCTATATCATGTAAGACCCATAATTATGGTATTATGTCTAACAACTAGGCCCCATGTCCAGAAGTCTCCACCACCACCCCACCCCCAACTCCCACCCCGTCTAGACAGCTCAAGCTGGGGCCCAAGTGTTCAAGAATGTGAGCTCAAGGAGGGTATTTTACATTCTAGGCTAAGATTCAGTGCCTGGTAAGACAGAAAGCATGTGGTGGCCACAGTGACTGTGAAGGTGGCAAATGGAAGCACTGAGTTGACAAGAGATTGCAAAGGCCAATATATTACACTTGGGGTGTCTGCCTGGCTCCCCTCCTCTAGAATGGCATTCTATCCTCTAGAGTGAGAGCCTTGCAGAAAATTTGTGTCGTGAAGTCTTGCTTCCTTCATGTCTTAACTAGGCTTCTGTTGCTGTGGTAAAAATATAATGAACAAAAGCAACTTGAAGAGGAAAGGACTTATTGCCTCTTACTCTTCCTAGTAACAGTCCGTCATGAAGGGAGTCAGGGCAGGAACCCAAGGCAGGAGTGGACGCAGAGCCAATGAAGGAGTGCTGCTTACTGGCTTGCTCCCCAGAGCTTGTTTAATCTGCTTTGTTATAGCACCCAGGACCGCCAGCCCAGGGTGACACTGCCCACAATAGCCTGGGTCTTTCCACATCAATCATCAGTCAAGAAAATGCCCTGCGGGTTTGCCCCCAGACCAGTCTGGTGGGGTCATTTTCTTGATTGAGGTTTCTCTTCCAAAATTACTGTAGCTTGCATCAAGTTCATATAAAATTAGCCAGCACACTTGGCAACCGCTAAGCAGGTGGAACCATGGTATAGATGATCCATGGCACTCTCCTGGGGGTACAAAACTGGCTTCATGATGCAGCCAGTCTTTGGCCCTCACTGACCCTACAGGACACCTACATTTGGGCACTGTTGTAAGATAATCTTTTTATACTCTGTAAAGATGTGTCTCTACCTAAGGCATCTTCTGATTGGTTTAAGAAAAAGCTGAACAGCCAATACGTAGGCAGGAGAGGACAGATGGGACTTCAGGGCAGAGAGAGGAACTGGGAGGAGGAATCTAGGTGTTGGGATCAGAGTGGCTCTGACCCCTCTAAGATTGCCTCCACCTCCCCTGTTCTGAGTGCGCTGAGGTCAGGCTGTTCTGTGGATGTTTTGCTGTTTGGTATATCTCATGGTTTGGCAGCTGTGGCTTCCTGGGGCATGCTGACCGTTCCTTGACCCTGGGTGCTTGATAAACAATTTTGTTTGTTTCCTCCTGAAAGGGTATATAAGATGGGGAAGAAAGAATAAAAGAGTCCTGATGCATGCAACTTAACTGGTGTGTGCTGTGTTCATCCCGACTTCCCTTGGCAGGTTTTGGGCCCAATTGCCATGCAGGTGCGGCATCTAGGCACGTAGATTTTGACAGCAGACTTGGAGCAAGTAGGGTGCACCATACTGAGGAAAGGTTAAGGGTCACATGGCCGAACATGGGTTAAAAAATATGGGTTTATTAAGTTATAAGAGCTAGTTGGAAACAAGCCCAAGCTAAAGGCCAAGCTTTCATAATTAATAATAAAAGTCTCCAGGCTGTTATTTAGGAGCTGGTGGTCTTGACAAGAAAGTACTACTACAGGGCTCAGCAGGTGGACATCTTTTGCTACAATGCATGGAGGTACAGAGAATGCCGGCTTAACAGAGAAAACCCAGACATGCAGAGGTGGCCAGAGCAGAGGGCCCATCTGGCCGCCAGGCAGAGCAGCTGCCCTAGTTGCAGACAGCAGTGGAACATCTGGTTCCAGCCTTGTGAGACAGGGCTCTTCCACTGATGGTCCACGAGACCTTCCTGACCTCGATGGTACACTTTTATCTCCGCTGAGCTTATCCTAATGTAAAATTCCAGTTCTATTCACTAATCAAGGACCTTCTAGGTCAACCGAAAAAGCCTAGATACTGTTCCCTAAGGAGTGGAGACAGTACATACCTCGTAGAGCAGAAGCTCCTCACCCTCCCTTAAAGAACTTGGTGAAATGAATCTAATGAACATCTGCCGTCAGATGGCCGTTCGGGCAACTCAACAGACAGGCTTTGGTTTTGTTTTCTGTGGAGAATCCAGATAGGTTATCTACATTACCCATGACCTAAAATCTTCCTGCCTCAACCTTTCAAGTAGCTGAGACTATAAGCATGGCTATCACCACTCTCTACTAAGGGGCTCTTGAATTAAAAAGTCAGTTGCAGACTTGAGTCATCTGTGGGACACCACCTTGCTGCCCTATAAGAGAATTAAGAGTCATGGGAAGAAACCCTTGATATCTCTCCCAATTCTGCCTGAAACTCAAATGATCTATTATGCAGTATATTTTTTCATCTATATTGTATGTTTTTCAGAATTGATATATATAATATAATACAATATAATACAATACAATATAATATAATATAATATAATATAATATAATATAATATAATATAATATAATATAATATAATATAATATAATATAATATAATATGTGTTTAAATGGTACAAGATGTCTCCTTGTAATGTATGAGCATTACAAATAGACATAATACACTTCCAAGTACTTTAATGATAAATACATAAATATACAAACACACAACGAAAAAGACTGGTATGGTTACCTACACATTTCCTTTCAAGTAACATATCATTTCTCAACTCTTCCTTATTTTCTTGTATTTGGAGACTGTTAAAAAGAGAGTATTGGACACAGAGAATTAGCACATAAAAACACTGTGGCAGGGAGACATAATTGAAGAGTGAGGTCTTGGACCTGACAAATAAGTGACACAGTGATGTTACTACAGTCCCTAACATGATGGTGTGAAAACATAGGGCTTTATGGGAAATGATTATGTCTTGAGGATGGAGCCCTCGTAAACAGTGTTAGTGCCCTATAAAAGAGGATGTGGGGCCTCTGTGTGGAAACATGGAAAAGGAAAGGGATCGAAATCTAGGATATGGTGGCCACTCATCAGACTTGGTTGCTATTGTTTTGACTTTGGGTTGCCAAGAACCACAAGTAGGAACTTTCTGTTGTGTGTAAATGACCCAGCTTATGGTTTTTGCTTCAGCATGACTCACTCTGTTTGGTATATGCCCCTACTAATAACTGCCACACAATGGGTCTATAACTCAAGGGACCCAGTCTGTCATGAACATGTGCTTTGGCCTTTCCTATTCTTTGGTACAGCTTCATTATCCCTCATGGAAAATGCTTTGGACTCAGTGTGGGTTTCAGATATTGAATTTTTCAGAGTTTAGATATTTATAGAGACTGTAAAATCTAAAATGTAAAATCTAAAACTTTTTAAATGTTGTGTCATCATGTTTTAGATTTGGCAGCATTTGGGTTTGTTTGTTTGTTTGTTTGTTATAGACATAGGCTCCAGTACCCCCAAGTAGTGGGGGATGATCTTGAACTCCTGGGATTATAGGAGTGGGCACATCTCCTGTACTGGGGATCACATCCAGGACTTCATGTATGATGAGCCAGCACTTTACCAATTGAACCATATCTTCAATTTTGGAGCATTTTTTTTCTATTTTCAGATTAAGGATGCTCAACCTAATATGAATTGTGAATTTTCCTTTTTTGTTGATGCCATGTTGGATTCCTAGGGCATACCATGAAAAGAGTCTTCCCTAGCACCTGCAAGAGCTAGAACGTCATCAAGCAATTCATCTTCATCATGAGGCAGGTTCCCAGTGAGACAAAAGACAGTGAGCAGAGAATCCCCTACAAGCTGGTTTCACTGTCATTAACTACTGCCTCAGGGCAGAGGGCAGCATGAACACACAGTGTCTAAGAAGTTTCTCTGAAGCCCAGGACAGGACAGACCCCTCTGCCAGATCGTCTTACAGTTGTACTCTATCAACTGCAGAACTCTTAGGGATACGGAGCCCCACCCCACCCCCCAAAGATGTGAGACATGGTGAAATCAGCCCACACAAACCTCAAGCAGCAAGCACCTTAATCTCGAAACCGAGGCACTATAGGCTGGCACAGGACAGTAGAAACTTCTTGAAGGTTTCATTGCCACTTCTTGGGGCTGTGGCCCCTTTGGCATCCATTTTTGCTCTTTGATTCTTAGTGGCCAGCATCAAAGTCTCTTGGCTGGCCGCAGGCAGGGCTTCAGATCTCTCAATATAAACAGAGGCCATAGCCACCACCGCCCGACAGCACTCACCCAGGGCTGATATAATCAAACAGATGGACACAGTAGAGGATTGAAGACTGGCCACATGATGTTTATGTAGAGTAAGGTATTTGTATTCTGTATTCCTGGAGAGAAAAACGTAATAATCATTTAATTGTGGCCTTATATTAGCAAACTCCAAACTTCTTCCAACCCCCTCCCAACAGAGCCTCTCAACTTCCAAATGACTTCAGCTGCTTCAACACAAGCCGCTCTATGTCTGGGGCATCAATTTGATTTACAGAGCATTTCAAAATATTTATATGGGTTTTTTTGTTTTGTTTTTTTTTTTTTAGGGTTTCCATCATAACCTCAGCCAGTAACCTGCTGTGTTGGAAACTGTCTGGACAGCAATTGTCATTGTTTGCAACAGCTATTTTGGACTCTGAGGAGTGCCGTGGCATTCTGTAGAATCAAGTAATGCAAAATTACCAATGTTGTATACATAATCTAAGTGGCCTTCTGGCTCCTCCCCCAGGGAAAAAGGGACAACAGCAAAACGTTTGTTTAATTTTTCTCCTGTAGTTGTTCAGTAGTAGGTGGATTATATTATGGCCAATTTGGCAAAAAAGATGATTACTGTAACAATTCCTTATAAGTACAAAACAATGTTGAATTAAACAAGGAAGAAAAAAAAATATGACCAGGGTAAAGGGCTCTTCTGACCCAGGGTCATATCTAAGTGTCTGGGGAAGAAATCAGATACCACGGGATGTCTGGGTCGTGGGGTGAGTCATCCTTCATGATGCAAGAGATTGTTTTGTACCAGTTAAAAAAGAGAGAGCTGCAGTGCCACTTAAAAACGAGCTGCTAACAGTTAGGGTCTTTGTGTTTAAAGGGGGAGAAGACAAACCCCTATTCAGTAGGCCAGAGGCCATTTTGGACGGATAGGTCAGTGTGCAAGTCCCCCGTGTCATTGGGGATTTAGGTTTCTCAGATCTTATCAGGTTGTGAGTGGGTCGGGTTACTCCCAAATTATTTCTTCTCTTCAGTTTTATTTATGTAAGTCTCTCTCTCTCTCTCTCTCTCTCTCTCTCTCTCTCTCTCTCTCTCAGATGTGATCTGCAATGCTAACACCCTCTCATAGCGTGGAACAGGGTCGTCAGAATGAAATAGAGTCCGGAAACAGAATCTCTTGACTTCAAGTGGACCAGTGGTTGGAGTAACTCTGAAGCCAGAAATAAGGTTGTGTTAAGAACAGTCTTAAAACTTAAAACAATGGTCTGCCGTGTAGAGATGCCCACGGTTGGATCATATGTCAGCGGTAGAACACAATTTCGGCAAACAGGAGCCCAGAGTTCATCCCCTCAGTAAAAGGAAAGGCAAAGGGGGAACCTCTCAAGTGACTTTCGTGAGTGCCGTCTGGGCTTTGCCCATTTTCCGTTCCTCTTTACCTGTGCCTTTGGAGTGCTGAGGATCTAACCTCCATGAAAGCAGCTCCGCCTGGGATTCGGCACTTTAGGGGTGACTTGTCCCCCAAGCTACATAGCTACATACAAAGGTCCTTTGATGTAAGGTTTGCTTTACAGCTGGCTTTTAGACCTCCAGGAGGTCCCGGGTCAACTACAATGAAGCCGGCCCTACTAGGGTCCTCTGTAACCTATTGAGGTTCATGACTTCCAGGCCAAAGAAACCGGACCCTGGGCATCCCAGAGCTCTTGTGTGGCTGGGACTTTTTTTTTTTTTTTTTTTTTTTTTTTTTTTCTAGTTTATTTCTCCAACCGAGTTCTTCACTTCATCCTCCTTTGCTCACCCCTGCATGGAATTACACTCAGGACAGACGCCTCCACCCCACCCTACCCCTCCCACCCCCACCAAACCACCCGATCGTCCTGAAGCTCCGCTGGAAGGGGCCCGCCAGGTTCCCCAGACATCTATGACAACAGCAGACGCCGCGCCAGGAGCACACACGAGCTGTCTCCAAAGCGGAACCTTGCCAGCGACTCGGTGGGGGAAGAGCTGCCCGGAGAAGGCTAATCATTCCCAGTCAGGCTGGCTGCAGCCCACTGCGGCTGCGCAGAGGCAGCCCTGGGTCCACTGTTCCTGCAAGCAGTGGCCCAGGGCTTAGAAATCAATCCCGGCCCAGACTCAGTGCTCAGCTAGTGGTCAGAATTATAGAGTTTCAAGTCTCCACTACTTAAAGGAGTGGCCTCGTGTCCAATATCTTGATAAATCACCCAGAAAGCTCCAGCAGGAAGTGATGATCTTCAAGGAGGATCTTGACGGTTTTCGTCTTTTTCTTTTCAGATTATGCACATGACCAAGATAAAATACCTTACAGAGTATGGTTTACATAAATTACATGGCTCTGAAATGCCCATTTCGTATCCAGACAGGCCTGTCTTTCAGCCAAGGGTGCTTTTACATGTGAGCTTCACTAGGTAACTCCGCCCTCGGTCAGCTATACTTAGCTACACTGGTTTGTCTTTTATTACTGTAAGCATGGCTTTTAAGAGTCCAGGAAATGAAAGCATTGGCATTTTGGTTCCTTCATTCATTCATTTCAAAAGGAGACTGATGCTTTTGTGATGTAAAGATGTTCCCCCGGCAGCAATGGCAGCTTTTGCCGGAAGAGCGGATTTAACAACAAATTCACTATTCTTGCAGAATTTTCCTGGTGCCAGGAAAGCGAAGTGAGCGGAGCCTCACAGACAGGGAGGGTGGTGGGGACCTCCGTGCCCATGGGAATTCAAGCAGCAGAAAGGACTCCAGACCCTCCTGGGTTCACTGCAGTCAAGCGAAAACGCCTCTCACCATGAACTTGCAAATTAACTCCTTGTGTTCTTTACTGAAGTGAGATACCAGGATGGTTCATCATCTCCGCTCCTGCCTAAGTGAGAAATGAGAGATCTGAAACAGATTTCCACACAAACGACACAGGGTTAGAGCTGGAAGACTCCACAGAAAACATGAAACTTAATCTGCTGTCTTTCTTATACTTTCCTAGTGGCCTGAAGTGACGGCAACCTGCTACAGAGTGCCTGAAGTATCCAGCACTCTGTAGCAGGTTGTTGTGTTTTTGTTTGTTTGGTTGGTTGGGGGTTTTTTTGTTTTTGTTTTTTTTAGAATTTTTAGGAGAAGAAAAAAATATTTTCCTCATCTTTATGAGATTCATGGCTGACAGCCCCATAACAAAAGACATATTAACAAGAGAAAAGCATAAGAAATCGGTGGTGGCGCACACCTTTAATCCCAGCATTCTGGAGGCAGAGGCAGGCAGATCTCTGTGAATCAAGGCCAGCCTGGTCTACAGAGTGAGATCCAGGACTGGCACCAAAACTACACAGAGAAACCCTGTCTTGAAGAAACCACAAAAGAAAGAAAGAAAGAGAGAGAGAGAGAGAGAGAGAGAGAGAGAGAGAGAGAGAGAGAGAGAGAGAGAAATCCATTTCATCTGTTTTTGTTTATTTGCTTATATGTATGGGTATTTTGCCTTCATGTGTGTCTGTGCGGTATGTGCATGCCTGGTATCCGTGGAAGACAGGACAGGGGGCCTAGGATCCCCTAAGACTAGAGTTACAGAGGGTCATGAGTTGCCATGTGCGTGCTGAGAATCAAACCCGGGTCCTCTGGAAGAGCAGCCAGTGCTCTTAACTGCTGAGCCATCTCTCCAGCCTCCATTTAACCAGTGTTATAAGACAGAGGGGACTTCAAAACTGAGTACCCAAAGACCTCAAGAAAGCTCTGTGTTCATGCCCAGGTTTGATGGAAATTGAACGGTCGTGCAGATGTGCTAGACACAAAGGAGCATGAGCTAGTGGTGAGCTGCTGGCTGCCATTCTGTGCGGCTTGTGTGGCTAGCTTTCCTTCCCTCCGTGTGTCTGGAAGGACACCTGTCACATGAAGAGGTAGAAGATCTCAGACACTTTTCTTCCTTCATGCCTCTCACTTCAACTTAAAACACAGTATGCTGTGGGGCCATACTAGGGACCTAGAATTCCCTCAACCTTAGCAAGCGGTACCACCAAGTGTTGTTTGGTCCTAATTCCGTCATTTGGACCATGGCACAAGCGCTTCTCTTAATGCAGAGGACTTTTAGTATCTAAGGACAACCGACACATTTCTGCTTAACCCTCTACTTTCTAGGTCCTGGTCCGAATTCCTTCAAGCTCGCCTCACCTGGTATGGTCCTCATGTGCTTTATGTTTTAATCGTATCTACTAAGCCCGTTCTAGTGGGGCGATATCTTTAAGGCATAGTACCTGGAACTGAGTACCTCCTTGGAGCAGAGTCTTCTCTGTAGAAAACTCCCCAGCACATGGTACAAACGTAGGCAAGCATTGTTTATATCCTAGTCAATATTATTATCCATTATTTTTGTAAACATCTTCAGGACACTTTTTGTCATATTTGAGTGACACGAAATTAACTATAACAGCTCCAAGGAAATGATCCTAGTCTCTCCTACTGTACCTCCTGTATTAGTCAGCTTTTGGATTCTGTGACGAACTACTTAATGCGAATCAACTTACAAAGAGGAAAGTTTCATTTTGGCGCAACAATACTGGAATTCCATGGCTATCTGGTCCTATTTCTTCGGGCCTTTGATGGCACAGTGTGACTTGGCATTAGGTCTGGTGGACCAAAGTTGCTCATTCATAGTGACCAGGAGGCAAAGACAGCAGACAGCATGGAAGAGCCTGGAGTACCAACATCCTTTACAAAGGCATGTACGTCCCCAGTGTCCTAACTCTTCATATTAGGTGCCACCTCTTAAGGTTCCTTCACTTCCCAGTAGCTCCTCAGACTAGCAACCCATCTTTTAATACATAGCCTTTGGGGAATATTTAAGATCCAAACCCAAACTCCCTCCCAGTACTGAGTATTAAACCTAGGGCCTTCCACATGTCAGGTGAGCCTTCAGTCACTGAGTTACCTCTCTAGCCTTCTTCCTGCTTTTTCTCATTTTAAGACAGGACCTTACTGAGTCTCCCATGCTGACCTTGAGCTTACTCTATAGCCCAAAGAGGCCTTGAACTTGCCATTTTCTTGTCTCAGTCTCCGAAAAACTAGGTTACAGGTCAATGTCACCCAGTCTAGCTTATAAGGAGTGTCTGACATCAAGCTGGAAGTTTCCTGTCATCAGCAGGCAAAGAATGTTGCAAGAGTGGACACCACCTGGGTGTCTTGACAATACCTGGAGACAATGTCATATTGGTTCTCAAGATTTCCTCCCTCTATCTTTGGAGTTCCCATGGCTTCCTCTTCAGGCTTGATTAATTTGCTGGAACAGGTCACAGAACTCAGGTGTAGACGAATTTCTAAACAGTCTTATTAAATAAGAAACACAGAAACAAATATAGAGGTAATAGCCAGAGAGATCAGAAGGAATAGCCATGGCTAGCCTTAACTTACCACCACGCAGTAGCTTCCACACAGAGAGCTTCTTCCTGTCTAACCTGTGCTTTTATTGCCTTCCTGTTCTGCCTTCTCATGGGCTCTAAGCCCAGCCACATGACGACCTCATCACTACCTGTCTATACAGACCTCCAGGTCTCTATGGTTGGTACTGGGATTAAATGTCATACATATGTATGATTAATCACTGTTGGTGATTTAACCTTCATGTTCTGTGCCCTCCCCTAATGGTCAAGTGGTTGAGGTGAAAGTCCCAACTTATTTATCCCTTCTTGGTGACCAGCTCCATCCTAAAAGTGCCCAGGAGCTGTGACCACCTGCAGCTCATTAGCATCTGAAAGACACCGTCACTTCAGGCATTTAGGACAAAGCCCATATGTACCTTTAACAATACCACAAGATGAAATACAAAGGTGTCAGATTCAAAATACAAACAAGACTGTAGAAGCATCAAAGGGAAATTTAACTAGGTACTTGTAAGTTGTACCTTAAAAATAAACACAGGTGGAGCTTACAAGGTTTGATACCGTACACAAAAAGTGTTTTGGATTTCAACACGAGAGCTGGTTCCAGGATGGTAATTATGTTGTTTGGATCACTGAATGTGGGGGCCATGGGACACCTGGGATATTCAATTCTTGGTTTTCAAAACAAAGAGCCACTGGGCAATCCTGGTCTCCACCTTTTAATTGCAAGGCCTTGTAGTTCTTCAGTGGACCACAGGTGCATATGAAGGACTTTTGTCAAAAGCAACACTGCATCATGGGATGCAGTGCTGAGACAGAGTGGAACTCTGGGAAAGCTGAGCGACTTGCAGGTGCTGGGACCAAAGGCCTGTTGCTGCAGCCCTGCTGCCATGACGTGGGCCCCTGCTTCACTGCAATGCTGCAGATTCCATGTCATAAGAGTAAGTAGTTCCCTAGGTCTTAAGCAGTCTGGCTGAGTAGGGCCCTGTGGACATGAAATACAAAGCTAAAGCCTAACCATGCGTTTGTCGCTTTCAGAATGACCCGTCAGTCCTTCCATAGTGGAAGGGAATTGGTATGGTGAATCGCTGGTCTTCCCGAGGCATGGAAGCATGTCAAAGACTGAATGTTGATCTTTGTTGCTGGCATGTTGAATAGTCAGCAGCACAGTAACTGTAAGTCGTTGTCCATTGTGAGGCCAATCCATGATCCTAATCTCTGCTACCGAGGTCAGTTGGCTCATTGTCAGTATAAATGACGACACATGTTGGGTGCCATTTGTTTTCAGCGCCTCTTCTTTGTGGATGTCTTCTGGTGAACATGAATGTGTTACATAAATACCTTCACACTTTGTACTCAATTTTACGTGCCTTAGTTCATCTTCTTGTCAGTGTGACAGAAATACCTCAAAGAAGCAACTTCAGGGAGAAAAACGTTTGTTCCGGCTTAGAGTTTGCAGGGATACCTTCCATCACAGCAGAGAGGGCGCAGCGGCCGGTGCAGGAGGCCGGCTGGCTGTGTTACATTCACAGGCAGGGAAAGGGGAGCAAAGAATGCTGGTGCTCGCCGGGCGGTGGTGGCGCATGCCGGGCGGTGGTGGCGCACGCCTTTAATCCCAGCACTCGGGAGGCAGAGCCAGGTGGATCTCTGTGAGTTCGAGGCCAGCCTGGGCTACCAAGTGAGTTCCAGGAAAGGCGCAAAGCTACACAGAGAAACCCTGTCTCGAAAAACCAAAAAAAAAAAAAAAAAAAAAAAAGAATGCTGGTGCTCAGCTGGTTTTCTCCTTTTTATGCAGTCCAGGACACAATCCCAGGGAACAGTGATGCCTACCATGGGGGTGAGTCTTTGTACTTCAATTACACTAAACTAGATCATCCCTTACAGATATGTCCAGAGATCTTTCTCATTAGTAGTTCTAGAGCATCAATATATTAACCATCAGTCACAGCTCCTGTCCCAGGACTCCTTGCCCCCTACACTTTAATCTTCCTTCTTCTAGCTCTTGACATCGCAGCCATGGCACTCACTATTTCCCATGAGCCAGGTGACTTTTTATCTGTGCTCACTTCTCCAACCACACAGAGCAGGTGGCCACGCACAGCACTCAAAGCCTTGCCTATGGGAAGGCTTTTTCTTCCGTGCCAGCTCTCAGGAGCATTCTGAGGCAGGCTGTAGTATAGTTGCATCCCCTTTCTCTCACATACCAAGCTGACTTATCTGTGGACTAAGCTAGTTTTTGTCTCTCCTCCAGGAACTAGTTGTAAGTGGTGTTCTGCGTAAACCCAGAGTGAGATAAAGCAGGGAAGAGGGGAGCCGATGTAACAGTGGTGAGTGACATACTTGCTGGTCAGAGCCACCTGTCAATCCATCTTGCTTGTGTCTTCTTGTCCTGGTGTCACGCCATCCTGGGTAGACTCCTACAAGGTCCTCCTGACTCACCAAACTGAGCAATCCAATTTATGATGAGCAGTTCTGGCTGAATAACTTGACATACGATGAGTAGTTCTGGACAGCTGCTATTCCATGCTCAGACACTCAAGGATCAGAGATGTCTTAGAAGATTTTCAACAGAGGTTAAATGCTCCCACTGTGGCTAAGACAGCCTTAATACATAATCCTAGGGCCCTGCATTTGCTTGTCTGTGTAGATCTTGTCTTAAACGTCATTTCCCACCACTGCTCTCATGGGGTGTTATGCTATGGTTATATGACCCGAGTCGCAGTATGACTTGCACCTCCCCACCTTTTTTTGCTTAGACCCCACACTAAGTAAGTCGTCTTTCACTCACACAAAACACGTAGACTTGAGCTGGGGGGCATGTCTCAGTTGGTTCAGAGCTCGGTTAGTGTGCATGAAGCCCCGAGTTAAGCTCCCAGTCCCACATCAAGCCAGGCGTGCTGATGTGTATCCGTTCATCTCAGAACTCAGGAGGTAGAGGTGGGAGGATTAAAATCGCAAGGTCCTCCTAGGGTACACAGCAAGTTCAAGACCAGCCTGATGCATGAAACCCTGACTAAACCAAAATAAAACAAGCAAGTCCACGGCTTGAACACTATTCTCAGGTGTGGGACATACTGACTCCATTGTGGAAAATGCCTACCAGGCAGTTTGTGTCCCTCTTCATGGTGCAAGGTGCAACCATTCCTTGAATTGGTGACCGTCCCCTCACCACTTGATCCCTAAAAGTTTCCAGTGTTGTAGTCTCCTAAATCACGAGAGGGCTTATCTTCCATACACTAGAGGGCAGACATACGGCCAGTTTTGATTTATGCATAATTGTCCTGAAATTAGTGATGCAGTAGACCAACATGATGCTGGGAAGGGTGTCTTTAGACACCCTTTAGACACCCAGATCTCTTTAGACTATGTTGTGATAAGAAAAAAAATAGAGATTTTAACATAGCCTCCCAGAAATCCCATGATTCTTTCATTGATTTTCTGAGAATGAAGACTCTTCTGACACTCTTTTGTTATAGAGGTAGGAAATACTGCATTTGCCGGATCATCAGTGAAGCATCATAAACTGAAACCATGTTAAGCAAGTTTGCCACATCTGCCACCTCAACTGCAAGTTAGAACTACGGCTTGGTTGAATGTGAACTAACTGACTGTGTCTTTAGCGTTCCTCTGGCTTTTGAGGAAGCCAGACCGGAGAAGCAAGTGTAGTTATAACCTTGAGGCTAACACATTTCTCTTATCCTCTTGGGATTCGAGATTGACTTTGACTCACTATTTAGGAGGCAATTTCAGGAATTTCTTTTTGCCTTCCTTATAATGATAACCCTTATCCCACATGCTAATATGAGGTTGTACCAACCACCAAGTATATCCTTCCTAAAATTACACATTCGGGGACAGAGGAAATGAGTATGGAGCCTGTAGACCCATTTCCTGGACCTTGGCCCACACTCCATTTATGACTTCCTCTATTTCTACGGCCTGAGTCTTTGTGTGCCTCCATAGCTCATTTGTTGAAACCTAAATCTCAAAATGGTAGCATTAAGATATAGGGCCTTTGAGAGGTGATAGATCATGGGTCAAAGCTCCCTTGATGGAATTAGTGACCAAAGAGGCATGAGAAAATTTGTTTGTCCTCCTGTCATATGAGAACTTACCGGGCTGGAGAGATGGCTCAGCCGTTAAAGGCTAGGCTCACAACCAAAAATATAAGAGAACTTACCAAGAAAACAATATCTATGTGGGGCCTCACCAGACATTAAATCTATTAGTACTTTAATCTTAATCTTGACTTTTCAGCCTCCAGAACTGTAAAAACATATTTTTAATAGTTTGTAAGTCTCCCAGCACACACACACACACACACACACACACACACACACACACACACACACACACACACACACATATATATATAACATGTGTGCTATAGCAGCATAAATGCCCCAATACCTGTATATTTTTTAACATTTTCATTATTTAAAACTATTTTTTAAATTAAATATATTTTGATCATATTCTTCCCCTCCCCCAAGTCTTTCCAGATCCTCTCTCTCTCCCAACCCACCCAACTTTAAGTTTTTTTCTGAAAAAAACAAATACAAACCCAATACAACAAAACTCCCCCAAACCGAGAAAACAAAACCCTACCCCCCCCCACACACACACACAAAACAAAACAAAAAGAAAAACAAACCACCGAACTTTAACCAAACAAAACCACACAAAAACACTGTGGAGTCCACTATATGTTGGTCAACTGCTCCTGAACATGAGGCCTGCCCTGGAGGGTCATAGATATACCCAGTGTCACCCCATTGGAGAAAACTGATTTTCCCTCTCCCAGCAGGTATAAATGATTGTTCAGTTGTTAACTTTTACCTTCGTGGCAAGGTTTTTATTCATTCATTCTTTCTTTAATATTACAAAATAAAATGTAATAAGATAAAACAAAAATGATCACATCAAAATTGGATAAGATGAATCAACAGAAGGAAAAGAGCCCAAGAGCAGGCACAAGAATCAGAGAACCCACTTTTTTGAACACTCAGGAATCATATAAAAACACTAAACTGAAAGCCATAACATAAACATCGAGGACCTGGTGCAGACCCATGCAGGCCCTGGGCATGCTGCTTCAGTCTCTGTGAGTTCATATGAGCTTCGCTTACGTTGATTTAGAGGGCCTTTTTTTCCTTGGTGTCCTCCATCCCCTAATACAGTAGAAACTTCCTGAAATAAATACATATGTGAAGGTGACCTAAATGAAGTTGCCAAATAATAGGGGATAAAGAGTCCCATCTGGCCATCTCTTGTCACCAAATGAAGCTTCCAGGACTGGGATTGGGTTACGTCTGACACCTATATATTCTTACAGTGATGAGTACCACAGAGGTATTTGAGGACTCAGACCTTGAGTCTTACAGTTCTCATATTTGGGGCATTCCCCTTTCGCTATTATAAAACCACCCAATTCAATGTCTACATTGGAATCATCACCATGCACATTTACTGAGGTTATTGCAGAGTCCTTCTCCTTGCCTTCATTTTAAAGATCCCAGGCCTGAAAACCAGCTCAGGTTTAAAAACTGAATGAGGTCATAATTTCTTGCAGGGGTAACTTCCTTTAGGCTTCCAATCATACACTGTCGGTTCTGATAGTACAAATAGGATTTAAGTCTTGTTTGATATCCATCTATTTTGCTCCATTGTGATGAATGATTTTATATGTCAGCTGAGTGGGCCACAGTGCTTTGACATTTTATTAAACATGGTTGTTTCTGTGAAGGTATTGTAGGATGAGTTGAACATCAATACCAGTGGATCATAATGAAGACATTTTCCCCTCCATAACATGAGTAGGCCTTATCAAACGGAAGGCCTAAAAAGAGCCAAGACTGCCCTCTCCAAAACAAGAAAGATTTCTGCCAGCAGCCTGGCTACATAGTCAAATTTGAACTCTTCAGCCTGCTATAGATTTCAGATTTAGGAGCATGGGCTGACGTTCCTAAAAAGAAATATTTTTTTCTCCCTGTATATATCCTCTAGGTTCTGCTTCTCAAGGGCTCCCTAACTGCCCCCTGTTCTATTGGCTACCTCTGTAACCCCTTGAGAGGTTTTCTCTTGGCTGCCAATCAAGGTTATCACTCATTACAATAATTGCACCCACTGTTGTTATGTGACTTCTGAGAGTTACATGTTGCCATTTCAACAGTATTATTTAGAGAGTAGGCAACCTCATTGTTGTTAGTGAATCTGGTTCTTCACTGGCCTCTATTACCCTCAGGCCTGGCCAGGGAGCAGCCATTGTGAAATGTCTTAATGATAGGGTACCCTTCACAATAGGATTTCTAGGGTCAAGACAGGCAGGCTCTGTTCAGTGAGAGACATTTCTTAGACTGGATTGTTTTCACTGTGTCTTCACACAGACAAAGACATGAACAAGCTCCCTCTCTTAGTTAGGGTGTCTATTTCTGTGAAGAGACACCATGACCACAGCAACTCTTATAAAGGAAAACATTTCATTGGGGCTGGCTTACAGGTTCAGAGCTTTAGTCCATTGTCATTATGACGGGAAGCATGGAGGCACACGGGTAGACATGGTGCTGGAAAAGGAGTTGAGAGTTCTATATTTGGGTCAGTAAACAGCAGAGAGAGAGAGAGAGAGAGAGAGAGAGAGAGAGAGAGAGAGAGAGAGAGAGAGAGAGAGAGAGATACGGGGGCCTGGCTTGAACATTTGAAACTTCAAAGCATAACCTGTGACACTCTTCCTCCAACAAGCCTAAACCTACTTCCACAAGGCCACACCTCCTAATAGTGCCACTCCCTGTGAGCCTATGGGGGCCATTTTCATTCAAACCACCATACTCCTCAGGGCTCCTTGAAAGGGCACTGCTCTCATGTACGAGGGCTCCACCTTCATGACATAATCACCTTCTAGGAGCCTATCTCTTAATACTGTCACCATGGGGTTAGGATTTTCAGTGAACACTGAAGGAGTGTCACGTGACTTTTCTGATATGACGTAAGGAAACACATGTTTACCCCAAATAGGGCACTGACCTATCAAAGAAAGTATTCTGTCAAAGCCAGCTTGGTGAATCAATGGGTTTGTTATGGTTACTTACAGGAAAACACGTAGGTGACTCAGTTGCAGCATCAATGCCAGGAAGTTCCCTGAACAACTTCCTGGCACCTGTACCACCACTGAGAAGCCCTACTTGCCTCTTGGATAACTCACACAAAGATGTTTGACTGAAAAGTCCCTTATGAGCAGTTAAACTTCTGTAGAGCACCCTTTATACAACTGGAGGAGAGGAAGAGCCTTGTGAAATCTGAAGGCTTGTGAATCTTTGTTCCTAGGGGAAAGCTCATAGGCCAGCCCTTGTGAGAGCCTCCTTCCAGTCCTCACACCTTCTCTGATTTATAATAGCAATGGCCACGTCCAACCAGGGGAAACAGATACACAACAAGGAGAGAATCCTCAACCTGTGGGGTCATGGCCCCTTTGGAAGCTGAAGGATTCTTTCACAGGAGTCACCTAAGACCAACCTGAATATCAGATATTTAAATTACCGTTCATAACAGTAGCAAAATTACAATTACAAAGTAGCAATGAAAATAATTTTATGATTTTTAGGAACCATCTTAAAGGGTCGCACATGCTTATTGAGTAGGTTTCCCAGCCCTACACACGGTACTGACTGTGGTAAACTGAGAAATTCTGTCATCTCAACCTCTTGGGGCATGATCATCACTTTCTATGCTCGAAGGAGCCATTACGGTTGTGAATTTGCATCATCTCCTAGTGCCATGGCCCTGGCATTAATTCTTTATTTTAATCAACAAACTTTCCGTTATCTCATCTTGTCCATACCAATAAGCTCTCCACCCAATCTGACATGCTAGTTCTTTAATCTCAAACACCGTCACAGTTCCCAGGCTCCCAGCAGAATGTGCTGGCTTCGTCTCACAGCTCTTTGGGACATAGAACTTTCCTCTCTGTCAGGCCCTGTTGGTCCCTCATTGCCTAATTGTGGTCTGGGCAAAAGGAGAGGGCATGGAGGGTAGACCCCGAGGGGAATGAGAGCTCTCTTCGTTATCTTCAAGAAAGGCAGGGCTGCCGTCCATTTACGGAGGAGAGAAGGATAGACCATTTAAGGGGTAAGGTGGTTCTAAGACACCTGTGGATCCGAGCTCGATCATCAGTTTCTTGTTCTCCCCGACTGCGTCTGGGTCCCCCTCTTCTCTAACTAGATCCCGAACCTCCACACAGCAAGCACAGCTGCCGCGTGGTTGGTAATTCAACCTGGCTGCTCTGCAGATGAAGCCCTCCTGCTAGCGTTTCCTCCATCCTGCAGGAACGGGGATGCTCCTCCTGTGATGCCAGGGACATTCTTTGTTTCACACTTCACTTTCAACCATTATTCGTTCTCTTGTGTTCACAGGGCTTAGCATAGTTTTCTGATTTCATTGGCCTTACAGTTACTGTTCTCCTAATAGGCCTCAAAAAACCCAATATTTTCCTTTCTGTTCCCTTCTGCTAGCATAATACTCCGATTTAACCAATCATAAAGGTGCTATTTATAGCCAGTTTTGCACTTTATTGCCTTTCCACCTCAGACCTTGAGCGCATACTTGCGCAGCAGGTACAGCCTCTCCTTCCAAGGCTGCTTCACGATCTTTAGCTTCTCTTCATGCTTGGTGAGCCGGCGGCACATGGCTCTAGTCCTCTTGGGCCGCAGGTCCAGAGGCTTTCCCTTGTAGTATTTCCTGAGGTTTTCTTTTTGAGTCTGGTTAAGACAATGAGGACACCGGCGATGGATTTGCGGATGACTCTTATCTTGAAGAGCTTGGACCCAGCTCCGCCTGTCACCTTGGCAACGCAAAGCTGGGACAGCTCCACCTTCAGATGGTCCAGTTGTTTTAGGAGCTCCTCCTCCTAGCCACGCAGGTCCCTAGCCATAATCTTGGTCACGGCTGCGTTGCCAAGGTTCTATTTATAAAGCACTTCCACTTAACACTGTGTTTTATTGTGTTCCACCAGCTACGCTGTGAGTGAGCCTGGCCCGCAATCCATCCTTACCATCTGTGCCTCCAGACCATTCAGCTTCTCCAGACTGAGACCTGAGACGGAGCTTATCAAACAGAGGATGCCCTTGAGATCGTTCTCTACAAAGGAGGGGACGGAGCACATTAGGTAAAGGAAGCTGAGCTGCAAGGCGGACCTCAAAGCAGCCATGGCTAACCGCACAGAGAGGCTTAGAATTAAAATCACGCGGGGGAAATCTCCTACACGGAGCAAAATAGCAAGCCTTTCTAGCCTTCTAGCAATCATTGGATGGAGGTCACTCAAGAAGTATAAGAGTGAAAAATTCCATAAACTAGTTTTGTGTTGTTCTTATTTGTGAGTTAATTAGAACAAACTGATTTTGTGGTTTTTTTTTGTTTTGTTTTGTTTTGTTTTTTTTTTTTTTTTTTTTTTTTTTTTTTTTTTTTTTTTTAAAGCACAAGAACTACTTTGTCCCCAGGCAATCTCTGACATGGTCAAATCCCTGATGCTTGCTGCCTATCCAACGATATGCATAATCCTTCCTTGTCAGGGGGTCTAGACTGTATAACAATATAAGTGATATATTTAATGCTCAAGAACCTTTCAGGCTTCCAAAGCTATTCATGGTCCCCTTTGGCTTTACTCATGAAATTCTGCCTAGAATTTTCTTTGATCTTTGAAATATGTTTTTGTCACCCTTAAGAAACACGACAGAATGAGCTAACATGTATTAGATTCTTTCTACTATATAAAGAAATATGGGATAAATTACCACTCAGAAAATTCACTACTAAATCAGGAGCTGAAATCTGACATGTGGGCAACCAATGGAGTATGGCATAGGGGTTATTGTAGATGAATTGCTAAATGGTCTTATTAAATAAAAAAACATGGAGCCAGATATAGGGATGAAAACCTGAGAGATCAGGGAAATAGGAAAAGCCACAAGCTAACCTCACCTCACCAACACTTCAGTCTCCAAAGAGAGCTACTTCCTGTATACCCATGCCTATATGCCTTTCTGTTCTGTAATCTCATTGGCTTTCTCAGTCCAACTATATCACTTCCTCTTCCTGCCTAGCTGTTCCACTTCCTGTGTGTCTGTGCATACCTCCAGACCTCTATGGTTAGTGCTGGGATTAAAGGCATGTGCTACCATTGCCTGACTTCTATGTTTACTTATAGTGACTGGCTTTTTCCTCTGATCCTCAGATAAATTTTATTGGGAAACACAGTATATTGGGGGACACACAATACATCGCCACAGGTCTTTGGTATGAAGGACACAGTTCTAACTACCAGGGGAGCAAGAGCTATGACCTTGGTCATACAGAATAGGAAGCCAGAATTTATCCTTTTCTAAAATGCCCAAAGCTTAGGAGTTGCTTTGATAGATCAAGAAAAATGAAAATTTAACATATAATTTCTCAACCAATTCTCTGATACTAAACCATGCAAAGATGTTAGTAAAAAAGAAAACTAAAGACCAATATCCCTCATGCACACAAAAACCATAGTAGCTCTAACCTGGCTATGTACAAAGTGGACAAAACACCATGGCCAAGTGAAGTTTAATACAGAATTACAAGATGAGTTACACACTTACAAATCCATCAATGCAATTATCATATTACCCAAAAAAATCATATTATCATTTTAGTTGATACATAAAAAGCATGTGACAAAAGTTTATATTCATCCATGATAAAAATTGTCAGCAAGCAAGCAACAGAAGCAAATTTCCTTAAACTCATAAAGTCAACCTAGAAAAACTTAGTTAATATCACATTTAGTGGAGAAAGATTAAATGCTCCCCCTAATACTAACAAGATAATAATGTCCGATTTCTCCAATCTTATTCAACATAGAAAGGGGGTTTTGGGGGCAATAACTAGGAAAGAAACTTAGGTTTCAACTCATTAAAATGCAGAGTTGTGGAGCCCAGCTCCAACACAGCTACATCTACAACACAGCTCCTGCATCTAAGGCTCAGGGATCATTTCTAAGAAGACATGGGAAAATCGTGGCAGCCAGAGGAACATGGAATTTGCTATGAGACTGTCTCCTAGACACATCAAAAGGTGCACCCATCATCTCACCCACACAACTGCCTGAACAAGTACAGCACCAGGAGATAAGCTCACACAGAAGTGGATGGGTCAGGAGGTCTCGGCCTTACACAAAGAACCACAGGCAACTAAACCCTACTGAAAGCAGGTGAGCTAGCCCTTCCCAGAGAAGAGCACACCAGTTAGCTGTCCAATACCCAACGGTCAGCCCTGAAAACATGCGTACAAGTCACATCATATGGCCTGAGCAGGTTGCGTTTATGTAGTTAATAATGAATGAATTTGTGTGTGTGTGTGTGTGTGTGTGTGTGTGTGTGTGTGTGTGTGTGTTCATACAATTTATTAAATAGGTCGTGAATTGGGAGTCAGGAGGGGTGCATGGAACAGCTAGTGTGGAGGAAAGGGAAGGGGAAAATATGTAATCATATTACAATCTCAAAAAAAGTTTTTAAAGAAAAAGATCTGTCCTGTCACACACAAAAAAATCAGTAAGCCATGTAGATTGGAAAGGAAGATGAGAAACTGCTTACTTGTAGATGACATGATTGTTCCACAGAAAATCAATAGAATTGACAAAGGAATAAAGCCATATGACAAAGTTTGTATGTAAAAGGTCTCAATGCCAAAATTAATTATGTTTCTACATTTAACAAAAATAATTGGGAATTGAAATCATAGTTTGAAAATAGCATTTACAATAGTATCAAAAATAACAATAAATTTAAGAAAACATATGTGCAACCTACTTGATGTGAACTGTTGGACATGAATGCAATTTCACATCTAAAACCACGGAAAAGTACACCATGTGCATAGATTTTTACGCTCAATATTGTTGTCAAGTGTCTCCAAATTATTCTACCAGTTCAGCATAATCAAATAAAAGTTCCAGCGGAAACTTTCTGTACAAATAAACCTCGAGATTCTTTAGAAGATTAAAGGTAGCTACTAAAAGAACTTCTACAACTTCCAAATCAATAGAAATTATTAGTGAAAAACAAATCTCAATCCCAAAGAAGTTGGGATAAGAAACCTCACACAGGAAATAACCAATGTGTTAAAGAGTTGACACAAACTTAAACAGTTAAAGTAAATTTGAATATACTGGCAATCTCAAAAAGACCTAGTAGATTAAATGTAATTGTTCAAAGTCAGTAATTCTCATATTGGGGTTGAAAGAACAAATCCTGGCAATTTGATTTTTCAAATGATTTTTAAAACATGACTGCATAGAAAGTTGGAAAGTAAAAAAAGAACAAAAATGGCAGGCAAATTGTAAATAAAACTATGATGGAAATAGTCATGTTTGCAAAACTTGACTTATTTCAAAATAAAGAATGCTATATAAATAAACTAGTAATGTAAACTATAATCATATGAACTATTTACTCCAGGTCAATATGTAACTGTTATTTAATTATAAAACAATTTACTCAGAAAAAATATGACAATATTGCTTTATGTTCCTATGAGTAACTTTCTAGGGAGAGAGAACAATCCTGCTCTGCATATTCGTCTACCAACGGTATCCTGCTCTGCATACACGTCTACCAACGGTATCCTGCTCTACATACATGTCTACCAACGGTATCCTGTTCTGCATATATGTCTACCAATTGTAGCTAGAGTTTTCCTGCCTTGCCCACAGTCAGGACAAATCTTTGTCACCTGCCAGTCCCACAGCCGCTCAGACCCAACCAAGTAAACACAGAGACTTATATTGCTTACAAACTGTATGGCTGTGACAGGCTTCTTGCTAACTGTTCTTATATCTTAAGTTAATCCACTTCCATAAATCTATACCTTGCCACGTGGCTGGTGGCTTACCGGCATCTTCACGTGCTGCTGGTCATGGCTGCGGCTGGCAGGGTCTCTCTGCCTCAGCCTTCTGCTTCCCAGAATTCTCCGCTCTCCTTGTCCCACCTACTTCCTGCCTGGCCACTGGCCAATCAGTGTTTTATTTATTGACCAATCAAAACAATTTGGCATACAGACCATCCCACAGCACTTCCCCTTTTCTTTTTTTAAAAAGGAAGGTTTTAACTTTTACACATCTTCAAAGCCAGCTTGGTATATTTGGGAATTTGGGCATAGCTTCTCTTACTACTTCCTGCTGGAGGGGGGCGCTGTATCTATGGGGACACAAAGAAAATTTTAGGATCATGGAATAAAAGCAGAAGGCTGAGGCAACCAATGGTATCCTGCTCTACATATACGTCTACCAATGGTGTGTGCAAGCAAAGCTTGGCAACCTTACAATAGGAATTGGAGAAAAACAGACTGAAAGTGGCATAGGGGACATTCTTACCATATGGTTAATAAACGGAATTCAATGGCATGCATTAAATCTTGTGGACCATGTCAGAGATGTGCACTTTTTGAACATAAAGGGAACATTTAGAATTGAGCCCTAACATAAATCCCAACAAATATAAATGATTGACTGAGCCCATCTTCACTTTACTGAAATAAAATTAGAAATAAAAATTAATTCAAAACTGATTTTTTTGTTGGGCAGTGGTGGTGTGCATCTTTAATTCCAGCACACAGGAAGCAGAGGCAGGCAGAGCTCAGTGATTTCAAGGACAGCCTGGTCTACAGTGAGGTCCAGGACAGCCAGGGCAACATAGAGAAATCCTGCCTTGAAAAGCCAAAATAATAATAATAAGAAGAAGCAGCAAAATAAAAATAAAATCTTATTTCCTAAAGTCTCAGAGAAATATGAGACACTCAAAAATTATTACATTTCTCAAGGTTTTGTGCGTATGTGTGAAATTCATTTCTCCATCACTGATTAAATTGTTTTGGATAAAAATTAAGTCCAGAATTTCGGCTTCCCTGTTGTTTATTCATTCTTTTAAAAGATGAAATTATAGGTAAAGGCGGGCCAAAATTTTATCAAATGTTCTGCTTCAGTTGGATAATACTTCTACCACATGTCTACATGATTAAAATATTTCAGTGCTATTACATCAGTTTAGTAATCTGTATTAAGAAAATATTTAAAAATAAAATATTTCTCACATGTTCAGTCCGGCCAAGCTGTCTGCGTTGGACCTGCTCGGACATGGCTGCCTCTGTTTCTGCAGCAGTTTCTTTTTTATGAGGAGGTTCTTCTCTTTGCTCCTGACCTCCAGGCCCCGTGGGGTCTCATCCACAGGGTCTGTACCTTCAGGACTTGCACCATCTTCTACTTCCCACTCCTACGGCTGTCTCAATGTTGTCTTTCAAGGCGTCTCAGTCCAGTCACCTTACATATTTTTCAAATAATCTCTCACCACCTTTTCAATAATTGTTGTGGGAGAGCATATTTTCAAATTTTGTATCTAGTATTTTATTGGTTTGCCATGTTATTTTGCCACCCTCAGTCCATTTTTATACTAATAACAGAGCTCCACATTACTCAGCCTTCTTGCACTTTCTTTTCAACAGAGAATTTTGGGGTACCTTCTTTAAAAACTGTATCTATTTAATGCCATGTGTGCATATGCCTGAGTGGATGTACGTGCACCACTTGCATGCAAGTGTCCATGGAGGCTCCAAGAAGGAGTTAGATCCCCTGGAACTGGACTTACAGGCAGTTGTGAGCCATTGATGTGGGAGCTGGGAATCGAACCTGGGTCCTCTACAAGATCCTCGAGTGCTCTTAACCTCTGAGCCCTCTCTCCACCCCACTGGGGCTCCCCTCTTTATTATGTTTTATCATCCTAAGGACACATTTCTCCAGAGGATACACTAGATATATTTTTGTTAGTTTTTATTAGATACTTCAGGTTCAGTTTTTTTGTTTGTTTGTTTTTGTTTTTCAACCCTGACTCCACTATCTTAAGGGTCTTTTAAAAACAAATGCTGAACCTTTCTATGCTCTAGTTTCATCTATAAAATGACAGCAATATTAGTAACTGTTTCATTGCTTTAGAGTTTAATTAGTGAATCCTTTTCAAAGGCTGAGGCCAGTCTACAGTCAGAGCTTAATACGAATTAGCTGCTATTAAAGTGATTTGCTCTTAAAATTTGATTTATGACTCTCTTGATTTCTTTTGTGACTTTTTTGCCAAATACATTCCTGCCGGACTTTTTATGGCATCGTCTGTCCCCTGCTTTCTGGTTCACGGTCCAGGAAACTAGACTACTTTTTAACACCATCAGCAAGGCTGTCTGCTTTCCTTGCAAGTCCGAATGAGACAAGAGGAGAAGGGTTTTTCTTTCTTTCTTTTTTTTTTCTTTTTAGAAATCTGTTTCTAAATCCTTCCTTCTACCCAGCACCCCAATCAAGAGAAATTGGTAGAAATTCCTCTCACACCTTTTCTGACTTTATCTAGCTTTCTCCATAATGAATCGGCAACCATGGGTGGGCTCAAGTTACAGAGTTCACAGCCAAGGTGGCTTCCAGCACCCTCAGAGCAGAGAGAGTCATCAGCCAACATGGCCCCCGTGTTTTGGACAAGTGCCAGATGCTTCTGACGTGATAATACTTGGGAAGCTCTAGTGTTCCAGTCTTCAAAATCTAATCAAATAAAGGTCCTCGTTACTCGTCTTTTTTCCTCCCTCCCTTCTTTAAGAAAACATGTCCTAAATGGTTTCTTCTACTCTTCCAAGGATCGCACATCTCCTCTAGTATGCAAGAGCAAAGACCCAAGTTTCACAAGTTCTTTGGCCTCCTTCGACTAGGAGGCCATCCTGTGTCTGGAATGCACAGACTTAAGAACAACCTTAAGAGCCCACCAGAGTCCTTGCATGTATGATCCCTGGAGATGTTCCCTTTGGATGCGCAAATAGATCTCAAGTCCCTGTTGTCTATGTAGTAACTGGCAACTTTCACAGGACCTGTCTGTAGCAGGCTTTCTTTTGGGCCACCAGCCAGCTCCCAAATCATGACATGAAGACTTATTATTAGTTATGAATGCTCAGCCTTATGCTCATTTCTTGCTAGCTCTTATAAATTAACCTGTTTCTCATCTTCTTTGTCTCAGGGTTTTTTACCTTTCTTTCCTTCTGTATGTCCTATTCTGTGTCTAGCTGGCTGGCAGCTGCCTGACTGGCCCTGGGCATCTCCTTCTTTTTCTCCCTCATTCTCTTCTCCCCCAGCCTAGATTCCTCATCCTACTTATTCTGTCTTCCCACCAGCCCTGCCTATCCCTCTACTGCCTAGCTATTGGCTGTTCAGCTTTTTATTAGACGAATCAGATGCCTTAAGCAGGCAAAGCAAAACAGCAACACATGTTTACATCATTAAGCAAAAGCGGACTAGAGAGATGGGTCAGAGGTTGAGAGCACTGACTGCTCTTCCAGAGGACCCAGGTTCAATTCCCAGAGCCAATAAGGCAGCTCACAACTTCTCTGTAACTCCAGGATCCAACACCCTCACACAGACATACATGCAGGCAAAACACCAGTGCACTTAAAAAAAAAAATATTGCTGGGCCGTGGTAGCACACGCCTTTAATCTCAGCACTCAGGAGGCAGAGGCAAGTGAATCTCTGTGAGTTTGAGGCCAGCCTGGTCTACAAAGTGAGTTCCAGGACAGGCTCCAAAAGCTGAGAAACCCTGTCCTGAAAAACAAAACAAAATACAGCAGAAATAAATATAACACATTTGCATAGTTAAACAACTGCAGCATAAACAAATGCAACACACCTTTACATAGTTAAAGTAATGTTCCACAACACCTGTCCTTGTTTCCCTCCTCGGTCCACCTTTCATGCAGCTGTTAGGTTACTGCTCTACTGCACATTGTCAGTATTCCTGCAATTATCAACCACTACATGTTCTACCAGAGCTTGTAGACTCTTCGCTTGTCTCTTTGAAATGTATCTAATTTGTTGTAGTCACATCATCCTGTGTTTAACTGCTGCTATGAAATCAGTTATCAAAAGGCTAATTAAGGAAGTAACATCAGTGAAAATGGCTGAATAGAAAAACACTGAAGCTTGTGTCTCCTCCAAAGTGGCAAACAGACTGGTGAACAGTATCAAAACCAATTGTGTTGAGATTCTGGAAATGAATCAAAAGTACGCAGCAACCAACTGACCACTTTGTGAAGGAAAAAGAAGATCCTCAGTCTTGACATGAGAGGTTCATGGTGTTTTAATTTATCCCCAGTACCATGTCTCAACTTGGTGGCAACATTGAAGACAATGTAGTCCATACCCCTGGTACAGGTTTCTAATGTTTAAGAGAAGATCACAGAACAATTCTTGGACTGAAAGACTTGTGGCTATTTGCTTTGATATTATAGTAATTTGAATGTATTTGGCCCCCATAAGCTCATAGGGAGTAGCACTATTAGGAGTTTTGGCCTTGTTGGAGGAAATGTGCTCTTATTGGAGAAGGCTGGATGACACATGCCTTTAATCCAGACCTTGAGGCTGGAGGGCACCCTTTTAATCCATGCAATACTTCTGTTGGAAGTGTGTCACTGTGAGGATAGACTTTGAGGTCTTTTTCTCAAGTTTTACTCAGTGTGACAGTCAGTCAACTTCTTGTTGCCTGCAAGATGTGGGAATCTCAGCTCCTTCTCCAGCACCACATCTGCCTGCACGCTGCCATGCTCCCCACCATGATGGACTGAACCTCTGAAACTGCAAATGAGTCACCCTCAATGAAATGTTTCTTTCTAAGAGTTGCCATGGTCATGGTGTCTCTACCCAGAATTAGTAAACCCTAAGACAGATATCTCTGAGGTTCTGGTGTCTCTTCCCAGCATTAGTAAACCCTAACTCAGACAGATATTTCTGAGGTTCCTCGAAAGGATGAATTCAAAAAGCTCCCCTCTTTGTCACCAAATGAGGAATTTTGTCAAAGCTGAAATGGCCACAGAGGTGACATTTGTTGAAAGTATTTCAAAGCAAATCCATTAGCCTTTATTACCCAGTGCAAGAGCTAACAGTGACAAATGAAAAAGCTGGAGAAGAAATGCTAGAGATTGATAACTCTGTAAAACTTCCACACTCCAGCACTCAGTGAATGTTCAGAAGAAACCTGAGACATCCCCTCCTCTGCCACTTCTGTTGTGGGCAAGAAGTAACCCCTCAGACAGAGTTAGCTGCCAGGCTAAGTGTTAAAGACATGGCCCCATGCATATACATAGGCTCTCTGCCCAGACTGGGGATTTTTCTTTTTCTTTTGTTCAAATGTTTTTTTTTAAAAACTGTTGTCAATTTATGAAATAACAACTAAGCTAAAGGAAAAAAGACTTCTATAATCACATACAATAAAAAAATTACAGGCTTTACAAAATGAGTAACAACAGCAATAAACAAATGACCACAACAGTAAGTACAAACCCCAGGGTGGAGGATAGCCCCAGTCTAAAGAGTTTGTATCATAATCATTAAAAAAATCTATTTTTCAATAAAAATAAGGTATGTAATGAAAAATTATGGCACATAAGAGGAAAAAGCTAATACAGACTGTCACTGAAGAAGGCCAGATATTGTATGTACTAGACAAAGACTTAAAATCAACTATGATATCTTAATTCCGTATTGGATATGTGTACAGTGTGTTGTGTATGATTTGTGTACTGTTGATGTGAGTCTGTGCATGTATGTGTGTGGTTGTGTAGGCATATGCATGGTGAAGCCAAAGGTTGACCTCTGGTATCTTTCCCCTATCATTTCCCACAGTCACTTTGTGAGACAGGGTCTCTCACTGACCCTAAAGCTCATCAATTCTTTTAGGGTGGCTAGCCAGTGGGCTAGCCTGTGTCTACCCTCACCCCAGTTGCTGTCTTCAGCAACAGTCTGTATTAGCTGTCTCCTCTTGTGTGCAGGCCATTTTTCTGTGTAGTTTCTGTTATGTTTGTAGTTGCTGTTCCTAAATTTTTTTCCACTACTGTCTCATTTGTGTGTTTGCTAGTGTACCGTTTTAGAAAAATCTAGTTTTAACTGATGCCAACAGTACACAAAACTGTGGTACAGTAGAATTCTTCCCCTAAATATGTTGCTCCCCTCAACATACATTTATAATTATCTCAGCATGAAAGTACATAAAAAATCAGCTTGATGTACCATATTGATGAAGAACAAAGGTAAACTTTGTGATCATCTCAATTGATCCAGAAAAAGCACTTGAAATCTAATACACTAATGATCAAGAACCCTTTAAAACTAGGAATGAAAGTACTCTTTTACCCATAATGCTGGTACATACCTGTAATCCTCAGTTTGGAGGTAGAAGGATCTCTTGTTTGAGGTAGTCTGGGCTACATATCCAAGGCCAATGTGGACCACGTAGAGAGACTGTGTTTCAAAGAAAAGGTAAGAAAAAGAGAACCTTTCTCAATAAGACAAAGTACATATGTGATTAAAAACCACAGCCGCGTCTATTTTGTCAGCTATTAGGAGAGTGACAGTGCTCGCTCCTGGTCCCATTGGAATGGAGAACTTTTGTACATCTTTTTACTCTAAGGAGGGAGGTGACTATCTTTAAATTGGTATGCTTCTTAAAGGCCCAGACAGATGAATTATGTTTCTTGATGCAGTCAGTCACTTTGTATCTTTTGTTAGGGGAAATGAGGTCAGTGATGTTTAAAGTCATTATTGAAAAGTGTTCATTGCAATCATCGTGTTGTTTGTGTTCTCAGTGGTACTTTGTGTCTTCATGATTATGGCTTCAGATTTTATTTCCACAGTCTCTGTGCTGTGCTCATTCCTCTCTTCAACCCAAAATAATACTTCCTGTATTTTCTTTAGGTTTGGTTTGTTGGATATAAATTTTTTTAGGCTGAAAACTTTTTTTTTCTCCTTCAGTCATGGCAGATAGTTTTGCTGGGTATATTAGTCTACACTGGTGAGGGCCACTGGGGCAAATTTTCTCTACTGCTGGGGTCACCACAGTTACCTATCCAGCTCCCCCATGTCTCCCCTGGCTGAAAATACACTAAGCCATCATCAAGCTCAAAGCATTGATGGCAAGGCAGAGCCATCAGGAATGGACACCCGATTTCCATGACAAGTATGGGACTGCTGTATTAGCAAGTGGGCCTTTTCTGTGTTTTTGTATGGAGACTGTACTTGTCTAACTAAGGTAAGTCTTGCAGGGAGGGTAGAATGGAAATCCCTGTTTAAGTTGGTAAGAGAGAGAAAACAAATCCCTAATGGTAATTTTCTATAAATGGATGTACAAATTGAATGACACTCCTATTAAAATTTTTAAAGTTTTTCAGTAGAAAAACTGGCCTTGAACTCACAGAGATCTGCCTGTTCTGTCTCCTTAGTACTGGGATCCAAAGTGTCCGCCACCATGCCTGGCTTAGTACAGGTGAAACTAATTGAAGCACATGTGCTTTCTAGTTTTAAAACCAGTCACAAGTTTACAGCAATGACAGGAATGTTGGGTTGATATCAGCATGGTCAGTGGAAGTAATGAGAAATGAGAGTTTAGAAACAAACTCATATATCCCTGGTCAAGTAGTGGCTTCTTGACAAAAATGGCCAGACCATGCAATGGGGAAAGAATGCATTTCCTCATCAAATGGGGATGAGTCAATTAGATATTCACAAGCAAAAGAATGAAATCACACCGTTACCTCACACCTTATACAAATACTAACTCAAACTGAGTTAAAGACCCGGCTATAAAGACTAAAACAGTAACATTCTTAGAGCCCAACACAGGGCAACTTTATCTAATCCTTGGATTTGGCAATAGATTTTTATTTTAGGTATGAAACCAAAAATACAATCAATGAATAGAAAAATGAGTAAATCAGTCTTCATCAAATGAAAAACTCTTGTACACACAGCCCCCAAAACCAAGAATGTGAAAAAACAATCACAGAACGTGTCAAAATATTTTCAAACCACGTACCATTACAGAAGTCAGTTTTTCAGATACATAAACACACTTTAACATCTGTGAGACAAATAACTGAACTTAAGAACCAGCAAATGACTCAAATAGACACTTTCTCAGAGAATATATGAAAATTATTATGAAGCATTTAAAAAGATGGTCAAAATCCTTAGTCAATAAGGAAGCAAAACAGGAACACAGTGGGACAACACGTTACACCTACTGAAGTGACTAAAATGACAATAATAAAATTGAAAGTAAGTGTGGGTGAGGAGATGGGAAACTAATAATCTTCATATGCTGCAATAGGAATGTAAAATGATACACATGCTATGGAAAGCATATATGGCTTATATAGTACTAGAATCCAGTAGTTGGATGTCATTCTAATATGGCCCCAAAGACCTGATCTATGTTGGAAGTCCAAAGAAGCTGGTTCTAATATCAACTAAAGAATGCAGCAGTGGCAGCCACAGGATGGATGAACTTGCCAGCATGAGTGAAGACAGGCAGAGAAAAAACAAAATTTCTTTCTTTCCATCTACCTTTTGTCTGAGTTGCCACCAGAAGGTGCCACCAACATTTAGAGTGGGTCTACCCACTCCAAACAATCCAGTGGAAAAAAGACCTTCACGGGAGTGCCCAGCCACCTGCCTTTCTGTTGACTCCAGATCCAGCCAAGCCACTATAATTGCTATCAGTACAAATAGTGGGGGATAGATAGCTGATCCCAAAATGAGGGAGCACTTGGGCTGGCCCAGAGGGCAAGATCCTAATAAATGGGTAAGATTTGAACAGCTGGGCAATGGGACTAGGGGAGGAATGACAGGGTGGGATTTCATGCCCAAGTGAGGGACTATTCTAGAACATTAAGAAGTGCTGTTAGATCACTTCAGAAGGCAAACGTGCAACAGCCTTTTGAAAGCTTCAAATGCTAAGCTAAGACGATTAATAATTACTGTCAGTAAGCAGGGAGCCTTTCCCGCCGAGACTCTAAAAAGTCATTGTCTAGTGTTATTAATTTCCCCTTCAAGGCATCTCCGCGAGAGCAGTCTCTGTTATCTAAACTAAGGGCTAGCCTATTATGGTGTCTCTGTTTTTTTAAAAAAAAAAAGAAACAAAGCCTTCGTTACGCCCCTGTGCTTGTGGTGTCTGGTTCTGTTCAGAAGCTGTCTCTAACAGGTAGTTGTTTTCTTTTCTTCCATCCTACTACTTTCAGTCACATCCTTCGGGGACCATGTGAAACAATTCCGCTTCTCCCTGTGTTTATATTCCGAGGATGCTTATGGAGTTTCCACATTCCCTCTGCTTCGAGCCCAGCCAAGGTATACATGCTTAATACCTTTAATCTCTCCCCCTAAGTCACTCCCTCTGGTCCCTTAATCATCTTAATTGCTCTTCTCTGAAAGGCAGCCAGCTCATTATGTGCATCTTCCTTGGGAGGCGATGAGGAACATAGCATTCCCCTTGTGGTCTCGCTAGGCTCATATATTACCTCCTAGTTTCATCATCCATGGCTGGACATGGGCAGCCACACCCCACCGTGGTCCCCTCCCTACAGTGCACCCCGGCCCCTGTAAATCCCTTATTTCACCAGGTTATCTCGGCATTTCCAGGTGGCCTGCTCCAGAGCTTGGAACCCTTGTCGGCCACAGGCAGTTCCCTTCCCTGGAGGGGCAGGGGTGGGGGGTGGGGGGGGGGCGGCGGTCACTTACTGGAGAAGGTGGCTCAGGACCAGCCTGAGAGTCTGGAGAATCGCAAGGAAGCTTTGTGTAAGTCAGCCTTGGAGAGGGAGAGGCTGCAGACTGCTCTAAGTGCTATGGCTTGCTGGGCTGCGAGAGCATTCAAGAAGACGCAACTCCAGGGCTTCATCTCTGCTTCTAATTATCCTTTATATCTCCTCTCTAACTCCTCTTCTTACCTAAGTGTTTTTATAGCTCTCAGCCGTTACTGTGTAGCTTTATGGGGATAAATGTGAAACCAAACAAATTATAAATATCTTGTTTCAAGATGTGTTATCACCCTGTGGCTAGAAACCCCCAGAAGCCTGAGTCTTCTGAAAGCTCTGGCCTTATGGTTTTTTGTTTTTGTTTTTTTAATTTTGAAAAGGAATACACACACACACACACACACATTTTGCTACTCTAAGGCATAGTGGCAGAGGTTAAACTACCTTTGAGAAATGTTTGGGTTTCCACAGAAGGTTGACATGGAAACCCACCTGAAGCTTCCTTGGGTGTCTTGGAGGAAATAACACCCCTGAAAGTGGGAGAGAGAGACAGAGACCAAGTGGGAAGAGGCTTCATGGCTGCTGTACCAGAATCTTATACTGCCGGGCCCAGGCAAGACCACAGAGCAGCAAAGTCCTGCCAGGGTTCCTAAGGACTCTGCCCTGGGAGAAGTGTCTCCTTCCTTCCAATCCCCAGGCTGAGCCCTCCACTCATACGTACACTGGAAAACCACAGTGCAAAGAGTTTCTTCTAGCTGGGTTTCTTGGGTGCAGGGGCACGATGTGTGTGTGTGGGGGGGGGGGAGTAGAGGAAGGAAGAGGAAGAGAAGGAGAGAGAGGGGTGGGAAGGGAGGAGGGAGGAAGAAGAGAGGGAAGCGGGACAGGAGAGAAGGAGCTGCAGAGAGAACCTGTAGGAAGAGCAGGAGGGACCCAAGCCTCGCTTCAATTCACCTTGCTGCCCCTCCAACATGGATCCTCCCTGCAGTAAGCCGGACTTGTGTGGAAGACTAACCGGCCAGTTGCTATCACCTCTCCTGTCCCCTGGGTTCTCTGGGAAGGGACGTGAGAGCATCTCTTTAGGGATCTGAGGGCCTTGCTCTCCCGCAGCCACACCTTTAGTGCCAGGTTGCCAGAGGGCAAGACTGAGAACGCGCAGTTCGATTTTGAGTATCGGATAAATACGGGTAATTTTGACGACGAGTCTTCATGTGTCCCGTGGATAGGTCCCGTTCACCACGTTTTGCTGGTATTGCTAAATGTAAGCCCCTTTAATTCAGTATTTCTGACTCCATTTCTGTCCAGCGACCCTTTAAAGCAGGAAAAGGGAAAGTTCCCAAGCCAGGGAGAACAGCCACACTTGCCAGTCTCCTGCTGTATCCCTCCAAATTTGGCACATGTTCAGTTACAGGCGAAATCCTCAAGGGATTTTGGGGGAAGTATGGTGGGAGATGGAGGGTGCAGTGATTTCAGATCACCTAAACCAGTCATTGGAATTTCCAGCGTGAGGCGGAGCGGGGGCTGACAACAGCGCTCTCCTCTACTGAAGGAATCTGCAAGATGTCTGTGAACACAAGAGTTAAATAGTAATCTCCCTTTGTAAGCAGTGTCTCTTAAGTTGGGTTTACATTTGGGATTAATAGTAAACTCCTTAGGCCTTACTGACAGAAGAATGCAGTTGCCCAAATAAACAACGTTTTGATCAGGACTCGACCAAACTGGGTCTTCCTAGCAAGGAGCATTTCCCAACTCTGAAGTCATTTGTAATGTGCTGCTGGGAAGACGTTTTCAAAAAAAAAAAAAAAAAAAAAGATATCTTAGATACCATAAAAGGAAAAACAATTCTCCCTTTTGAAGTAATAAATACCGTTTGTAGCAGAACTCCTTCAGTGTGCGTTTCTGAATTACTTCCTGATAATGCACGGCTTATGGTGGCTGGTGGTGCCTACTGCCTAGTAAGGAAGAGTCTCGTGGAACAATGTGGGCGTGGGCTTTACTGTGCTCTGAATGTTACACATTCTTCTTGGTACATAAAAACCAAGAATGTTTCCCACTGAGTGGGTTACTGTAGGCTCCATGGGGCTGGACTTTCAGGCAAAGTGTAAGGGCCCTCAGATAGTGGGATTGTGTGACACTGTCTCCCATTGGCTACTGTCCCTTGGCCTCTCCAGTGAAAGCTGTAGAAAAAGCTGACACTTCTCCACAGCACTTTGAATAAAAATGTGCATATCCTAAGAAGCAGACCCGATGCTGTCTTATCAGGTCTCCAGTCTTCCAGGAAACCATCCCTCAGGCAGGCACCCACAATACAGCCTTTTGAAAATGCTATTCCTCTCTGGGAACTCTTTCTCATCTGACATTTCCTCTTTCTCTGAGACCTGCCACATCTGCCCATCACCTGGAGAACGACCTGTTGGCACTAATAATGGGCAGGCACTGTGCTCACAGATGGGGACCATCTCAGCTCATCTTCATATCCACCCGTGGTCTTCATACTGTGGTTTCCTCCATTTTGAACATAGGAAAATAAGATGAACAGTAAAGGAACTGAGGTCACCCTGTAAGTAAATGCTAGTTCAGAAGTAAAATCGTTTGTACAGAAGGTAGAGGGTGGGTTTCAGTCCCCTCCCCCCTTGCTCCTTGAAGTACGGACTATAATACTTACCTTTCAGGATTGTTCAGCAGGATAAATGAGGGCGTCTGTGAGCGTTTCCAAAACTGCCTAGTGCTCAGTAGGAAATCAGACCACACTGGGAAAAAGAGGCAAGGACAGACACCTCACAGAGGGAAGCTTGATATGACTAATACGGAGCAGCTGGAAATAAATGTGGACGGGCGAAGAGACCCAGTCTATTAGGACTTTAAAAACTAAGGAGAGGGCATTGTGAAAAGATATTAACCGCTTTAACAAAAGGCATTGTTCTTTTCGGATTTTAAAAGTAAAAATACTTATGAATATTTTGTAGGGTTGGGAGAACCAGTAAAAAGATAAGAATAAAATAATCCCACCTCCCAAAGACAATGACTTACAATCTTTTTTTATTACCTAACTTTGATTCTATGTATGATAAAATATATTATGATCCAACTTCATGAAATACAGTGCTCATACATGTGTGATATGACTTAGAATGTTTGTTACGACCATATTATATAGTCTGCTCTTCCTTTTCACTTCTTTTTTTTTTTTTTTTTTTTTTTTTTTTTTGGTTTTTTCGAGGCAGGGTTTCTCTGTGTAGCTTTGCGTTTGCGCCTTTCCTGGAACTCACTTGGTAGCCCAGGCTGGCCTCGAACTCACAGAGATCCACCTGGCTCTGCCTCCCGAGTGCTGGGATTAAAGGCGTGCACCACCACTGCCCGGCTTGTGAGCATTCTTTATCACTAAACAATTACAGGAAAAATTTAAGTCTATAATGTATGGACAAGTAGAAATGCCCTCATTTATTTAACCATTTCTTCATCACTGGCTATTAGAGTTTCAAGCTTCCACTGTTAGAAGTAAAACTGTGATAAATATCCTTATACAAGACACTTTAACTGCATCTGCAAAGCTTATTTCCTTCTGATGAGTTCCTGAAAGTGCCGATACTTGGCCAAAGAGTTTGTGTTTTTAAGGTCTTGATTCATGTCACCAGATGTTTTTCAGAAAGGTTATATTTATATACTAGAAAAAAATAAATATATACAAATATTTACACATATGTGTATGTAATAACAATTAGAGAAATATAGGCCATTGATTTGGAAGAGAGAAAGGAGGATATAGGAGGATTTGGAGGGAAGAAATGGAGGGTGAAAATTATATTATTACACTATAATATCAAAAATAAAAGAAATTGTAAGAATTAATAAAAAAGATTCTAAAGAAATTAACCAAATGTATTCAAGATATTATATTATAATATTTGCACTAGTGTTGTTTTAAATGCTCCTATGGGCAGAGGACATAATACTGAACAGTTTGGACTTTGAACATTTCCATTATAGCAGAAAGTTAAATTGGACAATGCTAATAGTATTAGCATATAAAGTATTTCTTTATGAGGGGATGTTATACAGTTAGCCTTTGACTGTCCTATTTGTTGACCCTTTCCCCAATATACCATTGTCTTTTCAATTTACTTTTAACTACACAATTAGGGGCTGGATGATGTCTCAACAGTTTGGAGCACTAACTACTATCCAGAGGACCTGGGGTTTGATTCCCATCACCCACATGGCATGTCACAATGTTGTAACTCTAGTTCCAAGGGATCTGATGCCCTCTTCTGGCCTCCATGGGCACCAGGCACACACACAAACATTCAGATACATTTTTAAAAAATGTGGTTTTAAAAATGTACCAGATCTGTCTTAAAGATTACCATTGTTAGGCATCTAATTGATTTGATTGTAATTTTTAATAGTTTCTATTGCACGAATCATAATTGGTCTTAATTAAAAACCCGGAGCCAGATATCAGAGTGAAAGCTGAAAGATCAGAGAAGCAGAGCAAGCTACAGCCGCCTCTTACCTCACCAACTCCTCAGCCTGAAAGAGTGTGAGTTCCTGTCTCCCCCAATCTTATATTCCTTTCTCCACCCAGCCATATCACTTCCTGTCTCAACCTTCCTACTGCTGGGATTAAAGGTGTGTGACACCAAGTGCTGGAATTAAAGGTGTGTGCCACACTGCCTGGCTCTGTTTCTCTTTTTGACTGGATTAATCTCATGTAGCCCAGTGTGGCCTTGAACTCACAGAAATCCAGACAGATCTCTGCTTCTGCCTCCCAAGTGCTAGGATTAAAGGTGTGTGCCACCACTGCCTGACCTCTATGGCTAACTCTGTGGCTGGCTCTGTCCTCTGATCTTCAGGAAAGGTTTATTTCCTAGATTACAAACAATATAACACCACAAGTTTCTCTTATGAATTTTAAGGCTGTGTTATTTAGTGTATGAATTCATCATTGTTGATAGTTGGAAAGAAGTATGATTCTTTGGCTCTTTGTAAATTTTTAAAATTCTACTTTACTTGGGGTTAATATTGTCACCCTCATTTCGGTGAGGCTAACTGTATAAAATTTGCCTAGGAAATCATTTATTAGCCAAGGTTCAATTTTTTTTTTCTAACATACTGGGTTTACTTTGCACAGCTCTCATTTAGTCTTAATTCTATTAAATTGATCTTGGTTCTTATCATATGTCCTTTTATGTAACAATTGCTGTGATTTTTAAGTTTATAATTTTATTTTATCAGACAGCTGATCTATGACTGACAATAGTTACTTTCAAGTGAGTATCTTATGCAAAGCACTCCACAAGCATTAATAAAAGGACAGATGACTGAAGGCTGTCAAACCTGTGCACATCACGGAATGTGTTCCTTTTAATGTGACTAATAAAAGACAATTTAGTTGAAAAGTTCCCTCAGAATTCTTTTCTGCTGTTGTTTATTGTTTTGAGACAGGGTCTCCATGTGGAGATTTACAGGCTGGCAATCCTCCTGTCTCAACCTCCTGAGTGCTAGGATTCCAGTTGCATCCACCTCTGGTTTCCTCAAAATTGTGTATCTATTTCCTAATTATCACTCAGTAGAATAACAGACAAGTACAGACTAGCGCTTTTTTTGTTCTGTCACAATCCATGTTTTCTTCTTGAATGATAATCTGCTGTGTGTTCTCCCTCCCTGCCTGCCTCCCTCCCTCCCTCCCCTCTCAATGTTTGAGTGAAGATATATTGGCTCCCTTTTATTGATTTAACTTGGACGAACACAAGAATCTTTATCTGCAAATTTAAGTTCTTTGATTTAGGAAAGTCTTTTTAATATCTATACATTTGTGTGTTTGGGGTCTATTTTTATGAACCTGAGTAATTTAGAGATTAGAGCCCAGACTCTAGCCCTTATGACTACCACTAAGATTTCCTTCTTTGTCTACTTTGTGTGCATCTAGAAGAGATTTTGGTACCTGCCATAAAGGTGAAGAATTTACTTGATGATGTTTTTCTTTTAAAACTAGTTTGCCTTCTCAAATTATTATTCTTATAGCAATTGTATTGCTGTGAGAATACATAGCAGTGTGTTTCCTTTGCCTCTTATTCTGCTTCCAGACATGTGTTTTGTGCAGGTTTTAGGCTGGGATGCATATTTCATTTTTGCCATCACATTTTTTTTCAATTAAAAAAACCCAAACAGAACAATCTCAAGCAGTTTTCTCTTGCACCTCACCCTATTGCCACCCCTACTTCTTGCTCTTATTTCACAGCATATGAGTGTTCTTTTACCTTACTGGTGATGCCAGCTTTAGTGACCATTCATTCCTATGGTCATCCTGACAGTTCTAAGTCATTCGGCTTAGCAAGAAACCTTGTCATTTGAAAGTAACTCTTAAATTTTATGTTCATTTACTTTTAGAAATATATTGTTAATAATTTATATATACAAAAGCATGCTTGTTATGAGGAATGCCATGAATTTTCTCATAATGTAGCCAGCACCCAAAAATCAAGAAAGAAATCAGTCCCAGCATTGTAGAAATGCTTCTCACACCCTCTGCGGATGCCACCTTCTAAGGTAAGCACTGTCCCAGCTGCTGCCATTGTCACCGGCAATGACTTTTACAGGGTTTAAAACTGTATAATAGTCCATTATGGTCCTCTCCTCCCCTTCTTCTTCCCTCCCCTTTGTAGGCGAAGTTTCTCAGGTCCTGCCTGGGCCCTGCAACCTCGCAGTCCTGCAGCCACTCAGACCCAAGTAAATACGAAGAGACTTATATTAATTAAAACTGCTTGGCCATTTAGCTCAGTCCTACCACTGACTAGCTCCTACACTTAAACTCAGCTCGTTTCTGTTAATCTAAGTGCTGCCACATGTTCCATGGCTTTACCTGTATGCCGTTACATGCTGTTCCCTGGAAGGTGGACTGGCGTCTCCTGACTCAGCCTTCCACTTCCCAGAACCCTCCTTTCTGCTTATCCTGCCTATGCTTCCTGCCTGGTTACTGGCCAATCAGCATTTTATTTATGAACCAAATCAGAGCAATGCATTCACAGCATACAGAGCAATTTTCATTTTCTCCTCTACCCTCTCTCTTTCTCCCTCTCTTCCTCTTTCTCTTCCTCTTCCTCCTCCTTCCTCTCTTTTTCTTCTGTGACCATGAAACAGAAAAAGATTAATGCTGTGGGATGTCATTCTGTATGCTGTGAATATGTGTTGCTCTGATTGGTTGATAAATAAAACGCTAATTGGCCAGATTATAGCTAGAAGGTTTCCTGTGTCCTGCCCAGTTCTGCAGCCACTCAGACCCAAGTAGACACACAGAGGCTTGTATTAATTATAACTGCTTGGCCATTAGCTCAGGCTTATTACTGACTAGCTCTTATACTTAAATTAACCCATAATTCTTATTTATGTTTAGCCATGTGGCTTGGTACCTTTTCTCAGTTCTGCCTTGTCATCTTCCTTCCTCTGTGTCTGGCTGGCGACTCCTGACTCAGCCCTTCCTCTTCCAAACACAGTGGAATGCTGGGCAGTTGAATGGACAAGGTGCCTTGGAAGGGGTGAAGGGGGAAGGAAACAATTGTTTTGTGCACAAACTTATGTGTCCTGTCCTCATGTTCCACCAATCAGAAGTTCGTTGTTCTACCTGTATGCCAGGGGGCACAGTAAGGAAACAGCCAAAATGCCCAGTCCATTATTAGGAGGAACGTTTTTATTGTAAGAGAAAAAATATATACATAGACATCCAGAAGAGTCCAGAACCACTAATTGTAGACTGGACATGGTCAGGGCTGGGGACGCGAGACAGCAGCAGAGAACAGTGGAGATAGCAAGAGACAGAGGACTGTGGGAGTAGCCAGGGCAAAGGGTGCAAGGAGAGCAGGGATCTGAGTCGAGAAGGGCCAGGAAATGTGAGAGAGCTTGGAAATGTATAGCAAATATGTGTGAACAGGGCCTGAAGGAGCCTGGAGGCCAGCTTGGGCTTTGATATGCAACCATGGTTACATGACAAGAGAGCCAGAAGCAAGGGAAATGCCTTCTTTTAGCTTTTAGAGGAACCCCATTTCACAAGTTCCTGAGGGATGCTGGCTCTTATCTAACCCGCCACAAATCCTTCTACAGTTAGCTTGAGTTGTTTCTGGACATCTATTACTACCCGAGACCCAACATTCTTGCCTCTTGTTGATGACAAGGGTGATGTAGTCTCTCTCTTCTGTAACTGCTTGAATGCTAGGTGGGATCCTTGCAAGGCCTGGAGAGGTTGGAATATTGCTCAAAGTCGAGGACCAGGAGCGGATTTAGAGAATGGCAGGAGGCTTGGGAAATTCTGTCAGAAGCACCTGGTTCCATGACTGAACCTGAAGAGACAGGGAGCAGTCACATTGGTTGGACAGGTTTATATTGGCTTTGAGCAAGTCCAGGACTCACTGATTCTGCAGGATCACCTCGGCATAGTGAGGTGAACCCAGTTGCAGGGCTGCAGTTGATTCCTGGATGGTGTCTGTCAGCTGGGTGGAAATCTCCTGGAACAGACAAAGACTAGGGACAGAAAGTAAAGGTAAGGAGTTTAGGGAGCTCCTTATCTTGGGTATACCCTTGAGACCTCCAGGCCTGTCTTGTGGTCCTGGTGGTTGGGGCATGGGAAAGGAATCCCAGGACCAGGGGAAGTAAAGAGCCCACCCACCCTTAGGGATATAGGCAGTAGTTGGGAAAGATTAAGCTGTGGACTGACAGGAATATTTATCAGGCAAGGAATCCTGGAGTCAGTTTGACCCGTGACAGATGAATCCAAGCTGTGACTCCTGACACTTACATGAATTTTTTTTAAAGTTTACAAAAAGAGATAAAAGTTTTAGATAGAGTAGCCTGACTACTGTCTGCACTGAAATCTTCATTATAGAAAAAGCAGTTAACTCGTGTCTGTAAACAGCTGGGATGGACTCTCGCCTTTGAGACATAAGCAAAGCCAAGCCTGAAAGGTTATTAACATAACAGAAACATAAACATGCATTTGTATACGACAGAAATTTCTTGGCAGGAAAGAGAACAAAGGGGAAGAAGAGTTTGAGGAACCAAAAGTTGGTTCTGAGCTAAATTATGAACACTGTTTCCTCTGTCCAGAGGGCTGGATATATATACATAGAAAACAACGGAGGGAAATTTAAAAATTTTGGACCTGTGACTCAAATTTTGAGCTTGTAACTATGATGATAGTAGCCAGTGCTTTACCAAGGCTAGATTAATAGCTTATCAGAACTCTTGATTAATATGTGTTCTGTTGGAAGACCCACCTCAGCCCCTCCTCCCTCTCCAAACCCCGCCCCTCAGAAAGCCCGCCAAGCGATATCTCCCTGCCCTGCCCCCCTCATTTCCCCCTTCCCCCAGCTGCTCAAGACTGTACCTATGGGGTATTTAGGCTCCAGGCCATAGATTTCACCTGCCATGTGATTTCCTCTCCCTTCCCCTGAGATCACCCAGGAGTGCTTTGCCTCTCAGATCAAACCCAGCCCCTTACCTTTCCATTCTGCTAGATTTGGCTTACTGCGTCGGCGGAGAAACCCACTGCCAGGGATTCAAAAATACTTATCAATAGGTTACAAGTCTGCACTTTGAAGCTTACCATCATATATAATCTTGAGTCTCATTTTCCACACACCTTAAATCACTTTTTCAGACCTTCACTACTTGTATTTACACACCTTAAATCACTTTTTCAGACCTTTACAACTTTTAAAAGTACAAACTTCAAACTTTTTTTGTTTTTGTTTTTGAATCTGTAAACACCCAATCATTTACCAAACCAGGCATAGTTTTTTGGTTATTGAGGAGTATTGAAAGGCACTTTTTTTAAAATGAAGGAATAGTAACAACAGCATGGTAGTTTGAGTTTGTTTTCACATTGAAACCTGTCTGTGAGTTTGTCTTTCTCAGCATGAAGCCTGTCAGCAAGGTAAAAACCTCTAGGAAAAGCAAGGCCTGATTTTTTTACATATGAAACCAATCCAGGCTGGCAAGAAATTGTGTCTCAGCTTCAAAGCTGTTTTATTTAAGAGATTCGGCTCATTTAAACTTTAAAGTTTTAAATTTTTGTGTATTTAGCAAGTAACATTTCCACCTCTTGCACCCAAAGTTGCTGTAAACCCAGTTAGTGCTGCCACGCTCAAAGCAAGCTCCAGGTGGAGTCCATTGCTACCCACCTTCTTTGAAGTTAGCGTAAGCTGGTGCTACCAGAAGCTGATGTTTCTCTCTCTCAGGGGAAGACTTTTTTATTCAATATCTTAAATTCAGCACACAGCTATCTCCGAGAGGTTTGACGGTTATAATCTAATCGTTTAAGTATATCTGATTTTATACCAACTTTTCTTGGTTTCTGTCACTTGTTTCAGGCTTAACCTTGACAAAGTATACAGAAGGCTTGTCCCTGTAAATTAGTTGCACTTGTACTTAGCATGACTACAAACATAGTTTTAAGCACATTAAAGAATTTGATCATTTATAAGGAGAATGACCATTAACTTGCATGTCTTAATCATCTTAAACAGTTTACAAGCTAGTAGCTTCTATAAGATTAGGGGGGTGTTGTTGTTGTTGTTTTGTAGCGCTCTTGCCCCAAAAGAAAAAGTCACGACACATGACACAATCCACTAACACGAGTTTTATCAAGACAGAGAGAAAGGGATAGACGTGATCAGGCCTGTGGAAGACAACACATGGTGCCACCTTATAAAGGCCAGGACGCACCTGCGAACACAGGCCCACGCGCAGAGATCCCGTGGTCACGTCACTGTGACTACGTGACCATGTAACTATGGGGCATGGGTCACGCAGGACATATGACCCGGAAATGATTAGGCAGAGATGACCAAGTGTCCTGCCCGGCATGCACGACCATGAGGCGTGGTTGGAATTCCTATCACCCTTTATCATGAAAAATAAAACTTTAAACTGTAAATACAGTTCATAGACTGAGAACCTTATTTTTCTGATTCTTTCATAGTGTACCTTTATAGAATATCATAGTTTTTTGTATGACTTAGTTTATCCAAATAGCTAAAGCTTAACAAAGCTATCAAAAACAAAAAGGCTAGACATACATCTTAAGTTAGTTTTTGTTAGCTTGAATGAACCTTAGGAATTTATAAACCTTATTTATCAAATACACATTGTTCCTTTTCTAAAATTTTACAGAAGCCTGGTGTTGAACACAGTAAAGACATAAATGGGTAGACACCTATCTCTGAGTCAGTTAGCCTGAGCAGACTTGTACAACCTTAGGAATTTATCAATCTTTTTGTATGTTTGTTTTTGTTTTTTCAAGATAGGATTTCTTTGTGTAGCCCTAGCTGTTCTAGAAGTAGCTCTGTAGACCAGACTGGACAAGAAATCACAGATATCTGCCTGTCTCTGCCTCCTGAGTGCTGGGATCAAAAGCATGTGCCACCACTGCCTGGCTAAGACTTTATAAAGCTTAATTACCAAACCTATGCTGTTAGTAAGTCCTATTTTCATAAAGAAGAATAGAGTCCAAGTTACATATAAGCATGTTATAGCAAATCAAGATTACCCATTATAGACTTCTTTTTTTCACTATCAATCCCTCTGTTATAACTTTTTGTTACAGATTTTGCAGATCTTTTTAAACCACGCCCAATGAATTTACAAGTGGAGATACAGAAAGTTTGTACAATGGTCCTGCAAATTCTGAGATAAAAGAAAGTTTATATTTTAGCAAAAGTTTTTAGAGACATAAAGAGGGGGTATTCAGAGAATGAAACATTTGCGATTATACTTGGACATTTTTAAAGACAGTAAAACAAACCAAGAAGCGGAGAATGAGACAAGCGGTAGCAGTCCTGTTGGGAACAGTTTACTTTTCAGCTGTTAGCTGTTCTTCAGCACACAGTGTCTTTTCCTGGGCTCTTCTGTTTTGCTCTCTTTTCCCCTGTCACAGTCAGGTGGCCTGCCTGACCCAGGACAGATTCTTTGGAGGGAATTTTTAAACAAGCTTGAGCCTGGAGAGGGAAGGCCACATCCCAGCTCCAGCATCAGCCTTTGAAATAAAGTACAACAGCGTGTGACAGTTTTTAATACCCGTATTCCAAGGACATTTGAATCTCTATACAACTGAATTTAGTGATCAGAGGGGGAGACTAGAGTTAGGGGGGAGTCAAGAAGGCTCATAGACAAGACAAGGGCAGGGAGTAAAGAAGGCTTAGAGATCAGAGATTTTTGAGAGCAGAGAGCAGAGAAAGCTTAGGGATAAGAGATCTGGAGGTCATTTGCTTGTGCAGTGGCAGAAGTTGTTACAATCTGAGAATTTAAAAATCAGTGCGTCCTTTTTCTGGTCTCTGAGACTGATTACCTAGTTTCTACTGAGGCAGAGCTGTCTGCAGTAAGACAGCATGCTTTAACGAAGTCTCGGAGTCTGAGGAGGAAAGAGATTGGAGAAAGGAGGTGAGTCGTCTAGAAAGAACCCACCGAGTTCGGGCTCTAGCAGGCGAGCAAGAGAGAGAGAGGAGCCCCAGGAGTGGGCTGAGAGACAGGCAGGGAGCGAGCCAGGGACAGAGCAAGGGTGAGATGGGAGAGATTTAGAAGGGTCACAAACAGCAATTCCAACAGAGGGAAGGTTCCAAAAATGGCATCATGGCAGGGACGATCTCCAAAGCCATCTGCTTAAACTCCTCATCCTGTTATATCAAGGAGTCATGATCCCCAGAGGACATAGAAGAAGCCTTCTGAGGATAAGAGGTAGAACTGCAGGGCGCTACTCCAAAAAGGAGCGTGAGACAGTACAATGCGAACAGCCCAACTTTTAAAGGTATATACATGACAGCTCGGCCATGAGGAGGAAGTGGAAAGAAATAGCAATCTCTTTGGTTTATTACATTTTAATCGGGGGGAAAAATACATCCATCTTTCATAGAACTTCTCGGTTCAATCTCACGTTTTCTCTTCTGTAGAATTTCTTCCCATGTTTTAGAAAGATGCTTTTATATTTTTTCATTAATGAATATTTTAGCTCATAGAAGAGATAACACTAGGAATTATTGATCAAGCCTCTCTGTAATTAATTAACTTTTGACCAGAAGTTGAGGGGCCTAGAGTCGTGCTTTAAAAGACTGAGTTTTGGAGTATGTTGGGAGGCATAGGAGCCTCGAAATCGTGACTCTGAACTTGAGACCATGAGCCTACTCCGAGTCTGGAGACATTAGGAATGGAGTGGAAAGCATTATCTGCAAAGCAATTTCTCCCAAAGGAAATATTGAGTATGTGTAAAGTGTTGGACATGGTGGATGAAAGGGAGATAAATTAATCAACTTTAATGAGTTTTGTTCTGGGAGACTGAAAGAATGCTATGACCACTGCAGAGAAAAGGAACAGAATAGGGGGAAATATGACTTATATGAAAATGTTCTTTTAATTTGGAATGGGGTAAACTGAAGAGAAGAGCTATCAATTTGTCAAAGGAAGCTGGGGTTTTACTCAACAACCTCATAGTTTTACTTCCGGCTTGTTCCCTCTAAGGTAGTAGGTCCAAGAGCACTAACCCAACAAATCTCTGTCTCTCCGTCTCCTCAGCAGATGGGACCTGTGCAGAAGATCTGGATCCTGTCATTAGTTACACCTGTGACATTTAATTGTAGAACTGAGTGACAGGCAGATGGAAGAGGCAAGGTATGAGCTAGACTCATATGCTGAGAGGAATGGTGTGGCAGGAGATGAAGAGAATATCATGGGATGGTATTGAGTTAAAGGTATAGAAAGGGAAGCTAACACCTGCCGTGGCATTTGAGGGTATGAGAATCCTTGGGGTTTTCTGTAGGTGTGGTATCTTCACTGGAGGTAAGGAGACTGAGATAACATGAAAAATCTTTAGGAAGAGAAGTTTGCCCACAATGGACGAAATTTTTCTGAGGCTGCACCAATGGAGAGAAGCTGAAATGAATAACAGGGCCAGGATAAGAGGAAATATTGGAAGTGTTAAAATGAAGGTGACTGATGGGAAATTAGAGTTCACTGGAATGATGATGACCATAAAGACAATCAAATCATTAGACAAGGGCTTTATTTAATCCAAACATTAGATGTGGACACTCAGACTTTTGAGTGTCATATAAAAGTCAGTTCACTGCTGTGGAATAATCTTTTTGTGCATTATGAATATGTATTACTCTCATTGACTAATAAGCTGATTGGCCTATATCTGGGCAGGAAGAAATTGAGCAAGAGAGCCAGACAAAGAGAATTCTGGGAAAAGGAGGGGCAGAGTCAGAGAGTCACCAGCAAACACAGAGAAGCAAGATAAAAATACCGGCAAGATAAAAAGACTATGAAAAGATACCAAGCCATGAGGCAAAGTATAGATAGAAATATGGGCTAATTTAAGTGTAAGAATTAGCTAGTGACAAGACTGAGCTATTGGCCAAGCATTTATAATTTATATCAAGTCTCCAAGTAAATTATTTGGGAAGCAGCTGCTAGGTATTTGCGAACAGGCAGTCAGGATGGGAAAACTCCACCCATAGTTCACTCTCTTCCTCTTGTAGAGCAGGAAACTTAGTATTCCTCTCAAGATACCTGGGGTTCTGAGGAGTCTTATTTTTGTTATCAATCCCATTTCGTGACCTTTCTGAACCCTTGATCTGTCTCACCCCTTGGGTTTTACTTATCTCAGCTGTTTTCCTCCACCTTTCTTCCCCCACATTTAATTAAACATGTGCTGAAGGTTCAGGGTCGAAGATATGTATAGGAGATACTTCAAAGCGGAATGTTAAAATCACCGTTCTTCCCAGGTTATTTTTATCACTTATTTATTGTATTTTGGTTGTTTCAGATGCCCTCCATTCTCACCGTTGGTCCGTCTGTCAATCTCACACCCATGGCAGTGGAATCCTCACTGGTTGGCTTTCCCATTTTGGCTCCTGATGATCTTAGTTAAGCCCAGTGGATTGTCCCCATCAAACATAACCATTTAAGATCGTGTTCCCAAAGAAGTGCAGAGCTGAATGAGAGATAAAGGAAGTGCTTAAGAGATGGAACTAAGTTACTTCAGGAAGGTAAGTTCTTGGATAAGTTTTTGAAGACTTCTGAGGCAAACTGCTTGTGTAGCCATCGAAACACTGAATCTTTATTATAATTTCTCATGTGCTGAGCTAATGAGGTAATGCTTCATCTGCTTTTAGATGCTCTTGTCTCCTGAAAAAAATAATGGCAGGAGCTTTCAGCTTCCCAGCATGCCTCTCTTCCCAGTCAGGTCTGATATGTTACTTTAGGTCAAATTTTTGTTCAAAGAGAGACTCTTGATTCAGGAGTGAAGATAGTAATTTGAAAACCCTTAAAGACACTCAGAAGTTAGCTGAATTGTCTTCTCTTTCTGGTTCTACCATTAAAGGGATGCCTGAGTGAATCAATGGCCAGATCCCAGTGAATTTTATTAATGTATCTACTACTTCATAGCTTGCTATGAGGAAGAATCAAAGTAATATATGTAAGCTGCTTAGATCAGTACCTTGCACAGAGTAAGCATGATTTAAATATTTGGCATGACTTTGTTATTACTTTTATTTTACTGGTTTCTCAAGATAGAGTCTCACTTTGTAGTCTTGGCTAGCCTGGAACTCTCTATGTAGATTGGGTGACCTTGGATCCTTTTGCCTCTGCCTCCAAAGTGTTGGGATTAAAGCTGTACACCACTATGCCCAACTTGTTTTTTTTTTGTTGTTGTTGTTTTTTTGTTTTTTTTTGTTTTTTTTTTAGTATTATGACCTTGAACCAATAGCTTAGCCCCTGAACTTCATCATCCTCATCTGTAAGATGAAGACATTTCAATGTCACGGATATATTGCCAGAATTGAAGTGACGCACCCACTTCCACACACATAAAGTATATTCAGCAGTGGTTCTCTGTCCTTTAATGTGCTAGGGAACCAAAATACCATGATTATTAGACAACATCCCTTCTGCCAAGGAGCTCATATTTTATTGAGGGAAACAGACAAATTAACACAAATTATGGTTCAAGTAATACCTACAGTCAAGGTATGCAATAAGCATTTCTGCTTGAGCAGCAACAGTAAGTGGACATGGAAAATTGCTGAGAAAATCTCCTAAGTCCCAGAGGAGGTAGGATTTGCCTTAGATCAAAGAGTGGACGGGAAAGCAGGAAGTCATTTGTAGCTAGCTAACTGGACAGGGTCAACAGTGGATGAGAGCAGAGAGCTTTGGCTAGCCTGGAGAAGGACCAGAAACGTGTAGGTCCAGAGACAATCAGTGACCTTCAGAGACAAGCTGATAGAACCCTCCTATTGGCCCTGGGAGCTTCCTCTACCAGTTCCTCTCTTTCTAGTATCTTAGTCACTTCCTTCCCTTGGGGATTTTTCTTGGCTAAACCCAGAAACTCATGTGTCCTGCCTCTGAACTATTTGTCCCATTTAGACTCTTCTTCAACCTTTTTTCCTGTCACTTCTTTCTGTTCACTCAGAATCCATTTCTTTTCTTCCCGATTATTTCCTCCTTTGTCCTGAGTGCACTGGATCCTTAATCTATTCTTTCCCTCACAATGATCCTAGCACAGATGTCCAGTGATTGGCCTTTGGTAGGCAGAGTCCATTGCCCCATTCCACCACCCCCCTTGTGGCACTTGATGTTTAACTCTTTCTGGGGTGTTTGTTGTTGTTGTTGTTGTTGTTTATTTATTATTTACTTATTGATGTCACTCTTCTCTACTCGCCCTTTGAGTCTTCAGGGACCTGTTTCAGTTCTTTTCAGCCCAGACCTAAATGGTGTTTCGTTGCCTTCTCTTCTGAGAGCCTTGCTTACAATCAATACGCTTTCTGAGTAATGTCATGTATACTTCAGTCATTAACTGTTCCTCCTCATTAATCTAGTGCTTCCCAAATGTCTGTGGTTTTTGCTTCTTTCCCAGGATCAGACTCACAATGTCCTTCCTCTCACCTTAAATGCTATTCCTTTGTCTCTCGTGTGTCTCCAAGTCACTACGTCCCAATTCAAATCTATTACCTTCTCCAATAATGCTGTTTCCTATACAGGGCATTTCCATTCATATTTCTTAAAACCTGTAAGGGGAGAAAAACTCTCTCATCCACGTCCAGGATACCCACAATTCCTTTGATTTTTCTTTCCAAATAATTCCTTGGTGCTTATCTCTCTTTCACTGTCCAGGGTCCCAATCACTGTTACTTGAACAACTGTCTAGTGTAGCTAGAGTTTTCCTGCCTGGCCCACAGTCAGGACAAATCTCTGTCACCTGCCAGTTCCACAACCGCTCAGACCCAACCAAGTAAACACAGAGACTTATATTGCTTACAAACTATATGACTGTGGCAGGCTTCTTGCTAACTGTTCTTATAGCTTAAATTAATCCATTTCCATAAATCTATACCTTGCCACATGGCTCATGGCTTACCGGTGTCTTCACATGCTGCTTGTTGTGGCGGCGGCTGGCAGTGTCTCCCTCCACCTTCCTGTTCTCTCAATTCTCCTCTCTGTTAGTCCTGCCTATACTTCTTGCCTAGCCACTGGCCAATCCGTGTTTTATTTATTGACCAATCAGAGCATTTGACATACAGACCATCTCACAGCAGTCTAGCTAATGCCCTTGCTTTCAAGCCAACCCACCAATGCATGTTTAAAATGGTGTTCCAAAATGCCAATCTGATCATGCTACATTCTTGTCTTAAAATGTGAAACTATTTGCTGCTATCTGTAACAATGGTTCTCAGTTCCTTTTCCACAGAGCCTTAAACTGTGTCAAAAACTTGGTAGATGCCCCTGTGAAGCCTGTTGACTGAGAAATTATGTAAGCCCCAATCTACTTTTGATTCAGCAGCTTTAAGTTTATTTTATAGTGTTATAAGTTTGGTTAATAATAACATTAAGATCATAAAATATATCCAATTTGCAGGCAGTGATTAGTGAATTCTTAGATACCTCAAAATGGCTAATACTAGTCAAGACCCGTGTCTTTAAAGATGACATAAAAATTAGTGGGCTATATAAGGTACATAAACTCTTGAATAGTACATAGAAATGCATTATTCTTGTCTTGTTTCCATTCACACCGCCCTCCTTGCCTCTCCACCCCATTTGTCTCCCATCTGCTCCAATCTCTGTTCTTCTTACACGGCACACTTCCCAAGGAGGCTTCTCCTGCTTTCCCTCTGAGTACAGAACCCTGGCCTTCCCCTCCAAGTCTGACAACAAATGTCACAGAGATGTTTTCCGAGTCTCGTTGGAGCTGCTCCCCTGTGCAGCTCGGTCCTAGGCACCGGTACAGTTTCCTGTAATGATGCTCATTGTTGTCACCATTACTGCATTCTGGGATCCCAGGTGGGAGAAGCTAGGTTTTATTCCTCTGCGCTCCGCTCTAGATCAATTTTATTTGGATTCCAATTCATTGACATTCTTCCTAGCATATTAGACCAAAACACTCATTTCTAAAAGCGGGATTATTTTCTAGTCACTAAAACAAATGCCTCCAACCCATATACAATTTATATTTTGAAATGATTTTGACATTTTGGCATTCTTTATGGCCAAGTCCTTCACTGGGTGGGATCTAAGAAGGAGTGCAGTTGGCAGATCTGAAGTCTAACTTTATTTACTTCTCCTGCCCAGGCTCTGGGAGAGGTGTGAATGGATAGCAAAGAGCCAAAAGGCAAGCGGCCAGAGGAAGACCCACGACCTGGACACAAGCCCCATGACACAGAAAAATCCACAGATGTCTACTGTTGTCTCAGAGGCTAGAACCTGCTGGCTCCCACAGCTTCTGAGTGGGGAGCCTCAAATGCTAGGTATTAAATATGAGGCAGATTTTTTTTGTGGCATTATGGACAAATTTGTAAGGAGGAATGACTCACATGGGTCTGTGAAATAAGTAGCTTGGGGGAGAATATGGAGAAAATTTGTCCTTGGCAAGACGTGCCACTGAAGGCACTGTGTGTAACAGGGAAGAAATTATAATCTCTTCTGTCTGTCCAGACAACTGCGTGGTCACTGTGAGGACAGCAAAGTGGCAGTCATTTTTGAAGACACGTAGAAGAAAATCCGGCAAAAATAAATACCAACCTAGGAGTTCCGAAAAGCCTGCTCAAGAATTAAACTTCATTGTTGTCTCTGTGGAGATAAAAATGAGCAACTTTTTGACCAGGTGAAAAATTATTGCTGGCCATTAAAAATTTAAATCCTCCTACACCCAGTAGCCTATGGGCGTGAAAGCTGCTTTGCCAATCTGTATTCCATCTTTTGGCAAGAAATGTGACCTGAACTCAACTGTCTATTTATATTTTATTCAAAATTCCTGACTTCATGGGATAAAAATTGTCAGTCTTCCAAATTCAAGTCGAAAGAAGTTAAGATCCTTATTGTTTACAAAGCTCATCTGTCAGGGGAGCTGGTGTTAATTAACTCTGACATCCCTAAATTCATTTTGCATATTCAGTGGTTGCTATGAAAAGCTGGGTCTGAAATAACAAAATGCACAGACGGTCCCATTAAGCAGGATGCAGGCAATACATAGTTTTCCTTGGTTTGCTTCTGTTACCAATCAAACTTGCAGACGTGAGACCAGAGAGTTTCTGACACTGAGTCCCACAAAAAGATACCATTCATTTATTTTGGCAGTGAGCTGTACAATTCTAAGAAAGTAGCTGTGCATGGCAGAGTCCAGCATCATAACTCAAAATCTATCCTGTCTCAGTATTTGAGAGACATTGGGTTATAGCATTTTAGAAGATGAACAGATAGAAGGACACTCCAGAAAGGACAGTTAAAATACAGACTCATAAAATCCTTTATGAGTTGTACAATGTTTCAATTACTAAAGTGAAAATAATCTAGAAGACAAGTTACTTTTCATTGTTTTTGTTATTGTATATTCCTACCATATTGGTTGATTGCATCTCTGTAGATAATTTTCTACCTGGGCAGTTTAATGGGAGCTCATGCATATATTTAAATTTCAAGCCAAGAGGTTGATATTGATAACAGATACTGTCATGGGAAATTTCGAGGTTACGTCTGACAAATGCCCTATTTAAATAGAATATTTTGCTCAGGGCCCTGGGTGTAGTTAGTTTTTTTTTTTTTTTTTTTTTTTTTTTACTCTTAGGCTTTTTTGGGAGGCCCACCACCTAGCTCCCAAATAAATACACAGAGGCTTATTCTTAATTATAAATGTCCAGCCTTAGCTTGGCTTGTTTCTAGCCAGGTTTTCTTAAGTTACATTATCCCATGTATCTTTTGCCTCTTGGCTTTTACCTTTCTCAATTTCTGTATACCTTTTATTTCTTACTCTGTGGCTTGTTGTGTAGCTGGGTGGCTGGCCTCTGATGTCCTCCTCCTTCTTTTCTTGTTCCCTCTTCTTTCTCAGATTTCTCCTCCTATTTATTCTCTCTGCCTGCCAGTCCCTCATATCCTTTCTCCTGCCTTGCTATTGGCCTTCTCTTTATTAAACCAATCAGGTGTTTTAGACAGGCAAAGTAACACAGCTTCACAGAGTTAAACAAATGCAACATAAAAGAATGCAACACATCTTTGCACCATTGAAACAAATGCTCCACAGCATAAACAATAAACATAAACATAAACATCTTAAAATAACATTCCACAACACCTGGGTTCATCCCCCAGCACTGAAAAAGAGAAACTATGCTCTTTACTTAATGGAATCTTTTGGCTATCAAAGAAGTCAGCAACCCAATAATTTCACCAGAGCCCATCTTAGATAACACAAATGCAAACTCAGTTCAGTCTGTGACCTGCTCAGTGTGTGTGTGTGTGTGTGTGTGTGTGTGTGTGTGTGTGTGTCCCAGAAGGATTCAATGTCAGGAACAGAGACAAACACATTTATGTCTCTCTGTAGTGTTGGAATTCATTGACTAACAATAAATTCACAAGTGCAGAGGTTTCTTTGGCAACAATTTGCCAAGTAGTCAAGATCCCCTTGATAGCTGCCAAAGTAAATGCAGCTTCTTTTATTACAAGCTTAATTGCTAACATTAATTCTCATCTCATGCATTCCACATCACAGGGCAAATCTCTGTGTATATACACACACTTTCTAGCCAAGCACTCTACCTTGAGCTATACTCTCTGGGGGAGAGAGAGAGAGGGAGGGGGAGAGAGAGAGAGAGAGAGAGAGAGAGAGAGAGAGAGAGAGAGAGAGGAGGGTGTGCTATACAATGGGTACAAAGGGCTAAAGAGGTCACAGCCGAGTTTAAGGAGTTCTAAAGATCCCTGAGAGAAAGAAGCAGGAAGCTGGTGGGAATGCACAAAAAATGTCTGTGGTGGGGCTTTAGATAATGAACCCTGCTGGAGGTCTGCAGCAAGAGTCGCAGGCTTGAACAGAACCGCAGGTTGAACTGAGCTGTAGAAGCAAGACGTGGGACCGTGGAGGCCACAGAGGCAAAGGGCAGGTCTAGATTGGGTCTAGACAGATGAATGACTAGAGGAATGGATGGTAAGTCCTGGCAGATGAATCAGCAGACAGACAGATGGTGATTCAAGTAGGCTCTCTCAGTGGGTACTGAACTGAGCTGAAGACCCTGAGACAGTGGGTACTTCCCTTGACATACACACCAAGTGGTCGGGTGACAGGTCGGTCGGCCTTTGGCATCACAGTGTTAAGTGTCCTTTCTGTGGAAACGGGTGAAGCTGTTGTACCCTTCCCTACTCTGGTATGTCTGATAGGTTCTCATGTCTGGTTTTCCTGCTATGGTTTTAATAAGCCAAATGTGTGGATATGGTCCCAATTTACTTTGATAAGTTCATTTATAGGGTTGCACCCTTTTACTTTTCAGAATGCTGTGTATCAGTCTGTGCCTTGTGGGTGGTGCTGACCAGATGCTGTCCTTTTCATGCCCACAAAGGCTCAGAGTCATCTCTTTTGACTCAAAATGGAATCAGAAGCTATTTATAAAACAGAGTCTCTCCGGGTAAGGCACGGCCTGAAAACCACCGTTTTACACAATATGGGGTAACTTAGAGCAGGGCACACAGCCTGTTCTCATTAGCAGTCTGCTCTGAAGAGAATGGCTTTGTCTGGCTCACACGGCAAAAGGAAAACTCACCCTCGAACGATAAATACATCTTTCTGGTTGTCAGCGGGATGCTTATTATAAACCAATAGTCCCTGAATGCTAAGCTGCAGTGCAGAGTAAGAAAGAAAAAAAAAATGTTAGTGGCTGAAGCAAAGCATTGTCACCAGGCAAAAAACAAAACAAGCCAACTACCTTTACATACCTTAGGTTCTAATCAGGTTCCTTGGCAACGCATCTGGAATGACATGGGGCTACCATCCAAGGGGACAGACACACATCAGGTGTTTCTGTCTTTGAATATCTGCCAGAGTCTATTCATTCCACTGATTCAATGTAAGCACTCGGTTGTTTATGGGTTTGGACTTTAGGTCCACCTATTTTCGATACTTTTCTTAAAACTCTTCTTTTGCAGGCTGTAGATGTAACCAACCGTCTTATTAAATAAGAAACACAGAAACAATGTAAAAGAGAAAGCCAAGAAGTCAGAGCTCAGAGCTAAAATCTCACCCTTCCTCCTGCTGTCCCAGCTTCGCGAAAAGAGACCTACTTCCTGTCCGTTCGTATTTTTAAAGTATGTTGTTCTGCCTTCTCATTGGTTGTAAACCCAAACACATGACTGCCTCGTCACTGTCTGAATGTACAGCCCCCTAGGTCTTAAAGGCATATGTCTCCAATGCTGGCTGTATCCCTGAACACACAGAGATCTTATGGGATTAAAGGCGTGTGCCACCACCGCCACACTCTTGCTATGGCTCTAATAGCTCTGACCCTGAACACACAGATATCTATGGGATTAAAGGCGTGTGCCACCACCGCCACACTCTTGCTATGGCTCTAATAGCTCTGACCCCCAGACAACTTTATTTATTAACATACAATCAAATTAATATTTCAATACAAATCAAAATAATATTTCAATACAATTAGATTACCACCACATTTCCCCTTTTCTATTTTAATAAAAAGAAAAAAAAGCAAAAGGTTATGACTAACAAAAGAAAAACTATATACAAAAGTACAATAACTATATACAATATATACAAGTAATAAAAACCTAAACAGGTATTTGACGAATCAGAGAAAATAATTCCATTTTCTATCCTATTTTGGTAAATCCAAGATGTATCTAATGTACTTTCTATCCTAATTAATTTTCAACTATAACTAACTAATCTTCAACCATAACTAACTAATCTTCAACTCCCTCAGAGACCCAAGAAGGGAATAATATTAGCTAACAAAAATAAAAACAGGAAGTGCATGCAAGCAACTTCCAAAAAAATTTTGTGAGTTGACAGAAACAGCCAGCTGCCTGGGCAGTCACCTGAGGTTTCTCCGCAGTGTTGGGGCATCATCTTCAGCCTATAGGCTTAGTGTATCTGACAGACTCATTTGTGAAGTAGGATGTACACAAGGTCAACAGTTCAACCTCACATTGGGTGAGAGCAGTCCACGTACCAGAAACACCTGAATTCCACTAGTGTCCTGTCATGATTCAGGATTTTAAATTCTGGAAATTGTTGACAGTTTTTTAATTCAGCTGTCCATTCTTCTTGGCTGTGTATATATGGCTTCATCTCAGCATCCCCTTCTTCTCCACATCCCTCTATTAAATGCCAGTCTACTTTGGAGAGGCATGAGCTTTCAGCTGCTGTTCCATTGTACAACAGAATCCATCGGCCCTCTGCCTGTTAAGCTGCCTTCGAAGAAAAGGGCACCGTACCTTTTCCGGATGCGAAGGCCACTTCAGGGATGGGGCCATATTGTCCTGGCCTCAGAAGATGCCTTTTGATAAAGCCATAACCACACTTGTTTTGGCAAGAATCAGTAGTCCCTTGTTTCGTGATCTGTCTGTCCATTTTGTCCTGTTGATTCGAGGATACTTTGTTGTCCAGTGGCTAACTTTTGCCAGAATGAAAGTTGACTCCATATGCAGTTTCTTCAATGCCCATATTTTCTCTAAAGTAGATTGGTACTGCCAGGAGCCGACATGTCTCAAAAAAGAAAAATTTTCTAAGTTATTAAAACATTTTAAATGCCATATTCTGTAGATCTCTGAAGGGTTTGAAGATGACCTGTCTAAAACATCTCTGCTCAATTTTTAAAACATATCTAATATGACTACAAGTTCTATGATAATGTCTAACTACTAGCTTTCATTTCTTTATATCCTAATAGTTGATAATAATAACATTCAAGGATCAGAAATTTGCATTACATTGTTAAATGGATGGAATTAATACAATTAGAAATATACATATAGCATTTTCTAACAATATCAGTTTCAAATTTGTGTACAATATAAAACAATTCAATCCAATGTAAAGTATTTAAAACTAGTAATTGTCTTTTTCTTTTCTTTCTTTCTCTTTTTTTTTTTTTTTTTTAAACAAGAACTTTAAATCTAATCTCCTTTGCTTAGCCTTTTTCCTAACCCTTGACAATAACTTGTAACCAACCCCCCTAAATACTAAAAATTATCCCAGACCCAAAACCCATTAAAAAGACCAAAAAACCACCCGTCCCACACCACCCCTTTGGGAATGTGGGCGTCGTATTCTTAAAATTGCTTCCTGCTGGGTATGGGCGAAGTTTTCTTTATCCTGAAAGAAAAATTTTAGGTTAATTGTCAAATTCTAAGAGAGGTAACTATATCCTTCATTATCCAGTCTGTGTATAATGCCAAAGTTCAGGGTTTATCTCAAGTCCTTATTCAAGTAGTCTTTGAGACTGGATCATCTCAGCTAGTCATCTCAAAATTGCTCTGAGCACCTTGTAGTTCAAAGCTGATCTGTGGATGATGTTTGTCAGCTTAATGATATTATTATTGTCCACGTGGAATTGTTGTTGTTGTGGGGCCCCATCTTCTTTCTGGAGACTTCAGTTGATGTTAGGCCTGGCCATGATTTCCTGCAGAAAACTGATAAGAGACTCGAACACAAAAACATATATATGCAGCTAGCCTTTTTTCTAGAATTAGTTAGTACTCTATGTGACCATTCATATCTTAACAAAGTTTAAAATGTATATATATATATTAATCTTGTAAATTTTGATATAAAATTTATACTTTGAGAACAATTTAAAGAATCAGAATAGAATCAAAGAGTTGAGATTAGTAATAGAATAGTCCCTTAATTAATTTTGCTTTTGTCCTGTACCATAGCAGAAATGGCTCTTATTCTGGCATGATACAGGGAGTTTGCATTTTCCTTTTAACAACATGCTTGATTTTAAAGAAGGAGAGAGCCATTCTCCAACTCCAAAGTCAGCTTTAAATTTTAATTGAACTGGGACTGTTAGAAGACCAATAGTGTTAAATCTTTAGAGAAAAGCAGAAACAAACATTTAGGAAGACATAAAATTTTTTTAGATAATATATACCCATACACCGTTTCACTCTGTTTCTTGGGATAGATGATTTGTCCCTTTTCTTCAGTTGTCTCATTTGTCCAGTGTTCTTCAGATTCCTTAACCTTCATTCTCCTAAAAGACAAAAACAAAAACCTTTCCCCAAGACTAATTTTGGGGATGTTTCCTTTTGACAAGTTATTATCTGATTAAATGAAAAGGCATGTGTTATTGATACAAGTTAGTTTAAATTGGATGTTCATGCTGGTTGATGAACTATCACCTCCTCTAATTAAGAGGTCTCTCTTGTTCAAATCGAACCTTTATCAATTTTGATGGTACCCACAGCTTATCTTCTCCTGTAGAAACAAAAGCAAAACCACGTCCCCAATGTAATACATACCCTGGTTTCCATTCTGAGGTCAGCACATCCTTAAAGTATATAGGCTGATTTAATTCTGTAGTTTTTTCTATTATCCAATGTCTCTCTGCAGCTGTTGTTCCTTTCTCATTGGCATTCAGAAAATTCAAAGTTAGAAGAGCATTATGCAGTCTATTTCTGGGGGTTTTTGTTACCCATTTCTGTTTATTTAGCATATCCTTTAGAGTTCTGTTTGATCTTTCTATAACTGCTTGACCTGTAGGATTATGTGGTATGCCTGTAATATGCTTTATATTGTAATAAGCAAAAAACTGTTTCATTTTAACAGAGACATATGATGGAGCATTGTCAGTTTTGATTTGTGCAGGTATACCCATGATGGCCATAACTTCTAGCAAATGAGTGATTACAGAATCAGCTTTTTCAGAACTCAAAGCAGTTGCCCATTGAAATCCTGAATAAGTATCGATAGTGTGGTGTACATATTTCAATTTTCCAAATTCTGCAAAGTGAAACACGTCCATCTGCCAGATTTCATTTCTCTGAGTACCCTTTGGGTTACATCCTGCTGGTAATGGCGTCTGATTGTAGAAGGAACAAGTAGGACATTTCTTTACTATTTCTTTGGCTTGTTGCCAGGTTATGGAAAAATCCTTTTTTAAACCTTTACTATTAACGTGATGTTTTTTATGAAATTCTGAGGCCTCCAGCACATTTCCTATCAATAATTTATCAATTTCATCATTGCCTTGTGCTAGAGGGCCAGGCAGACCAGTATGGGATCGAATGTGAGTTATATATAAAGGATGATTCCTTTTCCTGATTGTATCTTGTAATTGAATAAATAGTGAAGTTAATTCTGAAGCATCAGGGATAAATTCTGCAGTCTCAATATGTAACACCACTCTTTCAGCATACTGAGAGTCAGTTACTATGTTGAGAGGTTCTGAAAAATCCATTAATACCAACAGAATAGCATACAATTCTGATTTTTGAACTGAATTATACGGACTTTGAACCACTTTACTTAAATTTTCTGATTTGTAACCTGCCTTTCCTTCTTTGTTGGCATCTGTATAAAATGTACGAACTCCAGATATGGGTTTTTGCCGTACAATTCGAGGCAAGATCCATTCAGCTCTCTTTATAAGATCAATTCTATTGCTTTTGGGATATTTGCTGTTAATTTCTCCCAAAAAATTACTGCAAGCTCTTTGCCAAGGTTCACTTTCTGTCCATAATTTTTCAATGTCCTCCTTAGTTAATGGTACGACAATTTCTGCTGGGTCTATGCCTGCTAATTGACGAAGTCTCAATTTTCCTTTGTAAATCAAGTCAGAGATTTTTTCCACATAAGTTTTTAATTTTTTATTTGGTTTATTTGGTAAAAATATCCATTCCAATATAATATCTTCCCTCTGCATTAATATTCCAGTAGGAGAACGCCTAGAAGGTAAGATAACCAAAATGCAATCCAGCTTTGGATCAATACGATTCACGTGTCCTTCATGCACTTTCTTTTCTACCAAGGCTAATTCTTTCTCAGCTTCAGGTGATAATTCTCTTGGACTATTTAAGTCCTTGTCACCTTCTAAGGTTTTGAACAAATTAGTCAGTTCATCATTTTTTACCCCAACAATAGTTCGTAGATGAGAAATATCTCCAAATAATCTTTGAAAGTCATTAAGAGTCTGTAGTCTATCTCTCCGAATTTGCACCTTTTGGGGTCTAATTTTTTGTAGCTCTATTTTATATCCTAAATAATTAATAGAATCTCCTCTTTGTATCTTTTCAGGAGCAATTTGTAATCCCCAGCGAGGCAAAATTTTCTTTACTTCTTCAAACATTATTTCTAAAGTATCTGCATTTGAGTCAGCTAGTAAAATATCGTCCATATAATGATAAATTATAGATTTAGGAAATTTTTTACGTATCACTTCCAATGGCTGTTGTACAAAATATTGGCACAGAGTTGGGCTATTCAACATTCCCTGTGGGAGGACCCTCCATTGAAATCTTTTAACCGGTTGAGAATTATTATAAGTAGGCACTGTAAAAGCAAATCTTTCTCTGTCTTTTTCTTGTAAGGGTATTGAAAAGAAACAGTCTTTTAAATCAATAACTATGAGAGGCCATCCTTTTGGTAACAGAGTAGGCAAAGGCATCCCAGATTGTAGAGAACCCATCGGCTGAATTACTTTGTTAATTGCCCTAAGGTCTGTTACCATTCTCCATTTACCAGATTTCTTTTTAATAACAAATACAGGAGAATTCCAAGGGCTGGTTGATTCTTCAATATGCTGAGCATTTAACTGTTCTTCTACCAGCTCTTCTAAAGCCTGGAGTTTCTCTGTTGTTAAAGGCCATTGCTGGACCCATACAGGCTTGTCTGTTAACCATTTTAAAGGTAGAGCTGTTGGTGTCTTTGGAAGATCATCAGTTATTGTGCCCTGTTCTTGTATAATATGGATGGCTGGTGACCACTCATTAGAACAATATCTTCTAATATTTCTCTCAGTAACATGTGCTAGTTTATGATTTGTTTCTGAGATTGGAGGGATGTTAATCTGAGTATTCCATTGTTGCAACAAGTCTCGACCCCACAGGTTCATAGTTATGTTAGCCACATATGGTTTTAATTTTCCTCTCTGTCCTTCTGGACCTATACATTCGAGCCATCTTGCACTCTGTTTCACCTGAGATAATGTCCCAATTCCTAACAGTTGAACGTTTACCTCCTGAAGAGGCCAAGTTGGATGCCAAAATTCTGGTGCAATTATGGTAACGTCCGCACCTGTGTCTACCAGACCAGACAACAAAACACCATTTATTTTTATCGTTAATTTTGGTCTTTGTTCATTAATAGAAGTTTGCCAAAAAATTTTCTTTATGTTTTCTCCTGAATTTTCTATTTTCTCTGTTTCATCATTCTGACCAGCATGATTTATTCCAATAGGCATTTGGTTATTTAATCGCTCTCCAGAGCAGGCATTTCCTCTATGGCTGCCGGAAAGGTTTGAACTGGATTTGCACTGGGGGCCTGCCTGAGGCCCCTCTGGGAGTTTCCCGAAGACTGAGGCAAAGGATTACCCTGTCTGTCCTTTGTTGATCTACATTCGTTGGTCCAGTGTTTTCCCTTACCACACCTTCTGCATACTCCAGAAGGAAGGGGCATTCTGTTGCCATTGTTCCTTGAAGAAACATTGTTTCTGGAAATGACCTGTCTACAGTCCCTTTTCAAATGTCCTTGCTTTCCACATCCAAAACATCTAACACTCCTCAAACCTTTTGAAATTACTTCTCCTACCCATGTATCATCATGCTCATCAGCTTCAACATTAATTGTTTCTCTAATCCAATCTTCCATAGGTGCAGATCTTGCCCTTAATGGCCTGATTATTCTTTTGCATGCTGCATTCGCATTCTCAAAGGCCAAAGATTCAATTATTGCCTTACCAGCTTCTGAATCCGAGACCGTTCTCTTTACTGCTGAAGCCAGTCTTTGTAAAAAATCTGTAAAAGACTCTTTTGGGCCTTGCTTCACCTTTGTAAATGACTCAGATTTTTTTCCTGGTTCCTCAACTTTGTCCCATGCATTCAAGGCTGCCGTTCGACATAAAATTAGGGTTTGGACATCATATAAACATTGTGCTTGTGCTGAAGCATATTGGCCTTCGCCCATAAGCTGATCCTGGCAAACTTGTACTCCTTTATCCCTCCATTGTTTTTCTATGTTTTTAGCCTCCTCCTTAAACCAAGTCAGAAATTGAAGTCTCTGGCTGGGTTCCAGAACACCTTGTGCGAGGTCCCGCCAGTCCTGTGGTACTATCCTATTATATGTTGACCAAGTGTTTAACATTTGCTTTACATATGGGGAATGCATGCCATAAGATACTATTGCCTCCTTAAACCTTTTTAAATCCAACATTTCAATTGGAGCCCAAGTATTTTGTGTAGCCATTTGATCAGGCATCTGCTGTACTGTTACAGGATAAATTAAGGGTGACTGTGTGAAAACAGGCTTTCTTTCTGCAACCTTATGATCCCGACTTGAAACAACTTCACTGTTAATTTCTTCTGTCTGAATTTTTACAGGTTTAACAAGTTCTTCTAACGCTGTTATCCTGGCACTTAAATTGACTATCTTTTTAAATATTAAAATGTGGATTATTATAGTGATGAGGTGCATAATTCCACCAATACTAATATTATATAGTTGTTCCATTGCCAGACTGCCTAAAATTTCGAACAAAAACCAATTTTCTTCCAATGTACACATAAAACCCATTTGTTTTTTAATGTGGAAAAAAATTCTCTTTTAGATAGTTTCCTTTAAAATATCTGATATATTATGACTTACCAAATCTGCGTAGAACAGTAGAAATCCGAGGGGATTTTCAAAGCAGCCACCTAGTGTCCCAGGTGTAAATCCAGAGAGAGAGAGAGAGAGAGAGAGAGAGAGAGAGAGAGAAAGAGAGAGAGAGAGAGAGAGGAAAGAGAGAACGCACAAGAAAGCGTAGCCGGCTAAAGCTTAAATGCAGCCACGTGTTCCCTCTTGTGCCGAGTCAAGGCTTGGGTCTGGCTTCCTTAAGCTCCGACCACGTGCGTTGGCTTTACGGGCAGGTCTGAGTTGTTTGTAGCACCGGCTTTAGGCAAGCTGCTCACAGACCTAGGCCCGGGCTAGAAGTTGCTACCCGGACTAGGACGCCAGCAGCTCGGACTAAGAAGCCGATTGCCGCCGGCCGCCGTGTGCCGCCGCTGCCGCCGCCGCCGCCTGCCGCCCTTGCGGGAAAGCGGACCTGCCGCCAAGCCAAGCAGTTTTTAATGGATTCGCCCCACGTTGGGCGCCAGATGTAGATGTAACCAACCGTCTTATTAAATAAGAAACACAGAAACAATGTAAAAGAGAAAGCCAAGAAGTCAGAGCTCAGAGCTAAAATCTCACCCTTCCTCCTGCTGTCCCAGCTTCGCGAAAAGAGACCTACTTCCTGTCCGTTCGTATTTTTAAAGTATGTTGTTCTGCCTTCTCATTGGTTGTAAACCCAAACACATGACTGCCTCGTCACTGTCTGAATGTACAGCCCCCTAGGTCTTAAAGGCATATGTCTCCAATGCTGGCTGTATCCCTGAACACACAGAGATCTTATGGGATTAAAGGCGTGTGCCACCACCGCCACACTCTTGCTATGGCTCTAATAGCTCTGACCCTGAACACACAGATATCTATGGGATTAAAGGCGTGTGCCACCACCGCCACACTCTTGCTATGGCTCTAATAGCTCTGACCCCCAGACAACTTTATTTATTAACATACAATCAAATTAATATTTCAATACAAATCAAAATAATATTTCAATACAATTAGATTACCACCACAGCAGGCTATTCCCTCTTTCCACCCTCCTTCGGACCAGACACCCCTAAAAGAATCTATACTTTGAACAGACTGAGCATTGTTGGAGGTACGTGCCGCCATTCCATGGAAACTGTCTGTGAGTCGGAGAGCAAACACTGGCGCTGTTGTATTGATACAGTGATGTGTGTTTCTAATATAACACCTGACATGTGTGAACAGGCCAAAAGGCTCCCCCAAGAGCTGCTGCACAGGATGCTGTGAGGCTTGGAGCTAATTGGAAGTACCACCCTTGACTGTTTGGAGAAGGCTGTCACAGCATCCTAGAGGCAAGCCCAGCCCTTCGGCTGCTCAGTGGGGTGCCTGTTTCCTAAATAGCACTGATGGTTTTATTGCAGTCAGTGGAAGACAAGGGGCCATTTGCTTCCTGGACATCCATCACTTGTGGCTCCGAGACTTCAGGGTGTGTGTTCGTCAGAGTCGGCCGCACAAGCCTTCTGAAGTTTTGGAGAGCACTCAGACAAGTCAGCTTAGCAGCAAGAGTCCAATTAATCAGACTTCAGGATGGGAGGAGGTGTGAAGAAAATGGTTATCTGTTGTCTGTTATCTCTCCAAATCAGAGGTTTGTAAACCAGAGTCTCGGCTCCTTTTTGTATGATCCACAAAGTAAAAATACTCTTAAAAAGCCATATTCGAAGGTTTATTTAAAAAACAAACAAAAAAAAAAAACCCAGCACACAAGAATATGAGACAAGAACCCTCCCTACATGGCCCACAGAGCCTAAACTATCACCTGACCTTTCCAGAAAGAAAAGTGAGGCCATACTGGTGCCATAATGAGATGTTCATCACTCACTTGCAGCCTAATTTTCTCCTGTACTGCTGGTGGGCCCAGCAGACGACGTTGGCTTTGAGTTAAGCACCTCAGCAAAAACACGGGTTATTTGTGGGTTCCTCACCAATTTTGGATAAACACCTATATCCTTGTGCTTGTGGTGGTTTGAATAGGTATGGCCCTCATAGACTCATATGCTTAAATGTTTGGCCCATAGGGAGTGTCGTTAGAGTGGGCGTGGCCTTCTTGGAGGAAGTGTGTCACTGTGGGGGTAACTTTGAGGTCCCATATATATACTCAATCTCTGCCCAGCACATAGTTGCTTCTACTACCTGCAGACATAAAACTCTCAGCTCCTTCTCCAGCACCATATCTGTCTGCATGCTCCCATGTCCCTCCATGAAGATAACAGACTGAACCTCTGAAGCCGTAAGCCAGCCCCAATTAAATGTTTTCTTCATAATAGTTGCCGTGGTCCTGGTGTCTCTTCACAGCAATAGAAACCCCAACTAAGACAGTGCTCATGAGGCAACTGGATGCAGAGCCAGCTCCCTAAAAGTAAGGTTGTGGCTTAGAAAGACACACCTTCTAACGTGGCTACCTTACTATCGGATCTTTTGAGACATTTAATATTTTGGTGTTTTTTACCCAATATAATTCTTTTTTTTTTTCAGGGCTGAGGACCGAACTTAGGGCCTTGCGCTTGCTAGGCAAGTGCTCTACCACTGAGCTAAGTCCCCAACCCCCCCAATATACTTCTTTAAGAGCTTGTTCTCCTCCAAGACTGAGAAAGATGAGATTCTACATTAATTTCTAAAGTCTCTAGTTAGGTGGAAACTGCCTTTCAGTGTAGGTTCTCCCTCTTTGTTCCTTCATCTGGATGCCAGGAGAGCCGTGAGTGTTTCCGCCAGCTGTGGCTCTGTCTGAACATTGCCTGGATCTTGAATGAATATCTTTGATCTACTAATGCCTTCTAGGGTGACTAAGAGGATTTTATGAGAAGGGGATAGAGAAGGTGAGCATCCTTTGCTTGGCTTTCTCTTTGGGCAAACCTTGTTTTGAAAGAACACATATCCCAAGGCCAATGTAGATAGAGTAAGCCCAGGCCCGAGGATGGACATCTGCACATCCACAGACGATATGAAAACTTTGGATGTAAGCAAGCTCGGTGGGTAGCACTGTCACCATTTTTTGACTTTCATCCCTCTTCTTCATCCCTTGTTTATGGTGCATTGACTCGGGCTTTCATCATTTCTGAGGCCAGAGCAGAGTGGTCTTTTCTGATGACCCTATCCCCAAAGCAAACACATCTGTCCTATAACCCACTGCCAAGGAGCCCAAACCTGCCATACCACCAAAGGTTAGGACCTCTCCTGAGTCTTCTTCACCTACAGAACGAAAACTCTCACATGGCACTTGAGACCTGCCTAATTCTCTAGCAGGTCCCTTTCTTTCCTCCCTCACCTCTCAAGCACAGTTAGCAAGAATCTGAATCCTCAAGTGGGTGGCCTCACTCTGTACTTTCTCATGTTGAGCCCATCACACAACATATTCTCCCCTGTTCTTTCCCCAGCTTGCCACACTGACGTAAACTACCTTCTAAGTTGGGGCCGAGGGTCATGTTAAAGACTGAATTACCCACAAAGAACTCGTTAAGAAGAAGTGACAATGTCTTCCGCTGACTTCCAGGATGCTAACATTCTGTATAACAATACCATGATGATACAGGTCATTTTTTTCAGTTGACCTTGACTTTGAGATATAACATCCAGAAACCAGGAAATAAACAGAATTGTCTGACCTTCAAAACCAACTGTTAAAAAGGACAGAATCTGGGACAGCAAGGTAGCTTAACAGGCATAGGTGCTTGCCACCAAGCCTGAGGGCTGAGTTCGACTCCTGGAACCCACAAGATTGAAAGGACAGAACCAACTTCTGCAAGTTTTTTTTTGTTTTGGTTTTTCAAGACAGGGTTTCTCTGCGTATTGCGTAGCTTTGCACCTTTCCTGGGACTCACTTGGTAGCCCAGGCTGGCCTCGAACTCACAGAGATCCGCCTGGCTCTGCCTCCCGAGTGCTGGGATTAAAGGCGTGCGCCACCACCGCCCGGCTCCAACTTCTGCAAGTTGTTCTCTGACTTCCACATTTGCCTCACAGCAAATGCTCCTCTACCCCATAAATGTAAAAGTAAAAAAAAAAAAAAAACCTAAAAAGCACAGAATCCTATGCATTAACTCAGAAGGAAATCTTTTAGATGGCCAACTCATATTCTACTCACTTTAATATATATATATATATATATATATATATATATATATATATATATATATATAAACAAAGATTACATTCTGTTTTTCTCCCCTTTGAGAATTTAATTAAAAAATTAAACACAAGGCAAAGTCAGACAAAGGTTCACCAACAACAGTGAGAAGAAGTGATAGTATTTCAATGAAGGGGAATAGGAAACAGTGATAACAATGAAATATGACACAAAACTATCTAAACCTGAGATCATTTAATACAAAGACTCCTAGTTCAATGTGTCTCAGTAACACTTGACAGTGTGGGTGGATTTAAGCGTTTGAGGATGCTATCCACACCACCTTACACTGGGACTTCAGTGGTCAGGAAAAGAGATCACTTAATCCAGAAGACAAAGCAGATGTATTAGAAGTAAACACTCAAGATTAACTATCACATTTGCTTTCCAAATAAAGAAGTGATTGCAATTCGTTGCTAATAAAATAAGATTAAGACTGAAGATGTACCCCCACTGAATAAATAACAATACCTCTTTGACTCTAAATTATTCCTAGACAGTGTTTACCTTAAGTTTAGCTCTAATGTTATAACTCCTGTTTACCAGTTCCCTCTAAAAATAATTTCCAAGCAATAAAATAAGTATTAATCTCAATCAGATTGAATTATCATGAATTTCTAGCTAATAAGGTCAAATTTCATGTAGATACATGAATGAATACATAGAAATGAATACATATTCTGTTAGAGAGATTGGCCAATGACCTTTTGTTATTTTTGAATTTTAAGTTTTTCTATACCTTTGGAAATAGTTTTTAAAAAGGAAAAGAATTTAATATTTACCTTTGTATCAAATTATATGCTAAAATTTCTTTTCTTGATAGAAATGAGATGTGAACAAAGGGAACACAGGAAAAGATGAGAAAGGAGCAAGTGGCAGAAGGTCTGTGACCCAGGAAGAGCAGGTTATGGGCCAGGACAAAGGGCCTGCTCTGATTGACAGGAACGCTTCAGGTAAGAAGAAGAAGAAAAAAAAAAAAAAAAAAGGCCTGGCCTGAAGGTAGCTCTTCATCATTAGTTACAAACCATCAGTAGGTTCTCCTCAAAAAGCAGATTTTGCAAACACAACCTGACTTGTGCTTGAAGAATCAGAACTGCACATCGATTCTTTCAGATATACAAACAAACCCTGGGGGCTTGTTTCTAGAGTGGATTTTTTTTTTCATTTCTAATAACTTTGAACAAAGAGGGTCCCGGTCCACTAACAATACATCAACCTCAGGTAATCTGAGATAGTTCTGATTCTTAACTAGATTCCCTGGCACAGCAGAAGCATTCCATAAACCAAACAATGAACCACTGGTAAAAACATGCACAGTAGGCTTTGCCTCTTTTCTTACCTTTATTTTTAATTTTGTTTCAAAAAGCTTTTTATGATTAATGAAATAGACCAATATGTTGGAATTCAGAGCTAAACACAGGACACAAAACATATTTGAAAGAAATTTACAGGTGACCCTCCTGACCCACATCTTTTGGTCAGTAACTTTCATAAAATAAGTATGAATATAAAAAGTTGTTATCATGCAGAAAAATTAAGGACCATTTCTTTGGCAGCAATAGTGCTATTAAAGAAAGAAAGGAAGAAAGAAGGAAAGACAGAAAAGAAGGAAGGAAGGAAGGAAGGAAGGAAGGAAGGAAGGAAGGAAGGAAGGAAGGAAGGAAGGAAGGAAGGAAGGAGAGAATTTTGAATTTTAATATGATATATGTTCACATAATCTCAACAGAGTCTTAAGGAAGTACAACCTCCTGGGTTGTCATTTTCTCAAATTTCGTATTATTTTAACCATTGTTTTGCCAACCTTTGTTTATTTGTTTGCTCATTTGGTGAGGAAGGGTCTTACTATATTCCCGAAGATGTACCTCAGCCTGGCCTCCAACTCAACATGCTCCTCCCACCTCAGCCCTCCAAAGCTAGCATTACAGATGTCTGACGCCATGCCCAGCTGAATCTCAATTTTTCTTATTTTGACAGAAGCCCATTTTCACACAGTTCAGGAAACCCCCTACCGAGAATGTCCTTTACAACTGTCTTCAAAGCCCCAACTCTCTCTTTGTCTCCTAACAAAGGAAAGATCTTACCATGTCTCTAAAGACCCAGATGATTGGAAAGACACGTGAATCCTACCAGGGAGAATGGAAACTGTATTGGCCTCTACTTACAACCCCGTGTCTCTCCTTTCCAAGTTGGAAATGTTCAAAGCACAGAAGAGAAACAGATGGGAACAGATCAAGATGCCAAGCAGACTTCTCATAGTGTATCAAAATCCCTGGATGGTTTCTTTCTAACCAGAAAAGACACTTTAGGAAGATACTCTTCTTTTTTCAATATTTCCTCTTTTCTTCATGACGCGGAAACCCAAGTTTGTGTAAAAATTCATGGATCAAATGCATCCAATGACCTTGCTGATCTCAGAATTGCTCTTCAGAGAACTTTTGATGCTTTTCTGAATATTTGAAAAAAAGTTGAACAGAAGTTTTCGTAATATTCCATATAGAAGAAAGCCAATAGTATTACCGAGTCCGCTTGTTTTTTGGGTAGAAAGTGACTGGAAGCTCTGAGATCCAGCTGTGAGCTCCCCTTCCCAATTACCCATGCTACTTAAGAGTACTATTGACCCACCAGCAGGGAAGATCTTGGGAAATTGATCTATAACAGTCATTGATATTGTAAACTTTGATTGCCTACGTTTTTCAACAATTTTTTAATGCGCATTCCACATATGTGCTAGATCCTTCTTAGTTTTATGTTTTATCATGAGACATGAACTTAAGTGCTTTTTGGCCTAGATAAAATGTTTGGTGTCAATATGATGCCAGACATTTTCCCCCTAAGTTTGTAAGACCCTAGTGGGCCTCTACTTCCTGGAATTCAGGGGTGTATGTATATGTGTTAAGTAAATGCTGAGACATGTAAGTAAATGCTGTTTTTCAGTAAATGCTTTAAAGCAAATTTATTTTAAGCAATCTTAACTTCCCTTTCATAGTTGTGGTTATGGGTGAGAAACTCATAGTTTTGGAGTGTCAAGGAATCATTATCTTCCCAGCTACTCAAGGATTGCATCCTCAGAAAACCCCCAAATCTTTCCTCATGGGAGAAAGAATTTGCTCTAGCAGATTCTACTAGCCTCACCAACTTCCTTCATCAAGATTCCACTAGCTTGTCTGTGTGTCTCGAAGGTGACATGCTCTTTCCCCACATCCTCCTGTGCCCGCGTGCCTTCTTCAGAGTGTGTCGTGGAGGAGAGCGTTCATGTGAATGGGGTGCTCTGTGGGCTCTTTGTGGTTAGGGGAAAGCTTTGCATCAGTTCCTCCCCAGACGCTGGAAAATGCATCTCATGCCTGCTCTGCTATCTCTTCGTGCAGAGTGAGGTAAAGACATGATTTATCCCCCCAACTGCACACAGCCCTGTCTCGAGAACTTCCCTTCCAGGCTCTCCACGGGACTTGAAAACTGAGATTTCCTTGCTTTTGTTTGCTGATTGCACAAAAGATTTTTATCTCCTCGCCTCACACTGAGTCTCACAAGCTAAGATTTCCTTTCTTTGCTAACACTTTGTCCCATGAGCACTTTTAAAAGCCTGTCCTTGAGTTTGTCCACAGATTCCCTTATGTTTTCCTCTTGCTTTCTTTTATAATGTAGCCTTTTATAAGGTATTGGTTTTTTAATCTATGTATGAATGTTTTTCTTCTATCCTTGCTTGGATTGGCAAACTGTTCTCTGTCCCTTACTTTCTTCTATTGAAGAACTCCCCCCTCCTCCCCCCCCAAAAAAAGTCCACTGTCTATCCCAAGGGCTCCTATATTGTTGGTGGTGGTGGTATTTGTTTCTAAAACATTAGCAATTATGACGCCTACAAACACTCAATAGCTATTCTCAAGTCACAATCTCATATTGTCACCTACTACCATTTGTCCTTTTATTATTTGCTTAGCTCTGATCGGGTGAAATGAAAGTTATGTGAGCAGGAAGAAAGGAGCAAAGACTCCTCTCTCTCTGTCTTCCTCCCCCATCTAGTTAACTAGCAGCCAAGGCCTCAATACCACAGACATGTCAGGCTAAGATTTAAGTGTCTGGTGTGAAAAGTCTACGTGTACCTATCTGTATAATTTGCATGAGAATGAAGGAAAATTGATGTAGGACACAGACCAAAAATCAATCAATCAATCAATAAAATTGTAAGTTATATTTAATTTTAATAAAATAAAACAGAAACTATGTTGACATTTTCCAAGTTGTAGTTGGTGGTTCAGGATTTGAAAACCAGTACTTAATATAAGGTGGTTCCAATAAAAGAGTAGGGAGAATTGTAAAAGAATTTGGGTTTGTATATGGCTCATTCAATTCCTGTTTTAAAGCTTTTATCTTAAATGCGACTTCTTTCTTAAAAACCTATTCAACTGCTTTAAGCATTCATTGGGACTATCTGGAGGAGAATGTGTGACGTATGGAGATGTGCAGGACATTGGCCTATGAGGAGTCACAGCAGGCCATGGGAGAGCCATTTGAAGAATGCCCCCTAAAGGAATTTGGAATGGCAGCGGATGATTGCCTGAACTGCTTTGATTCTAGCGCTTGGGATTTCATCACGTGTTTTCCACACATTGCTGTCGGGTCTTGTGTCACAGACTAAATGTTCTTTTAGAAAAGAACATGTGAGCATCGGACCTCTCCACCTGCCCTGCGCTCCCTTCCCTCCAGGCACACAGTTCAGCTTTCCAAGTGTTCTGAAGTAACAGAGGAAGCACACCAGTGACCTCCGGACATTCCGGTATTTAATGGACCCACAGAGTTTCTCAGCTAACTAAAGGTCCATTGGATAGAGAAGGGGTTGTGTCCTATGCATTTCTTCATGTTGCTATGCTTTGGAATTGTTCCAGCTTGGGTTTCAGCATTATTGTAAGATGTTGTCCATATCCTTTATTTGATTGTGTCCTGCCCACCAGGACTTCTTTAATTGTCCTGATTGTATATGTATGAATGTCTGGTCTGTATGTATGTCTGTGCACCACGTGTGAGACCAGTGCCTGCAGAGGGATTGGAGTTACAGACAGTTGTGAGCTCTCATACAGATGCTGGGAATTGAACCCAGGTCCTCTGGAAGAACAGTCAGTCCTTTGACTGTGGAACCAGCTCTCCAAAAATCTCCAAAAATACACACACACACACACACACACACACACACACACACATACATACATACATATATATATACATACTTAAGCACCTTAAAATATATATACACTTAAGCAGCTTTAATATATTAAATATTATTTATTAATTGTATTATATTAATTATTATATTAATTAATTGTGTTAATGTTTATATTAATATAAATATCAAATATTTATTTAATATATATTAAAGCTGCTTAAGAGTCAACCGGCACTTTGGAGTGTGAGCTGTAGACCCTAGCATGGCTGGCTATTGTCTGGGAGTCTGATGCAAATGCAAAGGCACGCGTCCCACCCCAGGTCTGCTGACTCAGCCTTTGAGGAAGAAAAAGCTGCAAGGGAGGCACTTCAAAGCTTGAGGGGCACCAAGTTAATCCACTTATGAGTAACATTGCTGTGAACATCTCCAAGTGCACGCATATTCCCTGCTGTGGATGGCTTAGTTGTATTCAATTTCTAGGAGTCAAATTGATTGCAGAGGAATTGGAAAATCTATGTGCTAGAATTTCAGGAGAGTGCTTTAAGGCCACAGGAGGCTGACACGATTGCTGTATTGGCTAAAGACACTTGCCATCAAGATTGACAACCTGGGTTCAATCCCTGGACCCCACACCGTGGAAGGAAAAAAACCAACATCTGTAAGTTGGTCTCTGGTTGCCACACTTCACTGTGGCACACATGCCCACATCCCCCTTTCCCCAAATAAATAAATAAATAAATAAATAAATCTTGAGACAAACAAACAAAAGCCCCAGACACTAGAACCTTATGATGAGACCAGTTAGCGCCTTATTGTTGACTGGGGCATTGTGATTGAGCTGCTGGGGCTCTCTGCCTTCAGTAGCCTCTAAGGCAGAGAACAAGCCGCATATTCCGGTCTGGAGGCCGAGCCGGGGAGGAGAGTAACTTTCTGTTCCATCTCACTGCCCCGTAGACTCACAGAGCTTCTCGCAGTTGCCCATCAGATTGCAAGGCTGACAAGTCCTAAATATTCCAGATACAGGCCAGAAGCCTCCTTAAATTTCACGTCTAGGGAATTCATTCCTGACTTTCTCTGAGTCATGAAGAAAAAGAAATGCTCCTTTCAGGGGCCTTCAAGCTCACCTTCCAAGCCACAGTAATTCTAGCTCTGTTCTGGCGTCTGCGACCCGGTGCTCACTGTGCGGCTGCTCCCGCGATGGTTCCCTATGTCCCTCGGCCCGGAGAGCTGCAGATATTTTCTTTTTTACAGATCATGTCAGCCCTTTAGGGGTCTTTAACTCCAGCACGCATGCCATCCCCATTGGGTTCCAATGTGCTAGCCAGACTTTCCTCTGCGCTTCGCCCCCAGCTTCTTCAGTGTCTCAGCGGGCTGAAGCAGCTGGCTGCTGTTTTCCTTGGGGGCTCTGTCACGTTCTGGGGCTTATGATAGACTTTCCTGATAGTGAGATTGTCCAGATCCTCGGTTTGTTTCACAGCCTTCTTAAGCTTGCCCATCAAAACTGCCACACATCGGGCCTGCTTATCGATCGGTGTGCCTGTCTGGGACCGTCTGGCGACGTCACGCGGTTGATTTCGCCTTCGTTCAGGAAGGTTGCAAGTGGACATCTGCATCTGTATTGAGATTCCTCAACATCAGTATTCATCCCGGCAGACTCAGCCATAGCTCTAATATGCCCCTAAGTGCCACTTTCTGTTGTCCAACTGTCTCAGGGCATAATGTCTCACAGAACAATGGAAGAGTCCATTCTGTTACTCGCTGTTCATTATTATGAGAATCAGCCTGTAAGTCTCACATTATGTTTAATCAATTTTTTTTGTTCAATGAGAGAGAGAGAGAGAAACAGAGACAGAGACAACAGAGAGAGATTTTGTTCATTTTGCTCCAAGGTAGGCCAAGTAGAGTAACTTATTTCTAAGACAGCTGTCATTCTTCTCTGTCAGAGAGTGACATTTATGCCTCTGCCTCTCTGAGTCTGAGCTGACCTATGGACATCATGACCGATAGAATATAGACATGATCTGGGTCATAGGAAGCTTTTCAGATTCTTTGTGGAATTCTCCTTAATTTTCTTTTCTATTTATACGGTGGGGGCTGTATATGCCTATGGTCCATGCCACACATGTAGACATCAGAGGACAACTTGTAAGAGTCGATTCTCTCCTTCCACCATGTGCTCCTGGGACTCGAACAGGTCATCAGGCTCGGCAGCCAGTGCTTTAACATACTGAGCCATTTGGCTGGCCCTCTTTGTGGCTGACTCACTAGAGAAATCCAGCCACAATATAAGAAAGCATACTATCCCGATACCACCATGCTATGAGGAAGCCCAAGGTGGCCACATGGAAAAGCAATGTTGATAGAAATACGGCCCATAAATCCTTCCTTCCTCCAGCCCACATACCACACATGGGAGTGATTGGGCAGGGATAGCTTGGTGATTGCATTTTTGCCTGGCATTGTAAGGCACCAGGTTTGATCCTCAGCCCTGGGCTGTGGGGGTGGGGGAGCTATAGCTTCTACCTCTGCTCCATGCAACTGCACTGTGTGAGAGACTTCAGAAGAGAACCCTGTGTCTGAGTCCTGGACCCACAGAAGTCAATATTAACTTGCTGTTGTAAACCACTAGGCTTGGATGTGGTTACTTATACAGCAACAGACAACTGAAATGCCAGGGTGTTTTTGTTTTGTTTTGTTTTTTGTTTTTTGGGTTTTGTGTTTTGAGACAGTATCTCATTGTGTATCTCATTCTGGCCTTGAACTTTCAACCCTCCACCCTCAGCTTCCCAGGGGCTGGAACTGTCACTGTGTACACGACTCCCAGCTAAAGGAAAAGTGTTATAAGAAAACATCTGTGATCTAAAGTAGCAAAGCTACTCCGTCCACCACAACCTGGTTTTAGAGGATGTGCCATGCTCGGTCACTCTAGAAAGGGCAAGGGGCATTTGTGCAGATGTGGGGGGTGCTGTCTTCCAGAGCTTGGTGGTGATGAACAGGAGCTCAGTGCTGATGCACTAGGGAAGAACTAGGAATTTATTCTTGGAGAGTCTAACTTACAAAAACTAACTTGTTATATGGCAGGGAAAGCCATATACTTGCCTAGTATATAGGCCTTGGCTTTGATTCCCAGTATCCCACCCACCCACAAACTGTATAGGTTTGAAAATAGGCAAAAATCATCGAAAGTTATAGGAAGAATGCCCATATGTAAAAATAATCACACCATCGAAATAATCACAAAAAGTTATAAGAAGAATGCCCTTATGTAGAAATAATCCCATCCAGCCAAATTTCTTTGCACACTCCTCCACATTTATCAGACAAGCAGCTAAGCATAAGTACATAGAAGTAAATTGTCTTTCACAGATTTCATATCTGCATGATGATAATGCCCAGGCAGTTCCTCAGTTGGCCGGGAACAACTCCACGTACCACGCCATGCTGGTGCATGCACGCTGAGAAAACCAGAGTGCAATCTGGATGTTCTTCTCTTCCCTTTGTTCGTATTCTCTGCGCATTTCTTATGTGGCAGCGATCTGTGCAATGAGGCAAACAACAGTATTCCTTAGCCAACGTTTTCCCTGCCACAGTTTTACTTATCTGTAGCCAATCATGTCCAAAAATGTTACATAGAACATTCCAGTCATGTACAACACATCAATTCCAAATTATTTTTATTATAGCACATTGCTATACTTTACACTGATTGTTGTTATTATCTTGCCGTGCCTAATCGATGAGTTAAACTTTATCATAGGATTGTATGTGTAGGTAAACAGTATGTATAGGATTTGGTTCTCTCCACAGCATCGGATGTCCATTAAGAGAACTGATGCATACCTTGTGGACAAGGCAGGAATATTGCAGCTTTCCCAGGATTTCTAGGAGGTGCGAAGAGATGGCTTATGGAAATTATTCAGCACTTGCTCTGTACTTAATAAATGGCAATTCCCTTCTTTCAGAGCCTAGTGAAACAAGTCTTCAAGCAATCATCCCAAGGGCCTTTAGGTTGAAAGACTTTGCCCACAAACAATACCCTAGGTATGAGAAACCCATCACTGGGGGCGGGGGGGGGGGGGGGGGGGGGGGGGGGAGGACCACAGAAGGGAATTCAACATCTCACCCTAGTTCTAACCCAGACAAGGAGACATTTTAAACGACCTGTGAGAAATGAAAGGAGCGGTTGTGGATAATTAGCCGGAGTGCATGGAATAACTTACCCTCCTTCGAAGGGAAGCAGACGCGGCTGAGTCAGCTCTGGACACGAGAATTAGAGGAGAGGAGGCCTGGATGTCTGGAGTTCTTTCTGTCAACTTTTTATAAAAACTAAGTACCTCTAGCTGTCTGTCTGTCTGCTGAAGAGGAGATCCATCACCCAGTCTGTAAACGTAGCTTTCCTTGCGCCCGTCTCCCCAGACTTCTGTTGTGGTTACGTGTCTCGCTGTGGTTAGCCCCACGTCTGCTTGTCTGTCTCCCATGTATCATATGTGCTGCGTGTGTAAAACTCTTTATGTGGAGTCTGGGAATGTTTTTTAATACATTTGGAGCCATAAGCCAGAACCTCCACCTTTAATACCTGCTTCTGCCATTTCTCATCAGTGGGTCTGCAAACACATGTGGGAAGCAGCCGCCCATGACGGGTCGGGGCCCCGCCATGCAAGGAGAAGCAGATGGGGGAAAAGGGAGCTATTGTGCTGAGCACCTGTCCAGCCAGCAGGAGCAGCCGAGGAAGTGCTCTCGGGGCCACGAGGTACAATGGACAGAGACTTGGTATGGGCATAGTAAACAAGGGACACCCTGGGCGTAACTATTAGGAGTATAGGTGAAGAGCAGAAAAATCGTTTTCACTTCTTTTTTTTTTTTTTTTTTTTTTTTGTTATTGTTGTTGTTGCTGTTGGTTTTGGTACACTGAATTCTAAGGTGAAATAGCATGGCCACTGTTAGGAGATACCTTTGGAGGTAGACTGATTGTGACTGGTCAAATGCCCCAGGCTGGCTTTAAAGTTTGTAGTGGGCTATTTAGCTCTGAGCTACAATTTTCTTGTGCCCTAAAATAAAGATAATAATGCTCCCTGATTTGCAGGCAGATTGTAAGGAGGATCACAGAGCAGTTGCACAAGTGAAGTGCATATCACTGCCCTGGCGTATTGCAGATGCTCCATAAATTATAAATAAATTATTTGTTGATAATGATTTTTACAGTAATGGGGGAAATGTTGCAGAATGAAAGAGTCTAAACTAAATCTCCAAACCAAGACTTAGAATATCACTGGACCTCCTTCACCTTTCAGGAGGACCGTCATGCCTGCCTCCTTCAGACTTGAACCTGAGGTCTAGCAGGTCTCCTTTTCCCCTGGACCATCATGATACTTGGCTACAAAAGTTGTGAGGACCTTAGGGTTTGCCTGGATCTGTTAGGAGATGAACTCAGAGTTGTTGTTTTCAACTTCATGGAAAATTGTTTCAGTTGCTTGTCAAAGGAACATGTCATAAGCATTTATTACTGTTCATGTTTTTTAAATGTGGTTGTTAGGTGAGTGGGATAACTCGTCAGATAACTAACGCTTCTGCCGACAAGCCTGGCTCCTTGGGATCAGTCCTCAGGACCCACATGGTAGCAGGAAAAAAAAAAACAAATCCTAAAAGTCATCCTCCGGAGGAGGCTCATGTGCACATACACACTGAAATATAAATGCATGTCATTCGTAACACACTGCTGTTTGTCCGGAGACGAAAAGGAGCTGACAGGCCTGCGCACTGAGGCAGTTTTCAGTCAGTACCATAGTGGGCTGTGCTAACAGACGTCAACGAGCAATTAAAAATGAAATGGCGGCCTTCCTGGTGCCGCCTCTTAATGTACACCACCTGCCTTCCTCATCTCACACAGAAGCCGAGGCTCCTGGGGGACAGCAGCTCTCTGAAGACTCTGCTGGTCATCAGTGGCCTCTGTTCCACAGCTTCTGCTCTGTCCAGCCCACTTTCTTGCCTCAGCGCCATTTGCTGGATGGTCGGTCGTAAGGAGTCAACGGGAGCCTGACCACACAGTTCTGCTGTGCCGTTTAGATCTAGAAAAAAGTCCTACCTCTCATTTTTGAAGAGGCCCAGCTGCTTCGCCCTGGGGACCAGACGATAGACACTCTCCCAATATGTCAGCTTATTGCAAGATGCTGAGTGCGAAACTTTTAATCAAGTATTTCAGGGAAAGGCCACATCTGGAAGCAGTTATCCAGATGTTATAAACCACTTTGGCCAGCGTTTGCCAGACTGCTGTCCAGGTGATGAGTACAGGACACGCCGCTCCATCTGTGCAAGACCGTCTGGACAGACGAGCTGGGAAACTTTTAACTACTGTGCTGCAGGCTCTCCTCAAAGGGGCACTGGGACCTGCGTCTTACCCATCTCCAAGACCAGTGTGTCCGGATGACTCAGAACTGAGTCTCCAGGCTGCATCGCACTTGGCCTAATTTCTTCACCCCGGGCACCTGTCCCCCATAGCCTGATTTAGCAACTATCAGCTTGTTTATGAGTTGCTTTCCTTTCCACTAAAGGGGAGCAGGGGACGGGGAGAGGGGGGATTTCTGAATTTCACAGCAGCTAGAATAAAATAAAAGATGTTCCTAGGAAATCGAGTTAGGGAAGAGGCACAAAGCCCAGGCTTTGTAGCAACTATAGCACCACACAGCAGTGTCTGGGCTCTTGCCATAGTAAGACCAAAATGACATGGGTAACAGATTTCTTTTTTCCATTTCTTTTCATTTGTGTGAGTGTGGTATGTGTATATGGTACATGGCACAGATGTGGGTGATGCGCGTGAGTGTTCACGTGGGGGTCCAAGGTTGATGTCTAAAATTCCCCTCTGTCTCTCTTCCGCCTTATTCTTGGAGGCAGGGTTTCTCAATCGAACCCGGAGTTCACCTGGTCTCACCGGACTGCTCACTCTGCCTTACCAGGCTGGAGCTGCCTCACCTAGCCAGCAATTGTGTGGGTTCCAGGATCGGCACTGCAGTTCTCCTTTCTGAGTGTCAAGTGCCTCAATGGGGTGACTGATTTCTGGCCAAACTTGACAATTGGATCTGGTTCACACAACCTTTTTGGTTTGGGCACTATTACCTACTGATGCTCCTAGTTGCAGACTGAGCCCATTTTCCAAACCACGAAGCAATATGGCATCAGGTAGAAGAACTGTGACGTATAGAAGAAGAGGGTGAACTATTTGCGTTCAGTTCCCGATAGCTAAAGCATGCGGCAGAGGCTTTCTTCACATCATGTTTCAGATGAAGAGGCGGGTTCCAGGGACCAAGCAGGCATAACTTTCAAAGGTCTGCCCACAGCAAACTATTCCTGCCAGCTAGGGTCCACTTCCTACAGGTTCCGCAGCCCCCCAAAACAGTGCTATCAGTTGAGGAAGAAGCATCAAAACATAAACCCCACCACGACCTGTGTGACCCAGTATGTATTCACCATAACTGTAGCCTCAGTTAGCTTTAGCCTAAGGTTAGGCTTTCTTCTTGAAGACATAGGAACAGTGAGAGGTCTGGGTGAGTGAAAGCATCCACTGTGCAAATCTGGTGATCTGAGTTTTATCTTCAGATCCCATGGTGGAAGCAGAGAACTGACTCCAGGGAGTTGTCCACGTAATCCGTGGCATGCTCAACACCCCGCCACCACCACCCCACCCCACCCCCCACTAATGTAAGTAAAATAAGGATTAAAACATAGGGATGTTGTAGGGCTGGGGATATAGCTCAATGGTAAAGTGCTTACCTGGTGCTGCTGAGATTCTGGGTTCAATCCCAGCATGACAAAATAAGTAAACAAATTAACACAAAAATGTGAAGATAAAGGAAATAAAAGGCATATGGGCATAGTTGCACTTGCTTATAATTCCAGAAAGAGGGAGGCTATGACAGGAGAATTGCCAGTTTGAGGCCACCCTGGGATACAATGTGAGCCCTTGTCCAATAAACAAGTAAATAAACAGAAACAAATAAAAAAAAAAATGACTAACGTTACCACCAACTGTCCTAGCCTGACTCGGAGGATCCAAACAGATAATGCATACAAAGGCTTAGTGTGGACATTTGTGCTAAGCAAACTTGGGGGGGTCTTCCTGTTAGTTGGAAGGCCAGCAGCCCCCTCCTGGGATGATAGGAGCTGGGATCCTTTGTGTTAAAACTCAGATGCTTGGCTTGTGACTGGGATCGGGCAAGGAAAGACTGGGGGACGGCTTCAAACTGGCTGAGGCTCGCCACACTTGTCGTCTGTCCCAAACAGCCTGATTCAAGAAAACCAGCCTCCCCACAGGAATTTCACAGATGCAAATGAGGAGTTTGATGGTCCTTATAAAATAACCTCTAGTTTAGTCTGAAGAGCCCTTGCCATTTGCACAGCCAAAGTCCCCAAGATGGACCCATTGACTGCACAATTGCTCTTGTCTGAACGGCCTCGGGGACCACAGAGCGGCTTTTCTCAGCTTTCCAGTCTGGGAGGATCCACGGGCCTGGCTGCTGAGTTGAGTGTGTTATTCTGGTTCGGAGTGCCAGTCAGCACTCAGTCAACCTCAAACCCAGGAAAACAAAAGGAGACCCGCGTTAGCTCCCACCTTTCAATACTGGGATCAAGCCAAAATGTCGATGCAGCCTGTCAGAGTGAGAATCCTAGTCGGACATGGTAACACATGCCTGTCATTAATTCCAGCATGCTGTAAACTGAGGCAAGAAGATCTAGAGAGTAAGACCCTGCCTCAGGGGGGAAAAAGGGCAAGCAACATGCATGCATGAAAGAGGAGAGAGAGTCTTGTCCTTGGCCGGTGAAGCCCACGGTACTTGCTAAGGTGCATTCACATATTTCCCGCATTTGGCAAGCTGGTCCTCCTTTACATGTCTCTGATTGCTTACTAATGCTTACTTACCTCTTCGAAAAGTTTCCTTTTTAACTTTTGTTCAGGACAGTGAACTAGTTGAGCTCTTGGAAGGATTTTAGCATGGTTTTACATTGCTTTATCTCGTACATCTGGATTATTTCCCACCCCCAACCCCCCACCCCCGCCCCAGTCAAAGATCCATTAGCATCACAAAAGATAAACCTGTTGCCTTCAAAGTGTATTTTTTGATGAAAAATTTCTACTTTCAAGTCAATGACATTTTTGTGACTTGATAAAAAAAAAAAAAAGGCTTACCCATACTCTTATTTCTTAGATGGTCTTTTGTACTGACTTCTATTTTCCTTGACTACCCCAAATATATATATTCAGTCTTTTCCAGTCTCAACCAAGCTGACCTCAGAGATCCTAGTCACCCCTCTTGTTATACCTGTCCCCACTCTTCAGCTGCCTTGTAAAGAACCATGCGAAGAAACAGCGATGAATAACCCCTGCATTGTAAGTACCGAGTTTGGAGCCAGTGATGTTGCTCAGCAGGTAGAGGCTTGCTGTGAAAGCCAAGGACCTGAGTTCAATCCCCAGAACCCATGTAGAGGTAGAAGGAAGAACCAACTTCATTAAGTTGTCCTCTGACCTCCACATGCACACTATGGCATAGAGGCGTCCCCTTCCATCATATGTGCACAAACAATAGTAATAATAACAATAACAATAATAAATATTTTTTTAAATGTTGAGTTTGAACCACAGGATATCCAAAGAGAAAAGTCTAGAACAGTGGTTCTGAACTTCCTAATGCTTTGACTCTTTAATACAGTTTCTCATGTTGTGGTAACCCCAACCACAAAATTAATTTTTTACTTCATAACTGTAATTATGCTGCTATTATGAATCATAATGTAAACATCATCTGTGTTTTCTTATGGTCTTAGGTGACCCCTGTGACAAGATCATTTGATCCCCATCCCCCATGGGTTGCTACCCATGTAAGGATTATGTCCTTAATTACATCACCAGCCTGCGACAGCATCCCAGCCTAAAAGGCTGGCATGCCCCGCCCTCTCTCCCTTTCTCTCCCAATAAAGCTCTAGAAAGGTAACCATGTGCTCATGATTCTTCAATCACCAATACATCCAGCACTCTCCTCCATCGGCAGCGGCCAGCTATGAGCGCTGCTGCTTAACCAACAACCAACAAGTTAAGAATTGCTGGTCTAGCAATAGTCTGGCATGGTGATGCAGGGCTACAATGCCAGTGTGTGGGAGGCTGAGGCAGGAGGATCACAAGATCCAAGTGAAAGCTGGAGCTGTATAACGAGACTATAAAAATTAACAACAAACAAACAAACACACCTCAGCAGATTTATTTTCCCCAGAGTGCAGAGTGTCTTCAGCAGAGGCCATACTCATTTTTGTCTTTCCCACTGTCATGCCTTGGGAAAAGTTCTGTCTTAATAGCTACAGGTCATTTCTGCCTGTTAAAAGTCTTATGAAGCAGGTCTCTCTTTCTGATTAAAAAAAAAAAAGTCTATAGAGTCGTCCATTTCATACTTGTGTTTATTCATGGTTTATTTGCAATGTCCTAGTAAATGCCTATGCTATGGGATCGTGTGGACATGAAGCCTGGTTCAGGTATTCCCCATGAGTGCTGCAGTATTTAGGAGCATGTGATAATGTTTTACTGTCAAAGATACAGGGGTCTCACTGTGGTACCCAAGTCAGGTTTCATGCTCTTGGCTGAGGAAGACATTCAGGAAGAGGACCAAAAGTTTTACATGGGTCCAGTCCAAGCCACCATTGGTTTAGGAGCAGGAAAAGTGCCCGTGACACCCTTTCTTCAATTGAATGATGATATTTGGGGAATAAATGACTTCTCTAATAAAATTTTGCAAAGTCTAGTACCCCTAGGATCTCTTGCCTGAAGATAGGACTGAGACCTATCAGCTCCAAGCTCCTTCCCACTGCTGTCTTCATCTCCACGGGAAGTCCCGAGGTGTCTGTCTGTCCTGCCTAGGGTTAATTTAGTCAGTCTGGCCTTCAACTTCAGTCCTTCTGGGTGTTGAAACTATGGACAAACACCACCATATCTGGTTTTGTCACACTCTTTCTCACTTGTCATGTACTGTGAACTTTCTTCGATGGCGAAGATATTTTTCTATGATTTTTTATGGTTATATAATAGAAATCAGATGTATGGTTTATTTACTCCAATCTATTTTTGTAATTTATTTACAATAATAAATTTTCTGTGTATTTGTAATTATTGCCATGAAATAATTTCCTGGGCCTGGATTTGGCCAGAGGTGCTCATCACAAAAAAAAATTAACATTAAATAAATAATGATAATGATTTTAAATGTTTTAAAACATTGAACTGATGTTTCTCAATTTCTCTGGTGACAACTATTTTTTAATTTTAAAAATTAATTACATAATTTTCCTCTTTCCCTTTCCTCCCCCAACCCTTCCCATGACTTAAATTCATGACCTCTTTTTCTTTAATTATATATATATATATTATAAAAGCATAAATATATAAATACAGACTTCTGTTGCTTTCATGTATATTGCCTTCAGGGCTGACCACTTGATAATGAATACCAATTGGGGGCTCATCCCTGCAGAAGACTAATTCTCTCACTCTCAACATTCCTTAGTTGCCTACAGTTCTTGTTTATGGGTGGGGCCCTGTGAGCTTTTCTCCTTCCATGTTAGTCCTGTCTATTAGCATTGTCCTTGTTTAGGTCTTGTTTAGGCAGCCATATTGTTGAGGTATCGTGGGTAAAGCTGTCTGTGCAGACAAACTACCAAAAACAAAACAGATGCCAGCCTCAAAGGAATGCATTTCAAGGAATAAGAACCATTCATCAACACAAAGGAAGAATTTTGAGTATTTGAGAGCTTGTTAGAAACTGACATTTGCACACTCTAAAATTTGAATTAGATACAGTATTCATGCGTGGAAATTTTCAGCATTTAAATAAAGGGAAATGTAAATCACTAGTGATATTTATCAGTAAGTCATACAAGGTCAGACAGACATGCTATACTTTACTTAAAAGCACACTGAAGTTTGTGAATTCTCTACTAGAGAGGTATTGTAATGTGCTAATGGTCCATAAAGGATTGATTGGGATATATGAGTTACATCCTTCACTAGATTTTAAAAGAAAGGAGTTGTCCCCAGTATATTTTGACCAAAGGAAAGTCACCACCAAGAACTGAGCTTGGAAAAGTAAGGGTAGCTGGCTGCCCCTGGCAGGTCCCTCATTCTGCACTTTAATAACTCACTGGCAACATGAGAAAGTAGTTTGTGTTCCAGACTTTGCCTCCTGGTATCTAAATTTTTATAGGTGTTTTGACTGAGGTGTAGAAGAGGCATTTTGGGGGCTGCTGATTTCTATTCCAGATTGTGGGATGTGAATAATTTGGTAAATTAACATCAATGGGTTAGACTGTTCTTTGTAGCCAGCAGCCTCTGGGCTGCCTGTTCCACTGGATGGTCACATTAATTTGCAACCCACAGGAGGATGGCTGCTGGGCACATACGCCCAAGCTAAATTTCCTTTTTCAGATTTCCCCCCTATTTTGGATATTCAGGTAGCCACGAACGTCTGAGGCAGCTCTCTCTTGTGCATTCATAATTCTGGCCAAACCTAGGGCTTCCAAAACTAATATCAGGCAGGAAAGATCCAAACCTTAGTGCTTTTGTGGCTTTTTTTTTTCTTCCTGGGGCCAGTTTTCAGCCATATTTCCAATGATCAGTCTGTATTCATAGTTATACACTAAATACTTAAACTGTGTGTGCTACAAATGATGTTTTTCTAGCCTGTTCATATAGCCTATTAAACCAGAGTTGGCAGTTTTCCATCCCTTAGGAGAAGCATTTGGCATAAATAATATTGTCATTTGGGCAGGCTAGACATGGTCTGAAGAAGTGACCTTGTATAAATATTGTCTGAGGTATGACTGAGGCTAAATTATATGACAGGGAGCTAGTGTGTAGTCTGGGCTCTGGGCCCTCTCGGTAATGAAGTTGCTTCTTGTAGTAATGAAGCCATCTGAATTCAAAATGCAGTCAGATATACCAGAGGTTGTTAAAGACACAGGAGCCAGCTTTGTTACGAACCCCTGATGTCCTGAGGATGGCAGGACAGGACTGGAGTGTCTTCATTGTTCAAATGGTTTTGTCTTTTCAAGAGACAAGTTGTCCTGGAAAGTGCCTTTGTGCCACCAGACTTCCCTCAGTGTTGAGACTGCTCAGGAGGCCAAGTGTTTGTTGACTTTCGGCCCACACTTAGGATGAGTGGCTGGCACTGAGCCTGGAGTCTTGGGTATTGCTGGGCTGTTTGTGGTTTACCTGGTATATTGGTACCATAACACAGTGCCGCCAGAGACAGTTGCTTTCTATATCCTCTTTCAACACCCACATTTAGGATTTCATTTCCTCTTTCCTGTCCTCCGTTGTCCGCCAGTCGCCTCATTATCCAGAACATCTTTCCTTCCTTCTCCTCCCCTTATTAATTGATCTGCCAGCCTTGTCTTTCAGAAGCATGATTTCATTTTCGGCGGTATGTCTGTTGACCCACCCAGTCAACAAATATGTACTGAATGCCAATTGTGTGCCAAGCCTTTGGGTCTCTATCATAATAAAATTTACATAGTAGTGGGAGAGTTAGATACTTGACCGATAACCACACAACAGGCATAGAGTTGTAAGTTAGAGTGAATGTTCTTTAGGAAAAAAGCAAGCTTCTTTGCTAGCCTACAACAAAAGAGCTGAGCCTGGGGATCCAGGAGAAGCTCTGCTGGGAAGAGACAGAGGGCCACACCAGGAGTGCCACGTAGACCCCATTACAAATTGGTATTTGTATTCCACCAGCGAAGGGGAGTCACTAAAGAATTTGTTTTAGCTGTCCTTTATTTTACTTTATTTTATTTTTTAATGTGCATTGGTGTTTTGCTATGGGTGTCGGGTCCCCTGGAATTGGAATTATAGACAGTTGTGAGGTGCCATGTGGATGCTGGGCATGGAACCCGGATTCTCTGGAAAAGCAAACAGTGCTCTTAATCACTGAACCATCTCTCTAGCCCCACTAAAGGGGTTTTAAGCAAGACAGCAATTGGATCGGATTTGTAGTGTGGAAACCCCACTTGGTTTGCAGTGGGGACATATGACTGGCAATGACCACAGAGACCACATGGGAGAGGTCAAGGCTAATCAGTTACAACCGTGGAGTTGAAGCACCGTGCATGGGGGAAGGGAGAACAGGACTCCAGGTGGGCGAGGGGCAGGAATTGTTAAGGATGACCGAGAGCTTCCATTTGAGCAATGGTTTTGGTTGCACATTTACTGAGGGGAAAACACAGCAAATGAAAACTAAATTGCACGCACACACACACACACACACACACATTTATTTTAGTGTGTGTGTGTGTGTGTGTGTGTGTGTGTGTGTGTGTGTTTCCTGAGCAAAAGCCTTAAAGCACAAAAATTCTTGGTGATTTTCAAAGAAAAAGTAAGGGTGGGGTGGGGTGGAGTACAGAGTATCCATAATGAGAAAATCTGGTGTCTGAGGTACCTTAAAATCTGAACCTTTTGAGTACCAAAATGACGCAGGCGGAAAATTCCATGCTGCAAGTTGCAGATAAAATGCAGGTGCACTGAAGATATTGTGTAAAATGACCTTCAGCAATGTGTATGTGAAACACATGAATTCTGTGTTTCCACGTGGGTTGAATCATCAAAATACCTCATTATGTATATGCAAATATTCCAAAATTTAAAAAAAATCAGAAATGCAAAGCACATTCCCATAAGGGATGGGAAATTTGCCGTAGGAGATAAGATCACGAAAGCATGGCAGAAGAGGAAGGCAGTCTGAATCAAAGATCATTGAAGGGCATTGCAAAAAGGATTTTTATACTTGAGCTGGACAGTTTAGGAAAGTATCAGATTTCAGGCAGAGGAATTATACGGTCAGAATTACATTTTTGAAATGTTGGAATAGCTCCTGCAAACATAAAACATTCTAGGGTCAAGGCCAAAATCAGAGACCAGTTGTGTGACAATCATAACATCCCAGGTAGAAGATGGTGGGATGACTTAGCGCGGGGCGGTAGCTTAGAAGGTGGCAAGAAGTTAGGTCCCAGTCGGAACTTGAATGTCAGAGTTATCATTTTCTGACCTATTAGAAGCTGCCAGAGAGGAAGAGAAGAAGAATCGACAAGAGCAAGATCTTGACTTGAGCCCCAGAAGTGTGAATGACCACTGACTAAGATGTAAGAGACTCTGGGGTAGCTTAGGTTTGAAGTTCTTAGTAGACATCCAAGAAAAAGGATGGATTCGGCTGTTGGATGTATGGACTGACTAAAATTCAAAGGAACCATCCAGAACGGAAACATGCATTTTGGGTATATTTGAAGTGAAGAAAAGAGATTCTCCAACCCAGAGCAAAGCACGAGCTCACTAAGGAATAAGAATATTATAGAAGAGGAACAAATGTTGACAAGTTGAGCATAAAGATGAAGATAACTCAGTGATGTTCGAGGTTCACGTCGTCAGTAATAACACATAATGACATCAAGGGCCATCCTGAAGCTCTGTGCAACATCACTTCCTATGTATTTTTGCCAAAAGAATGCCATTTCATCTGACTGTGTAAAAAATATCAGACAAATCTACATGGAGGGGTATTTTACAAAATAACTCACTGGTTGGTACTTCTGCAAAGAGCCTAGGTCACAAAAAGCAATGAATGGTGGCACTAACTGTCATTGCTTTGAGGAATCTAAGGTAATACAGGAACCTGGAACAGACAAATGGTATTGGGGGAAATGACTGTAATTCAAGTAAAGACTGTAGTTCAGTTAATAGGATTGTGCCATGATTATTTTGCTGTTTTGATCAACGGACTAAAGTTATATAAAATGTCAGCATTCAAGGAACTTGTTAAGGGAATAGAGGGATGTTCTATTTTATTGTCACTTGTCTGCAAGTCTAAAGTTACTTTAAAGGAAAAATTAAAGAAAATCAAATTTGTGGCTTTTGGACATGTACCCCCAAGGATGTTACCACCCTCATGTCTAGTCTGCTAGCTTAGCCCAGAGATGCTAGGGATGTGGGCAAGGCCACCCTACGGAGCTCTTAGGCTGTGTTAAAGCTTTTGGACTCTCTTCTAAGAACTAATGAAGGATTAGACGGGCTATGTGGAGGGAGATGGGAAAATGGGCATGTTTGTTTTAAGCAAACAGAGACAAGAAAACAGAATAAATACCGGGTTAGGCTTGGATTCAGGCAAACACTCAGTTACTTTCAATTATTCATCCTGTTCTCCAAACAGAGCTGACCATGAGTTAGCTCATGACTCACAAGGGTGTTAGCACATCGTAACGTCTGGCTGGGAAGATTGCTCAAATCCCTAAGGATTATCCTCAAGGAGCCTTGCAGCATCCTGTTTCCTCCCAAATTCAGGCACAATTGCAGTGGGGGATTTTAAGCTTGTAAGCCCAAAAAGTAAATTATAATTCCAGTACACATATCTGATTCTCCCTGTGTGGCATGACTCCAGAACAAAGATTATGGTTGGATTGAGATACCAACTTGTAGTACATGGGAAAATGCCCAGAAGAGACTTCTTAGGGATGAGCGGAGAGACTCTTCCTCAGTCAACTATGCTGAGGGGGAAGGGATGCAAGCCCTCACTATAACAAAATACCTGAGGCTGTTGGATATAATAACTAAGAAATAAGAATTTAAAAATCCTATATTGTAAAGAAATTCATAAAGAAGACAGAGGAGGGCTTTGAAGCTGAGGAGTCCATCCTTTGTCCAGAGAAGTAAACCATTCATTGTTGACTTCCATGCTGTCCCACGGAAAACGGGGAAAAAAATAAGGAAGGTTATGTATATGTGTGTGTGTTGGATAAAATGATAGCTTTTGAATCAGTTCCTGTCACACAACACCTGGCAGAAACAGTGTACGTTTGGAGAGCTATTTTTAGCTCATGTTTCCAGGTCATCAAGGTGTGGGAAGGTTTGGCAGAGCCCATGGCAACTGCAGCCTGTGGTGGAGGTTGTTCAACTATTTCAGGCCAGGAAGTAGAGGAGGCAGGGAATGGGGCAGGAATAAACCTTCAAAAGACCACTTCTCCTGACCTCTCCCTCCTTTCAGTTAGGCCCCATCTTCTGAATGTTCACAGTCTCCCCCAAATAGCACTTCTGCTGTGGAACAATCCTTTTCTACACTATGAGTATGTATTACTCTCATTGGTTAATAAAAAACTGACAGGCTGGTAGCTGGACAGGAAGTTAAGTGGGAAAGCCAAATAGAGAATGATGGGAAGAAGGAAGATGGTGTCAGGACATGTAAACAATGAGGTAACAAGCCATGAGTTGTAGTTGGATAAATCTTTCCTGCCCACCGGTACTTGAATAACCAATCAGAGGCTTAATATTAACTACAAACTGTTTGGTCTATGGCTCAGGCTACTATTAACCCATTTCTATTAATCTATGTATTGCCACGTGGCTGTGGTGTTACCAGTATGCTGGCATGTTGCTCCTTGGGTGGCCGGCTGGCATCTGCTCTGACTCTGCCTTTCTTCTTCCTGTATCTTTGCTTGGATTTCCTGCCTGGATATAACCTGTCTTGCCATAGGCCAGAGAAGCTTCTTTATTAACCAATGGTAGCAACACATGTTCATAGCATTCAGAAAGACCATCCCATAGCAATGAGCCATGTGGCAAAGCATAAATAGAAATATGGCTTAATTTAAGTGTATGAGTTAGCTAGTAACAAGCCTGAGTTATTGGCCAAGCATTTATAATTAATATTCAGCCTCTGAGTTGGTTATTTGGGATCAGGCAGTTGGGACAGGAAATGTACTTTTATACACTTCAGCTAGAGAAAAGGCTGGAGTGGTTTTTTTTTAGACTAATATAATTATATCATTTCTCCCTTCCCCTTCCTTCCTTTAAACCCTCCCATATACATTTTCCCACATTCTTTAAAATTCACAGCCTCTTTTTTCATTGACTATTGTTATATGCATGTAAAATACCCTATATAGGATATTTCAGTTCAAATCATGATGAATTTTACTGTGACATTTCCACACATGTATGCTTTTATCACAGTCTCCCCACCCGTCTTGTTTAGACTCCTTCCTACTCCAGATCCCCTTCCTCTTCAAGGAAAGTCTTAAACCTGGCTGCCTCTCTCCATGAACTGGCCTCATTGCCAGCACGGTAGCCAACTACATGTCCATATTTTGCCCTGGGACCTTCTGATCTCCTGTAGCCTTCCCCTAAGAGTCTATTCCTATACTAAAACACCATATTAAGTATAACTGTCAATTGCTGGGTGTTTGTCTCATAATAGATTCCTTCCATAATTGTCTTTAATCCTTTCAACAGCTCTTCAAAGCAGTCTTTATCATCTCCATGCTTACAGGGGTTTTTATGGGTGAAGAAGTAAAGTCCTGACTTGTTGAATGTTAATACCTAGTGAGTTGGCCAAGGAGGGATTTGAACCCAGGTCCTGGGGACATGGAATTACAGAGCTTTCAGCTTGCCTTGCTGCCTCCTCTGTCTTAAGGGAACTGAGTGTCGTGGTGGTAGTCATCCCTCAGGGGCCCTCAGGTGGTCTGGAAAATGCAATGAAGACCACCCTCGGTTGCCTCCAGAAGACCCTTCTTGCACAACACTAACTGTAGGGGTGTAGGCAGTGGCCCTGGGGCCTGGAATCGGCAGTGACCTGGAGGAGGAGAGGGAGGAGAGGGAGGACAGTGCCTGCTGGCCTGCTGTCGGCAGTGACAGCTGTGGAGGCCTGAGAAGAAGCGAGAACAGCACACCTGGGCTCCTCATGTTGGAAAATCACCAGGATGTTCTGTCAACATTGGCCTGCAGCTACATTTCTGGCCGAAAATTTGGGTGGCTTTACCAAACCTCAAAGGCGGAAAGAACAAATCATGCTGAAAGAGACGGGCTCTCTGACAAGCGAGCCGGGCTGGGTGCTGTCTGGCTCCCGGCCAACAACTTGACACATTGAAGGGGAGCAGAGATGTCCCTTCTTACTACCAGATCCGGCCATCTGCCCTGGGCATCCCACAGAAAGGAGGCTCAGCCCTGCCTCAGTCTGTGGAGTATGCCTGAGGAGGCGAGGGGTCCAGGTTCACAGAAGACTCATCGTGTGGATAAAACAGTCAGCTTGGAGTCGTTTCATTCAGGGCAAACAGTGGGGCCAGGGCATCTTGTACACTGGGTGAGTTTTAAGAAGTCAGCGTTTCCTCCAGAAAAGATAAAGAATAACAAAAGGTTGTCGGTGTGATGGAGAAGAAATTGTGACTTCTGTGGACAAGATCTGCCCTGGCCTCACCCATTTCTAGCTCCACCTTTTTATCAGAGGCCACAATGCCCTCCTGCTTTTCTACCCAGAGGAGCCTTTTCCCAGCTGCACCCCATTGTCCCATAATGCATCCCCCATAATACAGGCAGGAAATTTTCTCTAAATGGAGCCAGCTCTCCAGTACCACCCCCACCCCCAACTGGGTTTTTTTTAAACAGAGTCTCCCTGTGTAGCTCAGGTTAGCTTTGAATTTACTACACAGGTCAGGCTGGTTTTGAACTTGCTATGTAACCCAGGCTGGCCTACAGTGCACATGGCTGGGATTACAGGTGTTTGCTACACTGCTCAGCTAAAACTGATGTTTTGCAGGGCAGACAACACATGGGAACACAGAGAGAAGCAGCTCCTTCTAGATATAAATTCAGCTTTCTAAGAGACACAGAATTCTTTCTGTGCGCTTGGTTGGGTTTCTCTGGCTGGACATTCCCCCTCTGAAACAGTGTGTTGGCCAGAGTTCTGCACACAGGTGAGGGGCCCTGTGTTCCTTCCAGGTGTCAGCATTGGCTGCTGGACTCAGGACCAGCTTCTCAGCCTCACTCGACACCTCCAGCTGAGATCACGTGGGTTTGAGTTCCTGTTAGTAAAACAAACAACAACAAAACCAGAGCGACCTGTCCAACCAAAGTGAAGAAAGAGGGCTGTAATGGCTAATCTTGGTTGTCAACTGGGCTGAATCTGGAATAAAGGAAAAATACAAGCTGCTGGGCATGCCTGTGGGGAATTATCTTGATCAGGTTATCTGAATCATGAAGACCCACTCTAAATTCTGGTGGCAGCCCAGGATAGAGAGACATGAGAGAAATCGTACCTCCTTTTCTGCTTGCCCTCATTCTCACTGGCCAGTTCCTCTCTCCTGTGCTGCAGCATCCTCTTACGATCTTAGATCCAACATTTTTGGGATGCTACAGTACATTTGGTGGCCAATCAGGACTGCTGCAACACCCAGCCTGGTGGACTGTGCAACTATTGGATTCTTGGCCATGAGAAAGCTGCTGTTAGATTACCCAAGATGTTTCTCTAATACCCATCCTGTGTGTGTGTGTGTGTGTGTGTGTGTGTGTGTGTGTTTACAGAGAATGTGTATGTTTATAGAGAAATGTGTGTGTATGTATGTATATGTTCATGTATGTATATGTATATATATTCTTCGTTCTGTTTCTTTAGAGAGTGCTGACTAACACAGAGGAGATGCAGGGGAGCAGTTATGACCTTTCCTTTGTTTGCTTTGAGCACACTGTCAAGCCGTCTTCAAATGAAAGAATCTCTAAATCCTGAAAAGTCAAGCAATCGTTGGAAGGCAAAGATATGGAAGTGCAAAGATAATCCTCACCCTGTGGCTTTTGCATAGGCCCGGCAATCTGATGGACTGGGAGCACTTGAGAAAGAGGAGACAAAACCTAGAGTTGGACCAACGTGGAGACTGGAAAATGAGCCTGGCACAAACTGGCACGAACTAAAAACCAAAATCAACAGCTCTGCATATGGAAAGGAGGTCGAGGAGACCTGCCTGTATTGGCCTAGTTTCCAGGTGGAGAGACGAAGCAATCCTTTCCCAAAGATCATAAACCTTCACTGGGCCCTCACAGGATGTATTGATCCGAGTTCACGCCACTAAGTGGCCGGAACCCTTGGAGTGAAGAATGAAGCTTAAGTCGTGCTGGCTCACTGTCCCTAGGATACAAGCAAAACCATTTGGTTCCTCTTGACAGGAACTCAACTTCAGCCCTGCCCTCAAGGAATTTTGCAGATAAAGCTGACAATAAAATAAAATAAAACTTAAAACCCAGGATAGGGGAGCAGAGCACTATGAATAAGAACAAAAACAAAAAAACAAAACAGAAGCAAAACCACAATGGTCAGTTATCAGAAAAATCAGACAGAGAATTCTAAAAACTGTGTGTAGTTGATTTAAGAAATAATAAAAAAAAAAGACTGAAAACATACTTAGGGAACAAAAATGGATTTGAAAAAGGACCATAAAAGAACTTGAAAAATAAAAATAAAAAATATGAATTGAACTTTAAAATCCAGTGGGTGAGAACTATGTAGATGGCATTGAAGCTAAAGAGAAAATTGGCAAACTGGAAGACAGAAAAAAGAAATTAGTCAGAATGCAGCACAAAAAGATAAATAAAAGAATAAGAAAGATTAGATGGGTATAGACTAGAAAGGCCAGCATACTTTACTTATTTGTTTATTTTTTTCATATTCTTGAGGCAGTCTTGTAGGTAGGGTTTGTTGTTGGGACAGTTGGTCAGCTCCCAAATAACCACACAGAGACTTAATTATAAATGGTCAGCTGATAGCTTAGGCTTGTTACTAACTAGTTCTTACAACTTAAATTAGCCCATATTTCTTATCTAAGTTCTACTACATGGCTCATGGCTTTCTACACATTTTCTACACGTCCTGCTTCCTCTACGTCTGGCTTGAGACTCCTCACACTCTGCTCTTCTTCTTCCCAGCATCCTCTTAGTCTGGCTCTCCTGCCCAATCTCTTCCTGCCCAACTATAGGCCAGTCAGCTCTTTATTAGCCAATGAGAATCATACATACTTACACAGTACAAAGACTGTTCCACAGCACAGTCTCACGTAGCACAGGTTGGCCTCAAATTTTCTATAGAGCTGAGGATGATCTCGAACTATTGACCTTTCTGCTTCTTCCTCCTGAGTGTTGGGATTTCAGGCAAGTGCTACCATATCCAGTTTGTGCTGTGCTGGGGTGGAGCCGAGGTCGCCATGTAAGCACTTTACCAACTGGGCTACATCCCAGCCCACAGGAAATAACTGGTAGAACACAGAAGGGATACTGGCTGACTGTTTTTTTTCTTTTTCCTTTCTCCTTCATAAAACAATAAGAAAACTATCAAGTTTAGTTCCAGGAACTCTAATGAATAGATTTAAAAAAAAATCCACACTTAGACATTTAATAATGAAACTGAAGGAGACAAAGTATAATAAAAAAATTTAAAATCCATCAAAGAATTGTGCAGCCACTTTGAGCAGTTTGACATATCCTTACAGTGTTAAACATCAAATTACCAAAACTCCCTGTAATTCCACTGGCTAAGTATATACTTCAAAACCATGTATCCCCACAAGGCTTGAAGATTTGTGTTCACACTAAAATTATAGATATCAGTACCAGATTGCAAATAACCCACAGTCCTATCAACCAATCAACAAATAAACAAAATACAGCATATCTATACAATGAGGAATATTATACATCCATAAATCAGAGGGAGGACTGATATTCTATATGAATAAACATTGAAGGGCTGTGCTTAAGTGAAAGAAACTGGTCAGGAGAGGCCATGCACACTGCAATTACATTCATGTATGATTTACAAACTGAAGGGACCGGAGTCGGCACAGGACACACCAATACCAAGTTCTGAGCACAAAGATTTGTTTGCCCCAGAGGGATAAACAAGGGAGAAAAGGAACAAGGGAGAGGAGGAAAGGACAAAGGACTGCTTCTGGATAGAGAGGAGACAGATGTGGTGGCCCGTAGGCAAATGGAGGTTTATAAAGGGTTAGGGAGAAACTTTGTGTTAGTGTGAATTAGTTTGTTTTGGTTGGGCATATTAATTGGGGTAGCCAAAAGGGAGCTTTTGATTGCTGGACTTTCAACACTTTGATAGCTGGACCTTGGTGGTCAGCCTCAGGAGGAGGAAATGGCCAATAAGGGAATAGACCTTGGGGGTTAGCTTTCGGGATGTAATCTATGGTTTAGCAAGGGAGAAGGCAAGGCCTGCCAGTGTCATGCTTGCCATGCTCAGGCCTGCTAAAGCCCCTTCACAAACAGAACAAGGAAGAAAGGTTACCAGGGCGTGATAAAACATTCTAAGTTTGGCTGGAGAGATGGCTCAGAAGTTAAGAGCACTGGCTGCTCTTCCAGAGCTCCTGAATTCAATTCTCAGCAACCACGTGGTGGTTCACAACCATCTAAAATGAGATCTGGTGCCCTCTTCTGGTGTGCAGGCATACATGCAGGCAGAACACTGTGTACATAATAAACTTTAAAAACAAACAAACAAAAAAACATTCTAACCTGGTGATTGTGCTTGCATAACCATGTACACTAGGAACCTCTGAATTACATGCCTTAGAGAAGGGCTACACTGTGTGGACTATAGCTCAAGCTACTATTCAAACAACAATCAAAGAGCAAACACTGGTTACTTTGCAAGGACCAGGGTTCCCATAATTCCCTCTTTTTAGCAACAACAACGAAAGCCAGAATATAGTAGACTAATATTCCTAGTCCTCCGCTGACAGACTAAAAACATGTTCTATAAGTAGTCAATCCTTATCTTTCAGTAAGAATGCCCTTCTGCAGAGGAGTGATGAACAACAGTACTATGAAGCACGTGGGTCAAGCAAAGCTAATTGTGTGTATCTAACAGCATTGAGACAACATTTAAATGTGAAGAGTAGGCAAGAAAAAAATCAAAACCATTCAAAACTAAGGCAACAGTGGAGGAGGGGCTGGGAGAGGTGGGAGAGAGCTAAACAGACGGCACATGATGCTGTGGTGGAAACAGGTTCAAATGTGTTGGCATTTGTTGTGAGCTATATCATGCATAGTAAGAAGACAACACACAGGCTGAATAAAATTGAATTCTATGTGGGTGTTGTTTTGAAGGGAGAGACCCAGAACAAGGAGGCAGGAAGACTTGCAGGATGAGAAGGGAAACTGGGACCAAATGAAAACTGAAGTAGGGGCTGGAGAGGTGGCTCAGCGCTTTAGAGCATGGGCTGCTCTTCCAGAGGACCCGGGTTCTATTCCCAGCACCCATGTGGTAGCCCAAAACCATTGAGTTCCAGGGAACTCCGAAGCCTTCTTCTGGCTTCCAAGGATACCTGCAGGCAAGACACCTATATACACAAGATAAAAGGTAAGTAAATGTCAAAAAAAAAAAAAGAAAGAAAAAGAAAGCTAAAGTCATATTAATTATATAAATATATAATGGAAAAGGAGATTCAGGACATAATGGGCTTCTAGACCTGATGAAAGTCCTTGTGTAGTAATAGAGGACTCAGAACAAGATGGAGGAAGAGATAGCCCAATGTTCATCCTCTCGTTAAGAACAGCAACTTGGACCTCCATCAGTCGGTGAGACTACTTCCCAGGACCCAAGGAATCCAAGCTCGTGTTTTAGTGGAAATACTGAAAGATGTATGTAGAAGCAAATCCAAGAAGAAAATATGAAAGTGGTTTGTGGAGAAATAATAAACTTTATTAAAATAGATGAAGAAGGACCTAGGAAATGGAGCTGTGTGGTAATCTACAACGGAATGATTGATAGTGCATGTATTGATAGACATAAACACTCCATAGAATTCCAGTCCATATTCTCTTGGAGATTCCTCTGGAACTTGACAATATATCTTTTTATGTGAGAGCAGAAGTCTAGAAAAGTCAATAGTCTCTGGTGAAGAAAAATTGGGGAGATTTTTGACTATTTACCAAAGCATCCTGAAACAAGAGGAATTATCTGTACACATGAAGGAACAGATAGACCAATGGAATCAACTAGAAGTCTCTAAACAGTTTCCAAAGCACATATGGAAACTCTAAGATACAGCCACTGTAGATTAATGTGGAAAAATACATGGTGTTGGGTCAATCAGTTATCCTTCTGCAATAAAGTCAGATTTCTCCTTTTCCCATACACAGACATGAAGGCCAAGTGGAATAAAGACTTAAATGGAAAAGAGAAGACAAAAACACTTTTGGAAGACAAATTAGGAGGATATCTTTATGATGTTGTAATGACAAAGAAGAATTTCTTTAAGTAAGATATAGTAATATAAATCATAGAAAAATGGAAAATTCAATTCTGTTAAATATCTGTCATCACAAGGTCATCTTATATAAAGAGAAAAGTCATTAAAGTGAATGTAACATTCCAGGGCATGAAATAGAAAAGCCCACAATTCATAGTATACTAAAGTGTCCTACAAAGACAACTTAGTAGAAAAATTGGAAAGGAAGACAGGAATGAGAAAAATTGAACCTTAGTAGTATGCATCTTTTTTAAGATGTCAGGAAAATCTAGAGTAGAATTATAATTTCATATAAAACTAGTTTTGAAAAAAATTAATTTTGGTAAATCCACATACTGACAAGGACGTGGAACAATGAGATCTCTAACTCATAGTTAGCAGAAACATAATTTGGTATAAGCATTTGAAAAAGCCTTCCGTATACCTAATAAAATTTATCTGTGGGCCTAGTTAGTGTTTTATTGCTATGAAGAGACACCATGACCACAGCAACTCTTTTTTACAAAGGAAGGCATTTCATTGGGGCTGGCTTACAGGTTCAGAGGTTTAGTCCATTATCAACATGGTGGGAAGTATTGCAGCATGCAGGCAGATATGGTTCTAGAAAGAAAAAAAAAAAGCTGATAGTTCTACACAGGGATCCACAGGCGGCAGGAAGAGGGAAAGCCACTTGGCATGGTTGTTCCATTGGTCTATCTGTTCCAACCTCAGTGACACACTTCCTCCAACAAGACCACATCTACTGAAACGAGACCACACCTCTTAATAGTGCCACTCCCTGGTGACCAAGCATCCAAATCTATGAGCCTATGGGGGGCCATTCCTATCTAAACCACCACACTATGTATATCTTAAATCTGTCTATTACTGGTCTCAGTAAATGACTTAAGAGAGACTGCTGGTGAGCGTTGATGGCACATAGAGGAAACTAACTAGCAACATTGTGTGTAACAGCGCTCACTGATCATCTTTCAACTGTGTCTTAAGAGTAGAGTAGATACATTTATACAAAGGAATATTACATGACAGAAAAAGTGAGCCAACTATTGCGGCATGTATCAACATGGAAGGATCTCAGAGGCCACAATAAAGATAAAGAAAACAAGCCACTTGGATTGCCATCACTGTAACCCTACTTATCCAAAGAACAAAATTAGTTCAACTATGTCTCATACTTTAATACTCTTGGTCAACTATAAAGAGCAAGGAATGGTTAACATAAAGTTCACATGCTTGTTTGGCTTGATTTTTGTTTTTGTTTTTTGAGACAGGTTCTCATTGCATAGCCTTGACTGGCCTGGAGCTCCCTATGCATATGAACCTGGCCTCAAACTCCCTCTGTCTCTACCTTCAAAATACTTGGATTAAAGGCAAGTGCTACTACACCCAGCCACATGCTGTTTCTCTTACAGTGTGGAGTGGGTAATTAGAGAGAGGTATATAGAAGTCTCAATAACAGTGGTTAATGAAGAGGCCTAACTTAACATTAGTACAGCCATGACAGCTGCACACTAACAATACTGGGACTAGGCCTCTCTATTACAATAAATAACCAGGAAAAGCCACAAACTGTACCCTGCATGGGACCAATCTGAATTGAGACAAGCAAGTACTAGATGCTCCAGAACACTAAAGATAGCTTACATCACTTGTATATAGGTTGCCAATTTCCTTGCAGCAATGCGAGTACCAATCTCTGTTTTAAAAGACTTCTGTTGTCCCCCTCCTGCCCAATAAGGAGTTCAACCCCCATCTGAATCCAGAATTCCCCTACCCCCATCCTTTACTCCTTAAAAACCCTGATATAACTGAGCTCAGAGAATGGAAAGAGAGGCCAAGCCTGGGCTTGCAATAAAGAAGGCTCTTTGCTCTTGCATACAAACTCGGATTCTTGGTGGTCTCTGAGGGGGGGCTCATGACTCGGCTATAACAGATAAGTCTAGATTTTTAAAATTCTGTGCTTATGATTTCTTAAATTCTACAATAAAAATTGTTAATTTTATGCATATATAATATACCTTCCCCCCCAATTAGATTAAAAACTCAGTTTCTTGTTACTGTGGCAAATATTGAAGGACACAAGGCATGCAGAGTAGTTGACATCTAAGAGGCTCTCAGAATCTAAATCTAAGAAAGAATCAAAGAACTCTTCAATGAACTAGTGTAGGAGGCATGCGGGCCAGTCACAGTGCACCAGGCTGTGGCTAAGAGGCATCTACTCATGGGCCCCTCACTTGGGATGCAGAACCCAGGCATAGGCTGGAGCTCATCCAGCCTTGGAGGAATTTGCCAAGCCAAGTGGGCAGATACGTTCCAAAGGGTGGAATGTTTGCCTGACATCCCTGTCATAAACCCAAACAGGTCCTTTTAATGTAAAAAAATGAGCCCTCAGACGTTATAACCCCCCAATGGAACTGTCACAAATCCGTGTGGGAGAAGATGACCTTCTTCTCTGTGCACCTTTTTACACACCAGGCCCACAGAGATTCAGCGGAGAGTGATGTTGCTCACCACCTCTCTTGGTTCACAGATCTCCCAGATCTCCAACAGACCAGCAGAGAGCTATAGTTTTGTTTGTTTGTTTGTTTGTTTGTTTGGTTGGTTGGTTAGTGGCCTTCAAGATTTTTTAATAAACCTTAACCAAACATCTAATAAGTGCAAGGCATTTTGCCAAACACATAACATTATGTGTTAAATTTTGTATTCCCAAAAGTTAATGAATTTTTAACAAATGTGATCTTATCTAGAGATAGGGTAGATGATCAAATTACGATAAGGTCGTTAGGTTGAACCTCAACCCCGTCTGAATGGTGTTCTTATAATAAGAGGAACTTTGAACACAGAGAAATACATATATGAAGAACGTCCATTGATCAAAATTATACTGACACAAGACATGAGCTCCCAGAAATTAGGAAGGAGGCTGAATGCTTTTATCTACTCCCAAGTTCATATGCCGAATGCAAGGGTACACCTTAGGGAGTTTCTTGGGACATTAGGATGGAGCCATTACAAATGCAATTAACACCTTTCTAAGAGACCCCCCCCCAAGTCCTTCACTCCTTTTGCCATTTAAAGACACAGGTGATCATCTGTGAACCAGGGCACAGGGCTTCTCTGGATACTGAATCTGGTGACTTCTGAGGCTGGAAATTCCCAGCCTGAGCCACATGGCATTCATTTCTATTGTTAATAGACTGCTTAGTCTATAGCATATTCTGAAGCAGTGGGAATGGATGTGAAGCACGGGCTAGAAGCAGATCCCTTCCCAGGCCTGCAGTGGGGCACAGCCCCAAGCACACCTTGAGACAGATCCTGCTTAACTGTTACAGAAGTGGAAACAAGCACCATCCGACAAAGAAGCTGACTAGTCATCCAACACAGACTGTGTCTTCTTAGCACATTCCACAGTAGAAATAAACAGAAAGCACTGGTTTGCTTGCCAGGAGCAAGCTCATGGTCTGGTGTCATCCTGCTCTGAAAACCGGTGGAAAAGTGAACGATTTGAATGTAACAGAACTAGTACCAATACTGAGATGAATCAAAGAGAGCCATGCTCGTTGCATCTCAGCTTCAATGAAGCGTTTATCTAAATTGCTCTATTATCAATAAAGACTCGGGAGTCAGATATTGGGACAAAAACCTGATAGATTGAAGAATCAGCAGAGGAACAACCAGTTGATCCTCTCTCCACTCTTCCCAGATGGAAAAGAACCGGGAATCTTTCTAAGCCCTTCCCTACTCCTTCCTGTGCCTCTCTATCCTGGGTCATCCAAAATCTCTATGGTCAGTTCTTGTCAGTGGGTCACTGGCTCCACTCCACTCCACTGATCCAAGTTTAACTTTATTAACACAGTCTTGGAGTATCACAGTGTGATCAGATATCCCACAACACTTGAATGTGGATCTCTAGGCTTTGCTGATGCAGACAGCAGTTGGTGCTGAGGATGAGCTTTGAATTGTAAAGTTCGTCCAAGAGAGGACCGCCCCAAGAGCAGAAATGAGTATATACACAAAGCGACAAAAGCCAGGGAGAATAAATGACATTTGGAGATTGGCAAGTAGTTTGTAGCCAAAGCACAGGCTTCTAAACGAAGAGAGAATCCTGGGGGAAAATGGGCAAGAACCATACCTCAGGAAGCTTGCTTTGCCAGTCCAAGGCATTTGGATGCCATTTGTGGGTAATACAGAAAGTTTTGAAAATAAATATGATAAGTGAGAGCAAGTGGCCTTGAGATTTGTTCTAAAAGACTCGGCTTTAGGTTTAATCGAGAGGAAACAAAAGATGAACAGGGGCCAGTTGAGGGGTGGTTATCACATTCAGCAAGATCACAAACTGAAGACAAGAACTAAGTCAGGGGTGGGGAGGGAGCTGGTGTAGTAGGGTCAGTTGATAGCTGAGAGTGTGAGTATGCGTGCGTGCGTGCGTGTGTGTGTGTGTGTCTACTGTACATTTCTTGACCACCCTCCCTATGCTGATGAATTTTCTAGTTAACAGGTCTATCTATACGGGATGAAGCCAGAAACTCTTTCCCAGTCTCCTAAACTGAGACCCAGTCCTTGCGCATTTGGTGCCGCCAGACTTTGATTTGGAAGAAGGGGCTAGAAAGAAGGAGCTGGCACATGGAATCTGTTCTAGGCTGGCGGCAGGACACTGAGAGCAGCAGTCCCAGCAGCTGGTGTCACCCAAGATTTGGCATGTGTTGGCAGCAACAGCAGAGTCATAATAACTACTTGGTTTTCACTTTAAAAATGAAGTGACCAAAGCATGATGAAAGCCTTGCCGAGCAATTGGGTCCTTGTTTCTCAAGCTTAGGTTTAATGATTTAATTCTCTCTCTCTCTCTCTCTCTCTCTCTCTCTCTCTCTCTCTCTCTCTCTCTCTCTCTCTCTCTCTCTCTCTCCCTCCCTCCATCTCTCCCTTCCTCACTCCTAGAATACATGTTATTGTTTGTCACTAAGAACCCAAGCTAATATCCATGGAAATGGCAGGTTGATGATCAGGTGGGATGGTGGTGAGGAAGGTGCTTGGAAGCATCCCCAGACACTGTGTCTTGTGTGCTGGGTGAATGAGAATGATGTCACCTAAGTTTGGAACGACTGGGAAAGGACAACCAGGAAGCCAGTGGAAGTAATAAAGAGTTGAACTTTCTGCATGCTGAATTCGAGTGTCCTTTGGGACACACAGTCAAAGACAGTGAGAAATATGAATCTCAGTATCAGTAAAAAAAGGATAAAAACCAATTTAGGGTTTGTCAGGATGCATTTCCTTATTAAATTATTATTAATTCAGCCCTTGCCTTGTGCCAGACAGTAAGGAAATGGCTATGAATAAGAGAAGACTCTGCCTTCATAATCCGTTTAAGCTAATAGAATAAATCAGAAATAAGTAAACAAGCAATAGAAAACCTGATCTCAGGAGTGATAAACAGCATAAGGAAAACAGATCAGAATGAGGGAGATAAAGGGCGAGGCTTAAGGTTAGAATAGCGATTTTCAGCAGTATCCGATCTCTTTCTGGAGGGACATTTGGGTGAAATTTGAGAACTCGGGCTGCACAGGTTTCGAGACAAGGAAAGGCAGTCTAATCAAAGAGAAAAACACGTACAAGGAGGGAAATAAGTGTGGGCATTGAGCGCCACAGGGAAGGGAACGAGAGGAGAGTGGAGATGACCCCAGAGAAGGGGCCAAGTCCAGGTCCTGTGGTCCATGTTGTTGCCCCAATGAGGAGGTTTTAAATCTCTTCTGAAGTTTGATAAGATCCACTACAAGACTTTGGGTAGCAGAGGAATGAGTTGACTTCCATTTTCAGGGCTTCCACGAGGCATCTTGAGCGTGTAATGAATAAAAGAAAATAGGAATGGGGGCGCGCGGGGTGGGGGGAGTTTTTAGCTTCTGGATGGAGAGATTACCGCATGAATGTGTGCTGAGAGGGAGGAGCCAGCAGAGATGTAAGGAGAGAAGATTGGGGCTGGGGAGCTGAGTCAGAGGGTAGAGGGGGCTTGCTACTAAGACCGCCAACTTGAGTTCACGCCCCAGGACCCGCACGGTCCTGAAAGCTGGCCACTAATGGCCACACTCAATCTGTGGCATGTGTATACCCGAAACCACGCATACACAAATAAGTAAATAAACAAACAAATAAATGTTAAGTTACTAAAAAAAATGATGAAGGATGGAAAGAGAGAACGGGGTTTAAAACATTGGATGAAAGAGTCAACTTTTCCTCTGGCTTGGGAAGGAGATAGGGGGGAGAGAGAGGCAAAGAGGGCACCCAAGAGTTAGGAAGCATTTGTGGATGACTTCTGTGTGTTCCCTGAGTGGGGGAGTTGAGACTCAGTGGGGGAGGGATTCAGTGGCAAGAAGAAAGGGCGAAGAGACCTTTGGAGGTGCTAACCCACCGTCTTCACGAAGGGCATAATCTAGCTAACATTTTGGTGTTGTCTATAGGTCCCTGTGAATCTCTCTACTTAGGGCCAATAAGCTGTCTCCCTCCTCTCCCCTCCTGCTCAACATCCCTGCTCAGATATCCCACCTGTAGCCACGGGAAGCTCCCTGCCCAGAGTGAGTTATAGACTATAGAGTCTTTTATCTTTCCTCTCTGGCAAAAGTCCTTCCCCAGGAGGTCTGTGCTGATCCCACCACAAGCAAAGCATAGAACACAGGAAAAGCCGAAAACCAAGGCAAGAAATTTTAAAGAGAAGCACATTGCAAAGCATTGTAAATTTTTTAAAAATGCTAGACGAGTGAGTAGACACAGATTATGGGCTCCATAGTCTCGGCTTTAAACTCCTGCAAGGCAACAGTAGGAAGCAGTTTAGAGAAATGGTTAGGGTCACTGGCCTTGGAGCGCTAGGGTTAGCTGTTAACTCTCTCAGTGCGCCGGTGTCCTAATATGTCACGTGGACATTGCAGTAGACCTACCTCATCCAGGTAGATCATTGAGGCAATTAAAGGGTTGAATGTAGGTGAAGCCCAGGTACTCTGGTTGAAAGCGTTTGAAGATTGCTAGCTGTTGGTGCTAGGTGGAAACACGGGCATATTCCTCCATAGGAAACGCTCATGAAGAAACTAAGTACTTCCCTAAGCATGTTGTTGGGGAATGTCATGTAAGGTGGGAGGACACCCTCTGATCTTAGATTTCTTTTCCTCCTTTGGGGAAACTTCTCTGCTGTCTTGGAGCACACAGTGGTAGCCTTAGGACAAAGTGTGAGTTTGCTGAAGGGGGACTTCTTGGCCACCATTCCCTGCTGCCTCCTTCCTTGAGATGTTTACTCTTGCCCCAAAGAGCCCTATGACCTGCACGCCATGCAACAAGCTCTGAGTCAGCTTGTTAAATCACCTTTCCTGAGTCCCCAGTCTTTAGATGAGAGCCAGAAACATTAACACATCATTCCTCCTTTCAGGCCGTGTTTGCCTTAGGGCAGAGGCAGCAGACTCTGAGCTATGAATGAGCAGGCACACTCCTGCGAGAGACGAGAGAGGGGAATGTGGAGCTTACACTGGACAGATTGGTGAGGACAGTTACAGGTACCTGGGGTTCTTCCAAAGTGTTTGAATCCCTTAAGAGAATTAGCCTGCCTACAGGTTAGAGTCCATCCTCATGGGGTGGGGGGGTGGGGGTGGGGCGCCAAGGCAGGAGAGGACAGGGGAACAGAAGCAGAGACCATGGAGGAACGCTGCTTACTGGCTTTGATCTCAGGCTCACATTTGACTACCTTTCTTACTCCTCTCAAGGCCACCTGCCCAGGACTGGCATAGTCCATAGTGGGATGGACCTCCCCATATCCATCAACAATTAAAATGCCTGATTGACAGTCCACGGGCCAACTACAGGCATTTCCTCAGTTGAGGTTTCCTCCTCCCCTGTGACTGTAGTTAGTGCCAACTTGACAACACAAACAAACAAACAAATGGAACAAAAACCAACCAGCATAAGCAGGACGGAATTAAATTGACCTGAATTCTGAATCTGCAAATCAAAAAGCTTTCCCACATCTCTATGTGGCGGCACCAGACTGCGTTGTCTCTCTCTGCTGGGAAAAGAGAAGGTCTTGAGTTCTGGGAAAAGAACGGCAGAACTCTCAGGCTGCTCTGCACTGCAGTGCCGCCAGGTCCCATGCATCCCTGGTGGGTAGGTGCAGTTTGCACAAAAATAAAACAAAAGCTCTCGCAATAGAGTTATCCACCATGTTTCTCTCGGCACTTTACAGTGGTTACTGGTGCGTCCCAATGGCAAGCCCTCCCTGTCTTTTGTTCTCAAGGAGGCAGGTTCTGGTTGAGTATTTAAAAGAGCTGGAAGGGGTTATCTTGAAAGGAGAAATCTCAACACTATCTCCGGATGGCTTTATAACTAAGAGGGCAACCAGTGAAAAATCTGTGCCCTCCCTTCTAAAGCAGTGGTTCCCAACCTTCCTAATGCTGTGGAGTTTCATACATGTTCCTCATGTTGTGGTGACCCCCCCAACCATAAAATTATTTTCATTGCTACTTCATAACTATAATTTTGCTACCGTTATGAATCACAATGTAAATATCTGAAATGCGGGGTATCCGATACCCGATCCCCGTGAAACGCTCATTCAGCTCCAAAGGGGTCGCGACCCGCAGGTTGAGAACTACTGGTCCACAGCCACAGCCAGCTCTGCACAATGCACAGCTCCCGCCTGGATCCGGAGGAGTGGAAAACTAAGAAGTATAAAGGCTATTTGGGGACAACTGAAGAAAGGTAAATGCAGAGTGTATGTTAGATCCCTGCTGCTCTGAGTTTGGGCTGTGCACCAGCCCCAGCTGCACCATTACCTGGAAACTTGGTAGAAGGAGAGAGTGGCAGCCCCCAAAGCAGTGACTGACATGCTGAACAAGTACTACTCAGACAAAATGATGGCGTCAATGTTGGATAGTTCTTGTGTTTCATAATGACCTGGCTGGAGAAGTGTGTGTGTGTGTGTGTGTGTGTGTGTGTGTGTGTGTGTGTGTGTGTACATGTGCTTTCTAAGAGGAAGAGTTCAGAAGCAAATCTCCAACTCATACCGAAGGTGAAACTTAAGGAAACGGGACCCAGACTCTTGGGTAACACTATGAATTGTCTGGATGGAGCCATTAGCAGCTTCCAGGTGAGACAGGCCAGGCAGAAAGACAGGTGGAGGGCAAGCATGGTGGCGTGAGACCACCTTCTCAAAGGAAGAAGGCCCTACCGCACATAGAAATTGATTCCCACTGCAGACAAGCCAGACAAGGTTGGAGGACAGTTGAAAATTCCTTTTTTCAACTGTTGCAATTCTTTTCTTCTTCTTCTTCTTTTTTTTTCTTTTAAATTTCTCCAAACCTTTTACCACCGTGTCGCGATACCCATGACCTATTGCTGGTGACAAGACAGAATGTCCAGTGCTCTTTGTGTGCTGGTGACAGGCAAGGAGTGAGACCTGTGCCCTGGTGGAGGCTTTTGCTGAGTCAGCAGGATTAGTCCAAGGAGTGGCAATTGCTGGGCACCAGGATGCACGTCTTCGGAGATGCCTGGAGAGACTGCCAACCCCTGTGGCTCTTTGGAAGAGTCATGGTCTCCTCAAAGGATCTGAGTGTTGTTCTCAGGGCACCTAACCTTTGCTGGGACCTTCTCTAGAACGGTCAAATCACATAACAGGCAGTGGTAGGGATGAACTTTCCACAGCCTCATCCGTCTGTGGCTCTAGAGGCTATTGAGTCATGGCAGGGCATTTATTTCAAATAAAACCCAGCGTAAAGCGAAGGCTAGAGGAAGCTTCTCCATGCCCACCCCCACCCCCAGTTCCACATTCCACTCAGGTTTGGAACTGAGCTGAACAATTTTCATTTTGAATCATGAAAAGGTGGAAGAATTTGGCCTCTTCCTGCTAACAGTAGACGAAGATACGCATCTCTCTCCAAAGGTACACGATCATGTTTTCTCTTCTGGAATCCTCGTCGCCAATTCCTCTTGTTTTTTTCAGCACAATGCTACCCATGAGGCCTAAACCAAAAGAACCAGACATTCCAGATTGACTCAAATAATTCCATCTTCTAAATGTAATGTTCTGGCACCTCTGCAATCTCCGTATTGGTTCCAGTTTTCATCGCACCCTGTGATGCTGAGTGGCAAGATCGAGAACAAAATGCTTCCTGTTTCCCGGCTGCCTGCCTACCACGAGACTGCAGCTATAGGGAGCAGGTTAATTTTCAGTTAAATGAAAATTCCATTCAAGGATTTCATTCTCTTCCACGAATGAGAGGTGGAAATGGTTTTGTGGTTTATTTTGGTGAAGGGACATCTTAGAAAACAACAAAAGGCAAATTCCTAATGGCAATTATCGACTGTTGAAGTTCTCATTCCTGCCCGATTAAGGAAGTCACTAAAAATCCCACAAAAAAACCTTCAAAATATGTCTCGTTGTGTCCTCCCCAAGTAGTTACTAGGGGACAGAAAATGACATTACTGACTGTTGAGCCACATGACTTTTAATTACAGAGCAATTTGACTCTTCTGAAGGCAAGTCATGATGTATCTAAAAATCCCAAGACAGTAATGCTAAATCCTTTCCATTTTCTTAGGTAAATGCAGACACATCCACAGCCAGGATCTGGGATGTCTGTGTACAGGCGATGTAGCATTGAGATGCTTTCTCTCTCTCCATGAAAGACGACTTTCCAGCCTGGGGAGAGAGCCCTTCCATACCATGACTGCTCCATGCAGGACAGACTTACTGGACTTCAGGATTCTGAGATAATTACCCCCTTGCCAAACATACTTCTCTGAATTATTCCATAAAATACACTTGATAAATGGTTTTATCAAGGCCATTGTGTCTTGAAGAACTTAAATTAGTCCCAGATGAGTTTCTTTTCAGTTAAGATAGATTTAAATAAAATGTAAGTGTAAAGCTGTTTCCATTTTAACGGCTGGAGCACATTCTGGCACTAAAAAGTGCACCACCTCCTTCAGACATTTATGACTTTTGTGTTTGTTGGAAACGAGCGAGATCTCAGGTGGCTGCATCTACTTCTTATATTTATGACTTTTGTGTTTGTTGGACGCAAACAGGTTCTCGATTTTCTATCTGTAAAATAAAATAAGAACAGCTGCTCCAGAAGGCTCTTGGGGTGATTAAAAGAGATAGCAGACCCTGAGTGCTGGCCACTCGGGGGATGCTTCTTAACGGTTCCATTTAATTCCTTCTCCTCGGCAGGCACACACGGTGTGCGGAGGAGCTGATTTAACTGTATTTTTTTTCTGTCTGTTTTCAAGTGACCGTCTGTTTTCAGGTGAACATGCATTATAAAGCAATGGATTTCAACAGCAACTCCAAACTGTGTGCATGCTTCCTAGATGTTTTAACACTTGCCTGAGCTATAGCTCAGGGGGGTAAAGCACTTGTCTAATGTTCGAGATTTGATCTCAGCACCGCAAAATAAAGAAAAAAAAAAAAAAGCCCTAAAACTTGATTTTACTCTGAGGTGTCTCTGCTTTTCCATTCTTATGCCACATTACCTCTTTATCACTCAGTTGTGCAGTTGCGGAGAGCTCTTCACTGTCCTTGTACAGACGCCATGGTTCCTTGTATTGTGTCCCTCCCTCCCTGGCACCTGCCCTCCTGTTTCCTTTTCTAATGACTTCATTCTTCCTTTACGGCTCTTTCCAAATTTCTTTTTATCTATAAAGTCACTTCCAATTCCCTTGATACATGACATTTAAAAAAATATATAATTTTACATTTAAAATAGGGCTCATGCACAAAAGCTGTAAAAGTTGCAAAGACAGTTCCCATAGACACCTTCGGTCAGTTTCCCCTAATGTTCACATCTTAGTATGGTGTGTTGGCCAAAACTAAGAATGATTAGCTCATATAAAGGCTGAACGCTCAGGAAACATCAAGGAAGAGGAGGAAGAAAGGAATGTAAGAGCTGGAAGGTGGAATGGAGCGAGGTGGAAGGCTGTTTTTAGAACGAGACAATGTTTTGGCATTCTTGGTCTCAAAACATTTCTGTTTGCTGACAAAGGACCCACACAAGAACTGGCTATTCAGCCCCATGCCTTGAGTGGCAGGTACTGATTTCCCCAGGAGATCTCATCCTTTCCTGAGTAGCTACAGGCAGTTTTTAATGGTCGCTGGGAGAAGAAAAGGACATTTTCTTCAGCGGTATAACCACTGGCAGGGACCACACTTCTGTAAGTGATCTTCATCCAGCTAATCCAGGAGAGAATAAGAAACCCAAATAAAACACAATGGGGTGGGGGTCACCAGAGCAAGAAGACGGAGAGACAGAGGGAGAAGAAGCAGCTGAAATATGAAAATATTTTAAAAAGTGAAAATAAAAGACTGGGAAGAGGGAAGAAGCAGTGTGGAAGGGAACAAGAGAGCTGTGGGATGAACATGATCAAAATATATTTATACACATATGGAAGTGGCGTAATGGAAACCATTATTATCTATAGTTAGTATATGAATTAAAATAATTACCTATCTATCATCTACCTATCTATCTATCTATCTATCTATCTATCTATCTATCTATCTATCTATCATCTATCTATCATCTATCATCTATCTATCTATCATCTATCTATCTATCATCTATCTATCTATCTATCTATCATCTATCTATCTATCTATCTATCTATCTATCTATCTATCTATCTATCTATCTATCTATCCATCTATCATCAAGCCAGGTTTTGTGGTCCCACACTTATATTCTCTGTAACAGATCCCGGTGTTTGCTTACCGACCGCAAGGTGGACACTAAAATTATGCTACCAATGAAGGGCGGGACGGCCTCAGCTGCCTACCTCAACCAAATCCCACTTTCTCTTGTTCAAAATCATACTTTCTAAAGTCGGACAAATATATAGAAAAATATGACTATAAATAAACCCAATGAATTGTGGCGGAATGAAAACTACCAGCCAGTTCTTCAAATAGAAGGCTTCCTGCACTCCAGCAGCCTTCCACGGGTCCCTCCCAGTAACTTCTGCCCTTCATCTCGACTTCCCAGCCTGTCCTCACTTTCGTTTTAATAACAGGACTCTGTTGTTGCGGTAAGAGTTATAACGCAAACCACGTTTACACTGTAATTATATCCAGACAAAGTGGCATGAATCTATTAAAAAAAAAAAGTTCTGATTAAGGCACATGCATCACAGTAGACACTCCAACAACCAGACAATGCCCATTGTCCTTTCTGCATTGTGAGCTTCTGAGTTGAGGCTCAGTTTGTGGTTGGGTGGACCCGCTTTGGATGGAGGGCATTTCCGGTCCTGATAACAAGCAGGCCAGTGTAGGGAGTAGGGACAGAAACCATTTTTGTTTCTGTTCCCTTAGAAACACATGGAACAAAATAAAGTTTGCCAAATGGAAATATACAAAACCACTGAGGAAATAAATGTTATTTTTAAGCTTCTAAGAAGCCATCACAAATAACTGAGAGGAGAGTGGAAAGAATTCCAAAACCCAGTGACCTTTAACAGGACAACACAGCAGGGTCAAAAAGTGTCTCCGAGAATGTTGTGACTGGGGGAAGGGTGCGGAGAGCCCAGGCCGGGAGAAGCTGACCTCACTGGCTATGATGAGAATGGAGTTGGCTTTCCTCCAATCTTGTGTGAGCTGGATGGCAAAGAGGAAACCATCCTTCAGAAAAGGGAACAGGGAGAATCCTCGCCCACTAAAAGAAGGGAGTGGGTTTGGAGGTCTGGGTAGATTGTTGTTGTTGACAGGCATCAAAAGGCTGGGTCTCTGCTTTCCGGCACTATGGCTTTTCAGCGAGGTGGAGGTCGCAGATGACAGTCAAGTCAACTAAGAGCGTGATGGCTTCACTGCCAGGGAGGGCACTGTTCCAGCGAGAGAGGCACTGCTACTCACCTCCTCTGGGACTGGGAAGGGAGAGTCACCACGATTTTGTCTTTTTCCTTAGGACCCTGACATCATTGTTACCCTGGTCCATCTCCAATGGCCCAAGGAACTGATGGCGCCATCGACAATAACTTACCAACGCCTTTATAAATCTAGACAGAGAGTGTGCGCCGTTGGTCAGCTAGCCTTCCTGACAGATTAGTATCGAGAACACTGACTCAGCTGAAGACAAAGTTTGTGACACATTGTCTCTCGTCGAGAGTCCCCCCACGGCAGACACGGGCCAAGTCAGGTTCTTCCTGCTGAAGCTTTGGTCACACTCCCAGACAGGCAGCAGCCACAATGGCTAGACACCAACATGATGAGCGTGACTGCTTGCCCTTTCCTAACCAGGGTAACTACCAACAGGGCGTCTAAGTCCTTCAGGACTAAAGGCCACCGGGGGAGGGGGGGGGGACTGATCCTCCAGCCAATCTTTCCCCCACCGTTCTCTTCTATTACCACCACTTTCCGTCAAGTTAGTTTTTAGGAGACGGGAGCCCAGGCAGGGACTCAGAGAGACATTTCAAATGATTCACGACCTGGAATCTAGCGGAAACTTAATCCCACTGTTTCACAACACGGGACAAGGACTTCAAGGGGCACAGGCATGCGCTGAGTCCTGTTACTCCTCGCTCACTTAGGCTAGCTCTTATGACCACACTTGTCGGTTCTTTTAGTTAAAGAGACAACTACAAATCCCACGAATAACACCGGGGGCTTGTGACTAAGGGGATACTGAGTGTTTGCTATCCATGTCCCCAAAACCACCAGTCATTTCTTTTCTCGGAGCGCTGTCCGCTCCAGACCATGTCTGGCCCCTCTCCCCTGGTTCCTCTCCCCGTGGCAAAGCTCTGCCCCCCTAATGTAGGCAGGACTAGGCCTAGATCATAGACACAGAAGCTGCCTGAAAGAACCTGGCCCTGATCTGCTTCCCTTCCATCGGCAACATGGAAAAGAGCAGATGTTTTCCAAGTTTCAGGAACTCGACCACCTACAGGGTGTCAGACTACCAGGTGTGTGTACTCCATGGGCCACCGAACACAGGCCTGCGGGGAGCGGCGTGGTGTTGAAAGGGTTCTCTACTCAGCACTTAGTAATTACAACCAATTGGAAACATCAAGATAGGGGATGCTCCCCAGTAGAAAGAACATTTACTACTTGATGGCGCGTCAATTATGACGACTCTAAAAGCTTTACAGCAACATTTCGTAAAAATTCACCTTTTTTTTTTTTTTTTTTTTTTTTTGCTAAAAACAAACACAACAAACAAGACCTCATAAAAGGTCCGTAGCTGAGCAATATTAAAAACCTAAAAAATGTGTTGCCCAGGGAAAGAAAAAAGACTGGAAAGGAATACATCGAAATGAACAGATGTTTGTCTGCAGAAAAGGCCTTTGGACGATTACGTAAGGTTCCCCCTTTGAAACGATTTTGTTTGAGACACCTCAGCCCAAAGTCAGGGCTTTACACCCACAGGCAAGTCTCTTACTCCTAAGGTACCTCCTGGGCCCTGACACTTCACCTTTAAAAAGCCCCATGTTCTAATTTTACAATTATGATGGGAAGGAATTTTGTATTTAACTAGTCAGCAGAAGCACGCAGGGGCACTGTGGGTAGACTTGGCTGTGGCCTTGTGGGCCTGGGTGTGACCGTCTTGGGGAGCCATCAAAGCCCTGGCTGGCAGAGATGGCGTCACCCTAAGAAGGACAGAAAGTGGTGATTAATCAGAAGTCGGGACTGACCTCTGAAAAGTAGGGCACGGGTAAGATCCCGGGGAGTCCCAGAAGAGATAGATAGTCATCAGCCTCTGGGCCCTGCCTGGCCTCCCCGGGACGCCTTGGGACGCACGTGCGCACACAGCAGGAAGCAGTCCTCCGAGCTGAGGGTTCATTCCGTACTGGCTACAGTCGCTTCTGCCTAGCTGTGCTCTTAAAGATGGGTATCACCACTGTGGGGAGACAGTTGTTTGGCGGAGGCCTACTCGGGTACCAGAGCCAAAATGGGTAAATCAGATCCTGGACCGCTTGGAAGCCACTTGGAGGGAGAGGCCACGCTTCTCAAGTATAGGGTTTTACAGCAGGGGAGCTTTAATGAGATCTGTACCATAGGCACACGTCATTCGCGATTTTATTTTTCATTAAAATCATTTTAACGATTTCATCTCGTTAGAACACGGCAATCCGTAGCTTTGGGGAGGAGTGGGAATGTTTTCTCGGCTCGCAGGCGTGGGTCCCAAGCCATGCTGGAGGCTCACCTTCCCGACCAGCCTTGAGAGGAGGAATCAGGGACCGTGAGGAACACGGGACCTATGAAGACCTCATGAAGGAGAGTATGGACTTGGTAGATTGAGACTGGCCTGTCCTTGCATAAAGAGAGGGAATCTACATAGACTGTGTCTTCCAGAAGGGTGTTTGCATGTCAGTAAAGAGACGCATGTTCATATTTGGAGTGGTTTGTTTGTTTGTTTGTATTTTGGTAAAACCTAAGGATTCTGGGTGAGGTTAGACCTTGTTTGCAGTTGGGCAAACAGGAAGAGCAACTTCAGCATGTGAAGTGGGCAGTCACTGGGCTCCGTCTGGAGAGACCACCGAGCAGCAGATCGGAGCGAGGGAGCTGCCTTCAGTGATTTCCGACTGCGACACTATCTCGGCCTCCAGGGTCAGTCCTGAAGGGGTCCTCGCTTGCTCCGGGGCCTCTCAGTCTCCAGCTGCCGGTCTGTGCTGTCTAGTTGGTTAGTTAAGTAGAATGCCCTTCCACGGCCCCGGAGTGGTCAAGGTGTAGGACAGGACCTGCGCCCTGCGCCCTGGGGGTGTTTAGGTCCCCAAGGCCGAACAGGCGTCTCTCGACAACATGGGCCCCTGCCACAAGCCCCCTGCTCGTTTATTTCAACCACATCAAGGCTTTCCCCACAATCTTCTATTTTCTTTCCCTTTCCCTTTCTCTTATAAAACAAAGGTCCCCGGGTTAGGAGCACAGTAAGTGCTCTGGCGTGTCAGATTGCCTTGGCAGAGAGCAGCCCTTTTTATCTGCGTTTTGATCGGTGGTGTTGAGTCTCCGGCCTTTAAATCTTTTGAACTCTTATCCATTGTTCCAAACAAGCTGCTGCTGATTCGACAGGCCCCGTGTTCTCTCTTGATTGTATTACTTTGGCTCCAATTTGATGTCCTTGTTCTCTCCTGGGCTGACGGGGTGAGGGGTGGGACGGAGGGGTTCAGAAGCCCTAATCAGCGGCTGGATGCTCTGTGATCTGTTGGAAGCACATGGTGACTTATCAAAATAACAGGATAACTGGCAAATCTTATGTGGTTCGGGAAGGACAGTCCAGATCCAGAGCATAGGAGGAACAAACTGGGGGTTATTCTCAGCACCGTTTCCAGCCTGGGGTCATCAGGATGGCCCAAGAACCTTTTGAGAATGGGGTCCCCGGTTTGGGTGCCAGCCACCTGCTTCTCCCCGATACCCCCCACCCCCACCCCCCAGCTAAAGCTCCCCGGTGATTCTGCACCAGCCAGGCAGCACCTCTGGCTTATGGCCTCGGTTACCTAATATCCGGCACAGCATTTGGCTTAGGCAACACAGTGCCTCTCCTGGGATGGATCTGCTGATAAGAACGGCCCAGGTTCTGAGAAACACTTGGCCCAGCTTTCCACAATTCTGGCTTTGCTGTCGTGGGTGACTTTAGGATTTGACCCGGAGTTGAAGGGATCTTCAACAAGGACCTAGGTTTCTGATCTCCTGAGTGACCAGGAGGAAAAAGGCACTGAAGGATCAGGAAAGGATTGGGGCGCAAGTCCATGAAAGAAGGGGGCAAGGGATTAGACCCAGGGGATGGCTGCACAACTCTTGATTCGAAGCTCATTTAGCCTGCAGTGAGGGGCTGTAAAGTCCCTTTCCAGGAGTACAGAACCCAGCCTTAGCTAGGTGTTCTAACAATTCCAACTGACGAGGAAACCCTAATGATAACCATTACTAAACACTAACTAGTACTTGTGGCCAGCACTTACCAAGCTCCGTCTCACTTGGGCAGAGTTAGCCTCTACACACCCTCGATCCTTTGGGGGTAACCAATATGTCCAGTTTCCAGATGAGGGAACTCAGAGTGTAGGCAGACCATTGAGGGATCCAACCAGTGGGTGGCAACAGACAGAACCCGAACTGTTCATTTTATTTTTATTTCCTTTTGGTTTTTATTCATTTATATTTTTGCTGGGCTGGTGGGCGAATGACCCAGGGGCATCATCGTGCATGTCACCCCTTAGGATTTATTTAACTAATTTTATTGTGTGTACAGGACTCGGACTCTAGAATGTGGCCTTTTTTTGATGTCAGAAGGCTTCTACAGACTTTCGAAATCCAGAAAGGAGTAGAATACAAGTTGAGGAACTGGGGAGGTGGCGGTGACAGCAGCTGGGGGGAATGAATGACAATAATACTAAAAAAAAAAATGCCAAGAGCAGTTAGTCCTAAAACCACATCTTACATATACCAAGTTGCTCATGGACTGAGCGCTTCGCAGGTATATGACATTCTGAGAGGGTTATGTGGGGGCATAATAAAACAAAGTTGGGGAGTGAGAGGGTGGCTATTAAAATCACATTTTACTAAATAACTATTCCTAACTCTCCAGAATATTTCAAAGGAAGCCAGTGCTAACCGTCAGGATGACTTCTCACTTTATCGGTGTCTGGGAAGTGTTTACCAGTTGGTTTTGCAGAGATTGGCGATGACTTGCAGAGCTTGTTGTCCTTGTAACACCGGCTTGAGGGTTCGGTAAGGAAGAGTGAAGGAAATGACAAAGCACCCTTTGGGGGAATGATGACAGAAACCTGCGTAGGAAAATAATCACACCTTGGGGACCTCGGAGGATCTGTAAACACTACCCATTACTCACCAGTTGTAAGATCTCCCAGCATTAATCCACCTTGGCAGAGAGAAGGACATTACCAAATGACTACATTGCCTGCTGGCTTCTCCCAGACTCCTGGCTGGAAAAGCAAGCAAGTATCCACTCTGGAAGATGGAACTGTTTCCCGTAGAGTCCATCGCATGGAGGTCCTGCAGGAGAATCAACCAGGATTTGAATTTTTTTTTTGGTTGAACCATTCCAACAAATCCTGGAGCATATGAGTCCTGTGTTGGAAGAAGTTTTCTTAAGGTTTAACTAGACACATGTTGGGTCTGTGGCCACCAGGCCATTTTCTCACTCTGTAGTAATTTTGAAAGGTGATGGGAATGCTGGAACTTGCCTCTTTTTTTTTTTTTTGGTTTTTCGAGACAGGGTTTCTCTGCGTAGCTTTGCGCCTTTCCTGGAGCTCACTTGGTAGCCCAGGCTGGCCTCGAACTCACAGCGATCCACCTGGCTCTGCCTCCCGAGTGCTGGGATTAAAGGCGTGCGCCACCAACGCCCGGCCCGGAACTTGCCTCTTTTAACGTGGGCCCAGAAGAGTGAGAACTTGCTGGGTTTTTGAAAGTCTGAGCATTTGTAGATTAAGTGCTTTATCCTCAGTATGGAGAGAGAAAAGGAGAACAAAACAAAACATTTCTTCCTCTCTTGTGATAAGACCTTAACTACCAATAGCAAGGGGGATACAGAATAAAAGGCAAAGAGGGCAGATGTCCAGAAGCCAGAAGACTTCTTTGGCTAGTAGATTTTGGAAATGGCTTCCTCGTTTCAACATGGTTCTTGATGGGATTGTTGAGAAACAGAAAACTCTGTTACTAACGAACAAGCCTGGGAGGTGTTGACTATTTGGGATATTCAAGGAGTTAGTATATCCTCCTAACCCATAACTAGCACTTGACACAGAGGCCATTTGCTCAGGAGAGGAGACACTTCCACACACATGGGGCATACGCAGATGGCTCCCCCTGGGTGCTACAGGCAGAGGATGGACCATATCAGGATGTTTCCAAGGAGAGAGTGATATACCAGGCCATAGGTTGTGGAGACCTGAGGCTATTACCAGCCTGCAGAAGAGGCATATTCACTAGTCACATTCCACAGGGCTGGGAAGAATGTCTTTGTTTCTTATTTTGTTGGGTGGCCATTGGTTGGCAAGCTTGGTAAAGAATTATCTTTCCCACAAAGCCAAGTGTCAGAGGCTGTGGTTGGGATCCTGGTCACTGAAGGCTCTGGAGTTCCAGTCTAGTCTGAATTTCCAGGACTTTTTTTTTTTTTTTTTTTTTTTTTAAGAATACCAAGCCTCTGCAGGTAAGACAGAGACAGACCAGGCCAAGCAGGGCCCATCTGCTGAACACTGGCTCTAGGGCCATACTGTCACGGGGACAAAAATCTAATTCCTCAGAAAACTAGAGTGGAACAGAGCTCACAAGCAAACAGTGGGACAGACACTCTTAGACGCAGATTGAGTAAAGGATTTTCCCAAACGATACAGTACATTCTTGGAATTCTGATGCATGAGAATAAAGTGTCTTGGGAATGGTGCCCTTTTCCAGTTTATACATAGTCATTGTATGGGCTGGCAATTTCCCTCAATGGGGGGAAAAAGCATACAATACTCAAAAGCCATTCTATGTGATGAATCACCCTAGGGTAGTAGAATCTACTAAGTACCTAAAGACTCATCTATGAAGGGTTTGCCCTTATCACTGCTGTGTTCACATCAAGGTGGTGAACATTAACCTATTTATATAGACGATAAGAAGATCAATCAAGGAAATGAATCTTCCTGTTTGGATTTGTTTCAGGACACAAGACCTTTATGTTGTGAAAATTCCCAAGGGTTCTCTTTCACAGGCCTCTCTTGCCAGCTCTCCCTCTGTCCTGGGTCCCCTCTACCCCACCCCCTAACCCCCAGGGATGGGGCATGACGCAATTGCTGTTGTTGCTAGAAGGGACTTGAAAGAGGCTGGAGTACATAGAAGTGGGAAATAATCATCACTCAGATCAAAAGGAATTGGCTTGTGTTTGGGATGTCTGGTATATTTAAAAAACAATGAAGTGAGTTAAACACAGATTTAACTTTCCATTTTGCCGCTTCATTGGCTTTTAAATAAAAAGTCTCCCAATGTCTACTTCTCCTACAGCCTTGGGAAAAAGAAGGCTGGAGAAATAAGTTGATACCAGGACAAACGAAACCATAGTTATCAAGGAGAAAACAATCCAGTCCTTTTTCTTGTAGTTTGTTCTGCCAAAAGGGCACCTAAGAGAACACTCTAATCTTGGTGTTAGGGCGAGGACATTCCATCGATTAGCTTTCTGAAAGAGTAGCTTGCTATCTGCTGAATCTAGTTCTTCTAATAGCATGGCTATGGGAAGCACATAGGAAACACCTGAATCACTCATTGTTTCAGAGAAACCAACTGGTGTTCTATTTGGTAAATGAGTGACTCGCTCAGCCTTGGAATACCAGGAAAGACTTATCAAGATCATTAATTACACCCCCACCATGCACCAACAGTGTTCGTGAGGGGGTGTAGTAGTACTGGGAACTGAGAACAGACAAGGGTCCTACTCATCTTCTTGGCTTCTCAGGCTCATTCCATCAGACTTCATGCAGTTTCTATAGAAAATTCTGCCCTTAAAGAACATAGTGAATTTGCCTAGGAGCTCATTTCATAAAGGAATCTTTAAGGTCATGTGATTCTTAGGTGAGAAAAGACGTTCAATCAATGTTTTACAGTTTGAGAGTCTCATATCTGTGTTAGGTGTTTCTCATTCTTTACTTTTTGCCTTAGGGCAGCATTTGCCCAGGACTAATCTTCAGCCTAGTGAAAAACAAAACCAAGCATGAGAATTAGTTGGGGGAGCTTAATAAACACACACACACACACACACACACACACACACACACACACACACACACACACACATACACACAAAACAAAACAAAACACCTAACCAACCAACCAACCAAACAATACCAACAGGCCAGGCCCCTGGACCCCTACCCAGACCAGTGGACTTGTCATTTCGGAAACCAATGATGACAGGATTCCTGACCCCTTCATCTCCTCAGGGTGATTCTGCAACACAGAACACATTTCAGCTCTTACAGATTCTGTGTTCTTCTAGGGTGTTGGTGTGGCACTGGGGGCGTGGTTGGGGGGAATAGTGCAGAAACCTTGAACAGAGGGAGCTTAGCCTCTCTGAAAGGCCTTTTCTCTTGTTATTTTGTTGTTATTTTGGGGGGCTGGGGCTTGAACCCAGGGCACTGCACATGCGAGACAACGCTCTACCATCGAGCTGTATTTCTAAAGATGGAAAGAATTGTTTTGCTTTTTTTTTTTTCTCCATTGAACAAGCAAGCATTTGGAGAAAAATCTCAGTGTGTTTCTAAAGGGCACCCGACTGGCTGTGTGGGCCGAGAGGCTGGGAGCTGAAAATGCTGGGAGCCGCACATGCACAAAACCACGAATTCCATAAATACTCAGGATGCTTTGTCGTAAGCGAGAGCACACACCCTGTGTTAGCTTTCCCTCACTGTGACGAATACCTGAAATGAATCAATTGGAGAGAGGGGAACATTGCTTTTGGAGCATGATTTCAGATGTTGTGATCCACGGTCACTTGGCTACGTTGGTGTGGGGCATGGGAACAAAATGCGTCATTATGGGAGCATAGAGGTTGCTGACCTCAAAGAGGGCGGGAAGGGAAGAGAGAGATAATATCCCCTTCAAGGGCATTCCCTCCATGACCTAACTGCCATCCGGTCTAGGCCCTTAACATTCATCGCCTTCATTAGCATCCTAGGCTAGGAACTAAGCTATAAACAGATGGGCCTTTGGGGGACATTTGAGATTGAAACTGTAGCACCCTTTCCTGGAAGCATCACCGGGTTGACTCTAATAAACTGGAATCCATGACTATGTCTAAGGAGCAGCTTGATTCTTATCAAGTAAGATTTGAAAATTAAAAAAAATATTCTGTGAAGTATCTACCTCAACCAAGGCTTGTGATCTCCAAAGTTTTGCAAATCCGACCTTTAAATAACATAAGCGACCACTTGCACTCAGCCTTATTAATGCCTGGCTGTCTGCAGGCTTTTCTTTCTTTCTTTCCTTCCTTTGTTTCTTTTGAGACAGGGTTTCTCTGTGTCAAACAGTCCTGGATGTCCTGGAACCGATTTGGGGACCAGGCTGGCCTCAGACTCACAGAGACCTGTCTGCATACGCCAAACAGGCTTTTTAAATGCTAATCTGTCAAATCAAATAGGTACTGTGCAGTTTCTCATAATCTCACTGCATCTAATTACGGTTTATATTTCTTAGCTTGCGTTACACACTACAGGAAAGCCAATGCCATTAAATGCTGTTTACACTTTTCACTGGTTATGTCCATCTGAGAGCGTGAACCTAACACTCTCGGTCCCTTCCTGAAACAGTCCTTAAAAAGGAAATCGATTTAGGAAGCACTCAACTAATGAGGGACCCTGACGTTGAAGTCTCTTCATCCTCCATACCTGCTGATTATAGGCCTGGCAGTGGCCTCCGAATGGAGGCCTTGGGGGAGGGGTCTTTTGGGGATTCCCTCTTGGTTTACTCCTGTGGCGAGACTGCCAGCAGCTGCTTTCCCAGGCTCCGTGGTCTCCAGCCTTGGGGTGATGTGCGTTTCACTCCCTCGTCTAGCCCATCGCGACTTCCTGTTCTTTTTCTGTAATGCTTTTCAGATCCGCTCCTTCCTGTTGCCTTCTCCACATTCGGGTTCAGGTTTTAATTACCTCACACACACCTGCACTCTCCTAAGATCCTCTTTCCTGTCTACAGCTTTCCTCTCACGGTTGCTTTTTGATTCTTTCCACACACAATTCTCCTCCTGAAGCATCATTTCCACCGCACACCTCTCGCAGCAGCTCCCAGTTGCATGCGGGCCAGGCCCAGGTCTTCTGCTCCAAAGCCCCCCCCACCCCCCCCCACTGCTCGGACCATCCATCTCCTTTACAGCTGGATCCCACTCCAGCCAAGCAATGTCCTGACAGCGTCTGTACAATGCTACAACGTTTGGCTAATCCAGTCAACTCTGTCAAATCTTCAGTTAATCATCTGGATGTTTTGTCTACAAGACGCCAAACATCTGGATTGACTGAAGGAATTCACTACAATGATGGAGGTTGTTGTTTTTTTTTTTTTTTTTTTTTAAAAAAAAAAGTGGAATCGACCAGATGTTTTGGCATTACGTTGACACAACATTGTCCCTAACATTTATCTTAATAGTCCGTCTGCACAACCTTTTCTCCACCTGGAACAAGACCTGTCTCCTCAATGTCTTGTTTTCCTTTCCTTTCAGATTATGGTCAAAATTCCCTGTCAGGAAGTAGTTCTAGGCTAATCTCACTAACCCCATCTCTTGGTCCCTCCTGGCATTCACTTCACTTTTACATATATAATTATTTTCAACTGAACTCCTGTGTTCTAACCGGATTATAGATGGTAGACGGTCGACCAGAAGGACGCCTTGGTTCAGTGAGAGAGAGGCTCAGTAAACTGGTGACCAGGGGCAGAAGCTCTGGGGTCTGAGTCCTGATATTCTAGCTCCGTTGTTCACCGTGGGACATTGATAAATTACTTAGCTTCACTAAGGCCCGAATCTTTTCGTGATTTGGAAAACAGAGATAAAGATAGAGACGAACACTTCATATGGTTGTTTATAAGAATCAAATGAGTTAGCACACAATGCTTAGAAGAGGATCTGGTATATAAAGTTGAGCATCCCTTAAGCTCCAGCATTACTCATTACAGTCTTCACTTGTGAAAGCACTTTTCCTGCCTGTCTTTTCTTAGGCTATGACAGGGTCTTGGTGGAAGGTCAGACGGATGTTGTTTCCATCGGAGAGAAGGGAAACTGGGAGATTATTTATACATTGTTGGAGCAGTCCCTGAGCTGAGGTTATATCCTTCTGCATTTTTATCATAAACACAACCTCTCTTCATGAAGTGATATTGAACTGTGAGCATGTAATAAATTCATATTGGCCCTCAAAGGTTCTTTCTGGGATGTAGTGGTTTATCCGTCAATTTAACAAATATTGATTAGGTATTTGAACAATATACCCAATCTGATAGGTTCTGAACACTGAGATACCAGTAAAAAAAAAAAAGTTGACAAAAATACTTGTTTTAATGGACTGAGTGCAAAAAAAGAAAAAGAAACCTTTAAAAAAGTACTTATTTTTATGTGTATGGATGTTTTGCCTGCATGTATGTATTTATGCTATGTACATGCCTGGTACTGGTGGAGTCCAGAAGAGGGCATTGGATCTGCTTGGGTTGGAATTACAATTATGGGCCAACATGTGGGTTCTGAGAACTGAACCCAGGCCCCCAGCCATAGCAGCAAGTGCTCTTGTTGGCTGGCACCGTCTCTCCAGCTACAATAAATATCTAACCCTCAATTCCCTCACCTGTAAATGACTAGCAAGTTCTGACCTCGTAAGACTGCGTGAAAATGAAATAAGTTAATCGGGCAAAGTCAGTATCTACCACTGACTGCAAACACACAGGCAGATTGAGACTGAACGTGTGGAATGGAGAGGGTTGCAGTTCCAAAGGAGGACTGTGACTCTGGGATTCTCTGAGGCATCATTTGAACCAAGACCTGAAGGAGCTAAGGGATGCATTGTCAGGATGTCATGGGAAGCATGTTGGAGATAGCAGGAGCAGCCATTACAAAGACCCTGGGATGGAGGAGACACAGCTGACTTGATGGGCAGCCAGCGAGGAGAGTGGGTGGGGGTGGGGGTGGAAGAGGAGGCCAGAGAGACTGGGGAGCAGGATGGCAATGACACAGAGCCGCATACACCACCGTAAGGGCTTGGGCTTTTCCTAAACTATATAGGGTGTAAACAGAATATGACACTGTGATATCCTTAACAAATGTTCGCTGACTGCCATGATAATCAGCTCCAGGGACACAGGTGAGTGCAAGGGGACTGGATATGGCCCTCTTTTAGGAGTCCACGTGTATATGGATAGGATCTTTCGCTTGAGTGGTAACAGTGGGAAATAGTCATATTCTGGGTCTGTTTTGAAGGGAGAATCCACAGAATATCCCAACAGCTTGAGTGTGCAAGGTAAAGACAGGGACTCAGGTCATGTGCCCTGGACAACTAGGAAGCTGGCCTTGCCAGTACAGAGGTGGGAGAACCGTCACGAAGCAAGGCTGTGAGTGGCAGCTGTGTTCAACTTGGGATGCATCAGGTTTGAAACACATGCCATTTCCTAGGTAACAGACGTAAACCCTGCACATTGCACATCCCTTTAGGTTCAAGAATCACGTGCTGAAGTCTTCGGCTGGTTGGGAAATACCACCGATTCTTAATCGGTTTATTCATTTTGCACCCATAATACAGTATTATAATGAGAATTTTTTAGAATAGAGGAGAAATGTCCATGCCTCTCACCCCAAATAAAACATTTGCCCCAAATTGAAAATTCAACAACATTTTATACATATCACATGGAAAAAAGAAGGAAGCCTGCAATTATAAATTCACTGTAACAGTGGAGAACCAACTACAAAGCATGTATTTTAAGGGGGATGATATATTTTCTATATGTGGGACCCTTCATTTCTAGTGCATTTTTATTAAAGTATTTGAATATCCTGATACAGTCATAACCTACATTAAGCACAGAAAATAGATTCAAAAGCCACTTGAGTGTTTCTTAATTTCAAAATTATCTCCATCGTTTAAAAAAAGTGATGGCAGTTTAGCTATAAGGAGCACATTTGGCATTATGAGGATGAGAAAAATAATAATTTTTCTAGAAGACAAAAAAAAAATCTTTTTCTTCTTAACTGGTGCAGTGAAGAAAGCCTCCAGAAGATATTTTAGCTGATCAAGTAACATAAATTAATACCATGATGTAATCTTCAGGGAATAATTTCCAGCAGATGTGGGAGACAGAGAGAGCAGACTTCTGCCTGCTCTGCATTCAGAATCCATGTTTTTCTTTTCAGGTGGGAATCCCCGTCTCCTAACTCAACACTGCTCTTTTAAGTTAAATGATGAATTTGTACATTATCATTTAAAGTGGGTAAATCAAAGACCCATCATTCTATTTCTTACATCTCCTTTTCTCCATAAGGTTTGGTTCCTTTTTGAGCTGAGCATAAGATTTACTGGAATTAAAAAGTAGGGGAAAAAAACCCAAAGAGAAGCTTTGGAAAATGTCACCAACAGAGAATCTAAAGATACAAATCCATCGTAAACTGGTAATCGCACAAAATAGAGAAGCGGACTGTGGCTCTGGAAACGGGGTCACAATAGAATGAGTTCTTCAGTGCCCATGCGAGAGTCAGTGTACGAAAGCATTAGCCATGAAAGCGGATGGCAAAAGGTCCTAACAGAGCAGGGCTATATCAGGGTTTGAAATGAGCCATGGGACGACACTCTGACAAATGCTGTACATTCTTTCTGAGCTTGCTTGTCACCACATCGCTGGCAATATTTCTCCACAGGGACTGAGGAGACTTAGTGGCTGTGACGGAGACGTGGTCTATGGGTTTGGTGAGGGGTGTGTATGTCTGGGAGGTGGTGGGGATGGATGGCTGTGCTAATGAACATTCTTTCTACAGACCCAGTACTTCCAACACCACCCTAGTAAGGGCTGATGTCTTACCACTTTCCTTAGAATCTGAGTTTCATCTAGCGAGGATTTCTCCACAATGTGGTGCCTGTATCACATCTCTCCATTAAAAGCTGAAAAGAAGCAAAGACAGGAAATGTACTGTGCTTCCCAGTAGGCAGAAATGGGGCGACCCGACGGACGACGGACTGCTCGGGTGTTGGCTGTCGCGGTGATGGGGAAGGCAGACCTACTCTTGTTTGTGAATGGCAGTGAGGAACGCCACCCCTCTTAACTTCTCCACATCGACACCACCGTATAGACAAATTGTTCACACTGATAAGCCCCTCAGTGGCAGCTCACTTCACACCTCCCCTCTCTTCTTTGTTATCACTAAGATAAAACAGCATGTTTCAGGCTGTACTCTACCTCTATCTAACCTTTTCTACCCAGGCCACACTGACACGACGTGGCAGGTTTATGTACCTCACACATCCGATCTTATCGAGAACCTGGCAGTGACAGTGTGAGAGAGACGCCCACCATCACTCACTGAGTGAGTTCTAAAAACAGCAGCAAACCACTCATCCCCTCACACGCTTTAATGACCCGTGTTATGATGTCCCCATTTTTAGATGCTTGACTGACTACGTGGCCTCAGAGGGGACACAGCTGAGGGCATGCGGCCATGTGCATTTTTATAACATTAAGCATCCCAGATGGATCTGCATTCACTTCAATTACCCTTTGAGAAAGGAAAGGTCAAGGGCTGGTTTTAGCTCTTACCTGCCACCAGCTTCACTCAAGGCGGAAGCCATAATGAGAACAGAAATGCCAATTGTTTTCTCTCTTTCTAGCATTCTCAGGCAAAGAACAAGAACTCTGACAGGCTGTTTTGTCTCAGGATAATATCCCTGACCAAAACACATAAACAAAAAACAAACCCAAACTTAAAAATTAAGTGAATTTAAAGGCTATTTTTTTATGTTTTCATGTTTATTTTAGTTTTTTTCTTTACCTTTATTTGGCTTAAACATTTTCCTGTGACTACAAGCATATTTTATACCAAATTTAGAATCCTATTCTTTTTGAAAATTACTTATGTAGTTAAATTTAGTGAATTTTGTAGTGGTGAAATCCCACAATCACTACTACATTTCAGAATCTCCTGCTTCTTAGAGTTAAAATGGGATGATCATTTAGCGAAACTGAGATCTTAATTTTGTCATTATCTTTCATGGTTATCATCAGAAGGCGCCAAGCAAGCTTCCAAAGCAGGGAAGCAACCACAAGTTCTACCCAGCTCTGAGACCTATGAGCCACAGCCATCAGCATGATACTGTCAACCTGAGTGCTGTAGTGGTACACACAGCTTTGTGGTAACCAACCACTCTCTAATTGGCTTCAATACCCACTCAACAAGCATGCCTAGTACTAGAAACCGAGTAACTATCCAGGGCTAATGAAGTCATGGATCTTGGAGGAAAACCCCCAACTTCCACTTTATTAAACCAGCATAATCCCTCACTACATTCTCAACTTATATTACTTATCTGCTTTACATTTTGATAGATCTGGTTTTGTTTGTTCCTTTTAAAATACAGTAATATAGTTCTGTTTACTTATTTTTTTTTCCGTCCTGAGGATTTAGTTCAGGGTCTGGTATACTTTAGTCAAATGCTGCTCCTTTAGATACATTCCTGGAGTTTAGTGGTCTTTATCACTATAAAGAATTCCACAGTGTGGCTATGTAACACATATGTATACTCTGCTTTATGATGCTTAAATGTAGGTTAGTGCCTACTCATCTTGACCAGTGTCTGAAAATTTCTTTAGGGTACAGGCCTAAGATTCTAACTTTCTGGTCATGGGCTATGACATTTTTAAGTTCCCTGGACACAGACAGTCTAGAGGAGGGTGCTGCTGGTGGTGGCTGGCAGGCAGCAAGGCGGAGACTAGGGTTTCTCCGTCCTTACGTCTGCTGCCAGGGCTGCACCTGGGATCACAGTTGAAGAGCCGGCGCTTTAGGAAGAGGAAACCGATTTCATTACTTCTTCTGAAAAGATGTGGCTGGTGAAGTTTTATTAGGTGACTGAAGTCGGCCTGCTGTACAATTTTAGCAAGCAGATTTTAGAACTAAAAATAGGTAACAGAAACACCCGGTGTGAATGATTGCATCAAGAGCTGAATTCCCGATGCGATCTACTGGTGGTTCGGGTCCTGTGCACCTACCTGCTCCTGGTGCTGCTGCGCTGAGGTGGCCCAGCCTCAGGATGTGGTGTTTGCAGAGCATGGCAGCAGAGTGCTCCTGTCCTGAATGAGTTCCTAACACCCAGGCAATGGCCTGGATAGAGATGATTAATTTGCCTGTGTATTTCTCACAAATTGAAGTGAGAGTCCTACTGGTCTGGCTATTTTTATATGTTTATATACAAAAAGAGTCATCAATGTTAATGCTTTTATTTTATATCAAAGTGTCAGAGAAGTTCCCCTTATTCTTTCTGTGAGCACTTATAAAAATCTTGACAAGAAGACTTCACACATTTCAGGGTAAAGGGGCATAAACAGGCTTATACAGTCTGCAAATGGTTAACATTTAAACTGGAAAGAAACTGATTTTATTTCAGATTTAGCAATATAAAAGGTCAATTAAGGACAAAAAAATGTATCAGTAACCAAAAGCATTTGCTTACATCATTCCAAATTTACAAAACAAAGTATCTGTTTTCTGAGCCAGAGAACAGGTTCAGACATACTTTCACACCCGTCCGCCGCGGTCCATGGCTGTCACAAGGACACTGACTGCGGGCACGCTGCCAGCAGCTCTGGCGTCACCACGCTGCTCTCACCTCCTTTCCTTCTTCTCTCTCAGCAGCTTCTTGCTCTCCTCTCTTCTCCTTTTGTTCACTGGGTTCCGAGGATCGTAGATCTCAAACGTGTCTGAGTCCTGCATGCTCGCATCCTTCACCTTCCTGCTCCTGTCCTCAAACTGGAGCACGTGTGACATCCTGAAAAAGAGGAGAGAGACTCAGTGAGCTCAGGCTGGGAACCCCAAGTAGAAATTTATCCCCGACTCTCACACAGGGAACCAGGCAGCAGCCGGCACCAGGAGGGGTCGCTGCTTACGGGTGCCCATCCCACCTGGAAAGCAGTTCTACAAAACACATGCTGTGGTGAGCAATCTCACTCAGGAGCAGAGTGTCGCACATGTGCAAAGCCCTGGGTTTGGGTCCCCAGAACTGCATAGCCAGAAAGAAACAAAGCAAAACTTTGGAAAACACGCCCGTCTGCTCCACTACTGTGCATTTCTAGGGATCTTTGCCCTCATGCTCATTGCAGATTCCTCCCGGTGCGAAACTATGATGTCTACCTGCGAGTCTCCTAAGACCACATTTGGAACTCTGTCCTCTTTTTTTAAGAGTACACTCAACCATAGAGAGCCAGCTGTGGAGCCAGATGCCAGCCAATGACCAGACCTATCTGCTGCTGTGTTCTGAGTGGTTCAAAGGGTCAAAAGCAAGGATTACACTAAAAACAAAACAAAAACCAAGCCCCCCCCCCAAAAAAATCCCACCTTTAAATGATGTGTTAGGGCTGGTGTGCAGCTCAATGGCAGAGCATTTGCCTTGCATGCATAAGGTCCTGGGTTCAATCCCCAGTACCACTAGCAAATTAACAAAAATCAAATAAACAGTGACAAACAGAACAAAAAAAGTGTGCATCTATAAGATAAACGTTTAAAAAATAACCAAAAGTGATGTTCAAATTGTGTTGTGGCTGTCTTTTCTGGGAGGGTCTGAGCTTTCTATCCTAAAGGGACTGGAACTTCTGGCGTAACTCCATGAACTACTTTTCTCCTCTCACTGTGGATTACAGAAAGTTTACTATCCTGCCTTCCTACTTCAGCAAATGCTCACTGGTCTTAAGGTATCAGCATGTGCTTGATTTCTAAGTGGTCATAAGCTAGCTATCCTTAGCAGCAGGGAGCTGTGCCAGCCGTTAGCTGTGCCCCCATGGTGAGGAGCCAGCAGGAAACAGCGGAGTCAGAAGACGTCAGGGCAATTGAACAAATTAGAAAAGAGAAAAATTCAGTTTTTATATGAATAAACAAAAGTGGTAAGAATTTTCTACTAATTATTTAAGTGAAAAAATCCAGTTAGTATCAGTGCATCTTAAATACGTATTTCCTTCATCATAGCAGACAGGGAAAAAAACAAAACAAAACCCTGCATACGCCCCTTGCAACTTTCAGAGGAGCTCACATATGACGGTGATTTCCTTTGATCTGTCTAAGCAGAGATTTGGACAGTTGGTACTGTCAGGAACTCCTGCTCTTTTCCCTGCAGGAATAGATGATGAGTGACATTTATTTGTATAGAAAACTCTATGAGTATGTTCAGATTTTGAGGATTCCTGAGGAGATTTTGGGAGGAAAGGAAAATATTACAGATACTGCCCTTTTGGGGATATGCATATGGACCATTGCTACTTCCTTCTGTTCTACTTTAGAAGGTCGTGGTGATGCAGTGAGTATCGGTGACATACAGATGACCTACATCATATTTACACGGGGTAAAACACATTCAAATTACTATGTGTTATCATTAATAATACAGTTTGTTCTGACTTTAATGACTGATCTCAACACAGGAATGAGCCACATCACATGTGAGAACTTCTGACTTCTAACAGGTACATGTGTATATGTGTAGATGCCCTACAGATTCTGATTTTCTTGTGTTTTAAATTTCCTATGGTGTTTATTTGGGTGTTAACTTCTGAGAGTGGCCAATTCCTTGAAAAAGGTTGATTTTTTTTCCAGTAACCAGGGAAACAAGGAACCAGTAGATCCAGCTGGAAACACAACTGGATTTAACCAATTAATGTTGACTTACCTAGGTCTAAACAATCAGTGACAGCTCATGTCACTTCTGAAAGCCAACTACCAGCAACAGCTTCTTGCTTCTGAACATTGGCTAATCGGTGGAGACTCGCCCAGTGAAGTGCTTCTGAAAGCCAGCTAAACAGCATCAGCCTCTACTACTGAGGCTGCTGCTAAGCCCTAAGCAATTCCCCTCCTCCTGGACTCTACAGAACATCTTCAACTTGCTTCCCTTGGCGTGCTGGACAGGTGAGAGTTATCTGAGAGGAGAGAACCCCAATTGAGAAACTGCCTCCATAAGATCTGGCTGTAAGGCATTTTCTTGGTTGGTGGTTGATGGGGGAGGGCCCCGCCCACATGAGTGGTGCCGTCCCTGGGTTTGTAGTGCTGGATTCTATAAGAAAGCAGGATGAGCAAGCCATGGGGAGCAAGTCAGTAAGCAGCACCGCTCCATGGTATCTACATCAGCTCCTGCCTCCAAGTTCCTGCCGGATTTGAGTTCTGTCCTGACTTCCTTTGACGATGAACAGTGATGTGGAAGTGTAAGCCAAAGAAACTCTTTCCTCCCCAACTTGCTTTTTGGTCATGGTGTTTGGTCATGCGGTAGACACTTGGAGTCACTGAATAAAGTAAAGCTCTTTACATTTTGGTAATGCACTGTATGACGAGGCCTCTCCTCCCATACTCCTGCAGTCTGTCCTGTGCACCCCACAAAGTGCACCCTAGGAAGGGGAGCATGTGCAATAGCGCGGCAAGGCTGTCCTGCTGAAGGCCCTTTACACACCACGGGAGCTCAGGCCCTGCGCTGTGAGCTCCTAACAGTCTCCCATCACCGACACCTAAGCGAACACCTAAGCTGGCATCACATGTCTTTCAAAACAATTGTATTTAATACTTTGATATCGATGCTTCACTTACCCCACTACCCTAGTTAGGTTATTAACCTTTCTACAAATTCATTGTTCTATTTTAAAAAATAATCCCACATTCTGCCTCCAATACAGATTTTTTTATAACACCTATTTCTAGTAGAGATTATTCACATGTTTCAGAATGACTTTATCAGACTTTGTCAATTAAAAACATAAAAAGGTACCTTCCTCCTTTCAATGCCATGAGACAATCTTGCAACTATCGGCCCTGCTTGGCTCTGGTATAATAAATGAAATCTAGGCAAGTGAGCCACAGAACCAAGTCTACAGGAAGAAACCTCTCTCACAAATCTGAAAAACACAGAAAGCCATAAATTAAAGGAGCTGTCTGCTTCAGCTGTTTGTTTCATACGCCACTGCTACACAGGCCCAAATTTTTGATTAATAGCAATCTTCAACCCAGAGGAAAGGAGGGGCTCTCAGCTTACAGACCACTTCAGATTTAATACCACAACACTTGGGATGGCTGGCTACTCCACAATACTGTGGAATCTTTAATAGCGAAGAATGGCTCACCCATTTATCTTTCAACATGCTTTGGTCACTTCATTTTTAAAGTGAAAACAAAGTAGTTATTATGATTTTGGGTATAATAAACTCCTGACCTCTGTGCCTCCATAAATCACACACTGTATGAATTGAAAGCTTGCCCACACTTCAGTCTCCTGGGAGGGTACTGAGAACTTATTTCATCCATCCTGGAGGTGCTGGCACTTCAGTTTTGTACATCCCAATAATTCAGTCTTATCCACTCGATGACTGGTTATAAAACTGACCAATCAGAGCAATGAATTCTTGTGGAGTTAATTACACACTAATCATTTACATGTGAGAATTTCAGAACTTGTTTACTTGAAGGCAAAGACAGAAGTTTCATTCGGATTAACACAATCTTTAGCATAGACTTATGAGATGGGGGCTTCCTACCTCCAGAGTGGTGTCATACAATGAATTTTATTCTGATATGGGACTGTGTAAAAGTATACACCAAGTAAATAAATGGCTTTTTCCTGATATGACATTCAGTATTAAAGTTCTCAGATAACTGGGAAGACAAATTATGGGATGGCAGTGACATCTATGTAAAAGCCAGAAGATCCAATTCTGAGCTTAGTCAGAATCCCAACATTAGCAACTCATTTCTGATTAAGATGAAGTGAAATGATTTATCCCACGAGAATGTAAACAGCTCTCTTGCTAAAAGATTTCACAGCCATTCCTTCTCATTTCCAAGTCACCCCAATTTAAGAACATTTTTCTCTTGAAATAAACATGTTTATTTTGTTTTCTGAGATGGATTTGCTATGCATCCGGGGCTGGCCTGGTACCTTTCCAGGTGCTAGGATTACAGCTATGTGCCACCATGCCCCGCTCAAGAAACAATTATTCTGCGATTCTACTTTATTGTTTTGATTACTTAACTATTCTTCCTCTTCAGAGTCTTGTAGATTCTGAATAGCGTTTCTTATTCATTTTCTCTTATCATATGCCTTTACTCAGGAACACTATCAGATCAGACTGAAGTAGTTCAGGCAGAAGCATGCGGCATTCCAACGTGCAGCGCTTCCTATCTCCCCAACCTTATCAGCTGCTCATCACCGCTCACTGTTTTGTAACTGTCTGTTTACTGAACTGGAGGAGATGCAGGTGTTTGAGACAGTGGACGCCGGCTTCACAGCTGTATGCCCAGTGCTGAGCACGGTGGTTTCTAATGAGAATGAAATCTTCAGACCCTTGGTACTGGCCAGGCCTGGCACCGGGCTTGCTAGGCAACCACGTGACCTTCTGTGAGGAGGAGCTGTCTTTTATTTTAATGATAAGCTTCCTGAAACACCTACTGGGCTGCAGAGAGTCTCAAGTCCATTTTCCGTGACTTTTGCCAGCTCAGCACACACTAATGGTTGCTCTTAGAGTGCACTCTATCAGGCACTGCAAGGTCTTGCTCCCTGACAGACTTCAGTGGGAGACCCCTCCCGCTCCTCTGCACCTCCCACAGCTCCTAATGCAGAGCTCCCTCTGGGAGAGGATTTGTTTTGAAAGCAACTTTTTTTTTTTTTCTAAGTGCTTTTAGAACCCCTCCATCAGACACAGGGTGCACGTGAAAATCAGCTGAGTGTTTTTAAAAACCATTGCCGCCAGGCTTCTATCTTCAAAGGTATCCTGGAATTTAATTATTCTAGCATAAGGGTCCCAGAACTAATCATTAAAAACATCTCACTGGTCACTTTTAAATGTAAGGAGCATAGAGCCAAAGATTAAAAACTTTTATATTTCTGCACTGACTGATTTAATTCCATTTACCTTTGCTTTGTTCCTTCACAGTGAGAGAACAGCAGGTTCTTTGGGGAAAAAAAAAACTCTTATACTATTTTATTTTTGTGTATGAGTGTTTTGCCGTATATCTGTATACCATGTGTGTGCCTGGTGCCCATGGAGGTCAACAGAGGGTGCCAGGTCTCCTGGAAGTGGAGTTATGGTTAGTTGATAACTACTGTGTAGCTGCTGGGAACCCAAGCCAGGTCCTCTTGCAAGAGCAGCAAGTGCTCTTAACTGCTCATCATCTCTCCAGCCCCAAGAGTGGGTTCACAATGACAAACTATTAACACACCCGACAAGGCTTAAGTGGTCCTGAGTCTGCTCCGCAAACTGAGTCATTCCAAGGGCATAGTCCAGTCCCTCTCAGTGGTATGAAAACGAGGCAATGTGCTAGACTCAATCATCCACTCAACAAACATCTGAGGGCTTCTTATGGGTGAGTCCACTGCTAGCTACTGATGGTAAAAAGGCAAATGTGACCCCGGCTCTGCTCTCCAGAAGCAAACTGTTTATTTGGGAGAGCACATAGACACCACAATGTGGCAAACATGTGTTTTGGAATGTTAACAAAGCGTGAGACAATAATCAGAGCATCCCGATAGTGTTCTCCAAAAGCTCTCCCATGCTGCCTGGCGGCGTCTGCACTGGCTATGGAGAGGCAAGGAAGAGGATTTCACCCCCTCCTTTTTCTCTGCAGAGCTGGAGGCTGAATCCAGGCCTGAGCAAGCTGGGTAGGCACCCTACCGCTGAGCTACACCCCTAGCCGACCAGTGCCTTCTCACAGGCAACTTCTGGGAAGGTAGAGGAGTCTGTGGCTGCTGACCAGGTGGTTTCATGACAGTTTTCAGAGGTAACAGGCTTTTATCTGCAATGCTGGAGTTTTAACCCTGGGAATCAGTCAACCGTTAGTTCAGTGCTAGGTCTAGGAAGACAAAAAATCAGAATGGGGAGTGCTCCTTCTGGAAAACAAGAAATTACAATGTAGCTCTAAAGGGAGGATCATAAAGGAACCCCAGGCTGGCCTTTGTTTGAAGCAGTTCCAAAAGAGACACTGCAAAGGCCTCAAGAACGAGGGCACATCTTTGGGGAAAACACTGCTTAGAAACAGCATTAACTTCCATCATGAATCTTGTTAATGTCTTAAACCCTATTTCTGGAATTCCAGTCCCAGCTTCTTTTTCTATTTACAGTTAAGATGCCAGCTATGACCCCATCCAACTGCGGGTCTATGCGGGGAAGAAGCAGGGCCCAGGATCTGTCCTTGTGATGACGAGTGTCTGACAATGTCAGGGGTGAAATCACAAAGGGCTGTAGGGTTGCACTGTGGCCCATGACAATTTCCCTGTCTTTTCTTCTTTTTCTCTCCCCACCTTCCCTCATATATTTTTTCTTTTTTTCTTCTTCTTCTCCTCCTCCTCCTCCTTCTTCAGAAAATGCAGCAAATCTAGCTGTGAAAAACCTTATGGTTTAAACCCGTTGGTCCATTATCTACAGAAGGAACCCTAAATTTCTTATGTGTCCTCTTTTTTTTTTTTTTCTTTTTTCTTTTTTTTTTGGCTGTGGTTTTTTGAGACAGGGTTTCTCTGTGTAGCTTTGTGCCTTTCCTGGAACTCACTCTGTAGCCCAGGCTGGCCTGGAACTCACAGAGATCTGCCTGCCTCTGCCTCCCAAGCGCTGGGATTAAAGGTGTGCGCCACCACCGCCCGGTCCATGCCTTCTTTAATCTGGCTTTCGCATGCCTGACCATGATCTACATGATTCCCTATCTTCCATTCCAGACATGCTAGACTCTTGGGAGCTTCCTGAAGAATGCCTGCTCTCTCCAATCTCCTTGCTGCCTCTGTATTTTCACGTCTTCTCTCTCTCTTTCCTCCCTGCCTTGGCTGTGCCGTCACCCCGGCTCCTGCTTGGCTTGCTTTCTCCTGGCCTCCCTGACAGTCCTGACCATGGCTCTAGCCTTCTTTTTGCAAGCCCGTCTCTCTGGGGTGCTGTGAAGAACAGAGCTGTTTCATTGGCCTTTGCACCTCATCATCTAGCAGTGCTTGTTCAGAAGAATGCTGATGATAAGTACTTGTAAACAAGTCAGTATTTCTGGGACTCCTATCACTTCTAAAAAGACCTTTGGCTAGAATACTGACTGTCTTTACTTTTCTCCTTGATAGTTTTAATATACAATTCCAAATTATTTAGCAATTACAGGTTGTATAAACTCCTTAGTTTCCAGGCAAGTAATTTACCTTTCAAACGTTCTAGCAAAGAAAAGGGCTAGTTAGTACTAAAAGCAAGGAATTTCTTCAGACAGCACGTTTGTGCTATAATAATCTAGTGCTGACCTGTCTCAAATGGGCCAATTAAACAGCTTAAAGATTAACATCTGCTCCTGTTTGCTCACACTGAAGTGTGGGAAACGCACTCACGGTCCTCAGCCTTCTCCTTCCTGGTTTGAATGACCTTGTCACTCTTTGGGAACACACACATAATTTGTTATAACACAATTAGTTTGCATATTGTTATGACTTTGTATTTTCCTATTAACTTAGAATTCTTAAGAAACCCAACTAAATAGCTCCTGGTTGTTATTTTAGTTTGTCATTCTTTAGACTACAGATCACAAATGTACATGATTTGGGGGAATAGTCTGAAAGGTGGAAACAGCCTTTGTTTGTAAATACACATTTCAGCAAGACAAAACAGTTTCTAAGTGTTGCCTCCATTGAGTCTTTGAAGGACCACAATGCTCTACTAGAAACAGACTAAAGCATACTTTTTCTGTCCATGTCACTTCTCTGGAATGTTCTATCCCCTCCTTTTCTGGTCATTTCAAAGCCCATTTCTTCCTAAAACGGTTTCTCACTGCTTTGGTCCTCAGAATCTGCTCCTACATTTGAAGTTCTTCAATACTTCCTAGGGAGACCCGCATGAATGAAGTCAGACTTGAGTTTGACCCACTCATCGGGCTGTGGGAATCACAGGCCTGCTTTCTTACCTGTGATGAGAAGATGGTGAAGTCCAGCCTATTCACTTCACACAGTGCTAGAAGGCTTGGCCACCATGGCAAAGGAGTCTGAATATCGCTTTAACCCATGTGCTTCCTGTGTCTTTCTCAGGACTATAACTAAATTCCATGGACTTGGTGTCTTACAAACAGGAATTTATTTTCCCACAGTTTGAAGACAGAAACTGAGTCACTTGACTAGGGCGCTCTCTCCTTGGTCTACAAGATGGCTTCCTCTTACTGTGTCCCCACACAGTGTGTGTGGAAAGAGAACTCTTGTCTTTTTTTCTTCCTAGAGGAACACTAATCTTCATGGTGGTCTCACCCTTATAATCTATCTCATTGACACCTAATTTCTTCCCAAATGCTCTACCTCCAAATACTACCATATAGGGTATTAGACCTTCAGCACCTGAATCTGTGTGTGTGACCAACTATACTACCTACAAATTATGTTTGTACAAAAAATATTTATCACTTTCATAGTTTGGCATTTATAATACTGACATTCATTATTTTTATGTTATATCATCATATACTTACACTTTACTTGGACCCAATCAGTCTTGGATGCTTACATGTACATTTATTTCGAAATATGATCTGCTTCTATCAGACCATAAACTAGTCAGGGACACTATTTATAGTAAGAATTAAAGTAGACTAACACTGAGAGGAAAAGGAAGGATATGCTAAAAGGTTTCTTCAACTTCCAAGAAGGCACACTAGGAGTATGTGTTCATAGTGGACAGCCTTTGGGACAAATTGAGACTGGTCACCTGTAATCCTGAAGTAGACTTTTTACTAGGTATTGGCCTTACCAGTATTAAATTCTCTAGCTTCCAGTGCCCAGGCTATGGCAAAATAAATGTCTGTCAAAGCTATCCAGCATACTGATCACACTAAAACACTCACCATTTACCCTATGTCTTTTCCCTTGTGAGGACTTCATCCAGGACATCTTAGTATATTTCACTGTTGTGTTTCCTTAGGCTATATCTTGTCTCTCCGTGTGTGTGTGTGTGTGTGTGTGTGTGTGTGTGTGTGTATGCAGAGGCCAGAGGAGGACACTGGGTATCTTCTATTGCTCTGAGCTGCATTCTCTTGAGGTAGGGTCTCTCACTGAATCTGGAGGTAGACCAGTAGTCAGCAAGCTGCAGTGATCCTCCTGTCTGCCCTGCCCATCCCCCAGTGCCAGTCTGGCTTTTCTTTTCTTTTTCTTTCTTTCTTTTCTTTTTTTTTTTTTTTTTTTGTAGTTTCTGGGGATTTGAAGTCAGGTCTGTTCAGCAAGTGCTTTTACCCACGGAGGTGTGTCTGCAGGTCAGAGTGTCCTGGTTTTTGATCCCCTTGTGAATTTTGTGGAGTGCTAGTCAGGTCTTTGCTATGTGCCACGCCACTGCAATCTGATGTTTTTCTTATGGTAAGAAGTGGCTTCAAGGCTCTTGAGCAGGTGGCATTTTTAATCACATGGCATCCCCTTTCTCCTTTTATCAGAAACTATGCTGGCCACTTTTGTTTGTTTCTTTTCCTCCTTCTACTGGTATTCTTATTGGATTATATGAAACTTACAGGATAATACTGTAAATTGGAAAGATAGTTTGGTTGTGGATCCAGAGGTGGCACTTACCTATCTCTATAATAGTTTGCAGTTGGTCTTTTACATAAAGATTCAGAGAATTATTAAGTCTGTTGCAACATAATTGATGACTGATGGGTCAGGTTATTTTTAAGAGTTGTTATTTCAGCTCCTCTGCCTTTTATGGATCTGTTCTGTACCTCACCACATACTGAAGGCACTCTCAGGACTTTCAGTAGACATGAAGGTCAGCTGGAGTTCTCTCTTCCCTTTTGCAGATAACCGAGCTGAGGCTATGGAAGGGCCCAGAGGAAGTTCCTACTCTGAAGTCAGAGTCCTAGTCCACAGTCCTGAAAACTGGGAAGCCTAAAGAGAACGGCTGCTGCTGCAGGAGAAAGTTTTCTGCTAATGAAAAAAAAAAAAAAAAAAGACCAAAATAGTTTCCAGAAATTTGAAAACTGCTCACAAACACTTGGTGCTTACTGTGAGTTTGCTAAGAAGGTGCATTACAAAGTCACGTGTACTTCAGCTGCTGTTTAAACTACAAATGGCTATCTGATTAAAATTGAACATTTCTTATATCGCTTAGGATGTTTAAACACGTTCTAAACAACACTTTTATTTCTGTTTTTAACTATCAGAATGTTATTTTTAGGTTAAAAACTTAAGGATTTTTAATTTTAGATTTTTCTTCATTTCTGATTCCAAGAAACTTACTTAAGAATTAAGAGGTTGGGTTTAGGTACTAGCATGCATCAAAAAGAAAAGTGTAAATCTTTTTCTAACATGAAGTATGCATCCAAGACCACAGTAACACATGTGAGCAGAAGGGGCGGGCAGAAAAACAGACACGCGCCCTGAGATGGAAGCAGTTACAAAGAGCCCCAGAGGAGCGGGGCCGGGCACTGCTTGGGTCCAGCAGAGCAGGTGGCACAGACAGAGATGCCTGAGGACGGGGCGGTGGGAATAGGAAGAAGAATCAGGATGGACGGAGGCTTAACTGGGCAACAGAAACTGACCTAAAGGAATCAGACAGACGTGAAGCCAGAAACAAGAGCCATGTCTAAAGCTGACAGTCGGAGAAAAGGAGGCACAGAGCTCGAGCTAACAGAATGAAGTTCAGGAAAGAGAAGCTTAATAGGCACAGACCTTTGGAAAAAGACAACAACTACAGAAATCAGGGTACTGTCCCTGTTCACCACTAACATGGAAAAATCTCCTCGTTCGGAGTTTTAAAGGAACACTGCCCCTCTGGGGTTTTGAAAAGCCAACTCCAAACACTGTCTTTCATTTTCCTTAGTTAAAAACGATTAGTAAATATTGGGTACTGTTAGACTAAATGTGGAAGATATACTTTTCCAAATAACTTCGGCAGCAGGAGAATGCACTTCCTCGGCTTTCTTGCCCATCTAACAGCGTAACACTGAGCAGAACCAGGTGGAAAGATTTAAGACGCTTTCCAGAAGACAGCTGCAGTGTGTGTCCTTATACCTGCTGGGAGCTTTAACTGACAGTTCAGCCAGGAACAGGAACTCTGTGGCCAGCAGACTAACTGCCCCACAGAGGGACGACACAGCTCCCAGCCAGAAGGTCTCTGAAGCAGCTAGGGCACAGGGCTGGCTGCTCGTCTCACTCAAATCATACCCATGATCAAAGCTTCCCTCATGATAGAAAAGTATTTCAGGACAAATTGCATGCAACAACAGAGTCAATGCTGAAGAGCTTTCTTCACTCAGAAGACAAAAGAAGCAGCGGGGGTGACTTCAGAGGCTGGCTGGAGAGCTTAGAATTAAAATAATCACCATTCCAGAGTCAGCAACTCTGATGAGGCCCTATTTATAACGAACCACACTGGCCTTTTGCAGGATTATTTATAGTTCTGTATAAAATGAACAGTAACCAAGGACCCTGGTCTATAATCATATTTCTTCTGGCTTCATTTGATCCCTACCTAAAACCTGGCTAAGAGAGAGGAATGGAATAAAACATTTGTATTACATCGAACTCACGATTTTATGCTATCCAAAGTTGAACAATGTCTGTTCTGCCATATCGCTTCTTGTTTCCACACTTTTGAGTCTAGTCTCATGGAGAGAGTCACTATTTCATTAATGAGGCATTACTATGCATAAATAAAATAGACACAAAACCCCCAAACCTCAAAATGTATCTCCACTGTTAAGGATTATGATAGAAACTAAGCTCAAGTTAGCCACTGTAAGTGGTTATAGGTCAACTAAAGAAAAGTTCTAGAAGTTATCAACTGTAACAGAAATGGTACAAATTCCAATTACTGTCCTGACAGATCTACTGACTTCAGTGGTGACTTGAGAACAACGGACAACATCAACGATGACAGCGACACATTTACAGATCACTGACTGCTCCTAACGTCTTACTAGCCCTTTATAAATAGAACTTCTCTTGATCCCAAACTGACCCCAGCCTCACAAACAAAAAAAGTGCCAGTATTACCCTCACTTTATAATCTGAAAAACAATGACAGAAAGATTCCATAATTTCTCCAAGATCACAGAGCTAGGAAATTTCCAAGCTGGGATTCAAGATTAGGTCTAACCTTAAACTCCCATGCTCATAACCACTCTATTATGTATATTTCTATGAAAACACACAGGAACTTCTCTAAGTCTAGCTAAACATACCTATAACTTTCTCCCCAAATTTTAATTCTTCAAATAATACAAATAATGTTAGGGATGTGAAATTTAACATCTTCCAAGATTTACAAGAGGTTGGACAATTTTTTGTTTTAAGAGCTATTAAGTCCTAAAGTTACATTGGCAGCTTATTGCTACAGTTGAAAACAACAACACTACTGTATCAGGAAACATGAAAAATATGCAGACTAATTCAGAAAAATCGTTGCTTGGGTGGAAAAACCTCAGATGGTATTTGAAATAGAATGCCATAAAACACTGATGTATTAACTTTCCTTATCTAAGGGCTGGGAATGTGGCTAATTTGGTAGAACGTTTGTATGGCATACAGAAGACTCTGGGCTTGAGCACCAGCACTGTGTAAACTGGACATGATGGTACAGACCTGTAATTCCTGCACTTGGTGGCGGGGGTGGGGTATGTAAAGCAGGGTGACCAGAAGTTCAAAGTCATCCTTAAATACTTAGAGAGTTTCAGAGTAGCCTTAGCTATATGAAACTCTGTTACAAAAACCAACCAACCAACCAACCAACCAACCAACCAACCAACCAGTTTCATCAGAGTAATGCTTTACTTTTTATAGCTTGCTATGATATCTTAATCATTTTGATCTTTCACCATCTCAAGTTCCTCCCATATAATATACTTACAATATCTAGCTTGTAGGGTTAAATGGGATTGGTGATATGTGAATATTTAGTATTTACTTCTACTTTTTTATTTTTCTAGTCAAGGTCTTATTGTAGCCCAGGTTGGCCACAAGCCAACTATGTAGCCAAAGCTAGCTTTGAACTCCAGATCCACCAGCCTCCACCTTCTGAGTGTTGAGATTACAGGCATGTACAATCTTGCCCAATTAATTTCTTTCTTTTCTCCTTTTCTTTGAGACAGAGTCTCATTCTGTAGTCCTGGTTGACCTGGAACTTGTTATACAGATCAGGCTGGCCTCAAACTCAGAGATATCTATGAACCTGCTTCTGCCTCCTGAGTGCTGGGATTAAAGGCACATGCCACTCTCTTGCCCTCCTTTTTTCCCTTTTGTTTTGAGACAAGGTCTCACACTGTAGTTCAGACTAGTCTTGAACTCAAGGCAACCTTCTTGCCTCAGCTTCCTCTCAGGTGCTGGAATTTTATAGATATATACCATGCCACACACAATTTAAGTTTCTCACTTGGAGGCATGAGAATCAGGAGTTCAAAGGCCACCTCAGCTACACTGCAAGTTTGTGCCAACCTGAGTTATATGAGTATTTACCTTAAAAGAAACCAACTAACTACCAACCAATCAACCCACCCACCCACCAACCGAAATTCAAAACAAAAGAGCTCAAGTGCAACAGTTTATCAGTTTAAATAATTCCTCTAAACAAAGAACGAAACATTATTGCTACATTTGACTAGGCAGTTAACTGCAGTAGTACCAGAGAGGGAAGGGATTATAACTAATTCAAAATGTCAAGTGGTTGAAAGCCTAAGGATCTTTGGAAGAGGGTTTTGTAGCTTGCATTTATACTTGGCCATCCTTGCCGTGTTCTAGGGATTCACAACAGATAAAGCATGAGGAGCTGAGACATCTACTCCGAGACTTGGTTCAAATTTCATGTGTTTCTTGTCAGTGTACCAGAGAGGAAATGGAAAACACCTGACCAAATGTCTCATTAAGAACACATATATACCTGGACCAGAAAGATGGCAATTAAAACACTGTATTCCATTCTTTTTTTCTACATGCTAGTTATTTTCCACGTGTGATCTTTTCCATTTCTTTGAAGGGTTTGTCTAAAGACTAATTATTTCCTTCTTGGCACCGGGGTTGCAATTCAGGTAGAGGCCACCTGTTAAATAATGGGGCTCTTTTCTTCTTTATTATTGATTCCATGGTCTATTGTCTAAGTTTCTTCCAGGTGTGGACAACTCAAAGAAAATATAAATGTAGCACATTATCCACGCAAGCTTTAAAAGTAAAACTGTAAGTGCAGAACAATAAAGGTCCACCTTACCCTCCATGTACTAACCAGTAACATGCTGCCAATGGCAATTAAAAAGTGGGGTACTGGCAGAAGAACAGACAAAAAAATTAATATAAAATAATGAAATGAACTTAAAAATACTCCAGACCTCACTCTGATAATATCAGTTGAAGAAACAGGATTATTCATTCGGTAGTGTACAATTTAGAAACAAAAAGTTCTAACGTTGGCCTAATATAGCAAATCAGTTCCAGGTGGGCTTTTGATGGCAGTTAAAAACAAAAATAATGGCACAGAACACTAGGGAAATATATAAGCATATTCATACAATACAATTGGGATTATGAAGACTACAAGAATAACATCAGGCAGAGAACATGTAGGGAAACCCCCACATAAGTAAATTATAAGGCAGTGACAAGTTCTTAAAAATATTTCTACAAAAATAATATCAGTGATATTTAGTAGCTTTTGCATATCAATTAGAAATGTAAAAATAGGGCTGGGGACGTGGTTCATGTGGTAAACTGCTTGCATGAAGGCCTACGTTCAATTCCCATCACCATATAAACTTGATGTGTTAACACATATGTGTAATCCCAGTATTTGGGAAGTGGAGGCAAGCAGATTAGAAGTTCAAGGCCACCCTCAATTACACAGTGAGTGTAAGGCCAATCTGGTATAAAGGAAACCACATCTCAAAAAACAAAATACAAAAATCCTAACACTAAACACAGAAGACATAAAACATAAACTTTATTACCGAAACCAAGGGCCAGATAATGTTTTCAAAGTGCTCAGTTTCACTATTAAGCCAAGAAATACAAATTAATACAAAGTTGCAGAGATTAACAAATATGTATCTCTGAACTGGGATGTAACACACACCTACTCACTTATTCTCTGAGACGGGAACTGAACGCCTCTGCCTTGCTGGTGTGGGTACAGAGGGTCTAGGGAAACCTGCTGTCGGCCTGCTGGGGTGGTCCTTATGAGTGGTTAAGGGAGAGGCGGAGCAAAGGGGCCCAAGGACCTCTCCAGGGTGATGTAAGTATTTGATCTTGTTTGTTTGATATGGGTGCACATACTTGCCAAAATTCATCACAGAGATAACAAATGTTTTGTTTGTTTTCTCATTTATAAATTATACTTCAATTAAATTTTTTGTGAGGTTTTTGTTTGTTTGTTTGTTTTTTGAGACAGGATTTCTCCGTGTAACTGCTCTGGCTGTCCTGGAACGCCCTCTGCAGACCAGGCTGGCCTCAAACTCACAGAGATCTGCCTGCCTCTGCCTCTCTGCTAGGATTCAAGGTTAAAAAAAAAATCCTTATTTAGCAGTTTTATTTCCTCTTAACCTTAGGAAATAACAACCAATTTATTAAACAGTTTATCAGTTCATTTACTCATGAAGGGCTATTAATTAAAAATTAGGTGAATTTTTCCAAAAAAGGACAAACAGTAAATTTTACTTATGACAGAATATTATAACACATCAAATGAGACACTGTAAAAAATAATGATGTGGAGAACACTGATGATCTACTAAAAAGACAGAGCATAAAAAAGAAACAAGGCATGATGGCATCCTGCAAAAACATCTTAATTAGCTTTTCCTAAGTATTATTTAATTTGAGATACGGCTAAAGTCTCAGATCATGTGATGACTTATTAGTTGCTTGTGTACCATGGAAACGAACATTCTCCCTCTCTCCACGCCCCTTACACTGGCTTTGTTCCTGTCTGTAACAATGACAATGAGGTGACTTTCTCCACTACGTTATACCCACCCTTAGGACTCGTACTCCCTAAACTTCATTTCTAATAGAAATAGTGGGCTTTACGTGTGCACAGGTTTTTGTCCATTTAAGATGATCTTATTAATAAAATTAAACAAACAAAAGGCATCCTGAAGAGAGCCCAATGGCTTTATATTTCCAACACAGAAAAGGTAATCTCTCTTCTAAATTTATATTAACTAAACTCTGACAGCGTTTTATAATCTGGATTCAGCTAAAAAATTAAAAAGTCCATGTAACCAGCACATACACCCATTAAAGCAGAAGCAGCAGTTATGAGTGGTACACTGCGGGGACTTATCCACTGTCTCTCCAGGTCAGAGACATTATCTTTGTAACATTATCTTTCTTCTACTATTTCTTTCAGGGGATTAGGCGAAGAGAGCTGTATCGGTAACATTTTTGCCAGTTTACAGTGTTTTTATGCTGCTTAGCAGTGGGTCAGGCCTTGCTAAGACGTCCCAAGCCCTTCTCTGTCCAACACCTGTTTCCAGAGCTTCTGCGAAGTGCTAGGCACTGAGGTGAACGCCTTACATGAGTACGCTAACTCATTCTAACAACTGTGCTGAGCATGGATATCTCCATCTTAGAGGTGAAGTTAGGCTGCTTCCTTGAGGTCATTCAGCAATCAGTGTCTGAGCAGGGATTCGAACCCAGGCAGTCTAAGGAGACAGTCTACTGTATAAATGTGTGATAATTCAATACCTGGGATGACAGTAGATTTTGAACTCTGAGTAGAAAAAAGGATGTGCAAAGCACTCCACAGCTGAGAATGGATGATATGTGCTATAATCTGCTCCAGAGGGGGGTACTGTTGTTTAGAAGCAAAGGGCCCTAAAAGTCACCTCTGAAAGTCAAGTTCAACTTCTTTCTTGTCCCAGTGGTCATTATTTCATGGTGGAATCACTGTTGGTAGAATTTGGTGTTCTGAAAGAAACACGTGCTCTTAAAAATTGCAAGCAGGCCTGGAGAGGTGGCTCAGTGGTTAAGAGCACTGACTGCTCTTCCAGAGGACCTGGGTTCAATTCCCAGCACCCACATGGCGGCTCACAGCTGTCTGTAACTCCAGTTCTAGGGGACCCAACACTCTCACACAGACATACATGAAAGCAAAACACCAATGCACATAAGATAAAAATAAATGAATTATTCATTTATAAAAAAATCTATAAAAAAAAAAAGAATTGCAGCTGGGCGGTGGTGGCGCACGCTTTTAATCCCAGCATGTGGGAGGCAGAGCCAGGTGAATCTCTGTGAGTTCGAGGCCAGCCTGGTCTACAGAGTGAGCTCCAGAAAAGGCGCAAAGCAACACAGAGAAACCCTGTCTCGAAAAACCAAAAAAAAAAAAAAAAAAAAAAAAGAATCGCAAGCAACCCTACCATTTACCATGGGGGCAAACGGTTTACTTTCTTTTAACTTCAGTCCCACATTTATAGAATGGGAATAACACTAATTATCTGATGGAGTTGGGAAAACACATCCTGCCACAGCAGTCCCTTACCCTACAAACGTGTTCTTGTGAGGCTAATGAGGATGAGATAGAATACAGGACATGTAGGTTGCCTTGGATGCAGTGCATACAAGCATGTGTTTCCTGAATAAACTTGTGGGGACCAGAGCCACCTCCATCAGCAGAAGTGTTAGAATGAAAGACCATGGGGAAAAGGGAGTATATTTTATCAACAAGAAGTGATTTCTATCATGAGTTACTTTGTATAATTTTAATAATCTGAATAAATGACATCTGCTTAAGTATAATCAATTAGGGCTTGAAAAGAAATGAAGGGATTCCATATTAAAGTGACTCCTGAGGTATGTCCAAACAAGCGGAAGAGTCTGGAAAACCTACATTCCAGAACAAATTCCATCATTTTAAGCCTTTCCTTGGCTTCTATACATTTAATGTAGTGTACTGAGATAAAGCAAATGAGTTGGACAAGTAATAGTACTCTCCAGAACCTCTCTCTGGCCAAGTAAACACCTAGCCAAACACTGAAGGGGCGGTAGTATTCTAACCCCCAAGGCTTCAGTGTCCGGCATATTACTACATCCTTCCTCCTGTGGGCACTGATGCTCTTTCTAGGCAACAAGAGCACAAGGGTCCCAACGTCAGGGTCACGGCAAGTCCTACTATGCAGGCCAGGCTCTTGCCGTAGAAACAGCCTTCATTCTCAATGTCACCCTAAGCAGAAACTGTCCTCACCTCGTCACACCTGGGCCAGTGTCCTGTCTAACCTCACTTCTCATTTCATGTCTCACATTATTTACATTGAGAACATTCAAGTAAAATAAGGATAACTTTCACAATATGCAAACCTACTTGAATAAACTGAACCCATAAACACTGTGGCATCACGGATGACACTGTGAGGTTTAAGTCACAGAAGCGGGGAGGGTTGGTATTTACCAATGATAGACCCCACATGTTCCAAAGCACATTTTTTTTTGGGGGGGGCATGTTGTCTAAGTTCTTTTTTATTTTCATTTGTTTATTAAATCTAGAGTCTCTACTTGATAAGCAACAGTGGTTTAATGAGACTCTTCAACTGAATGTAAGCACACAGAGCAAGGGGAGGCAGATCTGCTTCTTTGAAATTACTCAGGAACAAGTGTTTACAACAAAACACTCTCCTTCCGACTTGACAGACTACCAATATTTTGTTCCGATTAACTGAACCAAGTGAGTTTTATTAACTTGATTTATGGCTTCAGGCATTATCCTGTTATGATAATGAAAAACTATTGGATGGGTCTTAGATGGGGACCCCTGTATCCCTCCATACCTCATGGAAATCCACATCCCTCTAGGGATTTCTGCTAGCTGTGATCATGCCTATGCTCTGCAGGCTTCACGTGCTTTAGTTTGCTCTGGTATACAAAACAGATTTGAATCTCAGCTTTCTCAAGTCTCCAAGCAGAGACCACAAATATGACAGCTATGAAAGCATCACATCCCCACGGCACCTGCCAAGTCTCCCCCTTCCTTCTCATGTGCAGCAGCAGTTTGGCGATCTCCTTCTATGCCTGAATTCAGAGTGCTTCTAAGAGTGCCCTTTAACCCATGAGGTGGTCAAGGCACAATATTCTTCCCAAGAAATGCGTTATTTCACAATGTACAACTCAGCCACTAAGGTAGAATACTATTCACATTAAGAATTCAGTAGTATTTGAATTTTCTTGAAAAAAAAAAAAAGGATCTTACAGCACGTGGGACCTGAAAGAAAGAGGACATTCTGCTAGGGGAAATGATGCACTATGACATGGTTTAAGGTACCCACCAAGCCTAAGTCTTCCAAGAACAGCAGGAACAGCAGCTTGGATATGAGAATCCCCCAAGTGTGTGTGTGAGGTTCTGGTACTCATACTGGTCTAAGAGGGTGGCCTAAAGCTTTATGGTTCTCTGCCCTGTGGTTCCCATGCTACTACAGCCTGGTCCTGAAGCGAGCTCATGCTCTCACTTTCTGGCTGAAAGATGGAGAAGGGAGATAGATGACTGTGGAAGATGTCAGTATTGTGAAGAAGGAGAGAGACCCATGAAGTCAGTGCATTTGGGAACCTTACTCTAGACTGTATAATAAGAGATGTTACATGAGAGACAGACCTCTAGCCAGGACTCAGACTGGCAGTGCTCAGGTAAGACAGATGCACAGCAATTTAAGGCACCAGAATCAAGACAGGTAGTGAAATCAGATTCTGCACAAGGCTGTCAGACTAAAACCAACAGGCTACTATAACCATTAGCATTCATCACAGGGTTCAAAGAAGACTCAGAAACTTGTAATATTCAAATGTTTAGGAGACAACAAAAATCAATCAGCATGTAAAGACCTAAGCAAACCGGAGCTATGTGGAAAAGCACAGTCAACAGACACTAATAACAAAATGACAGACAGTGACAGAATGTGACTTAAAAATATGCTCCAGCAAATAAGGGCAAACACTCTTGGAATACACAGAAAAACAGAAGGAAGGCTTCAATGTAAAAATAAATATAAATAAAAATTTTAGAACTGGAAATCACAAAGCTCAAAGCTAAAAAACCATTGGATGGGTCCAGTATCTGCATGGCTGTGATAGAGAAAAAGGTCAGTGAATTTGAAGACAGATCATCAGAAAGTATCCAGTCTGAACTGGAAGAAAGGTGAAAAAAAATTTAATAGAGTCTAGGGACTTGTGGGAAAATACTAAAAGTCTAAAATTCAACACCGGAAAGCCAACATGGCAAGGATACCAATTCTCCTAAGATTGATTAATAAACAATGGAATTCAAATAAAACTATAGCAGATTTATTTGTACTTAAGAGAAACTGATTCTAAAATTTACATGGAAAGGCAGAGCAACTAGAAAGAATAGTCAAAGCAACATAGAAAAGAGAAAAGAGAAAAGTTTCGAGATTCCTATTACCTGATCATTACCTGGCTTCAAAAGCTGCTCTGAGAAAGCCAGTGTGGTGTTAGGGTAGGCACACAGATGAACGGACAAACAGGAGAGCACACAGATGAACCGACAAACAGGAGAGCCGGAACAAACACAGAGAAAGCTGCAAGGCACTCAGGAGAGCAAGGCAGTTTTTGAAACAATTACATTGTAACATCTAGACACGGAAATGAAGAAAATAAAACTTGGCCTGAACCTCATACCTCATACAGTCTCTTACAAAAAATGGGTAATAGATCTAAATGTAAATGAGTGAAACAGTTATTGAAAACTTAGAGGACAATTCTATGTGAAAGAGGTCTTAAATACGATCACTCAAAGCACAATCCATAAAAGAAAAAGAAGTCAGTCAGACATTGTATGAACAGTGAGACACTGTTAATGAACAATAATAATAAAAATTTTAAAATTAAAAGCATGAGAGAAAAGTAGCAAATATGATCAAGAACTCTGAAATCTCAGGAGCCAGAAACAACATAAAAGAAAATGGGCAAAGGCCAGAGGCAAGCACAGGACATACTAAGAATGACAGCTCCCTTTCAGAACACCAAGTGAAACAGCTGAACGGTATCGCACAGGAGTTGGTACGTCTCAGCACACATGCTTGTGTTTGTTGCACCTCAACCCCCAGGTCCAGTGGGAACAATATGGCATACACTGAAACACTCCTTTCCTTAGGAGAGATCTCCATGAAGTCAGCAAAAGTATCTGAAAGCTTACTATCGGCCAGGCATCAGATAAATCACAAATTACGTTTTATTAAATCTATATAAGATCACAATGACATTTTGACTTAATTTGCCTCATTTATGTATCTTAGAATCAATAAGACGTGACTAAGGTGATAATCTATTTTGAGAAGTTAGGCACAAATAAGTAAAAGGAAAAATGATTCAAAACTATAAACACTGCACAGTATTTTCAATATCCCAACACATTTAATTCAGAAAGTACCATGACAGGACTACCTGAAATCCAAATGATACTCAGGAAACAAAGCTTTGAGGACCAACATGTTTGGTCCTAACCTCTGATAAATATGGACCAACATGACCTCAGAATTAGAGAGTCTTGCTGCAAGCCGCAAAAATATATGAAGCAGGATTTCAGCTGATTATGACAAGCTCATACGTGGAAGAAGCCAAGGGCCTTCCAGAAGTCAAGCTGAGGCTCAAGGAGTCTTAGTGATATTGGCTTTTGATTATCAGCCGTTTCCTGCTATGAGCTTCTTGTGTGCTACTGTAGCTTTTCCATCATTTATTGGGCACCATTTCCCCTCTACTAATGGAATATTTAGATAACCTTCTGCGCTGACAGCTATGCATAGCCAGAACCCCAGTCCAAGCCTCCCTGTAATTATCATCATTGGCAGCATCTGGCCAGGTCCATCCCCAGACAGAGGAAAGTACCTCATCAGACACACCTCTGTACTCTCTAAGAACAGACTTAAGTGTCCAGACTACCTGTTTGAGAAGGCGGGCGGATGTGCTAATTAAGCTTAACTTCCTCCTTTCCAAAGTCTTATCTCTAGTTTTAGTTCCACCCTTAACAACTAACTCAGAACTAAGGGTTCCAACTTACAGGTACATCCAGCTGTGGTGGAAGTTACCTAGCCAAGTTGCCTGGCGATTGAGCACTCACCAGAAATGGTGGGAGCAGAGATAGCTTGGAGAGATAAGGGTTAAAGGAATAAAAAGGCAGTTTTATCTTCAGAGACGAGATGGAGAAGAGAAAAGAGAATGGAAGTACTAGATGGGTAAGAATTGGAGAGGAACATGATGAGATGGGGAAGAACTAGATTGAAGGGCTAGAAGAGAGTACTAGAGGAATGAGATGGAAGATGAGGAAGAGCCAGATGGGGAAGAACAAGATGAGAGAGAAGGAGATAGGAGAGGAGCTAAGATGGAAAAGAACTAGATGGATGAGAACCTAGATGGGGCAGAACTAAGATGAGAGAATTAACATAGAACTTAAGAGGGCAGCAGTTAAATGTAGAAAGAAATCAGGCAAGAAAGGAGCTATGCACGAGAACAGAACTGAAGCTGTGTAGATAGGATTTTATCCCAGAGGAAAAAAGTAGATGGACAAAAAGCTTGGTCTACTTAGATTATTTTTCCAAAAATAATTCCCACCGTTTGTAGTTTCTCTTCTGGGCCCCTGGGAAATATATTATTAAGGCTGGCCTTTTATTAATATACAAGAGAGTCTGAGTCCAGCAGTCCTCCAAGTATGGTATGGGAATACTGTGTCTACAGGGTCAAAGTCATGTGTGAACACCGTATGAACACTGCATTGATTTGTTGTGGGATAGAATATTTGTTTAACTATGTAAAGATGTGTTGCATTTGTTTATGCTTCATTTGTTTAACTATGTAAAGGTGTACTGCTGTTTTACTTTGCCTAAGGCACTTGATTGATCTAATAAAAGGCTGAATAGCCAATAGCTAGGCAGAGGAGGGATAGGCGGAACTGGTGGGCAGAGAGAAAAGGGGAGTCAGTCAGCCAGCCAGGGAGGAAGCAGGAGAGCAGGATGGACAGTACTTAGATGAAGTAAATGAGCCTCAGGCAGCATATAAATGAATAGAAATGCGTTAATTTAGGTTAAAAAAAAGCTAGCTAGAAACAAGCCTAAGCTAAGGCTGAGCATTCATAATTACTAGTAAGTCTCTGGTTCATGATTTGGGGGTTGGCGGTTCAGGAAAGCCTGCTACGTTTATTTGCCATTTTTATTCTCATTCTTTCATGAGGATATAGTGACATCTTAAAATCACATTCATTTATTTGTGTGTCTGTGTCCATGTATGTGTTACTTGTCATGTGCATGTGGAGGTCAGTGGACATCTTACAGGAGTCGGTTCTTCTACCATGTGGGTCCACATGACCAAACTCGGGTATCAGGCTTGGTGGCAAGTACCTTTCTTTACTTGCTGAGATTCTTTCAGAGAGTACATGATGTGAAAGATCACAACATTACAAAGTACACATACCTGCTCCTAACATGCTAGACTTTAGAGATTTGAAAAGTAAGGCAATGCCACTTTTCATGAATTTTCATGAAATCACTCTTCATGAAAATTTTCTGTTTTGCAGTTATAATTAGAACCACAACAATGACCAGGATAGAAAAATACCCCTAAGGAAACAACAGTGACATCCGTATCTTGGCAGTCACCAACAGCTTCCTAATTGGACTTATGGCATCTTCAACAGGAGGGAAATCATGCTTGGTACTGGAAACCTAGCCAATTGTCCATGGCCAACATCTTCATGGATCTTAAAGGGGAATCTTCACCACTTTACTAAACTACCATGATTCCTAACTACATTCTATATACTTATCCTTATACAGATAGATAAGTATAGCTCACACTCCTCATCAAAGATGCTTCTCTTTGCAATAGAAACACACACACACACACACACACACACACACACACACACACACACACACACACACAGAGTTGCAGAGAGCAACTGATCACGGGGCCCAGTCCCAGTGGATACCTTTACAACTTAACTCCTGCACATAAGGTTCAGGGAACACTGTGAAAGAGGAGCTAGAAAGACTGGAAGAACCAGAGGACCTGAGAATCTGCAATGACATTGTGTCATTGAAATGACATAGAAACTTCACCCATGATTCCTCACAATAGACATGATAATGGGGAAGGGGGAAATCTCATGGGGTAGGGGCACCTCTAGCCAAAAATCTACAGGCAACTAAGGAATGCTGAGAGAAGGAGAATTAGTCTTTCCCAAAGGTGAGCCCCAACTGGTTATCCAATACCAAGTTGTCAGCCCTGAAATTAGATACAAACAACACTCAATGTACTCAGTCGGTTGTTTTATATATTAATGCACATATATATGTAATAATAACAATTAAAGAAAAAAGGCCATGAGTTGGAGGGGAGTGAGAGTGAGGGGACATGGGAGGGGATGGGGGGAGGGAAGGAAGGGCAGAAATGGTGTAATTATATTTTAATAAAAAACTGCTATTTATGTTAACATAATGGCTTTAAATAAGTATTTTAAAGATTTTAAGCCTTCTTAGTTTTAATTTCTAATAAGGCAAACACTGGGAGTAATAAAAACCATATAAACAAAGTTCTCAGGCTTGTCAATAATTTTTAAAAAGCTCAAGGGTCCTGAGATCAAACTTTGGAGAACATTGCCAAGCTAGCATTAAAGGAGACCCCACATGGCTAACGTGGGTTCTCATTACATGTTGGTGTATACCAAATTGTTACTCAGGCCTGTATAAGGTGACGGCCGTTACTAAAACATTTATTTATTGACACTCTGCCCTTCATTCTCTACATGCTGAACTATCTACAAATAACAGTATGCATGAATATAAAATACACTTAAAGCTTTACCCTGTATAAGCAACAAGAAGAAGTTATGTTCAAAAATGAAATTTTATGATACGATCTGACCAGGTGGGTCTAAAAGTCAATAATCATTTTTCAAAAACATGTGCCTTTTTAAAAAGTCACTGTTTTGGATACTCAGACAAGTGGTATTCATTACTTCTGTTCTAATAACTCCAGAGGAAGGTTTTAACATTTCTTCAAGTCAAGTCTTGGCTCACAAAACTCCAATCTCTAGCAGAAACAAACTACAACTGATGGATAAAACTGATTTTTAACGCAAGCCCCGGTGTTGCAATAAAGTAGAGAGAAAAGAAACGCAGACTCTAAAGTCCTAACAGGCAGGGCTACTCTAGAAGGACAGGTTTTCAGAGTCAACGTTAAGAGTATGTAGGGATGAGGCTCATGAGAAGAGCAGCTATGCTGAAGATTGGACAGTTTTATTAAAAACAGAAGCAAACCAGACCACATGAGTATTTTCTTTTTTACAAAAGCATTTCTTTTAAAATGCTACTCTCTTTCACTAAGGCCAGCAATGAACCTTAATTAATTCTTGAGACGTTAACTACCCTAAAGGCAAATCTGAAGTGATGTTTACTTGTGAGTATAAACTGGAATGACATTTGGGGAGGGACACAATGAAAATATTTAGCAGAGGCCTAACATGTACCCTCACTGACTAAGCAATTCCAGTCTTAGCAACTGAAAAAATGGGCAATGAAATAGATAAAAGGAAATTTCTTGTAGTATTGTTCATAATACCAAAAACTGAAAACTGGGAAAGAGCCTGAATATACAGTAACATGGTCAAGTAAGCCTGTTCTTAACTACATGATGGAATATCACACAAGATGAAATATTAAAATTGTATAAACATTATGCAAGCAGAAGTAGTCCCTATATATTTCTGAAGGGGAAAATGAGATAGAAAATCAGACATTTTATTTTTGTTTAAAACAAGCATGTACAGCCGGACGGCAGTGGAGCTGGCCTTTAATCCCAGCACTTGGGAGGCAGAGGCAGGTGGATCTCTGTGAGTTCAAGGCCAACCTCATCTACAAAGTGAGATCCAGGACAGGCACCAAAAGTACAGAGAAAAACCCCGTCTTGAAACACAAAACAAAACAAAAAAACCCAAACAAACAAAAAATCATGCATGTACAAGTATGTGTGGAAGAGGCTAAATTAATATATATATGTGTGTGTATATACACATATATATACACACACACATACAATGTAAATACATTTTTATACATTCCACAGATTACCATATAAATTAGTATATATAGTATTTATCTTTGAGTTTGAGATTTATATGCTCTTTATTTACTTCTTTGAAGGGTATATTACTTACTTTTCTATAGTAAATACTCTTACTTCTGTAATAATCATTAAAGTACTGATTTGACATAATCATGCAATGTTAGGATATTTGAATTCTTATGATATGGAAGACTGTATATACTAAAGAGGAAAGTGTTATAGGAAAGAGATAAAGAGAAAGAAGGCGGCAGTGGACCAGCATATTAGTTATCACTTTATCATGTGTCTTTGATGTACAGTTTTAAGACAATCTTAGCAACCTGGGAAAACATTTTCAAGAGAACCTGAAAGTACACAGTGAATATCTCCAGGGTTTCAGTCAGCTCTCACAGATTTAATATTATTGTGGAAGAAGCAGGTGTCTTAAAAAACAAAAAACAAAACCCAAATGTCTCTCCACTGCCTTTTTAGCCACAGCTAGCTTCTCTCTACCCTTGTTTGGAGCTAATCAAGCTTTATCTAAGCAAACTCAAACTGGCATATTGACTTCATTCGCACGGTCATATGAGTCCTCTGGCTGATGCCTCCCGCCACGTGTCTAAATCATTTTATGAAATCCATGCTTGAAGCAGGTCCTCCAGCAGCATGACTCTGATGTGTGGGACTAAGAAATACAGTGCCACAGAGACCACTCAACCTGCTAATCCTGAATCTGGTGTCACCACTGCCACCAAAACCAGTGGATGTCTGACCAAAGGAAAAATTCTAGTAATGTTGAGTGAGAAGTTTCTATCATGCACTTCAGCTTCGTTTACCAATAACACATTAAGTGCCTTGCTAGGCAGTGAAATCTGGTAATAATTATCAAACACCATACACACTGCTTACAATAGAATCCTATTTCTTTCCTTTCTTTCCCCCCTCCTGCTTTTTTTTTTTTTTAATGAAAAATAGAATGCTGCTGCTGAGTGGTACCCAAATGCCCGCTGTATACCATGCCAGCACAGCAGCTCAGCCAAAAATGTGAAGAGAATGGTTTGCCAAGGAAAAGAAAACATAACAAATTGGTAATGGTTTCTATCTTGACAGAAACTGAAAATGATCCCTCAATGTGTGGCCACTCATGTGGACACATAAAAATGTCTTAGAAGCAATCATTTTACCTCAGATAACAGACCCTGACAGTGCCATACAGCATACTGGCTGACTTTCACGTCTCAAAAAAGCGGCAACCATGACCTACAAAACAGTCTGGGAACCATGTAATTTATGCATAACACACATGCACATGCCATGCACGCCTAACATTTGCTATAACTCATTTTGAATATGAGACCCCCTTTCCCGGGTAGAATTCATGTTTATGAGGGAGAAGCTAAATCATCAGAGACCCAGTGAAGCTGAGTTGGCCACTCTGTGAACAGAAGTGATGCAGTTCTTATAAAGCTACAGAATTCCATGGTTTGCAGCGCAATGCAAAGGCCTTACATAAGGACATAGTGCGTTCTAGAGGATTCTGCATAGTGCTGTCATCACTAGAGATATTCTTATTAAGATGCTACATTAAGCAAATACCAAAAATATCCTGGAGGTACATGACATACAGATTTGATTTTCTGCTTAGAAGGCGACCACTGGAAGGAAAAAAATGAATTCCTGAGCCTGGCTGATGACCACTTGAACTTATCTCCCCTCCTTTACCACGTTTTTTCTTCTTTCTTTTACCACATTTTTTTCCTTCAGATGGAGAACCAGCCAACATCACAGACCGCTGACCTCCCCCCGCCCCCCATTTAAGGGAATTTTCTTATTTAACTTTCTAATGAGGCGATTAGATGGAACATTGATTATATGGTCAAATCCTTTAAAAAATAAGAGTGACCCTTTGGAAACACATAATTGGTATCTGAAGATAAAGAGGAATTCAGGATGAGGAAATACTGAACCAAAGGCCTAGGAAGAACGTTAGGAAGTTAACTGATCTTACCAAGTTGAAGGTAAATCTGAATCCTGTGGGTTATGAGTTTTGAATGAAATTTCTGGGGTTTGAATTTGATGGTGATTTTCCTGTTTAATAAAAAGTGCTTAGATGGCTAATACAAAGGTTAGAAAAACTTAATGGGCATCAAGCTGCTCTTACAAAATGCCCATCTTGATGAGTTAAGTGTAAATGAATCAGAAACCCATGGGTCATATTTCCTTAAAAAATGCATAGATTCAAAAATAAGGGGAAGAGGACTTGGCAAAGTGTGTGTGTGTCCGTCTGTGTGTGTGTGTGTGTGTGTGTGTGTGTGTGTGTGTGTTAGCTGACCCCCAAATAAACATTTGAAAGGTATTTTGAGACACAGAAAGAATTCAAAATAAAACTAACCCTGTGGAGTTACATAAAAACGGAATGTTCTTCTACGCACATGGGTCATCAACACTCATGGAGCCTTTGGCACAGAAGTACAGGAGTAGCCAGCTTCTGCCTTCAAGCAACTTTGAATTTGGGTATAAACACTATATAAGTACTGAAAACTGGTTACAAGAGATCAGGGATTTTATAAAGCTTGGCATCATAACCCAGATCCTACGGAAACTATAAATTAATGGAGAACTATATAGATATTTTTCAGGGCCCTGGAGTAGGTAGGCTTCATTCCATCCAAGCCATTCTCATGGAGCCCTACTGGCTAAAGTTACATTCAGTTGCAGAGTTTTACTTGTTTAAATGTTTTCTTAATAAGTGTTTTTATGTCTTTTTAAATGTGTGTCCAGCCTCTTTCCCCCACCCACTAGATTTGTGAGTGCTCCACAAATCTTGCTGACTGCTTTCCTGGAGGATGGGAGTGTTGAACAGTTTTGAAATAGGGGAGATACTGCTGGCAGGGCGCATGGGGCCATGATTCTAGGTTGGGGTAATGGCACACATGACGGTTCAGAGGCTCCAGAGGGTGAGTCATGCGTGTGGGGGGTACTATACTGGTTGGCTTGTTTCAAATGTGCCTGAGCCAGAGTCCTGTGGGAGGTGGAGGCAGTTAGGTGTGGGGAGGTCTAATATACTGCATGTGAAGTCAACTTGAGGACAGGGGTGTGATAAGGGAAGACACGGCCTGACTGCTTTTGGTCTTTGCTTATACCTTCTTCCCCAGAATAAGATCGAGTTCTCAGCACAGAGCATGTACATGTCTTTGCTTTAAGAGCTGAAAAGTATCTAAAGATAAAATTAATCATGCACATGTTCCTAGGATCCTGTAGATTCACTTGAACAGGAAGTTGGAGGGAGTATATTGCTAAAATAGATGACTGAATTCTAAAATGTTTGTGGGAAAGTATAAGAAGATATTGATTTACTATCTTCTAAGTTTGTTTCCTGGCTGTCTAACATAAATCTTATCTTTTTTTATAATTTAGAGTGACTTAGGGCATCAAATCTTTCTTCGACACTTTTTTCCTGGCTCACATAATACTGACATTAAGCGAATGATTGGCGAGTTCGTCTATTCCACTTTGCAGCCGACATGAAGCAGAAGGGCGAGGAGGCCTGCAGTGCCGAGGGTGAAGTCGGAAACGTCCCAGTGTCTTCATGCCAAGCCACTTGTGCAGGGTCAACACAAAGAAACCCACGTCCTTACCATCCTTCATCGTCTTCCACCTCCGCTTCCGGAACGCTGCTCTCAGGCGTGTCAGTGATTGCTTGGGTGAGCTTAGACTTAAACTGGCTGAGTAGTGCCAGGGTCTGAAATGACAAGAGATGCTACGCTGGTGATAAAGGGCATCCCACGAGAGACACTGGTAGGAAAGAAAATAGCCTGCTGGGATGTCAGACACAGGTAAACGTTGGCCTTTAAATATTTTTTTAAAATAAAACTGCTTTCCGGCTATAGCGGCGGCCTTAGTAACCCAACACTGTCCTGCTTGGATCCGCACTGGCATCTTCCCTTAGAGACATTTCAGTCTTTTTTATCCCAAGACTTCAATGTGCTCACACTGGAGACATTCTAACTCTGGAAACTACATGCTCATTGACACGTTTTTAGTGCTTTCCCAACAGAAGAGCAAGACACCAGCATATGCTGAATCAAATACAAGATGTGAAAACATCCACACTAGGGAGGTAGAATGAATGAACCAGTCAATTGGTGGACTACAGGTAAAGTGAAATAACATTTTAAGAATGTTGACATGTCTTAGAAACTAAAGTGAGCATTCCCTCTAATTCAGCAACTCCAACCTGGAAACACACTTAAAAAATAATCGGATGCCAGAAAATGACTCGTGTAGTAATATTCATCTACACGGAATATGAATGCTATTTAGAGAAAGAGTATTTCTCAACAGGGATTTTTTTTTTTTAAAGAAAAAGAACATTACTTTAGATTCTTAGTTTTTTCTTAGCCTTTGTGGGCAAGAAGCAACAAATGGCTACACTTTTCTAATCACATCTCCTGGCTATAGTTAACAGTCTTCTAGACTATGAGCAGAAAATATAGGCTAGTAATGAAAGTTTTCCACTCTAGGTTTTAAAGAGTTCTTCTTTGTGAGGATGAGGGATGGAGCCCAACCTGCCTGAAAAATCAAGGGCCTAAGAACAGTTTGGTATTTTAATTCAATTCTAAATTCCTCACTCTTCAAGGGATGTGTGAAGCTACTGTGCAGCATATGAGTGACGGGAACTGGAGACAGGAGAGGCACTTAGCTCCATACTCAATCTTGAGATCATTAAGATTCTAGTTCAAGAAACAATGAAGTGTATTACAGTCTAGTTCAATAAAGGTATCAAAATACTTGCAAGAAACATGGCAGCTATTGCTAAAAAAGGTAGTGAAAAGTATATTACTTTATAAAATACTCAATTCCCACATGGGAAAGAATGGAAAATATACACATTACCATGGTTGCGACATGAGAGAAACTGGTAAAATGTGTACATTTCAACAAAATATCATCCCAGGCAACCTGAAGGCCACCTGTGTTAGGACTTGGGCAGTTTTATCTGCTTTTAGAGTAGATATTCTAGAATTAAGATCTTCAAATAATGTTAACATTCCTTGTTTTTAATTTAAATTCGACTCAGTAAAAACACGAAACACTGTATTGACTATAATTTTTATTGTGTTTAATTTATACTAAGAAAAAAGATTACTGCAGAGATTTTTGAAAAACAGAGAAACAAAACAGAAACAGCTACTGCTTCATCACTCAGAACAGCCAGTGCTAACAGTTTTGGAAATGTCTTCACGACTGTGCGACTGTGTGCATACATGCTTGTTTATGCTTTAAACACGAACATCTCTGTATATGCATCTCCATATCTAACTAATTGAATCTTAAAAGTAAGCCATATGAACTTTTAAAGGTGATCTCTTGTATAATTGGAAATATATACATCATTTTAAAGACTTATTTTTATTTTTAATTAGTGTGTATCTGTGCACACACACAGTGTATGTCATTTGTGTGTGGGTACCCACAGAGGCCAGAGGCATTGGGTCTCCTTGAAGCTGGCATCACAGGCAGTTGTGAGCCACTCAACACGGACTCTGAACTCAGGCCTCCTACAAGAGCAGTATGTGCTCTTAACTGGCTAGGTCATCTCTCCAGCCTGCAAATATATGTTTCTGGGAAATAAAGAACAATTAAAAACAAGGAACAAGAATTTCTTAGTGGAACAAAAATGTAAAATTATGCTAGATGTGGATCTTTCCCCCTGAGTTAGAGTGGAAAGGGCCAGTTATCATGCTACTGACCTTTTCTTAAAATGATAAAAAACAAAGATCTCCTTGCTCATTCTGAGCTTCTTCATTTAAGATCATCGGATTTTGTCTAGGTACAGCCTAAAGAAACAGATGCAGGTCATAAGATATGACACTGCATTTCTGGGGCACACTGTAGGTGATGATAGCACCCACAATGGAGGCATTTCTTGTTGGCTTGCTGGGGAATGACTCAGTATGCTGGCCTTCATTAAAGGAATATCTATAACAAGTCTTCTCATTGACGGCTCTGCTTCCAGTCTGCTTTTGACTGTTTTGAGACTGGGATAGATGGTCCCAGAGTACAAACGATACCATGTTACTTCCTGCTAGTGATGCTTCCTTACTGCATAGACTAAATCTAAATCCTTAACAGGATTCAAACGAGAACACTCCTGATGACTTACTTTCCTCTCTCAGTTTTGTCTTCTAGTTGGGTTAGCCATACTTAGCATCCTTCCTCTTTGAACGAGGGCGAAGACTTTTCATACAGACTCCTCACACACTGATCCTTCTGCCTCACCACATACTGCTTCTACTTCTCCTGGGTATCTCTGGGCTGATGTGTAAACTTGGAAAGATCCTTTTCTCAGAGAGACCTTCCGAGCTCTCTGGTCATGTGCAGAGCCTGCTGTCACCACTGATACAGTTCCTTGCGACAACGCTCACAGCCTTTTGTTGGTATTACTCACTCAATTGGATCTTTTCCTGGATAGTTCAGAGAAGTCAGAGAGCTAGCTACCTACTTGTGGAGATGCACTAAAAGTAGAGATTAGGTTCTTAACAGTTATTTGCTTTAAGGCCGGGGTGGGGTGGGGAACTACGACAAATGTAGTGCTATACAGAAACTTTATGACTCCACGAGAACAAGTTAATAATGCGTTTTTTCTAAATTTCATTCGGTGTATCATTTCTTTTAAAAACTGCATATGTTAGTACTCTCTAATTAAAATCTCTAACACCAGATTTCTTGTTGAACTCTCTCTATGATTATTTCCATGTTAACTATCAGGATCATGATCCGATCCTTTATTACCAGTAGTTAAATGTCATTTATAACACAGTTTCTGATTAGATTAACTTAACCAAATAGGTTTTGGATTTTAATATGCTTTTATTTTGCTTATTTTATTTATATCTCTAAGATAGTATATGCTCATATGTGCAAGGTAACACTAAAAATCTATTTTAGATACCCCCTTAAGATTTTAAAATTTCATGTGTATGAGTGTTTGGCATGCATGTATGTATGTGCACTATGTGCATGCCTAGTGCCAAAGGAGGCCAGCAGAGGGCGCTGGATCCCTTGGAACTGGAGTTACAGACAACTGGAGTTACAAATGGCTGGGAGCCACCATGCCGGTTCTAGAAACTAAATCCTGCTCCTCTGTAAGAGCAGCAAGTGCTCTTAAGCGCTGAGACAACTCCACCTCCAGCCTCAAACCTTTTCAGTGTAAAGGGCAATGGGAAGATTTGTTTTATCAAGCGCCATACCACCTGGCCAGCTGGCCAGCTTATTCTATCTTTTCTCAGCTCCTAACGTTTTCACACTACTTCTTTAAAACATTGGGAAATTTTCTTGCAACAAATAGGGAAATCAGTGGAAATCAATTTACCGACCGAACCCTATAATCTTAGGCAGTGTGCTATTTCATGTCCAGCATGGGGCACACTGGGCTAGAGGAGGTCCTCGCACTGTCTGGAGCCATTGCTGCTCCATGGATTGCGGGAGGCAGACTCACTGCATTTCTGAAAACATGGGGCTTTATGAAGCTCTTGTATTTGACATGAACGGACCAGTTAAAATTTCTACGTTTCAAGGATTTTTCACATAAGTATCTGAGAAGAACTTTAACATTTGGATCCCTATGAGTAGTCAAGGTCATTACATTCCACCCCATACATTTTCTTCTTCAGGGCTTTCCTGGACACATAATCATATTACCAGCATCACTGGAGGAGAGTAAAGATAAGAAGCATTGAACTACACATGGACTTTGGTTCTGAAGTTACCTGATCTTCCCGGGAAGTTCCCTTCTTCGGCTGCTGCTTCCTCAGAGCTTCGTACTTTTGCTTTTCTCGCCTGTATTCCGCAACAGCGCCATCTGGGGCAGCCTCTTCCTCTGCAGAACAGGAGCATATATATCCTCAGTGCGGCTGCACAAAGGCCTGGGAGTCATGTACACACTCAGCTCTCCAAACAGGGAGTTCAATTATGTCTTGTTTTCCCCCATTAATTAAAACAAAACCAAAAAGAAAAAACAAAACAAAACAAACAAAAAAAAACCAACAACAATCCAACGTGATCCCCAAAATCTATTATTTTTTTTCAACTACAAAGTGACCTGCATTCAATTTGTTAGTTTTTGCAGTTTTTCCTATACTACACTATTTTGTTTTTCTTTTATATACTCACTTAAGGCTGACTGTAAAATAATTTATCTCATTTGAAAAATAATTTAGATTTTTTTTCTAAAATTCAGTAGTACTACTTTACATTGTTTCTTTCCTTATGATATGCATTTTCAAATATTGGTAGATGTTTCAGTTATTCACCAACTTTGCTCCTCCCACAGATAAAATAACAAAAGCGAACTTCAGCTTGATGGAAAATAGAAAATAAATATGCCTGCAAATTAAGTCAAGACAGCAGAAGGAGAAAAAAAAGTAAGTTTTACTAAGTCAGAATTTGGACAACCAATCTACACACTCCAGCACCACAATGAACAAATGAACAAACAAACACAACATATAGTAATAGTATCAGAAACACACATGCTTAGTGACCGCTTGTGAGGAGAGGATCCCTAGATGTGCTGTACATAAAATGATTTTCACAATAGTTTTGTAGAGATTCCTTTCACATTTCCCCTGGAATTACAGTTTCGATTCTCAGTCTTCTTACTGTCCTCTCACAGCCTCGCTCCTCAGAGCCACGCTTGCACCATCCTGGGATCTAGCACCTCGGTGCCTTTAAGATCCTTATATGAGGCAGTCAAGGCTTTCACACACCCGTGCACCCCACCCCCACCCCCCATGGTGCTGGGGCTCAAATAAAGGGCTTCAAATTTGCTCAGCACATGCTCTACCGATGAGCTACACACACCCCGGCCCTGATGCACTCCTTCCTAGGCCCATCTCTCACTTTGCCCTGTCTACTTCAAAGTGTTTTCCTTCGCTTTCCATTCCTCTAGAAACTCACCCTGCTCTCTCGACTCCCTCCCTACCTTTTGTTGTTGTTGTTGTTTTTCTTTAAGGAATACTAAGGACATTCCATCTCCATTCCCCAGTTACATTTCAAGCCTAATTCCTGCTCATTCTGTAGGTCTCAGCCGGGCTGGCACTTGGTCCTAGCACCCTTTCTGGTTGTAGTCATTGATTCTGGTCTGGAGGTCCCTCTGAGCTTGTAGACTGCCTCTTAGCACTTACCAGACTTTATGGTAATTTATTGTTTACTCTTCTCTCCCCACTAAGGGACATTAAAATCCTTGAGGGAAAGTCATCTTTTCCCATCACTTAGAGCAGAGCTTGGCAAGTGGTACATGTTGATAACTAACGAAGTCAGTAAAAATGAAACTTAAGAGGGGGGAAATGAACAGGCCGTGGGTCAGTCTGATCCCCAGGCTGCAGCATAACTATTATAGCTCTGGATCTGTCATATTAGGCAGTCAGTTATATTCATATTCTGCTGTTTTCTTAGGGCAGAATTTTGTAAAATTCTAATGCTAATACATGTCCTCAGAACTAGCTAGTGTTAAAAACAAAAGACAGGTCTCCTAAGATCTTCAGGTACAAGAGACTGAAAGCCTTTTGTGTGTGTGTGTGTGTGTGTGTGTGTGTGTGTGTGTGTGTGTGTGAAGAACTTAAAAATAAAAGGGAATATTGATAGATGTGTTGAGCTACCATTGCCACAGCTAAGTCAAGTTAATATTCAACCACGCTTATTTTAATGATTCTAACATGCATTCCTTTATGAATGACCTCTGTTAGTAAGGGTTAGTCTCTTGATTTCACTTTTAAGGAGTGTTTACAAAGTAGACTTTAAAAACATTGAAATAAGGAAGGTCTTACTCTGTAGCCCAGGCTGCCCTCAAATGTTAAGATCCTCCTGCTTCAGCCTCTCCAGGGGCTGCAATTACAGAGGCTTGCTACTGCGCCCAGCTCCAGTAAATACAGTCTTTAAATTGTGCAACAAGGAAGCCGTCTAAATCAAAATTTAAAAGCCAGCGATAGATAAATTTAGGCATATAATAAAGCATGAAAATTCTACAGCTGTGCTGGCTAGAGTAGAAGCCTTCACATAATTTATAGAACAGTACTAACTTCATCTTGGAGTCCAGTAATGACAAAAGTTTTAAAGAGCTATATTGGGGGATACTTTATATACAGTGAAATTCATTTGGGGTATAAAATATAGCCACTCTGGTATTGTGTGTAATGTGTTTTTCTACTCTCTCTCTCCCTTTTGTGAGCTATCTACGAATTGTTTACTCACTCCAAGATCACAGAAGTTCTTTTCCCCCACGTTTTTCTTTAAAGTATACAGTTTCAGCTCTTTTTCATACTTAAAAGTAAGAAATTTTTACTCTGTTACTGATTTTGATCAACATTCCAGGTATATTTTCACTCTTGCTTTAGGGGGGCTGATCTGTACCTTCTCTCTACCCCTCTCATTATGAAAACCATTTATTCTGATTGAGGGAAACACACGTTACTTTGAGCAGAGATAAGGATCCCTGAGTAGGTAGGCTTTTAGATATGGAAATAGTTCAGTTTCATTCTTTCTCTGCAATTCCCACATTTTAAATTACAGGGAAAAGTAAAGGTAACTTTAATGAATCACTTTATCCTCTCCATATTTATTCAACTATATCTTTATATATTTCCTAGTCATGATAATGAAAATACAGGTACGTAGTACAGCTATAACTGAACACATTGCCCTGATAATATCCGAATATTGTAAAACTCAGTCATCCTTCCTAAAAGTATGTTCATACCTACTTTCACCAAAGTGTTGTATAATGTAACTGGAGGTGTTAATGGCAAGCATCTAAAAAGTGAGTGAGTCACTCATGAATTTTAGAATCTTTTAAATGCAATCTCTCTGGTAATAGTAAGTCAAATTAAAATGACAGAAATTGCTATCTCCAATTGATAGGTGGCAGAATCAATTTTATTGTAAAAAATGTTAAGGAAAAGTTGGATAAAACTGTGGGACTTTCCATCATTACTTAAATTATTCCAGATCAAACAACAACTATCGTTGTCTCCACGCTCTCTCTTTGGGGGTTTGAGTGTGGTCTCTAGCACTTCTTGTACTAACCCCCCCCCCCCCATAACTACATCCATTCTCAGGAAAGCTCCAGGTCAACAGTTCTCAAGATGCGCACTGAAACTACGCAGAATTCTAGACTACTACCTATCCCCCATCACTAAAGCAACTGGCATCCAACACAGTCCTGGACTGTAATCTTATCTTGACTACAGTTTTGCCTTCCGAAGAGGGATACTGTAAAAACGAGACTTTTAACTCTCTAGTCACAAGTAAAAGCATTTTGACTTTAATATAACTGACTGAATTTTGTAATAAAAACTAAGAATGTGAATACTTGGAACCTTACGGTTAAATAGGTAAATCACAGACTGCAACCTAATGCAGCTGTAAATGCTCCCCATCCCTTAGAATGTTCTAGAAGGACCCACAGATTCTTCGGTGTCACAGAAGTTACATTTTTCAGCTGTAACTACCTTTGTGCTTGATTACTTGAGTGCATTCTGGAGGTTCTTGGTGATTAATTGTGTTTATTGGTCATTTACTCCAATTTAATTTGTGTTTTTAATGATATGCTCAATATACTCAATAGAGGTAAGAAAATGCCAGAGATCCACAGCCAAACACCAGGTCGAGCTCCAGGAGTCCAGTCGAAGAGAGAGAAGAGGGATTCTATGAGCAAGGGCATCAAGATCATGATGGGGAAACTACAGAGACAACCAAACCAAACCAGTGGGAACTCATGAACTTTAGACCAACAGCTGTAGAGCCTGCATGGGACTGGACTAGGCCCTCTGCATATCGAGACAGTTGTGTAGCATGATCTGCTTAAGGGGGCCCCTGGTAGTAGGATCAGAATCCATCCTTGGTGCATGAACAGGCTCTTTGGAGCCCACTTCTATGATGGGGTACCTCGAACAACCTTGAGACAGGGGGAGGGGCTTGGACCTGCCTCTACTAAAGGTTCCTCCCCATGATAGGCCTTCCCGTCTTGTAGGAGGGAATGGGGGGTGGGTTGGGAATGGGGAGGTTAGAGGGGCAGGAGAGGGAAGAGGGGGATCTTTGGTATGTAAAATGAATAAATTGTTTTCTTAATAAAAAAGGGGGAAATGTCTATTTAGTTATGAGAGAAATCTTTTTTTTTTTTTTTTTTTTTTTGGGTTTTTCGAGACAGGGTTTCTCTGTGTAGCTTTGCGCCTTTCCTGGAGCTCACTTGGTAGCCCAGGCTGGCCTCGAACTCACAGAGATCCGCCTGGCTCTGCCTCCCGAGTGCTGGGATTAAAGGCGTGCGCCACCAACGCCCGGCTGAGAAATCTTTAATTAAATGAAAACAGATTCTAATAAATCATTTCTAATAGAAAAAAAGAGGTAAGAAAGTGCCCCATTGCTTCTATTTACAGTAGACTGGTAAGAAATGAGAACACAGATGCATTGCTTGAGTTTGGGGATAGGGCAAGACAGACGGCTGGGCCCTGCAGATTGTTTTAAGGGTGGTCTTGCTAATCTGCTTATTTCCAGAACAGACAATTTTAGTAGTGAAATGTGCTGCACTCTGGCTCAGTCTGATCTTATCCTGTGATAATTTTCTCACACAGTTATAAAATAAAGACAGATGCGCTTCACAGTACTTATGAAGGGAAATTAGTGCTGCTTTGTGTTTGTACGCCTGCATGTAGGGTTAAATTTTGTTTATTATTATTTTTACTTTTATGTGTATGAATATTTTGCCTGCATGTATGTCTGTGTACCACCGTGTACCTCACACCCATGGAGGGCATCAGATCCTCTGGAACTAGAATTACAGTTTTGAGCAGCCATGTGGGTGTGCTAGGAATTGATCACAGGTCCTTTGGAAGAGCAGCTAGTGATCTTAACCACTGAACAATCTCTCCAGAAATGGATTAGTTGTTTTGATTCACCTCCAAGTAACTAAAATACAATATATGATTAAATGTTATTTACTAAGATACATTGATGGGATAAAAGAGAAAGAATGTATCTTATGGAACTGGTATTTTCTTCTAAAAATTTAAAAGATTTTCAAAACTAAAGTTTGTAAAAAATCATTTCAGTTATAGCTGAAAATTACCTATATATCTACCTAAAGTAATATTTAAAATCTTTAATTCTTACAAAAGCAATTTTCCTGTTTGCTTACAAAAGCAAATTTGCAACTGTTTCACAGTAAACAAGTCTCTTCTTAGAAATGTAAGTTTACTAATGAATTCCGTCTCTTACAACAGGAAATAATGACAAGGTTTGGTTGACTCTGTTCATAGAAATTACAGGTAGAAAAGATTTATCGCATAACTTCTTTACCTGTTTGGCAAAGAAGCATTTAATGAAAGTCAGTTTTGGATCAAGAACCAATACAATATAACAGCACTTGAGAGCCGTTGCTGCTCCTCCAGAGGACCCAGGTTAGGCTCCCACACCAATACAGTTGCTTACACCATCTGTTACTCCAGTTCCAGATGACATGATACTCTCTTCTGGCCTCCACAGATACTAGGCATTCACATGGCACACATACATACATGTGGACTCATAAAATAAAAATAAATTCTTTTTTAAAAAAAGAATTAAGATAATCTGGCCACTAATTTTTTATGTGGGAAACATACTAGGCAAAATAGAATGACCTAATCAAATTCATCATATATAATTTTCTTTTCTACAAATTAGTAATTCTAAAGCCATTAAAGCTGGACAAGTCTAGGTAGGTATATTGCCTTCAAGACATATTCTCTGGCCATTCTAGCTCTTTGTTTAGTCAAGTGAGGTGGTTTTTAAAATTGATTAATTAATCTATCTATCTTAACATCACTTGCCTTAAGGATGTCTTCTCCTTCTGCTTTCATTTCTAGTCAAAAAGATAAAGGGCCTGAGATGGCTGCAGGGTCCATAGATGCTTCACTGGGAAGATCTGTGACACCAGGATGAAGCCTAGTCAGGTTCCATCTGAACTGAATGGAAACTGTAGCTCAAACACTTTGACAAGGTAAATTCAACTAAAGGTAAACGAATCTTCTATACAAATGCTGTTAACTCGTTCACTTCCTAACAGTGTGTATGCATGTTGTGTCCATATTAAGATAAAGTATGATATACTATGAATACTCATATAGTCACGGAACACTTATTTTCCATGTTTTCAGTTCTCATCAGTAAGCAGATTAATTTTCTTAGTTCTGAATTTCAACCTATCAATTCTGTTTAGTTGTGTCTAATCAGTTTTGAATCACCTACTCAGATACTGACTTTAAAAGCTATATGATTTTTATTAATTTATAGAAGTTATATTTGGCTCTTTTTCAAATTCATTTACCTTTTTCATAACTATATTCATCTATTCTGGTTTTTATTCTTAAACAGCCTCTCCAGCTATTAAAACATACTTGTTTCTTTTAGACTCTTGGGGTCCTTTTGCTATGCCTTCTGGCTCTGCCTACAGAGGTTATTTCTCATGTTTCTAAGATTAGTTTATTTCAGTCACGTATGTATTTTCATCATACTCCACAGGAAATTTTGGCACATTTATTGTATAAAGGTTCCTTTGCATTTGTTTCTCCAAGACAATCAAGGCATTCTATTGGCCCAAGGCTATCTTTTGACATTTTGATTTAACATTCCTATACCATACAGGTGGCCAGACTTTATAAGCATGTCTACTGGAGGCTTAGAGTCTTGTTTTTGCTTTAACGAGAAACTTTCTTTTTCCTTCCTTTCATAGTCCTGAAAAATGTCGAGTTTTTTTTTTTTGTTTTTTTTTTTTTTTCCCCCTGGATCTTTCCAACTTAAGACTGCATACTCTGTTCAACTCTGAGATTAAGACTTCAACTCTGGCTATTAGAATGAGCTATGAGAGCATACACCTGGGTCCACTGCCCTCTGGGCAAGCACAGTCTATCTAGCAGCAGCTTGCTCACTGGACATTCTGGCTACACTTCCCTCTGTTTCTGGGATCTAGGACTACCCTTCTTTCTGTCTCTCTCTCTTCCCCCACCCTCCTCATAAGCATGCACAATTGCCTAAATAATGAAGTGGAGTTGGACCATAGTTTATCTAGCACTTCCATACATCTGTAGGAGAACGGAGTTGGTGAGAGCTGCCAGACCAGGAAGTAGTGCCTTTGTTCTGCCTACGTTTGAGTCATCCTGAACAAACAAAAACTGAATATACAACTGGATGTTTCTAGTAGTATAAAACTGGACAATAAAGTATGCAAGAAATTAAAAAAACATTTAGTTTCAGAGTGGTCTATGTTTTATTAAGCTTCTTATAAATCTCAATTAAATTGGACTATGATACAGTAATACAATATGACTACTTATCACCAACCATAATTTTTATAGAGTATATTATAAATAGGAATTTAGGGCAGAAAGATAGAACATTTATAAAAGACCTGCTGCATGTTAGGCAACAAGTTGAGATACTCTTGATAGCCATGAAAGAAGTGTCCAAAATTTATTTTACAAATGAGAAAAACAACAACAACATAGGATCCCACAATAAGATCTGGTGATACAGGCTTAGCCCAGGTCTACAAAATAATAGAGACCTACAGTATTCTTGAGGTTTTTCAATTAAAACTTCAAGTTCAGAACACTTCATGTGCCTAATACTCAAAGAGATGTTTGGAAAGGGATGTGAAGGGTAAACAAACATAAAATATGTGAAAATATTAAGAAATCCAGCTACTTATTATAATGTAAGCACCAAAACTGGCTTCATGTGTAGAATACCACTATTCTAGAGGGTTTAAACATTTCTTGTTAGAGCATTAGAAAAAAATGTGAAACTATTAGCTCTCTCTGACACAAAGACAGGTCAGATCTTGAAGGGGCTGGAGAGATGAGCACCCAGTAACACCAGGACCACACCCTCCCAACTGGAGGACCAGAGCCATATGGTAAGCCGAGAACCTTCTAAATCTAAGCTCTTTGCTTACGATGAGGCAACTAAGTGCTAAGTAAATAAAGTTACTTAGCTAGTCTTCCATGTGAGGCAGTCGCTACAACTTATAAGAGCACAAACACCTTTGTTCCTGCCTGCCATAACCTTCCCTCTACAAGCTAGTCAGTAATTTTTATCTCCATTCCACCTGAATTTCTTGTCTACCTAACAAATGAACTGATGGGATCTACCCACAAACCTCATTCTACAGGTAAAGAGTTTAATTCTTCTATGGCTCTGGGATCAGAACTCAAGGAGCTAGCAGCCCCATCTAAGAAGTAATAAATTTATTCACTAAACCAAGCAAGCATCAAGCAAGTGAGCACGCATCAAGCAAGACATTCCGCAAGCATGCAACCAACAAGCCGCCAACAAGCATGTATTTAAAGGCTTCTGTATGCCAAAAGCCTGCTTATAAATAGTTTTGAGTGCTACTGGATCCATCATCTCAAAAACAGTTTGTGAAATTTCCATAATAAATAAAAATTTGTATGTAAATAAAGGTGGTCATAATAATAGTAAATATATTTGGATGACCAACGGCAAAGACTGCTACTAATGTGCAGATGAGTTTATCATACAGTCTGGAAATGACAAAACGTTTTTTCATCAAAATTTTAATTTATTAGAACTTAAATCCAGGAAAAGTGTGCCACACTTGACAATAACTACCACAACAGTAAATATTTAAAGTAAAGACTCACTATGTGCCAAATACTAGTAAATGAAGTATGTTCTTATAACCATCAACCCTATAAGGAAGGCATGCTATTAATCCCATTTTGCTGATTGGTAAATTAAGGTACCAAAAGATTTAATCAAGTAACTCATAAATATTAAACTGGGGGTAGAGTGTAAACTCATGTTGTCTGGCTCTAAAATAATAAGCTCTTAATTAGTTTAGGGGTGTGTGTGTTGCGGGGGTAGGCAGGCAGGGAGGCAGACAGACAGACAGACAGACAGAGACAGAGAAACAAAAAAGAAAAGGAAAGTTATAATTGAACATGCAAAGGTATCAAGAATACAACCATGTTTTAGGAAATGAAATTGAATATAGAAAAGAGGCCTTGTGGGACTGAAGAGATGGCTCAGTGGTTAAGAGCACTGACTGCTCTTCCAGATGACCCAGGTTCAGTTCCCAGCACCCACATGGTAGCTCACAACTGTCCATGTAACTTCAGTTCCAGGAAATCCAACACCCTCACAGACATACATGCAGGCAAAACACCAATGCGCATAAAATAAAAATAAATTAATTTTAAAAAAGAGGTCCCATACTTCCCTCTAGTTTCAAATATACGGCTCAATGGACAATGAAAGAGTACAAGATCCACGATTTCTACCTCCAAACAATCTCTTCCGCACTTTCCTTGACTCCCCACAATCCCAGCTCCTCAACCACTCAACACATACTCTAACTCCTAAGGGACTGTATGGTGAGCGACAGCTTTTGTCTAGAGCAATTTCAGTTGTGAATTCACAGCAGTTCCTGGCCTTGCCTAGCCCTTGGACTAGATTAGGTGCTCAATAAATAGGAGCAAAATGGACAAATAATCTTTTTAAGGCACTGAATTATAACAATGTCTGCAGTCATCTTTACTTCTACTGGATGGAATAGGTCTTTGAGGGTTGTTAAAGGTTCTAGGGCTCCAGAATATACAGACTTTTTCAATAGGTGGCTGACTAATCAAATTGATTTGTAAGGAAATTTGGGATTTCTAACCCTGGTCAAATTGATGGGGAACTTGAAGCAGTTCTCCCTGAAGAAAGCCATGGATAACAAATGTCCTGGGTAGACTCTCTGCAGGAGTTGTGACCATTCACCATCTTTACCTTCTCCCATAAGAAGCTTCTGGGGATAAAGGACATAGTTCCCTAATCCCAGTCATAATGACCTTTCTTTCTTTTGAAAATCCATTATAGCAATGATTATAACAGGAAGTCCTGTGATACCTAAATGACTGCACAATGCAATACATTATTTACTATTGTTTTTCATAATTATGGTAAATAATATTTATTATGTGACCAGAATATAAATCCTTACCTTATCTAAAAGACATGTTAGATTATAATAATAAAAATAATTTAATAATAAGTAGTGTCTTCTGTATGTACACACATTCACAAAAACTAGACAGAAACTGAAAAGTTTACTTTGCTATGAGTGAAACTTCACTTTGGCAATTTCATTGTATACACAGGCTGGGTTTTTTCCTCTTCATCTTTGAAGCATCATCCAGTGTATTTTCATGCTACAATGAAACAATACTGGCTCCATCTGGTGGTCAATAAGCCTCTATAGTTTCATAAAATTCAGTCAAAGTGGTTAAAGAATTTCGGGGTTAATTGTAATCTATCTGAACACTGAAATATCTGAATGCTGATATTAAGCAAGTTTAATCCCATCTTATTTAGAAGGAATTGCTATTTTTTCCTCTATACTTATTCTCACTGCTTCATAGTATTTAGGTGCTTACACTAATTCTTAAATAACACAGACTGCTTGCCTCTGTGCTTTTCTATCAGCTAATTTCAGAAATATGCAGGTAACAAGTTTCTGAGAACAATAGTAAAAATTTATCTAGATTCTCAGACTGGACTCCAGTTGGACTATAAAGTATAAAAATATCCACTGATCTCCAGCTGTATTTTCCATTAGGCATTTGTAGAACAGTAGCCTGTGGGAGCTCAGATTTAGGACTTCTGTACATGTGCATTATAGTCAAAGCTTCATCTTAACTTTTAAATTATGTGTCAGAGGACTGAGTCCAGAATCACAACATGAACCATCAATGTTCAAAGTCCTTAGGCATCTGCTAGCATCTGCTAATTTTACAGATGGAGAAAATGAGGCTCAAAGAAGTTAAATGTGCTAAACTGGGAATTCCAGAAAGCAAGTTACTTAAACTGTTTTTATTACTTTTATTTATTTCCTGTGCGTGAGTATGCATGTGCCATGGTGCATATGTAGAGGTCAGTGGACAACTTGCAGGAGCTGTTCTGTTCAGCAAGCACGTTACCCACAAAACATTTTTCTGTCCTACCTCAGTTCTGAGGTCAGGTCTGACTAGACTATTGCTCACTGATCCAGCTCTAGCGACCAGCTCCTCAGTGCTGGGGTTACAGGCATGCCCAGCCATGTCTAGCTTTTGTGTGGGTGCTGGGGAGTTGAACTCAAGTCTTCTTGCTTTCACAGCAAGTGCTCTTACCACTGAGCTATCTCTGCAGCCCTGAAATGAAGTTTTCTAACAGGCCAATGCCTGTATTCCACATGAACTAGTATGTGCATTTCCTCACTGCCGTGAACACTCCCTGCAGACATTTCTCCTCCTCCTCCTTATTTTTTTGGTTTTTCCAGACAGGGTTTCTCTGTGTAGCCCTGGGGGTCCTGGAACTCACTCTGTAGACATCGAACTCACAGAGATCCGCCTGCTTTTGCCTCCCGAGTGCTGGGATTAAAGGCATTTGCCACCGTGCCTGGCATTCACTGCAGATATTTTCAATAGCACAGTGTGATCATTTATGAAATGGACTGTATCCTTAGCACTTTAAAAATTATGGAGAAATGGCTCATAGAAAGTGCTTGCTGCTCTTCCAGAAGACCCAAGCTCAGTTCCCAGAACCCATGTTGGGCGGCACAAAAGCACATGGAGCTTCAGCATCAGGGTACCAGAAGCTTACTCCCGGCCTGGTGCACACACAAACACTAACACTTTAAGAAAAATTCTCTACATACGTTCTTTCTTTTACTTATAGTCCCTTAACATGCTAGAAGTAAAAAATGTTTTAATATCCCACTTTTATCTAAATGTAAAATTTTACTGCTTTTACTCAGGATCATATTATTTTGTTGGGTTTATAATTCAAGCAACAGCTTTTTGGGTAACAATTTATAGTCACAACAATACTTAATTGAGGTTACTAAAAAATATCATACTAAAATATATTTAAATTGATTTAGGTCATATTACTATATTTATTAAAAAATAGGGAAAGTAAGGTGAGGTTGTAGATGCTTATAATCCTAACAATTGGGAGGTTCAGTCAGGAGATGAACTAGTTCAAGTTCAGCCCTGTCAGGTACATAGGGCGACCTTGTCTCAAAAGTCAAGAGTTGGGAATATAGCTCAATGACAGACTGCCCTGCATGCACAAGGCCCTGAGTTCAATTCCCTGGTACTAATGTAAGGACGGATTCTGAACAAAAGATATTAAATTGGGTTTTACTCATTACTAAATAGTGGATTTACTCTATCTGATAAGTAGCCCTTCCCCACACTTCTCCATTGTTAATGATTCCAAGAAAGAACTATAATATACAATTGACTTTTAAGGGTTACTGAGAATTACTGGAGGACACGAATAGCTTTTCCATGAAGAGATCCAGCTTTCAACTTATCAGCTATAGTTTGTTGCTTCTGTTCAATTCACAGTCTCAACAGATGTTGACTAATGTCCCCACAGGTCCCTCTACAGAGCATACTTTGTTCTTCTCCAGATGGTGTGACCCACAATTCTTACAGTTCAATAGCCATTTTGACAACATCTCCATGATACTCTACTATTCTGGATGGAGAAACTACAAATTATGTATGTAACATTAAAGCAATAAGGGGGAAAAAAACCCCAAAAAACTCCTTAAGTTCAAGATAAAAAGTTTTCTGAAGCCAACTATGTAGACAAAAAAGAGTGGCTAATTAGAAATTGCTGTCGGGCAGTGGTGGCCCACGCCTTTAACCCAGCACTTGGGAGGCAGACGCAGGTAGACCTCTGTAGTTTGAGGCCAGCCTGGTTCTACAGAGTGAGATCCAGGAAAGGCTCCAAAACTACACAGAGAAACCTGGTCTTGAAAAAACAAAAAACAAACAAACAAAAAGAAATTGCCTACAGCTATGATCATATAACAGCAAATTAAAACATTACAGAACATTTATGATTTTAGTAGTACTTAAAGGAAGGCTTTACTGTTTTTATTAATGCATGAGATAACATTCTCTAAATAGTAGCAAGAGTTTACATTAGTCTGTAAAATACTTGCAAGTGGGGCGTGCCAGGGCATTCATTATTTCTCCTATGTGACTGTAGAACTGAAGCAATAAAGTGAGTAAAATACAACAACTACCATCCACACCAGCACACTTTTTGGGACCTGACGTGACCAAGACACAATTCTAAGAAGATTGTGTGTGCTTTCTCACTTCACTCCATTCTGCAACAGAAGGGGTATTCTTATCCCGATTTTACCGGAGGAAGCAGAGGTTCAGAGGGTCAGTCGATGCAAGGGCAAGGGCTTGAAATCAGGGCTTTCAGACTTCAAAGCCCGCTGGTTTTCTATCCTGTAACAAGGCAAACAGTTACCGTGGGTCGGGGGAGGTGACGTTGTGCATGGAAGGAAGGGAAACAATACCAGCTCCTGACATTAAACGTCAGTACACCAGACAAGAACCAAGACACACCCCACCAACTGAGGTGGGATAAATGACAGGAGAGGTTCTGAGGAGGCACTTGGGAGATTCAGGTAGCTGAGTGACAGGGAAAGCCAGACAGAGAATGAGGTGGCAAAATGGGCCTTGGAGGAGAAATAAGATTTAGTCACAGCAGATGCAAGGGGCCAGAGAACCACGGTGTTAGGATAACTCATGCAGGATGCACATGAGGAAGAGGGGGAGATCACTCTTTGAAAAGGAAGAATGGATGAATAAGATGAGGAAGAGAAAAAATAAGACAAAAATGTGACCCTGAAAGTGCTAGATCAAGGGACTGAAACTTGGTAAAAGGCAGGGGTTCCCATTTATAATCTTTGGGCCAAGACTGCAAGAAACCATTCTTAAGTGTGTTGAGTCTTTGTGAAACTCCAGAACGCTTGAAAGGGTTATTTTTAAAATTATAGCTCTAGCTTGGGGTAGTTAATGGGACAACAGGTCCAAGTTTCTTACCCTCAATTCTTTTAATCAGTAGTGTTAGTCTTAGCAGAGTGCAGAGAAAAGGAGGGGGAGGGGGGACAGGGAGAGAAGTAGAGAGGGAGGGAGGGGAGGGAGGGAGAGAGGGAGGGAAAAAGGAGAGAGAGGAGAGAGAGTGCACGCTTTCAAACTTTGGAATTTTCTCCTCCTTTAGGTAAAGCTATTTCTTCCAGCCTTTTCAGAATACTACAATCTAAATGGGAAAACACACATGACTTTTAAAAGAGCATGGTCAGTTGCTCTGGCTCTGCTTTACTGTATCAGCATAGGTTATCTGTTTGACCATGTTTTTTCCCTATGAACTCAGTTTACGTGCAATGGTCTTCCCTAGTCTCCAGGGTTAGTGACAGCCCTAACAAATTAAATTGTGAGATGGAGGGAATATAGGAAAAAGTCACCAAACTGTCTCCTCTGAGAAGTGACTGTGTCCAACTGTCTTTCTGGAACCTGAGTTTGGAGCGTGGGTGGGGCGGGGGTCCCTCGGCTTAGCTTTAGCCTGATGCTGTGCATTGCATGCAAGTACTCGGTTTGCTGAGCCCAGCACTCAGCAGCAGGGCCTGTCGTTTTCTTTTGAAAGGCAACAGTGCTTTGCAGCTCTAGAGTGGAAACAGCGCTTGGTAAACTTCTGACTCCTGAAGCGCACTGGTAAGCTACGGTAGGCACTAAGTACCTTCAATGGTTCAGACGCCTCATTTGCAAAGTGGAAACTCTCCTGGGTTAAGTTACTTCTCAGATGGGTAAGAATGAACTGTAATGAAAGCTGTGGCAGGACTCTGCACAGTGTCTGTGTTATATAAATATGAGGTATTATTATTTGGCAGTGACTAATAGGCACTGTATTTTACACTTATAAGCAATTTTTTATAGTCATAACTCCTTTCAAATAGTTAAACCTCACTTGAAGAAGCAGAAAGTAGATACAATTTTTCATTTAGTTACATACATGTTTGAATAAAATATATTTCTGTATATTCAATTCTATTTTCAAGGCACCAATAAAAGTCTAAGGAGGAATGTTAAAAATTCTTTTGTGAAATGATCAAAACTTACTTTATATTTTCTATGTATTTGGATATGTATAATAGCTTACCATGAGGATGAGGATTACCTATAATTCTGAACTTGCTTAATGGAACCCTGACTGGTGGACCATGCTTCGCCGTTCCTGTTTTCTGTTTACAGCATGCACTTTCACAGAGCCCTGAATGAGGGCTTCGGGCACAACTTACTGAAACAATTGGGAACTGGCTGCACTGGAAAGCGCACGGGGTTCCACTTGGAAATCCATCCATTCAGTAAAAGCTGCAAACTGGAAAAGCATATGATGCCCAAATGTCCACCATTCTGAGGCCACCCCACGTGAGTTTCCCAAGGGAAAGACCGTTTCTTTTTCATTAATTTGTGTTTACTATCCAAATTGTGCCTCGGCTATCATGCACCAGATACGGTCCATCCGAGGAAATGAATGAATGTTTAAAACAGGGCAAGTGACCGTTCAGTGCGAAGGTATCTTAGGAAGGAGGATGAACTGTGGGAAAGTGGAACGAGGTGCAGCAGTGAGGGTTTGTGGCTCCGGCTCTTCAGGAGGCAGCAACAGGATGAACGGCCTGAACCCAGTCTCACAAAAATGTGAGACTTCACCTAGGGGAAGACAAAAGGGACGAGGGCGAGGGAAGAGACGAGAGACTATAAGCTGGTGCTTCCTGGTCCCAAACCTTGATGAGCTGTGCTAAGCAAGTGCCTTTTTAGGCTACTGTCTCCAGGCATTTCCTTGGACATTCTAAAAGCTAGACTGCTGGCAGGGAGAGGATCAACCAACATCAAGGACCTATTAAAAGTATTAAAGAGAGTCCTGATAATGGGAGAGCTGATAAAAATAAACAAACAAACCATCTCTCTCCATCTCCTACCAACTGAACTTCCTGAAGTTTACATGAAGTGCCCTAAATAGATGAGTAAAGCTGCTCCGATCCCAGTACCAGCTGGGCTACCTCCCTCTAAGTGATGTGTTAGGGAGGCCTCTAAACCCCGCCCCTACTGCCCTCAAACAGGCCATACAGCACTTGGTGTGGCTGTTGGTTTCCCACCAAAAGTAGACGGCAGGATCCTACTGCTGAAGACCCTTTTGGTCATAGAACATGAAATCAAGCTGAGGCTGAGACAGAAGCCCCTTCCTTATTCGTTAGTCTCCAAAGTGTCAAAAGGTACTATGCATACTCCATACTCCTGAGGGAGAATTGTCTGTCATCCAAAGTCCTACTCAGCTGAAGTGCCCACTGGCACAATAATGCCAAGTCACACGAGCATAAGCAGCCATTCTTTGATCAGATTTGAGGTCTACTTCACAGGAGGCAATCCACATCTTGTACTTGGTCAAAAGCCTATGGTTGGGGAGTTCATAGGCCTTAGTGTTGCTGCTGTTTTACTAAGTGGGCAAGATGTGACCATCAAATTGCCACCTAAATAATTAAATTTGTGCTTACAGATTAGTGCTCCTTTCACAGCAGGCCGCGGTGACTACAAAGACCCATAACTGGTCAACATGCTGTTGAAATGTGACTGTTGAATGTGTAGCCGTAAAAGGGACTTCCAAGGCTCAGGGGATCTCACAGAAGATGGGGTGGACACAACGTAACAGGTCGAGGGAAGAGTGAAGTAATGCAGAATGCCGTGTTGGGAATATGACATCTCTGTTTCCCTCCTGAGTCACAACACTTGAGATTACAGGCACAAACCCCATGCAAGATTGGGCCTGTCAGTATCCTGTCATGGGGAGAGAGGTGAGAAAGTAAGAAAGGCCCCTGAGGTATCCCTTTCTCAGGACCTAGAGGTCCATAACAGAAACTAGGGGGAAGAGGCTCCAGACCTCACCCCTTCCTGAGTATGTACTTAATGGTCATTGGGGGAGGGAGAGATATTTTCTTCAGTAGTGTAGCCACTGATAATGAGCCCACGGACCTACAAATAATTCTTCACTTAGGACCTGGGAGCAACTATAATAAAACTCATCAGGTAGCTGAAATAAATAACTGAAATGGACTAGGTGGGAAGAGATAGGGGATCAGTGGAACAGAGGGGAGCAGGAGAAGGTAATGGAGTGACCATGATAAAAACATATTGGAAATATGTATAAGATGTCATGATGAAACCCATTATATACAATCAACACATTCTAATTAAAAAAGAATCAATAGAAATATATTGCTCATCAGGATGACTTATCAAACTAAAGTCTCCAGATGTGGTATTACAAAACATACTTTCTAGATAAAAGACAAAATTCAAAATGGATTCTGTTTTGAAAGAGCATGAATTAATACTTTAATGCAGAGGATTATTTGGGTTTGTCTGAGAAGTTCCATAAACAGAATTGCCACTACAGTAATCTTACACTCTTTCTTGGTGAAGTGAAATATTTCTCACTCTCTTATTTTGGATTAGAACATAATTAGAGTCACATTCTCACTGATTAATTAAAAAAGTCTTTGGCTTAGTCACTGAATAAAAAGAACAAAATGAGTAAGTAGATGGGATTGAATATTTGGGGTTAGCAGCTTCTTAAGGTTCCAGGTTTGTCCTGCAAATGCTTTGTCTCCATTTTCAGAAGAGAAAACACTACTAATTAATATGGTCTTCAAGGCATGTAGTAAATACATTAAGTCACACAGATTAATAACAGTGTGAATGACAGAAAAACTAAGTAAAGCAACCTTGAGAAATATTTTCTGAGTAGCCAACTTTATTCTATTCTTTCCCAATCCTCACCCAGCATCTTTACGAAATACATGCCACAGACTAGCAAAATCTTTGGCAGAGTAGAGTAAATTTTGAAATTGTTTTCCCTTCAACCACACCCAAATGAGTGAAAATAAGAACAATTATTCTTCTATAGATGCCTCACATGGCAACTTAGTAGAACATGGAATAAAGTATGAGGGATTTCTGTGAGTTTTGTAGCAGGCATGACTTCTTTTTGATGTTGTTTTCCTAGAGCCGACTCATGTCTCCTAAAGTCTCCAATGATGCTGAGCTAAGATGTGCAGAAATGAACCGGAGGGATGGGAAAAAGGAAAGCAAGGTGCTGATTCTTGGCTTGGCTCATTTGAAGGGAGTCCAAGGTGTAAGGATGCTTAAGGTCTACCGGTAAGGTATGCTAACACAGTGCCGTGCAGGCATGTCCTGCCACCAGCAAGAGCACGACTACAGATCACGAGGTGAGCACTCTCTTATGCGACAGCCTTTGCTGGGTGCCCCAGAGCAGGCAGCTGTTCTGTCACTGCTCTTGAAGTTATCCTCGGGAAGGAAGAGTGGAGATGACTGAATGAAGACCCACACCCTTTCCACCCCGTCCGGGTCACACACACACACACACACACACACACACACACACACACACACACACACACACACACAGTTTACAGGAACCGTATCATTCCTGCTCTCGTCTGTATGAGCTCACAGCGCTGTATCCTGTCTGAAGCACTGTCTATTTAGCTAAATGTACTCATCTCAACCAGGAGCCTAAACATGGGTATAAGCAAGGGCCTTTTAGTGCAGAAGATGACCCACCGAGGAACGGAAGCAAAGTGCTGGGATGCTACTTACTTTTTACTGTATCTTTTAAACTTTTTTCTTTTGCTGTCATACACAATATACAACATACACATTTAGCAGCAACCACTCGTGAGTACACAACTTGAAGTATTCCAAATTTATTTTACAACCTACCTGTCTATCAATTTCCAGATATTCAAAATATAAAATAGGCATACAATAGAAGCTATTTGGTTATTAAAAGGCAAAGAAGTGCTTTGATACATGCTATACTATGGATGGACCTTGACAACAACATGCTGAGAAGAAACCAGTAATTTAAAAACTATATATGTCCTGCTGTGGTTGGATTTAGAACCACTTAGGAGACTAGTGAGCCAAACCTCTGGGATTGGCTTCGATGGCATCTCCAGAGGCGATTAACTAAGGGAGAGTATATGGACCCTGAATGTAGGTGGCACAATCTATAGACCAGGTTTCTGGAGGGTCTAATATGGGGGGGAGAGGGAGGGAGGGGGGACAGACAGACAGACAGAGTCAACTGACTGTTGGCATTCTCCTATTCTCTGCTTTCTGGATGGCCATGAAGTAATTATCTCTCCTCTGCCATATGTTTGTCTCCTCTGCCACATGCTTCCTCTGCCACATGTTTCCTCTATCACACATTTTCACTGCCACAGACTTCCTCTGCCACAGGCTTCCTCTGCCATGTCTTGTCCATGGGACCAAACAATCACAAATCAAAGCCTGACACAGTAAGCCAAAATAAACTCTTCCTCCTGCTTAAGTTGTTCCTGTTTGGTATTTTGTCACGGCAATGAGAAAAGAAACTAAAATGTCCTGGACAGAGAAATCTCTAGAGATAGGGAGTTGATTAGTGATTGGTTAGATCTGGAGACTGAGGCCGTAACAGATGCTAGCTAAAGGTCATAAAATGTCCCAAAGTAACTGTGACTAAAAACCATTAAAACGGGTGAGTTACACAGGATGTGAATCACCTCAAACAGCTTTACAAAACGACCCACCCCTCTAGTCTACAGGTGGAATGGCTGTCCCAGTGCCAGCTGGTTCTAGTTGAATTACTCTATCCAGAAGCCGAGCTAGAGTGAACAGCCTCAACTGTCCTTTCATAAACCATTCCATGTTGATTTAAAAGATACTTTGTCTCCTTCCCATGCTACATATAAACCTCATTCATATCATGGGTTAAAATAATTTTCAGACTGCTTAAGCAACTAAAAGTAAGTCATAAAATAATTATAAGAAAACCTCAACAAACATTTCAATGATTTTCCTCAGATATATTGGTCATTGGAGACATATCTCTTGTAAAAATGTCTAATAATGAATACTATCATAAGACTGAGATCAAGATACTAAATATAAACTGGAAAACAAAAGCAAAAAGAATATTATGCTTATTTATATAAGAAATAACATAACTATGAAACTTGCAAAAAAAGGAGTGGGAGATGCATGTGTTAACTCCTTTTGAGTCAAATACTAACTTCATGTAAATTCTATGCAGATACTGAAGCCTCCTTCACTACAAGAAGGGCATCTGCTGGTCTCAATAACTGACACTGAATTTGATGGTGAAAGACTGAATGCTTCCCTTGGAAGACATGGAACCAAGCAACTATATGTGTTCTCACCATTTCTGTTCCTTATGCCCCAATAATGCAAGAAAAAATCAGAACAAACACAATGAAATTATCTTTGTACATAGAAAATTCAAGTAAAAAAATAAACCTCAGAAAATCTACAAAAATTTACTAACTAGTACTACTGACAGGCTTAGCAAGGTGGTAAAAGTTAGTAACTAGTACTACTGAACAGGCTTAGCAAGGCAGTAAAAGTTACTAACTACTATTACCAAACAGGCTTAGTAAGGTGGTAAAAGTTACCAACCAGCACTCCTGAACAGGCTTAGCAAGGTGGTAGGAGTTAAAGTTAATATACAAAATTCAGCGGTTTTTTTTTTTTTTTTTTTTTTAGGTATTAGCAGTGGACATTTAGAAATTAAAATAAAAATATCACTTAAAATAGCATCATTTAACATAAAGTAGGTAGGAATATATTTCTAAAATAAGTGAAATATCTCAACACTAGGAAGCTATACAACACAGCTGAAAGAAGTGAAGACTTAAATAAATGGAAGAATAAAGTATATTTGAAAAAAATAAATATTAATATGCCAATTCTCAAATTATTTGTAAATAACAAAATTCTAGCAGCATTTTTTATTATTAAACTTTAAAAAAAAAAAGATTCTTAGCCAACCAAACAACCAACAAACAAAAAGAGGACATGAAGTTGGGAGAGGGTGGGGAAGTGGATCTTGGAGGAATTAAGGGGAGGGCTACATAGTGAGACTCTGTCTCTACATAAACATATGTGTGTATATACACACACATATAAACATGTACATATATACACACATATATGTATATATATATATGATGGATGATAGATAGATGTACATTTTGAAGAGTAGGTATTTTAATTATAGTTAAGTCCAATTTATTAGTAGTTTTCTTTTGTTCTTTTGAGATTTTAAATATCTGTATTCTTTGAGGATTTCATACAGTGTACTTTGATCACATCCAATAATATCCACTGTGATGGATATTATTAGTTGTCAACTTGACTATATCTGGAATGAACTACAATCCAAAAGTGGAGAGCACACTTATGAGAGATTTTTTTGCTTGTTTTGAATGGGTGAATCCACTTCTAGTCCTGACTTTCAAAATAGGAAGACACACACTTGATCTAGATATTGAAGCAGGAAGACACATGACTTTAATCAGGATCTTGAGGTAGGAAGACACACTTTTAATCTGATCCATATCTTCTTTTGGAAGTCTATATAAGGACATAGAAAAAGGAAGCTTTCTCTCTTTGCCTGCTTGCCTTCACCTTGCTAGCACATCCATTCCTTCACTGGCATTGCAGCCTACTTCTCTGGGATTCAAGCATATCCTGAAGACCAGCTGAGACATCCAACCTTGTATACTGAGCAATTACTGGATTCTTGGACTTTATATTCACAGCCAGACATTATTGGATTAGCTGGACCATAGCCTGTAAGTCATTCCAATAAACCCCATTCATATATATCTCCACAGAGATTCATTTTGTAAGTTCTGTTACTCTAGAGAACCCTGACAGCAGTCCTTTCCTGACTGAAACATTATGTGATGTATGACTATAGTTCAGTATAAATTATGATTTATTCTATATTAGCATTATCAATAGAATTATAATGAAAGCCACAATTAGAATTTAAAATAATCTAGCAATTATATTAAAAATAAAAGGAAGTAGAAGAAATTGTAATAATTAAAAATACTTAATCTAATATTAAAATACTGTATCAATATACAATTAACATAATTACTAATGAGCTAACTAGTAAGTTTTGGTTTTAAGACTAAAATCTAGCTTATATGTCACACTTATAGCACATCTCAGTTTAGAATAGGGACAGTTCAACTCAGATTAGATTCACCTATAAGGCTTCAAAAATTACTGATGCCTGTGTCTTACATCCTGGACTTTGGAAGCTCCAGGAGACTAAAATGCAGACAAGTTTGAGAACAAGCAGTCTAGCAATTAGGAGGTATCAGGAAGGGCATCTTAGAGAAATGATCTTAAATAAACACTTGAATACTAGCACTCATTAGATACAGAAACCTTTCCAAGAAGAGGAAGCTGTGAGGCCAAAGGCCAAGAGGTGAAATCGGTCTGAGTGTTAAAGAATTTAGTCTGGATGGAGCATAGCATCCAGGGTGAGTGATGAGATCTGTGTGGGAGTCACAGGATAGGCCATATAAGGCCTGCATTCTGTGCAAAGAACTTTATCCACTAGGAAATGAGACACTATTAAAGAACTTTATGAAAGGGATTGACACATGATCATGTTTGTTTTTAGGAAAAGCCACACACAGAATGAACTGGCAGGTTCTGAGATTAGCAACAGCAATCTGTTGGCAGCCTGTTAGCAGGTTGTTAAAATAGCCCAGCAGAAACAGTGTAGCTAAAATGGTCATGACGGGACATAAGGCTCTGGCTAGGAACTTATAGGGAGAGTATGCAAATAGAAAATACAAAGAGCATATATATCCCAGGATAACCCAAAATTTTGCAGTTTAAATCTAATTCAGAAATCTAATTCATTCAGAAAACGATGGATTAGAAAGCAAGATACTTAAGTCTTCCCTAACAAAATCTTCCTGACACTAAATTAAAGTTGGTTTTAAAATTATTTTCTGAGCCCATTTCATAAGAACTGTCTACTATTGACAATTTTTGACTAATATATCTTATTTCTTCTACGGACTTAAGTCTCTTTAGATTGTTGCTAACCTCATATTCATCCACCTAGCTCAGTGGGGACACTTCTCGACATTCACTCCTGCTGATGAGCATGCCTCTGGAGCATATGCACATCAAATCTTGGCTCTTCAAACAATGATCACTAAGAATGAATGCTGTGTAATGATGACTGTTAGATGATCATATCTTAAGATATAGGCCACAAGATAGTTCCTTCATTTGACTTAGAATTGTTTTGTCCAGCTGAGGCTAGCTCCTTTAGAGATAAGGGAAGTAAGTGCCTTGTGGATTTTTCTGGGCAAACCACAGTACTATTACACATTTATTCTAACTCAGTGGCATCTGAATTTTTTTGACTAGACACAAGTGGCAGATATATTTTTATAAGTTTACTATTTATATAATATATAAAATGAGTATCAATAAGATTAAGGGCTATACAATTACTATTTTTATCAACAAAGATGTCAACTTTATATTGTTTAACAATAAAAAATTTCAAAATTCACAAACAATATTTACCCTTACTATATAGACCTACTCCAGCATGTTCTAGCCTATGCCTTACCACTAAATAACAGCAACAACAATAAAGCTGATTGAGACAAACTATTGCTTTCATGTTCTACTAGTGAATTTCTGTCTATAATTAAACTTTTTCTACCCCTTAATTTATACTGTGTTAAGAAAATAAAAGGTTTTTTTTTTTGTTTGTTTTTTGTTTTGTTTTGTTTTGTCTTGTTTTTTGAGACAGGGTTTCTCTGTGTAGCTTTACGCCTTTCCTGGAACTCACTCTGTAGTCCAGGTTGGCCTCGAACTCACAGAGATCCACCTGCCTCTGCCTCCCGAGTGCTGGGATTAAAGGCGTGCGCCACCACTGCCCAGTCGAAAATAAAAGTATTTAAGATAATATATCTGTCTGGAAACTCTAAGTACCTAGGAGTACTTGGCAGAACTGATAAGGACCATAGCAAATGCAGGTGATTCAAAGATTGAAGAATTTTTACTAAAGCTTTTCTGATTAGACATAACTAAACTGATCATATAACACAGTTGATTCTTGTGGTGGTCTGATGCTCAAAATGAAGATCCCTGAATCCAACAAAAATGATGACATTACATATAACACCAAATTCCTTCTACAGAGGAAAGCTGGAGGGAGTATTCTGAGCTTTCTGAAAGATCACCTCCAGTGAGCTAGCATTCAGCTATGGAGCATTTTCTGAACGTGAAGACGATTCGGTTCTACTAATAACAGTGAACTGGTACAGATGATGAAATTGTAGATAAGCTGCTGTGTTTTGTTTAAGCTCTGTACCTTACTGAAATGGTGTTTATATAAAGATCACAAACAAAAGCTTATTAACAATTTTGTCAAGGCAAACCAGAAGAGAATGCATTCTTATCCAAATGGACTCAACTGTTATCAGACAGATGCTCATATTTGCAAGGGCAAGAATCACCCTCAGCACCAAGGTACAGATAAATCAGACTAGACTTCAGCCGAGCAATGAATGCAGGCTAAGACAGACAAGTGGGAATGCTGTTAGGGCTGCTCATTGGTGATGGTGTGCACTGCACCAAGCTCATCCTCTGTGTTACCAACAGCAATTTATCTGATGGACTAGTGTTGACAGAACTTGGAGCGGTGCCAACCCTACTGATGAGAAACAAGGTGGAACAGGCTGGCTGGAGGGAATGCTTCCTTTTTAGGAAGCAGCAGTAAGACGATACATGGAAACAAGGGTGGAACAGACTATCACAGGCTGCTGATACAAGAAACGTTTCTAAGTTTCAAAAACAAAGAATCAAAGAATGTCAAATAAATGGCCAATGTGTACAAGAAGTTACTCAAATACTCACATGAAATAAGTGTCTAAAGGAAATAAATGGTCACCTAGAAGTGTGTACCCGCAGCTGAGACGAGCTCTAGTTGATGTAAAGTCTTTTTGCATCAGGCAGATTATGCAATAGAAGACAAAAACTGAAGACAAAAATAGTAAGTCCTAGTCTGTGACAGGCCTGACTACTTACTATGCCAATCAAAAACCACATTCAGCTTATGCTGAAATATAAAAAGCAGATGGAAATCAAATTGCTTGCCTAATTGCAGAAAAGAAGTAAAACCCGAGACAGTTTTATTAAGCTAACTAAGGGCGAGTGGAAACAGTTTCATCAATAAACCTCTTTCTTTCTCAACACAGATGTCTTCGTTCAGTCCCAGACCAAAAACCCATCACTTTCATCTGTTTCAGCCCCAGACTTACATTCGCACAAGAGGGTGCCCACTGCGCTTTCTTCAGTGAAGGAAGTCTGAGGGGCCATCACTGTTCTCCACAAGTTTTGTGAATGAAACATCTGTTTATCTATAGTGCAATGATCTGTAGGTCCTGACAGACACAGGAGCCCTAAAATCCCAGAATGTATTCTGAAGCAAACGGAATCAGTGACATACACAGTGAATTAGTGACTGACACAGTGAATGTGCTGGAGTTCAGCATATTGTGATTACCAGGAATAATTTCTTCTCAGTGAGAGAGTTACGGATATCTGTGGTTTTTCTATAAGCGAACCAAAAAAGTAACAATCATATTGTTTTTATGTTAATTGGTTGATTTATGATCTTACTGACAAAAATGGTCTTCACTAGGTTTGTTGTGAGTATTTGGCTGTGCTTTGTTCTTGAATGGGTGCTGTAGGCATCAACTGCTGGCTGAGAAGAGGAAGATGTTGGGAAATATGGAGGCAGCTGCCCACAAAGGGACACAGTCTCCATTTCATTGTCTAAAAAGTATATAAGACTAGAAACTAACTTCTTGGTTATTTTACAAGAATTTAATTCACGATACAGAAAAAACTAAAATCCCAAATACACAGTCCATTTTTTTTCAAGTTATAGACATTAAACAATCATTTTTCTGGAGGAAAGGGCTAGTTTCTTGACTTACAAGGATTATACAGCATTTTACAAAATAGTATTGCACAGGATTTTGACTTCTAATTGTATATATTCTTGGACAACATATGTCCCGTCAGCTACAAGGTGAACCATCAGCTACGGTTCTGATCCAGGAGGCTGCTGGGCCGAGAACAGATTGTGGAAGAGAAGCACAGGAAATGGAATGAGAGTGAAGGACAGGAGCCGAGGGTGCAGACTACACGGGCTGCAGTAGACACATGAGGGCTCTGGCTTTAAGAAACCCACTGATGCTGGTTTGCTCGGTTTTAAAGCACTGATAGGGTCTGATGCATTTCCAAGGGGACTGAGGAGAGAAAGAACTGCTACAACGACATCGGAAGGAGGTGACGGGGCGGGGGCGAGGAACAACCAGAAGAACTGGCCCAGCACCACGAGCTGTGCAGTACGGTTCCCAGAGGGCAGGGCAGCAAACGGCATGGGTTCGGGGGAGCTGGTAGCAATGGCAACAGCAGTTTCCTTCCAGTTGTTTAGAATTAGGAAATCTTACTCTTCCCCAGTGATGGTCCAGATCGTATGCATCCCAGACCACATTCTGAGCAATTATGTGCCAAACAAAGTCAGGGGGAGCTGCAGCAGGTGTTTAGGACTAGGAGAGTTAACTGGCAACTCAGTGGACACAGCATCAAAGGTTCAGGAGGGCAGAGGGGAAGACAGGTGGTCACAGGGCTAGTACAGGAGGATAAGTAATTGAGGCAGACCTATCTACCTACGGTCGACTTTGAAAGATGATCTACTTCCTGGCATATCGTAACGACAAGCAGCTTGCCACTCGGTAAATGTTGATAACAAAATGCTTTTCTCTGTGTTAGGAATTCTGACAGCATGAATTCCTTTATAATATTAATTTGAAAACAACAACAATAACAACAACAAAACCTTCATAAACTTAGGGTTTTTTCCATAGTAAGAAATATACAAGGACATGATGTGGGGTGACAGTTGTTTCTTTCATTAATGTCATACCCCTCCCTTTGTCTCTGTCTTTTTTCTTTTCTTTTAAACAAGCAGTATCACCATACTGATGGAACATTTTACCACAGCTATCACCAGTTTATACTGAAAAGCATACAAGATAGCCTGCTATAAACATTTAAGAGTTTCAGGATCTGCTTTTTCCTTTGGAAGAGTGTTGTTCTACATTCTGTACCAGCACACTCCCCCTTCATTTTAGCAGATACCATTATCCTTTACTTCTAGAATTACTTCTGTATACCTGAACCCAATGACTCATTCCTTGTTCAATAGAAGATAAAATATTTACAATTTTATTATGAAACACACATGGGACATTGCATGAACAGACATAAAATTAAGCCTGAAGTGACCAAAGTCTGGACTAAAACCATATTTATGCTGCTGAAGGCAAGAAAAATTATTTAGTCTACAGTAATGAGTAAGTAGCAGCAAAACAAATATTTGGTTGGCTGTGGAGAGCCAATGTTTTCATTACGGGTTGCAAGCATGAAGGCTAAAAACAGGCTGACCAAGCACATTCTGCCAGCAAATAACACATGTATTCATCACGCCTTTGTTGCACACAAAGCATGATTCCTAATTTATGGATTTATATGCTTTAGATGTATTATGTACATATTACATATAATCTATGTGTGTGTCTTAAATGTTTTCACATCACTCATTTGTTTAAAAAGGATTTATAGCAATACTTAAATACTTAACTAGTGTAAAGTACACCATGTCTTAGCCTTGAAAGTGCTTCAGGATAGGGATGTCGCTTAATGGCAGAGCATTTGCCTAGCACATACCAGTCCCTGGGTTTGATGCTCGATACCACCCAAAAACAACCACAACAAAAATGAAGAAAAAGGTGCTTTAATCTCAAACAATATATTCCTCATACCAACAAATTATGAATGTGTTATTTGTCTACACACGCAAATAAGTGCTTTGATCATTACATAATGGTTGTAATTTGCTGACTGCCATGCTAAAGATTAGTTATTAGTGATCACACACACACAGTTTAATAGACCACAATAAATTTATTTATTACTACTTTCAGGCAAGGAAACTAGGCTCAGAAATTACAGACTCAAGATTGCCGAGTCACAAAATCAGATCAAGGGAGCCCAGCTGTAGATGTCTGTGACAGCAGTATATGGGAGAACACACTCCTGATAGTGTGGCAGAGGGGCAAACATGCCCCATAAACACTTACCAATGTAATTGCCAACTTCATTAAAAGTATAAGAATCCCTTATTTCTTTATTTTTATACCTATATGATCATAAAAGAAACATGAATGGAAGTAGAATTATACTGGTGATACTAAGAACAAAGGTAAATTCTTTTCTCTTATGATTAAAAAGAGAAACAACAAAGAACTGTAGATCCTTCCTGCTGGAGAACACAGTTAGAAGAAACAGGCAGACAAGAATGTGCCCTGCAAAGGAGGGCTGTTAGACTGTGAGGGCCTCTCCTTGCTCTGGAAACAGGAAAGGCCTAGCAGCAACATCCATGAGCACCCAGCGACCAGACTTGACTGCTAACATTATTTCTTGGTGGTACGCACAGCTCCTGAGAAAACAGGATGATTTCAGGCCTTCGGAAGGCAAAGGACACTCTGCAGCTAGAAGAGCTTGTTAAAGAGCACCAAGTGCTGAACACCGTCAGGAATGTGTCAAAAGAAGACAGGGAGGAGGAGCTGAGCTCCTGCAGCAAGTGAAAAGCCAACAGCGGACAACTGGAGCGCATGGACTCGGGTTCCATGGCTTACCCGAAGTAAGCAAGCAAGGAAGAGAGGAAAGCTGCTTGTCCAGTGGGAAGAAGACTAACGACCGGCCACTGAATACTAGAACTAAAGGATGAAGTCTGAGGAGGAATGAGACCACAATCTTAAAGGCTCCCACAGAGACACAGGTGGCATTCTCATGGTTTAGATCCCAGCTAGGAAAACAAAGGCAACAGCAAAACTCATTTGAAAAATAAAAGATGAAGCTACAATTTTGACGATGAGTGTTACTAATTTCCTAATTCTGGTAACCCTACCAGTTACCCAAGACAAATCCTAGAGAAGCGTCTGTTTAGTGCACAGGAGACATGTGTGAGAATGCCCTCTGTTAAGTGCCTGAACTAGGAAATACACAGAAAGACCCTCAAAATAAACAAAACAACCGGCATGTAAGTGTAGTAACATGCACCACTCAAGATGAACGAATATGTGCTAACTATGAAGACATAGACAGATGCTAAAGGTGTATGCCAAGGAAAACAGCACAAGGAAACCAAGCACTTGATCTTACACGATGCAGCACAGGATGGTACTGTCACTTTGATGACTGCACAGATTACGCGTTGCAAGGTTTAACACATACACAGAGAGGAGAGAGAGAAAGAGACAGAGACAGAGACAGAGAGAGACAGACAGGGAGACAGAGAGAAAAAATCACACTCATTTCTGTATAGTGAGGACATTATATGGAAGGGGGAAAAAGGAAATTAGAGAATAAACAGGGGTTTATACTATATTCATGCTCAATTACATTAAAGTCCAAAACAAATATAAAATATATTAAGGTAAGTTGGGTTAAAAATGCAAAGCCCCTGTACTTTGGTATGTTTATCACATTTTACAAGATAAAGGAAAATTTGAAAGAAAAAATGATGGCTATTAATTTGAATAAAATTTAAAAATCTTATAATATTTTTGCATCCAAATTCAACAATTCTAATACTGACATGCTTTTACTATTTTCCTTTTGCATAAAAATATTATGATCATCTCGATCTGTTATTTCACAGTAGTACTGTTTAATGGGAAATCTGAAAACTACAAGGTATCTTCTAATTGGGCTTGAATTAGTTTTCTGTTAACTCTACATAGTGTGACGTCACTCATCTTAAGTAGAATGAGGTTTATTTTTATTTTTACTGTTTCAGTTTTTTTCCTGCTTGTGCTTACTGATTTAATGTTTTAAAAAATATAGAACATGAATACATTTCCAAAGTTAAACTGCTCCAAAAGATAAACGCAGGGAGGTATTGCTGCCTCCCAACACTGCCCTCCACTCCTCACTCCTTTATAAATAACCAGCACCACTGTTTTCTGGCTTCCTTTTCTAGGTGTCATTTTGCAAGAGCAAGAAGAGGCAAGTATGCACCATAACTGTTTTGTATTGAGTTTGTCTCAATTTATGTCCAAAAAAATGAACAAGCAGAGCTCTTGAAAAGGCATTTCTCAAACAGTCCAAAATTGAAGACTGAGAAGTAGCAGTGAGTGCCTTTGACCCTTATAAACACTCAGGACACTGGAGAAATTGATAATGTGGATCTCAGGACATGTCTGGGAACTTAAACAAGGAGTTAGTACTTCTCCTTTCACAAGGAGGTGACGGTAGAGGTCAGAGTTTAGGAGGAAGCACAGAAAAGAAACAAGGTTTGAAAATTATCTATGAGTTAATGGAAGGAATGAATGGGGTGAGATGGAGAAAAACCTTAGTGGATATGAAGAGACTTCCACAGAGGAATATGGAAGAGAAAGTTCCTCAAGTCTGTGAGAAGGTAAGTGGTGGCTACTGTTGAAAAGAATTAGTGTCACCTTATCTGAAGACAAAGGGCATGCTGGAGAACTGTGTGGGCTTCTGAAGCCCTGGGTCCAGGGGTAAAACTAAGAGGAGCACGCTAGAGAGCATGCTTACAAGGAGAAGACTAGGCACAGATGCAGGGTATGCACCAGGGATGTGGACTCTGAAGACAGAGGCCATGTGCATGGTAAAACTCTGTAACCATGGCAGTCTCTTGGGATTTCTTCAGCTGTGAGAATTTTATAAAGCAGAATACATTTAAGCTATGTGAATATTGGTGATACCAATGACAAGCGAGCCTTTTAATTCTCCTTACTTGGCAAACACTGGCCCAATTTACCAAATGAGGTAACAGTTGGAAACTACTGTCATCCTTTGATTACTGGACTAAGAAAATTCAACTTCCCCATTAAGTCACAAGCAACATATCACCTCAACGAAAAGCTGAATTTAAAAAAATACAGTCCTTGTTCAATCTGACTTAGCAACATAGAGGTTTTGTGATTATATATGCACATTCACATTGTTGTTATAAACTAGCAACAATAATAGAAGGAACCATATTTCTAATCTATGTACCTATGAGAATGAACTGAAGTTTAATTTAATAAACACTGCTATTCCATATTCACACACCCCTCTTTGGGAACAGTTTCCAGGAATTTATCTTGGTTTTTAGGGAAAGGAGACCCAGAGCTCCTAATATGAAATCATGGCTAAGTCCAGCTCTGAGACTGCAAAGCAAGGACAGCAAATGGAAAAGGCATTCTTTGAATGTAAGTCTGAAGCAAGTTCAGCCTTTTCTTTGTTTATTTGCAATCCATAACCTAGCAATTTCCCTTATAACACAGAAATGTTGAGAACTGACTTTTTCTGACATCTGAAAGCTAGAATTGCCATTACCTGTCATTATACTGTGTATTTACTTCTTCACCGACAATCCACAGTCACTCAGTGTCCCACTGGAATGTAAGCCCTAGAGGACAGACACTTCAATAGTATGTTTGTTTTATGAATTATCCTGGAGAAATGATTAGACTGTAGAAAAGACTAAAACATGGATTGGAAAATCAAATGTAGACTCCCACTGTGTGTAACAAAAATAGCAAGTCTGATGTAAATGATTTTTTTATGATTAGAACTGAAATTTTTATCATTTCTAAGAAATGACAATATTTGGTTTACTAGATCAGCAATAAATGTGAAATATATTAATGTCAAGGGTTTGAGGTAAGACATGAAGAACAAACATTTCATAGGCAAAAAATTGTGGAAGGTGTTTTGGTCAATAGAACTGTCCAAGAAACCTGACACAAATAAGAAAGGGTGGGTTTTGTTATGGACTCATCAAGACAGTTTAGTGAGAATATTGAATTTGTATTCTCATTAACGGGGAATAAACAGAAGAAAGGCTCTTTAGTCTACATTACTGTAGAACTTGAAGGACAGGATGAGAACACATGAAGGGATTTTGTTACCGTCTCAGATTCAATCCTTTCAAGAACCATATGAATTGGTATTACAGTTATGTAGTAAACACACCTCTTCCTGAAAGCCTGGCTCCATGCAACTCCTCCCACCCCTCAAAGACTGATTTATTTTTATTTTATATGCAAGAGTCTGCCCGTACATTTGCACGTGTAATGAGTACACAGTGCCCACAGAAGCCAGGAAAGAGCAATGGATTCATCCCTTGGAACTAGAGTTACATGTGGGTGCTGGGAACTGAATCTAGGTCTTCTGTGACAGCAGCGAGTACTCTTAACTGCGAGGCCATCTCTGGAGTCCCCTGGAGATGGTTATGATATACTTAATTTGGGTCATTATTAATTTTAAGCAATCACTTGGAAAGAGGTGAAGATGTGAAGCTGTGCTCAGAGGTAGAAAAGTGGTTTCAGGAATTATATGTAAATAAGCAACCTCACTGAAACCTCCATAATACTTGGAAAGTCTATATAATGACAATTTGGTTAAAAAGATCCAGCCTTGAACAAATACAAAGCTTTAAAAATTAGAGATGCACTGTGTTTAATTCTGAGACTGTTCTAGATTTCTAATTTTATTCTGGTCAATATTTGTGATAACAAATTTATTGAGAAGGAATGACAAAATGAAGCAACAAGACCTAGCTTCAGTGATGACACCTGCTAGGAGTGTCATAGACAGTTTATTCAAGATCATCAGCTGATTCAAACCAAGACTTTTCTCACTTCAGAGGCTGTGTTCTTAATTGACTTTCAAAAATGGAGATCTGATAATGGTATGTGCCACCAATGGAAATTATAGCATTTTATTGATTTTGTGTCTTGAATTCTTTAGTAGAATATATATTTTAATAGTTAAGCTAACATGGAAAATCTTGTAAAATTACCTTATAAAACATAATTTCATTGTGAGAGGGAATTAGTTTTTAGTAGGAATATTTGAATTGGATTATTTGGATGTTATACTAAAAGAACAGCCAAAGATACAAAAAAAAAAACAAAAAAAGGTACCTGAGGTAAGCTAATTCTTTTTTTTTTTTGGTTTTTCGAGACAGGGTTTCTCTGTGTAGCTTTGCGCCTTTCCTGGAACTCACTTGGTAGCCCAGGCTGGCCTCGAACTCACAAAGATCCACCTGCCTCTGCCTCCCGAGTGCTGGGATTAAAGGCGTGCGCCACCACCGCCCGGCCCCGGTAAGCTAATTCTTAATGAGGACATATGAGTATGAATTCTTAAAAAACTTTCCAGAGCATCACGTAAAAGAGAATGAAGAGAACCCATGCTCTCCAGTTCATGCTAGTGTTAACAGAAAAATCCAAACATCCAGATGCTCCACAGTTGTGTGACTTAGGCCTGGCACAGAGTGTATTTCCAAATGGGAACACTGTTTATAATCAAACTTTTAATGATATTAGTTCTTCCTGAGAGAATCTAAATACTAAAACAATTGAGCAACACAAGTACACATACACATACAGAGACATACACACCACCACTACCACCACCACCACCACCACCACCACCACCACCTCTTCTACTTTCTAAGTGGAAAAATCTAAAATTATTTCAATTTAGGATCCAAATAGCTAACCTGACTCCACTGTTTCCTTGCTGAATTATCATAAGCCATTTCAGAACGGAAGAGATGGCATACTACCAAATCAATTAGGGACAGTTTAAAAATATGATTTTTTTTCTTCTTTTGAGTGAACAGTAAAGATAATTTAATTCTCAAGAATGGAGTCCTTGGCTGTCGACACTACACATATTTTACACCCTAGAGCTGAAGGTCATGAGGAGTTTTTTTTTTTTTCTTTATACATATGGTTTCTATATCCATTATGCTCAATGCTTTATATTGGCTACAAGAACTGAGAATAAATATTTCTAAAGCAAACTGATCACTTAGGAGTTGTTGGTCAGTTTCAATAAAAAGATTTTTTAAAAAAGCATGTTACAGATTATAAGAAAATCATATTACTAGGGCAAAAGTATGATGTTTCTGTCATTAAGACAAAATCTGGGAAAATAAGTATTACATATTAACCACAGTTGTGTTGGCCAACAGGATTATATGGGTGATCTTTTTTATCTTTACACTCTTCTACAATTCTAGTGTCCTATAAAGAATATGTTACTTAATTTGATTCATTTACTTATTTTTCTGAAATAGGTTGTGATTATGAAGCTTAGAATGGTCTGGAACTCCAGACCTTCCTTCCTCAGCTTCCTGCCTGCTGGCCTTACAGCTAAGAGTCACAATATTTGTCATGATACTTCAACTTTTTTGCTCACTTGTACATTTATTTATTCATTTCCTCTCCAGACTTCTCATCACAAAAAAAAGTTACCTTCCAACTTTTAATAACCAAAGGAGAAGCATGCTTTCATTCTAGGAATATCAGGAAGAGGTCTGCAACCAGTGATTTGCTTATGTGACATGGCTGTCCCCAAGAACCATGGACTCACAGAGGGTCTCTCATTTATGTTACCAAAAGATTTGATTCTTTATATAACTACTGGCATACACACCTTGACATCTGCTAAAGACTTTTACTGAACATATTACTTTGTCCCATGTGTTAGAAGCATACTCCACACTGGCAGTATGGCTTTTAGTAACAGAATTAAAAACAAAGACACACACAAAGTAGTGGGCTAGAAAGATTCACAGGGTAGCTTTCTGTTTGCTAATTTACTCCTTAAAAAAATAACTGAGATACAACCACACACTATGTTAGTTTTATGTCTACTTTACACAAGGTATGTAGATAAATTTCCAAATGGTCTTATTAAATAAAAAACACGGAGCCAAATATAGGGGTGAAAGCCTTAGATAGATCAGGGAACTAGGGAAAGCCACAGCCAACCTTACCTCACCAACTCTGCAGCTTCCAAACGCTGTGACTTCCTGTCTACCCACGCACATATGCCTTGCTGTTCTGCCATCTGATTTGCTCTCTCTGTCCAGCTACATCACTTCTTTCTGCCCAGCTCTGACACTTCTTATCTGTCCGTACAGACCTCCAGACCTCCATGGTTAACTAGTGTTGGAATTTTAAGGCATGTGCCACCATACCTGGCTCTGTTTCCAGTGTGGCCTTGAACACACAGAGATCCTGCCTGCTAAGTGATAGGATTAAGGACATGTGCTGCCATTACCTGACTTCTTTGTTAACTTAGAATGGCTTGCTATTTCCTCTGACCTCCAGACAAGCTTTATTTATTAAAGCACAAATAAAATATCACCACATTTCAGCACAAATAAAATATCACCACAAAGGTAGAATTCTTTTAGAAGAAGAAACTTAACTGAGAAAATGCCCCCACCTGACTGGCCTATGGGCACGCCTGTGGGGCATTTCCTTGATGAATGATTGATGTGTGAGGACCTTAGCTCAGTGTGGGTGGTACCACTGAGGGGCTGGTGGTTCTGAGTGCTGTAAGAAAGCAGGAGGAGCAAACCATGGGGAGCAGGGCAGGAAGCAGTGTTCCTCCATGGCCTCTGCTCCAGTTTCCTGCCCATGTCAGCTCATGCCCTGACTTTCTTTGATGATGGACTGTGATGCCAAAGCATAAGATGAAATAAACCCTTTCCTTCCAAAGTTGCAGCTGGTTATGGTATTTTATCACAGCCACAGAAAGCCTAACAAGGCACATTCACCCTTTTAGACACAATTGCCCACATTTTCATTACTTTTTTAAACTGTTCTGAACCTAAGTGAGAAGAAACAGAATGACTGTTGGCCTGGAAGGGTATCTATGAATCAAACAAATATACTTCACCTTTCATTAAAATAAAGTTAAAATTAACAACTAAATTAGGAGGCAACTATTGAAGAAAGTGAATTCTGGAACTTTTGGCCTCTAAGGGGTTGGGGGAAGACTCAGTAGGGCCTGAAGAGTGTGACAAGCTAGGGAAAGGACCCATTTGCTCATAGAACTCACCACGTGTGCTGTTAGGTTAGCAGAAAGCAAACACTCCATGGGGGTTTGTCTCTCGTAACACCCATGAGTGAGTTAGTTTAACATCCTGTGTCAGATAGACGGGAAGCAGTTAAATACTACAGACTGTCACAACTCAGTGAGGGCCCCTCCTCTGATCAATGCACCACTAAAGAGACAGTCAGGGGCAACATGAAATGGCCTGCTGTGCTCAGAGGTGCTCTGCACCTTGGAGGTGTGTTTCCTTAAGAGGCTTTGGAATTCTTCCTTGATTTATAGGCTCAGATTGCCTCTCTCCTCTCACTTCTGGCAAGAATCACAGAGCAGGGATTGTCTGCTCAGAACGCCAAGAAGGCTCTGACACCGTATCTCTTTAAAGCTGATTAAAGATATGTCCCAACCTGTCCCTCTATGGTACTATGTTCAGTTTGTTACTAGTTCTAAGATGGAGAAACTTAAAAAAACCCAGAAAGGATTTAGACATAATTTAGTGAAGAGGATTATATATTTTATTAAAGAACTTGAAAGAGACAACACAAGAAGCCAACTTTATCACCCATTAATTATCAATCTTATTTTAAATTTATTACCTCTCACAGTAATCCTATGCACAAGGCAGGGTGACTTACAGTGGGACTTACGGGACTCCACGGCTGTAAACACGAGTGTCCTGCAGTAAATCTCTCTTGACTTTGCTGGTATCTAAACCAAACACTGTGTCCCTTGTTTACCTAAACTGGGGTGTTTGCTCTTAGAATCTACTGCAGATTCTGTAATCGACTAAGAAAAAGAACCATTTTCAATTTTGCAAGGTCCAATCTCACACTATTATGAAAATTTTAACTGTACTTATGGTTTTATTCCTTGACAGTTGATTTCTTTTACTTACTGAAGCATTCACTTAGGTATTGTCTGCAGTCTTTCAAAAGTAAACAGGCCAGTGAGATGGCTGCAACCAAGTCCAACGACATGAGTTTGATCTCCAGAACTCACATTGTAGGAAGAGAGAACCAATTCCTGCGAGTTGTCCTCTGACCAACAAGCATGTTTTGTGGTATGTCTGTACCCATGCATGTGCATGCACACACATACATGAATGGAATAAAAATTAAAAGTAAGCCGGGCGGTGGTGGCGCACGCCTTTAATCCCAGCACTTGGGAGGCAGAGCCAGGCGGATCTCTGTGAGTTCGAGGCCAGCCTGGGCTACCAAGTGAGTCCCAGGAAAGGTGCAAAGCTACACGGAGAAACCCTGTCCAAAAAAACCAAAAAAAAAAAAAAAAAAAAAAAAAAAGTAAATAGAAGACAAGTGACAAAATGATGTGTTTCTCCTTAAGTGTCCTTATGTCTATTAACTGATAATATTGTATGGCTTAAGGGATGGCAAACTTATTTATCTCTATAAGGAAAAAATATCATGAGGTCAGATTTCAGAGTAACTTGTCTAGTGTGATAGAGCAGATTTAAAATGACTAAGCTCAAGTCATCAGTTATGAATATAAATTTGGATTAGGAAACTAGATAAAGATTATAAACTCAGAGGAATAGTAATTAAACCCTAATCAAAGGTTTCCTAAGATGGCCATACCCTGAAGTAAACATCATATCCATGAGAATACCTGACTTAATGGGGGAACGTCCATTCATGTAAGACTCGAACCAGTATTTTAATGCACAAGTATTAGAATGCAAGGCTTTCTTGGTCTTTCATGTTTCTTCCCAAGTGTGTTTTAATTCAACTATCATACCCTAAATTCTAAAAGGAAATGTCTGTCATCAGTACATGATCACACTTGCTGGATGCATTCAAAAGGCCAGGACATTATTGTCATTGGACACTTAAAAAGGTATATACATTCACACTTTCAAACAGAGTGTCTTTATAGAAATATGACTGACAAACATGAAAAGGAAGTTTGTTTAAAGAGTTTTATAACATGTTTAAAAATGGCCATATCAACCATGAGCTTTACATAATACTAACAAGTACTAAAACTCATATTTTCAATTTGTAGGTTTTAGGCAGGAAACAAAAAAGAAAGCAGGAATAGCTATATGTTTTTCTTCTTGCAAATTTAAAATTATTATTTTTAATATAGTAATGTAATTTTATTAAAAATTAATTTTATCAAAAGTTTTCTTAATAATAAGAAGCCTGAAGGTTATATAAGGTGTATAGCCCTAGATTTACAATAAGAAAACTGGGGCTTAAATATTTTCCCTGCTAGTAACTGAAAGTAGGAATTTTCCTATTTTCTTACTTATTTTGAGACTACATATTATAAAATTCTTTTAAAACTTAAAGCATTCTTAGTGTGTGTGTCTGTGTCTGTGTGTGAGGACATTCACGCACCTTTGGGCTGCAGTGTGTATGTTGTCATAGGGCAACTCAGTGGAACAAGTTCATACCCTTCATCTACCCTGACAAGGAATTGGGGACTGGATTTATATCCAGGCTTATGCAGTAAGTATCATTACCTGCTGAGCTTTCTTGCTAGCCCCCAAATATTCTTATAGTGACTAGTACTACTATATAAAGAATGAAGTATTATAACCAGAATTACTATTAAATCAGAATTATCACAGTTAATGTATTTTTGGTCTCTCCAGACCAACAGGCATAGTAACATACATTAGTGAAAATTCACATGGAAGACAGATCTATATTACATAAAAATTTGTCATTCAAAATTATCTGAAGGCTTTAGACTATTGCTTATCTAAGTTTATTAGTGAATTAAACTATGATATACAGCTGACATGTTCAAAAGAACAAATCACCCAGGTCCCATAACACTCAGATAACTTAGTCTTGGACTGAAATAAAGATGCTTTACAAAAGCCAGACATGCAGCCACACAGCTCAATCACAAATCTTTCCTGAATAGGTTCATCAGAATATTTAGCTCAACTTTCATATAGCTCTACAAAGTCAAGGTCAAATAACACTTTCCAGCTTCTTTTCATGTGTGTACCTTACTATACAGAAACACACACAAGAACCTCTGGATTTCTTCCTAGAGTTCATGTAGTTCTAACCTTGGATGAATATCTATTGTCTGGGAAGGCTAGCTGAGTTCTAACATATACCGAAAGATATTCAAATTCTACTTTGTTTCTATAACCTTGTGTTATAAGATGGCTTGTGGTATCATTTATAATCATAGGGAGAAGTTCCATTTGCTTAAAATTTGCATACAATACTTTTCTTCAAATATAAAATGTGTTTTCTGAAATTCACTAATCTTTCAGAATAATCATTTTTCTATTATCATTCCACCAATACATGCCAATTTTAAAAGTTCAAAGTAGGTTTAGAGGATACCCAATTCCAAGGAAAAGGTAATCCCATAATGTGCATCCTAAGTAGGTTCCAGGAAAGGCTGCATCGAAGTACACACACAGCACACACGGTGATAATAAAATAGGGCGCTGCTGTCCTGACAAAACACCCATCGACATAAAATACATAAATAGCCCACTTAACTATTTAAATACTGCCAGCAAAGATATCTCAACGTTATGATTCCTGTGGCTGGAGAGATGTCTCAGCAGAACTTACTGCCCTTCCAGAGGACCCCTTCTCAGTGTTTCGTTCCCAGCACCACATCAGATGGCTCACAACCACTTGTAACTCCAGCTCCAGGGCATCCAATGCCCCCTTTGCCCTCTGTGGTACCTGCACACCTGCAGGGAAGATGAGCATATGCACGCGCACGTGTACGTACACACACACACACACACACACAAATATAAACAAATTGAAAAAAGTGTTCAAGGTCATTAGAAATCAAGTAAATATGCTTTAAAATCATTTAAAAATAAAACAATTTTTAAAAACAGATCCCCCTGAAAGACTAGAAAACACAATGACATCAGCAAACAACTAAACCCACATTTTTGGAAGCTAGTTTTATCATTCAGATTTAGGACAAGTCCAATTATTTCTACATGATTTAAAGAAAATTAAAATGCTGAAAATCATCACCAACACAAATCTCTAATTATGACACAAAGACTGTATAACATGGCTTGTTTTCATTTACATATAGACCAAACCAGAGTTTAAAGAGTCCTCTCGTTCGTAAAGGAAGCCAGTTCAGGCTTCCTCTCCCAAGTTATACTTGGTGTCTCAAAAGCAGACAGATGTTCACCGCACATCTGGTGAGGTCGTATAACAGCGCCAGCACAGCGGGCATCTGCTGCCCTTCTCTTCTCCTTCTAGGCCTTGAGCTACAGAGCAGGATCCACCCTACTGCCAACCCCAAATCATGCTCTAGCAGATTTTGAAACATGTGGGTACTCATAATTATTAGCTAAAAAATGAATAACATACTTAAGCAAAACACCTTTCTAGTCCAACAGAAATGCTATCATGTATTTAACATGGTTTTAATATAACAAACAATCCCTTGGGAGAATTACATAGAAAATAATCCTTACTAAACTTACGTCACACCTATACTGCCAATACAGCTTATTCCCACTCTGGATTATATTTTAACTACATGAGTTAGTCATGAATAAATTCATCTCTTCCTTTACAATTTGGGCTATTATGGATGATTTAAAGTTTTAGCAACTTATTCAAATATATACTCCAGTGACTTGAATTTTTCATCAAGGGCCTGTCTTTATTCAAGCCACTGGGAGATACAGTATAAATACTCTCTGAATTGCATCTTTTAAGCAGCTACAGGGTACTGCTTTTACTGCCTACAATGGTATGTTCTGCAATTGATATACTACAGTCTTGTATTGGCACATATATTCTTTAAGGCTAGATACATGACGCATGTTATTTTCTTAAGCAGAACTCCAATAACCACTTCACAATCTAACAGATGAAAACACTCCGCGCTTTACAAAAGCATGAGGGTGAAGCTGTCTGCACAAAGCAACATGTCACAGCAAATTTACTACACACTTTAGAGGCGACTGAACAAGACTTACGATTATGCTAAAATGGGAAGTTAGAATATAACACATGATTACAAAAAAAGAAAACAGATTTAAGGGTTCCAAGAAGTAATTCTGGAAACTGAACATTACATGCCTTATTGTGAAATAGTTACAAAGATTTTAGTAAAGTAGACTAGCTTTCTCTGAAGCTGGTCTTTTCTCCTTTTTTTTAAGGAAAAATCACCGTGACTCATAGAATATAGAAACTTGTATAACAGTAGAGTACTGTTTTGATGACCTTTAAATGCATCTGATTTTCTGTCTTATTGTAGAGGAAAACCAGACATAAATGGGATGGGTGGGATGGCTCAGAGGTGAAGTGCTTATCACAAGTGTGCAGACCTACATTAGCATCCCCTGGAGCCACATAAAGCCAGAGATGGGGGTGTTCGTCTGCATTTTCAGTGTTTGTATGGTGAGATGAGAGACAGAGACAAGGAGATCCCTGGAAGCTCCCTGGCCTGCTGGCCCAAAGTACACAGTGGTGAACAACAAGAAACAATACCTCAAACAAGCTGAAGCTAAGATCTGAACTTGTCCTCTAACTTCTAATACTGCCCTCCATGTGTGCACCTCAGTCAGTGCACATGCAAATATGCACAAATACACACACACACACACACACACACACACACACACACACACACACACACACACACACCCGTAAATAAAAGATGATGTGACCCGCCAGAGCCCTCACCTTCACTCTCTTTCTCTGCTTTTGCTGCAGTCTCCTTTTTCTGTTTCGCGGCTAAGAGTTCCCGCTTCAGTTGCCTTGCTTCTTTCCTGAGCTCTTCACTGTAAAGCAAAGAAGATACGTGAGTTTATAATACACCGACAGGGAAACAGGGTTGGCAAAGACACAACTGTTTATTTGTAGGTGTAAATCAAAGGAACATAATGAGTCTTCTGCTATGTACATGCACCTGTGGACAGGCTGCTCCTGAGTTGTCATTTTTCACAGTAACAGTCTAAGCACCTATAAATATTTTCCGTCTCAAACATACTAAACATCAGATGTGGCAGTTTGAATGAGACGTTCCCTATAGTCTCAGGCATTAGAATGATTGGTGTCTGGTTGGTGGTGCTCTTTGGCTCAGGAGATGTAGGCTTGCTTGAGGAAGAATGTCACTGGATACAGGCTTTGAGAGTTCAGAATCGCGCCATTTCGTGTTTACCCTCTTGGTTTCCTGTTCGCCATATCTGCCAGCTGTTGAACGTCCCCAGTGTGACGCTGGTAGATTCTTAGATCCCTGGAGCCCATAAGCCCCAAAGAAACCCTTCTATACAGTGCCTTGGTCACAACAGAAAAGTAACTAATAGAGTAAGTGAAAACTGGCCTGCTGTTTCCCTAAGTTACTAGTGAGTTTAACACTAGTCTCGATGAGCAGGGCTCCTGTGTTAAAATAAAATTTAAAAATACATGTTTTTGAAGATAGGGTCTTTGTCGGTATCCCAGATTGGCGCAGAACTGGCTACATCGCTCAGGATGGCTTTGAACACAAAATCCCCCACTTCCTCCTACTGTCTGTGGGTACGCACCACTATACCCGGCACACAAAAAGGATTCTGTGTTCATCAAATCTGGATATACATAATACAGGTTGAATTCAAAACCTCTCAACTTACTGAAGATGTACCAGTAATTACCATTTATTAAGCAGTTATTCCATGGCAGGTGTACAGGTAAACTTCTAAGAATTCATTTGATTTTTAGCTCTGTACAGTTTGCTCATTAAGTTATCTCAGCACTTGGGAGGCTGAAGCAGGTGGAATACTGAGAGTTTAAGGCATGTCTAAGCTGTATGGTGAGTTCCAGGGGAGCCTGGGCTAACAAAGTGAGACCCTGTTCTGATGTAACTCCTCCGCTCCAATGTTTTAAAACTCATCTAATCCCATAGTTGGCATGGAATTGCCTCTCTCATGAAAACTTCTAGGCCAAAATATTCTGATAATTAACATGCTGTATCATGTATTAAAAGCAAATGCTAATTTACAAGTCATTACCTAAGTGACTTGTTCCTGAAACACAGTTTTAGGGCAGAAGATTCAAATTTACTTCCTGACAATGATTATTAAGTATTCATGTCATGCTCCCTAGTTTGGCTATGGTTTATTACTCCCCCAGGGTCCATGGGGTGGATGTTTGTCCTCAGTCATGGTATAGGGAAGAAAACAACCTTTAAGAGGTAGGAAGTCCTTAGGCTAATTGGAGGGGGTTATCCTTAGAAGGCATTGTGTTACTCGAATTTATCATTGGCTTCCTGTTTCAAGACATAATATCTCTCTCTCTCTCTTTCTCTCTCTCTCTCCCTCCCTCCCTCCCTCTCTCCCTCTCTCTCTCTGGTTTTTTGAGACAAGGTTTCTCTGTGTAGTTTGGTGCTTGTTCTGGATCTTGCTCTGAAGGCCAGGCAGGCCTCAAACTCACAGAGATCTGCCAGCCCTGCCTCCTGAGTGCTGGGATTAAAGGTGTGCGCCACTGTTGCCCAGCGACATAATCTGTCTTTTAATCATGCTTTCAACACTGCTATTCACCAGGTAACACAACTAAAGAGGGACTCTTGCCAAAGCTATTAGCCTGTTTGGCCTTTTAGCACTGAAAACCATAAGCTGCATAAGAATATATACAGATATGTATGTATATATACCTATATCTGTCTGTCTGTCTGTCTGTCTGTCTGTCTATCTGTAATAACTAACACAAACCCTTAGAGTCAATTGTGCCCAGTTAAAGTCAGGCATAGTATATCCTTAAAAGACAAGTATTCATTCTATTACAGGAAAACCAGACTGGATCAAGGATGCTCACAGAAGACTGGAAGCTCAAACAGATACCACACCCTGACCTCTCAAGTTATTCAAGGCAACCTGAAGTCTAGATAGTTGTACACCGACCCTACTTTGCAGGTACATCCACCCAGCAGCCCCATGTGACAATGGCAGCTATGAATGTAGCCCAACACAAAGCCACTTAAAACATTAGGAGATTTCTGCAATCTATTTTTGTAATGTAATTTCACAGTTCTTGAGTATGAACTTTGCAGATGATCATGTTGCGTCACCATGTCAAAAGGATGGACACCTCTGTGCATAAAGCTTCCTGTTGGTCCCGAGTCCTCTCATAGTACTTATTAACACGAACTAGGTTGATCACACTGAAAGCCCTTAACACATGCTTGCTTCAGTTCTTCCAACCTTCTACGCCCAATTTGGTGTCCACTCGCTTTCGAGATAATAAATTCCAAAACTACCCTCTCTGATCTAAGTTCACGACTTCTTAAATGTTTTCAGTCTTTCATCTCTACTGAGCTTGCAGTCACTCTTAAAATCATCAAAGCCACTTCCACTTCATGGTCTACAACGACATCATAGTAATTTGACATCATAGTAATTCTGGATACTATATGGATAGTCATTTTACTACTGTCCTCATCAGAACTCTAATTTTCTTGAATCATCTGACCCAGTGGATATGACATAACTGCTTGGAATAAACTGAATATGGTTCAAGTTCTCCCCTGTCCCTTTAGGGGCCTGTTCTAAGAGACAAACCTTTACAGAAAAGGGTAACCTTTGACATGAGATGATGCCTGGGGATTTGCCATTGTAATAAATGCCCCTGATAACTCCAGTATACACTGAGGTTTGAGAGCCAATGTTTAGCATTCTACTATAGAAATTACCTTTCCTCCTTTACAATCAAGCACTCTTACTCACTAATCTTTTCATTCAGCAAACAAACAAACTCAAATTTCTCCACAGTCTGCTTGAATCAAGTGATTATTATCTTTACAAATGGACTCCATCCTGGAAAGAGCAGTTTATACAGTCTGCTTCACAATCTATTGCAATCTACCCCTCTTACAGTCTCCTGAAACTGTTTCTACACCAACCAAATTCAATGGCCTATGTTCAGATCTCCTCTTTCCAGATGGTCTCACTGTCATTCAAAGATGTTAACTACTTCCTTTCTGAAATTCTATCTGAGTCGGACTTTTCAGCATTCTGGAGTCAAGATTTCCCAATTCTCTTTGTCTTGGTTACTCATTCTTTTAACTCAAAATTGTTAGAGTCATTCTCTAAATAGTCATATATGGCCTCTGTAGTGACACTTTAATCTCATATCAACTATTCTTTCTATACAGCTATTTCCAAATCTAGTGTGGATGCTTTGCCTTGAGTTTGGCCCTACCTTTCTAAGTATTACACATCTCCAGATAGAGTCAGAGAATGCTGCATGAAAGAAATATAAGATATAACATAAGCACTTAAAAGATTATTAAAATTTAAAAAGAAAATCTTAATTATATTCAAGATATTTTTATTTCAACATGTAAAAAATATTAAATTATATCCAAGGTATTTTTACATATTTTGTTCCTAGTCTTGCCAATCTGGTATGTACTTTATTCTTAAGGAATATTGCAATTCTGCCTGGCCACATGCCAAGGACTCTGATCTAGATGGACAGCAGGTCAGATGTTTCAATAGACTCACTCACACACTCTCACATATGAAGCAGATGCCATCGCTTCTTCGGACAAGTCCGTTTTTTCATGTACCTGATGGTGGAACCATTACCTATCTTGAGAGAAGACTGCTCTTTTTTTTCCCATTGGGTTAGCGTTAAAGTACATATTACACATACAACACTTCCTCTTGGCACTCTCCATCAATGCCAACTTCAGGCTCTTATAGACACCTCAGATGATACAATCACTTCTTTCTTGAAGCTTGGGGGACACAATGCTAGAAGTCCCAGCATGAAGTATAACTGAATTGTGTAATCACTACACAAGGAACACTAACCAAGTCTCTCTTCCACCTGCTAAGTACTCCAGCCTTTTATCATGCTAGTTTTCATTTGGGGAAGTAACTCGGTCGTGTTGAGGATGTTTCTTGAAAACTAAGATCTCTGAGGTACAGATTATTTTGTGGGCTGAAGAGCAAATGCTGCATTTCCAGGCCAGATACGTCAGCTCTGAGAATAACTAGAAGTATATAAAGAATGAGGCTAAGAAAGTTTACGCCACGTAAGCCACTACTGCACCAGAAAAGAAGACAGTTAACTAAAAAAATGAACTTGGGAGCCGGGCGGTGGTGGCGCACGCCTTTAATCCCAGCACTCGGGAGGCAGAGCCAGGTGGATCTCTGTGAGTTCGAGGCCAGCCTGGGCTACCAAGTGAGCTCCAGGAAAGGCGCAAAGCTACACAGAGAAACCCTGTCTCGAAAAACCAAAAAAAAAAAAAAAAAAAAAAAAAAAAAAAAAAAAAGAAAAAATGAACTTGGATTAAGCAGTCTGGATCTAAAAGTCAACTCTATCAATAATCAGCTGAGAAGTGACTTAAAAGTTATTTAATTTCTCTGAGACTCAGTCGTCCCACTCTATAGTTGAGAAAGGTTATAAAATATTGAGCACACAATACAGATTCAATAAAAATATCGATTAGGTGTGTAGGGCAGACATTCAAAATAGCACTATTGCTTAGAGCTGTTTATCATCCGGGAATATTTTGTCATTATAAATTTTAAATGAAAGCCACCCCTGGTATATACGGGTTTAATTTTGTTCATAATTTTGAAAGTGCAAAAAGTAAAAATCTATCCCTAAATAGTAACAGATTTAGATATCTTGTTGATGTAATGTGGCATAAACTGAACATAAACTGAACTCAAAAAGGACAAAGTGAGGCAGGAGGGTAGATATCCGCATTATTAAAAATTGCTCACTGTGTGAAAATTTTCAAGTGATTGAGGGTTTCCAATGCTGTAAAAATCTTTCAGACTAGTAAAATACCACATTTGTCAAGGCTTGTGGAATCCATACTCTTGGAATGAAGTATAACTTTAAAAATTAATCTTTAAATCACAGGCTAATTTTAGGGATTCCCAGTCTTACATTCTCTAGAACATAATTCTCCTATCCATTGGCACAAAAATATATTTAAATCTGCTAAAACAAAAATGAAAATTATAATCTTGAAGTCTATGTCAGCATGTACTGCCAAGACTATGGGCCCGCTTCAGGGTCTAAAAAAGGTCCTTAGCCTCTTCAAAGCCCACTTTCTGTTAGACTAATAAGAGAAAGCAACTTTATAAATGCCTCCTGCTGTTATAAAGTCTAAGATAAGATTTTTTCTAATTGGGTATGTTTTTAATTATGTATTCATCTGAATTTTAATACAGGTTGAATACAACACTATTAACCAATAAATAATTCTGTAACTGCATTATGTATACATTTTAATGTTGTAAATCTACACTACTTTTCCTTCTTACTAGAGATTACCAACTTAGTCAACAATTTCTAATATTTGCACATACCACTCCCGATACAGGCACAGATATCAAGATAAGCAAGAAGAGATGGGAATCTAACTTCAATCAATTCTTCAATTCGGTTACTTCACTCATGACTTAGTCTTCTTAATATCCTATAATACAGGCAGAGTATAGGTCAGAGGCTGAGTTTAAGCAGAGTAAATACAAATCTCGCCTGTAGTCACACCACCATCCACTGAGGGAATTAGAAACTGTAATTCCCAGTCTATGCTAACATAGAAACCTTTCTATGTTAGCACACTAACACCTACACACACTCTTCAAGGAGCTTCAACTGCAGAGAAGGACAGAAATCTTGTCCACCAACAATGAAAACAGTACATGATAAAAATAATAAAGAAGCTGGGAGGTGGTGGCACACGCCTTTAATTCCAGCACTTGGGAGGCAGAGCCAGGTGGATCTCTGTGAGTTCGAGGTCAGCCTGGGCTACCAAGTGAGTCCCAGGAAAGGCACCAAAACTACACAGAGAATTCCTGTCTCAAAAAAATAAAATAACAAAGAAATCAGTGAAGCATGTAGGAATTTAGTGAAAGAAGGATTACTGCAGGTTAAGTAAGAGATGACTTTGCAGGAGAGGCACGTGAACAGGACCCTAACAATAGTTAGGAACATGCCATGTGGAGCCAGGATGAAGAGGCACCCAAACAGTAGGCTTAAATCTAGAGAAAGCAGAGAGTAAAAGGGTATGGGAAGTTCTAAAATAAGAAAAGAAACAAAAAAGGGAAAAGGTTAATTGATTCAGCAGGTAAGGGTGCTTGCTCTACCCACCTGATAACTGACTTCTGTCCGTGGAACACAGGAAAAAAGCTTGATGTGAGCCAGGCAATGTGGTGGATATCTTTAATCTTAGCATTCAGGAGGCAGAGGCAAGTAGATCTTTCTGAGTTTGAGTTCCAGGGCAGCCTGCTTTACATAGTGAGTTTCTGGGTTAGCCTGGGCTATTCAAAGAGACCCTGTCTTACAACAAACATAAAAATCCTCTGTCCTATTTCTGACAAAGTCACCAGAACTTGGTGTCAGGCTCACTTTCTGGCCTCAGTTGTTAAACTTGAGAACTTCGAGGAGAGAAGACCAAATCCATGACTGTCCGATTAAAGCAAGGTATAGGGGTGTACCTGGGACTGGCCAACTGGCTGTCTCACACCAAGCAGGGATTTGAGAGACCAGTGCCTGCTGGCCTCTTGAGGTCCTTTATATAGGGGAGATGAAGTGTTCACAGGGGGATAGAGTCGGCTGTTAGACACTGTTAGAAAACTACAGTGAAAGGGAAGGAACAAGACTAAGGACGTACATTGTGTGAACGGGGCTGCAAGTCTAGTGGAGGAAAACATGTTTGCAGTTCACATCGGATCTAAGAAACAAGAACTTATTCTTAACTACAAATAGAAACACTAACTTGTGAGGACTTACTAACACAGGACAAACAGGAACTACAAACAGAAACTTTAAGCTACACAGGACAAAAATAACCTTACTCTTAACTGTCTTAACTGGAAACAGAACCCTTAACTGGTGAGGTCAATTTTCCTGTTTTGGTCTCCCGTTGATGTGCAAGGCGGACTGTTCCTGTTTGGGTCTCACACAGTTCCTGCCTCACCACACCCTTCCTTTCTCATCACAGCGTCTTCCTGTCTGTCTAGCTTGAGCTTCGCTTTACACAGGTGTGCCAAACTCTACAACTCTCGTCACCTGAGCTTGACATAAAACCCACTGAACTGTGCACTTCTGTCCACAAAGTCTACTGAACCATGCACCTACTTCTTTCTCAAGTGTTTAAGTCCTCTCCCGAGCTAGCTTCACAACACATTTTCTACTTTATCTTCCGGTAGACTATACAGTTACTCTACATTGCAGTCAAAACATACTAGTCATCAGTATCTTGGCAAAATTGAAGCTTTGGCACACATACCCGTTGTTCATGCCATTTCTGTGACTTAAAATAGTGTTATTTTACTATTGCTGTTTACTAAAATCTTCATTTCCAGGCTCCATGGAAAAACTGGCACTTAAGCTGTGGCTCTGTTCAGAACATACTATTACGAGAAGGTTAGTACAAAAAATTAAGGATTAATATGAAAAAGTACACTACCATGCATTCAGAAGAAACCTGTGTCTATTATCAAAATATGTCACAACCAATTCAGGAATGTTAAATTATAGCAGCAACTTAATGGATTACGATTTTTAAAAGAAATGATAAAATGATACTGAATATCATACTAAGATCTGCTCTGCCACTGATTTTTTTCTTTTAAAACTAATGTGAGGGTTATGAACATAGCTCAATTAGTAGAGTGCTAAGGATATATATATAAAAGCAACTATGTTATATGCTAACTTTAAAATATTATTAAAGTTTGCAGGAGATACCTTGAATGGGTAGATAATGCCCCTCCCAGAAGCCATAAGATACTAAGCAAAGATCTCAGTGCCAGCCGAGATACCTTTGTAGGAGTTGTTGCTTAGAGATATTCCAGAGGCCCCTAACAATGCAGGCGACTACCATTGCTCCTGGTTTTCCACCGGAATTAGCTGAGAATATCCCACTGCTGAAGGCATCACACACTTTGTCTGGGGGACACAGACAAATCGACTGAAACTGAAATGGAAGCTCCCTTCTACCAGCTAGCTTTCACAGTCCTGTGAGAGGCTATGCAGGCTGCTAGGGGAAAAATCAATTCAATGGTTTTGCCCAGCTATGAACACCAACCTGCCAGGCAAGGTGTGGTCACTGGTATAATAGTGGCATGACTCTTATGGGGTAACTAACTGCTCTCTGGTTGAATCTGAGGCCTGCTTGAACTCATGCCTGGTACAGTAAACCGGGTTAAAAACTCATGGCTAAATTGGAGGTCTCCGTTGGATCCCTCCCCTCAGAGATGAGGGAACCCCGTGGAAGAGGGTGAGGAAAGACTGTGAGAGTCAGAGGGAATGGAGGACAACAGAAGAACATGTCCCACCGAATCAACTAAGCAGGGCTCACATGGGCTCAGAGACTGAACACCTAGCAGGAGCCTGCATGGGTCTGCACCAGGTTCTCTGCATATATGTTATGGCGGTTAGCTTAGTGCTTCTGTGGGACTCCTAACGATGGGAACAGGTGTATCTCTAACTCTTTTGCCTGCTCTTGAGACTCTTTTCCCTTCTATCAGATTGCCTTGTCCAGCCTTGATAGGAGGGCTTTTGCTTTGTCTTATTGTGTGTTGTTTTGTCCTATTTGGCTGTTGTCTCTTGGAGGCCTGCTCTTTTCTGAAAAGGAAATGGACAGGGAGTGGATCTGGGGGAGAAAAGAGGTGGGGAGAAGCTAGGAGGAATGGAAGGAGGGGAAACTGTGGTGGGATATATTATATGAGAGAAGAATCTAGTTTTAATTAAAAAAAATGAAAGGGGAAAAAAAAAAGCTCATGGCTAGAAAAGCTCACTGTCCATAGGCTTAAGGACAGTGGTTCTCAATCTGTGAGAGTTGTGACCTCTATAGCCCTTTCACAGGGTCACCTAAGACCACTGAAAAACACAGATATTTACATTGCAATTCCTAACAGTAGCAAAATTACAGTTATGAAGTAGTAACAAAAATAATTTTATGGTTGGGGTCACCACAAAATGAGGAACTGTATTAAAGGGTCGCAGTATTAGGAAGGTTGAGAACTACTACTGTTCATTTGCTGAATAGTCACATTGTACAACTCTGCATGAAATATTTATGTTTACACTCACATATTCATAGGCGAGTGCTGCTCTGAACTTGGGTAAGAGCGGCTTCTATTTGCAGTAGGTAGCAATTAAGCAGAGATTGAGAACTGGTCAAGGTGCTGAGACTAAGCAACTGTTGAGTGTTTGGCCCTAGTAAGGACATCTACATATCACCTCAAGGGAAGACTGCAGAAGAGGAAGTGGAAGAACGTACGAACCTGAGGATGGGAACGAGTGCTTTGAAATACTGACTTCTGGATAAGACACGGTTGCTGCACCCATGGTATGACAACAGTGGTGATTAATGGCACAAAAGTGGCCGTCAACAGTCATCATGGATAGAGGAGGGGCCCACAATGTCCTAACCCCTCTGTAAAGGTGACAGTTGCTGAGTGGGGGGAGTCATATGCTTCATTGGGTTAGCAACTGCTAAACTGCTCCATGCTCATGTAAGCAACCAACCATACTTTGATGTAATGGGACACAAACAGAAAGATATGAAGTAGGAGGGGCCTGTTAGAAAAAGGGGTTCATTATGAGAAGAAAGAGGATAGTGAGGAGATGTGATTAAAGTGCTTGTGTACGTGTGCATGAAACTGAAAGAATAAACCAAAAATGTTTCAAAAGCAAAGCAAACCAAAGAAACTAATGTCAGGGATAGGGAGGTAATTTTGTTGGCACATTGCTTGTCTTGCAACCATGGTAACCTGAGTCTGAGCCTAAGAAATGCAAGAAAAGCTGTGCACGGTGACATGTGCTTGGGCACAGGGGAGGCAGAGAGAGGAAGGTCCTTGAAGCTCTCTGGCTAGCCAGCCTATGCTAACTGGGCAAGCTCCAGCTTCAGTGAGAGATCCTGTCTAAAAACCAAGCTGGATGGTGCCTGAGGAAAGAAACACCAGGAGACATTGATTTCGGTCCTACACACATGTGAACCCTCCAACCTCATATCCATGTCAGCATTCTAAAATCTTAGACAAAACATTTGAATGTGGATAGGCAGCTTATTATTATCAGAGATCTAGGGTCAACATTATTGTGTGGCCACAGAAAGCAATTAATCTGGTCCCTTAGTCTTATCACAAAAACAGTCTGGGTAAGATATACATTAATATTTCAGGGCTATATTATCAGAATTTTAAATGTAAATAGTTGTTACATGCAGGTCATTTTATTTAAAGTCTTTTGACATTAAAGCCCAATATGAACTAAATTATTTCTTCTCAGTTCTCACATGTAAGAAAATAGTGAGATGTCAAATAATTTAATATTCACCTTGGACACAGACAAGAGTAGAAACAATATGAGTCAAGGCAGAGCTGCACACTGACTCAGACAGCCCAGTTCTTAATGCATTTTCCTACTGAACTGAGAGCTGCCCATGAAAGGAAAAGTTTGATTAGACTTGCACATGTTTAACTAAAGACAATGAGTAAATAGCTACATAGGCAAGTTTAAAATGATAGTATACAACGGCAAGTTTCCATTTTACCAGGATGTTTGCATCATATTATAGAAGTAGTTTTTAAAAATCCTGTCATTTTTTTTTAATATGCAAAATTTGAATTTGAGACTGAGGAATTTACAATGGCAAAATTTTCACTCAGTTTTAATTCCCGCTGCTACTTCTCTCACTTTCTTCAGGGACCATGAATTTTATATCTGTTCTTTTTTTTCTTATGGAATGATAAATATTATCTTAATATAAGTTGCTGAATTCAAACACTGAGCATCACTAACATTTACCTATAAAAATGGTAAAACATTATCAAGCCCTAATTTTTTGATATGTCCTAAAGAGAATTTTAGTCAACAAAAATGAAATACATGTGTTTCTTATATAAGATAGTAAATAAATTTGCTTTAAGACTTTATTAAGCAAGCTAAGGGCTAAACACAAATCTACTACAGACTGCTGTCTCTTGGATTATGAACTTACACTTGAAGTTAGCTTAAGCCTGCTATTTCTCAACATCTGATGAGTTTATAACACATGGAAATGGCTGATAGCCAAACAGTACAGCCTTTATGACTTCCAGTTTGTTGCTTTAATCGCAACAATATCAATTTGTTCATAATGACACAATAACTTGTCTATTGATGAAATCATAGAATCATTACAATAAAAGCCTTTCACAGGTATCAAGACTATAGTCATATGACATGGTTTTTACATTTATGGTAGCATCAGATGGAGCAGAGATTTAGACTTGCCATATCTCATAAATATTGTAATATGCTGTAGCTTATGCATAAACATAGAAAGCAAAATCAGGTACATCTCACTGTCATTCCAAACTTATTCTATGCTGCTGGCAGTAAGGCATCAGACAACCAAAGAAACCGACCAAGCGGTCTCAGCTTTCCAAGCATGAGAAGGGAAGAGTAGATTGAAAGACAAAGATTCATTGGAAGTTAGCAGGCCTCACATCATACTTGGCCTAGAAGACACACTCAACACAGAACTCTTCCTATGGTGACAATGGCTTTCATTTCCACACAGACATTACTAGTGTTAGTATTCAGAGTCTAGAACCAGCTACCAACAAAATGAGACTCCAGTCTAACCAAACAAACAAATAAACAAAAAACCCCTTGAATCTCTGCATATTTTTCATGGGCATGTAGATTTTCAAAATCTTACTGATAAGTTTCTTTTGTTTGACTCACTACTTGAATGAAATATCTTTTGTTACAAAAATATAATACATAAATTTCAGAAAACTCAAAATCAGAAGACTCCCATATTCTAACTCTTGTCATTAAATGCTTGGAACCAAACTGCTTTTCTTTTATTATAATCCTATTTAAATAGAAATAAACAAGGCAAGGAAGAAATGTATATACACTTGCACATTTTATGAGACATCTAACAGAAAACATTAGGCAAAGTCATTATGAAACACTATCAGAACATAAGTTCAGTCTGAGAGACTGTGTTCTACATGTTCTCTGTAATCTGCTACATACACAGAAACAGAAGGCTGCCCCTATCCTAAGTATATTACAATTCAGAAAGACAAGAGAATCAAAATGTACCTGCATGTAGCCTTTATACTTATAATCTAACACCCTTGATATGAAAGATCACATGGTTTTTAAACAGAAACTAGACATCTGACAGAAAATTGCCATCAGTCGTTGGGAGAATCCTTTCAAATTTTGGATTTCTTTCAAAACAAACTGAACAAGAGTAAATGCAACAGCAAGATATAACATGTCCAAAGTAATAGTAGATATCGCTATTCTGTCTAAACAGTCCAATTTAAGAATCAAACACGTTATCTGACTTCATGAAGTAAATTTGCTATGGCTGAAAATTATCTTTAGTCATAATTTATTCCATGTCAGAGTTTCTAAATAGCTAATCAATCTTATCTATAATAACTTTATTAAATTTTCTGTAATCTTACCAGCCATTGGATTTTCCAGTTTTAAAGTGGGAACTTGACTTCATATAGTCTATGAAAGCTGCAGCAGTAACTGCAAATAAGTAAATTCCAGTATTTCAGGTTTGTATGAAGATCAAGGAGCCACTGCATAGGCCCCATCTTATGTGACAGAACATGCAAATAAAGACTATGGAGACTCTACTTGCATAAAATTCAATTATAATTAGCATTGTATGCAGGAGCAGCAGATGAAGAGCATAGCTAAATGCATGTACAGTGTATAGTTAGACATAGTTCTGCAGGGACTTGTAGGGCTAAACACTGTAGTGTTGAGCCTAAATTTCAACCTGTTGAAGTGCTGAGTGGGGGTTGGTAAACCAATAACTAAGTAATGATTTCAGTAAAGAGATGGAAACTTTTATATTGATCATTAGGACTTCTATAGTTGAAGTATGATGATTTGTCATGTCATTAGTCAGCTAAAATTTCATGCAGAAAGTATGACATGTACTATTTCTCTGTTATTATTTTTATATTAGGTTTTGTGGGGTTTTCTTTAAAACCTCAACCAATTTATAGTGGATTAGAGTTAATTGTTAGTGGAAGGATTGAGTGTGGGTTTATGTGGATGTACAAAGATCTTTTTTAAACCATGATTTTCTTACCAGTGTCTAAAGACCCTCCCTTTCTTTCTTCTCCTTCCCTGTTGTGCAGTGATTTTTTTATTTGTGTATCTTTGACACATAGTCCCCATCTCTCATTTCTCTCTTATTTTTCTCTTCCCCTCCCTCCCTTCCTTCTCCTCCCCCCACTTTTTTTTTTTGACACAGGGTTTCTCTGTGTAACCCTAGCTGTCCTGGAACTTGTTCTGTAGACCAGGTTGACCTTGAACTCACAGCGATCCATCTGTTTCTGTCTCCCAAGTGCTGGAATTAAAGGTGTGCGCCACCACTGCCTGGCTTCTCTTTCTTTCTTATCATCTTTTCTTCTTCTTCAATAAACTTCCATTCAAATACTTCTTTAGCGAAACTGAAATGATTACATTCTTAACAATAAAAGATATGTTGAAACCAATGAATTTATCTTTACTTATAGGAAAAACTTATGATTGTTAATATGTTCAGGAATCTCTAAGGAAATGTTTCATATAGGCCTATCATGGAACCTTTTTATTGGCAGAGTTATAGTTGATATTTGGTTCCCTGTGTGAGTTTATGATGGACCACTCATAATGGTGTTTCTCCTGCATATTTTATGTATATATATAAAAGCCCCTTTATGGGTCTACCAGCTTCCCATTAACCAGAGCTAGAGTGGAGATTGGCTACGTGATGGTGGAGAGGACACCCCAGATACAGGTTCCAAAAGAAGAAGAATGATCATCAGCAATAACTTCCATTTTTTCAAACTGTAAAAATGTTCATTACTATAAATAATGTTCTTAGATGTTTTCTGAAGCTCTTCATTTGAAAATCAAAAGCTAATATAGGCTAATGTCTATACAGTAGTGTTGACTGTGGAAGAACAAATTGTCAAGGGAAACAAAACTTGAAATAAGTGAACGTCTTAGGAGTAGGAAGCAACCTGACCAAAGCCGTTGCTTCAAAACTGTCATCAGTCAGGTTCTTGCAGATAAGATGGACATATAGAAGTACATTTCTGGTTGTACATACCCTAATCTGCTAGTTAGATTATTATGCACTATCAAAGCTAAAATAATTTTACATTATTATTCAGTCAGTATATTTTATGATGCTCCCATTCATTGACAATGCAGCATGTATGTATTTTAGTGCCTTAAAGTATTTTAATGAGCCAGCCTAAGCTACCAAGTGAGTCCCAGGAAAGGCGCAAAGCTACACAGAGAAACCCTGTCTCAAAAAAGCCAAAAAAAAAAAAAAAAGTATTTTAATGTGGTATTTTGTTAATGGTTAAATGAACTGTTCTCTTAAGGATGAAAAGCTATTCATTGAAAGGACCTGCGAAACAATCTGCATGTGTTATAAGATAGTCATATGTGGAAAAAAGGAAAGAGACTGTGTTTATTAAAGAAAAGGTTAACTCTAGGGAAATAAACTGAATCTAGATATAAGCTGGATATTCCTAGTAAGGAAAAGCTAATATAAAACAACTGATACTGTTTTATCTTGAGTATATTAAGGAGCTTCAAGGATAAACAATGAAATCCTCAAGAAATCTGGGAGTGAAATCAAGTTCTCTGGGCAGAAAGACAGAGGGAGGTGTCTTTCTGACATAGACGGTGCAAGAAAAAACAAAACACGGTGAAGCCAGTCCTGAGGGCATGAGAGCTGACCCTGCCACCCCCTCATAATCCCTCTACAGCAATCAGGAGAGAGGGCCCTGAACCTTGCAGGGAAAAACAGTACAGCTGGCCCTGGTGTGAGTGAGGGTGACCCAGATTTGAGGACCTGAGAACAGGAGAACTGGCCCTGCTCCTTGCTGCAGGCTGCCCTGGGTAAGCTAACTGAGGCTCATCCCTGTATGACATGAAAGATAGTGAGCTGACCAAGCCAGCTACCACCCAGACTCAGAACAAGGGCTATGAGATGACCCACCTCAGCATCCACCGCATCGATGAACTGTTGGAGCACGTGAAGGGGACGAATCTACAGATCCAAATCAGCAGGATCTCCACAACACAGGACAACAGGCTATCCAAGAGGAGACCCAGTGAGAGCCCATTCATTATCTGTGGTGTAGCAGAAGCCAGAGGCCTAGAGCCAGACCAATGACTGGAGGCAATGAACACTTGCAAGTAAAGATGAGTGGACTAAAGGGTAAACTGTGTGACTCAATGGGCCACACTACAAATTCCATGACAAGATTCTTCTATTTTTTTGTTTTCTGTTTTGTTTCTTTGTTTTGTTTGATTTTGGTTTTTCTTTTAAATTTGGTATTGACTTGGCTGGAAAGTTTGCAAGGGCAGATGGCAAATTCGAGGAGACAGGGAAATAAGTGGGATGAGAATGCATGATGTGAAATTCACAAAGGATCAATAAGAGTAAGCAAACAAACAAAAAACCCAACAGGAAAATGTCTAGAACTTACTGAGGAAGGGAAATAGGGTCCAAGAATATTAGAGCTAGAAAAGCCTCATGCAGTTATAAAGACAACACACAATCTCAACTACAAAGAAAACAGATTAACAAATTCTGTGAGACCCTTTTCACCATGAGACCTTATTATTATGCAACTAAAATTTGAACTCCAATGAAGGATACCAGGTACTAGGGAAGAGATGAGGGGTGATGATGAACTTCAGTACAGAGCTACAACAATGACCGTCACCATGTCCCGTGGAGATGTTGTGCACTTCTGCAGCATGAGCGATAGTACAGCTATCCCGAACTCAGAAACAGCCTGGGAAACTGAAGGACACCAGTTTCCTGACTAGCAGATTAAGTTTCTCAGTACCCATGTATCCTAGACAAGTCACCTCGCCTCAGTACTTTCTTGTGTTTGTAAGATGAGTTTCTTAAAACAGCTCTGAATAAACATCTATATAAAATGTAGGAATCTTTTTCCTTTTTTTTCTCTCATTTAGTATTTTTAAATTCAAGTAAAATACAACAATTTTTAAATGTACTATAATTCACTTTTAATAAAATTTTCTACTTAATCTCATTTCCCTCTGTATATAATAAATACAGACACTGCTTTATTCTGAAGAACAGCTATTGCTGGCTATCTTTAGGTGTTATTTTCAGTTTCTTTGGTTGTTTTTCTCTTGGCTACACTGTCTTTTCTTTTCCTTTTCTTTTAAGCCAGGCCTATGCTCTGCATCCTAGGCTAGCCAGAACTCTATCTTTCTGCTTCAGCTTCTCAAGTGCTGGGATTGCAAGGATATGCAATCACATCAAGCTGCCTAAGTTTTCTCATGATCAGGCATTTTTGTCAAACTTTTAAAATTAATAATTCATTTTTGCATGTGTATGTGGTGTGGGTGTTTATATATATGAGTGTTTGCGTGTGTATGGGTGCAAGTATATGTGTGGGTGTGAGTGCACATGTGTGTGGAAGCCGGAAATTGACAGTGAATGCCATGAACATCAACAGAATGAAAATATTCTCCATCTCTATGGTATTTACTCAGTCAGGCTCTCTCTCATGGAACATGGAGTTTGAGCGCTCCAATTTTGGCTAGGTTACCTATCCAGCATGCTCAAGAAATCTCCTGTCTCTGCCTACTGGGTCTGGGACTGTAGATGACTGCCACACCTGCCTAGCTTTTACTAGGTTCTGGGGTTCAGCATCCTTGCATACCAAATGCTTTATATATTGAGTCATCTTTCCAGTCCACTAGGCATAATATTTACAAAAAAAGCTGAAGGCATTTGGAAAAAAGTCTAACCAGCTACATTAACTACAGTATGTTGATGAAGTTACTCAGTATATTGCTGGCGCTTAATAAACACAAGCATAAACCAGAACAGTATCATAATACACATCCTGGAACTATTGAAGGAAAATGTAGAGGCTTGAGAATGGGGGGGATTCTGTGAGGAAAAAAAAACCACCTCAAATATAGCACATATAATAAAATCACCAAGAACACAACATTAGACAAAACAATGTACACATGAAAAAGATGAGGTCATATCATGAAGTCTATATCCACTGGAAATAGTAACTGTTAGAAATGACTGAAGATTTTCCATTTCCAACAGAGTTCTTTGCTTACTGACACTAAAATGTTTTCCACATTACGTAAAAGAATGAATGTATGGACAAACAATTTCAAATGCAGTACACATGGTATGGACTAAGGAAAAAAGGATGAGGTAGAAGCTTTTCTGGATGACCAGCTAGTCTTTTATCAGCACAGATTAAAATCACACAAAATGGCTTCTAGAAGACCACAAAGCTTTACAGTTTCACAAAGTAACTTACTTGTGTGTAGGGAATCCTCTTAAATCACTAAGATTTCACATTTTAAGTTTGGTGATGTTGGCCCTGCCCTTTTCTTCCAATAGAGAAACAAATGCTGAGCCCCTCTTTTTATCTCCAAGCCAATTGTATTTGTGATGAGCAGAAAGGCATGAGCTTCGTCCGAGCCACTAAAGAACATGGTCAAAATCAAGTCATTCTGCTTCAGGTCCATCATCAAATATACATAAATACAAGCCTTCTTGATAATAACTACATAATATAATGACGAGGATGTGGATGATAATTTACATCTTGTTCTTCTAATACCAGATTCTTCACATTGGGTAGTATGGTAGTTTGAATGTAACTGGCCCCCATAATCTCATAGGGAGTGGCACTATTAGGAGGCGTGGCTTTGTTGGAGTGGGTGTGGCCTTGTTGGAGGAAGTGTGTCCCTGTGGGGGTGGGCTTTGAGGTTTCCTTGGCTCAGGATACCGCCCAGCGTCTCAGATGACTTCATGTTGCCTGCAAGATGTAACACTCTCAGCTCTAGCACATCAGCCTGCATGCCACCATGTTGCCCATCATGATGATAATGGACTGAACCTCTGAAACTGTAAGTGAGCCACCCTGATTAGATGTTTTCCTTTATAAGAGTTGCCATGGTCACAGTGTCTCTTCACAGCAATAGAAACCCTAACTGAGACAGGTAGGTAGGAGTTTTCCAGTCTGTACTGTTCCTTTGTACTGTTCTTCATCTGGTGTTGACAACTGTCTGCTTTACTTACTGCCTTTTCTAACTGGAAGGCTCAGTCTCTCTCAGCTCAGCTGACTATGTGAATTAAGGCCACCACATAGCTCTGTGACTTTGTATGTCTTCAAGTCCCTATGCAAACTAGAGCCATGATCATTTTGTAATCAGTTTTGTAAAATTAAATTTGATCTCATGTCCTTGCTCTAGCATCCCTTAAATCTCAAAGTCCAAATTCTGAGCACAACTATAGGGTTCCTCATGGTCCCCACTTTATTCTCATCTCTATTTCTTGCCTTATCCCTTATATGTAGTCCATACATTTACTTTTTATGTATCTATGTGTCTGTCTGTATGTCTGTATGTGTATCATGTGTGTGCAATTCCCTGGGAGGCCAGAAGAAGGTGATGGATGTGACAGTTGTGAGCCACCTGATGTGGGCGCTAGGAACTGAACCCAGGTCTTCTGCCAGAGCCATCTCTCCAGACCCTAGTCCATACATTTAAAAACCACACAAGTTCCTGGAACCTATCATAATCATTGCGCCTAACACTTCCCTTTTCCCCACAGCTCAGATGTGTCACTTTAAGTCTTCTCTGTCACTTTCTCCACAAAAATTTCTCTCAACTCCAACATGGTATTCAAGTACCTTCATTTATCCCTACTGTGTCATATTTAATATGACACCTTTTTGTATGTCTTGCAGCCATATAAAACCATTATTTCATTGTGCAACTCAAACAACTAGCAGAGGAACTGAAAGCATTCAGTACTCAATGAATATGCCACACTAAATTATTTAGTGCTAAGTGTTAATGATTGTTTGAGATCATCTAATGTTGTGATTTTTCATTACTAAGTAGGTTTTCTAAAAAGTACACTTAACATAAAAAAATTTGGCTCCCTTAAGTTCTAGTAATATGTATCAGTGATAAATGTCAGGTATTGATCCTAATAATCCAAAAGTGTTCAAGCTTCTGGACGCACACACAGGAAAGGGTGCACTGGTTGTATGTTACAATCCTGCTTACCATGGGAGGTTTCCAGTGACAGAGTACTGTTTAGTTTACACAACCATGTCTTTAAAGTTGTGTGTATCTTTAAAACCAAAAATAAATATAGCAAAATGAAACCAATAGTTAGCCCTGAAGAATGCAACATTATATGACTTAATGATTTTATAAATTGTTATGTCTGATTACAAAGATAAACTCACTTTTGTTTAGAAAAGAAGTTTCTGTGGGGAGTATTTTAATTCTCATGAACATTCCTTCTGTCTCCTTCTCTAGAAGGACACACGTCATAATTAAGAAGTTAAATTTAATCAAATAAAAGTATTCTGGTGTTCAGAATATTATATATTTAATAGATATTTCATGACTATATATTTGATTTATACGATGGTAAAACTGAATATCACATATTTTTCATATGAATTCATTACGTCAAGAACCGAACAAAGGATATGGCATGTCTCACTTGTGGAATAAATGAATTTCATCACAAGGTATATTCTAATTTGCACTAGGTAACAAGTCTATTACTACAATGCATGTACAGACACTTTCAGTGTAAGTTCCTAACATTTCCAACAAGATTCTATTATCTATCTCCTTAGAAACTGGCTGTATGATTGATAAGACTACAGGCCCATATCATTAAAGAAAAGAATGCTCTAGTTCAGTCTTTTGTTTCAAAAGAAACATTTAGTGAAATACACTGATACATAAGATAGTTTGGGAATGAGTCAGCTTTTGTATGAGTCTACAGAGCCACTTAGATGGCAATTTTGGAGATTTAATACAAACTTGTACCTCCCTCTTCAATTTTAAATTCCTTCCTATCCTGAGAACCATGGGGAGAAGACGGGGGAAAGGAGAGGTAGAAAGGGAGAGGAAGAATTTATATAATTTCCTCCAACAGTAAACAAGTGCTCTTACCCATGGAGCCATCTCCCCACATTCACCTTTTTAGATTTAGATCTGGCCACTCAATGCCATAAGTCATGTGATCTGCTTAGTATTTCGGAGCAGTTTGGGAATAGAGAGAAAAAACCAAAGGAGACATGAAATTCTAATTATATTATTTTGTTGGTTATAACTCTATTGCACTTGTTCTATAACAGAAAAGTTTTGTTTATTCACAAAATTAAGGGCAAATATTGACTCTTGCCACATGTCTTACTAGTTTATTGACGAGTCAGTCGTAAGGGCTCATGAAGATCAAAGTGCGATGTATTTTATATACTGGCAGTTTTATTCCTGAACCAAGAATTAGCCTAAATTGAGAGCTCATATAACTAAATGCAAATAAAGCATCTTTTCTGTTTGGACTGATGGGATTCACTTTGGATTTAGTTAAATTAAAATGTGTTTTATTAGGTGCAAGAAGTTTCCAAAGTGATTCTCCTGGCCCCTTTTTGTCCCCATCGTCTCTCGGGTGCTGGTCTAGCAAGTCAAGCAAGGTTTTGATGCTGCTCTTCTGTCAGAGACAGAAGACCACACTGTAGTTCAAACTCTCCCTGGCTGTGTGACGTGGGGGAAGTTTGCACATAACTTCCTAATATATAAAAAGGAGGACAGGGCTTCCTACAAATCTTGACTTTAGTGTTATACATTTCCCCCTAGTCTTCCCTATACCATGTAGTGAGCGATCAAACGTATGGCTGTCATCTGTAGGATACTTCATCCAAGGGCAGCATCTGGTCTCTTCAATACATAGGAAACCGACTCAAATGGACTATACAGTAGCCCACAAACATACCTCAACATATTTAGAAGGGTTAAAAATTGAACAGTGTATGTTCTTTAACAAGAAATGAGATTTGAAATGAAGAAGAAAGAAATATTTGAGAAATTCACAAGTAGTGGGAGATAACATTCCTAAATAACCAAAGGCTCAAAGAAGTCACAAGGCAAACCAAGACACTTTGAATAGAATGAAATGGAAGCAGACATATTCAACCTCAGAGAATACATCCAAAACAAGGCTTTAGAGAGAAAAATCTTACTTTTAAGTTGGCGCTATGTCAATAGTCTTCATAATATAATACTCTACATGGAGAAACTTGAACAGTACTTTGTCTAGTTTTGGTATACTATAAGCCTGAGGCAAACAAGTCATCAACATCATTATTCGCACAGCCTAGTTCTCTTTTTCTGTCTCCCCCCCCCCTTTTTAAGGAGCAAAAAACATCTTTGGGGGGGGGGAAATCAGCCAGTGACCTCTCTCTTGGCCACAACTATTTGGAATTGTTCTTCTGGGGGTCCTAAAAGTTAATGTGATGACTTGAAGATAAAATTACTAACCATGGCCTTTGAATCATAACATTTTCTTATAATCAACTAAGTGCATACACATACAATCTGATGGAGGCCTGGAGAGAGCAGAACATGGGCTAATCATCTGTTTTATAGATGAGAAAACTGAGGCTCAAATTGAGAAACCTCTTTGACAGACAACTCCTGTCTCAAGTTCCTTGACTTTTGAAATCTGTTAAGTACATTTGTGATCATTTTCACTAGGACTTTTTCATGTGCTTTGTTATAATGAGGTAGTCTAGTTTGAGCTCTAAACATTTTAAATCTGGATCCATTTTCTTATAGGCACAACATATAACAAACAGATGTGGCTAGAAGACTTTAAAATAAGTGTAGCTCTTAAAAGATGAAAATTACACCCAACATCACAGCTTTTCTTTGCTTATTTGTCAGCTGTTAGGAACCAGAGTACTCAGCAAAAAAAAGCATAGTTTCACAAATAACGAATTCAATAGTATAAAGTAAAAATATCAACCTAAATAAAAAGTACAATCCTAGGGCTGGAGAGATGGCACAGTCATCAAAGGCCAGGCTTACAACCAAAACGATAAAAGCTACAATCCTAAATAAAACCATTTCCCTCTAAACCAAGGCAGGCAAGTTTACTCTCAAGGAAACCTCAAAAACAACAACATAATCACTGATCCAATCACTAACCCCTATTTGATACCAGCATTTCCATCTAAATCCTTCCTCAAAGCCCTTGTTTATCACACATACACACACACACACACACACACACACACACACAGAGGGAGAGAGAGGGCTATGACTTATATGCTACCCTGCATGACAACATCCTTTTCTCTCCTTACAGATTTGTACCAGAAGATTCTTAATGGTAATATTATAAAACTTTTAACTATTTTTACAACAAAATATTCAGTTCTCAGAAAGTGATGGAGAATAGGGCCGTTTGGGTTTACTACAGAGTGAACCAGGTCAGTTAAGTCACAGTCTCAAAAAAGTTACTCTTTAAGTATTAACTATAGTCACATTCTGTCCTGCTATAAATATTAAGTGTAGTCTCCTTGACCAACACAACAATATTTTTCTATGCCTGATGATGCTCCTAACATTTTTTAAAAAATCTATGTTACATCATATTTTAGGACAGACACACACTTGATACTTAAGGAATGTTTGTGGAATAACTATTTTAAAAACAATTTGCAGCCAGGCAGTGGTAGTGCATACCTTTAATCCCAGCACTCAGGAGGCAGTAGCAGGTGGATCTCTTTGAGTTCCAGGCCAGCCTGGTCTATAGAGTGAGATCCAGGATAGCCAGCGCTGTTACATAGAGAAACCCTGTCCTGAAAAACAAACAAAAAACCTCAAACAAACAAACAAACAAACAGCATTCTTCTCTTTAACATGAGTCAATGCATAGTAGTGACTAGTTAATAATAATGTAGTGTAGGTGCTGGGGAGATGGCTCAATGAGAAAAGTGAGGGCCTGATCCCCAGTAACCACTTAAAACTGGGTTTGATCACACAGACCTGCAACCCCCCAGCACTCCTGGTGGCAGAGATGGGAGGATTCTTGGCGATGGATGGTCAGCTAGTCTAGCCAAATTGATGAGCTCCAGGTTCAGGGAGGAAACCCTTTCTCAAAAAAGTAGTTGGAAAGTGGTGGAGAAAGACTAATAGCAATCTCTGGCCTCCATAATACATTCTATACACACGTGCATATGCAACTGTATGCAAATATGCACAAATATGGACACACACAAGAAACACATAAACACAATATTAATTAGTGCAAGTTTCAAATTGCTACATCAACAAACTTTAAATTATCTCAACACAAAAAAGATTGATGTTAATTACTTCACATAATCATCTATAACATATATACCTGTATCAAAACATCACATTATACTCCATAAATATATATAGTACAACAATTAATTGTCAATAATAAAAATAAGAAGCATATTGATCAATGATAAAAATGCATTATGAGCAACGGATTAGGATTTGCATAACACTAACTGAGGCACACAGTCCTAATCATTCCATAAAATACATTAACGTAAGAGTATGTGAAACTAACTAACCAAGGGAACCATTAGGGATTACTAAACCAGCTGAGGAATTCCTAGTGCTCCCATGGCTGCCTTGGTAGGGAACACTCAGCAGTGTTCCTGCAGTCTGGAAACATTCTAAGATAGGCAGAATGCAGAGCCCTGCTTCTACTTCAGAAGTCAATGATCTGGAAAGCTCTTGTCCACCTGACAGCTACAGCAATGCATATAGGAGCTCAGTAGAGACAACCAATGCTCTTGCCCAGGACCCTAAACTTTAAAGGAGCTTTATACAGTCAAAGCAAAAGAGCACACTGATGTAGGGATGCTTATTATTTCACAGTATTGAACAATTACCATCCATACTCTAAATAATACTCACGATAAAGACAAGCAAACAAAAAATTCAATAGTTACCCGTAAAAATGGCTATTGAGAAATATTAGAATTAAAAGTTTATCCTGCCACTTGGATAAAAATAAAATCCAGAACAAGCGTTATTCTATAGGACAACTGGCCCGGCTTTTTCAACAGGTCAATGATGTGAGGAAAAAGCAAGCATGGGGTGGGGGTGGGGTGGGGGGACTGAACATTTGAGTCTCTTCAACTCCCACAGTGAAATTTAATCCCAATATTTGGTATTTGGAGATGGGGACTTAAACAGGAGGTTAGAGCTTTCAGCGATAGGACTTGTCCTTGCTTTAAAAATGCCCCTCCCAATACCCTGCGCTTTCTTCCATGTGAGCACAACAAAGACAACAGCAAGTGGCCCCTACCATAACCCAGTGTGCTGGTGACTTCATCTTGGACTTGTCTGACCCCTAGAATTTAGAATCATCAAATTCTACTGTTTATAAGCCACTTGCTTTAAGGCATTTCATTATAGCAAATGAAATGAAAGTAAGAATAAACAAACGATAAAATTCACCATGTGCACCTTAGCTGACTTGTGGCATGAATGCATCGGTTGTAATACACACTTGTGAACACAGGGAAGTCTGAATGTGGCTTGATAGTAGACAATCATCATGGAATTATTACTAATTTAATACTTATATTATAGCTATGCATGTCCATTTCAACAGATGAATATTACAGTTTTGTAGTTGCATCCCATGGCTTTAGTTTATTTACATGCTGAAGCATCTTTAAAAAAATAGAGGACACTGTTAGACCCAGGCAACCAATATGAGATCCTTCCCTGTTGGTACTATTGTTATTTACTTTCAGGATTCTCCAATTTTTTTGAATAATACAAGATTTTTAAAGGATTGTCTGAACTGGCCATATGAAATGGAGTCTAGTAACACCACAGAGAACAACCATTAGGACTGTGGCAGCAACTGTGGAGGCAGACCATGGTCATGATGCCACCAGAAGGGGCAGTCTATATGAAGAACCCAGGCAGAGGGACTGTGTATTTCCCCTCTCAGGCTCCTCTCCAGCCTTCCTGTTCTTTAATTAAGGCATACCACTCTGATATGTTCATTTGTAGATTAACCAAGTGAGTTCCTGCTAATGATACCAAGAATTTGAATAGATCAGACTGACTTGATATCTAGTACCCTATGCTTCTGCACATGGAAATTATCACAGCATGGAATTTTAATTCTTCAAAGCAAAGTGCACAGGAAAAGAGGGACATCAGCATAATATTCGAAGAATTATGGCTTTCAAATAGCTTGACACTCTTGAGGGGCTGACAAGGTGATTCAGGGAGTAAAGGGCTTGCTGCCAAGCCTGACAAGTAAAGTTCAGTCCCTGGGACTCATGTGTGGAAGGACACAACCTACTCCCTCAAACTGTCATTTGGCTTCACATCTGCATCACGGCATGGGTACAACTCATTCCCCACCACAATAAATAAATAAATAAATAAATAAATAAATAAATAATAAATAAATGTAAGAATAAAAGAATATTCCTTAATATCTCAATGAACTAAATTCTGCTGAGATATAAATAATATATGGAAATTACAAAAGCCAGCATACTGGCAGGTGGGATCCGTCATGCCCTGACCTCAGGCTTGACCATGATTCCCTAAGAGACTAGTTGTAAACAGCCGCTCTGGCCAACAAACACCAATACAACGAAATAAATACAAATGCAAGAGAGGTGTGGTCACCCCTAGAACAACTGTGCTGGTATTTTGAGGGTTTGTGCTCTTTGAACCCAAGCCCAGCCCGCAGTGCACAATTACCAACGCTAGCACGAAGAGGAGAAGGGAGGATGCTCCAACAGGCAGGGTTAAGACGGGACTGAGACCCACTTAAGACCCCCTGGCTCCTAGCCACTTGAGTAACTCCAGCTGAGGTCCCATGCAGTGCAGGGAGACTCAACCACCCACTTGTACTCTAACCCAGCTCCTAACATACAGACTTAAAAGCTTTTGTGTAGTTATTGAGCTGGGGGATGGGTTTTATATAATAGATAGCTGAAACAGGACCATATACTATGATGTGGAATCCTTTATATTTGACAACAAACTATATACACCAAGAAGTTATCAATAAGTGAATACCTAAAGAAACTCTTTATTTCTAATTCTGAACCACAAGAAGTTGGACTAAATTATCTGGAATTATGAGAAAATATTAGTGTTCAATTTTACAACAGTTTTAAAATACCACTATATATGTAGAATTCCTACTCAAAATTGATGGAAAGTTTTATATCACAAAGACTGATGCTGTGGTCCACATAAAATACCACAACTGACCTTAAATAAGATCCTTATGTTGAAGAGGTGCCCATCACGAAAGTAGTCAAAACAATGCAAGGTAAAATTGAAAACCTGGAGTGCGGCTGACACTTTAACCTTATCTGAAACAACGGTGGAGTGCGTTGAAACCTAATCTGTGCGGGCTCCTGGGGTGGGGTAGGGTGGGGTGGGGTGGGGTAGGGTGCAGACTCAGCTCAACGGCGCAGACAGCAGGAACTTTCTTCCAACAGATGCTGACTTCTGGTGGGTGGCTTACTCTAGTAAATGTTAATGAGTTTTGCATTTTATTCACATTGAAATTTTAAATATATTTATATTTTAAAATATATTTTAAATATATATTTTAAAATATATTTTAAATATATTTAAAATTTTAGTGCTCTTGTGTTAAATACTGTATTTCAGTAACAATTCATTTAAGTATAAATGAATGAAGAAAGTGATTCAACTGTAATGACTCCTTGAGGTTAAGAATGCTGTGGTGGGGCTGGAGAGATGGCTCACCACTGGCTGCTCTTCCAGAGGTCCTGAGTTCAATTCCCAGCAACCACATGGTGGCTCACAACCATCTATAGTGGGATCTGATGCCCTCTCCTACCATAAAGGGGCACATGCAGATAGAGCACTCATATACACAAAATAAATAAGTAAAATCTTAAAAAAAAAAAAAAGGAACATTTTGGTAGGCTCAGTGTGGCACAGCACCACACTTTGAAATGAGATTACAGGACTGAAACTTTGGCTCTGATTTTTCTTTTCTTTTTCTTTTTCTTTCTTTCTTTTTTTTTTTTTGCTTCCAACTATAGAGACTCAGCTCAAAAAAGGAGTTTATATTTAGCTGGGCGGTGGTGCTGCACGCCTTTAATCCCAGCACTCGGGAGGCAGAGGCAGGCAGATCTCTGTGAGTTCGAGGCCACCCTGGGCTACTGAGTGAGTTCCAGGAAAGGCGCAAAGCTACACAGAGAAACCCTGTCTCGAAAAACCAAAAAAAAAAAAAAAAAAAAAAAAGGAGTTTAATAATAGTAACTGCCCTCAGAGTTGGTGAGAGGTTTAATGAGTTCACATGGAAGACTGGATACAGACAAACCAAGTGAACACTCATTAAACAATGATAAAATGACAATACAGTCTCAGAAGAGAAATAACATCTTATAAACTTTCATGTGCTTTAGAAAAGGCCTAGGAATGAGAAAATGAATATATGGGGCTTTATACAGCCTGTAAAACAGTATATGTGAAACTAACAGATGGAATTCTAATGGAAACAGATCTAATGACATCTGATTCATCTTCTATGATGTGCCTTCTTGTTGTTTACACTTATTTATTTATTTGTGTGTGTGTGTGTGTGTGTGTGTGTGTGTGTGTGTGTGTGTGTGTGTGGGCGCGCGTGCACATGGCTCTTTTCAGACAAGGTCTTCCTCTGTAGTGCAGGTTGGACTGGAATTCACTATATATGGCTGGCTGGCCTAAAACTTGTGGTGACTCCTGCCTCTGCCTCCCAAGTGCTGGGATTACAGGCACGAGAGACCATGCCTGGCTCTTCTACACATACCCTTTAGTCAAATTTTTCTACACATGGTCTGCTTGGGTTTTAACTATGCTCAAACCCTCTAACAACTTTACCATTCTTGATAATGTGTACTGTCTATGATTTCAGTTATGTTTGCCATTCTGTTCTGAATTTGAATCAGGTTTTGCTCTTTTAGAAAACAGTGAAACTATCTTTCTTTGAGGTATAGCTTAGCTATAGTACAATGAGCAGTATCATAAATGTACATAGTTCAAAGGGTTGTGACAGATACACATCCACACACATACACGCACAACCTAAACCTCACGAATGCAGTCCTCATCACTGAGAGTTCCAGGTCAACCTAACCTCTGCCATTCCTCCCTACCACTGCCCTACCCTACCCCAATAGCTGCTCTGCTACCAGCATGCATGGAGTCATACACTATGTTTTCATTAGACCAGAGGTCATCATTCAACACAAAGTACTTCTGAGTGCCCCCAGAAATTGTTGTGGTATATGTTACTAGTCTGCCTCCTTTTATAGATAACTAGTATTCTGTATGTATATTCTCCATACAATTTGTTTATCCACCAAACAGCTGATGTGAATTTAGGTGGCTTCCATTGTCTAGTCAATAAGAGCTCTTATGGCATACATGCACAAGTCTTCTAGGTGGGCAATGCTTTCATTGCTCTTGGCTAAGTACCTGGATATAACGGTTCATAGGGAACACGTATTCTTAACTTTATAAAAACTATCCAACTGTCGTCACATTTTATACTCACACTGGCAACCTGAGTTTAATAGTTCTGGTTTTCTACATTTTATTTACTTTTTTTTTCCTCCCTGCTCCTTCTACTCCTCCTTCTTTTCCTCCTCTTTTAAAAGCTAATCTACTGGGTATTTGTCTTAGCTAGGGTTTCTAGCACTGTGACACCATGACCATAAGCAATTTGAGGAGGAAAGTATTTGCTTACACTTTCACATCACAGTCCATAATGGAAGGAAATCAAGGTAGGAACTCAAGTAGGGCAGGAAGCTGGAGGCAGGAACTGAAATAGAGACCATGGGAAAATTCTACTTACTGGCTTTCCCCCTTGGCCTGCTTCGCCTGCTTTCTTATAGCACAGAGGACCATCAACTCCGAAGAAGTACCACCCACAAAGGGCCGGGCCCTCCCCAACCAATCACTAATTAAGGAAATGCCCTACAGACTTGCCCACAGGGCAGTGTTTTCTCTGTTGAGACCCCACTTCCCAGATGACTCTAGCTTATGTCAATTTGACATGAAACTATTAAGGACAGCATCACAGTGGCTGGATTTTGTTTTACTGGATATAATGACTATTTTTATGGATTAACAGCCACTTACTTGTTTTCTTCCATGAATGTTCAAGTTTTGCCAAATCTTAAAATAGTCTAATTCATTTTGGATAGTAAATTTCTGGATCCAAGTCTTTTATCAAGTACAGTTTTGCAAATACTTTCTCCTAACCTATAGCTACTTATTTTCTTAATTTTGCTGAAGTCTTGCTACTTCTTTACAGTACAATTGATACTGAAATGATGTACGGTGCAGTCAAAATCTAAATGCTCACCTAATAATTCAGAAAAAAAGGCAAGCCCAAGACAAGCTTTGATGATGAGACTGGCCACTGGCCCCCACTCTAGGATGCGCTCCATCCCTCTGATAGATCTCACCTAACTGAACTGCTTTCCCGTTTTGACTACCACCACCCCTGCCCGCACTGCCCCTGACATCTAGTATTTTAGTCAAGCTAATACATTTATACACATATATTGAACATTCTCTCAACTCCTGATTTTCAAAGTCATTAAACTGGATATTATAAGGAAGGGGCACACAATATATGCTCCAGATTATCCATAGCTACTAACAGGTTCTTTCTAGCTATTATCCTTAAATCAAGTAGTATAGGTCCCTGCCAAGGTCTTATTTGCTAAACCTGGTAGACATCACGTAGCCATCCTGACTGCTCCTGTTCTACCCACACAAAGACATCTGTCTTTGTCTTGTTTGGACAGCGCTGAATACCCGTCAGCAAGCAAATGTGGTGAAAAGGAAGTGCAGTCTTTATTAGGCAGTGATGAATGGACTGAATACTGAAATTGAAACTGGTAATAAATAGTGATGCCTAGACTTTATTCTTCAAAACAATCTACTGCCCAGCTGCTAACTCACTCAAACTTTAAATCAAGCACAAGCTTACACGTCTGCCGTCTGGTACCTTTTTAGGGAGAACAGGCTGGAAAACGCATTGTCAACTGATACTTTCCTCCTTGCTACTAAAGTATTACTATTCTTTACAGGCTTTCCTACCTTACAAATGTTAATCAAAATACTTATACTTTTCACTTGGGCTAACCACATTAGCCAGGAACTGCTGGTGTATCATAAGGTATTAATGTATATGATCGTTTGCAGAAATAATAAAATTGAAAGCAGATCTGATTTTCATTGCTATGATAGACTTCCTTATTCACAAAGGCTGTGGAAAGATAGCTAAGAATAAGTTAATTTCTACTGTTCCTAAATATCCCTCAAAGTGTTTACCTTTGTTAACTCAGTTTCTATCACTTGCAACTACCACTTACTGAGTATGATTTTTTTCTTATAATGAACACAGCATCCCCAAATGATCTAGATTTCTAAATTCTTTCTAGAATTACTTTTTGCAACAAGCAATCAAGTTTGTATCCTCCAAATCCAGAGTGTGTTAGTAGCACACACCAACACAGATGGTGCAGGTTTGAAATTACATCAGCTCAGCACACCACAATACAACAATAAAGATGGACTGGTCTGTAATCGCAGCAACACACTATACTATACCATAACACACCACACCACACCACAATATAACAACACAGTGCAGACCTGTAATCACAACAGGTCACACCATACCACAACATAACACCACCATGGTATATCACACCACCACCACACTATACTGTAACAACACACCACAATAACATAGATGGCCATGTGCACAGGCCTGTAATCACAGCACTTGAAAGTAGAAGGTAGGAGATTGAGTCAAGAGCACTCTGCATTATAAGAGATCCTATTTCAATAACCAGTTAAAAAAACAAAAAGAGACAATGAAAGGAACAACAACAGCTCTCGCTTAAAGACTAAAAAGTTTGGATTAAAATCTAGGAATGTGTTACATTTCAGAACAAGTTTCTAAAGAGAAGTATTTCAGAAGGGCATATTAGTTCTCAGAGCGCATGTATACGAAACTGTTTTAAGTAAACTTTGAAAAGCGGGCAGTTAATGACTGCTGGGAAAGAGAGTTGATTTTCATCAGAGGTGCAGCCACAGGTGAGCTCTCTACAGTCCCGTTAATAATGCCACAACTGGGGCCGGGCGGTGGTGGCGCACGCCTTTAATCCCAGCACTCGGGAGGCAGAGGCAGGCGGATCTTTGTGAGTTCGAGGCCAGCCTGGGCTACCAAGTGAGTTCCAGGAAAGGCGCAAAGCTACACAGAGAAACCCTGTCTCGAAAAAAACCAAAAAAAAAAAAAAAAAAAAAAAAAAAAAAAAAAATAATGCCACAACTGTGTGCATGCAAGCAACCATAGTTGAACTCGGTGGGTTACCCTTCAGAGAGACACTGAAGTAGAAAAGGGAGGCATGGGCCGGGAGAAGAAAGGGTAAGATGCAGTGGAAGAGGGCTAAGAGGAGAATGGAGAGTGAATATTATGAAAAACGGGATAGAGTTACAGCCAAGTACAAAATTATCAAAGAAGAAATTAAAACATTAAATGCTTCAGAGTATTTCTTTTAACCAGGAAAGCATTCACATTTGCTTTTAACAATACTCACACGTTTTATTGCAACATAAATATATTACAAATTTTAAAAACTAAAACAATTTGATTAAATCAGCTGTTTCCATAGATAATGATATTGGGTGGCATGGGCCGAGACAAAACTGGCCCATCACAGAAGTCCTAATTTGCTTAAGAAAATGTGAGGTATCTGCTAAAGAAAAAAAACAAAAGAACCAAGCATTGCAATTAGTTTACAGTTATCTAAAACCCCAATGCCTAGAAGTACTAAGAATGGCGTGTAACTCTTTGGTTTGAAGAGGATGGTGATGCCAGTAGCATGTCCCACAAGCCATGCTTCCTCCTGACAGCTCATGTGCCTTTCACCTGGGCTTATTATGAATGTCTTAGGAATGGCTGGGTTGTTTTTGCCATCTGCTTCTTCCTCATGTCCCAAGATGAACTTTCTCCTATGAAAGCACTAATAGTAGTTACTAAGACTTCTCCTCATCTGCCTTGTCCTCTCAAGTAAAAAGAAAAACCTGAAAAATGTTTGAAGAAACGTTTTGATCACTGAGTGAATGTCATTTGTGTAGTGGTTATAACACAGTGTTATTTAAGAATGTCCAGTATTACCACATTAGGCCCCACTGCTCACTGTGGAGGCTTGCTTTGGTCACTACTTAATAAACATGTATCTGGGTAAGACAATACATTTTCTTCCTCCAGTAAATCTCCTGGCATTTGGTTTTGATTCACAAGTACAGCTGCAGCTTAGATAGTTTTTATATCACTCTAAAATTTAAAAAAAAACTCCCAAATTAATTGAAATATCCCAACTTTCAACAGAAAACTAGCCAAGCCCAGCTCTGCTCCATGTCAGCACTATCTACACAAGGTGAAACAGCTCCAAAGCACAATATGCCAAGAAATTCAGAGATCTCAGGCACATGTTTTCTAGCTGCAATCACAACAATCTGTGAGAATGGTGACCTCACTCACTGCTACCTACAGCATTCTGCAATAACTACTTGGGAGTGACGACTTACTCCTCTTCTATTTATTTCAAAATCATTTTCCCCAAATATGACAATAAATCTTTTTCAAAAGGCTTAGAATTGCTCATTGTTAGAACATTAATATTAAGGTTACCAGTTTTATTCCAGTTAGCAAAAGTTTAAACATGATTACACTAACTATAAACTTGGCTCATAACACTAATGATTTCACACCAGCCTGTAGGCACTACAAGGGGGAAAGAGAGAGAGAGAGAGAGAGAGAGAGAGAGAGAGAGAGAGAGAGAGAGAGAGAGAGAGAACACACTAAGTAACACAGCCCTTGAATGCATTTAGCAATAGAGCTTTCTCTTGGCAAGAATCTAACAAAAGTTTCTAACAAAACCTTGACTCCTAGGTGTACTGAGTGGATTTCTTATAGAAGGATTAGTATGCCTGTCTTTTATAAATGTTATAATAAACTTTAAGAATCAGGAGAGCAGACTACTAAAGTTAAAAATATCTTATGATGCTAAGCAAGGGCTGGGATGGATCTCTATGAGGACACTTATAAATAAACCTCAGTGCTAAAACTGAAATAAATAGTTGTAGACGTGGCTATTTCTAAGAAGTGTTTCCTTGATTTTATACTAAAGTACAGAACATTGATTCTATTAATAATCTCTGACAAAGATCAACTGTATGAGGCAATACACTATGAAAACAAAACAGTCCTAGTACTTCTCATCCATAAGCAGCTTTCACAGCAGCTGCTATGTGTAGGGAATTGCCTAAAACCCCGAAGTCAAAGCTAGGTCAATACCTCTCAGGCCCACTAGGATAGATACTATTGAAAGAAGTCAGGCAAGGACCAAAACAATCAATCCCGAAGGCAAAAATAATGAGTGCTACTTTCTGGAGAAACTGCTATGCTGTACTGTTAGTGGGTATGTGAAATGGAACAGTTGCTATGGCAAACAGTACAGCAATTTCTCAAAAAATAAAAACAGACTTTCCATATGAACCAGCAATCCTACTGATTATGGGCTGCCAAGGAGATATTTACAAGTTTGTGTTTGTGATAACATTCACAACAGCCAAGAGGTAGAAGCAACTGTAGTGATACTGTGCTCCCCAAAATATCATGCACCCTAAAAAACTTATCTGGGGTCAGAGAACAGAACAGCCACTAGACAGATATAGAGGTCAGAAAATGGTGGCACACACACCTTTAATCCTAGCATTCCAAAGGCTGTCTGGATCTCTGAGTTCAAAGCCATACTGGAAATAGTCAGGTATAGTGACACACAACTTTAATCCCAGGAAGTGATGGCAGAAAGCAGAAAGGTATATAAGGCGTGAGGACTAGGAACTAGAGCTGGTTAAGCTTTTAGGCTTTTGATCAGCAGTTCATCTGAGATCCATTCGGATGAGGACACAGAGGCTTCCAGTTTGAGGAAACAGGATCAGCTGAGGAACTGTCAAGGTGAGGAAGCTGTGTCTTGTTCTGCTTCTCTGATCTTCCAGCATTCACCCCAATATCTGGCACCCGGTTTGTTTTTATTAATAAGGCCTTATAAGATTCATGTTACAAGCAACCTAAATATTCTTAGAGATGAATAAAGAAAATATGGTAAATGCATATAGTGGAATAATATCCACACTTAAAAGGGAAGGAAATTCTTATAACACAACATGGATGAGCCCTGAAGAACATATGCTAAGTGAACTGAGCCAGTCACAAGACTGTGGGAGTCTACATACACACCTTCAATCAGAAAGTGAAATTCACAGAAACAGAGACCCAGACTCTACACATAAAATGGTTAAGCTCGTAAGTTTTACATGATTTCTACTTTGCCTACAGTTAAAATAAAAAACATTCTTAAAGTGAACTCTGGGGTGGAAGAAGAAAACTATTATGTCAATACTTTGCTCAGCGGTGATTAGGCAAAGTGGTGATGGCATGTAGAAGTAAGTTTCGTGAAGCTTCCTCAGAGGGGTATCGAAGTTAATGACTCACATCTCAGAGAGCTATAAACCTCATTTTTACAACAAAAAAATTGTTTTTGCCCTTTATCACCCGTAGCACAGTAAATCCCACAAGAGCACTGGTACTTCTCTGTGGTATGGCAGCCCCATTCCATTCTGAGCCTTTTCTGCCTGCTAGAAAGTTTGTCCTTACGTTTGAGTCCGAATTTGCCACCTAGTTCCTTTCGTTCACTGCTCTTGGTTCTGCCCTGCAAACACAGAGAGTACAGCAATAACCTAGCTATTTGGTGTGAACAACTTTTTATTGTAAAAGGCTTCACAGATAATGCCTTTCTACTCAAGTCTCTGGTTTCTTTATGGTGAGTTCATCAGCCCAATGCTTTAAATGATAAGCAACAGGATAAAATAACACTTTCAACTGTTTTCTGGTACAATAGAGTTTAAAGGCTGAGGCAGGAGACTGCCATGGCAGAGGCCAGCCAGGAGTACCTGGCAAAACCCGCATCCAAAAACAAAACAAAGCAAAACCCCCAAATCCCCATGGCTCAAGATATGAGTAGACACAAAGGTATGCCACTTTATTTATAATTTTAGGCATTCTATCTGAAAAGTCAAATATGAAAGGCTCTTTACTGACTGAATTTTTTAATTAACTAACATGTCTCACTATAGCATTTCTGGACATCATTTTGTTGTCGCTGTGGCTGTCCTCTGCTCATCTCCTGCTCACTCCCTGTACCCTGCCATTTCCAGTAGCCCCTTCTGGAAAGCCCCTACTTCTGCAATTCCCTGGAATCAGACCTTGTAACACTGTCTGGCTCTCTTGTTCTTCCTGAAATAACCCTCAGAAATCTACTAAGTGCTGGTCAATAAAATACTCTGGGCTTAAGATTAGAACAGAAGCATGATAGGTTCCGAGCAACCATCGATCTCATTTTCATTTGTGTTAGAGATTTCAACTATGGAGTACTTACAGCCTGAAATGATAGAATGTTTTCAGTCACTGTCATCTCTGGGGTAATTTGCACATACATAAACATGAAAAAAACTAAGCACTAACTAGCATCAAGTACTAAATTATTGAAGCACTCTCATCAATTACTTACATTTTCATCCCTAGGAAAATCTCTTGTGTCTTAGCACTCGAGCTTTATTTCAGGAAATAAGGAAAGCAATTTGGGTAATAGACCCATGTTCTCTAAATTACAGTGATAGGCTACATTATGTACTGAAATTGTTTTTAAATGTTTCTGAAAAGTCTGGTTTAAAGCACTTATTAGAAGCTTTATTAGCTTTTAAAAGGGTTGGAATTCCCTGAAAATGGGAAAAAAATGAATCAAATAAAGTAAACGTCATTAAGTTTTCAACAAAGTACTGAATTAATGAACATCCAGTGAACTTCCTTACATTTAGTATTTAATTAATAATAAATCTTCAACTGAAATAAGCAAAGGTTTTTCTTTATATCTTTTACTTGATTATCATTTAAGTTAAACCACATGGATAAGTATAACATTTGTCAATTTTTATGGTCCGTTTTAATTTTAATAACCATGTAGGTGATTAAGTGACTACAACTATAGTTCTACTTCGATTTTTTTCAGAACTGTACAAATTATGGCTGGATGCGGTGACACACTCCTGTAATTCCAGTACAGGCTAGATGGGGGAATGCTATGAGTTCAAAGCCAGGCACGAATCCAAATCAAGATCCTCATTCAAAAAACAAACGAGCAAATTTCTGCTCATGTTTAGGAGGAGACAAAGCTACAGTTACTATGTGAAGTGCCTGTGTTGTTCTGCTGCATAAAAGTTCCTCCAAGATTAAAACCTTCCATGTTGGAAGGAAGCTCCTCAAGAAACACGGTGTTCTAAGACCTCTCAGGCAAGTTGAGCTCCTGAAGAAGAGACCAGCCAACTTGCCCACAACAGGCCCAGAGCAACTGAGCCACATGGAAAGGACACTTTCTGACTTGCTGAGTTTCTTGAGAGTTGTTCAGTGTACCCTAAGTGTCCAGCTTTCATGAGCTGTACCCTGATGGCGGGTTTTAGATGCAGCTGTCTTTGAGTCTTTTCTGCTCCTGTAACCTCTCACTCAGACTTCTGTTAGTAACCCCAGTAAAACTCACTGGCTCACCTAGTTGGACTTTGGTGGTATCTGTATTTTGCTTTGTTGTTGGTTCCCTGTTTGGGGAATGTTCACATCTCCTCAGGAATAATGTTACTCAACATCTTCCTCAAATTAAACAAAACAAAACCTACCAATTCTTTTCTTTACTTTCTTCCTAGAAAATATTCTTCCTGTCATTATAATTCTTTTCTATAAGTGTGGATATATGAAAAATGTACATAGTTTTACATTCTGTTAGGATAGAAATTAAAAGGGACTACCAATATCTTTGGGGAATTATACCATTAATAGAGTTCATGATTAAACTTGAAAGTGAGTGCTCTTAACATTTTAAGTATTCTCCTAACATTACTTAATTAGAATTGAGATACTAAGCCAGGCATGGTGAAGCATACCCATAACCCTAACACTTGAGAGGTTGAAGCAGTAAGATCAGAAGTTCAAGACCAGTCTTGGCTACATAGCAAGTCTGAGACAAGGTTGCCTCTAAAAATAATAATAATAAAATTGATATTAAAATTAATATATGCATCAAATCCTTGATTGCATTTTCTTTTGCATAGAAACTATACTATGTTCTTTTGCTTTTTCTATGATGAATGTGGATGCCAGAGAGAAACTGTCTGAGTTTCTTGATTATAGAGTCTCAGTGGTATTTTCAGAATCTCAAAGTAAATACAAATAGCAAAAATGTTAAAATCTTTCAAAAAACCTTTAAAGGTTCTTACTGAACAAGTAAAGCTAATGTTGGACAATGTTTACCACCTTCCTTCTTACTGACATACGCAACTGACTATCAAGTAGCTAGTGTTTTTCCAAGGAATATTACTTTATAAAATTAAACAAAACCAAAAAAAAAAAAATCAAACCACACAAATTCATGAAGGAAACCCTGTATTGACCCTGGAAAGATTAAGCCTCCAAGCACCAAGGAGATCAGCTGTTCTTTTTCAGTGACTCTCTAAAAGGACTTGAAGATGACCATCAAGTCTTTACTGGCAAAGGCATTTTGAAGAAGAGGTAAGACTTTGAAAGCTACAGTAGACTCTTTTACCTGCCGTGATAAGAAATTGTAGACTGGATTCAGGTTCTTGCTGAGATCTAGTATAGAAATAGGAGCAAGGGGATATGTGGCAGGGCTAGAGTGTCCTAGGGGAACCAGGCCAACAACACAGCAAAAACCATTGGAAGAAAGTGGGAGAACCAGAGATGGTACAATGTTGAGAGCCAGGGGTCAGCAAACTTTCTGTGGGTATGTCCCTTTTGTAACTAGATTAGGCCTGGGGGGCGACATGCTATGGAGCACAACTGCACAGGTCTGCTATCACAGCACATACACAGGAGCAGATCAGATGCAGTCTAATTAAAGTGCCCTTTTTCTACTAAACTTTATTTTATTCTAAATTGGACAAGTTGGATTGGGTTTGTATAATTGAGGTAAAAGATAAATATTGGAATTGGCAAAGATGCTAGTGAAAAATATAGAGAAGTGGACCTAAAAATTTAAACATAATCTGATTGACAGGTTTTAAGGACTGACTAGTTGTCTTAGTAGACAGAAAGAATGTTCAGGATGACTTCTAAATGTCAAGGTTGAAACTAGGTATGTAAGGATATATTTACTGCACAACAGAATCAGGGACAGGTAGCAAACATTTTAAGGATAATTCTACTTTATTTGGGGCACACAGAACTTGAGGTTCTGGTGGGACATCCTGTTGTTCTGTCTCCACGGCTTATCAATGAACACAGTGTGGCCATGACAGAATACCTAACAGAAACAACCTGAAGAAGAAAGGCTGATTCTGGCTCCAGTTCAAGGGTACAGTCTACCATGGTGGGGAAGGCAGGCAGCCTGAGATAGCTGCTAAGACTGTATCTAGTCAGGAGGAAGGACAGGTGAATGCTGGTACTTTATTTTCTGTCTCCCTTTCATTCAGTCCAGGACCCCAGCACATGGAATGGAGACACCCATATATGGAAATCTTCCCACCTCAGTTCAGCCTCAGAGACACTTCCAGAGATTATTTTCTGTGACGATTCTAAATCTTGTCAAGTCAGTTTTCAAGATTCACCATCAAACTGGCAAGGCTCTCAGATTCCTCCTCATCCCTATTCTCAACACCTTGCTTAGCTGTCTTTGACCTAGCCTCAGAATTGGCTAGTAGGCCTAGACCATAGTACTTTCTGACCCACTGTTTATACTAGGGTAAAATCAAAACAAATATAAAGTATGTATCTAGTCATACCAGGTCTGTACTTAACCTCTAAAAGCTTCATAACAATGCACAAGCCCTATTTTATGAGTGAACCCCTGTCTATTTACAATAAACTGATAGTAGCAGGCAATTGCAGGTCTTTCTTGGTGGTACATCCTGTTACCTTCACCTGAAAAACTTGCTTCATAAACACTTGTAGCTATTACACAAAGATTGTAACATTCTGTGCAAATGAAAAAGCTCATAGGTCCTCCCCTAAAACATCTTTTCTATGTAAGTTTTCTATATGAGTATGTATTAGCTTTAGAGTGAAGAAGAAGAAAGAATAAAAACACACAGATCAATACTAATTAGCTCCCTTTTCTGTCCATTGCTCAGAACTTTGAAAGCGTCTTCATCAGTTTGTTATCACAGAAGTCTGTTGGGTACAGCAAGTGTTCCTCCATACTGGTTCTTGCTGCTGGCCCTCCTTAGCATGGCAGCTCCCTTGGAACTATAGTCTATACTTGGCAATCAACTACTGCTTCTGCCATACGGACATTTGCACTTCTGATTTCTAAGCCACAGATCAGAGACGTGGCTCTTGCGAGGGTCTATATTCCTTGTCTGAGTGCTATCTGCAGTTGGGTGAGAGGTCATCTGAATTAGGGTTCTCCACAAGGAACCAAGATCGAAGGGAATTTATAACTGAAAGTCTTTTGTCCACAGATGATTCTGCCCAAGTGGTTCCCGTGGCATTAAGAGAAGTGTGGATCATATCTTTACTTCTTTGTTGACTCCATTGGTTCCCATGTCTTCTTTTAGAGCCAACTCTTGGGTATTTCTACGAGTGCTTTAACCTTCCCTTACATAGCTACCAAAGACTCTTAACTCATCTTCTGCTTCTAGTTTCTCCCACTATAAATCTATCTTATCAAGGGGGAAGTCAGTAATCTTAAATAAACTCCCCAGGAAAGTTGAACCTGTCTGCCTCCTGTTTCCAGCCTTTGCCTAGAGAGATGGCTGGACCCTCCCCATCCCTTCTATTGCCAGCCCCATGCTCACTGGCTCTGATACTTTGTCCTGAGTTCCTTCTACCCGTCTTTACCCTTCTAGGTTTCAATGCTTTCTATTCTATTATGCTTTCTCTGTTGACAAATGTCAATGATTTTTCAATTAAATTCATTGACTACTGTTTAAATATATATGCCTACCCATGAACTTCTGTGCCTAGTTCCACTACATTTTTAGAATATAGTTTTTTTCCTCCTTGGAATCTTCACAGGACCCAATATAATAGATTGGAAATAAATACTAAAACTATGTTTCCTCAGAACAAATATTTTAAGGGCCAAGACTTTAATTTTACATCTTTATGTCTATGTGCCTAGTACATTTAAGGGCCTAGTGAATGTACCCAGAAGATACAAGAACTTCATGTATTCTTTCAAGTAATAAACATTTCCTGATCACCTAGTGTACGATAGACACAGAGGCTGGGAACTCACAAAGAGGATTAAATTTAAGAATTGAAAACGATTCAATCTTCCATTGTTTTGAAATATATTCTATTCCTATCAAGAAGAGACAGGTCAGACAGCTTCTCAGTTCTTCTGGGTCAAGTTTTCAGAGTGTGACTCATTACTTTTCACAAATTCCCTAGGCAAAGATGCTCAGTCACATTTAAACTTTAGTACAAAAATCATTCTCTGTCCAAACAATTGATTTTACGAATTTAGTCAACTTAGATTATCTTGTTCTGTTCTTTTCTCTTTGATGCAAAAATGCAAGAGCTCATTGGTTATTCTACAGCTCAGGGTTATAAAGGTCAGTTTTAATACTTCTAGAAAATGGGCTTTCCAAAACACTGTGTGTTACAGAGGGGACACCTGAGTATTAATTCTGCTTTCTCCCTCTGGATAAAAAGTGCCCTTGCTGATCCGAGTTTGGTTCAAGAACTAAGAAAGTCTGACAAATATAAATATTCCCTTAAAAGGAGAGCCACAGATTGTTAGTTCAAGTTCTTCTGGAATAGAGATGAAAAAGAAGAGTCTACAGATTGTTAACTCTTTCGGAACAATGACTATAAGAGCCAGTGACATAGGAAAGGAACTTTACTGACTCAGTAACGCTGTCTTGCTTGTATATGTTTCTTAGCCATTGCGTATTCTAAGTCATTGAAACCAAAAGAAACTATACATCTGTTTCTCCCTCACTTTACTCCTGGGAAAACAAAGGGTCTTTTTTAATTAAATTGGAAAAATAAAGCTAAAGGCATACAAATGTTGTGTGTTCTCCTATTCATCCATAACTTACCCCAAACACTGTTTTTTATTAAAAACAAAACAAAACAGTAAAACCTGTCTAATCACTTTCACTGAATACATTTATTTATTACCGAGGAATGGGACAAGCACACACATACACAAAATACTAATTGTGCAGACAGTCTTGCTCAGATACACGAATATATCCAATATCCAAAAATCTCTAGGGAGACTGTTGTATCAGTAAAGTTTTTTTTCTTCCGGGGGGGGGGGGGGGGGATAGTTTTTTTTTTGTTTTTTTTTTTTTTTTAAAGAAATGATATATCAACCATTGGAAAGAATATAACACCTCAGCAAAATACTATTAAAACTATTTCAACCTTCAAAAACTTCCAGTGGGAAACCGTTTGTAAAATAACAACTGCTAGTACAACTTCATATGCTGGAAGACGTTTAACACAATTTCACACTAAAGTAAGTGATAAAACTCTACATAAAAAAAGACTGTTGTGAGGTGAGGTTTCCTTTCTCTTCTTAAACTGGGAAATACAGCAGCAAAATGTATTTCTTTAAGCCTGAACTGTTTTCTTACTGGCTATAAAGAGAATCCACTCTGCTACTAGTAAGTAGTAAAATTAATACTAAGTAATTTTTTAGTATGTGTGGTGTGTATGTGTATACATGTGAGTATGGAGACCAGAGGCTGACATCTATCTTCCTTGATTACTATCCAATTTATAAATTGACACAGGGCTCTTGAATCAATCCAGAGCTCGTCAATTCAGCTTATCTCAGTAGCCAACTTCTGGGGATCCCCTGTCTCTGCCTCCCAAGTATTGGGATTACAGGTAAGTCATCCCCCCCACCAAGGCATCTGCATGGGTGCTGAGACCCAAGCTCTGTTAGCCACACTTGTTTGGCATGTGCTTTCATTCACTGAGGCATCTCTCTAGCCCCCACACTAATTATTAAATACAGTGATGTCACTGACACTTTTTTCTGTTTTTTCCATTAAAAAGAATTTAAATCTTATTAGTTTTAAAACCAAACTTGGTATGTTAGTAGCCAAAGTAAGCAATGGAGTCACATTTTAAAACATATTAGTATATAAAAATTCTATTTAAAAGAGGGCTGGAGAGATGGGTCAGCAGGTAAAGGCACTTGCCACCAAGCCTGACAATCTGAGTTCAATCCCCAGAATCAACACACTACCAGAAGAACTGACTCTGGCCATGGCACGTGTGCGTGTGTCTTTCACACACATGCACACACACACACAAAGAAATAAATATTAAAAATTAAAACAAAAGTAATTAAGTAGGCTACTCAAGAATGTAACATTTCAAAATCCTAATCTCAAGAAACAAAAATGTAATTACATTTGATAGTGATCACAGTATTGTCATTTTATACCAAGAGTCCACTCCCTGATATATTTACTATTATCAAAAATACACTCATAAGCCTTAAAAGCTGAACTTACTACATAAATAAAGAGGGAGTATTCATTTTAACGTTTCTCATTTAGACCTGGAAAAGGTCTGAGCTTGAATGACTTAATTGCCAATTATGCAATCCACAATCGGCCTACTGCAGACATGAAGGTTTGTTTGTAACATTCGGTGGGGATGAAGTGGCAAGCACAAAGGCCATCCTTTAAAAAAGTTTTCCCAGTATATGGAAAATCTTACTTTCTCATTTATATAAAGCAGTCCTGTAACTCAGATAAATATAAGTCTTCCGAAATAGAAACATCACAGCGGCCTTACTAAACTTAGCATTGTTCTCAATGATGGGAGTATTTCCTGAGCTCCACCTTTAGCACACAAATGTAAAAGGACTAAAAAGTAAGCAGTCCTTATGTCACAGAACTCCATGTTTAAGAATGAAGAGTGAAGTGATGTCACTGACAGTACTGTTACTCCATTGGGTGACTTACATGATGCTGTGTATTGTCTCCCTCCAGTCTGAGTTGTGAACCACAGACTTTTGTCAAAGGTTGTACTAACTCACATCAAATCAGGCTCGATGTGAATGGGCCAACTTAACTCTAACCACATACTAAATTAGGAACATGATTTGCTTCTTCTTTCTAAAGGTCAGATGCCTGGGACCTCTACAAACAGTAGTATTATTACAGGGAAAATTCTACATGGTTCCAAGAATGGTAAAAACATCTTCACAGAGGAAACTGTTGATTAGCAATTGAATGAAACTAAAAACACAATGGTAAAGTGGAGCCTAAGAATAGGCAGACAGAGCTCTGCAGAGCTCCAGGCAGGCAATGCTATTTGTGCAGAATGCCTTGAGAGTCACCTCTTTCCTTTTCCTTCCCATTGTCTCCTAGGGCCATGAAAAAACAGTAGGTTGCATCAAGCATTTTGAGAAAAAAGCAGCCTCAGTAATAAATTTAATCGTAAGCTGTCAGCTAATACAGTCTCATCTAGTAGTTTAAATGAACTAACTGCTTATTCGAATAGAATATTCACAACTTGTAAAGTGGTGTGTCATATAATTTACATGGTAGCTTACATGGTTTCTCAATCTCTTCCTTAGCCAGGCATTATGGCTCATGCCTGTAACACCAGTGTGTTAGAGACTCAGACAGGAGGAATGCTAAGAGCAGAAGGCCAGCCTGGGCTATGACACACAGGAAGAGCTATCAAGTGAGAGCTTTGCTCAAAAGACCACTCCCCCACCCCCAAATATCTTTCTTGTGCTATGCAATTTAATGTCATTTTATCACTAAAATTAACCAAACAAGTTTTAAATCTTGTTTGATTTTTATTACCCACATATCAGCAATGTAAAAAATAAGCTCAAAAGACACACGAGCACAAAAACAGCATAAAGAGTACAAGATCCACATCTTTTTTTCTTTAGTCAAGAATAAAATAGGGGCAAGAGAGATGGCTCAGTGGTTAAGAACCTTGTACTGTGATTGATTTTGCGAGGGATTGGAGTTCAATTCCCATCACCCAGAACAAGCAGTCTACAGCCACCTCTAACTCTTGCTGTAGAGATATGAAGCCTCTGACCTCCACAGGCACGCAATCACAGACATACATACTTAAAAAAAAAAAAGAATAAAGTGGGATTTTTCCATAAGAATTATAAGAAATATCTTACAGATAAAGCCAGAGAAGTTGCTCAATTTATAATCCTAAAGAAATTTAGAGGGAAAAAGAAATTACTGAAAGACATGGAATATTCCAATAATGAATAAATAGTTCATTATAACAAAAATTTCACCATTAGTTATGGCAAACTATTCCTTCTCACAGACATGAATGCACACTATCTATATTTAGTAAGATAGCATCATAGAGCAATATACAGCTATTTCCACCACTAATTTACATAATGGAAAGTGGAAACCTTTGCTGTTTCCACACCCCAAGCCAAGGCATATAATTATCTTTGCCAAATGTTCAGCAATCTACAGGGTTTGAGTGCATGAGACATCGATGGCCAGGACTCCATCTGTTTTAGAGACATTTATGTGAGGAGAAGGGAGAACTCTGACCTAGTCTATAATCCTGGAAAAACGTGGTTAGACTTTTATTTTAAATAGAAAATGGTCATAAAATCTGCAGCTAGAATATTTTAAAATCATACTGTTTAAAGATACTACATAAAAGCACGGTGAAAAATTTAGGGAGAAATATTCTATTGTTGGGAGTTTTTTGTTTTTTTTTTAGTTCACCATTGTGTGATTTAAATGATAGCTTTATACATAGCAAAATAAGTAAAGCTGTACTTTAAAACTAACATTTACACAAAAGCCCTATGTTTTCACAATGCTCTCCATTTCCATTTTGCTGATTTGGTTCTTAAAAGATGTGTCTCTGTGCCATTAAAAGGGGACCTATGCAGGCTCCCAAAACTTCCAGCTTTGGTGATGGGAGCCAGGGAACTCCCAGAACTGCAAACCTTTTTCCTGTTCTGTAACTGCATCCAAGGACACTCTTTAGAAACAATTCCTGCCTCACCAAATAGGAACCTTACTTTTGGAGATGGCTCAGGGGAAAGGATTAAGAGCTTAGGTGTACACAAGCTTGAAGAAACTACATGGTCTAAGCATATGAAGAGCAAACTCATGGCCCCTATGTATAGAATACATATGTGTCCTTGGTCTATAAAAGAACAATTTAGTTTGTTTCAGTCAAAAAAAAAAAAAAATCCAGCGGCAATACAAGGACAGACATCAGTACAAGTAGAGAAGCACACTTGGAAGAGCCTCTGAGGTCCTCTGAAGGTGCCACTGCACTGAGAATCACCAGACAGAGGAGTGACTACTGTCTAGCCAACAGTGTGAAAGCCATGTCATGGAAATCCAGAGAGCCAGATGGTCAACCCAAGGTAAAGGAAAACAGGATCTAAACAACTGCACCCCATCAAAGCACCCTTGGTTTAGAAAGAGAGCATTTAGGACAGGAAGAGACAGTGGCACAGCATGGTAGAGGCGTTCACTGAGAGCTGGCATCAGAAAGTGCAGTTAGGTTGCAAAGAGGACAGAAAACAAGGTTGTACTGATCACACTGCTATCCAAACAGATGCAGTTCAATAAATGTAGAAAACTTCCAAAACACCAAGTTGGCTTTAGTCTCCTTAGAAACTAAAGTTTGGATGCTAAAAATAGATCATTCCATAAAAATAAAGAACTAATTGTGATGTCACATGCATTCAAAATTCACAAGTGACTTCTTGTCCATTTTGTTTAGTGATGTACACATTCAAGCAATTGTTGTTTATTATCCGAACAGAGTAATTCTATACAGTGTGACTAACCAATAGCACAAACTCCTCTAGGCCCCCAAAGTTACTTTCAGAGTCAATCAGAAGTCCTAGCAAATAGGTTCAAGAAAGAGAAGTAATGGATAGCTTGTGTGTCCTGAGCAAATAACTAATTTAACTTAGGAAATACTAATTTCCATTACACTCAGAATCTCTGCATCTCTCCCTACATTTCATGGCAAACCTGATGACTACCCTCTCTGAATGAAAGCCATAGGAAAATGAGAACCCAAACTGAGGATGCCATGGGGAATCAGCTTGCAAAAGCATCCAGGTTACAAGAACACAAGAACTAAAAGTACAGCCTACAGCAAACATCACAAATAGTTAACTGAGGATTAGGCAAGTTGTGCCATCAAGGAAAACAATCTAGCCACTCCTACATCCCACTACATTTGGCTTTTAAGGCCCTTTAAGCTGCAGAAAGATTCATCACAAAGGTCCAGTTATAAAGCACAGATGAGGACTCTGACTCCTCTATCTCTGCTATCAAAGCATCTCCATGTGTGCTCTCTGCTTCCTGAAGTATCTATCTAGGTAAGATATAAAGAGCCTTCAAACTAAAACAAGCATCATCAACCTGGTCTTTTTAAGTAGGATTTGATTTGAAAGCTTAACTAGAGTTTTTTTTTTTTTTATCATTCAGAATTAGGAGATTACACAAACAAATTGGTATGTATGTGTGAGACCAAAACCACTAATAATTTATTATATTCCTACTACGGTAGGGGCTTTTTATACATTAACTCATTGTTCCCCACAACAATCCTTTCACAAGTTTTCCCCATGTTGATTCCAAATCTAATCAGGGTTCCCCACTGCACTTGCTTGTTAAGTTTTTGAGTAATTTTATCTCTGCTGTGAACAAGGACCTGACAGATAAAACTTAATGAAGGGAAGAGTTACTTTACTTAGGTTTTTAGTGACTCCAGTCCATTATGACAGGAAGGCTGCAATGAAAAAGAAACCAGAAGGGGAAGGAGCCAGAGACAGGGACAGCCAGCCCCCAGGATGTGCCCTCTGTGATCTCCTTCCTCTAAACACACTGCTTTCTACAGTCTCATCATCTCACACAGTCTGTGGAAAATGTGAATCCCAGGTGGGCATGATGACCTGCACTTAGGAGGGAGCTGAAGGATTAGGAACCCAAGGTCATCCCCTGCTGCAGAGTGAGCTTGAGGCTAAGCCTGGGCTATATGAGAACCTATCTTAAAAAGGAAAAAAATTAACAAGTATATTAACCATTCATTAGATGAATGTCCCCATGATTTAACTGTCTCAGGCAATGAGCCCACAGATATACTTGGATATACATTTTACTAATACCCTAAGATTTCTCAATCTAATCAATCTAATCTAATTGGCAAGATTAACCATCACAATTTTAGTTTTCTTTTTCAATGTCCCTTCTCCTTTAAGAAAAAGAATCTCACTGTGCACCAAACTCTAGACCTCAAATGTTCTTCTATGTCAGCCTCAGAATAGGCAAGATCATAGGCATGGACCACTGTGTCCGTTGTTGCAGATCAATCTTATTATGTAGTACTATTGTAAGTCACTTTAAATGAGAAAATGGGGGGTAACTACTTCTAGATCTCTAAAATCCAGAGCTAGGTAATGCCAGATTCCTTTGATCTAGGGTCTGCATTTTATATTCATAAATTACTAGAGAAGCGGTTCAAAAGTACAGTTCATGGACCCTAGGAAATCTCAAAACCATTTCAAAAGCTCAAACAATTACAGCAATAACACCATGCTGTGATTTGCCCATTTCACTGTTTTGACGTTTGCAGTGATGGTAGAAAAGCAACAAAACAAAACAAAAGCCTGGACTGTCCCATGCATTCAGTCAGTGGCAGCACCTGTTGGGAGGCCTTTGATTTCTGCATCTTGTCAGGCACTCTGCAGTGACTAAACCTAAAGGCTTGTTTCAGCTGATAATATCCTGATGAAAAAGGAAAATTCTCTTAACTTTTTGAAAATCCAACCTTTACCATAATATTCTTTCAGATGGACTCTGAACACAAGAGCTTGATGGTTGTTTTGATGGAAAACACTTGTGCAATCATTTCAATTGTGAGCTAGGAAAGTAAGATTCTTTTCAGATACACCTGAAAGTTGAAAGAACAACTCACAAATTTTGAGATTTTGAACATTCTGACCAGGCAAAAAAGTGAGTTTCTCATTTCAAGAAAGACTAGAAATTTTCATGAACAATAATAATGTGAGTATTCAATAGAAAATTACGATGAATCAATACTTTCCAAATTACCAATGCATAATGTTATGAAGCCACAAACAGGCAAATGATCATTCAAAGTGTAAAATAAAAAGTGGATTTTAATGGTAATTAAACACTTCAGATTATGAAGTGTTTATTGATTTGGTTTTAGATTTCACATTACCCATAGCACAAGGAATTATTACCTGTTGGATTTTGGTACAGTGTCAAAAGATAATTACTGCAATTATCTGAAAAGGATGCTAAACGCCCTTCCTTCTGAAACTACATATTTGTATGAAGCCAGATTTTCCCCTACAACTTAACCAGAACAGCTTAGCGCTTACAACAGAGTGAATGAAGAGGCAGATAAGGACTCCATCTGTCTTCTTTTAAGTCAGTAAGAAAGTAGGCTGGGGAAAATGTAAACTATTATAACTCTTCTAATGTTTTCTATTTGAGGAATTTTGTCTGAAATGGATGCTATTTATGGAAAAACCTATAATGGAGTTTTATTATTGTTATTTCAAAAGTACTTACAATATGTTTTAAATTTTCACTTTAATTTCTAACAAAGGAATTTTGATAAAAAAACAATCCCAATAACCGAAGCTCTTTGGTTCGAGTCCTTAATAATTTCTACGATTCTAAAGAGTCCCAAGACCAAAAAGTTAGAAGATGTTGAACCAAAACCATACTCTCTTTCCACACATGACAGGAAGAGCATACATACAGTTGAGTTTAGGGACAGGAAACACTAGCCTTTGGCTTCTTTATATTCTGGAGTTTTGTGTCTGACTGCTAAAGTAGGACTCCCCTACCCACACACATACACTACACTTCACTGCTAAGAATATGGTGACTAGCAAACATGAAAATTACCTTACCAACTCTAATTCTACAATTCAAGAAAGTATTACTAGTTTTAAAAGTGTGGTGTCTTTACTAATTTGCAAATAACAATACATAATTGGAAAGTTAAAAGGATCAAATGGCCAGCAAACATAGCTGAATAATCCTGTGTAGAAGAACAAAAAATTCTAATGTGTGATTTACAAATAAACTGTATTTCTAATGAAAAACCAATACTGACATAAACATGATATGATGTAATAGTCATCTAGTCAAACTCTCAGGGTACAGCTGCAGCATAAACCTCTTCAAATGTGTTCTCATCACAAATCATGTGCTCAACAACTCCTTCCTCTGAATTGCCTCGGAAATCACTATTACAATTATTTGCAGCCCTTTATATTTCATAGATATTACATACACACAGTATACAAATACAGATGTTTAATTCTTAGTACCAGTGCTGCTTCTTGAATAGTTCCAAATTAAATTTTTCAAATTAGGGAAAAGCAATTATTAATTATATTGCCTCTTTCTAGAGGAAAACTTTCCTAAATTCTAAATAACATACAAATAAAACTGCAAGCATGAAACATTCATAAATTGAGTCAGTACATATCCTGACACTGACCCACTAATTCTAAAATTGAAAACTGACTGAATTTTCTGGACTTGACAAGTAACCTCACAAGTAAAAGATTAAAACAATGAGTCATAGCTCAGGTAAGGGTTGTTTACAAAAAACCTAAAGCCAGAAAAATAATTTTTATCTGTTGCAACGGAATAGTCCTAGATAAACACAACAGCTATAAAAATCTTTTTCTTTTCTTTTCTTTTTTTTTTTTTTGGTTTGGTTTTAAGAGACAGGGTTTCTTTGTGTAGCATTGGCTGTCCTGGAACTCACTCTGTAGACCAGACTGGCCTTGAACTCACAGAGATTCACCTGCCTCTGCCTTCTGATTGCTGGGATTAAAAGCATGTACCATTACACCTGGCTAAGAATCTATTTTTATTTCATGCAATTATTGGTATTTTCATTTGTGATCAGAACATTTACTCATTCCTGCACAGGATAAATGGACATTTAATGTAACATGGAGGATTGCTGCTGCAATGAGCTTCCTTAAGGCCACTTCTTGGCCTGTTGTTTTACAGGTGCCCTTAATCATTGGATGGACAAGGAAAGACACTGTGAATTTAGTAGCTGCTGCAAAGCACAGTATGCTGTTTTAGACTGGTGAGTGGTTTGGGAGATTTCAGAAGCTATACTACAGGAAACAGTAAATCACACTTACATTCAAACTCAAACTGTCTACACTGTCAGTAAAAAAATGATCTTCAATAAATCAGTTAACCTTCTAAGACTTCATCTACAAACTTAGTGTTGTGCTCTGAATGCTGACATCCTCATAAATAGGATTAGTGCCCTTACAACTATGAAGGCCCCATATATGTCTCTTGACTCTTCTGCCCTATGAAGACATTGCATAAAAATGGCCCTCTGCGAAGAAGGAAGTGGGTACTTAGCATAGACTCTGACACCCCTAAATCTAAGACTTTCTAGGTTCCATAACTGTGAGGAAAACTTTGGTTGTATATAGCCAGCCCTGCCTATGTTATAGCATCCCAAATGAATTAGTTCAATAGGAGAAAATTAAAACTGCAACTTCAAACTTCCTTAATTTTACTAGTACTGTGAACATTTGGTATAGAATGATTAACTGGGGCAGAAATTAAATATTATTTAATGGGAAATCAACAGTGGTATTAATGATTCATCCAACCTATTTTAAAAGCATAATCTACATTACTGTTCTTTAAATTAAAAATGTCATATCACAACATGAACAAACATTATTCAGAATCACTTGAAATTTCCAGAATATATGTTAGAGTATATCTTTGTGTGTAGTCCCTAGAAGACAAAGGCAATAGAATTGATGTAATTTAACAGCTACAATTAATCGAATGCATATTAACTTGTTCTTACAGCAGTCTAGTGAGATAGGTACTGTTCCCTCTCCTTTAACCTAAGACACTAAGGGCAAAGAGATTAAGTAATTCATTAAAAACCATGAAGTTAAACAACTGTATAGCTCATACTCTAACTTAGATGTCTTTAACTCTGATTCCTACAGATTAGCTCCTTTCTCAGAGTCAACTTTTAATGATTAATGACAACAGGAAAAGGAACAGAGTGTAACTCTTTCAAATATCTTACACAAACACTGCCTTAATAACTGGAGACATGGATAAATCTAATGAGTTCTGAGGTGGGGTGAGACACTGGACCAGAAAGCATCTCGGGCACCTTGCAAATACCAAACTTAAATGATACAATAAATGCGCCAAAACCTAAGCAGGTAATCTAACCCACTTTCCTAGTCACAGCAGAAATGTCTAACTTTTTGCTACATAAATTGTAAACTAAACACAAACAGCAAGAGCATTATTTAAAGGAATACAGAAAATCTAAGGAAAGAATCCAGAGACCTGCACACATTGGAAATACCAATAACTAGATCCTATCATTTTCTTAAAGAAAGGGGAACAAGATACAGAACAATGTACTGATTTGACTTTTTATTTCTATCATTTTGTCTATTCTTGGGATGAAACAAAAATTCCCAACACAAACACACACACACACACACACACACACACACACACACACACACACACACACACAAATATTCAGAAAAAAATTAAATACATCCAAGAATATTTACCACTAAAATTTTATTCTTGAATAATCAAAAGAAAAAGAAAGTTCTAATTAGCACAGAAGGTAAAGCATGTCTTCATGGAAGACATGAAACTAACAGTTATATTATGACTTGCAGTAAAAACCAAGTCAAAAATTATGACTAAGATTATACAGAATAATCCATGCACTGTACAGTCAGAACTCACTATGTGCTCAGTTTTTCAGGAATACAGTCCCTTCAAAAAATATGACTGATCAAGGAATTTTCAAATAACTTGATATAATTTAAACAATAATTCAAGTTTAATGTATCATCTAAAACAATGGTAGCCACTAATAGAACATTCTAAGCAACTATAGCAGAATTAACACTCTTTTAAGTGCATGTGGAACATTTACCAACAATTCCCCAACACACACACACAAATATTTATTGTTTTAACAACATACCATCTGCTGAACCAAAAAACAAAGTCTTATACAGATTCATGAAGAGCATGTCCTCTGTCTACAATGAAATTAATTAGATATCAGCAACAGAAAAATACCTGGAAAATTCCCAAATATTTGGAAATTAAACAGCACACTCTGCATCAATGCACGGGTCAAGGAAGAAGCAACAGGGAATGAGAAATATTTTGAGATAACAGAAAATACAGAAATAACAGAAAAGCATAATTTGTCAGTTCCACTTCAATAAAGAAATCACCTGGGGGCAGGGAGGTGGATGTATTACCAAGAATGGGTATATTTGTTATGGGTGCTGCTAGGAAAGTGAGAAAACTATATATAAGCATGCCATCAGGTAGGGCAGCCTGGAACTTTGGGGGCATGGATTGAGAAACCTCAACATTCCTTACAGGCTTTCAACTAACTGAATTAGGCCACCAGACATCTGGAATTACCTGTTTACCTAGTAAAGTCACCAATTATAGACTTTATCACATCTACAAATGTGCTTTGCATGTGTTTGAGGAACTGGTATCTGTAGCCTAGCCAAGCTGGCACATAAAAAAGGGGATCATCAGAATAACAAACCAAAAGTAGTGAGAGGCAGAGAAAGTAGTGGCAAGGGGTATCTGAAGCTTTAACTGCTTGTTACATCAGGAAGAAAATCCAAAAACCAACACCCCAAATTTCTATCAGAAATTCAAAAAAACAAACAAGACAGAAGAACAGGGGAAAGGAAAGGGACAAATTAAACATGCGGAAGGAGGAAGTGGATCTCAGACCGACTATTATAGACCACACAGGTATTTCAAGGACTCGTTTCTTTGGTAGTGGGAACTGAACTGAGGGACCTCCTACATCATGGAGCTGCTCTCCATGGAGTTGCACATCCAGCCCTCTGCTTACTTTTAAGACCAGATCTCAGGAAGTTGCCCAGGCTGATCTTGAACTGGCAATGCACCTGAATCAGTTTCAGCAACAGTTGGGATTACACATCTGCTAGCTTCAAAACCTTGTAATGACATATAAAACGTTTTAACTGGACAAACTTAGCTATAGCCGCTCCCTGCTTACATGGTCTAGACAGAAAATTCACAGAAGCAAGAGCTAGATGTGCACTTCCAGGTGGCTCAATTCCTTCCTTTCCTTTTGCATGCATGCATGTGGGTGTTGCATATGTGTGTACATGTTTTTATTGTGTGTACACTCATATGTAGATGCATGCATTGTGTAGAGGCAAGGTGTGATATCAGTTGTCTCCCTCAATTACTCCTCCACTATATTTTTTTGAGGGGGGAGGTTCTCCCTGAAATGGCAGTCACTGATTTGGCTAGACTAGCTGGTCAGCAAAATCACTAGGGCTCTTCCTGTCTCCACATTCCCAGCACAGCCCTGCGATTGCTGGTGCACAAGGCCAGGTCTGGTTTTTGATGTGGGTCCTGAGGACCTGAGCTCGAGTCCTTGCGCTTGTGTGGCGAGCACATTCCTGTCTGCCCATTCCCTCAGGCCCTATTCCTTCATTTTCAAAGTCAAGTAGGTGGAGGTGGTGGAGAAACAGACATGTGCAAGACCTAGAACTGGGTTTCCTAAACGCCCTCCTGGAACTCATGCTGTGGCCCGGTTGTCTTGCATATGACTAGGAAATCTGCACCCCTAGATACCATTATGCTATGATCACAGGGGAGAATGTCATCCTACCTATCTGCTCCATTTCTTTCTTTCTTTGTGGAAATTTATATTGTAATTTTATGATGGTAAAACATAAATCTTATATTTAATATCTTTTTACTTTAAGTTCATCCATAAGCTAACATATAGAGCAAATTTTTGTCAATCGGAACCCCACACACTGAAATACCTACTAAAAAATAAACAAAATGAAACAAAACCAACCAACAAACAAAACAAACTTCCTTCTGTAGGTTAAAGATAACAAGACATTCATTCTTTACAGCTGTCCTGAGCAGAAGGCCTGAGGAGTAGATCTCAGTTCAATTTCAGTCATCAAAACCCAAGTTAAAATTTCAATTCCTAATCGATACACCTCAGTACCCTCTTATTAATCATTCATCATTTTGTCAATGCCAAATATCAAGTAATGCTGCTCATAATAATAATCACACTGGGAAAAATTTAAACCACTTCCTTAAAACTCTTGCCATATCAAACTTCAAAAATTTTAAATATTCTAGCTAAATCAGAAGAGCAGAACAGGACAACTTTATTGCCAAAATTGCATTTTTATAAAAGAGACATTTTATATTTATTTTCCTTAGTATTATATGAAATGTGTCTGTCAGTGCTACGTTTAAAAAACACATCAATCTTTTAAAAAGTGAAGTGTTTTCCAAAGCAATGAATGCCACCCAATTATAAACAAGGATATTCATCTCTCTAAAATAAGACAGTTGCATATACTAGCTAGTTAAAATTAGAATGTTATCTTTTAAATTTGTTTCCTTGAGTGAACATGTCCACAATCACGTTTGTAGATGAGTTATTTTTGTTCCATGAAGTTGTCATAAAATTTTTATTATAAACAAGATGTTCTTAAGAGTAATATTTTCGTTTTATAAGCATTCAGAATTAAACAAATGAAATAAAAATAGTAAATACTGATTCAAGGAAAATGTCATATATTAGCAAACCCATTTCAAATAAGAAGCTTTCCTCTTTTTCTTAGCAAAATTATCCACACACTCTCCAGTTTGGGTTCCGGTTGCTGCATTATAAACCTCCTTTAAATACACCTTCAGGAAAACGAACTTCACCTAACCTGAAATTTTACTTGAGATTTCCTATGCATTTAGAATACTAAATAGTCTATTCCATCTGATACTTTTATCATATCTTGTGCACAATTTAATCAATATGTGCATCTGATAAGATTACATTCTCTGGAGCCAAGAGAGATATATGAGTGAGACAACTAGGATTCTCATAAAGGACGGGAGCTTTTAATCCAGTAGATAGGCTTAGCTTGCCTCTTCAAATCACCCAGGAGCTGTGTCCATCTCTTCCCTTCATTGGTATTATATACTTTTAGTATATACAGGCCTTTAAATACTACTCAGGTTACTATATATGCTTAGTAACTATTAGCAATTAATTGACATCAATTTTTCAGTTTATGTTCACTATGTCACAGTTAGAAAAAAAATACTAGAAAGTGACCTGTCTTGTAATTATAACTGAGAGAACTAGAATGAAGGGAATCAAAGGCCATTTAAAATTTATCAATATATGCCATCAGTGGCATCAAGCTTTCAAAGTAGTTTTATATGTATTTTTTATTTGACTTCATTAAAATGCTACTTAGGAAGAAGATACCAATCTAACTTAAAGATAAGAACATAATCTGAAAAACACCGATTTACTCTGATCTCATTTATAGTTAGCAACCCTGGGGGCTTCACAGATCACAGTTGCTACTACTAAACTGAATAATTGACTACTGAAAAGATATTTAGATAGGATTAGACCTAGAAGGAAATCTGTGTTCATCAGGTCACCAGTAGATCCATACCTGTCCTTGAGCCAAACTCCCCATTCACTAATGTGCTCTGTTACTGAGTTTCAAACTATAGAAAGTAAAGTAGCATTATGTAGTAATTTCATTAAACCTTCCATTTTACATTACTCCTATCTAAAAGTGTGAAAAACTCAATATTCTCCCAACTTTGAATCTTCCAAATTTATTTATTCAATTTGAAAAAGTTTGATTTATATTTGTTGCAGTACATTTGACAAATACAGAAATAAAGTAAAGTAAGTTATATTTATACTTTATTACCCTAAAATTTCCCTTGTCATCTGATCCTAGTCTATCTTTCCTGCTTCATTTCCAACTATATCCACTCTTCTAGTCACAACAGATTATTCCTTAAGAATGCCCTGTACTTTTCTTGGTTTCCTCTGTTGGAAATTCCCTTTCCCACCCACTTCCTCTTATTCAAACCTTACTTCTTCTTCATGGACCAGATTAATACATGCAGACTTCCTGATCCATAAAATCAAAATTAATTTCTCCCTCCTACATGCTGCTACTGTGCTTTCTCTGAGCTTGTGTTCCATATAGAGTTCACTGTGCTCAGATGGTTATCCATCAGGCTCAGCTGGGAGCTCTTTTGGTGGGCGAGGGTAGTATCTTTATATCTACTGCATGACGTCATCAGTATCTGGGGGGTGATACAGGGGGGCTTGCTGAGTGTAAAGCACCTAGCAAACATAGTGCACCTTGGCATGTTTACCTCCTTAACCTCTCATCTGGGCTCCCGCCCCGTCATTACAAGGGTGACCTTTCCAAAAAGAAACTAGATTATGTAACTTTCCGTTTCAATCTTGAAGTTGTTCTCTACCACCTAAAGGACAGAGCTCAGGTTCCAAGCACATGATTCAAGGCAGGCCCGTCATGACCTGCACTACCCTTCTTCTCTAATACTTTCTACCGACCTTCCGGAGGACATGCATATCTGTGTACACAGACTCCTTCAGGTACCACGGTACCAATCTCCCCTATGCCCTGCATCTGCTGTCTGCATCCTCGGTACCCAATTCCAACCCCCACCTGGTAACCAGATGCAGGGAAAATGTAAGATGGTGCTTACGCTCCTCTAGTCCAGGTATAAAACCATACCAAAGAATCCCATTTCTCCAATCAGATGGAAATGCAACAGCCAGTAATGAGTGCTGAAAGGCAGACAGACTGCTGTAGAGGAAGCACTATATGGAGGCTGGGTAGCAGCTCTGTCAGAAAAGTAGGAGTTCCCAACCTTTACAAAAGATCAGGTGAGGTGAATCCCTTCGGACAGTCTACTTACATGTCTGATTTACAGTTTTGTAAAGGTTTTGTGTGTTTGGATTCTGTTTTAACCTATTCAGATGGCAGGTGTTCATCTACACTAATCTATAGCAATTTCAGTGTTCATAAAGATCTACACACTATGAATAATCAAACATACTTTCGTTTTGAAAAAGCAGACTGAAATTATTTTTTTCTAATGCAAATATGCCTTTTATGTTGTTTTACTTTTAAAAAAAGAATAAACCAGTGTTTTATGAAAAATCCTTGGAATAGTGACTTTCAGTTTTTGTGCAGTTTGGGGACAGAACTCAGGGTCTAATGTATACTAGGCAAGTATTCCCTCACTGAGCTCCATCGTTGGCCCCTAAAAAACTTTACTGAGATAAGGTCTTACTGGGTTGTCTCAGGCTGACCATGAAATCACTCTGCAGCCCAGACATGCCTGGACTTGGAAAACTCCTGCCTCAGTTTCCAGAGCAGCTGCAGTTATAAGTAAGTGCCAATACTCCAAGCTTAGTAGGAGTCTTATACATAGCAAGAGATTTGGAATCTCTTGGATTTACGTCGTGTAAATTATCATTTCATATTACAATCATATTTACATCTCGAATAGTTTCTCTGCCCTTACACTGCATTCTCTTTCTGGAGGCTGGCACCCTAGGCTTTGCTCCAGGCCACACATCAGGACATTAGCAGATGTTCTGTTCCTTCCACACCACTGATAATTGTTACAATCAACTGACACACCATAGAAACAAACTATGGAGGGTCACTTGGTCTCTTTACAAGGCCATTGTCTTCTATCAACATTTGGGTATAATATCAGAAAAGACAAAACAATCTGCATACCAACTTGCTTTTAACTTTATTTAGCACAGTCACCAATGCTACTAAAAAATACAAAATGGCTAAGCAATGAGCATATCTTCATTACTAGTTAATTGAATAGAAAAGCCTAGTAAAGGCCTTTATCCATCTGCTAAAATGTAAGCACATTTTATTCCAAAAGTCTTATAATATATAGCACAGGCTAAGGAGGAAGAGGAAGAGAAAGAAAGAAAGAAAGGGAGGGAGGGAGGAAGGAAAAAGAAAGAAAAGAAAGAAAGAAGGAAGGAAGGAAGGAGAGAAAGAAAGAAAGAGAGAGAGAGAGAGAGAGAGAGAGAGAGAGAGAGAGAGAGAGAGAGAGAACTTTATTTTTACCTCACTGGAATATTAATAAACTCTACCTATAAATATAATAGTGAACATAAGAACAAATAAGTAAGGCTGAGGAATGAAATGTTTTCTTAGCCTTCAAATGCTAGGCCATTCTCTGGAGGCATGGACATTAGAAAGTCTCACCTACCATCATAACAAATGTACTGTCACAGGCCTGTTACTGAATATTTCTGCGGTAACAAGGCAAGTACATATAAACTTCACTGAAAACCAAATCTTCCCAGCCTCCAGCAGATATCAAACACAAGGGCCCCGCCCACTCCAGTCTTTGTTCCAGGCCTGCACAGGATTCGCCTGAACACTCTGAAGCCATGGCAAGGGTGTTTGGTTCTTTTTTTAAACTTTTTTCACAAAGATGGTTTTTAAGATATTTCAAGTTACTGTAAATATTTTGAACAAATAAGCATATCTAGAAAACTTCTAATAATTTGTAATGATTAACAGAACTAAAAAAACTAAACACCCAAAGGAAAGGAAATGGGAAGATATTACATAATGTTCCAAGTTAGGAAAACTCTTTATAGAATCAAGAAAAATCAAATACACAGCAAAGAAGAAAGAACAAATCTAACTTCCTATCTGTCAAGTACATATCTATCTTTGATCTCATGAATCTCTAAAGCAAATAAAGAACACAAATTAGAAAGAAATTATATAACAAGTTAACGCATGTGAATTAATATCTGTGTTTAGTCACAAGAAAAGGACTTTTCAGTCACAACAGAAGCCTGTCAATTCTATTTTGAGACTGTTTGAACAAGATAATTCTTAAAAAGCAGCTAAGTCAATGCCATACATTTTAAAATGGAAAACACACTAAGTTAACTATACAGATAGGAAGTAAAAACAGGAAAATGAATTAAAGAGATTAAAAAAACACAGAGTAGGAAAAAAGTCACACACATACAAAGTTAACCTTTAAAAATCTGGCAACCCACTAATAGACTTCAAAGTAAAAAGAGAGATCCTCTTTAAGGTTTCAAACTCGCACAGGTGCATGTAATGGTAAATGACTTTTAAAACAACATATGTGCACATATACAATGAAAGGACTGAGCTAGACGGTGTACTTACAAATATATGCACATGTAAGTGGCGCCGGTCAGGGCGGTGGTAGGACAGTAACACTACTAACCATGCAAGGTGGCAAAGGAATGGATTACTCGAGAGACTGCTGACACTTTCTTCAGACCCGGTCATTATTAATAGTATATACTGTATCTGCTTTGAAAAGAACAACCTAAGTGTTTTATTCAATAAAATAAGTCCATTCATCTAGATGATTCACATTGATGAAATACTGTATTAGTGTTCGTTAAATTTTAAAACTCAGTTGAAAAGTGGATTTTCTTTGGCTTTCGGTTTTTTAGAAACAAGATCTTACTACGTAGCCCAGGCTGACTTTCAACTATAATCCTCTTGTCTCAGCCATCCAAATGCTAGGATCACAGCCTACTATCCTAACTTTAGAAAGCGGATTCCTAAACCACATGCTAGAGCTACCAGTGAGGATTTGTCTGTTCAAAGAAGAGAGGATCTAAATATAATAATATAATGGATCTAAATATATAATATAATGTTTGCTTTCTTTCTTTCTTTTTTTCCGTTTGGTTTTTCAAGACAGGGTTTTTCTGTATAGCCTTGACTGTTCTGGAGCTCACTCTGTAGACCAGGCTGGCCTCACAGAGATCCGCCTGCCTCTTGCTGCTGAGTGCTGGGATTAAAGGCGTGCTCCACCACCACCCAGCCTAACATATATATCTGACGAAAGGCGAACACATCTGATACGTTTTCCTAAGGTCACTGGATGTGTGCTCACCACAGGGATGAGGCACCCCTTCTAAAGTACAGCCTGTCTAAAGTACAGCCTGAGACGGCCTCTCTGACAAGGCACTGAGCGAGGATCGGCTGAGAAGAGGGAGTGGTTTTACAGAGTGGCTCAAAGGAGAGCGCCGAGGGAACCAAGTACAAGGCCCGGCACAGGAACCCATTCACAGTGTGTGCGACGTCACCGGTCACCGGGTGTGCGACGTCACAGTGTGTCCGACGTCACAGTGTGCAACATCACGGGGTGTGCGACGTCACAGTGTATGTCACAGCGTGCGATGTCACAGTGTGTGATGTCATGGTATGTGTGATGTCATAGTGTGTGTCCGATGTCACAGTGTGTGCGATGTCACAGTGTGTGCGAAGTCACAGTGTGTGCAGGGCAGTACACGGAAGCCAATATCCCTGATACAAAAGCAAAGTCTAAGTGGTTCACGTCTGCAGAGACAAGGAGCAACAAGAGGCATGGAGGACCCAAGCATGCACAAGAAGACAGACCCATGCCTTTGCCAGATGAACATGGACTCGGGCACAGAATGGTAGGCTTGCTGGTAGGGAAAAAAAAAGAAAACATTTTCTCTCACAACTTCGGTTTTCTTAATGAAATACCAAGGTTATCCTCTAAAAGTAAGCAGTCAGAAGTCCTGAATGTTGCAAATTTAAAACGAGTATCTTCTAGGAAAATAAGACAATCAACAAAGGCAGCTGTCAGAAACAATGAAGCAGTTATTCGTCACTAAGCAGCTCCTGGAGCCCATTCCCACCTTAGCGGACCTGCCTTCCTCGCAGTCCTGAGAGAAGCAGTCTTACTGTATCACTCACATCCACTGAGCTTCTGCTTCATGGAACAGAAACCCCAAATAATATGATCGACATAATTTGAGGGTTATTTTGGCTCGTGTCAAAAAAGTGTTCAGAGTAGGAAATCCAAGCTGGAACTCTGGTTCCTACACTCCTAAGAATCCAGGTCCCTTCTGCAGTCTACATGACGACAGGGTAGAGGTTAGCAGGAGGAAGAAGGGGTCAAGGGGATGGCCTCTTCTTTGGTTCGTAAAACAAAACAAAAAAAAAAGGAAAACACAAAAACTGTTTGAGGAGCATGAAAAGCCCACATGGAGACAGACTGCAACCCAATGAAAAATGTAATCAGAGGGGACGTTAGAATCCATGTGACAGGAAACAGGAGTGGGGAGAATAGTGGGGGGCTACAGGTTTACGTGAAGATGGGGTGAGGGTAGAGGGGTGAGGTGAGAGCAGGGAGTGGCAGAGACTAAGGACGCATTAATAGTTCTTAAGCCCCACTGCTTTGTAAGCGAATAACAAAATCTACTTAAAAGATAAAAAGGAGCTTGAGTGGAGGTAACCGGCATGGGTGGACAATAATGTTCCCGGGAGACAGGGTTGTTAAATGGAAACTTCAGTGCCAGGAACGGATTGGCTCCCTCAAAAAGGTCCCGCAGGTCTCTAAAACGGCATGTGCTTCTGGCACCGTCTTTGGTTGCCTACCGTAACTATACACTAAGACGCTACTGCTGAAGACACCATATACTTTGGTTGCAGAATATAAAACAATAAATCTTGAATTGACTGAGAAACTTCCTTCACGCTGGCTAGCTTTTACAGTGCCAGAAAGCACTATGCAGACCCTCTAGGAGAAAAGGCATCAAGGGTCTGGACCCCACATTCTACAGCAGTGATCTGCCAGACAAATACATACCTACTGGTGCAATATTGACATGACTGTTTTAGGGGCAATGAACGACTTTCTGATAGACACAGGAGAAAATGTATAACTGGTACTATAAACCTGGTCAAAAGTCTATGGCTGCTGAGGTCATAGCCGCTAAACGGGAACCTACTGTTGATATTTTGCTAAATGTTCGTATTGTCAAACGGACTTCCAAGTATTTATGTTTATGCCTATAGATATGCACTGCTTTCAAACTTGGTCCAGAGAGAGTTCTTGATGCAGCTGGCAGAGGTTAACATGGAGACTCATAACTAAGAATAAGACACTGTGAATATTCAGCCCCAAATGGGACATCTGTGTCAACCCAGTCCTCAAGGCTCAGGGAACATTGTGGGAGAAGCAGAAAGAAGGCAAGAATCCGGCCAGTGACTCTGCTGCAGAAGACAAGAGCCCTTTCGACTGAGACCCCACCCCAAAGCCCCTGACTCCTTCCTTCCACAGGCCATCATCCAGCGCATGCCCGTTACCTGCTGCGCTGACTACAAGGCCACTGGTCACTGCCACGTGTGCTGCACATGTGCCACCACGCCCGTCCTGATGAACATCCTGAAGGAAGTCACCCAATGTGTCCCAGTGCTAGGCTTGGTGGATGGTTTTGGATTTGTGTTGACTGTTCATACTTATTTACTATATAAATATAATTTATCATTTGTATCATGAAAAAAAAAGAATGTAAGAGTTATAGGATGGGGAAGAGTACTGTGAGATGCTGCTGCATTCTAGACATGGCAATGCTACCTACCACACTCATAAACTCACCCAGCTGTGTTTACCTGTACAAGATCAAGCCAGTCAAAATTCCAGCATGGTTAACACAGAGGCTCACAAGGCCCTACCCCTAGATGAGAAGCTCTTCACAGCTGATGGCTTCTGGGGAAAAGCAGGTCATTTTTCTTTGGAGATGTGGCCACTGGTAGGTTGCTAATGCTCCAGTAGATAGGCCCACCCCCAGGTGTACATGGGCAGCACTAACTAGACTCAGTGGGATATAAAATGATAAAGATAGAGCACATGATGTTGGGAGCTGTTGTGTTGGGAGGCATGGGGGGATGGAAGGTTGAGTCCACGGAGTTTTAATGGGGTTATGGGGGTTGTATATGATCAAAGTACACTATAAACAAACACACACACACACACACACACACACACACACACACACATATATATACATATACATATACATATATATATACACACATACATACATGAAGTTCTCGAAAAATAAAAATTATTTGTAAAAAGAAATTTTATTTTATGTCTATGAGTGTTTGCTTTCACATATTCATGTCCACCATGTGAATGCCTGGCACCTACAGAAGCCAGAAGAGGGCATTGAATCTCCCAGAACTGGAGTTACAGATGGATGTGAGCTGCCTTGTGTGTGCTGGGAACCAACCCCAGGTCCTCTGCAAGAACAGCACATGCTCTTAACCACTGAGCCTAATAAAACACTACTACCACCACTACCACTACTACTACTACTACCACTACTACCTACCACCACCACCATTACCATTACCATCACTACCACTAATAATAAATATTAGGCCACTCCATGCTTAATAAAATTCATTGTTTTAAAAAAAAATTGCTCCACAGTGTGGCATACTTTTCCCTTACCTCATTAATCAGAATATGGTTATATGGCCACTCCCAGCTACAAAGGAGAACGGTGACTATCTCTTATCTGGGCAGTTATGAGTTCTGCTAAACACTAGAATACTGAGTAAAAGGGAAGACTGCCAATAAGATTCTGTCACCTGGGTAATCGCATTTGGGACACAAATCAAGACAATTTTTCTCTGAAGAGCTTGTGTACACTAGGAAACCAATTACTGCCTACAGGGAAACAGGCTTACAGAAAAGAAAAAGAACAGAGGAAAGTAGAGTCTACAGCTGCAGAGGAAGAGAAGATGGAACACTCTGACACCTGCTTGTCAGGAAGAGCCACAGCAACACTTTTATCTGGAGTCTGATCCTTCATCCAGAAACTCCCAAGTTTGAGCTAATATGAATGCATTTCTACTCCTTACAAGGAAATGCTCCTTAAGGTACCTCACCAGGAATTTATAATTTAATGTTCTGTGCGTGTGAAGGGTTTCTCCAGCACTTCTCAAAGTTATGGAAGACGTCCAGTGTCATCTTCCTTACCTCCTACATAAAGACCGGTAAAAAAGTGAAATACAGAGCCACTTTGGAAAAGTCTTCAATAACTAGAAATTGACACCCCTTTTGAAATTCTAGTAATGATGACTATATAGTCTTTGCTACTTCTCTGCTTGGGAGCAAGACAAAAATGGCAGAAAGATGATGATCAAACTTACCACATAATCACAGGTATCCCTAGAATTCCCGACCAAAGCAGAAACTACAGTAGATTCCATGGCTGTTCTAGCCATTTCCTGTTCCTGGCTGTGAAGGGGCTAAATTTCACTGAATGGACACCAGGCTTAACCACAGTGCCTGCTTTAGCTTCTGAGATGACGAAGTGATATGTTGCCTCCCAGCAGAAACCTGAGCTAGCCTGAGTCCATCATCACTCTCCCCTCTGTCATGTTGTTATCTCAGAAAGAAGCTGCACTAGGCCTTAGATAAAGACAATATGGTGCTGACTCGGAGCTCTTCACCAGAGCAAGACAAGAGCTGTTTCAAGCTACTGAAAATTTTGCCTGTCTATTTATATATTTACACATACATACACTTACTTATTTATCTGAGGGGATTGCCTCAAATTATTTATTCATCTGTCTTTGTCTCTCTTTATCTAACCGTGTGTGTGTGTGTGTGTGTGTGTGTGTGTGTGTGTGTGTGTGTGATGTATTTGAGTGTACTGGCCTGTGTGGGTGGCCAGAGGTTAATGTCCTGGTGTCTTCCTCAATCACATCTCCATCTTACTTCCAGAAATACGTTTTTCACTGAACTTGGTGCTCCCTGTTAGAAAACTCCCACGCCACGCTCTCTTCAGCTGGGCACATCTGCCTAGATCCTGTTCTCTAGGCGGGAAGAGGTGCAGATCATAACCTGGGTACTGGCTTTGCTACCATGTAGCCATGAACAAAAGGCAAGACACTTCACATTTTAGAAGTCTAGTATTTAGGTTTCTTTGTTTCATTTGTCAAAACAAGAATAACGGCACAAAGTATACCTTGTAGTTTCCTTGTGGTGGAAAAATACTTGGCCAACTGCCTAGCCATACTGGAAAAGTACAATAAGTAATCATCGAAGCCCAGAACAACTCCCGGCTTGAGAAACCTAAATATACTCAACGAACATGGAAAATCCAGGAGTTATCTGAAGGGTGCCAAATATCTCAAGAGTTGGGGCACAGTAAGGGGGAACAGAGAAGACAGACCTAGACAGAATCACTAGCCATAAATTCCCTCAGGTCCTTGTACAATGTTACATACTTTGTGTAAACAGAGACATTTGAATCACTGGTGGCCCTTCTCTTCTTTCTTACAGCAACTGCACTTGCCTGTTTAGTGAACAGGTGAATTCACAGTGAGCAGCTGGAGACAAGAAAGCAACCAGTGGTTCAAAGTTCTTCAATGGAAATCCATTTTCCAGGGTAGAAAAAACTTTATCAAATGCTGAATGATTAAAGAAGGTTTCCCTGTAAACTTTCAATAATACATTTCAGATGTACAACTCTACTCCCCATAAACAGCACATGTTGCAAGATCAATAGATTGCAACTCTCAAGGGTAGTACAAATAAATATATTCTAAAGACATGCAAATGCCTCTTGCCTGTTTTGACAGGATGCTCTTCCCCCAACGCGCATTTCACAGCTTCCTGTCTGCCATACGGAATCTAATTTTAAAAACAGCAGAGCTGTCATATTTCTGGAGCACTTAAGTTCAAGTCTATGGGGAGTGAGGGGTTAGCTTGAAGGTGACCCCTTGCATATGGATTAACTAGTTCTCAGTGAACTGACTTGGCATTTTTAAAGTGGTATATTATTTCGAACAGTTCAAGAAACAGTTTTGTTGAGAATATCCCAAATTCCTGCAATACAGCTCCAAACAGAATGATAAAGGAAACTTGCCAGAAATACTAAAGTATAATATGGTTTATATTAGAACCGATACTATTCCAAAATTTTAACCATAACAGGTAAAGACAGTAAAACAAACCATCCAGTCTGCTTGGAAAGCCCAGCAGCATCACTCTAAAGAACTGAGCTTGATGCACGAGTGCTAGCATTTAAAGAGGGGCTCCAAGAGATGCTTTCTTACTAGAATCGGGTGACTCATATGAACCCTGTGGTGCCTGACACGCTCTGCAGCCCAGGTCGATCTGCAGGCATGGACCAGCACCTCTGCCCCCCTCTTGCTTTTCCTAAGGTGGCCTTTGATGTTCTTCTGGGATATCCTACCACCTTCTCATTGTCCACGACACTTGGCACACATGTCTAGTAGAGAACCTGCCATATTGACTTTCTACAATTCTTAATTTTTCACAATTTGTGTTTGTTAAGAACAAAATAATTCGTTCTCGAGTCTGGGAAGGTCAAGTTTAAGCCAGGTGCAGCTGGAGAGGGCCTGCTCTGTGTGTGTCAACCCTTTTTATCAGTAGCCCATTGCCCAGATAACTAACCCACTGTTAGAGTAATCACATCAATTAGTGTGATTGCCCTCGTGCCCTGATAACCACACTTCAGCCCTCCATCTCTCAGCGCTGCTGCACCTGAACGTTGGGAGATGCATCCACACATCACCAATTAGACAACGGACATCTGCTGCACCTGAACGTTGGGAGATGCATCCACACATCACCAATTAGACAACGGACATCTGCAGACAGAAACCATTTCTCTTGTATTTTCAGGTTTCCGGGGCCTAGTACACAGTGTTCAGCCAAAACATCTCCTGGAAATATATTTAGATCACTATTACTCCAGACTAAATAAATAATTGCAAGTCTTATGTGTAGACCAATTATCCAGAATTGAAGCCATGCGTTTCTCTTTCTTTATGTCTTTTTACTCCTTGCTTCAGTCCACACCACAAGACAAGAGAAAGCAAAGACAAACTGTATCCTCCAACTGCTCAGTTCCATTCATTGCCTGTAAAAGTCTGAGGAGACGGTAGATGATGCTTCTAAAGCTTTAAGTTAACTGGCTGGAAGGCCCACATGCTTTGATCTTTTAAATTTTACTATCCTTTAAAAATTGTGCCATCATTTTTAAAGTGTGTTATCTTTACTGTTTAGAAATTTAATTATCAAGCTACCTTTTTTTAATTTGCAAAAGGAAGAAAACAAAACTCATGTACCATGGAAAATTTACACTTTTAAGTGTGACTTTGAATCAGAAGCAGAACATGTGTGTGATAACACTCAAGTCTGAGACTTAAACTTTTTTTTTTTTTGAAAAATCTAGAAATCCTAGAGGGGAAAATAATTCAAAATTCCATGAGACATCATAGTCACATATTGCAAATTCAACAGAGGAAGATGAGAGGGATTAAAGTTAGTTACATGAAACTTAAGTGTTCATCCATGCCTCAGGAGTTATTAATATATCGCTTATGACATTATAATAACATATTGCATAATTTGAAGCCTAATTCACAAGATCTTCTTTTTTTACTTTAATATTTGTGTCTAACCACTTGGAACCATGATTGCATTTTTACACATTAAAAATTAAATCACACAATAAAAGACAGTGGTTTCATAATGATTGCAATCATTACAACAAATGATCTGACTAGTCTACTTGTTCCGTGTGATTTTAGTGTCTAGCTATTTATTTTGAAGCACAACACAAAGGCTAGAAATAAATAAGCAGGGCAGAATACTCAATTTGGTTTTTACATGATAGACTTGTAGCCACTGAGTGCCACCTACAGGCAAAAATGGATTCCTTACAGTTAAGCTTTCAGCTAAAATTTCCATCTCCAGAAGGTAAAAAGGTACCACCTTAACTGTCAACCAGGGTTGGCATGTGCATCTTAAACTGTTAACCAGCCTTTGGTGCACATGAGAATAAATGGGAGTTTAAGGTTTCTATGACCCTGTAACAAGAATTCTGGTTAGTTTTTGAGGCATGGCTAAAGGATGTGAATTGCAAACATTTGAGTGAACAGAGAAATAGTTATTTGCTTCATGTTTTCTAGGAACACATACCAATTGCTATACTTAAAAGATAAAATCAATTAATATTCATAATGCTTATATTTACCCAAAGCTTTAAAAAGTAAGTACATTTATTTAAAATGACCTACACAAATGTGCAAGTCAGAGGACAACTTGCCAGCATCAGTTTTCTCCTTCTACTTAAAATTTTAAGACCACTTTTAGAGAATTAATTTTCTTAAATTTACTTCCTTGGTAGGCTGACAGGTACTTGAGTAAAAGTTCTTCTCCTAATACAGTAAATGTACAAAATACTCATAAACTTAATATTTTATGATTTAAAATATGCAAATTATACTCATTTATAAAAACAGGAAACTGATAAGATAACTAGATATTTTCTAGGTTGTGACTGTGTAAGAAAACATCATTAGAACAAGACAAAATGACAAGATCAACAGTACCTCTGATTCAATCATCACATCACTCTTTCCACCCTTTAGCAGTGGTTCTCAACTCTCCTAATGCTGTGACCCTTCAATACAGTTCCTCATGTCGTGGTGACTCCAATCATAAAATTATTTTGTTGATACTTCGTAACTGTAATTTTGCTACTGTTATGAATTGTAATGTAAATAATCTGTGTTTTCCAGTGGTCATAAGCAAACCCTCTGAAAGGGTCTTTTGACCCCAAGGGGTTGTGCCCCACAGGTTGAGAACCACTACTTTAGAGTAACTATTTCAGGCAGTCACCAGCTCTCAGGCGCAGACACTGACAGAAGCCTCCCAACTCATCTTTCAGTCTCTTCTCTCCTTACCAAATGTCAATGGCCCTCCAACATGATGCCATGCGGTAACTAAGCTTTGGGGAAGTAATTTAGACTCTATGATGAAATCAGCATTGTTTGAAAAAGAGACCTCATAGGTCTCCACCATATGAAAAAAAATCAAATTTATTAGCAGTCCTATCTTTGATTTCAGAGCTTCTAAAACCATGACCAATAGGATTTTTTTTTAAGTCAGAACTTCCATCAATTTTCTTTTTTCTTTGTTTTTGTTTCTCTAAATAGGGTTTCTCTGTATAGCCCTGACTGTCCTGAAACTTGCTTTGTAGACCAGGCTAGCCTTGAACTCAGATATCTGCCCGCCTCTGCCTCCAGAGTGCTGGGATTAAAGGTGTGTGCAACCATCCCAGGCTCTAAATTTTATTTCTGACCACAAAAATTATGTCATCAGTAGACATTTCTGAGGATCACTTTTATTTTTGGTTAAACAAAGCAAATATTGAGGGACCTCTGCAAAGGAAATGCCTTGATCTTAAATCTTCCCACATGAGGCTGGGAAACACACACACACACACACACACACACACACACACACACACACACACACAAAGTTATTTTTATGTACTTCAATTGTATTGCATAGATCAACTGAAAAAAAGACATCCCATGACTTTGTAAAGCAGTGATATTTAAAATGTATATATTTTAGAGTTGCAATAAAGAATCACATAGGAAGGGAAGGGGTTTTAATTGAGCTGAATTTCAAAAAAGGAAAGCATTAAGTCACAAAATCCAACAAACTTTTTATACCAGAGAGTACTTCCAGCATTTACTGCAATTTATTTTATAATGCCAATGATCAGAGAGGCAAGTGGTTTTCAGCCAACCAGACTTGAAAAGCTGTCTAAGAATGGTTTCAGGCCACTTTATTCACCAGTTTGGACAATTTTTACTCAGCTAAAGTTTTTAGAATGTCTTTTTCATACAAATCACTCAAAGTTCTCATTACTATTGAGAAAACACAATTTCGTTTTCTCAATTTTCGAGAAAACAGCTAATATACTATTAACTGTACATTAAAGTTACTTGAATTCTGGTCTCTCTTTTTTTCCACAACCTAACAGTGAACAAACATTATGCCATTTTGAGTTTAAAAATTAGTGAGTGGAGTACCCAGTCCCAGGTGAAGAGAAGTATAAGGACAGAAGTATGGATGCCCAAAGCATAATGGTGGACTCACCTGCGGCTGGCTGGCTTTTTTTCTCCTTCTCCCTCTCCAGCTGACTTCACATTTGCACTTGTGTCTTTTTTTAACCTTTTTGCAATTCTTTCTCTCATCAGGTTCTTTTCATTGCCATCAATGGATTCATCCTGCTCTGCACTTTCATCTTCTCCATCCTGTAAAAACCACAAGTGAGCATTTTTCAGGCATTCGGTTTCCCCTTGCACTTCCAGAGACTCATCCTAGATGCTTGCTGGGTTCCAGGCCAGCTTTGTTTAGATTTGAACTAGTAAGGGCTTGAAGACTGTTCTCCCATTGGGATAACCCCTGCATTCTGCTCTAGGCTAAAAACACACAATGGGATCCCATGATGGATAGTGGGCTCACTTTACAGCAGCTCTTCTGTATGGCACTTCCTGTCTCGCCCAGGGTCTGCACAGTCTTATCCTTATCCCAGTAGGAGATGTGGTTCTGGAGGCAGTTGGCCAACATAACATGAACCAGGAATTCATTCAAAGAGAAGGGGGCACTACAGATGCTGATACTTAAGCACCTTGGGACAAAACTCATCAGAGTGCCCCACACCATAGCCAAACCAAACCAAACCAAACCCCCTTAGGCTCCTAACTAAGACACCACAGTCACTGCTCCTCTGAAAGCTTTACAATGAGTCCCCAGCTCACCCGAGGCTGTCTACTCCCTGATATAATCTCCTTAGAGTCATTCTCTTTAGCCTGAAATGCTCTTACTCTAGATAACTGAATGTCTCCTTTTTCCTCACTCTTGACCATACTATTAACAGAGAGAAACAAAAAACAAGACCTTCCCACCTCATATTCTTCTTTCCTCCTTATTTCTACAGCACATATTATTTACATGTTTTTTTTTTTGTTTGTTTGTTTCTCAGACAATTAAGGTGAATACTCCATGAGAGCTAAGTCTGGTCTACTTGCCTATTAGTTTAGTCATCTTTTAGAATAGCTCCCAGCATTACTAAAGAGGAGAGAGTAGGGAGAGAAAGAAGAAAGTACACAAAGGGGTTCTTTATCTCTGTGACTCTTTGGCCTGCCAAGCCACAGTGAGACAGGATTCCTGACTTGAGGATTATGAACCCCACAGCAGTGTTTTTCAAAGTCCGGTTCTCTGACTCCCCATGTCGTTATTAAAGATAAAACCCACCTAGGTGTAATGGCACATGCCCTTAATCTTAGCACTGGGGAAGCAGAGTCAGAGGTAGTCCCTTTTCTAAGAGTTGAAAGCCAGCTTGACCTACAGAGCAAGTTCCAGGCCAGCCAGGATGATATAGTGAGACCCTGTCTCAAAAAAATAAAACAAGCCAAGCAGCGGTGGCGCACGCCTTTAATCCCAGCACTCGGGAGACAGAGCCAGGCAGATCTCTGTGAGTTTGAGGACAGCCTGCTCTACAGAAAGAGATCCAGGATAGGTACCAAAACTACACACGGGAAACCCTGTCTCGAAAAACCAAAAAAGAAAAAAAATACCCACATATGTATATACTTATATTGATTTTCATATGTGGAAGGTATTAGTATAGAATCAATCAAATTATTGCTTGATTACATATAGTCCCAAGTCTTGTTGCAGACTGACTAAACCCCAAATCTCTGTGGGTAAAAACTGCATGTATTCAGCAAGGTGCTTAAGTTATTCTTAAGCACTGACACAGACCTGTCATGTCTGAGCCTCAGCAGAAATAAAACAAATCTTTTGTCAAGTCATAAGATTCTGTTTGTGAGGCTGGGATTAAAGGCGTGCGCCACCACTCAGGAGGCAGAGCCAGGCGGATCTCTGTGAGTTCGAGGCCAGCCTGGTCTCCAAAGTGAGTTCCAGGAAAGGCGCAAGGCTACACAGAGAAACCCTGTCTTGAAAAACCAAAAAAAAAAAAAAAAAAAAAAAAAAAAAAAAGATTCTGTTTGTGAGTATAGGACACTTTCTGGGGGAAAGGACCCACAGATTAAAAGGCTTTGGGACCTAAAACAGGTTAGAGACCAAATACTGTCTTAAAGTGTCCTCACTCCACCCATAAACTTAAGAGCAAACTCGTATTTTCTAGCCCATAATATTGTAATCAGATGTCTTTAAGATACCTCATCTCAAAAATATACAAATTGTTAATTAATTTTCATCTACCACCCAACCTGAAGCCTGTTCTGTCTTTGGTAACTTGCTAACAAGGCCAAGCCAGAAACTTGTGGTTATCTCAGAGTCCTTCCTCATCTCCCTCCTCAAGCATTCCTTCTTCAGGAGCTTCCCCACGGCCCCCTTTACCCTGGCTGCTTCCGCTCATGGGTCCTCTGTAAGACTGCCAACGATGATTTCTCAAATGCAAAGTTGACTGCAGCACCCTTCATTTGAACCAAGACCCTCCAACTGCTATTCGTGACCTTCCAGATGAAACCCAAACTCCTTAGCATGGTTATGACACTGTGCAAGCATGCCAGCCCCTCACTCCCCGCCCCACCCTCCTCGTCACTACACTGGCCATAGCGGCCTGCTGCTGTCAGCTCCTGGAGGATACCAAACTCTCCTATTTAGGACACTGGCACTGGTGGCTCCTTTTCTATTCGGCCTTCTCATCTCTCCACACAGCAAGTTTCTTCAAACTTGAAAGCTCAGCTAGCATTTCCTGAACAAGGTGTAACCTCTGCTTAGTTTTAGAGGTGCTGTACCCTCCACCTTTCCCACCTCTTCTTCTATGACTGAGTTAGCATCCGGTCTCCTATAAGATCCAAGTTTCTTCTCTCCCAGGAACGTTTTCCTCACAAAGTCATTCTCTCTGCTACAGCTAATCAGAGAACCCCCTTTCAGACTGTGGGAATACATAAATCTCTTTACATGCTAAATTACATATTTTCTTTTGAATTATGCAATGTATGTTTTAATAAGTTTCATCCTAACATGGTATTTATATAATCTGAAAAAGTGTATCATTCACATAATACAAGAAAAATTTCCTTTTGTTTATTTTAATTTTTTCTGTATTTGTGTGTGTGTGTGTGTGTGTGTGTGTGTGTAGATGCACACTTGCCACAGCTTGAGCTCCTGTCTCCAGACTCCACAGCAAGCACCTTTACCTACTGAGCCAACTCACTGGTCGTTCTTTCTGCTTTTTATCATTGTTAGCTAGTAATAAAGGTACAATCTTAAAAGAGAAACTTCTCATATAAATGTATAAAAAGGAATATACTATTATAAAGAACTCCTCTATGCACTTCCCAAATAGCATAAAGGATGCTCACTCATCACATTTAAACTTTTAACATAATAAAATTATAACATTTAGTATTCATAAAATGTTACGTGACAGAGAGAAAAGGCAGGACAGAAATTCACATATAAGACTGCAATTCTGTGGGGAAATATGCAAATCTATTTGGAAGCAAACATTCTAATAGCAAAAGAAATTATTTTCATTTTAAAAATTGCATATATTTATATATGTTTTTAAATAAAAGGTAATTTGTTTGTAAAACTTTGACCTATCTGTAAATTGTTCAAGCTATATTTGTACTAAAATGAATACTCACATCTTCTAAATCTCCTGTTGCATCATCTTTTTCACTACAAAAATAAGTAAAACAAATACATTTTAGCTTCAAAGTGAAACTAATTGAAGTATTCATTTATATAAAGTGTAGACTGGAATTTATAGCTAGTTTGCTAGAATTAACGTTCTGCTTTGTTTTTCCACCATAGCACTCTCAGGACGGACTGTACAACAGATGGGAACATGCTCCAAAGGAGTCACCTTTTATAAACAGAGGAAGAGACATGCTCCATTAGCAGATAAGAGAATTCTCTGGATTTTTTTTTTTTTTTCAAATATAAACATCCACTGTCATGCTGTTCCATTTACAGAAAATGATTTTTCTAAAGCTTAAAAGGTCTGGCTATAAAGAGACCAAATCCTACGAATTAAAGGATACCAAAAACACATTATTTTGAAACAGGATTTTTGAAGAGGAGCTAACCTCAGTACAACAGTATTTTATCCTTGTCTGAGACACTGGCCCACATATCATATGTAATTAATACATTTAACACTAATTAATATCCCACCTCTCAAACAGAAGCAACAAAGACAATTAAGGCAGGTCTCTGTCAACTCCGACAGTTGTAAGAATGTACACACAGTAAACTGGCCCTGAACGTGATCATTTCTTCCAGTAACCCTGCACTCTCGTGCGTACTAATTGTCCCCAAACAAAAATGCCCTTGAGACAGTTAGCAATGCAACATGAAATTATTACAAGCTTCTAGTATTCAGACTAGCCTAAGATTAATCACTTATCAAAATGTACTATTGTTTTGGCTAGACTTAAGAAATGTATTTTATGAGCTCTGCTTGCTAACAAAGACAGCAGGAGAGTGAGACGAAGCCTATGTGCAGGAAGTCAGGTTCCAGCACTAACTGGTAACTGCACTAACCTTTCCACAGCGGGGACAGAACTGAGGTGCGGATCGTCCTTGAGCAGGTCGTGGCTGCTTTTACTTCTCCCCTTCATGCTCTGGGAAAGAACACACAACAGAGTTGAGAGTAGGAAACTAAAGTCTTCCAAAAAAGAAAATTAACAAATTTACATGAAATTTAGTAAGGACATAGTATGATTAGCAAAGGACATGTGTCTGGAAGGTTCATTATAACCAAAGCTTTAGAAATAAGAATACTTTTACTGACTGAAAATGGGATTTTTATTTAGCTGTTCAAATTATTAATTTTTATTTCTTTTTTTAAGAAACAATCCTATCATCTAGTTCTAGCCTAAGATAGCCTTGAGTTCTCTATGCAGGCCAGATTGACCTAGAATTCATAATCTTTCTGACTCAACGTCTCTTGTGTTGGGATTACAGGCATACAGCACTACTCGTGACTCAACAATACTTTTTTAAGATCATCTTTCCCAACAAAAAGTGACATTGTTAAAAGCACTGTGGTTTGACAGTTCTGAGTGCTTATGATTTATATACAGCAGATTAATTCCTACAACCCATACATAAAAACTTGCAAGGTAGAGCCCAAGAATAAATGGAAATAAGTGCACACTACTATCCTTCAATACACAGTCTATGCTGCACAAGATGACTTTTAAACAGCATCCCAAGCAATCACCTGAGGTTGCTGTGTAACAAACGGAAGACAGACACTCAGAAGAGCATCTCAGGCATGAGAACACTCACCAGGGACCAAACAGCAAAGTAAGTGCTTTAGTTTCAAAGTTTACCTTCTCCATAACAACACTTTTATAGGGAAACAGAGGAGAAATCATTACTATAAAAAGTTACTAGAGGAAGTAGAGTTGTATCACTATTGTCATTGTTTATTAATTTATTAAGTGTGTACTTGGTGCCAGTCACAGAGCCCCACACTGCACTTCTACCCGTCACTCTCCCTGTCTAATGGAAACACACAATGTAGCACACATCCGAGTTTTACAGACGGTTCGAGATTAAGCTATTAATGAGGAGTCACAAAGCTAGTCAGTGGAAGAGGATCAGTATTTAAATTAATACACCAAGAATTTAAATGGATCCATTTCTATGTCCTTTAGGTTCCCATAGACACAAGTACTGCAAACCCTATCCTATATATTTCCTACTGCATGGTGGGAATTTTCTAAACTGGCCTTCTGTTTTCACTGATTACCTTGTGAACAGACCCTTAAATTTAATAGCATTACTCTAAGATGGGTATATACCTTTAAAAATAAGCTTCCATAACAAATAATCAAAGATTTAAACATTTCTGTATTAACATGGGCTTCTCTATGCTTTAAAGATCAAATCAAGTAAATTAAATATAGTTTAAGGGTTTTATTATTATTTTGCATTCTCAGCCTGTGCTTTATTGCTAAAAGTGTCTACACACAGTGCAGAGTTTCCAACTCCCAGAACAGTTCCTTTTTCAAAGAGTCAGATTTCTGCAAATCTCCCAGAGATGCACAGCTTATGACTCGGTCTTTTGTGAAGCTTCAAACACTGAAGAGAGCTTTAGCACCATCTTTAACAGCAACGGCGCAATGGAGAGTGAGTGCAAAGAAGAGCGAGGAGACAGCAGCAGCATGTGGGGTGAAGAACCCTTCTTCTTGTCTGTATGTGTGCAGGGAGGGGTGGGTTAGTGCCCGGACTACAAGTGCTGTTCCAAGACTGAGGATGCCCACAGAACACCCTTCTGGTCCTTGGAATGTCAGTTCTGGGGATCAAACCCAGGCCCTCACTGTACTTAGCCAAGTGCTCTCTGAAGCTACATCCTGAGCACAAAAGCACATTTTCAAGAAGGACATAGCATACTATCACCAAAGGTTTTGAAATCATCAGTAACCATAACTATAACATTAATGAGTTTAGAAGTCTGGGTTTTTCCAAATACCATGGCATCTTTTGCTGTTTTGATTTTCTGTATCATCTATTTTATTTTGCCTTACTAGACCACTAGAAACAGTGTTAGAAGTACTCTGATCTTGCATCTTTACTGGTCAGCAGATGTATCAGCATGAGGTGGAGAGCATTTTTATTTGGGATACATCTTACTTCCCGTAATTCAGTGGAAATCAACATTGGCAACTCAAGTCCAGTTCTGAAGAAAGTTCAATAGTCTGGTTTTTAATCACAAAACAAGAAAAGTGAATTTGACTACACTGTCATCTGTGGTTTTCAATTATGTCATCAGTCCACACTGGCAACTGCACAGCCCCTTCTGACGCTCAGGAGGGACGAAGGGGCGAAACGTCAGCCGACTACTCACCCACGCCCTTGTCTGCCCAGGAAGACTGGAAAAGTTGTTCACAAACAGAACCGAGGGCACAGGAGACATGCATGGGACAATACCACAGCTGCTGCCCAAAGCGAAACCTGCCTGGGCTCAGTGCCAGCTACTCAGGCTGAGCAGGAGAGTGGCTGCAGCAGCCCTGGAGGCAAAGGCCCACTGAGGCAACACCTTGAGGCCCCATCTCAAAGCAGCAACACCAGCACAAGATGGTGATCTGGTCCAGTGAATTTCAAATCTAACACCCCACAATCTTATAATTTCTAGCTCAAAACTTACCATTGTGGAGGCAATAAACTTTATAAGATCTCAGAATACTTAGCCACAAAATCCAATAACAGCTTTATCTATTTCACAGAAGAAAATTAAATGCATGTACAAAATTTGTAATGTTAATTAATAAAAGTGAATTCTTATACTCCTGAAAAGTCACAAAATTTTTTTTATTTATTTTTAATTATTTATTTCATGTATATGAATGTTTTACCCGTTTATATGTATATACAGCACATTCATGCCTGGTGACCTCAAGGTCAGAATGGGTCACCTGAAACTAGAGTTACAGACAATTTTGAATTGTCATGTGGGCGCTGGGAACCAAACCTGGGTCTTCGGAACAGTGCTCTTAACCACTGAGCTGTCTCTCCAGCCCCAGAGAAAGATTTTTAAATGTTCTTACCACAGCATGTATGTGGTATCTGAGATGGGTATAACTCAGACATTCTACTGTCTTAAAACATTATATAAATGTAATATATATATAAATATATATATAACTCAGACATTCTACATATTTAAAAACACTATATTGTACACTCTCTCTATGTATATATATAAAATTTTATTTGCCAATTTAAAAGAATTATTTTTAAAAAAAGGCAAGTTCTTCCCAAGTACAGTGTTGCATGCTGTAATCCCAACCTTCAGGAGAATAAAATAGGAAGATTGCATATTTGAGGCTAGCCAGGGCTACCTAGCAAGACCCTGTGTCTGAAAAGAACCAAAAAAAGAAAAGAAAAAAACAAAAACAAAAAGAAAGAAAAAGAAAAGAAGTTCTTGTTGAGTTCTCAAATGGAAACTCACTTTAAAATATTCATTAACTTTTCAAACTGAGTTAGCATGGAGATGGAGGCTCAAAAGCAGATTTTAAACACACACCCAGTCCCACTACAGCAACTGCCGAAGCCGAGAAAGGAACTAGGGAAGAATGGAAAAAGTTAGAAGAGTCTCAGAGGCTGGGACTGCAGTCTGACTCTCGCTTTAATGCTAATTCTTCCTGAATGACCTATTTTAAGGTCTTTATTTGGCTAAAGGGTTGAGATGCTGAAAATAAGACTAAATATACTCAGTGAACTCCACATAAGGAGCTTCACAAGACAGTCAAAGCTGATTGCAAGCATATCTAAAAATGAACACCAAGTGGGGTGGACCTGGAACTTCATACCAAAAAAGAAAGAGGCAGCAAAATAGCAGATACACAGCACAGCAGCAAAACAGAGTGCAGGAAGGAAGCAGCAGGCCGGAGAGGCGGAAGGCAAGCTGACGGAGGGGACAACACTGGTCCACCAGCCAGGATGTCTGGGCTCGGCCTCTGACTGTGTGATGGTATTCATACGGTGACCTCTCCAGGCCATGATGCCCAGCGCTACAGGCAACACTGGTCTAGATGTTGTATTTTCTGTAGATGGGATGAACTTAGATCAGCAGTCTTTGGGATTATCTTCCATAAGGTGAGTGGGCCTCTGAGCACCTGGAGACCTTAAGAGCAACTGTGGGTAAGAATTCCCAGAATGAAAAGCAACATAAAAACCACCCCTGAGTGTCCAGGCTGCAGTTTAAGATATACCAAGTATTCTGTCTTGCCCTACAAATTTTGGACTTAGTGAACTAATATACAGAATTTACAATTATCCTTACATTTCAACTTAAGAGTTAAAAAAAAAAGAAAACAAAAAAATATCAGTCACAGATTGACAAGACAGCACCCTCTGGGCAAAAGTACTCAATTAGCTACTCTACGAATCCATCTGACAGTGTTATCTCGAAGATTAGATTTCTCAACGGGCTCACAGGAACACCATGGGAAAGTCAACAGAGTGCTTTTCTGAGCCTGAGATATGGTTATTACAGCATCCTTCCATCATGAAATCCTATCCAAAAGGAAACAGGTGAGTCTGGCAAGTCACTTAGCTAGGGTCTCGGTTTCCTCGGCTATAAAGAAAGGAAGTTAGACCAGATCCCTTGGAGCTATAAAATCCTATGATTTCAAAGAGGTTTTCATCAGGTAGTACATAGATACTGAAATAAATAAAGAAAAGCTAATCCACGTGGGAGAGACACCTTGTCATGAATAAAGGAGTGAGGTGAAAGAGCGTGTGTAATCTCACACTGATAATCCACAAACCAGAGGGGACTCAGGTTTCTTCTCTCACATACAGTAATGCCTCAGCTGAGACCGGAACAATTATTAACTCACAATCTAGCTCTGGAATAACGCTTACCACTGTGGAGTTGCTGAAAAGGGAAACCTGATAAGCAAGTGAATAATGGAACAATTATTTTTAAGCCTTTTAGAAATATTTAATTTCATGCAAGCACTGAAACTTCCCATCGTTCTGCACTAAAGGATTCGCTTGGCTTTGGTTCTAGCTATTTCAACACTTAGATGAGACTAAATTTTAAAAGCATGTCGAATATTCAGTCTATTCCTTTTGCTTATGGCATCATTCACCGCAAAAGGAAAACGCATTGGAAACAAGCTCATGGTCTGAACAACTGTACATTAACTAAATAAACACAAATAAAGTTAAATTCGGCTTTTATCCAGATCTTAGGGGATTTCTGTCCTCTAAGTCAGTGAATTTCAAACTAATTTTGTTGTTTTGTCTTTTTAGACATAACTATCCACTTGTCTATTGCACAGTAGATGGAAACAGATAAATGGGCCAGAACAAACTGCTAGTCACTAGGTGGAGGAGACACATGTACCCCAAGCTTGCTCTTAGAAAGGACACTGGCCACTTCTGTCCAGCCCACGGTAAGGCTTCTCAGCAGGCTCTCCATACTGCTCAGACAAGATAACTGTGACCATACAGATCAAATCGTTCAGCTTTTTAAGACCAAGAATAAAATACCAATTACAACATAAAAGATATCACTCTAATTAAAGACACAACCTTCAATGGCATCTTTCAGGATTGTTTAATGTATCAAAGTATCTTTATTCAGAACCCTAGCAGGCATATCTTACTTTTATGTTACACAAAGAAAACCCGAAAGCGAGAGCTATCATTCAAGATCACCCAGTACCAGTGGGAAGTGAGGTCTCAATGCATTTGTATGATTTCCATGACACTGAATCTAAGCAACTGGTACTCTCCTGTTGATTCGGAGATGAACAGAATTTACCTTCAAGGAGCTCACAGCCCAGAACGTTATGCAGCCATTAAAGCAAAGAATATAGAGTGTAGGACTGGAATGATCTACTTAGAGTACAATCACAGGCTTCCTTTATAATAAAACAAAAAAGCTCCTTTGCAGAGAAACGCAGGGTAACGTGAACAGCAGACATTCGGTTAGACCCAGAACAGATCCACAAACACTGGAAAGACCGTTTAGAAAAGGTGGTGTTCTGGGTTGAAAATAAATCTCTCTCTAGCATCTAGATGTAGAACAGGACACTTCAAGCAGGAAGACTGCAGACAGAGACCCACATAGAGTCCCCACTGTGGTGACCCTGACAGTGCTCTGCTGCGGACTCCAGGAGAATTCAATGGGGATAGTTTTATCAAGCCTCTTATGAAAACTTCTGACTCCATGGGTCTGAGGGGAAAAATGTTTATCTCAAGTGAATTAATCTGAAATAAAGTTTAGGAAGAAGTGGGTTGGTGGAGAGTCAAGGAAGCCATGGCTATGACAACTTTCAGCTTCTCGAAGGTGACTCTGGTAGCCATGAATAGAAGGAAAAGAAGAAGGAGAGGGCAGCCCCATGGATAGAGGGCAGCAGCCCAGGCCAGAGATACAGAAGGCCTCCACAAGGGTAATAGCAAATTATAACAAAAGGGAAAAGAATGATTTCAAAAACTTCTTCAATGAAAGCTTGAGACTGGGGGCTGGAGAGATGGCTCAATGGTTAAGAACACTGGCTGTTCTTCCAAAGGACCCAGGTTCAATTCCCAACACCCACATAGCAGCTCAAAACTGACTGTAACTCCAGTTCCAGGAGATCTGACACCTCATACATGCAGGTGAAACACCAATGCATATAATATAAAAAATAAATTACTAAATACAAAAAAAAAAAAAAAAAAAAAACCACCGTGAGGTGATTGACAGAGCAGAGGGAAGTCAGAAGTGAAGCCCGAGTGCTTTGGAGGCACTGATATGAGGTAATAGGAAAGTCACAAAATGCAGGGTGGCAGGGGCGAGAGGTGCGGGAGATAAAGAACCCAGGCCAAGGGCTGAGAAACCAGAGAGCTCTGCAGAGAGGTAGACAACTGGGGGGAAAATGGGCATGCCAGGACATACAGGTACGTGGCAGGATGTTATCCCAGCAGCCCTCCCCTCCAGAACAAGGTCGGTGTGCGGGGCTACAGCAGCACAGCTTTGGGATGGTGATTCTCATTGAGAAAGAATGGCGGTTTGTAACCTCCCTGGCAGAGTGAAAGGCTTTATTCTTTCTCAGTGGTTGGGAGTTTCTCAGGTTCAGGAAAAAGGAAACCAGGGTTATCTTGATGGAATCCTTTCCCATTTCAGTCTTAGAGCAAGCACAAAGTAATTCTGGTATGTAAGTTCATAGTACACAGTAGAATTTAAGCATATTATTTTTTTTTTCCTTTGGAAACACAAAGCAGAAGGAAGACAAGCTTTGAACATTTAATTTTACCTAACAGAAAAATTTCAAACTAATTTTTTAGTCCACCTCAAAGTAATTATAAGCAAAACTTACTTTATTACCAAAAACATCATTTCAACAAAAATACAAGACAACTCCATCCTCCCATCTTCTTTCTCCAGGGTTGCTGGACCTTAGCAACCAAGCGCACTGAACACAGCCTTCCAGAAGCCACGCTGCCAGGGAAACTTCTCCAATGCATCACCAGTGGCGTGGCCTTGGAAGACTTCTGCACCACTCACAATCATCCCAGAGGCCCAAGAAACTATAAAGCCTGTACCCCCAGTTCTCATCCCACCATCTCCTAATTAGAAGTCCCCTGAGGCTGGGCGGTGGTGGACCACGCCTCTAATCCCAGCACTCGGATCTCTGTGAGTTCAAGGCCAGCCTGGGCTACAGAGTGAGTTCCAGGGAAGGCACCAAAGCAACACAGAGAAACCCTGTCTCAGAAAAACAAAAACAAAAACAAAAACAAACAAACAAGAAGAAGTCCCCTGAGTACTGACAGCTACAAAATAGAAATAATGGCTATACAGCATAGCTGTTAAAGGAATTACATAAAATAAACATTTCGTAAGTAGAGGGGATACGTGGTCATACTGCAGTGTGATTTGTCCTTTGATGACATAGACAAATATCAGAGAAAGGCATTCGTGGCTCAGCTTGAGCTCGGGGAGGAGGAGAGAGGCAGTGGGGATGGCAGTGAAGAAAACTCTTGCACAAACAAGAAGAACAGCAGAGGAAATGTAGAGAACGTGCCAGAAAAAAGAAAAGGGGGTGGGATACCATAAGAAAGGCAGAGTTACAGAGGAAGACTTGGTATCTTGTTTTGTTACAGGATTACATAGCTCAGGTTGGCCTCAAACTTGAAATCCTCCTGCCTCTGCCTTCCATGTGCTAGGACTACAGATATGCTATACTATGCCCTGCAGAATTTGACATCTGTAGATAACATCAACCAAGGAGAACTGGTAATTACCAGATCTAATAATTATGGTTTTGTCCATTCACAAATAAACCCCCAGAATCATGGCATGTAGCATCCTATACTTTTCATTCTGATGAGGTACAAATTTGAATCATCAACAACACAACACTAATCACTGGCATCTGCAGACGATAACTCCAACACTAATTCTTGATGCTTGTAACAGGAATATCTTCATTTAAAAATGAATTTACTTTTGAAATCTAATATACAAACATTTCCTAAAATGGCTCAGAATGAAATTTAAAAGGCAAAAGAAATATTCAGCATATCTCTGAGAATTTAATGTACTGGTTACAGGTAAATAGTAACTGATCTCATATTATTAAAATTGATACTATAAAAAGAAAGCAAAAATCAGGGACAAATTATCTTTTCTGCACACCCATTTTAATTTAGCTTTAAGGCAAGCATATAAAGAGAGTACTATTGTATTGCAGTTTCCTCTGATATTGAAACACACCATCCTGCAGGGAAGTTTCTTAAGACAGAAGGTAAACAACTCAAAATAGCTTCAGGAAGTCCCTGAAACCAACCAGATTCACTAGACCCCTGCCTCCCAAGAGAAAACAATGAAGACCACTGAGAATCACTCTCAGATGAACCAAGCTGCAAAGATGACTCTGGAACCAGACTAGCTGCCTGGAATAAGCAAAAAACAGCCAGACTGCCTGGAAGAGGTTTAGATTAACTGAGCCACTTGGAAGGGACACTCTGCTGAGTTGCCTGCTGGCTGTGCAGCATGCTCTGTGTTCCCAGCTTTGTGAGCTGTCACCCATGCTGAGACAGGCTTTGGTGATGCAGCTGTCTGAGTCATTTCTGCTCCTGTAAGTACCCTTAACCCATAAGTAACCCCAGTAAACTCAATGCTTCACCAAGACAGACTTTGGTGGTATCTATACTTTGGTCTATTTGAGCTCCCTATCTGGGGTGAGAGAGAGAGAGAAAGAGAGAGAAGCATCCCCCAGGAAAAATTCTGTTGCAAAGGTGTTGGCTCTGTGCTCAGCATGACCTCCCTGAACCATGCTCACTGCTGATGAAAGCACCAGGATGAAGAAGACAAGTACAGCAACCGTGTGCTTTTCAGTCTGTCTCACTGGTGGCGCCGGTGAGAAACAGGAGGCCATCCAAGCAAGGGAAGCAGAACTGGGTCAGGAAGCTTAATTAATTATTAATAAAGATGCTAGATCTAATCCTCAGGTCTCAGTGCTCACTCACTTCCAAGAAAGAAATGAAAAGCACAACATTTGGAACCAAAGGCCTCTAAAGGTGATTTTCTTTGGGTACAAATATCACAATCTGCTCCAAAAATAGGCAAAATACTGAAGATGTTCCAGATGATTTGTGATGAAACTAAAATTAAAGAAAGCCTCACTCAGAGGTCAATCCCAGCTGTAGTGTCTTACTAGGTGTGTGAACAACTGTAATTATAATCCATAGGCATTATTGTGAACCTTGTTTTCCTTATGAATAAATCTAATTATTTATATAAATAAGGTTCATAACAACATGTATCACAGAAGGCTGTGATAGAAATTAGTTGAGAATAACGAAAAAAACATATGGAAATAACATTAAAATGAATATTAAATAATTGAGTCATTGACTATTATGATAATCATTGTCAAATAGCAAAATAAAAGGCAAATATCAACTAAAATCTGAATCATAAAGTTGAGCCATTCAAAATACTTTAAAACTGTTTCAACTGACAGAGAAATGAAAGCAAAAGGTAAACAAATATGAACAATGTTTCTATGAGAGCAAATCAACACAGAATCTGTACAAGCGACTCTACACAGCAATACAATGACAATGTACACGTACTATGCAAGTGACAATCAACCACGCGCTCCAGGATGAGCAGGAGACACAGAAACACAAAGGCAGGGCAAGCAGGAGCCTACCTGACTGACTCGGTTCACTTCCTCCTCCTCCTCCTCAGCTTCTTCTCCGAAAGAGAGTAAGCTAAAGTTTCTATCAAAAGAAAGAAAAGAAAATTCAGGAGAAGAGTTAGACGAATTTCATACATGTCCCATTTTCAAGCAATAGCACAGGTTTCTAAGAAATACATTTCATTTGCACAGTATCACTTAGTCTTCAGCAGGAGTGTCCCAGCATCCACAGCTCTGGGCAAAGGGTTTGGCCTCAGAGTAACTACGTTCACCAAGTAACCTCAACTACTTCCCACAGATTCACCCCGGCTGGGTATTACCATAGTGCACCCAGTCACACATGACAGAAATAAGCTTTTGATAGTTATCAAAGCTGGAAGAAACCCCCAAGAGCACTACAGGTGAGTAATTAACCTAATTTAATACCCAACAAATATATCTTAATGTTTTAAAACTAAGAAACACAAAAAGTTGATGGGAAGAAAATATCTCAGGTCTTTCAAACTAAACAACAAAAACTCAGGTAAAATGAACTGTAAGTTATTACAGTGCTCTCAAGTTTCAGAAAAAAACAAAACTTTGACAGCAATGGAGTATTTTTTTATTTCTAATCTACATGTAAGCAATGATGACACATCATCTCTTGCTCTGAATGAAAGGAACGTTTTCAGTCATTGTTCTGAATGAAAACGAGGTAACAGACAACACACAGAGACCTCAGACTTGTCATCAGGCCAAATGGCAATACTGAAACAATGTATCCTAACACAGTGACAATGACCTTTCAGCAGCAATGAACTGGAGTAAGAAATCAATGGTGAGATCAAAGAAAATCAAACATACAGCGCTATAAAAAGTGACTTTGCCATAAGACACCTACTGTTCGTTAAAGTACCCGGCTCGTCTTTGACAGTATATTAGCACACTTTTTTTTTTTAATGTATTTACTTTGTGGGAACCCAGTATGTACTGATCACCTATACTGCAGGGTGCTTGTATATTCGCCCTCTCAGTTAACTTCCTAACAACCAGGTGTTGTGCTGAACATCACCTTCACTGTATTTGCCATGAGATGACCAAAGCTCAGAGATTAATACACTTTGCTTAAGAGCTGGGTGTGGCAGGCCCATACACAGAATTGTCTGAATCTAATACTGATAAGTAGGATGTTACAATTCAGCAAAATGGTAAGTTGAAATCCAATGTTTTTATTGAAAGTATTATTTTTAATGAAACAGAAAAAATATGGAAACAATATTGGCATAAACTTTATTAAAAATAAATTGCTATTTTAAGAAAATAGCTTTAAGAAAAACAGAATAATGAATAAAATGGTTTTGTTTAAAAATATTTATAAAGCCAGGTGGTGGTGGTGGTGGTGGTGGTGGTGCACACCTTTAATCCCAGCACTCGGGAGGCAGAGGCGGATCTCTGTGAGTTCGAGGCCAGCCTGGCCTACTAAGTGAGATCCAGGAAAGGTGCAAAGCTACAGAGAAACCCTGTCTCGAAAAAAAAAAAGAAATTATAAAAAGATTATTGTGAATAGCACCAAAGTAGATTAAATAAAGTATGCAATCCTATAACACACATTAAAAATATTCTTTATATTGTTCTTGCCTCCCCAAACTCTTTATACTAAGGATACATTAACTTACAAACGAGCAGATGTTTCTCAATAACTCAACTATGTAAACAGAGTAAATACTAAATATTTATTAACACATGTTATATAGCTACCTGCAATGATACATTTCTAGCTTAAGTTAAATAATGTCATTAAATGTGAGAAATGTTCACTTGTAACACACACACAATTCTGTTAACGCTCTGGTTCAAAATGACATTCCCCTTTTTAGTAAACAATGATTACAAAAACAAATTAAATAAATTAGTGTCACTATTAAAGTGAAGGAAAATCTACTATGATTACTTTGTGCCTTTGGGTTTCAATTTCTTGTTTTCCTCCTCTGGTTTCTCTTTTTTGGGCCTTTTAATTTCTCTTGGAATGATGTCATCAAAAGGATTAAACAAAACCTATGAAAAGAAGCATTTTAAAGATATTATTCCAGTTTAATTTTACAAAAAAATTAAAAACAATATCGACTGTACCGACATTCGTATCTAAATCTTCCCTCCATATACTTTATTAGAGCAGTGGTCCACAGGGTCCACAGTGCACTTCCAGTCACATGGCCTCAATGACCTTCCCAAAACAGTATGTTCTTTTCAAGTAAAAGACACTATCTGATACCTATTTTACAGAAGGAAAAACATAAGGAACCAACTCAGACATTTGGACTCCATATCAAATGCTCTTAAGGATTACCTCACTTCCTCAATAAAGAATAACTTAATTCAACTAAAATCCACTTCTTTGAGCAAAGAAACCTGATTCTTTTAACTTTTCATTATGGGTTGAGCTTTTCATTCTTTATATTATCAGCTAAAGTTTCAGATCGAATCCAAAGCCTTTAATTAAAACTGTATCAGAAACTGTTCTTAAATACGGTGTGTAGTATAACACTTTCGTCGAATGGTTTCAGTGTCTCTGAAATGGCACCTGACAGCATGCTCCTACCTCACAACTTTTGATTCGATGTGGATTGCGGGGTCTTTCATCATCATCGATATCTACCTCTGTCAGGCGCAGCATGTTGTATACTGTATCCCCTGTAACCTACCAAACAAAAACATAAAGCATGATCGCACACATCTCTATCCATCTTTTCAATAAACACAGGAATTCTGAAAAGATTTTAAATAAATACTGGACTTCTGAAAAAAGGTTTTAAATAATTAAAAGAGAATATTTGATTTTCACTGAGACTATGTACAATTAACAATGAAAGGAAAGCATGCTCACTTTAAGGCTAAAAAACACAGATGGGCTCAGTCTCTTAATAAGCCCTTACATGTTTCCAGTGTCTACTAATGTCAGTTATTAAAAATAAATATACAATGTCAACCTTCTTACTAAATGACAGTTCACTCAAATATCACAAACAAACTTGGACTTAAAGCAGCTTAAGCATTAACAGTATGATAAATATTTTGCAGGTTATTGCCTAATTTAATCTACACAAATACCCTAAAAATGAGAAGTAATACTATCTTCCTTGACAGAGGCTCAAAGAAGTTACCAAGCTGACTAAGAGCTTCTCCACTTACATGGCTCTTGTGCTGAGCCATGTAACAGCAATTGTAAAACACAGTGCAAGAGAGAAACTCAAGTCTCACCTTGTTAATAAAAAAAGCTAGAGGTAGGAAAAATCTGCGATTTCCAGAAAAGCCTGCGTTAGGAACACATCAAAAGAACATGACAGTACGTATTTCCTGACTCATGTCCTTAAAAATGAGCAACAATGTTACATTTTATGATCTGAGTATGACTCGAATTCCAAGGTTCAGTTGTCTAACTGTACTGAATTGTTTCCCTCCTCTTAGAGTCAAAGTCCACTTTTGCCTAGGATGTAAGGAAGCAATTCTTACTGAACCAGCAGAGGGGGCTAAAAAGCTAATAATGTCTACTATGTCTAAGAATTAAACACAGGGATATTCAGATGAGAAGGGAAGAGGATGAGAGAGAGATGCCTTCAGGATCCCTCTTTAAAGAAAACTGTTGAAAATTCTATGGGAAGATCATTCTGTCGTTTGTTGTTAAATGTCAGGAGGATTAAATAGATACCATTCAAAGTAATATTTCCAATAAAATTATAAATACTAATACAACTTCCACTTTAAACTTAAGGGAATTCATCACTGGTAACTTTAAACTATGAAATCGTTTTGGCTAAGTCTTTTTAAAAGTATAAACAACATTGGCTCAGTGGCCGTAAGCAGCTAATGCCACCACTGTGACAAGTAACACATGTAGGCCATGACAAATGACTGACCCGAAGCACCCAGAGTTCAGGTAGCCCTGGACAGTTCATCATAACAGGAACATACTCCATCATGTTTGAAAACAATAAGTAAATAAATGTAGCATTTTTGAAGGTACTTATTATATAAGTTAATTGTATGTATCATAGAAGCTTAAAGAACATACACCAAAACCAAACCATATAATTAACATACAGACACTAACCTTTCCAAAGATGGTGTGCTTATTGTTAAGTTCATCTGCTCGACCCAGGGTAAAGAAAAACTGGCTGCCATTATCATGTGGACCAGCATTTGCCATGGCAACCAGTCCTCTCCTATTAAAACGCAACCTCGAGTGAAATTCATCCTGCAAGAATGAAAGAGATTTAGTGACTGTTCTCAGTCATAAGACCCTTCATATTCAATCAGCTATGCAGCAGACCAGCGAGGCTCAGACAATTTCTAATCAAAAATGCTGAAGCTTTATTTAACTGATTTTGAAGTACAATCAAATCCAAATGTACTATCTGTTCAATGCTCTTCAACCTGAATTCAGCAGCTTGTGTCTCCTAAATATATTCAGCCCCCTTGCTGTTTTATGGAAGTCTTAGTACACAGAGGAAGGGTGCTCAAAGGGACTTGGTCTAAGTCCCATTTCCCTACTCAAGAAACCTATCTTTGAACACTGGGAAACTGCCAGCTAGTCTCCTTACATCTTGTTCCTCACCGTGTGAGGCAGTGGCTTTCTTCCTGTTTTGCGAGTCAGAGACTCCACCAAGTGTGTGTTAGTGTGACTTAACTGTGCTTTTACACGTCCTGAACTGTCTTAGTTGACTCTTCTCAAGGATGGCATGAGTCTCGTTTGGCAGATCGTAACAGTGCAAGACCACTGCTCCTTGGGTGTTTTCCTTGTTCTGAGAGCTACTTAGAATTGCCCCTCAGACTCCACTGAGATCATCTGTGACACACCCATCTCTATTATCAGTGCTTTTCAAGCATTAGAGGCTATTTTTCTTTAATACATTGTTCTTCAGAGCTGAACTCAGTCCATCTCACCAGGAACCAAAGAGCCTAACACCTTGACCTCTGACTTGATCAGCTTTCAGAAGGACTGTGAGTAGAACATCCCTGCTGTTTAAGTCCCCTGAGTCTGTGGTATTTCTATACCATGTGTCCTGGGCAGTTTTGTGTCAAGTTGACACAAACTAATGTCATCTGAGAGAAGGGAACCTCGATTAAGAATATACCTCCATAAGATTAGGCTGTAAGGCATTTTCTTGGTTGGTGGTTGATGGTAGAGGGCCCAGCCCACTGTGGGTGGTGTCACCCCTGGGCTGGTAGTCCTGGGTTCTATAAGAAAGCAAGCTGAGCAAGTCATGAGCAGCAAGCCAGTAAGCAGCACCCCTCCACGGCCTCTGCATCAGCTCCTGCCTCCAGATTCCTGCCCTGAGTGAGTTCCTGCCCTCACTGCTTTTAATGATGAACCGTTACACGAAACTCTGAGTGAAATAAACCCTTTCCTTCTCAAGTTGCTTTTGGTCATGGTATTTTACCACAGCAATAGAAACCCTAGCTAAAACACCAGTGTTTAAAGTGATCTATCTAGATGAACGAAGTTAGCAAAGTAATTGTAGTATTTTAAAATAACAAAGCAAAAATCTCTGAAAGGAAATGCCCACAGAGAAGTTAGGATAAATGATGGGATTAACAGGATACAGGAGTATTTCCTATAAAGTGGAGGTCCTAATATTATGAGATCTGATTAACAGTGATGGCTGAGAGATTTTAAAATACTATGTCCTACTTTCCAGGGCTGCTATCATCTGGAAAACAAAGTTTAAGGAAAAAAAAAAAAAGAAGTCCCACTGTTTTTCTCAACAATCACAATCATACTGTGGTACATGCCAGCAACCCTAGCACTCAGGAGGTTCAGGCACAGAGTCACAAATTTAAGGCCAATCTCTACTGTATTGCAATTCCAACCAAGGCAACATGGCAGGACCCTCAATAGAAACTTTTAAACAATTAAAAATCACATTGACCCGGAAAAAGATGAAAGGAATCTCCAGACACTCTTTCCCATTAGAATAAATACATAGTTTTCAAAAGATTCCCAATTTTAATTGGGACAGTTATTTTCTCAAAGAACCTAACATTGCTCTATAATTAGACTGATAACAAATACAATTTTTGCTGTATTTGAACCCATTATTGTTCCTAATTTCCTAAATAGTTTAACTTAACTCTTTTCCTTCTTAAGTTTATGCTGGCAGTCAAAAAATCACAGGCCAGGACTGGAGAAATGGCTCAGCAATTAAGAGCACTTGTTGCTCTTACAGAGGACTTGGATTCAATTCCCAGCACCCTCATGGTGGGTCACAGCCACCCATAACTCCAGTTTCAGGGATCCAATGCCTTTTTCTGACCTCTGCTGTCAGCAAACAACACATGATAAACATATAACATGTGGGCAAAACACTCATACATAAAATAAAATGAATAAATCTAATAAAAAATTTAAATTATATACCCATTTTTGATTAATATATCTTTTTAATAACATATTTGGCTCTTCCTTCTGCTCACTTTCTGACTGGCCATCATGCATGGCTTTGTGCTATAGAGTTCTTTTGTGTACAGTAAGTACATAATACACAGTAAGCTCCAGTGTGGGAGACTGGTCCCTCAAAACCTTTATATTAAAGTCTTAATCCCTGATGCAGCCATATCTGTGGCTCTGACAAGGTGGTGAAGGTTATAAACGTGAAAAAGTAAGATGAAGTCAAAGGTTTGGGCTCTCATTCTAACCCAATAGGGTTTGTGTCCTTATAAGAAAAGATCAAGACATCAGACCGGGCGTTTTCTTCCCTATACCTCTTCAAGGGAGGAAGAGGGATGGTTAGACACTGTGACTTGGACTTCCTAGCCTCCACAACTGAAAGAAAATAAATTATCATTTACCCCTGACAGTCTGTTGTAGCAGCCCAAACAGACTGCTGCAAATTCCATATAATATTTAAATCAAATTATTTTAATCTAAAATAGCACATGCAATGTTCTAAAAATTGGCTGCTGAATCAGACACAGCCAAACATCAGGAAATATGTCATATGGACTTCTTTCTGAATCCTGCTTCTTTCTGTCTCTGTCCCTCTCTGTCTCTGTCTCTGTCTGTCTCTCTCTCTCTCTCATTGCAATCTTTAGTTCTACCTTAACTTAATCTAGTACAAAAGCTTGCCATAAAATAAATCAGAAAGAATGGTAAGATAATATTTGCCCTTATCTTTGAATAATTCTAACTCCACTGATTTTGTATACTACATGAGACTTTTTCTTGTGGGACACTATCACTTTCGAAGAAGCATTCCAAGCTGACCTAGAATACAGTAAATTGATCTGACCTTGAAAGGGGCTCCATAGATGGACTCTCCACCAGTCCCGGTGCCTGTGGGATCCCCACCTTGGACTATGAAGCCAGGTACAACTCTGTGAAAAATGGTATTGTCGTAGTAGGCTGAAAAACAATTAATATATCAATTTCTAAAACTCAGTATGACTTTAGTTATCATAGTTAATATACAAACAGAGCCACAGATTTAATTTCCAGACTGGTAAGTATGCTTTTAGACCAAAACCTTTCCTTACTACTTCTTATAAAACATTCCATCTTCAAAACACTGTTATGTTTCAACAGAAAAAATGGTGCTTTAGTTTTTGTTTTATCTCCAGAATTTTCTCACAGTATGGATTACTGTTTTCAAAATAAAAACAAGAAGTTTAATACACATCAATGCTTTTCAACTGGAGGAGAGAGAGGAGCAGCAATTCTGCATCCCAGAGGACATTGATCAACATTTTGAAATACTTGGGTTATCACAACTGGGGAGTACTACTGGAATACAAGATGGCAAGTATACTGCTAAGATCCTAAAGTACGAGGGGTTGTTTCCACAACAAAGAATAACCCATCCCAAATGCCAGCAGTGCTGAGGCTGCGTAGCCTTGATAGAGAGGAATAGCTCATTTCTTGCTTCTTCTCTTCTCCTGAGAAAAAATTAACTAATACACAAAAATATAGAAACCAGAGATAAAAGTTATTAACTGATCACAGTTCTAGCACTGTCCATTGCAGTCTCCTCAAAAAAAAAGTTCAATAAATGAAACAAATAATATTATATATTTTAGTCCAATCAAATAGTCATTCACTTTGTTAAGTGATTTTCAGAATTCAGTATAGAATTAATAGAACTTAAATATATTCCTATATTATAAATATATTTCTAGTCACAAATATGCAGCAGAGATGAAATATGGTCTCCCATAGAATTTATTCTCTAAAACCAGAATCATGAAGGAAAAAGTTAATGTAGATAAAACAGAAGCATGGCACCCATTGAGTTATAGGGCATCCCCTGTGAAAATTGAAAATTAGCATCTTTTTTTCCTTCTTTAGTAACAGTTTTATACCATGTTTTAGACTGGGAGCTTTCAAAACTTATATTTATCTTTAGATGTTTCCCTAGCTATATAGCAAAGACCATAAAGTCCAAAGTTAAATCCGTAAACACACATCTTCAAGTTCTGCAAAGAATATGACCATCTTTCAACAAGAAAGCCTGTTACATTGAGGGTCACATGGGAGACTGAGCTCCCTCCCTCCCAGGTTTTCATTCATTCTCTTTTAATTCTGAAAACTACACATTGCTGCTGCTGTTGTATTGAAATGTACATTGCAAGGCCCAGAAACAGCCAAACTCCTTTGAATCATACACTCAAAGGATTAAATGGAGTTCTCTACATTAGTTTACACATTTTTTTTTTAAATAAGTGTATGTGTGTTTTGCCTGCATGTATGTCTATATGTCACATTAATGCCTGATGACCCTGAAGGCCAGAGAGCACATTGGCTCCCCTGGAAGTGGAGTTACAGACAGTTGTGAGCTGCCATGTAGGTGCTTAGAATTGAACCCAGGGCCTCTGGAAGAGGTAGCCAGTGTTCCTGACTGCTGAGCCATCTCTCCTGCCAGGAGTGTCTTTTTAAAATTAGTCTTCTCAGTTTTTAGTTAGCCTTCCCAACAAATAATTCCATTAAATTCTTGCCTGTTTCATTAAGAAAATTGCTTTGGTTATTTCTATAAATTTAAAAGTCTTTACCTCCATCTCCTGGTCTCCTTATAAGTGGGAGAATAATTCTTTTTTGATGCAAGTAAGCTTTGTCAGCACCCAGCTGGACCTCATGTTTATTTCATTGTCACATTCTATCCAGATACTTTCTGTTTCTTCATTCACCTGGTCCTGGGTTGCAATTTACCATTCATTTTTTCTAGTGTTTTTGTAATTTCACTCTCCTGTAAAATTTGAGCTTTTGACTTCTTTAAACTTATTACCAGAAGTCAGACTTCTCTGTCTCCCTTGTTTTTTAGCTTTGTTGACAGTTACCCGAGGCCTCTCTAACTAAACTACCTGTCTGATTTTACTTCCTTCCTGCCTGCCATAGCAATTATTAATAATGGTCTTTGCAGACATAGTTCCTTTGTCTCATCTGAGGGATTGGATTCTTTTATTATTCTTTCTCTAGTCTCCCCCCTGCAGTGTTTTATTTATCTAATTTCTATTTGGAGAGCTTTGACTATATCATACTACAGGATACTTTGGATTCTTAAATACCTTGTTTCTCACCCAAAACATTGTTTTCTGACACCATGATTAATACTGTCTCTAAAAATTAGTTATGACTGGAAGACAGTGATTTGCCACCACAGGAGTATTTAAAGTTGTATGTAATGTAGTCTAGAAGCCAACCAGAAACTGTAAAGAAAGTATGGACTGATACACAACTATCCATGAACAAAAAATACCCAAGTGAATATAAAATTTTGCCAAGTTTCTTACAAAGAAAAATCATCATGTTATGACTCAAGTTGATAACAAATCAGTGAATGCCAGGTGGTAAGCTTTGTGAAAAAACAGACTTGGAACAAAATAATAAAAATTATTTATAATTAAATGAAAACAGGATGAGAAACACACCAAAAAAAAAAAAAAAACCACACACAAAGGAGAGCTAGTATGAGGATGTGCAGAAGAGGAAAAGGAATGTTCGGGAAATGGAGAGAATGGCCGACCAAAGGCACATGATTAGTGGAATGGGAACTAATGGAGAGCTAGGGATAGGAAGACCAGATAGGAGGCAATTACAGTCATGGAGACCAAAGTCCAGGTCCTCTAGGGAAGAAGTTGAAATTTGGTCTAGCGGTAGCTAACAGAAGTTTCCAGGAGAGAAGACCATCACACCATCGGATAAAGTAAGCATGGGAAGGGAAGAAATGAAAAGGGTTCTGAAAATAATAGTCATTTGTCTAGAGACAACACAAGAGTGGAGAGGATAACAGAGAACAAGAGGCAGCTTAGGGAATGTCCATATTTGAAGAATGAAAGACGGAATGAGTGGCAGTTAGCAGAGGAGATCAACACCAGGCAGGACTGTGTCTGTTAACAGGAGAGCTGTTATCCCTGTAGTCCAGTTCCTTATACACTGCTCAACATCATATCGCTAACACCAGACCTCAATGTGAAAAACACATTGAAGCTTATTCTTTTCATTCTTTAAAAAAGCTCATCCATCCAGGGTTTTACTTAGAGAGTCTCCCTGTGTTGCCCAGACTAGTCTGAAACTAGAAATGTTTCTGCGTCAACCTCCCAAGTGCTGGAATTACAGGAGCAGGCCAGAATGCCCAACACACTGCCATTATCTGTAAACTAAGGTAAGTCCCTCCCCAGAATGACAATGAAGGCAATACTGACCTTCCAAACAGAGCTGAATGAAATTTCTGCATGCCTTTGGAGCTTCTTTTGACCACAACTCTATGTCAATATCTCCAGCTGTAGTTTTCAATAAAACCTATAGAAAGAACATGACATCATATTATTTATTTTGCTTGATAATTGGCTATACAACTTGCAATACTAATTAATGAGTTTTCAGTTTAAAAAAAAAAATTACAAACTCTGCTTGGGTTTTGTTGTTATACTGAACAAATATCAAATATTCATTATAGCCCAATCATCATTAGATGATTCAACACACCATTTTCAGAAAAAGCTAAGGATAAAAAAAAAAGAAAAAAAGCACCTACTTTTTCTAATCACAGAAAACAAACTTCATTCGTTTAAAAACCAAGAGTGCAAATTTATAACTGTTTCTCATCGCTTTATTTCCAATAAAATTGGTTAGCAAATTATGAAATTAAGAAGTTAATGAATCCATTGAATTATGACAGTATTAGACAATTTTGCAATCATTCATTTGAAATTATCCTAGAACTCTACTTTTATATTAAAATCATGCTAGCTCTAACTAGGAAAGAAATATTATTCTGTGCATGCATGTGTGCAGGTGCATATACACGTGTGTGCATGCAGAGGCCAGAGGTCAACATTGAGTGTCTTTCTCAAAAGCTCTTTACCTGAACTTTTGGATACAGCTCTTCTGCTGACCTAGAGCTCACCAATTCAACTAGACTGGCTTGGGAGCAAGTTGCAGGATCCACCTGTGTCTGCTTCCCCGACCCACTGGTCTGGGGTTTCAGATACATGCTGCCATGCCCAATTCTTCACAAGGATATTGGAAATCCGGACTCAGGTTCAGGTTCACACATCAAGCACTTTATTAACTGAGCTATCTCTCCAGCCCACTGATGTTTTGTTTTTTCAGCCAAAGTCTTAGAGCCTTGTAGTCCACACTGGCCTCAAACTCCCCTTAGACTCCCGATCTTCCTGCCTCTATCTCCCAAAGTACTTGGATGACAGGCGAATGTCACCATGCAGTGCTGGAGACTGAAGCCGGTGCCTGGTGAGGCTAGGACTCTACCAACTTAGCTAGAGTACTAGATATATATAGATATATATATATATATATAATGTTTTCGAGACAGGGTTTCTCTGTGTAGCCTTGGCTGTCCTGGAACTCTCTTTGTAGACCAGGCTGGCCTTGAATTCAGAGATCTGCCTGCCTCTGCCTCCCCAGTGCTGAAATTAAAGGCAAGCGACACCACACCCAACCCAAAGGATATTCTTAATCGAATACTAGTTGTGACTTGCTAAGATGGTTATGCCTTAAAAGTTATCATCTCTATAACAGGTAGTATATTTAGTAGTCTCCTTTTTAATGATTCATGGCAGCAGTTTCTCTTTGGTGGCATCAGCTGCTTTATAACAACCAGAACCTCTGTGAAGCCCAGATGATGAAACAGTTGATTCAACAATTGGCTCAATAACAACAAATAACCAAAAAGAATGTTAGTCCTAAGTTTGAACAGCGTGGCACAGCTGGAATCTAATTTCTCCAGCATCAATTTTTCTTTTCCACTCCAACTGTAGAAAAGTTGATTAGTATCAACAATCTGTGGCCACCACACAGAACGTTCTTGCAAAGAAACACTGCAGAATAACTAAAACTAACTAAACTGACTCTCATGAGGAGTCTGTATCAGGGACGGAAGTCACACTTTCCTTATTTTCTAAAACTTCTTTGCTTTGTCACCAGTACAGTTTTGGAAATGAGGGGAGTCTAAAAATCATTCAGGAAAGCCCTGTCCTTGAAGGATGCCCTAGAAGTTGTAAACTGAATGAGAAATCTTTTCAACAGTGAAGTAAGAAGAACATCTCACTCTACTCCCCTCCCCTATCATCTAGTAGATTTTTGCTACCACTCTGTTTCAGAAGCCTAGGGAATGCTGTAATAAATTATAGAACACTGATGAATGCATTACATCTTTGGGGGCCCTTTCTGGCAACACACAGCTCTTTTACAACTACTCTCCAGGAACTATGAAAGTGAGAGAAGTGAAAATATCTACATTATGGTAGATGTTTAGTGGTTTCCTTAACCCATAAAGAAGTATGTAAAAGCCAGGCATGGTAGCATGTGCCTTTAGCACTCAGGAGGCAGAGGCAGACAGATTTCTATGAGTTCTAGGCTAGCCTCTATGTAGCAAGCCCTAGGTCAGCCAAGGCCACATAATGAGATCCTATCTCAAAATTTTTCCCCTTTATTACTTTCTCTCTCTCTCTCTCTCTCTCTCTCTCTCTCTCTCTCTCTCTCTCTCTCTCTCTCTCTCTCTCTTTCTCTCTCTCTCTCTCTGATACAAACTGAAGTTGGATTACTCCTTCCTTCTCAGAATGAACCTGAAATGGCACTAATCACTCTTTCCCAACTTTCCATAAGTCCTGATGTATATTATGCCCTGACCAACTTCATTATAACTTGTATCTTTGAAATGAAGCACTATTGTTAGGGGGATCTAGACTTTTCTTCTAAGCCAAAATTCTTCTTAAAAATTTTGTGATGTTACAAAGACCATATTTTAAAATAGTTCTGATTTTATTTTGTAAAAAACATAGCAGAACATTAATAATATTTGAGATATAATCTACTTATCAATAATTTGACCCTGCTAAAGAGTTCACTAGCTTTCAGTACATTCACGAGTTTGGAAACCACTGCCACCATTTCCAAAACATTTCATTACCCTAAAGTGAAATGAAACCTTGACCCATTTTCCCATCCCTCTCTATTCCTCCTACCCTCACCCTTTGGCAACCACTGATTTTTTTTTTCTGTCTGTATGGACATTATCAACTGAACATTTTATACATATAAATGGAATCATACAAATGCGCCTTTTCATGTCCAATTTCTTTCACCAAATATATTTCTTTGAAATTAAAGACATCTGTCTTCCTGTTCTCTGTATTTCAGTTTAAAATGTTTTTAAAAGCTCAGTAGATCATAAACAATGGTTTTGTAATCTTACTGACAAATATTTCAAGACAGAACTAATATTTAATACAAAGTTCATTTGTAACAATAATAAATGGAAACATGTATTCCCAACAATCTCCATAAGTTCTAATTATTTAACAGACTTCCTATGCTTAAATGCTACCATTTTATTACAGTTTTCTTATATTTTTACAATGTATTTATTTTGTTTTATTTTGTTTGATACAGAGTCTCATTGGCACTTTCTCTGTGGACCAGACTGGCCTTGAACACACAGAGGTCCTTCTGCCTCTGCCTTCTGAGTGCTGATATTAAAAGTATGTAACACCACATTCAGCAAGTTTTTACATTTTTTGTTTGTTTTCAAGAAAGGGGTTCTTTTGTCCTGGCTGTCCTTGAACTTGCTTTGTAGATGAGAGTGACCCGTCACTCAAGAGATCATCCTGCCTCTGCCTCCCAAGCACTGGATTAAAGGTGTGTGCCACTACACCAGGCTAAATTTTTACATTATTAATGTTATCTTTAAAATGAAGTTTCTAAAGGCTGGCTTAGTTAATCTAGGTACCATATATCCATGTAACTAATCATTAAAAATTACACCATACTATTATAAAACTGACTGACAAGTACCTGAACTTTGTGTGTGTGTGTTTTAATGTGGGTACTGGGAATCAATTTATATATGCACACACATATACACGTAAGTTATATACATGTAATATATGTATTTTTATTAAACAAATAAGGAGAAGATAATACAAATAGATACATATTTTCTCCTAGTACCCCAAGAATAGTAGTCCAGGCCCTAAAGTACGCCCTCACTAGTTTAGTAACCACCTATGAAAATAAAGTAATTTTATATGTACATAAAGTAATTTTACTATGAAAATAAAGTAATTAAATAAAATAAACACATTACCCTACCCTCCATATGCTCTTGCAGCAAGATGCTCAACTTGAGTCTTCCACCTACTAGCTTGGACTACCTGGACATGACATCTACCAGTTCTCACCCAATTTCCTTCTATAAAAGCAGAGATACTGGCCCCAAGGGTTTGTTGTGAGGACAAAATGAGCTATTATACATACATTGCTAAGAACAGCCACACACAGATAAGTAATCAAGAAACACTTGCCATCACTATATTCTTTTTTTTTTTTTTTTTTTGCTGAGAACTTATATCTAGGGGGAAAAAGGTGTGGTTGAGACACACTGCACACCTTAAAACTTTCCACTGATAAACTACTACATTAATAATGGCTTTTTCCTCCTTCAGCCATGAAGGCATTCCGAAGTTACCTGGTATCACATCAACTTCTTCCTATGTGATCCATGCTTACTGAATAAGGGAAATTTTCCCACTAGAGAGCAGAGGCTCTAAACAAGCTACAGACTATGCTTTCTGTTCCCCTTCGATCTGTTTCTATTCAGAAGAAAAATAGTATTCATCATAATTTGTAAATATTTTTATTTACAATTATTTTATCAATGCACGGTTCATTTGACTGACTCAACAACAAAAGGGATGAGGATGGATTTTCTTCCAATGCATCCTTAAAACCTAACCTAAAACCTTGCATGTGTTTTGCAGGGGAAAAATGTTGTGCTGAGAAAATAGTTCAATGGGTAAATTGCTTGGCATACAAGCCTGAGGACCTGAGTTCAAATGCCCAGATCTCACGAAAAAACCAGATGCTGTAACATGTGTCTTTAATCCCAGTGCTCCTATAGTGAGCTGAGGAGCGGAGGTAAGAGACTCTCAGATGCTCACAGGCCAGATACTCAGCATTAAACAACAAAGAAAAGAGACAATGCCTCAAACTAGGTGGACTATGAGGACCATCTGTTGTAGGTTGTTTTTTCTCTTTTGGGGGGCCCGCCACCCAGTTCCCAAACAATTCACAAATGGAGGCTTATTCTTAATTACGAATGCCCAGCCTTAGCTTGGCTTGTTTCTCCCTAGCTTTCCTTAACTTAAATTAACCCATATGCCTTTTGTCTCTGGTCTTTTCCCGTTCTCTTACTTCTGTAAATCTCTTATTCCATGGCTTGCCATATAGCTGGGTGGCTAGCCCTTGGAGTCCTCCTTCTCTGGCTACTTCTTTTTTCCTCCAAGATTTCTCCTTCTATTTATCCTCTCTGTCTGCCAGGCCTGCCTATCCTTTCTTCTGCCTTGCTATTGACCGTTCAGTTCTTTATTAGGCCATCAGGTGTTTTAGACAGGCACAGTAAGACAGCTTCACAGAGTTAAACTAATACAACATACACAAAAGTAACACACCTTAAAATATTCCACAGCAACCATCATCTAAGGTTATACTATGAACCTTCACAAGTGTGCTATGGCATCTGCATGTATGTATGCTTAAACAAATGCATACATCTCATACATACATACACATACACAATTTTTAAAATACTGGTTAAATGAATGAGCTCCTGTTCAGAAGTGCTTTTACTCTAGGATCAGGTCAAATCATTCCTTAGAGTAAACAACCAGTCCCAGGACAGACAAGGACTCATATGAGACCCTGTTTTGTTTCTTTAAAAAAAAAAAAAAGTCCTTAGAGTATTAGAGTAGAAAACTGAAGATACCTGTGACTCACAACAGTTTAACTTCCCCCTCACCTGTGCTTAATACCGCTAAGAAGCTAAAGAAAACAGCATGAATTCATCTGCCCAGCCATTCTTTCTTTCACAGTATTTGAATTCCATCTACTATGTGGCAAGCACTGTCCTAGATGCTCATACTCTGACCCTACGTTGTTTGTATTCTATATAGGAAAAAAAAATAAAAACAAAAAGAAGATACTGTTAAAAACTATACCCCGAGGGCCAGAAAGTGCTGTGACCTAGGGAATCACTGAGATTTGCTATTTGGTAGGCCTCTTTGTTAAGAGGGGCATTTGAACAGGTAAAACAGCCTATGTTCTCAGCAGATGTTCAGCCATGTGAAGAGCCTGCATTGCAGAACAGTCCGTCTATTTGATCTCTATCAGTATTTATTAATTGGGATTGACACTATCAAGAAATATAGTTTGATCACAAAACCTATCAGAGAATCCTTTCCCATTCCAATGTGGTAATAGTCCTTACTGTCCTGCTGCTTCTGACAATTAAAGATTATCTCCTCCAAGATGTTTTTTCCATCATCCCCAGTTTTTCACTCCATCAAACTGTCGTGGCTATAAAATCCCTTCAAACACCTGACTTACCAAAGCCAGGTGTGGTGATGCATGTCTGTAACCCCATCACTCAGAGGCCAAGACAAGTTAGGAAGTTAGCAGCTAGCGTTAACTACATAATGAGACCTTGTCATAAAGATTTTCCTTAGCTAGCCAAATCCCAAACTAAGCTACTTGCTCTATCAGGGTATCAATCACATAACTGCACCTAGTATCATCAGCACCTAGTAAAGTGTGTGGTGCCTAGCAGGCGTTCAATAAATAATTGTAGAGAAAGGCACGATCTCCGAGTTAAACAACAACAACAAAATTTAACAATCTTAGCATAAGTCTTTTTTAAAAAAACAACAGACACTAGAAGGCGCCCACATGAGTTGGATCAAGGAAGTTAAGGGGCCAGAAGACTAGCGAATAGGGAAGCTGCTCAAGGATTCTTTCAAAAACATGCTGAGACGTGTCGACGTAAATCATGTAGATGCAACACTGTCCTCAAGCAGTGTGTGGACGGCAGTTCTTTTGGTGTTTCCAATTCCGCGATACCCGACACTTGCCCCCACCTTTCCCTCCCCAAATCAGGGAACTCTCAATTGGGGTGTCAAGGGATGGTGGAGAGGTTCTCACCTTCCCATTAGTGGGCGGCTCCTGGATGTAGATGTTACTCATCTTGGTCAGTGCTCAGGACTCCGCTCTTTAGTGTGGTCGCGAGCGAATGGCGGGTCTCTGAAGGTGTCCGCCTGTTAGTAGACAATTCTTTAACTTGGGGAAAACTTCACTCGGTCAGAGTCGGGCAAGACAGCCTAGTTAGTCCCCAAACCAGCCCCGCATGGACGCCGCCATGTTGCTCCCGGACCCGAGCACCGCTAACTCCGGAGGGGGGGGAACTCTGTGTCCTTCGGGTAACTAGAAAAGATGATAAGACCTCTGCAACCTTAGAGAACTTGTCATGTTATCTGTAATAACGGTTAAATGGGGCAATCCATAAATCCCAGGGCTGCGTCCGCGTCAGGTGTTCGCAGATGGCCCTCGCCTCCCCGAAGCTGGCCGAAATGGTTCCGACCGGGTGTGCTCCGCGGTAGGACTCCCCCCGGAAACTGCATCCGCAGCGCCTGAGTTCCGCGAACCCTGGAAGCGCGTCCGGCCTGCCCCTGCCGGGAGGTAGAAGTTGGTGGGGGCCGGGTGGGAGAGATCTCCTCTGATAGTGCGTTGTCCCCGCAACGGATCTGAACCTAACGCGATCTCGAAAAGCCCAGGACTCTGCTCCCCTGCGTCATGGCAGTCCCAGGTGAAGATCAACCTCAGGGCCCCCTTCAGAGGAATGGGGCGAGCAGTGGAGTCCAGGGAGCGGGGCGGCGGGGGAGACCTCGGGGACTCGAGCGAAGGCCTGGAAATGCCCGGCGTTGGTTGGTTTCCATGAAAAAGTTCACACTACAAATCCAAAGGGAGCGGGGAGAGAGGGAAAGATCATCTCCGTCGCTCCGAGGCAAAGCCCGAACTGTACGGGATTCCAAGGAAAGTGTATTGTGGGAGGGAGAGAGGACGGGGAGCAGTGAACTGTAGGCCTAAGAGGACAGGTTACCCAGAAGACGGACAGGAACTTTCACAGGGCTTCCAAATAAAATCCGAAATGTGAACATCTGGCGAACCCAGGGAGCCATACACATTGTCCTGAAAGACAGACACCAAGTCCAGAAGCGCGCTCCCGGGGTTTGTTTAGCTTTTCCTGTCTGTAGTTACGGTGTGGCTGCAGGCCGGCTGCTGTGCCCTTCTGGGCCTCAGTTTCTCTATCCGTAAGAGAAGGAGCTTTGTTGAGTTACATCTAAGATTCTTTATAGGTTTCACTTTTGTGTTCAGAGATTTCTAACCTAGAAACGGCAAACTGTGCTCCGGGGATGTTTTTGTCTGCTACTCCAGTTTACTGGCCGTGTCAGGAGCTGCAAAAAACTTCCCCAAACCGTCTTTGTCAAGATGTGTCTCAGCAGAACTCTGTTGGCAGATGTTTTTAAGAGATATATATTCTCGCCTTGAATCTTGGAGATTCACAATGCACAGTACTGTAGGAAAGACCCTGAAAATGTTTCCAAAGCCCCGACTTTGCTTAAAACTGCCCTTCCGGCTACTGTTTGAGCTGTCTTTGTTCTATGGCAGCCTTTTCTGAACTTTATTCTAGAGACGGGTTGGGGGTGGGAAGAGTGGCTGCTTTCCTAACTTCTGCAGTTTGCAAAGAAGCACACTTGGAACTGTGAGAAGAGAGGTGACTGTACACTCTTTGTTGTGTTGTGGTGAGCATGACAGACACCCTTGCTCTCTTAGAACTCAGCAGGGAAAAGAGGGAAATTTGCAGAAAGTGGAACTAATGCCGTGGCAAGTAAAATAGTAAGGACACCTAGCAGGATAGAGAGTGCAGAAGGATGTTCCAGATGAGACCTAAAGAAAGGTGAGAGGGAGGGGAGCCTGCAGGGAAAGGGACTGGATTTGGAGAGGAAGAGGAAGTAAGAAGAGGTAATGAAAGATGCCTGCCATGGCGAACCTTCAGTATGCTGTGTGAGAGAAAAGAGAAATTAACTAGAGATAATCACAGTATGGAACATTTACTATGTAACCCATGCATCCGATACTATGTCAAACATTGTAATTTTTTCTTTCTCTTTAATGTAACCACTGTTGCGAGATAGCTGTTAATATCCCCACTTCAGACGGAGGAACATAGAAATCACGTAACTTGCCTATTACAAGAGCTAATGGCTGGTTATTCTTCCCCACCGTGTGTGAATGCATTTCCCAACCTGTCCATGGCACAATAAGGAGATGTCCTGTAATTGAAGTACATTAAGCAAGAACAAAGTGTTTGGATATTGATGGACAGTAGGAAACGGCTTAAGGGTTGTAAGAAAAGTTACATTTTAGGATGCAGTTAACCTGGAGGAGAGTTAGTGAATTTAGAGGCACAGGTGGTAATTAGGGGTGATTCTGGTCCAATGAGAAGCAGCTAAGTTGATGGTATGTTTTTGGTGGTATAATCACTAGGAATTGATGATTGCTTTGATAGCAGTGGAAAATGAGATTCACTTGGTTCTTGATGTTAAACGATTGGGGAGGCCTCATAACTGAGAGGACAACTCCCAAGAGCAGAGTTTAGGGGGATGGCAAAGTGTTCAGTTTGGAATTTGTGTTGAGGTTGACCAGACACAAAATGGAAATAGCTAATAGACAGCATAGGATTAAATAGATCTTAGGCAAGAAGTTAGTCAAAACCAACACATATAAGAATTAAGGGATAAAGCATAGACAGAATATGTAATGTGTGAAGGAGGAGTTCTGACTGAAGCCTAGGGAAATAGCATGTAAGAAGATATCAAAGAGAAACAAGTCTGAACAGTATCTTGCCTAGGCATTTCCAGAGGCTCTGGTGGCCTCTGCATCACACATCTGCACCAGGAGTTGGCCCACTGTCCCTGTTTATTATTTGAGCAGGCTTTCTGAGCACCCGTGTGGTATGAGCACACTGTAAAACTTTAGGAGTGAAAATGTGCTACTTAAGAAGAGGGACAAAAATCGACTTTTCTTCTAGCTTTGTTTGAGATGTTCTTAAACTTAAGACCAGTGTTAAATTCAAAATAATGCTTCAAAGCATAATAATAAATTGTGTCATTAAGCTAGATGGGACGACTTACATACTGCTTAAACCCACCAAAAATCAAGATAATAGGCATGACAGGTGGCATGAACGCACAATGCAACCACTTTAGAAAATACAGACACAGAAGGTGTTAAGATAATTTCTTGGCTGATCGATCCAGACACTGCATGGGAGGAAAATAGGGCTCCATTGAGGCGATCATCAAGGGGGACAAGTATTGTGTCATGCTCCTTTATTTTAGGTGTGATGGATTCGGCTTGGGGTGATTCTGCTGCTGGTTATTATAAGGTATAACTATAGAGTAATGAGGCTGCTTTTCACAAACCACCAGCCTTGTCTGTTTCCCTGGTCACGTGCCTCTACGGCTGTTCCTCGGCATTGTATGCTAGCTTACGCCATTATGTAGGTAACAATGAGATACTGAAGACCTTAGAAAAATCTTAGACACTTGGTTATTTGACAAGTAGCACTGAACATAGGATTCAGCGAAGTTTACTTTTTTTGGAACATTTCTTTGCTCATTCACAGTTGTTCAGATTAGCTCATTTGTTGAAATGGTATCCGTGAGTCACTGTTCTCCACCAAGAGTGGACCAGGCACAAGTGGCAATGTGTGTTAGTGGTATGGATGGCACAAAAGCTAACCCTTTTAGGTCTCTCAGGGAAGTCTGTCCCCAGGGTAGAGGATGACAATGCTACATTAACATTTCAGTCTCACATCTGGTCAGCATATTGCTGAAGCATCTACATAATAAGGGAAAAGTGAAATCACACTACAGCCTGTTTCCTTCATTCCTCAGCCATTCTATAGGTACTTCTCTCTCTCTCTCTAACATGGCTGCTGAAATAATGGTCATAAATTCATGTCTGATTCTATCATTCCTGGGAGGCAGACAGTCACCTGTGGATTTTGTAATTTTCTTTAAGCCACTTAACCTCTCATAGGCTTTTTTATTGTCTCTATAACTAAGGGGACAGTGTTTTGAATTTCTTCAGCTTCTAAAATATTAAGGCTTCCTTCTCTACAAGAATGAAATGTATAGCCTGAGCATGACCAATTCTTTTCTACCTTTTCTGGCCTTCTTATGTATTCTTCGATGATGCAAAAACCTGACTTGGCTCTTTCCTGACCTCTCACGTGTTTTTCTGTGCTGTGTGGCTTTGTTACCCGTTATCCCTTCATTATATATTCATACCTGCCTCAGGTTTTCAGCTGACAGTCTTGCCTGCCACTTTTTATGCTTATTAGCAAAAGTATGTGCTGTTTTACACATTGCCCAGCACAGTCAGTCATGCTTACATAGTTACAGCTATGAGTACACTACCCTAGATAACCTAGTATGATGTAGCTTTTTGTAGTGAGGGACTTTATTCATTTTGATGACTTTTCTAATGCCAGTTCGGAGTTACACACCCATTTACAGGATTTATAGCTCACTTATGACAAGCACAATACAGTGCTGGCAGGCTTGATTGTTTCATTAGACAACAGATTAAACTGTTGTCCCGTGACAATAGTTTTTGGTTATGTACCCAGGACTTATGGGTACCTGGGCTCCCCTGTTAAGATCTCACTGATTTGGGCAGAGTGAAGAGAGAAGTTAGGGATCGTAGGGTCGGGAAGGGCCACAGGCTGTTGTTCTCTTAGTTGGAGACAGTTGGAACATATTTTTAAAGGAGACTTTGGTGATTTCTCTAACTGTCCCTATACCTTCTTGCTAAGTGTACCTCAGATCTGCCTGAAACTCACGATACAGCAGGCTGGCCTCAAGTTAAAGGCAACTATCACGAAGCAGCCTCTGCGGTTGCTAGCGAGTGGCACATACCCAGCTTAGCTTTTCCGTCATAGATTATTTTGTGAAGCAAATAGAAGGAAGAGTTTTTATGCATTCAAGTTAGCTATTTTTGTATCAGTAGTTTAAGGGGATGGGTTACTTTCATCCCTCTTTTAGAGATCAAATGATTAAGAGACATAAACAATAAGACATCTGCTCTTTCAAAGAATTCCATCAAGAAATTAATTTAGCCTACTGTTTAAATTCATGAGACATTTCTATTTCTGTTATTTTTTTTCTATTTTAGTTTCATTATCCATGTGAGATCCCAAAGGAGGGTATATCTACAACTATTAGTATAAACCAGTGGAAAGGTTTAAACACTTGTTTTATTTTTGCATTCAGCTTTCACAGGACAAAATTATATATTGTACAGACATTAGCATTCCTATATTTAATATCCCTACTATTTGAGGTTAAATACACACACACACACACACACACACACACACACACACACACAATAAATTTATATTCTATAGAAAGAGCCCCACAGTATATTAACTTAAATGATAATAAGATGATCAGATGGAAAATTTGTTACAAAACAGAAGAAATCCAACCCACTGTTACTGAATCTAATCAAATTAAAAGTGAAAAGATGGCGCCCTGTGGTAGAGGTGATGCAGTTGCTAAGTGATACAGAGAAAGCTTAATTGCTTTAACTGCTTACTTTTGGCATTAAATGATTATGTTTTGAAAGTACAAGGCCGATAATAAAAGTAGGGAGCTAAGTCCTACTCATTGCTGTATAAGAGGGACTCAGTAAAGAAACTGCCTAAATGCCTGCTCCATGATTAAGGGGGGAAGTTTTTGTTGTAGATAGGAGAGGGAGAATAGCCAGAGGCATCTAGGAGAGTCTGCCATGGCTACATCTCAGGAACAGAGAGAGGAGCAGAGAGAAAAGAGAAGCAGATTGGCAGTTGCCTCATATATGGGAACAGAGAAGATAGCAAAAATGATTGGAGAGTCCTGCCTGTTATACGGGGTTATGTTGCGGGGGAGGAGGGCAGGTTAGCCGGAACAGCCTGGGAACTAGTGAGGGAGGGGGCCCTGATCTGATCAAGGCTTGTTAGAGTTAGTAGAGAACCAGCGGCCCTTTGCTGGAGATTGCGGGGGAGGGGCGGATAGGAGGGGATGAGAAAGTAACGGCTTTTCCTGGCGAGCAGAAACAAAGTTTCTGAGGGATGCCGAATGTCCAGCCTGTGCTGAGCCTAGATGGCCTTCTTGTGTAGTTGGGACCTGACAGTTCCAGTTTTCAATGGCTGAGTGTTGACTTTGAGCCTAGCGTGGTGTACCGGCCTGGAGCCACAGCACTGGGGAGCTAGAGGCAGGAACAGCGCCATGACTTTGAAATCACACTGGCCTACATAGTAATTTCCAGGCCAGCTAGGTCTACAGAGCATCGCTCAAAGTTAATCTTCGGCTTGGGGAATCATAGGCAATATACCTTCCAAGTAACTGCGTTTATGTCAGATCTGATCTTTTCGCCAAGAGAATCTCCTCACTTGTTTTCCCTCCCTTTCTTTAGCTGTTTTTGTTTCAATTTTTTTTAGCTGTTTTTGTTTCTTTTTTTTTTTTTTTTTTTTTTTTTTGGTTTTTCGAGACAGGGTTTCTCTGCGTAGCTTTGCGCCTTTCCTGGAACTCACTTGGTAGCCCAGGCTGGCCTCGAACTCACAGAGATCCGCCTGGCTCTATCTCCCGAGTGCTGGGATTAAAGGCGTGCGCCACCACCGCCCGGCTTTGTTTCAATTTTTGAAACATTGTCTCCACTATGTAACCCCAGCAGCTCCTGATCTTCGGCCTCCGCTTCATTCCTCTGGTATCCTTTTCTCGCTCTTGCTTCCTACTGTTGCTTTTTGTTAGTTTCCCTTCTGTGCCAACTGCTTTACTAAAATATAACTTACGGCGGACGGTGGTGGTGCACGCCTTTAATCCCAGCACTCGGGAGGCAGAGCCAGGCGGATCTCTGTGAGTTCGAGGCCAGCCTGCCCTACCAAGTGAGTCCCAGGAAAGGCGCAAAGCTACACAGAGAAACCCTGTCTCGAAAAACCAAAAAAAATAAAATAAAATATAACTTACATATATTAAAAGACCTGCAGATAAAAAAAAAAAATGTGCGGCCCAAAGAATTTGTGTGGGTGTTATAGATAGTGGTTCTCAACCTTCCTAACGCTGCAGCCCTTTAATCTACAGTTCCTCGTGTTGTGCTGACCCCACACGTAAAATTATCTTCGTTGATACTTCATAACTCTAATTTTGCTACTGTTATGAACCGTAATATAAATATGTTTTCCAGTGGTCTTAGGTGACCCCTGTGAAAGGGTCATGAGAGTTCTTGACCCACACGTTGAGAACCACTGCTGTAGAAGGAAAGGAATAGATAACAAGTAAAATTCAATTTCCTTCTTATATATCAGCAATATCACAAACAGTTCTGTGATACCAATAGTATAGCTTTCTTTCCTCTTCCTGTATGTGTTAAAGATTGTTACATTTCTTTAAACACTGGCCCCATCCCCTCATACCATAACTTATGCAGTATACTCCTTATATTTAAACTCCTTCTATTCTCAGAGTTACAAACAGTGTTGCCGTGATGAACTTGATCATAGCTGGTTTGCATTTATGCAAGTGAACTGTATGCGTTCTCAGATAGGGGGTGTTGGATGAAGGCCTTGTGGTAGGCTCTGTGCAGTGCTGAGTTCCACCCCACTGACCCTTCCAGAGTGTGCCGCACTCAAAGCTCCCCTTGGGTGTTTCTACCTGAGCTCCTTTGAGAAGTGAAAATGGAGTCCTGCTACCTTTTTTTGTTTGTTTGTTTGTTTGTTTGTTTTTTTGAGACAGGGTTTCTCTGTGTAGCTTTGCGCCTTTCCTGGAACTCACTTGGTAGCACAAGCTGGCCTCGAACTCACAGAGATCCGCCTGGCTCTGCCTCCCGAGTGCTGGGATTAAAGGCGTGCGCCGCCATCCAGCCCTGCTACCATTTTTAATGGGCATTTCACATACAGAGGACAGAGAGCGTCTTGTCCACATTTAGGTTATTCCTATTTCTTTTCCGTGTACTTTCTGGTCCACTGGTTGCCCCTCTCCATTTTTTTCCCCAGTGGCCGTTGGTCTTCTCCTCAGGATGTGTTGATTTTCCACAGTGGGGAGTCTGTCCCTCCTGCAAGTTACAAATGTTGTTTCACAACCTTTCAAGTGTGTTCTGAGTCTACTCCTGGAGGTTTTCACCACTGGAATGCAGCCGTCAGTGCCGCCACGGCCCCCCCCCCCCATGACACATACACACACACACACACACACACACACACACACACACACACACACACACCTGGACATGCAGCCCTCAATGTCCCCTCCCCTGCAACACACACACACACACACACACACACACACACACACACACACACACACACCCTGGCCCTGTTATGCACTTCTATGGTGACCTTTAGATTGGAGGTCCCGATTACCATGGATAACATGAAGAGGGCAGGAGGCATCACTGCCTAAGCCAATTTAGTGTGAGTAAACCAAGAACAACATCCAGGAGCCGCAAATAACTGGGAGAGGGGATCTCTGCGCTGGGAAGGGACCTCTCCACGTACCAGCCAGAGTTCTTGCTGAACAACAGAAAACTAAGGTTAAGTTGGAAAGAAAAGTTGCCAAGGAGTTTATTAAATCTAAGAAAACCCTTCCTGCCATGCTCAGAAACCAGAAAAGGCGAAGCACACCAAACCAAGCACTGTGCCACTGCCGTAAGTGCTTTGGAAAATGGACTTTTTCCCCCCAAATAGGCCAAACTGGCCTCACACTCACTAAGTAGCCCAACTAGGCTTGAACTCAGCATCTTCCTGCATCAGCCTCCAGATGTTGAGATTACAGATACTGAGCTAGAAGCTAGGTCTTGACAACAGGGTGAACTGTGATTCCATCACTTTTCCCAGGTCTGGTGTCATTTGCCTTGGTCTCGAAGGCCCACGTAGAAGCTTTTCACTGGCCAGGCAGTCTGGTCGCAAATGGTCCCAAATGAAGCTGGGATCTGAATTTAGACAAAGGCTAGTGAGGAAGGAGCTTGTAAGAAGATCTGGTTATTTCTCTGTCATAGAAAGTTTCGTCTTGGTTAAAGAAGATAGCCTGAGAAAAGTTTCACATTCTGTTCATTCTAGAAACATGAAGCACTTGAAGAATGAGTTCACATCAGTGTCTTTTGCTATAAGTGAGTTCAGTTCTAGCACAGGCAGAGGTGACTTCACACCTGCCTGTTACTGTTAGTCTGTGCATGAAGCAGTTATTCAGTCTTTCTCAACATCTGTGGTTTCTATGGAAACAAACTTAACACTGACCCATATTCTCTGAGCTTTTTTGTCAACATGCAATTATTTTCATAATGGAGAAACCTTAGATTATATTAATCCAGCCTTATTCCACAGTGGATGCTACTAACTGTGGCATATGGGTTCTTACAGGACAAAGTGGAGACACGAGTCTAAAGGGGAAGGAATCGGTGCAGGTGCACAGTGCTCAGAAACTTCAGCAGTGGCACCTTTTCTGATTTAAACATGTAAATGCTGTAAAAAAAAAAAATAGTGACACTCTCTAGAGTTTGAGGTGAAAGTAGGCTTCAGAAGAACTGCAACTGCCGGGCGGTGGTGGCGCATGCCTTTAATCCCAGCACTCGGGAGGCAGAGGCAGGCGGATCTTTGTGAGTTCGAGGCCAGCCTGGGCTACCAAGTGAGTTCCAGGAAAAGGCGCAAAGCTACACAGAGAAACCCTGTCTCGAAAAACCACAAAAAAAAAAAAAAAAGAACTGCAACTAATGGTTCTTAGGAAGGTGGAGGAGGAGGGTGTGATGAGTGACGTCACATGATAGAGCTGTCACTCAGAGAGGCTAGTGGGGAGATGTTTACAGCTGTGCTGTGTTCATGGGAGGCTCAGATGTCAGCAGCGGGATGCAGCATTCTCCTGCTCCCATCACCTGGATGCAAGGTGCATTCCACTGGGATGCTCTCTAAAGATGTCAGTGGCAGCAGAGCAGTGCTTGTTATTTAAATGCACATTGTAGGACCCTGTTTACAAGAACAGCTCAATCAGTGTAACTTTTTCCTCCAAATTAGGAGTGGGGGAAATAACTAGTGTTTCAAGCTTATCATGTTGAAGAATTGGTTTAAGAATCATTTTCATTTATAATTACTAATGTTTTCTACCTGCTCTCTACATTTTACAATAGTCTCTCACATTGGGATGGTAACTTCATTTGAAGGATTTAGAAAGCAGACCCCCCTCCTCAGAGAAAGGGAAAAATGTTCCACTGGGCCTTCCATTGCTTCCCAAAATCCGCTGTCAGAGGTTAAAGATATTTTAATGTTCAGTGGAATATTCAGCCACAAAAAATATTACAATTCTGGTGCACGCTATAATATGGATGATTCGTGAAAACATTGTGTCACGCTTTTAAAAGGGACAGAGATTGTCTGGTTTCTCCAGAGAGGCAAATGTTGTTAGAAAGTAGATGGAGTAGCTGAGACGGGGGAAACATGAAGGTGTTTAGTGGGTGTAGTTGCTCTTCTTGATGGTGAAAATCATTTGGAGAAGGACAGTAGCTGACAGCTGTACGTCATTGTGGCTGTTTTCCTTGCTGCCGAAACAGACGTTTGAAGGGATTCAAGTCCTCTCTTTGGTGTGTATTTTGTCACAGTTTAAAAATCAGTTTCTTCCATTCGTAGTGTTTATGTCTTCAGCACCATCCGCACGTACTGACTTCACAGAAAGACTACTGTGAATGCTTGTGAGCTTTTATCAGAATTGGACATGTGACTACTCTGTTTTCACTTCCCAAGGTTCAAGTGCTGACTTAAGTTATTTTTTAATGATACCTAACAATTACAGTGAATTTTATGAAATTTTACCATTTTCTTTGAGAAAGGCAGAATTATTTTTTTCTACTGAAACACAAGAACATTTGTTACATCTTAGTGTGTGTGTGTGTGTGTGTGTGTGTGTGTGTGTGTACCATATATATAGTAAATTAGTTAAATTTCTACAGTAAACTATAGTATCCTAGAATTCCTTCCCCAGTGATGTGGGATCCCTAAAATGTTTAAGCTCTCAACTATAATGCTGTGTTCATACTGAATTAGAAAAAAATGTACATTCTTGAAATATTAGCCAAATGATTTGGGTAAATTCACTTTCAGTAAGTTGACCGTTAAAAAAGTTGAGTAGTGTTGCTAAGATTAGTTGTTGTTATTTTTTTTCTTAGAACAAAAGGTTTTCTTTAGAGTTTTATCTTAGGGTAAAGTTTTTATTTTTACTTACTTGTATTTCCCCAAATGTTTTCCAATTGTGTTTCAGGTTGCAACAAGGACAATGTCCGGGCAGGCTGCAAGAAGTGTGGCTACCGTAAGTACCTGAAAAGCGACGACGTCCTGTCTACCTTGTGTGCTGAGGCCATTGCTTCCCGGGCAGGCTGGCTTGGCATCCTGACTTCAGCAGCTCTATGGCTGGCCCCTGAGCTCCTCCAGGGTTTGGAGTTGACTCAGTGTGTGATAACTAGCAAAGGTGCCATGAATATGAGGGGTTGAAGGAGATTAGAAGTTTGGAGAAAATAGAACTAAGATAATTTAAAATATAAAAGTAGAAGACTGTGTATTTAAAATATAGGTGATGCTGGAGAGATGCTGGAGATCTAGGCAGTGTAGAGCACTTATTGCTCCAGTAAAGGACCAGGGTTTGATTCCCAGCACCCATGTGATAACTCATAACCATCTGAAACTGCAGTCCCAAAGATCTAACATCCTTTTCTGGCCTCCACAGGCACCAGGCATGCACACGATACACATACATACATGCAGGCAAAAAAAAAAAAAAAAAAAAAAAAAAACATACATGTAAAATTAAGTAAGTAAATCTTTAAAAAAAATTTAAACATGTGTATATATATATATGTATGTATGTTTGTATATACTTTATATGCACCTATGCATTGCTTTGTTTCTGGATACCAGATGAAGAGTAAAGGCATTAAAAAGCAATTTTTGAATGCTTTCTGAACTTATCCCTTTGTATAAGGGTTTGATTCCCAGAATTTCTCCTCATGTGAAAAAAAAAAAATCTTGATTTCAACAATGTTTCCAATGTGATTAATATAATAGAATTAGAAGGTACACCCAAGCCTATGTAATTACATACAGTGTCATATGATTTGATTCTGTAATCAGCATTCCTGGAGGAAAATCCAGCAGCTCCACAGGCCTTCCCAATAGTTATTCCTGGCAGCACTTGCTGTCTCTAAAGTTGTTTGACATCTGTGCTGACTACACTGGCTCTTAGAATATTCCGCTTCATTGAAGTGTTATTTCTAACAAGTATAACTGATTTAACAAAGATTTCCATGAAGACCAAGACATTGATTTATAAACTTTGTTATTTAAAAAAAAAACAACTTACAAATAAATATCACAGACCACAATTAGATAACTGTGAAGAAGGTTTCTGGTCTTCATTTTCATGGACATTCGCTTCTGGCGGTTCTGACAACAGATGTTTCAGGTAAACACCTCAGCACGTACTAGATGTGCGACAGTGGCACACGGCTTAACCGTTCTGTGTTGGTTTTCTGTCTGCAAAATGAGTTAATTATAGTCCCTAACCTCGTAGAGGTTGCTGTGAATATTAAGTGAGCTTGTGTAAGTAACGACTCTAGGTCTCTGGCTGTCCATAGTTGGTCCTCAATGCGTGACTGTTGCATATTAGAAAACTGAGGCTCTTCCATTACAAGATGGGAAAGTGGAATTTGAGCTCTGGGTTGTCAGAGCTCTGCTGCGCGGGGTTTTTTTTGTTTTTCTTACTTCCCGTGGTGGCAAATGTACCAGATGTAAATTTTAACCATTCTTCCATAAACCATTCTGAGCATTAATGACCTTCATAGTTCTGAACAGCCCTCCCCACTTTCTATTCCAAATCATTTTGGTAACCTCGAATAGAAACTCTAGCCGTGAAGTAGAAATTCTGTGTACCCTCCTTTTCTTAGCTCTTGGTAATTTCTGGTACTCTACATAGTTCTTATTGGAGGAACCATACACTGTCCTTTGCGTCTTACTTAGCATAATGTTTCAAAGTTACCCTGCCTTGTACTGTACACACATGTTGACATTGTTTCTTATGGTAGAATGTTGTTGCATTGCATGGATATACTACACTTTCTTTATCCATTCACCTGTGGATAGATACTTGATTGTCTTCACCTGTTAGGATTACAAATAATGCTATAGTGATCGTTGATAGATCCCTGATTTTCATTCCTGTAGGAATATTCTTAGGAGTGGCATTATTGAATTGTCACCTGGACTTTTTTGAGAAGCCACCTAATTTTTCCACCCTAGCTATCCTTTGTATTCCTACTAGGAATACATAAGGCTTCCCTTGTTTCCACATCCTCCCCAGCATTTATTATTGTTCCTGTTTGATACAATGTATACACTTGGGTGATACTAAGAAGTATATATTTGGTTTGATGACTGTCTCAAGTTCCAGATATAGATCTGGTAAAAAAAAAAAAAAAAAAATCCTTGGATTTCCCAAGTGAAAGAGCTGATAGGAGTATCTCTTGTTATCTATAACAAGTACTTTTCAGCCAATCATGAGTTTCTTCTTATGACTCTTAGTGCATTCAATGTGGACACTGATTGCCAGAGAACCACACAGATGTTTAGAAGGCTGAAACCAGCCCTCCAGGGAAGGGAGAGAGAATTCATAGAGGGTGGCTTCAGTCACCAGTGGCCAGTGATTTAATTAACCATTCATGTCTGATGGAACTCCATAGACACTTTTATACTTCAGAGTTCTGAGAACTTTGGGGTTGGTAAATATACTGAGGTACTGGGGGGATGGCACACCCAGAGAGGGCTGCCCCCCCCCCAGACACATCCAGATTTTCCCTGTGCATCTCTTCCATTTAGCTGCTTGTGAGCTGTGGATGTCATAATAAATGTGAATGGTAAGTCATCTGCTTCCCTTGACTCAGTGAACCATTATAGTGAACCACCAGATTCGAGGAGCTTCGGGGAATTCTGTGACTTTAGAGCCGGCCAGTCCATGTGAGTGGCCTAGGTTTGTGATTGACATCTGAAGTTGGAGAACCTTGTGAAACTGAACCCTTAATCTGTGGGGCTGCACTAAGCCTAGAAAGTGTCCAGGATGAATTGAACTGGGCCAGCAAGATGTCTCGGTGGTTGGCATGCTCGCCACATGAGCCTGCCGGTCTGCCTGTCCCTATAATGCATATAAACTCTGCAGAGTTGCCCTCTGACCTCCATATGCACCCCTTGGCACAGGTGTATGCTCCCCCATAAGAATAAATACAATTCAGGAATGGATTTAATTGTATGATACCCAGTTAGTACCCAGAGAGTGAAGAACTAGTTGTTGGTTTGGAAAGAAAGTTACATTTTTGCTGTGGGAAGTGTTGTGAGTACAGTCCAGAGCATCCTAACAGGTGTGAAGGTAGTTGTACTCCATTCTCGTTTTGATTTGCTTTTCTCTAATAATTTGGAACCACTGCTCATATAGTTTGGGCCATTTGCATTTCTATTCTGGAGATATTTGTTTGTCTTGCCATTTTTTTTTAGACTAGGTCATGCTTTCACTGAGTTTTAGTTGTTTCTTACATGCATTGAGCAGATGTCAAACTCTACCAAACATGATTTTTTATAAGTATTTTTCCAGTTCTCTTATGTTTCCCTTTCCTGATAACATTCTTTGCAAAAGGCTCTTTAGATTGATAAAATTAAATTTGATGAATTTCTTTTTCTTTTGATGCTCTGCTGTGGGATGTTCTGTATGAAAAATGTGTTGCTCTGATTGGTCAATAAATAAAACACTGATTAGCCCATGGCTAGGCAGGAAGTATAGGCAGGACTAACAGAGAGGAGGAATAAAAGAACAGGAAGGCAGAGAGAGTCACTGCCAGCCACCGCCAGGACAAGCAGCATGTGAAGATGCCGGTAAGCCACGAGCCATGTGTGGCAAGGTATAGATTTATGGAAATGGATTAATTTAAGCTATAAGAACAGTTAGCAAGAAGCCTGCCACGGCCATACAGTTTGTAAGCAATATAAGTCTCTGTGTTTACTTGGTTGGGTCTGAGCAGTTGTGGGACTGGCGGGTGACAGAGATTTGTCCTGACTGTGGGCAAGGCAGGAAAACTCTAGCTACAATGCTCTGTGCTTTTGGTGTCACATCTAAGAATCTATTGGCAAATCCCAAACGGCCAAGATTTACCCTTGTGCTTTCTTCTAAAGGTTTGGTGGCTTGAGGCCTTGTATTTTGTGTCTGTTGATCCTCTTTGAGTGTGGTTTGGCGTGTGATGTGATGCGAGGTCTGTGCTATTATTTAAGGTGTAGGAAGACACTTGCTCCAGCAGACTGTTCTCCCCTTGAGTGGTGGGCACTCTTGACAGAATTCAGCTAGCCATGGCATTTTTCTTTTCTGGTCACTCTGACAGAATGCCTGACGTAGCAACAGAATGGGAGGGATTACTTCCTTTAGCTTGAGCTTTCCTGGGTCCCTAGCTATCATGGTCTGCTCTGTTGTTTCTGAGAACATGATGGCAGGTGGGGTGTGATTCACCTCACTGCTGACAGGAAGCAGAGAAGTCCTGTGCTGCTGACATCCCTTTCCCCTTTTATTCCATCTGGGCCTCTACCCCATGGGAAGGGACAACCTACATTTGGGGTGTGTCATCCTGAACGTGGTCTTCACTAAACCCAGAGCTTGATGAGCTGCCCTGCCCCATGGATCACGCCTCTGCCTCCCAGGTGCTGGGACTGCAGGTGGCCACCATGCCCGCCTGACCGTTTTTATAGGGCTGTAGGGACCCAGACTCACACTGGGATGGCAAGCACTTCGTTCACTGAGTCAACTCCCCAGCCCCTCACATTCTAATAATTCTTTACCCTTCATCTTCCTAGAGTATATTTAGAAAAGAAACTGTGAGGGAATAAATAGCTAGGAAGACAGTGATGTCCTAAGCCTCTTTCACTTACACCCAGTAAGAACAACAATCGGAACAGACACAACCCAGACTCTGTTTGTAGTTTCATAAGTAATGGTCGTGTCACTTAAAGGGAAGCAGAAACAGTGTGTGTCCCTTACATGTTCATTGCAGTGCCTGGCCTTTGGGTCTTGCATGAGGCATTCTGGTCGCGATGGCCAGCTGGCCTGCAGTGGAAAGCCCGCTTTCCTGTGCCAGGTGCAGAGCGCTGGAGGGAAATATTGCTAGAAGAGCGGAGCCAGACCAAGAAGCCGAGCTCCCAGAAGGAAGTGCAGCCTACCCAGTGCCGGGGTAAAAAGGGTCTTAAGTGAAGCAGGAGTGCATACTGAACACACAGTGAGTCAGTCACACACACACACTGAGCGGCCTTCAGAACTGTGTGCAGTGGAGCTTTGGAGCTCTGATGGTGGCAGATGGCTAGAGTGGAGGCCCTCGCATAAAGCCAGGATCCCTACCCTAACTGTCAAGCGAGAATTAGGAAATTTTCACTTAACCGTGTGGTGATATTTTATTTGTACTGAAATGTTATTTTAATTTTATGTTAATAAATAAAGTTGCCCTGGGGTCAGAGCTATTAGAGCCATAGTGAGAGCGTGGTGGTTAGAAGAGCTAGGTAGATTTCTGTGTGTTCAGGGATACAGCCAGTATTGGAGACATACGCCTTTAAGACCTGGAGGGCGGTACTTACAGGCAGTGATGAGGCAGTCATGTGGTTGGGTTTACAACCAATGAGAAGGCAGAACAGAAAGATTATTTAAACAGAGACACAGGAAGTACCTCCCCCTCTCTCGGGGAAGCTAGGAGCACTGCAGGAGGTAAGATTTTATCTCTGAGCTCTGACCTCTCGGCTTTTCTCTTTTACCTTGGCTCTGTGTTTCTTATTTTAATAATACGATTGGTTACATCTACATCTGGCGCCCAACGTGACAAGAATCCATTAAAAACTGCTTGGGGCCAGCTCCCTAGCCGGAGCAGCCGGCTCCCTAGCCCCAGCCCAGGTCTGCTTGGGCTCAGGCCGGACTGTGAGCTGCTTGCTTAAAGCCAGTGCTACAAACAGCTCAGGCCTGCCCTGCTAAACAGGGCCCCTGGCTGTAAAGCCAAGCCTTGACTCGGCTCAGAGGGAACAAGTGGCTGGCTTTAAGCTTTAGCCGGCTACCCCTTCGCTTTCACTTTCACTTTCACTTTCACTTTCGCTTTTGCTTTCTCTCTTGCTTTCTCTCTGTCTCTCTGTTTCTGTCTCTCTCTCTCTCTCTCTCTCTCTCTCTCTCTCTCTCTCTCTCTCTCTGGATTCACACCTAGGACTCTAGGTGGCTGTTTTGAAATTCGCTCGGATTTCTACTGTTCTACGCAGATTGGGTAAGTCATAAAGGAAACTATTTAAAAGACAATTTTTTTCCACATTTAAAAAAATGGGTTTCCTGTGTACATTGGAAGAAAATTGGGTTTTGTTTGAAATTTTAGGCAGTCTGACAATGGAACAACTATATGAAAAGATTAGTATTATGGGAATTATGCAGTTAATCACCATGCTTATTCTCATTTTACTATTTAAAAAGATAGTCGATTTAAGTGCCAGGATAAGAGCTTTAGAAAAACCTGTTAATTTTAACAGTGAAGTTGGTTCAAGTTTGGATCATAAGGTTACAGAAAGAAAGCCTGTTTTCACACAATCATCCTTAATTTATCCTGTAACCGTACAGCAGATGCCTGATCAAATGGCTACACAAAATATCTGGGCTCCAATTGAACTGATGGATTTTAAAAGGTTTAAGGAGGCAATAGTATCTTATGGCATGCATTCCCCATATGTAAAGCAAATGTTAAACTCTTGGTCAACATATAATAGGATTATACCACAGGACTGGCGGGACCTTGCACAAGCTGTTCTGGAACCCAGCCAGAGAATTCAATTTCTGACTTGGTTTAAGGAGGAAGCTAGAAACGTAGAAACACAATGGAGGGATAAAGGAATACAAGTTTGTCAGGATCAGCTTATTGGAGAAGGCCAATATGCTTCAATACAAACACAATGTTTATATGATGTTCAAACCGTAATTTTATGTCGAATGGCAGCCTTGAATGCATGGGACAGAGTTGATGAACCAGGAAAAAAACATGAGTCATTCACAAAGGTTATGCAAGGCCCTAAAGAATCTTTCACAGATTTTTTAGAAAGACTGGCTTCAGCAGTAAACAGAATGGTCTCAGGATCAGAAGCTAGTAAGGCAATAATTGAAGCTTTGGCATTTGAGAATGCGAATGCAGCATGCAAAAGAATAATCAGGCCGTTAAGGGCAAGATCTGCACCTTTGGAAGATTGGATTAGAGAAACAATTAATGTTGAGGTTGATGAGCATGATACGTGGGTAGGAGAAGTAATTTCAAAAGGTTTGAGGAGTGTTAGATGTTTTGGGTGTGGAAAGCAAGGACATTTTAAAAGGGACTGTAAACAGGTCAATCCTAGAAGCAATGTTTCTTCAAGGAACAATGGCAACAGAATGCCCCTTCCTTCTGGAGTATGCAGAAGGTGTGGTAAGGGAAAACACTGGACCAACGAATGTAGATCAACAAAGGACAGACAGGGTAATCCTTTGCCTCAGTTTTCGGGAAACTCCCGGAGGGGCCTCATGCAGGCCCCCATAGCAAAACCAGTTCAAACCTTTCCTGCAGCTGTAGAGGAAATCCCTGCTCTGAGCGATTAAATAACCAAATGACTATTGGAATAAATCAGGCTGGTCAGGATGATGAAAAAGAGAGAATAGAAAATTCAGGAGAAAACATAAAGAAAATTTTTTGGCAAACTTCTATTAATGAACAGAGACCAAAATTAACGATAAAAATAAATGGTGTTTTGTTGTCTGGTCTGGTAGACACAGGTGCGGACATTACCATAATTGCACCAGAATTTTGGCATCCAGCTTGGCCTCTTCAGGAGGTAAACGTTCAACTGTTAGGAATTGGGACATTATCTGGAGTGAAACAGAGTGCAAGATGGCTGGAATGTATAGGTCCAGAAGGACAGAGAGGAAAATTAAAACCATATGTCGCTAACATAGCTATGAACCTGTGGGGTCGAGACTTGTTGCAACAATGGAATACTCAGATTAAAATCCCTCCAATCTCAGAAACAAATCATAAACTAGCACATGTTTCTGAGAGAAATATTAGAAGGCATTATTTTGAGTGGTCACCAGCCATCCATATTATACAGGAACAGGGCACAACAACTGATAATCTTCCAAAAATACCAACAGCTCTACCTTTAAAATGGTTAACAGACAAGCCTGTATGGGTTCAGCAATGGCCTTTAACAACAGAGAAACTCCAGGCTTTAGAAGAGCTGGTAGAAGAACAGTTAAATGCTCAGCATATTGAACAGTCAACCAGCCCTTGGAATTCTCCTGTATTTGTTATTAAAAAGAAATCTGGTAAATGGAGAATGGTAACAGACCTTAGAGCAATTAACAAAGTAATTCAGCCGATGGGCTCTCTACAATCTGGAATTCCTTTGCCTACTCTGTTACCAAAAGGATGGCCTCTCATAGTTATTGATTTAAAAGACTGTTTCTTTTCAATACCCTTACAAGAAAAGGACAAAGAAAGATTTGCTTTCACAGTGCCTACTTATAATAATTCTCAACCGGTTAAAAGATTTCAATGGAGGGTCCTCCCACAGGGAATGTTAAATAGCCCAACTCTGTGCCAATATTTTGTACAACAGCCATTGGAAGTGATACGTAAAAAATTTCCTAAATCTATAATTTATCATTATATGGATGATATTTTACTAGCTGACTCAAATGCAGATACTTTAGAAAGAATGTTTGAAGAAGTAAAGAAAATTTTGCCTTGCTGGGGATTACAAATTGCTCCTGAAAAAACACAAAGAGGAGATTCTATTAATTATTTAGGATATAAAATAGAGCTACAAAAAATTAGACCCCAAAAGGTGCAAATTAGGAGAGATAGACTACAGACTCTTAATGACTTTCAAAGATTATTTGGAGATATTTCTCATCTACGAACTATTGTTGGGGTAAAAAATGATGAACTGACTAATTTGTTCAAAACCTTAGAAGGTGACAAGGACTTAAATAGTCCAAGAGAATTGTCACCTGAAGCTGAGAAAGAATTGGCCTTGGTAGAAAAGAAAGTACATGAAGGGCACGTGGATCGTATTGATCCAAAGCTGGATTGCATTTTGGTTATTTTACCCTCTAGGCATTCCCCTACTGGAATATTAATGCAGAGGGAAGATATTATATTGGAATGGATATTTTTACCAAATAAACCAAATAAAAAATTAAAAACTTATGGGGAAAAAATCTCTGACTTGATTTGGAAAGGAAAATTGAGACTTCGTCAATTAGCAGGAATAGACCCAGCAGAAATTGTCGTACCTTTAACTAAGGAGGACATTGAAAAATTATGGACAGAAAGTGAACCTTGGCAAAGAGCTTGCAGTAATTTTTTGGGAGAAATTAACAGCAAATATCCCAAAAGCAACAGAATTGATTTTATAAAGAGAGCTGATTGGATCTTGCCTCGAATTGTACGGCAAAAACCCATATCTGGAGTTCGTACATTTTATACAGATGCCAACAAACAAGGAAAGGCAGGTTACAAATCAGAAAATTTAAGTAAAGTGGTACAAAGTCCTTATAATTCAGTGCAAAAATCAGAATTGTATGCTATTCTGTTGGTATTAATGGATTTTTCAGAACCTCTCAACATAGTAACTGACTCTCAGTATGCTGAAAGAGTGGTATTACATATTGAGACTGCAGAATTTATCCCTGATGCTTCAGAATTAACTTCACTATTTATTCAATTACAAGATACAATCAGGAAAAGGAGTCATCCTTTATATATAACTCACATCCGATCTCATACTGGTCTGCCAGGCCCTCTAGCACAAGGCAATGATGAGATTGATAAATTATTGATAGGAAATGTGCTGGAGGCCTCAGAATTTCATAAAAAACATCATGTCAATAGTAAAGGTTTAAAAAAGGATTTTTCCATAACCTGGCAACAAGCCAAAGAAATAGTAAAGAAATGTCCTACTTGTTCCTTCTATAATCAAACACCATTACCAGCAGGATGTAACCCAAAGGGTACTCAGAGGAATGAAATCTGGCAGATGGACGTGTTTCACTTTGCAGAATTTGGAAAACTGAAATATGTATACCACACTATCGATACTTATTCAGGATTTCAATGGGCAACTGCTTTGAGTTCTGAAAAAGCTGATTCTGTAATCACTCATTTGCTAGAAGTTATGGCCATTATGGGTATACCTGCACAAATCAAAACTGACAATGCTCCATCATATGTCTCTGTTAAAATGAAACAGTTTTTTGCTTATTACAATATAAAGCATATTACAGGTATACCACATAATCCTACAGGTCAAGCAGTTATAGAAAGGTCAAACAGAACTCTAAAGGATATGCTAAATAAACAGAAAGGAGTAACAAAAACCCCCAGAAATAGACTGCATAATGCTCTATTAACTTTGAATTTTCTGAATGCCAATGAGAAAGGAACAACAGCTGCAGAGAGACATTGGGTAATAGAAAAAACTACAGAATTAAATCAGCCTATATACTTTAAGGATGTGCTGACCTCAGAATGGAAGCCAGGGTATGTATTACGTTGGGGACGAGGTTTTGCTTTTGTTTCTATAGGAGAAGATAAGCTGTGGGTACCATCAAAATTGATAAAGGTTCGATTTGAACAAGAGAAACCTCTTAATTAGAGGAGGTGATAGTTCATCAACCAGCATGAACATCCAATTTAAACTAACTTGTACCTGTAACACATGTCTTTTCATTTAATCAGATAATAACTTGCCAAAAAGGAACATCCCCAAAATTAGTCTTGGGGGAAGGTTTTTGTTTTTGTCTTTTAGGAGAATGAAGGTTAAGGAATCTGAAGCACACAAGACAAATGAGACAACTGAAGAAAAGGGACAAATCATCTATCCCAGGAAACAGAGTATATGGGAGTATATGGCATATGGGTATATATTATCTAAAAAATTTTATGTCTTCTTAAATGTTTGTTTCTGCTTTTCTCTAAAGATTTAACACTATTGGTTTTCTAATAGTCCCAGTTCAATTAAAATTTAAAGCTGACTTTGGAGTTGGAGAATGGCTCTCTCCTTCTTTAAACTCAAGCATGTTGTTAAAATGAAAATACAAACTCCCTGTATCATGACAGAATAAAAGAGCCATTTTCTGCTATGGGACAGGACAAAAGCCAAATTAATTAAGGGACTATTCTATTACTAATCTCAACTCTTTGATTCTATTCTGATTCTTTAAACTTTTCTTAAAGTATAAATTTTATATCAAAATTTACAAGATTAATATATATATACATTTTAAACTTTGTTAAGATATGAATGGTCATATAGAGTACTAACTAATTCTAGAAAAAAGGCTTCAGTTAGCTGCATATATATGTCTTTGTGTTCGAGTCTCTTATCAGTTTTCTGCAGGAAATCACGGCCAGGCCTAACATCAACTGAAGTCTCCGGAAAGAAGATGGGGCCCCACAACAACAACAACAACAACAATTCCACGTGGACAATAATAATATCACTAAGCTGACAAACATCATCTACAGATCAGCTTTGAACTACAAGGTGCTCAGAACAATTTTGAGATGACTAGCTGAGATGATCCAGTCTCAAAGACTACTTGAATAAGGACTTGAGATAAACCCTGAACTTTGGCTTTATACACAGACTGGATAATAATGAAGGATATAGTTACCTTTCCTAGAATTTGACAATTAACCTAAATTTTTCTTTCAGGATAAAGATAACTTCACCCATACCCAGCAGGAAGCAATTTTAAGAATATGACACCCACATTGCCAAAGAAGTGGTGTGGGGCGGGTGGTTTTTTGGTTCTTTTAATGGGTTTTGGGTCTGGGATAATTTTCAATTGTTTAGGGGGGTTGGTTACAAGTTGTTGTCAAGGGTTAGGAAAAAGGCTAAGCAAAGGAGATTAGATTTAAGGTTCTTGTTTAAAAAAAAAAAAAAAAAAAAAAAAAGAAAGAAAAGAAAAAGACAATTACTAGTTTTAAATACTTTACATTATTACCAACTATTAGGATATAAAGAAATGAAAGTTAGTAGTTAGACATTACAATAGAAATTGTAGTCATATTAGATATGTTTTAAAAATTGAGCAGATATATTTTAGACAGGTCATCTTCAAACCCTTCAGAGATCTAACGAATATGGCATTTAAAATATTTTAATAACTTAGAAATTTTTCTTTTTTGAGACATGTCAGCTCCTGGCAGTACCAATCTACTTCAGAGAAAATATGGGCATTGAAGAAACTGCATATGGAGTTAATTTTCATTGTGGCAAAAGTTAGCCACTGGACAACAAAGTATCCTCAAATCAACAGGACAAAATGGACAGACAGAACACGAAACAAAGGACTACCGATTCCTGCCAAAACAAGTATGGTTATGGCTTTATCAGAAGGCATCTTCTGAGGCCAGGACAATATGGCACCATCCCTGAAGTGGCCTTCACAATCTGGAAAAGGTACAGTGCCCTTTTCTTTGAAGGCAGCTGAACAGGCAGTGGGCCGATGGCTTCTGTTGTGCAATGGAACAGCAACTGAAAGCTCACGCCTCTCAATAGTAGACTGGCATTTAATAGAGGGATGTGGAGAAGGGCATGCTTAGATGAAGCCATATATACACAGCCAAGAAGAATGGACAGCTGAATTCAAAAACCATCAACAATTTCCAGAATTTAAAATCCTGAATCATGACATGACACTAGTGGAATTCAGGTGTTTCTGGTACATGGACCGCTCTCACCCAGTGTGAGGTTGAACTGTTGACCTTGTGTACAACCTACTTCACAAATGAGTCTGTCAGATACGCTAAGCCTATAGGCTGAAGATGATGCCCCAACACTGTGGAGAAACCTCAGGTGACTGTCCAGGCAGCTGGCTGTTTCTGTCAACTCACAAAATTTTTGGAAGTTGCTTTTGTGCACTTCCTGTTTTTATTTTTGTTAGCTAATATTATTTCCTTCTTGGGTCTCTGAGGGAGTTGAAGATTAGTTAGTTATAGTTGAAGATTAATTAGGATAGAAAGTGAATTAGATACATTTTGGACTTACTAAAATAGGATAGATAAGGGAATTATTTTCTTTGACTTGTCAAATACAAATGGACTAGACATCGTTTAGGTATTTGTTACTTGTATATATTGTATATAGTTATTGTACTTTTGTATATAGTTTTTCTTTTGTTAGTTATAACCTTTTGCCTTTTTTCTTTTTATTAAAATAGAAAAGGGGAAATGTGGTGATATTTTATTTGTACTGAAATGTTATTTTAATTTTATGTTAATAAATAAAGTTGCCCTGGGGTCAGAGCTATTAGAGCCATAGTGAGAGCGTGGTGGTTAGAAGAGCTAGGTAGATTTCTGTGTGTTCAGGGATACAGCCAGTATTGGAGACATACGCCTTTAAGACCTGGAGGGCGGTACTTACAGGCAGTGATGAGGCAGTCATGTGGTTGGGTTTACAACCAATGAGAAGGCAGAACAGAAAGATTATTTAAACAGAGACACAGGAAGTACCTCCCCCTCTCTCGGGGAAGCTAGGAGCACTGCAGGAGGTAAGATTTTATCTCTGAGCTCTGACCTCTCGGCTTTTCTCTTTTACCTTGGCTCTGTGTTTCTTATTTTAATAATACGATTGGTTACATCTACATAACCATCTAGCGGTATTAGCAAGAAGGCTCATGGTCTGTTTGAGTGCCTATAAAACAGCAATTACAAGGAAAGAACCATGCAGACTTGGCAACCAAACCTTGAGCTGTATAGCTTACACTGAGGCAGTTACCATTTTTCCAGTGCCGTGAAACTATTGTTCAAAATTGATGTTGTAGAGGTTGATGATATAGCTCAGTTAGTAGAGTATTTGCCTGGCATTCACTAAGTTGTGAGTCCAGTCCCTGGCATCATATAAACTCCAGGTATAGTGACCCACGCCTGTAATCCCAGCACCGTAATCACTTTAGAAGGTAGAATGGGATTGGCATGGGACTAAGGCAGAATTTGAGAAAGATGATAGGATCCTTAAAGCACTCTCCCTCCCTTACACACACACCCCCGTCTGTCTCTCTGGGGGGGGGGGGGGGGGGGTGCCTGTGTGTGTGGTGACTTATGTGTCATAGCAACATGTGGACATCAGAGGGAAACTGTGGAGTGTGTTCTCTCCTTCCACTGCGTGGTTCCTAGAGATGGAATTTAGGTCCTCGGGCTCAGTGGCAAGTGCTCTTACCCGCTGAACCAACTTGTCGGCCCCACTTTGTCCTTTTTATTCAGTCCAGGCCCCAGCCCATGTGGAGGGTGAGTCTTCCCACTTCCACTAACCTAATCTAAGTCCCCAGAGACAGCTAGAGGCTTGTCTTCAGGTGATCCTAGGTCAGGATCAAGTTAGTGATGACCATCACAGTGAACAATTACTGAAGTCTTCTTACTGGGAGAATTTTAGGCAAAATGATATCAGAATTTAAATATTTCGTATTTTGAATCCTTTAGAGAAGTATTTTTAGTTTTGTTGCTGCTTATGCATTATGACCACTTTAATTAGATGAAAGATAGAACCTCATGAGTTAGTAGTCAAGCAGAGGAGGGAAGGCTAGAGTGAGGGAATAAAACATAAAGTTTCATGTATGAGAGTGCGTTTTTAGTCACCTAATGTAAATCATGTAAAATAACCCTGTGCTGATTCAGTGTTCGGAAATGCATGACAAGTGCCCCCACAATGTTTCTTGAATTAGAAGTTCCATTGAAGGCCAAGCGGTGGTGGCGCACGCCTTTAATCCCAGCACTTGGGAAGCAGAGCTAAGTGGATCTCTGTGAGTTCAAGGCCAGCCTGGTCTACAGAGCAAGTTCCAGGACAGGCACCAAAACTACATGGAGAAACCCTGTCTCAAAAAAAAAGTTCCATTGAAGATGGGAAAAGTTCTGTTGGAATACTATATTCAAGCAAAAAACATAGAGAATACTAAACTTCAGCAACAGAATAAAAGTTTAGGCTTTTGTGTTGTGATTAAACTAGTACTCTGTTGCCTCCTATGAAAGCACCAAAGCGGAGATCTCGGTGCAGGTGTAGTTTGATCCTTCTTGGGTTTGTTTTCTCTATCTAGCTGGTCATCTGACCTTTGAGTGCCGCAACTTTCTCCGGGTCGACCCCAAAAGGGACATCGTGTTGGATGTCAGCAGTACAAGTAGTGAGGACAGCGATGAAGAAAACGAGGAGCTGAATAAACTGCAGGCTCTGCAGGAGAAACGTAAGCAGTGGGCTCCCCGTTCTCCCCTGGGTCGTGTCTCGCTTATGTGACTGTGCTCGTCACCAGGTCGTCTTTCTTGTTGCATGCAAGGGCTGCAGCATAGCTAAGGACATGGCTTTGACGGAAGTCGTGGCATGAGGTTAGTGATCAGGAGGCAAGTCATCATGCAACATCGTGTGTATAAAAGCCTTGTTGTTGTAATGGGATAAACACGATGTTGTAGGTTTGTAAATTTCACATCCTCTATGTAGATACGATACAGAAGTAAACTCATTGTGGTGTAGCTTTTCGGAGAGCTTTAAACAGTAATATTTGTATTATTCCCACTTGAGGTAAGAGAAGCAATTAAACACGAGGAGCCCAGCGGGGCAGCCTCCTGTTCTTGTTGGTGCGGATACCTAATACCCTGTTCTCTCCTCTCCATCCCCTACGGACCCCTGTTTTCCCTCTTCTTCCCTCTCCATCCCCTGCGGAAGCCCGTGTGCCCTGTTTTCCCTCTTCTTCCCTCTCCATCCCTGCGGAAGCCCGTGTGCCCTGTTTTCCCTCTTCTTCCCTCTCCATCCCTGCGGAAGCCCGTGTGCCCTGTTTTCCCTGTTCTTTCCTCTCCATCCCCTGCGGAAGCCCGTGTGCCCTGTTTTCCCTGTTCTTTCCTCTCCATCCCCTGCGGAAGCCCGTGTGCCCTGTTTTCCCTGTTCTTTCCTCTCCATCCCCCTATGGAAGCCCGTGTGCCCGGTTTTCCCTCTTCTTTCCTCTCCATCCCCCTACGGAAGCCCGTGTGCTCTGTTTTCTCTCCTCTCCATCCCCTACAGTAACCCGCGTGCTCCTTTCTCCCTTTCCTCTTTGACTCTTCTTAAGTTGGGTCAAGGTGTGTTGTTTGATTACACACAACAAGATGTTTTCCATCTTCCTCTTGATACTAATTTCTAATTTCATATCATTGTGATCAGCAAGATGCCTGATATGATTTCATTCTTAAATTTGTTAAGACATAATTTATGAGCTAATGTGATCTCTGGGTTTCCTAATTGGAGATACCGCCATTATATTGTAATTACCATCTATGAAAGAAAAGTCATCTTGCAGGCCCTTGCCTGTGTTTACTTTCTACTCCTGTGTCTGTTGACTTCATCTTGCTAAGTATAAACTAAAATACACGTGCCCACACATGCACATGCAGGCAGACACGCATGCTCGTACACACACACAGACACACACACACACACGCACGGAGCATATTTGTACGTAGACTCATGATGACTTGATTTTTTTCCTCCACCTTCTCCCTTACAGGAATAAATGAAGAAGAGGAGAAGAAAAAAGAAAAAAGCAAGGAGAGAATTAAATTGAAGAAAAAGAGGAAAAGGTACATTTGAACAGGTTATTTGGGTGTTGAAAAAGAAAACCATAAACTGTTAGTCCAGGAAGGATTATAGATTTTATTTTTCATGTGGTACAGTTAATTTACTTTAGAGTTTTCTTAGTGAGAATAATATGTTTGTATTTGCTCAAGTGAAGTAGCAAAGCCCCCTACCTTAGAAATAGGAACCAGAAGTGACGTCATCATGTCACTTTGTACATTTGTATTCTGGATTTCGCATTTAGAGCAAAAGCAGAAGTTTTGATTAGATACACATCTAAATTCTTCATATATATTTTGTGCTGATTTTGAAATTGGCTTCTAAATGTCTGTATTCTATCATTATCACGACTAAGAAATTAATTTATTAATGGAATTTAATAGAATTTCATACGCCCAAACTTCCCTCAGATCTTTCACCACCCTCATTAGCCATTTGTGAATTTTTTTCTGGTAAGATTTTCAGTGACTAATTAAAGAAATTGATCAACTGCAGTTAAGAGACAAATCCTCCCCCTGGTTATTAAGTACAGTCTTATTCATACTAAAATAAGTAGACATGTTTTTGAATGTTTGTTCATAGTTAGGTCTGCTTTGGACTTTATTCTCCCAGGATGGCTTCATTTCTTTTTTTAATCAGGTGTTGCCACTTTATAATTTTATAATGCACTTGACTGCATATATTTTAATACTTCAGAAAACTTGTGAATTGTCAAAGTTAGCTTACTTTCAGGTGTTGGGAGTTAATCTCTAACATAAGACCTGCTAGGAGCAGAGACTTGGATTTCTGACTAGTGTTTTGTTATTTGTGCTAAGGCAGCAGACTGTATTGCATGCAGGAAGCGTGAGGCTGTGTAGTCTTCCATGATCGGGCACATTTAGTTTGTAGTTAGAGATTGTATTCAGACCTGTCCATATCAAGCCTTGCAGACCTTAGGCCCTAACACCCAAACTTCTCCATGTGTGTACAGATAGCCGTCTGATAGTGTGCTGTGCCCAAACCTAGTTTTGCCTTAAAGGGGCAAATCCAGGACCAAAGAGATGTGCAGACTTAGAAGAAGCTGTGTGTGTGCAAATAAGTAGGCCAGCAAGAGAACAGGAGGGAACTGAGGGGAAGCTTGGAGTCAGGGGCATACTCAAGCCTCTCCTAGGGACAGGGGTCCCCGAGCCCTGCAGGCCATGGATTCACTTTTGCTCCAAGTCTGTCCTGAAGTTTCTTAGTTTGGGTTTTAGTTCCTAAATTGCTAAGCTAACTTTAAAAAAATTTTTTTTAATTAAAATATAATTACAGAATTTCCCCCATCCCTTTCTTCCCTCCAACCCCTCCCATATACTTCCCCTGCTCTCTCTCAAATAAATACATGGCTTTTTCAAAAAGGCTTTCAAATATTATTTCTATGTAGGTAGGTAGGTAGGTAGATAGATAGATAGATAGATAGATAGATAGATAGATAGATAGATAGATAGATAGGCTCCTAAACATATAAATAGAACCCACTCAATCCATATAATGTTACCGGTATGAAGTAACTTTTAAGGTACCTGTTGATTTTTAAATTAATTCAGTTTCTGTCTTGTCACAGATATTTTTAGTTGGACGTAGGTAAAATGTACTGTATATAAGATCTGAAAAGGTGGAATTCTTGTTTGTTTCTTTCCTTAGCTCAGCCCCTCCCCCTGCTATAGCCCATGTCAGGGAAGGCAATTCTATTTTGCGTTAAAATATTAATAAAGTATAATGATAAATCATCCTCATCTACATGCAGTGTTCATTTAAAAGCTTGCTTTCTGTAACAGATAAAAAATTACTTGGAAGTACAAGTGTTCTTTTCTAGCCCTGCAAGCAGAAGGAATCGAGTTCATTATCATGAAAAATCACAGGAATTACAAAAGTGCTTTTATTTTGTTAATTTTCAGCTCTTATCCATTCATACTGAGGAACAATTAGGATCCTTTTTACATTTAGCCATAATTGCATCCTTTTGTGACTTAAGAGAATGTGCTAACAAGTTATTACCTATACAAGTGGGCTCTGTGCATGAGGTCGGTGAGCTCTGCTTTAGTTCTCCCTGTAAGAGTCTGACAGGCAGGAAGCATGCACGCCTGTCACAGCCCCAGAAAGATAATGTCATTCTCGCCCCATCGCATTACATTGCTACCGTTGAGCAGAATGGAGATGTAGCTTTGTCAGCTTCTGTGACCAAGCGGCAAAAAATTAGAATTCTACATTTAAAGAGAATATAAAGCGAATTTTCAGTTTACACTTCCTCTTCCAGGAATTAAGGCAGCTCAACTTCTACTTAATTCATGTCTCCAGTCCTAAGTGCAGTGTTAGTCATAATGTGTTCTTGCCCATAGGTCTTATTCCAGCTCCACTGAAGAGGACTCTTCAAAACAAAAGAAACAGAAATATCAGAAAAAAGAAAAGAAAAAAGAAAAAAAGAACAAATCAAAAAAAGGAAAACATCACAAAAAAGAAAAAAAGAAGAGGAAAAAAGAAAAACGTTCTTCCCCTAACCATTCTGAATTAACCAAAAAGTAACCGAATCTTTGGCCTAACTCAGGAAATTGAAGAATTCAATATTTTTCATTATTGTACCTTCCTTGGAATAGCTATGTAATTATGCTTTGCAGAAAATCCCAGCCTCTTCCATAAAGACAGTTTTCACATGTTGAGACCCTTATCTCTCTGCCCATCTGTATTAAATCCATCTTATTACTTGACAGCCATGTCTCAAGTATAGATGTTTGTAAATGCAAAGCACATCCTTTTGGGTATGTGTGTTTCTGGGTGTTGGGCATAAATTAATTATCACATGGCTTTACTGAAGTCCAACCAAGTCGTCTCCATAGCAGCTACTGAGTGGTGTCCGCCTTCCAGTGACGTAGCTAGGTTGGTGGTAGTGATTTGCTCTTGATACTGAGGATTTTAATAGCTTTATCTACTGTGTAATGTATAAAGATAGTGAAGTTCTTCACTGTTGTTTTTAAATCTCTAGGCTTTTTAAATAGTATCATTGAAGAGAAAACTGCTTTACTGATCTCAAATTTTTAAATGAATGGGATCTATAGGAAGATAATAATGAAAGTATTTATAACAAGTGTCATTGTTTTATGAAATGCATGTTTCTAGCCCTTGCCTCCCATGTTTTTATAACAATTAAAATATCCCCTTTTTAAAGAGAATCACTTAGCTTACTAGAAAGTCTGGCAGGGAGATTCTGTGCTGGTCAGGATTATTAGGTAGATCCTAGGTTGATATACACATGTGCCATATTGGCATGGCTTATGGTGATACCTCAAACACTTTTTTTGTGTGGAAACAGCAAAACCCTCATTAAAACTGATTTTTATTATATCTAGTGTATATGATGCTTGCAAATTCGAGTATTGTGACAGTTTTTATGAATGTTTGCCTATATATTTATTTTTTTCTGAAATGGTTTTGGAGTGAGTTTTACACTAAACTTACAACTTCACAGATCGCCAATGTTGATATTTCCTCTCTCACTTCAGTCACAAATCTTAGTAGCACTGTAAAAAATTTAAAATCAAGAATTTCATCTATACTTTCAAAATAGAAGACTTGGGGGTAGCATCATGAAAGCCTTTGTATAATAATGAAACTTGTACATAAATAAGCATTCTCAATGACCTGTTAGTAGATATAAATGTTTCTCGCATTTTTAATTTCATGGTCATCAGTGTAGTGTATCTTAACATCTAGTATTCCTGAATCCCAACAAGTTAACTTACGCTGTAAAAGCGTTGAAAACCAGCCTGCTAGCTTGGAACAGCATCCAAGTTTCCAAGTACGTTGCTCTGGTGCACTTATATATCTTCAAGTTGATTAAATAGAGACGCGGCTGCAAGCAAGTTTGTCAGGGAAGTATACTTGGTCTTGCGGGCTGGAGAGCTTTACCTGTCTTCCCTTGCTCTGCACCCAAACTTGAATGCCCTGAGGGCCTCATACATCCCTTAACATACTCTCCCCTCTGCTCAGGTTTCACAGAAGCTGCACCCATACCCTTCCCTAGCATTGCTTCCATGAGGTGCACGTATCCTCAGCTTTTCCACAAACGGATTACTCTCTTGGCCCATAAAAAGAAATTTTTTTAGAGTTTAGTCAGTTGTTAGGACTAAAGCACAAAACTTTTAGATTTTTTATTTTTTTGAGACAGGGTTTCTCTGTGTAGTTTTGGTGCCTATCCTGGATCTCGCTCTGTAGACCAGGCTGGCCTCGAACTCACAGAGCTCTGCCTGGCTCTGCCTCCTAAGTGCTGGGGATTAAAGGCGTGTGCCACCACCGCGCGGCAAACCTTTAGATTTTTAAGGACTTGTTTTGTCTACACTAATTTTGTGAAAGTTCAGTTCTTTGGTTATCTGGATTAATAAATATTCTCAAAATCCTTTTTAAAAAATATCAGGGAGCTGAATGGTGGCTCAACAGTTAAACACTCTTACTGCTCTTAGAGAGGACCTGAGCTCAGTTCCCAGCATCCTCACTAGGCACCTATAACTCTGTTATTCCAGTCGCTAGGGATCCGATGCCTACATCTGACCTCTGTGGTACCCATGAGCACTTAGCAGCTGCTCACACAGACATATGCATGTGCATGTAAATTTAAGGTTTTTTTTTTTTATTTTAAACTTAAAAAGCAAATAAAGAAATAAATGGCCTCATCTCTTTGTATGTGTAGAATTGTTATCAGTGACATCAGTTGTAAATGAAGAGTTCATCATATTTGTGAGTTTTATTTCTGTTAATTGTAAGAAAATGTAAATTGACTTATAAGGGTTTTCTTTCTAAATTTAGCTAATGATTCAGATGTTATTTATATATACAATCAGCCCCCACTCATTAATCTGCTATAATAAAATAAAAAATTTTAATGGACCAGTCATTTCCCCCAGGAATAATCTTCTTTTTTTTGGCTTTCCGAGACAGGGTTTCTCTTATGTAGTCCCCCAGGAATAATCTTAACATGATTAATGAATTACACTGTCATATTAGTATACCTTATGAAGTATCAAAGTAGAAGTCATTTATTTTTACTAAAGTAAGTTGTTGGAATGGGATGCAAATTTCACTGATACCTCCTAGGAAAATGAATGCATGTAATTTCTTCTTAGGCAGTATAAAGCAGAAAGAACACTTCATTTAGTAGCAGCAGTCCCGAGGGTTGGTGTGGTACCTCTCTGTGCGGCCTGTGCCTGTACAAGCCTGGCTGCACTCTGTCTCCTCTAAGCCCCTCTGCAGCCCTTGGCCATGCCACCCTGAGCACATTCTATCTCCAACGCCCCGTGTAGCCCCCAGCAAAGTCATTTAACTTGGGGCCTTGGTGTCTCTTGCCTATGAAATATTGCACTGTGTTTTCTCAGATCACTTTTAGTGAAATTCAAATAATAGTCTTTTAAGGCAGTATTATAGACAAGCAGCCAGCATTCTATGAAGGTTGTGTTGATTATTATGACTGCTAAACATACCAACTTAAGTAAATAAATGGTGTTTGATTCACTTTGTTCTGACCTAACTGTATGTCATTTTCACCAAATGCAGACAGAATTTACATGTAGATTTCTGACTGTAGCTAGGTTATCTGACACTTAGAAGCTACTGTTTTTAAGCTGGTGAGCATGCTCTCTGGCTTTTCCATTCTTTTACTCATATCTGTTGTCTAAAAGCTCTGTTTGTTTGTTTGGGTTTTTTGAGACAGGGTTTCTCCGTGTAGTTTTGGTGCCTGTCCTGGATCTTGCTCTGTTAGACCAGGTTGGCCTCGAACTCACAGAGATCCATCTGCCTCTGCCTCTTGAGTGCTGGGATTAAAGGCGTGCACCACCACCGCCCATCTTGGATTGGTTTTTGTTGTTGTTTTCAGTTCCTCACATTTAGTATGTCACTTACCCCTTTAGTTCTTGCAGGCCAGGGTATTGACAAATGATAACTTGGACAACTGTGTGTGTGTGTGTGTGTATTTACAACTCTAGATTCTAGGTTTCCTTCAGCCTTGAGGTAGGTAGCAGAGTTCTTACTAGTAGCTGTAGATCATGCCTGTCTGCTGCCCTGAAGAACTCACAGTCCAGCTGGTATAAGTACCATGAGAACTACAGTCTCATGTGAGCACAGTAGTGAACCCCAAGATTCATGGCAAGAAATACAGACGCTGCCTCCGTCTGCAGCAGTTAGAGGGGCTGCTGAGAGAACATAACACCTGAGTTTTAGGTTATTAAGGTTGACGAGAGGAGCCTGGGAAGTGCTTGATGAGGGAGTTCTGTACAGAAAGAAAACTATGACATGAGTTGAACTGTGTACCCGAAGGAATGGAGGCCCCGCAGGGCTGGTGTGCCTGTGTAAGGCTGAGTGGTAAAAACTGAGACACCATTGCAGGTTCCTGCAACCAAGAGAAAGAGGCCTTAGGCTCCGTGTTGGTAGGCATAGATTTTACCCTCTAAGCCGTGAGACATGACAGCATTTTAAGGAAGGAAATGGCTTTTACTGGGGTTTGGTCTCATCTCTTTCATAATTCTACAATTTTTAAGAGATGAAATTGCTGTCATTAAAAGTGCACATAGAAGATAATCTTAGGGTTTTATGCTCTGTTGCTTATAAATTACGCAATGGCTTATATTTCCTAAAACCAAAAAAGTAATAAAATAAAAAGGCCTTACTGTACCATCAGATGGTCCTCAGCATTTATATGCATGTATATTTTTTTTCAAAATGTGATTTGTTAATTTCACTTTATTCTTGATGGGCTTAAAACTATGTGAGTATTGGTGAAGCCCAAACAAATCACTTAAAATGTATTTTAAATGTATAGACTGTGTCATAATTAAATAAGGCTTCCTGTTTTTAATATTTTGTCTCAGTTTTTGAAGCACCACTGTTCACTGTTACAGAAAGACACATCACTTGGTCCACTCAGGTAACCTAAAGGTGAGCTACTTCTGCAGGCCACATGTCAAGGATACCGGCCGATCATGGTACTAGGTTCAGTGTCTAAGAACAGAGGTGACAGTAACCCCATTTGCTAAGGTCATCTGACTCTACTCATGCCCTTCAACTCCTTCGTAAGTGCCCGGCACAGCAGGGGTCCAGGATCCCTCTCCTTGGACACTCTACACAGCCATGTGCGGCTCCATTTTGCCTTTCCCTCAGATAGGGAGAGTGTGGGCTGCAGTCTTAATTTCCTCTTCTTTATGCCATTTATGGTCCCTTCCCTTGCCTTTCAGCAAAGAAAATACAGCTGTACTCGTTCGTGCCTTGACTAAACACTCCACCCAGACGTCCGCCTGAGATGGTCTAGAAATATCGTTACTGACTCTTCTGTATCAATGCAACACATGTTCTGGGGCTTCTCTCCCTCCCTCCCTCCCTCCCTCCCTCCCTCCCTCCCTCCCTTCCTTTGTGGTAGCCCACAGATGTTTCCTAGTGAGATCTGAGCTTGTTTTACCCAGCAGGCTGCAAAAGGGGGTGGCTTGATCATATGCATGGTTACCAGGTGTTTGCAAGGGTCTGTCTACACTGTTGGCTGCACTTGGCTGTATATATCGATCTAGCAAGGGGGAGGTCTTTTGCCCCACCCCTTGGCATTGTTATAAAAAGCCCTTTTGAAGAGATAGAAGGGGCCATTGGGTATTGACCCAGGTCCTCCCGAAGCTATCCTGTGTTTCTGCCTGTCTCATCTCTGCTATCTTTCTAGCTACAAATTCCTTATTCCTCTCTCCTCCTCATAGGAACCCTGTAAAATGTGGGAGCTGGCCTCCCACATTCTTTTTCTTTCTTGTTTGCTTCTTTTTTTCTTTTCTTCCTTCCTTTTTATCTCCTCCTCTTTCCTCTTCCTCTTCTTTCTCCTCCCACCCCCCTTTTTTGTTTTTTAAAAAAAAGTTTCCCTGTGTTGCCCTGGCTGCCCTGGAACTCACTCTGTAGACCAGGCTGACCTCGAACTCACAGAGATCCACTTGCCTCTACCTCCTGAGTGAAGGGATTAAAAGCGTGTGCCACTGCTGCCTGACATCTGGGGCTTCTTTTTGAAAAAGTTGTTGGAAAAGATCAAAAGTGTCCGTGAAAGCTCAAAGCCTGCCCAAAATAAACAAAATTTCTTTGCTTTTTTGATCTAAAAAGAAAACCAAAACCTGTTATTTTTATAATTAAAAATGTCTGGACTTTCAAACTTCAATTACCCTCTAGCAATTTAATATTTAAACCTTAGTGAAACTATTCTATTTGAATAGGTAAGCCAAATGTAATCATTTAAATAAAATAATAAACACGTATCACTTCCGTTACATCAGCCATATTTCAGGTGCCCAGTAGCCGCTGAGATTGGTGTCAATGGTACCAGACTGCAGATAAGAAGACATTTCCATCCCCTCAAAACTTACTGCTAGCCTGAGAGAAACCCATCATTTTGATAGACGCGATGAAAAGTTTCTACCCCTGAGCTTTGCATACACAAGAACCAGGAAGTATTGCTTCTTGATATCAGACTAAAGACCCATGTTCAGCGCATTTTGAAAGACAAATCTCCAGCTGTGAAGCCTTACCCAGCAGAGGTGTGCAGTAACACAGGCTCTAGTTCTTCTTTTTCTATTGAATTCTGTTTTTAAAACTATGTCTATTTTCCTAATAGATATATTTATGAAGAAAAATCTTTTGAGATACAAGCTGCTGAAACTGTTTTTATATGTTAGATGGTAGCATTAGATGGAACTACACTGAATATTTATGAAACCTAAAGAAATCATTTGAAAGATGTTTTCCACTATTTAAGATGAGCTGCAGTTTAATAAAGCTTTTTGCTTTTAATGTTTTGTGTCAATTTATGAAGCACCTAATGCTTGTAAGTTGCAGAGAGATGCATTGGTACAAGGTGGTGGGGGGCATGGCTTTTCCTTGGGTAACCCAGAGGTGGGCTTCTTCATCAGGGAGTGTGTCAAAGGTCCAGCCAAGCCTACTGCTCACATTCAAACTTACTTCTTTTATAACTTTCATTACATACATTCTTCAGGAAATGTACCAACAGGATTTGCCTTGTATACTCGAAATACAGGAGGTACTCATTTTACAGGTTATACACTGATAATCTTTGACATCAAATATTAACTTTTATGAAGGTAATATATTCTAGTTACCAAAAAATCCTTCAAAAACATTGATTTCTAAGAGAATTGAGAGCCTTTGGTTTATGAGACAAGTCCCCCCCAAGATTTACTTACCCATTATTATCCCTTATGGCTGTTATATTCTATAGCAAATAATTGCGAAATGATGATAATGAAACAAACCCATTTATTATGCTTCACTGAGATTGGTTCACTTTCTGTCATTGTTAAACTCTTTATTTTGAAGAAATAGCATTAGTTTCATGTCATACAGAAACTTGACAAAGTAGACTTATGCACAAAAACATTTACCAGAACCTTAGAGAGTGTTTAAATAAATGAGCTAATTAAAACTGCAGCTGGTCTTGCTTTGTGAGTGGCAATTATTGAAAAAGCAATGTTAGAAGCTGATTGAAAATGCATTCTTGCCAGGTGTGGTAGCACACACCTTTAATACCAGTACTCAGAAGTCAGAGGCAGGCAGATCTCTGTGAGCTGGCCAGCCCTGTCCACATAATGAGTCCCAGGATGGCCAAGACTATGTAGAGAGACCCTTCTCAAAAAGCCAAATAAAATAAAAAGCATTCTTTATTCTTAATGTTCCATCTCTCCAGTAAGCTTTTAAAACAGGGATTTTAGCTAATAAGCAATATTGATTTGTGTTGTATCCATTGTTTTTTCTTGAGTTACGTCATCGGCTTCATAGACTATCTCATTTGTTGAATTTGATGCTGCATTTGAAATGAGGCCTTTGGTTTTTCTATTTAAGTTGCCTGCAAATACAGAAGACCAAATGAAATAATTAGTCAAACTTGTGACAGAATTTGTCTTTTCAACATTTGTGCTTGAATTGTTATAATCGTATTGAAAATAGTCCTGAAAATACTGTATTGATGGGTAAGAACCAAGTCCTTTCAGAATGACTTTGAGCCATTCATTCTGAAAGCGAAGAGAGATACTTGGTCACAGGAATACGAATTTCATTTCCAGGATCTTTTCTCCGTGCCTCTATGAAAAAGCACACATTTCATAAAGAGGTAACAATTTCAGGGTCACTTAATGGAAATGTGACTGTCCCTACTCTATACATAAATAGAATAAACTGTATTAAAGTCAATCATGATGATTTCCAAGAATCCGAAGGCTTTGCCACCATAAGCAATTTGGATGTGAGTTTTTAAAAAGAATTCACTCCACAATCCAATTCACTCCACAATCCAATTCACACACTGTATATAAATCCATAATAAGCAAGGGCTGAGGGATGTGGTCTTTACCCACCAGCATTTGAGCTAACAAAGAAGTGGATCATTATTCTGTGGATTGTTACTGTGCTTGTATCTTACATAAGCATTTATTTAAAACACAAAGGCTTCAGTGTGGGGTGTTGTGGGGGGGCGGTTCTGAAAACTTAAAACCTAATGTCGGTTTATGGACTCCTACATATTTCCTAAGTAATGCTCGCATATTTAAATTCATAATATTTGAGTTAAAATTTCAAAGCCTCCTTTCCCCTTCTTCATCGATGCAGGTTCTGTTTTTTTATCGCAATGGGGGATCTCTGGGAGTTATTTGCTAACCTAATAATTGGGATGCTCTGACTTGTCTCCATTCTGGCAGGTTTGGTTTCCACTATGGATATCTGTGGCAAAAGCTGGAGGAATTCATCAAAACTGCCTAGTGCTCTTTGAGTCGTCCAGCTATCAAACACATTCCAGTGTTAAAAATTCTCTGTCGTTAGCACACTTGCAAAAGCCCTTATTCCCCAGCCCTGATTCATTATTCACTTGGCTTCCAGATCCTTCTAAACACGTTAGCTTATCAAGACAATTTCCTAGGTTGGCTTCTAAATCCAAAGCAATTTCCTATTCAAATAAGAAAGATTGGTTGTAAACACCTGAACACTCCAGAATTTACTCTGGTAAAAATTCAAAAGCACCTTCAATGGGTTTCCCTCCGGCAGTTTAAGGTAATTGCAAATACAGAAAAACAGCAAGTGGAGCCCTAGTGATGACAGAGACCCCTAACATCTTTTGGGGACCATTTTAAGAGAAGGGCCCACCTCAGCAACCTGTTTTCCCTGGTTTTCCTTTCATAGAAACTAATCTCTTATCCAGCCAGGTAGGGATAAAGCCTTCTATCACAGGCTACAACATGGATTTGATTTTAAGTAAGAAAGCTGTGATGCCATTGAACTGCCAAGGATTTGTTACACGTGGAGGGTTTTCTTATTTAATTCCTATTTCTGTGGTTGAGTACAAACTGCCAAGACCCACCATCATAGTTCTCCCCTTCAGTTCTTGGTGGTAAGCTTTCGTGTTTCCACCCTTATTTCGTTTCAGTCTGGCTACTATATGTAAATCTTAGCCTTCCTTTAATCCTGAATATCATAAGCTGGCCCTTAAAGCTTTGACCTTTGGCAAAATTTAAATCCAGCTCATTAAACAAAATCACTCTGCCCGTTCTCGTTGTAATGATGCCAAACACTTGTTCTACTAACAGTTAAACTTGTATGTATTTCAGAGCTGGTCCTCAGGGACCAACTTATCGTGCGATTGTGAACTTGGGTCTTGACAGGTATTTCAAAACAGAAAAAGAAGGTCGGGGGACCCCTGCAGGTCTCTGTCTCCTGGCTACCTGGCAGATCTGTAATGGAGCTTTCCTGCCATTATTCATCCAGCTTAACCTAGCTTCTAAGCTGTGGAACTCTAAGCGGCTCCTGGCTGCGGATCTAGCTGCATAGCTTTGGGAAACAATGAACACCCCTAAGTCATTCTGTTGTTTTGTGGTGGGGTCAGCTTTGGCTTTCTTGGAGCAGTCTCACAGACACGGCTAAGGCAGTGATCAAGAAGTTTGCCAATTGATTATCTCTCTTTCCAAGAGACTCCATGAGTGGCTTTTTGTGCTACTAAATCCAAATTATCCCCTTTTTCACTAATATCACAATGAATTCTTTAAAAGTGTTCGTGAAAGCCGGGCGGTGGTGGCGCACGCCTTTAATCCCAGCACTCAGGAGGCAGAGCCAGGCGGATCTCTGTGAGTTCGAGGCCAGCCTGGGCTACCAAGTGAGTTCCAGGAAAGGCGCAAAGCTACACAGAGAAACCCTGTCTCGAAAAACCAAAAACAAAACAAAACAAAACAAAAAAAGTGTTCGTGAAATAAAGTATTACTAAGTAGAGTCAGCAGTCCAATTTAATGAATTTTGAGCACCTTCCCCCCCCCCAAGTATTAAGTATTTCATAAAGTGACTCCCAAACTTATCTATAAATTTGCTCTAAAACCATCAAAATATCACCTAACTGTTTCAAAATTTTAGAGTGTGATCAAAAGTTCATTTGAAAACTTAAGCTTTACATACAAAAAGCCAAGACATTCTTAAAAGAAGCTTGGTGGAAGGAAGAAAGGAAGGAAGGAAGGGAGATGGATTCTTGAGTTGACATTAAAATAATATAAATGCAATAATTTTAAAGTCTATCATAATTTAAGAATAACCAGAATGAAAAATTTAACAGAACACAGTCTAAAAACAGACCTGAGTATATATAACAATTTATGGTAAGTGACCATTTAGGTTGACATTAGAAAGATAGACTGCTAGATATTTGGACAGCTGACTCATTTGGAAATAAAAGAGCAGAGTCCCTACTTTGCTTCTGTAGAGTTATTAAAGCTTTAAATACACATACATATATAAATACAACAGAAGAAAACCTTCATCATCTGTGAAAGAATAAATGCCCTCATAGAAAAAAATATATAAAAAATAAGCAGTGTGCCACAAAAAATGGCAAACATGAAAATGTCTAATTTGATAAATTTGAAATAAAATACTATGCTTTGCTAGGCGGTGGTGGTGCTCGCCTTTAATCCCAGCACTTGGGAGGCAGAAGCAGGTAGATCTCTGCGAGTTCAAGGCCAGTCTTATCTATAGAGTGAGTTCTGGGATAGCCATGACTATTTCACAGAGAAACGCTGTATCCAAAACCAAAACAAAACAAACAGAAAAATGCTATTCTTTATGAAATTAATAAAGTAGATATCTTTAAATAATAATACTCAAAGCCACAAAGATTGTGGAAAAGTAAGTAAGTGTAAAATAGTAATTTCTGGAGGGTAGGTAGATACTATACCCACATCTTTTGATATATGTGCACACTCCGATTAGGAATTCTACTGTTAAAGATTTATGCTAAGAAAATACTTAAGTGTTCAATGTATCTGGAAGAGAATGGTAGAAGTGGAAGTCGGTACCGTAATTAAATTTGGGGTATCCACACTTGACTTATAAACACTGTTACCAACTGAAATGAACCAGGCTTCTTGAAGAAATGGTAGGCTGCAGTGGAGGAACAGGGAAAGTACCAAATGTCTTGGAGAACAATAACAACACCAAAAAAAAAATGTGCTCCCAAAATGATGGGCAAACAGGCATGGGATACAATTCGAGAGAGTTTGTTTAATGGCAAGAGAGATGTCTCAGTGGTTCGGGGTGCTTTCTATGCAGTCATGAGGATGTGAGTTTGGATCCCAGCATTCACATAAGAAGCCAAGGTCCTGTGTATGGCTGTAATCCCAGCACTACAGAGGATGGCACTGGAGGATCACTGGAGCTTGCTGGCCAGCAGCCTAACTCCAGCTTCAGCAACAAACCATGATCCAAGGAAGGAAGGAAGGAAGAAGGAAGGAAGGAAGGCAGAACCTGATGCAGCAGGACACTCAGTGTCTCCCTCTGGCTTGTGCAGGCAATGTGCATACACTACATACACATATACACCCCCCAAAAAAATTAAAAAAAAAATAAAATGAAAAATGACCACTGACCAAACGTAAAGTCATTCATGGGTCAAAATAAACAACAATAATAATATTTTAAAATCCACAAGTCCATGCTAACATTAAAATGAATGGGCAATCCGATGGTTAGAATGCATGTGTTCCTCTAAAAGGCATATGAAATCAAACTGGCAAGTATTAAGAGCTGAGGAACTTAGGAGGTGATTGGACCATGAGAGTTCTGCCCTTCCATGTGGAGTTAGCAATCCTACAAAAGGGTGGAGGGGACCAGCTAGCTTCTTTTTGCCCAGTCTCTCCTTGCTCTGTGAGCAGGCATAGCATCATGGCACTCACTGAGAAGCAGACATCAGCTCTCAGTGCTCAGTACTCAGTCATCTTGATCTTAAACTTCCCAGCCTCCGGAATTGTGAAAATTAACTTTTCTTTATCAATTATACAGTCTAAACTATTTTGTTTCAGTGGCACAAAGAACTAAGAAAAATAACAGGGGAGCAATGAAATAATAAATTTAAAAGCCGTAAGAAGTTGGAAAATTGTCATTTATAAGTGTCATCATAATAACAGTTGTCAAAACAATCAGTGATTGAGCGAAAATTCATAGAGGATATTTTCATGGTTTCAAATACCTTACTATAATCATGTTACCATAACTAATAACCAGGCCAGCCAAGATTGTGTGCTGTCTGTGGTACTTTGATACTACTATACCTTCCGTGTGTTCTTATAAAAATGTATGCTCTCTCTCTCCAATCATGAGAAAACAGACAAACAGAAATTGAGAGACACTGTACAAAATATCTGGCTTTTTTTTTCTCTCTTCAAACTTGTCAAGGGAATAAAAGCAAAAGAAAGGCCAAGGATTAAAGGAAACAAGAAATAAAAGGATGCAAATGTAATTCTGGACCAGATCTTAGATAAGAAAAAGTAGCTATTGAGATTGGAAAAAATTAATATAAACCCCAGAGTGTATGTTGCTGTGTCAATGTTGTGGTTGCTGACTTGCAGTGTGGGCAGGGTTCACACAAGAGGAAGTATCTTTGTTCTTAGGAAGTGCTATCGATTTTATAGTTTAAAAGTCATATAGTTCAGAAAATATGCAGAAGTACCAATGATGGAACTAATGAAGCAAAATCTTAACCATCAGTAAATCTGCAGAGAGATATAAAAATGCTTATTGTATCAACAGCAAAAGTCATGGTGCTTTGTGAAGTAATAAATGGGTTAAATGATAACAGAGGCATTTGTTTATTGGCAAAGAAAGATGCAACTATCGTGTTTTTTTTTTTTTTTTTTTTTGTTGGTTTTTTTTTTTTTTTTTTTTTTTCGAGACAGGGTTTCTCTGTGTAGCTTTGCGCCTTTCCTGGAACTCACTTGGTAGCCCAGGCTGGCCTCGAACTCACAGAGATCCGCCTGGCTCTGCCTCCTGAGTGCTGGGATTAAAGGCGTGCGCCACCACCGCCCGGCTCGTGTTTTTGTTTTTAAGGGAGATGGGGAGAGGGAAGAGAGGGAGATAGACAGACAGACAGACAGACTGTATGAAGAATCCCACTATATAGCCCAGGCTTGCCTTACACTTGTGACCATCCTGCCTCACCCTCCTGAGTGCTGGGATCAGACTTAGGCTGCCATGTCCCGCTGTTTCCCACTTTGCTTTCTATGTGATCTAGGGATACACAGAAAACCCCCCTGGAGGATATTTACCGCAGTGCTAACACCTTCCACCTCTGTGCTGAGAGCATTTGCTTGTTTCTCAGGATTTCCAGGGTTTCTACAATGAACATGAGCAGAAAGAAACTCGCCTTTCTGAGGAAGCGAGAGCATCTTCTAAGAAGAAACACAAAACCATTTCAAGTCACCCTAAGACTCCTTTCGCTCATGGGCACAATAAACGATGATGTGATTTTTCTCCAATATACTCTCTCAGTATTCCATAGGCAGTTGTATTTTTCCGCCCATGTAACCGTGTCTTACTGCTAATTTATCTACCTTTATTCATTTCTATCTTCCACCTTTCCAAGGCGACCAGCAAATACCAGCTTGCGGGTGTTTGTTATTTCTATACAATTGTATTATCGCTCCTACCAGTTCTCCTAATACCGCCTTCCTATGTTTTATCAGACACACCGTTTCTCAGAGTCCCTGCCATTGATCAGTCCCCATCCCTCCACAGGACCTACTCAACCTACTCGAACCCTCAGGGTGGACAGGCTTTATCTTCCTGAAGCAGCAGTTTTTACTTAGGTCTGGGTGACGGATGTCATAATTAGAGAAGAGCAAGCTTTACACTATGCAGTCATTTGAAAACACCCACAAAGTTTAAAGCAACAGGAACAATTAAGAGATGAAACTCAGAAGGTTTAAGGCAAACCTTTCCCACTCTAGCCCTGAGAACTCTGGGGCCGTGACTTCATTTCTGATAAGGCTGTTAAGACCTTCCCTATGGAAACATTTGAGAAGCGATGATCTATGACATTGTCCCTCTGACTGCTCCCTCATTGGCCCCATGAATATCCTCCCACAACCTTGAAATGAGCCCTCATGGTGAGGACTGTCTTCACATAGGCATCTTTTGCTTGGCAACTTAGTGTCCAAGAGACAACAATACACGCCATGGCGTTCTTCTGAGTATTGGCATTTGAAATGTGCATAATCCAAAATGTAAAAGTTTAAAAAGAAGAAAACAGTGTAAAAGGCCACCAGTCACTCAGTGAGAGGTGCTCAGTACAGGGCGGACAACAGAGATTATGTCACTAATGTCTGCAGCCATGGCCAGAAGAGACCTCCCTGCGTTTTCAAGATCAACTCAAAGACTGTAAAGCCTCAAGCTGTACACATTTAAAATCGAAATACCATGGAATGAAAATAGGCTGAGGCAAAGTCTGGGCAGTGTAATCTATGATTAGCCGATTTTAGACCTATACCATTGTCCCTATATTCATTGTGATATGTACAAGAACACAGTTCCTCCTGTGTGATCTATTCAAATTATCTATAATGAAAACAGTCTCCACTATACAAATTAATCTAAATAGTTTTCCCAGGGAAGAAAACAACAATGGATTATCTAATAACAATGTTCAGCCCTGAAAACATAGTTAATGTAATATTATACAGAGTGAGCAGGTTGTATTCATGTATTTAGGAGTGTGTGTGTGTGTGTGTGTGTGTGTGTGTGTGTGTGCAACAACAATTAATGAAAAAAGAGGACATTAAAAGGGAACAAGGAGAGGCATGTGGGAGGGTTTTAAGGCAGGAAAGGGGAAGGGGGAATTATGCAATCAGAATTTCAGAAAATAAAAGCGATAATGTTAGGTATTAGTATAAAATAATGTCAGATACATTTTTAAGAGGAGATAGTGTTGAAATAAAAGGCTTGTAACTGGTGAAATCAATTTTCCCTCAGATATACTACTTACAAGCCTGATTAATTATGCAAACATTTCCTTATGTTTCTAATCTTTAACACTTTTCTAAATGCAATAATACCCCTAACTTGTCTTTCCCACAGCTTGAACAACGGCATCTCTTGCTAGGATGCAAGAATGGGACACTCATATTTAATAAAGTGCACAATGTTTAATTATCATTTCAAAGGGTCGATTCAAGAGGAACCCATTCCAATAGCAAATAGATTACCTATTTTTGTTTTGTGCTCTACACTATGATTTAGAAAAGAAAAAATCAACCCACGGGACCAAAATGCCGTCCTTTGAAAGCAACAGCAAGGCACTGGTTACTTTAAATTTTGTATGCTGCATTCTAATATCCAGATTCTGGAAAGGTCTATTAAATTAACTTGCTACCTTGATACAACATTTTCGTGGGGAACAAACTGGGGAGATTTCATTGCAAGTAAGCAGTCTCATCTAACGTCCTAAGAAGTACCTTAACTGGCTTCATCCACTAAATAGCAAGAAACATGCCAAATCTGAATTGACATGCCAGTAATTCTGCTTCTGGATTCACAGAGCAAACGAAATGAAATTTTGCAATAGTCCTTGAGCTAAACCAGGAAAAATGATCACTTTGATTGAGCACAGTGAATTACATAAAAGACACACTCAATGCCTGTTCAGTGACTGCAGCAACGACCGTACTTGGTCAGTGATTCCAAGATATGGTCCTGAGAGCAGTAGAGATGTAAGACTAGTCAAGTCCATTCCTTTAAGGAATGTTTGGGTGTGATAGGCACCTGGGATATCACCGTGAACAAACATGACAGAACTTTTTACTTTGCTGGAGTTTAGTTTCCAGTCAGAATGTCAGAAATTTATAGACAACAAATAGATAAGTAAATAAATAATAGTTAAGTCAAATGTGTAGTCTGTTAGTAGGAAATGCTTGGTGTGTGTGTGTGGGGGGATTGACTAGGAAGAGCAGGAAGGAAGTTGAGAATTCGCGTGAGGAGGTACTCCTGGGAAAAGGACATTTCAGGAAAGAGTTAAAGACACTGTAAGTCACCCAGATGTTGGAGGAAATGGTGGTGGCATGTGCCAAGGCCCTCATCAAGAAGCTCAAGGAATGGCAAAGGGCTCAATGTGGTTTGGAAAAGGAGGTTAGAAAAAGAAAGACCTAGAAGGCTGACCACAAAAGGTTAAGGTGGAGAGTTGTATCCATAGAGAGGGTTGGTGAAACATTGGAGTTTGAGGAGTGTCTTAGTTTTGAACAGTCTCGCCATGACCACACTATGGAAAGCAGGAAGAAGAGGATGAGGGAAAAGAAGAGGTGCTTGTCAGAAAAGCTGGGGCTGAGAAGCTGTGTTGTTTTGTTTTGTTTTGTGCTTTTTTTCTGGGGGTGTTTTTGGTTTGTTGGTTTGTTTTTTGTGTGTGTGTGTGGTTGTTGTTGTTGTTTTTTTTTGTTTTTTTTTTTTTTTTTTGTTTTTGTTTGAGACATGGTTTCTCTGTGTAGTTTTGGTACCTGTCCTGGATCTTGCTCTGAAGACCAGGCTGGCCTTGAACTCACATAGATCTGCCTGGCTCTGCCTCCCAAGTGCTGGGATTAAAGGGGTGGGCCATCACTGCCCAGCAAAGCTGTGTTTTTAACATGGTCCCTCCCTAGGTGATTCTTGGGCATAGAACAGATTCCGACCCATGATTTTCAATCATCTAAGCAAATGAGACAATAATTACTTTTACAGTCTGATGATGTGATAATCACCAATCAATCGCACGCTTGTGCTTGTGGAGAAACTGGGTCAAAGTCACTTGGACTGAATTCAGCTCGGAGACTGTCAGTTTGGCCCCTCGTTATGAGTGCTTTGGGAAGAGAACTCCAGAGGGATCTGTCCTGCTGTACTGTGACAAGAGGACATGAGGGGTTGGGAGTTTCTTCTCTTCTCCTCAGAGGAGACTGCAGCTAATGCAGGCACATGGTAATGGTGACATATTTGATAAGGTCACAGGGCAGGTACATTATAAACCTGACAGATTCCATCACTCAGTTAAAATACAGCCTATGAGCAGAGAATTCCTTCATGTTTTAAGAAAGATTCTCCTTTTTAAATGGAAGCAATAAACACTCACATGCTATTCTAAATATGTCAACATAGATCCTAAATTTATGTATTATTACCTACATATTCTCTAAAATATATTCTGCATACACACATTTCAAAAATTCATGATTGGTGTTTCCTAATACACTAGTAGAAATCAATTTTCACAGAATCTTGATAGTTTTATAACAACAGCAGCTGATATCTATATACTGCTTTATGACTGGAACACCAGAAAGATATAGAGTCCGCAAATGATGCATAAAAGTTGCTTTCCACTTTATAGTTACATTGTGCACATAGACACACACCAATAGAATGAATTAGTTTGTAGGCTATTCAACAACCAAGAACGTTCTACTTGTTTTTCAGGCTTTTTGCAAACCTCTGAATGGTTTTAGATACCCCCTTCACACGAGGTGCCAGTCTGACCACTGATGGACCAGTGTCAAGGGCAGTACCAAGAGGGTCCTACTGGGCATATTGTTGTTTTATGTGCTTGATGTCTTAGGTTCCTCCAGAAAACCAAAATGTAATTTTTTTTCAAGAGGATACATGTTGATAACTAAAAGGGAATTAAAGACATAGAAACGAAGGTACTGGCCCCCTGACTTGCTTCCCACGAGGGCATTTACAATCTGCTAGTTTTCCTTGAACACAATTCCCCTGAAGTATCGCGTCACTTAAGGCTGATTCAACGTGAAGTCTTGAGAGGATACACGGTAAACAGAACCTTTAAAGAGTATTGATTCTTAACAGTGCGCTCTGTCCCCCAGCTGAGATATGGTACAGGTACCCGATTACAAACAGTAGATTCGGGTTACCTTCTAGGGTGGAAGCTGCCTCTAGGTGCTGAAGTTTGAGGCCGTTGTCTAATCGTTGAGGTTTTGTGTACAGAAATAGGTAGCAAAGGACACAGACGCTGATGACGAAGGCGAGCAAAACAAGGGCAGCGATTCCCAGTCCAACCAGAGCTCCGATGCTGGGGAAACAGAAAGACGCCATGTCATCCAAACTGCTGTGCGCTCAAGCCGGACCAGAGACGCCAGTGCTCAGGACCAGACACCAGTGTTCATTCTTGCTCTCACTCATTCGTAGTCAAATTCTGTTTTCCTACAAACAGTAAACGATTGAAATTTCCATCCCGGATTCCTGTCATAGTCTGTCCATTGTATTTCAGGACCTTTAAAATTTGTATGTTATTACTAGTATGGCATCTATGAGACAGGTTAAATGTTGCATGATTCTCTAGGGACATCATAAATACCTCAGTCCAATTAGTCAAGTTAATCAAATTAATACCACACCTTAGAATGATCAGTTTCACAAATGAAAGATAAACAGGAAAATACTTGCTTCCGTAAGAGTCAGGAAACACACTTATCAGAGATGTAAGACTTCTCACTTAGAGATAGATATGAAAGACGCCATGTGTTCATATACAAAAACCACAACCATCACAAAAGAGAAGAGGCCTTAGTTAAAAGAAAGCTGTTCACAGAATGTACATGAAATTCACTTTCCAAGTCTGAGATTTTCCTGTCCTTTTCTCTGCACCACATTTGGAGCAATTCGTTTATGTGCTTACACATATGGCTAGACACTGAAGTAGCAGTTTTCATAAAACCTGTGCACTTGGTACCATTAAATAAGAGAGGGAATTTGAAAAGCCAGCGCCACACTGAACTGTATGCAGACGCGTGTCTCTTGAGTCTTGTGTAAACAGCCATAATTAGATGTTAGGCTATTCACGAGCAGACTTCAGTTGGTTTCCCCATAGCGTTGTGAATAAGTATTTACGTGTGTTTAGCTTGTAGAAAATATTCAACAGATGAGGGTAAACACCAATTAACTCACGATTGATCTGCCTGTAGCAACTGGAATGCACATCACTGAAAAATAATGATCGGAGTCTTCATTATCTTCTTGGCTTGTCTTCAGGCTTCTGCTTTCTCTCAGGGATTAGGCCCTTAGCAAGCTTGACTTTTACCAAAAGGAAGGAGGTAGCGGGGGGGCAGGGTGGAGGAGCAGAATTTGATCAGGGATGCCTGGAGCATCACTGCTTTGAGAGAATGAACAGTATTGAAGGTGACAGGCTGTTTTCTCTACTCTGCCTTGATTTGAGGAGATAAAACACCCTTGCACACAAGAGATTGTCTCCTGAGCTATAGGCAACATGGAGCCAAAGTTCCAGATTGTTGTGCTTGGTTTATTAACATTGACTCTGCCCCAACCAGCCCTGCATATAGTGAAGACTAGATCATTTTACGTCATGATCCAAACAGAGTTATGTTCATGAACTTGGAGGCTGCCATTCTGATGACCCTTTCCTGTAATAGGATTAGGAAAGAAACCCTCGTACCTTGCCTCCTGCAAACTGTGTCCGGGAGGGTTAGTTCCACCTTTCTAGACACAGACACATGAGAATGTAGCCCATTTAGTATCACTTTGTGCATAAAGCAGATAGGTGAGGTATTTGGACAGACTCCTGAAATGAGACCTGGTTGTTGAAAATAATTTTCAAGGTTAAAAAGTGATTTAGTAAGTGAAAATTTGTCAGTCTGATGAAATCTAGCATATACATCATGAATGTTCAATGTTCAAGGTTGTTAAAACAATACACAATTTGGAGGAAACCCAGAGAGCATGTTAACACTGCGCCATGGCTCCATATGTGCCTGCAGATTTCCATGTAAAGATGGGGAGCCAGGAAGGAGTCTCCTAAATTGGTCATTTCCACACACACTTATTCAGCATCCACCCGTGAACGGCCCTGCCCAATGAGCCTCATTTTCTGAAGTCCTGGCAAAGGCTACTGAAGGGGACCCTTTGAATATAGGGGCTTAGATGAGGAGGGAAGAAAAGAAAGGACAGGCACTGGAAAGGGAGAATCATCCTTCTTCCTGGCTTCCCAGAGCAGCTGCTTTGCCAGCCCTTGGAAAGTGTCTGAAGCTGCCATCCTCTTCACGCCATCATTCTCCTACACAGCACCTTCACTCGCCCCAAGGTAGCTACGGCTGTCTTTCTCTGGTAGCTGTGCAATCTCAATACCAACGCTGGTGGCTTCTGTGAAACATGAATTGTGAAATGGTCTTTTAATAAAAATACCTGGAGCCAGAAATTGGGGTCAATACTGAAAGATCTGAGAGACAACAGAGCAAGCCACAGCTCACCCCGACAACTCCATGAATCCTCTGACTCAATATCTCTGAGTCCTTAGCGGAAAGGCTCCAGCTGAAAAAGCCTCTAGCTAACAGGGATGCTTCTGCCGAAAAGCCTTTAGTTCCTGTCTCCTCACGCCTTATATACCTTTCTCTGCCCAGCCATCACTTCCTAAGATTAAAGGTGTGTGCCACCACTGCCTGGCTCTGTTTCCTCTCCTATACTGAGTTAATCTCATGTGGTCCGGTGTGGCTTTGAGCTCATAGAGATCCAGACGGATCTCTGCGGCCTGAGTGGTAAGATTAAAGGTGTGTGCCACCACTGCTGGGCCTCTATGTTTAATCTAGTGGCTTGTTCTGTTATCTGATCTTCAGGGAAATTTTATTAGGGTACACAATATATTACCACACCTCTGTAACTTTTTTTTTTTGCACTTGGAGCATTTTAAATTAGCAGTGAAGAGCAAAGAATAGAAGATGAATGAAGCTCTAATAAATTTACCTCCCTGCGGTGTTTTCAGGGCTCAGAAATTCACAGGAACCCCTGGATCAATGTTGCCGATTGATGCCCTTAGTTAATGTGATTGTTCTGTCTCCCTGACACTGAACTAGCTGTTCATTTTGTACTGATGAAGGTAGACCCCAGCAGGTTGTCCCTCCTTCATGCTCTCACAAAACTTATGAAGGTTTTATGGCCTCTTCTGCCTGCCACCGTGGGAGATCGGAAGATCCTGGGCACCGTTTCCAACTGAGTTTGACTTGAGCATTGCCCGTCTCTGTTGGAGGTGCTTCTGCCATTCAAACCACTCACAGATGGATTACCAAGCTAGTCTTGAAAAGCCCAAATATTAGGGCAGAACATCACTTCTTCCTGCAAATAATCTATGGTGAATAAGTTGGTATCATTTTCTGCCAAAGTTTGTTCTCCTTAAGAACCACCTGATCAGTTGACTTCCCAGAAGGAAGGCAGCCTTTTTGAGAGTTTATTGAAGTTTGCAATATAGAAAAGTAGTTATCTGTTCTATTGCCTCAAAAAATAAGTTTGCTGTTGATCTGGCATGTATGCCAAATTCTGGATCATGATGAGAGAGCAGAGCAATAGTACTGTACACACACATACACACACACACACACACACACACACACACACACACAATTTATGGTGGAGGGAATGGAAGTTCTTTTTCTATAATAGGATCCCACTCATTCTGTAGACAAAAGAAAAGAATCAAGTTGAAAGTGTCAAAGTTTGCTGTCTTTGAAGCGGAGCATTTCATCATGAAAACACCTGCATAACACTAACAGAAACAAGGAAAAGCCCCACTGTAGGAAAAAGAAGCAAGAAACACGTGTCTTTGAAAGTAAAGCCTCTTGGCGTCTAGCGTTGGTCAAACAGTGCAGGTGTAAGGGAAGGGTGTCCAGAAAGGCCATGCTACCTGCGCAGTCAGAGCAACTCATGCTCTTCCTTCCTGCGCAGTCAGAGCAACTCATGCTCTTCCTTCCATCTTCAGCCTGGTTGGGCAGTGACACTGTCCGAACCTCTGAGAAGAGCAAGTTGTAAAGCCCAGTTTGTAGACATGCACCTGCACACACACACACACACACACACACACACACACACACACACACACACACACACACACACCTTTAAAAGACTCCAGCTGCCCAGTGACACTTGAGTACTCCTCTAGTCCTTAATACCTTAACCCGGGGGTTCCAAAGAAGCCTCCTTTCCATTCAAATGTATAAAATGAACAAACACCTAAAGAGGAAGTAAAACCTCCAGTCTCGTTAGTGGAGCCTCCAGGTTGTCGCGCAAGCAGTGGTCCCCGAGGTAGGCTGGGATGCACAGGGTGCCCACTGGTCTCCAGGGTGCCCTGCAGAGCGACCATTCAGAAGCCTGATGCCTTGGCACAAGAACCCGAATACAGCGCGCACTGGGAGACCTCTCCATCCCAGCTTTGTGTCTTCCACTGGTCACTTTCCCAGGTCCGGAAGGGTCACCTTGCCTTGCCCTGCCCCGCCCTGCCCTGCCCCATCCCGCCCTGCCCTGCCCTGCCCTGCCCACCTGAGGCTCCACATGTAGCTGTGCTTGTAGGGGAAGTAGCTGCCCGGCTCGCTGCAGCAGTACTTGAGGTCTGCGAAGCCGCAGCAGTAGAGCAGCGCGGCCCCGTCGCCGCGCCGCGGGCACTGGAAGGGCTCCACGAAGCTGCGGTTGAGGCTGTAGTAGCCCGAGCAGAGGCGGCTGCTCTCGCTCATCGCCGGCTGCCGTGCGCGCAGGATCCCCGAGGTGCGTGCGATGTGCGCTCGGACCGTGCGGTCCCAAGCCCCGGTGACTCTAGGCGCCTCCTGCGATCTGGGGGTCCGAGGGCTGGGCGCTCAGCCTCCGCGCCCCCTCGGCTCTCCCTGCCACCCCGCTGTCCGCGCCGTGCTGGAGCGCTCTGCTCTCGTCGCTGGGTCTCGTCGCTGAGTGGTCCCTTTCTCTGCGTGGCCCGGCCCTCTGCCTCCTCTGCCTCTCCCTCTTGTTTTCTTTGCTCTCTGTGGACTCCCCTCCACTTTCAGGCACTTCACCCACAGCCTGTAGTAGTCTTCACACCACATGAGAAGGATCTCTAGCGGGAACAGTAGAGGTGGACATGGGTGCAGTCTACACAGGTGCACCCTAAGTGTCATCTTTCTTTACCCAGTGACAAGGCAAATAGAGCCTGGCTCACAAGAGGCTTTACCTGCGTTGACCACTGATCCAGGAGGCCTTAGACTAGCGTTAATGAGGGCATGGGGTGCTCAAAGCCAAGCAACAACATTCTCTCAAAAACCTAAAACATACAGCTGCAGCCCCATGTTGACCTAAACTACGTGGAAAAGGCAAGAGACGGCAGAAAAGAAAGTGAGAACCATCTAGAAAGCGAGGCAGAAAGGGAAGGAGTCAAGGAAAGAGACTTTCAGTCACTTCTAAAGTGCAGAAGTACTTTTGCCTATGATTCTCATTTTCCTAAGTGGCTTGTTCCATCTTTTGAAATAACAGTAGTGATGTGTGTTTGTTAAAGCAAGCAATACTGAGGCATATAAAGACAAAAATAACGATAGCTTTAATATGAGACTAGCGCTCACAGAATTTCCAGGACAGAACATTGTTCCTTATCCTTTTCTCCTTCCTTCCTCTGGCCAGGGCCTTGATTGGAAGACAGACGTCATGAACTTGTGTGCTGGATATTTTTGTATTCTTATAAATATTCCTGAGCTCTTCTCTGGAGTGTAGTTACTTGGAGACAGTTTGAGTCTTTCCATTTTTCTTTTTTCAAGCTTTGTTAGGCAGGACCAGCATGGACTCCGGGACTAAACTTTTCCCTACTGTGACCAATACCTTCTGAATATTCTACCCCATACCTTGTGAATTGCAAAGCTTACCACTGGTGGGAACCCTCCACTATCTCCAGATATGTAGGGACTCTAAGGATTGTCCCCTCCACCTGAACTCTCTCGCTGCACAGTAGCTATGCTCTCCAGAGGGGCCGGGGTCCTCACGTTGTCTTCCTTCACCCATTTCCCTTCTCAGAGACCACCATCCTACAGTATGTCATATCTATGGCCAGAGCCCACGTGTCATATTCTCTCTCTCTCTCTCTTCTCTCTCTCTCTCTCTCTCTCTCTCTCTCTCTCTCTCTCTCTCTCTCTCTCTCTCTCTGTCTATCTAGAGAAGGAATTAAATCTGGTTCCTAGCACTATCATGCCACAGACTCAGCCAGAGATTGGACCCAATTTAGTTAGGACAGGGGTGTATCTCTATCATAGAACTGCAGCTCCATCAGGTGCACAGGAAAGCAGTGAACGGAAAGGAGAAAAATGCGCCAGAGGGGGAGTAACAAACAAGCGTCTGACAAGCAGTGGTGGCTTTGCGGTTTCTGTTTGAGTTCTTTCCTGCACATGTCAATCAATCCCTTCCTACGCTTGAGTTCCTTGAGACCGCTGATACTCAAGAGCAAATGCCCCTTTCTGGTGAATGTGCCTTCAAGTTATTTTGTTTTATTCCTGAGACTGGCCTCAGTGGGCTTTGAACTTGCTCTGTCATCAAGGGTAACCTTGACCTTCTGATGTTCCTGTCTCCTCCATATCCGCAGTGCTGGGATTACAGGTATGCATTGCTATGTCCCATGTTTCTAGTGCTGAGGATTGAACACAGAGCCTCCTAAAGGCTAGGTTAGCACTCTCCCAACTGAGTTGCAGCCACAGTCCCCAAGTTGGCATCACACAACATTTTGATCAATGATGGACCACATACACAGGGGGGTACAAGGAGTCCCATGCAATTTGATTGCCTCGTGACATCGCAGCAATCTTAGTTTGTGTAAATAGACTCCATGATGTTCACATAATGAAGTCAATTAGTAAGAATGTGCCATTGGTGCATGACTGGAAACTGTTGATGCAACAAAAAGTTTCTGCCTCACACAGGACATTTTCAAGCCAGAGGGGGAAGTGTGGAAATAATGAGGCTCCTTAATCAATGGTCATATGCCTTTGAAGGAGGGGTAGTCAGACCACACAGCTGACATGTGGGTGCTTGAAATACATGGGAAAGATGGAGAATGAGCACTATGGGGGGGGGGGGGCGGACAGAGCTCGGAGGCAGGCAGGATGGATTAAGGAGAGAGAAAACTGCCAGAGCTCAGTCTTAGATGACGCAGCTTTCTGGCAGAATCTCTCCGACAACGAATGTTCAGTCATTTAGTACAGAAGCAGAAGAAAGAATGGAAGAATTGGTCAGGAGATTCTCTGGAGTTAACACAGGAAAACCTTAGCCTGCCCATTCCTCCGACAAAATACATAACACACAGCTGCCAGACTCCACATAGTGGGGACTAGCCCAAGTTCAAGCCAAAGGAGAAGGCTTTTAACACACAGGATTCGGTGGTAGTGTTAAGACCAGGCTTTTGAAACAGCTTAGAAAATGCCAGCTGGTGTGTGTGTGGGTGGGTGGGGGAGCTGGAGAGATGGCTCAGAGGTTAAAAACACCGTCTGCTCTTCCAGAGGACCCAGGTTTAATTCCCAGCACCCACATGGCAGCTAAACTGTTTGCAACTCCAAGATCTGATAGCCTCACACATGTAGGCAAAACACCAATGTACATAAAATAAGAATAAATAAATTATTTTAAAAAAGAAAATGCCAGCTGAACATAGTGGCGTAAGTCTGTACTCACAGCACTATGGCTCATGATTTCAAGACCAGACTAAGATACATAGGTTCAAGACCTGGCCTCAAACTACAGAGGGCCATGGATGTAGTTGGTAGTAGAGCAATTGTCTAGCCCCTGTAAGGCCTTGGTTCAATCCCAATCATCACCACCATTGATGATGATGATGATGATGATGGTAATGATGTGGTGGTGGTGGTGGTGGTGGTGGTGGTGGTGGTGGTGGTGGTGGTGGTGGTGGTGGCTTCAATGAAATTCCTCTCATTAGGTCTTGGGCATTTGAAGACTTGGTCCCTGATTGGTGACTGAGAAGGACCAGGAAGTGTGGCCATGTTGGAGAAGGAGGATTGCTGAGGACTGACTTAAGCGTTCAAAAGCCCACACCATTCCCAGATAGTGCTCTCTGTCTCATGCTTGTGGACCAAGATGTGAGTTCTCAACTGTTCCTGCCACCATGCCTTTGCTCTGCCACCGTGGATGCTAAACCTCAGAAACCATAAGCCCAATTAAATGTTTTATTTAATAAGTTGCCTTGGTCATGGTGTTTTGTCACAGCAACATAGAAGTAACTAACGATAATAATACTACACAATGAAGAAAAAAATTTTAAAAGAAAATGCCAACTTGATCTGGCATAATCCCATCTGTGCTGGGGGCTAAGTTGGAAGACTTTTTGTTTTGAGACAGAGTCTTGATATGTTCAGATCAGTCACGAGCTTGTAGTCTTCCAACAGGGTTTCTCTGTGTAGCTTTGCGCCGTTCCTGGAACTCACTTTGTAGACCAGGCTGGCCTCAAACTCACAGAGATCCGCCTGGCTCTGCCTCCTGAGTGCTGGGATTAAAGGCGTGCGCCACGACCGCCCGGCTAACAAAAAGTTTTTAATTTTAATTTTTATTACAGTGGGAGAAGGGTTGGAAGATGGATCAGCAGGTAAAAATGCTTGCTGTACAAAGCTGAGTGACCTACATTCAATGCCCAGAGCCCTTGCAAACGTGGAAGAGAACTGGGTTAGCCAAGTTGTCCTATGACCTCTGTACCTGAACCCAGGCACACCCGCCATCACCCCCTACCATATATGCACACACACAATGAATAAATAAACAAGCAATATGGTTTTTAAGGCCTGGGATATAAGTCAGTGGTGGAGTGTTTGCCCAGCACAGTGGTTCTCAACCTTGCTAATGCTGAGGCCATTTGATATAATTCCTCATGTTGTGGTGACCCCCATCCATAAAACTATTTTCATTGCTACTTCATAACTGTAATTTTTCTACTGTTATGAACCATAATGTAAATACCTGTGTTTTCTGATGGTCTTAGGTGACCCCTGTGGGTTGTGATCCACAGGTTGATAATCACTGGCTAGCACACTGTATCAAATATTATTAACAACACCAACAGAACAACCTGCCATTAACTTGACATTGCCTGCTTTGTAGTGCCAGCTCCGAGGCTCCTCTGGAAGAAAATTCTGGTAGAAAGTGCAGTGTGACTGGCCAAACACCCAAGGGCGTGAGTTATATAATGTTTCTCCTTTAATCTTATTAAGGAGAATAAGATAAGAGGCAAATTCCCCCATTAGGGAATACTTTAGAAATAAGATGTCTGGGGTGTTAGGACTACAGGTATCCTAATGAACTGAGTGGAGTGAGCCTGAGATGCAAGACAGCTTCCCATTGGGCAGAGCTGCAGGAAGATGAGTGCTGCCTGTCACCCCGGCAGGTTCCACAAGACACCATTTAGGTGAAAAGCCCATTTACAACGATCTCAGCCTAGAACCCAGCCCTGTTGTATAAATATAAGCATATACGCTTTTGAATTTTCCAGGAATGAGACTCCTTGGTAAATTTGTTTGGTTTGGGACTTTGCCAAGAGTTGTTCACTCTTTGAGGAAAATCATGTGCCGGGATTAATACTGCTCAAGTTTTGTGTTTGCCTTGCCAGTACAGGCCACCATGCCAGGCTACGGTCACACTGTCACTCAACCATGGTTGATAGCTGTTGCGAGCAGAGTACTAAAGTATTACAGTTTTTGGTATAGCTGTACTTTGGCATTTTCATCAAAGTGTGCATTTTACTGCAAATGACATTTGTTTCATGCTTATATGACAATAAAATAATTATATATAATTAACATCCTTGTTTGCTAGGTCTGCTATAATAAAGTACAGTATCATTCTCCAGTATCTCGAACAAATGATTATTCTGTTATGATTGTAGAACATCAAGGTGTCAGCGGGCCTGCTTCCTCTGTATGCTGTGAGGGAAGACCTGTGCCAGGTCTGGCTCCCTGGTTAGTGGGTGATCTCAGGGATAACACTTCACTGTGCATGTCTGTGTCCACATTGCCAATTTTAAATAAGGACACCTGTTTCATTGGATTAAACTCCATCTTAACGGCTTCATTTTATCTGAATGACCTCTTTAAGGGTCCATCTCCAAAAATATTCTGGGATAGCAGAGGTTAGAACTTTGACACATACATTGCTGAGGGTAAAAGGTGGACCCCAGTCAATCTGCAACATGTTTAGGTAGATACAGTATTACCACATATGAATTTTATTCTAAGATAGCAAAGGAAGACATTAGAAATACCTATTTCAAGGTAAGAACTTTGAGTTTGACAGTGTTGTCTCATGAAGACAACAGGAAATAGTATGCTGCAGCAGTGAGAGATGCTCCTGACTGCTAACTCTATCCTAACAAAGTTTATCCAAGATATCCCTGCTAGAACAAGCAGAAGGAGACTAGAGATAAGAACCAGCTGGCTAGTAGGCTAAAGAAGACCAGGGTTCAACGAAGTCAGCTTGCCTGTAAAAGCAGTGGACCTACCTTTAGTAGTACTTTCAAGGTGTGGATCATCAGTATAACCCTACATTCCCAGCTTTATTTTTCTCTTGTTCATCTTTAATGTGCCCTACTGGTGAGTCAGACTTCTTTCTGCCCCAGAAATAACTTCATATCTGCTTTTCTGTCCAAGGAATTATTCTGTAACTTTTTTTTTGTTTCTCTCCAAATTGTATGCATTTTTCAAAGCCAAGGCACGTTTTCTTTTCTCCCCAAGAAGATTCCTGCAACTAATAGAACTGAGTAATTGGCAGGCAGAGTAGGATTTGGAAAGATACATGTGTAGGAGCAAGGAGGAAAGAGGGGTCATGGGAGTACTGAAAGTATGGCTTACATTACTAAGAACCCTCGCAGATGAGTAAACATGAAGGAAACCAGAGTAAACTATTGGTTTGTGACAAAAGGAGCCTTAAAACCAAAAAGAAAGTGAGCCCAGTGTAGGTAGTAGATGGGACATCGATGGTTCCTTGTTACTGATGGCGTTAACTCACTTTGTCCCTTAAAATGGACTATGTTCTTCAGAGTACCACTGTACATGAGAGTTAATGCATGATCTGAATATGAAATCTCTTCTGCAGGCTCATCAATGATTTGGTCCCCCAGATGGACACTTCAGGAGACAGGACCTCGCTGGAGGAAGTGAAGACTGGAAGGATACCTTCAGAAACTAGAGTGGCTCAGGTCCCTTCCCTCTGCTCTGCTTCTTGTGTAGCATGAGGTTAAGAAACCTCCTCGGCCAGGTGTGTCTACTGCCATGATGTCCTGCCCGAGTGTCTGGGGCCAAGAATTATAAACTTATTCTCCTGAGATCATGAGCAAAACAAATACTCCCTCTATTTAAACTATCTCAGGTGTTCTGTCACAGTGGCAGACATTCCCACATTGTTGCAAGTGTCTCATCAACTAGACAGTTCTCTTTCTTGCCTACATTACAACTCTCATTTAGTCTTTAGAAACATGCACCGAGAATCAAAGAACCTCAAAATGGCCATCCCTTCATTTTACGTTTGTTGTGTGACTTTTCCTGGGAAGAAACGAACAAATGTTTATTTGCCTCAGATAGGGCATTAAAAATAGGCCAAAGAGGAGAAGTGGGAGGGACTAGGGTGGGTAGAAGGAGGGAAAACTAATCAGGATATATTGATGAGAATATATGATATGAGAAAAGAATCTATTTTTAATAGGGGGGCACAGTGGGAAGAAAGGAAAAAAATGGCCAAATTAAAAAAAAAAATAAAAGATCAAAGAAACAATACCACCCAAATGCAGTTTGGTAAAACAAGTGTATTAGGGTCTCTTACATCAGCAAAAATGACGAGTTCCTTGCATGAGGAGCTGCATTGTCAGGAAAGCCACTCCAACATGCATGACACACAACAGATATGACAACTCTTGCTGTGTCCCTGGAGATCGGTACAATTTAAAAGCAGCTCCACCAGAGTCTTCTCCCTGCTCACCAGGAAACTGTCTATCCTGCTCACATAACCTTAGGAATAGGCATTGTGAATCTTGTCATTTTCTGAGCTTTCTGAATCCCATTTTATTTTATTTTATTTTTTATTTTTTCTAGACAGGCTTTCTCTGTCAGCCCTGGTCGTCCTGGAACTCACTCTGCAGACCAGGCTGGCCTTGAACTCAGAGATCTGCCTGCCTCTGCCTCTTAAGTGCTAGGATAAAAGGCATGGCATCACTGCTGCCTGGCTGAGTCTCACACTATTTCTTAGTCTGTTAAGAGCCTCCCTCCTCCATCCTGGAGGTGGTTGGTTCTTGATGCAGCAATATCAGAGGTAGGAATTTGGGGAAGTGATTGGATGATAAGAGTTCTGCCCCATTCAGCTGCTGATAGAGTCAGGATTTTATGGAAATAATGGGAGGCAGTGGAAGCTTTTAGAGGTGGGGCCTAGCTGGAGGAAATAAGCCATTGGAGGCTGTCTTCTTCCTGGTGCTTCTGTTACCCTCTGCTCTCTGGTTGCCATGAAGTGGACAGATTGTATCATTCCCTGCCCTGATTATCTACTTTATCTTGTACTCAAAAGCTGGCCATGGAGTAAAGCCTCTGAAACCATGACGCAAATTAAATCTTTTTCTTCCCTTTGGTTATTTTTCTCGGGTGTTTTTCATAGTGACACATGGTATGTGCTACTTACTGTCTTCTACCTATGCCTATCCTTCCCTTCCTCTGACATTATCCATATATTATTTTCTCCATGCAGACTCGGAGCTTCAGAACTAGCCGGTACCCGCCAGTGTCAGAGACGGCCCTTTGGCTACAGTCAATGACTCAAGGATTAAACATTTGATTAGGAGCGAGTTTCAAATTGTTCCTTCAGGTACTAGGACAAAAGCTATCTTCCTTCTGCTGGATGCCGAGGGACAAGCAGGATGGAGCTGGCAGTCAACCCTCCTACACAGTTGATGGGACTCTGCTTTACCATGAAGAGAACTCTGCAAACGACGGTGACAGAGACAAAAGAAAATGTGTCCTTTTCTAACAAACACTGCATCAGCCTGAGGTTTGCGCTGTACAAGCCAACTTGTCTTTATAGCTGTAATCTGGTTCTCTGAATCTGGGTTTTCTGTTACAACTGGAAGGTTCCTTCTCATTATCAATATTTATTGAGCATTTACAGTATACTAGAATACAGAAAGTATTGTCCCTGCTCCTGAGGAGCTTATATGCTAGAATTAAAAAAAAAGTGCACCTTTTTAAAATGAGACAGGGTTTCTCTATGTAGTTTTGGTTCCTGTCCTGGATCTCACTCTGTAGCCCAGGCTGGCCTCGAACTCACAGAGATCCGCCTGGCTCTGCCTCCCGAGTTCTGGGATTAACGGCATGTGCCACCACCGCCCAGCCTTAAAATGGCATTTTTTGTTTGGTATTTTCTGTAAGGTACTGAGGAGATACTTGGTAGAGTGTGAGCTTTGGGTAGGACTTAGCCCCATCATTATTTGAGGAGAGGAAGAGGAAGGATTTTAAAGGGAGACGGTGACAGACCATTCAGGGCAGGATTTCTAGGGAAAATAAAGACAAAGTCAACCGAGGAGAACAGCATTGCAGGAAAGAGGATGGGGGGAGGCTGTGGGATGCAAGCGGATACACACTCAGTGGAGCCCAAAAGATCGCCAGGCCTTTTCCCGAATCCATGGCCACCAAATCGGAATGCTTGGGGACAAGACAAAGTGAAACGAAAGGTGACCCTGTGCACCTGACTAAGAGAAATAAAGGATTGAAATCAAAGGCAGTCTGTAAAGAGCATCCAGAAATTCCCAAAACCAACAGCTATTTAGAAACACAGAACTTAACAGTCATTGCTGCCCATTGTCACCATGGGCCAAGAACGTAGCAGCTTCCTAAACAAAAAAAAATGCCATAGACCAAAAATTTAAAATGAAACACTTAACCTTTTGTCAATCAATCTCATCCCCCACCTATAAAAATAAAAAGTCCCCTTCAGTTTTTGAGGAGGGGCTAAAAGAGGGAGGATATGGGCCATGGTTGAGAACGGTAGTTACATGAGTGTTTTTCTCAATGTTGTTGTTAGGATAAACTTTGCATTCAAAATTGATGAAAGCCCATTAGCTACCAAGAGGGAATAAGGAGACAATTTTCTTTAGAGAAGTCTTGAAACCAAAAGGCTTACATGAAAAGCTGTAGAGAAAAGTAGCTGAAAAGTCCACTCATAAACTTTTATTCCACTTACATGAACTTTAATATATGTATTCTTAACAACTATGCTTGGATTGCTCATGAGAATTTCATAAGACATTAAAACAAAGCTAGTCATCATTTCAGACGAGATCGGGCGAGTTCAGGGTGGTGTGGCTGTAGACGCTAGCCATCATTTCAAACAACTGGAAGATTTTTACAGGCACAGTACCACCTGACATTCACCCATGGATGAGCTGCAGGAAGAAGAGAAACATTATACCTTGTGGGCCAGTGCATGGTAACTTTATTTAGACGTTGGAGCAGAGAGCGCTGCGCTGAAACTGTTAACACTTGTTCTTTAAAGCCGGGTTTGGGAGCTTCAATATAGAGAGTAAGAGCTTAGGTCCCACTGCGAATGACTACAGAGAGAGTGAAATCATTCATATATAGCACGTGAAGCTAAAGCCACGTGACTAAGTTCTAAAGCTGACGTGTGGAAGTCAGCCACAAGGGAGTCATCAGCTACCAGCCCTAGAGCCCTGCTAATATAATACGCACAGGTGTAGCAAAAGGAACCTGCAAACCTTGAACACGCTGTGGGGAAATTATCAATCACTAATCATCCTTATTCCCATGTGTGGACTTACAATATCCCCTCGGTATCAAAGGAACAGCTCTCTGATCCTTCTGACTCATACCTCACACAGACAAGTCTGGTGCTAATGATCGCCATCTACGGGTCACTCAGCATGCCAGGGGCTGCCATGAGCACTTCACGCATATTACCTTACTTAAATTTTATAATGCTATTTGAGGCAGGAACTGGCCATTTCCTTCTCAAAGATAAGTAAACTGAAGCACAAAGAGTTGTTGAAGCTCACAGACCAGTAAGGTTCCATAGTTAGTAATGGGAAGAGTAAAGTTCCGATCCCGCTATTGAACTTTCGTTTTTTAGCCTGAATACATCATCTTAACTCCATTTTCTGCTCCTCGGCATCTCCAGTGATTTGTGAGAAGATTCATTTTTTTATGCTTTTAAATTCTATGTATGTGCTTACATTGCATATAGATTTTTTCTAAGTTTTTTTTTCATGCAACATATTTTGATTGTATTCTTTCTCCTCCTCAACTCCTTTGTGACGCTCCCTACCTCCCTGCACACCAACTTGGTATGCTCTCTTTCTAAAAAACAAACAAACAAACAAAAAAAACCCAAAAAACAAGAAAAGAAACAAAAATTAAAACAAAACGAAGAAAATCAATAGGACAAAAATACCAAAATCAAAACAAAAAGTACACACATAAAACAAAAACAACATAACCAAAACAGAATCTCTTTTGTGTTGGCCAACCTTTCCTGGGCATGTGGTTGATATAGCCAGTGACACTCCACTGGAGAAAACGGATTGTCCCTTTCTCAGCAGATATCAATTGCAAATAGCTTCTTGGTTAGGGGCAGGACTTTGTGTTCATTTCCCCTTCTCAGTTACTGGGATTTTTGTCTGTTTTAAATCTGTGCAGGTCTTGGGTGTGCTGTTACAGTCTCTGTGAATGGACTGCACCAGCCCTGTTTGTCTGGAAGGCACTACTTTCTTGAAGTCATCCACTGCCTTGAGCTCCAAGGATCTTTCACCTCAGCTTCTGCAAAGATCCTGATCTTTGAGGGGAGAGGTTTGATAAAGACACCCCATTTAGGACTGAGTGTTCCAAGGTCTCTCTCACTCTCTGCACAGTGTCCAGTTGTGCATCTCTGTATTAATTACCGTCTACTGCAAAAGAGGATTCTCTAATGAGGGTCAAGTGCTACACTGGTCTATGGGGATAGCAATATGTCATTAGGAGTAATATTCAATATATATTTTATGTCCATAAAATTACATATAAAAATTTATACTTATATTCTTATGAAAAGTAAAAATAGTTCCCTTAGTATCCTGATGCCCTAGACCAGTGATTCCTAATGCTGTGACCCTTTAATACAGTTCTTCATGTTGTGGTAACCACCAACTGTAAAATTTTCATTGCTACTTCATAACTGTAGTTTTACTACTGTTATGAATCATAATGTAAATATCTGTGTTTTCCAATGGTCTTAGGCGACCCCTGTAAAAGCGACCCAGAGGTTGAGAACCACTGCCCTAGATGGACTTGCTGAGATGGGATTCTGGAACTTCAGTTACTTGCCCTTACCCTAAGAATAAGCTTCCTTCCTGAAGAAGGCACAGTGTATCATCTCAACCATGCTCAGAATTCACAGTCCTGCATAATGTAGGAAGGCGTGTCAGATTCCATGCCCAACAGAGGGCCTGGTCCAGGAATAAGTTAAAGAGGCACATGATCCAATGGACACAGGTGGTCTATGGATTTCCCCTTTGGGACAAAGCATTACCACGTCAAGATGTTTCAGGGCTTATGCCCTCACATAGACTAGAACAGAGTCTGATTAAATGACTAGGAAGACAAATACAACACTTTCTCAGGAAGCTACTACTGCTGCTACCAGTTAAGTGGTACAAAATGAGTGTCAAAACCATCTATATCACACCACCAAACACTCGTGACTTAGGCTGGGACAAGACACTTCCTCATCTCTTTAAGCAGGTCACAAAATCGAACACTCACTTCCATGCCCATACAAAATCAAACAAACAAAAGAATAAAATAAAACAAAACGTAGGATGTGATGGGGGAGATGCACCAAGTTAAGAGAACTGGCTGCTCTCGCAAAGGACCTGTCTTTGGTTCCTGGGACTCATGTGGCAGCTCACTACTGTCTGTGACACCAATTTCAGGGGATCTGATGGTCTCCTCTGGCCTCGGTGAGCACTAGACAAGCACAGAGTGTATGTACACACATGTAGGAAAACACTCATACATATGACTTAAATAAATCTTTCTCAAAAATTGGTTCCTGGTAAAGCCTAACTATATTACAACCAAATGACTGCTCTCGGCAACCTCATTTATTTAGTAGGCAGAATTAGCCTCAATCTAGCAATGTCTTTATATTCTTTTTACCAGATGCCAAGAACAAAAGCATTAAAACAGGGAGAAAGGAAAAGGATGAGTTACTCTTTATACCAATACCTAATTCATAGTCATTGTTAAATTAATATGAGAGAGGATTGAGCAGTGATTATTAGAATAGGTTAGTGATTGAGGTTTCTGTGCTTAGAAGGAGTGTCAAAAATCCAGTCAGTTGGCTGTATTATATAGCTCACAGGACCAAATTACCCAGGATAAAATTTATAGTCAGCTTACCAAGGTATACAATCTATGACCAGGAAAAAAAAAAACTAGTCTTAACTGGTATATCTAGTCAAAGATATCTGCCTCTTCCAAGTTGTGGGTCTGAAAGTTGGATGGAGAGGAGTTCTGCTGGTCTAAAAATATGAGTGTTAAGAGAAATGGTCATGCTTTCTGTATTCTGGGGTTCAGATTCCTCATGCATGCTGGGAAATCTTCCTTTCTGTATCCCTCAAAAGGACGACGTATGTTCTTAACTGTGGTTGCAGTCTCAAGGGCTGCTGCCGATACTCGAATATCCACCGAGGTTTTGCAGGTCAAGCCAACTGTGAAACTGGTCAATTGTCCCAGTACCGATGAAAGCATGGATGGCACCTTCTTCACACAGGTGACAGCACGTCTTCCATAGAATCAAAGGGCTATGGCAATAGCCTTGGTGGCTTTAAGGAGCTCCATGAGTCCAGGGAAGGCAGAACTCCCTGAACTAATGGAGGCTAAAAAGATTTATTTGTTTGCCAAAGTCAGCCGTCCTTCTGAATTCATCTATAAATAAACATGAGTAATTAGGTATGAGGAAAGTGACTGAAGTACTGAAATAGCAGCCAGAGCTGAGGCAAGAAAGGTTTTTAATTACCATTCATGCAACACCATTTTGTTCTTAGGATGCTGTAACCCAGGGAAGCATAAGCTGAGCAATTTTCAAGCCTGGAACACATTTGGTGACTACTACCCAGTTGAACAGGAAAACAATGTTTATCATATATGTATGCATAAGGTTTTACATTTTTGGAAGAACTTTCCATAAAAATAATCCAAAGTTCTGTTATTTCCTTATTTCATATGTTTTTCAAAGTTTGAGAATTTCTTCCATATTTTATAAGTTAAAAATATAGGAATGCTTAGGTATTTTTAATGCATGTAGAAATACAAACATTTAAGCATGTAATGTATTACTTAAGTTAGCTAGGTTATAACAACATTATTATAACTAACATGAATTTACCTTACAACATTCAGATGGAGGAAAATAAAGTTAATTATTTTTATTTCTTAAAATTTAAATAAAATTACAGTCAATAAGATCGGTCAGTGGGTCAAAGTTCTTGTTGTCAAGCCTGGAGACCTAAATTCAATCCCTGAAACCTATGTGGAGGCAGAAGGAGAGAATCAAATGCACAAGGCTGTCCTGTGATCCCAGATACATGCTGAGGTGTGCATGCTCCTCCATGTCAGGTACAAATGCACAATAACCATAAAATATAATTCTAAAAATTCAAAATAAAATCTGATGCTAAATACCAATCAGACTGGCAAAAAATTTAATCTCAGTTATACTTGGGGGAGACTGTGATCTCTTCTTGAGCAGTAAATATGTCCTGGGAAGATTATGCAATTCAAAATAATTTTTGGATAACCAAAAATGTCTGGTGGGAACAGCTTGTGTCAGGTATAGGAAAAGGGGGTATATTTTTGTAATTCAAAACAATAATAATGCTGATTTCTAGTTACTCTGTTTTTAAAAAAGAATTTATGTATATATGTATGTATGCTGTATTTATTTATTTGTGGGAGAGAGAGAGAGAGAGAGAGAGAGAGAGAGAGAGAGAGAGAGAGGGTGTGTGCACATTTGTATGTTAAGGAAAGCCAGAAAAGGGCATCAGGAATTCTCCCCTCTCATTATTTGCCTATTCCTTTGAGACACAGTTTCCCCTAGGCCTACAGCTTGTATTTTCTCAGCTAGGCTGGAAGCCACCAAGCCCCACCCATCTTCCTGTGTCCATCACTCACAGAGCTGGGGTCACAATCCTGATTTGTTATATGAGTGCTGGTGTCCAAACCATGCTCCTCCTGATCGTGAAGGAAATTCTCTTAACTGCTGCGTGGTCCTTCCAGCCCCTTACTCTACTTTGCTTTCTTGCTATAGCCATGTGTGATGATGGCTTTAATTGTCAACATGGTCTAGGATCACTTGAGACTAGAATCTCATTGAGGAAGTGTCTTGATGGAGCTGTTCTGTGAGCATGTCTGTGGGAAACTGTCTCGATTATGTTAATTGATAAGGGAAGAGCCAGTCAACTGAGGGTGGCACCATTCCTTGGTTTTGGGTCCTGGACTGTATTAGAGTAAAGAAGGTGATCTGAGTATTAGGCATGCATGCATTCATTTCTATCTGTTCTCCACAGTGGGTGTGATATAATGTGACTGGCTGCTGTTAAGTTCCTGCTACCTTGATTTCTCTGCAATGGTGCTCTATACCTGGAATTGGAAGCTAAAATAAGCTCTTTCCTCCTAAAGTTACTTTCCCCCCCCCCCAATATTTATTTATTATGTATACAGTGTTCTGCCTGCATGTATCCCTGCAGGCCAGAAGAGGGCATCAGATTTCATTACAGGTGGTTGTGAGCCACCATGTGGTTGCTGGGAATTGAACTCAGGACCTCTGGAAGAGCAGCCAGAACTCTTAACCTCTGAGCCATCTCTTGTTGTTGATTGTTTTAACTCTTTTGGGGGATCCACCACCCAGCTCCCAAATAAATCACACACAGAGGCTTATTCTTAATTATAAATGTCTGGCCTTAGCTTGGCTTGTTGATAGCCAGCTTTACTTAACTTAAATTATCCCTTCTAGCTTTTGCCTTTCTCTGTTTCTTTATACCTTTCATTATTTCTTTCTTTCTCCATGTCTGGCTGTATAGCTGGGTGGCTGGCCCCTGATGTCCTCCTCCTTCCTCTCTCCTTTCTCTTCTCTTTTCTCCCAGATTTTTCTATCTATATATACTCTCTGCCTGCCAGCTCCGCTTTTTTCTCTCTTCTGCCTCACTATTGGCCATTCAGTTCTTTTTAGATCATCAGGTGTTTTAGACAGGCACAGTAACACAGCTTCATAGCGTCAAACAAACGCAACATAAACAAAAGTAACACACCTTAAAATAATATTCTACAACAATTTCTCCAGTCCCTAAATTGCTTTTTGACAGGATATTTTATCACCCTAACAGAAACATCATGTTTTGCAGTTTTTAACAATGTGAATGAAACATATTTTGTCCTCCACAAAAATCTTTTATATTTCTAGATGCCAATACACATGTTAGCCCAAATTAGCACACTTATTACTTATTCCTTAATAATTTTTTCTCCAACTTGGGCTTTAGTAATATAGAAATGATGAGATAAAAGGGTGGATTGTTGAGTCTACTTTTGAATAACCACTAGTCTCAAATATTTTACATTGGTATGAATTTTTATATATCGATACAAATTAAGGTTATTTTTTGTTATACTGCATATATGGTTCTATTCTTGTTTAAGGTACTGTACCTATACTTCTAATTTAAAAATGTAAAGTTTTAGTCCTTGAAAGATACTTAAGATAACAAAGAAATACAGGTTAGTAATTAGTCATCCATAACAATCAAACTTATAGTCAGGTATGTTTTCAAGATTTTAAATATATATTTTAGATAGATAGGTGATCTTCAGGCACTTCAGAGATCAACATAATATGGCATTTTAATGTTTTAATAACATAGGGCTTTTCATGACAATGAGACATGTCTGCTCTTGGCAGCATCAATCTACTTCAGAGAAAATGATAGGCATTGAAAAACCTCCATATGGAGTTTGCTTTCTTTGTGGCAAAATTTAGCCACTGGGCAAAGAAATTGCCCCTGCCTCCATTGCTGACAGGATAATGTTCAAATTGGTCACAAAAGAAAGCATCTGCTGAACTTTGCCAAGACAAGGTAGGACAGTTCTTCAAAATTCCTGCTTCATAGAAAAGCCTGTCATATTCTAGGCCTGTAGCCTGAAGATGAATGCCTCAACACAGCAGAGGAAACTTGGGTGACTGTCCAGGCAGCCAGCTATTTCTGTCATTTTTATAGTTTTGGAATTTTATAGTTTGTGTTGCACTTCCTGTTTACTCAAGTAATACTTTACCCTTCTTGAGTTTCTGAAGGAGATTGAAGACTAAATAGTTATAGTTTTGCAGTTTTCCTTGCTACCAAATTAAGAAAATAACTTATATAAAAGATATAAAATTTATAAGGTTGAAAGACATGAAAGCTTAAATTGTTTATCTAAAAATGTTTTGAGGTCTAAAAAATAGTTTTAAGATGGTAATACAAGTTGTGATAGAAAATAGTTTAGGTGTAAAACTTTAAATTCATCAAGATAAGACAGATGATGGAGTATTTTCTCTGAATTTGCCAAATACAAAGGGACTGCACATTATGGATGTAATTCTTACTTGATAATTTTTCTTATTGTAAACAGTTTCATTTGTTAAGTTTAATACCTTTTTTTTCTATTTAGACAACTAATAATTGTTCTTATCACATACAGTTTTATTATGTTAGAGTTAAAACTTTTCCTTTTTATTTAGATAAAAATGGGGAAATGTTATGGAATAATCTTTTTGTACTCTGGGAAGATGTGTCACTCTGATTGGTTTAATAAAAAGCGGAATGGCCAATAGCTGAGCAGGATTTCTGGGCAGAGCATCCACTAGGAAGAAGAAGAGAGAGATGCCAGGAGACACAGAGCAAGCAGGATGGGCACTGCAGAGTTGAGCTAAGAAAGCCACGAGGCAGAAAGCAAATTAATTGAAATGGGTTAACTTAAGTTATAAGAGCCAGTTAGAAACTAGCCTAAGCTATCGGCCAAGTTTTCATAATTAATAATAAGTTTTCATGTCATTACCAGGGAGCCCGCAGCTCCAATGAAAAAGTCCAACTACAACTTTAACTATAAAAACATCAGTTATTTAATTATTTTCTTCACCCTTCCCCATCCCACACCTACCACATATCAATGATATGCTTTTATTTAGAAATAAAGTACTAGAAATTATTTAAATGAAGTTCTGTGTTATTACATATATGTTAATTTAAACAGTCTATACCACAGAATGAATGCTAATACAGTGATTAATTACAAAGATATAAGAAGAACTTTAGTTACCTTAATTTATCAATTCGTTTTTTTGTGATTCAGCTTTTATTTTTATTTATTTATTTATTTATTTATTTATATTAAGAAAAAATTTTCATTCATTTTACACACCAATGAAAGACCCCCCACTTCCCTCTTCCTGCCCCCCCAATCTCCCCTTCCCAACACCCCCACTCTCCCCCACAAGAAGGCAAGGCTTCCCATGAGGAGGCACACTCAGTAGAGGCAAGTCCAAGCCCTTCCTCCTGCCTCAAGGCTGCAAGAGGTGTCCCATCATAGGTAGTGGGCTCCAAAAAGCCTGCTCATGCACCAGGAATGGATTCTGATCCTACCGCCAGCCCCCCCACCCCCAAGCAGATCAAGCTACACAATTGTCTAGTCATACAGAGGGCCTAGTCCAGTCCCATGCAGGCTCCACTGTAGCAGGAATCTTAAAAGGTCTTATTAATTAAATCAAACCTGAGGCCAGTTATTGGGGTAAACACTGGAAGGTCAGAGAGATAGAATAAGCTACAGCTAACCTCACCTGGCCAACTTCTCAACTGATCCTATTTCCTCAGACTGGAAGCTTCTGAATCCTTATCCAAATGGGTCTCAACTGAACTGTGTTGCTCCAAAGCCTGAAAGCTTAACCAGCCAAATGCTTCTAGTTTCTGGTCCTCATGTCTTATATACTTTTCTGCTTTCTACCACTATTCCCTGGGATTAAAGGCTCACTTTCTGGGATTAAAGGCTTGAGTCACCATGCTTGGCTGTATCCTTGAACACATGGATTTCTGCCTCTGGAATGCTAGGATTAAAGGTGTGTGCTACTACTGCCTATCCTAAATGTCTAGTGGCTTTTCTGTTCTCTGACCCCAGATAAGTTTATTAGGGTACACAATATTTTGGGGAACACAATACCGCCACACTCCACAGACATTGATCCAACTTTTATGAGTTCCCACAAGTTTGGTTTGGTCGTCTCTGCAGGTTTCCCCATCATGATCTTGATGCACTTGCTCATAGAACCCCTCTTCTCTCTCTTTGACTGGACTCCTAGAGCTCTGTCTGGTGTTTTGTAGCTGGAGTTTTCTTTGGTCCCACCTGGGACTGCACCCGCTCAGACCTAAATAAACACACAGAGGCTTATATCAATTAAAACTGCTTGGCCATTAGCTCAGGCTTACTACTGACTAGATCTTACACTTAAACTCAGCCCATTTCTGTTAATCTATATGTCACCACGTTTTCCGTGGCTTTACCTATGTGTCATTACATGCTGCTCCCTGGATGGTGGGCTGGAGTCTCCTGACTCAGCCTTCCTCTTCCCACAATTCTTGTCTGCTTATTCCACCTATACTTCCTATCTGGCTACTGGCCAATCAGCATTTTATTTATCAACCAATCAGAGCAACACATATTCATAGCATACAGAACATCCCACAGCACCTCCCCTTTTCTGTCTAATCAAAAAGGAAGGTTTTAACTTTAACATAGTAAAATTACATATAATAGAACAGTTATCAAGCAAGAATTACAGTTATATCTAATTTATTTGTATTTGGCAACATTAAAGAAAATATGCTATCTTATATTTATGAGTCCAAAGTTTCGTATCTAATTTATCTTTTATCATAACCAAGGGAAATTATAACTATAACTGTCTAGTCTTCAACTACATTAAAGACCCCAGAAGGATATAATATTACCTAAGTAAAAGAGAAGGGCATTGTAATAAAAATCTAGAATGACAGACATCTGGCTGCCTAATCCATCTTCAGCCCACAGGCCTAGAGTCTCTCAGTCACTTTTCTCTGTGTCCTATAGAATGTCTGGCAGTTTCTTCTGTGAAGCAGAAACCTGAAGGATCATTTTGCCTTGTAAAGTTCAGTGGTCATCTTTCTACGGGTCCTGCCTAACTTTCCAGTGGTCTTCATGGATTGTTAGAAAAAGATGAGTTGGGATGGGGACAGGAATTTGGAGTAAGCATCTCTTAGTTTTGTTTGGAGATTATAAATATAAAACATAGTGTGATAGTAGATTAAATATTATTTAAACAGGCTAAGTGATGTGGATTTGGAAATTATAAATATAAAATGTCCTGTGACAAATAGATTAAATTTTATTTAAACAAGCTAAGTGATGTGTGGAGTGCTGATAAAACATTTGTGGGTGTGTCTTTGTGGGTGCTTGGAGAAGAGATCAGCATTCAAATCTGTGGGTGAATAAAGACTGTTCACCATAGTTCTCAGAGCACCAGTGCAGGAAGCATCTCCCATCATCCAGGGAAGACCTAGATAAAGGATGTGGGGGAAGGCAGACTTACTCTCATCCCGTGCTCCTGATACTTGGGACTGCTGGATGTGGGCTAGGATTTAAACATTGTCTCTGCTGGGTCCTCAGGCTCAGCTTTTCTGGGACTTTAGTCTAATCATGCTGGTTTCATCCAAGGCTTCACAATAAATCTCTTTCTACCTTGCTTTCTTTCTTTATACATATATTTCCAATGGGTTCTTATTTTCTGGAAAACCCTTACTGATACACAGAGCTAGTTTTTCATGAGTTGTTTTTATTTACCACATTAGTCAAGAGTACTGTAGACTTTTATTTTGACAGCAAGTCTTGTAAGCACAGAGTTATCAAGCTAGAGAAATAAAAATGATTGCATGTGTGGTACTTTTAAAGCACACAAGCATAGCAATATTACACTCCACTTGAGTCACTGCTTGTTAATTACAGTTTGGCTTTATTTTTGCCAGATATAACAGTATTCATCTTGATTATATTATTGTTCTGTTGGCTTGTCAGTAAAATGTGTTATTGTGAATAATGTGGGTGATAGTGTGTCTTTGAAGATAACAAAAGATCACAGTTTTATAAGACAGAATACATCAATTAAAATCACAAAGTGTGGCCATGGATGTTTTAACAACTACCCACCCAGTCGTGCGTAATGTTATGCAAGGTGCTTAACCCACCCTACAGATTATAGATTTTTGTCTCAGGATGTGTTCTTTCCTTCTTTTGTGGGGGAAGGGAGAGAGGGAAGAGGCTCGAGGCAGGGTTTCTTCATGTAGTCCTGGTTGTCCTAGATCTCACTCTGTAGACCAGGCTGGCCTAGAACTCACAGAGATCTGCCTGCTTCTGCTTCCAGAATGCTGGAATTAAAGGCGTGCCTCACTGTACCAGGCTTCAGAATGTTTTCCTACCAGCACCACACTTAGTCTTTCATTCAGAACACGTTGGGTATTCAGATAGGGTGATCAAGGTTTTCTATAAAAACATAGAGAACAACGAGCTGCTGCTTCTCAGGAAGAGATCTGTAGAGATTCTCTTAGGTCTGCATCATTCAGCAAGGATGAAGAACCTACTTATTAGTAGAACTGCAAGGCCTGAGTGGACACCCCAAATGCCAAAGTAGCCTTTTGTCTCCGACTCTGCATCATGCCAAATTAATCATCACAGTCAAGTGGCTCCCCTCGGGACTGCGTCACCCTTCTTGACCCACACTCTGCTCTCCTCAGCAGCCTCTGTGATGTGGCAGGCAGCACATTGTGATCACTCTGTGTTAGCTCCCCTGCCACCCCCCGCCCCGCCCCACTGCTTTCTGAATAAATGAATAAACAAATGAGTTGATTCCTCTCTGTCTCAAGCTGGGTTTCTGTTCTACGCCGACTCTGGAATCTTACACGTTGTCTCAATCACTTCCGTCCTAGTATTCAGTATCTAGGGAGGAAATGTCCATCCCTTATCTAGTCTTCTTCGTTCAGGTAGAGACAATGGTTGACCTTTATGGCCTCAGAGTGCAATGGCATGGCTGTGCACGCAGGTGAAAAATAGGGAGTTTCCAGGCAGAAAAATCCCCCAAGTTTTCTCATTTCTTACATCTCTGTTGTTCATACTCTTGATCCTTTCTTGGGTTTGTTAAGTTCTAGCTTATATACAGCAAGCTTTCCTACGGCCAAAGTAGGAGATGTTACTGAGTGTGTGTGTGTGTGTGTGTGTGTGTGTGTGTGTGTGTGTGTGTATTTACTTGCTTGTTTATTCATAGGCATTAAGAATTAAACCCGAAGAGGCCCACAGAAATCCACAAAGATACCCCCACAAAAGACTGCTGGCAATGGCCGAGGACTGACCTACTCTGGTGATGGGATGGCCAAACACTCTAATAGTTGTGCCAGAAACCCCATCCAAGGACTGAGGAATCTGGATGCAGACATCCATGGCTAGGCCCCGGGTGGAGTGCTGGGAGTCTAATTAGCAAGAAAGAGGAGGGTTTATATGAGTGAGAATTGTTGAAACCAAGGTTGGATAAAGCACAGGGACAAAGAGCCAAACGAATGGAAACACATGAACTATGAACCAAAGGCTGAGGGGCCCCCAACTGGATCAGGCCCTCTGAATAGGTCAGACAGTTGATTGGCTTGATCTGTTTGGGAGGCATCTAGGCAGTGGTACCAGGTCCTGGGCTCGCTGCATGAGATAGCTGTTTGAAACTTGGGACTTATACAGGGATGCTTGGCTCAATCTGGGAGGAGGGGACTGGACCTGCCTGGACTGAGTCTACCAGGCCTCCTCCGGGGAGGCCTTGATCTGGATGTGGTGGGAATGGGGGGAAGGGGAGAGGGGCAGGAAGGGGGAGAACAAGGGAATCTGTGGCTGTTATGTAGAACTGAATAGTATTGTAAAATAAAATAAAAAATTACAGATTAAAAAAAAAAAAGAATTAAACCCGAGATCTTGTACATGCTACTTTACCACTGAGCTTCCCTGTCCAGTCCCACCACTCTGTCAACCACGGTGGCAGCCCAGGTATGACACTTCTCAGCAGACAGTCTTCTGTTCCTCACAGCTGAGCTCCCACCCTTGTGCTCTGAATAGCAATGAGTGAGGTCACTCTTCCAGCTCTTCCACTCAACCCAGCTACCATTAACTCCTTCTGCTCTTACAGGATCTTTCTGAGTTTACAGGGCTTTCTTAGAAACTAACAAAGTTCCCTTTCAGCTGCTAGAGCATAGGGGTTTGATTTGCTCCCAGAATTACTAATTAAAACTCAAATTCCATTTCCTCACAGAACCAGTCGAGACAAAGCTGGAGAATGGCAAATGATACTTCTGATGTGTCTGCCTCAAGTGGGCTTTGTGTAGGCTGATATGAGGGCCCACTTACAATTTATAACATCAATGCTGTGAAGGATGTTCCTGTAGACTCAATTATTGCCTTAGAATAGATTTTTCTTAGCAGTTTAACTAGGTCTCTCTATATTTGTAATTGGCTGCCTTAGTGAATGTATATTAATTAATATATTTCAATAGATTTTCTTTCCATCATTTAAAGTAGTTATATGGCCATCTGAAAACAATGACAATTTTATTCCCTTTCAAATATATATGTATTATTTTTATTTTGTGTATTTCATTAAATAGGACATTGAAAATAGTTGTAAATAATTGTGATAAGAAAGGATCGATTTTTCTTAACGATTTCATTTTTTGAAGCGTGTGTGTTTGTGTGTGCATGTCTGAATGTATATCCATAGAGGCCAGGAGAGGGTATCAGATCTCTTGGAGCCGGAGTTCCGGCAGCTGTGAGCCACTGATGTGGATGTTAAGAAAGGAACTCAGGTCCCCTGGAAGAGAACAGCAAGCATTCTCCACCCTGAGCCGCTTGTTGAGCTCCACCATCAGATTCTCCAGAGGAATAAAGCCCAGTTACAAATGAGAAGTCTTCTGATCATTCACATGGATCCTGGATTCTGTTCTGTGCTAGACTACAGCCACTGGAGGAGGCCTCAGGGTCAGAACAAAGGACCAAACGAGGACAGCAAAGCACAGAATAAATGGATAATGCATCATATTTGAGGACCGTGGTGGTGACTCATCAGTCAGGACTCTTCTGAGAGTCACAACTATGGATACAGTGCTTATGTGGGGAGAGAGTAGCAGGGGGAAGAAGATTGAGGGCTGGATCCTGGAGTTAGTCCTTCAGTCAGGCAGGGGAAAATTTAGGCTGGGAAGGAAGAAGCCTTCCAGGAAGAAGACAGGAGATGGTACTATCCATCAGGGAGACTATAGGACACCCTGAACTTCTGGTACTCAGTGGAGGAAAAGGCCGGAGATACAATATCAAGACATTTGTTCATGGTGGGGATAAGTTTGGGATCCCTAAGCAGAGTAAAGAATGACCTCTAATTGGCCTAATAAGAAGCTGAGACCTAGGAAGGAAATTGTGTCAGTAGGTAGGAAAGAATGTTCCCAGGAATAAGATGTTTGCTCAGGCATAAACATCTCCTTATAGAGTAAAGTATCAAGGGAAGTAATGGCGGTGAGCTACAGATTGGGCCTAGAGGTAGGGAAGCCTGATGATGTTAGTGCTGGATCTCCACATAGGATCCACCCTGCACCTGCATGTTGAACTGATCCCCTGAGGACAAGGAATGATTGGCAGGTCTTCTTTATTTGTAGCACACTGCCAAACCCAGGCACAAGGCACCTGGTTTCTTCTGTTGCTTAGCAACAGCCACCTCCTTGATTACTGAAGTTATCATAGTTTTTTTTTTTTTTTTTTTTCTGTAGCTATCTACTCTGAAACCAGGTACACAAAGGACAAGGCAGAGGCCTGGTTGTTCAGCCAATGACAAGCTGACTTGCCACTACAAGCAAGTGAATGCTCGGTACAGGGAGCTCAAAGTACCACAGCAACAGGACTGGCAGCGTGCTGATTCCAAATGTGGAATAGAAGAGTGAAGGAACTCTACTGAGGTCCTCAACCCTAAAGCAGAGAAGGGGGAAAGGGAGAAGGGCCAGAGGAGAGGGAGAATGAGTGAGAATCAGATAAAGTTTTTTTAAATATTAGAAACTTTGCTTCCACATAAACTAGCATGTATTCATCATTCTCATTCTGGTGTGAAAAGCACTCGATTCTGTCCAACACAATGAAAACATACATATTTTCATTTGGAAAGCCTAAAATTTCTAAATTAATATGGCCAGATTTTTTTCAAGACTTACAGTATGTAATTAAATGATGATACTTAAACCTGAGGGAATTAATTCATTTTTTCATGGATGAGAAAAACATGGATGAGAAAACATGATACGAAAAATCAAAACACGCATTTTGGACTACCCCAATTAAGGAGAGATATCTCAAAGCTTTATTCCCACTTAGAAGAGCAAATAGAAAATGTGTCCTCCACAATTAAGGCTACATTTGATGGCCTGGGCTTTGGAGAGGAACAACAAGATGAGCAGATGCATGTGTCCCTTCTAAAAAGTGCCTAGATGATGACCCCCAGCCCCAGCCTGTGGGGAAACATGCCTGCTCCTCCATCTTTTAGTTGTGGATGTGGAATCTTCTGCTATTAGCTTTCACTCATACTCAGATCAACATCTAACATCTAACAACATGTTAGATTAACATCAACATCTAACTACATCATACACACAGAGAGAGGAAATTAAGCAATTCAGTGCTTTCTTTTTTTAAAAAAAAGGAAGAGAGGAAGTGAGGAAAGAAGAGGGGAGGGAGGGAGGGAGGGAGGGAGGGCAGGAGGGGGAAAGACATAAAGACAGTAAGGGAGGGAGGCAAATTGGAAAGGAGTGGAGAAGTCGGAGTATGGTGAGACGGAGCCATTTCTCTGAAATGCATCAAGAGCTGTTACTCTGCTGTCTGCACACCCTTGAGTTTCTGTCTGCACACAGGCTGGGAAAATGCTTGTCACCACCCACCATCCTTTCCTCCCTGCAGTGGAAATGTTGCCTGGTTTTGTTTACAAACTTGGAAGTTTGTTTTCTCAGAAGCTGCTCTGTTTCCATCTCCCCCCACCCACCTCCCATAAGAGTTATCTAAGGGTGTAACTGATGGACTTAAAAGTTGTGCAAGACCTGGTCAATTTCCATAGCTCTCAGCCCCACAGCTCTTGCTTACTCCCTTGGAAACGGAAGGTAATTTAGAAAATAAGCCGAGTTAAGCTAGCTAAACCCCTGTTCCTGGGTTTAACTCTTTTAAATTAATTCTTATTCCTTATCAAAGTAATACGCATGGCTAATTAAGAATTCAAACAGCATTAGAAGACAGCGAAAGCAGCAGTCTTTCTAACAGTTTCCTTCTCACTGGCCGTCACGCCCATCCCAACACAATCCCACTTTTTACTGTGGCAGTCATCTCCACACCACCAGGAGGGCACACTCCCTGTCTGTTCTCCAGTTGAAGAGACGAGTTTTCCACATCTGATATAGGTCCTTCGAGAATTTTTATTAGTTGTATTGTCTTCGGCGAAGCAACTTTTTGTTTTTAACAGATTCAATTATCTTGCTCTTGTACTTAGATAGGGTAGCTAGTTATGGGACATGCCTGCCTGGGGAGCAATACCCATTTCTTATTATCCACCTTTGGAGACTTTACCTTTTCATTTTGTTTCTTGATCAACACTTGACTTGGCCCTCCTGGCAACACTGGCAGTGTGTACTTATTTGCTTTGGGGCTCTGACAGATAAGCAAGGCCAATGTGAGAGTAAATGAAACAAGAGAAAAGTACACGATCAAGAGCTATTGTAAGCAACACTATAAGAGGGCATTACTAGTACAACGCTACACAGCATTTTACAGTAAGCACTTGTTTTAATAGCTAAAAGTACTAGCATCTGAAATGATGGTGGGAAGTATAGCCTAGTAAATATGCAAACCAGTAACATAGCCATTTATAATCACTAGCAAGTATTAGCAGCTATGCATAAGTGTATGTACTATGCTTTTATACAACAGCACATCCATTTACACCAGCACCACCATAAGTGAGAGAAACGTCTTGCCCTGTTTCACTATGACAGCTATTGCAATGCTAGGTGATCATTATTTTTTTCCAGCTCCATTATAATCTTCTGGGATTACTGTTGTAATCCATCACTGACCAAAACGTCATTGAGCTGTGGACATCTCACTCCTATGTGTTATTAACTGATTTATTAGCTTTAGATATCACCAGTGGGTTTGTTTATGACACAGATGATTTATCTTTTGCAATTTCTCTTCACCCTTTCCATCCCAATGTAGTTCTATCTTGCTTGGTTTTCCTTTACACTATAATAAGAAATGATGCATAATTATACTGTAATTGACAATAACTTTTACTTATAACCAGTTATGAATACCAACAATATACAATTCATCTAATGTGGTTCCTTTTTCTTCTATAATATTTTACTTAGTAAAGGTTTCCTTTTGGTTCCTTATTGCATATTATTATCTATTCTACTTCTTCTAGAATGTTTTGTGTTAGTATTTTAGTCTCTCTGTTTCACACTAGAAATGTTTGAAAATGTTTTATTGTATTCTCACTGAAATTTGAAGAACTAAAATTCTGAACTTCATCTCTGGGAGTCATATGGACTTACCAGATTTCCATTAGAAAGTCTTCAAGTGTTATTTATAGAGGACTTTGTTTCTGTGTTAACTCAGCTTTTCCAGAGAAGACTCTTTTAATTTCTTGCTCTTTCATAGTTACTTGGGTGTGCACATGCACATGTATATAAACATATGTGTATGTGTTATCCTGGCCATTGGAATTTGGGGGTGTGGACTTGGTGAAGGAGTCTGTCTATAGATGTGAAATCACTGTGTTGACTATCACCTCCCCTGGCTTCAGCTCATGCCTCTCCTTGAAGTTAAGGTTGTGTCTTCCCGATGGTCCTTCCACTAAGCTCTTGGGTGAACTTCAACTTTTTTAAAATAAGATAATGTTTACTGACTTTTTAAGTATTTCATATCATGTACCCCAACCCCACCCAGTTTCCAGTCCACACATACCCACCTTCCTCTGTTGTAGCCCCCTCCCAACCCCCAAAGTTATCTTATTGGCCCCTCTGGGCAATGGCCTGCTCCTCCATCAACTCCGAGTTCCGTGCATGTATCATTTCACGCCTCCATCTCTCCCACATCTCCATCACATATTCACTTATTGAACTTCAGCTTTTGATGAGGTGCAGGTGTCTGTGTGTTCACTGAGTGCCTTGCCATCCTGTAGTAGCATGTTGGTAGACTCTGAAACTTAGCTATTTTATTCCCATGATTTGATTCCTGCTTTTGCACATACTACCCATTGAAATTAGCATGTATAATGAGGCTACCATATAGGAATTAAGCATGAGTTAAAACATGATCCATAAAACATTGAAATTTTATTTTAGTTAGGTAAATTGCATGGCAGGTACGCCATTTTCAATAAAGTTGTTAAAATAATTCTTATATTACAATTATAAAAACCATAAACACTACTAGTAAATTTAATTGGGAAAGTCTTTTTGTATGTATAAAATCATGCAAATTTCCCTCTCATACTGAAAATATAAAAATTAGTAAAAAGGTAATAGTCAAGTCATTAACTTGGGAGTAATATGTAAAATAAACACTAGAAACTTTCTAATTTGAATTTGCTTCATAATTGATGTGAAAAAATGCATGAGAATGGCAGAAACGATAACAAATATGCAGTAATTAAAACTATTTTCTATTCAAGTTACAATTTCTACAGAAGTTAGTCTAATGAAATAATTCCCAAAGAACTTAAGATTAAAACAGAAACAAAAACCCCACAAATAGAAAAATATAAAAAGCATGAGGCCGGGGAAGTAGCTCAGTTGGCAGAGTGCTTTCGAGAAGGCATGAGGCCTTGGGTTCAACACCCAGCAAACATACACTGGGCATGATGGTGCATGCTATAATTTTAGCGTGCCAGAGGCAGAGGGAGCATGATGGATCAAAGGTCCAAAGTCATGAAGGTCAAAGCAATTTTGAGGCTAGCCTTGACTCCATGAGAATCTGTCTGAAAGAAAAGGGGTGGGCAGAGAGAGAGACAGAGACAGAGAGACAGAGAGAGATAGAGAGACAGAAACAGATAGGAAACATGTATGAGCACCCACATACACGGGGTGAGGGGAGGCAACTTTTATAATGAGTTGGGTTGGTGGCACACACACACACACACACACACACACACACACACACACACACACACTGTAAATAAAAGACAGCCATATTTTAATTCCTAATCTAATAAACTGAATCTCTAAATGGTTATAGAAAGTGCACTGTAATGAGAAACTATGCACAGTAACATGTAATAAGTTATGAAATCTTGGGTGAAGCATAATGAAAACATCAAGCTGCTAAAATGGTACAAAAGCAGCTCAGCTCTTAGAAATACTTGATTTAAATGATGCTTAGAATGGTCTTCTAGGGACTGGAGAGGTGGCTCAGCAGTTAGAATGCTTGCTGCTCTTGCAGCGAGCTGAAGTTCAGTTTTCACCACCCACATCAGTGGGCCACATCCACCTGTAAGTCTACCTCTAGGGGACCTGATGCCTTTTTCTGGACTCCACAGAAACCCATACACATGTGCATACAACCATACACACAGACACAGAAACATAAATAGAAACAATAAGTCTTGGGAGGTCTTCTACCTCCACCTACAAAGAAAACTAGAAAATCAATAACTCAAAAATTGTATATCATCAAAAATATTCATTAGGAAAACAGAAAAATAAACTAAGATAAGTGGTGGGCCAGAGAGATGGTTCAGTGCGGAAAGGCGCTTACTACCAAGCCTGACGACTTGAGTTCATTCCCTGTTATCCTTTAATAGAAGAGAACAGACTCCCACAAGTTGCTCTCTAGCCCCCACTCACATGCTATAGCACACATGCACACACATACGTACACACGCACATGTGCACACACATGTTAAATAAATAAAACTTATTTAAAATTGATAGGTGGTGAAAATATATTCAAACAATTAGAATATACATCTTTAAGGGCAAAAGCATAGGATTTTTCATGGAATAACACCAATTTTTATACTTAGGACTTTTTGTTGGTAAAGATTAATTGTATCTAATGAGATAGAAATGGTTAATTTGGGGCTGGAGAGATGGCTCAGTGGTTAAGAGCATTGGCTGCTCTTCCAGAGGCCTGGGGTTCAATTCCCAGCACCCACATGGCAGCTAACAACTGTCTGTAACTCCAAGATCTGACACCCTCACACAGACATACATGCAGGCAAAACACCAATGTACAAAAAATAATAAATAAATTTTAAAAAAAGAAATAGTTAATTCTATAATTTTAAGATTTGCTTTGTCTTTTAAGAGACCGTGGCTCTGCCTCTTTCTGAAGTACCTTAAGTATATCATTTTCACACAAGTCAGGCTGGATTTCCCAACCAGGAATGCTCATGGCTGTTTTGATTTCATGGCAATAGTAGAGAGTTTCCCGCAGTTGTTGTAACAAGTATTAAAACACAAAAGAAAACCATTCTCTCAGAATAACACTACAGGCCAGAACTGCACATAATGACTTCAACAAGGCCACACACTGGAAGCTCTGATAGAGATTTTGTTCTTTGCCTATGCAGGTGTTGGGAGCAGTAGACACAATATAATGCCTAGAAACGAGAATCAATTTTACATGCTGCCTTGACATCGATGAGACAGAAGCAAAAGAGCCACCCATGGTCGAACCACAATTCCTCTCTAATCTACCTCAGCAGTTATGTTCCCTAGATAGATCTGTGGAAAGCATTAGGTACAGTAAGCCAATCACATCCTTTTGTTGGAATCATGGTGCCATTTACTCCATCCTCTTGATGGTCCTATGTGTCTCCTAGTCTCCGGTTGCTCACTTTGTTACCAAGTGTAATGTCTATGTGGCCTTGCACGTCATATAATGTCTTCTTTCCCAGCATGGGAGTATGTATGACTCATAAACTAATGTTGATCACATCTGTTTAGTGGTATGTATTGTGTGTTCAGCCACTCCTATAATCCAAGAGGAATGCCTCCTTTCCCAAGGGGATGAACATAAAACATCAGGCTTTCCATAACACCATGTCATGTGGACTTCTCTTCTCTGTGTGTGTGTTGGGGGAGGGGACAGGAGTTTCTCTTTTCTGTCTGTCTCAAGTGCCTATCTGTCTTTCTTTCTTATGGACACTTGCCACTAGATCTAGGACCAACCTGGATAATCCAGATGATATCCTCATCTCCTGTTCCTTAACTCAGTTATATCGCCAAAGATGCCTTTTACCAAATATTCACAGGGTATGGAGGTTAGATGCCTTTGGGAGGGAATGCCATGGTCTACAAGAACCATGGTAGGTTTAAAAACAAAACAAAAGGATGCTTTTTCTTTTTATATTTTGCTCCGGTTGACTTTAAAAGCTCATTACTACTGAGGAAATTCATTTTGGTGATTTCCACAAAGAATCTTTGAATCTGATACTAGAATTTGAGAGCTTTAAAAAATAAAATAAAAATATGTGTGAGTCCATCCTGTTTACTACCAGAGACAGATTTCACCTAAGATGCGACACAGGATAAAATTTTGAACATAATCTAGGACAATATAATGAGAAAAATGCTGATGTAGTTCTTGTTCAATGGGGAAGAACATGAAGACTGATTAGCACTGGCTCCCCAGGTGCCAAAGTCGGAGCAACAAAACACACAGCGTGAATTTCCAGTCCCTCAATTTAACGATCGCTAGTCAGTCTTGTAAAGCAGTTCCTGGCAAATTGCAGGTTGATTATAAATTAAAGCTAGTCCTGTCTCTAAGAACATCAGCACACGGGTCAGAGTTTGAGCAGAAAGCACAGACACCAGAAGATGATATACTTTGTAAAGGAGGCTGCCATTCACAGTTTGACCTAAAAACTGTTGTAGAATCAGGTTCAATAGCTCATGTGAGATAGTCTCCTTTCTCTGGAACTGCAGCCTGGATTCAGCATGGAAGGCCATCAGTTGAAGGTAAAGTGGTAGAAATGGGAAAAATAGAACTGCAGAGAATTCGTAGAATGCTTGGGATCAGCCTACATCCTGTATATGTCACTCACTGATGCTAAGTTTTCAGCTTTGGAGGTTAAGATTGTACTGTAGGAAATGTTAGTGCCTGCAGTAGTTAATCTTCTGTTTGAAGGAGGGAGGTGCTTAGGATTAAGTCCAGGGTCTTGCACATGCTAGACTTGCACTCTACTACTGAGCTGGGTCCCCAACCCCAATGGTTAATTTTACATGTAAAGTTGAACAGATAATAAGGGTCCCAGCTATTTTGTTGAACATAATTTTTAGATGCCTGTGAGGGTGTTTCTGGATGATATTAGTATTTGAATATGTAGACTGAATAAAACATTCTGTTCTCTAGAATGTAGTGTCATCCAGTCCACTGATGGTTTGGAAAAAAAAAAGCAGGAAGGGAAGAAGGGAGAATTGGTTCTCAGCCTGACTGCTTGACTTGGAATATCCGTCTCCCTTACTGTAGACTAGAACTCATACCATTGATTGTCCTGGTTCTCAGGTGTTCAGCTTCATGCTGGAAGGACAGCACAAGTTCCTGGGTCTCTAGCTTACAAATACTAGAGTATGAGATTTATCCTTTATCTAGTTTCTAGCTATCTACACATCTATCATCTATTTAACATCTATTCATTTATCCTACTTGTTCTGTTTCTATGGAGAACCATGTTTAACATGGAGTGTTTAGGTAGGGAGTTAAATATGTACCTGAGTCAAGATCTGAAGAAGGTAGCATCAGAGATGTTCTGAGTGTAAACCAGGACCTGCAGGTTGTTAAGATGAGAGGCCAAATAGTGGACGGTATATATACAAGAGCTACAGCAGTGCTTCATGCCTTGTCCTGACATCAAGAACATAGAGGAAAGATGGTTGCTATTCTACTTTTCTATTCCAAATCCCATGCAAAAAAAAAAAAAAAATTCTGGTGGAGTACAACAACCCAGGACTGAACAGAAAAATGAATTTTCAGAAATGTTTACCAGATTAATGAGTTGGCTCAATGCATATACACTACAAGCCTTATTACCATGAATTATACCATGAGCAGAATTGTCTGATGTCTGCTGCATCATCTTTTCTTACCCATTGTCTCTGCTTCATTCGGTCCACCTGTGACAGCTGGCTAGGGCACCGCTTGGTTTATTTTTCAAGAAAGAACTTGGCATTATCTGTGAGAAGAGCTTTCAGCTGTTAGATGGTAAGATGACTTTGACTAAAGGATCTTCCAGGTACACACCAGCTTTCAAGTTACAATCACATTCTTTCGAGGCAGCCCTGCCCAATGACTAAGGCCAGTGGATACTAAGGCCTCGTCATTTCTACCAATTGGGTGTCTGTAAAATTCACTGTCTTAGTTTGTTAGGGCTTTCACACAAATCCTGTAGAGTGAGTGATTAAATAACCAATTATTTTCTCTCTAGTCCTGAAGGCCGGAAGTTCAAGATCAAGGTAGCATCTGCATCCATTTCATCTTGTCATGTCTTGTAGATGCCTTCTTTCCTTGTCTTGTGTCTTTTCTCGGCATTTGCTTGTCTCCCTGTCTCCTGTCCTTCTAAGGACACCAGCCATGGTAGACTAGTTTCTACCCCCTTGACTTCATCATATCTAATTCCCTCTTTAAAGAACCTACTTACAAAGACAGTCCCATGCAATGTACTAGACATTTAGAGCTTTAACATATGGATGTTAAGCCTATATATAGTACTGTGCTCTCTGCCAGCACACAAATTGCCATTTTTATTTGCAAATTGCATTAGCCCACTCCCCAAATGGCATTTCAGCCTTAACTAATCTCATATATCATCTAAGTATCATTAAAATCAGGTGTGGGTGAGACCTCAGGTATGAATCATGCTGACGCAAAATTATTCCCCTGCTATGAACCTGTAAAATGTAACAAGTTATCTGTTTTAAAATTCAACCATGGGGCCAACACATAATTCCAAAAAAAAAAAAAAAAAAAAAGAGAGAGAGAGAGAGAATGAAGAAATTGAGCTAGACTGACCTGGAAGCTTCTTCCCTGAGGACTAGCCCTCATAGTACCTGAAGATTCTGTGCAAGCTGTCAAGAGAGAATGTAGATGTAACCGTCTTATTAAATAAGAAACACAGTGACAATACAGAGATGAAAGCCAAGAGGTCAGAGCAATAGCTAAGAGCTAAAAACCTTACCCTTCAATGTCGCTGTTGTCCTACCTCTCCGAAAGAGACCTACTCCTTGTGTGTTTGTGCTTTTTATTGACTTTCTATTTTGCCTTCTCATTGGTTGTAAACCCAATCACATGACCTCCTCATCACTGTCTGTCTGTACAGACCTCCAAGTCTTCTATGGTTGGTATTGAGATTAAAGGCGTGTGTCTCCATGCTGGCTGTATCCTTGAACACACAGAGATCTGCCTAGCTCTGCCTCCCAAGAGCTGGGATTAAAGGCATGCGCCACCAACACCTGGTCTGCTATGGCTTGCTATTAGCTCTGACCCCCAGGCAACTTTATTTATTAACATACAAATAAAATCACATTTCAGTACAAATAAAATATCACCATAAGAGAAAAGCAATCAATAGTCCTACCCAGTTTTAAAGCCTAAAAACCATAACAAGAACCAGTTCAGCAAGGAATCTCCAAGGATGCAATAGTAGTATTTTTATCACAGAGGTAACCAACAGCTGTCTAATTGGACTTTGGGCCATTCAATAGGAGAGAATTTGTGCCTGGTACTTTAAACCTACCCAACTAGCTGTGGCTGGTGAGTTTATGGACCTCAGAGAAGAGTCTACTACTGCCATTTAAACCAGTATAATTTGTAACCCTTTGCTAAATACTTATACCCACCAATAAGTACAGCTTTTATTGCCATTAATTTTTTTCAGCAGACAAAGATTATTACAGAAATCCATAAGGAATCAAAATGCAGAAAACAACCAACTGTGGAGTGCCCACTTCCAACTGATAAGTATACAATACAACTCTGATTCCCATGACTCGGGGATTATCAGAGGAGAGAGGGCATAGAGATTGTAAGAGACAGTAGGTCAGGATGTCTGCTGTGAGAAAGTGTCTTCTGTACATGACAAGGATTCTCTATACTCATGAGATCTCAAAACCACGGTCATCTAAACAAGATCTGCACAATGGTAACACCAGTTAACCTGCCAGCATTTATGATGAGGGAAGTCTCACATGGCCCTACCTGTGATAAATGGCTGCTGAGACGGGGAGAATCAGGTTTTTCCTGGGACAAGCTCCCTGATAGATTATCCAATCCCAGCTAGTCACACATATGAGCAAAACTAAATAGACTCAGCAGGCTCTCTCTCTCTCTGTGTGTGTGTGTGTGTGTGTGTGTGTGTGTGTGTGTGTGTATACAAATCTGTGAAAATAAAGTAGAAGAGGTCATGGATTTGAGAGGGAGTCGGGGGCATGGGAGGAGTTAGAGGGGAGAGAGGAGGGGTTTGGAAATGTTATAAATATAGAACTCATGTATGCAATTCTTAACATTTTTTTAATTAAAAAAAAATGAACTTGGCTCATGTGACTGTCCAAGCTTGGGAAATTCAAAACCTCCGGTGTAGGCTGGCAGGCTGGAAGCCCAGAGGTGCTGAAGGAGTTCCTCTTCATTAAGGAGAGCTCAGTTTTCTGTTAAGGCCTTCAGCTATGGCATGAGGATAACTGGCATTATGGAGTTTAATGTATTTCACTTAAAATCTGCTGATTCACAGAAACACTACAACGGTGCGGGCTTGAAGTTTTCGGGAAAGAATGCATGCAAGTTTATTAGTGTGCATGCGGAGAGTCTCAGGAGCATGATTACTACTAGGACAATGTTTCCCCCACAGCCCAGCTGAGGTTGATGCATGGAATTAGTCTTCATCGTGCTGTTTGCTTCAGAGTCCTGATTATTTGGCTGAGAGTGCTGATGTGAACTGCAGTCCGAGGGACTCTTTGAAGAATGTTTCCTTGGTTTTCCTAAGATGAACCTTGAAAAAGAAGCGGCCTCTTCGAAGTAAGTGAGGTTGGGGAAATACCTGGGGCAAAGGGAAATGTGTTTTTCCTGCGTGGTGACTGTGGCTGACGGGTTAGCATGTGCAGAAAATGGAAAGTAACTCTGTGAAAAAGACAAGGGAATAATTTCACAGATCACCTGAAATGGAACACTTTCTATAAGATGCCAGCCACAGCAATGCTGGATGCTCTGTAAGATGCTACTGTTGCAAACTCAACTTGTAGACTTCATATAGGAATTCCTTCCTTTATTGCTCTTATTAGTCTTTAAAAAAAATGGTCTTTTGATTGCTGAGAACATCAACTCTTTTCTTAAAAGCAAATTAACTTTCTCACAAACATAACTTTCATGTGAGGCGACCCTATAGAGAAACTGCCAGTAGATAAAGCAAGGAAAGTAGCAGGGATCATGAGGAGAATTACAGAGGCAATTAGTTAAATGTGCCTCATTGTTCACACAAGTTTTTCAGAACAGCTAGGAGACAGGGGAAGACCTCACATGCACCGTGGGGAAAGCTTCATATTCATAGTTCAGTTTTCACAGTCTACACACTAAGGGACCCGAGGGAAATTTCTACAAATCCTGATTGCCACCTGGCTGGCCACATCGGTTTCCAGCCCCGGGCTTCTCATTCATTCCTTCAGGAATTCAAATCGATAAGCACCGACAGCGTGTCAGCACAGTCCGTTGCCAAGACAAGAAAAAGGAAAACACACAAGAGTGTACTAGAAGGTGAAGACAAGCGATCTTGTAGTGGTGCAAGTGACCGAATCTGCCACAATATTGAATCAGGAGAGACCCGTACCTTAAACAAAGACAAGGCCGTTGACCCATCAACCGAGCACACTAGATGCATGATTGCTAACTGAAAAAAAAAAAAAAAAAAAAAAAGACGACTTGGGAAGATTTGCAACATGGGTACCCAATTCAGGCAACTTTTCTCAGTTTTACATAACAAGAAATAACATCTAAGGAAAGGTCATACGTGATACATTCTAGCTAAATTGTAAGAATATTGGCATTTTTTGAGTGTTGGTTCATTGTTATTTTTTTACTCTTGTTATCTTTCTCACACTGTGGAGTGAACACAGGATTTCCTCCCACATGTAAAGCAAGCTCCTGGCCTGGCCTGCATGGTCTTTAATAAACGCTGCTCTCTTAAATCACTATAAGACACAATTTCTTGTACCTGGAACAGAAATATATCATTCTTGGCCATTAAACTCAGGCACACATACTTTAGATATTTGGTTTTGCTTTTTTCCTTAGACTCAAGTGTTGCTTCTTAATAATGGTATTTATCTTAGTAAGCCGGAAAATTATCAACAAGACTAGACAAGTTAATTGTTCATATTTTAATATTAAGGTATTACTTATTAGCACAAAATAAATTACCCCAATATAAGTTAAGAAAAAACAGATATTTATTATCTCAGAGTTTCTGTGGGCGACAGTCTACCTGGGCAAGGCTTTGTTAAGCACCTCTGGCTTGCAAGTGTGTCTAAAGGCGCAATCAAGGTCTTGGTCAGGATTGTGAGCATCTCAAGGCTGCATTCACACAGCTATTGGTGGGTTTCATTGGCTACAGATTTTAATCCTTGGCCAAAATGGTCTCTCACAACACAAGAAATTTGCTCTCCCTAAGGTTGTGTGTGTGTGTGTGTGTGTGTGTGTGTGTGTGTGTGTGTGTGTGTTGTGGGGAGATGGAGAGACAGAGAAAGGATGACAGGAAAACAGACGAGACTGTAACAATCTTTTTATATTTTAATCTCAGAAATGTCAAAGTCCACCCAGACCACAGTCAAAGAGAGGGGATTACTCAGGACATAAATATCATCATCCATTTCGGAGGCAGTGTGATAAGTATAGTAAGGTAGTCTGCTTTGCTATTCACTGGCACGTGATAACACATCATATTATGATTATGCTAAAGGGTTTTTGGGTGAGGCTTTCATGTTCCATCAGCCCAGTGGACACTTATGCCAAAGCTGGATACCTGGGGAGATGGAGTGTTAGCTTTCAAAGAAATGGAATGGGGGACCGTACCACTTTCCACAAGCTTTGTTCCTCTCTACACCCTAGCTCCAGGCTGCCGTGGAAAATGTTTTGGCTGACAACTGTACTAGTCAGCTTTCTGCCACTCTGACAAACAGCTGAAAGAAATCAATGTGTAGAGGGGAAAAAAAAAGAGCTATTTTGGCTCACAGTTTGGAAGGTTTCAGCCTCGCTGTTTAGGATCAGTGATGAAGCCACACAAAACGGTAGATGAGTGAGGAGGAGCCAAGCACTCGCCTTATGGTTGGAAAGCAAAGGAGGAGGAAGGAGGACCAGGACTCCCACACCCGTTGGAGATATGCTGTCAGTGACCAGAAGACCTCGCACTAGGCCTCTTCTCTTTAAGTTGCCAACAGGTCCCAGGAGCAGCACACTGGAGACCAAACCTTTAACACCTGGGCCTGTGAGGGACACATCCACATCAGGGTCCTACCTCACTAACTTCAGGCATGAGACCTACTTGGATCAATGAGACCTAAGGGGCAGTTGTGGACAGAATGCCTAAGAATCATTGAGTATTCCAGTTTACCTCCGTCCTCCATCCTTAGAGGGTTTGTGAAGTACAGAATGAGAGACACCGAGGACAGACCTCCAGGCCTCAGCCAGGCCATGAGCCACAGATCAATTGGTATCTGTTGTGATCAGCTCCTGAGATTCAGGGAAGGGGCTTTTTCACGGCAGCACAAATTGACTGAGGCCAATGGAGAAGCAGGGGCCCAGTCAGCGCCACCATGTCCTGCTTTCTCCAGTGTTCTGTCTTGAGATCCCCCGAAACTGATTAAGTCCAGTCCCCAGAGGTATGTGCGCTGCACAATGTGTTTCCAGAGCATTCAGTCCCCCAAGGACTACTGTGTCACTTTGGTAAAATCCCCAGGGGCCTCAGAAAACAGACACATGCTTCCCCCCTCTTCCCAGAAAAGATAAACCCAGCAGTTTAAAGTTGTTGTGTTTAAGACTTGGCAGATATTCAGTTCTCTGAGAGTTTAGACATAACTCACCTCTTAAAATACTTTTCAGTCTGGTTTACTTCAGTTTGGTGACAATCTAGACAGTTGTCACCGAATCTAATCCATGGTAACTAAGAAGTGAAACGGGAGCAGTGTGTGTGCTGACGGTGAGGAACTCAGGAGGCTGGCCATTTAGATACTTGTCTGATTGTGCTGCATCCCTGCACACCGGAAATCAAATACAAGGGATCTCACAGACAGCATGTCACCTCTGCCTCTAGGCACACTTATATCAATCCAGTGATTATGTTTCTCCGCCAAAACCAAAACTGAACCGTTTAGAGAGGTTCATTTCAGTAGTTAGCTTAGAAGTTTGGGTTTTATTCCTCTGTTCTCCTTCTCCCTGCCGGCAGACACAGAGGAAAGCATGAGCCGCAGATTTATATACTGCCACCTAGTTAGGAGTCCCCTTGATTTTGAGTGATTCAGAAATATCTTGTATATGTATGTGTCTATACCTGCATTATTATCAGAGCTTCCAATTCATGTATTGATAGCTCGGTTTTCTGTTCTGTCCTCTATCATACTATTCTAATTGATATCCCTCTCTTTGTCTCTGTCTCTGTCTCTGTCTCTGTCTCTGTCTCTCTCTCTCTCTCTCTCTCTCTGTGTGTCTCTATCTCTTTTTCATGGATCTCTTTCTCTCTCTCATGGATCTCATATACACATATTTTTTTCAGCAACACAAAAAATAATGATAAATCCAAAGTTGCATAGAAAAAAACCATACACAGAGATGTCATAAATTAAAACCCATGATTCAGTTGCTAGAGAATCAATGTAATAAAGATCATTTCCTATAAGATTTTCTAAGGTTTGATGCTTTATGAATTTCTCCCCTCCCAACAATTTTGATTCTTTTCTCAGTAAAATCTTTTGAGAGAGTAATTTGGATAAATCCCATTCTTTACTCTTCCTTGTTTCCTTGGTCTTCCTCTGTTTCCTCCCGCCCCGCTGACACCATCCAGGTTCCATAGATTCCTACCTGGCTTTTACCAGCTTGCTTTCAATCAGCTCCCAAGGGAGATGCCTTCTTCATCCCAAGAACTTGAAGACAAGAGCAACTTCAACCACCAAGAAAGGCCGTGTGAGCCCTTTATGAGAAAAACCCATCAGGCAATACCACTTAAAAGCAATGTTTTGCCAAGGTTACAGGAGATCTCCATTCTGGAACCTTTGAGTGAGTTCACAGATCCAAAGAAAGAGTGGATGCCATGAGATTGAGTAGCATTGACCATGGTTATCAGCAGAGTTCAGGTATAGCAACCTGAGCCTTTCTAGTCCATGTGGTGGCTCTATTTCTCACCGTAAATGAGTAAATTGAAATTCCTGGGCTCATTTGACTCGTAGATGTTTTTAATGACTAAGATTTTGTCATTCATTTCTTTATAAAAAAAAAGAAAACAAAAAACAGGGTCTGGGACCTTCTAAGGCAGGGAAAAACTCAGCGGACTCTCTACTACCACGCTGTCAGTGCTTCTTGGAGTTGACATGACATAACTAAATAAGGAATTCTGCACAAAACCTTCCCCAACTTCCTCATTCCCTCTGCTCCAACTACCTCTTTTCTCTCAGCACACCCCTTCGGAGGAGCTCAAGCCCGTGTTCCAGGCAAACTGAATCAGCCAAGCTGCACATTCCCCTACCCTTAGACTTCCGCTTAAACCGGACCCTTTGCCTGAGACACTCCCCCCTGCCCCTTATCAGTCCCTGCCACCTTACCCAGTTAATTCAGTTTGCTTTGAATGTGATCTCACCCTGTTTTCCTTTCCTCTTCCAGTCGTAAATGAATCATTGCTCCCGTTCATGCTTGGTTGAAGCCACCCCTGTCTTGTTCCCTCAGTCTAGAATGCTCTTCGTCTCCTTCCCACTTCCATTCATATTTTATTCTGGTTTTAACTTAGGCCATTTCCTTAGGGAGGCCTTTTCTAACTCCCAAGCCTCATTCCGACTTGTGTTTTCCAACCACACTCCTGCTAATGTCAGAGCAGTCATCACAACTACTTGCTTGGAGTCTGCTCTCCGGCACTCTTTGTATTTCACGGATGCGAGGAAAGGTCGTATGGACTTCTTACTGTTTCACCTCCACATGGAAGCCTGGTGCACGGCAGATGCAAACATATCTGTCTTCCAGATATTTTTGCTGAAGGAATTCAGTTTCAATGAAACGTATGTTATTATGTTTCTACCACGTGCCAAGCAGGGTTGTAGGTGCTTGGGGATGTATCAGTGCACAAAGAAGGTGGCGTCCTGGGGCTGGTGATGTAGCTCAGTTGGAAGACTACTTCCTTAGCATGCAGGAAGACCTGGGTTCAGTCCTCAGCATCGAGTAGAGTTAGGTGTGGAAGTGTACGCCATAATCTCAGTACTCAGGAGGTGAAGACAAGAGGAACGGATGGATGTTTAAGGTTATCATCAGCTACACAGTAAATTCAAGGCCAGTTTGAGCTGCACAAGATGCTGTCTCATAACAACAACAACAAAAAAAGATGGAGATCCCTGAGCCCCTTTCCATGAGGCTCGGTCAGATTCTAGCATTTCTCTCACATCCATGTAAAATCTATCAATAAACCTTGTTGGCGCTACCTCTTTGGAATGTAAAAGTTGAGCATGTCTTCCCATCTCCAGTGCTGCCACTGTGATTCAAGCATGAACACATGCACGCATGCACACATGCACGCATGCATGCATGCATGCAGACAATTGAAATTGGATTCCTAACAGCTCCTCCTGTATGCCTAATCCATATCTTAGAAGCAAAGAGTTCAAACATAAGTAAAGTAGATGGTGTGTTGGAAGATGAGAGCACTGGGAAAATGCAAAAGCAAAGAACGTGGGAGACACACACACAATTCACAATATTGAATGAGGTGTTTGGGGTGGGTCTTATTGCAATGGTGCTATTTGAAAAGAGCCGAAGGAGTCAGTCAGGTAGACACCTGGGGAAAGGGTGTTCTGAGTAGAGAAAAGTTCAGAGATGAGTGTTGCCACCATTGGAAAGAACAATGGTGTGTCCACTGGAAAGAGATGGTGTGTCCAGAGTTAGGCCAGAGGTGTTAGACCTATGTAAGGCGTTGGCTTTTATGATGAATTAAAAGTCTAATTCAATCTCTGGGTTCCAAAGCAACATGATGACCTGACATTTCCTTCCACAGATTTGCTCTGGCAGCTAGGTTTATACTAGAGTAGAGGTGAGAGGGAAAGTCTGTGATCTGAGGGATCAGTTCAGTGGTAGGAGGATCTGATAGGACCAGGTTGCTTGGATCACAGTGGCAGCACTGGAGATGGGAAGACATGCTCAACTTTTACATTTCAGAGAGGTAGCGCCAACAAGGTTTATTGATAGATTTTTACATAGATGTGAGGGAAAGTCCTGAACACAAGTTCAGAACTTTTAACCTGTAGTAGGTAGAAGGATAGAGTTCCTAAAAACTGAGAAACCACCCCCCAACACACACACACAAAGTAGGTTTTTAGAGAAATCAGAAAGTCAGTTTTGAACTCTTTGCTTCTAAGATATGGATTAGGCATACAGGAGGAGCTGTTAGGAATCCAATTTCAATTGTGTGCATGTGTGTGTGTGTGTGTGTGTGTGTGTGTGTGTGTGTGTCTGTGTCTGTGTCTGTGTCTCTGTATACCATGGCACACAGGTGGAGGTCAGAGGACAACTTGGAGGAGTGAGTTCTCTTTTTCCATCCTGTGAGTTCCAGGGATCTAACTCAGGATGTCAGGCAAGACAGCAAGTGCTTTTACCTCCTGAGTCCTGAAGTCAGTTTTGGAGGAGAGGCAGAGCCTGTGGTTTAAGAGAAGAGGGAAGAAGCACAGGGTCAATGAATGTGTGAAACCCCATCACCTCTGCCCCCTTCTACCTTCTGTGTTATCATTATTTCTGTACCTTTCCTGCCTCTTCTACATTACAGAGCCTTGAAGACAGGAAGAGGCTATATCTTTAAAAAAAATGCATAGTTGCCATGGAACCTGGCACAGGTACATGGCAAATACTCCATCAATGTTGGTTGACTGACAGCAAACATTAAATCAAGGTGGTCTTGGGCAAAACTTTATTCTTACTTATCTTTTTGGTGTTCTCACATTTTTTAAAATAATGATCATAACACCCACCCCACTCCATGCTACCCTCTAACTGCCCCAGCTTTTCCTTTATTGCCCTTCTGATCTCACTTGCTTGGCAGTGTGCCCACATCAAGTCTATGCCTCAGGAAGATGAAAGAAGTAAGTTCTGGATAGCTAACATTATTAGAGAACTCCATATCAGGAGCCTATCGTTGAATTGCATTCTGCTTAGGTAAAATCCACCAAAGAAAGGCGTTCTAATACTTAGTAGGAAGAAAAGTAGAAACCAGGTTTCCAGGCACAGCAAAAAGACTTGAAATAGGAAAAGTACGTTGTTTTCTCCTTTTAATCTGAATTGGAAATGCCTAACAAGAATATTAATCAACTATTTCTAATAAAGTAAGTAAACAGGTCAAAGGAAGCCCGAGCTCCGCTGAGCTGTTCTTAATTGCCTTCTCACGGCATTGGATTTTAAAGTTGTAAAATACTATTACATTTCCTCTTCAAGTGAGGCATGGATCTGTTTGATGATTTAATGTACTTCCCTCCAATTAGTTGTAATCATGTGCTGATTTGACATGGCCATGTATTCTGAGCTAATTTTGGAGTACATATATAATTTGAAATGATGCCTTTAACTCATTCATTTATTGAGAGAATCTCTACATAGGTTAGTTAGTGCTGTGGGAAGGAGAAGAGGAGAGACAGAAGAAGGAAGACTAAGAAAAGCAATAGCAACAAGCATGCATTTAAAATGAAGACCCGACAATAATACTCAAACACTCGCAACCTCTCTCGCTCTTCCTGTTGACAAGTTCAAATTCCATTTTTTGTTTCTTCTCCAACTTCTCCTTTGCAACTAAGAAATTTAACCATGATCCTCAAATATTTATACTAATAAGTTGTCAGCAGTCTAATCCTGAAATGACCAGGAGCAGCGTGCCATTACAAATGAAATGTTGAGGCAGAAGGAAATTATTTGACAATTAATGTGCTAGAGGCTCACAGGAGAGTTACCCAGGTGTGAAGTTGGAAAGCAGTTTGATAAATACCGTCCACAGGGTGAAGGCGAGAGCTGTATCATTCAATAAAGCCAATGATTTCCACCGGGAGAAAGCACGCAGCAGGGGTGCTGGGAACATTTTGGTCCTTTGAGCACCTTAGTTTTCCAGACAATTAGCAGAAAGAGACTCACATGATTTTGCCCCTTGTTTTCTAAAGACTGCGGAGCAGCCGGAGGAGTATCTGGGATGCCTGGCAGGTCACCAGAAGGTGAGTGGAGTTATGTGTGATCTGTAAACAATAGGCAATACCCATTAATATTTGACTCAAAGGAAGACTGTAAAAAAGGGTGAAGTGAATCATAGATACTGACTTTATTCGGGAAATGAAAGGATTATCAGCTCAGCCAAGTCTCACAGTCGTGGTTCAGTTCACCTCAAAACTCTTTGTGGTCCATTCTAGGCTGCCTCAGCTGTGGCAATTCAAGGCATCTCTTGTATTCAGAGGCAATTTTGCAATAAGATGTAGAGTTAAAGAATAAAGTAGCCTTTTCCATTTCCGTTTGCTTCTCTTCCCCCAACAATCAAGCTTTCAGACAAGCAAGATAAAACCCAAACAGCTTCAAGATAGGGACATTTTATGAGCTTCCTTTTTGCCATTATTCTCGTTTGGCTGAGCCATCTGTTTTTGACAACGGACTATTTATCTTCCTTGCAATGCCCGGATTCATGGTCTTCTGTCATCCACTCTAGTAATAATTTTGTTGGATAAAAGGTATAAAGAGTCTATTTTGAAAGTCAATTTGTGATTTTTGCATTTTTAAACTTTCTCATCCCTCTAAAATCCATCTCAGATGGATTAAAAGATTGACTAACAAAATACCAAAGCCTAAACATCAGCATAAGATATAATTTAACAGCTCAAAGGCAGTGAAAAATACTTTTAAAAATAATAAGCTTAGAAACAATAGACAAAATAATAGTGTATTGACAGATTCAGATGCACAAAAATAGTAACAAAAACTTGATTTTTTTTTCTTACAGAGATTTGGAGGAGCCCTCTCAAGAGGCTTCACCATATCATCTTGCATTAAAGACCCTTTACAGTATGCTTAATGAGAAATGCTTAGTGCCAATCAAAATGAACAAACTATAAATCAAAATAAATTACACAAGACTGAATAAATGAGGAAAAAACCCCTAATCCTAAAACAGCTAATGAGCATGTGCCACAAATAGATAATTCTCCTGAGAAGGGAAGCAATTCACTCAATAAACACGAGAAAACACTTCAATCTCATTAGAGAACAAATGTACGCAAATCAACCAGTGAGATGCACTCTTTTTTCTATTAAATTAGAAACGTGTATAATAGTTATACACCTTGTGGATAAGCACACTAAATAATGGACACAGTTTTACTTGCTGATGATTGTAGAAATCAACTAATGCTCTGTACTGACCTTGCAATCATTGCATAGATGCAGGACAGTAAGATATCTGTTGTTTGGGGTCAAGATGACAGACTAGCCTCTTAACAGACTGCTACCCCCAAATGTGAATGTGGAGCAACTGTAGGAAAAGAAGGATCCTATTAGTCATTCTGAACATCACCATAGTGAGAAACATCCCTGAGATGCCTGCATCCCGTCCTACTGCACAGAGTTCAATGGTTTAGGCTGCCACTGTGGGAATAGGAAGGGAGGCTGAGAAAGCTCCCTTGGTCCTTGCTTTGCCCCTCTTTTAGTTTGCCTTGCAACAATCATCATTTGCCTTTCATCTTTGACTTGGTACCCTAAGGACAGAATCAGGGCAACAGTGAAGTCCTGCTGGGAAAAGGTCCCCCTGAAAAGAGTTCATTATCAGTGTCACAAAACTACTCTTTCAAACCCTGAGAGATTGTGCTGGCTTGAATAAGAATGCCCACCCCCCTCAAGTTCAAATAGTTGAATGCTCTGTCCCCAGTTGGTAGAACTGTTTGGGAAGGGTTAGGCCATGTAGCTTTGTTGGAGGAGGTGTGCCACTGGGGGCTAGGCTTTGTGGTTTCCAAAGCCCACCCCATTCCCAGTTAGCTTGTGGATCAAGATGTAAACTCTCAGTTACTGATCCAGCACCATGTCTCCCTGCATGCTGGCATGTTCCCGCCATGATGAGCACGGACTCTAGCCCTCTGAAACCGTATGCCAATTAAAGGCTTTCTTTTTTAAGTTGCCTTGGTCATGGTGTTTTATCACAGTAACAAAAAGATAATTAAGTCAAGGCAAAGGAAGTCTCTCTGTTGCCACACTCCTCTTCCCTATGCTCAAAGGGAAACCAAGCCTGAAAGGGACCAGTGGGTGTACCCAGACTCCCAGCATCCTCTCTCCAGTCTTTGAATACAGTTGGAAGGACAGATTTGGGTGTTCATGAGTGTATTATCACAGGTAATCCCAGAGCATGTGAATGCAAAGGGCAAAGTAACAAACAGCTGAAAACTTCAATGGTAAAACAAAGATAACAAATGAGCGGAGGTTAGTTACCTGCTCGCAGAATGGAAACGGATTTTCAGGATGTGAGAACTTGATAGACACAGAGGAAGAATGCAGAAGAACAAGACAGAGAAGTGGGGGAATGAGAACTTTCCCAGAAGCTACAAGAAGTGGTAAAGGCCTAAAAACAGAAAAGGGGTCACTAAGAAATATGGAGGGGCAAGACCAATATCCAGGCCCAAGAGGAGAGAAAAAAAAATGAAAGGGATATAAATCAAGAAAGGACCAAAGGCTTTAGATGGAAAAGGTAACCCATGTGGAGAATTCTCAAAAAGCTAAGAGCAGATCTGCCACATGGCCCAGCTGTACCGCTCTTGGCAAACACCCTAAGGACTTGACATCCTAATCCACAGATACTTGCTCAGCCGTGTCCAGTGATGCTCTTGTCACAAAAGTTAGGGGATGTATGCCTTTTGATTGATGACTGATACTGAAATGTTGGCACACGTATGCAGTGGAATTCCATCCATCTGTAAAGAAAAATTAATAAATTGCAGGTAAATGGGTGGAAGTGGGAAATGTATAACAATAATAAAGAGGAAGTCATGAGTTTGAGGGGGCGCATAGGAGGAGTTGGAGGGGAGAAAGAAGGGTAGATGTGGTGTAATCACAGTACTTGTGTATAATATTCTCCAAACATTTTAAAAAATTAGATTAAGAAAAAATAAATATTGAGGCCTAACTTAAACATAAGAATTGTAGCAGGAATACTGATTGGTCTTAATAATAAAAACCCAGAGTCAGATATGGGGTAAATGCTGAAAGATCAGACAGAGAAAAGAGCAAGCCACAGCCACTACCTCTTACCTTACCAACTACTCAGCCTGAAAGAGAATGAGTTCCTGTCTCCTTCTGCCTTATATTCCTTTCTCCGCCCAGCCATATCACTTCCTGTCTCCACCTCCCTAGTGCTGGGATTAAGGCATGAGATCCCAAGGCCTTGGATCAAAGGCATGAGCTACCACTGCTTGGCTCTGTTTTTCTTTTAGACTGAAACAATCTTGTGTAGCCCAGGGTGGCCTTGAACTCACAGCTGTCTGCCTCTACCTCCTAAATGCTGGGATTAAAGGTGTGTGCCACCACTGCCTGGCCTCTACGGCTAACTAGTGGCTTAGCTCCACATTCTGATCTTCAGGCAAGCTTTATTTGTTAGATCACAAACAAAATATCACCACAAAGAATACTGAGGATGAGCTAGGGAAAAGCAGGTTATTGGTAGAACACTTGCTTACCTGGCTTCGTGAGACTCTTGTTTCGATCCCCAAAAGAATAAAGGGGAGGGGATGCAGAGGGAGGTCGAAGACAAATCCTAAGGGAGTAGGAACAGATTAGAAAGAAATAAAAATCATAATCATACCAAATTTCTCATAAATGGCTTGATATGCAAATGTCAAGGAAGTAATTTTGTTCTAAAGAAAAAATTCAAGCGCTAGAATTTTGTATCTAGCTACATTTTAAATTAAATTTGTGAGCATAATAAAAAACATTCTGAGGTGTACACTTCTCTGAGGCTATGCCACCCAGAGACTGCTAAAGAAAATATTTCCAGGAAAACATGAAAAAAAAATATCTGGCAGGAAGAGGAGTGACTGAAGACTTACCAAGTTCTGTTGTTTCTTTGAAAGCCACCATTAAAGACAATTTGAAATTTCTATTCATGATAAACAAAACGGAAGCTCTAGGTATCCATGATAGGCAGGGGATTGGGTAGAGACATGAAAACTGAGGGATGAATTTTCTTATTGGGATTAAATTACAGATACTGATAAGTTAAAAAAAATCAACAAGAATAAGTAAATTTATATGTGCATATTAAGTTAAAGACCATCTCCCAAATAATATATATAATATTTCACTATCAGAGGAAGGGAAAAATTACTCAAATATTCAAACCCCAAAACAAAAATGTAGTTAATGGTAGTATCAAAAGACAAAATTACAACTAATTTTACTTCTGAGTGTAATGGCCTGTTAGTCATGAGTGAGGCATTCTCCATTCTACAGAATGGAACAAGAGTCCCCACTGGCCTTACTGGTTTTGTGTGGCAGAAACAGGGAGACAGAACAACATAAAAATAGCCAGAAGAGTTCAGAGTAGGCCACTTCAGGTTTCTTTTTCTGTAAGGTTAAAGCAGAGAGGTCTTTCTTATTACACTGACTCAGATAGACTGGGCTCTCCTGTTTTCAGGGAGAGAAAAAAAACACATCTATTTTGGGATTTATTTTCTCTTTAAAGCATTGGTTTGGTTAGATGACGTCTGGTATGAGAGGCTGTATACTTAAATATCTGTTGGGGCCTGTGCAGTAGCCCAGGCCTGGGTGATTACTTTCATCAATTTTGGTTAACAGAATGCACACAATAAGATGATGGACAGAAGTTCTATTGTATTAAGTTAAACATTGCAAATGGTGTCTCCATGACTGTCGGTCACTTTTTAAACTTTTTTTTCTCCTATATGAGGATCCTCAGTAAATGAAAAAAGCAATATCTCAAAAGTTTGCATTTCTGGTATTATTATCTCATAACATTGGGCACAATAGAAAACCCAGCACATTCCAAACAATTGTTATACAGACTTTATCAAAAGAGGAGGGTAGCTTCTTTTGCTTTTATTTATATAGTTATTATAAATACGTATTAAACAGTGGGGAAAGAATTTCCATATTATTTTTTTAATAATATGGAAACTTTGTAGCACTTGAAACAACAGTTTGCACTAAAAAGAAAGTGAATAAAGAATATAGAACAAAGTGATATGTCAACATTTGAAAGGCACAACCAGAGGAATATTGAAGAATAAAGTTATAGCTTTCATTACCTTTATTTGAAACCAAGAAAGGTCAGAAACAAATGGGAAATTCACAAGCACACATGCAGTCCTACCCACCCAGCAAGCTGAAAGGAGCGGGTGTTCAAGACAAGTCTGTGAACATGTAAGACCTCATCTTAGTAATAAACAAATGCACCAAAATAGAACTTTAAAAATGGACTCAGGGCTTAGCTCAGTGGTTTAGCATTGATTTGCCTGACACTCATACCATTCACGAAGCTCTTGGTTTTGAGGAAGAAATTTTAAAAAAATAAAAGAAAAGTAGATGATTGGACTTCATTAAAAATATAAAAAATATCACGTATAAAAAATTGCCAAGAAGGTAGAAAGCTAATCTATGACATGAGATAAAATATTTTCATAGCACATATCTTATAAGAATCTACAAATTCATAGTTTAGAGTATAGCTCAGTGGCAGAGCATTGCCCAGCATTATGAAATCATAGGTTCAATCCTCAACATGGGAAAAAGTAAGTTGGAATATCCAAATGTGTAAAGCGCTCTTGAGACCCAGCAACAAAGAGTCAGTCTGAGCAAGGATGGGCAAAGGACTCCATGAACACTTTTCTAAAGAAGCAAAACAAATGGCCAAAAAGCACATGAAGCACATGAGCAAAGATGCTCAACATCATTAGTTCACTAAGGAGATGCAAAGAAAAGTACAGTGAGGAACCACTTCAGTGTTAGTATTAAAAGACACAATTTGCATATCAAGTATGTTCACAAGAGCTCCAGGGTTTAATACCTGGGTGCAAACTGTTGCAAGCTTACGGGCTTTTGAGAAGTGACTGGGTCATGAAGGCTGTGACCAATCAATGCATAAATCCATCATTAGATTTATAATTTGATGACATGATTGAGAGGCAGTTTAAACTTCTTGAGGGTAGCCTACCCGGAGCAAATAGAGCATTTGGGAGTATGTTTAAAGGCTATGTCTTATTCCTGGCTCCTTCTTCTATCTCTAGCTGCCATGAGGTATGCAGCTTCCCCGCCATCACCCCTCACCTCTGTGCCCATTTACCATGATGAGTTTTGCTTTGCCGCAGACTTAAAAGCGATGGACCCAGTGGGTTAAGAACCAAATGAATTCCTCGCCCCCTAAAGCTGATTTTCTCAGTTATTTGGTCATGGGGATGTAAAAGTAACTAACACAGTCTGTTTATATGTGGTAAACAAATAAACCCTCACCCCAAGGAAAATATTGTCCATTGCAGGTTGATGGCAGGTCTCTGTTCATCATATTTGCTCAGCAAAGTAAGACTCCATCAACAAACGCTTCTGTGATCATCACAGCAGCAGGGAAGAATTGGGGAAATTACATTCAAGTTTCTGCTAAGAAGCAGCAAATGTCACTTTCATTTATATTTCACTGGGCAAAGTAAATCACACAGCCATACCAACGTTTCATGCCCGTTCTCAGCAAAATTGCCCATATCCTAATCACCGGGACCCACGACTACACTGAATTACCCTGACAAGTGGATTAAAGTTGCAGATGGAAATTATGATTGTTAACCAGCTGACTGTAGAAATATCTTGAATGATTTCACTGAGCCCAGAATGATCACAGAAACCTTCCAAGTAGAGAGGGGCAAAAGAGAGTCAGACAAAGAGATGTGGTGTAGAGTAGGCGAGGGAGATGCTATGCTGCTAGCTTTGAGGCTGGAGGAAAGGAGCATGCATCGAGGAATGCAGATTCCCTTTAGATTCATAAAAAAGAAAAACCCGAAGGAAATGGGTCTTCCAGCTATGGTTTGAATGAATGTGCCCCTCCACAATTTTCAGGTTGGAACTAAAATTGAAAAAGTGGCAGTGTTAAGAGCAGGGCCTTTGGGCAATGATTAGGCCAGGAGAGAGCCCTGTCCTCAAAAATGGGATTTATACACATATGAAACAGAGAGCCAACCAGCCTTCCATCTCCTCTGCTTTGTGAGCACACAGCTTTGTCTTCTCAGAGGACAGAGCAGCAAGGAGCTACCCTTGAGACTTACAATAAGCCTTTATCAGATGTCAACTTTGCTCCTACCTTGCTTTTGGATCTCAGCCTCTCTAAAGAGGAGAACAAAATTCCTATTATTTACAAGTTATTCACTCTGCATTATTTTATTATAACAGAGCCAAATAGTCTAAGGCTCTCCTCTAGACTCTTTGATAAGACACCCCCCCCACACACACACACACTGATTTTATCCCAAGGACACTGGTGTCAGACTTCTGACCTATGGAGCTGAAAATTACAAATGTGAGTGGTTTGAAGTCATTAAGTTGGCAGGGATTTGTTACCGCATTGATCAGAAACTAATGTGGTGAGAACTGTCCTCCTGTATGACCAGGTGGAGGGTAGCGGGAAGTTGGTGAATATCACTAATGACTATCACACAAGGGGAAAGACAGAAGCACCATCAATTCACAGATGACCTCTCCCCTCAAAATGCTGAAGAATTAATAGGAGAACCATGTGAACAATGAGGAAAGCTCAAGTTTTCTGATTTTGAAAATCATGGCTCATAAGAATTAGATACCATTCACAACAGCGAAGAATTAATTGATAAAGCAGTGCATGCCTGTAGTGCCAGCTACTTGGGAGATGGAGGCAGGATATGAATTCAGGGCCAACTTCAGTAACACAGTGAGACCCCCACATCTTAAAAAAAAGAAAAATAAAAGAAGCAACTGACCCAAGTCTATATTCTGTTGGGGAAAGGCTTGAAGTTTCCAATAAAAGTCATAGACAATGGTCTGAATAAATAAAGATATAATTTGGGATGAGAGGTAGGAAGAATAATGCCCTGGGCCACATCACCAAAGCTGTCTGTCTGCTAACCATTGCAACCTAAAATTATATTACCTTATGTGGTAAAATGGATTTTGTAAGATCTGATTAAATTCATGTTCAGCAATCCAATTCTCAGATTATAGGAAATGCTTAGGTTTTGGGAATTTAATGCATCTTGGAGGGCAGTAAGAAAGCATTCTGAAAGAGATTTAAGGCCATAAGCTGATAAAACAGTATGGCTCTGGGTCACCTTCCCAGCTATCTGCCTTTTCCCTGCTGTGCTGGCTCCAGTTCTGTGAAACAAAACATCCCAATGCTTCGTGGTTAGAGCAGCAGTTCATTTTTTTTTTTTTTCAGTCCAAGTGGTTCTTCTGTTCTCCTTAGAGGTTGTTCTTGTGACTGCATTCAGCTAGGGATGGCTGGGCCTCTTCCTGTTGCCTCAGGACCCCTTTCTCCACATTTCCATTCATCACTTAGTTATCAGCTGTGTCACTCACATGGTTGCTGGGATCCAAGTGTGTAAGCTGATCCTTACAGCCATGGAGGCTATAGGGGGGACAGTTACCTATACTCACCTTAATGGAAGACTGGACAGTGATTTTGTTGGGGGTGTTGAATGGGGATCAATGTCTACAGTTAATAAGGGCAAATGAGGGTGGGAGTTATTGCCTCCTAACCTATGAGATAGCTAAGATTCCAGCAGCTTTATCTTCTAGTTCTCAGTATAGCCATACCCACTCCTACACGGTGGGAGCTTGAAGCATTCTTCTCTGAGAAAATGAACCAGCCTTGGGAAAAAGGCTAGCACTGTGAAAGGTGGGAGTGGACCAAAGAAAATTGTAGTGGACCACTGAACGTGAACACCACAAAGAGAGTCAGCCCAACTGGCAAATCTTGCCAATGAGGATGTTGTTGGTTGTTTTTGGTCCTTACTCTTTTGGGGGCCTGCCACCCTCCTCCCAAATAAATCACATACACACACAGAGGGACTTATTATTACTTATAAATAGCTCAGTCGGTAGAGCATGAGACTCTCAATCTCAGGGTTGTGGGTTCGAGCCCCATGTTGGGTGCCAAATGTTGTTGACTTTTTTATTATTTACAGTAGCTGCCTCTTAAGCAACTGCTGTCCTAATCACAGACTGCAACTTCACCTTACCAGCAGTGGTTCCTGAGGGAATTCTATTCTCTCAGGCACTTGCTCTTCTAATGCTACTAAGGGAAAATTTATCTAGATCTCTATCCCTCTAAAGAACTCACAATTCAAAGGTTGAGGTGGAATTCTGCTGGCTCAGAGAGGCTGAATAGCAAGTAGCTAACCTTCTCCCTTTGCTGGCATCTTCCAAAAACCAGGTGTACTTCTTCTGCTCAGCCCCCACTTAAGAACTCTTGCTATTCGTGGTTCCTCCCTACCATTTCCTGTTTAGTTACTTGCTGACTCAGCCTCCTGCTTGAAGTTTAATTTTATTTAATCAAACAAATGTAACACATCTTTGCACTGTTAACAAAAGCAGTAGGAAAAAATGCAACACACTCTAAAAGAATATTCGACAACATGAGGAGCTGCTTCAATGCTTTTTAGCACCTCACTTTTAAATATAAAGAACCAGCCCAGGATAGCTAGGTATATTCTTCAGTGGCCACTGTAACATGAATCTTAAAGGGTTTTATTAATAATAAAAAAAAAACTGGGGCCAGCTATTGGGATAAATTCTGAAAGATCAGAGAGACAAAATAAGCCACAGCCAACCTCACCTCAATAACTCCTCAGCTGATCTTGTTTCCTCAGACTGAAAGCCTCTGAGTCTTCACTCAAAAGTATCTCCGCTGAACTGTTGCTAAAAAGCCTAAAAGCTTAAAAGCCTCTAGTTACTGGTCCTCATACCTTATATATCTGTCTGCTTCCTGCCATCACTTCCTGGGATTAAATGCATGTGTCTTTCCCAAGCAAAGACATGAGATCTCAAGCCCTGGGATTAGAGGTGTGTGCCACCACTGCCTAGCTCTGTTTCCAGTGTGGCCTCTGCCTCCAGAATGATAGGATTAAAGGTGTGTGTGCCACCATTTTCTGGCCTTTATATCTAATCTAGTGGCTGTTCTGTTCTCTGATCCCAGATAAGTTTTATTAGGGTGCACAATATACTGGGGGTACAGTGTATCACCACAGGCCACATGACATTTTATTGCCTAGACCTGCCATAGTTTACACCACTGAGCCTGTATTGTTGGTAATTTACATTGCTTCCTTACCTCATAGTACTATAAGAACATCTTTTCTTTACATATGTTTTTGTATCCCTGTATAATATTTCCTTAGGACAAATCATTTAAAAGGATATTGTGTGTGTGTGTGTGTGTGTGTGTGTGTGTGTGTGTGTGTGTGTGTCTATTCAATGACAGATACTTTTCACAAGTCTGAGACAGACTACAAAGTAGGAGTAATACTTTAATCTGCTGTATTATTCATCTATTTTTTGTGTGTGTGACAAATTATTCCAAACTATACCAGCTTAAAAACACCAACACATATTATACCAACATCTTCTATGCATCAAAACTTCATAAATAGCTCAGCTTAGGGTGTGGGAGGGTTTTAGCTTAGAGTTTATTTTTAAAATGTTTTTGTTTGTGAATGTGGGTGTGTCCATGAGTGTATGTACGGGCACCCTATGTGTGCTTGGTGCCAGTGGAGGCCAGAAGATGTCTGATTCCCCAGAACTGGAGTTACAGGAGGCTGTGAGTGTTCATGTGGGTGCTGGGAACCTACCCCAGGTCATCTGCAAGGGCAGTAAGTGTTCTTAAGTGCTGACTTGTCACTCCAGGCTCTTAGAGTTTCTTTTGAAGGTGCTCTAAAGTGACCAACAGGATCACAGGACAGTCACTGGGCTATTGAACAGAGAGTCAGAGGAGCTTCAGAAATCACACACCATTACTTTCCTTTTAACATCTTTTTTTTTTTTTTTGGTTTTTTGAGACAGGGTTTCTTTGTGTAGCTTTGTGCCTTTCCTGGACCTCACTCTGTAGACCAGGCTGGCCTCGAACTCACAAAGATCGGCCTGGCTCTGCCTCCCGAGTGCTGGGATTAAAGGCGTGCGCCGCCGCCACCGCCCCCCATTACTTTCCTAATGTTTAAAAACAAATCACAAACCTCAAGGGAGAAAATGCCAAATAGCTTATGGACATATTTTAAGACTACGGCACCCAGAAAAAAAAAAATCCTTAAGCATCTTTTTTTTTTTTTTTTTTTTGGTTTTTTGAGACAGGGTTTCTCTGTATAGCTTTGCGCCTTTCCTGGAACTCACTTGGTAGCCCAGGCTGGCCTCGAACTCACAGAGATCCGCCTGCCTCTGCCTCCCGAGTGCTGGGATTAAAGGCGTGCGCCACCACCGCCCGGCCTTAAGCATCTTAATACACGTACGATTATACATCTTTTCATGGCTTACAATTCTACATTTAAGAATGCCTTATGAAATTTTCATTCTAAGTTGTGCTTAAAATAATTCTTTCTTTATTTTACTAAATTATTTTAAGACTTAAAAGTGCAGGACAGTTGAAAGGATATGAGGATTCTGTTTGTACTGTATCTGGTTCATTAACTGTTAGCATTGTGTTGCTTTCTCCTCTCTCTCCTCTCTCTCTCTCTCTCTCTCTCTGCCTTTATCCTCCTCCCTCCATGCTCCCCATATCTCACTCTATTTTCCCCTCAACTGTAGTCCAAACATATATACACACCTGAACACTCAATATAACAGATATGATAGGTATTATCTCCCATGAATAGGGTCCTCAGAAAGTAGACAACAGCCCCATAATTCCATCTAATCTCTAGTCCATATTTAAATAGCCTCAATATTTCCTAAATATCATTTATACCTTTAAAAACCCAACACTTATCCAGGTGGTGGTGATGCATGTCCTTAGTCCTAGCATTCAGGAGGCAGAGGCAGAGGCAGAGGCAGAGGCAGAGGCAGAGGCAGAGGCAGAGGCAGAGGCAGAGGCAGAGGCAGAGGCAGAGGCAGAGGCAGAGGCAGAGGCAGAGGCAGAGGCAGAAGCAGAGGCAGGCAGATCTCTGAATTTAAGGCTAAGGTCTACAGATCAAATTCCAGGACAGCCAGGGATATACAGGAAAACCTTGTCTTGGAAAAAAAACAAAAACAAACAAACAACCAAACATCCAGGACTTAGGCAAGAACCACACATTTCAGTTGTCTGTTATAGCTTTAGTTTTAAACCCACAACACTCATCTTGCTTATTTCCTGTTTGTTTTTTAAACTTGTAGAATATTTTTCTTTTCACGGCACATAGAAGAATTAAAGCAAGTTGAACTGTGGGATTTTTTTAATGGTGTAATTTAACTTGTTCCTTAATAGATGCTGTATATCAAATCTGCAGGCTTGGCCAACCTCAGGTAAATATTAAACATGACACTTCATATATCATTATGCATTACATCAATATGCACACATGTTCATTATTTCTATCATTGTTGTGATATCATTGTTGCCAAGAGCAGCTTCAGAAAGGAAGGGTTTATTCTGGCTCATGATTTGTGTGTACAGTTCATCCTGTGAAGGCTTGGTAGAAGGAGCGTGAGGCTCTGGTCAGCTAGAGTCCATCGTCAATAAATAGAGAGGGATGGTGCTGGTGATCAGAATACTTTTTTCAGTCTGGTCCTGAAGCCGATGGGATGGTCCTGCCTACATTCAGGGTGGGTCTTCCTCTTCTGTTAAAATGCCCTGGTAACAGCCTCATGAATGCATTCTGAGGTGTGTTGCCATAGTGATTCTAAGTCCAAGCAAGTTGACAAGATTAGCCATCACAATACAAGCAAGCTTGCCTGACTATTGATAATGTTAAATTTGACCATTTAGGGTACCAAATACCAGATGTGTCTACGTTTGATTAATAAATAGCTTTAATTACTTTTCCTCTTCCTGTGATGAGATTCTCTGACAAAAGCTACTTAATAGAGAAAAGGTTTGTTTTCACTCACAGTTCCAGGATACAGGCCATCACGGCCGAGAAGTCATTGAAGAAGGAGCATGGAGCTGATGGTCCCACTGTATCTGTGGTCCAGAAGCACAGAGCATTGAATGCTCAATTTTAGTTTGCTTTCTCATTTTATACAGTCCAGTATCCCAGTCCATGAAATGGGCAGGCTTCCCTACCCCCAATGAACCTAATCAAGTTATGCCACACAGGCACACTGAGAGATCAGTCTCCCGGGTGATTTTAGATGTCATTAAATTGACAATTGAGGTTAACCATCACAGTAGGTAATTTGAGATTTTTGTAATCAATGTGTTTTCACTCCGTGGCTTTGGAATCCACTGAGGGTCAACTATTAACAACGATTATCTTGGGAATTGCATTGCCAAATGGTGATTTCTTTCTTTTATCATTTAATATGAATTTATTAACTGTATTCTTTAAAAACACCTTTTCTTCTCTCTGAAGGACAGCTGTTGACTTTTGGATATTATAATCTTGTCATTCTTCTTAGTGTTCAACTTATTCCAAATGTGCCCAATGAAATTCACTCTAAGTTATTCCCCATGTTCCATTGGCATGGCTCCATCAATTTTTTAAATACTGTTTTACTTCTTGAGATATGATGCCCAGCCTCACCTTGAACCTTCCTTACTGCTGACTGGAACAAACCATTTCCCAAGATAATGCTGTTCCTTTAAATAGGGAATACAATTTAGAGATCCTTGAGGGTGGGGGTGTATTTTTAATGATTAAATTTCAAATACTGCTATTGGCTTCTTTGCGAGGGATTTTTTTTTTGGAGGAGTCAGACCCTTCTAACTGTTTCTCCAGATACAGTACATGTAACATGGACTATAACATTCCTCCTCAAAGTCATATGGTAGACTACAAGCCAGACACCATCTTGGAGCTTCAGAAAGCTGGCTGAGACCAAGAAGAACTGAGTTATTCAGAATCCAACGTCTTGGCTTTAGCAACAGCATCCTGAAATAAAGAAAGTGACATTTGGAGAAAATTATGGACTCTTTCCTTATTTATTTTAATGTCGCCTGTATCACTGAAGAGACATAGATCAAAGCTCCTGCTTCTTTCAGCTAGTCTCATAGCGTCCTGTTCATCTAATTTATATCTGGTGATCTGAGACTAGATTTTGGATGAATTAATAACAGATTCATTTGTCCAAGGACTTTTAGTCTCTCAGATCAGGATATGACAGAACACACTTTCCTTTGTATCCCAACAAAGCATTCTGATACTGGTAACATATCCGGTTTTTGTAAACACTCTGGACCATAAATACCGATGTATGATGTATCCTGTCTATGCCACCCCATTTAATTTACTAATTTAAACTAATTTAAACTCAGCTTCAGTTCTGCTGAGCAGATATTAAACAACAGTATTTTCCTCACTCTGTCCAGTATTCAGTGGCCTGGAAGGAGTCACTGTAGCCAGAGTTTTCCTGCCTGGTCCACAGTCAGGACAAATCTCTATCACCTGCCAGTCCCACAGCTGCTCAGACCCAACCAAGTAAACACAGACTTATATTGCTTACAAACTGTATGGCCGTGGCAGGCTTCTTGCTAACTGTTCTTATATTTTAAATTAATCCATTCCCATAAATCTACACCTTGCCACGTGGCTCGTGGCTTACTGGCATCTTCACATGCTGCTTGTCCTGGTGGTGGCTGGCAGTGACTCCTTCTGCCTTCCTGTTCTTTTATTTCTCCTCTCTGTTAGTCCGGCCTAGACTTCCTGCCTAACCACGGGCCAATCAGTGTTTTATTTATTAACCAATCAGAGCAACTTGACATACAGACCATCCCACAGCACAGCCAAGTGCAGACCATTTCAGACACCTGCACTCAGGCCCATGGTCCTAATCATCCTCTATGTGGACCTGCTGGGTAAAGCCACGAGGAACCTAAGAACGGGCTCCCACAGGACATACAGTCAGATTCTCTTTCTCAAGGATTTGAACTGAGAATCCCAGTATGGCCTTTAAGGTTTCAGTAACCAAACATGGAGTCGAGTGTCACAGCTATGTGTGTAGGAAGGATATAAAGATGCCTGTTGAGTAGGAGGTAGAAAGAACCCAGGATGGTAGAGTCACACCATGGCTAAGAAATGGAGACTTGGCATTCTAGCTGTCTATCATCTCTAGTCCTGGGCATCTGTGGAGTTTTCATGTCCTTGAAATCACCTTGACTTTTCGTGGAATTAGTTTGTTGTTTTGCAACTGACAAATCTTGGCTCTAATTCTCTGTGGTACAGTCATGCACATCCTTTTTTCTTTGTTCTTTTTGTTGCTGTTATCCAAAGCTATTGTGTATTGGGATTATTTTATCTGCAATTATCAGATGAATAGGACACTGTCAAGCATTTGCTTAGAAGAAAAGCTGCTATGTAAAATATTAAATGGATGGAACATTTATTTCTTTTAGAAGAGCAATCAAATGTTTGCAAATATATGACCTTGCCTGAAGTCAGAGTTTAGATCAATCTGATTACAATCCAGCCAATCGGAACCCAGCAATGCCTAGATCATATGTCAGTCTCTTGATATGAACTTACGTTATCTGCCAGAAATTGATAGCTACTGTACCACAAAGCAGCACTCAGCATTCCCACTTGAGAATAGCAAATGTTTATAGTGAGATAAAGTTAAAATACAATATGATAAAAGTATGAAGGGCTAATAATTTTGAAGTGGATCATATAAGAGACAGCCTTTGGTGGAAGACAGTCTGATGCATATTTGGTGTCTTCTGAAAGTGTCCAGCTCTAGACCTAGTCACTGGAACCCTAGGCTCACACGACTGTTGGACATTGTCTTCCTGTTTCTTCTCTCCGTCACTCAGCTGGTGCATACCTCCTCGAGAGCCTTTGGTTGGTTGTTTGGCAACCGCTCACAGTGTACACTCTCTCAAGAACTGTACTGTGCCATCAGGAGCCGCAGGCCCACGGTGTTTCACACAAGAGCCCTGGCCTGCTGTTTCCAGTCAGATCAGCTCTGTGACGTTATGCTTGCCCCGGGGTTCCCTGTTGGATCAAGCAGGAGCTAGATTTTTAATTTCCACATCCCCACCTGGCTTCCCCCCCTCCATTTTGCTTTCCTGACTTCTCTATTGGTTTTGCCTGAGGCCATTCTGTCAGTGAACTGCTGGCACATTATTCCCACCTCAGCTCTCTTTTCAGGGGCTCTAACTTAAAGGATCTCATATTATTCTGACTAAACCAAGATGGTCTTCCCCTTGCTTCTGTCTGGAGCTGTGCTTGCTCCCCAGTGGTGGCTGATCCGTTCACATTCAATTATAGTTTTCTTCTGAGACTTTTTTTTTCTCTCTCTATCTCATCACAAATGTGGCCCATTTAGCACCTGGAGCTAGGATGGTTTTAGGGGAATAAAAGGTCTTTGTTCAGGAAAATGACTTCATGAGCTGAGGGAGGGCTGAACGAGCAATCTTAAGGGCAGGCAGAGCTCACACTAACGAGGAGGATGCAACACAAAGTTGACCTGCATAAGAATGAGTACCCACTTTGAGCTGAACCAGGGAGGGTACAGGGTTCAGGAAGAATAGAAAACTCTGACGTGAAGATGTGAGAAAATTACCAATGGAGGAGTTGCAAAATGACCCTAAAACCAAGAGTGCTCAAGAATCATAAATTGTGCTGTTCTGTTGTTATCCAGAGGGCTCCCATTGTGCAAATTTAATTTGCCAGCACAGATCTGTGGGGGTGACTATGGGGGAGGTAAGGGCTGCGGGAACTCCAGTTTCACAATCACCATGTTGCTGACTCCACAGTATCTTTTCAAGGGGCCAAAAGGGTAAGGGGCCTGGCATCAGCTTATAGAAAGTAAATGATTTACCCCAGAGAAACTCAGAGTGGCAGAGAGAAGCAGCCCTGACGTGAAACGGACTCAAGGCAGGTATGCCAAAAGCCTTCTTCCCCTCTATGTGGACTAGAAAAAGATGACTGAGGAGCAAGCAGAGAAAAGCTGGTGTGTGAACACAGACAGACAGACTCATAGATAGATGCGGAAACGCCCCCACCCCCACATTTGTGACCTCACAGTCCTAGATGAAATTCCGGTAAAATGGAACATAAAGCATCTACATTTCCAACATGGTTATATAACCTTTATTTGGCTTTCTGTTTTTCTCTTTCTCTCTTTCTCTCTCTTTTTTGTTTCCTCCCATAATAGACAACATCAGTGCCTATTAGTGCTGGCCTTGGGAAGATTAAGTGCTTTTAGAATGTGTACCCTGGGATAAACAAAGAACAAGCATATCCTGGTAACAAATCAGTTTCCTAGGAGGACAGACATCGTTGTCTACCCAGTCCTCTAAGGTTTGCTCACTTTCTCACGCCTCATCTCCAATGCTTACCTCACAAGGACTCTGCTAGCCTCCTCCTGGTCTACACAAGCTCTTGGCTCTTTGAGTCCTCTGTAGCTTACTATTTGAGGAGTTCTTAGGATTAATTTGTGCTATCTTTCCTATTGTTATATACAATTAGAAACCATCTTGGGAAATGTAAATTAAGACAGAGACGGTTGTCAGAAAGAATTCCCTGGCCATATCAAAGGAAGCCAGTCCAATTCATAATGGTTTTATATGTTCTCCAAATAAAACAGCAGCATGGCTTGTATTAATACATAAGTCCTTTGCTCATGTTGACTCATCTAATATTCACTATGGCCTACCATCTTCGTTTGTTGCTAAAACAACTGAATCACAGAGATGCTAGGGGATCTCATCTAAGGAAGTACAGAGGCCAGATGTGAACCCCAAGCACTTACACTAGGTTCAGAGTCCATGCTCTTGGCAGGAAAGATGACCAGTGGGAGGAGGGGGAAAAGGGATGGGAATGGGAGATTAAATACGATCAAAATAAAATGATGTACATGCATGGAAGTGTCATGATGGAACTGTTATTTATTTATTTTTTTTGCTAAAAAAAATTGATGGAATATAAAACTGGAAAGCCAGGGAGGAGTACAGTTTCTTAACTGGTAAATCATATAGCCTGGTGTGGAACTTAAAACATTGTGGTCTACAAATTCCATTCTTTAGCAGGCAGTGGTGCCGCACAACTTTAATCCCAGCACTTGGGAAGCAGAGGCATGTGGATCTCTGTGAGTTTGACACCAGCCTGGTCTACAAAGTGAGTTCCAGGACAGCCAAAGCTACAACAGAGAAACCCTTCTCAAAAAACCAAAAACAACAAAGCAACCACAACAGAAACAAATTCCATTCCTTTCCCAAAAGCATGCCACTAATCCCTCATTACAAATAATGATTTATTGTCTTCCCTTTTGTCCTGGATGCCTCTATTTCTATAAACTCTGCTTTTTTAAATGGGAAGTTTATGGAATCATCAATACTAACAGATCCAGGCCTTTATCACAAGTCTTATCACTCTACCTCAAGCTTCAAATGCCTTAAACATATACCACATGGGTGCCGGAATGAGTCTCAGATTCAAAAGTATATTTAATAAGGTTATTGTTAAAACTCAGCTTTGACAAAGGGTAAAGTAACCATAAGTGCATTCAGTCACTCCTGTGAGGAGGGACATCAGTGAAAAATAGGAAAGGGGTCAACTGAATGTTGTCTGTTGACTCTCAGTTTGTCTTTTTATTTTAGTAGTTTATATATTCCAGGATGAACAAAGTTCCTCCGTATAGTGAATATGTAATTCTGTGCATTTCTTCTCATTGTCCCTCTTGGATGTCCTGGCAACTAAAGGTAAGACTTAATTTCCATAGGCTCATGTTGCTTTGCATGGTGTCCTGTACTGTAAAGACTTATTGAATTAGCTTGACTAGGAGCGCTAGGTGGACCTTACATCTGTTACCGTGTGAGCAGGGAGTGGAAGAGGAATGAAGAAGGATCAAAGAGTAACTGGAAGCAATGTAAAGACAGAACTACTTTCCAACCTGTGGATTCAGAGAAGGTGGTAGGGCATGGGTGGATGCTGTGGGAAGATGTGTTTGCTTCCCTCGGCATTCATATTGAAATCCTGACTTCAATGTCATGGTATAGGATGTCCGATGATTGAGTAGTGGGAATGGAATCTTCAAGAAAGGGATCAGTGCCCTGGCAAGAAGAGAACTTTTGGGGCTGGGCATAGTGGTGCACGCCTTTAATCTTCGAGTTTGGGAGGCAGAGGCAGGAGAATCTTTGTGAGTTCGAGCCCAGCCTTGTCTACAGTGAGATGTGTGTGTGTGTGTGTGTGTGTGTGTGTGTGTGTGTGTGTGAGAGAGAGAGAGAGAGAGAGAGATGAAGAAGGAGAAGGAGGAGAAAGTAGATTAGAAGATGGGAGAGAAGGGAAAGGAAGAAAAGTGAAGAGGTGAGAAGAGGAGAGGAGAGGAGAGGAGAGGAGAGGAGAGGAGAGGGTGTGATTTCTCCTCCCGTTATGTTTCTGCAACCCTGTAGTCTGCAACCCAGGAGAGGCCCTTCACCTGGACCAGACCTTACTGTCCTCTGACCTTGAACTTTGAGCCTCCTTAATAACTCTGAGGGGGAAAACGCTGTCATTTCTAAGCCTCCTCATCTTTGCTGCTCTGTTGTAGCAGCCCAAATGTGCTGAGATGGAAGTGGGCAGACTGGGGGGCTGTTAGCTCTCTTACTTCAGAAGACACAAGGAGAAGGGGCTGCTGCTTTAGTCTGGCAAGAGTCACAGCCCAAGAGCGAAGAGCGACTTGGAGAGAGAAGAACTGGTAGAGCAGATGCCTTGACCCGTTCCCTTCCTGGGAGTCTGTCTCCTGGAACAGCATCCCTTTGGCTGGACCAATGTGGGATCAAACGATGGAGCCGTTCGGGTTGGAGGGAAATTCGATGGGCATGCAGAGACTGTGCCATAGGTCCATATACAGCGGTTTAATTATTCTTTGAGTGACTGCTGACGGTCTAATATGTCCAAAGCACCAGATTCTCTTATGTGGGAGAAACAGAGATGAAAACGACGCTGTTCCCTGTGGGAAGTAGCTATTTATAGTTTGGAAGGGGTTCTTAATGGGTTACAGTGAAGAAAAGGTTTTACTTTTTCGAGGGTTCCTAATTGTGTGTGCACATGGTCAAAATGGGCATGTAGTGGCCAGTGACAGTTTGTTCTTCTGTGTCCTCCCACCGGTCCATTTTAGAGGCTGCCTGTTTAATTCTACTGCTAATCCCCATACCTTTGAACATATGCTTACACGTGCACATTGGTTGAACAACTGTAGACATTATTAACTTCCTTCAGATGATTTCTCTGTGGCAAATAGCCCCAGAGAAGACTTGTATTCAGCAACAGTTTCAAACCCACCTCTAACCTACTGCTGTGGGATGGTCTGTATGTCAAATTACTCTGATTGGTCAATAAATAAAACACTGATTGGCCAGTGGCTAGGCAGGAAGTATAGGCGGGACTAACAGGAGAAAAGAAAAAACAGGAAGGCGGAAGGAGTCACTGCCAGCTGCAGCCAGGACAAAGAAGATGTAAAGTACTGGTAGGCCACGAGCCACATGGCAAGGTATAGATTTATGGAAATGGATTAATTTAAGATATAAGAACAGTTAGCAAGAAGCCTGCCCCGGCCATACAGTTTATAAGTGATATAAGTCTCTGTGTTTACTTGGTTGGGTCTTAGCGGCTGTGGGACTATTTTGCAGCAGGGGTTGGAGATTTAAAAAGTCAATTGGTATTACAGTAACTCACAGTGAAAAAAAAAATAGCCTGTGCTCCTAATCCTAGTCTATCTCCTTCATGTCCAGATTCCAGTTTTCAGCCTTTTATCTCTTTCTTCTGCTGTTTATATCCAGGTCTCTGTGCACTGCAATATTTTGATATAACATGCATCAACACTGCTCATAATAGTCATATAGATAAGACAATGCTTGCAAAATAGTTTGTCTCTTTCTTTGACTCTATTTTTTTTTTTAGGGTTAAACTTAGCCTGGTTGAAGTTTCCAAAGAAAATTCTATAAATTAAAGGTTAAGTATTCTCAGTAAAGTGAAAGGAGGCATCTTAATGGCCACAAGAATGTAATAGGTCTATTCTTGAGGTATGCACCAGCTGTAAGTGCTGATGCCATAAGTTTCTTTAAGGAACCTTGGGTACTTACTACTTGAAGATGGTCCCCACCAGGTGTGGGCACATGCCTGCAATCACAGCATTATCGAGGCTGAGTCAGATCATAAGTTCAAGAGCAGCTTGGGATACACAGTGAGTCCTCATCTCAACAGACAGAAAAAGAATCAAAATAGACAAGTCTACACAGGGGCATTTCACAAAAATGATTTTGTTTATTTACTATTGTATGCACTTTTTAATTTACCCAGTATCACATTGAGTTTTTCAACAAAATAAACCATGATCTAAATCAAACCGCCCTTAGCCCACAGCCTCCCACACCACAAAGAGAGACTCTTGTTTTCTTACCTTTAATGTTGTCAAGCTTCCCCCTACAAGGACGGATGAAAGTGTTTGTCTTTAATGTTTCATTTGGAACCCAAATATATTCCATAATGTAATACTAATTTTTACTTTTTTTTCTAGAAACACGTATTGCTCTGAGTCTGTGTGCTGTGTCCAACAAATTGGCAAGAATATTATGTTCCAAAGTTGTTTTTCAAAAAACCGATTCAGTTCCATTTCTGAATACCATACTTCCCCATCATTACAAAAAATCCTTTTGAAAGCATTCTTTCTGCTAAATGGTTTGGTGTGGTGTCTATTTTAAGCATATGAGCAAGCAAATTATTTCCTACATGAGAGCAAAGTGTTTAAATTACAGATGAAAATTCCATCCAGTTCCATAAACCTTTGTCAGAGTGGATGTGGGTTTACTCATCACAGACAAGATGTTGAAATATAGAAACATCTAAGGAGGACATTTCAAGATGAGAAACTCGTGGTCTTTGGAGTGACACACATATGGAATAAGTAAGATATGAGGAGTTTGGAACTGAAAAAGGATGAATACAGGCCATCAGTGTGTGTAGTTTCCAGAATATGGAGACATCAGTGTGGGCTACTAAAGTAGTAGATACCTGGTTTCATGTGGTTGTTGAGGTCAGAGAAGCCTGAAAAACAGTCAGTTGAACACAGGGTTGTGAAGGCAGGATCCAAAAGAAAGAACGGAATGAACCAAGCAGAGACACTATGGATTATGGCATTGGAGTGGTTTGGGTTATAAGGACATTCTATGACCAGTGTTTCTGATGACACATTAGCTTGAACCTATACAAGCACACTTAAAAAGTGTACCATGTGCCAACAACGTGTAGCCACAAGAAAGCCTTTTGTGCCATGGAAAAATACAAAGTGATTTAAAAGTAGACATGGTTATCTCCAAGTGAGCTCAAGGCAGGCAAGCTTTAAATGAGCAAGGCTTGCACTCTCCCCGAGAATTTTCTACGCACCAACTCAGGTTGCCTTGGGCTTATTTGTATTATTCCATTGCCCCTGCTCCTCCCCATAACTCTATCTCACTCATTTTCCTTCCCCCTTTGCATTCTGGCCGTGCCTCGAGGCGTTCTGGAAAGACTGGCGGAGCTGTATGTGGAGAACCACTCATTTCAGACTTGTGTTTCCCCATGCGTGGCTTATTAGATTTCATGCTTTTGCCAAAATAGAAGCTGCAGGTGTTGATCTAAAAAAAATGTAGATGTATTTTGAAGTGTTCCCAACCAGTGCAAAATCTGAGCTTTGAAGACTACCTAGAGTCCAAATAAACATGGGGAGGAGTAGTGAGTCTGCACTCTCTTATCGGTAGGCGGAAACAGGTCCATTCATGGAGAAACAATTTATCAAAAGACCAGTTTGCTGAAAAACCGATTTGCTGAGCACCAGCTTACCCAAAAACTGATTAATGGATGAGCAATTAGCTGATTAAGTAATTTATCAAAAAGATCTATTTGCTGAATTATCAACACACCAAACATCATTTTATTAACTCCTATAGCAGAACAACAAATGTATTTTTCCTATCAACAAAAGTGTCAGTGTAATGTAGCTATTTAATTTTTTAACAATTGATGTAATCTCTCCTATAGGTACATCTCTCCCATATCCAGTCGGTCTGAGTCACGTGGACCAGGGGGAACCTCAGTCAAGGATTTCTCTCTCTGTTATGATTTTAACTTGGAAGTAGGTGCTTCCAGCTGTTTAGAGATGGCTGTGCCCCTCCCCCTCCCGCCCCAAACTGTACAATGCAAGGCTCAGCAGCTACCTCTAGGAAGGCTGTCGCCGTCCTCCCACCCTGTCTACTTGTCTTTTCTCTAGTGATTTTAGTCCCAAAGGCGGTCGGTAGACACAAGTCTTGCCTTCTGGAATTTTATTTTCTCTCTTCACCATTTCCTGGAGGCTGAGATCACTACCCTCTCGCCCACTCGGCCTTGTGAGACCTTCCCTCCTCACTGGTCCTTCATCTGGAGGGGGCTTCTCACTTCCCTCCACCCTTCAGTGGGCCTGGAGTGACAGAGGAAAGGCTCCCTGCCTGCGAACTTAATTGACTGGGGAGGAGACAGACAAAGTAAACAGAGTTTCATTTGGCTTGTTTCCCTTTCTAGTCTCTTCTGTCCTCACCTCGGTTGGAGCTGCAACTTCCTGGACTGTCTTGCTTCAGGGAGCAAGCAGGACTTATAGCTAGATTTTAGGAGGTTACATGGGGAAAGCCGAAGTGTGACGGGATCAGCACCAGGGGCACGAGTCCCCCCGTCAGGCTGAAGAAGAGGATCCCACGCAAATTCATTAGCCACTGACTTCGTCATCGGAGGCAGGTCGGGGGCAGGAACCTGTGGGTGAGAGGGTCACAGGTCGCCAGCACGGATACAATCAAATCAACTCCCCACGGGGGGTTTGTGTGGTGACGTCATGTTGGGGAGGGGGGGGGATGAGCCTGAGGAGCTCTGAGAGACCGCGTTTGCGGAGGGTGACACCGTAAAGAAATGGTTGAAAGTGAAGAAATTAAGATACGTCCGAATGGAGATTAGACAAACAAACACTCCCTGGGTACACTTTACAGCCCCTGGCTCCTCATAGATGCCAACGATCACTCTAATGCGTGGGTATTTTAATTTTAGATGTTGTATAGGTCACAAATATCAAGTTTTGTATTTTTAAATGGGGGAGCTGGGTTCTTTATTTCAATCATTTCCCATCGAGTCTCCTTACTTTCTTTTTTGTCCTTTTCACCAGTAGATATCAATTATGCATAATGGGTCTCATTATGAGATTTTCATACACGTAAATAAGCATTTGAGGGTATTCATCCCCATTACTCTCTCTTGTCTTCTCCACATCCAGCCGTTTTGCTGCTTCCTGATTGGTCTTCTGTTCCATGTCTTATCTTTCTTTTTCTGCTGTTGTTTTCCATGACCTGGTGAGTTTTGTCAGAGTTGCCAGCACATTGAATTAGTAATTTTGCTTCTGGAGTGTGACAGAATGAGGTAGAATTACAGGGGCACACAGGCAATGGTGTCCAGAGCCGTTTCCCCACATCTGTGTCCATGCCATCTGGGCAAGCCCATTTGCACACACAAATGGTTCTTCTCTTTACTTCAGTTCCTCAGAGACCCCACTTTGCTTCTTTAAGTCCAGGGGGTATATTCCTCTTCACACATCAGGCTCTTTCCAGGGGAGGGAGGGGAAGGGCTGTCCACCATACTTCCACCACTGATGAAGAACTGAAGTCCCTGAAATCTCAAAAGGCTTGCTTTGTTTTATTCTCTGTTAGACTCGGGAAGAAAAAGGCCCTCTTCCAAACACATTGTATTCCAGCTCCCGTGCGTTGCTACCCCTTTCAGAGAGCTGCCTCTGGAGAGAATCGTAAAACCAAAGAGCCTGAACCCAGCTGAGGCTGGGTTGGGAAATAATGTTCAAATGGACAGAGTTATAGAGCCTGGAATCAAGAGTGATTCTCATGATTAGGTCTTGTCTAGGAAACAGTGAGAGGGACTCGCCACTGTCCCTTCAACACAACACTAATAATCCGAGTCACTATTTCAGAAATACTCAATCGTGCTAAGCAGAAGGCAGCTGGTGGCGCCGCGTTCACAGACCACTGGGCGCCACTTGTGACCAATGCACACATCACTCACCCTCGTCACCACACCAGCTGCCCTGTTGTGCTTGGGACCGAGGAGCTCCCCAGGAACTAAACAAAATTAAATTCCTCAGAAATATTCCAAATTAAGGCTTGCAAAGTTGCTAGCCAGCCAGGCTTGGCAGGTCATCATACCTTTCAGACAACTTTAGTTCCAAATTCTGTGATTTTAATCCCAAACGCCTCCTGGTTCATATTGCTCTGTGAAAAAAAAAAAAAAAAAAACTAAACAAACAAACAAAAAAACGGACATGTAGATCATTGCTTTCTGCTAAACAGATATGTGTTGGGAAGAATTTTGTGTTTTGGGAAAAATGGCTCTACTTATTTGCTAGATGAATAGTGCATCATTAATTTTGAATTTGAATTAGTGTGTAATTTAATTTATGAACTTATTGTTACACAAAATGAAAATAACCATCATATAGGATTGGGACAGGATTAGGTTATATGAGTTAAGATACTTTACATGCTTTAAAATATTTTGAATATGTGAGATATTTACTTACATTCTTGTAGCAATGATGGAATTTAAAAAAGGTTATATTTTATTATTATTATTATTTTACAATACTATTCAGAGCTACATAACAGTCACAGATTCTGTTGTTCTTCCCCTTCCTGCCCCCCTCCCCTTCCCCCCAGCCCACCCCCCCTTCCCACCTCCTCCAGGGTAAAGCCTCCCCCAAGGACTGAGATCGACCTGATAGACTCAGTCCAGGCAGGTCCAGTCCCCTCCTCCCAGATTGAGCCAAGCGTCCCTGCATAAGTCCCAGGTTTCAAACAGCTAACTCATGCAACGAGCCCAGGACCTGGTACCACTGCCTAGATGCAAAAAAGGTTATATTTTTTATCCTATCATGGTAAAGCTTCTCCTCAATACATTTTATAATTTAGCAGAATTAGAAATAGTTGCAGTTGTAACAGTTACGCTCTATACAATGAAGCACAAAGCACTGTACTGCCATCTTTTGGCCAAACTGTAAACTACACTTGTAAATAGATTTTCAAGGTAAATAGATTTTCAAGCCCCGGAATAACAGATTATTTGTTAAATGGTTGAGTAATATGACTATGGCTCCTGCTACATAGAATCTGGGGGCCTCACGATGACGACGAAGCTACCAGATTGCTCAAATGGAAGGAATTTAGTCTAAAGTGACAAATACTTCCCAAAGAGTGGTGCTTACGGAAGGGCTGGCTGCTGAATGGTTTCTGTTAAAGTTGGAAGGGACATTAGAAGTTAGTCCTTGCAGATGGCTTCCTGTCTGCGTCCCCAGAGGGGAATTCAGCCTGGGGAGTTAGTAGTGGGAAGAATAGCAGATTTCAATTCTGGAAGCTGTGTGGAAAGGAGATAGAGTCAATCCTTGGCACAAAGGGAAGACCAGAGACATCTGGGCTGTGCAGGGATCCGTTTGTCCTTGTGTGAGTCAGCAGACATGTGGATGGACACAGGACACTTGTGTCCAAACCAGTGCCTTTCCCATCCTTGGGTCTGTTTCTGCACTAAGTAGAAATTAGAGGCACAATCTAGTTGCTTCCTTCACATTCTTTTAGGAGTAGGAGTGCTTGCGGGTGTCCTTCCACCTAACAACACATCCTTCCGTCGGGCAGGGCCACTCAGAAGACTGGAATTGGAGGAAAACCTTAAAAAAAATCTTGTCTTTCTTCCCCAGGCTGTGTAAGTTGTTCCTACAGAGGAATCTGAGCAGATGTTTTGCGGATGGATTTGAGCAATATAATCAGGACTGATTCGGGAGCGAGTGTGCAGGGGAAGAGAAAGAAGAGGCTGCGAGGCGAAAGTCAACAGTTGCACTTCCTACCTCCAATTTTTGTGGTATTTCCATGGCACGGGGAGCTCCACAAAGATCCTTTGCCTCGTCAAACTTTAGTGAGGGTTCTGAACCTTCTCCCAGGTGTATCTGTACACACACCCCCTTACAAAAATCCACTCTTCCATCACTTTCGATGGATGATCAAGCCCACTGTTCTCCTTTGATGTCTGACCACATTGGCCTGTCTCTAGTGAGAATCTCAATAGGTTGGATTAAACAGACCCTTCCTCAGCCCCGATGCTGGTTGTTAGTAAGTTTCCATCTACTGTCTCCCTTCTCCAGCATCTCCTTGGCTAGAGGTAACGACTTGCTCTTGTATAAGGAACTGAGACCAATCTCTTGTCTTTATGCAAAGTGCTGTTTTAGGTGCTCCCACACTCACCTCAAGGTCCTGAATAAGGTGGACCGTATGCCATGTTTTAGCAGATATTATTGAACAATTTTTTTCTCTAGCAAACTCAGAGGATATGGCTGACATTATCCCCAACTCTTCTCTTTTTCCCAGTTCATACACTGTCTCTCTTAATGGTCACCTCTCTTCAAGACACACAAGCTGGCTGTGTGTGTCTCAGGACAAAGGTTCTCAGGCCCAGCCCTTTCTTGTCCTCAGACTCTGCTCTCTTAGGCTTTGGCTGAACATCAGGGGAGTCACTTCCTGCTCAGGGTTTGAATGGCGGAAGGGCTGAGTTGTCAGTAGGGTTCAAGTGTAACTCTTTGGGACCTGTTGGTTAGGGAGCTTGTTTTCAAAATTAAGCTTATCTCTAAGAGTTGGCTGCGGAAGTGAATGTGTATTCCTCTTTATTCTTGTCACTTAGACCCTAGGAAACACTTAAATTCATCCCCTGGCCTGGTTAATGAAAAAATGTCCCTCCCACCTGGAGAAGGCCTCTAGTAGCTTGACAGATAGCCTTAGAAAATCTGGTGCTATGGTAACAGATCCTCCTAAGGCAAACTCCATTTTATCCCAGAACAAAAGCCCTTTGGATGAAGCAGCTGCTAAGTGGGTCGTCCTGTTACTACAGCACACAGCCCAGGAACCTTTCAGATGCTGCACTGAATTGTTGAGCTATGGCTTACCCTAGGTCTAATGTAGACAAGATGCTTCTTAAAGTCTTTAGCAACATTCTTTGTCAAACCCACAGAAATTTTCATTGTGAGCCCCCCAAATAGACTTACACTTCAGTTGGGTGTGTGAGGTGGTACAATCATTGTCCCTAGGCACAGAAATGATAATATTGATTCTTGAATGATAATATTGATTTGAAAGGATAGGAGGGTAACTTTTGTGACATGATAGGCTTGTATGTTATCCAGTGTGTTCACACCTTAGTGTACACAAATGCACACAGTACCGTGCTAAGTTTTGCACATTTTCACTCTGTGTAAATTATGACTCAGCGAGGCACTCTTTTCCACCCTTCCAATTTGAATTCCATTTGGGTTTACTACCATTTCTTTTTAAAGAGTATCCCGTGGGGAGTAGAGAAGCCTGAAGCATCTTAGTTGAAAGGAACAGGCAGGAGGTAGGAACTTTCCAAAGGCAGCCGCCTCCACTTTGTAACTTTACTCAGGAGTCAAGGAGTGGCACTGTTTCAAATGTCACAAAAGTACACCTCCACCTACTCCTTGTCTGTGCCTGGATGGATGTGGCCGGATCAAAACACAGCTTAGCTACAGAGTGTCACATTTCATCTGTTCCCACTAGTCTCAAGTGTCCTCTACAAATCCTTGCAATTCTGTTACATTGCATGAGGAAATTTGGTTTTTGCTTCTGAAGATTATTTCATATCACAACACTCTCTCTTCTAAGCCATAGCATCTTTCAATTTATTGCACTTTATTTCTTATTTCATTAAGAAAACTGGGTGAATTGCTTCATGTCACTGGTGGCTTGACCAGACTACCTGCAATGTTTACTTACATACTGGTCTTTGCTCCTCCTGTCTTGAACTGTTAGTAACTCCCAGACCTGGCCCTGTGGACCATTTAAAAAAATACTAGCCAGGCATCGTGGCTCACACCTGCAATCCCTGCCTTTGAGAGGATGAAGCAGGAGAATTGCTGTGAATATGAGCCTAGTTTAGCTACCTAGTGAGTTTCAGAGAAGCCTGAGCAATAGAATAAAAACCCAATTTAAAAAATGAGCAAAAATAGAGCCGGGCGTTGGTGGCGCACGCCTTTAATCCCAGCACTCGGGAGGCAGAGGCAGGCGGATCTCTGTGAGTTCGAGGCCAGCCTGGGCTACCAAGTGAGCTCCAGGAAAGGCGCAAAGCTACACAGAGAAACCCTGTCTCGAAAAACAAAAAAAACAAACAAACAAAAAAAAAAAATGAGCAAAAATAGCTGGGCAACTGTGGTGCACACCTCTAATCCCAGCACTAGGGAGGCAGAGCCAGACAGACCTCTGTGAGTTAGAGGACAGCCTGATCTACAGAGCGAGATCCAGGACAGGCACCAAAACTACACAGAGAAACCCTGTTTTCGAAAAACCAAAATAAATAAATAAATAAATAAATAAATAAATAAATAAATAAATAAATAAATAAAATGTAAAAAGTCAAAACAAAACAAAATAACTTGATGACCAAGTCTCACCCTCAGTGATTCTAATTCAATGATTCTTATGTGGGGACATGTTTATTCCCAATCCTTTTCATTAAAAGATAAATCTGTATAGATTATTCTGCCTACCCTCTGCCACTTCACACTCCATGCCCTGGATCAAACCAAGGCTCTCTTGTCTTGCTAGGACAGTGTCGTACCACTGAGCACCATCCCCAGCTTTTCGGGACTTCTTCGTAACTTCTTCAGTGATGTCTCCTCTCTCTTTACCAAACCAGTCTTAACAGCCCTCAAGCCTGTTCTGCTGTTTTGCCTCTACCCCCAACTCCTTCCCTTTGCTGTTCTCCTTCCAGTAAAACTGCAAGTACTTGTCTGTATGGGCCTCTCCATCTCAGAGTCTCTCACTAATGTACATGTGCCTCTGTCGATCAGTGTTGTTGAAGTCATCGAAAAACCCAACAAGTCTGTCATGACAGCTGACTGGTTCTGCTTTTTGTGAGCATTCACATCACTCTTTGCTGACCACCTTTCCACCGGGCCAGGGCTTTCCATTCATCTTTACTAGTCCTTTTCAGTGTTCTTCATTAGCTCTACCCTTCCCCGCAAGCTTTGAACCTCAGATGATCCCTCCCGCTCACTCCCTGGCCCCAGTCTCCTCCAGCCACACTACTTCTCATGGTGAGACCACATGTGGGCGGCCCACGCAGAATGTCTTGAACTCACATCTCTTTTTTTAAGTGTCACACTTGTATTTCATTGCTTTAAAAAACACATGGAGGGCATTCTTCTTTTGAAATGCCCACCACTCTTGGGAATTCTCACTTTTCCATAACAAATCTGCATTTTGTCAGCTTATGACAAAACAAAGCAAACAAAACATTGATATAATCCTTATCTTACTATCTGCTTTTATAAAAATCAGACAAAGGCATTGGGTACCAGAAGGATCCTAGGATGCTGATTCCAAGGATGGGACTATTCACTAGACAAACGGCACTAAGATCTCTGGTCTTGATAGTAGGTGAATACCAAACGCTGCTGTGTTGTAGAACTGAACGGCCATGATATTCCTTTCTGGTAAAATTGAAAAGGATACCAAAAAAAGAGAAAGTGCTTTGGCTTTGGCATGGGACAACTAGCAGTTAGGAGGGCTGTGGAACTGCGTGGTAATGAGGGGAAATGACAGACTCAAGACAATCCATCCATCCATCCATCCATCCATCCATCCATCCATCCATCCATCCACCACTGAAAGTGAAGCATGTGAGTCAGAGGATCTCTTGGTAAGAATTTAGAAAATCTCATTTTCTGTAGCTGAAGGGCACGCATGCCAGAAGGCAAGACAATATACTTCACTGTGAGAGTGACAGAGTTCGGAACAGGCTGATTTCCCAAACACAGTTGGAGCCCAAATGAAGATGGAGGGATGGAAAAGGAACTACTGATTATTTCAGGTGAATATTTTGAGGCTCCAGATTCTCCTAAACTTGCAGACGCATCCCCTCACTTTGTGGAAGATTAAGTCCACACATACCCCTTCGTAGGCAACACATTTGTCTGATGAGACTGAGGTCATCTTACTCAAGGCATTTCTGGACTCCCTTCTTTCTGCAGCCAGACCAATAACTGGGGCTAGACTAACAGTGAACACCTGTTACAATTTTAAATGGAAGTGCTGGGTTGTTCTCCTAAGAGATGGCTTACAGGCACCCACTAGAGACCAGAAGAGCACATCTAGGAATGCATCCGAAGTGACGTATATAAGGAGTGACAGATATATGGGGAAATTTGGAAACAGTGTTCTGTGTACTTTAGTTAAGGTCTTGGAGGATGGTTTCAATATGCTATTATTATAGCACTTAGAGCAGTGCTTCTCAACCTTCCGAATGCTGTGACCCTTTAATCCAGTTCTCCATGTTGTGGTGACCCCCCCCCAACCATAAAATTATTTTGTTGCTACTTCATAACTGTAATTTTGCTACTGTTATGAGTTGTAATGTAAATACGCCATATGCAGGATATCTGATATGTGACCTCCTAAAGGGTTGCAACCCATAGGTTGAGAACCACTGACTTAGAAGCTTGGAAAAGTGATGGGTGGGAAGTGCTCCCTGGTATACCAGAAGTACCCTGGCAAAGCACAAAGGAAGGGACTGAAAGGTTCAGGTAGCTGAACTTGCTGAAAAAGATTTTGCTATGACATTGGAAAGCCTCTTTTTCTTGGGAGTGCCCAGGGGACATGCTGTGGATGATTGATAAATAAAACACTGATTAGCCAGTAGCCAGGCAAGAAGTATAGGAAGGACTAGTAGAGAGGAGAATTGAGAGAACAGGAAGGCTGGGAGGAGGAGACGCCAGCCTGCCGTCCAGGGAGCATCGTGTAAAGGCAGCAGGTAAAGCCACGGAACATGTGGCGACATACAGATTAACAGAAATGGGCTGAGTATAAGAGTAAGAGCTAGACAATGGTAGGCCTGAGCTAATGGCCGAGCAGTTTAAATAATATAAGCGTCTGTATGTTTATTTTATAAGTGGGCTACAGGACTGCTAGGGTTTGGTGGGACCCGGAGAGAAAAACTCTAGCTATAGGGACACTTTATTTTCCCAGCTGATAAAGAATGTGTGAGGGAGGGAAGAGCAGTGGCAGGAAGGGACAAAGAGGTGTCTATCTCTGTAGCTCAGGGATGATTGGGCTCCTTGGAATGGTGAAGATGGAGGCATCTCTTTGGGTTGTTAGCAAACACTGAGTGAGTATCTAACTTTCTGAAGCAAGGTGGGCATAACTCTCATAAAGGACATCAGTGCTCAAATATACCAGGAGAGACAAACCTGGAGAGTCATTTGAGGTGGCTGATGATGATCAAGGCATTCACATGGGCAGTATAAGTAGGCAGGCCAGTCTGAAGAGGTTAAAACTCAATAACGATAAATAGAAAGCTGACATCACAGTCTCTTCCCAGGTTTTACCCATGATCCTGTATCAGGCCTAGAACTCCTCCACAGAAAGAGAGGCTGCGTGGTCTCCACAAGACTCACAAAGTTTATACAGCAGTGACCTCACTCCCCCGAGTCCTTTCCCAAAGAATCATGTAGCCATTTATTCTGGAAATCATACAATAGGAAAAGGCAGTTTTCTGCATTTTTCAGGGCCTTTAGAGACATGATCTGAGCTGACACTTACGTCCCAACACCTGTCCGGGAAGAACAAATCGGGTTCTGATGTGGACCCGACTCACAGTGTGGCAGTTGGTTTTACAAGTCTTCTCCCTCCAGTTCTCAAACTTATTGTTGGAATGGATGTACTTAGCAGTTGGCAGCACCAGCACATTTGTCCTTAGCCTGGAGAAGAAGAGGTAATGCACTTGGGGGGAAAAAAAAGACCTAGTAAGCATTCCAGAAATCTCCTGTTCTCAGCAAGAAGATCCAATCTGCTACACAAGGGAGATACAGGACTCTGGTAGATCATAGCAGAGTCAGCAAATAACACTGCTATAAGCTGATCCCAGAAGCCCCAGTGGTAAATGCTGTGCTGGTGTGATGGCTTAAAACAATCTCAGGTATGTACATAATGAAACTCTAACCCAGTTACAAACATCCTTCTTCACTGTAATGATAATGCCATTATTATAGGACAAATAGAATTTTGAAGAGGATCAGGATTCTGGAAGTCCCATGAGTCCTTAGTAAGAATTGCTGCTTTTACCTCCCCACCAACAAGTAAATGAGCTTTAAGGGTCCTCTGCAGAAGGGTTCCTAAAAGCAGGTGATCCAGAAACGTGTCAACTTGCAGACCGACTTTTAATAACTGGTAAGTGTGTGTGCAAGCTCACGCTTCGTGCCTTAGTGCTACAGTCCCTTGTCCAACAGTGAGGACAGAATGTCCCAGTCAAGGCCCATGTGTGCCTTGGCTCAGGGGACATTTTTTGGAACCAGGTTTCTTGACCCCTAGTTGACCTCATGTTGACAGCACTCTACGTCATCACTGTATAACATTTTTAAAACACAGATTGCATACCTCAGGTATGTTGTATAACTCCGTGTCTTCAGAAAACCTTTTGGGACAGTCCTTGTCCCTCTCTGGGAAACCTCACTATGGTTCACAAAGGCACCATTGGAGTCCGTCAATCAGAGTGACTTTCTAGGGAAGGTCACATTGGTCTATTAACTGGATGTTGTGTTAAGTGGACACGATGAGCCAGCGTGCTCTGAGTTCCTGGATGAGATGCATGAACTCCAGGGGAGGGGTAAGAGTAACCACTGTAAACATCTGCCATGTCAATCACGTCATTAGGCATCTAGCTGTTTGTGGAATACTGGGATATTCCCTCAGAAGAAAGTAAGTTAGTATCCCTGGATCCTCCTGTCAGTAATGAGGAAATATGAAGCCCGATGAGCCAAGGAATGTAGGAAGCTTTTTAGGATCTATAAAGGAAATATATTTAGTTCCAGAAGCTTTGGGCCTGCGGATCCCTTGACTTAAGAACATTGAAATGGATTTGTGACCTCTAGAACAGTTAATATCATGATTTGTTTTAAGCCACTAAGTATGTGGCATTTTGTCACCAGGCTGAAGAATGTCTACGCTGTTGTCACACAGACATCAACTGCTGTGCCTTTGACACAAAGAAACAACTTGGGAATGAGGACACCCACCCTGACTGGAATTAACCCGTGTTATGAAGAGCTCTGCCTCTACTGTCTGTAGGACGTCGGCCAACTCCACTCTCTATGGACTCACAGGGTCTCATCTCCTGACATGGGATCTACACAGGACTATGGAGACCTTCCCCTCCCTCCGCATAGGCTGTGCACCAGTGAATAGGGCTGTAGCTCCTGTTTCCTGCCACGGGTCGCATCTGCAGAGGCTCCATCTAGTGGAGAAATTTAGATCACAAGCCCTCTGTTCACTGGGAACAGACAGATACTCGGACCTGGAGACTGCACCCTGAGGGCTTTCTGATTTTACTGTTCTCACTCCCTTCAGGAGACGGGGCATTTCCAAATAACCACCCCCACATGGAGAAGGGCTGCATAGTGGCCAGGTCCATCATTCTTTTAGTTCTTTACAGAAATGTAAAGAAAAAAAAAAAGAAACAAACCCCAAAACAAACACCCCGCTCCCCCAAACATAATGTCCCTAAGTCTAATTGGGTGAGGTCAGCCTTCCTCCTTCCTACTTTTTCTCAAGGGACCTTAAAAAGGAGTAACTCTGCTTTCTCTGAGTGGGTTGAAGCCTTTTTTTTTTTTTTCACTCTGCTGATCTCTAACAACCCCTCAGTTTGAATGTCAATCTTAATCCATGAACCTTGCTCCCTTTCCCCTAACAATAATGGCATGCTTTTTAAAGGAGACCCTTGCACCATTAGTGACCTTCGTGAGGCTTTGCATTCCTTGTGTCAAAGCCGACTCTATGGTCTGTGGCTATAATAGGGACTAGATGGACCTAAATGACAAGGGCTGGAAGTAGAAGAGGCCTTTGACTCACTGAGGAATCCATGCTTCTTCCTAGTCTTTCAAGTTTGTTGGTCTGATGTCCTGGACCTTGGAGGGGAGAAAATGAGAATTTTAGTGTACTTAAAGCCACAGATAGTCACTTTAAATTCCTCCTGCCAATAAATTGGTAAGTGACCCCAGTCTTCATGATGGGAGTAGGGGTGCCTGCTACTGAACCATAATGAGAATGTAGAGTAGTATGTTTGCTACACCCATGGATTCCTTTGTTGGTGTGTCCAGGCATAGATTTAATGGTAAGTAGAAAAGTACAGCAAATACAGTTCAATAATGGTATGGTGACGAGGGTCCCAGAACCCAGATGTGATGGGATGAAGAGACTCTAGACTGGATGACAGAAAAGGTAGGCAACAAGTATCAAGTATATAATCTTGGGACTAACTATATGTATTGGGGCTAAGGATTGTGCTTTTTTTTTATATATTTCTCCAAGAACTATGACAACAGACTCTAGAAGCAGCTATACCAAGTTGGGATAAATACATCTTGAAGAGTGAGTGTATCTCATCAGTGCAAGGATGAACTGCAGAGATACCGTGGAGCCCATCAATCTTTCCTGAGACCTTAGCATCCATCTCTCAGCTGCTGTGCATGGTGGATGCTGATAGCACTAAGCATTCCTTATCATTTAGTCTTTGTCAGACTAGCATTAAAGTGGCTATATTATTTTTAAGATTTTAAAACATTTTATATATAGGAGTGTTTTGTTTTCATATATAAATATATGTACCATGTGCCTACAGCATCCACAGAAGCCAGAAGCAGGCATTGGAACTGCTGACACTGGAGTTTCAGACAACTATGAGCTGTCATGTGGCACTGGGAATCGAACCTGGGTCCTCTGAAAGAACTGTGAGTGCTTTTAACTGCAGAGCCATCTCTGGAGTCCTGGGGTTTATGTTCTTTTATATGTTTGTATGCAACCGTAGTGAGTTCAACTTCTTTTACTGTCCTGTAGCATCCAGTTGTATGAGTACATCACAGTTTACTTTATGTGGTCTGTTGGTGGGTCTTGGAATTATTTTCAGGTGTTGGCTATTAGAAATAATGGCAATATTGCATCCCTCTACCTGTTGCTGTGCTGTGGACTAATCTTTCTGTACACTGTGAACATGTGTGGTTAATAAAAAGCTGGCTGATAGCTAGGTAGGATTTCTGGGGCAGAGGGAATGCTGGGAAGAAGGGCAGAGTCTGAGGTGTCATGAGCCAGATTCAGAAGAAATGACATAGGAAGTTCATGGATAAGGTAAATGAGCCTCAGGGCAGCACATAGATTAATAGAAATGGTTTAATTTAAGTTGTAAGACTGGCTGGAGACAAGCCTAAGCTATTGATCAAGCATTTGTAATTAATAGTAAGTCTCAGTGTGGTTATTTGGGAGCAGCTGCTGTGATACAGAAAAACTTCCTCCACCTACATCTTTGCCAACACTAATAAATTTACTTTTGATGGACTTAGACACAGGCATGAAATTATTGTGTCATATTATGCATGAATGAATGTTGTAGGACAGTAGATGCTAACAGTTTTCTAAAGTGTTTCCTATGTGCCAAAATACTCCCTTATGTTCTTTCTCATTATGGTTCAGCAACCACCCCTACCCCTATCATGAGGTCTGGAGGTCAGTCACCCCCATAAGTAAGGAAACTCTTGTAGTTGCTTTCCATTTTATTGACATGAGGAATCTAAAGTGACCAGCTGTGGTAAAGTACACTGGTACTCTCATCCTCTCTTCTTGAAGATCTGGGATATTGGAGCTGCTGCTCTGTGAATGTGAAGATGATCTTGTGTTATCTGCTGGGAGCATCACTGATTTCTCTTTAACTTTCTGTGAGGAACTAACTTGGGGTTGATTTTCGAATATGGTAAGAGGGAGGGGTCATGTTTAGCTTCTTTCATTGGAAACTAATAGACATGTTGATTTGCTCTCTCACATTCTCTTATGTTTTTGGTTGTGAGCCTAGCCTTTAAGGGCGGAGCCATCTCTCCAGCCCATCTCTCACATTCTCACATGCCCTGCTCTCTCTTTCCTAGGCTCAAGTCCAGGGCCTCATGTATACTAAATATTCTTCTTGTCTTTGTGTTGATGTGATAAAACACTGACCAAAACCATGCTGGCGGTGCATGGGAGAGAGAGAGAGAGAGAGAGAGAGAGAGAGAGAGAGAGAGAGAGAGAGAGAGAGAGAGAGAGAGAGAGAGAGAGAGGAGATTTTAGCTTACAGGTTAGAGTCCATCTCTCGGGATGCCACCCAGGAAAGCAAGGCAGAAGCTTGATGCAGAAATCAGAGAGGAATGCTATCTATTGGCTTTTTTCCTTCAGCTTTCTTAGCTACCTTTCATATACAACTCAGGCCTACCTGCCACAGCAGGATGGGCCCTCCAGCGTCAATCAGCAATTAATAAATCGCCTCCCAGACATGCTCACAGGCCAATCTGGTGGAGATTGGCCTAGATGAGGTTCTTTCTTCCCTGGTGACTCTGAGTTGCTCCAAGTTTGTAGCTGAGGCTGACTATGACAGGAAGCAAGGTTTCTACTCTCCTAAGCCTTTGTTTTAAAAACAGTAGGTAAAAGTTCCCTCCTGCTCCCTCTGGCCTCCAACAACATCATTCAAATTTTTATTTATTTATTTTTTAAATAATAGAACTTTGGTCCTAAGCAGATAATTAGATTGTCATGTGGCTGAAAATCATATGATATTGGTATTGTCCATTCCTTATTCTGAGGAAACCAAATGTTTAACAAACAGGTTGTTCTTTTATTTATTTATTCATTATTTATTATTTTACTTTTATTTATTTAATATTCATTTATTTATGTATTTATTTTGGTTTTTTGAGACAGGATTTCTCTATATAACAGCTCTGGTTGTCCTGGAACTTGCTATGTAGACCAGGCTGGCCTCAAACTCACAGAGATCTGCCCACCTCTACCTCTCGAGTGCTGGGATTAAAAGTGTGTGCCACCACCGCCCAGCTAACAGGTTCTTCTATATGCAGGTTCACTTTATTAATGTCTAAAGACAGATATGGCTTGATTGATTTTTCACAGGTGACAGTATGGAGGTAAGTGGTCTAAGCCTGTGAAGAAACTTCTGAGGCTGGGCATGGAGACCCAGACTTCTAATCTTACTTACTTCTAATCTAATCTTACTTACAGGAAGTCTGCCATTTCAAGGGCAGCCTGGGCAAGCCAGTGAAGACTCTTACTCACAAAGAAAACAAGTGCTGGAGATGGAGCTCAGTGGTAGAGCACTCACTCACCCAGCAAAGCCTAGTACTGCAGGAAAAAAAAGAAAAGAAAAGAAAAGAAAAGAAGAGAAGAGAAAAGAAAAGAAAAGAAAAGAAAAGAAAAGAAAAGAAAAGAAGAGAAGAGAAGAGAAAAGAAAAGCAACAATAAACAAACGAACTTCAGTGATGCGGGTGTGGTTGCATTTCTGGATCTAGGTGATTACTTAACCCCCACACTCTTTCCAGAAGGAATGAAAGATGAGAACCATGTCAACAGTGTGAAGGGCATCCCTTCTGTGGAAGGTGACATGCTTTTGTTGCATCCTACCACTCGGCGTTCAGTTTTCGGGCCATGCTCACACCCATGAACATCTGGGAAAGCCTCTCAGAAATGTAGAATTCTGTTATCAAGGGAGAGGGGGGATGGATATTGGAATAGTGGCAACAGGACCGTTCTTGGTGGCAACATCCTGAGACGTAGGCAGGGTTGCATAGCCCACCAGCGAGCCCAGCACTTTGCCCTTTGGAAAGCTTCTTGGGGTCCATTCCCATTGGAATTTGTAGATCTTTCTTTGGATGTGCGGACACTTGCAGGAGTATATGTGTGTGTCCAAGCGCAGACTTGTATCCTTTTATTAGAAAAGAAAACGATCGAAAGCTGTTTCCTTTGGTCTTCCTGTGGCGGTCAGATGAGCCGGGTTTAGAGACTGTTGCTAGTGAAACAGTTCCCGACGCCCTTTCATTTCTCCTCTGTTGGTTCCACGGGTTTCCTTTCCCTCCCTTGCCCCCTCCCTCTCTCCCTCTTCCCTTTCATTCCCGAACCCCTCCCCCTCTATCTTCTTATGTTGCCTGGGCACCCTGTCTCCACATCCCACTGCTCGCTTGTGCCAAGGAGTAAGTCAAACAAGGTTGGAAAGACAGGCGGGGGCGGGGGGGGGCGAGTGAGGACAAGTGACGACTCAAATATGGTATCAAAATATGATGTCTGCTTTACATATTTTTTGAACTTTTATTATTAGTTTTTATTACACAAGTAATACATGTTCATTGTAGAAAAATTAGAAAACACAGAAAAGCAAAAAGAAAAATAATCACCCATAATCCCACTACCCATGGATAACTGCTATTAACATTGTAGTGTATGGCCTTCTAGCTTTCTTATGCATATGTATATATATACATACATAGATATATTTATATGTGATTTTCTTTTTTTACAAATATTGTATCATACTATACATACTGTTTTATAACATGTTTTTCATTTAATATATATTGTCAACGTCAGTGTTTATTCCCTGAAAAAATTATACAGATACTACATGCTCATTGTGAAAAAGTCAGAAATCACAGATATGCAGAAAGAAAATACAACTGCTCCTAATCTCACCTCCCAGAAAGAAATCCTGTAGGCGAACATCCTTTCAGCCTCTATAATGTAGGCATGTTTGTAAGAGGGTACTTCTCCAGAAATTCTCCTACTGCCTCCTTTTCTCCCTTTAATACCATAGACTGTACATTTCAATAAATACACACGGTGAACATTCTGAATTGGTGCACAGTATCCATTGAAATGATATACCGTATTTAACCATATAAATGTAGGAATATTTACAAAACATCCTTTCTTGTATGACTTTTAAAATAATGAATAAATGTATCTCAGCTCACTTGTTTTTTTTTTTTTTTTTTTTTTTTTTTTGCTGAACGTTAAATAACATAATTGCATTTATTTAGTGTGTGTGCAGATTAGAGGCTAACCTGCCGGGGAGTCAGTTACCTCCTTCCACCTTGTGAGTCCAGGGGGTGGGGTCTAGCTTGCTTGGTGGCAAGAGCCTTTCCTTGTTGAGTCTTCTTGCTGGCCCATTGCTGAACATTTAAAAGGAGAATTTTCCTTATTGTGAAATTACTGAGAGTGCTTGAAAAATATATAGTACCAAAACATTTTCTGAAAAGGTTGGATCAGTTTATGCTCTTGTTGACTACAAGAGAATGTTTATGTTCTCTTACTATGCGTATAAAGGAACTTGAATGATTTATACACATGCCTTTCTGAGTTGTTCATATGTGCAGTTTTTGTCCCTAGTAAATCCAAATATGTTCAGTGTTATCAGTGGATTATTTTAGCTTGTGGTATGTTACTTACTCCCTTGATTCCCTCTCTAGATTGGAATGTACTGGAAAGTTTGATTCTTTTTCTGAATCACGCAATACTTTTTATGCCATTCATTCACTATCCACTCATTCAATGACTATGTTTTCGTTATTTGGTTTGTGCACAGCACTATGTTAGGAGATGAGAGAACAATGTTAAACAAAATGTATGTGATGGTTGCCATTCATACTTTCAGTTTAGTGGGATGAACCAACAATCATACAAGCAGTACTGGAAAAAGTGCAAGTCTTGTAGACCATGAAGACCTCCCCAAAGTGCTGTGGTTATTCATATAGTAGAGCCCTAATATCTTTCTTGCATGGATTGCAAATATTACTTTCTCTTAATTTGGCTTAATATTTACTGTATAGGACTTTTACATTCTTTTAAAAAATAGTACCAGTCCAACCCATCCATCTTTTCTTTATCACTTCTTCCTTTGGTATTATGCTTAGAAAGGCTTTTATCTCCCACATTAAAATGATATCTTCATGGATATGATAAGTCTTTTTCATGTTTATTATTTATTCATACATTTTAAAATGTGAATATTTACTTCATCTAGAATTCATATTGATTAAGTTATGGACCAAATTTTGCTCCCAGGAGAGGTTAACTAATTATTCCAAATAACTTAATTAATCCAAACTTTTCTCATATTTGAAGTGTAGTGTACTCAGTTATTTTCTGTTATTTAGTGTACAGTGGGTGCTGTAGTTAGTTATAGCCATTTATTGTGAGACTGATAAAATAGCACTGTTCTTCCTCATTCTTCCTATAGTTACAGCAAAGGTAAGTGTTTTCTGTCGTGATATTCTAGAACAAAAGGAAAACGCAGATATTGTTTAGGCACAGATATGTGGGGAAGAGTCTTAGGCTGCATGATAATTCTTAATTATTTCAATCATGAGACTTTCACAGTCTGGAAGCCTTAATGGACTCATTGTTAATCTGGTCCATTCACAGGTTTTCTAAAATAAATGAGGTGCTTTGAGTCTTTGCTTTGTGTCAGCTTGAACCTTAGCTTCCACTAGGTGGCAGTATTGCCTAAATCTGAGCATCCTAACTTTTCACTGGAGTAAAGGAGGGACTCAAATGGTCGGGTGGGGCTTGAGAATTTTGCCTGGCATTAGCGCCCTGCTGCTTCTACAGCTTTCTTTGTACCCGAATAGTGAATGGCACAACAGGGCAGTTTGCAGTGAGTCTACATCTAGACGCTAAACATCGGGGGTCAGACATTAAAGTGATACTGTGGCTTTAAGGCTACTTCATATGTCTTTGGGCCCAACCCCTACTGACTGAGAGCCCAGGAACTTGGTTTTAAACAATACGTTTGTGGTGGAGTCCAGATGATGTTTACTTTGACACATGGTGATGTTTTACAGGTTCCCCCCTCCCCCCCAAAAAACCCCCATGTATTCTTTATAATTTGCAGGGAAAACTGAAAGAGGATATAAAAAGTACGGTGCTAAAATGAGTGTGTGCCACACAAAAAAGAAGTGTCATCCTTTTCTGTTTGATGCATGTGTGTTTGTTTGTGAGACAATAGTCAGTGTTTTCTCCTACCCCAGATCGGCTGGTTGCTTCTGGAAGTGCAAAGACAATTTCCTGCAGGGAGCAGAGGCAGCAGAACTTATTTATCTCATGGAACCACGCCTGAGAAAGCCCACTGGTGACAGGAGAGAGGAGCAGCTCCTACTGGATGCACTTGGCACATCTAAGGGGAGGTGGTGAATCACCGTGGCAACCGCGAACCAACATAGTTATCAGAACTTTGATTACTAAATGTTGCTTTAGGACCTGCTACTGAATGGTCGTCTGTAAATCTTGGAGTGTGTCTATGGGAACTATAAAACCGAGCAAAGGCTGGAAAACAGGCACTGAATAAAAGATAAGGTGCTTGGACTAGATTACCTTAGATACGGAAGTCTGGCTAGGTAATTAGACAATTCCCATCTCCATGAATAGCTACCATGACCTTCTCAGACATGGAGGTGAGACCTGAATTTTTTTTTTTTTAACAGTCTTTAGTTGTACAAAGGACAATTGCACAGAAGGTGTTATTATCACGCTGAGACTAAGGAGAGAGCGAGCACAAATGAACAAAGCAGGAGCGATTTAGGTCAGGCCTCAGCAAGGGTGTGCTGCACACAAGGGGTTTTAACTCAGTGAGTTTGCATGGATCACTAGGAATGAGGCTGAAGTGTAGGGATCAGTCCTTTCAGAGCGTTTGACAGAACAGAGACGGGAGCTGAGAACATGCCATTTAGAAATGATAGCTCATAAATGAGATAACCTCAGGGGTTGTCTCATTTGAGATGAGCTGTATTCGGGGGCAAATACTCAGCTTTATTCAAGATGGCGGACCAGGTGAGTGGGGAAGAGTTCCTTGCTTTGTAAAGAGTCTTTAAGCAACACATTCCTTCCATTGCTTCATGAACATTTTGATTCAGAAAAACTATAATTTTCTCACACAATTTGTCAAAAGTACTTCTTTTACTGAATCAATTCGTACCCGTAACAATGCATTAGTTACCAGCTCAGTGGAACATAGTGCGAGGTTCCAAGAATATGGTCAACAGTAACTGGTGGGATTGAAATACAGACCAATGATAGACTTTGGAGGCCTTTTCCATCCCTGAATTCTTGGATAGGAGAAAATCAAGTGCTGTACGATTTCCTTTCTAGATATTAGGTTGAACTACTTGAAATTGCCATTTTTTTTTATATAGGTCAAAACAGTCAAATATCAGCCATTTCATAGAATTCAACCCAATACAAGAATTATCCATGCTTTCCATCTTCTGTAAGGTAAAAGGCTTTAAAATATTTTATTCTTAGACCAGGATATTAGTGTACGCATAAGTGCCTGCCTCCTCAGGGTGGGATTAGAGCCATTTGAAGCTAGTTTGATCCTCTCAAGATTGGGCACTGGTACGTCCTGTCTGACATGAAGATTGTCCAGAGAATGGAAAATAAAGCAAGAAGAGTGAAGATTCATCTTCCAGCTCTTGGGAAATTCTGCCTGGGAAAAGGGCCAAAGGGAGGATAGAAGGAAAAACAGGATTGTACCGTTATAACAGGTTCAGTGGAAAAAGCGCATAACAGAGCCGTGAGCAGAGAAACATAGCGCGTGGCTCCCTCTTTCCTAAAGTACAGTATTGCTTAATGTGTCCTGCTCTCAAGATGCTAGACATGAAGACAAGACACAGAGTAACATTGGAAAAGCCATATCTGCATAGTCATCTAAAATGAGACAAGCTAAGCTTAACTAAAACATTTTTTTCATTAATAATGTAAAATATTAAAGAGTTTTATGATCTGAGCTAATTCCAGCATGCCCTAAAAGATTTAACATTATGCTGATGTGCGGACTCCATGCTTCAGATTTCAATTCAAACAAAATGTGATAATATTCAATTTTACATCTGAGGGTAATTGTATATGTTACTACACCATTTCCTAACTGGATAACTTCATTTTCCAAGAAGCTTAAAAAGACACCATTGGATTAAAAGAAAATTAGTTGCCCATATGCATTGTACGAAGATACTAGGATTCCTGTGTATTTACAAAATGTATTTTTCACATGTGGTTTTGTTGCATTATAACTTAAGTTTTTTTTATGTTGACACTTAGATTCTGACAGAATGGAAGACTATATGTAAATGAGTGCAGAGAAAGCAACACGTGAGGTGGTGTGTGTTTGGTTATAGTAGTATTTCTAATGATACTCAGAGATCACATTTTTAAACAGTTTTGCTGTTTTAAATAGATTTCTATGTTTAGAGACATCTTTCATATCTGATAAATTGTTAACATGAAATCAGCAAGAGCTACAGATATACTATTATATGTGAAATAATTTTTCTCTGTATAATACATTTAAAAAAACCTTTAAATAATTTAAAAATCATAATTCTTGCATCTGTCATGGCATGGTTCAGAGCAGACATGCACAATGTCAACTTTTTAAAAATCCCTTTAAAAACAGGCTGCGCCTTTTTGAATCTGTTCTTTTTTTTTTCCTTGATGGCAGCTGCTTTCAAGTGTAAAATCATTTAAAAGGGCGGAGAGAGGCGGATAAAAGTAATAAGGAAGCATAGAAAAGGTGGCCAAAACCATTCTCGGTGTTCCGCTGTGTGGAGGCTTCCGGCTCTGGGGTGTTTTTCAGGTGATCTTGGCTGTGAGTTTCCAGGGGGAACCACCTAGCTTGAGACAAGACAACACAACCCGAAGAACCTTCTCTTCCGTCTTCTCACCATGGGGTAGGGAGTTAGATTCAGAAGGCTGCTGTCATCTGTGATGGACAGAACGTAAATAGGAGTAAGGAACAGACAAAATAAGCCGATACTTATCAATTGGCTTTAAAAATCCATCACCCTGCCTACCACACTCCAAACCTCAGTGATATGGCGATGTTTTATTTGTATTAAAATGTTATTTGTATGTTAATAAATAAAGTTGGCCGGGGATCAGAGCTATTAGCAAGCTACAGGAAAGCAGGGCAGTGGTGGCGTAAGCTTGTAATCCCAGCACTTGGTAGGCAGAGCTAGGTAAGTCTCTGTGTGTTCAGGGATACAGCCAGCATTGGATACACACGCCTTTAATCTCAATACCAACCATAGAAGACCTGGAGGTCTATACAGACAGGCCGTGACGAGGCGGTCATGTGGTTGGGTTTACAACCAATGAGAAGGCAGAACAGAAATTCTATATAAAGACTTTAACACAGGAAGTAGCTCTGGTTCGGAGAGGTAGGACCACCGCAGGAGGAAGGGTAAGGTTTTAGCTCTTAGCTCTGACCTCTTGGCTTTCTTCTTTACATTGGTTCTGTGTTTCTTATTTAATAAGACGGTTGGTTACATCTACACAGTGATGTTAATATTTTGGACCAGTTAGAGGCTATCTCAAGCACTGAAGGACTTTATCAATGCTTTGTTGTTAGAGGCTATCCCCAGTAGTGCTGTTAGAGGCTATGCCCAGAAGGACTGAAATAGTGTCCTTGGTCTTCTCTCACTTCGGATGGCTCCATCAGTTGGGGCAACCAAATACATTCCTAGATCTGGCCAACTGTCCCCTGGGACAAATATTCTAAGACTGAGAATCCCTGTTCACAGTTCAGTTGAAACTGCTCAGAGACAACCTTTCAGTTGGGAGAAGTTGCACATACCTTAATAGAAACAATCCAACATCTGAGTACGCTTGGCTGGTTTTGTAAGCTTGCCTTCTGTGACCCTCATCCATCATTCAACCTCACTAAACTTTGATGTCCAGTGTGTGAATTTGGGTTTAATAGTGAACAATACTTAAGTGAAGATTATAATGAACTAACTCAGTTAAATAGATAATTTAACTATTTTCCTTTTGCATAGGACCATTTTCTTGATTCCATTCTACTTCCTTCGTGTCTTGGGAAGAAACTTCAGCTATTTTCTGTTATGTCTTTCCACATCTATATGTGGATATGTATGGAAAGGCATATATGTATATAGATACATACATATACATAAGACATATGTATATACACATAACACACACACATATATGCATTAGGTTAGATTGATAACTATTGAGTCAACACTTTTGGGGTCAAAATTTTAGCATAATAACAAGCAGAGGAAGAAGTGAACCAGAAGGCTAACTGGCTTTCCTGAGCTGGGTTCTTAAAACCTACTGCAGTCTAAAAGGAAAGGAGTTAGGGAGGTTCTGGGAGAGCAGAATTGGCAAGCAAGGGTCTCAGAAACCAGAGGACTGCAAAGTATTAGCTGGAAACCACCAGCAGGGGCAGAGTTAGCACGTGGTCTTGATGTGACAAATGGATGGGTGACACTGATGGCCTTCAGGTGGCTTTTCAGAGTGGGGTGGAGGGGGTCCCCTTTCCCACTGCCAACCTTAAAGGAGATGGAACCTTGGCCAGGGGCACTGTCCAGTGTTAGATGGTATCATGGATACGGGGAGGGGGCACCACAGACTGACTGGTTGGGGCTGGTTTGGGGTCGAGGTTTGCTTTTCTTCATTACAGAGCCGGGATGCTTAGGAAACGGTTGAGGACAAAAATAAACCCTGGCTTCCTGATCCTCTCCTGAAACTATTTTCATCCAGGTACCTGAGTGCCCTCATCTTTCCTGAAGTCTCTTAAGTGTCAGTGTGTTATGCTTATTAGCAAACGAATACTGTTCACCCAAACTGACAGGGATCTTGGCACTGGTTCAATTTGTGCTAAATTTAGCTGTACCCTGAAATGCATGTTTAAAGCAAAGGAGAAAATGGACGTCCAGCTGGGCACAGCAAACGACTCTAACATGGTCCCCATTTTGTCTCCAGTGATTAAGACTCCAGTAAAAGTTGGGTTCTTTAAATGTGGAGAAAAATGCATTCATTTTTATCCTTTTAATTGTGAAAAAATAATTTGCAATAATCTGGGCATCAATATTTTGAGAGCTAAGACTACAATCTCTCTTCTATATTTAACTTGTTTCAAAAGAGTTAGGACGCTGGAGAAAATGCCCGGCCCTATGCATGAGCATGGGCATCACCGTGCAGGGAGAGCTCTCAGAGGCCGATCATATTTTTAGAAAAGAAAGGAATCATACATAACCCAGTCTTTCATCATTTCTGGGACTCTTATTTTAACTACCAAATGGTCAATGAACTTAACCTAACTGGATGGGCTTTGAAGAGTAACTCAGGCTCTCTTTAGATAATGGCTACACTTCCTGAAATTCAAGTTCACTGGCAATTCAAGGCTTTCTGAGAGCAGAGTCATCAAAACTAGGAAGATATTTATAGCTAAGAATGATCTCTCTCTCTTACTGACTTGTAAGATCTATCATCTAAATTCCTACATCTCCCTTCATTTTTCATGTGTACTGTTCACATCACATAAAGAAATGTCTACTGTACATTTATAAAGGGAAGTATGCATGTATGTACTGTTGCCATAGGCCCTGTCTTGTTATCCTTTTTTAATGTTAAGAGCACAGAGGTGTCATGCACAAATATGAGATTTTCACCGACTGTCTTGTTTACAGTAAATAAAATCTTCTTTCTATAGACGAGCCTTTTATGCTATTGAAATTCTTCCTATTCAATCTTCCCTGTAGGGGTGTGTGTGTGTGTGTGTGTGTGTGTGTGTGTGTGTGTGTGTGTGTGTGTTGTGCACACTCGTATGTCTCAAACACACACACACACACACACACACACACACACACACACACACACACACGTATATACAGGGTATCTATGCTGCATAGATATGTGTGCCCATGCATATGTTTCACTCACAAGTGGACACAGTCTTAAGATGGATGGGAAAATGATGACATTAAGCAAAGGCCATGTTACCTACTAAGGATGACTACTGGCTTGGGGTGTCTTTGATGTGCATTTTTTTCACACCTTTGCCTAGCTTAGAGCTTGTCTGATCATCACCTAGGGCTGAGGAGAAACAAGAGCTTGAAAATCCTTGGCACAAATCCAGAACAGCTTTCTACAGCCTAGGAAGGCCATACGTGTAGTGAGCTCTACAATCTATCAAGCAGCAAAGGTTCCCCAAAACCTTTGGAGCTAACTGAACTCCAGGTAAGGATGTCTCACTACTTGGACTAATCCTGTCTCTGAGTTTTGAAAGACTGCTGAAAGAATGTGAGCAAAGTGGAATATTTCCTGACTCATTGTAAAAATCTCTGGGCAAATCCAGTTGAACTTGTTAGGAAATTGTTGATTTTTACTGTAATTGTGTGTTTAGATGTGATGTGTGAAGGCTCCTATTAGTTATTTTTTCCAAAAATACACAATGTCACAAAACTGTAACTAAAGACAGCTTGAAAATGAAAAGTGAGAAAGGAAATGGAGTAAAAAAGTCTAGGAGAAAGTGAATGGAACGATAGACCAGGAAATTTAATTGTCAGTAAGTCCAAAGACCCTGGAATCTCTTAAGAAACAGTGATGCTGTTTCTCCATTATTCGATTTCTTTTTGCTAATATTTGCTATGTACATGACATTTTGAGAAAAAAGGCAGACATGAAACTGAGAAATTTTCAAATTATAATCTGAGTTTAAAGCTGTGTTCTCAGATACAAATAAAAGAAATGATTAAACAGGAACTGTGGTTGTGGTTGTCATGGTCCAAATTCTTCTAGTCACACACATACACACACACACACACACACACACACACACACACACACACACACACATGAACATATATTTACATATATACAAATACGTATAGGGAACACATTTTGGAGGACTCAGCGGCCCTCAAACAACAACTGTATTAGCTTCATCTGAACCCTTTAAATGTACAGATTATTGACCTCACACCATATGTTTGTCAAACAGTGGGTATGGTGTGGAGCCAGAAAAGCAGATTTTTCTTACAAGTTCCTAAAGCTACTGATTGTAGTAGTACTTTCTTGTTGGGACCACCAGCCCCCAAATAATGATATGGAGATTTATTTTTGATTATGAAAGCTTGGCCTTAGCTTAGGCTTGCCACACTAGCTCTTATAACTTAAATTAACCAGTTTCTATTACTCTACATTCTGCCATGTGGCTTTCTACCTTTCTTTAATTCTGTTTGTCTGACCCCTCCATGTCTCACTGGCTTCTCTCACACACCTAGATTCTTCCCAAGTTCCTCTATTTCCCTGGAAGTCCCGCCTAACTTCTTCCTGCCTACCTGTCGACCGTTCAGCCCTTTATTCAACCAATCAGAAGGTGCCTTGGCAAAGACACATCTTCACAGTGTACAAAAAGATTAGCCTACAACAACCGATGTTGCAAGTCCTAAGAGCAGACATTGAGAGCTACTAACTTAACAGAAGACCTACTAAGTGCAAGGCTCTAGGATTTGCTTAATTTGATTGTCAACTTGATGCAGTGTACAATCATCAGTAAAACAAATCTCCAGATGAGTCAGTGAGGGTTTATGTGGATGTCATTAGTTTTGGTGGGAAGATCTACCCTATAGGTGGGCATTCATTAGTCCTCCATGAGGTCCCGAACTGAATAAAAGAGAGAGATGAGCATCATACTCATTGTTCTCTTTTCTATGGAATCAATTTGACCAGCAGCTGCTGATGCTTAAAAGTTACCTAAATATGCCCACTTTCTTTAACTTCCTGACTTTTACTTGTGCTTCTTGCCCCCTAAAGTCTTCTCTGCCCTTATGGACTGTATTCCCTGGAACTGTAAGCCAAAGTGAGTTGTTTTGTCAGGTGTTTTTTAGTACAGTGATGAGGTAAGTAACTGAAATACCCTGTGTAGAGTAGCGAAGATAATACCAGATGGGTTTGAAAAGAAACGTGGCCCCTGGCCTTAAGGAAATTTCTTGTCTCTCACTATGAGACTACATTTACAAAAGCACAAGAAAGACCCAAATACAGTGCTATTTGCGGGGGCAAAGGTGTTACTTCCGTTTAGAGAAGAGTACCATTCATGGAAGATTCATGTAGACCATGGTGATCATTCTTGGCCACAGGAATGAGAACTTGTGTGTTTGTTCAAGGGGGTAGGTGTTCTGAATGAAGGGGATAGTATGATCACAGATACAGGGCACCAGTGGCAGCCTAGTTCAGGTTCAAATAAACAGACTAGTCAGGGTGGACTGAAAGGTTTATGAAGGAGGGGTAGTGTTGTGGGAATTCGCCGCCAATGACCTTGGAGTATCTGGCCGGATAGAAGGGCCTGAGGAGGGGGCACATGTTCACTCTCTGGGGTGGTCAGAGACTGGAAGGCTGGTTCCATTCACCCCCAGGCAGAACGGAGGACAACAATGGCTGTTTGCTTTGTTCTGTATCTGTGAGTGTATTTCTCCCCATTTTCAATCTTAATAAATCCTTGATACCCTTTAACGGACTCTCGTGGATTCGCTTAACAAGTGGCGCCCAACGTTAAATTACCTACTGAAATTATCTACATAGGCCCACAGTCTCTTGCTTCTCTGCGTTTACTTACATATGCTTTCCTTCCCCCACATGCTTCCCTCTTTGGTTGATTGGTAATCTCCCCTTTGAGATTAGCTTCAGTTGCTTATTTATATGCATTTTCTGGCTGCTCCATGCTTCTGCCTTTCTTCCTGTTCCCATCCCTTCTATAAACAATTATCTGGGTAGATTAACTGCTTCTGATCCCATCTTTTTGCCATGCTAAAAACAACTGTTGATTAAAAATCTGCATATATTTATCCTTGCTGTCTCTTTATCTCCTGTTCATTGAATAACTCCCCTCAACCAGGCTTCCCTGTCCCCAACTCCAAATTGGGCGCTTTGCTGTCACCATCAGTGACTACCTTTCTGCCAAATCCTTCAGATTTGGCAGTTTTTATCCAACTTAATCACCCTGCATAATTAGCCATTCCTTCCTTTCAATTTTTTTTTTGATTCATTTTGCAATGCTCTTTTGATTTTCTTCTTCAGATCCCTTTGTGAACGGCTCTTCTTTCCCTTTAAGCCTTACATTTTTGCATCACAGAGCATTCTCTTGGCAAATTTCCCATGGACAGTTGCAGCTGTCTGTTGGGCTCCAATGACCACTGTTCTGAAGATACTCAGATCTGTTTCCGGTTTTCCTGGATCTTGTCTTCCCTCAACACTGTTAGCCATTGAACATTACCCTTACCTCCATGTCCAACACTGTGGTTATGGTCTATCTTGAGGGCTCTTGCTTCCTTCTCCCCACTTAATGACCTATGCCGTCATTCGCTCTGCTATCCAAGACTGAACCCAGATTCATCCTTGATTCTGCTTGCCCCCTTATGCATCATATCTGACCTGCCATAGTTTCCTCCTTAGCCCCCTGACATTACATAATATCTGAAGCATGTCTCATCTGGAATACAGCGCTTGCCTCTTAACTGAATCAATCCTATTCTAGAGCAGATTCCGTTCCTATGGATTCTAATGCGTGCCACCAGCAACTGGATTCTACGCTCAAGTGAAGACACCACCACATCCCACAGACCTTGTTAAGTCAGAATTGGAGCAAAAGTGAAACTGTCTTTCAGGCTTAATCTATTTCTGCTGATTTGTTTTGTTTTATAACAGCGTGCGTTTAGAAGAGGCCTGCCCTTCACTCCCCAGCCTCCTTCCAGCCTTTGTCAGTCACCTTGTGGGCTCCCCACAGGTGGTTCCATTTGTAATCCATTTGACACAGCAAGCTGATCATAATTAATGAAGCTCCCTGCAGTACTGCCAATGACCCAGAATGGAGGACAGGAGAGTCACTGAAGCAGCCCAAGGAACAGCTGAGCCAGGAGACCTGGACATTGCCTGCAGCCAGCCAGGGAGGTGCCACAGAACAAGGTGGGGGGCACTCTCCTCCTGGGTACCCACGTCTCCAAGCTCAGGATGGAAGGACACCAACAGAGAAGGCAATGTATACAATGAAGGTGCCTCAGGGATGGTTTGAATCCCTGTCCTTGGCCACTCCGCTTTCCTTCCCTTTGAAAACAAACTTCAAGTGAACATTTGTTGAGTACGGAGTGGGGGAGACATAATCAAGTCTTAAAATGAACTCAAGACTTCTGAGTGGAGACTTGGAGTCTGAGCTGGCAGGGGTTCACACGGCCAGCCGTCCAAGCACAGGAAGCCAGGACCATGAGTGACATCTTCTCCCCTTTTCTGTTTCTAACACACATGCAAATGGAATAAAAACAGAAAGGAAATCAGCCAGAAAAGAAACAGATGGCTTGCTATAATGGTTCTCAACCAGTTAGAACCAGCTTTTGAGAACAAGGTTCTACATGAAAGAGCTGGAATAATTTTTTCCACACATCACTCCATTTCCTGCACACCTTCACTCAGACCTGCAGAACACACACATTGCCGGTACGAGGAGCCTCTGTGGCTGGCCATCTCGGTTTCCGCAGTCAGAGGGAAGAATCTGGATGATTTCTGAAATGAATTGAATGGCACTGCCATATGTGTCTGTCAAAAAGTGTCTCAAGAGACTGGTGATCCTTCCCTCGGGGCCTGTCTGGCCCCTTCCTCCGATTCTCACACTCCTCTGCCCACTGACAGCGTGCTGGGAGTGGAGGCCGACTTGCTAAGTGAATTTCTCCACAGAATGAGATGCCCGCATTTCCAAAAGCCCTTTGCCTCAGCTATTCTTTCGATTGTTAGAATACGACTGAATCGCTTCCCGAATAAATCTTTGTATTTTCATTTTCCAGATGGATTCATGATTTAAGACCTGGTTTTATTTACTTGGGCGATTATTCCCTTTTATGTTTTCACTAGTAGTAAGTACCAACACTTACTGCTGTTGCTCTTTTGTAAGGTCCACTAATTTTTCTGCTTATAGAATATAAAAATATTTATTATTATACCTCCTAGGATTTTTGAAAATTACCTAATTAAAATGAAATTTCTGTTTTTGTTTTCTGTCAACACACAGAAATTCCGAAATGGCCCTGGGGACTAACGCTAATTGTGGAAGGAAGGCTTAAAGTAGGCTCACACAAAATAGAGACTTCGTGGCATTCATAAAATTCAGACTGGGCACCGTGGGAAGTTGCCCTCCTGGAAAGCTGAATGTATGGTTCAGTATCAGGACAGGGCAGTCCCTAGGGGGGCTTGCCAAACCTATTGATCCTAACATGTGCTCCAAATGTGATGTCCCAGAGGCCTGTGCTCTGGCCTGGAGCTCAAGATTTGACATGGACATGACCCGTGGTGGTCTTTGCAAGCTGAGTTCTACTTGCTGCTGGCTTGGAGTTCTGAGCACGTCGGAGTGGACCAGCTAGTTAATGGTAAGAGCAGTTTCCACCAATACGACAACAGCCGAGAGTCCCTTGAACGTCTGCTGTTTGTAAGATCGATGACAGGCATATGGTGTACTGTCTCTTTAATCCTCAAGCCACCATCTGAAGCCTTCCTTCCCCCAACCAGGGACAAGAAATCTGAAGTTTCTAGAAGTCCAACAGCTTGCTCTAGGTCACATGGTTGAACAATGGCAGAGCCAGAATCTGAACTCAAGTCTAACTTTAACTGAAGCCCTTCATCCTAAACCCATGCTTCTCAGCAGCTTCGCCTGTGTGGTCAGAGAAATCCTGTTACTACATGTCTACTTTCTTCCAGGACTCTGAAGCACACTGACTGACTGGCTCCGAGGGTGGGGGTGGAGGCGGTTGACCTCCTGAGCAGGCTCTTGGGGCTTACTTGGAATGACCTGCCTCCTCCCCTGCCCCCTGTTCCGACCCAGGCCTCCAGCGCAGTACAGCCTAGGCTGCTTCTCAGCCTCTGTCTGGTGCTCTCGCCTGCCTCCACCTCTCCACCTTCTGCTGAGACGCTCTCTGAGCCAAGAGGCCCTTCAGCTCCGCTGCCAAGTCCTCCCTCTCCCCTCCTCTTCACTCAGCTTCCCTGGCTCCCAGGCAAACAGTGTACCGTCCTCTCTCCTGCCTAGGCTTTGTTCGCTGGAAACGGGGAGTTTCTTTCCTGCTTCTAAAGAGCCTTTCCCATCCTCTTGGTACCACTTTCTGAAGCTAATGTTTCGCTCATGGCTGCTCTAGCTGAGTATGCTTCATGTAAAGCACTTATTATTTACTTTTGTGCACTGCTTCAGCCCTAGAGTCCTGCAAAGCTGGGTGAAGATTTAACGAAGACTTAATGTTTGTGCCAGGTGGTATTCTGTGTTCCAGGTCCAGATACGGGGGATCCAAGGGTTAACAAGATCAGGACCGTCCCTCATTCTGGTGAGTATCCCTTTCCATGTCTGTGTCAGGTTGTATTCTCTCAATCAGCTCTAGAGATGGGCTTCATGCGTTCAAATCCACAGCTCAGTCATTCTACTATAATCTGTATGACATTGAAAAAACTGACTAATCTCTGTGTCTCAGTTCCCTGTAGATTAGGAAAACTATAACAGAATCTCCCTACATCATTATTATATTTAAGTAGGGAGCTGGGGATACAGCTCATGGTAGACTACTTGCCTAACATGTAAGGACCTTGCTTTAACCCTTAATATGAGAGAGAAAAAAAAAAACCCAAAGAATTATATAAGCCAACATAGCCAACATAGCTGATATATATGAATTACTCAGGATAGTGGCACACTGTGTGTTCCTAATATATATTAACTCTTCTTATTTTTATATAATTGAACGTGTAAATGGAGGGATAGTCCTCCACTAGTCTACAAACTTTATGCAGGCAAGGGCCATGTTCTTGGTCCTATTGTGGAGGCACATCTGGTGTGGTGTTTTCTATGGTGCATGACAGGTCTGGCAGAGATATGGGCATCCTTTGTCAGATCAGTGTATCTTTCTACCTCCATCACCAAGATGACATCTCATCACATTCTCTCTAAGGGAGAGAAACGTTCGAGGCCTTCCTCTCTCTGTGGAAAACACTTGTGTTACCTTGCTAAGAATCAGGTTCCAAGGTCAGCATGTTAAAAACATCCTCTGCCTCCAAGAGACGTCCCAGGACTCACCTTGATTTTTCAGCGGTAAAGGCATGGTTTCCCTGAGTTTGCTTAGGAGGTTTTTCATTTCTCGCATGTCTCTGTAAAATCGATAAAAAGAAAGAAAACTCAGCTGTGCATTTCCCAAATGAAGCCTCAAGCGGTGTGTTCTACTGGATGCATACAAGGTAGGTACATCGAATCATACCAGTTCTAGTTCCTAGCTGACACAAATTGAAATGACTTTGCTTTTATAAGAAAGAATATCTGAGAGGGTGGGCTGCAGAAGAAATGGAGTTTCTTGCCAAATGTTTCCTCAGGGGGGATTCTCTTCCAGTCCTCAGCATCTCTGCCTTTGGTCCTACCTGGCTGAATTCAGTGGAGAGTTTTTATATTGAGGACAGTATTATGGATCCACGGGGAGAGGCCAAGGACACGTAACTGGAACAGTGGGCCCCTGGGGGGGTCAGGCTTCAGGACGCACCATTGAGGCTTACGGCCAGATGGCTGGGCTTCTGGGCAGATTACTTGCTGTCTGCTATTTTAAGACTCCCCTTTGCCAAGAACTGAATATTAGCAGGACAATAAATTATTATTACTATCATTACGATCATTGTTGTTGTGTGGTACTAGGCATCAAACCCAGGGCCTTGTGAATCTTAGAAAGTCTCTCATCAGTGAACTACATTCACAGCCCTTGTTTCTTTGAGAAAAGTTCTCAGAGGATGGACTTGAATTTCTGGCTCTCCTGCTTCAGCCTCCTGAGGGCTGGGATGGGCTTATGCCACCACGCCTGGCAAGGGATACATTCTGAGACATCCAGAGAAGAGCTCTTCATAATAGAGATACAGGGAGAGAAGCCATTGGGGACCATTGATAACTTGAAGTCAATTCCCAGGACCCACATGCTAGAAGAAGAAAACTGACTTCTGGCCTGCACATGTGCAGTGTAGCACACACACACACACACACACACACACACACACACACATCACACACACACACACAACTTGTCTTCCCAGCTTCATGTGTACCGTGTAGCATACACATGAACACACCTGCATACCTGAGTGTACATAAATAAATAAATAAATAAATAAATAAATAATAAATAAATAGGCAAATACATTTCTTTAAAAACATGTTTGTGGGGGAAGAAAATTCTAAAGCTGAGCTAAAGCTGGTTGAATAAGCCCATACTTACAGCTTCTCATGAGTAGAGGCAGGAGGATCAAAAGTCTGAGGCCTACCTGGGCTACAGAGTGATTCAAGTCCAGCCTGAGCGACTTAATGAGACCCTGTCTCAAAACAAAAAATTGAAAAAGAAAAAAAAGAGTCGGGGAACTGAAGATAGAATGCATGGGTAGAGCATTTACTTAGCCTGGGTGGGACTTTAAGTTTAATATCTAGTACAACAAAAGAGGAGAGAGATAGAGGAGAACCCCTAAATTAGAGACTTTATAGCTACTATTTTTCATTTTAAGTTGAGGAAAGATCCATCATGCAATTTCCAGCTTGAAATTTTCAGTCTGTCTCACAAAGCACCACTGTTCTGTTGAGTAGCGTTGGAGGACCACTGTTGGGAGAGGCCACAGACCCAAGCTGATCCTCTCTCTCTCAAGGTTAAGATACAAAAGGAAGCTCCAATCATACCAAAAGGATATTAGCTCAGTTTTGTTCATAGCAGCTTTATTCGTAATAGCCAGAACCTAGAAACAACCTAGATGCCCCTCAACCGAAGAATGGATAAAGAAAATGTGATACCTTTACACAATGGAGTATTACTCAGCTGTTAAAAACAATGACATCAGGAAATTTGCAGGCAAATGGATGGCACGAGAAAAGATCATCCTGAGTGAGTAACCCAGACCAAGAAAGAAAAAAATGCTTTGTTCTCCCTCATAAGTAGATATTAGCTGTAAAGTGATGGATCACCAGGCTACAATTCACAGACTGGGAGTGGCTGGGTAATAAGGAGGGCCCAAGGTGGGACACATTTATCTCCCTGGGAAGGGGAAATAGCCGAGATCTCTTGGGTGGACTGGGGATGGGTGGGGATGGGAACTTGAGAGATCAGATTGAGGGGTAGATGGAGGGGGAGAGTACTGAAAGAGATAACTGGAAACAGGGGGCCATTTCAGGGTCAGATGGAAACCTGATGCAAGAGAAACCCATGAATCTACAAGATGACTCCAGCTAAGACTTGTAGCAATAGTGGATATGTAGCCTGAACTGACCATCTCCTGTGATCAGATTGGTGACCACACCAATTATCATCAGAGAGCCTTCATCCAGTAACTGATAGAAACAGATACAGAGACCCATAGGCAAACATTAGGCTGAGCTCGAGGAGTCCTGCTCAAGAGAGGGAGGGTGGATTGTAGGAGCCAGAGGTATCAAGCACATCACAAGAAAACCCAAAGAAACAACTAACAAACCCAAAGAAACAACCTGGCTCATAGAAACTTGAAGAGTCTGAACCAACAACCAGAGAGCCTGCATGGGACCGACCGAAACCCTCTACATATATGTTACAGTTGTGTAGCTTGGTCTACTTATAGGACACCTAACAATGGGAGCAGGGCTGTCCCTAACACACTGGCTGGCTCTTGGGAATTTATTCCTCACACTGGATTCCCTAAGCACCACAAAGGGAGGTGCTTAGTCTTACCTCAATTTAATATGCCATGCTTTTTTGACACCCATGGGAGGCCTGTCCCTTTCTGAACAGAAACAGAGGAGGAGTGGATTGGGCGGGGGCGGTGAGGAGGGGAGGTGGAGGGAGGGAATAGAAGGAGAGGAGGGAGGGGAAACTGTGGTCGGGATGTAAAATAAATAAATAAATAAATAAGAAAGAAAGAATAAACAAACTAAAGGGAGCTCAGGTCTCAGGCAGCACTGACTGGAAAAGGAAGGGAGAGCAGCCCGATGAATGGATAGAAAGACCCCTGGAGCATTCGCAGTGGCGTCCAAGGGTGTGAGGCTGATGGAGTGTCATGGGCACAGAATGCCAAGCAGGCAACAGGAAGACCCTGGCGCCCGGAGGCGGGGCCACCCTCAGTCGTGTTTCCAGGTAAGATCGCCAGTCAGGTTGAATGGGAGGGGAAGGATGAAGCAAGCACCCCCGGGACCAAGTCCCAGTGGTCACCTTGCACTGGATGATCTCTGGGCCTCCCCTGCACCCAAGAAGAGAACCTGACTGGGCTGGCTTCCAAAGGAGGCAGTTGCCAGTGACTTTTAAAGAGCTCTCCTGGTGAGTTAAATGCCAGACCAGTTTGAGACCCATGGAGCGCTGGGCAGAGAGAAAAGGAACACCGAAGAAGCTCACCTCAGGCTTCCCTCTCCCTTGACCAAAATCTGGACTTCTGTTCTAGCCCATTCACTACCATGTAACATTGCTCTCTCTGTCTCTGTCTTTCTTTTCTCTTTCTTCCTCTCTCCCTCCTTCCTTTTCCTTTCTTTTCTTTATTCTTTTTTTTTTTTTTTTTTGGTTTGTTTTTTGTTTTTGTTCTTTGAGACAGAGTTTCTCTGTGTAGCCCTGGTTGTCCTGGAACTCACTCTGTAGACCAGGTTGGCCTTGAACCCTCAGAAATCTACCAGCTTCTGCCTCCAAAGAGCTAGGACTAGATGTGTGTGTCACCATACCCAGCAATTGCTTAGAGCATGAGGTATGGATCTAACTGCTATCTGAGGCATATGAAAAGGAAACAAAAACAGCTTTGCAGATGGCTTCTGCCCTGACCATGGCATTTTGACAGATGCACCCCTTTTCTCTGGGAACAGACCAGAGAATTTTCCATTTATTTCTATAAAATAATTTATTTGTATAAATTAAGATACATGACTCTGTCATCATTTGTTCATATTTCTATAAAATGGAGACAAACAAGCTTTATTGTTTGAATTATTGGATATTGAAGTGTATACAGGTGATATTAATAGCACACAATTACCACTTGCTCCAATTTCCTATAAACACAGAAATCTGGTAATTAGCATTAGAATTATATTACAACCTGAAAGTGGAACCACAATGGCTATAAATGCCATTGTGTGTTCCATTTCTAAAAATAAAAAAAATAAAATGTTCATTATCTTGTCAGTGACTCATACACAGAGAGGAACATGGAGTAGAATCACCCCGTTCATTCAGCTGCTTTGTGCCAGCTCTAGGGACGTTCATAGCAAAGGGCATAGGCATTACTGCGAAGGCTACACAGGACCTCATCTTTTACTTCACGGAATAGTATATTCAACATGTTGATGGGATGAGTCCTTGCTCTTTTATCATTATTGTTTCCTCAATGAAACAGAATCACCATAGCATTTTTCCTTCCTAGAGAAAGTCCCTCCTTAGCAGCAAGCTGTGTAGGTCAATGCATTAACTGACTCTGACTCCTAACATGCCATCAGCTGTATTTCAGGAGAGGAAAAAGAGGCTGTGAACGTCTGTGAATTGGTCAAAGTTCGAAGTAGGACATTCCAAATACCCAAAACCTAAGAATCTATTGGAAGTATCCTTGGGTAATTTAGATTCTTTTCTCTCAAACAAAAGGGTGGTTTAGGAACTGGCCATTGGGTGAACTGTGATGGAAATAGGTCTTCTCTTTTCTCTTCTAAGAAGTATACTGTTTCCTTTTCTTTTGGAGACAGAGCCTCCCAAGTATTGGGATTATAACTGTGCACCCCTTGCTTGTTTTCATATACAATGGAGATGTGATGTGTTGGGTGGAGGTAGGCAGATGTCTACGAGCCTGAAACTGCTGTAGATCCTGCATGTCCCCCTGTAGGGTATGGACTACTTACTTACTGCAATTTGATCATAAAATGGTCCCAAAGGTTTATATGTTGAAGGCTTGGTCCCTAGCTAGAGGCCCTGTTAAGAGGTAGTTGGACCACGAGGACTCTCACCTAATTGGCAGGTCAGTGCATTGATGGATAAATTATTTGACATTATTATTGGGAGGTAGGGCACATTAGGAGGTGGGGCACAGTTGGAGGAAGTAGGTCCTAAGTCACCAGGGGTACGCCTTTGAAGGGCACATCTTGCCTCCGGCCCCTTCTTCTTTCTCTCTGCTTCAGGCTTGCCATGAGCTGAGTAGTGTCTTCTGTTCTAAGCTCTCCCGTATTGTTGACACACTTAAGTGCAATGGAGCCAGCTACTCCTAGACCACAGTCTCTGAAATCAAGAGTCGAGACAAGACTTTCTACCTTTGAGTTGTTTTCTCAGTGATTTTGTTATGGTTACACAATCCCGACTACCACCTCGCCCTCTCCCCGGGTTTCCCTCTGCAGGTTAGGCAGACTCCAGGTTCCTGCCAGAGGAGCTGCTCTGTCACGCGGTAGTGAGCCCTGTTTCTCCCGAACCTGGAATAGAAAACCCTGCACTCCCAGTGGCCCCTGAGAACACTGACGTCAGGAGGGGCGGCTTCTGTCCAGGGGAGTGTCCCACTTACCTTTCAGTATTCTCGATGTCTGTGGAAACCTGCCAGGGCTGCTGCTGGCTCTCTAGAGGGGAAGAGGAGTCCTCCAGGGCAGGTGTTTCAGCATTCTCCTCACTTTTGTTGTCCAAACTCTTCACTCCTCCACTAGCTTCCTTCCCTAAGGAAAAGGGATTTGATAAGGAGACGTGGGTAAGACATGAGCAGTGCAATTGCTTTACTCAGATGTCATTACAAAGCCTGGCTATGCTTTGAGTCAAGCGCTTCATTAATCCTAATGTCTGTCTGAGTTATAAAGCAAGTGTGTGTGTGTGTGTGTGTGTGTGTGTGTGTGTGTGTGTGTGTGTGTTGTGTATGCACGTTTGGGTGTGTATATAGTATGCTCTTACAACATTCTGGACTGATAGCTGAGGTCAACACCACCTAAAGGTCAAAACAAAATTGAGGGCCCGACCTTTGATGAAGAGTTGCTTTGTAACCTGGCTTGAGTGACTTAGATCCCTGCCTTGGGAGCAGGGATTTAGCCTGTGAACACAAGCCGGGGTTTGGTTTTAGAGTCAAGAGTGAGCAGCAGGGTCAGGAGAAGGTGACACTCAGCAGGGAGGGTGGGAGCTCCCCACTGTTCTCTCTGATCCCAGACACCGGCTTTGTCAGGCTTCCGCAGAGCACGGACTAGCCTTTCAATTGCTTGGCTCTCCAGTGTCCTTTAACACAGCAGTCTATGGGAAGCAAACCCAGCCCTATGATGCAGCCCTGTGATCTCCTTTCGACAAGGTCTTCTTGGATAGCCCTGCATGTACTGACACTATGTAGCCCAGGCTGGCCTCAAACTCATGGCAATCCTTGGACCTCAGTTTGCTGAGTGCTAAGCCTACAGGTACGAGCCACCATTAGACAATAATATTAAAAGCTATATCAATAACTGCAAAGCTGCTGTCCAACATTAGGCTGCTTGGAGATAAGGTATCTCTAGTGTTTTATACTTTTTAACTTAATTTTACTTTTAGTACACAGATGTAATTCTAGAGAAATTGAAATTGTTGGCTATCATTGAGCATGTATGATATAGAAGCTTCACTTCTTGCCTTTTTGCTCAGTCTTACCAATCCTTTAAAACAACAACAACAACAGCAACACCCTCAAACCTGTGAAGAGAATGGCTGCTCGTGGGGAAAATCTATCTTTTCTGTAGGAACTGGTAACAACTCTGCCTGTCTTCCTCTGTCGCCTAAGTTAAAAACACAAGGAGAAAGGCGCACCCCCTGAAGCGGGACCTGTGAACCCTTCCTCAAAGCACAGCAGAAACTTGGAGAACTCAGCCAGAGCATGAATACAAGTTGTCTGGTGGAAAGTGCTGGTCCTCGGCAGTGCGCTTTGTGCACATTGATCCTTGGGGATGTAAGTTTGCCTGAAGAATGGTCTTTACAATCTTAGGGTACGCTGTTGGGTGGGAATCAGTTAAGCACATGATTTAGTATGTCATCATTTCACAGTCAGAGGGCAGTGGGCTCTAAAACCCATTTGCATTTGTCTTCTGGTCCAAGTGTCCATTCACCACCCACCTCTGAGCAGAATTCATCTGTGGACTTGAACTTGAGCTGGGTGATTTGGGAGAGGGCCGAGGGGGACTCCCAGGAAAAGACCTCTGCTTTTTAAACTTTGAAGGCTAGGTACCAGGAAGGCATGTATGGAGTGTACTTTTGCCTGAAAATTTCAGAGGGGACCTGTGGAAAAATAGCCTTTATGCGCCTCAAAATACATATTCTCCCGCCTCTTCCACTGTGCTCGCACCTACATTCTATTGGCTACGCACAGAAATTCATGATCAAACTAAGTTGCTCTGAGATGTTGGATGGCATTGTTCTCTCATCTTCTATTTATATCCAGAGATGCTTTTGTATGTCGTCTATTTATGGATCTCTGAAAAGTTTTAGGGTATAATCTTTCAACTTTTGAATCTGAAAATGCCTTCTAAATATGTCTCTCTGTGTGAACTCCTTCACATTAACTCTTCCTGGCACTTGATTAGGATTCACCTTTTATTTTGAAAAATTGCATATAAGTTGATATCTAAAATGATATATGAATTTTTATATATATTTTTGTGATGAACCATTTAAATATGAGCTGCAGGCCTTACTTCACAGGGTCCTAAATACTTTAGTATATATTCCCTGATGAACAAGGATATTATGGATGGAAGGTGGCTAAGTGGGAAAGAGACTGTGCTGCGTAACGCATAGACCTGAGTTCAAATCCCCAGCACCCAGGCAATTGGCAGGCATGGCTGCCGAGTTACAGTCCTGCACTGTTCTTTTGCCTGGTCTGTCTCAGCATCCAAGACCACAAGGGAGAGAAGAGAGCAATTCATGTTCATCTCAAGTCTTAAGGGTAGCCTCAAACCATGCCCCAGGGGCAGGTACTTCAAGGTCATAGGTAGGTAGGACAGTTACCTGCTACATCTCTAGGGACAATGCTTCAAGGTCCAGGTTCAGTAAGAGAGCCTGCCTCACACTGTTTCCAACTTGGTATAGATAATTACTGTTTTATGAATATGGCGGACTCATGAATATAATGATTCTTTCCTTTGCATATAATGATCACACACATTTTAAACTTTTCATCATCTTAATAACTCTTCTTCCAATATTGGTTATTTGTTACATTTGGTGTCTTCCTTTAGCAGTGTTGATTTTTTTTCTTTGAAAATCTGGTCATTCCTGGATGTCTGTTCAGATGTCTCTGAGCATCTCTGTCTATCCTTCTACCAACAGTGTCCTGGTAATTGTGGAGAAGGGGCAGGGTGTGTGGCTGGACAACATGTGTTTGAAACTCTTCTCATGGGTGCGAGACGTTCCCATCCCAAGGCCATTTGTCCTGGGCTCCCTGTCAGGCTTGTTTCCTGTGACGCATTTCCTGCCACACGTTTCTAGGGTGGAATTCTTGCTGTAGAGAGAAATGCTAAGAAGTTTAACTTGGTGCTGACTATAATTCTGAATTCACTTTCTATTTTTGGTCATTGCTTGTCCTTGTGCAGGCCCAGTATTATTTTACACAGAATACTGCTTTGGTCTCCAAGACCAACACTGGTAGCTTCTGCTGGGAGTCAGTGGTAGCCCAACTCTTCTAAGTGCAGTTTCAAATATTAACTTCAACAGTTTTAGACACCCTTCCAGTGGTTTGTGTTTCTTGACTGGGTTTGAAGTATTTCTGGATTTTATTTCAGTTTTTTAGAATTTCTCTACCATGTGAATTTTGTTTGTTTCTCCCTGAGTTTCTTCTCTGCCCAGTTTCCTCAGTTCACTTATTCCTAAATTTCACCAAATTCAGTCCCACCCAAGTGCTTGTCTGTTTGGAGAAATTCTCTAAACTTTCTGGTTTGCTCAGGTACTCCTTGTTTGTTTTGCAGAGTTTCGGGAGATGTTTTGAGTTTTCCAGCCTCTACTTTGTTCTTTTCCTTACAGTTGGAAAGGGCCATGTGACAGAGTTAGGAACAAGGGACTCTTTCAGACCCTTCCTAAACGTCCTCCTATAGACTCTCCTATGCTTTCTGAAAGCTGGATGAATGTTCCACCCTAACTCTGACATCATTGGACTATGCCATAAATGAATACACTTACTGTTCTCATCAATTGAGATATGACATTATTTCATAAAGCAATTTCTCCACCCTAACAAACTAATACAGATTTATTCTTTTCCTAATATGCTTTTCTGTTATTTTGATGAAAAAAATTTATTTTCTTAACTAGAGAGGGGAATATCCATAAGTTTAGGTCAACATTTCTGTTAAGTTTTCCTCTTTAGTTACATTCCCTTTCTGCTGGAGAATGCAAACAATTCATCTACGTATCCAATAATCATTATTGGAATTTTTGCTCCAGGCACTGCATTAGATGATGGGGATACACTCTAGACCTCCAAAGTCTACAGAGGACAACAGACAGGAAACCATGTAACAAATGACAATCTTATGTAAGGTGCGATCATCAGCACCATGGGAATGCTTGAGAGACAAGGACCAGCTCAGACTTAGTGTTTCAGGAGCAGCTTTCTTCAGGAAATCATATCTAAATTATGACCCCCAATAAAGTTCAGAGATGGTCCAGGGGGAAGGGACAGGTGTGGAGCTGGGTAGAATGGTTCATATTATCCTGGGCAGAAGGATACCCAGAAAACGACAAATCTCTTGGGATTCTACAAAGTAGTTCAAGATACTTTGTGTGTGCCAGCGTTGGGTGCAGGGGACAAGTATGGGGTATTGCTGGTGGTCTGTGAGACTGGAGAAGTTATCGGGGTCACTTTGTAGATGTTCTTTTGAGCAACATGGAAGACTTAGCAGAAAAGATGGTGCCCTACACACCTTATCAGTAATCAGTTTGAGGTCTTTGCTCCCAGCTTCCCTCTTTTGCCTTGTCTGTCCTTGGAATGGACTCTTGTCTAATACCAGCTTGGGCACCCTGCCTTGCTCTTGGGAAAGGGATCAGAAGGCTTCCAAATGGTGACTTTAAAGCCGTATTTTGCTTTGCCTAAGAGAGTGACTGTGCATCCCAAATCATTTCCTATTATGAAATGAAAAGTTCTGTCCCCTGAAAATCAATTTCAGGCCCCAGTGAACAAATATTTGCTTGGGGGAGGGGGATGGAGACGAGGATGAGAGCCTGCAGAGTACCTTGAAATCGTGCTAAGATCGCTGTTGGCAACTAGGCCACTGAAGTTTTGGCCACGTCCCTGCGGGTTGTGCAAAGCCTTTGCTTTCGGCTCCTTGGGGATTCATATGTATTTTTAGCCTGTTTATGGATAATATAAGAGGCATGTTTGAGGGAAAGTCAAGGGAAACCAACCATGGAAAGGAAGGCTGGATATTCTCACACTCCTTATACAAGTGGTGAGTCTCTCAGGAGGAAGAAGCCACATCAGGTATGAAGCATTTCAGGAGAGCCACAGAGTCCTCCAACCTCACAAGTCCCAGGCATTGGCTAAAAGGCTGGGTGGGGATCCTTTGGTCGCACCTGCCTCTAGAGAGCTCTTCTCTTCTCTTAGCATTACAGTCCTTTGTCCCTACTTGTATTTTTCATATATTCTCCCCTTCCTTCCCCTTTGTCTTCCATTCTTGGTTTTCCCCCTTTCTTCAGTCACCCAGTGACAATGGGAGATACAGTCACTGACAGGGTCTCTTTGTAGGTCCTTAGTTGGGCCTCCATGGTCCGTCAAGTCCATATTATCCATGTAGGTACTTCTGTGCAGGAATCAAAACGAGTCATTCATTCTTCCCTAAGCTCATTCTGCATCACTGCCCCTGTCATTTCTTCGATGGCAGGGGCAAGTTTCCTACGTCCTATGTGCTCCTGACACATCATCTGTTGGGACAGTCCTCATAGAAGAGACTTTCAGGTCAGCTTTTGTACTGACTGTCTTAGAAGAGCAGAATGGACAAGGCTTACGTCAGATACACAGCTGCCTACTTAGGGCGACTCTCACCCTCATGTGGCTCAGCTTTTCTGACTCTGCACTGTGCAAAAAATTAAAGAAGCACAGGGTCTATGTTAAGTAACCTACCTGCACCCTCTCACGCTTTAGAAAGTATGTGCTTTAGATGGAAATCATTCCTACTAATTGCATAAGTTGTTTATTTATGATAAAAATAGTTTCAAGGCTTTTCTACATGATAAGAAGATATTCATTGTACCACAAAGCATGTGGTAGAGGATAATGAGTATACTATACACAGGGCTCCTCTATTGCCATAGAATGTGGAAATAATTTCCAGCCCAGAAATGATGAGGCACTAACTCGCCCACTTCAATGTTCACTATCCTTTTCTGTCTTCCTGTAGCACTCCAGTGACCCTGGAGTCGCAGCTCTCATGCTGGGCCCCATGTAGCTGTCTGAGAAAGCAGAAGGACCAGGTTTCCTTAGAACATGGGAGGGAAAATAATTGAAGACACATGTGTGTGAGTGAGGCTTTGCTCTACCTGGAGCATGTAACAGGGCAGAGCAGTGTGCAAGATGCATTTCCCATGAAACTAACTAAATTGCAACTTTTCCATAACGGGCGTCAGGGTCAAGCTGTACAGTATCTTATTACATAAAGTCCCGCCCTATGGTGTAGACAGACACAGAGATAGAGTTAATAGATATTTTTAGGTCACCCTTAGGATTATAGAATCTGGCTATGTGTATGTTCTTTAGAAAGGACAAGCTTCTTGGTGGAAGGTCTTTTGTGTTTGTGGTGAAGTTGTTTCTTTTCTGTTATTCAGGTCAGATTCAAGGATATGTCCTCAGAGGACTTTGATTACCCCCCTCTGAAGTAGCCATTCCATCCAAGTCTGTTGCATTGTCTATTCAATTTCAATTATCTGCTACTTGGGAGCTTTGGAAAATTTGATTGTCTATGCTTTGCCTCATTCTTCCCTTCCTTTTTTTCTTCCTTCTCTCCCTCCCTCCCTCCCTCCCTCCCTTCCTCCTTCCCTCCCTTCCTCCCTCCCCACTTTCTTCCTCTGGCCTCATCTTGTCTCCCCTTTCCTCCCTCTAGACCACATATTCCTTGAGCACAGGGCCATTGCAATCCCGTCACTGAAGCCTTCCAGCACCCAGAGGGCTACCTCACATATGATGGATGAACAATGAGCATTTGCTTAAAGAATGAATTCATGTTTTCTCTTCGAGTTTCAATCATAGTTTCTATTTTAGGGTTTATTTTGCTTCATTTCTTCTAACTCGCTGTTCTATTTTAGTATCAATTGCTCCTTCTCACACTGGAAAATAAAGTATTTACTTGTGGCTAAATTCTATTTTTGTCTTTTTTTTTCTTGTTTCTTTCATTTGTGTGGATCATTTCCTTTACATTATTCAGCATGATTCTGAATAGACAGGGCTCTCTCCTGCCTGTAACTCATTTTTGTCTTGGGTTCATCCAGTATTTCACTGCACCTGGACCATGAATTCCCATCAGTACATCTTGAGTTATCAATTCCCAGGCTCCCAATCCACTTTTGTAGGAATATTTGTCAATTTTTAACATTTCCCTCTTTTTCCTTTTGGTGATCACATCTCTACACATTTTTAAATCTGAATTTACCATGGCAGTACATTTCAGTGGAAGAATCCATCTTATCCCAGAAAGATGGGGGTGGGGTGTGTCTCTTGCCCTCAAATGACTGGGGGGGGGCACTTTTTCTGTAAGCTGTGGCTGAGAGGTAAGTAGAGGCAGGGAGGGCAACATGAGAGCAACAAGGAAAAGGGTAGAAAAGGCAAATTCACGTAAAAAGGAGCTTTTTTTAGGATGGGCAAGTTCTCGTAACTGACTGAGTGGGGAAGAGAACATGAGAAGAAAAGAGTGGTCGAAAAAGCAGGATTTTCCAGTTTCCTTAGCAGCCCTCCTCCATTTTCTGCCAGCCCAGCTGAATGAATGAAATCTGTGAGCTCACTTCATCCCGTGGCAGGAAGCAGGCATTAGTGGTCAACATAATGCATGCAAGCAGTAATGGGAACAGATTTCTTACCTAACTAGGTGTGAAGAGATGAGAACAAATATTTTCCACTATAAACACAGAAATGAGATTATAGGAAGCAGTACTCCAATTTACAACTTAAAAGTGTTAGAATATCAAACTACAAAATGACTAAAATTATTCCCATCTGTCATCATCCTATAGAAACACAGCTTTTCAGAGCTACACTCTACCTGATATAACCCAATAATGTTTATTAAATGTAGGTTTTTTTTTACCTCACATAGCTGTAATTTACTTTAATTTTGTTGGCTATGAAAAAGGAAAATCATTTTAGGAATATTTTTCTTCATTTCTTTGGCAAAAAACATGATCTTGCAAAACATATAATATTTCCAAATGCCTTGTGCCAATCAGACATATGAGATAGCAAAAATTTCTATACACAGAGCAAAGAATATGCAAGAAAATCATTTAAAATGCTGTTGTGACCAAGGATACAGAATATGATTAATTGGAAGAGGACAATCTTCATTATTAAATACAAGCTCACTGTGGGAGTGCTAAAATTATTTGGGACATACTTTCCCAGAAAAAAAAAAAGCCGTATTCTCAATTCCTGAAGTGACCTTGTATGCCCTTTCTCTCTAAAAAGTAAATGTGTGCTCTGACTACACAATACAATAGGAAAACTAAGTGAGATATAAAATAGCATATGAGCTTCTGGTAGAGCTGAGGAGATGCACAGACATAAGAACAAACTACGTGTTCAGATGTCTATGAAGCAGTTCAGTTTCAGTATTTAATCCCAGCCCAACACTGACAGGGAGGCGTTGATATAAATTGTTTTGAAGCTCAATTACAATGCTGCTTCCTTTCCTTGGTGGAAATGAAAAGCTGAAGAGGAGAGCAGTGGTCAACCATGGGCATCTACCCAAAGAGAAAAGAGAGGAGCTCATCTAAACATTAGTAAAACATCAGCTTTTCTTATAACATTAAAAGAAACAAATCTGGTAGAGGTTCTGAGCAGGAAGTCAGCATGAGTATTACAAACCTCAGGAGCTGCTGGGGACTACCTGACTTCTGAAAGAGATGAAGGTAGGGTGGAGAGGAGAGGCTATAAGTTAAGGTACCGTATTAGTGGGGCCGGGGAATGTAACTCAGTGGCAGAGCATTTGCATAGTATGCAAAAGCCCTGGGTTCAACACCCAGTACTGGAAAGGAGGAGGAGTTAAGTGGAGGAGGGCAATGAGGTGGGGATAAAGACGCTTATGGGGAGGCTGGAGAGATGGCTTAGCAGTTAAGAGCACTGGCTGCTCTTCCTGGAGGACCTGAGTTCAATTCCCAGCACCCACGTGGGAGCTCACGACTGCCTGAAATTCCAATTCCAGGGTATACAGCACCTCACACAGACATGCATGGAGGCAAAACACCAATGCACATAAAATACAAAACAGTAGATTATTTTTCAAAATATTAAAAAAAGAGATTCTTGGTGGATGTTCTCTGTCTAGATCATTCTTAGACTGAAGGTACAATAGAGGTACCACTGTTTGGATAAACAACATAATGTCTTGGAAAAGTCATCTGTCATCTGAACTCTCAGAGTTAGATGTAGAAACGGTCCCTTTCTGCTGATATGGGACACATATATTTAATTATATGTAAAATGCTACGCATATGTATCAGTCCTGGGAAAGAAGAATTGCCTCTTGATAGTTTTCCTGTGACTTCTCCCACCGCACCTGGAATTTGTAGGCATCTTTACTCCAGTCTCTACCTCATGGCCTCAGGTCTATCCTCACTTCTCCATCCACATCTCCATGAGAAGGCCTGGTAAGACAGAGTCGGCCACAGTCTCAACTACTTCTCTGGCACCATGCCTGCCATGCCTGTGGTCATGCTCTCCACCATGATAATGGACTAGACCTCTAAAACTGTAAACAAGCTCCCGGTTGAATACTTCCTTTAAAAGAGCTGCCTTTGTCATGGTGTCTCTTCATATCAATAGGACAGAGGCTAAGACACCAACCTACCCAAATAATGCAAAGAATGCGTTGCCCTGCATGTGTGTATGTGAGGGTGTCTCCTGTTTGGTTGCCATGTATCCGAACACTCACTTTTTAGATAAGGCATCAGGAATGTCATGAGGATGATCATTCTAAACCTACTTTCTCTTATTAACCACAGCCATGAAGATGGTAATCCTTGAAGGATCAGCCTTTAGGAAGATGAAGGAAAAGAAATAATACTCATGTATTGAGAGACTATTATCCTGTCTTTGGGACAAGGTAGCAAAACTCCTGCTTTTAGCTCTGGAAGATATGTGTACGCATACACATATATGCATATGCAAAATTTGATGTTTACTGCTACATTATCACATCATTTTGTTGTCACCAAGTGACAATACTCATTTGATTTCAAGTCTTTAACTGCTTGTCGTCCAAAGCCTCTCCTCCCCCCAGCAGCTTACTGAACTTGCTTATCTTTAAATTTAAACCACAGGCCCCCATTACATTCTATGTATCTCCAGCTCCCATTTTTTTCTGGCCTAAAGCACAGAAAGTTCATGCTCAGGAGGTTTCCAAGGAGCTCTTTGATGAACTAAAAAGAAACTGTAAGTCAACTACGTGGTTAATGGGATCTGAGGGGCCTTCCATCCCCACCTCTGCCGATCATGTTAGGTATAACACTGGTTGGATGGAGCGGAGTCCACTCCTAGCTTCATGGACAGACCTTAACTGCGTAAGACAATCAGAGCCCTCCATGACTCAAGAAAGAAGTTGTTTCAGTTAGAATGAAGCCTGGATCTTTTGTTTTATAATTGGGAGAAGTTTCCCCTTCTTTATGAGTCAAATGATATATACAGCCAATGACCAGGGCCGTGGTAGTCAGTTTCCTAATGTGGGTGAAGGGCAGTTTGAGAGGAAAGTTGACATCTCAATGACAGAGCCCCACTTAGAACGGGGATCATAATATCATCAGACCTTGCTGAAGCCACAGCTACCAGCTACTTCCGTTGCTGAAGTCACTACATTCCTTGTGTACTTTAAGGCAGGGAGTGAGTTTACCATTGCTTATGCCTCCATACAATTTGTTGAGTTTTCTTTTCTGTTTTTTAAGTCAGTGGGACACAATAAGCAATTTACCTCTTTGCAACATTTCATTTAGAGAAGCAAGGCTCTTGGAGAACATTTACTACCCTACTAAGACCTTTGTATATTCTTTGCAGCCTTTGCGGATTCTAATGAAAGTCACATTCACAAGTGGTGAAATAATACATTTAAGGACAAGTGGTGAAATAATACATTTAAGGACAGTTCCTCTGCACATGGTTTCAGTCCTGATGCATTTGGACAGCAGTGATGTGGGCCTTTTATTAATTCATGTATCCTGCAGTTTTCGAGCATTTAAATTCCTTCTGCTTGTGTGCCTGGGCCTGCGCATGGACACTAGGTGGAAGGCCCGTTTCGTTCTCTACTTCTCTGCCTTTCTGGCGTCCTATTGCATGTGTGTACCTTTCCGATGAAACTGGAGAGACCCCAGCAGACAAATGGATTTCAGCATCTCCGTCGTGTACATCTCTAGGCAACATTGCAGCTGGATGTAAAGCCGGCAGATTTCGGGATGGATCTCGCCATCTTCCGGGCTGCAGCAAGAATGAAAGAGCAAAGTTGTGGACAGTCTCAGGATTCAGTCACCAGCCATTTGTCTCAGCTCTGAGAGGAGGCCAGGCTCCATCAAGATTCCTCTAACCTCGAGTCTGAAATGCAGAGTTTCCTGCTTTCAAGCCGGCAACCACCCTGATGGTTCTTACATAAGTGTCCTTCTGAGTAACTGCTCTCACCCTCCTCGCCTTGGCAGCGGCTTCTGCTGGGAGCTTAGAATCATAAACGCTTGAAGTAATTGAGAATATCAGACATTTTCAATTTAGCCGTAGGAAGAAATTTCCAAAATACACTTAAAGAGTAATAATCTCCTAGCTACAAAGAGATCGAAAACCCCTGCTTCTAGACAGACTAACACGGTCCATTCAATTAACGTTTAGAAGACATCTCTAATATCAGGGCCCCAGCCTAATATGATTAGAGAGCCAGTTTTCAAATTATTTTTATCCAGGTTTTTTTTTGTCTTAATCTAAGATATATTCTTTTATTGTTTGCCATGCCTAATTTATGAAAACCCAAATGTTTTTAATGATAAAATAAATATTTTATGATAAAAGAGAAAAGTAATAAAGTTATAATAGCTATGCTGGGCAATCTAATTCTGCACAAATGCTGAATTTATGTTTGAAATTATAACCTAAAGTCCTGGAGGTTTTCTTTTTAAAATTAATATGTAAATATGATAGAACATGGAGTTTTGGAGTTTTGGGTTTTTGAAGGAGAGGATTCATTTGTCGATAAAATTATACTACTTCACCCACAACCAGAATTGCATATATTGAGTGATGTAAATGAAAGGGATAAGTTTACAGATTGATTGAGGTTAAAGAAAGCCTGAAGGTGAGTTCTGTTAAATATCCTAATGAGTTCTCTTGATTTCTGCCTCCACTCATTTAAAATGGAATGAAATCTGATTAAACACTGCAGAATTTAGATTTATTTTCATTATAAAGTGGGCCAATAGCAAATTTTGGGGGTATTTGATCAGATTTTTTTTTTTAAAAAAATGTTCACTTTGTTTTTAAGTTCTGGAATTACAGTTTAAACAAACAAACAAACAAACAAAACCTATGTACCAAGAACTTGACAGTGAAAATTAGTTTTCATTTTCAATCCTTATTTCGTTGATGAACAAGAGTTTATCTAACCATATGGCTTATATAACTCAGAAAAATGCAAAATTCTCAGCCTCCATACCGTGACGCCTGCACAGTTATCTTGGGTCTTTCGGGGTCAGATAGAACAAAGTGTATCCCAGAACTGCTGTGCAGAATTTGGCTTTATCTGGAAGTTAAAACACTATCTTACTTCCCTGTCATTTGCCTCACGTGGAGCCAGACTTAGACCATGTCTGAAGCAGGAGAAATGTCCCATGAAAACCTCAGGCATCTTCCACCTTCAAATTGCCAGAAGTTCCCTCCACCTCACATGACTCCATTACCTCCAAATACACACACACACACACACACACACACACACACACACACACACACACACAAACACATACACACAATTTTATATCACCCTTAGTCTTTAGAAATTTCTCTGACTGTGTCCCATTTCTTAATGGTGCTGCTAGACTCTGAAGGAATACTGCAATTAGCAGTTCCTCAAATAAAAGAAAAAAAATCCTGTGATTCTGGTGTATTATCTGTTAATACACAGCTTTGCATAGAAAAATCTGAAGGCAACGTCATATTCCAAACGTAACCCAGAAGGAAAACATTCACAGGCAAATGGATCTTTTCTGTGCTGTTTAACTGTCTCAATCACAGTTCCCTATTTTCATCTATTTATGACATCGGTCCTGGTGCCTCATAGGCAGATGAAAGGAAATGAGGAAAAGAAACAAACCTTAGAGGAAATCTGTCACATGTTCTGCACATTTTATGAGTGAGACAACTGGCTAACACAGTGTCATTCCAAGCCGTAGGGTCTTCTTATATTTAAAGGAGAAAAATATATGCCCAGGGGGCTTAGTTCCCAAAAACACTACTATATTACATATCCTTTGAGCCAGCATATTTTATTATTTTGCAACTAGAAAGAAAAGCAATGCATTATGTTCTTGGGAAAGGCAGGTCAGAACAGAGACTGGGATGTTTAATTCAAATTGTTTCCAAGGGGGTCACCTGCCCTCATGGAGGCTTTCTAGGAACCGGCATCTTTGTGCCCCTCACAAATATTATGGGAAGAGGCTGAGCAAGCGTGGCGGAAAAACAATATGCCTGTTAAAATTAACCGATGCTAAAGCTGCACTATGAATTTCCTGAATTTCCTACACATTCTCACATATTATCCTTTCATAACTCACAAACTGAAGCATAGAGAAGAAGGGAGCGTCCTAAAGAGCAGAGTTTGAAAAGCTAAGGCTTCGCTTGTGTTTCTGTTTTGCACTGCCCAGAGCAGAGTGCATTAGCCTCTGCATATGAGCGATTTATTCCTTCCATTTCAGAGCCCTGAAGCGTATTGCTCCTCCTGAAAGTACACAAAAAGTCACATTGTCCAGTTGTTAGAATGCGACTAGTGTTACAAATAGCAAATTAAACACTGCTTCAACAACTATATAGGATCTTATGTAGCCCAGGCTTGCCCCAGACTCTCTGTACCTAAAGCTGGCTTTGAACTCCTTACCCTTCTGCTTCTGCCTCCCTGACAGGCAAGCACCAGGACATCTCATTTCATGAGAAGCATGGAATGCACTTAGGTTATTTTTCATAACAAATAGAAGTTGAATATAAATAAATAAAAATAAAAATATCCCAACAAAACAAGTAAAGACTCAAACAAAAAGCTGTTAATATCCTTGAAAATTCTTAAGGATAAATTACAAGACCTAAAGAAGAGTTGACATTAAACTAAAAACGAGAACCGTGGCCTCTGCATGAGCTGGAAGCAATTTACCTTGGTGAGAACTTTTCAAATCTTACTGTGCTTACTCCAAATGACTCACTTCCTATCAAAGTTTAGGTCAGGAGAGGCACCCCTTGGTGATGCTTACTTAATTCATCCAAAGGAAGTTTAGGAGTTAATGGATATATTGTGATTTTTTTTTCTTTTACTGAGTTTAAGTCAAGAACCAAACTGATGATTGTGATTAATCTGAAAGCCTGGATGCTATTTAAAAAAAAAAGTCCCTAAGATTTAGTTCCAACAAAATATCAAGAACTCAAATTTTGGAACTCAAGTGAAGCCCAGACCCATCTAAAATAGACACTAAATTATAAACCTGCTTTCATTTGACTCACAAGTTCACTGAAGAAGACTTGAGTGTTCCAGTCCCTGGAAGACTTGAAAGCAGACACCACTCAAGGCATCTTTTGAAAATGGAAACTCTCAACTGCTGAAGATCCTTGCCTTATAAATAAAAGTAATATGGTGAAAAATCTGCTGGGATGACTAAAATTTAAAAAAAAGTTCTGATAACTCCAAAGCTGGTGAGAAACGGCAAGGCAACAGAAACTCTGGTATATTGCTGGTGGGAGTTAGAATGGCTCAAGTACTTTGGAGAAAACTCCCCCGCAATTTCTTTTAAAACTAAATATACATTTACCCTAGGACCTGGCAGTTCCATTCCTAAGTATTTGCCCAAGACCGGTAAAAACATTCACAGATAGATCCATACAAAAGTACTTGTAGGATTTATTTGGAAGAACCCCAAACTGGAAATGGCCTAATTTTCTACCAAGAGGAAAATGGTTAAAGAAATTAGTATATTCCTAAAAGATATCATTATACCCAACAATTAAAAATAGCTAACTCCTTGTGCTCAAAACAACATGAACATATCTTAGAAACATTATCTTCACAGAAAATCCTCGCATGGAAAAGCAAGATAAGTCTCCATTCACCTGAAGGTGTAGCCAATGAGAAAATAAGAGATGGTGAGATATCTTAAAATGGTGGATGATGGTCTAAGAAGGGAGGGCAGTCTAGAGCAGGCTGAGACTCCACACCTACAGTCTGAGTGAGATGATGTTCACATTGGACAAAACCCGCTGAATGGCGCACTTAATATTTGTGTATTTGTTGTATGCACCCTTTAATTTCACATTGAGCTGGGTAGCTCCTGAAATGTGTGTTGTCTTATTTAGGAGTAAAGTTGACTGATAGCTGCAATTTCAGAAAAGTGGCATGAATTGTTGGCTGGGAAGAAGGATGAACAGACAGATGGGTGTGTAATAAAGCAAATGAATACAGAATAAAATGTTAATTGTGGGCTTTTGCTGGTGGCTGGGTATTTACTCTGCTGAAGATTTTCTTGCCCCAAAATAGTCACATGATCTAAACAGAGCCAAACAAGTGGAAAGCTTCATAGTTGTTCAGGTCAAACTCAGGAGTTCCACTGGGCATTGGACGAGGACACATCTTGGCCATGGATTTATCTGCTTTCTTTTGCCGAAGTTACCAGACATTGGTGGTCTCTGCAATTGCTAATAACTTTTGAGAAACAAGCAAAAGGTTTGTTGTTTTGGTGGTGTATGTAATGTCATGATTTGCACGTGGGATTGAAGGCACAAAGACAAACACAAGAGAGAGAGAGAGTTTGGAGTCAGAAAGTGTAGATCGACACATACCTTTGCCATGTAGAATTGTGATCTGAGGAAAATCACTCTAATTTCTTTGAGACTGTCACCTCCACTGTGAACTAGAGGAACAAGGGTAGGAAGCAATTCAAGGTCACTGCAAGGATCCAATGAGACTATGCGTGGGAAAAGAAGTAAAGAATGTGAAGTGCAGTCAGAAGTTGGCTGCCGTCCATCTAACATCAAGGTTATGTTTACTTAACCGTATTCCTTAGTCTGTTACATAATCGTCTTTATTTACATGCAGTTCCCATAATGGGCTGTGGTGTAATAAATGTGCCATTAGACTGAGGCGAGAAGACGACCCAGTGACAACTCCTCAGTGTGTCACAGATTTTAGTGAGGACAAATAAATAGACGCTTGGGGAATCACCTGGTACAACTGGAAAGCAGAACCTCCACCATAGCGAATATATGCCAGTCTGTCTTTTTGGAATCCATTCTGGTTTCATTTATTAAGGTAAATAGCAGGGAAAGTCTCAGGAAATTGAGTGGGACGAGAGAAGGGGACAAGATTCTTCATTTTATTTTCCAAATAGTGGGGAGAAGGAAAAAATGACTTAAGTAAGGAGAATGCTCTTCTGGATATCTCTCCAAATATCCCTAGTGGTTCCTCACAGATGGATTTCTCTTCATGGATATACTTTATTTTTATACCAACTCAAACCCTAGTCTTCACATAGCTTAATGAAGGTGGTTTCCCAAGATGGTCCCCTAAGTCTAAATCATAAAGAGCTGGTCAGTCAAATTATAAGAGCTAACAGATGTGTATGATCCAGTAATTATTTTAGGTTTCAAATTCTTGAAGGTAATTATAGAGTCTATCCATGTTCACAAACACAGAATAGATGCCAGATACCATCTATCCAGTGAGTGACATTTTATACTCCATAAAAGAGAGGAACCCATTGATGCAGGAGACCAGAAACAAGAAACATTTCCAGTGTCAGATCATCTCTCTCCCTTTCGTTCACAAGCCTCCTCCTAAGAATTCTTACGAACTTGTATGTGTGGCAGAAACCTGTATATTTTCCTCATAGAGTCTTTGCAAGTTTGGTGCCCCCAGGAGCCTTTGGAAGAGCAATTGCGATATTTCCTCTCCTTCACAGCATGTTATTACATGGGAACATATGGCTGGCTCGACGACTTCCTCCACAGTGAACAGAACCTGGATCAAACTCTACCCTGAGGCAGTGCAAGTCAGTCAGAAATGAGACTTGACTTTTAAAGGCAAAAGAGACTTCAGTGGGCAGTAGAGCTGCTGTCTTTTGGAAGCAACTTTGGATTCCTTTATGGAAAACGCTGAGGTTCAGAGGGGCGGCACCCTGTGCAACCTCAGCCCAGACTCCATCTTCCCGTTGCTTTTTGCTCCCCTTTCACCAGAATCTTGGCCATTTCTTCATGGTGCTTTGGAGAGCTCAGAAGTAAATAATGAGTAGCATTACCATGTGCTTTGTTCATTTTTTTTTATTTAAAAATGAAAACTATATTTAAAACAAGTAGCCATCACTTTCCTGACATTACAATGCTTATGTTGAAATAAAATGAAAATATTACTATTGAATTGTACCTGATTTTTAACTCACCTTAAATGCTACTATCATGGTAAGAATGGGAGAACTGGGAATATGCGGTGACTCTGTAGAGAATGGTCCTCAACCTTCCTAACGCTGTGACCCTTTAATACAGTTCTTCATGCTGTGGTGACCCCAACCATAAAATGATTTTCGTTGCTACTTCCTAACTGTCATTTTGCTACTGTTATAAATCTTGATGTAAATATGTGACCCCTCTGTGGGTTGCAACCCACAGGTTGGGAATCTGTGCTGTAGTGATCTGCCAGGCCTTGTGGGGATTTCTCAAGGTCTGAGAGGTTGGAGGAGTTCATAGGCTGCACACCCTAGTTTCTGATTCTTGTTACAGGAGCGTCTCTTCTGAAGCTCAGGCTCAGAGTCTAGGACACTCTGATGTTCACAAGATAGCCTTCTTCAGTGCTCAAAATAAAATGTGTTTCTTACTCAGTGTGGGCCTATTTCCCTACCGTACACCCTTTTTGCCTTGAGAGTTTCTTGGCCTCTCCATTTTCCCTCTGAATTTCTTAGCATTTTTCCCTTTATGGTCTCTGGCTAGGAATTATATGGAGTCCAAAAAATAGGTCTGTAGATCCTGATCTTACTTGGTCTTAGGGTTCTTATAGCTATCAGAGGCCTGTGCCTGAGGGAATCTGACTTTGTGTTCTTCAGACTCTGCTGGGATGAATACAGCACGAAAGATTACATGATGAGAACATAGCCCTTTCTCACTGAATACAGCCAGAATTGATTTATTTTTAAACATATACACATATCTATTAAAGACAGGTATATATAAAGATATGTGTATAAGTGTGTTACATAATATTCATACTAACTATAAGATATATAATTATATAACTCCTTTAATATATGCACACATATATGTATAGATAGGCATGTATGTGTATATATTTTAATTTACATATACATATTTGCATAGATGCACATATTTTATATTTAAATATGATTTCTTACAGTTAGGGTAGTTTTATTTTTAAAGATATAAACTTTTGCATGTATATGTTGTTTGAAGAGATACATATTTAAATTAAAGAAGTATTATATATTTCAACATTATAATACACAAAATACTTTTGGATCTGAAATCAAGTTCTTCCAACTTTGAGGCTCACTGTTCCCTCCTGATTTCAATAATCTTCACGCTGATACCGGCAATCTTTAAAGGTTGGTCATCATTCTATGCATCTATTTCCCTGAAAAGATTCCCACTCATTAAATGGCATTATATCCAAAGTCTGGGCAAGTCTTTGCATCATGAAGTTAATTCCTACCTTAATCCGTCAGACTTTTCAGGCTCAGTATATTAAACTGTTGAGGCTTATCTAAACAGTATGTAGGCCTCTATTCTTAGATACTCCATTTCAGCTTGCCGACACTTAGTCAGGCTATGGAGTTCATCAATATTGTCCAAAACAATGAACAGTTTTCATATCATATGAACTTGGATAACTGGGCTGCCCAATCTTGACCTAGAATGTTAATGCTAAAGAGAGCTTTGGATAGAAGAAAATAAGTTATTTATTTGTTTATTTTCTCATTCAACTGTAACAGTGCAAAACAGCGATCAACACTTTCATAATTAATTGTGACCTATAAGTTGTACAGTCATGGAAGAGCTAATAATCAAATCTGTTTCGGTTGTCCATTCTCATGGCCTTGTTACATGTGAGAGATTTCACCTAGAAATCTCTTCTAAAAGTGGGAAGAGCAGTAAGAGTCCCAAACACATATCACATAAGGATTGAAATACCGTTTTCTAGATTCAATAAAGGACTGAAAAGTTCATCTGAAAGGGCTTAGGATGAGGGCAGAAAAGAGGAATCTGCTTTTCACAGTTAATGATAGCAGCAGATACTGTGGCTTCTCCCCTGTCCCAGAGCTCTCGTTTTTAATTTCTATGAAGAACGAAGAGGAGGATCAGTGGTTTTGTTTTTTTTGCATTTTTCCTTTTCCAGCTTCAGATTTTATCTAGCACTACAAAGTCTGTATTACACTCAGTAAGATTTTGGGGTGATGAGTCAGGGAGATGGCTCAGTGGGTTAGGGTGCTAGCTGCCAAATCTGATAACCTGCATTACAGCCTAGGGCCCCACATGGCAGAGGGAGACAAGAAGCCCCACAAGTTGTCCTCTGACCTCTGCACACACTCCCCTCACCCATTATTGCACATGTACATGATACATAAATGCAATAAAGTATTGGTGGCATTACCGTGTCTTTGTTTTGTCCTGCAATTAAAACTTACATAATTTGCATAACTGTCAAAAGATGACATTTGATGCCAATATGGAAATGTGCATTTCTGGGTAGATGTGAGGGCTATTTTGTATAACAATGTAAGTTCCTTATGAAAAAACAAGAGGCTACTGTCTGTATACATGGGAACTATATTCCACTATGAGCTTCTTCACTGGATTAGACAGGTCAGGAAACTTACCTCATGAGTCTATAATCCAGAGCTTTCACTGGATTGTTTTCTACACCACAGATCTCAAAGAAACATTTCTCAGTCAACATACAAAGGTATTAGTAGCCCAGTGCAGTTGGAGTCACATGTTGGGCTCATGGTGTTGGTGATACCATCACCAACTCAATTTCATCATTACAGATAGATTTATTATTGTGTGTCCTTCTTCATCTTCTTAAAATAAAAACTATTGGAATTTGTATGCAGCTCAGTGGTAAAGAGCTGTCTAGTGTTCACAAGGCTCTGGGTTAGATCCATTGTGCCATATACACACAAGCACATATCATTTCATAAGAGTACGATGAAGACGAAAAGATGACTTCTGCCAGTTCCAGAGCTTTTTGAGCTTTGGTTTCCCTGACCTATTACACTGGGACAACCTTGTCTACTTGGTAGGGTGGCAAATGGAATTATGCTTGGAAGGCTCAGCACACAATCAACATCCACGAGTGAAAATTCCAAGGATGAGTGGATCGAAGTGCTTGTCCAAAATTCTTCTAAGGATTTCATGCAGAACCTGTGTTCTCTGAGCTCTGGAATGTTCCAAGCTGCCTAGAAACTTGCTTTGCTTGTCTGACTCTGCTCAACCTCCTGTCTCTGAACCCACATTAAATACTAGACTGGTGTAGACAATCATTAGGTAGAACTTCATCTCTTTCAGGGTCAACAAGGTGAGGTGGCAGCAGAGAGCTGCAGCTACCATGAGCTCCAAGATCCGGAGGGTGGAGAAGAAATACCTCACCGTGTGCTATGTTGCTAAGGCAGCCTGTTCAGATGAGGCATGCCAGAACATTTGTTCTTCACAATTTTTTCAATTAATGATAGGTTTATTAAGACGCATCCCCATGGCAAGTTGAAGGCCATCTGTGAGAAACACGCTTTCAGAAGAGCTCAATAAGTAGTTACGGTGGAGTCAAATTTCCTAGACAAAACTACGTTCCTTGATATGAAACAAAATCGGAGATCTAGCAATAGTAATTATTTAAGGATGTATAAAAATTTTACAACAATCTGTGCTTTCCTAATAAATTATGAATCATGCTGGAGCAATTATTTAAAACCTTCAAAGGCTTCTTGAGCTAAATCGTGAATCTGATCATGAAATAAGCCATATCATGAGGAATTACAAAGTCAAACCTACCGAAAAAGTGTTTATCACTTAATGAAGAAAATGAACATACTTTAAAGGAAATGATCTTTGAAGCTCAATGCCCATCTTCAGCAGCTCTGTAAACAGAGCTAAGGAGATATGCCCATGATGGTTACCGAACTGACTGCCTCTTTGGGTATACTGAGGAGGAACGTGGCAAGTGCAGAATGGCGTGTGGACTGTACTCAGAGTGCTGTGGGGTCAGGGACTGCATGATAGCATGAAGTTATGACTCAGTCTCTCCCTTTAAAATAACCTCTTCAACTTCAGCTATTTTAATTCTCTACTTCAAAGTTGAAAGACGAGGGAATGAACTCCCTTGACTAGTGTTACACCGAGACACCAGTGTGGGTGTTCTGATGCCCTTTGGGTGAGGTACAGTGTAGACTTCTCTTGGAGGTCGAGACAGAGCTCAAACACACAGTCAAGCAAGAAGCAAGCAGTTATGCTTGGACCACGTACACAAGCTTGAGGCCGGGCATCAGAGTAAATATCCCCATGGCAGACACCAAAGAAGCATTTCACTCTTGTCTTCACAATTCCAAAAATTCCATTTAGTTTCACAGTAAACACATTTGGGAGACGGAATGTATTGGCTTGCTAACTGTCCAGGGAGAAGGCCACTGGGAAGAGGCAGGGGAGAAGACCGGAGCAGGTCAGGGTTAATCAGCAAGTCTGCATGTCCAGTGGGGAGTGGGCAGCATTCATGCAAGACGGTGGACTCAAAAAAAGCCAAGGAACAGCAGCAGCACAAAAAGCCAAATTCCAAACTTGAAAATTGTCCATCCCAAATGGAAACTCTTCTGAAAGGGAACAGCAGTCTTAGGACATCTGTATCCTTAAAGTTACAAAACCACCATTGGAAATGACACTGGTCCATGAACTTGAGTCCATGGGGTCCGTGTCATGTCCTCAAAGAGATCTCAAGGGGTAACTGGTAAAAGAAAATAAGAGTAACCTGAGTGCAGGGGGCCGGGGTTCTGGTCCGCTGCAGTCAATCATGGCTCCTTTGGGGGCAGGTAACAAAAGAAATCCTAATATCCAACCTCTACACGAAGCCCAAGTGGCATGGAGTACTTCAAAAACCACAGTCATACCTATTTTATAATGTTATTGAAAAGACTCACATGAAATACTGCATGGGACTTACGGGATCATAGCAAATCCAAATGAACAAGGGGAACGTTCCCAGCAGGCAATTCTGCCCATTAGCCTAGCCACCCTTACACTTGTGTTATAAGCTTCCTCTTACTTAATCACAGATGCAAAATACATTTGGTGGGTTTCTTCTACTCAAAAAAGAATAAGTTTGGAAAAAAATGAAACAAAAAGGCATTCATGACTTTTTCTGAACTCCTCTTAAGAGTTCATGAAAATTACCATTACCCCAAGGTCTTTTTATTTGATGATGGGGTGTTATAGAATCTCCTCTAAGGCAAACTGATTTCTTTTGAGCACTTATAGAAAGCTTGAAGTTCTTTCTTCCTTCCTTGATGTGGTATCATTTTACTGTCAGCAAATTTTCAACTAAATAGCTCCATCATGGAGTTTGACATATAATTTTCCTTTCTTTCCTGATGATAAAGACTAATGCGCCATTAGGCACCTCTGCCAATGGGTAGCTCAAGAACAGAAATAGCTCTTCACACAGACAGACATAAGGGCATGAAGAGGGAGCTAATAGCAAATGTTGAGGCCAGTCTCTCCAGTGGGGAACATTGCTTTTGATTTTCAAAACTGTGTATATTATGCAAGCTCATGAGGAAAACAAAACAAAAATCAAAAAAGTTGGTGGGTTTCCATGATGAGGGACTTGGGATGGGACCCTTTTGGGGAATCTCTTCAGCATTAGCAAAACATAATGTGATATTTGTTGGGAATCTACTACAGTCCAGACATTGTCCTGAGCTTTGGCTCCCATAGTGAGTCAACAAAGTGGTAGCTATCCTCCGTGTACAGTGAAGCCCAGGAGAGGACAGGGGACTTGGTGAGGGTCACGTCAGAAGTAAATGCAGAGAAACGATTGAAGCCTATGTGTGTGCTTTTAGCTCCTCCACGGTATCACTAGAACAGGTGCACAGGAAGGCCCCGTCCTTACATGCTTAAGTCTTGAGTTATCAACAACATGCCTCAGGCAAAATGTTGGATTAGGAAGAAAATAAGTATTTCTGCCTACTTTTTCCTTCCTAGATCCCCAAACAGTCATGCTCAAAAGTCAGCTTTACTCTTACTTTTCCATTTAGAATAAGTGTGAACTACCATTTTCTGTCCACTTATGTCTGGCATAAGAGACCCACCAGGCTAATACAAGCTGGTGTATACTGGGGGACTTGGATGAGGCTACCAAGAAGAGCAAGGGCTCCACCCTGCAGAGATCTCCCCATCTAAGATGAGCCATAAGAAAGAGAAAAGGATATGGTGAGACTTGGGAGAGAAGGCTCCTTTCTACTGTCTGAGTCGTTTTTCTGCACACTAGAACATAAATGCAGTGAGAGAGAAAAGAAAGATGGTGTTACTGCAGTTCAAATGCCACTATTAATCTTTTTTCCTCAAGGACTGGATGCAGTGTAGTGCCCCTTTCTTACCATTTTGTTAGGAATGTGGGAATTCTCTCCGTAAGAAGAGAAAGGTGTACTGAAAGTGATTTGTAAAGCATTGTAGAAGCAACAAGTGAAATAAATATATTAATGCAAACATAGACAATGTTGGTGGCTAATGGTCCAGCTGGATTTGTAGAGTAAGAGTTTTAAAATTTAGAAAAACAGTACCCTACCTTTGTATTCCCCATGGTCCTACCAATAAAATATAAACAGGCACTTCTGACATACCACATTGATTTGTTAACTATGATATATTTTAAACACACCAAATAGAAGTTTAGAAATGAATATGAAGTATGAAGTTACAATATCTTCTGCCAGCTCATCTTGCCTATGCCCTTCAATGTCCAGAGGCTTTGGCTGGAGCTTCCCAAACTTTAGTATGCATCAAATCATCAGGAGGGCGTATCAAGCCCACAGAGTGCTGGACCCTCTTTCTGGGTTTCTGTAATGGGTTTGGGATGGATACTGTTCATTTAATCTCTGTTTCAGGAGATTTTTTCTCACTGCTGCTCTGCTGTGCCAATAAAGTGTAACCTTGAATCAAAGGACAGAGTCAGCACTATGCTGACTGGAATTAGCCATAGAGATGTTGGAGGACTAGGGAAGTCGGATAGAGAGGGGCAGGAAAAGAGAAAGAAGGGCTTGGGGAGATTTTGTGGCCTTGGATCTGAGTAGGGTCAGCTGGTTGTTTCTCTGCTATTCCTTTTTATCTATCTCAATTTCGACTCCCAAGTTTTTATTAATGCTAGAACAATTAAGGAAAATGTTATAAATCTCTATTAAATTTCTAGTTTATGCCAGGTGGTGGTGGTGCATGCCTTTAATCCCAGCACTTGGGAGGCAGAGCTAGACAGATCTCTGTAAGTTTGAGGTCAGCCTGGTCTACAGAGCAAGATCCAGGACAGGCACCAAAACTACATGGAGAAACCCTATCTCAAAAAACAAAAACAAAAAAAACCCACGAAATTAAAATAAAAAAAAACAGAAAAAAATCCAGCTTATTTGGAGAAGCTTTGGGTTAATGTATTATAGACATACCCTTGGTGGCCACATTAAACTAAAACGCTAGTTTTTAGGACTAAAATTTGATGTTACAAATGAGAATTTCAGGGTGTATGTATGTGTGCATGCAAACACACACATTTTTCATGCAGATGTACAGGCATGTATGTGTTTATGTGAAAGCTAGAATTCAATATTGGATATCTTTAGTATCCTACACCAATGGTTCTCAACCTGCAGGTCGAGACCCCTTTGAGTCACCTAAGACCATTGAAAGCACATGTATTTACATTACAATTCATAACAGTAGCACAACTGTAGTTGTGAAGTAGCAATGAAAATAATTTTAGGAACTGTACTAAAGGAACATGAGGAACTGTATTATAGGGTCACAGTATTAGGAAGGTTGAGAACCACTGTTCTACACCTTGTATTTTTTCTGAGACAGGGTCTTTCACTGAACCTGGAGCCCAATGACTCTGCTAAGCTAGAGTCATTGGTCAGGGGGCTCCAGGAATCCACCTATCTCTATCTCCTCAATTCTGGAGTTACAGACTTGCACCCATGAGCCTCTTTGTGTGTGTGTGTGTGTGTGTGTGTGTGTGTGTGTGTGTGTGTGTGTGTGTGTGTATGCTGGAGATCCAGACTCAGGTCCTCAGGTTTGCATGGCTTACATTTTACTACTGATGAGTCATTCCCTAGCCCTCAATCTCTCTCTCTCTCTCTATCTCTCTCTTTCAATTATTTGTGTGAAATAGGCGGTTTAATTTTTCTGGTAGGGCATTAGTATGGGATTAATGTTCTTAGTGACTTAATTTATATAGATTAGAACTCAAAGGTGTCAGGTGACGATGCCTGAAATACGAGCCTTGCTTCCAGTGCGTCTCTGCCCATCCACTTCTCTAAATGGGCATCGTTCCAGTCGGGGCTGGGAGACTTGCATCATTTTCAATTGCTGAATTATTTCTTTTTTTTTGGGGGGGGGGGGGTTTCCGAGACAGGGTTTCTCTGTGTAGCTTTGCGCCTTTCCTGGGACTCACTTGGTAGCCCAGGCTGGCCTCGAACTCACAGAGATCCTCCTGGCTCTGCCTCCCGAGTGCTGGGATTAAAGGCGTGTGCCACCACCGCCCGGCTGAATTATTTCTTTTTAAAATCCTACCTATAGGCTTGATTTGTATAACTAACAAACGAATGCAGGTGTATCCCAATGAGACAACACAGCAGTCAAATAAAATTGAACTCTAGCGTGAGGCTCAGTGCTTCACAGAGTTATTTGGGTGGCGTTTGTTTTGCTGTTTTTACCTCTTCCATGGAAACTCGTCCCTCTCTTCCTCCTAGTTTTCTCTCATTCTCTTCTTTGTCCTCCTGCTGCCTCTCTCATTCTGTTCTGTTCTTTTATTTCCTACCCATCGCCATCAGGATATCAGTCTAGAATACAATATATCAGTGTAGTTACTTATGCTTAAAAGGGAGTTCCTGAGGATCAGAAGACACCCAGCACCCAAGGGGAAGAGGCAGCCATGTTGTCATGCAGCCGCACAGTTGGTGTTTAAAGCCCTTGACCTCACAGACTCAATGCATAGCACACAATCCCCGTGCTTGCTCCACTCAGGGGAGCATTCTGAGAATACGCAAGAGCATTCCAAGGGAACACAGGGAGAGAAAAATGCTCTCAGATGCCATTCGAGACACACATTACATGAATCTTAGAACTAGATCCACATCCACACCTCAGTTCAAACTTGAGCAGATGGAAGGACCATAGGAGGCTCCAGGACCACAGAGATATGACATCCCACATGACAAGCACTCCTGAGAAGCCAAGCATTTCTTGGCAGGTTATTGTACAGGGCCCCCTGGAGACGGGAGACTCAGGTTGCAAATCTTATTTGGTTAGCACTCCAGCTTTTACTGGGCAAACTTTTATCTGAATTAAAAAAAAAAGTCTTGTTTTAAAACTTCTGCTTTCATTTCTTATCCTTGAACACATGTCAAAATTATCTTAATATGAACTGACATCATGTCAATTAAAGAAAATGTGACAAAACCCACTTGGCAAATGAGTAGAGGTACCGTAAAGAGCCTGGATTGTGAGATGGCTGGAAAGTGTCAGCATCCTTGGCAAGGGCAAGAACCACAAACACAGAGGCAACCTGCTCAAAACAAATCGTTTGCAGAGGTGCTCAGTTGGAAGCAACTGGGAAAGGCAGAGGGCACACAAAGGCACATTCTGGCTTGCGCTATGAAAATCTCAGAGCTGCACATAGCCAGTGTGTCTACAGCTGATGAAGATGCTAAGGATTTCTGGCCTCAACATCAGCTAGGTCCTGCAGTCTCCTTGAAAAGGTGTAAAGATAGCTGCTGTCTGTTTTGTTCAAGGTAAAACTCCTGTCTGCATTTTCTGTAGCTGCTGCTAAGAACACTTGTATCAGGGTTGAGAAACATCATTCAGCACAGAGTAGCAGGGGATTTGGATAAGACGACCCATGGCAGTGGCAGTGAAAGAGACAATAGGAAGAAGACTTGCCAACAATATGCAGAACGGGGACCAGATCTGCATGAGGGAGCTTAACTACATTTTAACCAGTGGAGGTTCAAATGTGCTGGCTGCTGGCACTACAGTGAAGCATCTTGCAAAAGTTTGCTGTCCATTCTTTTCCAAGATTTTAGACTTTCTATTTAATTTTTAAATTACATAAGTTTTACTGTGTTTGAGCGTGTGCATATGTGTGTGTGTGTGTGTGTGTGTGTAGTGTGCCTGTGCACACGCACATATCACGACACCTATAGGGAAGTGTAAGGACATATTTGGAGAGTCAGTTTTCTCCTTCTACTATGTGGACTCGGGTCATCAGGCTTAGTGACAAGTGCCTTTACCTGGTAATCAATCACATCAGCCCAGATTTCTATTTAATTTCAATACTACAATTTCTGGCTAAAAACAAAACAAAGCAAAACACTAGTACAGTTCTACTTTTAAAGATTGTCATTCTTTTCTGGGTCGGTTACTTAATCCAGGCACCAGAGTGGACTTCAACTTCATTTCCCAAACACAAGTAAGCAATGTTCACAAATTCCTTTCTTCCTGTTATGAGTTACAAAACATGGACTCTTCTGTAATTCAAACACGCAGTCTAATTAAACATACAAATCTTGAAGTGTTTTTTTCCCCCCTCATTACTCTCTCTTGCTTTTCATATACAGAGACATACAGAGGGTTTTTTTCTCTAAGGTCAAGTACACAGTGTTCTACCAAAAGGGAATAACGTCAAATAAAAATAATAGCAGGGATAAAGAAAAATAAGCACTCAGTCTACATGGAGCCAAGGGAAAGGCAGAGAAAACAAAGAGTAGGAAGTTGTAGGACAATTTCCCAATGCTCAAGTATAATTGTATTTGTTTTGACCTTTGGAGATGAGAAAATGGTATTATAGCAACATTAAAATCATTTTTAAAAGAAAAATAAGTTGATTCAAATCCCATGGCTTAACTATCAATAACATCTCAGAATTTAAGCATATGGATATTTTCTTTCACTTAATTAATGTCATTGTAGGGCATTTTTTTTTTTAAACGGAGGGGTAGAAATTGTTTTTGTCTTATTTCTCAGTGCATCACAATCATTTTCCATTTGAAATTATTTCAACATGGCAATGTAGAAAAAAAAAAGATATAAACAAGAAAGCCACAGGATAAGAGTTGTGAAATACTAACACATTATAGCACATTAAACATTCTCAACTTCTAGTTGTCAGGAAAATGCAAATTGAATTAAGTGAGATACGGCCTTTCATTCCCACTGGATCGGAAGAAGATGTAGCAGTGAATCCGAAGAGAAAATGAAGCAGTGTGTGACCAATGGGAATTTAAATCAGCACAGTGACTGGAGGCCATTTTGAAATCTCAGTTAGAATGAGACTTGTGTATATTCAGCCCACTTCAATTTTCCTCCTCTGTCTATCCACAGATCAGCACCATTTAGCACGATTTCCACCAAGAGTGAAGTTATTCTTTTGTGCCCAGCAGGTTGGTAGGTACTATGATTCTTTTGAACACTTAAAATGGCTAGTATGAGATGGCAACCCAGTTTTATAGCAGAATATGTAAATTCAAACTTCATTGCCTTTAGCAGTACCTGTGTGCAAACACATGTAAGCTCCCAGTTCTCCTGGACTATGTGCATCTGTCTTGTGTTTCCCTCTTCATATTTCTGCTCTTATTTCAAACCTTCTGTCTTACAGTTTTCTGTTTGAAGGCTAAAAAGCAGCTTTAGCTAAGATCAGTATGTTGAACAACATAAACACTAAATCACCATTGAAGCGAAACAAAATGTAAATACTGGGCTGCCTGGGGAAAAGACAGCCAGCTTAGTTCACAAGGAACACTCAGGTGAGAGATGCTACAAGGTTTATTGAGCACTTACTGGGTACCAGGTATCTGCTAAACAGATCATTGTCATCTGGCTTCTGTTTTGTCATGGAAAAACTTGCTTTTGGCTTAATGGCAATTGCTTCTTGGGCAAGGTCCTTTCTAGCTTCAGTTGTCTTTGGAGTTCTGTGGTATCCAGTCCCTATTTTAGTTTCGGCAACCATGTTAGGAGTATGTTGGGCCATCTCATATTAGTCTCAATATCTTCTTACCCTGTCACTTATATTTTCTATACATTTATCTTTGCTATAATTCTGAGCATTTCTCTAGAGCTGTCTTCCAGTTTACTCTATTTAGCTGTGTATAATTCACCAGTGAGACTTTAATTTTAATGATGACATTTTTTTTCCACTTCTGAAACTTATTTGAGTCCTCTTCCAAGTATGTTGTGTATTTTCACATGCCCCATTTTGTCTCATTTTTCAACCCATCTCCTGTGTCTTTAATAATTTAAGACATGTTTCCTTTAGGTTATTACCAAGCAGTGGTATCAACAAAATCTCTGAGAAGGCTGAATCCTCCCACTTATTCTGTGTGTTTTCTCTTGCCTTTGATAGACTTTCCCCCTGTGTGTTCCAAGATTCTGTCATGTTGTTGTCTTACACTCGGCAGGACTTTATTTGCAGATTCCTGAGGTGTGCTGCTTTGGGACTACAGTGAGTGTAATTATGTTACCTCCCTTCCTTGCATCTGTCTGTCTACCTGTCTGCCTTTTATTTGAGTGCGGATCTTACTACACAGCCCAGGAAGGCCTTGAACTTGTAATCCTCCCACCCATGCCTCCAACTGGGGGGGGGGATTACAAGTGTATGCCACCGTATCTGGTTTAGTTAGAGTTTCTGAGGAGGCTGAATCAGACACACATTATAGTTATGGCTTTATGGCTTTATTTTCTCTCCCCTGGGCTTTCTCTTCACTAAGCATGTAGAACTTTAAAGGTCCTGGTTCGAGTCAGAATCTTTTAAAAATAATTTTTAAAAATTATAATAGAATTATATCATTTTTCCCTGTTCCAACTGCACAGCCCTAATTGATGAGCTAGCACGCTCCTTCAAGGAAGTTATATTAACATTTAATCACCCTTCTTCCCCTCCCTGACCCTCTTTCCTACTTTCTCTTCCCCCTTCTCTCAGAAAGAGCACCACTGTGTGGCCTAGGCAGCCTTTGAACTCACAACCCTCCTGCCTCCACTTCCACAGAGCTGAGGTCACAAGTGTGTGCCTCCACACTTGAGTCTCTTTTAAATTAGAATTTGAGGGTCACCCTTATACTTTTCTAGAAACGATGTGCTTTATATGATTCATGTTTTTAGAATATTTTAATTTCCTGAAAAGAAGACTAATAATCTTAGATCTTATTATGTAGACAGTGTTGAAATTTTAAAGACGATGAGTCTGAGATTGTGATAAATCTCAGCAGTCACAGAAAGCTATTAAGGCCTTGATTACAAAACATTGACCTTGGGCCCAGGCTCTTTCTATTTTATGACTCAGTGGATACAAGCATGCTAACAGAAGAATAGTGGGTACCATTTAAAAAAAATAAATAAAGGAAGGAAGGGAAAAATGAAACCCTGTATAAATAAATAATACTTAATCACATGAAAGGTTAACCATAAAACTGCAAAGCAGATTAAAGCCAAGAACACTGGAGTTTCATTCATCATGGCAGACGTGTATATACGCCGCAGGTTGCGAGTATGAGTCCAACATCACTTCTTCCACAGAAGTCATTATAAAAAGATGGAAAAAGATGAATCCTGACCTTTTACAAATCTCGTACAGATGAGACTATTGGGAAAGAATATTCTACTTTTGTTTTGTCTCAACTTCTACAACTGCATTGTGCTACTTCAAACAGGACCCAAGCCCTCAAGTCGACAAAATGTCCAATAGATGCCACAGAAAGAAAATAAGCAATGTCGAGCAGTACAGAAAATAATAATCTATATTTTGTCCAGGTATTAGGAGCTGATGTCATAAACATCATATTCCAAATTCTGTTCTACCAGGGTGAAGCATTTGTATCATGTGTAGATGCAACTGTAAATGAAGACTTGTTAAGTATATATAACCTAAACCTCTGGTCCTGTAAATGCAAAGAAAAATTATATTTTATTGAGAAATTAGTCCAGAGATTTAAAAAAAAAACTGAGAATGGAATAAGATAATTAGCCACTTAAAAGACAATGTCAGAAGTAGCTAATATTATCTAAAACTAGTTAAAAGTTAGAAAGCTAGTATCATTGACTTTGAAAGAAATAGTAATCGTAGAAGCAAAAGGAGCAAACATTTCTTAAAAAATAATAAAAAGGAATTTTTCTCATATCCACTTTAAAAATATTATTTTGGAAAAATATTATTAAAGACATAAGCTTTTCTAGGTTGTTTGTAGTAGGATACATAATCAACATTGGTGATCCTCAGAAGTCATACTTCACTAGGTGGTGAAGGGAATTTGCTTTAGATTACATAAGACATAAGCAGATGCTTTAACTTTTCCAAATGATCTGATAAAGTCACAAACCCACAATGAATCTAAATGCTAATCAAGCTTATAAGACATGAAGCACGAAGTTAATAAACTATATTGGTTGATTTTTGTTTCAAAATACTGGTTAAGATAGACGTCTTGCTCTGTAGTCTTGGGTGGTCTAGAACTCATTCTGTATGCCAGGCTGGACTCAGACTTGCTGCAATCATCCAATCTTTGTTTCCTAAATGCTGAGATTATAGATATTCACTACTTTTCCTGACCAACAAACACTCATTCAAGAGAAACTGTATATAAACCAGATGATGTCTAATTGGAACAACTGAAAAATTGTATTAAAATTTACTAATCAACAAATTTTAGATCGACTGTCAAGAATACATGAACTAATTTACAATGGACTAAACTTTAACATATGCTATATGCCATATATATATATATATATATATATATATATATATATATATAATTATGCAACTGAGTATATATGTGTTAACATGTGATAAAAACACAGTACTTAAAGATACAAAAAAACACAGTACTTATGAAATTTAGAGAAAGGAATAGTATTTTACTGGCCCAAAGGATTAGAAGCTGCATGGAAAAATCCCTCCAGTCTCATTACTCAAATGCTGCTCTGAAATATTTTTTCTGAATATTTAATGTCTAAAAATAAATTGAAGTATGGTCTTTGTGCCTGATGTAGGTTGAATCCTATAGAAATCCCTAGGGCAGAACACTTCTATAGGGAATAAATACATTCATTTTAAGATTTTGTTGGCAGAAAGGGGTAATTTCTTTCACAATCAGCTTTTTAATTGAATTTGTCTTTTGACTATTTCACACATGTACTGAGTGCATTCTGATTTTGTCACCTCCCACCCTCTCCAGTCTCCTCCCCACCTCCTACCTGACAAGTCTCTTTCCTGAGCCATACTTTCTTTCTTTTTAACTCACTGAGTTTTACCGGGGGTGTCTGTATGACTCTGGGTTTGGAATTGTTCAGTGGTACCTGGTGGGCTCATGAGTAGTGGGTACACAACTGAAGATGACCTGCCTCTTCCCCAGAGTCCATCACAAGTCAGATCAAAAGGCAGCTGTGGAGCCGTGGGAGCCAGATCCATGGACTGACTGTCCGCATGCGCACTACAGACACCGTAGCTTTTATGGGATCGTGACTGCATTGGTGTGGCCTTGTCTAGAAGACAGCTTCTCACAGCCTTTCTCCCTCTCTTCTGGCGCTTCTATTCATTCTATCCCCTAGAAGGGGGTGCATTATGAACAAGGATGACAAGCAGAAGGCTGCTTTCAGAGACTCAGTCTTAGTGGCTGGGGTTTCAATGAATTTTGTCAGTTAGTTTAGTCAGCATTTAATTTGGGAAATCAATGCTACCGTTTTATTTAGATTTCAAAGCTTTAGAAAACACTATTTTTATAACACAGGCCACTTTGTTATTCATGTATTCGAAAGGCATTTGTTTTACAGAGTGAAGAACATCCTGTGCTATGGACAGAACCTTGTATCACCCCTCCATCATTCATATTTTGAAGCTGAAAGCCCCAATTAAAACCTCCATGTTACAACAGGGGATGGAGCCTTTGATCTGATGGGATTAGCAACCCTTGAAGGTAAGACAACAGAATTTTGAAGATGGTAAGAAGCTGTTTGCCTTCACTAGGAAGGGAGCCCTCCCAGCAGTTCATTTGGGTATCACTTGGACTTCCAGGTTTCACGGTAGTGAGAAAACAAATTTGGGTTGTGTTGTTTACACACCCATACTGTGATGCTTTGTTATGGCAGCCAAAGACAGAGACATCCTAAAAAAAAGGGAAGGGCATGTTCTAAAAAATTGTCAGTGTCATGGTGGTGAATACAATCTGCACAAACATTAGGGTTTAATGGAAGCTAAGGAGAATATGCTAAGTAAATGCAGCACCTGCCCTAGAGCAGAGCTTCTAAGGGTCAGAGTGGCAGGGATGCTGTAAAGAACAGTGTCAGGCAGCTGGTAGAAAAGGAAGATGGACAGTAGATTGCATGATTATAGTGTCAAAGTATGTTTATGAAGCTGGTATAACTGCAAAGTGTAAGTTAAGGGAAAGCTCTTATTTTTGCAAATATATACTAAAGTTTTTAGACTGAAGGCCTGTGATGTATACAAATTGTCTCCAGTGGTTCAGAAAATGATCACAGACCATACTAATAGCCACATAAGTAAATAGGGTGAGATGTGTACAGTAGGTATCCATTAACCTTTGTATTACATTTCTGCAATACATTTGTTAAGTCTAAAATTGTTTCTAAAGAAAAAAATAGTAATTATTTTGTCTGAAAATTACTTAAAAAAAAAAAAAGAAACCCAGAAACCCAATGCTTACTTGGACTCAGGCCAATGTCATAAAGTAGGGCAGTCACACTGATTTCACTAGTCAGTCCCTGAGAAAAAGAAAGCAGTCACACCTGACCTTGTTAGCATGGTGTACTTCACACATAACTGTTTTGAGAAAGCTCCTGAGGGTCTGTGGGGAAAGTCAGTCCCATCTCCCTGCAGTCTTCTCTAACTGACAGACAGAAAGGGACCGGATCATCCCCCAGACCACCCCTGTTTTATCAGAGAAGACAATGACCAGCCATCTCAGACACCTGGGAACTTACCTCACATTTCTAGATACAGATTTAAATCAGACAGGACTTTAGCAGGAGCAATCTGCTAAAATCAAGTCGGTTCTAAATACTTTTTTTTTCCTGTCACAAAAGGAAGTGGGAAACAGCAACAAGAGCAACAAAAAAACACCCGATTTTTTTTTTTCAAAGTCAATCAAGGCCACCTAACCCATCACTGTTTAGTACTGTTTTCCTCAATAAGAAACTACGGTATACGTGTTGGAAAATACCCGTAGCCTGAGGAAGAAGAAAGACAAAGCTATGATTCTACAAAGTAAAAATTTCCTCTTATTCCATTTTTAAATGTTTTCCCAAGTGAATATATGACTTACAGAAGTGATAATCCTAGAATAAATGACATCGTATTGTAAACAGTGTTAGTAAGTCCTTAGACAGTGTTGTATCACAAACACATTTTATGTTACTAGATTGCCAGTATTCCATTTTGAAGAAAACTCACCCATGAATTGTTTCAGCCATATGATTATTTCCTTAGGACGAATATTACAATCAGATTTTTAAAATCAAAGGTAGAAATATTGTTAAGGTTTTCTTATACAAGCTTGCTTAATAGACATCAAGTTTAGCTTATTCTCTACCAAGCATTTCTGAGAAGACTTGAATTTGCACCCCACTTTATTCTTTGGAAATCTAAATTATGTTGCATTGGTTACCAGTGAATAGAGAAGTCTCTGTAAATCTTCTGTCATTTTACATATAATGAATTTGAGATTTTGTGTCTTTATCTTATTTATTTATTTATTTACTTATTTTGGTTTTTTGAGACAGGGTTTCTCTGTGTAGCTTTGTGCCTTTCCTAGAACTCACTCTGTAGCCCAGGCTGGCCTCAAAGTCACAAAGATCTGCCTGCCTCTGCCTCCCGAGTGCTGGGATTAAAGGCATGCGCCACCACCGCCTCGCAGTGTGTCTTTTTTAAAATTTTACTCTTGAGCTATTTTTAAAAGTAGTCTGTAAAAGTTTTAAGGTAATTTATTAACTTGTTTTGAAGTGCTTGATATTTTTTCTCAACGTTTATCTTTAAATTGCTAAAGAGTTATAGGAATCAATTGATATTGCAATGAATTGTGTAATATATACAAAAATATTCCATCATCTGATACGTGATTTAAATTTACTAGTCACTACTAAATGTCTTCAAAAATACAAAAATAAAGCAAAACAAAACCAACCAAACAACCAAATAGGAATTAGTTAAGGATCACATGCTTTGTTTCTTCTGACTGCTTTGAATCTAGAACAACCCTTGCCTTTTTCTACTATGCTGTGGACATTTTAAAAGAGAACAGATGAGTTGCTCAAAAAAGTACTTCAATTTCTGAACTTAGATTTCTGTGTGGTGTGATCAGAAACCTTAAATTACTTGGGCAACCATGTCAAGCATTTTCTTTATGATCACTGGTTCCAGCATCATTCTGAGAAATCCCTTTCATGTACAATCATAGAGATGTATAACTGTTATTTTTAGTGCATTTTTAAAGGAATTACATGTAAATTTCATAACAGATTATTTTGGTGAAGTGAATGAACAGATTCTTAAGTATTTGAAGTGACCGCTTAGGAGTAAATGATAAGGAAATAGTGTTGACAAGAAATTTTGTGTGGGATGTTAACACGAATAATATTGACTGCAACTATAAACAACATATTTATTTTCTTTGTCAGGCTTCAGATATTGTACCAAATGAACACTGCATCAAAGACAGGAAAGACCATGGGTGAAATATAAAATGATCACCTCCAATTTTATGTTAACATCTTATTCTATTTTATTATTTTTCCCCAAAGAACCTCTAACATTTTTCAAAATGGTAGAGACTGTAACACAGAGGGACAGTTTTAAATGCCGCTGTTAAAATAAAAGCGAGGAGGGGAAACTGAGTCATTATTTCTAAGCTCACTGCTTGTATCAAATGTGAGTTGGAGCAGTTAGTTGTATCAGGCAAGGGTTTCCAACACCACAGAAACCAATTTGCCTCTTGGTTATTGCATATATAAGTAGATAGGTTATACTGTAGGGAGGGCAGTATTCCCTACACATTCATAATCAGGAGCGCAGCTCTTCTTGACAGGACTTCTCTGATCATCATGTTTCAATTCAGCTAACTGCAAAGGAGAATTTAATTACTTCTTTCACGTAAGACTGAATTTGTTTATGCATTTTTAAAGGCAGATTTGGCTTACCAAAGGACAGTAGCCACTGATGGGAAGTGCTTAAGGTAGGAAGCTTTGAAATGCTTATAAGTAATGACTAAGAAGCTGTGGTTTATAATTTCAATCTTCCTGACTTTCAGATGTCTGCTCACCAGAAAGCCACAATTTTAAAGTGGTAACATGAAGCTTTTGTGAGGAGATGTTGCATAAGTTGACTTGGGAGTGCAATTAATGCGACTCCTCCTTTTAAAGTCAGCTGAACTTACTCAAGAAAAGGTCCCTAACCAATGACTCAGTGTTTAGTTCTTAGATACTTACCCAGGGCCTCTGAGGAACTGTGCCCACCAAAAGACAGATACAAGAACGGTGCTAGCAGCCTCATTCAAAATAGTTCCAGATCAGAAACAACTTTAGTGTCATCCAATAGGAAAATGGATCGGTTGTATAGTCACACAACGAAATAGTATACAGTAATAAAGAAAGAGCTATTTGCAACACATGAATTAGTCTCACATATATCCTGAATGATTTCCTTTGTATGGAGCTTACAATCTGGCAAGCTAATCTTCAGTAAGGGGGACCAGAGTTATTTATCTCTAGGGATTGAGGTTCACTCAGAAAAGGCATGAGCAAGCCTGGTGAATGCCATCCAATAGGAAAATGGATGGTGATTGTACAGATGCATATACATGTAAGAATTAAATGACTGCACACTAAATTAGTGTACAAACTTACCTTACTGTGTGCATATTCTATTTTATAAGAGAAAAAAAATCTGCTACTGATGGTTTTAGCTTAATGAAAGTTGGAATACATACATTTGAGCTTCTCTGTATTAACATAAAACCATTAGCCCTTAGCTACTTCACAGTATCTGCCTCTGTCCTTCGCCCTTGGTGGCTTCATTGTATCTCTCCGTCTTTACCCCTGAGAGGCTTCATTGCATCTCTCTGCCGCGCCCCCCCACCCCCGCCCCCAGCCCTTAGCGGCTTCGTGGTATCTTTCCATCTTTCCTCTACGAAGTTCTTTTGATGGCTGTGATCACTCTCTAACCTTGTCTTACTTCAAACATCGTTCTTAGTCGTTCCCTGAAACAAGCTGTTCCAAGATCCCTAATATCGTTGCTATTAAATTTAATGAACAACTTTCGGTGTATTTTTTATGACCTGTCTGGAGCATTTCATACTTTGGACCTCTTCTTCCTCTTTGAAAATCTTCCCCTTTCTAGTTTCCCTGATGCTGCTTTTCTTGTTTTTCCCCCTGCCTCTCAGGGGATGGCCTTGTAGCCTTCTTCGCAGCTTCCTTTATCTCTTGGTCCACCTCTGGACTCTGCTCTAGCCCTTGCCATGTCACATTCACACTTAGCTCACCCATACCATCCACTCCCTATACTTCCATTAGTTCTTGAAAGGCTTGTTTTCAGCCTTTGGTTGAAGCCCAGATCTATTTATCCCACAGCCCATTAAACATCCCTGCTTTAATTTCTCACACACACCCAAACTCTGCATTACTGTCCCGGCCCACATCGTCTCCCCATGCGTATTCTACCTTCATGGATGCCATCACCATTTACCCAGAGGACCAAACCCCAAACTGACGAGTTTCCCTTAGTTTATTCACCCACATCTTTCCTGTGATGTACTGTCGCCTGATTCTGCCTGCAGAGTTACACTCGGTCTTCTCTACTTTTTTCTGTTCTCACTACACTATGGAGTTCAGGTTAATGTCACCGCCCACCTAGCTTTTCTCACTTCCCACTCATTCCCACAGTATAGCCAGAGAAAATCTATTTTCATTAAATGATTTTTTTTTTTTTGCAAATTTGATTGTATTTTTTTTGTATGAATGTTTCTTATACAAAGAGAATGGAGAATCCTTTGTTTAAATTTCTAAAGTGTATTTCTCATTCTTTTTTTTTTTCCTTTTGGTTTCTTTTGTTGAGACAGGGTTTCTTGTGTCACCCTGGCTGTCTTGGAACTCACTCTCTAGACCAGGCTGGCCTCGAACTCAGAGATCCTCCTGTTTCTGTCTCCTGAGTGCTGGGAATAAAGGTGTGCACCATCACTGCCTGGCATATTTTTTATTCTTAAGTGTACTGTATTTTTAATTTTTCATTAGCATAAAAAGAACTAGTAATCATTGTCATTATGTTAAACAAAAACTGTCTTGTTGTTTCTCTTCTTCCCTTCAATCTACTTTCTGCATATGCTCTCCTGCATATGGTATATGTACTTTAAGCATTTGCATTTAAATATGAAATATCAATACTGTTTCACTTACAAAATACAGAAATGCCTCCTATTATGGTTTAGTAGACTGTGAATACATTAGCAAGGAGACTTCACATGGAAGATCTGGGATGGTGCAAATGAGTTCTCTTTTACATTAACTGTTGATCGAGTTGTGTGGGAGCAAAGGAGATGATGTATGTAGAAGAAACAAGTATCATTAAACAAGTGTTTAACAATTCTTTATATATAATTTTATTTTTTTAGGTGCTGGACATTGAACCCAAGGCACCATGCATGTGAAGCAAATACTGCCACTTAACTGTGTCCCCCAAACATTTATTTGTTTATCCACTCTTTTTATGAAAATGTAGTGTCAAAAACAGTGATAAATATTAGATGCAGAACTCACTGAGTTTATGATGCTGAGAGAGACAATTATGTATTAACAGTTAAATATTATGTATTAACAATTCATTATTAACAGACACAGAACAAAATCATGGATATCTCCATTTGTTGGTGGGACAAGTCATGTCCACATGGGAAGGAAAGAGTTAACTGAAACACCAGGCGTCTTCCCTGTGGCTGGAGATGATTGACCTCAACAGGCTCCTTGTAAACATGCTAATAGTATTTACTAGTGGAAAGATACCAGAGTCCCCATCTAAAATGATGGGTTTTGGCAGGACTGATGTGTTCTGTCTAGACTGTGTATTGTAAATAAACCTGCAGTGTATGGATTTATGAGACACGGCTGGCTGGAGGTTGGGAGGTACTCATGTAAGCATTTTCTGTCTAACTAGAAAAAGGATAATGGGAATCTCAAAACTAAAGTGGATTTTTTTTTTTTTAAAGAACACTATGTTCACACGAACTGTTCAGAACTCAGCTGTTAACTCTGAAACTCAAACAACATCCTAATTTAAAAGAAAAGGTCAGATTTGACTGATAGAGTCTGGCTCCTCCTCTGAGGGCTACCTCATCTGTATTAGATGCTCATTGGTAAAGTCTAACATGATGACACTCAGGAGTCTACTTTGAGCTTTCAACGCTTCAATCAACACAGCTAAATGTACACAAGAAATAAGAAGCTGATAAATAAGACTCGATCACACCACGAGAGAATATTTTTAAGGCAGTGTTGTAAATCTTAGTTAATATTTTGAAATAAATGGATTACTACCTAACATTATATGTTAAAACAAAAAATAAATAAAAAGGGGAAATCATTTAAAAATTAGATAAGAAAATGGCTGATGCCATTTCTGACTTTTAGTAAGAAAAAAAGCAAACAAAAATAATGAAATAAATATAAAATAAAGTCAATCAAACATCAGAAGAACAATTGAAAAAGAACAGACAGACAGCAGGTGGGAACTATTTAGGACACATTTGGGGGAGCTGTGTGTAGTAACATACCAACATAAAATCCAGTCCATTTTCCTGGCTGGTTGTTCGACTGGCTGTGCAGAAGTTTTATAATTGTATGTTTTCCTGTTTATCCATCTTGGAGGCTATTTTCTGTGCTTTGGGTATCCTGTTCAGAGAGTTGTTGCCTACGCCTATATTTTGAAGTGTTCTCTGACAGCACCTCCAGTTTCTCGGGGTTTAATTTAATGTCTTTGGTCAGTTTTGAATTGACTTTTATGAAGAGGAAGATAATCTCATTCTTCTACATGTTAGTCTCCAGCTTTTCAGGATCCATTTGTCAAGTATTCCCCCCCCCCCCCCCGCCTCCCCGCTTCCCTCTTGTGTATGCTTTTGATACCTTTACCAGATATTAAAGGACCATGGTCTATTTCTGGGTCCTCTTTTATTTTCCACTGGTCTAAGTGTCTGGTTTTGTGCTTTGGTTCCTTGGCCTATATGCCTTTGTAAGTATAATTTGAAGTTAGGAAGTCTGATAGCATTGTCAGCCTTCCGTTTGTTTCGGATGGCTTTGATTATCTGTGGTATTTTGTGTTTGCATATGAATTGCAGGATTGTTTTTCTTTTTCCCACTTCAATGAAAAATGCCACTAGAATATTGATGGACAGGGATTACATTAATCTGTAGGTCATTTTCAGCAATATAGCTATTTCATAATAGCATTCTGCCAATGTAGAGACATAGAAATCCTTTCTATTGTTTTGTATCTTTTTCCTATTTCATTTGTGTAGCTAGAGTTTTCCTGCCTTGCCCACAGTCAGGACAAATCTCTGTCACCCGCCAGTCCCACAGCCGCTCAGACCCAACCAAGTAAACACAGAGACTTATATTGCTTACAAACTGTATGGCCGTGGCAGGCTTCTTGCTAACTGTTCTTTTATCTTAAATTAACCATTTCCATAAATCTATACCTTGCCACGTGGCTGGTGGCCTACCGGCATCTTCACATGCTGCTGGTCATGGCGGCATCTGGCAGTCAGTCCTTCTGCCTTCCTGTCCTTTTATTTCTCCTCTCTGTTAGTCCCGCCTATCCTTCCTGCCTAGCCACAGCCGATCAGGTTTTATTTATTGATCAATCAGAACAACTTGACATACAGACCATCCCCCAGCACAGCCAAGTGCAGACCATCTCAGACACCTGCACTCAGGCCCATGGTCCTAATCATCCTCTATGCGGACCTGCTGGGTAACGCCACAAAGAACCCAAGAAGGGCTCCCACAGGACATACAGAACATCCCACAGCACATTTGCCTTACTCTTTTTAAAAACTGTTTTTCATTTTATCTTTATTTTGTATGTATGCATGTTTTGCCCACTGACATGCCTGTATGACAGGGATGCGGTGCCCTTGGAGACAAGAAGAGGGCTTTCATCTCTAGGTCTGGAGCTGAAATTGGTTGTGAGCTACCATGTGTGTTGTGGGCATCAAATTCAGGTCCCCTGCAAGAGCAGCTTCTGTTCTTAACCACTGAGCCATCTCTCTAGCCCACAATTCCTTTTTTTGGTACCTTACATTGATCTTTGTAAAGGTCTTGAACATTATTATTATTAATTTGTAGGTACACTCTCTAAGCTATTGAGAATGAGATATTTTCCTAATTTCTTTCTCAGAAAGTTAGTTGTCGATATGAAAAAGGTACTGATTTTTTTGCAAATTTTTTGTATCTTGCAAGTATATTGAAATGTGGCCTCAGATTCACATGGAGGCACCAGTCTCTGCCTTTCAAGTACTGGGATTAAAGGTATGGGCCGCCACACCCAGCCCTCCATATAGTGTTTAAAGTATTGTCTGCAGGTAGGGAGAATTCACCTTTTCCTGCCTATGTCTTTTCCTTCCTTCCTTCCTTCCTTCCTTCCTTCCTTCCTTCCTTCCTTCCTTCCTTCCTTCCTTCCTTCCTTCCTTCCTTTCCTTTCCTTTCCTTTCCTTTTTTCTTTTTTTTGTAGTCTTTTCTTGTCTAGTTTTCTATGCTGTTCAGGCTGCAGGGCAGACACTGTTCACAGGGAGGGTCATGCAATCCAGTAATGTGGGAGTGTTGATCCGATTCATTTCTGACTTGGGTTGGCCCACTTCTCCTTAGACAATCCTGAACAGGGCTCAAGCTAGCCTCTCGACTCATCATTTAGAGTAGATGGGACAATAACTGTGCAGTAGTATGTTCTAGGAAATGATAAAAATTATAAAAGAAAATACAAAATACAAGTCTTTACAGGTTTGAGTTAGACATAGAGATCTTAAGGTACCGAAAGTATGATTCATAATAGACAAAGATCGACAAACTGGTATTCATTGAACTTAAAAAACTGATCTGTAGAAAGTACTATTAAGAAAATTAAAATTTGAACCTTGAATAGAGAAAAATATTTATATATTATATTTCTGACAAGGACTCATAGTAAGAATGCATAAAAAACTCTCTTATGCCAGGAATTGTGACAAATGCCTTTAATCTCAGTACTTGGTAGGTAGAGGCAGGTGGATCTCTGAGTTCCAGGCCAGCTTGGTTTATGTAGTGAGTTCTAGGACAGTTAGGGCTATGTAGAAAGACTATGAATATCCTTCTAAACTGTCAGAAATATATAAAAATGAATTTTACTATAAGTTAAAGTTTAAAGAATTAAAATTATAGAGAGAGATTAAAAGATAAAAGGCTGGGAAATGATTGTTGCATTTGAGGAAGTTAAGCTTTATAGAAATGTTTAATTTTTGTCATAATGTTAATTAAAGTTGTCCTTATTGTTTTAGGCTAATTAGATAAAAATTAGATACTGCATTCACCAACTTTTTGTTTTGTTTTGTTTTGTTTTGTTTTTTGAGACAGGGTTTCTCTGTGTAGCTTTGGAGTCTTTCCTGGAACTCACTCTGTAGCCCAGGCTGGCCTCAAACTCACAGAGATCTGTCTGCCTCTGCCTCCCGAGTGCTGGGATTAAAGACGTGTGCCACCACCGCCCGGCTTGCATTCACCAATTTTTAAAACCCCATAAATCCAGTAGAGAGCCTTACATTTAATTGTTTGAGACACTAGTTATCTCCAAGACTATGATTCCTCTCCTCTTTTTTTTTTTTTCTGAACACCCCTCCAACCCTTCCAGTGTTTCTCTGTGACTGTGTGTGGTGGCATTATCATCGAGAACAATTATCACAGAGTTCTTCATGTACCAGGTTTTGGATAGACTAGTAGAAGACTTAGATGCCAGCTTAATAGAATAGGCATAAATATTGTTCATATGTCAGGCTCTTTTATGGCTCTTCAATAAAAATCAAGAGTCTAACATCAACACCACATTTCTGTGATAGGCTTTCCACTGTAATCTACAGCAAGCCGATCAGCTAGACAGCTTTCTGAAACTTTGTCTCAGTCTAGGGATAGAACTTGGAAGAGCTCATCATGTTCCCAGGCCATATATCTTGAGTAGTAATAGTTTTACTTAAGATTCTGCAAAGAGGTAAAGCTTGAAGAGTCCAAAAATGACCATCCCTAGCAGGAACAATGGAAGTCTTCTTATCTTTTGTCATTAAGACTGGTAACTGGATGCTTAATAAGGCAGCAGTAACTATATTCTGAGTGGGTAGATAGATGCACAATTCTGTCTTATGGTAACAGCCTGAGGCCTTTCCTGAGTGTAGATCCATCTATTGGAGTTCTGCATCTGGCACTCAGAACACATCAGCTCCAATTTCCACTTTCAGTTTCTCTAAGTACAGCAAACGCTGAAAGACATTGTGATGCATACAAAGTGTAGCATCCCTCTTGACTTTTATGTTGATTTTTATAGCTTTTTAAAATTCTATTATCCACACCTTGTCTAGAAGTAGCTTGCTAACCTGGTCATGATTCAACAGGCTTCACAGAGAGAATGGAGTGTCATTTAATCCCATGACTAAGAGGGATGCAGGTTTTAAAGAAATACCTAGAAGATTTGTCACTGACTGGCAGTGCATGTATGCTTAGAGATGTTTTTGGGAAGTGAAGGGTATGATATGCACATAAAGCTGGATCGTGAGAACACATGAATAAGGACAATATTTCCATCCTACAACAAAATAACAGCTACTGCTAATGATGAGGCACAGTTGGGGTTGTATTGTGAGTGCCAATGGCAATAAAGCCAGAAGGAACATAATTACACTGGGTAGCATGATTTCTTTTTCTCCATGTTCCTCCCATCTAGGATATTTGGTACCTGCTGGATTTCCCACACAGTCCCTCACAGAGTTTCCTATGTCCCCCTATTTCCTTACTATGGCCACCTCTTCTCTCTTCTTGCTTTCAACTGGGGTTTACCCACAGATCCCAGAACTATCCTCCTTTTCCCATGGCCATAGGATTTTGCCTTCAAACTCAGCTCTGCCTCAAAATGATGAGCCATTCTTTGGCTCCTCCTTCCCAAAGAAACTTCAAGACTCCAGTTCTGAAAGTCCTGCCATGCAGAACAAGTTTAACTTGGAGGCTTTAAATGCTCCTTCACTGCAAAACAGACTTAACTAGCTACTTTCGCAGTAATTTATTTCAATTACTTCTGTATCCCAAAGGGATAACTCTTTCTAAGATTTGTGTTATCCATTTGTATTCCCCAAACTCTCTTCCAAAAGAGGAGATTTGTCTTTTAAAACTCACATTTTTAAAAACTTGAAAACTTTTCTTCTAACACCATCTGGCCAAACATGCCTCTGCCCCCTTGAAGCTGTCATCTCAAAGGCGCTGATAGGAACATTTACTATCCATGAAGGAGGAACATAACTATCCATGTGTCTTCCTGTATGCGCTAGAGGAGAGGATTGTTCTCACTCAGCTAAGAGACAGATGAATTTACCCAGGCTGTAAGAGCACATGACTAGCATTTGAGAAGGCTGGACTTGAAATTACTATTGTAGTGCTCTGTGTGGGGAAGCCTTTCTTGACAGTTAGTTATTGCTCTTTTGAAGTGGCCGTGTATTTTTTTTTTCTTTGACTCTTATGGCTAGCTAAAAAAAGATGGAGCTTCTAAGACGCATCCTTTCAGTGGTTATGTATACATAGGGTGAGCACAGAGCCAGTCTTATCTCAGGTATGCATTCAAGTTCTTGGTGGTAGATAAAGCAAAAGATGAACTGAGTGGCCAGGTGTATGATATTTAAGTTGAGAGTAGACATCTAAGGAATCCACCTGAGCTCTAACAAGAAAAATGTGCATACTGGAGCAGATCTGTTGGTTCAGAGCTTAAAATCAGGGCAAGGAATAAGCCCGGGCTTCCAGGAATAGCACATCTATGCAGGCATATCAATAGCCTGTGTCTCTCCTTGACCACTTGCCATAATCTCAAATCTGGATTTATCCCAGTGACAGCTCATGTCATGCTTACCAGGAAAGCCTTTCACAAAATCCACTGTCTCCTAGGTCCTCATCTTGTTGGACATTTCAATTCCATTCGGCATAATTTTTATACTCTCCATTTTCTTTTTTGAGACAAAGTCTCTTGTTTTTCAGGCTAGTCTTGAACTTGCTATGTAGTCAGGGATGAACTTGAGCTTCTGATGTTCAAATGCCTATCAGCATGCTCTGTTTTGTTGTAGTTCTGAGGACCAAAACCAGGGCTCTGTGCATCCTAGGCAAGTACTGTATTAACTGAACACATTCCTGGCCACACCCTCCATTATCATCCAATTTAGAATACCAGACTCCTAGAGTCTTGCAACCCCAGATTCCTGGCTCCTCCCTAGTCTCCTTTATAAGATTGTTTTCTCCTTAAACTTTGGGAGTGCCTCCATGCTCAGTCCTCAGTGTTCTTTTATTTCCTGTCTCTGTTATCTTCTTGGATAAAGTCATTTGGCCTGAAAGTTTTAAATACCACCTTCTTGCCAACATTTTTCAAATTTGAATCTATAGTCCCAACCTTTCCTCTGAGCTTCAGAGTTGTCCTAATAGGCATTAACGTCTACTAGATGTTAATGTATGGCTAAAGGAATATCTAAGTTATTGCAGTCAAGCAGAGCTTTTGAGTTTCACTTTCTCATCTTTCAAAGTGTGTTTCACTTAGCTCATTCAGCTTGATGGCAGGACATCTCCACAGAGTCAGTCGGCCAGACAAATCAAAGGACTCATGTTTCTTTCTTTCTTTCTCTCATGACCAGCTCCATCTCTCCTCTAACTTTCAGCCCATCTGAAAGTCCTACTGGCCTTACCTCTGAAATAATACTTTTAAAATAAGCTACTACCACCCAAGCAATTAATTCCTCTTCTGACCTATATAGTCTCTCTACGCACTTCAGAAACACAAATCTCATCCTCTCATAGCTTTTCCTTGAATTTCAAGTCAGATTCATTCTTCTCTGTGTCCTAACACGGATGTGCTGGGTTGGCATCTATCCCCCTCCGACCGACATTGTCTTGTCTTGGTCTCTCACTGCTCACCACAGTCCTGTCTGTCAGGCTCCAGAAGCCACCAAGTCTGCTCCTGCCTCAGGGCCTTTGCACTTGCTCCTCCTGCTGGCATGCTCTGCCCAAGATCATCACATGCCTAGTTTCCTTTCTCATTGAGCTCACACAACAATGTTAACTTCTGTGAGAGGACTTTCCTTTCCTAAACCAGCTGCTCTTTCTTGTCTCCGGATTCTATCCTTTTTATATGACTGTCTTCCTGCACATCATGTTTCTATACTGCCTTATTTGTTTGTTTTCTCATCATGTCTCTGGTGGGAGATCTGAATTACGTCATAGCAAATCACACCAGCTTTATATATTTACTGAAGCACCTCTCCAGAGACTGGCACATAGCAAACGTTCAATAAATCTTTGTTTAATGGACAATTATGATTCACAAATAGACACAGGGTACAAGAGGAGATTAGAGTAACCCTCAAACTTGTAAGTACAAAACAACATAAAATTTTGAATGCATATGAAATGGTTCTTAAAATTCAGGCCCCAGCCAGGGAGTGGTGGTGCACACCTTTAATCCCAGCACTTGGGAGGCAGAGGCAGACAGATCTCTGTGAGTTTGAGACTAGCCTGGGCTGCAGAGTGAATCCTAGGAAAGACTTCAAAGCTATGCAGAGAAACCCTGTCTCAAAAAAGAAAACAGACAAATAAATAAATAAAATAAAATTCAGGCCTCTTATAGTATGGCAGGTCATCTGTGGAATAAACAGTATCAACTGGTGGTCTTTTTGTTTAATTCTGGTTCTGCCACTGTCTCTGGCAGTCGCTCCTACAGTTGGTCTTACATTAGAACCCCAAGAGTGTTTGACCCCTCTCCAGAGATGCTGATGTCGTTGATGCTGAATGTGCCCTGAGTGTCAAGGGTTTTAATAGCTTTCCAGGTACTCTAATATGCATCCACTGCTCTTGTTCATTTCCTATTTCCTCTCTTCTGGCAGATATAAATTACATGATAGAAAACAACATTTGCTTTATTTCCTAGGGTGTCCCTAGTGTCTTTTGTAGGGGATATTTTTGGACCTCAGGAAGTACACTTTCCAAATCCCCTGGAATCTGGAAAATATAGCCACTGTGAACTATGTATCATAGGTTTCCTTATTCAGTACAGCAGACAGGGTAAAAAAAGGTCTAACATCATGGCTGGATTTCAGCATCATCATCACCAACTGCATTGATCTCCTTAGAATGCTCTGTGGAGTTAGCAAAGAAAGGAGACTGGTGATGTTTCTGAAGCAACAAGAAGCTGAGTACAAGCTTGTGACAGAAAGACATGGAGGGATCATCTATGAAGTTCAGTCAAGGATCAGGACATAGCCCGGTGCTTTGCTGGCTTTTTGGGAACCTTGGTCCTGCCTCAACTTGATGTGCCATGCTTTGTTCAAACCCATAGCAGGTCTGCTCCTTTCTGAATGGAGATGCAGGAGGGGTGGATGGGGATGGGGTAGATAGGAAGGGGGAGCAGGAAGAGAGGAGGGAGGGGAAACTGTGGTCCTTATGTAAAATAAATGGAAAAAATTTATTTAAATAAAATTTAAAAAGAAGGAAAGAAAGAAAACCAATTGAGCAACTATGGAAAGAAAGCCTGTAAGCAGCATTCATCTGTGGTATCAACTTGAGTTTCTGCTTCCAAACTCCTGCCTTGAGCTCATGCTTTGCTTTTCTCAGTGATGCACCATAAGCTGTAAAATGAAATAAACCCTTTTCTCCACACAAAAACATTCAGTCAAGGAATGGATATAGTTATTCCATAGGCCATACCAGTAGATGGAACAGTTCTCAGGGATATCACTTAGACCAGTGGTTCTCAACCTCCCTAATGCTGCGACCCCCTACCATACAATTATTTTTATTACTCCTTCACAACTGTAATTTTGCTACTGTTATGAATCATAATGTAAATATTGTTGGGGGTGAAGGTTTGTCTAAAGGGTAGTGATCTACAGGTGGAGAACCACTGACCTAGAGGCTGCTGGGTAGAAGGGAGGATGAACAGGTTGTGGTAGCCTCTTGTGATCAGTGCCTTGGCAAATAGAGGCAAAATAATGGAATCCATACTTCCACTTCAGGGGATGAAGCTGAGAGCAGAGAGGGCCAGAGACAGGGAGAAGAACCACAGTGGAGGGGGCAGGGATCAATATATCAATGATCCAGATTGAAGTGTTAGCAGACTCAACAGCGCACCTGAAGCCAGTCACCTGATAGCCAAGTATACTTCCTGAGAATGCCAGACAAAGGATATATGGACTCCCTGAAAAAGGAGGGGTATCAGCTCATGCTATTTTTCTTGGGTAGCTCCAGGGGGTGAACATGCAATAGGCTCTGAGTCTAATCACCCTTTCCCCAAATAAGAGTAGTTCAGTCCCACTGGATACACCTTCAAGACAAATCCCTGCACCTAAGGCTCAAGGAACATTTTGGGAAAGAGAGTGGAAAGATCTTAAGAGACGGAGAACCAGAATACCTGCTGAAAGAGTGTGTCCTTTAGATATGACAGGGAAACTGCATCCATGAATTCTCAACACTACGGTTTCCTAAACAGGACCTAAAACACTGATGATACCAGCTGAAATGTCAACATGGATGGGGAAAGCTCATGAGACCTCCCATTCCTAGATGAAGAGCCATAGGCAATTAATTAATGCTCCGAGAGGGAGATGCCATCTGGGGATGAGCCCTGAATTGGTTATCCAGTATCAAATGGTCAGTCCTAAAAACATATACACACATGCAACACTAAATTGACTCATCCAGTGTGTGTGTGTGTGTGTGTGTGTGTGTGTGTGTGTGTGTGTGTGTGGTGTGTGCATGTGCATGCCTGTGTGAATAGTAATTAAAGAAAAAGAGGCCATGAATTTCAGAGGGGACAGGGTGGAGGGTGGGACAGGTGGGTTAGAGGAAGGGGACAAAATGTTCTAAACACAGCACACACATATAAAAGTAAATAATAATAATAATAATAATAATAATAATAATAATAATATAGGCTCCACTGGGGTGGAGTGGCTCACACCAATAATTTCAGCACCTGGGAGGCTGAGGCAAGAGGACTGATGCGAGTTCAAGGAGCCTGGGCTACAGAATGAGACCTTTTCTCAAAGAAAGAAGAGACTAGCTCCCAGCAACTGAAGTTTCACGAAACTGTCCATTATTTCCAGGGGTGTTTGAGCAGCCTGTGTCTGTCCTTTCTCTGTGGAGGAGGAGCCTAGATCTGTGTTTTGCTTGCTTTTCAATGGAAACGGCCTTCAAAATACCTAAAAAAAAGCAAACAATGACACTCCTACATTCAACTCCCAGAAACAAAAAGTTATTATTTTGACACTTGAGAAGGTATGTACACAATTTCTTCCCAGAACGAATGCTTCTATGAAGTGAATTCTGCCTCTCCAGTGCCTGGCGATTAAGGTTCATTGTTCCATTGTTCCAGGAGCCGGTTCTGTTTGGGTTTATGAAAACAGACACTAAGTTGATACAACCCAGGCACTGCCCTAGCTCCAGGGGAAAGGGATATTGCAACAATTTGTGCCTGTGCTAGCACTGTTTAGGAAAAGATTTAAAGCAGGGTGGCATCAAGCCATTGTTCAGCTCTTCCCGTCTTCAGCTCCGGCTTGGTTTTTATTACCTAAATTAGCCCAGCGTTGAGCGTAACTCTGTCCTTGCTGAGCTTCTTACTTTTTTTGAAAGGCAGTTAGCATGCAAGAAAGATTGATGAAACAGAATCTCTCTTAAGACCTAAGTTTTTTTGCCTGGCGGTGGTGGCTCACGCCTTTAAATCCCAGCACCCGGGAGGCAGAGGCAGGAGGAGTTCAAGGCCAGGGTGGTCTATAAAGCAAGTTCCAGGAAAGGTGCAAAACTACACAGAGAAACCCTGTCTCGAAAAACACAAAACAAAACAAAACAAAACAACAACAACAACAAAAAAAAAAGACCTAAGTTTTTCTTTGAAGATGGCATTCACTATGTAGTAATTTTTTTAACCATTTACTTGGTGTGTATATATACAGCGGAGAGAGAAGGGGGCAATGGTGACAGAGCGAGGGCTTGCTTTCCACATCAATGACATATTTGAACGCTGTCTACATACACTAGTGTCTCTGGCATTCCAACAAAGGGGTTTCTAAATTACCTAAATTCTCCACGTGCTTTGAAACCTTGATTATAATTCTTGCAAAGCAACATACACGCTTTCAAACATATGTGGATGAGCCTACCACCTGCATACAGGTTGAAGATTTTTTTATTTGGAGGGGTTCTGGATCTGCACACGGTTGTCTTTATAGTCCAAGAAACAGGTGCTGGAAACCTCCTGGCTAACACAGAGAAAAGTGTAACAGGTGAGGCTAAACAAAGAATGACTGAATAAATGAATAAGAATGTGTTTTCAGACTCTGGTTGGGAGCAGCCATGACTCTATTGTGTGGGGTGACGTATGTGATGGAGCTGGATAAGAAAAGTAATGATGATATGACCCCACTGGCTTCCTCATGTAGGACGTGACACATGAAGTCTCCAGGGGTAGAATTTTGTGTTCTGTTTAAAATGCACATTGACTGATGTCTCCAATGACTTAGTTATTGGCCACTGATATTTTTAATTAAAAAAAACAAAAAAACAAATGAAGTGTTCTTTCCATAATAGCTTGTAAATTTTGTTGGACTCATTTCTGATAAGATTTTTTTTTGGCACGACAGAAAGACAGAAGAGTGTAGATCTTAAACCGATGTTGTTTCTTAAGAGATGTTCTGTTGACTTTCCAACATTCAACATTCTGAATCCTCTTCTCACTGCTAGTGGCCTTGAGAGTCCATGATGTCACTCTAGAAGTTGGGTGGAATTCGTACCCTCTTTTTCCTCTCATTTCTCCTTCTTCTTTTCCTACTCCCAGAAGGTAGGACGCTTCACTCAACCAACTGGTTGTTCCCACTGAGCTTCGTTTGAAGATGAGATGAGTAGCCCCAAAGGAAGGGAGGTTTAAGACTCGTTTGGGGCAGCTGTGCTCAACAGTCTAGTCACACTGGGTGGAGCAATACCCCGCCATTTCTCTTCTGCTATGTAGCCTGCGCAGTTCCTGGGCTCACGACTGTCTTCCAAGGCATTTTCCCTCTTTCCATTTAATCCCATGATCCTCCTGCTACCTTCCAAAGAGTTCTCCTCTTTGCTTAAGATAATACAGTCAGCTACTCTTGGTGGGATTAAGACTCTGACACATCTTCTCATTTATTGCACAATAAGCAGAATTAAGCCTGTGCCTGGCACTTGTATCTAAAATCAAAAGAAAATAAAAGAAAATCTGCTTGTGGTCTAATAAATTAGAAGCACATCCAGACACTATTTCTATTCTTCTAGCGGTGGCATAATTGAGAGTCTGGTGGCCTTTGAATCAGAGGGATGTGTGTTCAAGCACTGACCCTACCATTTATAGACTATGTGACCTTGGGCAAGACATTTCATCTCCATCGGCTTCCCTTCTTCACTTATAGACAGGAATAAAAACATCACGCAGATAGGTCCCAAGGACAATGTAAGATATTTTTATCATGAAAGAATTTTTTAGGCATTGAAGCTCCATTTTCATCATTTCAGGCCAGCGAGACCTCTTCTATATCATCTCTCTTCGTACATCAGACACATCCATTATACATTCTTGTTTCTCCTTTCAGATAGAACCTGGGAGGTAAAATGCCTTTGGCTTCAAACTAGCTTTAAAGGGACATTAGAACATCGCTTTCACTGTAAGCAACAGAGCTGCAACTATGTTGGAGGCAGATGACTTCCCCATTTCTCAATCCAAAAGCTAAATTTGTATTTGACCCGATTTACTTTACTCTCCTACTGGGAAACATGTACATCCAGGCAAAGGGAGCTGCATTCAGAAACCCTTCTTCTGGGCTTAGGCATGTAGTTCTGTGCTAGAGCACTGGGTTTGATCCCCAGCATCAAACAAAACAATGACAAAAAGAAATCCCAGCTCATTTGCTTGGTGAACCTTCCAGGTTGCCCTCCAAACATGTTGGCTCCTAGCTAAAAATTTTTGTGATCGTCTTGGTCTGGTGATGTCATGTAGCATAAAATTAAAGCCTCGCTTGTGGAGCATTTTAAGTGGACCTTTAGTGGTTTGAGGCTGGCATTGTTAAAGGGAGGTTGTGAAAACCGAGGCAGAGATGCAGAGGGCAGAAAGTGGTATGATGCAGCCAAAGCAAGGCTCACAGTCATTGTTTTGGATGATGTAATGTGTTTCCTGGAGGTTGAGGTGATTTTTTTTCCTATAGAGAGTAGGGGGACAGAGGGAGAAAGTAAAGGGGTGCAGTCAGGCTGCTTTCTACTGCTCTTCTCTGGGAACTTCTTGAGGAAAGAGGGAGAGAGCCCTCCTTGGTGGCGATACTTGTTCAAACGGATCCTCTGCCCCTGCCCCTTATGCTCAAACTTGCCCACACACCAGAACCACCTGGGGGAATATTTAAGAGATTCCGGAGTCCAGGCTATGTCCCAGATGAAGCGAATCAGCCTCTGAAGTTGGAATTCAGTCACTAACAAAGTGAGTCTGGTCTAATGCGCATCACCACTTTCAGAACTACTGGTCTATGCTCACTCTCATAACCCACTTATTGTAGTAAAGTCCATGGACTAGAACCATCAGTAGCTTAGTTTCTGTTGCCTGGTGTCTTCACTGAGTCCTGGCACTCTTGAACCTTGAGCCCAACAGTAAAGTCAAAAGCAAGATAGAGTCATTATCATATGTGTATCTATTGTGTTGTTATGAAAACATTTCTAGGGGCCTAATAACTTTAAAAGATAAAAACCTTTTCTTTTTTCTATGTGTATATGAGTATTGTGTGGTATATGCAGTGTGTGTCTGCAGTTACATGCTTCTGTTTGTATGTAGAGGCCAGAGGAGGACTTTGAATGTCCTGCTATATTTCTTTCCATCTTAATCCCTTGAGACAGGTTCTTAACTGAATGTGGAGCTGGGCTTATGACCAATAACCTCCCATTGCTTTGAAATTACAGGTGTGTAGGTCTCTCTCTCTCTCTCTCTCTCTCTCTCTCTCTCTCTCTCTCTCTCTCTCTCTCTCTCTCTCGTGTGTGTGTGTGTGTGTGTGTGTGTGTGTGTGTGTGATCATGCCTGGATTTTCTGAGGGTTTCAAGGATTGAACTCAGGTTCCCATGCTTGCATGGCAAGGACATTACTAACAGCCGTCCCCCTAGCCTTGCCCAATCACTTCAATCACTTTTTATGACAGAGAAACACTCACCTTTAACCTGAAGTCATTTTCTAGTGTTGTAGCCTTTGTTGGTAGTTCATCATTTCTCTAAGGCATTCTTTCTAAAATGAAATATTCTATTCTTGGTGCCAGACCTCAAAGGAATATAGTATTTTCTTAAAACACTTAAGACACTCTTTTTTTTTTAAACTTCAAAGTACTGAAATGGCAAAAAGTTAGATTCTTTTAATTAAAACATAAATTTCCCAAACTATCTTCTATCATTTGTGTATACATCTCTTCTTCTGGCTTACAATGAAAATGTTCTCAATGTCCCATGTGTTTTAGCCACAGAACACTGAGATAATAATAGTAGGTGGCACTTACTGAGCACATGTTATATGCTTGAGGTCTTGCTTAGTACTATAACTGCATCATGCCACTCAATTCTCATGGCAACGGATGCTGTTGCTGTCCTATTTATTCAGAAGAAACTGAGGCTTGCAGAAGATAATTTTCTGAGGTCATATATTTGTTCAATGTCATATACTTCCTGGAGGTAAGCAAAAATGAACAGAAATTTATCAAGCAATTGTGTGCCAAATGCATCCTAACCCTTTTCCCTGATGCCTCCCATTTTATCTCCATATCCATGAATACACAAGGCAGTAAGCATGACAAGATGCACTAGGAGAGGAAAGTAGATCAAGAGCCTTTTCTCCTAGCTGTCTTGCCTTGTGACTTTCTCACCCTTGCTTCCTCTGGCATTATTCTCTCCAATAAAATGAGGGCAGCTCTGCCCAGGACCTGGAATGCATACTGCTGGAGACAGGCCTTCATCCTCCCTCCCACTACCCCCTGATTTTCAGTCTCCAGAAAGAGAAACACGTCTAAGGCTAGTGCATCTCTGTAAGGATGCAGAGGGCAAGGAAAGCAGCAGTTATTTTTTTGTAGCTAGCGCATCACAGATAGAGGAGCTAAAGTTCAGGGCCTGGGGATGTAGCTAAGTGATGGAGTGTTTGCTGAGTGCAAAGCAAGGCTGGGTTTGATCCCCTGAAGTGTAAAGAACACAACACAAGTACACACAGATGAAGCTCTGCATGTACAAACCCAATCAGTTTTGAAAATTTCTGCAACTTGAGTCAACACTGATTGATGCTCAGGCCTTGACATCTGTGAGTAGTTTTCCTCCTTAGTATTTAATACAGAATTAGAAATACAGACACTCAAAAAGAAGAAAATAAAGTCAGTTTCCAGAAAGGGAGACCTATAAAGATTTTTGTGTATATCCTTGCAAACACACACACACACACACACACACACACACACACACACACACACATTTATCATCTGTCTGTCTGTCATCATCATCTACATATACTCATATTTTGTTTCAAAACTCAAATCAGAGGGCAAAGCTGTTTTATAAGCTGTTTTGTTTAATGTCATTTGTTTGTCTACACAGTGTTGGAGCCTGGAATTAAATCCCTGTTACATATTTAGACCATTTGCCAATTTCACTCTATAAGCAATACTCTATTGCATATACAAAATTTTGCAGCCCGTGGCAAACTTAGAAATGATATGAAATCTGCTGCTCAGAGTGATTGGAGTTTATTTGGTTAAAAATTTTCACAGAGACGATAAATTCAATCTTTGCTCCCCACCAGAGATTCTCAATTCCCACACCTCACCTGCAAAGACTTTTTTACCCTCCATGCCTGTCCTCACCTCACCCCAAGTCATTCTGCCTTCATCTGGGTAGAGCTCAGGAGCTCAGTTATTGTCAAAAACTCCCCTGGGGGCCACAATGTGAAGCAGGGTTAAGAGCTACGGCTCAGTACCAAACGGCTGTTGGATTCAAGATCTCTCCCGCAGGTGTACTGGGACCCTCTCGACATTAGCTTTTGCACACAAAGGAGGGAACCAGATTGCAAAGCCTCTCAGAACGCCCTGCAATTGCTCTGCCTTAAGCTAACAGCACCCAAGTATATCACTCTGGTGACTTATTAGTCAATTTCTGTGGTGTATTTGGTCTTGAAAGCTGGGTATGAAGTGTGTATTTTTTTGTAGCTGCTCAGATTTTAGAGAGCTCTGAATGCTTGCTTTAGAGCTGGTACAGAGGAAAGATGAGGGCAAAGAAGGAGCTGCAATTTACGGGAAGCTGGAAGAGTCTCAGCCTTTCCACTTATACCCAAAGCTACAAAACCCTCAGCCTTAGACCACAGATCTCACCAATTCTGGCCCCTCCTTTATGCCTGGCTTCTAGTGGTCCCTCTAGACATTTCCAGAAACACAACTTTTGTATCTACTTTCCATACTGCTATGAGTATAATTGACCCCATTAGCTGTTCACTAAACTGGCTGGAACATCTATATGTTAAGATTCTAATTATCCACAGACATGTCAACTAAAGTAGAACTTGCCCATTGTGACCATTACCCCTTCCCTGGTTGCAGGGGGATGGGAAGTGCATTGTATACCAAGGTTGGGGAAAGTGAAGCTGATCCATCGTTTTTCTAAGCTAGAGCTTGCAAGCTGGAAAAGGACAACTTGACTTTCACTTATGGGTAGAAGTGTCTGGAGGCAGGGTACCCTGGACTATACAGCCCTGGGTTTACTGATGCAGTGCTCAATTCACACTGATGCATTCTCTTCCAAGACTCCAGGTGGGAGGAATCCAGGTATACACAGAATCTCCTCTCTAGACATCTCAGTGAAGGCTAGATTCTGCCCCCCAACCCTACCCTTCATCCCTCATGGATTTGCTTTCAGGGACCTCTTGATGTCCCTTCTGTTATCAAGGTTCTTCAGATCTACATTATCTATCAGAACAATGAAGGGAAAGAAAAAGGAAAAAATAAAATTAGGCAACCATTCCAAGTGACAAAAGAATCTGCTTGATCTTACCGCAGAAATTCCTTAAAGACAATGTCATAAAAGGGTCCCTGTGGACTAGTGGGCAAGGATATAAGCTGAACTTAAGGATCCATCTTCTCCATTCTAAACACCCAGGCGGTGTAGCTGAAGATAAGTGCCCTTGTTCACCTCTCTGAGATTCAGTTTCCTCATAAATAAAATGAAGATGATTTCTAGCTCATAGAGAGGACTAAGGGCCATATTTAATGGAAGCACTTTGCTCCAGGAAAGCAGTAGGATATCTATCTACCATTATTGTGGGGTCTATTTACTCAATAAAGGATAAGTGACCTTTTAGGTCCACTGGGTCACCAAGAAACCAAGAATATCACCAAGTATCCACTTTATCTCTGTAGTTGTAGGTTTGAGCACCCCAGGCAATGGTAGGGTATGAGAAAGGAATCTGTGAGATGCCTAGGAAGAGACAGGAGGTCAGTAGCTGTTTATTATTCACTTGACTCAGCTGGCTGTAATGAGGTGGCGATGGTCCCAGGCAAGGACATACTTCTTTATCTGTGGCTCTTTGGCTCTCCCAGGCTCTACCTCTGTCAACACTGTTTGCATCTATGGGATGAGCTTGATCACATCCCATTGGTCTCAGGAGAAGGAGGAAGTATTGTTCAGGAAATAGACTATGGAAGCTGAGCCAAGGGGCTTTGTGGGCAGTTAACACAGATAAACCAAGCTGAAGTAGGACATCGGAAATACAGCTCAAAGATGCTGCCTGGTGCCTGTGGTTGCAGAACGGTAAGTGGGCTCATGTGCGCTGTGGCTTTGGTGAGTAAAATGATAGCAAACATTGAGAAGAACAGTTGCAGAACCCTCAGATCTTAGAAGAAGGGGACCTTTCTGACATTAAAATGCCCGGTAGTATAATTGTATTAGCAATAGAATATTGATACTTGAAATGCATATGCTAATGACAGATACCAACACTGAATCCCTATCTAGAAGGAGCTACCAAGGCAAAGTAAAATTTTATAAATAATTCAATTCATATTAGTTTCATGAACTTACAGGTCACTCCTCTCACCCAGATTCCCTCTAAATGTACAAACTTCTCTAATCATTTTCTTCTTTTGCAGGTCACACATGCCTCTGTAACCCTAGTTCCTTTCTCTACAGCAGTGATTCTCAACCTATGGGTGGAGACCCCCTTGGGGAGTGTCCAGTGACCCTTTTACAGGGTTCATTCACTCTTGACCATTATAAAACATAGATATTTATATTATGATTCATATCAGTAGAAAAATTACAGTTATGAAGTAGCAATAAAATAATTGTATGGTTGGATGTCACTACAACATGAGGAACTGTATTAAAGGATCACAGCATTAGGAAGATTGAGAACTACTTCTCTACAATCTTATCACACTTGAAAACTTTTTTACTGGTAGACAAAATTCTAAACAGTCTTATTAAATAAGAAACACAGAGACAAATACGGAGTTAAAAGCCCAGAGATCCGAGCACTAGTGAAGAGCAAAGTCTTTCCACTGCTGTCCTTCCCCTGAGAGAGAGAGAGAGAGACTTTCTTTCTGTGTGTCTTGTGTTTTATTGCCTGTTCTGCCTTCTCATTGGCTCTTAGCCCAGCCATGTGACTTCCTCCTCAGTGCCTGTCTATACTGACCTCCTGGTCTCTATGGTTGGTACTAAGATTAAAGACTCAAGGGTCACCGTGCTTGGCTGTGTCCTTGACCACACAGAGACTCTGCCTGCCATGTGATCGGCTTAAGGGTGTGTGCTGCCACCACCTGACTTCTATTCCTGGCTCGCTAATGACCTCTGATCTCCAGGCAAACTTTATTTATTAACATACAAATAAAATCACATTTCAGCACAAATAAAATATCACCACAGGGGAAGCTGAGGGAAGGGCTAGAGAAGAAAGGACGAGCCCCTAAACTACATTCAGTCTTGAGTTACAGAATTCAGGGAAAACCGAGTGCTGGAATGGAAACATGTTCCACAGGTCTCACATTTGTTAGCAGAAGAAACTGTTCCTAGAGTGAAGATGCTCCTGAAAATGCAGAAATACCTATGCAGAAATAGCCACGACTCTTTTGCATAGATTGACATGTGTCACCATTTCATACATAGTATTCTCTTTCCATTAAATCCTACTAGCTATTAAGTCATATAAATATCAAAATATCAGATAGAGAAAAATTTCTCTTAGGGCCTCATTGAGATGAGGTGAAATACACATGTCCGGGATTGGGCATGTGTACAGACCCCAGACTCTGACATTGGACAGGCCGTTTATCTTGATCTTGATCATAATAAGATTTTTGTCTCCTGTTTAAGGCAAGAGACTGTCCAAGCTCTAGGATAACTAAGAAGTTTTCCTCTTTCTTTCTTTCTTTTTTGACTTTAGGAAAAATATATAAATACCTGTTATTTATTCTTTTAGGGTCAATTCCGGGAGTGCTTAACAAGTTTCTAAGACTAATTACATAGGTTGCCTTTTATTAGCTAATTAATACTCAAACCCAAAAATATATCCTCCCCCCACCTCCTTTTAAATGAATTTGGCAGGAAATTTGATAAAATGACAGATATTGACAAGCTTTATCTCCCCTTCCCCCAATCATGTGCCATTGTGAAAGCAATAGGGTGTAATAAAAGTCAGTGACAAATGAACATATAAAACAGGCTTTTCTGAGTTGTTCACACCCAACAACCTGCACATATTCCGAGAAAATAACAAGGTGATAGCTAACAGGTGTCTGAGGACTCCTCCTCTCGGGACATTTCTTTTTAGCACACACAAAAAAATCATGATATCTCACACAGAGATCTGAAGTTTGGAGTTTCTTTTTAAAATATTTCTTTTATTCTTATTTATGCATATATGCGTTTGTCTGTGTATGTTAGTGTGTGTGTAGGTATCCACAAAGCCTAGAGGAAGGTACTAGATCCCCTGGGACTAGAGTTACAGGTACATGCCAACAACCCAACCTGGGTGCTGGAAACTGAACTCACAAGTACTCTTAACTACTGAGTTATCCCTCTAGCCCTAGAAGTCTCTTAGAAAAAAAACTAACTAGCCAGGCTTGGCAATACGATCTTGTTAATCCCAGCTATGTGGGAAACTGAGGCATAAAGACAAAAAAATTCAAGGCCTTCCTGAGCCACTAGGTTAGTTCAGGAAAACACAGGCTCAGAGATAGATCCTGTCTTACACTAAAATGTGAGCGCTAAAGATGTAGATCAGCAAGCAGTAGATCCTTTGCTTAGAGTATGTGAGGCCCCAGGGTCAATACACCATGATACAAAAAGAAAGATGAGGGAGAGAGCAGGGAGAGAAAGGCGGGGGGGGGGGGGGGAGGGAGAGAGAGAGAGACAGAGACAGAGAGACAGAGACAGACAGAGAGAGACAGAGAGACAGAGAGACAGAGAAACAAGCTACCAAAACGCCACACTTTTTTCTTGTTTCATGTGGAAATTAGCAGTCAGTCAGGTCTGCCATCCACTTTAGGTACACTGTCACGTGATCTCACCTCACCCCTGCCCTCATCTCCACCGATTCATATCAGACCTGAGTTGGGAGACCCTGCGTGCCCCGAGTCTTTCTCCTGAGCCCAGCTATTCAGGACTTTGTGTTTTCCTTCTGCTCCATCCCCCCCCCCCCCCCCCCCCCCCCCCCGTTCCTGGTGAGCCAACCCTTTTAGTCAGCACAATTCCCAGAGAGCAAATCCGGCCCTCCTTCCCATTTTCCTTCTCCTTTTCATCTGAATCATTCTCCTTCTTTGCCTTGTTCCCCCTCACATCCCACAGAGGTTCCTCCTCAGAAGCAGGAGAACAACGCCTTTATAAAGCTGAAGCGATGAGCCAGAGTCTCCTGGAATGAACCTAGATAGGATGGCTTCTACAAGACACTAAACAGATACTTGAACCCGACTCACACTCTCAGACGTGAGCTGCAGCGGTACCTGAACAATAACTACCAGGAAAACTTAGGGAATAATAATTTAAAGCCACTCTTGGTCTGAACAGATTTGGTAGCTTAAAACATACTTCAGCCTCGGAAAACAAAAGATTGAATCCATGAATATAAAAAGAGTTGATGTCGCTTGTTTTATGGAAGGAACATTTGTACAGCCGTTCTGCACGGTGGTGGATGCTGTGGCCTATAATAATCTGAGCAATTTCCTCATGATTCAGCGATGGTACGAGACTTCACCAGATGCTGCCACTGGAATGCAAGCCTCAGACAGTGAGAAAAAGTAACTGGGGGAAGAGGAGGAATTACAGGGCTCACTGGGTTTACAAGACCCCTGTCTGTCAAATCCCGTCTTCCCTATGCATTTGCTTAGGGGAGGGATGAACCATGTCCTATACAGTGCCGACTTTGAGCAGGGACTACCTCAATCCTCCCCCAGCTAGAGCTGCACACAGTGGGGGCTTTGCAAACATTCCAGGTGCGCTTCCCAAAACTGGGGTTCGAGGTCATTTGTGGAGATAAGAACCCACACATTTGGAGCAGTGTGTTCTACTCATCTTCCATGAGCAAGCACGTGTCTCTTCTGCGGAGGCAACAGCTGTCCTCACACAAGCATGCATCCCCAAATTACAGTTCCAGAAAGATTCTGGCCATTTGTTTCCTCATCTAGTTTATTTAGGGAGGGAGAACTTGGAGTACATCCTTGTAGGGACGTCAGTCTACACTATCTGTAGTTGATGAGCGAGATGAGGGTCATAACAGCCTGAGAAGTGGAGTGCTGTCAAAGCTAATAAAGTGTCAGGAAGACAAGAGCTTGAGATTAAGATGGTGGGCATATCTGCCTCACTGTTCCCTTATTGACCCCTTAGTCTGTGCATGCCCCAAGTGCTTCTTGTTACAGACAGATAGGATGGACAAGATTTGGATATATTTTATTAAATAGAAATAACAACACAACTCCTTGAATATCTGAGACGTGCAGCTCAAGAAGTTATGAGGGACAATAAGTTATTGTACATTAAGGACAATTTTAGGATTGAATCTCCTTTTCTCCCTTGAATTACTGCTACGTAAAGAATATTTTCCTAAGAATAGGGGGAATAATTTGCTCTTTGTAAGACCAGTGGGAATGTTTGTGGCAGTGAGAAGTTAGGAACTGATATTCAAGGTGCCAATGGGAAATGGTTTATTAATGAAGACTGCATGAATGGAAACATAAAGAGTTCATATACTTCTCCAGGGAGTGGGTGGCAGGAATGGAAAAGTCTGTCCTGTGAGGATTCCTGTCACCGACAGGAAGCTGTCTTGTTGGAGCCCCTCCCACACTTGGCGCCATTTCCTTTTTATTCCTGGGGCCACTGGTGTCCTAGAAAGGAGCGGGGTGGACAATGTTGCTGCAATGATGGGACGTCCAGCTTCAGCTAAAATGCCTTGCACTGGAATGAGGCGGGCTTCTTCCTCAAATGACCTAGAATTCCAAGTTGGATCAAAGTCTCATCCTACAGGGTCATTTTTAGGACTTGCATAGTTGATCAGCCAAGAAAGAAGATGCCAGATGGAACAATTTGAATAAACATGATTATGAGGGGGGAAAATTCTGGAAAATTTGGGGTCCAGAGAAAAGTGCTGAGGCTTCGGGAATGCAGAGCCAAGATCCATTTTCATGTCCCTGACAGCTTCAATCAGGACATCGTTTTTTTTGTTAGTTTTCTTTCCTCTTGTTTTTCTCTTCTGTGAAACTTTAAAAACCTCACATCAGCAATGTGCCTGGTGAGAAAGATCCTCAATTGGAAGTGTGTCCAGGGCAGGGGAGAGATTCTGAAATAATAGTGTGCGGCAGAAGAAAGGAAGAATTGTGACCCTGGGATCAGGAAAGAAAAGTTTTGTGGGGACAAAAATAGAGAAACCAGCACCAGAGAGACCAGTGTTCAAATCCCAACAGGCCACACACCTCAACATTTCAGATTGCCAATTTATTACAAAATGGAGATTTAAAGGCCTCTAACATTTCGGGTACTTGGGAAAGCTTGTCCATGTGCCTCACCTAGAATTCAGAGACAGTTCTGAATCTTGCTTACACTGCATAGGGTTGCCATCTTGGAACAATAGGGCAAGTTCTACCTTAAACCAGAAGGAACTCAGCCCTGGAATTCTCCCACTGGTGAAATAACCCCAAGGTCCACGCACTACAGAGCTTGATTCTGTGAGTAGGTCACTGTGAATAGGTTGGTTGGTCTGTCATATACAGGTAAAAGCACTTCCCACTCAGCATGAATGCTTGAAAAATATTAATTTCTTTATATCGTAAGTGTCTTAGTAAAGGTATTCTATTGCTGTGGAGACATACCACGGTAACTCTCGTTAGGACATTTAATTGCGGGGTGGGGGGGCTCTTTTACAGTTTCAGAGGTTAGTCTGTTACGATCTTGATGGGGAGTCTGGTGGGCATGAAGGCAGATGTGGTGCTGAAACTGAGCGTGTTACATCTTGCAGGCAACAGGAAGTTGACTGACTGCCACATTGAAGGAAGCTTGAGTAAAAAAGAGACCTCAAAGCCCACCCTCACAGGGACACACTTCCTCCAACAAAGTCACAACTCCTAATAGTGCCACTCCTTTTGGGGGCCATTTTCTTTCCAACCACCATAGAGAGCAAATTTTCTTTCACTTGAACTCATTAAATCAGAAAACAGTATGCGCAAAGGGTGTAGGACATGTAGTAAACTACCTGAGAGAGAAACCACGGACTTACATCTCTTAACATATTCAAATTCCTATTCCTGACCAGGTGTGATGGCGTAGGCATGTGGCCTCTGCTACTTGGTAGCTAGACTGAGGAAACATTTAAGCCCAGGAGCTCCAGGCCAGCCCAAGCAAGATACTGAGCTTCCCTTCTCAAAAAATGAAGTAAATAAAAATAAAGTCTTTTGAGTCCAAGACCGAATAGTGTCTTCCAAGGTTTCCCATGGCATAATGCCCAAGACCACACAAAGAAAAGAGAAAGGGCATTTCTATTTACCTCTCTGAGCATCATATCCTTTCCTTAGCCAGTCCCCACTGATCCAGGCTGACTGCTGCTTCCCTTAGGATTCAACTTTGACCCCTGGACATTCCTACTGAAGTACTGTTCCCACCATTTTGTAATGATTTGTTTATAAGTCAGTTTCGATACAAATGCTAGGCATCCGTCCTCAAAGATGGAACTATTTTCATTCATCTTTATACTTCTGGAGCCTAGTACACCATCTGGCCCCTCATGGAGGAAATGTGAAGGAAGGGGAAGGAAATACCGAGGACTTTTTCCCCCCATTTCGTTTACAAGCTCCTTTCCACCAGTTTTGCTAAATGTCTTCCCCTGGGGCTGGTGAGATGGCTACAGCGCTTCTCACACAAGTGTGAAGACCTGAATTAGGGTTCCAGAACCCATGTAAAGTCAAACGTGGTAGTTCACAGCTGTAATCCAATGTTCTTATGAAAAGACGGGAGACAGAGACAAGAGGATGCCCAGAAGCTCATGGGCCAGCCAGCCTGGCATGTGTAACTCTTGTCTCAAACAAGATGGAAGGTGATGGACTGTAGCTTGAGTTTTCCTGCTTTGCCCACAGTCAGGACAAATCTTTGTCACCCGCCAGTCCCACAGCCGCTCAGACCCAACCAAGTAAACACAGAGACTTATATTGCTTACAAACTGTATGGCCGTGGCAGGCTTCTTGCTAACTGTGCTTATAGCTTAAATTAATCCATTTCCATAAATCTATACCTTGCCACGTGGCTGGTGGCTTACCGGCATCTTCACATGCTGCTGGTCATGGCGGTGGCTGCAGTGTCTCTCCGCCTCAGCCTTCTGCTTCCCAGAATTCTCCTCTCTCCTTGTCCCACCTACTTCCTGCCTGGCCACTGGCCAATCAGTGTTTTATTTGACATACAGACCATCCCACAGCACTTCCCCTTTTCTTTTTTTAAAAAGGAAGGTTTTAACTTTTATACATCTCCAAAGCCAGCTTGGTATATTTGGGAATTTGGGCGTAGCTTCTCTTACTACTTCCTGCTGGAGGGGGGCGCTGTATCTTAAGGGGACACAAAGAAAATTTTAGGATCATGGAGTAGTCCATGAGACTGTATCGTCTGAGCCAGTTGCCTTGAAACTGTTTTGGATGTTGGATCATCTGGGCCATGGTGTCATCAGAGACCTTCAGGTGGTCTTGGCTGGTCAAACCTGATGTATCTTAATCTGGAACAAATCCATAGGCTCTGGCTTTCTGTAGAAACAAAAGCAGAGCCTCTTTTCCAAAGCAACATATCCTTATATCCAAATTTTGAAGTCAAGGTACCTTTAAAATACACATTTTGGCTTAACTCAACAGCTTTTGCAATCAAATGTTTTTCTTCAGTTACAAATATCAAAGAGAACATAATCCAGATTCTCTGTGTGGTAGCCATCTTTATGTGGCTTATTTTTTATATTACCTTGAGCCTATTGCTTTAAACTGCAGCCTTTTAAGCCTGAAATGGTGCTGTGGCTGCTGGCTCCACCCACTTCAGCTTCCCAACATGGCGGTGGTACGTTTTCCGCCAGCTCTGGGAGCCATCGTGGGTCTGTGCTTTTATCCAAGCAGCGTGTAGCCCAGAAACCTCTTTTTGTTTTGTACTAGCAAAGGCTAAATCCACCAGGCAGCTTAATGTGCCACTTGCAGAGGCCTCATTCCCGCCATACTGCAGGTCAAGCACACACGCCAGGAACCCGCCAGTAGCTCAAACCGGCAGGCTGCCGATCATTTGAGATAGACAATTAGGAAGCTGTTTTTAGCTCCGTTTTAGAATCTTTTCTCAGGTTTTAGGTGGAAACTCTTGCCAACACGTTGGGCACCATTTGTAGCTTGAGTTTTCCTGCTTTGCCCACAGTCAGGACAAATCTTTGTCACCCGCCAGTCCCACAGCCGCTCAGACCCAACCAAGTAAACACAGAGACTTATATTGCTTACAAACTGTATGGCCGTGGCAGGCTTCTTGCTAACTGTGCTTATAGCTTAAATTAATCCATTTCCATAAATCTATACCTTGCCACGTGGCTGGTGGCTTACCGGCATCTTCACATGCTGCTGGTCATGGCGGTGGCTGCAGTGTCTCTCCGCCTCAGCCTTCTGCTTCCCAGAATTCTCCTCTCTCCTTGTCCCACCTACTTCCTGCCTGGCCACTGGCCAATCAGTGTTTTATTTGACATACAGACCATCCCACAGCAATGGACCATGACTGAGGTTAGTCTCTGAGCTTCATATACGCACCCACATATGTACACATATGCACACACACACACACACACACACACACACACACACACACACACATCACATCACAGACATGCATACACAGAGTGAGAGATTCTGCCTTTGACTTCAGGGGAGAATCCCTTTGGCTGATAAACCAGGAATGTTTATTCTTCCTGGACCATGGGCACAAAGAGAGATGTATGCATGAAACTTGGAGTCATGGAAGGCCCATGTTATGTTCCTGGCTGATGAGGTATTCATGTAAATTGCTGTATGAGTCTTCTGTGAGAGTCTTTTACACAGGGACACATGTAATTGACTAATATCTTCATTTGCTGCCTAACCTTCCCAGGACACAGATACAATTTCTGGAGCTACAACGACATAGGGAGGGGATGGCCTGCAGCACCAAGTCACTGTCTGATCATGTGACTTAACAGCCGAAGATAATTCTGAATTGACAATACAGTCTTCTCTCTCTCTCTCTCTCTCTCTCTCTCTCTCTCTCTCTCTCTCTCTTTCTCTCTCTCTCTCTCTTTCTTTTTCTTTCAACATGCTAAGGCTAATTCATTCTTAAGACAATTATGCTTGCTTTCCCCTCAGCCTTGAAATGCTTTTTGCTCAGATTATCACAAGATTGGTTCCTTTTGAAAGTTAGATATCAAGGCAGAACATCACATCGGAAGGGCCTCTTTGACCATACTGTCCGAAAGTTGTTGAGTGCCTTTCATTGGTAATTCTTTAATGTTAAGATCTTGTTTTGATTTTGCTGCTGCTACATTTACCACTATCTGAAATGCTCTTTCTAATTTGCATTTCTTGGTCTCCCTGGTCACACAGTGTGACTCCTAGGACCTTAGCTGTTTCATAGTGGCTCCTGGGGTTGCTGACTTCTGGAATGGACAGGAATGAGAGAGGGAGAAAGGGTTGTAAGAGCAAGGGGGGGTCAGAATCATGATGGGAAAACAAATCACAGAAATAGCTGACCCAAACTAATGGGAGCTCATGAACTCTGGACTGGCAGCTGGGGAGCCTGCATGGGACCAAACTAGGCCCTTTGAATGTGGATGAAAGTTGTGTGGCTTGATGTGTCTGTGGGTCCCCTGGCAATGGGACCAGGACTTATCCCAGATACACAAACTGGCTTTTTAGACTGCATTCCCTATGGTGAGATGCCTTACTCAGCCTTGATGCAGGAAGGAGGGGCTAGGTTCATCCCCAACATGATATGACAGCCTGTGTTGACTACCCAAGGGAGGTCTTACCCTCTATGAGGAGGGGATGGGGGTAGGTGGGATGAAAGTGGGAGAAGAGGAGGAGGGGAAACAGGGGTTGGTATGTAAAAGGAAAGAAAAATTTTTTAATAAAAAATTTTATATACATACACACACACACACACACACACACACACACACACACACATATATATATATATATATATATATATATATATATATATATATATATATAATAGTGTATCGAGGCTAAGAAGATAGCTCAGGAGTAGAGTATTTGTCTGGTGGATGCAAAGCTTTGGATTCCACCCCTAGCACCAAATAAATAAATGAATACAAATTTTAAAACAAAAACAAAAGAAGATATTACCATACACATCGGATTACAATTTAGGGAATTACTGGGTAAACACGGTTATGACTTAACTCTACAATGCTGTTTACGTAAGCAATTGCACTCTAAGTTCAATGTCCTTTGACGAACTCATTACAATCTTGACCTCAGCTTATCTGGTTGTTGTATCATGTGGCTTCTGCACCTTCATTTGTAACAGTTCACCATAGAGTAGCTGTTCAGTAAATCTCTGTTTACTAAAGATTTAAGTTGTTTCTATTTGTTGATTTTTGTTTCTGAGGCCCACTCAGTGTCAGGCAAAGTTTTAAGAACTAATTTCTTGAATACCACTCTTGATACTTCCACTTGGCCTTATCTGATTCCACATTCCGTCTTGAGAAAATTATCCTCAGATCATTTCAGAGGCACTTGGCCTAACTCCCTACCCTCCAAAGTGGTTACTGAACTTCATGTATTTTATGTTGCTAAAAGGCAGAAAAAGATTCTTAATTTTTTTCGGGGGGGGGGGGTAATGACGGGGGAGCTCATCCTTCTCTTCTGGTTTTCAATGTAAGTAGTCCGGCAGGCCAAAGTGAGACCTGAATTACAGTCTTGATATTCAGAAAAGTGGCTACTTTCTCTTTTGGCTAAACATGCTTCTTCATACAGAGAGCATGTGTGAGGAGTGATGGGATATGGTTCTCCTGCTGTCTGGACTTAAAGAATAAAAGTGTTTAGAAGCAGTAGAAGACAAGGCTAAGGAATGAGCTATGTATGTTCCAGACATTGATAGTTTTTTCCAAAGCTCCAGCTGTCCTTTTTTTCCCCTTAGTAATAATATCTTTATTTTTATAAGAAAGAATACTAAGAAAAGAATACATTGTCCATCCAGAGAGTGTATGGGGGGCTATGTGACCATTAGATGAAGTTCCAGACCAAGCTCTGGTTGGAACTCTTTTATGGCCCTGACTCTCTTCTTTTTTTTTTTTCCTGGGGTCTAGGGCTGGCACTCCTATCATTCTTGAGTACAAAATGAGGTTGAAGATGAACCCCAAGAACTAGGAATAAGGGTAGAGTCATGGGTTCCTGAGCCTCCGTACCTAATTCTGAATTGAATTGTCCATTTTAAGGCTTTTTTGCGAGGGGATAAACCTCTGGTGTCTTTGAAGTTTTTTTTTTTTTTTCTTAATGTAGGCAAACAAAATCCTTTCTGATGCTCTTGTAGGAAGATTAAAAAAAAAAAAAATCCAATGCCTAGGCTGCATCCCAGGCCTACTAAATCAGAAATTCTAGGCATGAAAGTCAGGAGCTATGAATGTTTAAAGCTGCATCTGTGGTTCCCCTGGGTAGCTCAGGCTGAGAATCACTGTGTTAGGCCAGCAGGTCTCTATGTAGTATGTTCCAGAGTCTCTGGGGGGAATATGATGATGCTTGTTAACAGTCTGGACTTCCGGGCCTCATGCCCAGAATGTTTAGATTTTTTCAGACCTGAAGGCAGGTGATTTCCATATGGATGGTCCAGGGATCACATTAGAAAAACACTGCTTTAGGCAAAGGGGAATCTTTGGAAGTCTTCAAAGCACAGAGGTAAGATCAGAAGGACATTTAGGGAGGATTAGTTTGGAGCCAGTCACTAAACTGAAGACAAGGGGTGAGGGAATGAAGGCAGGCAGATCAGTTGGGAGGCAGAGAGCAGGAGATGTCCTGGGTAGACACACCTCTGAGCTCAGGATGGTTACAGATATATGGAATAAAAGGAGGCTCAACACACACCGAGAACAATAAAACACCATAGGAGGCTATTGGCGAGGGGAACTTCAAGGTAGCCATAATGACTGAAGAACCAACCAGGTTGTGGCCCCTTCTAATCCGTGATGCTAATGCTCACTCTTAGCTTAATATGTGTCTGTAGCTGAGAAAGTGGGCTTTTTGTTGATCTGATTGCATCCGTGGTCTTCCATCGGTCAGGAACATTTGTTTGTAAAACACTTCAATTTAAAGGCATGGATACTTTATCCAACAAGATCTGATCTCAAAAGTAAGTTTGCTCTGTGTGTGTTTAAATCTTTATGTAACTGTATATAAACAACTGAATTTTCCATAAGGTTTCATATATATTGCGGAGGTTGAGGAGACAGGTAAGTCAGTAAAAATGAGGACCCCAGTTCAAACCCCAGAACTCATAATAAAGAGCTGGGCATGGTGGTACAACGGTGTCATCACTATGCTGGGGAAGTGGAGGCTAGAGTGGGGATTCTGGGACTTGCCTGCCAAACCAGCCAGCCCTAAGTTCAGTGAGAAACTCTGTCTTTCTAAAAGTAAATTTGGGCAGCAGTTGAGGTAAACATCTGATGTCAACCTCTCGTCTTGACATATGTACATACACACAATCTTATTTTCCAAAGTAGAGAAATAAATAACCAGACAACTGAGTTACCACTCTGGCATCTCCCTAGCAAGCAGCACAGCCATGCTCTCAAGGACTAAAGGTTTAAAGAACAATTCTAAAAGGCCATCTCAGTGATGAGTGATTATTTACTATCCAAAATGAGGTCACAAGCCAAGTTTTGTGCAATGACCTAAATTAAATATTACCTTCCACTATTTGCTGTAATAATGAAGGAGTAAGCCCCAGGAATGCTTCCTTGTTGTGTTCCTCAAATTAGTATATTAGTTTTAAAATTATAACACAGAAAAAAAAATAAGTCAACTCTGGTAAAAGCGGCACACAATAACTAATCTCTCCATACTTACTAAAGTCAAGATAAGAATTCAAGAGTGGATTTTAAAATACCTGTTAAACTTAATAAAAATAAAAGACACAGCACTGTGGAACTTGCTACTCAGGATGCAGACATGAGAGAAACATGACCTTGTTCTTCAGCACTTTATTATTTAAATAATGAAGCCACGGTAGATCTTCTAAAGTTCATTTTAGATTCAATTTTCTCTCTAATGGGAACATTAATTAAGAAAACCCTAACAAGGTAAAAGCCATTAGATCTGTTGGACAGGTTTAAAAAAAAAAGCAGGGTGGGGGGACTTCACAGGCAATAGGAGATCACTTTCTGTGAGTCCATACCATACTGAGTTTAGTTACTAATACTGGTCTCTTACAAGCAGGACATGGTGGTGCAGGACTGTAATCTCAGAAGTTGGGAGGTTGAGGCAAGAAGACAGAAAGTTTGAGGGTGGGCCTGAGATGCAAAGAACAACCAGATTAACAAACCAACCAACTAAGCGAGCACTCTTTTCAACCTGGTGTGTGTCAATGCCTTGTCACTTGCTGGAGGTGTTGCTTACAGCTCTTAGGTATCAATGTTAGCACCAAGAAGGGACCACTGCTTGCTCATCCTCCTACGCAAACTGAGGAGGGAAAGTGAGTGATGCTTCACGTAAGGGACCGTTGGGTGGTCTCTTTCCTACTCTCTTGTGGTTGTGTTTTTGGTTTACCTTCAAATACCAACAGTTAAATCAGACCAAACAAGGTGCTAGCCATATTGGAGACTTCGAACATATATCCATTTCTTTCTATTGTCACAAATTTCACCCCTACAAGAAACTACAGTTGTGCAAATATAAAACATTTCCTCTTGGGCTGTCATTTTGTGAACATGGAGGGGATGTAGAAAGTTCTGAACAAAACTCTACCTTCACTGTTCTCTTCCCCTTTAGAAAAGCAGGATCAAGAATGTTGGTAGTGTGTTGAATTATGTCCTCCCCAAATTTACACATTGAAGTCCTACCCCTGAGTACTTCAGAATGTGACCTGTTCTTGGAAATAGTGTCCTGCAGGTATGAGAAGTTAAACTAGAGTAAGATCACACTGGACTTCTAACTAGGGTGGACTCCTAATCCATATGTTGGGTGTCCTTGTACAATGGGGAACTTTAGATGCAGACATACTCACAGGGAAATGCCAAGTGAAGAGGAAGGTAGAGATGCCTCAACAAGCCAAAGAACGTCTGAGACTGCCAGCAAACCACTCGAAGCTAAGGGAGAATCTTGCTTATGCCAACTTTGTCAACAGGTGGGCCTGGCCTTCTCACTTCCACAGCTCCGAGTCCACGTGTTTCTGTTGTGTGAGCCACCTAGTCTATGGCATGTTTTACATCACAGCTCTTGCCGCTGGATTCAGAGTTGTGATTCTGTCATCACTGAACAGCATATCCCTAACTTGTCTCTCGCTACTGGGCCAGAGAGATGCTTTCTCTTTTAAGGAAAATGCATATAGAGGAAGGGAGGATGAAAGTCGGAGTGGATGTCCTGGCCTGCCTGCCAATCACAGGTCTCTTAGCTGACAGCTGAGGCTGCCACTGCCCACCTCGTACATCCTCCATCACGAGACTCAAGGAAAGCTGTGGGAACTGCACCCGTGATCACCCTGCGCTTCCTCAATCTTCCACCCCACGTAACTGCTGCTGTCTCAGCCAGAGTGTCAGAAGGGACACTGTGAATAAATGCTGTTCTCACCCCTCTCTCTCTCTCACATCTGCTTCTGAACACATAGGGCAAAGGGATAGACAGAATCAGCTGGATGCGGGGCTAGAAAATATGGAATTTTTAAAAAAGTCAGAATAGAAAAATGAGTAAAACGGAAACACACTGAAGGGGGCGGAGGAACACCGGACCTGGCAAGGAAAACATTGTGGTTGATAGTGTCAGCACAAGGAAAACATGGCGGGGGGCAGAGGGACTCACAGACCCTGTATTTAAGCCCTCCATGATATTCAGAACATTGCAGCAGATGGCCATCAGGGAATTAGGATGCTTTATTGTGAATGGAGTATGTGTTCAGATCCCCCAACTTTTTTTTTGTTTGTTTCTGTCACTGAACTCTCTGTGTGGTGCTTATGACTTTACACAGCTCAGTTCCATAGACGTATGCCCTTGTGGTTCTACATTAACTAGTGTAGAATACTGGAATAATGAAGTCAGGAGGCTGAGAGGTCATTCAGTTCAACTCTGTCATTTAGGTGTACAGTGAATTTAGCAGACATGTCCAATGTCATATAGCTCACAAAGAACCAAGGTAAAGATTTGGTAAGTATTCTATGACTTATGAATGCTCTAGGTTGACTTACATAAAGAAAATAATTATAAACTGACTTTCAAGTCTTCACATCTTCACATCATTTGTAAAGTATGCGAGAATAGGACATTAGACGGCTCTCTAGGGGCATTTTCAATATAGAAAATACCTCAGAAAATAATGTAAGAAAGAAAGGCAAACAAAACTTATTCCAGCTAAAGCATTTATTTGAAAAGTATTTGATGAGTTAATATAAAAATTTCAGTAAGTGTTTCTTGACAATCTGAGTTTTCGATGTTTAAGTAGTTATAAAACACTGACCTGAACGTAATAGCACTCACAATATGATAGCCAGTTTCTTCCCAACGCCATGAGATTTGGTCCTGTTACTCATTGACCTTATCTGACTTGAGAACCTGAGGAGAGGGTGGCAATCCTTCTTCCAAGGTCATACCATTTGTAAATAGCAGCACTGGCAGTCTGGCCCCCAAGTCTGTGTTCTTAGGCCCTGAACCAGATGGCCACTGGCCACACTGTGAAGCAATCTGCTTATTGACTTACATGCGTGTCCTTAGTAAGCAGTGGAGACAGGGCTTTATCCCGATCTAATCTACTTTAGAGTCAATGTTCTTCCTAATCTTGCCTCTCACATTATCCCATTTACACCTCTTTATAAGATCCTGCCTGCTCCCCTCTTCACTTTGACTCTGCAAGAGTCATTAAGATAAGGTATAGGTATGAGGAGGTCTCAGTCCAACACAGACACCATACAAGCAGTGCTAGGAACGCGATCCTCACCACAAGCCCCTAGTCACTGAACAGCTCTGGAGCTTTCTGGAAGATGTTGACTCCTTGGGTGTCCCACCTTTGTCCTTCCAAGAAAGGACTGTGGTTGATATAGTCAGCACTAAACAGGAGAGACTGAGCTTTAGTCTCAGAGCAGCCTCCGATGGGGACAGGCCACCATACAGGCTGGACCCATGATGCTTACTCTGTCTACTGAGCCCACACAGTCCTCTCAACGGCCTGGGATCAAGCATGACAACAAATTGATAAAGAACTGAGTGAGGTTCAGAGCATTAATTCCACAAAAGTCTTAAAAGATAGTAAACAACAACAACAACAAAAAGTTAGTAAACATCCCAAAAGTGTTCCACTCCCTAATCTCCATATGCACTGTACTAAGTTGCATCCAATGTCCCTTTTATCTTCCTAACCTCAGAATCCTAAATATAAATTTCCAAAGAGCCCCAAGAATTCTTTGAAGGTATCTCATTTTGGAAAGGAATTCCAATGGGACAGGGTTTATAGAGTGTTGCCTTCCTCTGATATGTGTATGTGTATGCACATGCACACCACACACACACACACACAAACCACATATTCACACCACACACACATCACACACACACACACACACACACACACACACACACACACACACACACACACACACACACCCATACCACATACCCCCAAACAGTGCATAGTAATGCTATTTTGACATGCCAATTAAATCAGTTTTCCATATTTTGTGCTTAAAGAAGTTTGTGGACCATTTTCAGTATTGATCTTTAAACATTCCACCCCACCACCACCCCAGGTGTAGTATCTAGAAAAGGATTTGGGTGGTAAAGACATAATAGCTTGGCACTCCTGTCCGAGGAGACTTTGCAGTCACCTATCAGGGTCAATTCTGACGAACCTTATACTTTGAAAGTAAAGGACATGCTGGATCAGCCCCTGACCCAAACACAGTATGAGATAATGTGTAATCATATTGGTGAAGATGACTTTCCTACCCAGAGCTAGTCTGCGAGAACACTATCATCCCCAGAAGGCCTCAGTTAGTCGGAGGTGAGAGTCATAATGTATTTGTGGCATCGTTCTAAATTACTTTTGTCTTTTTCCCTTTCAATCTTGCTTCATTTTCTTTTTCCTGTCTGCTTTTAATTGTACCTCCTTTCTCCCTCCTTCCAAATTCAGCTCCTGGACTAGGAAGAGGTGGTCTGTGCTGTAAGAAATAAGTTCGGTTACTCTCTGAAGTCCTGCTTTAACAGTCTCTGTATTCCTGCAAACAGTGGAACATTAGTGTGGTGAAGGCAGTTAGTGCACAGGCATTTTGACAAATGCAAAGAGCAAGTTTTGTGTTTCTCTGTTTCCTACAGTGTCTACTGCTTTATCTCAAGCTATATGAGTAGGAAAGAATGGCGCCAATGAATAATCCAGTGTTAATCATACTGATGGTGACAGCATCTTTAAAGAAAGCGTATTGAGGTGTCCTTTATGTACTTCAGATTAACTTATTTTTAGTGGGAAGTTCAATGAGCTTTAGTAAATGTGCAAAGTTCTAGAAGTACCACCATTGTCCGATTCTATAACACTTCTACTATATTGAAAAGAGAGATACTCTCTACTCCCATCAGTCTCGGGTAATCACTAATTTACTTTCTGTCTCTATAGACTTGCTTTTTCTGAGGGAAAGACATTCAATATAAATAAAATCATATTTGTGTGACATTTTATGACTTATTTTAGTTAGCTTATTCTTTTTAAAAGTCATCCATATTTTAGCAATAATAAAAACAACCTTTTCATATAACACCCTTTGTATGGCAGCACTAGGTAAAGAAGAGAGTAAGATTTCAGAGGAAAGGAAACGTGCGGTTCAATCCAGTCTGTGGCACTTTTGTGCTGAGTCTTTGCAGAGCTCCCTAGTATCTCTGAGACAGAGTTTCAGACCAGGAACAGCAATCCTTCTCTCAGACGATGGATAATAGACACTCAATAAACTCAAGTCTCTCCTTTGTCCAGCAATCTGTGTACTTCTCACCCCCTGCCTCAAACTGTGCAGTGGATCTGACAGCCTCCCTACAGCTTTCATGTCAAGTTTGGAATGAGAAGCACATAATAAAACAATATCAGAAACAGGATTCCACCAAAGGGAATCATGTCCTTCATTAGTAGAGCCCAGATGGTAAGGAACTAAGGGGATTTCCTTCAATTATATACTGTCACTTCTTATAAAGAATGTTAAATTGTATTGAGTTATTTTTTAAAGGGGGACTGTGTCCAATTCTATGCTAGACTATTGTGCAATTTATGTTTATAGAGATCTAAGAATACCCTTGTTCCCCACCAATTCTTATAAAACCGCCTCCATTAGCATTAACCCCAGATTAACAGATAAGCAAGCAGCAAAGGGTTGCCAGGTTCAGGGTAAATCCAACCCACTTCGCATCCTCAACTCTCAACATTTATCCAGTATGGTCAGATCTTCCCTAAGTGATTCAGAGAGCTCAGTTCACAAGGACAGCAAAAATCAACTGACTTGAACCCCTGCTCATTTCTCCAGCCCCCCTCTCTGATTGGAATATGTTCTCATTTTGAGTGTCCACTAAAAGGGGCTCTGGATATGACCCCATCTTGAATTTATGGAGATGCTCACATGTAGCTATGAGCATCAAGTTCCTGTCCAAACCTACTCTCCGCCCCAGCCAATGTTTCTCCACTTTTCAGTTCATCGTTACCCCATGTCACTCTGCATGTTGTTTTTTCTTGGTGTTTGTTATTGCTATATTCTGACTCACATGCTTCCCCACTACTTCCCAGGTTCACTTTCTGTTAAACACAGTGCAGTAGAAAAGGCTACAGCTTCTTCATAGCACTCCTAAATAAAACAGGTTTGCATGGTATTTTGTGTATCCCTCCCTTCAAGTAAATGAAACTTAACTTTTTCGTGAAATAAATTCCTATTGTCAGACATAGATGAGTTATTTTTAAAAAAATTAACATGATTTTCTCAACTTTGTATGCCAGTAATGTTATAGTATATCATTGAAGATGGGAAAGAAGGATATTAATTCTGTTTCCTAAGCGATCGGTCTGCAGCATCATCAGGTAAATAGATGCAGCTACTCTTGTCTTATGATAAAGCCACACTCACAAAGAAAAACCGGACCAAGGCTAGATCAGGACTCATCAAGCACTTACAGTGTCTCTGAAAGGAGTCTCATTACGCCTCTGGGTGTACCTAGTTTGACCACGGCAACTGTTGTCAAATCGCTGCTTCTTTTCCCGATCCTGAGGTCCAGATGGAGAAGATGGGATCCCAGAAAAGGGCTTTTCATTTCCTCCATTAGCATCTCCCGTGGATTTGAGAATCCACAAATGTGATAGAAATAAATAAAAATAAGGCGTGGGGGATACATCTAGCTGATGTTAACTCAAATTTGTCAGTATCCCTGATGTGCAAAAACAAAACAAAACAACAGCATTGACAAAACACCTTTACTTGGGTCAAAAACCTCCCTTTCACATCTAGTAAAAGAATATACTGTTTGCCTAAGATTTTATTTTACTCACTTTAAGCAGCACCATAGGAATGTATCATGTGGCATAAATAGTTTACTAAATCTGAGATTTAGCAGAGATTTTTCTCTCTCCAGCATCCACCTTTTTCCAGCAGATTACAAAATCATCTTCAAACAGGATAATGTAACTTTAATGGACACGTATCCCCCTCCCCGAAATTGTAAGCTCCCAATTCCAATTAATTAACTGAAAGTTAACTTTTTAAAACTCAGTTAATGACCAAAATCACACGTGTGCATATATTTGTGTTTGTCTATCGGTCTGTCTTTCTTCCTATCTATCATCCCAATCACACAGCTTTCAGATTAAGGGCTCTCTCATCTCGGGATGATTGGTTAAAATCAGATTTGCTTTGTAGCGATCATTCTGAGGCTCCAGTCATCACAGAATTCTGCCAGCAGCATCCATGCATCATGTACACGAATTACCAGATAAAGTCAAGCGTCTCCTACCCTGAGATGGCAGCCAGCTTCTGGTGTGCCTGACGGGCCATTTCACAGCCTTTGGTTCTTGTCTTGTGCATTTCCGCCCGGAGCGAGGGGCAACTGACCGAGACGTCCCCAATAGAAATGACCAACTCTCGGTACAGGGCCACTTGTGTGTTGAACTCTTGGACAAGCTGGAAAACAAGCCAGTTTCTTTCACTGAACATTCACTTATCATCAGACACTTCACTATTTTCGTGTTCATAAACAGATTTCACTGACCTCTGTCTGGGTTGGCACCCCAAATCTCCAGCTAACGAACCTGTTTTAAAGCTCAAGACACAAAGTGGCGAGTCTCTTTATCCAACGCCAATGTTTATTTTTCCTCAGCAAGCTAGCCATGGAAAGCTCCAATTGCGGTCCCAATTGCCCCCACTTTCAGACTCGGTTTCTGAAGAGCAAGAACATCTTTGAGAAGCTATCAAGCCACTCCCAGGCCACTGGAGAATGATGCCGAGGGCTCTGAAATAGATGTTCTCTCTGCTCCTGCTAGGATACTGATTTGAAGTGACACACACACACACACACACACACACACACACACACACACACACACACACACAAAGTAGGACACAACAGGCAAACCTTTCCCTTCCTGCCGGGCCGCTGAACGCTTCTGGTTTGGACCCTGACAGAAAGACTGGCTACCTCCTGTCCTCTGCGCTGGGACCCTTCATCGCCTCTGCAGCGCTCCTGGGCTCTGTTTGGGTTTGTTTGTGACTGTGTCACCACCAAGCCGCACCCCCACCCTCTTTCCCTAGCGAGCCAGCCGGATCACCCTCCTTTGCGTCTACCATTCTTCCCGGGGTAGAGGCATCACCTTTAGCCTCTGACTCCCAGGATCCAGACCCATGACTCTTGTCTTGGCAGGGCCATTTCGACCTGGGTGTCACCCCGCATCTGGGGGAGTGCAGATTTAAAAATAGTACATCATGCACGTGATCGGCATGGCGAGGCAGGGTGGGGAGTGGTTGGCACTCAAGCAAACGATTAAGATACACGACTCCCACCCCCCACCCCCCCGAGGGAGAAAAGGAAAAAAAAAAAAGGGAAAAAGGCGCAGTTTTCACCCACCATCTTGCAGTCGTCCAGGGCTCGTTGGGTTTTGTGGGCGCTTTCGGAGCCGCTGCCCCTGCGCTCCCAATCCCCGCTCTGCAGCGGAGGCTTGCTGATCTGGAAGATCGAGGAGCGGGTGGACCGGCTGGGGCGCTTTTTGCGCCCATTCGGTGCAGAACTCATGCATACACATCCACCAAGCCGAAGCCGCTGGTGCAGTGCGCCCCGGCGCGGGCGGCCCGGTGGTTGCCCCTGCACGCCGCCGCGGAGCAGCCGGAGCCCCGACCCCGAGGCGCGCGCGGCTCACAAGGTTGCGGCTGGCTGCGCGGGTGGGTAACCTTCAGCTTGAAGGAGAGCCGGGGAAGCGCTGCCTGTGCGGTGCAGCATCGCTTCCACTAGCAGCGACGAAGAGGCGCGATCAAGTTCTGCTCAGCAGCATTGCCGACCCTGTCCCGGGAGCTGGACGCTGCTGGCGCGGGCTTGCACCGCCTTCCTCTCGGCATGGATTGACAGGCTGAGCGAAGAGGAACGCGCCGCCGGGCGGTTCCGAGTTTCCATTCAGATGGGGGAAGCAGCGTTCAAAAGCCTGCGCTGCAAGGTGGGGGGCGGGAGGGGGTGTCTCTCTTGCTTCGGTGTCTTCCCGCAGCGGTGCGCGGTTCGCTTTTCCCCTCCCTCCACGGTCGCCAGGCCTGGAAGGGGCCAGCTGTTCCGCAGAAGGCAACTGGCGCTAATCTGCGCCTTGATCCCTGGTCTCTGCTGGCTGCTCTGTGTGAGGATCCCAGATGAATCCGTGGCGGGACTGGCAGACGCACGGAGTCGGTCCGGCTGACGTTGGTCGTGGCCCGGCACATTGATAGGACAGGAATACTAATGTGATCCGTCCATACAATCTCCTTCCCTTCCACAGTTTATGCACTTATCCAATCAAATTCCCGGGAACATCAATTGCAATATTACTTCATCTGCTCTATTATTAGAAGCGAAAAAGTGTCATCAGAGTGGAGAACATTGCCACATGCTGGGACCTAAACATGGATTTCAAACAAACCGATTGGGGCTTGGGGCCGCTGTCATCTGAGAGGAGACTTTTCAGGGGCCATAGGAGGCAGCGAGGTATTTTGTTTCGAATAAAGTCTCTTGATAAAGTCCAAGGATAGCCTTGTTTCCCTGAGTTGCTTTTGTTTGGTCTTTATTCCTGGGAGGGGCAGTGAGGTGAAGGCACAGCCTCGTTCACTCAAGTTGGAACTCATCCTCACCCCCACTTCAAGCAACACAAACACAAACCTCCAAGAGTTTGCCAGCAGAGATTTGAAGAAGTAAGGACCACACACACACAAAAAAATATCTCCCCAACTCACAAAATGACCCTTTCTCCTTATGCCTTACGTGAGGTCAGAGTCAGAAACAATGTCAAGAAAAGATTATCTCCAGAAAGACGTGGGGTTAGGTCCTCAGCCAATCTGTTTTTCCCTGACCACTGACTTTGAAACAGTCCTCTTGGAAGGAAGAGGGAGTGGCAAGGTCCTTCAATTCTGATGCCCTGAACACTTGCTCCCAGGAGAGGAGGGCTAAGTGAACTTGTGATCCAGGGGAAGTAGTTATGTACTGAACAAACCTTGAAGAATGAATCAGAGGTTCCTGGTGACTATCTTAGGTGAATGCGGACAGTACACAAAGAGAGAAACTGGAAATGGCCAGGGAGGTGATATCGTAAATGGATCTTTGAAATACCTCCAAACTTTTTTCTTTAATTTTTTTTGAAATTAAAACATAATAACATCATTTTCATCCTTCCCTTTATTCCTTCCACCTCTTCCGATGCACACACCCCTCACCCTTAAATTCATGGCCTCTCTCTATTTTTCTTTTAATGGTCAGATTAACACATTGAGCTGGTGTGGGATAATAAAGAAGCATGTTTGGCTTTTGTCTCTGGTCCTGACACAGTGCTCCTAAAACCATTGTACTGTCTGAGTGAAAAGGGGTAGCAGGAATGTCTTGTTGCAAGGAAGACCAATCCTTAAGTAGCTCAGGACTTTCAACCCTATTCCCAGCTTCCAGAGAAGGAAGAGTGGTAAAGAGAGTTCACCATCAATGACCACTTCTTTATGTAGTCTTATAAAGAAACCTGTGAGAAACCCTTCACCCAGATGGCACTGGGAACTGCCATGTTGGGAACAACACCTAGGTGCTAGGAGGATGGCATGCCCAGCACAGATGTAAAAACAGCATCCTATACCTTGCCCTTCTAAAAATTATATATATATTATGTGTGTGTGTGTGTGTGTGCGCGCGCGCGTGCGTGCGTGCATGCATGTGTGTGTGTGTGTGTATGTATTTCAGAATTTCATATGTGCACAAAATGTTCCTCTATTACCTCATCTCTAGTTCCTCCCCATCCCCCCACTACTATTCCCTCTCACAAGTTCATGTGTTCTCTTTTTCTTTTTAAACCCAGAGTCCACTTGCTACTATCAGTATGTGTATGGGTATTAGAGCCATCTTCTGGATCATGGGTAGCCTCCTGGGGGCTACATCTTTGACAAAACTTACCCTCCCTTTTCCAGAAGCCATCAAGTGTCAATAGCTCTTGAGCTAGGGGTAGGGCTTCAGGACCCCTTTCTTGTCCACAAAGAGTTTTTTTTTTTTTTTTTAAATCTAGGCTGCTCTTGCTTGGGTCTTGGTCATGCCACTGCAATTGCTGTGAGTTTATATGTAGAATTGTCCTGTTGTTTCTGGAAGACACTGCTTCTCTGAAGTCATCTACTGTCTCTGCCTCTTATAATGTTTTCATTCCCTTCTTCCATGATGATCCCTTAGCCTTGGAGAGGAGAGTATGTGATATAGATGTCCCATTTAGAATTAAACACTCTGTGGTCTCTTATTCTTTGCCCATTGGCCAATGGTAGGTCTCTGTGTTAATTGAAGAAGGGATGAGCCAACCTGCCTCCATCTTAGATTTGAAAGCCATGTTGTAGTAAAGACAAACTAGGTTCATTCCTGTTTATGATTAAATATGTTTCTCAAGGATCAGGCTGTGCCCACCTGTAACCTTCTCTACAAATGGTTCTGTACCACATATTCCAGGATTTGGCAGCCATAACTGTGTCTCAAAAGGTGATTATGGTCACCTGCTGTTATGACCACCTTGTTATGACTACCTTGTTAGCACTACTCTGTTTTGACCACCTTGCAACCATGTCTTTCAGCCTTTCAGGAGGAGGATGTTATGACCAACTTGTTATGATTATGGTTTACTTCTGTAACCCCACCTATTTGCCTGCCAAATCTCACATTGGAAACCCCCTACTCCTGTTCTATAAAAGCCCTTATCTTAACCTATGTCCAATTCTGATCTCTTGAGCCCCATTTTTAAGGAGAGACAGCCCATGTACATGAATTTTAAAAAAAAAAACATGCTTTAACTAATTGGTTGCTTTAACTAATCTGGCTATGATGTGAGACAGTGGCCTTTGTCCTCAAATCTGTGGAGTTAACAGAAGTGTCTCTAATGAGCCTGAAAAATGCACTTATTTATGACTATAATGATAAGTCGTAAGCAGTTGGTTTAACACAATGTCCATTTGGCAAAATAATTGTAGTAGGTCCTTCCCTAGGGCCTATGACCTACTTAGCCATGGAATCTTGGCCTTTTAAATATCCAACATGAGTTCCATCTTGTGAAATTGTTGTAAAGTCCAATCAGAAAATGGCTGATTATTCCTATTACATTTACCCACTGTTACATATCTTACCAGGCTAGTCTTTATTATAGCTCATAAGGTTCACAGATAGTTAAGAATAATGATTATGTATCTTCTTTGGTACTTTGGATAGCGTCTTCCAGTACTATGAAGCTAGTTAGTAGGAATGAAGCTTCCAAGTAGGACACTAGTTTGATTTCACCATGTCTTATGACTCAAGAAGAGGTGTCATCTGCAATAGGCCCTTATGATCAAGTTCTGGAGGATAACCAAAATCAATGACAATAGCCTGCAGTGTTTGTGGGTCTAGGGGATCCCATTGACTAACAACTCTAAACGAAATAAGCCATTCCTAACACTGGGCATTTTATTTTATAGTCTATGCTATTTAGGAGAGGTACCCTATCCCATTTTAGGATGACTCCATTTAAACTCTTTTTATATATCTATGTGCATATAATATGGAAAACTTATACATCAGTAAGATTCCATATGGAGTTTTCTAAGGTCTCAGGTTACCTTGAATAACACTTAAGACTGTCAAAATTTAAAAAATTTATTTTATTTATTTATGAAGGGAGTGGGGTGCATGATACATGTGGAAGTCACAGGACAACATTTGTAGGAGTCATTTCTTCTCTTCTTCCACCATGTGGGTCCCAAGGATGGAAATCAGGTACTCAGGCATGATGACAGGTATCCATACTATACTTTCTGAGCCATCTTACTGACTCCAAATGTGTCCCTCTTCTATTTGATGTTCCAGGATGACATGCATGTTTCAGTAATAACTGGAAATCATTCCTGAGTTCTGTGAGTTCTTGCTGTGAATATAGGGTCAACTCTAGGTATTGAGTGCTATAATGATTTGAAAAGTATGGTACCTCATTGTTCTCAGTGGGAGTGGGATTGGAAAAGACATTATTTATTTGGTTGTGGAGGAAAACCAAAACCTAGCAGTTGGCTATCTGAATGAATACCCAGGTTCATTTTCATATTATTCCACAGAAGACAATCAGTTTTGCCACCGACACTAGAGAAAGGAGGTCTCAGTGATTCTTCCCCATCTCTGTGTACAGCTACCTCTAGGCACATCAGCGTATGTAAAAGGGCTCACTTGTCTCCAGTCTTTCCCCCAATACAAGAAGATATGTAAGGTTAACCTTCAGCCAGCCCCTGGACTTTTTCTCTAGCTGAAGTCTCAGTGTGCTGTCTGCTTCATGTGTGTAGGGAGGAAGGGCTGAAGAATTGACAAATCACATAATTGGGATTTGGTGGGTGATGAGGCTGAAGGTGGCGAGGGATAAGGCAACAGAGGGACCATGGAACTCTAAAAAGCCTCGGGCAATGCCCATTTGTTCATTCTTTAAGTAAACCCTACTTGTTACCATTAACTTATCATCATACAATCCCTCCACACACCGAAGAGACCCCGCTGTAGCCCAAGGTTGATAGGGTTGAGGAAAATAAAAGGAATGGAGGCGGCCTTTTCTGGCATGTGGCAAGAGGATGGAGAGCAGGGCACTGGCACTCAGTGTGCTGGTAGTCTTGCCACTCTTCTGGAATTTCACCCCCCTCTCTTTGCAGGAAAATAGTGACTTCCACCAGATTTGAGTACTTCAAGCTCCTCAGTAGTGTCTTTCTACTCCAGCTACAGCCATCTGGTTTTTACCCTCCCCATTCTGCCTAGAGATAATTTCAGCAGATTAAAAGGAAAAAAATAGGCAACATAATTGCATTACCCTGTTTCCATGCAGGAGGTGGGAAAAGGGGGGAAATGAGACGTTAAGGAGTCAAATGCAGTTGCCATATCTTAAGGATGGCAGACTTGCGCACCTGCTGAGGATTAGGCAGAAATTGTCACTTGCATGTGCCCTTTGCCTTTCCCTGATACAAGCCATTTTCCTAAAAGGGGGAAAAACAGCATCAATTCCAGAGCTGTCTCTCCCAGCTACAAATGCTGTAATCAGAATAGCAGCAGGCAGGCTTAGTTCCCTCACCTTCCCCCACACTCCAAACAGCAGGAATTTACATTCCTGGGGCTGTCTGACTTCCAAGCAGAAGGATAAAGTACAGTTGAAAATCTCAGTAAGAAGGACATGCTTTTCTAGTTACCTAAACCTAGGTTGGAAGGCTGTCTGATCACGAGTTCCCTACAGGTCATAAGGCTTTGACAAAGGTCACATCATAGAATCAAACAGCAAATGTCAATATAACAGACATTATATTTCATGTCCTCTCTATTGGAGTTTAAGGGGATTCATTTTGACTTGGGAGCCAGAAAAAAAGAGTATCAGAGAACATCAGCCTAGAGTAAATACGAACAACAGGTACATGTCTTCTGATTGATGCTTTAGGGAAACATGGATGGAGCTAGCTATGAATGGGCCTGGGCTTTCATGGAAGGAGATACTGAAGGCAGGTTTTACCTGGAAGTCAAAGGAAGTACAAAAGAGGTGAAGGGGAAAGCTTGTTTATCTGAGAGGGTCTGTGACAGAGACAGAGAAAAAGCACCAAGATGCGGATTCTAGGGGTTGGAAAGATATGGAGGGGATAATCATGTTATTATTATATTTTTTTTGGTAGTGCCCAATGATCTGATATTATCATTATGCTGAAAGTAATGAGTAAGTTACATGACAAATGGTTTATTTCTATGAAAAATAGGACTAACACAAAATAGTTGAGACATTTATCTATTGGTTTTATAAAATTTGTTTTTGACAGGGCAGATACAGATTTTCTTGGACCAGAAGCTTATAGGACCCCAGTTATTTTTTAACGTTTTAAAGAGAGAAAAAAAACCCTCAGAATTTGAATACAAAAATCACATGTCTGATCCTACAAGGAACTTTATGGTTAATTCCCATCTTTGGTGCATCTCATGTGCATAAAGGACATGCAGTGTTTGGCTTGTTGGTATAGTTGTTGCTTTCTCTTTTCTGATGGTAAAACCTTAAATTTCCATTGCACAACCTGTCTTCTCTTAATGTCCCCGTATGGCTTTGAGTGTGAACCCACATTTTCAGCTTGATCAACAAGAGTACTATATCCTAATGGCCACAGTGATTGGTTTAATGATAGGAGTGAGATTTCAGTTGAACCAATGAACTTGAGCCTTAAGGTCTCTTCTGTTCACTTTGGTTGACACACATGAAGTTGCAATTTGAAAACTGTTTTGGTGGGCTGGAGGATGGCCCGGTGGTTAAGAGAGAGGATTGCTTCTGCAGAGGACCTGAGTTTGGTTGCCAGCACCCACATTGGGAGGCTCATGATTACTGTATCAGCGCCAAGGGATTGGAATTCTCTTCTGGATTCCATGGATGTCTGTGCTCATGTGCACACATTCACAAATAGCTATATGAGTATCTGTATAATTAAAAATAAAAATTTGAAGATCCCATGTTTGGTTTATGTACGTGACAGCTTTATGTTTTTATTTTCCGTTGGAGTGGTTCACTGCCGAGTTGAAAGCTACAATTGCTGGTGGCTGCCTTTGTCATTCATGGTCCCACACTGCCTCATATTTAACCCAGGGGATCAAAGTGGAGAAATAGACAAAGACATCATGCTAAAATGTAATCTAACTGTGTAGCTCCAGCACCTTAGAGTTCAAATTGCACTTACAACCTCAGCTAGTTGAACAACAACATTTTAAATGAAGTTAGTTGGGTGTGAGATACTATCATGGACAATCAAAAGAGTCTGGGTTAATACAATATCTAAAGAACCATTAATCAAAGATATGGGATACCTCTGACTAACCCACTATAAAATACTTACTGAATGTTCAATGTGAGCAAGGAATGGTAGACATACAAAAGCAGGTCAAGTGAGAACAAGATAGAATTCTTCCTTGCAAGGAACATATACTTGAAAGAGAAAACAAATCCACAAGGCCATCAAGAGCAGGGAAATGTATAATAACATTACTCTGTGTTATGTATAAATACTACAGACATTTAGAGATGAGATAGATCTCTGGATGATGTCATTAAAAAAGACAACCCAAGATAGTTATCAAAGAAGAGGCAGATGAGGAGAGTTGCAGCCCTTAGAGAGCACATCTAATAGCAGAGAGTGGCTTAGAATAAGAAGAGCAATCTGAATAGAGATATAAAAGCTCATGTGGTAGCATTGTGAGCGAGGTAGCCCGAGCAGGATAGACTCTCTGGCTCCTACGCTTTGAGCAGCAGAGAAACTGTAATGATTTACTTTGGATGACAAAACACACATGATTTGAGGCCACACTGGGAAATTGACATACCCAAAGGACTAATCTTTCTTCCACCATTGACTTCCCACATGTCTGCAGAAGGGGTCTTGAAGGCTGAGCGATCAAGGACAGGACTTACACATAGATGGGAGTTGATGGCAGCTAAGAATGGAATAGTTCACAGTAGAACGTTCAGATCTGAACAGTTGGATCCTGACACTGGGTTGGGAAAGGTCATGAGCAAAAGAGGACTGTTGCCATTTTTCAACTAAGTGAATTAATAAGAGGCCGGTGTTATTTAGAGAAAATTAATTTGGCAGTGAGGGGTATCATACATCAGAAAAAAAAAAAAAAAAAAAACAAAACACCAGTGAAGCCAGTTATTAAGCTATATAATAACCCAAGTGGAGGAGATACCCAGCTGTGTTGAATAAGAGCCACTAAGAAATTAAGAGTTTTAAGGTCAGAGTATCATTTTGCATACAGAACTGACTAGAAAAAATATGAACTATCCAAGGTAACAGAAATTTCATTCTTTCTTTTTTTTTTGTTTTTACATTTTTTTATTTTTTGTATTTTATAATTTAATTTAATTTTACATATCAGAGAACACGGATTCCCTTGTCGTCCCCCCCCCTTCCCCCCAGCCCACTCCCCATTCCCATCTCCTTCAGGGCAAAGACTCCTCTGGGGATTGAGTTCAACCTGGTAGACTCAGTCCAGGCAGGTCCAGTCCCCTCCTCCCAGGCTGAACCAAGTGTCCCTGTATAAGCCCCAGGTTTCAAACAGCCAGCTCATGCAGTGAGGACAGGACCTGGACCCACTGCCTGGATGCCTCCCAAACAGATCAAGCCAATCAACTGTCTCACTTATCCAGAGGGCCTGATCCAGCTGGGGGCTCCTCAGCTATTGGTTCATAGTTCATGTGTTTCCATTCGTTTGGCTATTTGTCCCACGGAAACAGAAAAAGCCCACTGGCCATTCTCCCTGAGATTTGCATCTAGCTCTGGCTCTACAGAGCCTTTCCTGTTTGAAACGGACCCTGGATGTGTATCCATTAGTCAGCGTCTCCAGGATGCTTTGTCTGTGGGTTCTACTGAAACCTCCAATCCATTTGACTAAATGTTTTCTAGCCAACCGCAGCTCTGGCCTACGCCTTGTCTGCACCACACCGCGCTGGCCGTTTGTCAGCCACTACTTTGCTGATGCTCTTTTCTTCTCCTGGCCTCACTAACCTTGTCTGGAACAGCCACTTCTCCAACAAAACTGGGTTCCTTTAAGGACACTTCTGGGCCTGCCAAGTATGCTAACACATACTGGAGTAGTCCTGTAGGGGACAGGATGTCTACACCTCAGCCTCAGTTGTCCTTTGACCCATGTGTGTGCACCAACTCATGCTGGCTACCTGGCGATTTTGTTTACTACCCATATGCTATTCATCTCTCTTTCTCTCTCTCTCTCTCTCTCTCTCTCTCTCTCTCTCTCTCTCTCTCTCTCTCTCTCTCTCTCTCTCCTCTCTCTTCCTTTTTCATAGCCCACACAATAAGTCCTTACCATCCCAGACTCGATCTTGCATGTTTGATGCTTAGTCTTGTACATCTCCTGATAGGTAACTGTATACACGGACCTTCCCGAGAAACCACACAGTGCCTGGGTGTTTATGTGTATGTAGTTTTACATGGAAATGAGAGGCTGTTTATTATTCTGCAAACTGACTTTTTGCTTTCTCAACACTGTGTTCAAAGAAGCATCAGCATCAGTGTCCATCTCTCTCCATATTGTGATTCTGCATGATATTCTAGAGTAATAGACATAGTTATCTAAACCGTTTCCCCAATTGGGGTATTTAGATTATTTCTAGTGTTTTAAAACTATATTAATAATGCTTCAATGAAAATTTTAAGATGGTCTTCTTCATATGAGAACACATACAAAACTTTAGAAAGTTATAGGAAGAAATGAAGTTGCTGGTTGTAAAGTAGGTGGATTTACATTATTTATTTTTAATTTGAAATGCTGTGGATAGAACCTAGGGCCTTGCACATACTAAGCAAGCACTGCTCTTTATCACAGAGCTTCATTCCCAGCCCAAACTTACATATTAAAGATGCTTCAGAATGTCTGTCTGGAGTGGCTTTACCAAATTACACGCAGGCTGACTATTTATGAAAGTGCTTGTTTACCTAGGTCCTGGTCATTTTGACATCATTATGCATTTGGCTGTGTTCCAACATGACTTTCCCATTTCACTTCGGTATTCTTACTTTTCAGTCTTCAGTTTCTCTTTTCAGGCCTCAGACGGTTTTAACAGAGAATCTCTATGGATGAATATGTGCTAGACAGACAGACAGAGACAGACAGACAGATAGACAGACACACACACACACACACACACACACACACACACACACACACACACACCTCAGCTCTTGTGGTTCCAATACTTTGCTCAAGTTCATCATGAGTGGACGTAGCCCCTTTCTAAAAGAGCAGGCTTCTGATTGCTTACAGTGGGGCAGGAGAAAAATGGGGAGGATGATTCAAAGCTGGACCTGGTGGCTTAGGAGGCTGAGGCAGGAGAATTACAGGTTCAAGTGAATTCAAAGTCCCTGAGCAGCTTATTGAGCCCTTGTCTCAAACTAAAGAGTGAAAAAAGGATTAGAGATACAGCTCAGTGTTGAAACACTGCCAAGTGTGTGTTAAGTCCTTCCTTGTAGGTTCAGTTCCCAGTACCACAAAAGAAGAAAGAAAAAAAGAAAGATAGAAAAGCAGACAAGAAATGAAAGAAAGTGATGAATCCTAATTTATAAATCTGAGAGGTTTTTTTTTTAAATTTACCTTTCCCTGATAGAATTTAACCATTAGAAATATTAGACTAGTGATAGATCAGGGATAGAAGGAAAAATTTAGAAAGTTAGAAGTGAAAAATTGTTAATAAAGCCCTGAGAATGTACGAGTACCCAGGCAGGAGTAAGTGAACAGAAGACAAACACAGGAGAATGCAAACGACATGCTAATGCATGTTGGCAAATAAGGGGTGGGCTGGGGTGAAGTGAGCAGAGACATGGAGAGGGGCTTGTCAGAGGGCAGGAGGATGGCGGGGTATGTACTGCCTCAGAAGGGAAGGGCATGGTGACTTCTGGGGAGTGACCTGTGTGTTGTCTTTGAGGTATGAAGAGCGAAAGTACACATTTGCATTAAAAGCACTCATTGTGGAGTGTCATGTATTTATACTGCCAAGGTGCAAAACCTAAGTTATAAGTAGGCCGTAAGATGAAGCAGTACAAGGAGGGGCAAGGACCAAGTCTGAGGGCAAGGAGAGACTGAGTGAGAGCCATTGGAAGGAACTTCTCATCAATTATTTTTTTAAAAAAAGAACATGCTTGGCAAAGAAGGGAAGAGTTAAAGAAAAAGCTAAGACAAATGCCACTTTTATAAGAACTTATAATCATAGGAGAAAAGAAACATTAGAGATGAGGTAATGCGATCCCATGCACCAATGAGTGGAAATGTACTGATTTTTCCCCCCAAGCAGAAAAGTCTTGAATAACCTTCACAAGAATTATTTAAAGGAACACTGTCAATAAAATCTAGAGTTAATACGTTTAGGTCTTAGCAGACATTGTGGTGTAACCACAGCACTTAGGAGGCTAAGGCAGGAGGATTGCCAGTTCAGTGTTAATCTCTTCTTCAAACAGATTTTAAATGTCTAGGTCTTTAGAACATGCAAACAAAAGCATTATTGACTAAATAAAGGGGTAAAATGATAGCAGCAACTGACACTGAATTGAGGTGTAACTCTCAAACTTCTATTGAGTTATTGAAATCCTGATGCAGAGGGTGGTTTAGCAAGAATCTCTAAAGGTCTCATTATTAAAAACAAACCTGAAGCCAGGTATTGGGGTGAATGCTGGAAGATCAGAGAAGCAGAACAAGCCACAGCCACCTCACCTCGCCAATTCCTCAGCTGATCCTGTTTCCTAGACTGGAAGCCTCTGAGTCCTCATCAAAATGGATCTCAGCTGAACTGCTGCTAGAAGCCTAAAAGCTGAACCAGGCCAAAAACTTCTAGTTTCTGGTCTTTACACTTTATATACCTTTCTGCTTCCTGCCATCACTTCCTGGGATTAAAGGTGTGTGTCACCATGCCTGGCTCTTTCCAGTGTGGCTTTGAACTCACAGAGATCCAGATAGATCTCTGCCTTCGGAATGCTAGGATTAAAGGTGTGTGTGTGCCATCATCTTCTGGCCTCTATGTCTATCTAGTGGCTGTTCTGTTCTCTGACCCCAGATAAGTTTATTAGGGTGCACAGTATTTTGGGGAAACACAGTATCACCACAGGTGGTGAGAAAGGTTCTGAATCAGCCGGATGGTGCTGCTCCAAAACTGGCTTGTGCTGTTTCTTTGAAGTTGTTTCTAAGTAGCGATTCTACAACTTTTCTTGCTAACCTGTTGTAGCATCAAGAAAATGTAGCCAGTGAATTCACCTTTATGTATATTTAAAAGACTTGAAGAGAGGTAAGTTAAAAAAGTAAACTTTTTTTTTTTTTTTTTCCAAAATAGAAGTGTTGTATCTTAAACTCTGACAACAAAAAACAGACGAGAGTGGGAGAGTCCTCTTAACTCCATGGTAGGAAGGACTTTTGGCTTCTGTCTGAGGGAACTGGAAAACAAAAGGACCCTTCTTAGAGACTTCGAGATGCAGGGTTTGATACCAGAGTAGGATATGGTCCAAACGCTTCTCTTGGCTTGCTCTGGCCTCTCACCACTTCTGTGGAAGTTGGAAGGCATTATGGGATACCTAAGTTCCGGTAGTCTGGCAGAAGCAGAGGATGTCTACTTCCTCTTTGGCAACAAATGCAGCCTCAGGACTTCTTACTTTTTCAGATGCCACAGCGGAGTCCACCACCAGCCCCTCCGATTTGTTATATGTGACACAGTCATGGAGGCCCTGTCCTCATCATGTCATTTCTTGCATCTTCAAGTGTTCATATCAAGTCAGGTTTCTGATTTCAGCAGAGTGAACTCAGTACCTTTGTCCTTCTTCAAAGATGTGCAAAATACTTTCTGTCCTTTCCATACACCTGAGGGTCAATCTCCATGACAGGGTCTCTGATATTAACCCAGATGAAGTAAACGTGACTTTAGTGTACCTTCATAGCATATATAACTTACACCTCTAGTGTCTAATTTAAAGTCAAATGGCTGCTCTAATAATCAATTTTGCTTTTATTATCTGACTGAAGGAAACAAAATATTCTTTACACAGCAACATCAACAAGAGAAATGATGTAATAATATGCCTTTGATCAAGTCTAAGAAGAAATGCAAAATGGATAAGACAGAGTAAAAACTGAGGAACAGAAATGCTCAAAAGGAAATGCCTCTGGGGTATCAATACTTGACTACATTTTGTGTATGTTTAATGGAATAACTCTTCCTTTTTATACATTTAAGTCTTCAAGCGACTCTATACTTATAAATGCATGAAAATTATGAAAAATAACCTTGTTCATGTAAACTGAGAACTCTACACAGCTAGAAGAAATAACTGAATCTGACTCAATCCATGAACATGTTGAAGAACCACTTATTAATATTGGTAGCAAATAGATAATTCTTTGCTGTAAGGCTAAAGTAGATTACAGTGAATTTCAGTGCTGAAAGGTAATTTTTTTTTGTAACGAAGATAGGTTGTCATTGGTAAATCTTAACTGATAGCTGGCACTCTCTGGAGACTAGCTTATCTGATATAAACAAGCCCAAGAATTAGACTTGTTCTCCACTTGTGTAGATAAGGAAAATGCCAAACTAAGAGGGCAGTGTCATAATAAAGTAGGACTAGGGTGAGAAGAACTGACTCTCTTCATGGCAAACTGGCTACCTGCGATGCTTCTTGTGAAGAGACCAGGCACATTTTGACAGGTTTAGATTGGTCCAGATGCCCAAGGAGGCCTTATCATGTTTTGGGTTGTTTTGTTTGGGAGTTCCAAAAACATTGCTTCTGTTTTCAGGGGCTAAGTATTTGGCAAATGCTGGTCAAAGGATTCAAAATTTAGTTACACAGTAGAAGTAAATCCAAGAGATCCATTTACACTTATGTTGACTACAATTAATAACAATGTATTATATTTTTAAAGAAAGGATATTTTTAATAAATTTTTATTCCTTTAAACTTCTTATATATTTTACTCAGATGCACTCTCCACTGCTCTCAGATCCACTCCCACCTCCTCCCCTTCCCGTACTTCATGTCCTGTTTTGTTTTGTTTTTAATTACTCAGTTCAGTGGGTGCTGGCCATATATACTCATGGGTGTGGGACCATTACATGAGTGAGATCAACCATCCAGGGACCAGACCCTTAAAGAAAAGTGACACTCCCTCCCACAGAAGGCATCAACTGTCAATAACTCCTCAGTTAGAGGTGGGGGCTCATGAGCTCTTCTCTGCTTCAGGTTAGAATGTCATTTGTCTTGATTTTTGCAAGTCTTGTGTAGGCAACCATAGCTGCTCTGAGCTCATGACTGCAGTGCTTCTGCCATGTCCAGAATGCTGCTTGAGTACACTTCTCCCTGACTCTGACTCTTACAGCCTTTCTCCTTCCCCTTTCTTGATGGTCTCTGAGCCTTGTGTGTATGTGTAGGGTGATACAGATGTTCCATTTGTGGCTGAGGACTCCACTTATACTTATTCTCTGCCCTTTGATCTGTTGTTTCTTTTCTAACAGCTATCCATTACACAAAGAAAATTCTTTAATGAGGTCTGAGACCTCCACTAATCTGTGAGCACAAAGATATTAATTTAGAGGGCAACTTCAAACCATGTACATTTAGCAGAATAATAGTGGTAGGTTCACCTCTGGGGCCTGTGAGCTCCCAACTATAGTTCTTAAGCAGATTAACAGGACAAGGCATATATTTTCTCCTTTGGAGCCAGCCATAAATCTAATCAGAAAGCAGTTGGCTACCCTGTAATATTCTTGTCACTATTGTACCCATGGGCAGTTCTTGCCACACTGGTCATTATTGTAGTTCACAGGGGTCACAGTGGATAAGACTGTTGGTGACTCCTTTGACCTTCCGTAGCCTACATAGCACTTTTTGGTACTAAAAAAGAAAGCAGATTTTTAAGTGTTCTCACCATACAACAATAATAAAAATCTGAGATAATAATTTATGTTAATTAGCTTGGTTTAGGCATTTTGCAATGTTAAAAACATTATGTTAAACCGATAGAAATATACAACTTTTTGTTTTGTTTTGTTTTTTCGAGACAGGATTTCCCTGTGAAGCCTTGGCCATCCTGGAACTCACTATGTAGTCCAGGCTAGTCTTGAATTAAGATTCACCTGCCTCTGCCTCCTGAGGAAATATACAACTTTTATGCTGGGGGAGGGAGAGGAATTGTCTTCAGTAGTATAGCCACTGGTAAGTTGCCTATATTCCTATAAATAATGCTCCCATAAGTCCTAGTTAAACTCATATATACACAGAGAGAGAGGGGGAAGAGAGAGAGAGAGAGAGAGAGAGAGAGAGAGAGAGAGAGAGAGAGAGAGAGAGAGGAGAGAGAGAGAGAGAATCAAAAAAAGAAATAAAAATAAGAGGACTACTTGGAAAGAGGAAGGGGATCAGTGGAAATGGAAGAGGGACAAGAGACAGTAACAAGGGTCGAATGTGATTGAAATAAAGAATGCATACGTGAAAATGTCATAATGGAACCAATCATTATATGTAATTAGCATATGTCAATAGAAAACTTAAGAAAAGAAGTACAACTTCTATTTGTCAACAAAGAAAAATAGGAGAAGAAAAAAATATTAGACAAAACTAAGCTTAAGGAGCATTCTGCAAAATCCTTATTGATTTTCTTCCAAAATTCTGGAAAAGCAAGGAAAGACTGACAAACTATGAAGACCTATGGAGGCTACTGAGACACATCAATTGGACCCAGTGCAGCACTTCTGGATGAATCCTAGCTCAGAAAAGGAACCCGTCTGAATGATCTGTGAATTCCAAGTCTGCACTATTTGAATACTATTTTTTTTTCATTTAAACAAGACCACTATGGCTGTGTGAGAGGGTTGGACCAGGGCAAAAGGTTTACAAGGACTTTCTGTGCTATTATTATAAACTCTCTACTCATTTAAAGTTATTCGAAAATAAAAAGCTCTTTGCAAAACAAACAAACAAAAATCTGGCATGATTCATTTACCTACTATGTGCTAAGTGCTGAGGATGGAAAGACAAATAAAACAGGTCCTTGCTGAAGAGGACTCCAGTCCCAAAGTAGAAATAGCAACCAACATCATACACTATCTGTGAGAGAAGTCTATTGGGAGTGAATCTCCCAGCAGCCAGAAGACAGGGAAGCAGGCTGAGAAGAGCTCAAAAAGGTTCTGAGGTCAGAGAGGAGTTGATTACAATTTGAAGTGGGGCTTCATTTTCTAGAAGGATCTAAAGATCTGAAAAAACAAAAAACAAAAAACAAAAACAAAGACACAAGTTCAGTGACACAGACCATGCCAATTACTTTTGGGAACAGAGAACAGTTGCAATTCAATGACCTCATTGGTGTACAATTTTATCCACTCGAGGCTCGTGGTTTTGGGCAACAAGAGAGGTTTTAGGTCTGGAGTTCTTTGTGTGCTACGTCCTTTAGAGGATAGTGTCTAGGGAGGAATGAGTAAGAGTTGGGTTGGCTTGCAGCATGCACACTGACGTACTTGACTATGGATAGAAGAGAAAGGCGCATATTTTGCTACTGAATGAGTAGTGGATCAAAGTGATGTGAAGGCTTCAAAGGAGAGAGGTACCAAGTTGTTGAAGGTATAAAAATAAAATAGGGAAAGTTTAAGTGTTCTGGAGAATGGAGATTGGGCTCAGATAAGGAGAAAAGAATAAAGAAAACATTCAAGGTAAAAAAATTGGAAAGTACCACAGCACAAGAAGAGGGCTCAAACACACACACACACACACACACACTATGTATGGGGAATGGCAAATGTATTGTTTGTCTAGATAAGAGGCTTTACATAATCAAAGAATAATCAAGGAGATTGTAAAAGTGTTTTGGAGCCAGTTTGTAATTGATGTTGAAATATCAGGCCAAGTGTTTTGGATGACTGCCTTCCATAAACAATAGAGATAATTGATTGGAAATTTTAGAAGTGAAAATTTAGCAATATTTTGAGAAGGACCGTGTATAGAATGGATAGAGTAGAGTTTAAAATGGGAAGGATTGTTATCTTAGCACAAAGGAGTCTGGAATTAAAAAAATAATAATAACGGAAATGTATGTGGTAGGTGGTGGAGACTTTACAAAGGAAGACTTGATAGGGCTTTGATGGGGAAAAAGGATGTGTGAAGGTCTATGGAGTTCTATATTTAGGAGAGTGAATTTCATCTACAATATCTAAATCCAGAGAGGCTGGTTTAGTAGGAAAAATTAGCTGAGTGTAGATGTATCAATATGATATGATAATGAGACTTGAAGTTATACGAGACACATCTGAAATCTAGGGACGTGATGGGCTCAAACTGTATATCTGGGAATCTTCTTGGTGAAAGTACAGCTTCAGCTCCTTTAGGAGAGTGTATAGAGCAAGAATTCTCTGAGGAGTCTGTGCATCTCTGACCCAACATAACGATGGCTTTGCTTTTTCCGGCCTTCCCTCTTGCTGTAGGAACTGTCTTTCTTCCTCTTCATGGGATTCTGGTTAGAGGGAATAAAGTGATGGAGTGCCACTTTGCATATGATGGAGAAAGGTCTGAACACAGTCTGGACAATCAAGGCTTCCATCCCTTAGATATGGGGAGCAAGATGATTAAGCATCTTAACTCCTTACTCTAGAATTAATGACGAGGTAGGTGGGGGGAGCCAGAAAGGGCCTCATGTCCACAATATAGAGACAGCCTGCCTGACAATGAAGCCAAATGAAGTAGTGAAAGGATTCCAGTGATGTTAGCATTGTTTAAAGTGTTAGGATTGGACATTCCTGGATTTAGTCCTTCCATATAGCTGCCATGTACCATCAAGCCATACTAGGGTTGAGCTGGGGGAGGGAAGAGCTATGACTATTGCTGCCTGGCAAAATCAGCCTGAGTCATCATGTTCATCCAGATATTTAGATGATTTTTAAAGAAAAAGATTGATTCATTTTTATTTTATGTGTATAGGTGTTTTTGCCTGCATGTATGTATATGCACCATGTGCATGCAGTGCCCGTGGAGGCCAGAAGAGGGTGATGAATCCCCTGGAGCTGCCATGTGGGTGTTGGGAACCAAACCTGGTCCTCTGCAAGAGCAGAAAGTACTCTTAACTGCTGGGCTCTCTCTGGCCCAGGCTGTTTAGATCTTATACTGATGGTTACTGATGGGATTGTTTAGTTCCTTGAGTAAAGTATTGGCTACGTAGACTGCATGTGTGATAAAGTGACACCAGGCAGTAATTAACACAGTGAAAAGCAAACTAGCACTAGAAAGATAAATAAAGCAACGTTGTTGGGTTCTACATTCTTTATTGGTGTGTTTCATCACACACAGTTGGGTTTTATAATTAGGTGCACTTATTTCAAAACATCAAATAGGAAAAAGATGTTAATTTTTTTCACAAAGAGAAAAACTACAGATAAACCCTGATCTATTAACTAAAATATTTTATAGTGTAAAGCGATAGAAAAAGTTTAATTTTGTTTAAAAAAAAGCCTAAGAAAGTATAATTGTAGTTTGACATCACTTTTAAGCATATATACAAAACCCCTAAAAAACATGAACAAGGAAAATCTATATAGGGAAATACTGCTATGGCATTACCAATCTGGGTTTGTACCTTGTGTGAGAGGTAGCTTGTTTTGGAGCCATGGTCTTATTTGTAGTCCTGGCTGGCCTAGAACTAACCATACAGACCAGGCTTGCCTTGAAATTATTCTGAGATTACAAATACACACCACCATGTCTGGCATCTTTCTTTTATTTCCTTCCTTCCTTTATTTTATTCTTTTTTACAGAAACAGTGTGTATCACCTTGAAATTTATGTTCCCAGGTCAGACTTGAACTTGTAATCCTCCTGCGAAATCTTCCAGTGTGTCGATATTACAGACATGTATCATAATGCCTAGCTTTAAAGGTTGAGTTAATATAAGAAAGAAATCATTTTTCATATTATCAGCTGAAATATGTCAAGAATTGCATGGCAGAAAACTACAGTAAATACATTCAGAACGTGTTACTTTTTATTCTGTACTTCTGTGCTTTTCAACACACTTTTACATTTTGTTTCAAAGGTACTGGGAAACATTAAACTGTCACACGAATGCAGTGAGAGAAAAGCAATGATGGTGAGTGGAATCAGTGTGGCTCTTTTAGGATGCTAGCCCAGATGATGAAGATGTCCACATCTTCATCAATGTAGTGTGGTCATTACAAATGGAAGTGACCAATTAAGTGTCCCATCCCTCTGCCTTATCAATGGAACAGTCACTTTCCTGAGTGTGATATGGAGAGTGATACACATGAAGGAAGGGGGAACACCTTTTTTTTTTTTCTTTAGGAACCAAAATTCACATAAAGTAACAATTATTCTTGCAATGAATCAGCCTTAAAACAGTTTTTGTATACCAAAGGCAAGAATTTCTGTCATTTAGAGACAGAGGTAAAAGGAGTGTCAGATAATTCCCACCCACAACTTCAAGCAAGTTATTGTACCACCAAAGTCTTAGGAATTTCTTTAGTACAGGACTCTCAAAGCTGTCACCTACGCATGTGTATTGGAAAGGTCATCACATCCCAGGTAAATAAGATTGAACAGAATTCTATACCCACTCACATGCTGGCAAAATTGTTCAAATATTAGGATTATAAGAAAGACAGAAACCCTGTAAGCCCAACTATGGGAAAATTAGGCCAATTGCAAAATAACAAAAATATGGCTTTAGATTTCTCTCTTGCAACATAGAACACCAAAGGACAAGAGAAGTTATTGAGCCAAAATTTCAAATTTATCCTCATTTAAGCTGTCTTTTATATATGAAATAAAAGTCATTTAAATATAGTAACATATTCTTATTAATAAATTTTTTGATAAGCAAAGGAAGCATGAATTAGTGCAAAGATATGGAAAATATATCAAGAAGAAAGTGTATGTTTTAAAAATATGATCAGTAACAGAATTTAAAAGAACTTCCAGCTATGGGAAATTTTGAAGAAGAGGCCAAATTTCTAGTAAAATAGTTATATGACTCATATAATAAATGGTAATTAGAACTGGTCATTTTTAAATGCAATAAATTGAAAATATCAGAAAGCACTTGAAATAGAAAATAGAGGCAAGGTTTTTTTCCTTGAAAAAATATGTCAGGAAGGACTAAAGACTGTAAGATTGTGGCTTAATTTGAGAAGGGGGTTGGCCTGATGGGTTTCTCCAGATGCAGGGTCATTTAATTAGAAAGCCATAACTATAAGCCACAGCTTTATCAATTCAAGGTACCATATCACTTCATGGCTGCAAATGCAGTGGGAAATTTAAGAAGAAAGTTCTTATAAAGAGTAATATCCCAAGACTCCATATAAAGTGTTCTTAAATTTCTGAATTCCTCATATGTGGGAAAATTGTAATGGATAAGATAGGCAGTGTCTGAGGAGGATGGAGGATCTGGAAATCGATGATGTGTTCTTAGAGAAAGTCCAGTCTAGGATGGATCCTCGTGTATTAGTATAATGACTGCCCAAATCTTTAGATGACCTCTCTACCACACAGGTACAGGGTATGCACCAATACCAAGGCTAATGACTTGGTGGTAATCGCAAACCATAAAATTATGCACCAATAGTTATGTAACAGAGGGAAGATAGACTTTGCGATTTGAGCCCGAACAAATGGACTAGCCAATAAAACCAAAGGGCAATATTCACATAAACAGGGTGATTCTAAGTCACTGCAACACATAATAAAATCTCTAGTCCAGTCAAATATTATTAGACATGCAAAGCAACAGGAATGGACCATTTCTCTGGAAAAGATGGGAGTCAACCATAATACGACCCCAAGTGAGGTCAGGTGTTGATTATCAGAGATCAAGACTTTACAGAATTAGAGAAAATATGTCCAATGAACTAAAAGAAAAATGGTCTTGTTATTTTTTTTTCCAATTCTGGCCCTTTCTTAGAATCAGCTTTCCAATTTCTGCAAAAAGGCTTGCATCAGTCGATAGAGATAACATTGAATTTATAGGTCAGTTTAGATAAACTCTTAATAATAAATTATAATAAATAATACAATAATAAATAATAATAAATCTTTAAGTCCATCACACACGTGGACTAGCTCTCCTTTTACTTACAACTTCATTGTTTCTCAGCAGCAATACCCTGCAAATTTTGGCGTACAAAGCAGCCGCTTCTTTTAAAGTTATTTGTATATACTTTCGTTCTTTTGAATACTATGTTGACTTGAATTTTATTGCTCTGATTTTCAGGTTGACGGTGGGTAGTGTAAAGAACTGTGATAGGCCTCTGCAAACTGGTCTTGTATACTGTATACTTTACTAAACTACTCTATAAATTCAAACACATATAAGTATTTACTTTTCAAAACAAACTTTTAATTTAAAAGAATTTAGATTTGTAGAATTCGTATGAAGATAGAAAAGGGCCTTTCTACACACACCATTCATGTAGTTTATTTATTTGTACTTGGATACCCCAGACTTTTCTACATATGGAATTATACCATACTCAAACAACAAGAGTATTAATTCATTATGTTTTCAAAATCTGCACCGCACTATAGTCTCAGCAATAGTGTGTAAGAGTTACTTCCCCCACCTCAGCGACACTTGCTATCATTTGTTTCATGATGACAGTCCGGGGATGATAAGGAATTTAAAAATAGTTTTAATTTGTATTTCTTTTTATGTTGAACACTTTAAAAATGTTTATCGGCTATTTGAACTCTAGGTGAGGATTTAGCTTAATTAAAGTGATCGGTTTTCTTTTGACAACTTGGTTTAGTTCATTAGCCCCGTTTTTTGACAAGTTTCTTCTTTCTTTCTTTCTTTCTTTCTTTCTTTCTTTCTTTCTTTCTTTCTTTCTTTCTTTCTTTCTTTCTCTCTTTCTTTTTTTTTTGAGAATCTATGTTTGTGAATTCTAGATATCAACCCTTTGTTGGATATATAGATGGCAAAAGTTTTTTTCCATTCACTTAATTGTTTTTTTTTTTTTAAACCAACTATCTGTTAAAACAGTGGTGGTGATAAGGCCAGGCTTATTAATTTATTTCTGGTTTTATAGCGAATATATTTAAAGTTAGTTTAGTAGAATTTGTCTGTTGGCTTGTCAAAATAAGAAAGGTTCTTTCATTCCTTAGATAGTTACAAATTTTTAAATAATAACTGATTAACTTCATCAAATATTTCTTACACAATTTGCCACTAATAACTTGATTTTCTATTTTAAGATGTTTTATGCTGAATCACATTGATAGATTTTTGTTGTAAATCCTTATGATTTTGAGGTAAACTAAGCAATACCATTTTGACATGTACTGTTAGATTTAGTTTTTAAAAATTTTTTTTATACCCACGTTTATCATAAGTTTATAGGTTTATCTTTTCTGTTGCTTGGCTTTTGAATTTTGTTTATGCAAACTTTCCAGAAGACTGACCTGCTCTGTACAAATATTGCTGGCCTCTAGGTTTATAGGAGGGGTTGTAGCCACTTCCCCAATCTTTAATTTTATTTATTCGTTCAAGTTTTATTTTTCAAAGTTGGCACTTTGTATTCTAGATGTATCCATTTAATTCAAGTTCAATTGAGCAAATGTCTGGCTGGCAATATTCCAAGAGGTTGCCGCACTCTGGGGTACCTCATTGATCGCCTGGATGGACTCCATCAGGCCACAATAACTGCGTAAAATGTAATTCAATAAAAGCATTAGTTTTCGCTTGCTCTGTTTTTTCTCTCTCTCTCTCACACACACAGACACACAAAATGTCAGATCCCACAGAACAGTACTTCAGGGTCAGAATGTTAGATGTGTTAAAGAAAAGCTACAGATGAAGAATCTCGTGGTAAGTCAGAAAACTGGTTTGTGAAAATTGCCTGGATCTTAAATAAAACTGAAAAAAAGGAAATGGCATTTGGATTATGGGAGGCAGAAAAGGCCTCCAAAGATTCCCACAAGGTCTGGAAAGAACAGGGTAAGGGTAAGGTGAAATTATGCAGAGTCCCCCCCCAGGATGAGGACCGGGTTTGTTTTGCTGTTTTTGGAATCCGCACCAACCAGCATCAGTCTGGGATCAGTTATTAAATCAATGGATACCCAGGACCCCTCAGGCAGATAGAAATCAAAAATTTGGGTGTAGAAAAAAATGTATTTGAGGTCTTTAATAATTGTCCTATTTTCCTGTAAAAAAAAAGCGGGGGGGGGAAACGGACAGACGTGCATTTGAAAAATATTTACTCAGCAAGATGCAAAAGAAACGAGCGTTGACTATTTTCCTACAACTATGACCTCATTCTGCCAAAGAAGCAGCAAGAGGCATCAGGGCTTCCGTTGGGCTCTTAACGGCTGTCAGGTACAGGGCGGCCACCTCTTCTTGCCTTAGACACAGCCAGGCAAGTACAGAAGCCCGGGTCAGGAGCAGCACCGGCCTCAAACCCATGATCCAGGCCCAGCAAGCGCTGCTGCGCATGCTCCAGCTGCTATCCTGCGCATGCGTACAGGGTCGCTGTGCCTGGGAGATGGAGGCCTTGGAGGAGGAGGCGTCCACGCTGGCACCGTCTCAGCCCGCAGATGAAGAGCTCTGTCCTGGTACTCGGGGGAACCAGTCAGGAGGCATGGACTCCTATGACTTGACCATCCTTCATTTCAACGATGTGTACGATGTGGACCCGAGTGTTGAAGAGCCTGTAGGAGGCGCTGCTAGGTGTGGGCCGCCATCTTCCTTGTCTGACCCTGGACGAGGGGGAGTGGAGGGTGGTGACCCTGGAAACCTGCAAAAGAAGGCTTGGAAGCTGGCAGGGAGTCTTCTTGCATGCCAACCCTTTGGGGCCACTGTTTAAACTCCCTTCTGGATGTAGTTAGTAATGCCAGTAGTTTTAGGGGAAGAAAAACTGGGCCCGGAATCTGCACAAAAGGGGACTGGAAACTTTAGTGTGATTGTGGGGAATACTCTCGCAACACAAACCTGTATTCAGACTCAGCCATTTTTCCTAACCATTGTATGATCTTATCAAAGACTTAACCCTTCTTAACCCTCTTTAGGTAGTTTTTAAGTAGAGTTGGTCTGTCTCTTCCCCCCCCTCCCCCCCGCTATGAAATTTTAAATTTGCAGTGAGACATCTGTAACTATTAATTGTCAGCACTTAAATACTTTTTTTTAGGTTAGGAAGTTGTGCTCAATGCATCTGATTGCTCCCAGTTACTCAAGGTGGAAAATGTTTGGAAATGTGGAAATACAGCGGTGCAAAGGCAGGGTAATACGATGCCAGTGTAAAATATTAATTGGATATTAAGCCTGGTGTGCTGGAGTACATTGAATGCTTGTCTAGGAGTTACAGAAGTAGAATAAATTACTGCAGACTGTCAAAAAGGTGTCTGTGACATGACCCAAGAGGTGTTTGAGGAAAAGGTGGTTTTCAATAGAAGAGATTATAAATCAGAAGCAGAAATCAGTTGGAGACTCTTTGTATAAGTATAATTATAAGTTAATAGCATGGTGGAATAAGAACAGAAAGAACAACTAGATTCAGAAAACGAAATAATGTTTAAGAATTGGTTATTCAGTAGCATGTGAGAGAGTGTGTATGTACCTGTATATACAGGCTAAAAGGAAACATGGGGGGGGGGGGCAGGCAACTAGAAGATAAAGGACCTATAGTTGTTCTATTGCTTAATACTAAGGAGCAAGAGTTTTGAAGTGATCTCTGAAGGTGTAGTTGGTTTGGGGAATTGATGCTAGAAACACTATGTTAAGAAGGTTGATGCCTGTGTAGGTAGAAGTGACTATCAAATACTCGAGTGAATAACATCTCCCAGGTATTCTTTCATTTTCCAATATTTTAGTTCTTTTCCTCCTCTAAAATGTTTTGTACATAGATAGCTCTTCCCTAATTTTGGAAGAAAATCTCATTCTTTAAGTCCTGTGACTTCTTAGCAAAGCTCCTTGGTTATGGTAGTGGTCACTGGGGTAGATAGTTACTAAGTAGCACCTCATAGGTGTAGGCTACCATATACCTATGCTTATAATCTGCCCATATGTGTTCACTGACAAGTGTTTAAGTCCAAGATGCTGTGGGGTGTATAATTGATAACTGTGTGCAAAAGATCATGTCAGAAGTTTTGAAAACATCTGTGATGGTTATTTTCTATTGGTTTTTGCCATTTCTATGGTTATTGCCAGATTGACTGGATTCAGGAACACTCTGGGACATTAATGAAACATATTCGTGAGTGTCTGTGAGGGTTCTTCCAGGGAAATTTAACAGAGAAGGAAGGTTCCCACCGTGAGTGTGAGCAGCACTGTACCATGGGCTGGGGTTCTTGAATTAGTTAAAATGGGAAGAAGGACATACCAAGTTAAGCAATGGCTTTTCCATTTCCCTGCTTCTTGGTTGGCATCATGGACCAACTTGTTACCGCCATTCTTTCTTGGCCAAGATGAGCTATTTCTATGAACTGAAAGTCAAAATAACCCCCCCTTTAAGTTGTGTTTGGACAGATATTTGGTCATAGCAATGAGAAAAGAAACACATTTACATCAGAATAAAAAGTCACTAGGAACTTCATGTTTATTACCACTCTAAGCCCCTGTAATTGTGTGTGGTACAAAGTGGATGGTGAAAAGAAACACTCTGAAGAATGACTATGATAAACGGTATAATCTGAACTGATAGGATGGTCTTGAATGGGGATTTAACAACATGATCTGACTACAGTGGGAGTTGGGTTTTGGTCTTGATTTATTTTGAGTGAACTTTCAAGCGTATTTTAGACTTACATAAAGATGTGAAATACTGCAAAGGATTCACATATTCCCCCCATTATTTACATTAGTGTTGGAGTATTTATTACAATTAATAAACAGAAATGTGTACATTATTAGTCAACATCTGGATTCCACTTAGATACCCTTAGTATGTTCTTAGATTTTCTTTTTGTGTTTTAGGATTCCATGTAGGAGACTGCACTACATTTGGTCTTTTTCATTCCTTAGACTGCTTTTAATTATGGCATTTTCTCTAGATAACTCTTTGTTTTTAATTATCTTGATATTTAAAAAATCACATCTTTGCAGGTCTGCATATTGTCAAAACTGCAGACATTGACTTTTGTTAAATTTCTCCACTCTGAATTATGCTCCCCATCCTTCTTCACCCCCATCATGGCAAAGTAACTTCACAAATTTTTTGGATTATTCCCTGGTGGAAGATATGTCTTTCCTCATTTTATTTATTTCTTTGTTTATTTATTTATATCACTATTGCATTAGTTTTCCAGGATTGACAAAAGTATTGTAAAATGGGTGGCTTAAGTCAGTAAAAGAAAAGGTTTGTCTTGAAGGCCAGCAAATCAAAGGCCTGGCAGAGTTGGTTCTTTTGTGTCTCTCCAGGTTTCTGGTGAGGACAGCAGTCCCTGAAAATATGTATAAATGCATAACTCTAATTTATGGTTCTACTTCACATGGTGATTACTCTCCTCTCCTCCCTCTCCCTTTCCTTTCCCTGCCTTCCCACTCCTCCTGTGCCCTACAAGGATATAAGTCCCTGAATTATGGTCCACTCTGATCATCTCATTTAACTAAGCTTAGTTACATTTCCATTGAGCCTCTTTCCAAATAAGGCCATGCTCATAGGTACAGGGGGTGGAAAGAGTTAAAACTCAACAAAGATGGATTCATGGATTTCATTGCTTTTTGGTAGATTGCCTTTCAGAATTTTGTAAAATACCAAGGGAAAGCCGTGTGTTGGAGGATTTAAAACAGTATGTGTTGGACAGCAGGATGGTATTTGGGAAATGTAATTTTTTTTTTTTATGGATTGTGCAGCTTGATGGAGGCTCTTAGTGACTTTCCTGCAGCATTTCATCTTCTCGTGTTTCTTTTCAAACATACCACCCATATGCCTATCAGCCAGGTTAATGAAAATGCTCGTATTTTGGGGGAAGCTCCGGGGATTACCGAATTCTAATGCCATTGAAATGTTAGTTAATCTCAGATGGACAAGGTCAAGGAACACTAGTGACAGACCTTTGAAGGAGCAATGTATACCCATCTGATTTCTGGACTATTAAGGTGGTGGAGAAACACACACACAAAGAAAAAACCACTGACTGTTCTGTGATTGGCACCTCTGGGAATATATCCATTTAAAATGTTGCTCCTAGAAAGGTTGCTCAAATAATGATTATTTACGTCAGTGACAGCTCTAGATTACTTGAATATAAGATTCCTAAGAGAATATCTGGTTTGAAGAGGTCCTATTTCCTTTGTCCCTTAAATGTTATATTCTGAAGTTCATTGTCGACCCTGTGTTTGCATCTTTGCTTACTGGAGCAGATATGTACTCAGTACTCATGTGGTTCAACAAATACCATTTCTAAGCTGTGGAGTGCCTGGCATATAGTGTTCAATAAAAAACATGTGAATTATTAATGTAACCCATCTAAAACATGCCAAGTACAACACTAAACCCTGTTCTGAGCAGCAGGGGTGTAGTTGGGAATAGCAAAGGAAAAAAAAAAGGCCTTACCCTCAGGGGAGCTTGTGTTTTAGATAGAAAAACAGACTGTAAACAAAAAGGAAATACGTCATATGCTGGATGGTAACAAACACCGTGGAGAAAGATAATGCAGAATAAGGAGAGTAAAAGTGTTGAGAGTTGAAGTTGCGGTGCTTGTCATTTTCAAAGACGTTACTTGAATCAAACCTTACTTGGGCTGGTGAGAGGGCTCAGTGGGTAACAGGACTTGCTGCCAAGCCTGACAACCCGAGTTCATTCCGAGACTGGGGTGATGAAGAAGAGAATCCACTCCTGCAGTAGTCCCTCAGCTGTGCATGTGCCCTGCGGCATGGGCACCCCCATATGGACACACAAATAAAACATAATAAGAATAATAAGGCCCCAAGATCAAGTGATATTTGAGGAGACAGGAGAGAAATGAGGTGTAGTATGAGACATTTGACTGTTTTAGGCTGAGGAAGTCGCAAGAGCAGAGATTAGGAGGTGAAAATATGCACAGTGAGTTTCGTGGACACCAAGTAGCAAAATGGCTAATAGGGTTATGTCCTTAGTTGGCAGGGTCATAGGACTGAGTCTCTGGGGGGTGGGGGAGGGGAGGGGATAACTGTGGTGCAGATCAATGAATGGGCAAGAACAAATTAGACAAAATGTGTGCAGTGTGGGGTACATGCTTGTTTAGTTTTGGGGTTTGAACTATTGCCCTATTGCCTGTGTTGCAGATAAAAATTAGCAGTTTTCAAACCATAGCCTTAGCCCCTTAGAGATTTCCATAAGATCCCTATCTGTGATACCAATAGTCCCAGCCATTTTCCTTGCGGGCTTACTAGTTGTCAGTTGCTTTGTTCATTTTTAGTTTGTTATGTGTGTATAGAGTTTGATAAGTTAATTTGTATGCCTTTGAGATATCACGTTGAAAATCATTTTGCGAAACTGTCTTCCAGAGTTTTGGTATAGTAGCAAAGAAAAATATTCGCAATTTTCTAGAAAGTTTATTGAAATGTTTTTCTAGTTACTAACCTGTGAAAGACCAGATTTTAAAAATAAGTGTCATACAAAGCAGCCTATTCCAGTGAATTGTATGAAACGGGAGATAATATCTCACCATTCTTTGCTTAGCTAGGCATGAGGTTTGTACAAGTATGCCATCTGTGTTTGCAAATATATTCTTTATAAAAATACATGTACTCAGTCTTTGTTGCTTTTTAGTTAGTAGGTTCATATGTTAATTTCTTAGCTTTTAGGGGACTGGGAAAGGGAATCTTGAGATTGAAAATTTGAGACTGTCTCATCTATATTATAATTTTTTGATGCTAATATCAAACTTTGTTTTCATATATCTTTGTTTCTCTAAGACCTAGTAGTATAAAGCAGTTTGTAGATTCATTTGGCTTTAACTACTTTGTCTGTTCTATTTGTGGATCTATAATTTGGATCTAACCTCCTTTTTAGACCTATATTTCCATCTGCCTACTGAGGATATTCACTTTGATGTCTCCTTGAATAGGCCTAAAATCAGCTTACCGGCTTTTTCCTCAAGCAGCTCTTATAACTTTGATCCCTCATTTGATAGAATGACTTTTATTTCAGTGATTTATAAGACCTTTACAATGAATAAAATTGTAGTAATGGTATACATTTATAGACTCAAAATCTTCTACTTTCTTTTATAAAGTTGTTTCTCAAATATGTTTAATTAATTAATTAAATGTATATGGGTGTTTTATCTACACGTATGCTTATGTACCACATGCCAGAAGATGGTGCCAGATGCCCTAGGACTTGAGTTAGGCTGTTGTAAGACACCATGTGGGTGCTAGCAATCAAACCCAAGCCCTTTGAAAGAGCAGCCAGTGCTTTTAACTGCTGAGCCATCTCTCCAGTCTATTTCTCAAACTTTGTATGTATCAGAATTGTCCAAGGAGTTGTTAAACACAGATTTTTTTTTTTTTTGCCTTACCTTAGTGTTTCAGATTATGAAAGTCTCGGGTAGGACATGGGAAAAAATGAATTTCTACTAGACTGCTGCTGCTTCTAGTCTGAAAAAACGTTAGCAAGTGCTGATTCACACCATGTTAACAGGAATGCATGTCAATCATCACATCCACTTGGCAGGTTTTTAAAACTCTGTAGTTTTGCTCCTAAACTTTTTCTTGTTTGTTTACTTCCCCAAACTCAGATCAAATCTTGTGACATTTACTTTTTTTTTCTAGATACAGCTGTCATTTCACAGAATCCTTTGATCTCATATATTGCTTAGTTTTTGTATTTATAGGGTTACTGCCTATGCCTTGTCTTGCATAAGCATATGTATTATTTCCAGTTAAAAAAGGAAGTTATTAACCAAATGTACTGATGTATACAATTTTGATGTCTAGAGTTCTATATGATTTTTAAATAATCAAAATATGAACTATTTCTGGCACATTATAGGACCCTCATTCTCACCCCAATCGCTTACCCTGGCTTTCATCCATCACTCCCAATCATATAGCATGTACTCATTTGTGTGGGCTTTTTTTCCTTCACATATTTGAGATTCACTCAAATTGTTGTATGTAGCAATAATGTGTTATTTTTCTTACTTAATTGTGTTCTAATGTGTGACCTATAATAAAATTTGTTTATTCTAATGTTCAAGGACACTTCAATGGTTTCTAATATTTGTTATTATGAAATCACTATTAGCATTCTTACATAATTCTTTTGGTAGTTAGAAGTAATCATTTTTCTTGAGTGCATGCCCAGAAGTGAAATTTCTGTGTCATATACAGACATATGTGTAGCTTGACTAGGTGCTGCCAAACATTTTCTCAAAATAGTTGTACCAGCTATATATCCGTCAGAGTATATGAAAATGTTGATTATTCTGTTTTCTTGCTGCTCAGCACTATTTTTATCATACTGGTAGGTGTGTAGTAACATACCGTTGTAGGTTTAATTTGTATTTCTTGTTGAGTAATGATATTGAACATTTTCATATAATTATTGGCCAGTTGTATTTATTCTTCAGTTGATGTTCTTTCTATTTTACATTTAGATTTAATTTTTATTTCATTTGAGTCTCACTGAATTGCATAGGCTTATCTCAGTTTTCCTTACTGCTTGGATTACAGTGTGAACCACCATACCCAAGTCCATGGTATTTTTCCCCAACTAAAATTTTGAATTGTCTGTCTTTGTGAAATTGATTTGTAAGGGTTGTTAGCTAGTTTCAGATCCAATTCCACTGTTGAATATATGCCTTCCAGATATTTTATCTAGTCATTGTTTTTTTTTTCCTACTAGTATATTTTGATCAGTGGGAGATTTTAATTTAAACTAAGTTTAGTTGACCAGTTTTTTTTTTTCTTCGTGATTTGTACTTTTGCTGGTCTGCTTAAGAAGTCTTTGCTTCAAAGTCATGAAAATGTCCTTGTATGATTTCTTCTAAATTATTTATTATTTTAGTTTTTAAATTATATCTGTGATTCATATTAATTTTTATTGCATTCATGTATCATGTGTTTGTCCATGTGTGTATGTGTACGTGTGTGTGTGTGTGTACGTGTGTGTGTGTGTGTACGTGTGTGTGTGTGTGTGTGTGTGTGTGTGTGTGTTGTAGGTCAGAGGACAACTTGGGGAAGTAGTTTTTTACCTCCACCATGGAGGTAAAACAATTGAACTCAGATTGTTAGGCTTGGCAGCAAGCACTTTGACCTACTTGCCCCATTATTTTACTAATCCTTAAATGTCGGAATAAGGTCTAAAATGGAGTCATCATGTGAAAGGAATTCTGAATGCTTGTGAGGAAACTCCAAGAAAACAAGACTAGAGTTTTGTGATCTCAGTTTCTTCAAAAACACAGAATTGTTCTTGGAATGTGCTTCACGCCCTTGCCAGGTGCAGGAGTTAAAGAGTGAGTTTACTCTAGATTATTCGTTACAACTGTTTATTGTTGTTTGTTTAAATGCCTCCATGGAAAGAACATGTTTTTGCCCCATGTGGCTTGTCCTTGTGATAATACACTGTACTCATGTGATTCTTCTTAGCCCTCAGAATATAGATTGTCCAATGAATAAAGTTGGCTATTGCATGAGACTCTAGTCCACTTCATTTTTAGGTTCCATTCTCTAAGGTTCTACTACCTTTAGATTAGTAAACACTTAAATTAATTTTCATGTATGATTATGAAAGTATTCATCTTTTAATCTTGTATCACTTGTATAATTACATTAAAACTTATATATTTACATTTAGTGGCATCATTTAGTATATTTATCTAGTTCCATTGAAAAAGATTCCCTTTTTAATACAGAATTGCAGGTATGCATGTTAATTAATCAAGTGACTATGTATGTATGTGTTTGTTTCTGGATTATGCTTCCCCACTAATCTAAGAAAATCCTATACTATATTATTTTCCATAGTTTTATCATAAGTCTTGATGTTTAAAAATGAAAATCTTTTAATTGTTCTTCAGCATTTTATGTCTTCACATAAATTTTATATAGAAATCCATGTGGTTAATTTCTTACCTTAAGGTTTTCTAGACTAAAACATTACATTCCTAGTTTGTATATAATTTCAAAAATATGACTAGATGTTGAAAATTATCTGCACAATTTAAAAAAGAGCTATAGGACATCATAGTTTTTCTCTTTTATCTATATATTAATATAATAAATTTATATTTATGGTTGGCTGTTAAATAATTCTTGTTGTCATTGAATAAATCCTGTTTGTTCATGTGTCTTAATCTTTTTATATGTTACTAAATTTAATTTGTTATATTAAGTTTAAGAATTATGCCTGTATGTTTGTACAGAATATTGGCCTATAATTTCCTTTTAATGTCTTTCAGTTTTTGATGTGAAGATAATGCTGATATAATATGAATTGGAAGATACTGCTTTCTCTCTCTCTGAAAGAGTTTGTATAAGAGTAGCTTTATTTCTTTAAAAATCTTTGAGAGAACATCTAGGATTTAAATTTTTGTTGAAATGTTCTCAAGTATGGTTCAGTTTCTTTAATAGTGATAGGAAAAGTTTTTAAAGAATATTTCATGTCAGTTTTGGTAAGTTGCATTTTTTCAGATTTATTTTCAGAAAAGTATAATATATAGGCTCTGTAGTGGTGCTTCCCTTCTGTTTGGCTGTTGATAACTTATGATTTTTATCAACCAATCTTGCTAGGGTATATCAACTTCGTAAATTTTGCAGTAAATGAAAATGTAGCTTATTTGGCTTTACTTGTATATATTTTTTTTAATTTCTGCTTTATTTCAGTTTAGCTGCCATTTATTTTCTAACTTTCTACAAAATAGAAGCTTGAATGCATCATATAAATATGTCATTTTAAGTGATGTCGCTGGGTCTTTTATTTTCATTCTTTAAAACTGATTTATTGAAACTATCTTGCTGTGTAGCCCTGGCTGACATGAGACTTGTTATTTAAACCAGGCTGGTCTCAGACTCACAGAGGTCTTCTTGATTCTGCCTTCTGAGTACTGGGATTAAAGCCATGTGCTACCACAGCTTGGTTAAAAATTTTTTTTTGAGATTTTATTTGTTTAATTAACTTATTATTTTATGTGTATAGATGTTTTGCCTACATGTATATCTGTATACTGTAAGTGTTTAGCACCTTCAGAAGCTTGAAGAGGCTGTGAGATTCCCTAGAACTGGAGTTACATATGGTTATTAGCCACTTTGTGGGGTCTAGGAACTGAACCTGGGTCCTCTGAAAGAGTAGCCAGTGCTCTTAACTGCTTAGCCATTCTTCCATCTGCTTTTTAATAAAAAAATTATATACAAATATATAAAATAAAATATGGTAATATCTATCTTTCATTTTCTCCCTCCACCTCTACCCATCCATCAACATGTCCCCTCCCAACTTTGTCTTTTTAAAACATCTTTTTTCTTCTTTTTGAAATGGCCTTTTTTCTTTAATTGTACATACATAAAACTGATATGTATGTATGTTCTTAAATATATAAATATAGCCAGTTATTTATGTTTTCAGGACTGACCACTTGGTGATGGATAACAAATTCAAAAGTGCTCAATAAAATAATTGTAAACCCAATAGACAGACATCAGACAGATTATTCACAATGACCAAGTTGGCTTTATCTCTGAGATGCAGGGATGGTTCAACATATGCAAGTCAATAAATGTAATAAATGGTATAGACGGGCTTACTTAAAAAAATCACATGTCATCTCAATAGATGCAGAAAATGCCTTTAAACAACAACAACAACAACATGAATTTATGATAAAGTCCACGAGAAAGTAGGACTAGGAGGAACATACCTTAACATATTAGAAGCTATATCTGGGAAGACAACAGTCAGCATCATAAGTGGAGAAAAACTTGCAACAATCACACCAAAATCAGGAATGAGACAGGGCTGTCCATTATTACCAATTTTTTCCAATGGTGTGTTTGAAGCACTATTTGGAACAATAAGGCAAGAGAAGGAAATTAAAGGGATACAAATAGGGAAGAAAATTAACCTATTCCTATTTACAGATGGCATGATAGTATGCATAAAAGATCCTAAAAATTGTGCCAGAAAACTAGAAATGATAAATTCAGCAACATGGCAGGAAACAGAATCAACTTGCACAAATCAATAGCTTTTCTATACACTACCAACAAACGTACAGAGAAGGAAATCATGGACACACTCCTATTAATAAGAACCTCAACAAAAATAATTTGTAATAAGCCTAACCCAATGAGGCAAAAGACCTCTACAATCAAATCTTAAACCCCTGAAGAAAAAAATAAAGACACTAGAAAATGGAAAGGCATCTCATGCTCATGGGTTGGTAGAATAATATTGTGAAAATGATCATGCTACAAAAAGCCATTTACAGATTCTGTACAATCCCAATTAAAACCCCATCTCAGTTTTCATGGAAATAGATACTGTCCTAAAATTCATATGGAACCACAAAAGACCCTGCAGAGCCAAAACAATCTGGGACAAAAACAACAGTGTCACCATTCCAGATCTCAAGATAAATTATGAAGCCATAGTAATAAAAATAATATGATACTGGCAGAGAAGCAGAAAGCACTTCCTCTAAATTCAGGACTGAGTTGATACGCATAACAGCTATGTCATGTCCAGATACAGCCTTTCACAGAGGGCCTCTCTCATGGCTGATCATTGCCCAAAGGCCCTGATGTTAACAATCACTTGTACCCCCCAGTCTCGGTCTCTTACGTTCTTTATGCTTGCATCCCCGGTACGAAACCAAGTTGATTATGGTATCTATTGCTTCTTTAATGTGCTGTTGAACTAGACCTGCAGGTAATTTGAATTCTTTTTCATCTGTAGTTATCAGGAAAATTTTAGTGTATGCCTTTCTGTTTCTGTGGACTTCCTAGGTTTTGGTAGGCGACACTGGCTTTGTGGAGTAAAGCTCACAAGAATTCACTTAATATTTGGTAGAAGAATTTGAGGAGCTCTCGACATTCTTCTTTAAATGTCTGACAGAATTCAGCAGTCTATCCACCCTGTCCTTGGTTTTTGGTTTTATGTTTTAGATAAACTTGATCACTGCCATTGGTCTCACTGCTCACTATAGATCTGTCTTGCTTCTGCCTGCTTGGCTTGACTTCAGTAGGTCATCTACGTCTAAAAAAATTATCCATTTCCTCTAGGTTTTCCAATTTCTTTGAGCATGTCTTCATCACAGTCCCCAGTGATTTCTATATTTCGGTGGTATCTGTTGTAAATCCCCTCTTTCATCTCTGGTTTTATTAATTTGGATCCTCCATACTCTTTTCACTGGAGGCTTGACCTTTTTGTTCTTAAAGACCCTACTTTGTCTCACCTGTCCTTTGTAGTCTTGATATCTTCAGCAACCTCTCCACCACTCCAAAGTGCATCATTCAGTGCATAGTGTTTTTGACTTTTCTTGCTACTGATTTCTAATTTAATTTTGATATGATACAAGGGATTATTTTTTTTTGATTTGTTAAGACTTGCTTTATGGCATAAAATGTTATTTATTTTAGAGAGTTCCATGGGCTGTTGGTAAGAATCTGTAATAGTTGGAGGGTTCTATAGATACCTCTTATGTCCCTTTGATTTGTGATGAGGTTTTAACTCTGTAGTTTTTATTTCACTTTTAATACATTGTGTGTGTGGTTGTGTTCATGTATGCACATGTGTGTGTGGGTGGATGTATGCATCCATGCATGCCAGAGGTAGAGTTGCTGTCATTTTTGACCACTCGCCACCTCAGTTTTTCAGACAGTGTCTCTTACTAAACATTTCAGCTGTCCTGTCATTCAGACTGCCTGGCCAGCCAACTCCCAGGATCACCATTTCTGTACCTCCAGTTCTGGGGTTACAGATGTATACTGCCATGCTTGGCTTTCAGTGGGTGCTAGGGAACCCAACTAAGGTCAAGTGCAGCAAGCACTTTACCCACTGAGTTATCTCCTCACCCTCTTTATTTTATTTGTGTCTGGATGATCTATAAATGGGAGTAAACATTGAAGTCATTTACCATACTGTATCTGGATCTGTCCATTTCTATCCAGTAGTGTTTGTTTTATAAAATCAGTTAGAGCAACACTCAGTGCATAACATGTTTATAATTGTTATATCTCCTTGATGTATTCAGAGTTCCCCTTATTGATGGATGAGTAGTGACCGTATTTAGTCCTTTTGACTAAGTCTGGCTCACAGTCTGCTTTGCCAGATCCCAATGGTGCTCCCCTTACCTGCTTTAGATTCTATTTATCGGAATATTGTTTTCTCGCCTTTCACTGTCACTCTCTTTCCGTGTTTTGCCTATGAAAGGCATTTCTTTGTAGACAAGAAATGGTTGGTTGTATCTTATTTTAAACTTACTGGTACAGTCGGAATCTTACCTGGAGAGAGTTAAGACTGATAATATTTAATATTGGTAAATAACTAGTAACTTTATCTTTCATCTCAAAGATTTCGTAATTTACTGAGATAATAATTTTATTCTTTCCACTTATTTATCTTCTTCCTTATATGATATATTCTGTTTCACGATCTCATGGTTGTGGTATATCTTTCTTCTCTTCTGTGTCTAGGATTTTTTTTTTGGGAATGCTGTGCAGTCCAGGCTTAGGGTTCACGGATTATTTTAGTTTATGTCTATTGTGGAAGTTCTTTATTTCTCCTTCAGTATTAAAGGATATTTTTAATACAGTAACCTTTGTAGGTAGTTATTTTATTTTAGAGTTTGAAATACCACAGCCCATGATTTCTTGGTCTTTAATGTTTCTTCTGATTGATCTGTTGGTATTCTGATTGGTTTGTGAATTTGTAAGAAACTTGGCCCTTCCGTTTTAAGCTTTTAATATCATTTCTTTGTTCTGTACTTTTGGCACTTAGGTATGATAGCACATGGAACACTTCTGTTCTGAGCCTGCCTGTTTTCCTCGTGTACTTGAGTGTCCATTTGATTACCTAGAGCTGGAAAATGTTCTGTTCTGATTTCATCCAGTAAGTTTTTTAGCATTTACTCTCTATTTTATGACCATTTCTAACATTACATATTTTTGTTTGGTCTCTTAATTTCTCCTAAATGTAGGAAACCTTTAACTTATCCTCATTCTGATTTTAATTTTGTCCTATGTCTTTGTTGAATTTCTTATGCAAGTTGTTGAGTAGCTCATCTAACTTGTTGATGTTCTCAGCTCTTCTTCCTCTTCTTCTTCTTCTTTTTTTAAAATAGACTTGTTTGCTTTACCAGCTTATTTTAATCCTCATTGAGGCCAGTTATCATTTTTAAAACTAGGCTTTTGGATTCTTTGGTGCATTAGTCATTATTCTATGTTTGGATTCAGTTAATTGAAGAACTGAGATATTTTGGAAGAGTCATGTTGCTGCTTTGCCATATTTCTTGTGTTCTGAAGTAGTAATTTGTACATCTTTTGGAATGACTATCTCCTCCAGCTTTCTGTGAAGGGCTCAGTCTTGAGTACTGCTCAGGAGAAAACAAGCTGCCATAACAATAATGCTGAAACAAAGCAGATATAGAAACAGGACTAATTAAAACCAACTGCTATACCATCAATAACTGCAGAAAATAAAATTGCAAGAATACTATAAAATAAACTATGAAGTTAAAAATTAGGGAAAATGAATGAAATAAAGATGGGACAAAAACAGGACAAAGGAAAGTATGGTTAAGTAAAAAAGGAGGGAAAAAGAGAGTAATGTGACAGAGGAAAAGAGGAAGTGACAAACTGGAAAAAACCTGTAAGTTAGGTCACACCAAGAAGAGAGAAGACAAAACAAAAAACCAACTACAACTGAAAGTCAAGGGAACATAGAAGAGTAGAAGAGACTGTAGGGGGCTGAGAGGATTTGCTTAATATCAGACACTTAGTTAGAAGGCTGCAAAGAAGCATTATTGTACACCAGACTTAATGCAGTAAATTTACATAAAACAACTTAGTTCAACCTCATACATGTCCTTTCTTGATGCTCACAGAGCATCATTTTCTTGTATTTAAGAAATGGTTTCCCCTTTCCTGGGAGATCCAAGTGTCCCCCCTTGAGCCCTCCACGTTACCTAGGCTCTCTGGATCTGTGGATTGTAGCATGGTTATCCTTTACTTTACAGCTAATATATTCACTTATGAGTGAGTACAGACCATGTTTGTCTTTCTGGGTCTGGATTATCTCACCCAGCGTGGTTTTTTTTTTTGTTTTTTTGTTTGTTTGTTTGTTTTTTTGTAGTTCCATCCATTTGTCTGTTAATTTCATCATGTCATTTTCTCTGCCTACAAGATGTGCTAGGATAAAGGTGGCACAGAAATTGTGAGAATGGTCAACCAATGACTGGTTCAGCCTGAGACCCATGCCAGGAGAGGGTGCTCACCCTTGACATTGTTTGGAGCACCAGGACCCAGAGGATGGATAGTTCAGAGACCTAGGATAGAACCCAATGCAGCTAGCAAAAAAAAATCACTGTAATGATTCCTAATGATATTCTGCTGTACTCATAGACTGGTGCCTAGTCCAGTTGTCATCAGAGAGGCTTTACCCAGCAAACTGATGCAAACAAATGCAGACCCACAGCCAAACATTAGGAGTTCAGGGAATCCTGTGGAAGAGGAGGAGAAAGGATTGTAGGAGCCAGAAGGGTCAAGGACACCCCATGAAAATTCACAGAATCAACTCACTGAGACTCACAGAGACTGAACTGATAACCAGGGAACCTGCATGTTACTCTTGTGTAGCTTGTTTTTTCATGTGGGATTCCTAACTGTGGGTGCAGGGGCTGTCTCTGACTCTTTTGCTGACTGTTGGGACCCTATTCCTCATACTTGGTTGCCTTGACCAGCCTTAATACAAGGAGAGGTGCCTAGTCTTAGTGCAGCCTGGCTTATTTTTTTCAGAATGCAAATGTGCTAGTAAGATGTGTTGGCTATGGAAAGTGATCTTATTAAAAACATCTTTCTGGGCTTTCATATATTAGTTTTTCTGATTTTAAGGAAAAGTCATATTGCTATTTAAGACATTTCCTTTGTGTTTCATAAAGGCATTCAATGATAACACAGGATACTGTTCCCTTAGGTTTGCCACAGCTGTGAAAAAGTTCAGCCTCCTGAATCCACTCTTGATTTTCAGTGGTGACTGCTTAAATCCTTCAGTTCTAAGTACAATAACAAAAGGAAAGCATATGATTTCTATATTAAATGAATTGGGAGTACATTTTGCAGTTTTTGGTAAGTCATACTTTTTATCATATGTTTATAAAGCAATTTACATAAAACTAGAATATTTGATTTAAAATAATAATAGTCAAATAATTCTATTTATCAGCTATAGGTAACTCAGAAGCAATTATCAGGATTGTACAATGAACTTGAAAATTTGTACTCAACTAAACTTCATATAGTACTCAACTTGACTTCATATAGTAAGGTTTTTAGTTATGCCTGTGCAAAAGTAAGACATGTCAAAAGTAAGAGGAATTAAGACCATGGCTTTGAAGTTACCTGAGCCTGGGTCTGAACTGTGGTTCTCTAACATTGTCGTTGAGTGATGAAAAAGAAAGTGACTTCTGGGTTTAGTGGTTTACTCCTGTAATCCCATGACTCAGGAGGCTGAGGCAGGAGGATCACTCTAAGTCTGAGGCCAGTTGGGGCTACATAGTTGAGTTCCTAGTCATTCTGGGTTGTGGAGTGAGTCCCTATCTCACTACCACATACCCCCAAAGGCCCCCAAATTAAAAACAGCATGGCAACAATATTAACAAAATGAAGTGACTGATCTCTGAGTTGTTTTGTGATATAAAATTGGGAAAATAATGGCATACCATCCCAGAACATCTGTGAAGGCTGAAGAAGATAGTAACCATGTGCATGAGGCCCACAGTAAGCATTTTAGCTGTTTCGTTCTTAAGATAGACAGATCCTAGGTATTTTAGTTAGGGTTTCTATTGCTGTGAAGAGACACCATGACCACGGTGACTCTTATAAAGGAAAAAAATTGGGGTGGCGGCTCACTTATAGTTCGGAGATTCATTCTATTATCATCATGGTGGGGAGCATGGTGTTATGCAGGCAGACATGGTACTGAGAAGAAGCTGAAGTAGAGAAGTCCTACGTTTTGCAGGCAATAGGAAGTCACCTGAGACACTGGGCAGTATCCTGAGCATAGGAAACCTCAAAGCTCACCTCTACACTTCCTTTAACAAGGCCATACCCACTCTAACAAAGCCACACCTCCTAATAGTGCCACTCCCTGTGAGCTTATGGGGGCCAATTACATTCAAACTACTATACTAGGTAAGGAAAACAAGGTGTTCTGTTAGTAAAGTGTGAGGGTGTCTCACTTTACAATATAATATTGGCCATTTGATAATATTTTGGACATTAGTTGCTCATGCTCGCAAGATAATTAAAGAGTTGAAACTTACGGGATTCTGTCTATATATCTAACTACCATCCCATTTGGGGGATATTCAGTAGATATAGTGATTCTATTTGGATGTTTGGATAGTAGAAGAGAACTTTTTCTTTTGTATGTGAGTTTTTCTAGATTTTATACAGTGAATCATGGAAATTATTGATTCACAGCTTTTAAGCACCCCCCCCACTGGTTTGTCACACTGTAACATTTTTAACTTTTAAAAGTAAAGAATGCATTATGAACATTTTCTCATGTCTTTTTATCATAATAAATTTGTCATTTTACCATTTAAATGTTCAGTTCAGGGTCACTAATGTAATTCATTTACATTGCTGTGAATGAGATTTTAATTTTGTAACATCAGTAGTTACAAAGTGTTCTATTTAATGGATATTGCTTTATTTAACACATTTATTATTATATGTTTAGGTGGTTTCAATTAGTTTTTTTTACAGTAAAACTATGAGTGTGGAGAGGTTGACCTAGGAATTAGAACATTTTAGGTGGGTATATTGTGGATATTTATTGTGAACTACACCACACATTCTAACTTTTTCTCATTACTTTGTTAGAAAATAAGGAACTGTTGATAAAAAATTACAGCAGCGCCCTTTAACTGAGGACTATGGAGATTTCCTGGTTATGGTTTAACATGTAATGTCCTCTCCAGGCTCATGTATCTAAGTGCTTAGTTACTAGCTGCTGGTGGTATTTTGGAAGGTTCTGGAACCTTTTGTATGTCTTGCCACTCTTGATTCTCGAAAGAACCCTCTGCATCCTGATTGACTGTTTCTGCCATCACAGCTGGAACCCTGGCTGCAGTTTCTCGCCTGCTATTAAATTATGAACCAATAAATCAGTTGATTTGCCACTCTGTTTAGAGCAAAAAATCCTCCATTTGGTTGACTTCACATTTTCTTTTGAGTTTCTTCTCCCTTTCAACTCTACTGCAAGTGGGTTTCTGTTCTAAGAAAGTGAGAAGAAGTGGCCAATACCTGTTGGTTATATTAGACTTATCAGTTTTGCTCTTATATTGCATTTTTGTCATTTTGACATTTTAAAAGTCTTTTAAAGTAATTTAATGCAATTTCAGAAGTACAAAAATATGTAAAGAAATAGAAAGTAATCATAATGCCATTTATTGTAGTTTCTTTCTGTTGCTGTAATAAAATATTGACCAAAAGCAACATGGAGAGGAAAGGATTTACTTGTTTATACTTCCAGGTTACAGTCCATCATTGGGGGGAAGACATGGCAGGAACTCAGACAGGAATATGGAGCAGAGATGATGGAGAAACACTGCATTCTGGCTTTCTCACAGACTCATTATTTAGCTAACTTTGTTATACAACCGAAGACCCAGGGAATGGTGCTTCCCATGGTGGGCTGGATCCTTCTAGGGAACGGTGCTTCCCACAGTAGGCTGGATCCTTCTGTATTGATTAGCAATGAAAACAGTTCCCCACAGTCGTGCCTACCAGCCAATCTGATCTTCACAATCCCTCAGTTGGACTTTGAGACTCTCTTCTTAGGTGACATTAGGCTGTGACAAGTTGATAATTAAAACTAAATCAGACATCATCATTTAGGTTCACCTCTTGTGTTATTTCTTTCTCATTTCTTCCATGTACATTTCTTTATGTAGTTGGGATCACATAGTGACTATACCACTTTGTGTTCTGCTTTTTCTTGATCATTCTATAAAGCAATTCCCTTAGTATGTGAGTTTTATTCTTACACAAAATAGATTAGACATTCGTGTGAGAAATTTAGGGATAGTATAATAAAAAGACTTTAAAGATATGGGGGAAAGAAGAAAATACTTAAGAGGGGAATAAGATAGCTTTGAGCAGTTAAAAAGTGACTACTTTAAACTGAGATGTGCTATAAATTCCATATAGAGACTGGAATTTTAATACAGTATGAAAACAAGAATGTAAATTTCTTTTCGAAATGTGGTTCTATAAATATTAAAGTTATATGTGTTTCTGTATACTATTTCTATTAGCATTATTATGAGGATGGTGTAATGAGGCCTGAAAAGGTAAGGGAGGAATCCCATGGGAAGGTCAGCTGGTAGGATGGATACATGGTTTTCAGCACAGCACACAGCCAATCTACAATGACCTTTAAGAAGGGAGGAATCTGAATAATAAATACCTTTACCTTCTCCTTCATAACAACCAGTTCTCTTGCTTCCTGCCTATATGTACCATTGGCTTAGCCCAACAGGAAGCCAGCAGAACGAGTCAGCTAATGCAGTCCACTGAACTTGAAATATCCAAAGCCAGAGCAGCACAGACAAAGATGAGAGTGAGCTGGGGGGGAGGTCTACAAGGGTGCTTGGCAGACTATCTCATTAAAATGCGCCATAATAAAGTTAGGATATTTATAAATATGTGTTCAGATGATACAGTCATCAGGCTTAGTAACCAAAACATTTCATTGTAGAGCCAAACATTTTTTCTGTGTGTGGCCCTTTTCTGCCTGGTTCCCATACCCCTTAGTAATCTTAACTTTCTAGGGTTTTATCCAAAGTTATGTTGTATGTCCAAACAAATATGAATGTTGGTCATTGTTTCTTTCATTTCTTCCTGTTTCATCACCATCTCACCTTACATTTTTAAGAAAATCAGTTTACTTTGTTGAAATGGAGCAGGTTGTATTCATACATTTAGGAAAAAATATACATGAATATATGTATATACATATATGTATACATATATATTCCTAATATATATAACAATAACTAGAAAGAGACCATGAACTTGAGAGAGAACAAGGGAGTACATGGGAGGGTTTGCAAAGAAGAAAGGGAAGGGGAAATGATGGAATTATAATCTCAAAAGATAAAAAACTATATTAAAAGTTTTGAGTCTATTGCTCCTGGACTGGAAGTTTTGCTGCTTTTAAGAATATTCCTTTTGTTGGGGATGGAGGACACCAGGAGAAGAGGGCCCTCTGAGTCAACTCAGCAAGGCCCATATGAACTCAGAGACTATAGCAACCGGTAAGGACCTACAAGGGTGTGCACCAGGTTTTCTGTGTATATATCACAGCTATTAGCTTAGGGTTTTTTGTTGTTGTTGTTTTTTTTTTTTTTAAATGAAACTCCTATGTGAACAAGTGGGTCTCTGATTCTTGTGCCTGCTCTCGGGACTCTTTTTCTTCTGTTGGTTTGCCTTGTCCCACTTCGCTATGATGGCTTTTGCTTTATCTTATTATATTTTATCTTGTCATATTTGTTATCTCTTGGAAGCCTGTTTTTTTTTTTTTTGATTTTTTTTTTTTTAATGAGAGACAGAAAGGAAGTGGATCTGGAGTGGAGGAGAGATGGAGAGTAGAGGGAGGGGAAACTATAGTCAGGGCATATTGTATGAGAAAAGAATCTATTTTTCAATGAAAGGGAAAAATAAAGAACCTTTCTTTTTTGGTCTGTAGCATACTGTGTGTGACTCAGGGCAAGCTGATGATGGGGAGTTGTGGTTGGACCTGTTTTCTGGCTTGTGAGTTCCCAGGAAACTGAGTCATCCTCTGGGAAGCTAAAAGTATTTGTCATCACAGCATGTGTCTGTGGTCTGATGTGGTTTGTCCAAGCACCTATCACAGCATGTGTCTGTGGACTGATGCGGGTTTGTCTTCTTGTAGCAGGTTGCTCCAGAGTTGGCTTTGGTCTCATCCTCCTTTGGTCCAGTCAGATGTAGTTCTGGGTTTTAATGGCTACACAGAGGAATAAACTTCCGAGGTACAAATGGAAGAGTTGATCAAGTGTTTAGGAGCCTGGTCAGCTTATAAGAAATACTTTTAAAAGAAACCTCCAGGGTCTGGAGAGATGGCTTAACAGCTAAACATGTTCTGCACAAATGTGAGGACCAGAGTTCGGATCCCAGAACCCATGTAGCAAGTCTATAGCTCAGCCTCAGGTATCATGCACCCTCTTCTGGCCTTTGGGGTGCAAACATACATATACACATGCATAAATGAAATTAAAAAACCAAACAAAAGTAAGCAAAACAGAAAACAAACAGGTGAAAGCAGCTACTATCTTTTAAAAATGTAGCTAAAGTCATATTCATGAATCTCAGTTATGACCTTGGTATATGAATTCATGATGGCTGAATACTGATGTGTAGTCTTTAGCTTCATTATTAGTCTAATGTACAAATTAAAGGTAAAACAATTACATGCTAAATCTAGTTAGTTTTAGTGTTCTCATCATACAAGCCAAGTGTTTTTAATGCATATTTTGAGTAAAAATTACTATGTGTTTTATTTTTAAATTAGTATTTTAATTGGTGTTATTACTTACAAATATGAGTATGTGATGTTATAATTATACAATGAGGCATAAATTTACAATCTAGAATAAAAGTTAAAATGAACTGATGTATTCTTTACTTCACTCAGTACTTTTGGTGACATTTGATCTGAATTACTCTCCTGTCAGTCACTTGGGCTATCACATCATTATGGACTAGTGTTCACATGTGGCACAGCTCTCCTGTTCAGCTGTAACTTGGCTCTCTTGTTTTTGACAACTCCCTGTTCTATAGACTTTCCTTACTCCAGTCTCTGGTCTAACCATCATTCTATTCAATGCTCAAATAAATCCAGCTCTTTAAATACCTCACCTATAAGTAAGTGTATGCATAGTCTTTCTGAAAGGATATTCTAAATAGAGTGTGCTTTCTGGAATCATAGAATTTCATTCCTTTTAAAGACTGAGTAATAGTCCATTGTGCATATATACACTCAAGGAAGATTTCCATTGATGAACATGAGGTTGACTCCAAGTCTTTGCCATTGTGACTAACACTGCAATGAACACTGGGGAACAGGGATTGCTTTCACATACTGTTTTCAGTGTCTTTGGACAAATTCTTAGAAGTGGAATTTCTGGGTCTTATAATCGTTCTATTTTTAAGTTTCTTGATGAACCTTTTTACTGCTTTCCATAATAACTGTGCTAATTTACATTGTAACGGACAGCATGCAAAGCTCCCTCTTCGCCATATCCTTGAAAGTCATGCCAATACCCGAGAGGATGTACTTCATCTATTATCTTTCTCCCCCTCATTCTACAAGAACAGAAAGTCTCAGTCTGTTTTGTATCTGTGTATGTTTAAGTCCAAGAACAGTGTTGGACACAGAAAGGATGCTCTGTAGCATTTACATCTGTTGATAATATTTCAGTTACTTTTCTTCCGGTCATGACCAAATACTTGGACCAGAAGCCACACAGGGATGGAGGATTTACCTTGACTTCTGGTTTGAGGGGATATAGTCTGTAGCTAGAGTTTTCCTGCCTTGCCCACAGTCAGGACAAATCTTTGTCACCCGCCAGTCCCACAGCCGCTCAGACCCAACAAAGTAAACACAGAGACTTATATTGCATACAAACTGTATGGCCGTGGCAGGCTTCTTGCTAACTGTTCTTATAGCTTAAATTAATCCATTTCCATAAATCTATACCTTGCCACGTGGCTGGTGGCTTACCGGCGTCTTCACATGCTGCTGGTCATGGCGGCAGCTGGCAGTGTCTCTCCGCCTCAGCCTTCCACTTCCCAGAATTCTCCTCTCTCCTTGTCCCAGCTACTTCCTGCTTGGCCACCTACTTCCTGCCTGGCCACTGGCCAATCAGTGTTTTATTTATTGACCAATCAGAACAATTTGACATACAGACCATCCCACAGCAATAGTCCTTTATGGCAGAAAGGCATGGTGGCGGGCAGCTCCATGGCAACAGGAGTGTGCAGCCAATTGTTTGCATCTAGATGGATGAGGAAGAAGTGAAAGGGGGACCTTCAGCACTTTACCCCTACACCCTGTTTAGGTACCCAGCACATGATGTGATATACTCATATTTATGGTGTGACTTCCCCATTTGTAAATTATTTCTAGAAACAGCTTTATAGACATGCACAGAGGTGTATCTAACCATCGCCTAAAATGTTCCAAATCCAGTCAGGTTGACAACAGAGATTATCAATCACAGTAGTGGTTTGCCTGGTAATGTTTTTTAGATTACAAGATTTCCTGAATTGTTTTACAAAACATATGGTCTTTGTGTAGGTTCACTATTCAAGCCTCCAGGATGCCTTTGGAATGATGTGTAGGTTGCCAGGGTCGCTCAGTCAAGCCTAGAGGTCACCAGTATTGCCTAGTCTTTCTAGATTCATTTTTTAAAAATGTGGATATGAAGTTAAAACAACTTTGAGTACCATTTGGAGGAGATAATCTTTCTCCATTGGATTTTTAATTCTTAGTCAAAGATCAGACTGTGTAATTATGTGGATTTTCTTGAGAACTCTCCATCCTTCTGGTCGACTGATTTGGTCAGTTTGTCTGTTACTTCATTGCTGCTCCCCTGTCGTGAGCACTGTCCATTTTAGTAAGTCTTCAAGTTGAGTAACAGCCCTCTTATTTTTCTTCTCCGTGAACATCGTTATGTATTCTGGCTTTCCGTGTAAATCAGTCTGCTGATACCCATGAAATGACTTTCTTTAAATTAAGATCTTGGTTAGAAGGGGATTTGATCTGTACATCAGTTGAGAAGAATTAACTTTGAAAGTACTGAGTCTTTTTTTTTTTTTTTTTTTTTTTTTTTTTTTGGTCCATGAACATTTGTTCTCTTTCCATTTATTCAATTCTTTGATTTTTTTTCATAAGACTTCACTGTACTTTCCTGTGTGTGTGTATGTGTGTGTGTGTGTGTGTGTGTGTGTGTGTGTGTGTGTTCACAAGCTTCACTCCATTAAAACTGAACATTTCTGCTACTAAAGGAACATTTGTTACATTTATTCCTAGGTATTTTATTTAGAGAGGTACCAGTGTATATGGCAGATTGTTTTAAATTTCAAGTTCCTGGTGTTCATCCTAGTTTATAGAAAAAAAATGATTTCAGTATATTTTCTATATTATAACTTTATTATAATAACTTATTAATTTTATTGTCATAACATAGCTTCATAAGACTTGTGAGATCAAAAGTGTTACTGTAGGGAAATATACATGGTTATTTAGCTAATAGAGGTTGAACAGTTCATATTCAAAATGTTTGACACTGGAAGTGATTTGAATCACAGAGTTTTTTTTTTATTTTATAGTATTTACATTTTAATACAGAGATACCTTGGACATAGAATGTAAGTCCAAACAGAAATCATTTATATTTTGTGTATGCTTGATAATTGTCTGAAGGCAATTTTATGCAATGTTTTGCTTCTCTTTATTTTGAAAGTAACCTGTTACATAAAATCTGGTATGGAGTCATCTACCTACTTGTGATACATACTTTGGTGCTCAAAACTTTCAGATCTGGGAGTTTTAGATTAAGAATGCATGGTCTGTATCTGATCATTATCTATGAGAATTACAGCAAAGTAGTTCTCCAGAAATCATGTAGGAAGTAGATATGCCAGGGTTTCCAATTATAAAAACCTCCAACTAATTATAAAAGTCTCTAAAAGTATAAAAGGAAAATAAAACTGACATTGACCTATGATTTTTTTTCAAGGACAGATAAATTGCCATCAACTGTCAACATATTTTCCAGAGGAAAGGAGCCAGCTTGCATCTGAATTTTCTATTGAATTGTTAATTTCACATATCATACTGATTAATTCTATGCTATAGATACTTTACTGTATTCCTAAAATATCCTGCTTTATGTAAATCTGTTGCTTTTAAATATGAAATGATAAAATATAATCCGATGGAAAATTTTGTTACTTGAATTTTCCCTTACGAAGGGGTCTGCCACGGGGCTGATTTCAGGAGTAACTCCTGGTTACTACCTAAAGGGTCACTATGTTGAATTTTCCTTCGGTGTGCTGGACAGGTGCTGCACTGCTGTGCTGTATCCCGGCTAGCTTTTTGCTTCTTGAGACAGGGCATTCCTAAATTGCCCAGACTAGCGAGGAACTTTCTTTATAGCACAGTTAGGCTTTGAACTTGTGATTCTCCTGACTCAGCCTCTCACATAGCTGGGCCTGCAGCCCTGTACCACCAATCCTGGCTTTTATTTTCATAACGACTACTTCTTTACCCTTGTGACAGATACAGTGATTTTAGATAATACAGTAGAGATGTACCAGGACTTTCCTCCTTTCATAGTGTGGTTGAATTTTACGAAATTTTCAGTCAGGAATAAGAATGGGTATTTTTATAAAGTGTGGCTGCATGCACTAAAAGTGATCTTTAAATTAGTGTGTTATTCAGCAGCCATTAATCATGTCACTGCATTCCCCCATATTGTAAGGCTTCTATTCCAAACTTACGACTTTCTTTGAATTACAACACTATCTGAAGTGCTAGGAGACATTCTATGGCTAAAGGCTTCTAAAAAATCACTGTATTTCTAATTGAAAGTTGGGCTAATTAAACATATATGTGTTAGAAATGCTTGCTCTTAACATGCAGCCTTGCACCTATTGGAAGCTACCACATGGAGAACTGCAATGTTTGGGGCTGGAAAAATATTCTTGTGATTTAAACTTAAACTTTTATGATTTTTTATTTTATTTTAGGAAACCATGAGTTTGACTTTGGTGTTGATATTTTGGAAGACTACATGAAACAAATGCACTTCACGTGGTTTCTCAGTAATGTCCACGACCGATTTACTTCTGAGCCTCTTGGCCATGGTACAGTAAAGAAGATAGTTAGTTGGAACAACCTGAAGATTGGCTTAATGGGGCTAGTTGAAGAAGACTGGCTTGATACTCTGGCTACCGTGAACAAGTCTAACGTAAGCTATAAAGATTACGTCGAAGCGGCTAATGAGCTGGCAGTGGAGCTGAGAGAGGAAGGAGCCGACCTTGTGATTGCGATGACGCATATGAAGTGGGGGAACGACACAAGGCTCGCCCAGCGAGCAGAAGGGCTCGACTTGATTCTGGGAGGCCATGACCACGAATATGGGATCAGGAAAGTGAATGAGACTTGGATTGTCAAAAGTGGATCTGATTTTAAAAATCTGACCAAAATAAATATACGGCTATTTGATGCCTCTTTCCAATATGTGTTTGAGAAAGTGGATGTCGTGAGTTATTTGGAAGAAGATTCCTATATTAAAGCAATAGTAAGAGATTTTACTCAAAACATACAGGTGGGTGAGTATTCCATGTGTTCCTCAGCAAAATGTGGGGTGATCACATTTTAGACAGCGTTGTAGACCGCATCATAGCCCGTGATCGTGAATAAGCAACACCAAAAATATCATCTCCAATCACAATAAAATCATGGGAATTTGTGATAGTTTTCTATTTTTTAAATTTACATATCCCATTTATATTTTATTTTGACTTTGCAAATAAAAGGAATTTAGACCCACTGTAACATTTCTGTTTATTTTAACTGATATTATTAAAATGTTTTTCTATAATCAAATTCTGCAAGAATTTATGCCTTTAGTAAAGAGATTGATATTTACATTAAGCACTAGCTTAATACAAAAGCACAGGTGAATTTTACGTCAGTTTGTAATGAAAATATGGTTTTCCTCCCTTTCTTCTACATATATATGTTTCAAACCTTCAGTGATTTGTCGCCAGGCCACTTAGACTCTCACATGAATTTGAAAACTTAAGGACTGTCTTTTTACCAGGCCCTTAAGCATTTTGGGCAAAATGTAGTTGCTTAAAGGTTATGCATGTATGTTACTTTTATGAGAGATTTATGAAGTATAAGCCATGTTCTTTTGATATCGATGTATGTATTGTTTAATATAACTTTTGGCACCTGAGCTAATTCTATGGGAATAGAAGTTTCTATTCTGCTTCAGTTGGAAGTAATTAATTGTTTAATGTTGGATCAGTTTGATACCATGACTATGACATATTTTTATAACATGTTTCTGGCTCTAGAAGACTAGGATGAAGGCTTCAAAACTGTGTGATAACATGGCGTATTTCTTAGCTTTTAAAGTCAGTGGCTGTTGAGTGTTCAGGGTTTTGGTATCCTTTTAGTACTAATACAGAAAAAAAGAACTCCAGTAAATTCTTTGAATTTTTAACTTGAAGTGAAAATAAATGATCAAGTGGAGAAAATTAATTTAAGAAATCAATAGAAACACAAGGAATTTTGATTTTAGATAGCTATTTTTTCTTCTTTTAGTATATGTTAAAAGAAGTTCTCTGCCCAATCGATATGGAATTAGATGGCCGTGAAATTACAGTAAGAAGATGTGAGAGCAATCTTGGAAATCTGGTGACGAATGCCATGTTAGAGGCCACACGAGCTGATGTGGCACTGCTTAATTCAGGTGACTTCAGTGTTAAAAGGAACACGAAATGACTAAGTTCAGTTTGCCAGAACTTGTAGTAATAGTAGTTATTTTTAAGATTTGTGAAGTCCCACTTAGAAACTTGATTAATTCCATGAGTTCAGTTACCCATTTCCTGTCAGAATTAGGTATTTGGAAGCAGATTCTGGAGTTCAGTTTATCTGAGACTTAAAACATCTGGTTTGTAGAGTTTTGATTTGCCAATGAGATTTCTGTGAATAGATCGCTGTCTCTCATCTGTCTCAACACTGTGCTATTCTGTTCTGATGAAATAAAAAGCAAGAGATTGAAGTCTCTGGGCTGAAGTTCTTGCTCTGCCCAGTCTTGTCTTCTTACCTCTTTAATAAGGAGCTGGTAAGAGCTTCCTTCAGGACAGACAGCGACCAGCTCTTAGTCTTACTGCTTTTGTTGGAAGTTGGTAGACTTAGAGTTTAAAAATTTTAAGACAATAAAAAACAATCCTCCCCTAAAAACAACTTTAGGTAATATGCCGTTACCGACAGCTTCAGGTGTTGTCTGGGCACAGAGACTTGGTCTCGACTGCTTCCTGAGCTTAGACTGTGGGGTCGAGATGTCACGCAGTGAAAGAATTCTGGCCTGGTGTGTGCCAGGCCTTGGACTTGATCCCCAGTTCCAGCTTCTGTCTTCTGCTCTCCAAAATTTATGATGTAATACTGCTTAGCGTCCAAATGATAAACTTCTTAGAATTCTGTTTTTCATGGACGATACAAAAGCTCTTAACCTTACATCTGAGTGGTTTAGAATTGTCCATGAAAACATTTTCCAAGAATGAAATTTTTTGTAGTTGCTGCCTGTGAAGATCTGTTCTGGAATTCGTGGGCCTGGTTCTGCAGATGTAGGGGAGAGTAATGCTTTCCAGTTGTAATGTTACAACTTAATACTTAAGAAGAACATGGGAGTTGACATGAAATTAAGTCTTCTAAAATGAATATATTACATATAAGATTAAGCTGGAAGTAAATATGAGGAAGACATTAGAGGCCTGATTAGGGCCTTTTGTCCTAGGGATGGAAGGTTCTGAGTTAAAATGTAACTTTGAGTCATCAAAGTACTGTTTTATGGAGAAAACTAAAACACATTTTTCCCTCATTTTAAATCATTGTAGGCACTCTCAGATCTGATAGGATACACCCGCCAGGGAATTTCACTCTGTATGATCTTTTGGCTGTACTTCCCATAGTGGACCCAGTTTTGGTTATTAGAGTAACGGGGTCACAGCTACTTGAAGCACTGGAAAATGGGGTTTACAAGTACCCAGCTCTAGACGGGAGGTATGTTCATACGTTTCTACTAACTGATGTACTTAATTTTAAAATGGGACTGAAAAAAGACACATTTAAATATAGCTTATCATTATAAATTTTAAAATTAAAGTCTTAAAATATTAATGTTAATATGTAAGTATAGTTTAAAAAATCTCTAATTCTTATTTTTACTAAATAATGTTGAGAGTGACAAAATATTGGTATGTGAAAAATAAGTTGTTACTAAAATCAGTGTATTTTTAGCTATATGTAGGTATATTTTATGTAGGTATTGAATTTCAATATTTAAGTATGTAAACCCAGTTTTTCATTTCCTTTAAAATTTTTGAAAAATAAAGTACTGCTTTTCTGTCTAATTTTTATATCCAGCTTTCACTGGAATTTTTAGGTAGATGATGCTAAGATAGCACCCTTAGATGATGTAGATGTGTGGATGCTTCTCCTTTGTGTTCTAGCCTCAAATCAAATATCTGAAAATGTTATAAGGTATCATCATATTGTACCTGTAATAGGGCACCATAGTGACAAGAATTAGAAGCTGAAAAAAATATGAAAGAAATCCCCTGGAGAAAGAATTCAGCCGGGCGGTGGTGGCACACACCTTTAATCCCAGCACTCAGGAGGCAGAGGCAGGTGGATCTCTGTGAGTTCGAGGTCAGCCTGGTCTCCAAAGCGAGTTCCAGGAAAGGTGCAAAGCTACACAGAGACACCCTGTCTCAAAAAACCAAAAAAAAAAAAAAAAAAAAAAAAGAATTCAGAGAAATATTTTATGCTTTCATAAATTACTGTTTCAAATTGGGTTAAATATGTATAGAAATTGCATTAACATACTATATGATTCATCCATTTCTGTACAGTTGAGTGTTTTCTAGTTTTGCAGAGTTGTAAAGTTATCGTCAGAATCAATTCAAGAACAATTCTTCACTCTGCAAAGAAGCTGGGCATTGCCAGTCACTTCGCATTTCCTCCCAAACCCTCAGCTCTAGGCAAACAGAACCTGCTTTTAGTCTGTAGGTTTACCTGGTTTTTCAGTTGTAGGAGTCAATCCTGTAATGTGACCCCTTTCCTAGCTTCTTTCACTTAGCATGTTTTCAAGGTTCACCCATGTTATAGGGTGCGTCAGTACTTACTTTTTATTGGCGAGTACCACAACACTTATGGATAATGACACATTTATCTGTCCATCAGTTGATGGACATTTGGACAGTTTCCACCTTTCCACCATTATAAACAATGCTGCTGTGAAAATACATGTGCTGAGTGTTTTATTGGACTCTTGGACACAGTGCATACAGGATTTGAGGTGCTGACTCATGAAGAAACTGACTGCACTGCTTTCACATTCATCCAGCAGCAAGTCACCTAGAAGCTTCTCTGCCATCATGCGTTACCTTCCCCACCAGCTGTCCTCGTTAATGGGAATCAGCATCGTGTGATGCTGGTTGGCATCTCCTAGTGGCTATTGATGTTGAGCATCTCTTCATGTGCTTTTTGGCCACTTGTATATTTCCTTTTGAGATGTGTCTACGTCTTTATCCCTTTGAAAAGGTTGAGTTATATAGGAGTTCTTGTCTTCTAGCTAAGTCTCATGAGATTTATGATCGGCAAACGTTTTCCCCCATACTGACACCATTGTACTGTGCTGATGGCATTTGAAGATTGAGTTTAACTATTGAAAATAATCTATTTAGTTTCTTTTTGCGTGTGCTTTCATTGCCATTTCTGTGAAGCCAATGTCTAACAAGCTGTCATTGAGATTTATATTGGTTTATTTCAATAGTTACATAATTGCTAGTTTACCTTTATGCCTTGGTCTACTTTGAATTAATTTTCTGTGTGTGGCATATGATGGTGGTCCAACTTAACTTTTTCAATACTCTGTTGTTGGAGACCATTTATTGCAAAAAACCTTTTCCCCACTAGGTTGTCTTGGTACTCTAGCCACACATCATTTTTAGCACAAGTGTACAGGCTTATTCTAACTGTTCCCTCAAGTTCTGTTGAGCTGTGCATGTCTGTCCACACCATGTTGATTGCTCCACCTTTGTAGGAAGCTTTGAAACAACTTAGTCAATTTATTTAAGAATTGCTTTGGCTATTTGGGGGTCCTTATAGTTCAAAAATGAATGTTAGAATCAGGTTAATAATTTTTGCAGAAAGGCAGGATTTTTATGTGTATTGTGCTGAAATCTATGTACCAATTTGGCTAGAATTGCCATCTTAACTCTTTTATATATTCCAATCCAACAACATGGGGCACCATTCAATTAGTTCTTCTGTAATATTAACTGCTGATAAAGATGTAGAGAATATTTATGAATTATACATAGGGATATAAATTAGTATAGCCAATATGGAAAACACAATGGAAATTCCCAAATACATGAAAATAGACTTACTCTATAGTTCAACAGTGCCATTATTGGAATATATGCCCAAAGCAGTGAGTTCAGTATGTTAACGGGATATATGCATGCTCACACTCACTGCAACACTACCTACAGTACAGAAGATTGAGATCAATGAGGGATGGGTGGACAATGATGTATTCAGGGTGGAATGCTGTCAAGCCATCCAAGGGAAGGTCATCTTGTCATTTGAGACTGTGAATGAACCTGGGGACAGATATCATCTAAGTTAAATAAGCCAGGGACAAGAAGACAAGTACCACATGGTCTTACAAATGGAGCCCCAAAAGCTTATTTTATTTACAGAATAGAATGGAGATTACCAAAGCTGGAGTGCAGAAATGTTGCTCCAAAGATATAAAATTACAGTTGATAGGAGGAATAGTTCCTGAGATTTATTATCTAGCATGATGATTACAGTTTATTGGGACACATCATATTCTAAAAAAGTGGTGAGAGTTAGGTGTGCTTACTGCACAGTGATGTGTGTTAAATCTCCATGTTCTACAAAGGGCATTTACTTTAAAATATATAGTACATGATTAATATTTACACTTATTTTTATAATTTATTTTACAATAATTTTATAAATTATTAAAGTTTTATATATAAAACTTTAAACTATAAAATTTCAAGTTGAGCTATATTAATAAGAGGATAATTAGCATTATTAGAAAAGTTAATACAACTTTTTACTTACCTTCCTTCATCCTAACAATGCCCTTCCAGTGTTTCCTTTCTCAATTCAAGGCAGTTTAATTTACCCCCAAATTTGTCTTCAACTCCACCATGATTCTTACAATTGATATGTGTGTTAGAATTTCTTTTACCATGATAAAACATCATAACCAAAAGCAACTTGGGAAGGAAAGACTTCATTCATCTTATAGCCTTCCATCAATGAGGGAAGTCAGGGCAGGAACTCTAGGCAGGAACCAGAAGACAAACTATGGAGGAATACTGCTTACTGGCTTGCTCCTCAAGGCTTGCTTAGCCTACCTTCTTCTAGCACCCCTAGACACCAACTCAGAAGTGTTACTGTTCAAAGTAAGTTGGGTCCTCCCACACCCAACCATCAATCGAAAAAAAAAAAATGCCCTACATACTTGCTCACAGACCAATCTGGTGGGGACATTTTTTCAGTTGAGGTTCCCTCTTCCCAAATGACTGTGGTTTGTGTCAAGGTAACAAAAAATTAACCAGGACAGTGTGATAAAGCCTTGTCTAGGTGTGTGTGAATTTAGTGATGGAAACAATGATTTTTAGCCTGGTTATAAACAGAATTAGAGGTAGAAAAATGACTTTTCAGGGAAATAATTATATATAGAGATGACTATTAGGCCCAGGACAGGAAATCAATGTGAGCAGATAAGGCATGTAGAATAAGCAATACTAGTCAGTCTGTTGAGCCTGAATACATAATTAGGAGAGTGGTTTAATTAGTCCCAACTATCAGTATTTTTTCTCAATGCAATTTGAAGATATTTGAGAATACCTTTGCATCTATTTTTAATCAAATTTCTGACAATACCTCTGCATACAAACTAATCAACTTCCACCTGAAACTTGATTAGCTGATTATACTGTAGGAACATCTCTTGTGTCTCCAGCAGACCATCTACAGGACAGTATTTTCCACACATCACTTCACCAGTTATTTTTCTAAAACATAAATAGTTCATGTAATGCTTCTGTTTGAAATTACATAACAGTTCCCTTTAGCCCACAGCAAATGATCTCAAGTACTCTGGAGGCATATTCCCAAATTGGCTCAACATTGCCTTTTCAAACTCCAGCCACCTGTCATATGTGAACTGTACTTTTGCCATCTCACTCAATAAGAAATCCTCTCAACTCCTGATGCACAGGCTGTCTCCTGCCTGTGTCCCTAGCAGTCTGTGCCATCTGCCTAGAATGCCCTTTCCTTTCTCTGTTGCCTCAGATCAATTACCCCTTTTCTGTTGTTCTTGTGGTAGGAGCTTCAATTGCATTTTTGAGGTCATTCTTTTCTCATATAAACATTATATGTTACTTTAGTGGCATCATACACATTTTGATGTATTATGTTTATGTTACCTTTATTACCATGTTTATCTCAGAACACTTAAATTATTTTTGAGATGTTCTCCTTTATCTGTGGATTATTTATGAATAGATATTTCAGTTTCCAAGATTTCCTTGTTACCTTTGCCATTGGTTTCTAGATTCTACTCAGAAATCACATTTTGTAGGATTTCCATTCTTTAATATTGGAATATTTGTTTCATGTCCTGGCTATATATAGTCTACATTGATTAAATTTCAATGTATACACACACACACACACACACACACACACACACACACACACACACACACATATATATATATAATACACATACAGACACACATGTATATTTTATTGGTGGTTTTGTTCCTGTTCTTCTAAATCCTTACAACTTTTCTACCAACTGTAATATTTAGCAAGGAATGTTGAATCCTTCAGTTGGTTGAGATTTTTGTTTTCTCTTTCAGTTTGATTAGGTTTTGGTTGATGTATTTGAAGCTTTGTTGTTAGGTACATATATATTCAATGTTGTGCCATATTGACTAGTTGGCCATTTTATTATATAAGGTAAAGAGATTAAAAAGTTATCACTTTTTTATATAATTTGGTTGTTTATTATTATAAATAAAATTTGTTTCTTTTTAACCAAGCTTATTTATTTAGGTATTCTCCATAACTTAATTTATAATGAGTTAGAATTGTGTAACAAAGGCAGTATGATTTGTGAAGCCTAAAATTCTTATCTGCCTAAATTAAGAAAAAATATTGTTCCCTTTTGTCCTTTGTCTCTATCTTTTTGCTCTGTGGGCTTAATATACCCAGCCCAGTTTCCTTTTGATTTGGCTTTGCATTGTTTATTTTTGTCCATTCACTTTTTAAAAACTATTCATATCATTTTTTTTTAAATTAGAGACTTTTAAGACAGAATACAGTTGTATTTGTGGTTTATATTTAGTTTCATAATTTCTCTCTTTTTATTTGTGAGCTGAAAACTTTTGACTTATAAATTATTTTTTGTTCTGGCATGTTTAACTTTTAGTATTGATATTGTATTTGCTCTGTTTTTCATTCCTTAATTTTTCCTACCTCTTTCTGAGTTGCTCAACAAATGTTTAGTGTGACATGTATAGATTTTGAAACTATATGTGATTTCAAAATATAAATATATGTAGGACATTTAACTTACCATAGATGGCTTTCCGAAAAATACTTAGATTTTTTTTTTTTTTAATGTATGGCTGTGTGGATGTCTGTGCACCTCATGTATGCAGTGCTCACAGAGGCCAGAAGAGGGAGTTAGATCCTCTGGAACTGGCATTGTAGACAGTTGTTGGCTGATATGTGGGTGCTGGGAATAGAATCCAAGTCTTTTGGAAGAACTGTTAGTGCTTTTAACCACAGAGCTGCTTGTCACTCTAAGTACAATGTAGAGACTCATCGCTATGGTGCTCAGTGTTCTTTCTACCCTTTTTATGGTGTGGTTGTTTTATATAACACACCTCCCAATGTTATAAATTGCATATAGTAGTTTAAACTTTGCTTTCAAACATTAAAGAATTCAAGAGAATGGTTTATTTATCCAGATATTTTCTATTTCTATTGCTTTCTTTACATTTCTGTTTTTCCAAATTTATTTTTTGGTATCATTTCCCTTTGGTCTGAATAAATTCTGTCAAAATGTTTTTGAAAGCATTTCTGCTGGCAAAGAATTACCTTACTTTTATTCCAAGAACGCCTGTATTCCTGGAGGATATTTCAGCTGGATATGTAATTCATGGGATGGTTCTTTTCTTTTAGCTTTCTGAGTCATTTTTCTACCACCATTTGACTCCAAGAACTATGATGAAAAATTTCAGTCTTTCACATTATTTTTTGTTTATTCACAAAGCATTGTTTTTCTCTGCTTACTTACTTATTTATTTTTTATATTCAGAGGTGTGTTTCTGATGTGTCTGGTTCTGTGTTTCTCAGATTTTGTTCTCAGTGTTTATGTTTGCTTTTGCTTAGATTTTGTCTATATCTTTAATTGAATTTGTGAGACTTTCACTGTTTCATTAAATTTTATTTAATAGTATATCTTTACTTATGTTTTTCTGAAATTTAGATGACATAGTTAGACCTTGGGTTCTACTCTCATAGGTCCCTGAAGCTCAGTTTATTATTATTATTTTTTATTTTTTCTCTCGTATAAAGATTAAAATTTTTATTATATTTTTTTCTAGTTCATGACCTTTTTTTGAACATGTAATCCACATTCTGCTATAGAGGCCATCTAATGAATTTTACTTTTATTTTCAAGTCAAAATTAAGTAAGATTTATCCCCCTCAAGGTCGTGTGTGTGTGTGTGTGTGTGTGTGTGTGTGTGTGTGTGTGTGTCTGTGTGTGGGTATTTTGAACACATGTATGAATGCAGAAGCCAAAGGTCAATGCTGGATGTCTATCTTGGTCATTCTCCATCTCATTTTTTGAGGCAGGTTCACTCATTGATCAGTCAGTGAACTCTTGGGAATCTTATCTATCTCATCTCCCCAGTACTGGATTACGGATACCTGCTGCTCTGCCTGAATTTATTTTACATGGATTTTGAAGTTCTGAGGATAGAATTCAGGTCCTCAAGAGTGTGTGGCCCGAGTCACCCCCTCTGTTCCTTGATTCTCTTTTATATTATATTTCAGTGCAGGCACGTTCTACAATTCCATTGGATTCCAGAATGATTTTATTGCTGTCTACTTTTCTAATGGCTGCTTTCTATTTTTTGAAAATTTGATTTTCTGTGTCATCCCAGCTTTGGCTTTCTTCCTCACCACCCTCCCCCTCGAGCTTTGGTGTTTTTCTGGTTTGTCTTCTTTTCCTGAACATTTTTGGATTTTCTTCTGGGCATTTTGAATATTATTGTGTGAGTCTCTGATCCCGCTTTAGTTCCCTGACGAGTGTTACCAGTGTTGCTTCAGTAGGCAGTAACCTGCTTAGCCTCCGGCTGGTTCCAGCTCCTGTATAGCTGTGGTTTAGATGCTGGGCCTGTTTGTAGTCTTGTAGCCCTATGCATCTTTCCTCCGTGGTGCCTCCTGGCAGCCAGTCCTTGACTCTGGCTGAGGTCTGTCTGTTCCGGTTTTAGAATGGTTCTCACGTTAATTATTAATATAGGTAAAGGGGAGCATAGTTCGTCAGTGGCATTATGGGATTGCTTTCTTGAGCTTTAACAGTTTTGCTTCTCTTCTCTTTCCAGCTTCTCATATCCTTGGGCATCATCTTTCTGGTCATCTTGATGAAAAGGGCTTTAGTTACCATGCACTCCTATGGCCTTGTTAAAGTGCCCTGTGTTGAGGGTCAGGTGGGAGTTGGCAATGGACAGACCAAGCAATTCAACTCTGTTTCATTGTGGTTCTTCAGGGGCAAGTTGCCACCCCCACCATAGTGCCCTAGTGGAGAATAAGGCCCTTCCTTGACCTTCTGTGGTTACCTTTCCCTTCGTGGCACCCAGAAAAGGAGGACTTTTGAAGTTTCCTGCCTATATGATCCTTCCTACATCTGTTAGGATGGGTAGATGCCAGACTTCAAAAGATTAGTAAACATACTATCAGCTTAGTGATATCTTAAATTCTGATCCTTTTCTGGAACCCACATACAAAAGGTTCACTTTTCAAAAGCCTCACTCATTGTTTCCTTCATCCTGCCCAGGAGTAATTGAGTTCCTGGAATGGATGGGATGTGGTGTGCTTGTATCTGACCTATAACAGGCAGTTCCTCCCGTGGTGTGCAAACTGTGATTGTGTAAAGATCTATAGTGAACCTAAGGTGGTTTAGACTTTCTTTCTCTCCCTTCCTCCTGCCTTCCTTTCCTCTACTTCTTCCCCTCTTCCTTTTCCCCTCTTCTCCTTTCTTGCCCCTGTTTGCATCTTAAACTGATAGAAGATGGAAACAGATGTTTGGCTTTGTTTCTGATTCTTTGATCTCTTATCAAACTTGTATTCTTCTTTGCATCATTGGCCTCTTTCTGTTCAGCCAAACCTGTTCCTTGTCATCATCTGTCACCAGTACTGATTATAATGTCATATGCTGTGATCCAATACTATTTGGTTTTTTATAAAATTTGTTCTTTTTTCCATCTACTAATCACTTTTCTCACATTTCTCTGATTTTGTGAAAATCAATTTAGTTTTTCTTTTCTGCCAGTTAAACTATGAGGCTTTTTTTCTTCTCATTTTCTTTGTTGTTTTTCTGTAATCAGGGCATCTTGTGGTTTGGTGAGCCATGGATGTAGGTGGCAGTAAGATTATATTAGTTATTTAGAAACATAATGGAAGCCTGAGGTTTTTGTTTTTCAACCAAAAGTTTCTTTAACTGAAAATAAAAGATCCATAATAATGTTTTACTCGGCAACATTTTAAAGTACTGTAGTTGAGGAATTGAGAACCATAGTAAAAATACTCACCTGGCAGGTTTATAACTCTGATTTTTTTATTGTTTAATAGTCTTGATGCTTTGTTTAGCCATTTTCCACTAAGAGAACAGAAGGAAGAGTATTAGGGGATTTCTATCGAACTGTAATTCTCATCCTAGCAAGGCAATATTGAGTATTAACTGTGCTAATTCATTGTATTTTATATTTGAAGTGATGGCTGCCTAGAACCTGGTACAGATTGGTATGCCAGAACAGTCCAGGGGGTGCTTTTTAGTATGACACTTACAAGGAATGGTTAGATGCAGCAGGAGAAAGAGAGCAGGGGTAGGCCAGGCCAGGCAGGGGGACTGAATGTCACCAATGTTACCTCTGAGTTACCAGGAGGCAGAAGGGAGCAGCGGGACAGCTGTGGAGAAAGGTGGCCAAGGGTTGCTGAGGTTTCCTCTTGGGGCAGGGGCTTTGTTTCCCTCAGCATCTTTTTTTCCCAGAAAAATGCTCTCACAGCTAGTGGTTGCCTTTTTCTAAATTATCTGCTGGGTGAATCATGTTTCCGACTTATAACCATTTTGTAAACTAGAGGACAGTATTCTTCACTTGATCTTAGCCCAAAGGCTGATATGTAATAGATGACAGTATTCTCATTGGCAGGATTTGTATTAGAAAGAAAGATCTCATTAGCCCCATCTATTTAAGAAGAACAGTTTCGGCCGGGCGGTGGTGGCGCACGCCTTTAATCCCAGCACTCGGGAGGCAGAGCCAGGCGGATCTCTGTGAGTTCGAGGCCAGCCTGGGCTACCAAGTGAGTTCCAGGAAAGGCGCAAAGCTACACAGAGAAACCCTGTCTCGAAAAACCAAAAAAAAAAAAAAAAAAAAAAAACAAAAAAAACAAAAAAAAAAAAAAAAGAAGAACAGTTTCGCACTGAGTTATAGCCCCAGCTGCCCTCCTCATCTTTATTCTCACTGAGTTGCCCAGGATGACCTTAGATTCACTTTGTAATCCATGCTGAATCTGTGATCCTCTTGCCTTAGTCTCTCAAACAGCCAGAGCTGCAGGGCTGCATTACCAAGCCCAGCAAGTAGTAACATGGGAGCAATAATAAATATTAATAGGAGTCAGGCATTCCTAAAGTTTGTAAGGGGCTGTATAGGTACATATATATTGGTACATATATATTGTCTCTTTAATCATTGTATTCCTTTAGTAACTGGAAATTGAGACATCTTACAGTAGTTCAGTTGTAGAAGAGAAATTCTTTAAGTTTCTCTTTTCATAGAAGGAAATAAGGATAGAATTATTCAGAGTTGCTTTTATTAACTTTTGAAATCAAAGGTCACATGACAGCTTCTGTTCAGATGCACCCAGCTTGTGTGCACCTTGCCTATCAAGTAGCATAAAGAGATGTGCTCACTTCATTTCTAATATTTTCTCATTTATGATTAGTATTCTGCAGAATTATCTGACAGTATGTTTTTACATTTCAGATTTCCTCAAGTTGCTGGGATAGAATTTGGATTTGATCCAGATGCAGAACCAGGACACCGAGTCATAAGAGACACTGTGAAAGTTCAAGGACAGTACTTGCGGAGAAAAAAGGCCTATCTTCTGGCCATTAAGGAGTACATTGCAAATGTGAGATCAGTTTCTTTTGAAATGTTTTAAGCAAATTCCCTGATGCTATTCACATGCTCATGCCAACACATATTTGAGTTTCTTTTGATGATTTCAGACCCTCAGAAAATAATAAATGTTTTCACTGTTGTTTTGTGATTCATGAATTGAAATTAATTTTAACTCTCGGTATCCAAGCACAATTTCATTGTTTTGTACTGTCAGATTTAAAAATACAGGCCACCTAAAATCCATGCATACCTAAACAACAGGCAAATGTTGCCAGAAATGTGTAGCCCAAAGTGCTATAATGGATTTCTAAATTCAAATTTAGTGATCAACAGTCCTAAAACATGTAATATTTCTATTTTAGATATATTTTTCATTTATATCATATTTTGTTATCTAGAATGAAACAGATGACTGGGTTTTAAGGACTTTACATATGAATTTAGTGGGTTCTCCACTATATGATACAGAGTACAAGAGGCAAGGACACTTGATCGATGCATAGATTGTGTGCTCTAATGCTGAGAGCCCTTTAGTAAATTTCAGATTATATTCTACAATATTATTATAAACAGCCTCTCTTAGTTAACTTTATTTTACAACCCTCTTTAGAGATTGTCTGTGGCTTATTCTCAAGGCTGTTGAATAATAATAGAGCTGGGACAACAGGGTCACAGCTACCATTCTAGATCTATGGAGGAGGACAATAATTTAAAGTATAATAATTTAGATTTAGAAAATAATGTCTTTTTGCACATATAAAGGAATTACTTTAAATACAGGAGTAAATTTAAAATATATTTAATGTATCCATTATTTTTGGCTTGAAAAACGGAATTACATTTTGGCATTTCAGGGCAAAGATGGCTACAGTATGTTTAAAAGTTGCCCTCGAATGTTTGACACCGAAACCGCACAGGTGCTGTCTACAGTCGTCATGAATCACTTTGAATCAATCAAAATTTTGCAAGGAAGGAAGAAGTGTGTTTCAGGCCATCGAATGAGTTTGATTATGACAACGGACAAATCCCCGTCACTGACAGGTGACAGTATGGTTTTTGTTTCATGTGCTTCCTTTGGACTAACTTTGTCTTTGACTCTGCTCTCTAGGTGGGCATTCTGGTGTCGGAGGAAGTGTGAAGAAACTAGACTGAGCTTTATTTTGCAAGTGAAAGGCAGGCACAAGGGACTACAGCCACAAGGAGTGCAGAGGCGTCCAAAGCTAAGGAGAACAGAGGTGTTCTAGGAAATCATGTCCTTTTGAGCTTTTCTGCTTCACAATCTTCAACTGCTTCTACGATATTTATCTTCTAGTCTAGATGGAAAATTATAACCTGTCAAATTAGCTTACTTCTGTCCAATTAAACATTTTGTCTTTTCCTACCTGATAAACACTGGGCCTTGGCATATAGATCCCATTTATTGATTGAGTTTAGAAGCTTAATTCTTTTTATAACATTACTTTAACCACAATCCAAGGCCAAATGTGATCAAATTATAATTAGGTTTATAATTGGCTGATTCTTTGATAAATAATTATATTCCTAAATATATCCAAATTTTGATAGCTATAATTACACCTTTTGGAAGAAATTGAATTATCTTTTTTTAACCAAGAAAGTAGAGTTTTTAATGCACTGACTATACTTTTTGTCTAATTTTTTTCAAAAGTTAAAGTGGAAAACAAGACGACAGCTATCACATATGATCACGACTCAGTGGGCTGTATTTACACACACACACACACACACGCACACACACAGCAATAATTAAAAGGCATCATGAATTTGAGAGGGAATGGAAGGAATTGCAAGGGGGAAAGAGAAGAGTAGAAATGATGTAATTATGTAAATTTTATTTGTATAAAATCCTGAAAACATTAAAATATATAATCAAATTCTCTTGAGGTAATATGTAGTAATAGTTTAAAGGTTCTAAAAAATTGTCACATAAAATTGTATTGTGCTGTTATCGTGTGATGTTTCTATATGTGCATACATTGTACTATGTTCAAATCAAGGTAAGTATATCTATTTCTTTTAACATTGTTTGTTTAAGTATACAATACCTTAAAACCAAAATGAATTGATGCATTTTTGATTATCTATAAATTTCATAGTATTTTCAATGGAGTTTTACTCGTGGTTGAATAGTTGATTGTGAAGATGAAGAAATTCTGGTTAACATTTCATCATCAATTATAAATTTCAACTCATGTATCCTAATAAAGCTTTAGTTATGATCTTAGAATATTTGTTTTGGAGACCATCTATAGTTTAACTGGTTCTGTTGCATTTCTAGCCTTTGAGGAAGAAGCTGATGAACCATCAGGAGTAATTGCAGTGCCTGGCATAGAAGGAAGAATCTGTCATATTTCTCCAGACATGAAAGAACATTTGCACCAACTTAGAACTGCGAGGAAGCAAGGTCTAAGGACTTTCCCCACCATTAGTGATAATGCATCTGAAAATTCCGATTCTGACTAAATGTAATATTGTCAGTATGTTTTGTTAGTGCGCTAATGAGTTGGACCACTTTTAGCAGTGTTGAGCATAGTTACAGAATCTTGGTTATTTGTATCATTCTAGAATTGATGTTAATTCTAAGGATATTGTTCTAAATGTTCTTTTCATTTAATTTTTACCAAGTCATGTAACTTTTGACTCTTCATTGTCTTGTGCTAGAAACATTAGCAAACATTTGTGATTTAAGTATAGACAGTATGCTGTTTATTGTTAAATGAAATCCATGCTCACCTTTTCATAGTATTTATTTGTATATCAATTTTTCTCTTAATATTGCTTATTTTTTCTGTCCAAATGAAATATATATGCACATATTTCCTCTCATTATTGGTTTAATTATAATTCTTTCAACCTTGTTGGAACTCCATGATACAGCACATGAATCTATTTTCTTGTGAGGAGTCCTGAGCTTTCATGTTAGTGACTGGGAAGCATGGGCTTTATGGAGTATAGTTGCTATTATCATTTTTACTAAGTATGGTAGCTTTTCTTACCACAGTGAAACAAGGGTATTAGTACTCTAGTATTTACCAATAAACTGTGTTAAAAATTAGTTAAAACCAGACTGGACCAAATTCACAGTTGGTTTGTTATTGGTTAACTGGTGATAATTCCCAAATTTACTTTTCCTTTGGCAGTTTTAAAAATTATGTTTGTAAGGAAAAAGTTCCAACCCTTAAGTCTTCTGTCGTTTCCTCACTTAAGAGCTGCACACAATGCAACTAGGACAAAAATCACTTCCGGTTTTGGAAGACCATGTGTGCCTTCCTTTAATTTGTGGGAAACAAAAGGCATGTCCTGTTAGTGTTTCTTTCAGTGAACAGTGGTGAGCACAGGAGCTGTGCTCACTAACCTGGCTAAGGTAAGTGGACGTTTATCTAACAGAAGGAACTGGAACTCAGTGGTGTGGCTTTCATCTCATCTGCTTTACTATAACTGTCTTCAGAAGTGGATTTGCAGACATAATGCTGTTTTCTGAGTTATCATGGATGATAGAAGACAAAAGTAGAAAACTTTGCTTCCAATACAATGTATTAAATTATTTGCCTCATTTCGGTGATATAATACCCTGACAAAATTGGCTTAGGAAGGAAGGGTTTATTTGGGCTGATGGTTCCAGGGAACAGTTCATCATAGCAAAGGAGACGTGGGACAGGAGTTTGAGGTGGTTGTTGGTCACATTACTGCCACAGTCAGGAGGGAGGGAGGGAGGGAGGGAGGGAGGGAGGGAGGGAGGGAGGGAGAGAGAGAGAGAGAGAGAGAGAGAGAGAGAGAGAGAGAGAGAGAGAGAGAGAGAGATATGCTGTTTTGACCTTTTTCTCCTTTTTATTTTGTTTTGGAACTCCAGCCCATGGAATCATGCCACCTACATTTAGGGCAGATCTTCCCACTTCAGTAATCTAATATAGAAAATCCCTCATAGATAAGTCAAGAGATTTGCTTCTGTTGTGGTTTTAAATCCCATGTAATTGACAATGAAGATTAATTAATCATCACAGGTCATTTCAGTTTCACTTAAACAATAAGATACCAAGAAAATTTCTGAAATTGAACCTACTACTATTATCTATGAAATGGATTATCTATGGAGTATTAAACCACCTCCTAAGTACTTCCTTTATGATTAGATTAGTACATATCTCAACCTTCATCTGAGAAACTTCTTTTTGCAGTAGATAGTGCTTAATACTGAAACCTTCAAATGGTCAATTGTTGTGGAATATTATTTTAATGTGTTACATTCATTAATGATCTGGAATATTTGTTTATTGATGCAAAGATGTATTGCATTATTTTATGTTGCATTTGTTTAACTCTGTGAAGCTGTGTTACTTTGCTTGCCTAAAACACCTGATTGGTCTAATAAAGAGCTGAACGGCCAATAGCTGGTCAGGAGAAAGGATAGGTGGGGCTGCCAAGCAGGGAGAATAAATAGGAGGAGAAACCTGGGAAGAGAAGATTGAGTATTGAGAAGAGGAAAAGAGGACATAAGGGGCCAACTGCCCAGCTACACAGCAAACCACGTAGTAAGAAGTAAAGAAAGATATATAGAATAGAGAAAGATAAAAGCCCAGAGACAAAAGGTAGATAGAACAATTTAAGTTAATAAAAGTTGGCTAGAAACAAGCCAAGCTAAGGCCGGGCATTTATAAGTAATATTAAGTCTCTCTGTGTATTTATTTGTGTATGTATTTGGGCCCCCCCAAAAGAGCCAAAGAGGAAAAAAAAAACTATAGTTGATGTTCAGAGAGTAAGAGACCGCAGAGTGCTTAGTCCAAAGTGGGACATCTGTATCATACCCCTTCCTGTCGAGGCTCGGGCATCATCATAGAAGAGATGGTTGAAAGACTGGAAGGGACAGAGGTAGTGCATGTGTTCAGTGAAATGGTATTTTCCTGACAGGATGGGTCAGTTGCACATGTGAACTCACAGAGGCCATGACTGCACCAGTCCCATACTGAACTATTAAAACGCAATGTTGGCATTCTTACCCTAACTGAGGAAGTGCCGGCAATTAATGGCTTCTGGAAGAGAAGACTCAGTTTTCTTCAATGCAGGCCCCAAGAAGCTAGACACCATGCAGTACATGATGGCCCTACATTCATGCACATATAGGTGACACTAAATGGACTTGGTGTACTTAAAAAAAAATAAACACATGAAACTGGGATGGAAAAGCATTGAAGGGATGGAGGAAGAACTGGAAGAGGGGAGTGGGGATTAGAGTTGAACAAAATGCATTATATGTGTATAAGAAATTCCCAAAAGTTAAATTATTCAATTATAAGTATTTAGAAGTGTTGCTCAGTTCAAGTGTTTTTATGAATATCTAAACATGTTTAAAATTAATTTTGCACTATTAAGTTCTATAGAAACAAATTATTGTTAGTGATAGATCATAAAATTTAACTTTCAAAATAATATTACTGGGGACAAATACTGTATTTCATTAGATTTAGGATTTTTCCTCCCTTTGGTTCTTTATTGGAAAATGATTTTTTTTTGCAATTATATAAATGATGCTGAAGAGGCACACAATGACTTTTTGTGTTACTTTAAACTCATGGAGCTGAGCTGTTACGAGTACTTGCTGATCTTCCCAAGGACTGGAGTTTGATTCCCAGGACTGTGTCTTCCCAGCAGACACTGCCTCTGACTTCAGCTCCGTGGAATCCAATGCCCTCTTCTCCTTCCTCAGGCACACACATGCATGTGAGACAGACAGACACACATATACAAGCGCATACACACACTCCTACATATTAGAATATACTTTAAAGTTAATTCATGAATTTAAATATTACCTAGTTTCTGGTTACTGTGTGCTAGAATGCAGAAGGAAAATCATTTTATTACTGGATATGGAGTCACCTGGCCAAAGGTGTGGGATATAAGCTAGGCTTTAAGTGGGGCTGCTGGGGATGAAAAGGGAGCAAACACTGACCAAAGGGGAGCCTGGCGGCTCTCCCTCTAGACAAAGGGAAAGGCAGAAGTTGGGTGATTTCTGGGATGGATTAAGTGCCCATCATCTTGCCTGAAAGACTTCAGGGGCTCTGTCTTCTGTAGATGCTAAAATGCTTGAGCTGGGATAGAATGAAACACATGCCATGCTTTTATTTTTGTTTGTGTTCTCGTTCTCTCTCTCTCTCTCTCTCTCTCTCTCTCTCTCTCTCTCTCTCTCTCTCTCTCTCTCTCTCTCTCTCTCTCTCTCTGTCTCTCTCTCTCTGTCTCTCTCTCTCTCTCTCTCTTTCTCGACAGGGTTTCTCTGTGTAGCCTCGGCTGTCCTGGAACTCACTCTGTAGTCCAGGCTGGCCTTGAATTCACAAAGATCTGCCTGCCTCTGCTTCTGGAGTGCTGGGATTAAAGATGTGCACCACCACTGCCAGGCACAGGCCATGCTTTTAAAAGACAAACTAAAGACCCGGGAACATGTTTACATTCTGTCCTCTTGTGGCCCTTACCTGTCTCAATGTCTGGGCATCACAGATTTTGTTGGCTTCCTAGAAAGTGGTAGCTCTCAGAAAAAGTCCACTTAGTATTTTGTAGCTTTTAGCTCCAGTAGTATAAAATGTATATTTTGAAATAGAATTAGAGCTTTATAATTGCTTTCTAAATTTCACTGCTTTAGTGGTCTGATGGGTATATAGATGTTTGTTTTTAGGTTACAGGTACAGACAAATAACTAATATGTGCCAAAGATGAAATGAAGAATGTTTTCCATGAAATACATATCTACATTATTGTTTCTTGTTTCCTTAATTTACATATGATAAAAAACTTCTAAAGCAATTTAGGGACAAGTCAAGATATATTTTCTATGGCATATAAGCCAGGAATTGCCTGGAAAATGGCTGTAATTGGTTTCAAGGTTCTTTAAATATTGTCCTTGTTTAAGTTCTAATTGTTTGATCTGTACATGTATTGCGGGAGGACTAATGTTTTCCCTTTATTCACATCATTTTTATCCAGAACATAAGTTAATGGCTATAAATATTAATTTATAAACACAAATAGATATCTCTTTGTAAACTGCATTTAATTTTTTGTTTTCTGGATTTGATGAGTCTGATATATATGATTATATTTTTCACAGCTATAACTGTGAAAACAATAAGAATAGTATTAGAAAACATATTACCACCTCCATATCTCTTTGAAAATCACATAAATTCAACCTAATGTTTGTATTTGATATAGTCAGCAATTATGCTAAATATTAACTATTTACAGTCTAGATTGGTCCAGTATATCTGTTTTGAATGCTTGTAGATTAGAATGCTTGTGATAAGTCATACATTTTTTAAAACAGGTTATAACATGATAGGCCAAAAGATTAGATTAGTAGTTCATTACCAAAACTGGTTCTAGCTCTCACAAAACTTCCTAGTAAATACATAAGCTTATGTCTCTTTTTGTTTAGGTTTCTTTCACCTTTGAATCAGACTACCTTCTCCATTTCCTGCTCACATTGTAATGATTCAGATATTTTCTTCTTTTAAAGTGGAAAAACTAAACTATAAAAATTATTGTAATATAATTAAACACCAATCTTTATATCAATCCATAATCCTATTTTAGCAACTCTTTATTCCACATATTAAGTCAAATAACAACAGTAAAAAATGTAAAAGCCACTTTTTATTGCACATTGACAATCTTCTATTTAAATGAATCACCAGATTAATTACAGTTTGGACATGCATTGGTCATTTAGGTCACTAAAAGTCAGATTTGTCATTTCTCGAGTGATTCATTCTGAAATTGGAAAGTGTTAATATGGCTCTCTAACATAGCTATTGGATGTTAGTCTGACTGCATGTGATATCTTGTTCTTATCACAGTTAAAAATGTTGCACCAAAGCTATGAAGTCTGTACAAAAAGGATAGTCAGAGTTTTTGGTACTAGAAGGAGACAGAAGTAGAGATATTCAGAAATCAAAATGCAATATACCCTGCTTGATTAGTTCCCAGAGAATATGATTTGTCTTTAATGCACATCATTTGCCTAAGAATACATAGTGCTTGACTGAACATCTTAGTAATAATGATGCTATCCATTCAGATTATTCATTTCATATTTTTACTACTTTTAAATGGAGGTAAAACCTCAGTCTTTACAATCATAATAAGTATAAAAATGACATTGTAAAATTAGAACCCCAAGTCCTAAAGTAAAATCCATGGAATTAATAGTGCACTGTTCCTAATGGCTGGTAGATCTGCTCTCGAATAAAGTTTAGGTTGTTACATGAAAGACATGAATAAATAAATCCATTATTCTCAGAATTTCTATAAACACTAACAATTTTTATAATGCAACATTATAAAAACTAAAAAGCACACTCTCAAAATGTTTAAGTCATTGTTGTTCATATTTATGATAGTTCAATTATAGTGGAGTATGACGATTCCTAAAACGGAAAGAAAAAATAGCAAAGAAAGCAGAAAACAATGAATCCGATGACCCAGTTCACTGAATAAATGTAGATGATCACCATATCCATGTCAAACCACCATCCACGGCTGTCGTCCTCGAAGTGGAGGTAGTCCATCCTGTGTGCACCGTGTGGGAACTGCCTCCGTGTCACGGGAGCCGCGTGCCTGTGGAATCCTAGAAGATACAGGGGTCAGTTACTTTCCAGCCCTCTGAAGTCAGACAGACGATTATAACGGAAGCTGTATTATTATCACAGTGCCTTGAGCAAAGCTGACCTTGGCTCCACTGAGTGGTGTACGGTCGTGTCTAAGAGTTGCCTTTTCAATGATGAGCCATGTTGAGAAGTTCCAGTTTGGGATATAAAGGGAAGGGCAGCAGGTAAAGCTGGCTCGGTGACTTGAACCACATTATTGATGACTTCATTGGCATCATCTGACATGACTTCGGAAGACTCTTTTCACCTACACATTTTCCTAAGTTTAAATCCTAGTCATCACAACTGCAGCTAGAAGGACTCTGTGACCTTGGAACATCCACTGACCTTTTTATCTTTCACCTTGACAATTTTATTCAGTGCAGTTAATCGAGCAACATTCCACAAGAATGTATTTCTTGTTTTAGTCCTGAGTGAGTTGGACAGACATAATAGTAGTACTACAAAGAATATTACCTTTAATTTTCATGTTCTTCAAAGCCTGGGCCTACTTAGGGGACTGGCTGGTGGAGAAAAGCAAATCTCGGAAGCATAATCCCTTGTTATGTTTCTGAGGAATACTGCATTTTATAAAATTCTGGGTATACTTACTACCTGAGTGTCTGGAGCCTGAGTATAACTTGATCAACAGAAATGTGTTTTGTTGGTTGGCCAACGTGACGGCTAACTTTGGTTGGCAACCTGACACACCTGGGAAGAGGGACCCTCCATTGAGAACTGCCTACATCAATTGGTCTGTGGCCATCACTGGGAGGTATTTTCTTAATTGATAAAACTGATGTAGTAAGGTCCAACCCACGGTGGGTGGCATCACTTCTAGGCGGGTCCATCTAAGCTTTATAAGAAGGTAGCTGAGCAAGCCAGAGGGAGCAAGCCAGCAAATAGCATTCATCCATGATCTCTGCTTCAGTTCTAGCCTTCAGGTTCCTATTGGAGTTCCTGTCTGGGCTTCCCTCAGTGAGAGACTGTAATCTTAAGTCAATACAGCTTTTCCCTATCCATGTTGCTTTTGGTTACAGTGTTTACCACAGCAACAGAGATGCAAACTCAAACAGCCAATATGTAATATTTAAGGCTCATAAAAAACATTTTAAAAGATCTCTATATAGCCTCATTATTAACTTTATTTTTGCTTCTCTACTGCAAACTTTATTTATTTATTTTTTGCTTATTAGTGTGAGATGGCAGTAAAATATAGTATTTATTTGAACAGGAAAAAAAAAATGCTGGCACTCGCTAGTAGTGACTGGCGATAAAGGTCAGACAAGGCTCCAGCTCAAAGCAAATTCTGCTTCATCATCTGTAGCAACTGAGTGATGTGAAGTGGCCTGCTCCAGATTTGGCTGCCAATCCAGACAGCAAGGGTGAATTCACCTGGCTCTTGGCGTGGCTATTTAAAGCCCAACCTCTTCAGTAGCTTGCTGTTTGTGTTATATTTATTTGTATTAAGCAGGCTGAAAACACGAAGGGCGGGTTAAAAGGAAAATAGGGTGTGTTTCAGAGTAAGATGCAGAGCTATGTCTCAGGTAGGCTTTAGATAATTTGAAATTGTCTTTATCCAACCTCCTATCATTACATTTGATATTTTGATTATTAACTTTTGTAGATTACAAGGAGCTTAATTAGGATGATTTGTCAGGGTTTTGTTTTGTTTTGTTGTTGTTCATTTGCATTGCTAGTATTCCAACAGGCTTTTTAAAAATAGGACTCTGCTTTAAGTCCCTGTTTGCTACATGTTTAGCTGATATAATCTGATTAACTAGGCATTTGTCACATACCGTGTGCAGGTATTGGTTAAGTCCTTATTAAATATTAGTAACCTATTTTTTTCTCTACCAGCAACTCCTAGCTGATGGGAGAGGGAGAATCAATCTTCTTCCTCTTTTTTTTTGGGGGGGGGAGTTCAAGACAGGGTTTCTCTGTGTAGTTTTGGTGTCTGTCCTGGCTCTTGCTCTATAGACCAGGCTGGCCTTGAACTCACAGAGATCTGCCTGGCTCTGCCTCCCGAGTTCTGGGATCAAAGGCGTGCGCCACCACTGCCCGGCATCAATCTTCTTTAAGTGTAGTGATTTAGTCGGTCAGTCATGCTCCAGGAGGAGGCCCCATCCCCAGAATTATTTGGGCAAATGAATTGGAATTTACAGACTTCAAAAGAAAACAAACAACAACAACAACAACAAAAACAAGTGGTTGAGTGATTAGGGATGTGGGGGTGGGTCTATGAGGAGTTGGAGGTGACTATAATCAAACAACATTGTATGAAGTTCTCAAAGAATAAAATTTTCTAAACTTTTAAAAAATTTATTCTTTGTGTCTTTTATATCATGCATCCCAGCCCCACCCATCTCCAGTCCACTTGAATCTGCCTTCTGCCTCTGTACCCCACCCCCAGATAAAACAAAATAAAATTAAAAAGGAAAAGAAAAAGGAAGGGGAAATCTCTTCATGGAAGCTGCAGTGTGACACAGTGAATCATGCAGTGAACCCTTTATCCATACATCTTTTCATGCAGGTGTTAATCTCAAAGAATCATTGGTTTTGTTGCTCCTGGTCTCTGCTACACTATTGTCACTAGGCTCTCACTGGGACTTTCCCTGGACATCCCATTGCTGCCCTGTGTCATGAAGATCCTGTAGCCCTGGGTCCACAGGACAGCCCCCTCCTACCTGTGCTCCAACAGATCACAGGTGGGGTGGGCCAACACTTAACTCTGGTTCTGGGCCTAGGTAGTTGCAAGGTTGGTCAGCCTGCCAGCTCTCCCTGGTCTTCACCACCAGGGTGAGTTCTCTTGCACTACCCTGGCTAGTTCACCCCTTGCAGCGATGAGCAAGGTGTGGGGTCAATTCTTGTGCCTTCACATCCTCAGGGTCGGTTCTCCCACACCTACACCTTTAGGGGCAGTTCTACTGTGTTGCCCAGTCAAGGTGTAGGGGCCACTCTCCTGAGTTCTGCAGCTGATGAGGGGCAGGGACAGCTCTCCTGCTCTTTTGACCTCAGGGCCAGCTTTCCCACCCGAGGCTGGTGGCGGGGAGACTCTCTTTCCCACCCATGCTGCCGTGTGACAGATAATGGGGACAGCTCTCCCACCTACCTCAGGCATGGGGGGGTGGGGGCAATCTCTCCCCTGCAAATGCTACATGACAGAAGAGTGAAGGGGACAGCTCTCCCATGCTCACAACTTTGGGGCCTGCTCACCCACACCTCCGCCAATAGGGTTGGCTCTACTGTGCTCCCTGGCAAGGTGCAGGGCCTGTTCTCCCAAGTCTTGCAGCTGGTGGGAGGCAGGGGCAGCTCTCCTGCTCTTATGCCCACAGGGCCATTTCTCCCATCTGCCTCAGGTGTTAATGGGGGTGGGGAGAGGGCATCTTTCCCCTGCCCATGCCTCCATATGGCAGATGAAGGATGGGCCAGGTCTCCCACACTCACATTCTCAGCTCACCTGTGCCCTTGTCAACAGGGTCAGCTCCACTGTGCTGCCCGACAAGGCGCAGGGCCTGCTTTCCCAAATGTTGACGCTGGTAAAGGGATCACCTCCCTCACCAGCTGGAAGTGGTAAGGCAAGGGGGCCCTCTTCCCCTCACCCCCCCACCACAGTACAGACAAGGGAGGCGGTACCAGGCATGCCCTTCTTGAACTCTCAGGGCTGACCTACCCAAGTCGCTGTCTACTGGGTCAACTACTATGCTACCCAGAAGAGACACAGGGCCTCTTCTCCCAAGTGCTGCAGCTAGTGAGGGGTTGTTGGGTCAGGTCTCCTATGTGCTGCAGGTGTCCAGGAGTGAGGGTTTTGAGGGTCTCCTTCTCTCATCCATGCTATCACATGGGAGATGAGAGGGGTGTGACCCGCTCTCCCACCCTCACACCCCCAGCGCCAGCTCGCCTATGCCCCTGTGAACAGGATCAGTGAGGTGTAGGGCTATCTCTCCTGAGTGCTTCAGCTGGTGAGGGGCGGGACCAGTTCTCCCTAGTGTTGCAGCCAGTGAGGGGCAGGATCAACTCCGCACAGCCCTATCTTCTTAGCCTTTGGTGATATCAAGGACATTAGACATCAACACCGACTATGGCTGCATCAGGGCCACTGACCTAGGCATGGGTCTTGGCAGCAGCCCAGGCCCAGATATCACCATGTCACTGAGTGGCGATCAAGTCACCCACCCCAGCCCTCTGCTCACCACTTTCACCTCTTTAGATAGGCCTCTGTCCATAGTAAATGAACCATTCTGTCTGTTTCTCTCTCCCATAACACACCTTCCCCCACCTCACTATAACTGTGCCCAATCTGCCCATGTTTTCTCCTTGAAGCCCAGGTAGGCCTGAGAGGGGGTCTCCTTGTCCTGCTCAGTCTGTCATGGCACTGGGCAGGAACATGCTTCTTCCTAAAATATTATTTTTAAATGTATTTTTTTCTTTTCTTCAGATAAGCACAAATATGTTATCTTTCTTCATTCTGATGAGTTGGACTACTGTGAACTCAGCCTGTGGGCCTTCTCAATGTGAAGGCATCAGATAGGAGAGCCTCAATCTCAGCAGCTGCTTTCAAAACTGAAGTCATTACAGTCTTGGAGAAAGAGGACACGGGGAACATTTTTCTTCCACACTTAAATATTATCCAAATGCATCAAGAGAAACAATCTCAAAGTAGTTTACACACCTTAAAAATCTTCTTCACCCATGCAGGCTAGAGTTGATGGAACACTGCTGTTAGAAATTACTGTTAGTATTAAAAACATGGTTTTTCCTGGTTCAAAAGAATGATGTATAGGCTGGGATTACTCAGATTCCATGTAGATGGGTCAAAAGTAAAATCCATGGGTCCGGTAACTAATAGTATTAATATGCATTGCATTAGGGATATTCATGCCAGAAATAAGAGAGTTGATACAGAATAAGAGAACAAGAAATGATGCACTGTGAGTAGCGGTCCATGTTCTAGACTCCTAGAAAGCCTCGATCCACTCTTGGGCTGTAATAATGTATCCCACCCTGTCAGTATCACTATATAGTTGTGTACCTACGTCCTGTACTGGTGAAAGGTAACAAAGGGAGGCAGTGAGGGAGATACAGTTCATGATACCGGAGTGAAGGAAACAATTTTTTTATGTGTGAGGTAGATAATTATCATTGGCTGGCTTTTTTCACTTTCTCTGAATGCTTTTTAGGCAAGAGGGGAGTGAACAGGGATTTACAGAAAGCTTTGGGATTTCTAATGATATAAAATGCATAGGATAAAGGCAGTTTCTAAATTGAAGTTGGCCTAAAGACCACTTCACAAATAGTTATTTGGTAGGAATAAGTAAACCATGACATTGTATTAGAAAACACCAGAATACAAACTTCAGTGTTTACTGCAGACTCCACTGGAAGATGATGGCCATGCAAATACAAATTCTATGTCTAGTGTGAGGATGAAATAAATCAGCACATACAAAGCATAGGGCTGGCCTACAGAGAGCATCCAGTAAAAGTTAAATTCGCATGATTTTATTAGCGGAGAAACTTGTGTTGCCTTTCATATATCATTTTTTTTTCTGAATTAATCAGCAAGCTCACTATTCTTAGCTCAAATGGCTTCTACTTTCCTTCAGCCTCATTGATTTTTTTTAAGTCAGTTGCTGACCTTAAATAGATTGTCAGAACATCACACGGTAAAACTAATTTATTTTATCTTATGGAGAATATATGAACTATAATTTAGTAAAGATCTAAAGATACTTTGACATGGTGCCTGCCATAAAGAAATACAGTCTAGAACACTGTCAATTTCTTAAAAATTATCATCCTCATAGGAGACAGGTTTTATTTATTTTGCATTAATTTAATCAGTAAATTAAATTAATTTAAATTTAACTTAATCTTAGTTTCTTTTTAGCAAGATGAATTAAACAGTAAGGCTGATGAGTTCATCTGATGAGGTTTGGTTTCTGAGGGCCACTAAACCACGGTAATAGCTACAAGTCCTTTCTGATCCCCAGGAGCCATGCTTTGTCCCCATAGAAACTACATCATCTGGGAGTCAGTGTATCTAAGAGCATGATGATGGCAACATTTTACTATCTGCAACCCTGTTGTTCTAGAAATAGATCTGGATTGGTGTCAGTGGAGTGAGAATATCCTGAACCTGGAGTTCACTTTTATAAACAACACAAATTTGTTCACTAATTTGTGAGACACATGGATGAGAATTACTTGGTCCTAATGCATGGTTTGCACTAGGATCCAATATGTGTAGTGTGTTTCAACCACGCTGTATTAAAGTGTAAACACAATGGAAACATGTACTCCATGCATTCTGGAGGGCTTTAGCCGTCTATTCTAGCCAGGGAGGATGAGACACTGTATTAGAGTGAAAACTATACTCTTCAAAGAACCTCAAATTCTGCATTTTACACCAATATTCTGCATACTCTATCAACTCAGAATAACTTCTCTATGTCTATTAGGATGTCTACATAGTACCCCGCTCCCCCTCCCTGACTCTCACTCTGCTAGATTTGTCTAATGTGGAATAATTTTGAAAGCATTTAATGTCTGTATATATTGCAAATGGGTTTCACTGTGGCATTTTCATACACTGTGTTTTCATCAAATCTTCCTCCTTCACTCTCCCCCCACAAGCTTTGGGCCCCCTTCAGTGGTTCCCTTCCTTCTGCCCACAGCCCGCTCTGTTTGCATGTTACTCATATTCTATTACCCTCCTCTTCACTTCTCTCAGTTAAGACTTCTTTGAATGTTGACCATATTCTTTCATGTGTATGTATGAGTGCATGTCTGCGTGTGTGTGGGCACACATGTGCGGGTAGGCAAGTGAGTGACTGTGGAAGACTAAGGTTGCTGTTTAATATTTTCCCTGATGGCTCTCCTCTTCATTGGCTGAGTGAGTCAAGGTCTCTCCCTGAGCAGAGCAGGATACTTTTTTTGGGGGGGGGGGCTGCTATTCTGTTTGCACCAAGGACCCCGTCTCCTCCTCCCACGCACTGTGTATACAGTTGGTGCTGGGGACCAGAACTCTGATCCTTACACTTGTGTGGCAAGCGCTTTATCCACTAAGGCATCTCCCCAGCCTTAAGATCTTTTTCTCCTCTCATGGTCCTTTTTCTTGTTTCATTACTCACATCCCCCCATATATAAAAATCAAAACACAGGAGAATCATATGAAAAAAAAAAAAACATGGTATTTTGTCTTTCTGTGCCTGGGTTATTTTACTTACCAAGGCAATAGATCCCCCATTTTTAAAAATCACATCTTCCTACACAGTATAAATCTCACATGAATGTACTGACTTGTTTACAGGATCACATTGTTACTATTTCATATGACATTTTCTTCACGTTAAAGAGGGGGCAGGCCCGCTGGTTCTGCTTTACTCTGTCTTTGCCTGATTAGTGTATCATGTCTTCATTGATGTTTGCTGTTCGGTGAGATTTCTCCATCCATCTTTGTATGTCAACGAATTTTGAAAGCAGTGGTATTGTCTGCATTCTGGACTATCTCTTCAATGATGTTTGTATAGTAAACAGTTGTGGAAGATAAAGTGTTCCCACTGCAGCAGAGAGCTGGCTTGCACAGTTTGGGAACATAGTACACTTAGTGCTTTTAATCAAAGATAGTTTCATAAGCTCAGTGCTGTCCCATGTATCTCACCTCATGATATGTATAGACAATATCTGCTCCCATGTGAGATATCCTATGGGCAAGCGGCTCAGACAGCCATCACAAAGGCTGCCACTCTGGTTACCACTGTCACCATTCCAGAAATCTTGTATACTTCACGTTTACCCATGAGGCTAAATAACTTGTTAACTTGCAAATGGGTGAAATCTCTAAGGCTTAACAGTTCTGGCCACTGGAAAACGTGTAATATTTTTGCAGCTTCAGGAACAGTTTGCATAAAATTAGAATCCTTAAAGTTTAATAAATGGATTCCATAAAACTACTTGAGTCTGCAGTCTGCCCAGGTACAAATTAATGTCTTAATTTACTCTTTGAGAATTTCACACAACGTATTTTGATCGCATTCTCCCCCGCCCCCCGAACTCTTCCTAGGTTCTCCCCCACTGGACTACCCACTCAACTAATATTATTTCTCTCAACAAAATGGAGTCCGATTTGTGTTGGCCAACCCCTCCTGAGCACGAGGCCTGTGCTGCAGTGTGGCTGATGTCCCCAGTGTCACTGCATTGAAGACGGATGTTCTCTCTCCTAGCAGCTGTCGATTGCAGGTAACTTCTTGTGTTGGCCTGAGATGTCACACTTCTCTTCTTCTGTCCTGAGGCTTTAGAAACCATTTAATACCAGGTGACTTAACATCATGGTTTCTATCTAGTCGAGTCATATTTGTAATAATATTATTCTATATATATATATATGATTCAAATGAACTTAACTAAAATTCTCACGGCTATGCTACATCTTGGATCCTTCATGAATATTCCAGTCTTGTTCTGAGTTCGGGATTTGTTTGTACTTCCCTGCCACTGGAAGCCAGGCACCACTATGATACTTGACTTCTAAAATTACTTCAGTGAACAAATGTGTGCTTCTAGGTGGATTTTTTTTTATCAGTTTGAGATGCTGCAGGGATCTTTTCTTACATTACAGCAGCCAGTAAGTAATGTGCCAGGCAGAGGTTACTCTGTTGGGTCCATATGATCAGGCTGATGTGGAGCAGATAGGTTTGCAGTCTAGGGACAGGTGTTTTAGAGTTAATATGAATTTTAATAAAAAATAATGAACTAACCTATCAAAGTATTCAAGGGACAGGTGAATAAAGATGAAACTAGAATCTGACTAGTTTTATCTTGTGAGACAATCTCTTAATGAAATTAACTGCAGTGAAATCAAGGAGCAAGAAAGACGTTTAAAAATGTTCCCAAGTTGCTATTAGATTTAGAAGGAGTGTAAAAACTATTAGAATTCCAGAAGCCAAAGTGACTGTTTCTTCTAAAACTCTATTTTGTAAAAAGAATTTTAACCTGTGAATGATGACTTTCATATCTTACATAACAGGGCTGTGACCTTTTCCCATAGAAAATATGGTTCAATTTCATCTATTCCATCATGGGTTGTAGAAAGCTCTGCTATGTGAAGCTCATTTCAAGGCATTTCTGCAGTCTCAGCGGCCTGCAGAGAGTCAGTGACTTTCTGTACAGTGTGTTTGCTGTGTGAATGGGTGGGTGCCTGCCCATGAGCACAGATCTCAGAGAACAGGGAAGCAATTAGCACACCCCTGGAACATGTCCCAAATCAAGTCTTTCAAATGTATGTTCAGCAGAGATGGAATCTTACCATGAATAGACATTTTGTAGTTCTCACGAAAAATACTCTTTATAGAGCTCTCAAATTAGCATCCAGAAGGAGACACGCCCTCTTTTTCATATGTGAAGGGTCAGGCGAAAGGACAAAGTGCTGTGATTTCCCTGTTTTGCATTCTTCACATTATGTAAGAAGTTTCGTGTGTGGAAAGTTGACTGATATAAGTAGGTCTGAGTGGAGGTGGAGTGTGATATTTATAGTCACAAATAGGTATAGACTTGCCTGGCTAATACACTTGAAAAGTTAGTGCAGATGGATTTTAAATGCCATCTTCATCGTCAGTGTCTTTAGTCTTTAGGTCCCCAGAGTTAAATGTATTAACCCTGCAAAAGTTGGCATTTTATATTCGAGAAGTTAAATGTGATGACTTATCACTCTAGAAGAGCTAAAATATTTTCGACACTATCAGTTACCAGGTTGAATTATGCATTAAAAATGTTTTGGATCTATAACCAAGTAGGAAGTACTGTCCTAAAATAAAAGAAAATACAGGCTTGTCATTAACCATTTTAACAGTTCAGTTAATGATATTTGATGCACAAGGCTGTGTAACCATTACCACAGTATTCCACCATCCACATAACTCTGAAACAAAAATAGAGCCAATAAGCAGTAGTAGCTCTTTCTCCCCTTTCCCAGACTCTGTTAATCTCTAATCTACATTCCATTGCTATAACTTTGCCTATTTCTGGCATAACAGTGGGATCATAAGATATTTGTGCCTTAATTATCTTGGTGTGTCCACATGATGGTGGGTGCTGCCATGGATTTTATTTCTTTTTATCTGTTCTATGAGCATGCTATTTTTTGTTTACCCATTTAAGTGCAGATGGATACTTGGTTTGTTCCTATGATTTGGCTATCGGGGAAAATGGAATAATAAACACTGGCATTCAGCTATCCTCTGTTAGCTCTCTTGTTTTGAATCCTTTTGGTTGTATATACCCAGTATATACAGAAGTAGAACGGTAGAGTCATATGGTAATCCTATATTAAGTCTTCTGAGGATCCTCCAAACTGTTTTCATGGTGGGCTGCATCGTTTTATATTTTGCAAGCAAATTACAAGAATTTCAATTCTTCCTTGCCAAGGTTTCCTATTTTCTGTTATTGAAGTTGCCATCCTAGTATGCCCAAATCATCTTGTAATGTTAAATTTCATAATAATGAATTATTTTGAGAAGCTTTAAATGTCTTAGTCACTTGCATATCTCTGTTTGAAGAAATGTCTATTCAAATCCTTGGCCCATTTAAAAAGCTGGTTTTCTTACCTTCTTGTTACTGAGTTATACGTTTCTTTATACATTATGGATATTATCTGCTTGTGAGGTATGCAGATATTTTCTCTTATATTGCCTTTATTATTTTCTTGGTGTGCTTTGCACAGAATTTTAATTGTAACAAAGTCCAATTTACTTATTTTATTTTTTGCTGATTGTTTTTTGGTATATATCTAAGGAAACTATTGATCTTCAAGATCTACCCTTATCTTTATTTATAGAATTTTATGGTGTTTAGATCTTGTACTCGGGCCATTGTTGCACTTGAAGTTAAATTTTATTATGTTTAATATGTTTTTAATGGTCACACAGTAATTGTTCACACTTATTGGGTATTGGTGGTAACTCAAACACAATGCATAGTTGACTTTTTAAAATGTAGTATGATAGGGGTGATCTTGCATTCTTTTGCATTATTTGCCCAAAGGTTATTCTTCACTGAATGGCCTTACTCAGCACCCAGGCAAAACTAACTGTCCATAGATATATGTGTGTTTTGGGATGCTCTAATCCATTGGTGTATTTATCTTTACTTATGACCATACTGTACTGTTTCAATTACTATTCCTGTATAGTAAATGTTGAAATTGCTAATGTTGTATTTATTTACTTAAAATTTCTTATTTATTTATTTACTTACTTACTTATTTGTGTGTGTGTGTGTGTGTGTGTGTGTGTGTGTGTGTGTGTGTGTGTGAACACACGACCCTTAGCACTCCTGTGGAAGGCAGAGATAACTTGTGGGGCTTGGTTCTCTCCTTCCATCCTCTGGGTCCAGGGAATTGAACTCTGAATTGAGGTCATCAGGCTTGGCACCATGCACCCTTCTCTCTGAATCATTTCACCAGCTGAAGACTTTTTTCCTCTAATTTTATTATTCATGATTCCTTAAAATTTTGTGAATTTGTCTTTCAGTTCTTGAAAAAAGAGCTATTAATATTCTGATATACATTGCATTGAAATGGTAACTAGTTTTGGGTAGTATTTATATCTTACAATTGTTAAAATATTTAACCCATTTACCTGAGGGTTTTTTTTATTAATTTGTATTTTTCCCTTTCCTTTTTTTATGTGCATTGGTGTTTTACCACGGGTGTCGGGTCCCCTGGAACTGGAGTTACAGACAGTTGTGAGCTGCCCTGTGGGTGCTGGGAGTTGAACCTGGGTCCTCTGGGAGAACAGTCAGTGCTCTCAACCACTGAGCTTTTTCTCCAGCCCTAATTTGTATTTTTAATGTCTTTCAACAGCCTTGTAATTTTTATGTATTTTATTATTTTAGATACTATTGTAAACAGTATCTAAACTTCTTTTTAAATAATCTTTTTGGATTGCTCACACCTGGTTAGTTTTGGAGTAATATGATTCTTGTTCCCCTAGGTCACATAGCATGACAATATGTTTATATTTCTACCTAATAGGTTTAGATGATCTGTACAAAATTTACCTCAATTAGGCTTACCATAATTTATTTTATTTCTGTCTGTAAGAAATATTTTATGCCAGAAGTATAGAAAACAAGTGGAAATTATGAAAGCATTTAAGTGTCATGGTTCTCACCCTGTGGGTCATGACCCCTTTGGGGTCAAATGTCCTTTTTACAGGGACCACCTAAGACCATCAGAAATATCAGATATTTACATTACAAATCATAACAGTAGAAAAATTACAGTTATGAAGTAGTTACAAAGCAGCAACAAAAATAATCTTGTGGTTGAGAGAGCACTCATATACATAAAATAAATAACTGAATCTTTTTTTTAAAAAAATCAAGGTCTTAGGCTTCAGTCTGGCTAGCTTGCCATTGGTTATCTCCGAACTGTAGACCAGATGAACCAAAACTACAAAAAAGATATCAGTATTGTGTATTGTGGCATCTCATGCAAAAATAGGCCAAACATTGCTCTTTGGGAAAATAATTATTAATTATTTTTCAAATCATTATGTTTATCCTGTGTGTGTGCTCACACACGTGCATGCACACACACACACACACACACACACACACACACACACACACACTCAGGCTATATTTAAAAGTCCTTGTGGCATTTAAAGAACAAGCAATCTTAGTTCATACTCTAACCTATCTGTGGCCTTAGCTGCTCCCAAAGGTGTTGCCACAAACGTCTGGGACTACCCTGCGTGCTTCTGTGTGGTCGGATGTGTCAGTGTTCAGCAGTGCTGGCACCTCAGCAGCACTGGTGAGCAGTGACGATGAATAAGCAGACCTCTGGAAACACTGGAGTGGTCAGCTGTCTGCCAGTCCTTCCTCAACGAGATGAATAAATGGACGGAAAATGGCTCATGGGAGGTTAAATTATCACTAATGCTCCTCATTGGACAAAACCATCTTAGAGATCACGGCTTACAGAAGGCATCATCAAAGCAGTGAGATCTACTTTAAATAAAAATAATTTATGTAATCCTTCGTATATAAAATACTAGAACGGTGGAAAATTCACCCCAAGCATTACCATGTAACACATGGCTTTATAATCTACGTAGTTGGTCAGAAACAGTAAAGGAATATATTTTCAATTTTTTTGATGTGTGTAGTAATTTTTGGATACTAGTTCAGTGTTGTAAATTCCACACTAACAGGAAATATCAAGGAAAGTCAGACTCTGCTAATCAATGGTAACTTGGTCTATGAGGCCACATTTCCACTTGTGTGAGAGGTTGCTTTTCTTTTCATAGTTTGGGTAAAAGCTCTATTGCTTCGTTATGTCCTTGAGTTCTTGACAGAGTAGTGCTCAGTTGACAGATGTATCACCAACGGAAGCTTGAAAACCTCATACAGAGCTACTGGGTTTTGTATATAATTTTCTTTTAAAGTTAATTTACTTACCTACTGTCTTTTGACGTGTGTGAACTCCTAGGGCATACTATATAAAGATTATGGACTAAAATAAATAAAATAATAGCTATTCCAGAATGAATTCAAGATTTCAAGTAATTTCAATTCTTTGTGGAACATTTTGAGAAATTAGTCTTTTTTAGATTAGAAAAATTAATAAAAGAAAACCAGTCTTAATGGACTCTATCAATCTTTTCTTTGGTCAGGATGTGGTGTGTTTAAAGGTAGGATTGCAGATGAGATGGTACGTAAAGTAAATATTTTCAAATCATAACATAAAAAGCCAGGCGGTGGCGGCGCACGCCTTTAATCTCGGCACTTGGGAGGCAGAGGAAGGTGGATCTCTGTGAGTTCCAGGGCAGCCAGGGCTACACAGAGAAACTATGTCTTGAAAAATTTTTTAAAATTATAACATGAAACCTGTATTTACCCATAACCTTGCATTCTGCTCAGTCTACTTCTAAAATATTTCAGCACAACAGAAATGCAGAATATATACTTTAATTGGTAGCAGTACTGTAGCTTTTATATTACCCAAACAGTCATTTTCTCCAAATCATGCTATTTATTACTTGTTAATCTAATCATTGTTACAGTACAACCTTAGGAAACTTAAAAGCATAATGTAAGGGAATACTTTGCTAATAAAAAACCATTTTACTTCCAGAAAATCTGCAAAGACTTTCTGCACCTAACATTTTATTTTTGTGTGAATTAAACTGTAAGCTGTTAACACAAGGTAGATATAGGGCCAGGCAAAGAGTTTCAAAGTGTTTAGCTGTTTGAGTTTCACTGAGAAATTCCACTATGAATTTTAAAACATTTCCATACTATCCTGCACAATGTAATAAACTCGTACCCTAATAGGTGTTAAAATGTGTGAGTGTATGCCTCCTTTAGCATTCTGCTGTAGTCCAGAAGTCAGTGTCGCCGGCACTGTGGGATCAAGAGGAACAGCTGTAGCACAGCAGTGTAAAGCACGTTAGCAGCTCCATTAGCTGCACAGTGAGCTGAAATGCGCAAGCATCTGCAGCTGTGTGCATCTCTCACATCTGCAGAGGAAAAGAGTTGAGATTTCCCTTCCTCGAGACACTTGTGACTTTTCTTTTGGGCATTCTTTTTCTCTTCTGTGATTACCTTAATAGCATTTAACACACTTAGTTCCTTACTACAGATTTCAAAAGTGCAGTGTCTGCACCGAAGACAGCATTTCACACGCGTCCTCCTATCATCTGGCTCGTATGTAGGTCTTTCTACCTCCTTTTCTGCTATCTTCTGGACATGACATGGCGAATGCAGTCATGGACTCATAGCAGCTGGGCTGCTGGGCTTACTTAATACAAGGCCTGCCTTCATTCTGTGAACATGGTGGGCCGGGAGATCACGGGGAACTGTTGGGTGTGGGTGGATGCTGGAGGAGGAGTCAGGACTTTCCATGGTGGGGCCACTGGTGAGTCTCCTATGCCCCAGTGCAAGGCTCCATCCCAGGCTTATGTGGATGTCGCTGGTTAAAGTCAGTGGATCACAAAACAAGCAGAAAGTGGGAGAGAGATTTATGGAGAGATAGAAGGGCTGACGGGGGAGAAAGGTATGAGGGGATGGGGAGACAAAGCAATTAGAGGGCATTGCATACATACATGTAAGAAATGATCAAAGATTATGTTTAATAAAAATGCAAAAAATTCAAAACTTAAAAATACACAAAACATGATGTTTCATACAAAAAAGAAAAAGTAAAATTAATAACTTATAATAAGTTATAATATTAATAACATAATAATAATCATATAATGAACTTATATTTCTCAAATACCATGAAATTTTCTCTCAGTGTGATGTTTTCAGTATACACACTAAACTGTAATTTGGGAATTTACAAATTTCTCAAATTTGTACTGCAGTTTTAATTAAATTCCTGTTTTCTAATCAAAACAAATAGAAAACTCTCATATACTATAAAGTGCACCTACAGTGTGCCTCTTACAGCAGTCTAGAGTTAGCAACATCTTCATGTAAGATCAGTCGCTGATGACCTCTTTATAAATAACATCGCATTCCTGCTGATGAATTTCATCCTTCATAATAACTCACATGTTACCACCTGAAAGTCAGAGGATTAAAAAAGGATCTTCAAGGTCCTTTTCCACTCTGACTGCACAGTTCTGTTCTGTCTTACAGTCCCAAGTCCTGCATGCTTGGAGAGTAGTGTATACCAACCCTGCTGCGCTGCCTGACCCCTGGAGTCACTCAGGGAGCTTTAAACAATACTGATTTGGGGACCCGTGCTGGCTAGTGTTTTCTCAGCTTGACACAAGCTAGAGTCATCTGAGAGGTAGTAAACCTCAACTAAGAAAAAGCCTTCATAAGATGGCTGGTGAACAATCCTGTGGGATATTTTCTTGATTGATGATTGATGTGAAAAGGCTCTGCTCACTGTGGGGTGGTTCTATCCCTAGGGGGGTAGGTGTCCTAGACTGCATAAGAAAGCAGGCTGAGCAAGTCATGCAAACAGGCCAGTAAGAAGCACCCTTCCATTGCCTCTGTATCAGTTCCTGTCTCCAAGTTTCTGCCTTGCTTATGTTTTTGCCCTGATTTCCCCTCCAGGGATGAACTGTTACCTGGAAGTATAATAAACCATTTCTTCCCCAAGTTGCTTTAGATCATGCTGCTTTGCAACAGCAACAGGAACCTAATGAAGATGGGATTCATCTCCAGAGATTTTAAGTTAATTGGCCTGAGATATACCTAAGGCACTAGGATTCATTTAAAGTCTAAGGATGAAAGAATAAAAACACATCAGAGTTATTTTTTTCTTCAAAAAAGAAAACAATGAAACATTTAGCTTTTCAGTTCCTTTATGTGAAAAATAAAGTCTTTGGGGAAATAGGTCAGTTGTTGAGCTGCTGCATAAGCTTGAGTTCAGGAGTTTGAGCTCCATGTAGAGAGCTGGTTACAGTGCTGTAAACGCTATCACCATGGAGGCAGAGACAAGTGTCCACCTGGGGGCTTGCTGGCCAGGCAGCCTAGCCTAATGGGTAGCTCCAGTGAGACCCTGTCTCAAAAGGACAAGAAGGATGGTGCCTAGAAAAGGACCCTTGAGGTTGGCCTCCACATGTGCACACACACGGGAACCTGCATAAATGCAAACACACAAAGAAAACTTTCATTTTTCAAATAAAGGTAGTTGAGGATTCTGGAATTTTCCAAGGTGAGATTAAAAGTTCTGTTTCATATTAAGTCTTATTTTATGGCTGTTTTGTTTTGGGAAGCACAATTCCTGAGGTTCTGGCTTAATGCCGATGACTTTGTATCCTGGGAGGTTTTGTTTTTTTTAATCTGTGTCATTAAGCTAAATGCTCTCTATATTGATTTAAATGAGGCCAACTTTTTACTTTTCCTAAGGAATAAATGGCTGCAAACTGATTTCTTAGGAGCTGATTGTTTTATGGTATTTGAAAAATATTTTAACTATACAAATATAATCACACCCTACCTGAAAAAAATAGTAAAAATTCTCTTTAGATTTTATTGGCTCTCAAATTTATAACACATACATACATACACACATTCAAATATATCAAAAATGATGGCTCATGAACAGAAGTTGGCTTTTGGCAATAACATGAGTGGTATATCAAATAACAGCTCAAACTTTCACTTTGAAAGAAGAGAGCAAATTGTTTACAATGTGCTCTTTTCTTATTTTTTTGCATGTGTCATAAGAGGTCTCAGGAGTGTTTCAGGTTGAAAGTGTCCCAGGCTTTAAAAAGCAATTCTAATTTTCAAGTCATTAATTACATTTGTGAGTAGATTTTCCACTGATAAATAGCTTAAGAAATAGCAGGCTGCATCTTTTCCATCTATCTATAATAAACACATTTAAAATTCATTTTATTTAGCAGTTAGCTCGCAATTGCTTTACTTTCTCTTTACAGAAATGTTCAGGTTATCAGGATGCTTTGTGATATAACAGTGCATGGAGGCCCAGGAACACCCCTGTCGAAGGCACTTACCTTCCCTATTGGGGAGGCTTTCCTCAGGAACAAGGAGCTAATATGTAAGTATTATCAGAGAAAAGACAAAATAGACAGTGGCCATGTATGGAGAGTTCTGCAAGTGCCCCGACGTATTCTACACATCACCATCACAAAGACCACTGTCAAGAGTATCCCTGGAGATGGGCTGCGTGGTATGCCTGATGGCAAAACTCTCACTGCTTTGCTAACTTGAAAATGAGGCAGGCAAGCTCAGATAATTCTTTATGAAGACGCATCTTGATGCTTCTAGGCAGAGAACCAGTGTGGATTCCTTTCTTTTTTTCCCCTTTGTGTTTATTATTTTGGCAAACTACCAGAAGATGGCAGAAGGGAGGGTTATTTTCCCAGTAGTTATCTTAAAGTACTGGTTGGCTAGTTCCAACAAAGATGTAATCTAGGGATTTTTTTTTCTATTTTGTGCCTTCTGGTTTCTTAGTCATTTTCTCCCAACTCTTTTCTTGTTTTACTTATTGTAATAGGGACACCACGGTGATTGAAATTAGGATTATTTTTTTCCCCCAGAGAGGCCTGTACCTTTCTTCTGTCAGGCAGACGCAATGGAAGGACTCAACACTCTGGTTCAGTAGTTAATGAGCCAAGGTGTGTTTGAAGTTGGGATGCTTCGTAGGACTCAGGCAGCACCTGACTTCAAGTACCCCAAGGGCATGACCTTCACTGTGTTTCCTGTTGTTTCCCGGCTTTAATGTAGTTTTCTCCCGAGAGCACTGTATAACTCCTTGTGGGACAGCAGGGAATCTTCAGTTATGTTGTGCTTCACTGTTTTCTATGTTCTGTTTTGGTGTCCTGACCTCTTCCTGAGCATGGGTCTCTGGGCTGTTGAGTGACAGCTTAGGGGAAACTTTAAGGAGGATTCACACTGTGTTGCAGGTCCTTCACTATAGGATGACCTGATTCCTCAACAGTCCAACCGGAAGAAAGGCACTCTGCCTTTTGAGCAGGCTTCTTGAGCTGCTCTGGCTCTCCGCAGATGCCTTGTGAGGAAACACGCTCTACATCTGCTCTCCACTTAGAGGTGTAAGTCCACACAGCCATCAACAAGCTCCCCCCCCCCCCCCCCCCCCCCGATTTCTCTCACTGCTACAGAGTTCTCAACCAGTGGCAAGAATGATTATCAGGCAATTCCTAAACTCAGAAAATATACCCAGTGAGGCACAAAACCAGCAACACTAGCTTCTCTGGTATGGGGAGGCGTCCCTCAACGTACCAGAATTTTCACTCTTTATGCACTCCCCAGCTCTCAGATGTATTTATTTATGAATGTGAATTCTGGCATTTATCATTTACCCAGAATTGGCACTGAGATGATGGCTTGAAATCCCTTATCATATCCTACTTAAAAAAGAAGTTTCTGTGAGAGCAAAACAGGAACAATATACCTTGCAGGTTATGGTTTCTGTATGCAGTTAAGACAATTAAGAATAAGTTCCTTTTTGCCCTGTGTTAAGTCCTTGAAAATTAAGGCTTGCTATTTGTAATTGAAGATAAGCTCCTGTTTTTTTAGATCTGATGTAAACTGTAAAACAAGTTTTTCAGCCTACACTAAATCCTCCTCTTTGTTCCTTTCCTCTCATCGTATATTTCTAACAGTGTATAACAGCCAACTCTCTCGCCCCTGTGAACACCCATCTCTGCTCTAAAAGGGACCTCAAGAGGCCAGCACTGGCTGCTCTCTCAAATCCTGACTTAGGATGAGACAGCCGGCTGGCCAGTCCTGGTACACCTGAAAATACAGCTTGCTTTCATTGGGCACTTATGGATTTGGTCTTTCTTTTCATGATTCTCAGGTCTAACCGTTTCCATTGCTGTTGATGTCAGGAGCAAGAAGCTCAGCTTCTGCCCTGCTCTTCCCTGGGGCTTGCAGCTGTTCCCTGGTTTTGTGTTCAAAGGCTAGACCCATCCCTCTAGTCAACCTTACCATCCCTGTTCCTGGGGAAACAAGGGAGGCTGGTACTCTTCCAGTGCCGATGCAGGAGAGGGCAGGTCTCTCCATTCCCTTTTCATGGTGTGTCTCAAACATGTTACAGGTGCACAGCACACAAGAGGACTCCTGTACATTTGCTAACGATTGGGGACAAAAGCTTAAGACAACATCAGGAATAACTGGCAGCAACTACAGAGACCTATCTGTATCCTCACATTCCTTTCCCACTGCTTGCTATCTCCATACGCCAGGGCTGAGTACCCAGCACCACACATGTGTCTTCTACACACCATGACTGCAGCGTACAATAACGCACACTCTCCCAGAAAAGGTATACTGTCCCACCATCTCACTTAACACATCCAACAACTTTCTTTTAAAGGAGTATATATGGATGCAGGCCTTGCTACAGGGTTGGCTTCTGAAGAAAAATGTCCAATTTTAAGTGATACTGGTGAAAACAGAACCCCACTCTGCCAAAACAAAAAGAAAGAAAAAGACCCTCCAGAATTTATAGAATTTCCCCCCATTTATTCCCAGGAATAAAACTTGCTATTTAGGGTAACTGTAAAGGCAAATGTGTCTTTCAGCTAGAAGATAGTATTAAGTCTACAGAACATTTAAAAATGTCTCTGTTTTCCCTCTAACTTTCAGAGACGGTGATTTCTAGGCTATGTTCAAACTCATGCTTTTTGATTAAGCATATGTGTTCTTGTTACAGACAAGCATTCTTTTCCACATGGGTATTCTTTGCTTTATATGGAACACGTCTGAACTTGTAGATCCAATCTAACACCTCCAGAACAACTAATCGCCAAATAACATAGTTCCCCAGGCTTTGCTGAGAAATGGATGGCTCTGTCATACTTAGATCTCAGACATCTGCGTTTCAGGTGCACGTTTATTGTGACCAACTAAAGCAGGGCATAGGATTCTAAATTCTAACTTCTTGTTTTCAATTCTATCACAAGTATAGATAGGAAAAAAATTCAAAGTGGAGCTTCTTTATATTGTTCATTGTCAGAAGATTTTAATACAATTTCTTAGATGGTTTTGTTTACACAAATATGTGAGCATATGTTACATGGAAATAGATGCACCATTTTGAGTATTTCTCTCCCCGACATATATGAATGGTTTTTTGGGACTAATAATACAACTGAAAACCATGTCAGATGGACACTAATAAACTAGAGGGGGTTGTCTGGAAATGGAAGGTCCCTCAGGAGAAAATCGATGAATGTCATCCTGTCAGTGGAGCTAGACTTGATAAAGCAAACTTTTGTTTTACAGTTTACTGGACTATTTCCATTTCTTTTCTGAAAATATTATCAAACACACACACACACACACACACACACAGCATATGTTTGTGAGAAGAAAGTGATTAAAAGGCAGCTGCTTGCTCAGTGTATACTATTTCATAAGCTATAAATGGAATGTGTCAACATGAGCTGATTTTATGGCTGTATGAATTCAAAACAGTTGATGTAAGCTGCTGTGGAGAGGAAATTTGTAACAATGCCATATTTCCCTCCCAAAATTAATATCTGGATCTATAGGAATGTTTATTTTTTTCCCACAAGCTCTCTCTTCCGACTTCCCCCCCCACCCCTGCCTTTCTCTCTCACCAAATTCAGAAACCAAGCTGGAACATAACTTCTTAGGGGACCTCCTGACACAGCACGGTTGACAGATGCTGCCGAGTTCCATGATGCAGGGATGAAATCATACCCAGCGTGTCTAATATGAACCTGCTTTGTACACAATTTTAATTAAGAAGACTCAATTAACATGCAACTGTCTGTGATTTCAGGTGAAAGTAATTAGGAATCAAGGGTAAAATATTACACAAGAGGAAAATTTTTGTCCTTAAATAACACAGTAAAAAGGTTAAAAGTTAACAACGTGTGAATCACCTTAGTAGAGAACAAAAAGAAAAGAGCCATGCCAAAGGGAGTGAAGAAAAAGTTCAGAGGAGAGAATAAGAGACAAGGGGAGACACAGTAACTCAGTAGGAATTGGTCAAAGGAAGGAAACCGCTGGGGAGTCTGGGAGGCAGGGACAAGAACAATAAAGCAGGGCATTTGTAAAGAATGTGACACAAAGATAGCATTGTCTGCAGCTACCAGATAGAGTGAGATACATTAAAATACTAGAAACAACTTATCATAACCAATTTGAAAATAGAAAAAAATGAACATATCTAATGAAAAGATAAAAAGATACAATCTTACCAATACAAATGTCAGATTCTGAGATGTTAACCAAATCTAGCAGTGTGCAAAATGATCAAGCTAAATTTATCTCTAGAACAGAGCAGGAATTGAACATAAGAAAATCGATTGCAATCCACTAATGGAGCACAGTGCACTTGGAGACTGTGGGGGAGAGCTGTGTGTGTGACCCTGTGTGTGTGACCCTGTGTGTGTGACCCTGCACTCCCAGACTGTCAGGGAGAGCTGTGTGTGTGACCATGCACTCCCAGACTGTAGGAGAGAGCTGTGTGTGTGACCATGCACTCCCAGACTGTGGGGGAGAGCTGTGTTTGTGACCATGCACTCCCAGACTGTCAGGGAGAGCTGTGTGTGACCATGCACTCCCAGACTGTGGAGGAGAGCTGTGTGTGTGACCATGCACTCCCAGACTGTGGGGGAGAGCTGTGTGTGTGACCCTGCACTCCCAGACTGTGGAGGAGAGCTGTGTGTGTGACCATGCACTCCCAGACTGTCAGGGAGAGCTGTGTGTGACCATGCACTCCCAGACTGTGGAGGAGAGCTGTGTGTGTGACCATGCACTCCCAGACTGTGGGGGAGAGCTGTGTGTGTGATCCTGCACTCCCACACTGTGGGGGAGAGCTGTGTGTGTGACCATGTACTCCCAGACTGTGGGGGAGAGCTGTGTGTGTGACCATGCACTCCCAGACTGTAGGAGAGAGCTGTATGTGACCATGCACTCCCAGACTGTGGGGGAGAGCTGTGTGTGTGACCCTGCATTCCCAGACTATGGAGGAGAACTGTGTGTGACCATGTACTCCCAGACTGTGGAGGGAGAACTATGTGTGTGTTTCACAAGGATGTGAAGAAAACATCAGAATTAAAACCCCAAGAAAAATTATTAGCAAAGCAGTAAAGATGAGAACATTCCTAGCAAAGGGTGCGTGCTACAAACGAAACACTTAATATAAACTCTATGATAAATATTTAAAATGTTTCTTTAAAAATCTGGGAGGTGCTGGCTTATCTTGTTTTGTGGGGGACAGGTTTGATTTGTTTAAAATCAGACAGAAGTTCCAGCTCATAAAATTTGGCAAGAAAAGAGAAAAAAGCATGTGCATTAGATTTCAAGATGTTCTATCATTATTAAAGATAATAATAAAATTGTCTTATTGAAATTCCCAATGACTTAATTAGAAAATTTAGTCAAATTGTTATGTAGGAAGTAATTATCTCATATTCATTATGTTTCTCTAAAACAACAGTTCAGAAATAATCTTAAAAACCCAATGATACTGTAAAATAAATATTGGGGGAAAGTGGGTTATCACTTGAAAAGAAGATATGAACCCTTTGCAAATACAATGTAAGAGGGAGCTCTGGAATAAAACTTAACAAGAAAACTAAAAAGCAAAATATAAATGGGGGGGGAACCTAAGTGATGTTTTTTTTGTGATCTTGGCATGAGAAATAAGTTTTTAAATTAAAATCTATAGCATAAATGTTCAAACAAAATGGATTTAATTACATCAAAGTCAAGAATTTTTACAATGAAGGATACTACATACAAATTTTTTATATAGATGATAATATAGTTTAATAAATTTGTAGTGTCTATATCCAATGAGGAATATTAAAATTGATAATAAGTAAAATGCTAAATAAAAAGCATAAGAAATCCTGGAAAATTGAGGGTGGTAGAAGCCTGATTAGAAAGATAAACAAAATAGTTGTAAAGAGGTATCCAAAAGATGAAAGTACACTTTCACAGATCTCAAACTGTTAGAGGTCATAAAGTGCAAACACTAGTAACAAGAAGGCTGCATCTGTCAACAGCTGTCATCTGTCATAGTCCTCGGCTCTTCCAAATGCTAACGAGAATTGCCCAGCCTGGCCATTCAGGAGGACTGTGCACACAGTTTGCACAGGAAGATTCAAATGCTATGATCCAGACTGCTGCTCCTGAGTCCATACATGAGCAAATAAGCTCATGGACTACTTTAAAATATCCAGGCGAGTGTTATTTGTAGTGGCAGCAGGCTTCGAGTGTTAGCATCCCAGTGGGTGAACACACAGATAAAATCTGGCAGATGTACACTTTAACAGAGTCCTTACAAAAAGTCACACATTAGAAACCACACTAGGGAGGACCTAAACATCTACCAAAACATGCAATGACACACACTTTCTGTAAAATAACTGTGTAAGAAAAGAAAGAACTATTCTTCATATAAGACTATAAACAAAAATTGTGTCCAACGAGGGGGTATGTATTTCTACTTAGGACCCCAGAAAGCTTTAAAAATGTTCCCATAACACAAACACAGAGCCACATACAGCATCCGAGTCCCACAGTCTCTCAAGCAGGCCATGTTGCACACAGATATGGCTCCTGGCTGCTGAGTTAAGCTGAGCCATGCATGGTTGACATGGCAATTTAAGATTTGTCTCATGCAGCTAGAGACTACTGCAGGTGCTTAGTACAGCCAGGTCCAGACACAGAAAACCTCTAAAAAGGTACAATATGTTTAAAAATGTGATTAGATATTAAGGAAAGAAAAGAAAATAGGTTTAGACAGTCACAGAAAAAAGAGAGTTTAAAACTAATAAAATTTTTAAAGAGAGAGTAAAGTAATATAAAAAAAACTAAGCCATGTAAAGATGGGAAATACACAGGGTGTCTGGATCCTGTATGGTGCTTTGTTGACTTTGGATTTTTAAAATGCTAATGTACAAAAAAATAGCTGCTGAAAGACATTAGATTATAGAAACTGCTAAATTAAACCAACCTATATATTTTAAGAACATCTTAACTTCAAAATGGAAGTTAGAAAAAACATTGTGTTGGGGGAGAAGTTATGCTTTTGTTTTCACAGGAAAAAAGTTAATGGTTCTCTTCAAAATTAATAAAGATCAGATTTGATTGGGGGAGACCTTCTGAGGATCTTGGCTTCAGACATGAGGGAAAAGTCAAGAAAGACTACAGGACAGGTGATGTATGTGCTGATCTCTCTACTATGGGAACAGCTTTGAGACTGGATGAAACATGATAAATCTTGTTGGCTACAAATTCCTCATGACATAGAATTTCCTATGGCATGGATAGAGGTTTGGTTATACAGTCCAAACAGACTTATAAGGATGACAGATAATTTTTACCTGCTCAAACATAAAACAAAAACATCTTTAATTGACTTGTGCACACCACATATTCCATACTTGTGTGAATGCATATATGTTACATTTAAAAGTTTGTGTGTTTTCAGAAAGAAAAAAAGGACCAAACACCAATGACGACAAGTAGCCCAGATGAACCAGCCTCTCAGAATGCCTCTGTTGCAGTTTCCTGAAAATTCTGCATTCAGAACAACTTCAAAGTTGCTAGCTGAGACGGTCCAGCCTCACAGACTATCCAGCCAGAACTTCAGATAAGCCCTGCACTTTCCCATCACACTGGGACTGGACAAGAGCTACCTCTCCCAGGACTTGACCATTATCCCAATTTTCTCAGGGTCCTCCAAAGATGCTGTTGCCCCCAGACAACAGGAAGCAGTTTAGAGAACACAATACCCACATTCCCAAGAGGTGGAGTGGGTAGGTTTTGGTGGTTCAATGGATTATGGATGTTTATCATCATTTGAGGAGGGGGTTGGTTACAAGTTGTTGGTTATGGCCAGGAAAAAAAAACTAAACAAAGATTAGATTCAGGGATCTCTTTCTGAAGGGATAAGAAGGCTATAGAATGATGGGATAAAAGGATGGATTGTTGAGTCTACTTTTGAACAATCACTAGTCTCAAATATTTTACATTGATATGGCTCTTTATATACTGATAAAAATTTAAGGGTATTTTGTTACATTGTATATATGTTTCTATTCTTGTTTAAGGTATTGTACTTATGCAGCTCATTTAAAATGGTACTGTAAAGGCCTAGTAATAATTCTAGGATAATTAAGATATACAGGTTAGTAGTTATTCATCTATAGTAATCAAACTTAGAGTCATATTAGGTATGTTTTCAAGGTCAAACAGAGACATATTTTAATTATATAGATGGTCTCCAAACACTTCAAAGACCTACAGAATATGGTATTTAAAATGTTTTAATAACATAAGGCTTTTCATGACAGTGAGACATGTCTGCTCAGCACCAATTTACTTTTTTAAAAAAAGATGATGGGCACTGAAGAACCTCCATATGGAGTTTGCTTTCATTGTGGCAAAGTTAGCCATAGGGCAAGAAACTGCCCTTGCCTCAGCTGCTCACAATATGTTGTCCAAACTGGACAAGCAGGACACAAAAGAAGGCAACTGCTGAACTTTGCCAAGACAAGGTAGGACAGTCCTTCAAAAATTCTTGCTTCACCAAAAGTCTGTCAGATATTCTAGGTCTGTAGGCTGAAGATGGATGCCCCAATGTTGCAGAGGAACCTTGGGGTGACTGTCTAAGCAGCCAGATGTCTCTGCTGTTTCTTAGTTTTGGAAGTTGCTTGCTCTGCACTTCTTGTTTACTCAGGCAATATTATATCCTTCTCAGGTCTTTAATGGAGTTGAAGATGAGACAGTTAAAGTTAATTTTCCTTGTTATCAAATTCAAAAAAGAAACTCACAAAAGAAATATAAAGTGTATAAGGTTGAGAGACATAAAAGCTTAAATTGTTTAAGAAAGTGTTTTGAGGTCTAAAAAGATAGTTTTAGGATGGTAATACAAGTTATGATAGAAAATGGTTTAGGTATAAAACTTTAAATTCATCAAGATAAGATAGAGTATTTTCTCTGAATATGCCAAATACAAATGGACTGGACATTGTGAATGTAATTCTTACATGATAATTATTATTCTTATGCTATATCGCAGGAGGTATAGGCAGGACTTCTGTGCAGAGAAGGAGGAAGTGAGAGATGGACCGAGGTGTGTGAGAGATGCCAGGAGACATGGAAGAAGCAGAATGGTGGTAGGTGACAGAACATAGACTAATGGAACTAGGTTAATTTAAGTTATAAGAGCTAGTTAAAAACAAGTCTAAGCTAAGGCCAAGCTTTCATAATTAATAATAAGTTTCTGGGTCATTATTTGCAAGCTGGTGGCCCAAAGAAAAATCCACCTACACAGAAATGCATATTAAAGAAACCTAATGCAATGGGCTGGTTATGTGACAAGAAGGGGACAGGAAGCAGGGCAGAGGTCAACAGGAAGTGAGAGTGTGGCCTAGTGATGATGAGGTGCCAGACCTGGACGGAGTTGGGCAACTTTCTGCATGCAAGGCTCAAAAGTAGGGAAGAAGCCTGTAATAAAGCAAGTATAGAAGATCACACCTGGCCAAAGATGTGGGCATTCAGAAAGGAAGTTACAGAAAGATGAGTGAAATCAGTGAGGAGACAGGTCATATTATTAACGTGTAGGAAGTTATTGCTGTTACGTTTCAATTCTCCCCAAATTAATTTATGTCTATATGTTAATATGTATGTATGCATGTACATAAAAGTACATATCTATCTATCTATCTATCTATCTATCTATCTATCTATCTATCTATCTATCTATCTATCTATCTATCATACTGGGAATTAAACCTAGTGTGTTTTGTATGTAGATAAGTGCACCACCACAGCCTAAGCACAGTTTATATATTTAAAGGTACCTTATTCCTCCAATCTATTAAACTTTATCATCGAGCTTTACAAGATGATTGTAAAGTTCATTTGCATGAGCAAAAGGTAAAATATAGGCAATATACTCTTGAAGAGAAACAAGCTGAAATCGGGAGTATTAAGAAATAATAATTTTAGTATTTGAGACAATACAGTATTGGCACAGAGACAGACAGACAAATAAACACAATCAAACTCCAGAAATCAACCCAAACACATGGACATTTGTATGATAGACTGACATCCAATCAGTGTTGAAGTGATGAATTATTTTTAATAAGTGGAAGCATGAAGGATTAGCAAAAATCATAAAAAATTGGATCCCTATCTGAAAGAAAAAATGAATACATTAAAGAGTACCATAAATTCTATCGCTCTTTGAAACTATTTACAACATTCAAAGGAAAACATCTTAATGAATAGAGAATAATTTTAAAAACAGCATACACTAGAAAGGTAAGGGAAAAAATGAAGAAATCATAAGGTACTGAAAGATATCCATAAAGTGAAATACACAAATGAACTAGATTAAGATAGTAGCCATTCACATTATTAATGGAAGAAGTCAAAAAATAATATTATAAGGTTCAAAAATCACAATCAATAGCAAACAAGTTTGGAAATAAATCCTTCAAAGAAGAAACTCAAGGGCCAATATGAAAGAGCATAAAGCTGTATCAACCTCCATCAATAATCATAAGACTGGAAACCAGAACTGGTCAGACATGAGGATGTAGCTCAGGGGTAGGACACTTGCTGAGCATGCACAAGGCCCTGGGTTCCATCATCAGCACCCATGCATGCATGAAGTACTTGCTAGTCCGAGTTTCATCCCCAGCAGCTACATAGCGGCGCAAAACTGTCACTTCAGTCCAGGGAATCCAACTCTCTCTTCTGACTTCCATAGGCACCAAGCACACACATGGTACAAAGACATACACACAGATAAAACACTCACATCCATAAAATTCAAAAGTAAACACAACTGCAAAACTTCCTGTGGGATAATACTTTATAGCCATCAGATGAGCAAAATCCAAAAGATTGAAAATTCTAAAAGATGCCAACAGAGTTGGTGATAAGCCAGCTTAGCCATGTAGTGACACTGGTGTAGGTGATTAAGTGCAAGATGTGCTTTGCTGGGGCTCTCAAGTCTCTCTGGGCACATAATCCAGAGGAGATCCTACGACACAGGGGAATGGAGGCATTTATAACAGTGCTGCCTGTAACCACAAAACACCAGGCGCTCCACTGTTCCTTCACTAGAGGATGGATGCATTTGGTTTATTTGCAGAACTGGCCACAGTTCAGGAACAAAGCTCTTTTTACTGAAATGGATGGATTTCAGAAACCAAATATTGAGTGACAAAGCAATTTTAGAATACATATATTTGTTATCAATGCCAAAGTGTAACAACAAGCATAAATATCACTGATGTTGTATGCATATGTATTCTGGCATAAAAATGATAAACATGGGCCACTGAGATGGCTCAGCAGGTAAAGGAACCCAGAGACTGGTATTCCCAGAGTACTGTGCATCTCTGTGAAACTCTATGCATATAGCTCTGCCCCTTTCTACTTCTCCTTATCTTATGGTGCAATTGCAAGATATGAAAACTAATAAATTTAGTGTATGTTAGTAAGTGAATTATAAATCTCTTTTTCTGGTATGCTGTGCTTTTACCAAATACAGCTTTTGTCAAATTAAGGTACTTATTGAAAAGTCAATTGGTTTTCAATTGAACGTATTTTAACAGATAGGTAAAACATAAAAATTATACATATTAATGGGGCACCAAGTTATGTAATATTTAAATCAAGTTAAACATATTTTCACTTCAAATACCTGTCATTCCTTCATGGTTAAAGCATCAACAATTCTTCCTTGTACGTCCCTGAACCATATGGCGCCTTGGTGTGGTGCCTATGGGCACCACATGGGGGCTACTACTGTACAGCAGAACCTCTAGGTCTGGAACTGTAACCCAGCCTCACCCATCACCTTTCTCCACTGCTCTCCACAGGTAAAGTCAATTCAATCAGGATGTCTCTCCAATTTACTTTTCATAGATAATATTCCTTTTCTGCATATGTACTTGTAGCTTTCAGAGAGATTATCACCAAAATCCTTGAAATTGACCAATGTGGAAATAGGGTTGTAGCAACATCTCTAACGAGGAAGTAGCTGTGGGGACGGGTATGGATGGACCCATCATCTGCTTTTGTCTTGGGGTTCCTTTCCTTACCTCCAAAGAGATGGAATCCTTTTTTGCAGCTCGGCAAGGGCCACTTCGCAGAGCTGGATTTCTGGAAGCTTTGTTTTATTTTCAGATATTCCTTGGTAAAGAATGTCTTTGTGGCGTTGTTCAGTTCTAGAGTGAGAGGAAAGAAAGCAGCATTTTAAGCATTCATTTGAATAAAATGGCAAGAATGTGATAGCTTATCATAGGATTTTGATAATAAATTCAGATCTCCGAGTCTGTAAATATAAAAAATGTATTTAATTTTTAAAAACTCAAATATGTCACCCAGATTTCTATTTGATGCAGCTTTGAAACTATGCTTCCATACAGAATGTGTGTTTACTGAGAAGCATTTGCAACAGGAACCATGCCAAGTGATGAGATGGTGCTGCACACCACACAGGCGGTTGTCAAGAGGACCGCAGACTGAAGAACAGAAATAAACAGGTTTCGGAAAAGAACCAAGTCTCACCACTTCAGTATCAGTATCACCAGAGGGTGACCAGGGCTCGGGGATGAGAGTGAAAAGAAAATCCATTTCAGATCTTTTTACTTTATAATGTGTTTAATTCTTTATAAGGATGTATTGGGCATTTACAGTGTGTACTGCGGCAGATCAGAGCGACCTTTAAAAATGTAAAAATGCATCCTCAATATTTCAGAAGCTTTGCTAATGAGTTAAAAAGGGAATATTTATTTGCAGTACCCACAGGCCAACCAGAGGCTATACATGGCCTTTCCTTCAAACAGCAGACAGATTGAGAGTCACAGAGCCACACAAGGGCAGACAGGCATTGCTGGAGTCTGACTTCTCCATGCAGGAGATCTCCTTGGAGAGGGTAGTGCAGACCTGGTAGCTAGTGCTTTTGTGAGAAACGACCAGCATCTCCATCAACCCCTGCTCTTACCTCATCCCCAAATGATGCCATGTAGCACCGGCCCCTCTTTAGTTGCTCTTCTACCTCTGCCTCTGAGCCTCAGCCTACTCGAGTTTCATGGAATAGTCTGTTTCTATCTATCACTGCCCTAGGATGATTCTCAAGAAAGTCGTAAGAAAAACTAATTCACAAGTTTACATTAACCACTAACGGGCAGTGTCAAAAAAAAAAAAAAAAAAAAAGATTAGGTAAGTGAGGCTATGCATGAAAGTTCCCACTCCAGCCCCATCCCTGAATCTGTACATGTTGGCCAACAATCCAAGCACACAAGTTGGTAAAAAGGGAATGTTTAGTCTGTGTGCTTATGTAAGCTGGGCCTGTTATGGCTCCTGCATTCTTTGTCCCTTGTGTGTTTAAACACTTAAATGCTCTCAGGGTGGATACCCTTGTCCTGTCTTCTGCAGAAATGCAAGAATGCTTTTTACTAAAATCCACTCTGTCAACTGCCAACAAACAACCCCTTCAGTCAAGACAACTATCTCCTGGCTAAGAGGAATCATCACCATCTCACACCCTCTGTGCTATTCATACCCCTGGAAAGGAGAACTCAGAAGCCATAAAATGACTTGTAACATTACCCTCTAGGGCTAATGATTTTAATTTGCATAATTTTCCAATAAATCAAGTGTCTGATAAGTGATATTGTGTTACCACTGGGGAAAATAACACAACACTCTAAATGCCCTCATAAATAGACCAAGGTAGTAAGGTAATGAAGATTTCCTGTTAGAGACAATATAAACTAAGCAAAAACAGCACGTAACTCAAGAATTCTTATTATTCCTCCCTCTTCCTCCTGGGAACATTGTAACCAAGTTCTAAAATGGTGATGCAGCAAACAGAAACACCATCACACACTCTCTCTTATTTGAAAACTTATTTGGAAATATAACTGGACTCTGGTAAAACTGATTTAAGAAATGTAAAAGCCAGCAAGAGCTTTTTCTGGGAGAAGATGTAAAAAGTAACATCAATAATGGTGTTGATGTTACTCCTCTTCTGGGCCTTAAGGAGCTCAAAAGGCAGTGTGCTTTTTAAAAAGCAATGTAGTAAAATACGTAGATAACATATTCAGGGTAAACAAATGAAGAAAGTATGATTAGAGCAATTATTATAATTTGCAAGCTATATGGCAATTTTACCTGTACATGCACCTGCATGCCTACAGCATGATCTTGTGAGATTGATCATTTTGGATGATTTTTTTTTTGCTACACTTAATCAGAAAGACATGGACAAGAGAAGATCCAGAAACCATTGCTGCAATTATTGCTGGGCCATGTAAGATCTGGGCTTAATGCATTTTAACAGTGGGGCTCTCTATCAACCACTGAGCTGCTTTTAATATCCACTTCCCACCTAATCTCCAGCACAAATCTGGTCTGTGATCTGCTATGTGCCTGGTACTTTGATGATGTATTTAGGGATGGAGATTAATTGAATCTAATTCTGTCTAAAGGGCATTGTATTAGATCCATGCTTTCAAAATGCCTGGCTAGGTGTCAAAATCACTAAGACACTGCTAAAAAGGCACACTCATCTAGACAGTGTGGGTCAGCACTGCTGTGTATGTGGTCTGTAAGTCTGTTCTCTCTAACAAACTCCTTGAATGATTCTGAATCACAGCTAGAGTGGACAGCCACTGGGGGAAATGACCTTAAGTCTTTTTTGGTTGTAATACTATTTAGATGTAATAAGTCTTTATCTTACACTTCTATAAACCTGAGTAGTACCATTCCTTACCCAGAGAAGATATTCATGTGTGTGTGTGTGTGTGTGTGTGTGTGTGTGTGTGTGTGTGTGTGTGTGTGTGTGTGTGTGTGTGTATTGTTTCATCTCAGTGGCATTTAGGCTTGAAAATTCAGGCATCAGAAACAAACAGAACCTCCAGCATTACATCTCTTAAAATAACCTTCAAGAAGCACCAAGAACAAGCAGGAGGCAGGAGAGAGGGGAGGGAGAGGACAAGCCATCTGTATTCCTTTCAGTGGCTCCTACCTACTGGACAGCACATGCTTCTTTTTTTCTCACTTAAGCAGAATGGCATCTTATTTATTTATTGTGTGAGTTTCAGAGGGGTGTGATGCATTTATCTAAGTTATTCTTATATCAATAAAAACTCAAGACTCAGATATTGGGGCAAAAGCCTGATAGATCCAGAGAGTGGCAGAGGAATGATCAGCTGACCCTAATTCTCCACACTTACCAGATTGAGAGGGCCAAGGATTTCTCTAAGCCTCTGCCTGTATTTTCCTGTACCCCACTATGTGGGTTTTCCAAAACCTCTATGGCTAATTAGGGTCAGTCAATGACTGACTCTGCTCTCTGATTCAACATAAAATGTATTAACAACCTTGGATTGTTGCCAGGGGTCCGTGCCTGCCATAGCTTGGGTGTGAGGGTTAGGAGTAAGCTCTCTTCTTCTGCAACAGGGGTCCTGGAGACTGCACTCAAGGCATGAAGCTCTTTTACCTGGAGCTTGCTGGCCTGCCTGTCTGGCCAATCAGCCAGTCAGTGAACTCCAGGTTCAAGGAGAGACCCTGTCTCAAAAGCAAAGTGGGCAGCAATTGAAATCATGCAAAAATTAACCAGGAGCCTATCCGCACATACACACACACAAATGATAAATTTGACAGGTAAGATAAAGGAATTATCATTTCTTAGATATATTTGAGGCCTATATATAAACATAATTTACATTATTACAGGGCCATTACTATCAGGTTTCATTAACAATAAGGAAGGGACAATTATATGTGTAATAGAGTGATTTTGGAGTATAGATTATACCAATATGGCATTTTTTTTTTGAAACAGGGTCTTACTCTGGTAGACCTGTCTGGCCTGGAACTCACTGTATAGGCCAGGCTGGCCTCAAACTCACAAAGGTCTGCTACCTGCTGAGTGCTGGATTAAAGGCCTGTGCCATACAGCCAGCTTTTCACTTTGATTTCAGCTTTAGCCTTGGTATTTGGTCACTTTATATTTACGCACCTCATTATTGTTAAGCAAATATTTATTAAGCACATTTCTAGCATCCTGCTCACTGTAGAAGTGACAGCTATGCCACAGGCATGGAGCCTGTAATCAACTGTATCGAGTAAAAAGACAATTTCAATGCTACGAGCCAAGGGTTCTCACAGGGCTAATCCAGAGTAGTGCCCTGGAATATTATTAAGAAGTGGAAGAGGGTAAGATTATAAATACAAGGCAGAGTCCATTAGACACGCCCAGCAGTGTTAGAGTCTAATTTAAAATGCTGAAAGATAGGTGTCCAGGTATCTGGTTCAGATCATTAAAGTCCTTGTTAACCATTTCTAACCTCATTATTACAAACATAATAATTACAAAATAATCCAAATAGTTTTCTTTTACTGTTGAACAGTGGAAAAAGTACAGATGAGTTAAGATGCTATGCCAGGCACATCTGAGATCTCCCCTTCACACAGGAATGGAGAAGGGTTAACATGTTTGACATGAAGACACACTTTGTTGTTGAGCAGTGAACAGTCACCAACTGTTGCCAAGCTATTTTCAGGACTTCTGGGTAATAATTATTTGCACCTCTTCAAGAAGGGTGAGAAAGTTCCATTTGAAAATGGATTCCAACACTCCAACACTTTAAATGCATTTTGTATACATTCAAGACACTTCAAAATGTTCAGTGTGAACAAGGTAGAGAAAGCTGGTCTGTTGTTAAGATTTAAATTCAGTGGAAAGTTACCAGTTTCAATCACAAAAATACACAAGGTAAGAAAGAACAGTCTAATCGTGGGGCAGTTCTTCAGGCCTGGGGAATTCTTACTATGTGGTAATTGAAGATCTGCCACTAACTGGGAGTCCTAAGGGATTTGCATGCTGGGAAAAAAGCCAACCGGGACTCTCACTGAATTCTGACAAATCTTAACCTACACATGCTTGCCAAGTCACTCTGAATCTGATTTTCATACCTTTCCTTGTGAATCATTCACTCACAATTAAATCTACTGAGGGAAATACTATTCGGCAGCTCAATAATTTAGCCCAAAGACAAGACAGGGACAAAAATAAGCCCATACCTGCTTTATTTGTCATTTTGTCAAAATGGAGCTATAGAGTTTCTATCTTAGTCATCACTGAGGGCAACTTAAGCTCAGTGGATTTTTAATATTTAGAAGCTCTTGTTATTAGCAAGATAAACTTTTGTTGAAATTTTGTTCGGTTTGATTACATTTTTTCCCTTTAGCATTTGGTACCACAATATTTGGTTTTTATAATATAATTAAATATAATGGTGTGTCAGAATAAAGAAAGAGTTATGAAATTTTAACCCTTTAGTTAAGAGGCTAAAGGAATATGTTTTAAATTTAAATATATTTTGATCATATTCTTCTCCTTTCTTACCATCCAACTTTTAGTTTTCTCAAAAAAAAAAAAAAAAAAAAAAAAAAAACAGAAACCCAGTCAGTACAACAACCAACCCACCCCAATCAAGAAAACAGAACACTACCCAAACAACACCAACAAACCTTCTACACTGTAACTAAATAAAAGCACACAGAAAAACTGTGGAGTCCATTATATGTTGGTCAACTGCTCCTGAACGTGAGGCCTGCCCTGGAGTGTCATTGATGTACCCAGTGTTGCTCCATTGGAGACATTTGAGCTCCCCTCTCCCAGCAGGTATAAATGACAATTTCTTTGTTTACCTTTACCCTAGTGGCTAGGTTTTCTATTCATTCATTTAAAATATAACAAAAAAATACAATAAGATAAAACAAAAACTATCACGTTGAAGTTGAACAAGACAAATAAACAGAAGAAAAAAAATGCAAGAATAGGCTTAAGAGTCAGAGACCCACTCTTTGGCAAACTCAGGAACCTGATAAAAACCCTAAGCTGGAAGCCATAACATAAACACAGAGGACCCGGTGCAGACCCGCGCCGGCCCCAGTCATGCTGCCACAGTGTCTCTGAGTTCATATGAGTGAGGGCCTTGTTTTCTTGGTGTTCTCCATCCCCTCTAGGTCTTACACTCTTTCCCCCTCCTTTTCTGAGGGGTTCCCTGAGCCTGGAGGGGAGGGGGGGGGTTGACAGACACATCCATTTAGGGCTGAGTGTTCCAAGGTCTCTCACTCTCTGCATAATGTCTGGCTGTGGGGCTCTATATCTGTTTCCCATCTGCTGTTGGAGGAAGCTTCTCTGATGATGGCTGAACAAGACGCTAATCTTTGAGTAGAGCAGAATATATCAGGACACATTTTATCACTACATTCCACCCCCACCCCCGCTGTTTTTAAACCAGTATTATTTGGTTTTATCCTAGGTCCCTGGGCTATCTAGTCTCAGGTTCTTGGTCACCCAAGCATCTCATGGAGTGGGCCTTAAGTCAAATCTGTTATTGGCTGGTTATTTCCCCAAGTTTGTGTCATGCTGTCCTAGCATACATTGCAGGTAGGAAAGGCAGGCAGAGAAGGGTTTATGGCTGCCTTGGTGTTTATGTTTCTCTTTTGATAGTGTCTTTTAACAAATGGTGCTGGCCAAACTGGATGTCTGTATGTAGAAGAATCCAAATAGAATCCAAAAAGAATACTTATCAGCCTACACAAAACTCAACTCCAAGTGGATCAAAGACCTCAAACGTAAAACCAGATACATTGAAGCCAGCAGAAGAGACAATGGGGAAAAAGCTTGAACTCATTGACACAGGAAATGACTTTCTAAACAGAACACTCTTAGCACAGGCACTAAGATCAACAATTAATGAAATGGACTTCATGAAACTGAGAAGCTTCTGCACGGTAAAGGACACCATCATTCAAAGTGGAAGTCTACAGTGGGAAATGTTTTTACCAACTATATATCTGACAGAGAGTTAATATCCAAAATATATAAAGAACTCAAGAAACTAAATATCAAGAAAACAAATAATCCAATTAAAAAAGGGGTACAGATTTAAACATAATTCACAATAGAGGAAACTTAGATGGCTGAGAAACACTTAAAGAAAACACTCAACATCCTTAGTCATCAGGGAAATGCAAATAAAAACTTCTTTGAGATTCCATCTTACACCTGTCAGAATGGCTAAGATCAGTAACACTATTGACAATTTGCACTGGAGAGGATATGGAATAAAGGAAAACTCCTACACTGTAGGCGGGAGTGTAAACTCGTACAGCCACAAAGGACATCAGTGTGGCTGTTCTTTGAGAAGATGGGAACCAATCTGCCTTAAAATCCAGCTATACCACTCTTGGGCATATACCCAAAGGATACTTCATGTTACCAGACACTTGTTCAACTATGTTCATTGTTGCCCTCTTGATAATAGCCATAGACAAGAAACACCTGGATGTTCCCCACCAGAAGAATGGGTAAAGAAAATGTAGTATACTTACATAATGGAAAAATACTTTAATGCTACAACATTTAACCAAATATTTTACTTCAGACAATCATATTTATTTTGGATTACCAAATCTTTTGGTAGCTTTGAAAACTTATTTAAGCTTTATTCAGGAATGACCACTTTGCTCAAGATAGAAAAGCCAAAAGGGAATCCATCTAATTGAACCCATTTCAACACTAACATTTATTGAACTGTTAGAAATCTGCAGACAAGGGTGGTGGTGGCGCACGCCTTTAATCCCAGCACTTGGGAAGCAGAGGCAGGCAGATCTTTGTGAGTTTGAGGCCAGCCTGGTCTACAGAGCGAGATCCAGGAAAGGCGCAAAGCTACACAGAGAAACCCTGTCTCGAAAAACCAAAAAAAAAAAAGAAATCTGCAGACAAAATGCTAAGTATTCATAGTTTTTTTTTTTTATATTTTGCTGTAAGTTACATTTTAGGACAAGATTTTTGGAATCTATAGAAAGGGATACATTAGTGGTTCCTTGGAGGTGATTAATAGATAACCTTGGCTTAACAAAATCCAGAATTCTTTGTCCTCTATGTAAGAAGAAATACAACATTATTCTCCCTTTTTACTATTACATTCAGTACTACTAATTTGTTTAGGTTATTTAATTATTTTATGTGATTTAGACAAGGTTTCACTGTGTATCCCAGACTGGCCTGGAGCTTGCTATGTAGCCTAGACTGTCCTGAAACTCACAGTGGTCCTTCTGTCTCAGTCTCCCAAATTATGGGTAAAGGTATGACCCACAACCTTAGGCTACATTATTATGTAAAAATAGTCAAAGTAACACACCTCAATGGTTAGAAATATCAAGTGGTATAGTAGAGGTCAAGAAAAAATGGGAAAAATAAATAAAGGAAGGTGCTGGTGTGCATCAGTAGCTGCAGCTCCTTGGGAGCCTCAGGCTGGGTGTTTACTTGAGGTAGAGATAGCCTGGACAACACAGGAGACACCATCTAGAGCTGCGGTGGAAGGGCTGTTCTTTCTACCCAGCTCACTCCCGGGAACTGTGTTAAGTCGTTTCAGGGCTTTTCTTTTAGGGACGGATCTCCATAACTATGAGCCAATGTTTTTGAGAAATTGGTTTGTAAGCCATTAATAATATCTGAAGTGATTTGGATAAGACTGAATATTTTCCAGCTATCACTTATGGTAAAGGTAAAATAGAAGATATAAACTAGAACATCAAACCAAGAAACTCACAGACATATTGCTAAGGATAAGGCTAAAATAAATACTTAAAAATTATGTTGGTAAGAAAATTCCTTAAGCAGAAAAAAATATCTCTACTGATATGTGGACAAAGTAAAATTTATAAAGGTGGTGAAAAGATGATAGAGCTCTGAGAAACCGCACTTTAAATACTGTGACTATTTTGTTATTTCTTTTCATAATAAAAAATTCATTTCCATATATTAAAGTTTTAGAAGACAAATCAACAGTCAAGCAGCCTTCCTGATATAGAATCAATATGGGTTTCAGAGGTAGAGATTACTCTATATGGGATGAATCGGAAGAAATGAAAAAGTAGAGGCATGAATATAAGCAAACCGAGAGCCATATCAGCATAAGAATTAATAGAAGAGACTTCCTGGTGCAGAAGCAGAGAAACTATGAAATGACCTTCCTACAAACTTGGACACGACCAAGACAAATCACAGATGGTCACAGTAAAAAGAGAATATAAAATGTGTGATATTCTTGCTTATAAGCTGTATGTCCTGAATAGAGCTGCGTAGGACATTAGAAGGTCAGACAGAAACAGGATAATTCAGAACTATTTGGGACTGTCCCAAAAGCTGCAGGATGTCGCTGCCCTGCTGCCTAAATTCAAGTATCATCCTTCAATTACTGTGACAACCCAAACATCTCTGATGGAATATCACATTCCCCTTCAACGCTTAAAGTCTCAGGTTAGCTTAAATGTTATTTCCCCGCTTGTTGTGAGATTTCCACACACCAGGGAGATAATTAGCTACTTCTATTTCTTTGTATCCTACTTATCTTTTCTGAGTTCCACTGCGGTCCAGAGTACTGAAACAGAGGTCAGGGAGGCAGTCAATAGGGGAGGGTTGGTAGGGAAGAGAGACATATTAGGACAAGGGCAGGAACGCCCTTTAAGATCAAGAGTATTGTGAATAGGGAAGGGACGGGAATAGTGAGTTATTTTATAATAGATGTGCTGACTCTATGACCCCCTTCCAATACCTGAGACATTCCTACATTTTGTATAACTTACAGGCTTTCACAATGTGAACCTTGAGTCTATTAGTTGGAATGCTAGCAAGAAGAGCCTCATTTGCCCCCTTTTTGATGTATCTACTTTAAAGTAAGGCTGTTTTTAACTTTGATGAAGTCTAATTTATCTATTTCCTTTGAATGTGCATGCCCTAGGTGTTGTATCTAAGAAACCACTGTTAAATCAAAGTTCACAAAGATAAAGACAGGCTTTCTTCTAAGAATTTATTTTTAGTTTGCCCTACATTTATGGCTTTGTTCTAGAATTAACATATATATGCATATTGTGAGGCAGGAATCCGATTCAATCTTTTCCATATAGGTAAATAGTTGTATGAGAAGCATATGGAAACCATCATTAAAGACAATTTTGGGGACTCTTGCATTAATCACTTAACCATGGGTATGAAGGTTCTTCTTTTTCTTGGGTCTTGTTTTAGTGGTTGCCTACTTTTCAATTCTTTAGTGACTTGAATACACAGTTTAGAGAGGTCACTCTCCCAACACAATTCTTATCCTCCACTCTCTCACCTACGATCTGCTCCACTGTTTTGTTGTCAACACTGTGAGGCTAAACCTGCCCTAGTTTCAGACTGTGTGGTGCTCTACTACAGGGGCGACGTGTCCTTATCTTTCTTTGAGGCTCGCTCTATCTAGACCCTTCTTGGCTGTTTTTTTTTTCTTGACTGTCATCTATGGTTGTTTATGTATTTATGCATTTGTATGTATGTATTTGTATATATGTATGTATGTATTATAAATCCATTTTCTGGATGTAGCCATCTAGGACAGGGGTTTTGTCTTGCACACCTGATGCCCATGGATGTCATAAGAGGGTGCCTGATGACCTGGAACTGGACTTACAGTGCTTGTGAGCTACAGTGTGGGTGCTGGCGACTGAATCAAGGTCTTGTGCAAGAGCAACAAGTACTCTTAGCCCAATGAACCACCTCCCCAGTCCAACAGTGGTAAATTTTAGTAAATTTTTTTAATAAACCCTTCCCCATTTGCTCTATGAACTTAGGTTAATGTGATTTAGAGAAATATTTTCATTAGTTAAATGGTTATGCTGGTAGAGGTTATAGATACCAGTATCATATCACTACCTCACATGTCCACTTTACTATTCCTTTATTAACTTAAAATATTGTTGACTAGCTTTTATACTGTCTTCTAGCCTTCACATCTGTGAATTTTTATGTATCAACCATCATTTTTAGTCTCTTTATGTTATCTTTATAATTAGTATAATTTTATCAGTTAAGTTGCTTTTGTTTGTTTTTTGAGACAGAGTCCACTATGTAGCCTTTGTTGTCCTAGAACTTGTTCTGTAGACCAAGCTAGTCTTGAACTCCCAAGATCCGACTCTACCTCATGATTGCTGGGATTAAAAGGGTGCATTATCATGCCTGGTCTGTTAAGTTACTATTAGTTGAAACTTAACAGGAAATCTATAAAACTGCCCTATTTAATGAGCAAATTTATTATTTCATATAGAAGGAAATTTAAAGTTCTACTTCAGACTTGTTCTTCAAAATACTTCATGTATTTTTCTCAGCTCTGACATCCATATTAAAGTCTTCATACTAAGTCTGGTTCCTCACTTGCTCAGAAGATGTCTATCAGCAAGTAACACTGTTAGACACTTTTGTCCATGCCCAAAGAGAAAGAAAACAGTTCTTCCGATGTACTTTTTTCTCATCTCATTAGACAGACCACATGCTCGTTTGTGAACCAATGGCTGGTCAGTGGGACATATTACTAATGATCAGAGGATGGGATTGGCTACCAGGACCAGTCCGCCTTTGTTAAGAGGGCTCAATGCTTGGGGCTAAGTTAGGAAGAAAGGAGGTGCTTATGGATATTAAGTAGCAACTGATAGCATCCGTTACAAATGTGACTTTTTTCTTCCAACTTTTAACAGTCTATCTTGGTACCTATTTTTATAAGCAGATCTTGATGCCTCTGTCATTTCTTCTGTATATCCTATCTCATGTCTACTTTTCAACTTTTATCAGCATTAAGGAGTTAATACTATCAGCTAACACCAAGTAATTTAAACAAGAGCATAAAATTAGGGAAAGTTACAGTTCAAGTATAAGGACATTATTTCACTAAAGAACACTCCATGGGATAAATTTGGAATGAGTATAGTATCACTGTATTTCTACCTATGAAGCTAACGTAACAGAAATATGATACAAGGAACCCCTCAAATCATCACATAGTATCTTCACTTGCTATAAAGAAGGACAGCTTTTCCACTATAACCTTTGGCAATAACAGTCCCACAGTCAGAATGATGAAATTAGGTAATTTATATGATTAATTTATTCACTAACTAATCTCCAACACTCAGTCAGAGGACAAGGACAGAAGAACCGAAGACTAGGTGACCTTCCTAACATACAGAAATGGCAGAAACTGAAGGAAGAAAAAAAAATCAATGTTACAATAGTAACCACTGAATATAGAGACATAAAGTTAACATGAAATGTGCAGAACTCTTAGGAAGGGGACTGTAGAACGTTACTGGAAAGTGATAAACTATAATAATCACCATTAATAAAAATATCCACTAAAATGCCACTCATCCACAAATTAATTTAACCTTACTTTGTGAGTTATTCAACTACAAATACTAAAATGATAAGAAGTGAAGTATGTTCAGGACAAGGCCGTAGCTGAATGGAGTAGCTGCAAGAGAGGCATGTGTTAGGAGCTGCTGCTGCTTTTCAAAGGAAGACCGTTCAGTCAGCACAGAAAGAATGGCTTGTTAAATGTTGCTGGGGCATGTGCCTAAGGATTGCAAACTGGTACTTTATCCTTAGGTAAGTAACGCACCTCAGGAACTGTGGGAAAAAGATGACAAAATGTCACTTAAAAAATAGGTAAAAGGAAGGATTATAAACTTGTATAGTTAGTAGGGCCTTTAATACCTAAGTTTTAACAATAAAGATGAAGGTTAAACACCCTATACAAACACACCAAAACCAAACCAAACTAACAAACAAAAAACAAGATCTAGAAATTTGGCACATTCCATAAAATACTATAACCAAAAATAAGGTGTCAAGGACAAAAGTGGAAGATTGTTTTCCACTTAATGACAAAAATTGGCACTAAATAAACAAAACATCATCCTGGTCAGGAATTTAAAATGGAGAACTGGATGGCCAAGGCTGTAGAGACAAGCCCTCACACGCCATTGTCAATGATACTTCATGTACTACCTTAAAACACAGGCTTTAACTACTGTCTCTACTTCTGGAAGTTCATTAGAAGGAAACACTATATGATATGTTCAAATATTTATCCATGTGTACCACTAATGTATAAATAAAATTATAAATAAAAGTGTAAATATTCCATAAAAGTAAATGGGCTAAGTAGAACATGATGTCATTACAAGAAACACAAGGACTTTAGGTTAAACAAGGAAACGAGTTAGAAAATGTTTATGTGGACTGATAGTTTGGGTAACAAGGGCAAAAGCCTAGACATGCATCCGTGCACGCATACACTGTATTGTGGAAAGACATTCATTAGATGCTACTTTAAAATGGTAGGAATATGGGTGAGTCTGAGCTTACTACTTAAAATGATTTTAACAAGCAACCTGAGCCATATCGTATTAGCAATTAGCAATATGGCTTTATCTTACTCATACTGATATTTCCTCAGGTTTTATTTAAAATACCATGAGCAACAAAGAGAAATTTTGATGTTGCGATTTTCTCTGAGGATGCTTTTAAGGATATTGCTTCCTCTTGATATGTTCCAGAGAAGTCACACAAAATTTCTCATAGGGCTAAGTGCCAGAAACTCCTTTAGTTATCCTTGAGAATTTGTATTTTCTTCTAATGGAGAATACAAATAATGAAAATTGCTTCTTTAAAGATTTACTTCTATTTTTCCTTATATAGTGTGAACATTTAAAATTCGATCGAACTGTAGTTACAGTGTAGGACCCCACAGCTTACACATCTGCACCTCTATCCATATGTAGTTTGTGCTCCATTCAACTTCTATTTATCTTATCTTGGTATTGCATTGACACTTGGTCATGAGATGTGCAGTGATTCTGCACAGCAATATCCTTGCACTAGGCAGATCAGAGGGCCATAGCTTTCCTTTCTCTTCACTATCTGATTAGAGAGATTTACAAGCCTTTGTGTAGCTGACTGGATTGGGGTACCAACCCCACTGCTTCACCCAGACGGGTGATGGGTCTTGATTTCTTTCAAGGAATAAAACTGCTGTCTAAGCTCTTCAATTTTACCATCAATAAAGTACATACCTTGACCCCCATTTGACTCTATTGGTCTGAGGACAAAGCATGGAGACAGAAAGCCCCTCCCTCTGTACAGTACACAGTAGTGACCATGGCCACTTCTCTTAGTTTTCTATGTTCATGGTCATTAGTTTGGATCTCTTCACCGACGTGGGTGAAATACCATTAAGATGGCTACATACCATCTTTACACAAGTAGGTAAACTTGCTTAAAAACAAAAAAGAGCTTAGCCACATCAGGAATGATTGGGGGAGGTGCATCAGATCCATTGCTGGTGGCTGCATGCATCTCTGGATAGCTCTGAATGTCGCCCAACACATCTGTAACTAACAATACAGCAGTGTCAAAGACTGGACATTCCTGGCTTAGAGATTGGGAGTTTGGGTAACAGGTTTAATGGCTGTCCTGAGATATGAGGGCCACAGAACACCAGCAGCAGAAGGCAGATAAGAGGTGGTAAAAAGGCAACAGTGTTGCTTCAGATGGAATTTCCCTCACCAGACTGACCCACATCTGGCTAGAACGGAGTTCCGAGTTCGGGGTCAGTAACAAAGATCTACTTTAGCCTGTGGTGCTGGCATAGTTCCAGTAGTTAGGCGAGCACTGTTTTATAAACTAGAGCAAGAGCCACTTTGAGTATGCTTTTTTCACTAACTCCACAGTCACGTACATGCTACCTTCGGAGTTAAAACCAAAACAGCAATCGGAAAACATTAGGTGACTATGATATCGGAAGAGACCCTTTACCTGTCTGGAAGAACACTCTAGAAATAATGGTCCGGCAGAGCGGGCAGGGAGTGCTTGCAGGGTTGTCTTTGGCCAGAGTCCGCAGGCAGGGCTCGCAGAAGATGTGATGGCAGGGGTAGCACATGTAGGGGTTGAAGTACACGTCGAGGCACACTGCGCAGATGTAGCTGTCCTTTTCTTCTGTGTATTCATGCTCATCATCTGTACTCATCTCATTACTCAACGTCTGCAAAACACGAGGCAGACATGTTTCCTTGGGTTAGTGTAAGGCTGGATTCCCTGAGAGAGGGTGACTTTACAGTTTGTGAAAAATTAAAATATTTATGAGATGCGTATAGTATCTGTTTCTGTAACATATTCCAAGTGATAGAAATGGGATCTGTTCAAGTGAGAAGAAACAAAAAACACATGGAAATCCCAGAAGCCTCCATTATTCCCTAATATTTCTACATAAAACTAAGTGTTAAACTATACCTGAGCATATGAAGTATATCTGGGAATCTAAGCAGTACTAGTTAAGTGTTACATCTACCAGCAGTGGGATTACACATCTTCCTACCCCTATCCAAAATTGTGACTGGCATCGGTTATAGGATGTTACCATGGCATCTTCTCATGATGCCCATCAGGACCCTCCTCCTTCTCACATGGTACCTGGAGCACTTCACATTCTGTATCTTGCATCTTTCTGGGTCTCAATGCCAAGAATGTGTCAAAGTTAAAGGAATGTCCGGATGTAGACTTGGCAAAAGAATGTGGAGTAATTATGGGATTGGCTTTGTGGCTAGGACATATGAAGAACCGATTCTCTTCCCAAATATAATAGTTTGAGAAAGGCAGCTTGGAGTAGCATGAGGTATGGGGGAATGGTTCGTAGTAGTTAACCTCAGAGTTATCCAATCAGAGTTACCCAATCTGTGAAGGTGTGGGGATTAAAACAGGTGATCCACTTCAAACATTTAGCTCAATCCCTTAGCTCGAACATAGTTAGTAGATGTTAACCAGGGCCACCTTCTTCCTCATCTGCTCATCTCATCTTCTCTTACCCCAGTCCCTGTAGTTTCTGATAGTCTTGGGGAAAGTTTTCTCAAGCTAGGAGAATTTCAGGGAAAAGTAACCAGTTTACTTCCTTTTTTTTTTTTTTTTTTTTTTTTTTGGTTTTTGGTTTTTGGTTTTTGAAGACAGGATTTCTCTGTGTAGCTTTGCGCCTTTTCCTGGAACTCACTTGGTAGTCCAGGCTGGCCTTGAACTCACAGAGATCTGCCTGCCTCTGCCTCCCGAGTGCTGGGATTAAAGGCGTGCGCCACCACCGCCCAGCCCCAGTAGTTTACTTCTTTTCTCCTCATGGTGATGAGATCAGTGAATAATATTAGAATCGACCTTGGCTTATGAATAGCTGTAATATATAGAGATACAGATATATACAGAAGATAAAAGAAGCTTGAGATACAAGCAGAAACCATCAACAAACCCTCTATTATACTTTGAATGTTCATCTCTTCCAAAGCTCCTACTGAACCTTAACTCCTCAGTGCAACAGTATGAGGAGGTGAGGTGTAGGGATGATGATGTCCTTGGGCAGAACTCCCAAGAACAGGATTAGTAATCTTTGTAAAGGCTAAAGGGAGCAAAACTCATCCTATTCAGTGCACTCACCCACTACAAAGAAGCATTGCAGATTGGGCCATCATCTGACACTTGACTTTTCTGGGGCCTGAACAGGAACTTATCTGTCTCCAAAAAACTGTGAAAAATCCCTATTCTTATAAATTTCTCAGTCTGTGGTATTTTCTAGATGTGTTTATTTTTTCCATATTCATTATCATTTTATAAAAGATACAGTTGAGTTTGAGCCAATTTATTTTTAATTAAATGGTCATTTTTCTTATAGGCATGGGGACATTTTTATTTAGCTTAGTTATTTGTTGGTACTGGGTAAATGTGTTATGATTTTCTGTCTTCTATTTTGCCCTCTTCATTCTTCTTGTATCACCTGTTGATGGAATGAGTTCTTAATTTGATCACATTGTTATGTTATGGGGTTTCCCTTTTGTATTTATTTAAGAACTCTTGTCCTTGTCCAGGGTCACTAACTTAGCATTATTTTACACTTCATATTATTTCAAAGATGTCATGTATCTGAAACTGGTTCTCTCCTGTGGTTTACCTTATAGACAAATTTAATCCTCTTGCTTATTGGTCTTGTCTCTCTTTTTTTTTTTTTAACAGAGAATTTCCTTTTGTGCACTACTCTGAAGTGTTACCTTACCAGTAAGTGTCTGTTCGGGAGATTTTTTATCCCAGCCCATTAGTCTATTGTCTGCCCTGCGCTATAATCACAATTTGCATCCTCAGAAGGACTCAGTATCTGATTGCTGAAATCCTTCTATGTTACTGTTGCTCTTCAGCAGTGCTGTGGTCACTCCTGACCATCTCCATGACCATGTACAGCTTAGAATTATGTTGTCATGTTTTGATTTAAAAGCTAAAGTTTTTACTGGAACTACACTGAGTCTATGGATAAAATTATGATATATTAGGAGTCTTTATAATAAAAAGCTTTAAATCTTAGAGGCTGGTTTATTTCCCCATTTATTATAAAATCATTAAAAAATATCCTGGTACAATTCTGTTTTTAATGGAGCCGATACCTTGCCTCCAATACTACTGCTTATACCCTCTTTTTGGCCAGCCCATTCTCAGTGTGACATGCACGCTCTACAAACCTCATACCCAAACAAATATATAAAGGAAAACTGCTTCTTTAGCTCAGGCTGTCTTTCTCTTCTCTTTCAACAGTAAAACTTCCCAAGAGACTCACTGTGTTGTAGGTAATGGCTGCTTCTTACTTCCTACCATTTCTTCAACCTATTAACCTGCCTTCTCTTCTTAATATAATTCGAGGACTACTTACACAACCATTAACAGCCTTTGGTGTGCCATATCCAGAACACTTTCTGGATTGTTTTTCCTTGCTCTCTCAGCAGCATTTTCTGGGTAGACCACATCTGGCTGTCACAGCTGTCAGAGCTCTCACGCTGGAGTTATAGGCATTTATGAGCCAACTGCTGTGGGTGCTGGGAACTGGTCTGTAAGCGTTCTTAATAACTGCACTACATCTCCAGCTCTGTCAAATGTTAATTTCTAAACATGGTTTAGTTAGATCTTGTTAAGATATGGCTGTATCAGAAATGTTACACATTTCAAGTCAAATTAATTAAATAAGTAGTGACCATTATTCAACGAATAAAGACTATGTAAAATACTTGGAGTTTGGGTTGAGGCTTCTAACAGCTTGTTCCAGGCCAGATGGGAAAGGGCTGCAACCATCTTTTACTGCCAACAAATGGCATTGGGGGACAGGTAACAAGAACTATGTGAGATGTTTCCTATCCTCTGATTCAGGGTTGACAGTTTTTACAATGATTTATGTTTATTTTGGATTACATTATCTATTGACTGGTTAAACCTTTTCAGTGGAAACAAGGTAATACATGTTCTCTTATATATAGATCACTTTTTTGTGTGTGTTTATCACTACTGGTTTAAATTTACTTCATTTCCCAAAATGTCTCTTTCACTATGCTTGTAGACTCCACAGATTTTTCCTTCCATTAAAAAAAATAGACCCCTTGGGCTTGTGGGATGGCTCAGCTGGTGAGGGGGAAGACTTGAGTTTGATCCCTAAGACCCACATGGTGGGAGAGAGAATCAACTCCTACAAGTTGTCCCTTGGCCTTTATGTGCATGTGCACAACCAAATAAACAAAAGTTTAACAAACAAACAAAACCCTACAGTCATGTTAGCTTTTGCACAATTTCTGCAGTTAGAAAATGTTTAGGTTCTGATTTTAACATTCATGCGTTTCCTTGGTGAGCCTACTTTCCCACTGTGATAAACTAACCACTGCAATATCTTTTCCTCTCAAATAGCATTTAGGTTCCTAATGTTTTATTTTTCTTTTTCGTTAATTTATTTTGTGTATGCACGTGTAAGCCGCAGGCCGGAGACTAAGTTGAAGACATCGGTCCTCTCCTCCCATCATGTGGAGCCTGGCTCTAAAACACTATCATCAAGAGTGGCGGTGGGCTCTTTCACTTGTTGGGCAATTTCACTGACCCTCATTTCTAGATTTTTCAAACTGAGTAATAAACACATTACAATTTTGTGAATGAATGTAATAATCCCACAGAAAGGAGAGGATGACCTTTATGCACTCACTGTTAGGGAAAATGTACCTGGGCACGTTGCTGAGTTCTGCCCAACTCCTGTAACTACAGAACTTTATATGATAGGTGATGGAAATGCAGCATGGCTGGAGTAGATGAGGCTTCTCTGGATCCATTTATATGCTTTTAATCCCTACAAGGATAAATCTGCCCACTCACTGACATCAAGCTCACCTGTATACTTTGTCCCAAGAAAAATGAGCAAAGGTAGTGAAAATCGTATCTAAACAGGTTTCGTAAATAGTCATTTTTATGATTCTGCCAGGTCACCAACAGTGGCTGCTCTATCATTCTAGCAGAGGATGACAGGTAACCTAGGAACAGGTAACTCCACAAATTCTGCTGTGAATAGGCCACTGGGATTTAGGAGCAGTACATTATCTCACTGGCCAAGTGACTAACAGGAAGCAAGTTCAGGGACAGAAATACCTATATAACACAGCCAAAACTGTGGGGTACTGACTTAGTGAGTAAGCTGCCATTAGGTACCGGAAAAGTGACAACCCATGCCATGCACTGGTATACATTTAGGAGGAACTGTCACCTCTGATAAGCTGGAAGTGAGAGAGCGGGCACAGAAAGCTTAGGAAAAAGAACACAGTAACATGACTTGGTTACTGTTGGCCTCATTTGACACGGTAGATGCAAAAGGAAAAGATGAGTTTAGAAAAAGATGACCTCACTTTGAACATTAGGAAAGGAGGAAGAGAAGCAAACAGCATCGAAAGAGACAACTGTTCCTCATGCTCAATCAATAAAGTACTTCAAAAACATTTAAGGAACAAAAGCCAACCTGTAGTCAAAGATCAGTGGGGTGTCACTTGCGACACATGGTGGCTGTAGCTGAAAACTGTATACAGAGATTCAAGATGCTGAATAGATAAACCTCCTCTTTCACAAAAAAGAGATGGAGTGTCAGGCATACAGTAATATTCTGGAATGAGTGACTGGTGGAAACCACTAAAGATGACCAAGAAAGGGACTGAAATGTGTGCATATTCACTGACCTGTGCCAACAGCATAATAAGAGAAACAAAACACACAGTATTTGTTACTGTGGCTTTTTGGGTGAGGTAAAATGAGTGTCCTGTTTGAAGAGCTCTAAGTCAAAGAGAAAGCACCAGCACACTGCATCATTGTGGAGTTGGCAATATGCACTGAAGAAGTTCCACAATCCATATAGGCCTGTACCCACTCAGGTGGATAACCCAAAATCTGCACAGTAGCCTTGCTTTAAGAAAGGATATCATACTGTGTGACCCAGTAATTGCCCAGAATGCTGTACAGAGGCCATCTTGTAAGATGAGCTATTTGTCTGTACTTGGGCTGCTCAGAAATACCCGACTATTCCCATGGTATGCACAGTGCCCAAGACCATTAACCATAATAAAACTTACAGAAAGATTATAACAAGATACTCAGGTAGACTCCAGGGCAACATTGCATAACAGACGCCCTAAGGCATATCTTCAGAAGATGGTCATTTACCAAGTAGGAAACTCTTTAAGTACAGATATCCGAGTCCCTAGAAATTAAAATATAACCCGGGAGCACAAAGAATACACGAAGATTTCAGGTATCACAATGCTCTCCAAAGAACACAGAACTCTCTAGAAGCAGATCCCAAAGAAGTAGCTGCTTGAGGCACACATGAAATACTCAAAGGACTGAACACAACTAGGCGTGGTGACATCAAAGGGACTACAGACGGCCCCATGGCCAAGAATGTGTGTGGATCTTGCAGAAGGCCCAGGTTTGTTTGCCAGCACCAACATTGGGCAGCTCACAACCTCTTGTAATTACAGCTCCAGGAGGTCCAACAGCCTCTCCTGGACTGTGCAGGCACCTGTACTCACATGCACATACTCCATAAACACACACACACACACACACACACACACACACACACAGAGCTAAAAATAAATCTTTAAGAAAAAGAATGTGAGCACCAAGTGCAATAAAGTGCAGGAGATAATTTTCACATGAGCAAATGAATGTAACATTGGAAAAACTTTGATTTATTTCTTTAGAGTCTTAAATAATATATCTCTTGAGTTCACATTTTTCAGTTGAAGTATCCCATTTCTTATAAAGATCAATTAATCAATAAAAGACCCTACTGTCTGATTTCTAGGTAGGTAAGAAGTCTCATTGGGATCCTATTAGGAAAAACATTGCTCAGTATCATCTCCAACAAAAATTTATTAGTTGACTCCAGAGACACTAAATGCTCTCCTCCTAAGTCACATCATATAACACCATGCACAAACAATAAAGAGGTCTGTTAGTCTTGTCATTTTTCTTCTAAATCTTATGGGCTTTCCCCCCTGCCTTATTATTTCTTACCTGTAATTCTTTGCTGCAGAAAACCATGTATATATCAATATATCAACCAATTCTTTTTATTTGTTTGTTTTGTTGTTGTTGTTTATAGTTTTGTTTATCCATGTGCTGTGGGATGGACTGTATGTCAAATCTGATCTGATTGGTCAATAAATAAAACACTGATTGGCCAATGGCCAGGCAGGAAGTATAGGCAGGACTAACAGAGAGGAGAAATGAGAGAACAGGAAGGTGGAGGGAGACACTGCCAGCCACTACCATGACAAGCAGCATGTGAAGACGCCGGTAAGCCACAAGCCATGTGGCAAGGTCTAGATTTATAGAAATGGATTAATTTAAGATATAAGAACAGTTAGCAAGAAGCCTGCCACAGCCATACAGTTTGTAAGCAATATAAGTCTCTGTGTTTACTTGGTTGGGTCTGAGAGGCTGTGGGACTGGCAGGTGACAGAGATTTGTCCTGACTGTGGGCCAGGCAGGAAAACTCTACCTACATCCTTCTCTATTCAGGAAGAAGCAGATGAAGTTTTGCTGTCCCAAGGAATGAATAATACACAGTATGTAGAAAACAAAGGAAGTTAAATTTTCAATGTATATGATTCTCAGCACAAGTGAGGGATTTGGGGGACCTGTTAGGCTCCTTCTATCCTTGTTCTCTTGCACTCAACATACACTAGGCAAAGGTGCTACAGGGTTATTGTAAGACATTGGTAGCTCTCTACCTGACCATCATCCTTACACCAGTTCTAAGTTGACACTGCTGAGAATTGTGTAGGCAAAGAAAGCCCACATGGTGCCATCTTCAGAAGACAGAGAAGGCAAAACTTCAGAATCCTTTCATGCTTAGGGGAGTAAGGAACAACAGAAGATGGTACTGAGTCATCACTGAGTAGATAGTAAGGATTGTTGCACCAGCACAAGGAAGAAACTACACTGAACTGGGATAATGATTGTTCAATCAGCATCAGCCAGGGCAACTATTTACCTCTCCTACCAACATCCTGATACTTGGGAAGCACTAGAAATTTTCAAACACAGACCTAAAAAGATGGAGCATTGACCCTACATAGATTAAGATTCACTTTTTAGCCCACGTTAAAAAGTAGAATCAAACAGAAGTTAATTGATAAAAACAAATATGTATTTGCATATTTGCATTATTTGCATATAATGCATGGAGGGTAATATTTAATTAAAAAATGATAAAAATCCACTTCTTAAATACTCAGCTTAAATATAAATATATTTAATTTATTTAATAATAAAAATATAAATATATTTATAGAATATATTTAATACTCAGAGTAAATTCTTTTCTTTTCATTATATTATTTAACTTCTTCACAGAAACTAGAATTATGCCAACATTTCATTAACTCTTATTCTACTGTGTTTTCCTAAGACTGACACAGCAGTCACACTGTGCCATAGAAAGACCTTAGATATTAAACTTATCAGGAAATAGCAATGATTAAGAAAACAGCATATGGAAGTTATTTTAAATATACATCTTTCAGAATCCTTTAAATGTATGATTCTTAAAGAAATGTAAATTTTTACAAATGTCATTGTTGTGTCATAAGAATTTATATTTCTGTCTCAGAATATGACTTCAGATTTGCATAAATACATATTCCAAATTTGGCGGTTTGGGAGTTCTAACATATGCTAGCTTCCATAGCAGCCATCAAAAGTTACATATTTTAAGAAATAGCTAGAAAACTTTCTGTATCACCCCCAGACCCCCACTTTTGATCAATATGGAGAACCAAATCAACACAGGAGGTCATACTTCAGGGCTGGCTGAATGAAAATGCTAGATGAAGGGTTAACTAACACACACACACTCTCTCTCTGTCTCTCTCACTCACTCACACACACACACACACACATGCACACACTGCAGATATAAATCAAAGCTCTCATTTCTGTAAATAGCAACAAGTGAGAAAGGGTGTTGGTGGGTCAAAAGCCTCTGGCTTTGATAAAGAGGCTCTAGAATGATAACTGTGGTGTACATTATTTGTGGGTGTGGGGCAAAATTAGCACTTCTAACTCAGAAACTTTGAACTGAGAAAAAAAGTAACTTTAAACTAAGTCCTTTATTAGTCAAAACTATAATATTACAATGAAGGAAAATGTAAGTTAGCCTGGTAGTCTTGTGCCTACAGTTCAAAGCATTTAAGACTTACCCAGAAGCCACTCCCACTAAAGATGAGCTCACACTAAAAAAAATTACCAATTATACCAGAAAAGAGACGATAAGTGCCACATTGACAAGCAGATGCCTACCTGGAAGAATGTTTGGACTTCTAGCCTCCTGTTTCCACCTCCTAGATACTGTGATTACAGGCTGTGAGCACTACACCCACCAAGAATTTACTTTTGAACAACTACACTAACTGATGAATACAGAAGAAAATTTAAATGGTTTTTTAAATTAGATTCTCCAAAAGAGAATTTACAGGAGGAATATGTTCTCTTAAACAGGTTAAACAAAAGAGGCCTAAAGAAAGTAGATTTGAGATAAGAAGTCCGATGGAGGTTTTATATGTGAAAGGTTAAAGAAGAAAGGACTGGTATAGTAGAAACTATCACTGAGGAATAATTATCTTGTATGATTCTCAAAATAATTTTGTTTCATTGAATTTTACTTCTGCAACACTTCATTTCCTGTTGCTTTTAGACTCAACAGGTATTTTCTAGTCTTCATCTCTCTTGGACTCTAGATAACACGGCACTAATATCCTTCCAGACATTTCTAAGCACACTGAAATGAGAGGCTGTTCTTCATCTTAGGACATGATACTCCTTTCCCATCCCTTTCTTCTTGCTTCTAGGCATGCTTTCCTCTGTTTCCATACAGATGAGAGTCCTTAGTGTTTGGTCTGCCCCCTCACCTTCCCTCAAGATGCATGACTTCCCTGAGCAATGGACTCATGGCTTCTATTAACAGCTGCATTCAGATGATCTTCAAGGACAGAACCCTAGATCAATGCTTCCTCTCCTTTTCTATTTTTATATGGGGCCAGGGATCAAAGTCAGGGCCTTATACATTCTAGGCAATGGCTCCACCTCTGAACTACATTCCCATTTCACGGCAATTCTCTTTGGGTTCCAAACTCATACCTTGAAGTACCCTTGGCCTATTTTTATTGTGATGTTTTAAAGGTATCTGTTTATATTAAGCCTGTACTTAACACCCAAGCTTCTATTCACAACCAATCCACTTGTACTTGGCTTTGACTTGTTTAATCTATCTACATTTATAGCTCATGCTCTTGGTGTCACCTTGATACAGTTACCATTTTGTCAGTTAATCTTAATAATTTTAGTCCCCAAATGTCTCTTGAATCCATTCTCATCCTCCTTTTTATGAATACTTTTCTGTGCCCCCTCTCTCTCCCCATTTCCCTACTTCATTAGCTGTTAACTAGCCCTTACATCCTTCTTACATCACTGAACTATTTTTGCACACTTTGCCAACAGTTTTCTGTTCAAAGACCTATTTATCATGCTACTTTGCTTTAAAAATTTCTAAGGCCAATAGCCCATGAGCAAAAGGGCCAGCATGTGAATGGTGGTCCTTCTTTTCGTCCAGCCTCAACGGCTAGGCTACCTCCCTACTGCCTGAGCCCTGTTCTCTGAACCCCTGCATGCTGTTCTAATACTTCTTTCAGGATGCAGACATGTGGTCTGGTTATTTAGGGTTTTGCCTCCCATACCTCTTATCCTATATAGCTCTTGATCACTTAGTAGATCTTAGGAAAAGAGACATTAAAAAAAAAAAAAGGTCTTTCCTGACTCCTCAATCTAAAATAAGCCCTCTAGCACAATGCTCTCATAAAAAAATGGACACCTCCTCTTACAATGTTACCATAGCTTGAATTTCATGTTTGTGCATAAAAGCTTGATTTATATATGCCACTCACACTGGTCCTGAAGGACCACTCCTAATAACATATCCTGTTAGGTAGCACTTACACAATGTTGAATGAATTACAATAACACACACATAGATAATATTTAAGGATAACATACATTATACATGATTTTATATATACATGCAATCACCACTGTTTGCAAACTATTACCTTAAAATTCCTTATTTCTAGTCTATTTCGTGTACATACACTACATAATTTTGCAAGCTGACATTTCCCCCCTGTATTTATGTATTTATTTATTTATTTATTTTTGAGATATGGACTTTTTACATAGTCCCGGCTATCCTGGAACTCAATATGTAGCCCAGGCTGGCCTCAAACTTACAGAGATCCACCTGCTTCTGCCTCCTGGGTTTGGGATTAAATGTATCCATCACCACACCCAGCAATTTGACTTTCTTAATTAAAGGGCCACTGCACTGAGAAAAGTAGGAAGTGTTCAAACATGGGGTGCACACATGTGGGGATGTATATACGTGTGTGCATGTGCATCCGTGTGGAGGCCAGAAGTCAACCTCAAAGTTGTTCCGCAGGATTCATCCACATGAGTTTTTGAGACATAGTCTCTCCCCGGGACCTGGGACTCACAGATTCAGGTGGACTGTCTGGATAGGGAGCCCCAGAGATCCATCTATCTTCTCTTTAGTACTGGGACTGCCAGGCTGTCCTAGTGTGTCCGGCATTTTATGCTGGTGCTAGGGGCTGAACTCCGGTTCTCACGCTCGCACAGCAAGCTCGTCATTAACTGTGCTGTCTTTGCTGTCGTCCTTCATGATCTTATCTTTATATACAATTATCCAGCATCATGATTGGTGTTCACACCAAAGAGCAGTCTTTTTTTGTGTGTGTGTGTAATTTGTAGTTACTGATTTGCCTATTTATTCTTAGTTCCAACTGGGAAAGGTGATCAGTAATTATATGGTCTAATAATTACAACTAAGTACCTGAAGTTTCTGACTTTTTTACATTCATGTATTTATTTATACATGTATTTATTTGGTGTGTGTATGTGTGTGGGCACATGTTATCAGACAAGGTACAGAGTTGGTTCTCTCCTTCTACCAACTCTGTACCTTGTTGTGGGTCCTGGGGATAAATTTTAAGGTTGTCAGACTTGGTGCCAGCCCATATCTTACTCTTGGAAATTAAGTATTTTATGGTTCAATCCTGTCTTTGTCTGTTAAATCAAAGAAGAATAATTGCATTAAAAGAGGTTTACAGGTTGCTTTTTTTTTTTCCTTTAAAAATGTTTTGAGCCGGGTGGTAGTGGCGCATGCCTTTAATCCCAGCACTCGGAAGGCAGAGCCAGGCAGATCTCTGTGAGTTCAAGGCCAGCCTGGTCTACAGAGCGACATCCAGGACAGGCTCCAAAACTACACAGAGAAACCCTGTCTGGAAAACAAACAAAATGTTTTGAGACAGAGGTTCACTATGTAGCTCAGGCTGGTCTTGAACTTGCAATATACCCCAAGATACAGTCTCAAATACATGGCAATACTCTTGCCTCAGCTTCCTGGGAGTTGAGATGTGCACATGTAGTTAGTTACAAGCCAGTATCTTAGTGGAAAAAGTAAACAAAAATGCACCAGTGATTTTGTGGTTACAACTCGATAGCATCTTTATTTTCATCAAAATCACCTATATATACCCTCATATACATTTGCAGTATGAAAAAAGGATTTTGAAATTACATCCTTTCCTCAATTAATAAAAACCTAGTTGGGAGACAAAAACAAAACAAAAACAAAAACAAAATACTCCAGCAAGACATTAGAGGTAAGAAACAGAAATTAAAACTCTCAATATTTAAAAGTATATTGCTTCAGAAAGTCAAAAATGAGTTACAAGTTTTGTCATTTAAATGGACTGATCTTAGACAAATCATTTCATCTCCGAGTCCACTTACTTATTGGCACAGTTAGAATAATATCAATCTACCTTCTGGAGTTGTAGGAGTGGAACGGTCTCATTCAAACAGAGCCTGATGGAAGAGGAAAAAGAACAACCTCTTGAGGGTCATGGACAACTGGGGCCCATGTCACCTAGGAGAGTCTTTGTAGTTTGCTCCCCGTGGGGTGGCTACACAGGAAGGGGGCTCACCATGACTCACGTCAGCTCCCTTTCCCTCCCTGGGTTTACTGCCAAAGGGAAGGATAAGGACAAGGACCCACTACAGCAACTCTCCACAGGTCATCACAACAGCACTCCTGACTGAAAGGGCCATAAATGCAGACAGGGAAAGTTCAGTGGCTTACTCATGTATCCCTAAAGGGACTTGTATCTCCTTGGGTACCGCTGTGAAATACACAAATCCTTTGACAGCCCAGTAAGAGTGGGCTGCCTTTATTTTGTGCTACACTGAGAACTGAGGAGAGATGAGGTAACTCTTAGCAATAATTGTGCACAGAATTTATCTCACCTATGGATTTTAGCTAGGCAATAAATGCCTGAAGTGTTTCCTGTAGCAATGCCTGCAATAAATGAAAACTGTTACCACCTCTGTGTTCCAAATTGAATTTTTTTATATAGTAGGCCATTACTTCATATATATGCCAGTACCTGTGGCATTTCTATGGGAAAATCAACCTAACTCAGAAGTAAATGCTGAGGTTTGATAAGAAGTCAGGGATGGACTAGGGGCCAATCACAGTCTCTAAAGCAGCACTTCTCACCCTGTGGGTTGTGACCCCCTGGGTGGTTGCATATCAGACATCAGATATGCATATCACATATTTACATTACAATTCATAACAATTCAAATCAGGTATGAAGTGGCAATGAAAGAATTTTATGACTGAGGATCACCAGAGCACGAGGAACTGTATTAAAGGGTGGCAGCATCATGAAGGCTGAGAAGCACTGCTCTCTGGCTCATGTAATCTATTCTCCACTGCACAGCTCAGCACAGCAGAGCTTCCTTGACGCACAGTTCACTTCAGACAAACACTGGGAACCGCAGTGAGGGACTCTGAAAACTACTTACATTTCCATTACGGAAGAAACAAACCAGTTTCAGGTTTTTTTTGCCTGAGCACACAAGAATGCTTTAAAAGACACTGCAGTGCTCCACGAGTCATAAAGAGACAGAGGAGGTACATCAAATTTGCCACATGTGGGCTGCAGCTGGCATGACAGCCCATCACAGGAAATTTTAGGGAGAACAAAAGCATCACATATTTCCTCTTTAAAATTATGACAGAAAAGTGTGATCATTTTAAGTGGGGAATACATAAATTAAGACAGCGTAAAAATAGTATAGACGTGTCAAAAAAACTGAGTAGGGAAGGATGCAGCAAATTTGCCATTTAACGGGCTCTCTGTAACCACTCATCCAAGGAGGTGACGGGCCAGCAAGGAGGGAAACAGACCACAAGGAAGACAAGAATGGCCTGAACAAGACTGGACATGGGGAGCGATGCAGACAGGTGTGCCTCACACAGCACAGCTGTTATTATAGATGTTACCAAGAGGGAACGTGAACTGGCTATTCCCTCATAAGAGAACTGGGATGCTGTGCCATGTATGGACCCATTTATGAAGGATCGCTTGATGAAAAGGAACATTTAAGGAAGGATGTTTAAGGAGGAGCTGGCAGCTCTGTGAGTAAGTGACAGAAGTTAAGAGAGATGAAAAGCAGGCCACCTTCCCAAAGGCTCTTCATCTGCAGTCCAAATATAAGATGACAGGAGCTGGACCAAGTTTTTGGCTGCGGAATTGCAGAAAAAATGAGCATCAGCTATAGTAAATTTTGCTTTGGAAAGAAAAAACATTTGTTCTTTCTGTAATTCAAATATAGTTTCTTTGTGTCTTGTATATGGGTGTGTGTGCGTGCGTGTATGTTAATATACCCATATGTACAGGTATATGAGCCTATGAATGATCATGTAGAGGCCAGGGACACTGTGTATCTTCCTGCTTTCCACCTTACATTTTGAAACAGGGTATCAGAGTGAAGCTGGCATTCACCTTCTTGGGTAATGACTGGTTCGTGAGCTCTGGAGATGGCCCTGACTCAGCCTCCCCAGTGCTGGGCTTCCTGGCATGTGCATCATTCCTGGTTTTTGCATAAGTGCTGTGGATTTGATCTTGGGTCCTCTTGTTTCCACAGCAAGCATTCTTCCTTAATGAGTCACATCTCTAGCTCCTCAATCAGACAGTCTCAAGAGGGAAAACTTCTAAATCTCTGATACGATTTTCTCCATGTGTAAGAGGTACTGTGATTTTAAAAGTTAAAGATTCACTTAGATGGCAGGATCAGAAATGTCAATACAGAAATGTCAGTAGAGGACATACAGAGAGGCTTATGTTCCCCCCACACACATTCTCTGCAAGGTATTTGGAAAACTTTAATAGAAAAGGAGGTCCCACAATCTGAAACATCATGGGTATTAAAACGGGAGTAAAGGCTTGAGTGAAACATTTTATTGCTTCTTAAGTTTTAATCTGGCTGGATGAAGATACACTTTGAACACTAGTACCGTGGTTTGAATTCAACCTATAAATAATACTTAGATCCATTGTCTGTAGTGTAGGAAAACACAGAATAGGGTAGAAGCTAAAATCACAAACAGCTGAAATGACACCAGGCAACAGCAAAAATCTCAGCTTGAAGGTCAGCCTCACCACCTTGAGACTCTCAAAGAATCAGTGCAGAAAACTGATAATGGAGGCAAACATGGTGATCTTTAAAAACTAATATTTACATTTTCACTACCACGGTAAGTTTTACTTTAAAAGTCTCACTAGAGAGGACATGTTACATCTTTTCCTATAATTCAAAAATATCAGGTGATGAAAATTTTGTAACAGGAAATTGTTATGAGTGAGTAACATCCTTCTTGGTGAGGACTCAAATGTTTCTGTAATAGTGTATTTCATTTGCTAAGTAATAATTAATCTATCTGATCAGATAGTATCATGATATAAAAAGAGAAGCATGTATACCATAATTGTGCTACTTATAGCAACCCTGGAGTCGATCTGAGGTTAAAATAAGAACTCAGTGTTGCCTTTAAAGCTGTTCTACTAGGAACCATTTTCCTGGTGTCCACCAAAGAATCCTCCAGCACCATTTTCTGTGTGACACTGACATGTTACAACATTGACTTTTGACCTATCTTGTTGTTTGCCAAATAATGTGAACAACAGAAAAGGAGACAGGGATATTTTACAGTCCATCAAGTTGTGAGAGAGAGAACACAATTAAGCACAAGCCTGCTACACAAAGAAATTAACAGCAGCAACTGGTCTGCAAAGTCGGGCAGGAAATGAAGAGACTCTATCCCAAAACAACAGTAGAGCTGAATCTTAGTAACCAAAGATAAATGCGACTAATCCCAGAGCCTAAGCTGTGTACACAGAGTCCCAAAATAAAAAGAAACAATGTATTAACTGTACCCATGTGTATGATGCAACCCGAAATAAAGTATGCGATACACTTGATTAAGAATGTTTCAGATCTTGGGCCGGGCAGTGAGATGATAAAGAGTTCATCAAATGCTTCATAACTTAAAGTGAGTAAAACGTCCTCCAATCAAAGTGTCAATTGATGATGATATTTTATGACAAACCAGGACTATGAAAATTCCAGTTTGTACAGCTGAGTAAGAATTATTTTATATTTTTAAAAAGTTAGTTTTGTTTTTCATCTTTGTGAAGCTATTTTATCAATTACTTTTCCAGTTCATGGATACTGCCCCAAAGTTAAAGGGGGATAAATTAGGAAACATCCGTAGTTAAAACGGTCATTTTCTGTCGATTGTCTAAGTCCATATCATCCTTATCTAGTGATGAACTGAATACAGCAGGTGTGCACATCTCTTCCTAACTTTTCCTTCAGCGACTTTACATTAGGAGTTTGAAATCAGGCTTTGGGGGGTATTTACACCATGGAAATTGGCAAAGCTAGGAATTAGGAGACAACACTTCCCTTGGAGAGATGCTTATTAGCACACTGGTATTTTTATTGTAGTGTAACTTGCATAGAAATAATTCACAAATGCACAATGAATTCTCCAATGAGTGTCCATTATTAAGATGAAGAAAGAGATCCTCATTAGTACTCTGAAGATCTCTCCCATGTTCCTTGCCAGCAAACTGATTCTCAGGCGAGTGATTTATTCAGCATCCCAGATATAGAAATCTCAGACCCAGCACCATGTCGATCTAAATATAATTTTTTAAAAAAATTATACTTCATGTCCATCATATCTACACTCTAGTATTACATTGGCTGGGACCCTAGAGAATGAAATATTTGAAGTAGCAGCTTCTCAAGGCATACATATTTGACCGTGGGAGCTTTCCATTGGGTAGAAATATCAGCCATAGGCCACAAAAAGGCCCACAGAGAACTTGGAGCATGGCAGAGGGAAGATAACGTACAGAAGTGTTGGGGACTCCTGCCCATAGCCTTAATTCTCAACATAAATTACTTGATGCAAAGATGAATTTTCTACAAGAGAGCTATAAAATAAATGAAAATCTTCTATGGCTATACATCAATGTCATTGTGTTTCTGAAAATTAGTGTTGCCTACATATATCTCTGCTTAAACAATATGAGGAGGTAATATTAACTGAGGTGTTCTTATTGCTGTTATCATTTTGATATATGGTCTCCCCTCTATAGCCCAGGCTAGCCTTAACCTCACTATGTATCCTAGGCTGGCTTTGAACTTGTGGCAAACTTCCTGCTCAGCTGTCTAAGTGCTTGGATGATAGATACTGGATAAGTTTTTTTTTTTCTTTTATGATTAAAAAGCCTATTCCAGTAAACTATAGATTTAAAATTCACATTAATTGATTGTTTAGATTCTGAGACATAGTAACAGAAAAGTGATACATTTTTACAAATCCCATAGCAGGTGCACATGGAGGAAGGCAGATATTAATTTTTGGATAGTCAATTTTGAAGCGTGAGAAGAGCAATGTAAAATGAATGGGTGTATGTAAGCCACCCAGCACAAAGGCAGGGTACTGGTACCACTGCTGACTGATGATTTTGCTGTTCTAATTCTTCCTAACTATTTTTACTTATTTTTGTATATGATAAAAGGATGAAGGCAATGATTTTAAAGAATGGATGATTCAACAATTTTTCTCATCTCCCCATGTAGTTGATTAAAATTATTTCTAACCCCTTAGTAAATTATCTTAGTAAGAAATATCACAGAGGTCACTATCTCACATGTAAAATTTACCAAATGCATCACAGATGTAAGAAAAACATTTGGTATATATACTAATGACACTTAGGTGAAGTTTCTGAGAACAGAGATGATATTGGATGAGGTCAATAACAACATGGAAGCAGGCTTTCTCTTGGGCCACCAACCAGCTCCCAAATCATGACACAGAGATTTATTATTAGTTATGAATGCCAGGCCTTATCTTATAATTGTCCCACTGGCTCTTATAACATTTTAACCCATTTCTCTTCATCTGTGTTTGCCTCGGGGATTTTTACCTTTCTCCTTTTATATATCCTGCTCAGTGTCTGGCTGGCTGGTGGAACTAGCAAGGTGAAGTTGGCTATGGCTTGTTCTGCTTCTCTGACCTTCCAGCATTCACCCCAATAACTGGGCCTCCAGGTTCGTTCTTATTAATAAGACTCTTTAAGATTCATGCTACATCTGGCGCCCCACGTTGGTGGTATGAATTCATGAAAAAGCTGCTTGCCTGTGGCCTTGTGGGCCCCAGCTCAGGCCTGAGCTACACTTGGCTGGTTGTAGTGGCACACTGGTTGGATTTGCTGAAGGAGGCAGAGGCAGGAGGATCTGGAGTTTGAGGCCAGCCTAAAAGCCTTGCTAAGGAGAAGCTGCAACCAGGGTCGGACCTGGCCACAAAAGGTGTTGGTGGGACCATGGAGGCAGCGGATGCTGCTCCAAGTTGCTGGCTTCTTATCATGTTGGTGACGGCAGTGATGCTGCTTCCTAGCACAAAGAGCTTACTGCTGCTTGTTCAGAGAAGAATTGCCAGGACCATCGTGTTACAAGAAAACATCGGCAAAGGTCAGTTTGGACAAGTTTGGCAAGACAAATGGTGGGGAGAAATTGTTGTGAAGATTTTCTCTACTAGAGAAGAACATTCATGGTTCCAAGAGAAAGACATTTATCAGACTGTGATCACTCCAAACCACAGAGGAGGCACAAAAAAAAAAAAAAAAAAAAAAGTCTGCAGGGAACCATGACCATGCCTAACAGTGACTTTGATGACAAAAAGACGGCAGGACTCCACAATGATGATTCCACAAGGACTATGGTAAAGCCATTAAGCTGACTAACACCACCAAAAGATCGACTTTGGACTACAAACTACTCAGGCTACTCAGGACAAGTTTGAGAGGACTAGCTGAGATGATCCAGCCTGACAGACTACTTGAACAAGGACTTGAGACAAGCCCTGCACTTTCTCATGATGCAGAGACTGAACAAATGATACAGGCCTTGACAATTAACCCCAAAATTTTCTTTTCAGGATCCCCTAAAGATGTCTTCACCCCCAGAAAGCAGGAGGTAATTTTAAGAAAACAACGCCCACATTCCCAAGAGGTGGGATGGGAGGTTTTTGGTTGTTTAATGAGTTTTGGATAATTGTCATTGTTTATGATGGCTGGTTACAAGTTGTTAATTGTTAATGGTTAGGAAAAAAGCTGAACAAGGAGATTAGATTCAGAGTTTTTGTTTTAAAAGAAAGAAAAAGGAAAAGGAAAAAGAGAATATAGATATGAGATAGATCATTGAGTCTATTCTGAGAAAAAAGATAATGAAATAATAGGATAAATGGGTAGATCACCGAATTGACTCTAAAAAGAAAAATGGGGAAGATATAAAAATGACAAAAGATAGATTATTGAATCTATTATGAAAAGAAAAAAGAGAGAATATAGATATGATAAGATAAAAAGGGAGATTATGGAATCTACTTTTAAAAAGGAACTACTTGTTTTAAATAGGATAAGCAATGAAATTTTTTGGTCTGCATTTATCAAATGTTACAGGACTGGACATTGTTATATATTAATGTAGGTTTTGCCTGAATCTGTCAAATGTTAATGGACTAGACATCGTTAATATAATCTTGACTGTGTATATTGCATATAGTTATTGCATATAATTTTTCTTGTATTAGTTATAAGCTTTTTAAAATTTTAGACAAAAAAACGGGAAATGTGGTGGTATTGTGTTCCCTGAAATATTGTGCATGCTAATAAACTTATCCAGGGTCAGAGAACAGGACAGCCACAATATTAAACATAGAGGTTAGGCAGTGGTAGCACATGCCTTTAATCCTAGCATTCCAGAGGCAGAAATCCATCTGTTCAAGGATACAGCCAAACATAGTGACTCACGCCTTTAATCCCAGAAAGCGAGCCTTTAATCCCAGGGAGTGATGGTAGAAAGCAGAAAGATATATAAGGTGTAAGAACCAGAAACTAGAAGCATTTGGCTGGTTAAGATTTCAGGCTTTCAAGCAGCAATTCAGCTGAGACCCATTTGGATGAGGACACAGATGCTTCCAGTCTGAGGAAATAGGATCAGCTGAGGAACTAGCAAGGTGTGAGGTTGGCTATGGTTTGTTTTCCTTCTCTGACCTTCCAGCATTTACCCCAATAGCTGGCTCCCCAGGTTCATTCTTATTAATAAGACTCTTTAAGATTCCTGCTACACAGGCCGGGTGGTGGTGGTGGTGGTGGTGGTGGTGGTGGTGGTGGTGGTGGCGGCGGCGGCGGCGGCGGCGGCGGCAGCGGCGGCGCATGCCTTTAATCCCAGCACTCGGGAGGCAGAGCCAGGTGGATCTCTGTGAGTTCGAGGCCAGCCTGGTCTCCAAAGTGTGTTCCAGGAAAGGTGCAACACTACACAGAGAAACCCTGTCTCAAAAAAAAAAAAAAAAAAAAAAAAAAAAAAGAGAGAGCGATTCCTGCTACACATCTGAGATATCATCTTACACCCGTCAGAATGGCTAAGATCAAAAACACTGAAGACAGCTTATGTTGGAGAGGATGTGGAGCAAGGGGAACTCTCCTCCACTGTTGGTGGGAATGCAAACTTGTACAGCCACTTTGGAAATTAATATGATGCTTTTTTACAAAACTGGGAATCAACTTCCCTCAAGACCCAGCTATACCACTCTTGGGCATATATACCCAAGGAATGCTCAATCATACCACAAGGACACATGCTCAACTAGGTTCATAGCAGCATTATTTGTAATAGCCAGAACTTGGAAACAACCTAGATGACCTTCAACTGAAGAATGGATAAATAAAATGCGGTACATATACACTCAGTAGAGAAAAACAACGACATCATGAGGTTTGCAGGCAAATGGATGGAACTAGAAAATATAATCCTGAGTGAGGTAACCCAGACACAGAAAGACAAGCATAGTATGTACTCATAAGTGGATACTAGATGTAAAGCAAAGGATAACCAGACTGCAACTCACAACTCCAGGGAGGCTACCTAGTAAAGAGGACCCTAAGAAAGACACAGGGATTGCCCAGAGAGAGAGAAATGGATAAGATCTACATGAGCAAACTAGGGGGTGAGGGGAGGAGTAATGGAGGGCAAGGATTGGGGGAAAAAGAGCTTAGGGGAGCAAGAGGTCCTAGCTGAATTAGGAACAGAATGGGAGAACAAGGAAAGAGACACCACGATAAATGAAGACACCATGGGAATAGGAAGAATCAGAGTGCTAGTGAGGTCCCCAGGAATCCACAAAGATACCTCCACTATAGACTTCTGGCAAAGGTTGAGAGAGTGCCTGAGATGCCCTACTCTGGTGATCAGATGGCCGAACACCCTAACTGTCATGATAGAACTCTCATCCAGTGACTGATGGAAGCAGATGCAGAGATCCACAACCAAACCCCAGGTGGAGCTCCAGGAGTCCAACGGGGGGGGGGGGGAGAGAGGGAGGAGGGATTATATGAGCAATAGATATTGAGACCATAATTGGAAAAAGCACAGGGACAAATAGTCAAACTATCTGAAACACATGAACTGTGAACCAATAGCTGAGGAGCCCCCATGGAACCAGATTGGGCCCTCTGGATAAGTGAGACAGTTGGTGAGCCTGAACTATTTAGGAGGCCCCCAGGCAGTGGGAACAGGACCTGTCCTTGGTGCATGAGCTGGCATTTGGGAACCTAGGGCCTATGCTGAGACACTTTGCTCAGCCTTGGTGCAGGGAGGAGGGGACTGGACCTGCCTCAACTGAATCTACCAGGCTGGGCTAAATCCCCAGGGGAGACCTTGCCTTGGAGGAGGTGGGAATGGGGGGGGAGTTGGGGAGTGGGAGGAGGGAGGACAGGGGAATCCGTGGTTGATATGTTAAGTTAAATTAATTATAAAATAAAAATATTTATTAAAAAAACAGAAAAACCAATATAGTCAATTTTACTGTGCTCTGGAGTCACCAATGTATTGTGTTCTCTATTTCCCCTTCATGACCCATTCATGTCCCTGACTCAGAACAATGTATGTGTGCACAGATGTGCTAAGACCATTTTTTGGAAGCAGCAGGCATTGGAAGCAATGCTCCCTGACAAAAACAGTTGATAGCAACATGTGCGGATAGACTGATAACATCTGGTTGAGGCTTTGTGTGCTATTTTGAGTCAATAGGGCCAGAGAAACAATTTCCTCCCTTGTGAGACTCCTGAAAAAAAAAAAAAGACAAAAATCCCTCGTTCCCTTTCAATAGCATATTTGCTGTGCTGTTCAATAAATAGAAATGACTGCTTTGTTCAGGAGGAGAGATCAGAACGCTTCAGAACAAATAAGGACTGCTCTTGCGTAAACAACACCAGGGAATCAATTTCTGTTATTTTGTTTTATGTGACACCAGCGTAAACACTTACACACTTACTAAAATACTTCTAAAAACTATATTTCTATGATAAAAGAGTAACAATATATTTTTAAAGATGTATTTTTAAATTTTACTTATGTGAAATATTATCTGCCTATGTGTGTATGCTACATGTGTAGAAGTGCCCAAGCGGGTAAGAAGGTGCTAGATGCTCTGGAGCTGCCCAATGTGGATGCCAGAAACAAAACTTGGCTCTTCTGGAAAAGAGTCATGCTCTCTTAACCATCGAGCTATCTCTCCAGTCCCATGAGAACGTATTTACTATAAGTGAATGACTTAAAATGTCTTTTCCTTAATAATGTTTGCTGAACAATAAATCTTACAGAACTTTCATATCTGAAAGAGAATGGCTGACACACTGAAGACACAGACAGACAGACAACAGCCAGAAGCCATATCTCAACCTGCACCAGAAGCCCAAAAATCCAAACAGTAGTTGCTGTAATGACTGGCCTCAGATGGCCACGGGCTGAGTAATGACAGGCATTCCTAAATTTTGACCCCGATTCCAATTTAGGACCAACCCCAAAGCAGGCAGATGTGCATCCCTCACCCCTCACTCAGAATGTCCCTGCCCAGGGACAGTCCTCCCAGAGGTGTCCTCCAGGCAAGGTACACCTGCAGCCTCCACCCACGTGTTTGCTTTCCCACTCATCTGCCTTTGAGCAGCTGCCAAGCATGGTGATGTGCTGACTCCTCAGCTATAAAAAACTCTGAATAAACAGCCTTTGTTCTCATGTGGATGGTCTTCATTTCCAAATGGTAATCACCTATAAAAGGCTTAAGAGAAACTGCTATTTAAAGCATATGTTTACAACATTTAATCAGATAACAGTGTTTTCAGGGAGAAACAGGGTGGATGAAGAGGCCAACAAATTCAGTGAGTGTTTGACTGAGGCTTTTTTTCCCCCCTTTCTGGAAAAAAAGAAAATGCTCTAAATGTCACATAAATTATTTAAAATATTCTGAAATCTAATGGGTAAAATATACTGGTGTCATGAGATTTGTAAAATGATACGATTAGTGAGTAAGAGTTTGTTCTACCTAAGCTGTCTGTGGACAGAAGCCTGAGGTTAAGTGATCTGCGAAATGATTGGTGATTTGTAACAACCAGAAAGCTAAAGCTGCTATTTCTGCATATGCTTAAATGAATCTGTGTGACAGCGATGGGATACATCTTCTAAGTGGTCTTTCCTATTTGGCCCCTGCTAAACTTGTTTGCATTCAGTTTACAAGAAGAGGGTGTCTGAGCTCAATTCAGCCCATAACACAGTATGACGAGAGGAGACTGAACCAAGGAAGAGAGAAGAGTACAAGCATGCATGCTTATTATTTGGAACTGAATGCAGACCTCATACCACAGCCTTTTATGGGGGAATAGTCACTACCATTTTAAATCTGAAACTCTGATGTAGTCATCCAGTTAACCACATGATCAGTGTTCAATCCCGAACTGGTCTGATTCCAGAGCCTCTACTCTGTAACTATGTATCTTACCCTCTCAGAAGCTGTCAAGAAAGGACAGCAGTTAAATCTGTTGTTTCTTTGGAGCATCAGGATGGTCCTGGGAGCTCCATTCCCTCTCTCTCTCCAAACCCTGCCTGCTCAGAGTCTCCCAACAAAAGAAAGGCGCCAAAAAGCCCAGTTCTGCAATCTTGGAGACTATTGCAGCATCCTTCCCTGATGCCACCAGGAGCCCAAGTCCCCACCTAAGCACTCAGCTTTTGACCATACTTGGGCACAGACCCAGCTTATGGTGGACACCTCATCACCCCTCATCTACAACCTATAAAGTCTCCCTACTTTAGTCCCAGCATGGGACTTCTCTAGCCCACATCCCCAGAACCAGAGAACCCTCCCAGGAGTTGCTTTCCACAAGCAACTCCCTGTTGTTATATTTACCCGTTGTACTGGAGGGTTTTGTGTGTCAACTTGACACAAACTAGAGTCATCAGAGAGGAAGGAGCCTCAGTTGAGGAAATGCTTCCATGAGATCCAGCTGTAAGTCATTTTCTCATTTAGTGATCAATGGTGGAGGGCCCAGTCCATGGTCGGTGGGGCCATCACTGGGCTGGGTTCTATAAGAAAGCAGGCTGAGCAAGCCACGGGAAGCAAGCAAGTAAACAATACCCCTCCATGACCCCTGTATCAGTTCCTGCCTCAAGGATCCTGCCCTGTTTGAGTTCCTGTCTTGGCTTCCTTCAGTAATGAACAGTAATGCTGAAGTGTAAGCCTAATGAACCCTTTCCTCCCCAGCTTGCTCTTTGGTCATGGTGTTTCATCCTAGCAGTAGAAACTCCAACTGAGAAACCTGTTGCTATATTTTTTCAGTTTGGCTTGATCTGGCTTACAGGGTCAGTGGAGGAACTTATTATGGGGGTGAGGGCAGAAAATCTACTACCTGCATGATAAAACAACTTCACTGAAGGGAACTGCTATATTGACAATGATAAATTAAGATAATTTTCCAAAGTGGGAACTGAAGACAGAACTAACAAAGCCTACTTAGATATCACTTAGAGTGAGACCAAGACTCTTAACCAGATGTTAATTAATTTCTTAAATATAAAATAATTCACTTTTAAATTCTAAAGCAGATATAATATAAACTAGAGACAAAATTTAGATAGGGGGAGTTTTAAATAATTTCATAATCATAAAATGGGACAGTCCCAGTAAAAATCATGTCTTAGATCAGATACCTGGAAAAATTACCATAGGGTCCAAGAATGTGAGGGAGAGTATACAGAATTGGAAATCAGAACTTCTGGACAAAATGATCATTTGAATAAATATTTGTAATATATTGTGGATTACCTGTGTGCACATGGCCAAATGTACTACATTCATACATTTATTTCTGTGTGGATATAAATGATAGTAAGATTTTGATTCTAGTTACAGGATCACTGAAGGATTCCCTTCCTTCCAGTGCCAGGGTTTGACTTTTTTTACTTCCTTTTTTCCCTCCCCCAGTTGTTCAAGAGAGGGTTTATCTATGTAGCCCTAACTGTTCTGGAACTAGCTCTGTAGACTAGCCCTGAACAGTTCAATTGGCCTTGAACTCACAGAGGCCTGCTTGCCTCTACCTTCAAGTGCTAAGATCAAAGGCATGCACCAGCACTGCCTGGCCATTTTTTCGTTTCTAAAAGAATTTTTTTTCTTTTAGAAAAAAACCCTTGAGCTTCCCAAGGTTTGAGACTGCAAGCATGAAGCACTGTACCCAGCTTCTGTGCTTTCATAATGAGCTTATGAACAATCTCCAATCATAACGTGAAGTACAACAAAAAGCCAAAACAATTTTTAAAACACAAGTTACATTTGTGGCAAAATTCAGAGAATACTGAATGAGTTCTCTAAGAAGCCTTGATGAAAGAGAGCTCAGCTGGTGTAATTAAGGTAGATAGCTAAATCTAATCTTTTTCCCAGAATAACAATAGTCTCTAAGTCATTAGTCAATGTGTGTTTTTATTCTACTACCATGCTGTTTTTATTACTATAGCTCGGCAGTATAATTTGAAATCTAGGATGGTGATACCTACAGGCATTATTTTATTGTTTAGGATTGTTTGGGCTATTGTGAGACCTCTGTGTTACCATATCAAATTTAAGATTAGCTTTTTAATCTCTGTGAAGAACTGCATTGGAATTTTGCTAGGGTTACACTGAAATCTGTAAATTGCTTTTGTGGGATGGCTATTTTCACTATATTAATCCTATTAATCCATGAGTATGGTATTAATTAACTAATTAATTAATATCTTTCCATATTTTAAATCTCATTTTCTATTTCCTTTTCCAGTGTCTTAAAGTTTTTATCATATTGGTCTTTCAGTTCCTTAGTAAGATTTATTCCAATATATATTTTGATGCTATTGTGAATGGAATATAGTTTAGGACTCATATATAAGTCTACCTATGTATGGCCACCTAACTTTAAGAGAACAACAATGAAGAAAAACAGCATCTTCAACAACTGAACTTGGTCAAACAAGATTACATGCAGAAGAATAAAACTATAGTCTTAGCTTTCAACCAGGCACAAAACTCAACTCCACATGAATCAAATACCTCAAAATAAGAGTTGATAGAGAAAAGGGGGAATACTTTTGAACTCATTGATACAGTGAAGGCCTTTCTGAACAGTGCCCTGATAGCATAGATATTAAGACCAACAAATAATAAATGGGACCTCATGAAACTATAACGCTTCTGTACAGAAAAGGACACCATCATTCAAATGAAGAGACAGCGTACACAATAGCCAAAAAATCTTCACTAGCTATACATCTGACAGAGGGTTAATACTGAGAATAGTCCAAGAACTAAAAAAAACACACATGAAGAAAACAAGCAACCCAATTAAAACTTGAGGCATGGAACTAAACAGAGACATAAATAGACTCAAAAGACAAAATACAAATGGCTGAGAAAACTTTAAAAAAATGTCCACCAGCTATCAAGCAAATGCAACTCCCAACTAATTTAAGGTTTCACCCCACTCCAATCAGAATAGAAAAAAAAAGAAACAAATGACAGCAGAGCTGCTGGTGTGAGTGTGACAAAAGGACACTTACTTACTGCTGGTGGGAGTGCATATTGGCACACCCACTGTGGAAATAAATGTGGAAGCTCCTCAAAAATATAGAAATAGACCTAATACTTGATCCAGCTATATCATTCTTGAGCATATATCCAAAGAACTCTATCTCCTACTTTTAAGATACCTTCTCATCCATGTTTATTGCTATTCTATTCACAATAGCTAGGAAATGGAAACAGCCTAAATATCTATCAAATGAATAACTGATCATGAAAATGTGGTGCATTTACACAATGGAATATTATTCAGCTGTTAAGAAAAATGAAATTCACAGGTAAATGGGTAGAGCTGAAAACAATCACTCTGAGGGAGGAACACCAGACCCAGGAAGACAAATGTCACATGTTGTCTCTCATTTGTGGATATAAACTTTGATTATTCAGATATGTGAGTTTATTTCAAATACCCATCGAGGTCAGGAAATGACTAAGGGGCCATGGGGAGGGGAATTTAATGGAGGGGATAGAATGCAGTGATATAAAGGGTTAAATGCAACAGGGGAGGTTCAATGGGTAGTGGAAGGGTGAGGGATAAATAATACCAAAAGGTCTTTCAAGAAAAGTCAACTGGAATCCTACTAGTGTGGAAGCTTACACACACACACACACACACACACACACACACACACACACACACACACACTTGTATTACATATATGCAAAGAGTTAAAAGGGAATCCTATAATATGGTGGTACTACCTCTACCAGACACCACAAGTGAACAAATAAAAACCCCAGTGCCAGTAATGGGTTACTTCTTTTAGAGTTGTTGGTTAGTGAGGTCCCATAGGCCCCCAAATATTATAGGCTATCTCCAGTCATCTTGGTTACCCTCCAGAATGTGTCAGTAAAGACCCTATTACTGAAGATATCACATACTTGAATCAAAGAACGTGATGATATCAAGCTGGAATTGACCTAGAGGCTCCATCCCTGCTGGCTAGCTTTCATACTGCCGGAAGGCAAGATATATTCTGCCAGAGGAGAGAATCAGTCATCAGTATTACTCAGGAGCAAAACCTGAAAGCTACAGTAGTTACTGTCCTGATAAGACATGCACACATGCAATAGTGAAACACTGTAATAGTGGCATGGACGTCATGGAAACAAGAAACCACTTCCTGACTGGATTTTAGTCCTGCTCCAAAATCAAATCCACATCTGGCACAATTACCTGGCCAGGAACATATGTCTAGTCAGGTCACTGGCCCCAGAGGAGAACATATTAGTATTATTCTACAAAAAGAACATATTGTTAAGCTGACTCCTAATGACTTATCATTATTCCTATAGATTAATACATCTTTCAACCCTCATCAGAAAAGCTTCCATTAGTGGTAGACGGTGAATGACACAGGGACCCAGGAATGGAAAGTGCAGAGAAGAAGAGACTATGGAATATTCAACCTTGAATGGAACATGTATATTGCACCCCTTCATCACAGGCTCAGTGACCACTGTGGAAGTGGAGGGAGAGAAAATCTAAGTGCTGTAGACTGTGGATGACTACAAGTAAACAGTGTCTTTTTGACACACAGATCAGCAGTGCATATGAATTCATAAGATGGTGACAGCATGCCCAGAATCTGTGCAAGCCCAAGAAAGACAAAATTCCTGCACAGAGGGAATCTGGGTACACAGTCTTGTGCCCAGAAGCAGCCATTGGCAACTGGTAGCTGCTGGGAGAGGGAGAGTCTGTTTTCTCCATGATTAGAGCCCTGGTAAGCCGACCAGGCTCCACTGGAAGGCCCCATATCCAAGCATATTTGGGCAGCCCAAACTGAACTTGATGGGTTTAAAATAAAAGAACCCATAGGGAGTTTGGTAAGTAGGGAAGTTAGGGATGGGTCTGAGAGGAGTTAGGACACAGAAGTGAAAAATGACTAAAACGTGTTTTATGATATTCTCAAAGAACTACTAAAATATATGTTCAAAAGGAAAAAAAAAAAAACGCATCCCCAGACCTAGCAACACTCATCTGTAATGCCAGTTCTTGAATGCGAGAGCAGCAGGAAGGGAGTGAGTTTGAGGCCAGCCAAAGCTACACAGTAATACTCACAAAAAAAAAAAAATCAGAATCCACTTAAAGAGAACCCAGAGAGGCATTTGGCGCTTCTCCATGCTGGTCTCTTGTGTTCTCTCTCTACTCGTTCCCGGTGTCTCACAGACCCCCTTCCATCATGCCCTCTGATCCCACAGTAAGCATCTTCAGCTTCCTCCCAGCTCTCTCTCCCATTCCTTTTCTCCCATCTCCCTCTCCCTCTCTGGGTGTCTGGCCTGAAACCTTTCCCTCCCCGGACAGCACTTCCAAGCCTCCCCAGGAGACTCTGCTCCCACATCATCTCTGCCATGGAAAGAGGAGGTGGAGTGGTCAGCTCCCTCCACACTTATTTGTGAAGTCACAGCTCTTTCAGCTGCAAGAAAAACAAGCTGAAATAAAAAAGTAAAAACAAGAACACTTCCACTAACACACAGTCATTACATAAGCCCCTTCTCCTACCCGTGAAAAGAAACAAGGAAAAAAAAAAAAAAAAACACATACACCAAAAAAAACACCTTTTTTTTTCAGTTTTTTTTTTAAAAAAAATTTTCTTTATTAAGAAATTTCCTACTCACTCTTCATGCTATCCACAGACCCCCCTCTTCCCTTCTCCTACCCCCCAGCCCTCTTTCCAAGCCACCCAACATCCCTACATTCCCCAAATCGAGGTCTCCCATGGGGAGTCAGCAGAGTCCAGCACACTGAGCCTAGGCAGGTCCAAGCCCCTTCCCACTGCACCAAGGCTGTGCAAGGTGTCGCACCACAGGCACCGGATTCCCAGAAGCCTGCCCATGCACCAGGGACAGATACCGATCCCCCTGCCTGGGTGCCCCCCAAACACTTTTGTACTTTTGAGTTCATGTAGCCCACTCTGTCAAGCTCTGCCTTGTCTGTGTCCTCAAGCTGCATCTATATATAACTCTTCATTTTGCACATTACCCACACTCCTTCCATAGATCTCGTCACCGTGTTTAGTTCAGTGACTACCTGAAAGGTTTCTCTGAACTGCATCTGGTACACAAACATAAAACCACACTCTGTACACATCTCTGGACATGTCCCTCATCCACAAGTCCACTGGCTCCTTTACCTGCTTCTGTGATCCAAGAAGACAGCTCCTTAAACTGACTTATCAAAACCCCTTAATTCTCCATCCATCCACCATAGCAACTGTTTAGTTAGCGTGCCTTGTGGAGACACGCTCATTTGTCAGTGTTTCTGTCATTTTATTGGTTAGTCTCTCAAACTTCCTTACTAAAACATCTATAACCTTCTAAGCCAGTGGTTCTCAACCTGTGGGTTGCAACCCCTTTGGGGGTCGCGTACCAAACATCCTGCTTATTAGATATTTACAATTCACAACAGTAGCAAGATCACAATTATGAGGTAGCAATGAAATAATTTTATGGGTGGGGGGGGTCACCACAACATGAAGAACTGTATTAAAGGGTCGCAGCATTAGGAAGGTTGAGAACCACTGTTCTAAGTCATTTTTGTTTAAACTACACTCTAAACCTTATCTACGTCTTCTCTCCTCCATCCTACCCTTCACATTTCTGCCCGAGTAACTTAAAACAGCACAACTTTATTAAGTCATGCAATCTTATTTTAACTTTACTAAAAAAAAAAACCATAAAGTGGTCATTTAGTTTTGTTCTCTCTAAACCTTTCCGCTTTAATTGCCAGTCACAAGTGTCCCCACATCCATCTTTTGAATGATATTACAAGAAACTGTGGTCAATCCACAGTAGGCCGCAGGCTCCCCATTTCTCTTCTATGTGACTGCCTAATCGATCACCCACTGTTAAAAATTTCCTCCAGGATTCCGAGCAGAAGATCCCTGCTGAGCCGCCTTCCCTCTGTGCAAGCTGCTGTTCCTCCATCCTCCTTTTAACACTGACTAAATTGCTGTGTTCCGCAGCCTCTAGCCCCAGCTCGGCTATTGGCTGGTGAGTACCCAGAGGACAAACAGTGTGTCTTTTACTTTATTTCTCCAACCCTTGGTCAGAGCACCTTGTATGGAAAAAGTCTTCAGAAAACGCTGAATAAGTATGATATACCATGAGTTTTGAGCTTCGTTCAATGTCAACAATTTTTCTCTTTAAATAGATAAAGTTTAAGAATTTTCAAAAGTGTAAAGGACCCTAATTTACCTTAAAGCTGATTAATATTTAAAAGATGCTTTCAAAATGTTTTGATTAAGATAATCTTGACCTTTCTTTAGAAGTATGGAGAACATGATTTATTCATAGGAAAATGTACAACTGGAGCCAGCTGGTAAGTGGGTTCTCCTCCCCAAAGATCAAGATATCAAGTATCGTATCAAGAGGTTCAAGTATATTGGCCAAATGACTTTCTGTACACCCTGTGGGGCTCTGAATCCAGGAAATTATATTTAATTATTAATGGTTGGAGAAAAGCATAAGAATTAATGTTGAGCTTTGCTTTCTACATTTTGGGGGAATACTATGTTTTATGCTTGAAGGGCGACACACCCTATGATCAGTTACATCTATTTTGATTAAATACCCAAATAAAAAGATTACATAAGAAAAATGGGTGATATGGAAAACTATGCCTATAGGTTTATAATAGCTTGTCTTATGGCTTTGTCATTATAAAACTTAATTTTAGGTAAGTTCATTGATAAGTTCATTTTCTGTAGCTTGACTGTGATACATGCTTTCTATAATGTTTCTATAATGTTTATAACATTATAAAAAGATTATTGCAAAATGCCAGAGGCTTTCTCTGATTTCCCTAAAGCATGAAATGAGTATTTACACTTTAAACAAACATCAGGATATTAAGTAAACAGCTCCCGTATGAAGATCTGTACATTGCCAGAAACAAACCATCACTATGGGCCTGCCAGTCCCCGGAGGGAGTTACAGACACATATCACATCTACACTTTTCCCCTTCATCTTGTTACCAGGTCCCAGTCACCCCATCACTGCATTGCTTCCCAAAAGCAATGTCCTTGAAAAGAGCTAAAGGTCAATGCTCTAAGGTTTGGGCTCTCTACAAGTTACTTGTGATCTTGAAGCTGAAGAGTCTTTGTCCTTCCTAATCTTGATTTTTTTTCATCCTTTTATATAACTGAACAGAATTTAAAAAACATTCCATAAAGTGGAAAGTTTCGGGCTAGTCTTAAGCTCAGGATATCTCTAAATACTCAGTTATGCTTTTTATGTTAATATTAGTGAGATCATTAAGACCATGTGGAGGTCTGGAAAGAGAAAGCCCAACCAAGTGATAAGGGCAAAATTAATACAGAATAAATTTAATTTTAATTATAATAGCTATTTATCAGATGATTGCTGCACATAAGGTCTTTCTAAAATTAAAATGTATTATGTAATATAATTCCCCATATAATCCTAAGGAGTGGGTAATGTTATTTGTAATGTGCATATCAGGACACAGAACCCAGAGGTGTTGAGTTACTTGCCAGCTAATAACTGAAAAAGCCAGCCTTCAACAACACTGCTGATTCCCAAGTGGTGGCCCTTAGTAACTATGCTATCCTGCTGACCCTCTCAGGTTATTACCCAAGATTTATAAAGCAGACAAATACAAAGCCAGAAAATAGATCATGCTGACTCCTCTCAGGTCCAACCCCACCCACTCCCAACTTCATGTCTGTTTTAGAAATTTGTTTTTATTATTTGCTTGTTCTTAATTTTATAGGGTTTTACTAGTTGCCTTAATTTTACTTATTTTTATTTTTGATATTATAATTACAGCACTTCTCCAAAGATATTTTTATTTCCAATAGAGTCTAATTAGTATTCTCTATATGCACACATTTGTGGGGCAATTCACTGAAGCATGGTCGATCTACCGGAAACTATACACCAAAAGAAAACTGACCCTCCTTCCCCTTGCAGCCATCAAGTGTCAGGAGCTTCTCAGCTAGAGATAGGGGCTTGCGAGGTGTCTTTAACAAGTTTTCTCAAGGACTTAAAGGAAGCCTTTGAGGCCCATCATGTTGTCTCTGATGTACTGTCTCTAATGCTTTCCCAGGTCCAGGTCCAATGATGGCTCTCATGGCTATATGCCCTTCTCCCCGATAAAGTTCAGTTTTGAAGGGCAATTTTATGTTGGCTCCTTTCTGAAACTAACCCAACTATGCATTTCCCTCACTTGTTTATAAAGCTATGAGATAGGCGAGCAACTCTCATAAGAGACAGAAACTCTAAAAAGCAAGGTCAATGTAGGCAGGCTGGTTAGCCAGCTTCCGTGAGACCCCCTCCTAGAAGTATACGTTAGGCACCATTTCTCTGTTACATATATTCTTGCTTTCAATGGGACTAATTTTAACAGATTGCTTCTAAGAAAGCCTCCAAGTCTATAGACCATTCGCAGACAAGGAGTTAACTAAGGACAAATACTGCTACTTCTTAGGAACATGCTATCTCCTAAATGTGGGAACAAAGACAGCTTAGTCTAATTAACAGCACTTGAAACACATGCACACTTGGAGAATAGCAAGGTCAGCCAAGTGACCAATAGCAAACAATCAAGGTTGTGAGACAGATCTGACTGGGTGGCTAGCATATGAATAGTACATAACCATCTCCCTGGTTGGGTCAGGGAGACATGCATAGAGCATGTGGGCCCTCCACTGGCTCAGCCCATAATAGTCTAGAGAATCAACCAATCTCAATAGAGACAATCTCAATCTTTGTCCAGTTCCTGCTGTGGTCCTATAAAAACTCCAGACAAGGAAGTTGGATTTTTTTCCTCTCTTGGAACCTTCCCACTCTGGAGTTTCTCTCATTTTCCCTTAATTTCTCACCTGTCCTCAATTTCTCACTTAGAATACTCTGTAGTTTAACTGTCACACATGCTTTTTAATATTAAACATTATAAAAATATTGCAAAATGCCAGAGACTTTCTGATTTCCCTAAAGTACAAAGTAAGTATTTATAATTTAAACAACAATGAAGAAATTAAGTAAACAGTTCCTGCATAAAGATCTGTACATCATCAGAAACAAATAATCAACATGGGTCTGTCCATCTCTGAAGGGAAAGAAATACAGACAAAATTTCACTATATATCTATACATCTACATTTACACCTATCTCTCATCTATCTATCTATCTATCTATCTATCTATCTATCTATCTATCTATCTATCTATCTATCTATCTATCTATCTATCATCTGTCATCTATCAACTACATATCCATCTATCTATCTATCTATCTATCTATCTATCTATCTATCTATCTATCTATCTATCTATCTATCATCTATTTTTTAGAAATATTTTTTTTTGAGATACAGACTCTTGTAGCTCAGGCTGGCCTGGAACTTGTTATGTAGCTTAGGATGACCTTAGACTCCTGATCCACCTCCCTCCACTTAATTGCTAAGATTGCAAGTCTCAGCCTCTTTCATCTCAGTGGTCCTTAGGATGCTTGGATCAAACTATATTCTGACACTAACATTCAGCGTCCAGGAGAACTCAGGCCTGGTGGGTAAGTTCACACCATGACTTCATGAAGTGCTCACAGAGTCCAGGAAGTAGCACTCCTGATCACAAAGTAGACCAAGAAACAGACAGAATAAGTCTCAACATCTCTCCAGGTTGGCCCAAAGGGACCATAAACTCAATGAAGGCAGAGTCTACTTCAGTCATGGCCACAAATCCTGGAAGGGCTTGGGACAGAGTGGGCAAAGACCTCAGGAGACACTGTAGTAGTTATTTTGCATTTAAAAATAAGTGTATTAATATTATCAGGTGTGATAACTTTGTTACCCCCCAAAAACAGTCAAAGGTCCCTTTTGTAGTACTTGTTTAAAACTCGCCTAAGGTGACCTTGCAGCACTTTGTCATTGGGACCTGAAGCAGCTCTGCTGGGACCTTGCTTCTTACCTAGCCACTGATTTCTTTTCAAATGGGGAAAGAGGCCATTTCAGATGAAATGATGTGCTGCTTCTCCTCCTTCGTTATCTGGGGAGTTTTGGAGCCATGCTGCTGTTTCTCAGAACAGACCAAGCTGCTTTTGATTGTTTTATTTGTTTTTTACATCATGTTTTAAGTTTATTCTTTGATAATTTCATACACTACATATTTATGCATCATGTTATTTTCCCTCCCCCAATTCCTTCCAGACCTTTCCCCACTTCCCTACCCAGCCAACTTCCCTACCCAGCCAACTTCCTATTATTTCTCTCTTAAAACAAACAAACAAACAAACAAACAAACAAACAAACAAGCAAACCATGGAGTCAAACTGGTGTAGACTGACAGCACTGAGCCGGGGGTCTGCCCTGCCTGGAGTGCGACTGATACACCCAGGGTCACTAAATTGAGGAAAAGTGATTTTTCCCTTTACCAACAACTATCGATTGCAAATAGCTTCCTGGGTAGGGGTGGAAGTTCATGGCCACTTCCCTTCCTCTGAGCTGAGATTGTCTGCTTTGAGTGGGGCAGGTCTTCCGCCTGCTGTCACAGTATCTGTGAGTACACACATGCATCTTCCAAGTGCTGTTTCTTTAGTGTCCTTTGTCATCTCTGGCTCATAGAATCTTTCTGTCCTTTCTTCTGTATAGATCCCTGGAGCCTTAAGGGGAGGAGAGTGATGTCCCATTCAGGGTTGATCACTGTAACATCTCTTACCCTTTGCATTTTGACTAGTGGTAGCTCTTTGAGTTAAGAACCAGAGAAGCAAGAGGAAGCTTCTCTCGTGAGGGTTGAGCAATACTCTGATCTCGGTATAGCAACAAATCACCAGGAGTTGTTTTGTTGCTATGTTCATTTAGTAGAACGATAATAGTAGCATTCTGTTGTGGCCGCGGGTTCTTGGCCTCACTGTCAAAGTCTGTTATGGATTCTTTGTGGCAGTCAGCACAGATTTTCTTCTTTCTCTCTCCTTTTTCCATGATTGATCCCAGAGAGGATCTGGGGGAGGTACAGAGCTTACAGGAATGAGGTACAGAGCTTACATTTGGGGATAGTTGGAGGAGGCTGAATTCCTAGAAGTTGTCTATCAATACTGACTTGGCTGAGAACTAACTTGCCCATCTCTGTTCTCAAAATATGTCCTAGCGTCTAGAGATGAATGAAGCTTGCGTACCTATAAGGCCACTGGCCACCAGTCTACCACTTGGCAATATTGTGAAGCCCTTTTAGGTCCACTGTCATCCTCTCAGTTGTACATAAAACTTTCAAGTTTTCCACGTCAGAGCTACTCAACTCTGGAAAGATTTCCCACAACCATTAATTTGTACACGTCACTCTGCAGCTGGCACTAAAACAGATGGCTTTTCTACATATTTGCCATTTCCCCAAGCCCAATGTTTTAAAGCTGAGTTTCATTCTTTAAATTAAATTATGTGTATTTATTGTACACATGTTGGAAACCATATATACTTTGAGGAATGACTAAATCTAGCTAATTAACTCATGTAGTTACGAATTTTGTGGTGAGGGTAATTTACATCCACTCTAGTCTTCTTCAAGAACCCAGTCTGTTAACTACAGTGGCTGTGTTGTGCACTGGCTCTCTTCAGCTTATTCCTTCTACCTGAAATTCTGCACACACTGACTCCTTGACACCCTGCACCTGCAACAACTCAGATGTTACTAGTCAACACTTTCTAGGAGATCAGCCTTTCATGTGAAGCAACATGATTGAAATCACTCAGTATTTGTCTTTTCCTGTGCCTAGCTTATTTCACTGAACATAATAATTGCCACTTTTTAAAAAAGATGGCTGAATATATTTATATAAAACATATATTAAGATAATATAAATGGATATCTTACACTCTCCTTTTAAAATTATTTATTTTATGTGCATGGGTGTTTGGTCTGCATGGAAGTATATATACCATGTATGTGCCTGGTACCAATGTAGGTCAGAAGAGAGAGCTAGATTCCCTGAGCCTGGAGTTACACACAGCTGTGAACTCTCATGTGGGTACTGGGACTCAAACCCGGAGCAGCCAATGGTCTTAACTCCCGAGCCATCTCTCCACCATCCCCGTATTCTTTGTTCCTTACCCACTGACAAACAAGTTGATTGATGTGATATCCTAGCTACTATGAACAGTGCAGCAATAAATATGGGAACGCAGCAGCTGACGTGTCATGCTGAGTTATTTCCTGAGATAGACACACAACAGTAGGGCTGTATTTTATTTGTAATTGTTAGAGGGCTTCCATGCTGTTTCCCATAACAGATAAAACTATTTGCATTTCCACCAGCAGTTTGTAAGGGTCCTTTTTGTCCACTTCCTTGCCAATACTAAATATATTCATACCTAGGTATGAAGTAATATTTACTCTGGTTTAGTCTGATTCTGAAATAATTTCATTGAACAGTTCTCATATATCTGTTGTGTTTCATATTAGAAGTGTCTATTGTGGCAATTTTTAAAATGGGTAATTTTTTGCTAGTAAGTTGTTAGCATTCCTTACATACTTTAGATATCACCTCATCACATGGAGCTTGCAAACATTTTCTTCCGTTTCCAGGCTGTGTCTTCAGTCTACATATTGTTTCCTTCACAGTACTGATGTTTTCTTTCACAAGTTTGACATAAAGTAAATAATGATAAATATTGCCTGTAATTTGGCATTCCATCCGGAAGTTACACCTGGAAGAATATCAGGGTGACTTTACCTTACTTTTCCATCTTGCTCTGCAGCCTAGGCTGGTCTCAGTCTCACAATCTTCCTCTCTCCGTTTCCCAAATGCAGGTGTCTGCCATGATGCCTGGCTTTCTTCTGTTTCCTTTTGGCAGTTTCGTAATTGCAAGTTTGCCATTGAAGTCTTTTATCCTCTTGAGTTGAATCTGGTATATGTGAGGTTCAGGTCTAATTTTATTCTCCTGTATTTGGGACATACTACTGAGTATATAAACTTAGTGTTGTTTTCGGTTTTCATGGAGAATCACTGGCACTTCTAATTGAGCTACTTTGGTTAGTACAGACATATCAGTTATATTGATTATTCTAGTTCCTGAACACTGGCTAGCTTTCCGTTTGTTTTGTAGATCCCTCCATTTCTTTCTTCAGTGTAGAAATATTTGGTTCTGTTCACTAAAGTTATTCCAACTATTACACTTTGTTGTTTGCACCTATTTCAAAAGAGATTTTCTTGATGGTTTTTAGGTGATCTGTTACCAGTATACAGAAACACCCTTGAGTACTTAATGGTTGTGACCTACTATTTTACAAAATTCATGTCTTATTTCAAATTGGGAGGCTAGAATATAAGGATTTTCTATCAATAACATCATGAGGTCTGCAAACAGAATAATTTAATTTTGTCCTTTATAAACTTGGTGCTTTTAATTATTCTGGGCAAAACCTCTGGTGTTTTTTTGAACACAATGCTAGCTTAGTATTCATGTGGCCCTGGGATCAAACTCCAGTACCCTACAAAAACCATGATGTAAGCTGTGGGTGTCATAGAGCACTTGTTAGACTAAGGTACATCCTCTCCATATCTACTTTGTTGGGAGCGTTGTCAAAGAAGGATGCTTACTTTGCCATTTTTTCTGCATATAATGAAATAATAAGAATTTTGTCCTTCCTTATAGCATATCACATTTATTTTATTACATTTATAATTCTAAATCCATTGAGCCAATTGCATTTCTATGATAAATTCCTTTTGACCATGAAAAAAATTTTCAGAATGTTTTATTTGGGTTGCTAGTAGTAGTTTGAGTATTTCGCCTGTAGGTTTGTGAGAGCATTGTACTTCATTTTTCTTAATTGTACATTATTTTCTGATTTTAATGCCACCTAGCCTTGTAAAGTACATATATAATATTCTCTACTTTTTAGTAGGGAATTGAAAACGAAAACCATTTTGTCATTGGTTCTTCTTTAAGTGTTTGGGATAATTCAGCAGCAGGGCCAATCAGGTTCAAGTCTTGTCTTTGTCTGAGACATTTTACAGTCTTGGCAGGATATATATATATATATATATCTTGTAATGTATATATTATGCATGTAATATATATATATAATACATAGAAAAGTATACATTTCTTGTGAGTTGTCCAAATTGTTGGCATATACATGTTTATAAAGTGGTGGGCTCTGAAGTCGGATACAGACAAGCCACACTAAATGGACTCGGTAGGTTATATTTACAAATGAATGCAATATCTATGTAAAAATAATGATCAAAGAAGAGGCCATCAATCTGAGGAGTCGGGACATGGAAGAGGTTGGAGGGAGGAAAGGAAAGGGGCAAAGTGGGTTTATTACATGTTAACTAAAAACTAATAAAAAAGAAAACATGTAATAGTTCCTTCCAATGTTGTACTTACACTTTATCTGTTTGCCTTTGTTTCATTTAAATTTTGAGTATTATTTTTTCCTACTCAAATTTTGAGTATTTGCTTTAAGAAATCCCCTCTTCATTTTTTTTTAATTCTAACTAATCTTCTAGTCCAGTGGTTCTCAATCTTCCTAATGCTGTGATCCTTTAGTACAGTTCCTAATGTTGTGGTGAATCCCAACCATAAAATCATTTCATTTCTACTTCATAACTGGAAATTTTGCTACTGCTATGAAATCATAATGTAAACATCTGATGTGCAGGATATCTAATATGTGACCCCCAAAGGGGTCGAGACCCACCGATTGAGAACTGCTATTATTTTTCAATATTTTTTTTTCTCATCTTTATTACTTCTGACTTTGCACTCAGGGTTATCTTGTTGTTGTTTGCTTGCTTACCTACTTCCTTGAGTACAGAAAGAAGTGTCCTTTTTTTTACTTTTCTTCTGCATTGATTCAGGGTTTTTTTGTTTGTTTGTTTGTTTGTTTGTTTTTGGTTTTTTTTTTTTTTTTTGGTTTTTCGAGACAGGGTTCCTTTGTGTAGCTTTGTTCCTTTCCTGGATCTCGCTCTGTAGACCAGGCTGGCCTCGAACTCACAAAGATCCACCTGGCTCTGCCTCCAGAGTGCTGGGATTAAAGGCGTGCGCCACCACCGCCCGGCTGATTCAGGGTTTTATCTCAAGAAAGACTTGGTGATAGCCCGTTTCCCTGACTGCTTTTACCCCTTTTACTATGCATTAATTTCTGTTCATTTGAGAAGTCTGTAGCTACCAGTCTTCACAAACTAGCTTTTTCTGGAACAGTCCCATAGAAGGTAGCACTCACTGGGAGAGGTGAATGGCCCAGGCCTGTGGCCCACTGTGGACAGTATGCCACTGTGGACGGTCAGAAGTCTGATGATGCTGGGTACTGACTAGAGTTGAAGACCAGTGGATTTAGTCTAATAGAGGGGTGAGCTGGAAATCAAGTTTGATGGGAATCTGAAGTATAGGGTTGTGTGGTCCAAGTGGTATCACCTCAGGCCTAAAGGCTTAGTATAAAAAGGTACAAGACTGGAAAATGTGGCCATGGATATCTGCCTGTTCCTATCACAGTTGGAAGCCCAACATTGTGGTCTAAAGTAACATGTTACATACGTTTCCTGATCTTTCCACTACATAGATGTTAGCTCTCACCATACCACACTGCCACAGATTAGAACAGGGATGGTGCTGATGCAGCAGAGAACCAACACTAACTGTAGAATAGATCAGAAGAAGAATGTAAACTTGAAGACAGATGTGGGAAATGCAGTAAGTGTTGGAAAAAGGTTGCTCTACGCTTCAACACCTATCTTCTTACTGTGCTGAAGTCAGGCTGCACTGAATATTTCTTTCTCTTGGTTTCCTTGGTGGTTGGGAAGGTATCCATGGTTTCCTTGGCTTGGGAAGGGGAGAGAGACTGGGTTGACATTTCTGTGGGAGGAAGATGAGTGGGGAATCCTACTTCAGTATCTTGTTCCACAACCTTCTCTAGTCTTTTTAAAACGTTCTTTGGCTACACATGATGAATCTTGAGTATCAATGATAATATGACTATTTTTTTTTTGAGAAACTGAACCAAAACTACACAATTGAGGTGAAGCTATAATTCACATGCTTAATATATGAATCTTTTCTTTAGCAATTTCACAGACACTAATACTTTTTTCCTCTACCTGGAAATGGAGTAAACACAATCCCGTAATTTTCTGTTTAAATCTTGAGACTCTTTTCAGTCTGCATAAAATGGCATTTGGTGAGGTTGGGAAGGTAGTCATAAGCTACGCAGCCATACTAATTCTTGTTTAATTGCCTTTTCTCTATCTCTCATTAATTATGGATGCTTCAAAGGCTACATACAGTAGGCCATTTGCCTACTGGAGAACCAGAGAAGTCAGCACTGAGGCTCACGGTTGCCAAAACATTAGGATCAGGGAAATATGACACACTTGCAGTCTGAGGGTAAAATCCTGAGGGCCAGAGGAATGTGTATGCAAGCTTGGATCCAAGACGCCAAGCCTGAGTCTGAGGCAGGCCATAGCAGCTCAGCCCTGCTTTCATGGGGCTCACTGAACTGAAATAACTTTGGAGGCTTTCATGCATGAGTACAACACAATTTCGTGACATCTACCCTTTCTTCTTCAGCTCCTCCCACGACCAACATTAAACTAAGGATGTCTAGCTGTCATTCTACCTTCATTCTACCACTTTAGCATCAGTGACCAGTGTAAGCAGATACAGGCTTCCCATGCATGCCCATTCACTTGTTTCTTTTCTCAAACCCTGGGACAAGAGGACATAGAGAACATGCCTCTAGGTACAATAGATAGTAACTTCCACAATGCAATCAGACTACCTTTCCATCTCAATTAATTTGTGGGGAGAGTGGGGGAGAAGCAGGAAACAGGGTCTCACTATGTAGCTTTAACCAGCCTAAAACTTGCTATGTAGATCAGGCTGGCCTTGAACTCAGTTATCCTCCTGCCTCTGCCTCCTGAGTGCTGGGATTAAAAGTGTGCATGAACACACCCAGCTTCAATCAATTTTAATGGCATCAATTTTTAATGTCACAGCTTTGTCAGTGGACTCCCTCAGAACATCTTCTGTCAAAAAGCTGAGTTCAAGACCTTTCTTCAAGGGCTTTTCTTTAAAGAATATTATTTCTACAGGAAATTAAAACAATCACATTAAAAAAGCTATTCAAGCACTGGATGTGTGCCTGGGAAGTAGCTGAGTTGGTCAGTCTGGGACACTGCAGTCAGTCAGGTGAGGGGAAGAACCATCACTCTAACGCCTGTGGTGAGGGATGGGCCAGCTTTCCCAAGGGCAGGGGACAGCTCTTTTATGAGGGGCAGGACCAGCTCTCCCATGCCTGGGTCATCTGGGCAGTTGGCACTCCCCAACATCCACCCCATCTATGACCTGCTGGGGTGAGTGAAGAAACTGGTCCTGAGGAACCACAGCCAAAGGATCTCCATGACTCAGGGCAACAGCAGGAGATCCAAGAGGAGATTCGGTGAGTGTGGTAGTTTGAATGTAATTGGCCCCCATAAGCTCATAGGGAGTGGGACTATTAGCATGTGTGGCTTGGGAGAAGGTGTGGCCTTGTTGGAGGAAGTGTGTCACTGTGGGGGTGGGCTTTGAGGTCTCCTATATGCTCAAGCCATGCCCAGTGTCTCAGACTACTTCCTGTTGCCTGTGGATCAAGATGTAGGCCCTTCTCCACTCTCAGCTCCTTCTCCAGCACCAAGTCTGCCTGCATGTAACCATGTCCCACCATGAGGATAACGTACTAAACCTCTGAAACTGTAAGCCAGCCAATTAAATATTTTCCTTTATATAAGAGCTGCATGGTCATGGTCATGGTGTTTCTTCACAACAATAGAAATCCTAACTAAGATAGTGAGGGTCCAGTATTGATGGTGTACCAGAAGCCAGAGGTCTTAAACCTCACCAACAACACATTACACAATGAACATTTATTTGTAAGTAAAGGTGTTTGAATGAAAGGGTATACTGCATGATACTCAAAATCTCCCAGTGTCACTAAGACAAATGAAAAGGGATGCAAAGGTGGGAAAGACAGAGGAGAGACGTGATTTTTTTTTTTTGGTTTGATTTTTCATTTTTGTTTTTTAAATTAATATTTTTACTTTATTTATTGATCTTTATTTTATTCTTATTCTTTCTGTTTAAATGTTCCTTTGGGGGAAACACTACAAGGGGTAAGGGCAGATGTGGAGGGACTGGGAGATGGGTGAGATTGGGGTGCATGGTGGGAAATTACCAAAAAAAATCAATAAAAATTATGACTGTGGGAAAAAAAGTTATTCAGCAAATGAAAGACCAGAAGCACTCCCATATTGCCTTCATTTTTATGCAACTATGTTTGCTACCAGCAGACAATGTGTAGAAAATAGCTGGCTGAAGGCAGTGGAAAGGCAGGGGGGAGAAAACACGGGTAGAACATCTGTTAATGGTGTATAGGAGAATCCACAAGAACGCTTTGGCTCCTTCTACTGCATAACCAGTAGTCACTTCTAGGAAAACACAACCTTTTCTCATCCTTAACTATGGCTATATCACTACGATTTAAGATGAAACTCGTTAGGAAGTTTGAGTTGTTGTAAATGAGGTAGGAAGGGATATCCGAATAGCAAGGTAAATGAAGGGGAGACTCCAGGGGATATCAGAGGGCACGCATGGGAGGGAGAAGCCACAAGAAGTGTTTAGTGTGTTCAAGAAATGCTAAGGAGACCAGTGTAGGCACAGCATAGAGAGTGAGGGATGCCAGGTCAGGGATGGCACCAGAGAAGGCGGTGTATCATAATAAAGCTAACTTTTTTTTTTTTTTTTTTTTTTTTGGTTTTTCGAGACAGGGTTTCTCTGCGTAGCTTTGCGCCTTTCCTGGAGCTCACTTGGTAGCCCAGGCTGGCCTCGAACTCACAGAGATCCGCCTGGCTCTGCCTCCCGAGTGCTGGGATTAAAGGCGTGCGCCACCACCGCCCGGCAATAAAGCTAACTTTTAAAAGTAGGTACAGGCAGAAGCTGTGAACTAATGGTGTAGTGGCTTACTCCTATAATCCCAGCAAGTTCAGTGCTCCATAGCAAGTTCCAAGTTAACTTTGAGGTATCTCTGCCAGTTCCATGGGGAAGTTCAAACCAAGGAAGGACTTGTTCAGGCACACCAACCAAGGACAGCATGTGCGAAAACTCCGTTAGGAGTGAGGAGCCTCAAAGTCTATTATAAACAAAATACATTCTTACCAACAGGCATACAACTCACCAATGCTGGTCATATAACAGTGCTAGAAACGCTGGATAAATTAGATCTTACCGACTTTACTGAAGGCCACCAGCAGATACGTGCACCCTCTACCACTGTGACTTGACATAATCTACAAGGTTCACACTCAAACTCAAAATATCCAGTAACAACAACAACAACAACAAACACACACACACACACACACACACACACACACACACACACACAACCTCAAGATGTTTAAAAGTTCAATTTCGTGTTGCTTTGCATTCATAGCTACGCTCAGCTACATGCAGACACCAGACACCAAGACAGACATATCTGAGGAAGCTTTTGTTATACTGGTATGTTTTTCAGATCTCTAAAAACAGGATATCATTTGTACAGTATCCTTACATATGTCAAACTGTGCAAAATTGGTTACAGTTTGTAGAAAGCCAAGTCTGAAATGCTCCTGGTGTGTTGGTTTGTTGATGGTTAATGTAGAAGGATGTAATATCCCTTTTTATTCGAATCTCTCTTCCTACACGAGGAGAGGGGAGTGAGGAGAAAGAATTCACCCAAGACATGTATGCCTCTGAAAATGTATTCAAATCTACTGGGCTCCTGGGCATAAGCACTGGCAGACACCAGGATATGGGTGAATAGTACTCAAGCCATTTCCCCAAGGGTCTGAAACAGTGGTACCTAAGAAGGCATTTGTTATGGCTAGCAAACACTTATGATCCAAGCAGCACTTTCATTATGCTTTACATTTAGAGTACAGATTTGTTTTCCATGAAAGAAGAATGCACAAAATAAGCATTTTCAGAATGGGATATCTGTTTTTTAAAGATAGTAGTTACATATTTATATCAATGCAGGTAAATTATAAAACATTCATCAGCACTAGCATATCTTTAGGAGAAACATAAGAGATCTATGCCAGAAAGCAGTGTGTCATAAGATCTCTGATTTTAAAACTTTCCACCTGCCAAATGAAGCCAAATTAATAATTCAGTTAGCTATAAAACTCCGCAATCAATACAACAGCTTTTAACTCAATTGGGGCACAGTGCTTTAAGTCAATTGCCCTATAGACCACTCTGTTCTGGTTTTGGTGTGTGGGCAAGCATGCTTATGCGCGTGTGTGCATGCACCCCCCATTTCCCAACAAAAGATAGTATTTACACAGAAAAAAAATGTAGCATACAACAAAAACAATGACTACCAAACACAAAGTAAGCTGTCTACTGATTTCAAACAGTAGAAAACAAAGTAGCCCAAAGCAGCACACAGAAGATGAACCACCTGCAGGACATGTTATCATGCATGCTGCAACCTTGGGCAGAATAGGATAAAGATGGGCTATTTACAGCAAGTTCTCAAGCGCTTCCAGTGTCCTATGTCCATGGACTCCACTCTAGATAGCAGGCCATGAAGTAGCCCAGTAATGAAATTCCCGTAACTCCATGCTGCGGGACAACTGTGCTATACAGGTCAAAATAACCCTAAAGCATGCCCCACCCCATTCTGTTTAACTGGTAGAGGAAGCATAAAGCAAAATTAAATAAATACAACATCCATAAAACAGTCACCTCTGTAAAATTAGCCCATAAAAAATTTCTACTGTCAACTTTTTGAAAATGAGAAAAAGACATAACTTGAACAGTCAGAATTATGGGGGCTCATTGTTCATGATTTCATAGACATAACAACAACAAAAATAATAGTAAATAAGTGTGATTGATCAAAGAAAATATCCTATAACAGAGGAAATATTCAACAAACAAGCTGAGAAGCTGTGCAATAGGAAAAAAGTATCTGTAAAACACACATCTGGTTATAGGCAATCTACCAATTACACATGGAACTCTTACAATCAATAGTTCAAGATGCATACACACATTCTAGAAAGGCAGACACATGAGTGCCTAGTACATCATCACAGAAATTCAAATAAAAGCCGTAGGGGGGGGGGGGGCTGGAGAGATGGCTCAGTGGTTAAGAGCACCGACTGCTCTTCCGGAGGTCCTGAGTTCAATTCCCAGCAACCACATGGTGGCTCACAACCATCTGTAATGAGATCTGGTGCCCTCTTCTGGCGTGCAGGCATACATGCATGCAGAACATTGTATACATAATAAATAAATCTTAAAAAAAAAAAAAAGCCGCAGGAACAGTTTACCCCATTCCTGTTTGGGCAGTTATAAAAGAAAAAAAGCAAATGCTGATCAGCTGGTGGAGATAAATGAGCTTTGTACACTGCTGTGGGGTAGGGCTGGGAGACAAGCCAGGTCCTCCAAAAGTTTTATAAAGTGAAACTACCATACGATCCAGCAAGTCCACTTCTGGGTATTTATCCTCTCAAGAGTTAAACTCAACGTCTCAAAGAGGCCTCAAAGTTCACTGCAACACTATTCCTACTTGACATATTGCACAGACAACAGGAAAGTCCATCATGTCCATCGACATTCAACAAATGAACAAACCTTGAAGACATTATAGTAAGGGATGTAGGCTAATCAGAGAGGCCAATAGTATAATTTCACCAATACTCCAGCAAGTTCCCCAAATCAGAGCATAGAACGACAGCTGCTGGTAGCTTAGGGGAGAGGACAACACCCATTATGAATGTATTTTATTGCGATGGTGTTCCGTTAAGCAAGATGAGTCAGTGCTGAAGTATTTACTGTACAACCTTTTACTGCACTTCCAGTCAGTAAAAATGATTGTAGACTTAAAAACCTGTTATCAGAACAGACTTGTGTTCTTAGAAACTAAGCATAACAAAATTGTGTAAAAGTCGAGGAAAAGTTGTTTTAAAAAAGAATCTCACTGTCTCTTACCAAGGCTATGCCCACCTGGCTGCAAGCTAGGGTTGCACCTGAAGGGCCTATTTCTGAGGAGATGGTAACACCATGTGAAAAGATGGCAAGAGGAAGTTTCTACTTATGGACAGCATGTTTCTCTAAGAACAAAACAAACAATCGATTAATTATATCAAATTCCTTGAGAATTACAACAATCTGGGGCGCAGACAGTTCTCCTGGGAGTCTTGTGTATGTATGAACCCCACACACATCTGCTTCTAGCTTCCCGCACATTAAACTAGTATGGTTTAGGATAATTCAGGTTTGAAACAGGTGTCTTCAGTAGGCATTGCTCTAATCACTCTGGGTTAGTTCCACTAAGGGTTCTCTCTGCAAATACTGTTATTTAAGGGTCTCAGCAGATTGCCTTGGTATTCTATTTTCTGGTTTTCTAATCCCCAGAAAACTGGTCTCAGTATCTATACTGTGCCATGAATAGTAATTGCTCTAAAAATACAGCCAGCCTAAGCTACATGAAACCCTGGACCAGAAAAACAAACAAAAAATTGGAGAATGGCAAAGCACCTTCAAGGCCAGACAGACTCTTTTGTTTTAGCCAGTCTTAGACATACTGAATGTATGAACATCTCAGGCCCTAGAGTCAGAGCAACACTGATTTACATGAAAGAACATGAATTAATACATATAGTCAATGTAATACAGCTGTAACGGGCCATAGACCTCTTACCGCCATCTGGCCAGGTTCCCTAATGTGCTCCTTAAGCCCATTAGATGTCTGGTTCTGTCGTTCTCAGCAGTATTCTAGGGAAATGGAGCCCTACAGCTGTCACCCTGGTTCCCCTTCCAGGGCTCCAGTTTATATCTTGATTGTATTCTGCCCTCTGTGACAAGAGGGTTTGTGATGCTATTGTGTAACCCAATATATTGTGCACCCTGATAAACTTATCTGGGGTCAGAGAACAGAACAGCTACTAGACAGACACAGAGGCCAGAAAATGGTGGCACACACGCCTTTAATCCTATCACTTGGGAGGCAGAGATGCCTGTGGATCTCTGAGTTCAAGGCCACACTAGGAACAAAGCCAGGCATGGTGGCACACACCTTTAATCCCAGCACTTGAGATCTCATGTCTTTGCTTGGGAAAGACACATGCCTTTAATTCCAGAAAGTGATGGCAGGAAGCAGAAAGGTATATAAGGCGTGATAACCAGGAACTAGAGGCTTTTTTAAGCTTTTAGGCTTTTGAACATCAGTTCGGCTGAGATCCATTCGAGTGAGGACTTTCAGTTTAAAGAAACAAGAACAGCTGAGGAATTGGTGAGGTGAGGTTGGCTGTGGCTTGTTTTGTTTCTCTGATGTTTCAGCATTCACCCCAATATCTGGCTTCTGGGTTTGTTTTTATTAATAAGACATTTTAAGATTTGTGATACAAGGTTTTTCTGCTCCCATGCTCCCCATAACAATTGCTCCCTCTACAAAACTATTTTCTCCTTTTCTATGTCTTTTATTTCCCACAGAGTACATATGGGCTTGACCTACCACTAGACTTCCATGTTGAAGAGATGGTCCAAATGATCCAGTATTTGTTGGGTGTATGGTAGCCAGGTACAACAACCTATTCTTTCAGGTGTATTTTAACTTTTGTCTGTTAAATTCCAGATACATCGAAGACCAAGTTATATATTCATTTTTTGGGGGGGAGGGTCCTGAAGGTAGTATCAAAAGATCTGCAAGTGTTGGGATGGCTTTGTCGGATTGTACATGCTCTGTAAGCATGAGGGCCTAAGTTCAGATCTCCAGAATTCCCACAACCTGAGCACAGTTGTGTTGCCCCTTTTATAAGATTAGAGACAACAGAATTAGAGACAACAGAGTAGCTGAATCCCCAGAAACTAATGGACCAGCCATCCTGGTACACAGCTGCAAACAAGAGATCCTGTCTCAATAAAGGAATAAAACAAGGACTGACATGAGGTTGACCTCTGACCTCTACATGTACTGTGGCACACACATGCCCCTCCCCCCAATAGTAAAGCAATCTGCAAGTGTTTCAAAACCACAATTAGGTTTGCTGTCTTTAACAAAGCTGTACTTCAAGATTTTCAAGGATCCTGACTTTCTTTTAAAACCAAGTGGTTTGATACAAACCTGGGCTCATGTAACTGTGAGAGTCCTTGTGGAAGATGGCTCTTCCGTTAGTTGCATAAAGAAGTTACATTTATGAAAATACAAACGAATTCATGAATATTCTTATGTCTAATTTTATAATGACCTAGGTGGCCCTTACTTATACTTCTAGGCTTTGTTTCTGAATGACTTGTATTTAATACAATTTCACCTTCCTGAGACAGTTTTCCTTTTATACAGCATCACTGCATATTTTTACTTAGGGGCCATAAGCACCCTTTTCTCACTTAACAAATTGTTCAGTAATCAGAATATGACCTTTGTTTCTTCTGCTGTCTTGAAGTGTTTCAATAGCACATACATGCTCATCCAAAATCTTCCTTCTCCCTGTTCTTTTCTAATAAATGATAGAAAGGGAGTGGGGTCTGGGTGGGAGAGAAGCTGGGTAGAGAGAAGGGAAACTGTATTCAGATTACACTGTATGAGGGAAGAATCCATTTAATAAAAGGGGAAAAGTTTAAAAAATTTGAGAAAAAGTTTAAGACATTATACTTGGCTAGGTGTGGGGATTCACACCTGTAATTTCAGAACTTGGGAAGCTGAGGCAGGGGGATTACAAGTTTGAGGTCAGTGAGAGCCTGTCTCAAAACAACAACAAAAATAACTACAACGAAATCATGCTGACAATTTACCTAACCTTAAGTTTTGACTATATTTTTAAATGGTCAATTAGAAAGCTGAAAAGCCCAACCCATCTATCCTTGAAGTAGGTTCCTTTGGAAGTTCACACATCACGAGAATGCAGAAGTAAAAAATATCAGAGACAGAGCGGTAGATAAAAATCATTGGGGAGTGGTCCATGGTGAAGATAGTAAGGGATTTAAGTGGTGTCACAACACTTTTAGGACATTTAAATTATGTCACAACATTTTCAAGGAGGTTTGTGTGTGTGTGTGTGTGTGTGTGTGTGTGTGTGTGTGTGTGTGTGAGAGAGAGAGAGAGAGAGAGAGAGAGAGAGAGAGAGAGAGAGAGATGCATGTGTTCACATGTTCTGCGCAAGGAGGTGTACATGCACAAACAGGCACATGCATGGGGAGACCAGAGGTCAATACTGGGTGCCTTTCTCAATTGTTCCCCACCTTATTTCTTGAGACAGGGTCTCTTTTGAGACAGTGAACCTGGATTTCACTGATTTGCTAGGCTGAGTAGCCAGTGAGCACCAGGAACCCACCTGCCTGCTCCTCTCCCCTCTTCCTCTCTGCATCAGGGTTACAGATGGCCTGGCTTTTATGTAAGTGCTGGGAATCTGAACTAGATCCTCATGCTGTGCGGCAAGCACTCTATCAAATAAGCCATTCCCTGGCCATTCAAGGAGTCTCTTGGACAAAAATATGACTTATAATTAAAGTATATTAAGAAAAGGCAACTGCCATTTAGAAAGGGACAGCCATACAAGACTATGAGAAAGAGGGCCCAGCGAGACAAGCTCAGTGGGTAAAGAAACTCATCACCAAGCCTAAAAACCTGAGTTCAATCCCTGCATCCTGCATTGTGGAAGGAGAGAAACAATCCCTATGTATGCACTGTGGTGTCCTCTGCATGATAAATTAATGTGGAAAAAAGGAGTAAGATCACACTGTTGTAACTGATCATCCTAGAAAACCTTAGCCTTTAACTGAAAGGGAAACTTTCTATTAATTAATGACAAGTTGGAAGGAAGAGACATGTCAGAAGTCTCATCTAATTCTCAGTTTTTGTGGGGAAGGCACTGAACAGAGGAAACCAAGGTTCCCTTGACCTGTGTTCTTTGTATAAGCACCAGGGATGCCAAATTCCATCTGTTTGGGCTTTTTTCCCTAATATACTATTGCTTGCTCTCCCTGGATGTAGGCTGTACCAAGTAATTTTCCTGAAATAGTCCTGGGATTTTTTTTTTTTTTTTTTTTACTTATGAATGCCCGGCCTTAGCTTGTTTTAGTTTCTAGCCAGCTTTCCTTAAATTAACCTGTTTATCATTTGCCTCTGAGCTTTTTCCCGTTCTCTACGTTCTCTACCTTCTTTCTCTGTGGCTTGCTGTGGAGCTGGGTGGCTGGCCCCTGGAGTCCTCCTCCTTCTCTAGCTGCTAGATCTAGTTCTCCTCCCAGATTTTCCCTCTATACATTCTCTCTGGCTACTAGCCCCGCCCATCCTTTCTCTTGCCTTGCTATTGGCCAGTTCTTTATTAGACCATCAGGTGTTTTACACAGGCACAGTAACTCAGCTTCATAGAGTTAAACAAATGCAACATAAACAAAAGTAACACCCCTTAAAAATATTCTACTACAGCTCAAGACTCCTGGGATCCATCCTTTGCTTCTGCATTGCTCCGCAGCTGGCCTATGGCGACGCTGTGATCGGATCCTTGCTGTAGCCTCCTTAACACCTGCTGCCGCTAGAACTTCAGGACGTTCCTGACCACCTCAACCTGGTGGTCATCTGGAGGTGGCTTCCTCCGACTCCCAGGCTGCAGAAACTTTTTAATTGCAGGAATGTTGCTGATTCTTGTCTTACATGCCTGCGGCAGAGGGAAGTCGGACGGCACGGGAGGGCTGAGTTCTTCCACCATCAAAATGGCTTCTAACAGCTGTATGTCTGCCCAACTGAGCTGGCTGCCAACAAGAAAAGCTTCCCAGTGGTCTTTTAAAATCTTTTCAAAGACAGGGAAGTAACGGGTTTTAGCTCTCTTCACGATTAAAGCATAGTTCTCCTCTTTTTTCTCGGGGGGTTTAAATGGAATGTAGGCAATCATTATCATCAGGTCCACGGTGCCATTAGTATACATGTCAATCCTGGCTCTCTCCTTCAGGTCCTTCCCATACAAGTTGTACTAGGCAGCCAGGGAGCTGAGGATGGCTCTAGACTGTGTCAGCAGCATTCCATCAATTTCGACCAAAGGGACCTGGTCAAAAAGCAGGCGCCCATCCTTTTGTAACTTCCCATACTGTTCTCTTGTCTCGAGAAATTCTTCTTCAAACTCTCCTCCTGCTGCATCCAGCAGCCAGCACATGGACTTCATCCTGCCTCTGCCACAAAAGTAGTAGAGCTTGGGTTTGGCTTCCATGACTCCTGGTTCAGAGCTTCCTTATTCTTCTATGATCGGGTCTCCAGCTAGTCCTGGAAATTTTGTAACACTAGGAAATTATTCGGGTCACGGTTTCTATTCCAGTTGAAAGGGAACTTAGTATAATAGGTTATTATTCCTACTTTTTTCTTTTTGGGAAGGAGTTATAATAACATCATTTACTCCTTCCTTTTCCTCCCTCTAAACCCTCCTACATACTCCACCTGGCTCTTTTTCAAATCTATAACCTCTTGTTTCATTGGTTGCTGTTCAATGAATATATGTGCACGTATATACATTTATATTGCTAAATACAACCTTCCCAGTCTCTATAATGTTACTTGTATGTATATATTTTCAGTTGGTATTGGACAATCAATTGGTGTGCTCTTTCCTGGGGAAGACTATTTCTCCCAATCTCAGCATCCCTTAGTTGCCTGTAGTCCTTTGTGTAGGGTTGAGGCCTCATGGTCATTCCACTTAGGTCTACTGTAGTTGTCCTTATTCAGCTCATGTTTAGGCAGTCATGTTGGTGAGACTTTATGGGTACAGCTTCTGACATTAGACTCCCCAAATGGTCACAGGCTATTGCTATTGTCCTTGGTTGCCCCTAGAGGTGTAAGTAAGTCCCCATTGCTGAAGAAACTATTCACTTCAGACACAGGGCCCAGAAAATCTGAGTTGGAACTGACCTGCGTACCTCCTCCCTAAGGAGTAGCTTTTATGATAGCAGGAGGCTCCATGAAACCTTCCAAAGAAGGGAAGCAACCAATTACCCAGTTATGACACCTATGAATCACAGCAACCACCAGCATGGAATGATAACCCTCAGTGTGCAGGAGTGGTTGGTAGTAACCGACATCTCTCTAAATGGACTTCAGACCTGATCAATGAGAGAGAAATCATGCCTGGTAGTACATGCCTGGTGGTACAGTTTGTGTAGTCCTCACCCCTTATCAAGGAAAGGTCACTTTGAAACTGAGGGAAACAATCACAGAAAACTACAACCAATCAAAGTACAGAGTTGTGGAGCTCAGTCCCAATGGATACATCTGCAAAACGCCTAAGGTCAAGAAACATTTCTCAAGAAAGAGTGGGAAAGTTGATATCAACACTGTGAGCGGGACCAAGAGAAGGAATGACCAGTTTATGCTAGTCCCAACTACTGACCAATATGACAGGGAACAAACAAACCGTGGCTAAAGTAGATTAGGCCCATAGATGTCTGGAGAATATTCAGTCACATATAACCAATACAGTAGTCTTAAAGGACTGGGTAGAGGATAGAAACAAAGTAACAGTCTATGAACTTCAATAAGACAAGAAAAGAAACCAAATAAAATGAAGGGATAGCTATAAGAATCGTCATATCACCCAATAACTCACTATAAAAATATTTCCTAAACATTTTTCCATTTCAAAAATGTGAATTTTTTTCACTTGTCAGATGGCTCATGTTTTAAGAAACTTGCAGTTCTGAAAACTTTTGAAAGCTAGATTAACATAGTATATACTCCATGAATGAATTAGTCAAAACTCTACAGTCAGTATATTGCCTTCACACACATAGAAAATAGTTCCTACACTGTATCCACTCATGTAACAACTCTCTTTTGACTATCACAATCCAAAGCCTTGTGTCAGATGCCATCATGGAGGACTGAAAGATATCTAGTTTAATAATTTTCCTTACTTAACAGAAATAGGTAATAGAAGAAATAGGACATATTTGGGGAGTCATACCTAATAAAACGATAACTTACTGCTGTCTACACAGGTGATGGAAGATGGCATGAAAAAGTCGTTCTTTTCATTAATGCCTCAATGTGTGGTCAGGATTTAAAAAACATGCTCTGGGTGTGAAAGAATAACCCAGGCAAATAAGCATGAGAGAAAGCTAAGAGGTGGAAATATTCATTGTATAGAAAGGAGCCCAATTTGGCTAAACTCTAAATTATGCACAGAAATTCTGGGATACAAACAATACCGGACAAGCAGACTAATTAGCATTAGCATTGTGGAATATTTGTTAAACCATGTAAAGATGTGTTGCATTTGTTTAATTATGTAGAGGTGTGCTGCTGTTTTACCTTGCCTGACTAAGGCACCTGATTGATCTATTAAAAAGCTAACCGCCAATAAATAGCAAGGAAGGAGATACGGGCAGGATTTCCAGGCAGGGAGAGTAGGTAGAAGGAGGAATTTTGCCCTCAGGGAAGAAAGAAAAAGAGATGTCAAAGGCCAGTCAGTCAGGCAGGGAGGAAGCAGGAAAGTAGCACATACAGAAAGAAAGAAAGGTAAAAAGCCCAGAGGCAAAGTGTAGATGAATATAAACAGGTTAAATTAAGTTAAAAGAGCTAGTGGGACAAGCCTAAGCTAAGGCTGAGCATTTCATAATTAACAATAAGTCTCCCTGTCTTTATTTGGGAGCTGGTTGGCAGTCCAAAGAAAATTCCAACTACAACTTAGGGAAGCCAGGTGGGAGACATGAACAAGTACTGAAAAGAAGCCTATGTGCGGGGCTGGAGAGATAGCTCAGCGGTTAAGAACACTGGCTGTTCTTCCAGAGGTCCTGAGTTCAATTCCCAGCACCCATATGGTGGCTCACAACCATCTATGATATGTTCTAATGAGACCTGATGCCTTCTCCTGGCCTGTAGACATACATGCAGGCAGATCACTGTATATATAATGAATAAATAAATGTTAAATTAAAAAAAAAGAAGCCTATGTGCTATCACAGTAAGTCAGAGCCTTCCGAAGCATCAAGAGACAGAAATGGGCTCAGGAAGACCTGGAGGCGCTATGAAAGCACAAGGCTAAGTCTTTATGCAGGCAGTGGTGTGATGATGTCACACCTTCCCAAAAATCTCATCTCAGATGGACAACTATCTGTAAAAAGATGTTCAGATACTGGAAGCTTCCATTTTTGCTGTTAGAGATCAACATGACTTCACATAGGGTAAAGACATCAAGGACATCAAGAATTGCCCTAGAGCTACTTCCCAGGACATACTCTGTTTCTTGGGCATCCTCAGTGCTGGCCACTAAAGCCCCAAGAGACCCTTTTAGTTTTCCCCTGGTGTACTTTCCTGAGGACCTACCTCTTTGAACTCCCTTGAAGCAGAATGTTCTTAGAGATGACCCAGTGAGTATATATGTTATTTCAGTTTTGTAGCCAGCCATGGGTTCTACCTAAACTGCATCATTCAAAACATTGACATTACAAATTAATGTGTCTTTATGATTTCTTTGCAGTAAACCACAGGTTCCTATTGTCCCACTTGAGAGCATCTGGTTTATCACAGAAACCTACAGCTGATGGAATATACCTGCCAGTGCTTTCCAGAAAATCCTGTATGACAACATTTCTCGTTTTCTTTATAATGATAGTGACACCCCCAGTGATTGGGTATCCTATTATGTAAAGTGCCTGTTACATAAACATTTCTCAGTTTGGTCATACTAACAAGCCTAAAAGAAATATATATTTGGCATGGACCACATGGCAACCATTGCTACTTGTTCCAGCATTTTGATTTTTCAGATCACAATTCTCCACCACCCCTTTACTTTCATTTTTGATGATTCTACTATGTATTATGGGAGTTCCTTTATGCCTTTACTCCTTGGGAAATTTTATACAGGTTTTGGGAGAAAATGTATTAAATGGCAGCCTCTTTAAACAAAGTAATGCCAACCACTGTGGAACCGTATAGTGTGGATGACTCCACACACAGGAATCCCTATTGTGCGTTCTTGATGACAAGAACAGGAAACTTGGAGATTGACTAGCTGGACACACCTAACCCCAAGCATACAGTCCAGATCCAGAGCCTGAGGCCATTAAGGGCAACAGTTCAGTTAGTAACTATGGAGGAATAAGAATGGTATGGTATAATGGGGAAAGAGTAAGGCGTCAGGACCTTCCCTTTGGGAGTGTATGAGGGGAACAGGCCCACAGAGTAAGACTAAGACACAAAGGAATCCAGTTAGGGAACAGCTCAGTGCTTGTTATACTACATGGCGAAAATGCTGCATCATGCCCCTTGAGGAATGAAAGTTACCCTTAAACTGTCGTGGACTGTTGGTCCGCAGACTTAGTCGGGCATGTGGATAAGAGCCTCCATTCCCTCAGGGGCTTGAGGAAAGCTCCTGCTTGCTAAAAGCTGTCATTCTCCTTATCTCTGGCAGGAAGAACTTGCGGCCCTTCCACGCTGTAAGAGGGCACCTGGTGAAGTTACTGAGGACAATAAACATTTAGATACTTCGGAATCACTTCTGTCCCAGGAAAAATGCTGTAATGGAGTTAATGGCTGCTTTTGTCCTTGAATCACTGAGTCTGCAGGGGCCTATGGCTAACCTATTGTACAATGATAGACTATGTAGCCTTCCAGGAGGAGTGAAGAGGTGTTGGAGAGGTGAGAAAGAAGGAGAAGCGAAGAGGTGGTTTTTGTTTTGTTTTGTTTGTTTGTTTGCTTTGTTTTGGTGTGACTGTTAGAATTCCTAGCCACTCCCCGCCATCTACATGACCAAGCATGCACTGTCCAGCAGCCAGGCAACATACTTAGTCATCCTAGGACCTTATGTGATCATGTCATCAGATTACACGATCATGTGTGGCATACCTACGTATATGCGCATGTGCGTGGAGAGGGGACCTATAAAAGCAGGTTCCACCTACTCCTCCCGCCTCTTCCTGCACAGTCGTTCCTCACAGGCCTATGCACACCCTTTCTGTTCCCTTCCCTTAATTAAACTCTTAGAGTGGGTTTTGTTGTACCTCGTGGCTTTTCTCACACAGTAAACAGCAGCACTTAATGAATAACATTGCGTCATTTAATAAATAGCAGTGATTTTTAAAATTTTTCTTTTTAGGGGATGCTGGAGGGGTGAGGGGAGGATATGCAGGACAGGGAGGTGAGTGGAATTTGGGTGCATGATATGAAATTCTGAAAAAATCAATAAATAAATTATGTTAAATTTAAAAGAGATTTTAAAAGAAGGTGTAGCCTTTTTTTCAATAAACAGGTAGCCATCCTGAACACCCTCAGATCCTGTCAGTCCCCCTCCCCTCTCCCCATCCCAACCCCTGTGACTCAATATCTCCTATTTGAGACCTGAAACCCTCTGGAGTAGGTCTCTGGCAATATTAATATTTTTTTGAGGATTTAACCAAAACATAGAGGAAGTAGATAGTTCACTAAATGATGGGAAACAGCCAGAGCCATGCACAGTCTGTCCATACAGCCCATGTCTTTAAAACAATTTACCATGCTATTCTTGTTATATACTACCAGGCTCCAAATCAGACTCTAACAAAACCATGATATACAATGAAAGTACAGGACAGAGCACACTGATGGAAAACATGGCTTCTTAAGCCTCATAGCAGGAGTTTGAATCTTAGATCCAACTACTAAATGGGTGACTCTGGGCAAGACACTTAACTTCACCTCTAAAATAGCCATAATAAAGTAACAGTTTCATGGGGTATCCATGGAGATTATGTCCAGTAACATCACTAAAGGGACCATGCCAGTACCTGGTACCACATTTCTGTTGCTTTTGTTGCTACCACCATTGTTATTTATCAGCACCATTGTTGCCTTTCTATGGCTCCATATTTAAAGTATTAACTTTGAAATAAATCTTTAAACTTAAGAAGGTTCACACTTATTCATTAATTTTTGTTCTTTGACCTTTGTGTAACCTAGACTATTAACATCAAGAGATAAGTGATCTCCTGTGCTTCAACACTGATTTTAGAACAAACAACCCAACTGTTATGGGACTGGAGAGATCCCAGCAGGTAAGATCACTGGCTGCTCCAGAAAACCCTGGTTTGGTTCCTTGTATCATGTGGGAGCTCACAATCTTCTGTAACTCCAGTTCCAGGGGATCTGACACCCACTTTTGGTCTCTGCAGGCACTGCACACATGTGGCACACATATATACATGCAGACAAGTGTGGTGATATATTGTGTACCCTAATAAACTTGCCTGAGGATCAGAGGACAGAGCCAGCCACTAGAGCAGACATGGAGGTCAGGCCGTGGTGGCACACGCTTTAATCCCAGCACTTGAGATCTCACGCCTTTGCTTGGGAATCACACATACTTTTAATCCCAGGAAGTAATATGGCAGGGCTGAGAAAGGTATATAAGGCACGAGGAAACAGGAACTCACTCTCTTTAGGCTGAGGATTTTGTAGTGGTAAGAACTAGTGGCTGGCTGTTCTGCTTCTCTGATCTTTCAGCTTTCACCTTGATATCTGGCTCTGGGTTTTTTATTAAAAGACTATCTAAGATTTGAACAACAGACAAGACACCCACACACAAAAAATTTTAAAAGTTTTCAATCATGATTATACACTGGAATTAACTAGACTACTTCTAAAAATGAATTTATCTTTGGATTGAATTGTGTTATAATGTTTGATTTTGACATTGGTGTTTGAGTAGATGACTTGAATTTTATTTTAAAAAAAGTTAAGTCAATTTTGTGTTAGGATTTAGATAGTATTTGCTTGATTTCTGAAATGGCCCTAACCTTACTTCTGCTATTTTATATCAAGTATTTATGCAAAGTAGTGTTCTCAACACTGGCAACTCTCAAACTAAAATAATAATCAACTCTGGAAAATGTTAAGTACACTCTACATCCTCCAACATCAAATATTCAGTCAGGATTTTACTCAGTATGTTAAAATAAATAAGCACACCCACCTCATTTATACATTTTCTTTCATATTTAATAAATATTAAATTTATATGTACATAAATGGTTTAAATTTAATACCTTATATATAATTGAACACATCCAATTAATTCTATGAAAATTTACCTTGTCTTTAAAATGCTAAAATTATAGATATACCAAATAATTATTTTAAAATAAATTTATTTAGTATTTACTATTGGTAAATGTTTGCTTACATACTTATTTTATTCTTGATAACTTTAGTCCAGCAAGTGGATGAAATCTGAGAAGCCATGAACTAATAATGTATGAACAGGGAGATCTGGGCAGAAGTATTCAGATTTTTCTTGGCCTCTGTGAAACATTCCCTCCAACTGGACCTCTTTGAGGTGGGTCTTATGATCTTTTTATCAGATATGATGGGACACAGAATGTCTTTGGAGCACTCTAAGACAGAAAGACAGAGTGATTAGAACATCTCAAGCTGTTTAGCTTGTATTAATAAAGAGAAACTCTGTTACCTGGGGCCTGAGTTACCCAACATGATGGCAAAGGACCCTTAGCCTTCACTGCTCATAAACTGCTTCAAAGCTACTTCAAGAGCCAAGAACAAAAGGACAAAAACTAAAGAAAAGGGATACTTACTATTTTTAAAAACATTTATTTACTTTCATTTTATGATTTATGATTACATATCCTTGGAACTTACATGTGATTGTAAGCTGCCACATGGGTGCTGGGAACCAAATTTCAATCCTCTGTAAGAGCAGCATGTGCTCTTAAGTGTTGTGGAATATTATTTTAAGGTATGCTACATTTGTTTTTGCTGTGGAACATTTGTTTAACTATGGGAAGATGTGTTGCATTCTTTAATGTTGCATTTGTTTAACTCTGTGAAGATGTGTTGCATTGCTTGTCTAAAACACCTGATTGGTCTAATAAAGAGCTGTAAGGCAGGAGAAAGGACAGGTGGGGCTGGCAGGCAGAAAGAATACATAGAAGGAGAAATCTGTGAAGAGAGGATTGAGGAGAGAGAAAAAAGGAGGAGGAGGACATCAGGGACTAGCCACTCAGCTACACAGCAAGACACGGAGTATGAAGTTGAAGCCTTAACTAATTATTCCTTATCAATAAAAAGTTGGGAGTCAGATATCGGGTTAAGATCTGATCTGAAAGATCAGAGAAGCAGGAGAGCAGTCACAGTGGCTTTCTACCTCTTCCATTCCTTCCTCCAAAAGGCCTAAATCTTCTCTCAGCCCCACTTTACTACTTCCTGTCTCCTAGCTACAATCCTCCAAACCTTTATGGTTAATTTTGATCAGATAGTGGCTAGCTTGGCCCTATGACTCCAATGAAACTTTATTTGTCAGAATAAATCAAAATATCACACAACAGAAGGAAAGAAAGGTATACAGAAATAGAGAAAGATAAAAGCCCAGAGGCAAACGATAGATGGGATCATTTAAAGTTAAGAAAAACTGGTAAGAAACAAGCCAAGCTAAGGCCGGGCATTCACAAGAAAGAATAGCCTACAGTGTGATTTATTTGGGAGCTGGGTGGTGGACCAACAAAAGAGCAAAGAGAAAAAAAATAACCAACAACACTTAAGTCCTGAGCCATGTCTCCAGCTCATTTTAGCTTTTTAAAAACAATAACAAGGGTGGGGACTGGAGAGATGGCACAGCCATTAAGAGTATGTAGCATTCTTGTAGAGGAATGAAGATCTATTCACAGACCCATAATGAGCAGTTCACAACCATCTTTAACTCCAGTTCTAGAAGAATCAACATCCTCTCCTGGTCTCCATGGGCACCTGCACTCACATGTGAATAAAGACATAATTTAAAAATAAATCTTAAAAAAAATATAACAAGGACTCTAGGACATGTGATTCAGTAACCATGGATGAAAATGTATCATATATCTCTTCTCTCCTGCCCTGATTCCTCCTGAATGCTAATGATCACTTGTACGTTCAGCAGCTATAGCCTTTTGCTGGCAGAGGGTCTTGTCTACCTGCCATTCCTAAACAGGGTGGTAGTTACTGAAGATGTGGTTGTCAATAGTAATTTGGTAAAATGAAGCAATAATGAAAAAGGGAACGATGAAATTTGCCAGGGTGATTAACTGTTTCCTTCATATCACGTCTCACTGTGGCATGTGCTGATGCTTGACAACATTATGTCCATTTTTGATCATTTTACAATACTCTCAGACCTTGCCAGCACTTTACCAAGTTTATGTGATATTCCAAACCTTCTGTTGTGGATGGACTAGACACCAAGAGCAGACATCAGAAAAAACACTTTCTTTGCTCACTCATAAAAAAAAAAAAAAAAAAAAAAAAAAAGAATAACCCTTAGCAACTGAACTTTTACCTTGAGGTGGCAGTAACCAAGACACACAGGTTCCACTTCTAAGTCAAGTTGTCTTCCTTTTTATCTCATCTGCAGTGGGTTCTTCCACTTTTGTCTCGATGCCTTCAAAGTAATCTAAGAGGGTTGGAATCAACTTCTTCCAAGATCCTGTTACTGTTGTTATTTTTTACCTCCTCCCATGAATCACACAATGTTCTTCACAGAATCAAGAAGAGTGAATCATTTCCATAAGGTTTTCAATTTACTTTGCCCAGATTTCTCAAAGGAATCACTATCTAGGGCAGCTCCAGCCTTACAAAATGCCTGTCTTCAATAACACTTGAAAGTCAGAATGATTTCTTGATCCACGAGCTACAGAATGCTACACAGGGCAGGAGGCAGGAAATCTACACAACTTTCATTATGCATCTCCACCAGAGCTCTTGGATGACAAAATGAATTGTCAATGAGCAGGAGAGTAATGTTTGTAATGAATCTTTTTTTTTTCCAGAGCAGTTTCACAATTGGGAATAAAATATTCAACAAACCATGTTGTAAACAGATGCACTACCATCTAGGCTTGTTGGTTCACTTACAGAGAACCAGCAGAGTAAACCACTTGATTCTGGAGGGCCCTAGAGTAATGGTCAATGAGCCCTGGATTCAACTCCACAACAACCACAAGCTACTTTCACCCCAACAAGAGAATCAGCCTGTCTTTGAAGGTAGTGTGCAGAAGTCCATCTAGCCATGAAAGGCCTAAATTTCTAACACAAGGCTGTTCTGTCTCTATAGAAACATCATCACCAGTGATCTTAGTGGAGCTTCTGGGTAACTTGCTGCAGCTTCTACATCAGCATGTGCTACTTTTCTGCTTATATGTCAGGCACATGCTTTGGGTTCTCTCCTTAAGACTCATGAATCCTAAGCATTTTTTAAAAAAAAAAAAAATTCCCATATTTCTCAGGTACATCACAGGAAGAAGGAGAGCTAGGGCCTTGTTCTGAATTAGGCTTTAGCTAAAAGGAATTTGGTGGCTGTATAATGCTCTATATAGATGACCAAATATTCCTCCAGGTCAGATAAAACTATTTTTAACTCCCTTTAATTCTCTGTGGCAGCACTTTTTATTTCCTTCAAAAACTTGTAAAAAAGATTTTAGGAGGCAGTAAGCCCCGGCCCCCCCTCCCCCGGCCATGCTCACAGACTGGCAGAACTAATATTGTGAAAATATTGATATTATCATAAGCCATCATATAGAGTCTCCCATCAAAATGGCAATGACATTCTTCACCGAGATGAAAACAGACTTAAAGTTAGAACTGATACGGAAGCACAGAAGACCCCAGGGTCAAAGCAACCCTAAACAGGAAGGACAATGACGCTGCAACACAGTTCCTGATGCCCAAGTTTACTGCACTGAGCCACAGTGACAAGAGCATCACGGCACTGTCATAAAAACTGACACGCAGACCAATGGAACAGAACGGTGGACCCGGAAATAAACCTATACAGGTACAGGACTTTAATGACAATGGGATCTGGAACATACATTAGAGGGCAGACAGCTTCTTTAACAAATGATGCTAAGAAAACTAGATTTCCATACATAGAAAAAGGAAACTGGATTCTTATCTCTGACCCTGTTTTTTTTTAAAAAAGGTAAATTCAATATGTCTCAAAATATCCTAAGGTATGACCTAAAGCTTTAAAGCTACCAGAAGAAAGACAGGCAAACATTTTACAATGCAGACAGAGGCCAGGATTTTTTGAAAAGGACTTGAATAGCACATGGAATACTAACAAAAAAAAAAAATGTCTAATGGGATGAGAAAATAACTGAAAAGCTTCTGCATGGCAAAGAAAAATTCATCAGAGTAAAGGTCTTTGCCAATTATACACTAGATTACTATACAAGGGATTACTATCTAGGATACATAAAGAACCTTAGAAATGAATCATCACAAAACCCCCGAACTACCCAATCAATAATAGACCAATGAACTAAACAGACAGTCCTCAAATCCAAATGGCCAATAAATACTTTATGTTCACCATTCTTAGCAATCTGAGAAATGCAAATCAAAACTTGGTTGAAGCCCATCTTAACCTTGTCAGAAGGGAGCAAGGAGAGGAACAGAGGAAAGAGGGAGCTTTGCTCACTGCTGGCAAGGATGTGAAACTTGTGCAGCAGCTTCCTTGGGGATCAGTGAGGAGGTTTTTCAAAAACTAAAAATAAAGCACCATATGGCCCAGCTACCCCACTCTTGGGATTGCACTCAAACAACTTCAAGTCAGAGTATGGCAGGGATACATGCTTACTCATGTTCACTTCCATACCGTTCACAACAGCGAACCAGGAACCGATCTACACACATGTGCATCAACAGATGAGGAGATACTGATCAAATGATACACTGGACTTTTCAGAGGGCCTTTTTTTTAGTTTTATTGTTTCTACATGTTTTATTTTTTAATTTATTGAAGGTTTGTATCAATACTACAGGAACTACAATCATTTATAAATAAAAGATATCATAACCTTTTTAAGAAAATATATAGAAATAGAAATTGTTATGTTAAACAAAACAAACCAGTCTCAAATATTCTACATGATTTCATTTATATGTGAAACCAAGATTTGAGAGAGAAGAGAGAATGAATTTGTGTTTCTTCTTTGTATTCACAATGTGACTAAGTGGCAAAACCAGCCCATCTTTGGGCTATCTAAGTTTTCAACATGCCTTCCTCACTATTCTTCCTCATTTCTAGTCTTCTAGTTAAGCAAGAGATGAGGAGCTCTTCCTTTCACTTGAACTCATAGAGGCCACTGAGCCTATTAACTAGCGTAATTTCAATATTGTGTTTCAGGGAATAGGAGAAAGAAAAGGGAGAGAAACAAGGTCACAACCAGAACACACACAACTTTTACCAATTAAACTCACTGTTTTATGTGATGCTCCATACAATTATATTAACAACATTGAATATTACAACAATATAATGATGATAATGAAAAGGTTCAATGCTGCGAGAATCACAAGAAAATGCTGTTAAAATTTGGCTCAGAACCAGGTGGTAACACATGCCTTTAATCCAGCACTCGGGAGGCAGAGACAAGCAGATCTCTGAGTTTGAGGGCAGCCTGATCTACAAAGTGAGTTCCAGGATAGCCAGTACTACACTGAGGAACCCCACCTTGAAAAACCAAAATCTCTTTTAAAAAAATGGCTCATAGAGCCTTGTTCCTGTGGTATTGATACAAACCTTCAATAAGTTAAAAACTAAAACATGTAGAAACAATAAAACTAAAAAAAAAAAAAAAAGGCCTCTGAAAAGTCCAATACAATAAAGGTCAAGAAAAGGAGATATTCTTGCAGTGGTATAGGACTTTTGCTGTCTTGGTTGAGTTGGGGCACTGCTTTAGTTTTTGTCTTTACTCTTTATGATAATTCCAATAATTAGCAAATTTATTCCATGTAAACTAAATGATTTTAATGTAAGAAACTTTACAGAATTCTCCAGAACCTGCTAGTAGAGCATAATACAACAATTCACTTTCTGAGTAAACAGAAAAATTTGAATATATCACAACATATACCCTTCTCTAAACCATTACTGATGAGTTCAAAGGCTAATTCAAAGTTACGGCCTCTATAGTTAGCATGATGACTTAGAACCCGGGTAGCCAATGAAGTAAATGAATGAGATAGGTCTTCCTCAATAAACTCAGGTAAGTTTGTGGCACCTACTTCCTAGTTTGCTTTTTGTTGATGTGATAAAAGACTATGGCCAGAAGCCACTTGGGGAGGAAAGGGTTTATTTCATCTTATAACTCATCATCTGTCATGAAGGAGTCAGGATAGGAACACAAGGGAGGAACCTCGAGTGGAAACTGAAGGAGAGGCACAGAGGTGTGCTGCTTACGGGCTTGCTCTCCATGGCTTGCTTGGCCACTTTTTCTATAATGACACCACCCACAGTTGGCTGGGCCCTCTTACATCAGTCAGCAATCAAAAAAAGTGTCCCACGGGCTAGCTTACAGGCCAATCTGATGGAGGCAATGTCTCAACTGATGTCACTCTTCCCAGATTACTCTAACTTGTATCTAGTTAACAAACAACTAACCAGAACAATCGATTTCTTTTTACCTTTAGAGCATCTGAGTAGAGACTAAGAGTGTCTTTCCTATGCCATTGAGTTGGTTTAAAATATTGCATAGGAAAACTACTTCTATGGTACTGAGTTTATTAATCAACACAAAAATCAAAACCCCAAATAAACACAAGGCACAGCAGGTCAAAGACATCTTCTTTATCATTAATATGCCTCTTGACTGTGGATATTACAAGATTCAAATGGCTCTCTGGAGGACTTAACATAATCTAGAGCTCCCTCAAGTTATGCATGTGAATTTTTATCTAATTTAGTTTCTTCACTCATAGTCCCAGCTCCAGAACATACCACTAGATAAACCAGTCCTAAATCTGTTACCTGAGTAGCCTTCTTCTCATGGAGCTTTCTCTATAAAAGAGCCATGAAATCTTTCCAAAAAATGCCTTCTTCCTCTTGTCATTCTTGTTCTTGAGGGCCCCTGTCCAAATGTTATAGGCTTTGGGTGAGAACCGATGGACTAATGTGACCACTTCCATCATGGTGATGATAAAGATATACTTAAGGAAGTGTGACTTCTAGACACTCTTAGAAAATTTCTTCTTTAACATCAGAAAATACTGATTTGTCTAAAAGCCATCAAGCCTCACCATCAAGCCTCATCAAGCTCTTCTTTTTAATACTGGTTTTACTAAAAATTCTAACTGTGGAAGACAGAATAATGTCCTAGCCTATCCCTGTTCTTACCCTCAAAGAATGGCCACATCCTGACCTTTGAAACCTGTGAGTGCACTAAGTGGCAGTGAGGAATTAGGATTAATGTCAAGATTAAGTTTGCTAACCGCGTTGCCTTAAAGAGATTACCGTAGATTAATTGGAAGGGGCAAAGCAATCCTCAGGTCATTAAACAAGGAAGGGGGAAATGAAGAAACAAAACCAGAGAAAGACCAGACCAGCCATACTGGGTCTGGAGATGGTGATGGGCATGAGCAAAGACGAACAATTCTAGAAAGGTACAGAAGGTATCTATTTTCTACATGAGTTTCCTCTGGATCTAGATCTCTGTAAGGGAATATAATCCTGTTAATGCCTTGACTTTTGCCCAGTGAAACTAATTTTGAATACATCTGAGACTTCTGACTTCCGGAAGTCAAATTCATTTGTGTGTTTAAAGAATAAATTTGTGGTTATTCATTATAATGGTAACAAAAAATACATTCACCTTCAAAATATGTAGAAGGAACCAGTAATTTCATTTCCTTAAAATACATGTGCTGTATTTATTCTGCTAAATGATGATGATGCTTCATAGAATTTGCCCCCATTTGTGTCTACTAAAGATTAGAGAGTTTAAATATTGTGGCTGAAGATAAAAGGAGCATATAACCATCAGAACTAATTTAACATATGACATAAAAATAACATTAAATGTTTAATGGACAAAAATATGATTAATGGAAAGAAGTTATTGGCCAACATTATGGAAACTGATCTAACCACATTTTATTCAAGAATGGGGGAAGGATGGTTTGTCATATGCATGAATAAACAATGATTGAGCATCAAGGTATGAATGTCTCCTTGTGAAAGTTTGTCTTGTATCATTTCACTTTCTTCTCATACTCCACTATGCATTGAAGCACAGGGCTTGCCACTGATCTTATTCTGAATTTAGGGGCATGGCATGCCTACTTCCAAGAAACTGCAATGACACCTCAAACTTAAAACCACAGTGATGTATTTAAATATATGTAAAAGTATCCAAAATACTAACCCAAGGAAACTCTTCCCTCTGAACAAAGTTACAACAAATGTCCCTGCAGAGCTCGTGAACAAAGGCACTTACAGAATCTTAGCCGGTGGTACAAGAGGAACCTTGCCATTGATCCTGCAAGCTTTGTCTTACAAAGAATAAACCTCATAGGTTTTGATCATCAAGAGACTTAAATACAACGTTCCATAATGTACTCCATGCAAAGAAATGAGTCTGCTTTCCTCCAAGAGGAGACTTGGTGCCCTCTGGTGTTTGATTTCACCTTTACAAACTAGTCCTTCAGGATGATCACAGAAACACGGAGTTGAAAGGCTCCAGAGCAGCCAATAATGTAGCACGGATTCACAATTTTTAGTGGAAAAATTTTCATCATGGATTATTAAATAGTCTATTCTTATTCTGAGGACATATTAGAAAAAGAATTATTAGATAGTTTAGCCCTGATTGAGTGAGAGGGGCATAAAAGAGAGGAATGGGGAGTAATAGGATCTAAGTACATCATACGGAACTGCCAAGGAATAAATAAAAATGACTTTTTAAAGAAGTTGAGCTGCTTACGTAGAAGAGTCCTTGCCTGTATGATCTTTTCTTCCCCTTTAGCTTTGCAAGGGGAATAAAAGCAAGTGATCGAACATTTTGCAGCAAAGTAATGACTACATAGAACATGATGTCGTTAGAGTATACTATAATTTATTAATGTTTTATAAAATAGTGGAAACATTAAAGATGGAATAGGAAGATAATGTCTGTGATAATACTGCCAATCATAAGAAATAAAACATAATTAAAGAGTTTCAGCCCTCTACAAAGCAACCCAGACTATCTATCAGGGATAACTACTCTCCTAAATTTGGCATTTAAATGACTTATTTTTTAAACTTATTTCTTCAGTTTTTTTGTTTTTCAGTTTGTACAACATTGTTATATGCCTTTTAAGATTAAAATTAACTTTAAAATATGACTTTGTGCAGGGCAGTGGTAGTGCACACCTTTAGTCCCAGCATTCGGGAGGCAGAGGCATGTGGGTCTCTCTGAGTTCATGGCCAACCTGGTCTACAGAGCTAGTTCCAGGACAGCAAAGGCTACCCAGAGAAATTCTGTCTTAAAAAAACAAAAAAAGAAAAAAGAAAAGAAAAGAAAAAATATGACTTTATTTTAAAAAAAATACAGATGAGACCAATTAGAGTTATCACACCCAGACAATGTGGGGTGGTAGCTGTTACTATGTTGCCTTCGCATGTGAAAAGAGTTGACACAGTTTCAGGAGGTCTGAATGGGAGGGACAGTGCGGCACCATCAGCAAGTGGCTGTGCATCCCACAGGTGTCTAAGTGTTCTACAGCCACACCACCTGAACGCACCCAACCTTGCTAAAGGACGGAAGGGGAGAAACGGTTCGTTGAGGGAGAAACTCAAGTGGCCGTATTTCTGTCGGTATTTCTGTCGTGGATGATTTAGTAAGTGAAGCCATATGTGGAGATGTAGAATGGAGACACGTGGCAGTGTTCCCAGAGCCATGCAAGGTCAGAAGAGCTGAAGCCAGGAGCTTGTTCTGCTCATTAAGCAAAGCCCGAAGCTCCGACTTCTGGGGCTCACTGGCTAGCCATGCAAATAATCTAGTCTTAGTCTGTATGTATCTATCAAAGTATCTGAGACTGCATGATTTAGAAAGAATAAAAAGTTATTCTTCACAGGTCTGGGGTTGCGGGGAGGTCCAGGATCAAGGTACTGGCGTGTGTTCTGCTGAGGGCCTCCTGGCTTCATCCTCACTTGGCAGAAAGTAGGAGATTGAGAAAACAAGCTAACCAAATATTGAGAGAGAAACAAATTGTGTGTGTTTTCTTTTTATTGCTTCCTGAATTGTAAAGACATTTTTTTGTTTATTTTTGAGATTATAATTTCATAACAACATGTCTCCCTTCCCTTCCCTACCTCCAAAATTCCTATAAATCCTCCCTGCTCTCCTTCAAGTTCATGGCCTCTTTTTTCACCAATGCTTACTGTATGCATACATGTATCTGTATACACATTCATATTCCTGAATAGAATCTGTTGATCCCTATGATATTACTTGTATGTACGGTTTCAGATCTGACTGTGGACTGACAACCGATTAGTGTGCTCTTCCCCGGGGAAGGCCACCTCTCCTGTCCCCAGCTTTCCTCGGTTGAGGCCTCATGAGCTTTTCCCCATCCAGTCTGGCCAGTCCATTGGTGTCATCATTGTTCATCACATTTGGATGGTGATATTCAGGGGTGGGGGGGGGAATATTTTTAAGATCAGAGTCTAGATGTCTACCCCTGGTTAGCCCAGTGCTATCTATGTAGTTCAGGCTGGCCTCAAATGTGGAAAATCCTCCTGCCTCAGCCTCCTGACAATCAGGATTATTGGAGTGAGCCACCAGGCTTGGTTCAAATGTCTCATTCCCAAGAGCAGTTAGGTGACATAAATTAGGGGTTAAAAGGGAACAAAAATTTTTCCAGTTGGGTGGGTAGGGAGGTTAATGTAGACAGCGGGATCTGGGAGGAGTTGAGGAGATAAATACCAAAACACATTATATGAAATTCTCAGAATTAACAAAATGTTATTTTGATTATGAAAATCCTCTTTTATAAGGACTGTCACCTCAGGGGAGAAGCTCTCATGGCCTAGCCTCCTGCTAAAGCCTGACCTCTAACATCACTTCATCAGCAACAGCTGAATGTGGAGAGGGCACTTTATACATTAGCAACTGGGAAGACCATGCAGATCTCGGATGTTCATGCTTCCCACCCCAGTTTTTGAGTAGGATGATGCTCACTTTGATAACCCTACTCTTCTGAGAAATTCTGCTCTGGTGACCTAACAGTTCACAAAAATTAGCCCATACAGTCAATGCCTCATGCTGTGCCTACAGTAAAGCTTAATAAATGCCCACTGCTGATGTCGTCACTCACCATACTTTCCTATTGCCTCCTGTTCTGAATCAAAACTCATCCTCTTAATGCCAAGTGGAGGAAAGCAGCCTGAATATGCAAAGTGTTACTTGCAAATAAATATGTATACCAGTTTTTAATGCACACGCACAATCTAGGCTAACTGAAACACCATCTCTACATTAAAAAGTAACTGGTAATTTCTAAGGCTCCCAGTGGAAATCCAACTTGCATCCAGGGTTAAGAACCACTGTCAGTCTCTTCCCTTAAGTCATTCACCATGCCTGAGAGATACATGATTTGTTAGTTCAACTCATCCAGTGGGCATCCATTCACCAATCTCCAACTGTAAAGCTAGGATCAGTACTTCTGAGAATTGTCCAGCAGCTACCTGGGATCCACAGAACCAAGCACACTTCTCACACCTGGATTACAATCCACCAGCCGATCAACTCCTCCCTTTTCTCTGTAATTAATTTTCTTACATTTGCACATTTCTTCCCACTCGCTCTCTCCCAAACAGCCTTGGTATTTCGTCTATATGTGTTCTTGGATTTTCAGCTACATCCTAAGGTCTTGGCCCAAACTATATGATAAATAACCTATCAGTCACAATGGTCTGTGTATCTTCCCCTTTGGCTCAGACGTCTCCAAAGAAAGGATGGTATTCTAATCATCACTGCAGCCTCCATTCTGAGCACTGCTTCCACCAGAGCAAAACAGCAAATGAGCATTATTTAAAGGAAGGAAAAGATGAGTGAAGAATACAGGTATAGGATGATAAAGTGCTTTCCTCAGTCATCGAAAAAGATAAAATGCACCAGGCACGGGGGCACGTACCTTTAATCCCAACGGATGCAGGTGGATCTCTATGAGTTCAATGGCAGTCTAGTTTACATGGTTCAGACCAGCAGGGGATGAGGGGGGATAAAATAGATGGTGAAAAAAGCAAGAGAACCTTGTGATTTTGTTTAGTTGTGTGTGTTCATGCCACTGCACATGTGTGGAGGTCGGAGGATAGCTTGCCAGAGTCAGGTCACTCCTTCTGTTCTTTGAGTCAAAGGGACAGAACGCAGGTCAACAGGCTTAGTGGCCAGTGTCTGTACCCACTAGTTTAGCTCACTGGATGAACTTTTAGTTGGGGTGTGGGCTTATAGAACTTATTTAAGTGCTTTCAACCTCATTTTTTCTAGCCAAAGAATATGGTAACAGAAATTACCTCATAAAATGGTGCCAGGATTAAATGAAATGAAAGCACTCAGGAAAATATCTGTCCTGCAGGAAGGTGAAGTAGGCAGAACACTAACTAGCTACCAATATGGAGATGCCAAGTTTCTAATTCCTGCAAATTGTGATTATTATTGTTGTTGTTAATTGTTATTATTATCATTAAGCAATATATGTTTTTGTAGTAAGTTAAGGACCTCAAAATGGGGAGAGAGTCACTCTGGATGACCTGAAGCTTCCTCTGTAAAGACAGGGACTGTTCAAGTGTCAGAAAGTGGGCTGGACAGGTGGCTCAGCACTAAAGAATGCTGCTGCTCTTCCAGAGGACCCCAGTTCAGTTCCCAGCACCAGTATCAGCCAGCTCATCTCTGCATGTAACTCTATCTCCAGGCGATGAAACAGCCTCCTCTGGCCTCTGTGAGTACCCTCACACATGTGACAGACAGATGCACACACATACACATACATTTAACTGTTTTTAATTTTTTAAAAAGAAGCCTGCAAGAAGATGCAAATAAAAGACTAACGACTGCAGCACCACTGTCGCTCCATGCAACAGGCAAGGAACGAAAACATGCAGTTGTTTTGACAAGCAAGGAAGAGGGTCTGTGCCAGAACCCCACCAATACCTTGACTTTAGCAACAAAAGACCTGTTTTCGGACTTGGAGCCTGAGCATCGTCAGATGATAAAATCATGTTGTCTTGGGCTGCCACGGTTGTGGGGAATACTGAGAGCAGCAATGGGGAGCGGATGTAGGGATCTGGTTAGTATTTTCTCCTTTCTGTTGCAAAGCACTTCTGAGTCAACATTAAGAGGGGTGTATCACAATAGTACATATTTGTGTAGTGAAGGAGAAACACATTTTATATCTGTGAAATTCATCCCCAAACTCTAAGCCAATAACAGTTAACATAGCAGGTCAATATGCACTTATAAGGTTGACCTTGTTTGGTATGCAAGAGCGTGAAGTGTGATTTTGGGGGGCCTCCCAGCAAGCTGGTTGGGAAGAGTGGCGTTAGTGTTCCTTAACTGTGATTTAGGCCAAACACTTGCTACCATTTGGGAGTCTGAAACTTTTGTGAGGGCTAAGAGAAAGTTGTCTGCATGCCTACTCTCCTGTGAGAATCTCAGGTGCAAAGGTCTGAACTTGCCTGGAGCACAGCATTGCATATTTGTCACAGCTTACCCTGGGGGAATTAAGCATATCCTAAGACACTCAATGAGGACAGGCTCTTGAAAGCTATACCTGGCACTCTCAAGATTTTTGCCCCAACTACTTTTTCCCTTTCTTCTTTTTTGTTTCTGTTTTTACTTCTTTGTGCAACAGACAAAAAACTACAACCAATCAAAATGGTTGTGGAGCCCAGTCCCAACAGATACAACTACAATACAACTCCCCAACCTACGGCTCAGGGATCTTTGCGGAGGAGGAAGCAGAAGAATCCTAAGAGTCAGAGGATCAGGGAATTTACTGTGAGGTTGTGTCTCCTGGGATGGGTGGAAGTCGCGCCCTTCCTTACTTGTGTACGTTTTTTTTTGCCGTAATAAAACATAGCTGTGATATGTCAGTTCTTTGAATCCTTTTGGTAAATTACTGAATGTGAGATGGTATGGGGAACCTAAGGTATAACCATTACCCTAATCTAGTCCTGGAGAAAATATTAACAAATCCTAGGTAAGGGATATATTATAGGACTTTTCTAGGTTATCAAAAATAGGGAAAGACACAGAAGTCATTGCATCCAAAAGCATATAACAAGACATGACTAAATGTAATGCCCTGGAGAAGGCTTAGATTTTAAAAAGAAAGAAAGAAATAATATAAGAAAAAAAATTAAGCAAATCTGAATTAAGTATGATTTCAACTAATTATGACTAGTATACAATATTAACAGAATAAGCAACTGGGTATAAGTATATAGTAACTTTTTTATTATATTCAAACTTTTTACATAAAGATAAACTATCCTCAAGGTTAAAAAAAAAATGTAGGCGGGCGGTGGTGGCACATGCTTTTAATCCCAGCACTCGGGAGGCAGAGCCAAGAGTACAAGGCCAGCCTGGTCTACAAAGTGAGATCCAGGACAGGTACCAAAACTACACAGAGAAACCTTGTCTTGAAAAAACAGCAACAAAAAAACTTATATTTTAAAAATTCCTGCACATGTGTCACATACTGAGCATCATGTAAAGCATAGAAATTTTAGATCAATGCAATTATTTAAAGTAAAGGGATCAACTCTATGCAACATTTACCTAAAAATACAATTTTAAAATATAAATAGATAAATAAAATTTAAAGAAATACCAACCTATTGAGGATCTAAATGCTTCTGCATTCATAAATAGAGTGGCAAGCTTATACTAAAATAATAATCTGACACAAAGAAGACTTAATTTGACAAAAATAAATATTAGTTTGTCTCAATACATGACTGGTGGGCATGAGGTTTATTAACTTATTAGTTTTGTTCCTTCCTTAAAGATCTCTTCATTAATAAGCTTCTGTATTAATAAAACCATCAATAATCTGTGTCATCAAATTAAACTTGATACCTTGTCACTATAGAAAATGAACACAGCATAATTCCTCATCAACTGACTATTATAATTGTAAAGCACAACCAAATATATGTCTGAAGTATAATTTTTTATCTGATTTGAAGGTGATAAACATAATAATAAAAATTAAATTGACTTAAGAACCCCCCAAAAAACTCAAAATGATGCCTATGTACAAACCCACAAAAACAAAACAGGGCCTTTGTGGTAGGTACACTCGGTATGTTCTACATAAACCTGAACAAGCAGGTCTTTAATGTGATTTATTAGTCTCTATTTTCATCCAGTGCATTAGTCACACATTTTACAAAACAACACAATTAACCTGAACTCATTTAGATTGCTAAGAAAGAGGTATGAGAATTGCTGTAGTGAGTAGGTTGTTTATTGGAAATCACTACATACACACATGCACACAGTCAGTTATTTTAGAGTTTCATGCACAATACATACCACCCAGAAACAAGACAAACTATTTGTACATAGTTTTCTATGGCTTCTAAAGGAAGATTTTCTTGTTTGCTTTTAAATAGGTCCAGAAGGGCATAGCAGAACAAAACCTTTTTTACCTTTTCCAGTTCAAATAGAAGGACACACCAATATTATGTAGCTCACAAGTAGTAACTCTGGTTGATTTTTTTTTTTTTGTAAATTTCCTCAAAGTGCTGATTTTTTTAACTGAAAATAGATTTTTTTTCATATAACATGTCCTTATTATGGCTTCCCCTCCTGCTCCTCCAGCTTCCTCCCCGCCTCCCCATCCACACAGATCCACCGCTTTCTGTCTCTTCTTAGAAAACAAACAGGCATCTAAGAGATAATAATAAAATAAAACAAGATACAAACAAACAAATCAGAATAGTAGAAAAACAAACAAAAGGAAGAGAAGGGCCCAAGAAAAGGTACAAGAAGCAGACACAGACCCGGAGACCCACTGGTTCTCACACTCAGGAATCCTAGAAAAACACTAAACTAGAAGTCATAATAGATACGCAAAGGACCTGTGGAGCAAAATAAATAACAAACGGGGGAAAAACAAAAACAAACAAACAAACAAAAACAGCTTTGATACATTATGAGACAAGGAATGGCCAAAGATGCCATTGAGGTGTGGTTTTTTTGTTGTTGTTTTTTGGTTTGTTTGGTTTTTTTTTTTTACATCTACTCCTGGGCATGTGGCCTGCCCTTATGAGTAGTTTGTTTCCCCAGTGAGATTCCCTTGGAGAGAAAGAAATTTTCATTTGCAAGTGGTTATCAATTGGAGCTAAAAATGCTGTTATTGTTAACTTTGTAGTTTTACTTCCCAATCAGCAAACTAAGTGGGACAAAGAAATCTCAAATATTAGAAAATAGTTTGAATAAAATAATTAAAATACTAAATTAAAGTTAATTAAAATAACACAACACAATAAAATGTATATTATACAATTAACACAGTAAACTACAAGGAAGTTTGACATTAAATGCTTAGTAGTTGAAAAAAGAAAAGTGTCAAACTAGTAACTTCCTATTGCTTAGAAATGTAGAACGGATGAGCAAAATTTTAAAAAGTAAACAATAAACAACAGAAATTTTTAAAAAAATAAAAACACTAAAAAGTAAAAAGCTGCTTTTAAGAAGAATAAAATGAATAAATATTTGTTGGGGGAGAAAGAGAGGGAAGGTAGAGAGAGAGGAGAGGAAAACACACAGATTGTCAGATCCGGATAGAAAACTGGATACCCAGCAGAAAAGGACAGCACTACCATGTAATTTTGGCAACTTATTTACCATCTTGAAAACAAACTACTGAACTTAACACCAAATAGATAACCTGAACCATGGTTAAAATCCTTCTATCAAAGCAATATCTAGACACAGATAGTTTTATTACAAATATTTGAGTGAAGATAATATTAATTCTCCACTATATTTTTCAGAATCTAGAAAAGGAGGAAACTAACTCAATTCAAAATGTCATCACTACCTCAATATATTAACCAGACAATGACCAGTGTTAAAAGCACAGCACAGAAAACTTCAGACTTCTAACTTTTATGAGCAGAGACAAAATTTCCTCAGAAACAATTAGCAACTAGTTATAACAATACAGAGGGAAAAAAGATACAACATAATACCAAAAGTAAAGTTCACTGTGGGAATGTGAGACTTGCTCCATAATTGATAATCAATACCAACACTGAATATACAGAATCGTGAGATTAATGCAGAAAGCTTCTGACAAAATTCTACATGCATTCATGGTGAAGCTTTCTCCACCCTGTAAGAACTTCAGAGATAATGTACACAGAAATATCTAGATATGTAAGACTTCACACTTAGAGAAAAATGACTGAGTGTTTTCCTGCTAGCATCAAGAAAAATACAGGTGTGTCTCTCCTCCTTCTAGTCAGCATTATCCTGGGGCTCCACCAATGTATTGATAGGCAAAGGAAAGGGAAAGGGAGAGAGACTCCAGGTTAGAAAGGGAGAAGCATGGCTGTTTTGATCTGCAGACAAAGCATGGTGGTTTGAATAAGAATGGCCCCCACAGGCTCATATACTTGAAAACTTGGTCACTAGAGATTGGTGCTACTTGAGAGGGATTAGGAGGTGTGGCCTTGTTGGAGTGGGTGTGGCCATATTGGAGTGGGTGTGGCCTTGTTGGAGTGGGTGTGGCCTTGTTGGAGGAAGTGTGTGTGTGTGGGGGGGGGGGTGGGCCTTGGGGGTTTCAAATGTTCAAGTCAGGCCCAGTGTCTCTTTCTTCCTGCTAATCTGGATGTAGAATTCTCAGCCTTCTCCCCTGCACCATGTCTGCCTGTGTGTCTCCATGCTTCCCACCATGATGCTAGTGGACTAAACCTCAGAACTGTAAGCTAGCCCAATGAAATATTTTTCTTTATAAGAGTGTCTCTTCACGGCAACAGAACACTAAAATATCAAGTAATCCTCTAAGGAGAAAATACCAGTTTGGGCATCTACCAGGAGAAGAAGAGAAGAGTGGACTAGCATTACTAGTAGGTGACAGTTGAAAGAATATAGCACACCAGATCAACATAGAACATTGTATTTCTGGGCATTACAACTAATAACTAGAAATTGACATTTTAAAAATCTCTGAAAGTAGCATTAAATTATCAATTATTTAAGGATAAATTTGACAAGAGATGTCAAGTACCTGGGATTCAATTCCCTGAATCCCAAGACACAAAGTCAAAACCAAAATAGTATTAAACATTAAAAATGTATAATTTAAATCAAAATAAAAAATAACTTTTCCTTAAAAGATAGAGCACTCAGGCATAAGTGGGACCAACCATTTATATGTTCTGAATGCTAAAATCTGCAAATACTAATGAAAAACTTAAAAAGCTGTGTGTAGGAGGGACAGTCTATTATGTTCATGGAGTAGGAAAGACACAGCAAATACTGCATGGCCCTGCAAGTTGACCTCTAGATATGACACAATTTCAAAGTCCCAATAGAATTGTTTGTAGTTTTGTCCTAAATTTCCTATGAAAAACCACAGGAACCAAATTTAAAAAAAAAAAAAAAAAGCTAGTAGAGTCAGTCTTGCTTTATGGTTTACTATGGAGTTCTGACAGAAAAGGGTCTGCTTTCACAGGACAGAGATAAAGAGGAAATCCACAAATGGAAAGTTACATACATGCCCAACTGACTTTCAATTAAATCACAAAAACATTTCCAGGAGAAAGGGTGGTGTTTTCAATAAATGGTGTAGAAAAAAATTGCATACCACTATTAAAAATGACATTTTAACTTAAACCTCAGATTTTATTTTTAAAATGTCAGTTCAACATAAATCAAAATTCTCTATATGAGCATAAAGCTTTCAAAAAAAACCTTGGGGAAAAAATCTTTATAATCTAAAGCCATCTAGAGTTTTTAGATATGCTATTATACCACAATATGGAACATTTAAAAACAATATTTGAGAAGTTGGACTTTAAAACATTGACTTGGTTTTCCAGGGAAATATTATAACATGAGTAAAAGGAAAAACAGTCTGGGTAGAATAAAATATATTAGTGTACTATAAATCATACATCCAATGTAGGATTTGTACCCAAATATATGAGGAATTCTTAAACCTGAACGAGAAAGAAATAATCAAATATATATGCCAGAAATGTCCTTTGACTTCTTGGCAGCCCCATCTTTCCTAGAGGCCAGAGATGCCTGGTGTGTCTGGGGGCTCTGATCCACAACCTGGTTCCTTAACGATTTAGGGTTACTTCTCCGGATGAGCAATGGTTAGAGTAGCAATAAAGGAATAGAAGACAAAATTCCTTCTGGCTAATAGAACAGAATTTCTGGCCTGGATGGATCAACTTCACGGCCAAGGGACCACCCGCAGGGAGGAGTTCTATCCCTAGGGAGGTAGACTCATCTTAAACCCTGCCAAAATGATGGGTGGAATAACTATCCCTTTAATGAGATACTTTTCCTTCTCTACCCCAGCACAGTCTGTTCTAGAGCCAGAGACATGCAGCTTTCAAAAGTCGTGCCAGCTTTTCTGAATTACTCAGGAAAAAAAGGAGAGCTTCAATTCCTTTCTCCATCTACTTCTTTTCTAAGCAATGCTTCCCTAACACGTTAGGCTTTCCCGTCTGTCTTCCATTCTTCTCATCTGGACAGTGCTGAAATTTACGGCTTGCCTATCTGCAAGTGGTTTTCCTTTTTAACTCTAGTAAAACTGCCCTCAAACTTATAAAGAAGCACACAAAAAAATTGAACGCATTTGAAGATGACACTCAAGCTTTGTTAAATAGAATTACTAAAAATTACCTATAGTTTCCCTTTGATCACAATCTTATTTATATCTTCCAACTAAGAATTTTACCTATATATTAATACTATTAATAATTTCTAACATGGTTTATAAATGAAAACTAAGCACATGAAATTAGGGGCATGAGCATTAAAACCAAAGTAGGATACCAGTAAACGCAGTATTTGAGTAACTGGAACAGCAAGAATTAAAAAAACACCAGATGTCTGCCTTCATGGATGTACAGAAGTGAGAAATCTCATCCTTTGCATTGTGGTATACATAGTGGGTACAGCCACCCAGGGAAACAATTTGACAGTTTCTTGTATAACTAAATACATACTTACCATATGATCCAGCAATCCCACTCCTGAGTATTTACCCTATAAAAATAAAAAATATTAGTGTTATTCAAAATTACATTCATGAATGTTTATAGCAGTTTGATTCATAACTGTTAACACCAGAGACAATCTATTCATCTTATTATGCTGGAGAAATCATGATTCATCTACAGAATGGAATACTATTGAGCAGTTAAAAAGAACAAACACATTGCCGGGCGGTGGTGGCGCACGCCTTTAATCCTAGTACTCGGGAGGCAGAGCCAGGCGGATCTCTGTGAGTTCGAGGCCAGCCTGGGCTACCAAGTGAGCTCCAGGAAAGGCACCGCAAAGCTACGCAGAGAAACCCTGTCTCGAAAAACCAAAAAAAAAAAAAAAAAAAAGAACAAATACACTATAGATATAGATTCATGCAGTAAATGGATAAATGTCATAGAATTGCTTAGTAAACAATGTTAGTACCTAGAGTACATGCTTTAGGATTCTATTTCTATGTTGTTATTTTATAACATTATCAATAAGTAAAAAATAAAGTAACAGAGAACAGATTAGTGATTCTCAGGGGTTAAAGATGGACAAAACATGTCTTAAAGGCATGCAGGACAAGGGATTCTTCTAAATCCCCACTTTCTGGGCATAAGACAAACCTATACCAGCATTTAAATCATACAGCATATACCAGAAGTACATACATTTTAATATTTGACAATTAAGAAAAAAGGAATTATGTCTGAATGGAAAGAGATTTGGTGGTTGAATACAGCACAGTGCCATGCTTTCCCCAAAGATGATGCTCAATAAATCTTTGTTGAATAGAATTACTATCTATTCAATTGACAGTAATTTCTCTTTGGATAGCAATCTTGTATCTTTTCACTTTAAGCATTTTAGTAAAATATTAATACTATTTCTATCATGGTATACACCATGAAAATATTTCTAGCTTAAACAAAACTTCATTTAAAATGTCCAGTGATAATAATGTAGTACTCCTAACCAATTATTTGAAACTAAAACAAATATCAGTAAAAAGAATCAACAATAAAAGCTACAATACTGGTGAAGAAATTGAAAATGACAAGAAAAGTGGCAAGGCATTGTGTTCATAGACTAGAAGAGTGAACTGTCAGAATGCCTGTAACACCTAGAACAATGGAGAGTGACCTGTCAGAATGCCTGTAACACCTAGAACAATGGAGAGTGAATTGTCAAATGCCTGTAACACCTAGAACAATGGAGAGTGACCTGTCAGAATGTCTGTAATACCTAGAGCAATGGAGAGTGAACTGTCAGAATGCCTGTAACACCTAGAGCGATGGAGAGTGAATTGTCAAATGCCTGTAACACCTAGAACAATGGAGAGTGACCTGTCAGAATGCCTGTAACACCTAAAGCGATGGAGAGTATCAGAATGCCTGTAACACCTACAACAATGGAGAGTGACCTGTCAGAATGCCTGTAACACTTAGAGCAATGGAGAGTAAACTGTCAGAATGCCTGTAACTCCTAGAACAATGGAGAGTGAATTGTCAAATGCCTGTAACACCTACAATGATGGAGACTGACCTGTCCGAATGCCTGTAACACTTAGAGCAATGGAGAGTAAACTGTCAGAATGCCTGTAACTCCTAGAACAATGGGGAGGGAACTGTCAGAATGCCTGTAACATCTAGAGTGATCTACAGACTCAGTGCAATCCCAATCAAAGTGCCAGTGATAGTCTCCAAAACCTCAACAGCAAAACTAATAACCTGACTGAAAAATAAGTACTCTTTTGTCTCAATTAACAAAAACTTCTTTAAAATTGTAATTACTAACAATGGTAACATTACTTTGTGTATGTGATTATCTTTCTCATTAAAAAAAGGAAAGGGCAGAATGTGGGCCCAGGTCATAGTTCACACAGAGGTAGAAAGGTTACCTTGCCCAGCTAAGTCCCTGAGTTCCTTCCCCCTCACAACAATAAGTCACTAGCCAGGCCTCTGCTACCTCAAGCAGGTATCTACTCAATGTTCATGAAATGAATGTTGGTTAAACCCGGACAATGTGTCATATTACCCCATTATTTTATCTCAGACATAACTCTTGCTAGGATCTATCTTTCTGCTTAAATTAGCAAGACAGACTTTCTATAGTGATGAGGATTTCTAGCTCTAACAACAGTGTATACACATCACAAATTCACAGATTTCCTGCTGAAGATGTACTGGGCACGTGCCTTTCTGTAGCACCTGAGTAACCAGTTAAGCCTATTGGGATTTTGCTGTTATTCTCTACACGGACAGGTCCCAGGTCTGACTCAGATTGCTCAACTCTGATGAATCCGCTAAGCATACTAGCCAAGTTCTATGTATTTGAATGAATAAAAATAATTTCATCTATCAAAAAATTCAATACTTAACTCTGCACTTGCCCCTCTCTAAACTGTAACACTTTGCTATAAATAATTAATGACACAGCTGAGGTTTTCAGAAAGATCTAACCCAAGAATTAGATCACGTCTCAAAATGCAATATCATTTGCATATATCATCAGTATACAGCAAATATAATTTTCACGATTTTTTAAAACTTTATTTGCAAAAGAATTATTTCAGAGCCCTGAACATTGTTTTGAAGATATTCTTTCTGAATACCATTTAACATATAATCATCTCCAATTTACTTAGGCATAAATAAATTTCTCCACAAACATTTTTATTATAGCTTCATAGAATTTTACCATGAGCGATGATGCAAAAATTACTCATTTCTATAGCGTAATACTATCGTTTACAAATAATCCAAACTGGGATGTTCTTACTAGCAACAAGTCAAAAATGCAACAGAAAATACATGTAATTATGCTCTGTAACTAAAGAGGAAAATCCTGCTAATCTGGCTGGAGTACTCACTGCAGTAATTTTATTTTGTTGAGTCTATGAATAGGACCATAAATTATAATGAGTTCACCTAACAAATATACAAAGCAGCTTCAGCTTTATATTAATTCTTAGGATACTGTGAATATAGAACACTCTAATAAGAAGTACCATCCATTACTAATAAGCAAACGATACATGGAATCTTCAAAACATAGTTTTATACAGAAATATACTGGCTCCCAAACTTTCAAATTTCATAGCTTGTCCTCCGTTGACTTTAATTGGTTTCCACAGTAGATAAATCTTATTGTCTCCTTTCATCCACACAACCATGAAAATACTGTAAGGGGCACACAAGTAGTTCAAACACTAGGGAATCAAACTCTGCTACAAAATGTCAGTCTGAATAAATTCCCCTTCAGATATGTCTCCTCATTCAGCAGTTATTCATGTCTGGACCACACGAGCATATGAATACAGTTTCCTGAATATTAAATTAAAATACATGTGGTGAAAAGTGAATGAACTGTCACCACATTGGACTTGCAAAAACATTTTTTTAACTCAGCCTGAAATAAAACCATGGTAAAACCAATCTAAATGTGGCATAGATTTAAAATACTTGTGACAAACCATCCAACCTCAGTATCATAAGGTGAGTGGTCCTCTAATGCATTCACAGAATTGGGGTAAACTGTAAAAGACGCTTTCTCTGGACATATATGAAACACAGGGGCAGGGCTACACAGCACCAATGATAAGAGGGCTGCATAATTATTAAGTGTACATAGAGAGACATGTCATCTCAAAACTTAAAACAGATTTTTAGAATACAACCACTCTGAAAGCCCCGGTACTCAGAACACTGTTTTTATATTTGCTAAACTGATTTTCAAGCACTCACCTGCTTCTGCAGCCATCTTTCATGCCTCCTCCTCTGCCTTCTTAGAGTCCTCAACTTGCTCCTCTCTCTGTTATTCAGCCTGTGGTTAATGGTGCCCAAGGGAAAGCTGGCAGAGCGCAGGAAGTCCAGAGGGGAGAGGTGTTCTTCTTGGTCGGAGGCATCCAGCATGCTCCTCCCCGCGGAGGGCAGATCCATCAGGAATGTCAGGCTGTTAGCATTAGCATGATCTGAGTATATGGAGGAAGCTTCTAGGCCACACTGAAATTCTCTGCCTCTTTGTGCCTGGGTCTCATGCGGAGCCACTGAAAGTCTGTGCAGCAGCATGTCAGGATCAAAACTGGGTGGGCTTTGAAAGGAGCAGCTACTTTTACTACACGGCAGAGCTAAGCCCGAAAGGTCAACTGGCTGTGTTTCATTTAGCCTGGGATAGGCAGTAGTCTTACTGTGGATTTCATAGAAAGTGGGTAACAAAGTCAGCTTCTCCTGGATGTTCAGGTCCAAACTGTGTGACTTCCGGTGAGAGGCTCTTGAAGTGCACCTGCCTGTCCCGAGCTGAGGAACAAAAGGCTGGTATTTTGGATCCGATGCTTTGAAGAGCAGTTTTTCATTCTTCATCTCAAAATACGTTGCTCGCACCTCCAGGCAGAGAGCTTCTGTGAGTCTTCCGAGGCCATTATTGTTTCGGGCCATGTTTGAAAGCCCGTGGTTTCTGGTCTTGGAGCCACCGTGACCTGTCACCGGAGCCTCCTTATCACAACCTGACTGGACTCCGGGATGTGACAAGTATTTCAACGCCGGGCTCATTAGTTGGCCTGCCTGCGCTGGTTGGTGATCAGTCCGGCTCTTGCAGAGATGTACAGCTGCAAGCTGGCCACAGGAACATTTTGGAGTGCTGACAAAATTAAAGCCCCCTAATCGGGCCCCACAGAAAGGACAATTCAGTTTCCCAACTGTCCACTGGGCCTACAGGTAGTAAAGGAAATAAAGACAATGCTTTCATTGTAAAGTGACCAGAGAATGAGTTTAAAAGAAAAAAAAAAAAAAAAGCCGATCACATGAACATTTTCTATGTTACTGAAAAGGCCAGCTTTCTGTTTTCTGATTAGCAGACAGAACAGCAAGCGGGAACAAGCTTTCCAGTAAACAGAGATAAGCGAGCCGCTACAAACTACTAGAAGGATAACATATTGCGAATCATGCCTAGCTGAACGACCAAGAATTCCTAAAGAAAGTCTCTGAACAATAGGCTGAATACAGATACAGTGTGAACTAATGAAAAGAAAAATACTCCATGGAACCAGGAAGCAAATCAAGTCTACAGAGCTTCATTTGCAAGTGAAATCTCACAGAAAGTGTCTGTTCTGATTCACTTCTTGCATGCCAAGCATGGGGTGGGTGGGTGGTGGGGGGGATGGGGGAATGGACAGACTTTATCAGCCAACAGAATAAAGAGCTCCCGGGCTTCCTAGGCACAACCAAGAGGTACTGATCGTCTAGTGCCTATGCTATGTTTCCATACTCAGATTAGAAACTAACGAACTGCTTTTAAAATTGTCAAGAAAGACAGTGGGGCCTCTGTCGGGTTCTAATCTACTCTGTGAAGTTCAGGACACTTAGGAGCAGGACTCCAGCATGCTCCCAGGAAATCCTAATGTAGGCACAGGTTCAAGTAAGAGCCACCATGTGCCACTTTTTAAACAAAAACATAAGCTACTCAGTGGAGAAATTCAATCCTAGTTTTCCAAAGGTTAGATTATTTATACTCTTCCAAGACAAGTGTTTAACAATGGAAAATAAAATACCTAAAACATGCACTTAACAAGGGAGTTCTTTTTCTGATGAATATTTCATTAAATATTACTTATAGCAGAACATCTCCATTTTCATCCACTCAGTAAGAGACAATGATTATCCAGCTGTTTTTATATGTGTCTATAAATGATGGATGCACAAAGATGTTTCACTCACCAGATAGAACAGGTATGATTCTAGGCACCAAGGATATACTACCTAGCAAAGGATAAAATTTCCTGGTTCTATGGTTTTTATATTCTATTAGAGGACCTAAGAAATTAATGAGAAAATAGCAAGGTAAATGTTGGTATGTTTGAATGGATTGTGTATGATTATGTATTTGTGTGTCATTATATCCTTATGTATATTTACCAGTGATATGTAATATAGTGTGTGTGAGCCTGCATAATATAGACATATAAGGCAGAGGGGAGAGAAAGGCAGTGGGAAAATGGACAGTGGTGGGCAGCCAATAGGTTGCTAGGCAATGTCTCAATGAAAACAAGAAAGAGCAATGGAAATGGGGGAACAAACCAGGTTAGTATCTCTGAGCACATTGAGAGACTAGAAATACCAGGTACAAAGTCACACAGAAAAGCACTGAAATGCTCCAGGAAGAGGAGTAGAGCCAGTGAGTGCAATCAAGACAAATATAATCATTCACATGTTCTGAAACGACACATCTAAGAAAAAAAGAGCACAAAAATATTGTGAAGGCGATATATGCCTAACTTTACTCGGGAACCAAGAGACTTACTTTGTGTATTAGGCAGTTTATCCACTCCGGAAGGGCTTCTATATTCATGTGCCACAGACGACAAGTGTTTTGAGCATCAACTGATTCATGTCTGTCCTGTTATGGAAAAAAATGAATATTAGCAATTATCATTTCACAATTTATTTCACAATTTCTATCAAGGAAAACTAAAAAAAATAAATAAAAGCCCCATTTTAGTTAGCAATCAAATATACACAAATATATGCTCTCAGCAGCAAAAACTACGACCAAATTTCTTCTTCAGGAGATAATTACCTGTGATTCCAAAACTGTCAGTGAATGGCATATCCAGTGCCCCATTTTTATTTCTCTGTGTGAGATTAAATAGGGTTGTTTGTAGGAACTATCTTCGACCTTCAATATCTGATTTTATTTGGATTCTACTGCTGATAAATAAGAAAGTAGGCACATCCTCTAGCTGCCCACCAATAACCATGATGGACAGGAAGGGAAATGATGCTGAAGAATCTGACATGCTGAAAACCAGCAGAAGCAGGAGGTCTCTGGCTTTCTTCCTGCCTTTGCCCTGAAGTCTTCAGAACTTTGGGAAAGATTCCCTGATTCCCTCTAATGAGGCCATAAGACTTCCATGTGACAGGTGCCTTCCTTATGCAGGAAAGGAACACCCTTACCTGTGAGCACAAAGGGTCACAGAAGAATCACCACAAAAGCACATCCTGTACAAGGAGCAACAAAAATTTAAACAGAGGTCTAAAGTAGCCATGGAGAGTGTGATAAATAATTGAGACATAATGGCTTCCCATCATGTCAGAAAAATGGTGGGCAGTGCAGGGTGAGGATTTGTGTCTTGATGAGGTATGTGACTTCAGGCTAGTAAATGTATGTTTCTGAGCCCCAGCTTCCCTCCTGTAAATTACTGCTAGATGACTGTAAGGGATCTAAGAACTCTCCAGGGGCTATATCTCACTCTGAGAAAGGCCATGAGGGTGCTGGCTCAGAGGAACATAGAAAGTACAGGCTCCCATCCGCACACCGTTTCTCAGGGTCAGAGTTTGCACTGAATAGTAGTTCCACAATTACCAAATTGCAGTGCTCTCTCTCTTAGATTTCCCATGAAATAACACAACTGTCACTCTGGTCAGGTTAACAAAATAACAAACAAGGAAGTGTTTACCCACCTATTAACTGTATCATACCGATAGGTGAAAGTAGTGGGGTTGACTATCCCAAAATGCACTTCACTAAATCATCTACTTTAGGGTGTGACTTGGAACCAAGACCATCCAGAATAATTTATGTATAATTTCCCAAGCCGAACTCTCCGGGGCCCTACAATTACTTTTCTCTTCTACCACTGGATCTCGGTAGGTGTGGACAAAACACTGTGGTGCGGTTTATTTATACATTGGTAAGAGCTAGAAGGAAGACAGCTCAGTCTAATTTCCTTTAGATGAACAAACAAAACAATGACCTGACAATGTAAATTAAAAGGGAAAAGGGACACCAGGCGTTATCCATGTTAGACCACATTTCATTATTTTTAATGTTGTACACAACAGTATTTCATGTACTATCAATTACAATCAGTAATAATCCCTGATCAAGGAATACTCACAAATAGTAAAAGCAAGCAATTCTGGTGTGCTGTCACACAGTACAGAAAATAGGGGTTAACAGTAAAATACTATACATTTCAAAAAGGAAAAAAAATTGTGAAAGTTTTTACTATAATAAATAATGAAAGTTTGAGGGGCCAGATATATTTAACCTGATTTAAATATTATGCAACACACACATACATATATCAAAACATACCATTATCTCATTAAAATGTAAAATTTTAATATTACAGGTATTAGGTAAAAGACATAATAAAGAAATAACAAAAGATTTTGAACTATTTTCTATTCTAATATCTTAATCTTATAACAGAGGTTGAAAATAATTTCAATGGGAGCTAGAAAGTCTTCTGGAAAGTGTTTCAGCTGCCTAAGGAAACATCAACCCAGACGTCCAAACTTCAACTCAGCTAGCAGAAGACAATGTTCCCAGCTTTCCATGTCAATGATGAGAACACTGGAATAGTGTCAGTCAAGTGCATGAACTATGAAGAGGCCATTGCTAAGTGGAAGAAAAGTTAGGAAAGGGGAGGCCATGGTAGGGACAGTCTCCAGCTCTCTCCTTGTGGCTCCCTAGTATCACCTCAAAAGAATGCTAAGAAAACAGAAACTGGCTTACTGACTCCTTTTCTTGACACATGACATAGGGAAACACAGGCAGAAGAGAAGGTAATTATTGGTTGTAATACTGTACAGTTAGTACATGTCCCTATCTATCCTCCTACCATGCCACGCAATACATAAAAGGTAGAGCATTTCTTAAATTGATAACTAAACTAGAAGTATAGATGGAGGACTTCCAATGGACCTGAAAGTGGGGAGCACCCCCGAGACTAATACAGCACACTACAGTGATGTGCAACGCACATGGGAACAGGGGACGGTCCACCACAGCAGCGGAAATAAGTAAACAGGGGTCCTGACAGAACTATTCAGCGGAACTTTATCTGTCTCCAGGTAAGAAGAGCATTTAGGTCAGAAAGAAACAGGGCAGCATACAAGGAGAGAGAGCTGGAAAGGCCCTGAAGAAATGAGGAATAGTTTGCAGTCAGGCAAAAGAACAGCTGCCCAGGACTAAGCTCCGCCCTCACTGGGAACCACGCCCCCAGCAAATGAGACCCATGTGCAGATGTGTTTTATCTGTAAGAAAGACGGCCAATAAATACTGTTTGGCAAAAAGTAAAGACATGGTTAAAGAATGCCGAATATCTTGCAATGGGGGTGGTTATGTGAGTATGCATTGGTTAGGTTAACAGAAATGTTCATTTGAGTACAAACACTATACTGTAGTAAAAACTGATCAAAACAAGCAAAAAAGGTAAAATTATTCACCAAAAATAGTGACCAAAACATTTGCAAGCTGGGTGTGGTGGCTTGTGCCTGTAATCCCAGAATTCAGGAGGCAGAAGCAGCAGGGCTGAGTCTAAGACTAGCCTGGTTCCCAACAAGACTTATTAATTAAATTAACTACTTGATTAAATTTAAAAGCAAATTGTTCTCTAGCTTCCTCATTAGCTAAAATCAAAGTTAACCACTTTGCAGTTACTACAAAATAATTCTGATAGCCAAAAATAGCTGCTTTATGTACATGTACCTTAGGGAATAAGGAACTATTATTATCCAGGTGAAAATACATAATAATGAACAAACATTATTCAGACAAAAAAAAATGTTCGGAGAAATCAGGTTCTCTCAAGGATTCTGTCAAAACTATATTTGAGACCAATCCTCTAAACAAATTTACCAGTGGATCTGGAGACCTGGGCAGAAGGGTGTGTACTTTGGTGCGGGTCTGTACACAGATGAGTATATATGATAGACGAATATAGGTCTTTTCACTAGTGCCCATTAGGGGCCTGACCTAAACTACCCTTCTGAAAATTTTAGATTTTAAAATTAAAATCTGACAGAAATTTCAGATAATTATAGAAGGTTTCAGTAGAAGGAAGGAAAATACTTAGGACCTGGATACTGTATTTTCTAGCTTCAACAATGTTAAGAGGTAAGATTTTTCTCCCTCTTAAGTTACCAAGTCTCTGGGCTGGAGAGGTGGCTCCGCAGTGAGCAGTAGGTACAGCTCTTTCAGAGGGCTTGAGTTTGACTCCCAACACCCACGTCAGGCAGCTCACAACTGCCTGTAACTCTCGTTCCAGGGGAGTTGATGGCTTTGGCCTCAGTGGGCACCTACACTGGCATGCACATACTAATACTCAGACACATACGTACACATAATTAAAATACTAAAATCCTTTTTAAGATACTCCATCTCTGTGTTGTGTTTTATCTAATGGCACAAAACGGAGCAAGGTTGAAAACTGGCACCAGACAAGCATGGTGTAGCTATTAACAAACATAAACCGGTCTTTGTAGCTGGGCAATGGGTAGAGGCTGCAATGGCTTTCAAGGGCATGCTGGGAGAAGTCTAGATTGCTAAGAATGAACCGGTAAGGGCAGCTCTGGGGAAGGCACAGAAGGAGAGGAACTACAGGCAGGTCCAACACCTCTTAGGGTTAAGAGGCAGTAATCATACATGGGTAGAAATGCAGGTCTTGGGTCTCAGGCCGAAATGAGGAACAACAAGGAGTAAAAGTGATTGGAAATTGGGGCAATGGTTATTTTTTGGTCATTTAGGCTTGGTGGTAAGTGCCAGGAAACCCAGCACTAGGGAGTCTGAGGTAGGAGGATAGTACTTGAGGCTAAAATAGGCCTGTTTTTTTTTTAAAAAAATTAAAACCCAAACAAGTACTACCAAAAGCTTTCCTTGGGAAAAAAAAATGCCAAAGAATCTGGCTGACCTGAGTCCATCTTTAGGCAAGGCAGAATGTAAGTGTGACAAACTGGGATATTTGACAGGAGAAAATAAAGGTATGTAAGCAGCAAAGCATTCAAGATGCTGCAAGGTTTCTTTCCAACTGCATGCACTGAAAGGGAAATGACAGACAGGCAAGGAATCTCTGAGGTTAAGGGCCCAGAGAGAGTCTGAACATGAGCCCACCAACCCAGCTTCCTCTATTGCTTGAGCCTTGCCCTGTATTCCCAGCCACAGGGAGAAGAGTTGGTTAAAAATTAAGACAAGACACTAGCTGTGCCAAGAGCTGTGTTAAAACAACCACAGACTTGTGTAAGCAAGCTTCTACAAACCCCCGTTAAGCTTGAGAAAACACCTTGCTGTTATCACAAGTTGTAAATTCCCAGAATGTACCGTGGCCCAGGATTTAACCTCAAATTGTAAAAATTCCTTTTCTTATATCACCCCAGCCCTCCTCCCCGCCAGACACAGATATACTTGTGGCTTTTGCTTTTAAAAAGGACCTACTCCCTCTGCTTGGGGTCACAGTACAGATCCTGACCTGCCTGTGGCCCTAACTAGTTAGAAGCTCTGGTACCCCGTGGTGATGGAATGAAGTTGCTTCTGCTCAACTAACTCCAGTGGCCTCACCAATATTTGCGTGACTCCCAGACCCAACCAGTGAGACTAAGTGACCTTTTCTAAGGAAACTAATATGGAAGGATGGAAAATGGGCTTTCCTCTTGAGCACACAAAGAGAGAATGATGCTGAAGGCCGTTTCAGAGTTTTCAAGACAAGCTAGGACCTCGAGGAGCTATCCAGAATGACACCTGAAACCCCCAAGCTTCTGCCATTGTTCAGTCTCTGCTCCCTGCATTCTGGTACAAGGTCTCCAGTCTTTGTGCAGCCCAGATTGTTAGTCTAAAAGTTGTACATTTCGGTGGTATTTGTGTGCTACTCACAGAATCCAAGAGCTATGCAGCAAGGCTTTCTCCACCTAGATTCCAAAGGATGTAGCCTCTCCACCTAGATTCCAAGGGATGTAGCCAACGGCATAGGAGCATTCCAAGAATTTGGCATGGGGGGTGGGGGGTCATCGTAGACTGAATCTATGGGAGTGGGTTCATTCTTGAGACCACAGACACAAATATAGAAAAGCTATTAGCACACAACTCCAGGAGAGCTGCCGGCAGGAAGACTTGAATCCGAAAGAACCGCTGCACCGGCAAAACCTAGGCAAGTCATCAGGGCCAGGATTCGGAGGTTTCTGTATCTAACCCTGCAGACATGGAGTCATCCAGACAAGCCATCAGAGCAGGGCTGCGGAGGCTTCTGGATCCTCCCCTGCACAGAATAGGGTCAAAGAATGTAGTGTTCCCCTGTAAAATGCAGTACCCCCCAGGCCTGTTGGATTTCATACCTACTTGGGGCCAGGTATCCTGTTTTCTCCTTTTCAAATGAGTCTGTCTTCCCTATGCCTGCCTGGCCACTGTATTTTAGAAGCACAGAGTTTATTCTGATCTCACGGGCTCCCATCTGGAGGAGCTTGTGCTCTAATCTCATCTACATCTGATTTACCTGAGACTGGGCTTTCCAAGTTGGAAGTGGAGGTGAACTGCCTTAGGACTTTGGAGTTAATGGGAAGGAATGGTTGTATTGGATGTTTGAAAAGAGCCTGGATTGAGGTGGGCACAAAAAGCACCAAGGCTCCTATGTTGAACCTTGGCACCCAGCAGGTGGCGCTTTGGGGGGAGGCTCTGGAAACTTGAGGAGGAACTTCTGGAGGAAGTAGGTCCCTAGGGGCATAACTTTGAAGGTTCCAGCCAGTCCTTTTCTCTGTCTACTGTCTGCCATGATATGAGGAGCATCTGCTGAACACTCCCACTCACATGGCACACTTTGCTGTCACACTCAATAAATAAACAAACAATAAGCAAGTAACTTCTTCCTTCAACAATTAGAATGTTTCAAAGACAACCAAGAATTCAGCTACAAGAGAGCAGAACCTACAAAGCAATGAAATTAGGACAACTGAGAACTAATCTGAGAGATGATCTCATACACAGGAGGATAGAGACAGGTTATATGCAAATACTATGCCATTGTACACACAGACTATAAGTACCTGTAGAGCATGGTATCTATGTGGGATCCTGGAACCAACTTCTCATCCACAGCAAAGTGACAGAGGAGGAAATTTCACAGGCTGGGAGTAGCTGCCCCAGCCCCAAAGACAAGAATGTTGAGACATAATGGAGTTGGCAAAGTCCTCTAACTTGACAGCCCCTACGGTTTGCAGAACTGCAGTCTAGAACTGCCGCCCTTCCACACCAGGCTAGTGGGCCACAAGCTAAGACCACTGGGGGCAGAAAGCCCTGCAGGTTCTTTCAAATATCTCAAGAAAACACACCTTGAATTTTATTGAGAGAAACACTTCAAGTCACAGTGGGTCCCTTACTTGCTCATTCAATAGCAAGCAAACTACATAAAAATAAGAAAACACATTTGAATCCTTTTCCTTACACTCATAACATAATACAATTATAGATGTTACCAGTGTTGGTTTTAAGCACTTGGCACCGTTACCATGCGAGAAAGGTCAAGAGGTATCACAAAACCCAGTATCAGAGATTTATGGGGGGTGGGGGGCAGAAGGGAGTGGCCAGACCTGTGGAAGAGACATGTGAGGAGAAGGGAGAGAGAGGGGGGAGGAGCAGAGAGCAGAAGAGAGGGGAGGAGTCTGTGACGGGCTTTTTAAGGATTTCCCTGCACATGCACATGTGGGCTTATGGAGCTACGCCACGCATGTGCAGATTGGGTGACCACATGCACATTATGTAATCAGACAGTGCATGGATGATGTAAGATGTAAGACCCCTTGCTAAGCTACTGAACTGCACACATGCGGTCATGCAGCTGGAGGAGAAAACAGAATCCTAACAGCCAGGTGTACCACCCCACCCCCAGGAAAAAAATTGTAGCGTTGTTTAGTCACTGATAATTCTAGCGCTTAAAACTTTAATCCAAGATATCTGTGGGTGTGACGTTCTGTAGTCCTTGGACAACAACCTCCAGCAAATTCTGGAGAAAATACAAGTGGCACTCAGGAAATTAATTTGGGTTAAGATCAGGAGTCTGCTTAAGGGCTATCCCAGAACAGTGTTTCCCTGGACATAGTTCCCATGTCACCAACATCAGAGGCACCTGGATGCCTGAGCATTTATTCACTTCTTTCCAAACCTAGTGACTGTAAACTAAACGTGTTTGATGATTCTCAATGAAGGGAAGTTAAGAATCTTGAATAGTGTTTGAATCTGGTTTTGTGTGCCTGTATCCCGGCCTTTTATAGCACTTTAAATTCTGATCATGAACACTATGCAGTGATGATCCAGTCATAGTTAGCAGCATCTCTCTAAGTCACATGTCATTTAAGATGACTGAAGAAATCATAAATCTGAGAATCCTCTACAATTCCAAAATATTTCAGTCAGAAGTTTGAGAAAGCTACTGTCATAGGCGAAATACACAAGCAAAAACCAAAACAAAAAAACTACAAAAAAAACCCCAAAAAGAGGTTTGCAGTTGTTTAAATGTTTACTTTGTTCTACATTTTAAATACTCACAGTTTCCTGTTAGTATCTATAGGATTCCCTCATCATAAATACATTATTCCAGATAGAAAAATTCATCTCTAAGTACATTATTATTTTCTAAATATTCTCTGCATAGATGGTGTTCAAATATATAGATCCAATGAACCATAAAAATGCATCAACAAGTACATTATTTATTCCTTAAAATGTCATATGATGACTGTTTACATAGTTTAAATTATATTGGATATTAGAAGCAAGCCAGGGATGATTTAAAGTATACACGAAGATGCACAAGGTTATGTGCAAACAGGTATATGGGCTGTGAGCATCTGTACATTTTGATATGTGTATAGGGTCGAGAAACTAATCTCCCAGAGATATGAAAGATGACTGTAATTTTGTTTTCTCCATATCCTAACAACTGAGGAATAATTTTATTTTGTTCATGCTGGGAACAAAATTTTCCAGAAAATTCATAATATAAATGTTAAAGTAGCGCACTTTCTTTCTTTAGTTACGAGGTCCAAATCTCACTGAGTGGTAAACTGCATGGACTATGTACTTAGCAGTCATTGCACCCTCAGATCACACAACAGTACCTGAAACACAGTGGATACAAACATTATGAATGAATGAATGAATGAATGAATGAATGAATGAATGAATGAATGAATGAAGACACCTGCTTGGCACTGGTCTGTCGCTTTCTAACATTCACTGTCATCTTTACCAACCCCAGTCTCTTTGGTTTGGAAGTTTGTTTTGTTTTGTTTTTCCACTGAAGATTACCAAAATGTACACGGATAATGGTAAACATGCTTTCACTTTTCTACACTGTTAGAAAGTTTTCGTTTAAAAATTGAAATTATTAACGATTTGCTTCTGTATGGGCCATGATCCATTAAATAAAGTTTTAATCTGTTTATAAAAAATTCTGGAAAATCGATTGGAAGTGACCCAAAGAAGCCAACATCGTAGTTTCCCAAAAATACTTGGCCTTTGAAACAAAATGAAAGTATGAAGTATAGAGGCTTTGGAGAATGGAGTTAACTTTGAAAGACATCTGGGCTCTTGAGCTCTTCCCATTAGAAGGTGATACTTGCACAGATTAGTACAACTAATGAGTCTTCAGAGCCTCCTACAGATTAAAGCAAATTGGAATTGACAAATAACGTCACCTTTTCATTACAGAACCCAGAATTTGCTCCGACTTTTCAAGATTGTTTATATATTAGCAAAAAGGATAAAATGAAAGAAGGAACAAATGAAATAAAAATTCCACACTGGTAGAAATAAAAACAGACTATTGACTTTAAAGTTAGTTAATGGTAGTCAGCCTGAAAATATCTATGAATCACAGGATGAAGTGTTGACCACACACACTTGGTAAGGAGATTAATTAACGTGTCAGGAACTTTGCTGTGAAGCTCTCATGTGTCATTTCATTATACAAATGTCATTATTTCATCCAACCTTATAAATTGACAACAATATTCATCACATAACATCGATCATAATCCTAAGAAACTATCACCCACTGTTAAGTCTTTAGATGCTTCCTTAATGTTCCTATATGAACAAGTATCAATCCATGGCTGCACACAGATGAAGCTTTACAGTACACGTTCTGATGATTTTTATTAAGCAGCAGATAATTATGCTCACTATGCCCCAGGAATTGCTTTAAGCATTTTTCCATGTCATAGATAAGAATGCTGAAACAAGTAAAATTAAACAACTTTTCAGCAACTTGTCAAGGTCACATACTGATAATAATGCAAGGATTTCCAGCCAGCCAGTCCAGCTTCAGAATCTGTGTTCTTAGACAATGAGTTTCCTGCTGCTCTCTCCTGCAGCAGTAAACGCTGCAGATTCTAGGGCCATGTACTAACCTGTATTTCCTGTACTAACCTCTACCTCCTGTACTAACCTGTATTTCATGCACTAACCTGTACCTCCTGCCTGAGTACATTTAAAGCGCTGGCATTTTTTCCAACACTCTTAAAAAGCAAACCTAAAACTTACTTCTAAATTAGCCAAAATGACAGACTAATGTATATGGAAAGGTGCATTGGGGAGGAAGTTCCATTAGCTATTTCTGCTTCGTGGCATCCCTATGAAACCACTTTAATTTGGACTATTATTAAAATCAAACATGGTTTACCAGGACAGTTACTCTTCCATGCTAGTGCCCACGTGTGCCTGTGCGGGTGCATGTGCATTCCCATGTGACATGGAAGTTGGATGGGGAATGTCTGGAGGACAGGAAGCAGATTCCAGTGGGAAAAAGAGTTGGAAGCATAATGGTGTGGACAAGAACAAGGAAAAGACAGTGCTATGCACATGTTGGAAATGTCACAATGAAGCCCACCATTTTGTATTCCAAACTAAAAAAAAAAAAAAAAAATCAACTTAAAAGAATGATGGAATCAGAAGCAGCCTGACTAGAGGAATTTAAGGCCTTTTAAATAGCAAACATATTATCTCCTCAGTAATAAGGAACTTAAAGTCTAGAAAAGGCTATTTTCACTAAGATTCCAAACATTATAGTGAGATTTATTTTTTTTATCAAGTGAGATATGAAAGGAGAGAGAAGAAACAAAACAAAACAAAACATCAATAACAACAACAACAACAACAACAAAAGCCCCCAAACCCCAAGCTAATTTTGCATAAAGCTGGCAGGAAGATACAGAATGCTTATAAAGAAAATAATTTCTTCAGGCAGCAGGGGGCACTAGTGCACCTCATTTACATTTTATTTTCTGAGGAAGGAATGGCTTCAGTTGCTTATACACGATGTGTGTTAGTTTTCATCATTGAATGGGACTTAATTTTTAAAATTACATTGTATGGTTTCCATGTTTAAATGTTGATGATTTAATACCATCATCTCTGAAACGTGTTTACAAAACTTGGTTTTAAAGTTAAGCAGTAACACTATCTCATCAAATTCATTAAAAATGAGTAACCCATACTGATTAACTACTACAGCTGTGCAGACCCAGGGACAAACTCTGTAGCGAGACCATCATTTAGCATTGTTATTTGTTATTAATCAAATGTTAAAGGGCTACTAATTTAAGAGACCCAAAATTCTTTGGACTCTGTTTTTCAATGTGTATCCTGAAAGGTTATTTCAAGGGTGAGAAGCTCCGCTCCGATCAAAGGATCAGGAGAAGAGGCCAGGAGATGGAGCTGGAGGTGGAGTAGGGAGAGGGGAGAGAGGCACATGCAGCCATGCCTGCTTCCTTTCTTTACACACTCCTCACACTACGATCAAGAAGACCTTTGTAAAATTCAAAGGCCGTGTCATGCCCTATCAGTGACTTCTTGTCTCTTGTGACACAGATCAAACTCTTTAGTTTGACTTGAAAGCTGGCCACGGTCCATCTGTCTGGCTTCATGTCTTGGTAAGGCCCTGTTTAACCCTGAGCGCTAGTACAGCAAACACTTTTGGTGCTGGGGACTGACCACAGGGACTCTGAGCATGCTGGTGCCAAAGGTTTCCTCCATGCTCTGTGTCCTACCTACCTTCACTTACTCAGTTCCCGAGGAAGCCTTCTCTTGCAGACAGGTCTAGAACTCTGCCAATCTCCCATTCTTACCATGCCCTATACTTTTCCTTTTGCCAATTCTACAGGTAACTGAACACTTCTTTGATTGACTAATAGCTAATATTTCTATGATTGGTAAAGAATAAAAATTCAAAATTAAAACAGAAATTTAAACTATTGATGTTTATTATAGTGGATCTACAATTATAAAAGAATTGATTATATTAATATAGTATTCATACCATATTAATAGTGAGTGATAAATCCTGGAAACTTCACAAGGGCAGATAATCACTCTTGTGTTGGTCTCAAATTTCTGGTACCTATAATATGACCTGTGGTGGATCCACTCAGGCTGCTGTAATAAAATTCTATAAACTGAAGTAACTAAACAACAGAAACATACTTTTGTATTGTTTCAGAGGCTAAATGTCAAAAGTCAGGGCACCCAATTATCTCACCCTTAGGTGAGGGTTCTTCCTGTCTTGAGATAGCTAACTAAAACTACATTTTCCTTTCCCCTCCCATACTCTCTCTTGCTTTTATAAAGCCACAGACCTGCTGGATTAGTCTTATTTCCATGACTTATTTTCGCTTAATTACCCTACAAGTCCCACCTCCGGATACAGTACCATCGCAGCACCAACACAGGAACTCAGGAGGCTTACAATTCAGCCAAACTGACTAGGCCCAGGTGCTTGCACTGTGGGTTACTATGTGACCTTGACAAATTGCTAAATAGCTGTTTAATTTTGCTGGCACAGTGAGCACACATGTGACCGCTGTCTGTGTGTGGAGAGGAAGGGAGAGCAGGGCCCAGAATGTGCGTGAGCTCAATGTGCACAACACACGATCACAAATAGAAAAATGAGTGCTGGAAAGAGAGCCATGAAAGCCAGGATGCACCATCAGTGGAAACTGAGGGATAAACAACCCATACCCTGAAAAGGGGGCTGCTGATTAGTGATGAATGGGGTGATCCAGAAGACCAGATATTGCCTTTGGTGTGCATTTCAACATCGCATGACTCTAGAGGATTGGCTCCTGTGTGTGTGTGCAGAGATGACATAATACTGTTATGTCCTTATACATAGACCCTCTTCAGAGTTGAAGCTGTCCTTGGTTTTAACAAAGATACTGTTGATCAGTGATTGCGGCCTGATACCTGTAGAGGGGCAGGTATCAGAGTGTAGAGTTTAGGGAAGAGAACTAAGGACCATTCCAACACTCACTACAGAACTCTAATAAGTAAACGGGTTTTGACTCTTTTCCATCACCAGCCTGTGCTAATGCAGTGGCTACCATGAACACAACCAACAGATATTTGTTAAAATGATTGTTGGGTCATGTGATTCCTTTACTTTTTTGATGATTTTTTCATATTCTTTCTGGCCTGATTACCTGGGTGGTGGCTTTCATCCACTAGTATAATCTTAAAATGCGTTATTACTTATTTAGTACTTCTGAATATTTTGTGTTTCTCTAGTAACAGCATATCCAGATATATTTTAGTATATGAAAAATTAATGTAAAACCCCAATTTTTATATAAATATATCATTCTGTAAGATAGTTTTGATAGCTTACATATACTTTTATAAAGAATGCACATATACATTACACAAATAATCCATGGAGACAAAAGTCGGACTGGAGGCTGCTGGGACCCGCGGCAGGACAGATGGGCATGAGGAACTTCTGGATGTCATAAAGTTCCTAAACTATTTGGTGGTGGTAGTTGAACAACAAAACATTACAGGGTTATATTCTTTTTTTTTTTTTTTTTTTTTTTTTTGGTTTTTCGAGACAGGGTTTCTCTGCGTAGCTTTGCACCTTTCCTGGAACTCACTTGGTAGCCCAGGCTGGCCTCAAACTCACAGAGATCGGCCTGGCTCTGCCTCCCGAGTGCTGGGATTAAAGGCGTGCGCCACCACCGCCCGGCTACAGGGTTATATTCTTAAAAGGGGTAGATTTTCCAGTTCACCAATTGCATTTTTAAAATAGCTAAAAACCCATGTATATACGTATGCCTATGTATTTCCAGATTTTTCTGGGAAGCCTTTCACCAGGCACCGGTCCAGGCACCGGTCCAGGCACCAGGGCAGGTACTAGCCTGCTCCCCTCCCTACCACAGCTCTCTCAGGCCAGGCTGCACGGGCCTGCTTTAAACATTAAAGGTCTGCAAGCATTAGAACCTGCTTGATGTTCTGCATCCGTCCCTTCCACATCTTATCCCCCTGCATCCTACCGTCCTAGCACTGTCCAGACTCACTGCCTAGACACACTGTCAAGTTGAGCCAAATTACCTATCCTTGGGGTCTCAGTCTTCTTATATTTATGACAGATTATCTTCCTCAGAGAGCTATGCTAGTGAGTAAATAATGAAAATGTAAATAATATAAACATAAACAATGTAGCTCTAAAATGTCTTTGAATCAATTAAGTGTATGAAAAAAAGTAATTTCCATCATTAGCTAACAAAAAAAATGCAAAGCCAATCCTGATGGTATGCCCCTGCTCATCTGCCTGAATGGACAAACCACAATGATGAAAGTTCTAGAACAACTAGAGTTCTCTGTCACCGCTACTGACGGTGAATGCTCACTTGGGAAAACTAGCAGCAATTCGTTAAAAAAAAATTAAAAGTATACCTACCCTGTGGCTAAGATACTCATCTCCATGTACACATCTAAAATAATGACAACAAGAGAAAGACCTTTATACAAATTTCCATAGCATAAGACAATAAGCACATATAATCTCAAAGTGGAGGAAGTATAAAGGTCCCTCAGTAGAAAACAACGGTAACCGTCATACTCCTAAAAGGTAAATGTCACATTCACAAGTGACACAGAATTCAACAAACTGCTGCACACGGCACCTAAGTCAAACTGTCAAATCTGACGCTGGGCAAAATATGAGTCAAAAAGAACGCATGTGATTTTGTTTCATTTGAAGGAACGGCGAGGACGGCGATACCGGCTTCTGGAGACACATCACTACAGCAGGTGCCTTGGCGTGGGAGAACGTCTTGTCTGAAACGGGCAAAACAGACTGCTGGGGTCCTGGAAATGGATGTCGTGAATTGATTCCTATTAGAGCTAATTAAGTTATCAAGCTGGGAGCCGGGCGGTGGTGGCGCACGCCTTTAATCCCAGCACTTGGGAGGCAGAGGCAGGCGGATCTCTGTGAGTTCAAGGCCAGCCTGGTCTCCAAAGCGAGTTCCAGGAAAGGCGCAAAGCTACACAGAGAAACCCTGTCTCGAAAACCACCCCCCCCAAAAAAAAAAGTTATCAAGCTGGAAACAAGTTTTATTCTATACAGATTATATCCAATAAAACGCTGGAGTGAGAAAGTTTGGGTTTCTGCCCACTGAAATGCATCGGATTTTAAAGGTGTTTGTCATAGGTTCAGGAGTGGAGGAGTAGGTGTGCGTGTATGGGTGTGCCTCCAGTGTTTCTACACTCTGAAACTCTTGACGCCAGAGAAACTCACCTCTATCACATGAGTCTCAAGATAACTCATGAAGCACCCAGAACTGGCAATGCACTTTCTACATTTCCAACAGCGAAGACTACCTATTTGCTCGTCGCTGGCTTGTCTGCTGGCTGCCTCTTCACTTCTTTGCATCTGTGGGAACAGCGATAATTTTCAGAATGACAGGCTGCATCAGGGTGGTCTGATTTCGAAACCCGCACAGCAAAAGCGACAAGTTTAGAGAAGGAAAAACCATCTTTTACTAGAGACCCCAGCTCCCCTATGCTGTGTCCGGACCCAAAAATCGCTGTCTGGAGTCCTCTCTGATACAGCCAGCTACGGGACTGGACAGCAGGATTAAACCTGTGCGGGACTTTCAACACTCCCCACCAGCACTGATAAAGGTGTTTTGGTTGGCACCCAAAACACTTTAAAAAACTGGTCCTGGCTCTGAGCCAGAATTCCTTAAATCTTCCACAGATAAATTCCTTTCCTAGATCACTCGAGTGGCCATGCCTATCCCTCCAGTCTAGATACAACATGCTTTTCTCTCATTGCCCATTCTGAGCAAAGCTGTAGCATTCTGTAAGGTCCCAAATGGATGCTGTAGAGAGTACAGTACACCCTGGAGACTGGAGCTGCTTTCTCTGGAATCCCAATAGATGACATTGAGGGACACTCCTCTGTGGAAAAACCCTGCTGCAGCTTTTGGGACGACTTCAGCAGTGGGTTTAGTGAGATGAAACAGGTACCTATTTGCTAGTTAGCATGCTTTAGCAAGCAACACTTTATAAAATGCCTGACACAGAACATTCCATTTAATTTTGATCATAATGCATTATGTAGTGATTGCCAGCTTATTTTCTTTCTACAACGCTTTATGTCTCTCACTATTGATATTTTTTAAAGCCACAGCTCAAGAGAAAATCTAAGTCACTGCAGTGCTTTTAAGAAGTATGAGTGGATTGCTCAGTGGGTAGAGATGATTGCTGTTCAACACTGAAGACTACTTGATGCAAGAGACCCACACGATGGAAGAAGAGAATCAGTTCCTGCCAGTTGTTCTCTGAGCCCCACAAAAGCGCTGGTAGCTGTACCCTCCCTTTATACACATAAAATAAGGAAATAAATAAATGCAACTTTTCTTCAAAAAAGAATCATGACCAAGAATTATAAATATTCATTGTCCATCTTGATTTTCATTTTTTGTGGGGTTGTTTTGTGTGTTTTTTTTATTTGTTTCTTTTATTTTTGGTTTTAAAAAAGAACATGAAATTGCCGGGCGGTGGTGGCGCACGCCTTTAATCCCAGCACTCGGGAGGCAGAGCCAGGCGGATCTCTGTGAGTTCGAGGCCAGCCTGGGCTACCAAGTGAGCTCCAGGAAAGGCGCAAAGCTACACAGAGAAACCCTGTCTCGGAAAACCAAAAAAAAAAAAAAAAAAAAAAAAAAAAAAGAACATGAAATTGGATGGGTAGGAGATTGGAGAGGATCTGGGAGAAACTGGGATGGGGAAAACATGATCAAAAATATATTGCATAATTTTTTTCAATAAAATGCTTAAAAATAGGGTATTAAAATATAGGTTCAATATTAAATTTTAAGTATACATGCTTTACTTTTTAGTGAAATTGAATTTTACTTACTTTCAAGTGGTGGTGGACAGGAGAACATGGCCCATTGAATCAACTCAGTGGGGCTCACATGGGCTCACAGAGACTGGAATCGCAAGCACAGGGTCCTGCAAGGTTCTGCACCAGGGCCCCTGCGTATATGTTATGGCTGTCAGCTTGGTGGTTTTCTAGGACTCCTAACTGTGGGAGCAGATGTACCTCTGACTCTTTTGCCTTTTGGGGGGACTCTTTTCTTCCTATTGGGTAGCCCTGTCCAGCCTAGAGAGGAGGGCTTTTCCCTTGTCCTATTGTATCTTGTTTTATCCTGTTTGGCTATCCTCTCTTGGAGTCCTGCTCTTTTCTGAAGAGGAAATGAAGGGGAAGTGGCTCTGGGCAAGAAGGAAGTGGGGGAGGGAGATCTGGGAGGAGTGGAAGAAGGGGAAACTGTGGTGGGGTGTATTGTATGAGAAAATCTAGTCTTCCTTTTTCTTTCTCTCTCTCTCTCTCTCTCTCTCTCTCTCTCTTTTATTACAGTGTTCTGTCTGCAAGTATCCCTGCATGCCAGAAGAGGGCACCAGATCTCCGTACAGATGGTTGTAAGCCACCATGTGGGTGCTGGGAATTGAACTCAGGACCTCTGGAAGAGCAGTCAGTGCTCTTAACCTCTGAGCCACCTCTCCAGCCCCCGAGAATCTAGTTTCGATTTAAAAAGGAATACAAAGGATATTCTTTATCGGACTGCAGTGACTTCTTTAAATGACACCCAGGGGAGCGGTTTACTGCACCCTGTGATGATGTAAATGGTGGGGGTCAGAATAGGCGGCCCCTCAGTCGCGAGTCAATCTTGATACTTGAGATGTATGGTGATATTTTATTTGTGCTGAAATGTGATTTTTATTTGTATGCTAGTAAATAAAGTTGCCTGGGGGTCAGAGCTAATAGCAAGCCATTTAGCAGAAGTCTGCTGGTGGTAGCACACACCCTTAACCCCGATCACATGGCAGGTAGAGTCTGTGTGTTCAAGGACACAGCCAGTTTGGTGACACATGCCTTTAATCCAAGTACCAACCATAGAGACCTGGAGGTCTGTATAGACAGGCAGTGATGAGGAAGTCATGTAGTTGGGTTTAGAACCAATGAGAAGGCAGAACAGAAAGTCAATAAAATGACAGACACACGGGAAGTAGGTCTCTTTCTCAGGGGAAGGATGGCAGCGGCAGCGGGTGGTAAGAAGGTGGTCTTAGCTCTTGGCTACTGCTCTCTGATCTCTGGGCTTTGAACTCTTTATTTGGCTCTGTGTTTCTTATTTAATAAGACTGTTTAGAATTACATCTATGTTTCTGTCAATGCTTTTAGATCTTTTCATACACTATTTACTGAAAGCCTAATACATGCTGGGCTCTGAGAACATGAAGAGGAATTGTTTTACTTTCTGCCTTAGAGGTACCCACGGTGCTATAAACAGATCAGTAGGTCTCATCCTTGGCACATCAAAAGGGCATTAGGAACATTAAGTAATGATGTATGCAGGCCCTACTCATGGAAATCCTACCATTCTACAAGGAACCAAGAGCCTGGACTAGGTATACCTCTAATTCTAGAACATGGTTAAAACAAAAATGGCTATGTATGTATACATACAATATACAATTAGCTAAACCTCATAAGCTATGAGAGCCATAGGAGAAAGAACCTATAGATCAGCAATATACAAGTACAAAGGATTTAATTATAATAGTTACGCATGATGGGAATTTCATATCATCCTGCCACTTAGGGTGGGGGTTTAGCAAGATGGAGCACTTGAGGAGAGTCTAAGCAACACAGTGAGTGCTAAGCCATCCTGGGCAACATAAAAAGACCCTGCTTCCAAAGACAGAGAAAACAACAAAACCCATCCCTGGCTGGCAGGCTCAGCACGTCCGTCCCTCTACCAGTCAATCCAGCTCTGATCTTCCAGCAGCTAGGCCACAGTTCTGCCTCCATGAACTGACTCATCCTCAGAACCCACTGGAGCCCATGAGACATCAGTGACAATGAGTAGGCTCTGTAAAATCTCCCCCCCCTTCCTCCTGCATTGCTGGAGTACCCACTTTCCTTGTCTAATCCCCCCAAGCACTTCCCTTTCCCCTCAATACCCTTAACTTCCTTTATCCTCAACTCCTTTTACCTAGTGATCCTCAGCCAGGAGCCGAACCTTCAGGGAAGCCTCACACCAAACCAACTAGGAAGATACTCGCATGTGCTTGTGTGCCCCAGAGCCCAGATACTCAGGTCCCTCTCAAATGTTTGTCCGTGTCCCCTTAAGGTACAGTGACATATGACAAAAGATTTCAGTAAATCCTTGCTGACAACTACTGAAGGCTATATTGTGACAACTCTTCCCTATCGATGATTTTTAAATTTACAGATCTAGTTCTGATCTTGTTCCAAAGATCTAGACCAGTGTTTTCAATGTCCAGATGTCAAATGAACATCTCTTTAAGACTCTGTGCTGGGGCCTTTGTACTGGCAGTTCATTCAGAATAAATATGTGCAAATCTATAGATAATTACTATAGATTTGTTTTACAGCTGAGGTTACTTAGTACTTGAATGTAGCCAATCCAGACTGCATAACAATATATAATAGATTTTGAAGACTTTGTAGAAATAAGAATGAGAAATATACAAAAAATTTTTATATTAACTACGTAATTAAAATTTATTAGTGAAGTATATTACACAGATAATTTAACCTGTTTCTTTTTCACTATTTTATTTGGTATGTGTGCTTGAATGTGTAGTGTGCGCAGTATTGTGTATGTATGCGTATACATTTATATGTGTATGAACATGTAGAGGCCAGAGGTCAATATCAGGTATATTCTTCTATTGCTCTTTGACTAATTTTGTAAGCAGTATTCATCATGTGCATGTCTGTGTGGGCATATATGTGCCAGAGCACATGTAGGGGTCAAAGGACAACTTTGTACATCAGTTCTCTCATTCCATCATGTGGCTCTAAGGAATTTAACTCGGGTTGCCAGGCTTAGAGAGAGGTGCCCATTACCTAGTGACCCATCTCACCTGCCCCTTGCCTCATTTTTTTGAGACAGGGTCTCCCACTGAACTTGGAGCTTACTGATGAGAGGCCCCAGGATCTTCTTGTTTCTGTCTCCCCGGGGCTGGGATTACAAGCACATACTTCCAGGCCTGGCCTTTAACATGGGATCCAAACACAAGCTCCCGCCTTTGCATGGCCAACACTTTACCTAAGCGGATGTGGCTTCACTGATGTGACTGGTAGCACAGTCCTACTGGACAGACAGCACAACTCTAGCTCTCACCCCAGGTTTCTGAAGAGTTGTCTCTTTTCTTATTCTTGATATTTTAGTGTTACTTCCTCAAAGATACAATATAAGGAGAGTGTATTGAACTGCATGTCCCTGGGCCACAATGCAGGAGATTCTAATTTACTGTTCTAGGTAAAACATAGAAACTTGCATATTAGATTGGGCAGTGGTGATGCATGCCTTTAATCCCAGCACTTGGGAGGCAGAGGCAGGCAGATCTCTGTGAGTTCAAGGCTCACCTGGTCTACAAAGTGAGTTCCAGGACAGCCAAGGCTATTATACAGAGAAACCTTGTCTCGAAAAAAAAGGAAAGAAAGAGAGAGAGAGAGAGAGAGAGAGAGAGAGAGAGAGAGAGAGAGAGAGAGAGAGAGAGAAAGAGAGAGAAGGAAGGAAGGAAGGAAGGAAGGAAAGAGAGAAAGAAAGAAAGGAAGAAAGAGAGAGAGAGAGAGAGAGAAAGAAAGAAAGAAAGAAAGAAAGAAAGAAAGAAAGAAAGAAAGAAAGAAAGAAAGAAAGAAAGAAAGAAAGAAAGAAAGAAAAAAGGAACTTGCATATGGTTGGAGGAGGTGTGTTACTTGGGCTGGGCTTTGAGGTGCCAAGAGCCCATACCAGACCCATTCTCTTTTCTCCCTTTCTCTACTCCCTGCTTGTGAGTGACAATTAAGCTCTTACCTACTGCTCCAGTGCCATGCATGCTTGTGGCCACCATGCTCCCTGCCATGATGGACAAGGACTCATCCTCTGAAACTGTACACAAGCCCCCATTTGTATGCTTTGTTTTATAAGTTGCCTTGGTCATGGTGTCTCTTTGCAGCAATAGAACATTATCTACGACACCGACCTTCAGAATGTAAGTCAGGCCCCCTACTATGTAAAAACAAATAAATAAAAGAAAAGCAAACAAAACCCAACTATAACGGGCTCTTTTGGTAGAGCAAGAAATCCTTGCAACAGAACTCTTTAGAATCTGACTGTGATTGGTCACATGGCTTCTATCTATACATGTGATAAGATTACAAAGAGCTAAACATAACTGGTGAAATCTAATACCTAAAATGGTGTATGTGTGTCCACCCTGTGACCTATAGGCCACATGGAGCCACATATGGCTAAGAATGAGGGCCAACACAAAAATCACAAACTTAAACATTGTGAGATTATCTTCAGAATTTTTTTATATAACTGGATTACACAATTCTAGGGTTTGGACTTTGAAGATGATCATGTCACAATGTTAAAAGGCGGGACACAACTCTCCTGACAGCTATCACTTGCCAACAGTTCCTTGGGTAGGACTTCTTGTCTACCTCCCCTCTCTCTGAATCTACAATTTGCAATTCAAGCTTCAATTTAAAATTATCTTTAATCTAAACAATTACTGCAAAAACTACAAAGTCAAAATTACAGTCACCATATTTTTACCAATCAACTCTCCTGTCACACTTGTACGGTTCTCTCTTACTGTCCTCCTCATAACTTTGGCTGCACACTTCTTGTATACAGATATTTGCATAGTTCCCTAGAGACTATGCTTTTCTATCTTCTAATCTCTGCTCTGTCATTTCCTTTCTCTCTGGCATCTGTGAACCAGCAGTTCTCACCTTTAAGGATGATGTCAATTTTAATTATAGGACAGACTTTGAGGACATTCAGTTCCTTTACCTCTGTCTTCTGCACACATCTCCAAAGGAAGAACCAAGTGCTATCATTTCTGCTTTTCTTACCTATTTGAATTACTAAAAAGCATACTTATACTCATTCCAGAGTCACATAATTGAATGTAGTATATCTGATCCTGAAAATTCACAGCAAAAATCTATTGAAATCAGACAAATAATATGCAGGTGAGAGCTCCTCAAACTCCTGTATCTTTTCACAGAATCAAGATGATGTGTTTAATAAGTTATATAAACACACTGATGTGAAAGTGTCAAAATTTTAAAGGCCTATATTAAGTCTTGCTATCTTTTCATTAATTCTTTGAGAATCTCATACAGTATGTTCTGATACTTACTTCCCTCCCCCAATCCTCCCAGATCTATGTCCCCCTCCCTACTGCCTTTTATTTTTTTTTAATCCATGAAGTCCAATTTGTGCCGCCCATATACTTTTGTAGGTGTGGCCTTCCACTAAAGCCTGGTTGACCTATCAGGGACTGACTACCCCTTAAAGGAAACTGACCCTCTCTCTCCTAGCAGCTATCAGTTGCCAATAGCTCCTTAGGGAGGGGAGAACTTCATGTCTGCCTCAGCTTTCCGGGCTGGGATTTTGTCTGGTTTGGGCTTGCACTGGCCTCGTGCCTGCTACCACAACTGCTGTGGATTCCTAGGTGCAAAGAGCCCAGCTTTGTCTGGAAACCACTGACAACTTCCTTGTTGTCATCCCCCAGCCCCGGCTCTTCCAATCCTTCTCTCCCCTCTTCTATATGATCCCTTGGGAGTAAGGGTGTGATAAAAACATCCCATTTAGGGCTGAGCATTCCATGGTCTCTAATTCTCCTCAATTTGATGATTTCCTGGTTTTCATCATTACCTCCTTCTCCTGAAGAAAGCAAGCTTCTCTGACGAGGGCTGAGAGAGATTCGCTACTCTGGGTTGCCATCCCACATGGCTCCTTACATTTTTTCCCCCCGATGTTAATTACTAATTATGTTTCCCCAATCAGTGGGAAGAACTAAACTTAATTTCTGAAACTATGGACAAGGAAGCACAGTAGAAAGATGTACAGCTGTGTTTATACTAATTTGAACTTGAAAGGGGAAGCAACAGATGGTTATCTACTAGCAATCTATTTATAAAAGTGAGATGGCTTCTGGCCAGTACTTTACATTAAAAGGAAGGCTGAAACATTGAAACCCAACCTATTAACAAAGTGGGTAGCCTTTGAACAGACTTGAACAAGTTATGTGTTGGACACAAACTCAAATCCATCTCCAACTCAGCACCTGAGAAGCTAGTACTGGCTTAAGCGAGGCAGAGAACTAGGTCAAGAACTTGTCTAAACATTTTGGTAGCAGTCACATGGCTTTATGGTTTTCTTAATACAGAGTAGCCATACTCATACGTATCTTGGTACTTGTTTATTTCACTACCTGGCCTGATACTAGAATATTTGATACTTCTTGAATGCACTGCACATTTGGGAAACATTACTTCACTGAGTTACGTCTTTCAAATACTGAACATGTCAGTTGTATAATACTGAAAAATCATTTACGAAAATTACCATCAACCTCAGTAAAAATACCCTTCATTACAGGACAACCGTAAAGGCCATAAGGTGAGGAATTCTTGTTTTAACTTGAAGATCAAACTTTATCACATGTAACAAGTATGAAAACATTCATCTCTGAACACATGCCGCCTGCCAGTCCCTTCAGTAAACATGTTCCCGAGCGGGAAGGCTGCACAGCAGCTCTCCACTGAAACACAAGGCTCTCCGTGAAGGGTCTGATCAGCTTTCCACAGACTGCAGAGAGTCTTTGCAAGTTCTTCCTTCTTTTGTTCACAAAACTATTTAGGAATAAAGATAAAATAAAATCGGCAACATTGATGGTCTCGGTAAACTATTTCTAAGTGCATGCCTGTGGCAGTGAAGATCGAAAGGTCCACCAGCCCGGGGCTCTACTTACCCACCATTGCCTTCGTCTCCAGTGATAACGGCAACCGTGAAGAGGACAAACCACACCTTACCATTACCTGCTTTCTTAAGTGGGTCTTAGCAACGTGTTTGGAGAACTATACTTAACACAAAGCAGAGATCCCCAAAAGCTTCCCTAGGCACACTTCACTGCCCGATTAAATCCTGTAAAATGTTTAAGGAGGACAAATCAGCCCCTGTGAAAAACACGTCAGTTAACAGCTTAGGCCGTATTTCTCTGTAACAGTGTGCTCTGCAATTACAACCCCCATAAAGACCTTGCATCCTTAGTCTACCTTTGACTACTATTACTCTATGTGGTAAAATACCACCATTGGCACAGGTATAATTCCATATGAAGGAATTTGGAACTTCCTTATTATCAATATAGTTCTTTAAAAATAAGATTAAAGTCAAGTGAGGTAAGATTGGCATGTATGTGAAAAGAGTAATGCACATAAATTTATAAACAAAATGGGTAAGTGATCTATTCAGTTCAGAATTCTGCAGAGCAACACCATTTTCTATTTTTATTGTTGTTGTTGGGTTTGAAGTCTGTTTGTTTTGCTGTGATGCCCATGCTGGTCTTGAACTTCTGGACTCAAACAAGCCTCTAGCCTTAGTCGCCATTGTAGACATGGCTCTAAATGTACAAAACCATGGCTGATCAATTTTTGTTTTTAAGCAGCTCAATGTATTTATTTTTTCTTATAAACACTATGATATATTTGTAGGCATTATTCTGTAGGCTAGTCAATCACCTAAAGGTTATATTACTGGAAGGTCTCTATGAAATGAGAAGAGATATGCCCACAGCAGATATTGAAGAGTATCATTTTTTAATGCTAGTGAGATCTCACAATATGGGATGCACGAACCTAAGTGGTAGTCCACAACTGCTTTGCAAAATGGGCTCTGAACCAGTGGTTGTTTACTGGACAAGGTATCATACATAATAACTCTGTTGGAAATGGGCTTACAGATGAGGTCAATTTGTAAAATTAATAGTACGTCAGCTCAATCCAGTGCTCTTGAACCCTGGTATCTATTTTGATCACAGAAGACCTGCAATACAAAGCACCCCAACCTAAATAACCCATGGCCATGAATTAACAAAACTGAACTTGGTGATTGATCCATGATATATTACAAAGATGTACATCAATGAGTTTCCAAAGTTACAATCATAAATTGGTTTTTGAACCACAAAAACCATTCTCTACTAAATAGAACTGAAGGTAACTTCTCAGTTATGTCTAGCTTCTTTTGGAATTTTTGGCTCCTACTTAGTTCAATAAATAGTTTAGCCCGTGTGCTATTTAGGGTGAGCTGGCTTGTTACCTAAGCTCCCTTTACATTGGCTTCCACTAAGTCAAAGATATCAAATACTTCATCTGCACAAACAGGAGAAGGAATCGGGTTATTTCCAAACCACCAGCTTTACAATTCTAGGCACAGGAGCTGCAGTGACTAAAGCTTCTAATTTATTAACTCTACAACTGTCTAAATCCTGAATTAAATTACAGAGCCTTTAATCTTCAGTAATTGTTGAGGTTAAACACTTCTGGGTTTGAAACTGATGAAGTCAATCTTAACAGTTCCTTTGGTATCCACAGTCAAATATTTTCTTAGAAAGTACCCCAACTTCTGTTGAGGAAAAACCAAACTGAACCCAGCCTGCCATATTCCCTTAGAGCTACTTCTCCTAGTCCTCAGCTATCTCCCTGGAATTCCTTAGTTCTTAGGCATTTATACAATTCACAACTAACCTTAATGAATGTGGCACATTGGGTGTAAAATGCTCCTGATAGGCTCATGTGTTGAAACCTTGAGCACAGCTAATGGTGATATTTGGAAAGGTTGTGGACCTTTAAGGGGTGATCCTTGATGTAGGAAGTGGGCCGCTGGGGACAGGCCTTAAGGCCTTCCAGCATGAACCCACTTCCTTTTCTCCCTCTGCTTTCTGAATGTGGATGCGATGTGATCAGCCAGTTCCTGCTCCCATATGCTCCCTGCCTGCTGCCATGTTTTCCTTGACACAATAGACTGCATCTCTCTGGAACTGTACACCAAAATAAACCCTATCTCCTTCAAGTTGCTTCTGCCAGGGTGCTTGTCATAGCAACAAGAAATGAAACTAAGACAATGAAAAACAATTATATGAATCTGACACTTGTAACTCCCATGAATTTCCTACTCTGTCCAACAGGGTCTAAACTATATACTTCAACTGAAGTTGAACACCACTCTTTAATCCTTATAAATCACCCCCACTGCAGCTCAGGCACTTAAGTCTTGAAAGCCCCCTGCTATCTTTCAAACCAAGTGATAACTTTATGGATTATAAAAAAAAAAAAATCACTGAAGAAATGCAAATATTTTGCAAGTTTCACACCCTGACTAGTTTTATCCATTTTAAGTGCTGCTACACCTTGGTAAAAGAAATGGATCTCAAAGATGAGTGAAACTATTGAGTATAGACCACATTTTCACACTTCATAGACTGCATTTTATGGGGAAAGTAAGACATGTAAATATAAGCAAAATTAATAAAGTGCTGAAATATGTCTTTCAAACCAGTGTGTATTTACTTGTATTTATGTGCACTCCAGCTATACCTCATGCCTCTAAATGTCCACTATCTCTCCAAGCAGCAGCACCAGCCAGGGACCTAGTGTTTCATACATACGCCTAGGGGGGATGTTTCCCATTCAAACTGTAACACTACCGTATGGTAATTTCACAAGTTTCCTTTTTCAGGAATACATTCTAATGCAGTTGGTGCTATTTACTGATGATAGCTAACTAGCTTTTACAACTTTTTAAAAACTGAGGAGAATCTGTCTTACCATCTATTAAGTTTAGAGTCACACAAAAGGAAGACAATAAATGTCACATAGGGGAAAATGTGTATCTTTGGATTCTTAAATGTCTTTTCTGTAAATGAAGAAAATATTCCATGCCTAAGACCCTACAATGAAACACTACTATGCACAATTCTTGTACAGTTTCAAATGTTTTTTTTTTTATTGAAATGCTGTAATTCTAATGAATTCAGCCTTTTTCTTGTTCCCAATATTTAAATTTGTTCATTTATGAAATCCTGCCTTTGACTAAAGGGTAGTCAAAGAAATGTAAAACAAAGGACAGACTTGTTAAATGAATGAATAAGAAATATAAACATGGAATAATTAAGAAAATCAAAAAAATCTAAAGCAAAACAAAATAAAATGCTGTAGGAAGAAGTTAGTTTGAAAACTCAGAATCTTTAAGCCCATTCTCTGAAAGCATTGAATAAAACATATTAATTACCAGAGTATTTGTATTTCTGCTCAAGACACCAAGCTTCTGAAAAGAATGAATGGAGTTTGATTCTTGGATATTGGACTTATAGTGAATAAAACCTGAGTAGAGCGTTCTAGCTTTATTCCATATTGTTATTGGCATGAAAACATTTCTGTGTCCTTTACTGGACAAAATGAACTTCATTTTTTCATTAAAACTTCCTTATACAATATAGTTTGGCCATATGCTTTTTCCGCTCCCAACTCCTTTCACATCTTCCTCACCTCCCTTCCCACTCAACTGCATGTTGTTTTTCCCCTCCCCCCAAAATAAAAAAAAAAGCAACAAAAACACCAATAAGATAAAACAAAACAACAAAAACAAAAAGCACACAAAGTATCACAGGAGTCCATTTTTGTATTGGCATGAAGCCTGAGAAAACCAACTGCCCATTTCCTAGCAGGTTATCATTTGCAAATTGATTCTTGTTGAGGGTGGACTTTGTATCCATTCCCCCTTCTCAGTGCTGGGAATCTGTCTGGTTTGAGCCTGTGCAGGTCTTGAGTGTGCTGTCACAGTCTCTATGAGCTCATATGTCCACACAAATCATGTTGTGTCTGGAAGATGATGTCTCCTTGATGTCACTCACCATCTCTGATTCTTACAACCTTTTTACCTCCACTTTCTCATAGATCATTGAGCCTTGAGGGGAGGGGTTTAATAAAAACATCTCATTCAGAACTCAGTGCTCCATAGTCTCTCACTCTCCACACAACGTCCAGTTGCGGGTCTCTGTGTTAATTCCCATCTGCTGAAAGAAGCTTCTCTGAGGAAGGGGTAAGTGATATAATGATCTCTGGGTATAGCAATTCTCACTCAAGTCAGAATGGCTGAGATCAATAAACAAATGGCAGTACATGCAGGCAATGATCCGGAGAAACAAGAGCACATATTCACTGCTGGTGGACGGGCAAACTGGTACAGCCACTATGGAAATCAGCACGGGGGTCCTCAAAAAGCTGAAAATGGATAACTATAATCTATGCTTTTAGGCTACAAATAATTATCTATCCAATATATATGTCCTCAGCAACTATTGCCTTATCAAGGAATGCAAAGGATATCCAAGATGTGAACTCTGATAATACAAGTTGTAAGCTAGTTGACTTTGAGATAGTAGACAAACAATTTAAAGACTCTCGCAGGAAAACAACCAACTGAAGACCTGACAGTGAAATGAAATGCCCCTCTCTCAACATACACACATACACACACACACACACACACACACACACACACACACACACACACACACACATGCGCGCACACACACACACACACACACACACACACACACACACACACACACACCAGGTGACTTCTCAGGGAGATAAGGGCTAAGCATATTTACTCTATATTAAGTGTACAGAAATGATAGGAAGCATGGTTTTAGCCAAAAGTTAACAGCTATTTGAAATTTGCCACACTCACATTTGATGACTATATTATCTTTAATGGGTCAAAGAAATTCAGGTGAGAAGGGAGAAGCACAGAGAGGCACTGATCTGACTTTAGCATTCTTTTTCTTAGAACAAAGAAAATAGTTGTAAAGAGACTTCTTTTTGATAAACAGAACAAAAGCAAAAGTTTTTTTTTTTTTTGGTAGTTTGAATGTAATTGGCCCCCATAAACTCATAGAGAATGGTACTATTAGGAGGTGTGGCCTTGATGTAGTAGATGTGGCCTTGTTGGAAGTGTGTCACTGTGGGGGCAGGCTTTGAGGTCTCCTATGCTTAAGATATGGTGCAGTATCTCTGGCCACTTCCTGTTGCCTGTGAGTCAAGATGTAAGAACTCTCATCTCCTTCTCCAGCAACATGTCTGCCTGCATGCTGCCTTGCTTCTTGCCATGATGATAATGGACTAAATCTCTGAAATGTAAGTGAGCCATCACAATTAAATGTTTTCCTTTATAAGAATTGCTGCCCTGCTTAACCATCTCCCATGGCATCAGTGGACCCTCCAGAGACACAAGTACCACCTGCACCAATTGGAGGAAGAAGTAAGTAACTGCTCTCCGGCCTGGATAGCCCTTGCTCTCTAGACCCTATGCCCATCTCTCCCCCAATGCAGCCCCGGCAGCTGGTCAGCAGGTAAGAGGCCTGAGGGCAGGCTGTTCCACTACCCCTGCCACCCACTGGATCCAAGTGGATCAAAGACCTCAACATAAATCCAGTTACAGTGAATCTAACAGAAGAGAAAGTGGGAAGTAGCCTTGAACTCACTGGCATAGGAGACCACTTCCTAAATATAACACCAGTAGCATAGACACTGAGATTGATAATTAATAAATGGGACCTCCTGAAACTGAAAAGCTTCTGTTAAGGCAAAGAACATAGTAAATTAGACAGAATGACAGCCTAAAGAATGGGAAAAGATCTTCATCAACTCCACATCTGACAGAGGGCTGATCTCCAAAATATATAAAGAACTCAAGAAACTAGACATCAAAATAACAACTAATCCAATTAAAAATGGGGTACACATCTAAACAGATAGTTCACAACAGAAGAATCTCAAATGTCTGAAAGACATTAAAGGGATTGCTCAACATCCTTAGTCATCAGGGAAATGCAAATCAAAATAACTCTGAGATACCATCTTACATCTGTCAGAATGGCTAAGATCAAAAACACTGATGATAGCTTATGTTGGAGAAGATATGGAATAAGGGGAACACTCCTCCAATGTTGGTGGGAGTGTAAACTTGTACAGCCACTCTGGAAATCAGTATGGTAATTTCTCAGAAAATTGGCAATGTACCTCAAGACCCAAAGATATGTGGCTCTTGGGAATATACTCAAAGGATTCTCAATCATACCACAAGGACACATGTTCAACTATGTTCAAAGCAGCATTATTTGTAATAGCCAGAACCTGGAAATAACCTAGATGCCCTTCAACTGAAGACTGGATAAAGAAAATGTAGTACATTTATACAATGGAGTACTACTCAGCAGAGAAAAACAATGACATCATGAAATTTGCAGGCAAATGGATGGAACTAGAAAAAAATCATCCTGAGTGAGGTAACCCAGACTCAGAAAGACAAACATGGTATGTACTGACCCCTAAGTGGATATTAGATGAAAAGCAAAGAATAACCAGGCTACAATCCACAGCCCCAAAGAAGCTAGCTCACAAGGAGGATCCTAAGAGAGATGCAAGGATCACCCTAGGAAGGGGAAATAGGTGAGATCTCCTGGGTAAACTGGGCGGGCTGGGGGGTAGAGAGGAGGGGATGGGGGATGAGAACATAAGGGAACTGGATGGGTAAGTTGGGGGAGGGAGGGAGAGCAATGAAAGAGATATCTTGATAGAGGGAGTCATTATGGGGTTAGGGAGAAACTGGTGCTAGGGAAATTCAACAGGAATCCACAAGTAGGACCCTAGATAAGACTCTTAGCAATAGTGGAAAGTGTGTCTGAACTAGCCTTCTTCTGTAATCAGACTAGTGACTATCCTAATTGTCATCATAGAATCTCGATCCAGTAACTGATGGAAACAGATGCAGAGATCCACACCCAAGCACTGGGCTGAGCTCCGGGAATCCAGTCAAAGACAGGGAGGAGGGATTAAAGGAGCAATGGGGGTCAAGATCATAATGTGGAAACCCAGAGACAGCTGACCAGAGCTCCTGGGACCTCAGGGACTCTGGACCGACAGCTAGGGAGCCTGCATGGGACTGACCATGTGGGTGACAATTATGTGGCTTGGTCTGTTTGTGGGGCTCCTAGCAGTGGGACCAGAATCTGTCCTCGGTGCAAGAGTTGGCTTTTTGGAGTCCATTCCCTATGGTGGGATGCCTTGCTCAGCTTTGATGCAGGGGGGAGGGGCTAGGTCCTACCTCAACTTGATGTGCCAGTCTTTGCTGACTCCCCATGGGAGGCCACCCTTTCTGGAGAGTGAAAAGGGGTGGGGTGGGAAGGAGGTGAGGGGGAGCAGGAGGAAAAGAGGGAAGGGGAACTGTGATTGGTATGTAAAATGAATAAAATTTTAAAAAGTTGCCGTGGTCATGGTGTCTCTTCACAGCAATAGAAACCCTAACTAAGACAGAGTCTTCTTTTAAAAGGTAGATAAGCATACTGGTAAGGCAAGAAATCTGAGCTTGTTATCTATTAATTCCACCGTCCTCCCAAAAGAGAAAGTTCAAAGCTCCTGGCACTGCCATTGTTCCCTCTACTTTTCACTAAGCTTTAGCTTTGAGCAGATCTTCTGTGCCCTATGCTGCTAGCAGTTGCTCACATCACTGAGCCAACAGCTACTGCACTAATGTACACTGCTATTCCCTGTAACTCCCAACAAGGGAGTATGGGCAGTACCCCATGTGTTTAGTACCTTGCAATACAACAAGATGTCTGATACACATCTGGAGTTAGTTGTTGTTTTCTTTTGGGGCACTGAAAGGAGAGGCAAACATATCAGATATTATTCCATTTTAATGTACTGATGAGTTGAACTGATGTCTGTCTGGCGTCACATGGACTAGCTGTGTAAGTGGGTATCTATACTATCTGTTTAGGTACACAAATGTTGCTATAAAGATACTACTAGGCTGGAACAGGGCCACACTACAAAACAAATCTCAATGCCATCAACTTTCTAAAGGTCATTCATCCAAATAGTCATGTTCTAAGATAACAGGACTTGGATCTTCAACAGAGGGATAGTTTGGCCATAAAAAATCAATCATCATGTGCCTTCTGGTGCTGTGCAAAGGAAGGTTTCAGCACCATTCATGAAGAACCCTTAAAAAATTAAGAGTAAACAAATCTAAACCAACTTAATCATGTGCACGTATGTGAGAACCTATTTTCGTACTATATGAAGAACAGAGGAATGTGTTAAATGACACTACAACCCAAATCCAGAGTATAGGGAATTCTGCAGGATAAAAGATGTGGTTTTTGGGAAGGGGAGGGGGGCAGGAAGGGAGAGAACAAGGGAATCTGTGGCTATTATGTAGAACTGAATAGTATTATAAAATAAATAAATAAAAATAATGAATAGGAAAAAAAAGATTGTAGGAAAACACAGAACACCCAAAACAAATCTCAGTTTCCACTTCCTAGAGTGCAATGAGAATTCTGAACTTTTCTGAACATCTGTGTTGTATTAGTTGGCTCTCATTTCAACAATAAAGCAAAGGGTTTTATGCTATTATATGAATAGCTGTTTAAAAATTAATCTTTAATATTTTTTAAAAATAGAAAATAACAATATAATTATTACCCTCATTATCAGAGATGTAACATGAGGATAAAATAAACAAATGAAATCAGAAATGCCAGTTCAAAGATGATGAGCATTCCACTCTTACTTAGTTAAAATGCTATTTTAATGCATTTGTCTTATAAGTTTGTCTTGTATTTAATGGGTCATGTTCCTCAGCTTATATTTCAGATGAAGTAGAAAAATAAAAAACTACAAACTAAAAAAAAAAATGTGTTTTTTTTTCTCAAAAACACATTGTTTGAAAGGGAGGAAAAACTTGAGATGTAAGGTATCTATTGGTCAAGGGATACGGGCAAGAAGAATATTTTTTACAGTTGTTGCATAGCCCCGTGAATACAGTTAACAACAGGGTAAAGTGTTAATGTACATATATATATGTTATATATACTACATGTCATATGTACCATCTATAATATACACAATTATCATCATATCACTTTGTATTCCAAGAGTATATAATTATATTTCAACTTATAATGCACAAAATAAAAACAGAAGAGACAGAAGAATGCTTATATAAGACAGAGACAGAGAGAAGGGGATAAAGAGAACCGTCAAATTCAGTGTCTATATTCATTTGAATCTTTAATCAAACAAATATACTCTAAATATAGATATTTATATACAACTTGAGAATACCAATACATAAACTATGTAGTGGATCATAATAAAAACTGTTAATCTTGTTGGGTATAGCATACAACACTGTCACAGTGTTCATTAAAGATCTTCAGACTGGAGGTAAATAGTCAAGTATTTCCAGATGTAAGTAAATAATGTAGAAACAAACAATATACAGTGGGAAAAAAGAAACAGAAGGCTTATAACTATTAAAGATGGCTTATGGATACAGAACTCATAACACTTTTTAATGTGTACTTTAAATTTTATACAAGAAGTTTAAAAACAAACTTTATGCAGAGAATATTCAGATGAAACATTCCCTTAACTTCTGTTTGAAAACTAGGTCAACATAGACTTCTTTATAGTCCCTCTTGGTCTGTTGATTACTTTCCCACTCCAAATCTGCTGTTCAAATGAGAATGTTGCCCTGCAGCCTTGGTTTTACTTAGGAGTCTCAGCATAATGTATACCTCCAGCATCATTTTTTGTAGACATGGACACTAAAATGCAAGTCCTGGCTGGGCAGTGGTGACACACGCCTTTAATCCCAGCACTCAGGAGGCAGAGTCAGGCGGATCTCTGTGAATTCGAGGCCAGCCTTGTCTACAGAGCAAGATCTAGAACAGGCACCAAAACTACACAGAAAAACTCTGTCTTGAAAAAACAAACAACAACAACAAAAAATGCAAGTCCCTAGACAACCTCAGTCCCATATCAAGGTAGTTTTTTATGTCACGAATCTATGTTCCGTAAGTCCTCTCCCCTACACCTTGTTCTTTTTAACTCCCAGGGATCTTTCCTCCTCTATTGCAAATTAACTAGTGCATTGTCATGGTATTCAATCAAATATCTAGAGCAGTGGTAGTTGTTTGTAGTTTACTCTTTCATACCATCATATCCAGAAGCTTCTACTTCTGTTAACCTCTGCAAGAAAAATTAATTCCAATCACAGACAAAGTCACTCAGAGCTACAACCAACACTCTTAGGGCTTGGCCTGAAAACTTCAGTAAAAGGATTTTCAGAGTCCTGAAGGGAAAGGGTAGACAGGAGGAAAGGGATCAAGGTGGACAGAGGTCAGAGCTTCCTAGTTAGCTCTTTCTTTTTTTTTTTTTTTCTTTTTTTTATGGTCGGATGAAAAATTCACCCGACAAAGGCTTTACTGACAACTTTCCATACAGTTAGTCAAAAAAATAAAAATAAAAAAATACAGAATACAGCAGACAGTATCTCATACACAGGAAACATAATAGCTTCCTAGTTAGCTCTTTCAAAAAGGTACAATGGAGTAGATGTCTCTCTTTTGCCAGGTCAAAGAGCTTGCAGCCCATACATGCCATAAACAAGCAGATGCACACGCTCACAAGTTAAGGTTGCAGCCATTGAAGCTTTGTGTTATGAAACCTGAAGCACTTTAATTCTCCACACTGAACATGGCGTCCTTCTTTAAGGTGAAAAATGGATCGTATTCTTTTGCTCCTCTAGACACTTGCCAGTTCTCTGCTGACCAGGTAGGAGCCGCCCCTGGTTGGCAGCCACCTGCTCTGCCGTCCAGCAACTCAGCCTTCTGTCACTTCTTCCCTTGCCCGCTCCCTTCTGCTGCAAGCCCTGGGTCCCTGGAAGGCTTATACTCTGTCCAGGGTTCTGTCACAGCCTTCCAGTCTCATCTCAAACGCCCCCTTCTGTGAGGGGATGAATTTTCTCAAACTTAAGTCTCACCTTCTCTTGTTTTCTACAAACGCCTTTTCTGGTTTTCTTCCTGAATACTGATCACACTGCTAACTACTTCTTCCACGCTGTTTGCCTTTTCTGCTGAATGGCAAACTCCCTGCAGTGGTCCATTTTCACCTTTTGGTATCTTAAGAAAATTGATTCCAGTGCCCTGAGCAGGTACCAAACACTAAGAGGCTCTACTCACTCTGTACCACGCCACCCCATTTGTGTATAATCTACACACATACTCCTGTGCATGGTAAATAATCTACAGGTTACTTATAATATTGAAACAATGCAAACGTTATGTGAATAGTTGTGAAACTACATAGCTTAGTGAATAACAACAGGAAAAAGTTTGGACCAGTTCAGAACAGACACTTTTCCCCTAATACTTTGGATGAATCACAAGATACGAAACTCACTGAAACAGAGGGCTGGCTGTCATATAGGACGGTTTAGTGCTGGGCAACATAATTAATGAATGAATCAGAAAGTGAGCACATGCAGGAGAGAAACAAAGCCATCGTGTCCTCGGACTGCTCAAAGTACTTTATTACCACCATTTATTGGCATCACCAGAATAGTCAGCAAATATCACCAAAAGAAGCTGGTCTCATCTGCCTCATAAAGAACTACAGAAGACAGCTTTCTTAGAGACACCATTACAGAACAAAGTCTGGGTTTCATAACATTCTATACTTTGATGACTATATGCTTCTGGATATATTAAAATTTTTTACAATTCTATTAAACTATCCATCAGAAAATTCACTATTTTCCTCTTTTCAATTAGCCATGGCAGAGAGTAGTATGCCTTCCATAAGTTTTAAACTAAAACCTCAAAGATAAAAACAGGAAGAAGATAGTATTACTTTAAAAAAAAAAAAAAAAAACCAACTAGCTTTTTTTTTTTTTTTTAGTGTAGTACTTATTAAATGGTGCAAACTTCTGTTCTTATGAGGGAGGGACAAGGACTCAGTGGTTAAGAACATGTAGTTGCTGTGGATATCATTCTATATAAATAAAACACTGATGGCCAGTGACCAGGCAGGAAGTAGGCGGCCAGGCAGGAAGTAGGTGGGACAAGGAGAGAGGAGAATTCTGGGAAGCGGAAGGCTGAGGAGGAGACACTGCAGCCACCGCCAGGACAAGTAACATGTGAAGACGCCGGTAAGCCACCAGCCACATGGCAAGGTATAGATTTATAGAAATGGGTTAATTTAAGATAAAAGAACAGTTAGCAAGAAGCCTGCCATGGCCATACAGTTTATAAGTGATATAAGCGTCTGAGTGATTATTTTATAAGTGGATTGTGGGACTGTGGGGCTTGGGGAACCTGGAGAGAAGCCCTCCAGCAACATGTAGTGTTCTTATAAATCAGACTGATTTGTTTGCAAAACAAAGTTCTTTTTCAAAGTAAGCTTTTATTTCTTACAACAATATCAAATGTCTACCTTAGAAAGCAATGGAGAGGTTAAATGCTCTACTTTTTATGGAAATCCAGGAAGACTGAGCACTACTGACTTGCAGCACACCACTCCCAATCAAGTTATAAAATTAATGCCACATCACAATTCCTTTCAGTGATAATCTTTCTTTGTCCGGCAGTATTTCTGAGGCTCTTCTCTCTTGCCTAATTTCTCTGCCTTCTGATATATATATTTAAGTCCAGCCAGAGGGAGATCAGCCCAACTTGGTATCACACAATCAGTTCGAAGAAATCACAATCACTTTTCTACCCACCCGCCTAGCTCTGTGGTCAACAAGGTGCCCAATATACAAAGCGGTCAGACCATTCTCACTGTATCTCACAGGTCATTGCGACCTGGTTCTCCGCTCACCTGGCTCTCCGCTCTCTATTCTTTATCAACAGGAGACATCTCGTACCCTTTTGCTACCTACCCATTTCCACAGAGAAGAACTGATACAAGTTACAACAAGCAACAAAACACAAATTACAGCCACCAGAGCTCTTTCTGTACCTGGTCCCCAAACATCCTGCTACCCACCACAAAGGCCACTGCTCCCTGGCTGCTTCCTGGAACTTCCTGGGAGCACAGGAGATAAACAATAATCCAGCAGTTCCCACAGTACAGAGCAGTAGCTAAGAGACCAAGGGCTATCTGTCCAGTTTCCAGATAGGAAGAGGTCCTGTGTAAAGGAGAATGTCACTGCAGGGGCAGAATGGAGCCTCTGGGTCTCTATTTATCAGCAACTCCCTACTGTGTGGCAGGAGCTAATATAAGGAAATACCTCCCAGTTTACAACTTAAGAACCATCTGTTTTATATGCTCGCTTCCTTCTCGCTTCTGTGCTTTAGAAGATTTTTAATTTCCAAAGTTATGTTTTGTTAAAAAGACTGGCAGGGACTAGCTTAGGCCCCTTTCTATCCTTCCAACTTCAGCCAAGAATACAGCATTTCTTTAGAAGAAGAAGCAGCAGAGACCTGAACTCTCATCGTATGGCAAATCTGCCAGCTCCTGCTCTTGGCCTTCCCAATACTCACAAGTGTAAGAAATGAATTCCTACTCTTTGTAAATTACCTAGTTTCAGGCATTTTGTTATAGCTACACAAATGGACATATCTATATCTATATATATATATCACATAATATACTTATCTATAGTGTGGTATGTAATATAATACACATTATATATTATATATAATACAGTATATATTACATATAATATACTTATAACTATTTCAAACCTGGAAAATTGAAAAAAAACACAAATATCTATGCTAAGAGGTATTAAATAAAATGTAAAGGACACCACTGTCAAGATTGTGTGCCTGTGCTAGGCCCTAGGAGATAAAGCATTTTGTCCGTGTGTTAGACTGAAAATATAATATGGAACCAAACCCTGGCTCTAAGTTATTACAAGAACTTCTAGTTTCACTGATAGGAATTTCAAGCTTCTTCTACATGAAATACATTCTCAGCCTAACACTGTTCTGGTAAGATATGTGATCTGTGTAAACAAATTCTATTTTAATGTTAAAAACAAAGTCAGTGCCAGAAAGAGGCACCAATAGACTGCAAGGTAAATTAATTCTTCTCAAAATACTTGACAATATATAAATGTACCCACAGGTATAGAATGTAAGCTACAAGTAAGCATTTCTCCTCTTAAGGTAGCCTTCCAGGAAGGCTGCATTCTGATAATGTCATTATTTAAAATTTTGCATTTCGGCTGTTCTGGGGATTGAACTTGGAGAGCTCACACATGCCAAAGCATGCACCGATCTACTTCCCCAAGCCCAACTTGTTTTCCAAATTGTTCTTTTAAATTGCCTACATGGTCAGGAGCAGTAGAACACTGAAGGAAGAACTTCGTGAGATGGCCATGCCAAAAACCATTCTTCCAAATTCAACAAATAAAAGAGTTCTCAGGCCGAGTCTGTTTCTTGATTTAGCAAAACACAAAGGCAGATGCTTACAAAGGTAATGACACTTTTATGTTGACGGCAAAAGGACTCAAAAAGTCAAAATAATTTTGGATAGCAGCGGTCCTATTCCAGTAAACACTTGGCCTCCTTAGGTGACCGTCTCTTTGAAAACTTCAACCATACAACACGTTTAGGGGAGGAAAGAATTTACTAACTGCACAGTCACACTATGAAGACGAAAACCAGCACCCAGTTCAAATGATTTTCTAGGTATGACTTCATTCTCCAACTATTCCTCTTTTTTCCAGACAGCTGAGTGGAGGTGGCTAAAGGAAAGAGAACTGTTAAAACAGGCAAACTGTCCTGTAAAATTTGGGTGGTGTAGTTTCGAAATTTAAGTAAAAATGTTTAGCTTTATGCTCCTTGCTGAAAAGGCAATATATGAAATAAATAACACAAAGTATTATTACACATGTAGGAGTGTCCTAAAATATCACAGAGGCCTATTAAAAATGATTACCAATTCTCTGCATTACTTGCCTGGAAAAATTCCTGCGTGGTATATGGGACTTACTTATTAAATGGGACTTACCTCTTAAAAAGAGTTTGAGGACTGCCTTCAGATACATTCATAAATGTTCTAGCTAACAAAACACTACATAGAAAGCAAGTCTGACTTTTAGATGAGCAACTTCATTTTAAAAAACCAAATATAAATGAGAAGAAACCTGAGCAATAAAAGATCTATTTATAAAACAATTTAAAGGCAAACCCCAGGGAACCTGGTTAACTGTTGATAGCTGTGGGGAGATAAGAAACAACAATAGAATATGCATGCAATTACTGTGTAAGTTAATTTTCATCGAAAATGACATTTCTCCTAAATGTTCAATCCTTCATGAGTATGGTAAACTAGCAACCTGTCTCCATGCTACTCCTTTGTTAATGGTGGGGATCTCTGCCGTGATTATCACCAAGTGTCTCTGGGCTGCCAGGGGTACTATGCTTAAACAAGAGAGCAAAGACTGAACATAGGCACGATGGACGCTTTCTGCTCTATACCAGGACTCTCACGGTGCTTTTCAACCATGGAAACTACTCAGACTTTCAAGGACCTACTTTCCGAAACTGCAGGGAGACTACTGCAGGAGTCTCAACGGATCCTACTCTGTTTTTAAAGAAAGATCTTCAGCAACGAGCACAACAAAATAGAACCTGTCTTAGTTAGGGTTTCTATGGCTGTGATGAAACAGCATGACCAAAAGTAACTCGAGGAGAAAACGGTTTATTTCATCTTACAGCTTGCAGTACATCATCCAGGGAAGTCAGGGCAGGAACTCAAGGCTGGAACCTGGAGGCAGGAACTGAAGCAGAGGCCATGGAGGAGTGCTGTTGCCTGGTTTTTCTCCTCCTGGCTTGCTCAGTTTGTTTTCTTATAGTACCAGGACCACCAGCCTAGGGGTGGCACCACCCACAATGGGCTGGGACCTTTTACTTCAGTCCTCAATGGGGAAAATGCACCACAGCACTGCCCACAGGCCAATCTGGTGGTGTGGTATTTTCTCAACTGGGGGTTCTTCTTTCAAAAGGACTCGAGCTTGTGTCAAGTTGACATAAGACTAGCCAGCACAAAACCTCACCGGCACTCTCTCAGCACAAAATTTTGCTTGGAGCTGGGAGAGCATCTGGATCATTCAAAGCAAAGCTCTGTCAGGCAAGTTCTAATACCAGCTTCCACAAAGCCTGCTTCGTTTTGATAGGATCACTTTTCTTCTTGGGTGCCCCAGCTGTCTGGTCTGTAAAATGGGATAATAAGTAACCTGCCCACACTGTGCTCCTTTGAAGTTACCTAATAAATGCTATTATAGGTGCACTTAAAACTATTAGCTGCAACAAAAATATTGAGGGTTATCTGGAAAAGCACAGGGTAATAGCCACATGTTACCGCTAATTATCAAGCTCATAATAACTTCCCCCCCTGGGGACCGTGGGCTCCCCAGGGTCCAGATGCACTTCAGAGCTCGCTCATCAGATCCTCAGCCTGGCAGAAAGTCTGCATGGTCCCGACTCAGGGCTGCAACAAAAGCAGCTGGCACGCCAGGACTGAAATGCACCAGACAAAAGAAAGTGGGTCGGTGCGGAGCGGGGCGCCGAAGGGGGTGTGCGCCCTCGCCCTGGCGCTTGGAAACCGGCCGGGGACCCGCGGCGCGCAGCCCCCGCTCCCACCCCGCGGGCTCCTCGCCACGCCCCCGGCGCCGCCGCCCCACCCGGCTCCAGACCCGGGCCACCCCGGCCGCGCGGGCTGCCCAGGCCCCGCCATCAGGTGCGAAAGTTGAGCCTCTGCTTGTCACCTGAGGCCGGCGGGAGGCGACGGTGCGTCCAGCCCGGGGTCCCCGGGCCCACGCCAGGCCCAGACCGGCTCTTACCTGCGTCCGCGCCCCGCCCGGCTCCCAGCACCCACGGCGAGGCCGGCTCCGGAGACGGGAAGCGACAGGAGACAAACCCCGCGGAAAGCGCTGGAGCGGCTCCCGCAGCCCGACCCCGTGGCCTGGGATTCGGCGCCCAGCATCCGCCTGCGCGCCCGCTCCGCTTCTCCCACGAGCCGCGCGTGGGCGGCGCCGAGCCTGACCCCGCGTAGACCCGCCGGCCGCGCAGGCCCCGCTCGCACGGCCCAGGGGGGCCGTGGGAAAGTTTCCCCCCGCCTGTGCTCAGCCCCTTACCGGAGCAACCAAAGTCTGTGCTTTCTCCCCAGCCTTCACCTAGCGCCTCTGGAGTGCAAGACTCTAAGCCTTGTGCTGCATCTGTTCCCAGCTTAAAATCGGCAGACGTCCTGACGGCCACCCCTCCTCATCCCTGACTCTAAAGGTGGCACCGCTACCTGGGTTTAGTTTTCCCTCCTGATGTGTCTCTGTCGCTTACCTTCTGGTGACTGGGGTTCCACCCTTGCGCAACCGAGATTAACCGCTAAAGAGATCTGACTCTTGGCAAATTACAGTGGAGAGGTGAGTCGGTGACGAAGTAAATCAGGAGTGCTGTTCAGGAAGTGAAGGGGCCCTGTGGAGTAAATGTTTACTAGTCAGTCTATAAACTTTAGATTCGGAGCAATTAAAATAGCTGATCAAAAGACTAAGACTCCGAATCTTCAAAGCATGTGTGATAAGTTGGTTTCGGGAATAGGGATCGAAAGTAGAAGGAAATCCCCCAGTATATCTTGCTTTCACTGATAAATACAAAAGTTTACACTTGCCTGGAGTGTCTTATTTGAGCTTTCCAATGATTTCTCCTTCGGGAAGTGAAATAACAACCAAAAGAGTGCTGGGCACGGTGCTCACACTTGTGAACCTGGTACTGATTAGGGAGGACAAGAGAAGAGGATTGTTGGGAGTTAAAGACCCACAAATGCAACAACACAGTTGAAGGGCAGCCTGGGCTTCTGCATGAGACAGACCCTGGCTCCAGTGCCAAACAACAACAAACTTCAAAGTCAATGTCATCACACACACACACACACATACAAATTACAGATCAACATACCAATGTTTCGGTGGATGTTAGACAAAAGTCCTCGATAAAATACTAGCAAAGGAACCTAGCATACAGTATGACGAGGTGTGGTTTATCTCACAAATCCAAGGGTGGTATAACATACAAAAGTAATATAGTATCCCATTTTATGAACTAAAGGACAATAATGAAATGATCCTCAACAGATGAAGGGAAGGCTGGGGGTCACTAAAGAGTCAAAAGACAGGAAAACAGTAAACTGAACAATTATTATAGACTGCTTGGGTAGAGGCGGGCCTCTAGAGTTGGGGAGACCATCGACTCTAAGGGGGATTGAAGTTTTATTTGGATTTAGGGTGTCCTGTCCAGTGATTTCCCCTTCTTCAATTTTTCTGTTGTTCTGAAGGTGTCTCGATTGCAGTCAGGGATTGTATCTCTTCTGTGTAATTATTGATTTGCGAGGGTCAGAGTGAACTCCCCAACCTCCTCTCTCCTTCATGGCTTAACAGGTATGCAGAGGCCAGCCACATGTAGGGGAAATGAGTGACATTTGAGAGAAATGGAAATGCAATGCTGTGGACAAAAGCCACAAAGAAGTGGAGACTTACTGTCTATTGCTGGGGGCAGAAAGCCATTAACACACACACACACCTACCTAGACACCTAGACTTGGGTGTTTGATCTCCCCTTTCTCATATCCTGTAGGACCAATGCCAGCCTCAAAACATTTGACAAAATCCAACAACACCTTTCATGATCACGCACAAGGAACAGGTAGGAATTTCCTCAACCTAGGAAAGAATATCTGTGAGACAACCACTGTTCACACCATAACCACTTAGGACAGAATGGTTGCTATTAACTAAAATCAGGAAGAGGACAAGCACACCTATTCTTGCCACTCCTTTTCAGTATTGTACTGTAGGTTTTATCCAGGGGAGCTAAGCAAGGAATTTTCAAATAGCTAAAGCCAATAAATCAGAGAAAAATAATTGTCAAATACAGAACCTGGACAATAGTCCTCAGAACTGGAAGACAACCCACGCAAGCTCTCAGCTGGGTAGACAGAAGTGATCCAACCCAAACTGTATTAACTGTGAAATGGTAAATAACATACATCAAAATAAATCCAAATAGCGTCCAGCGGGGGAGAAAATAGAGCAGTAAGAAGATTCAGAAGCCAAAGTGACATTGAACTTCTAAAAACAAACAATACATGGTAAATTCTGTGGGAAATTGCAGTACTGAAATTCATCAAGTGGGAAGCTACAAATATTTCATCTATACAAGATCTTCAATGTTCATTTTATACTTTCTTGCCCATACTATAACAAAGATGTGTAAGGGTTCTAATAAGCGAACATTGAAGGTCACATTCCAAACAATTAAGGCAGGCAAAATAGACACACCCTCACTATTTGCTCATAGCTTAATCCCATGATCTTTAATGTCCTGTGTTATAAAGGAATTTACTCATTTAATTGAGGCTAGAGAGCTGAATAGGGAGGTTGTTGTGAATTACCCAGGTAGATCAAATCTGGCTTCAGAAACAAAACCATTCTCTGTGTGGAGTCAGAAAGGTGAGATAATAGGTGATTTCAAAGTGTTCTGAAGCCTGAGAGGGACTGACCTTCCACTGGAGGAAGTAGCCATGTAAAAAACAGAAGGTGGGCATGGGCACCTTCTAGAAGGAAAAAATGTATTATTTAGCGACAGTGGCAATGCCTACTTTTCAAAGAACTTTTAAAGGGCCTTGCGTTTCATAAACAGCCCTGAAAGAAGAAACAAGACCAACGTCTTGATGTTTCCTGATGAAGGAATGTAAATCCAGTTAGTTTCCCCCCATGAAGTCACAGAATAGTCAGAAAGGATAGCGGGACAGTTCGGCAAATCAAAGCACGGGATGCCCAGTGAAGATTGAACTTCGGAAGAATTGTTTCCTCTGAATTCCCACACTCCCTCCTGGAGGAAGAGGAAGGCTCAGAAGACCCTGGAGCTAATGAGACTCACCAGATGCAGGAAGACCAAGAAGACTGACTAGGGCTCCTCCCAGCTCTAGATGCACCCAACAATTGCTGGGAGAGGAGGCGCTGGGCAGGAAGCTCCAAGGATGTCACTATGCTGGGGTGAGTGTGTTTTGGTGAAGCACCTGCCTTCCTGGTTACCCCTGTTCCTCCTACAAATCCTCACCATTGGTGGTTAATGACTGACAACCAGACAGAGTAGAGTCTAGAATCACCAAGGAGACAAGCCTACAGGCATGTCCGTGAAGAATAACCTAGAGTGGGTTATGAGGAGAGGAGACCCTCCCTGAAGGCAGGCAGCACTGTTCCATGGGCTGGGGTTCCAGACTATAGATGAGAAAATTGGCTGAGCATTCACCCTCTCCGCTGCCTCACTGTGGGTACAATGTGAGCAGCGGCGTCAAAGGTATGCTACCAGGACTTCCCTGCCTTGATGGGCTCCATACTCTCATTGTCCACCGAGGATCCCCTTATAATGCCAAATGAAGAAATATTTTCCCCCAATAAATATCATAACAACTATCTTAACAAATTCACCATAGTCTGATTTTCCAATATTTTAGGGGAAACATCTTACTCTTTAGCAAAAGGGCAGAAATAACTTTATGACTACTAGACATGGGATAAGTAAATGTGGTTTAACTATTAGACTATTGAAATTAAATATTTGCCAACCCTACTTCTCATCTCATAGTAGCTAGCTGACTGCTTAAGCATTCTAAATTTTATATATGATAATAGTCTTTGTACAGTCATTCATCAGTATCCAGGATGGAGTGTTCCAGGGTTCCATCAAATACCCAAACCTGGGAAAACTCAAAATCCTTGGGCAAAATTGTGCAGTATCTCCATGTATTCCACACATATCCTCCTATACACTATTAATTTTTTCAGTTCTAGGGATTGGGTCCTATGCATGGTACACTAGCATTCTACCACTGAGCTACATCTCTTTTTTTCTTTCTTCACTTGTGTTATTTTGAGACAGTTTCACTAAACTGCTTAGGCAGGCCTATAACATGCAACCCTCCTGCCTCAATCTTCCAAGTAGTTGAGATTACAGGCTTATGCTACCAAGCCTGCCACCACAGACTTCTGTTTTAGATTTTATATAATTTTTTTATGGGGTAGTGTGCACTTGTGAGTCAAGGTTCCCAGGGAGTCCAGACAGATGTTGGATCCTCTGAAGATAGAGTTACAGCTAATTGTGAATCACCTGGTGGGGATGCTGGGAGCTTAATTTTCTCTGCAAAAGCAGGAAGCACTCACAACCACTGAATCATCTTTCCAGCCCCAATCCCACACAGATTTACAATGGTCTTTAGATTTGTTATAATTCTTAATACAATGTAAATGTAATGTAAGTAGCTGTTACATTGTTTAAGGACTTTTGACAAGAAAGGAAACCTTCCAGGATGAACACAGTTGTTGTTGTTGTTTAAATATTTTCTGGTTTAACTGCAGATTGAATTTCTTGGAGTGGGGTCTTGGTAGCTGATTTTGAAGATGATGTAATTGTGGACAGGGATGGGCAACCACAGTATCTGATTGTTAAGTTATATAACCTCTGTCTTTAGTTAAAATTCTCAGCCAAGGCCAGAAAAATATTCTTTATAAGCCTAACACTATGTGCCACAATCCATCTTATCTGAGTCCCAGCAGGATATTTACTTGCTTTGAAGACAGCAGGCAGTTCAAAATAAGAGGTTTGTTGTAATGGTATTGATGGATATGAAAGACAGATTTTTCTGAATGCCAAAGTTTGCAGTTGGGACAGATTCCTGCAACAAAAGATAGAGTAACAAAAGCAAAAACTGTTCACATACAGGTGCAGTGCACGTTTTGAAAGAAAGGCAGTTGCAGTTCAAGGCTGTGGTGTACAAATGTGCCTTAAACAGTGTCGCAGCAAAGAACAATACACTTTAGGGAGGTGATGAAGGAAAACAGCTCCAGGCTTTAATAGGTGAGCAACATAATGAACATTATGTTGGTAAATTGTCATGTGCTGTTCCAGCCTATTGAGAAAATGACTCAGGAAGCAGGGTTGCCACCACCCCCATTTCAGACCAAAGCATATTTGTCACAAAGTGTCTTCCAAGGCTCCTTGGCTTGGGATAAGATACCAACTAACTCTTTTAACAGGGAGGAGAGAGCAACCAACTGAAGAACACAAAAGTGAAACATTGTGCTCTTGAGAACAGCTAAAAGGTAAACCATTCCTGACAAGTGTTACTATTTATCCCTTGGGGTGAAAGAGTGAAAAAGAGAAGCTAGGAGTGTGGGCATGGAGGTTCAGCAGTGAGAAACTCAGCCATGGAACCACAGCCCAATCAAGAACTCCAGCTGCCTGCCCCAGCTTCCCCAGTCAGTTTCTGTGGGATGCAGTGAGTGAGCATCAAGTCTGATGGTGTTACCTTTGTCTGTTATTATTCATTCTTTTACTTGGAGGCGATACTTGAGGATACATTCTTGTGAACTCCAGTTGACTTCCTAGCTAACTTCTGTTAGATGTTTTAAGCACACAGTTTGATGATGCTCTGCTATCTATTATCTGTCTGTCTGTCTGTCTATCTATCACTTGCTCTTTATTCTTTAGATTTTGCTTGCTACATAGCAAACTCACTCATTCAAAACCACAAGCAGCTATCATAGATCATTCTCTGGATTGTGCAGAAGAAGGCAGTAAAAGTACGGGAAGGTAAATTTATGGAAATAAAATCGGCTGACAGAGTCATCTGGTGCTGCTTTCTCTGAGGGAGTAAGCAGGCATTGCATCTCTTGTATGGAACAGAATTCACATCCTGTTTGAAGGGAGTAAAGAGTGGAAAGGAAGATGTTCGCCCTGTGCTTGCTGCTTCAGTTTCTGTGAGTTCACATGACCTTGGCTCACTTGATTTAGATGGCCTTGTTCTCCTGGTGTCCTCCATCCCTCTGGCTCTTACCACCTCCTCTTTGGCATGGTTTCATGGGCTCTGAGGAGAGGGATTTGATGGAGACACTTAGAGCTGTGTGTTCCAAGGTCACTCTCTGTGAAATGTCTGGCTGTGGGTCTCTATATTTGTCCCCATATACTATAGGAAGAAACTTCTCTGATGATAGTTGAATAGGGCACTGAATTATGAGGATAGCAGAAAAAATTAGGAATAATTTTATTGATTTTTGCTTTTTAGACCAGTAATATTTTTTTTACCCTAGGTTTCTAGGCTATCTGGTCTCTCGTGCTTGTTCTCCTAAGCAGTGTTGGTTATGGGTTTCATCTTATGGAGCGGGCCTTAAGTCTAATCTGTTATTGGTTGGTTACTCCCACAAGTTTTATGCCACCATTGCCCAAGCATATTTTGCAGGCAGGACAGATTGTAGATCAAAGATTTTGTGGCTGGGTTGGTCTTGGTGTGTGTGTGTTTTTTTTTTAATATTTTTATTTTATTTTAGTAACTTGCAGAGTACTTTCCCATACCAAAGACACTAAAAGATGGAGTTGAAGGTGAAGGTTCTATGTAGGCATCAGATCAACCTCTTCATATTCAATGAGTTATGTGTGCTGTCTTCAGCAATGGGACCCAGCTATCTGTTTGCAGAGAGAAACCTATGATCTTGGCAACAGCCTAGGTTATTTGGGGATTTCCATGGGACTCCTTTGTCCAACAGCTCAATTGGATGTAACTCAGTCCTGGAACTGGAAGCCTTGTTCTGTAACAAGAGATGGCCAGTTGAGAATCTATATCTCCCATGATTAGAAGACTTCATTAGGATCACCTTCACATATTTTAGGAAGTTTTGACTGCACAATATTTTAATACCACCCATCAAATGTCCCTCAGTTCCAGCTGTCTCTCTCCACATTCCCTCCCTCACCCTGATATTCCCTCTGCCAACCCACCTGATTATCTCATTCCAGTTCCCACCTATCCCCAATCCACCTATAAAATATATTCTATTTCCCCTCCCCAGGGAGATCCATGTGCCCCTCCTAGTTCCTTCCTCTATACCTGACCTCTCTGGGATTATGAATTGTAGCTTGGCTATCATTTATTTAATAGCTAATATCCACATATAAGCAAATACATACCATATTTATCTTTCTGAGTCTGGGTTACCTCACTCAAGGATGAATTTTTCTAGTTGCATCCACCTGCCTGCAAATTTCATGATGTCAGTTTTTTAAACAGGTGAGCAACAATCCTGGGTAAGTGTATCACATTTGCTTTATCAATTCTTCTGTTGAGGGACATCTAGGTTGTTTCCAGTTTCTGGCTATTAAGGATAAGGCAGTAATAACATGGTTGAGCAAGCGTTCTTTGATAGGATGAAATATCCTTTAGGTATATGTTGAAGAATGATCCAGATCTTGAGGTACATCGATTCACAACTTTCTGAGGAACTGCCATACTGGTTTCCATTGGTCTGTACAAGTTTGTACTTCCACCAGCAATGGAGGAGTGTTCCCCTTATTCCACATCCTTGCCAACATAAGCTGTCATTTGTGATATTGATCTTAGCCATTCTGACAGGTGTAAAATGAAATCTCAAAGTAGTTTTGATTTGTATTTCCCTAATGGGCAAGGATGTTGAACATTTCTTTAAGTGGTTCTCAGTCATATGAGTTTCCTCTATTAAGAATTCTCTGTTTAGATTTGTACCCCATTTTAAAAAATTGGATTATTTGGGTTTTTGATATCTAGTTTCTTGAGTTCTTTATATGTTTTGGATATTAGTTCTCTACAGATGTGGAGTTGGTAAAAATATTTTTCCATCCTATAGTTTGCAGCTTTGAATGAATGATGGTATCCTTTGCATTACAGAAGCTTTATAAATAAATAGTGTTAGTGTTACTGAAACTGAAGCCAGAATACATTTATCAAGAATTGTCATTCTTCAATCCATAAAATACACTAATAGACAACATTTCTTGCAAAGGAAAAAAAGCATAATATTTTTAAACTACCAAATAATATTGAAATTTATGATTTTAAGCATCATGATCTTTGGCAAAAATCACATAATAACTTCGACACAGTATTTCTTCAATTCTAAATATGACTTACTGTAAATAATAAATTTTAATCAGCTGTTATAATTACTTAGTACATATAGTTTAAAAAGTTTTTTAAATAATATGGTCATTAAAATATTAATTTCCACTCCAATTGTTTATTATTATAGCATGTCAATTATCATAATGATCATTAAGTAGAATTAACATTAATTTAAGAATAACAGTCAAGGATTATATACTTTTGATACTAACCCTTCCTTTAGATAGTCTCCATTCAGATTATTGACACCCAATAATGAGAGTCTGATGCTCCTTACCTTACCTTGTTAAGTTAATAATTCAAAGTGATCTTACATAGAAAACTCATTCATTTAATACAGACTATTACTGGTTTCAAAGACACCACTTATCTCTTCCATCTTCAAATGCTGTGGGCTCCGTTCCACATGTTTGTTGTTTTATTTCAGAACATAAGGGATTGAAGCATTTTTTTTCATCAGAAAGAGGGAGAAGAAATAAAAACAGGGTAAAGCTTGGTTTGTATGTGCTGCCATTCTAAAGTAAACTTCATGATACTTCTTCCTCTAGCTCACTCTGCAAAGAGAGCAAGCACTGAATCTCAGACTGCTAACTACAAAAGACTAAACTCTCCCTACGGAAGACTAAACCTTCAGGGTGTCCTAGCATTTAAAGTCGTGGTCTTAAACACCATGAAAACACAATCTACAGATTCACCAAATGCACTTGCATTGTCTGAATTATTTCATGCAGCTCTTTGAGGATTTCAGTATTATGAATGGTTGTCTCTCCTGGCCTTTGTTGAAGTAATCCCAAGTTTTCAGCTTAATAATCTCATCTGCTAATTTTACTGCTAGCTTCTTGGTGAATAAAGAAACCTACATTATCAACTCCCCGAAGAAAAAGGTGTGAGACATGCTCAGTTGGAATACAAGTTGTATGGCAAAGTTCTCAATATATTGTACCCATGAAATTGGGCATTGGTATTTGACTGTTGTATCATTTTGAATATATACAATCGATTGGTATGAAAGACACTGATAATGGTATTAGTTTGATTCTTTCACTAAGTGCCTGTGCCTCTTTGGGAAAAAAAAATAGGTAAACTTGCCTGAACTTAACATGATGATTGAACTTAAAAGTCCAGATGGCGTCTGAGAAAGGAAGTATACAACAAAGATTAGGTCTATATTTTCCAGACAGTACCCACTATTCACTGGCCTGTTTGGTTTCAGCTTTGTTGGAAGAGGAAAATATCAAATGATTGCTAGTGCATTGTCATTTCTGATCATGTGAAGATAAGCTTTCTTTTTTTCATTTTAAGATCTGTACTACAGAAATACTATATTAAGGAAAAAAAACTCTTTCAAATTGTATGAAGTAATGAATAGAATGCACTTCCTTGCAAAACACTGTAGTGACTGTGAAAACAACAACAAAATAAAGGAGGAGTGTCCTGTTGCAGCCTGAGGCGTCAGTGTTTGGGATGGAGGCGGTACATGTCCACTCACCAATAGCAAATTGCAAAGCCACGTGGAAACATGAGCATGGGAGCAATCCAGGACCCAGGGGTACAAAGGCACGTAATACTGAATCACTTGGCAAGGTGTAGAGGAGTCCTCCATTTCCTGGACCAGTACCAAGCATTCATGTTATCAAAAGTTGTGATAGATTTTTTTCCCTGGTGGTCATACTCCTCAATCACACTGTACTTGCCATCTATGCAAAGAAAAATTATCTGAGTTATTAAGGTTTTCAACAGACGAAGGATTGTATTAATCCTTATAAAGTCACATTTTGATGTTAAACATATTTTTTTGTCAATAATCAGATATTGCACTGGTGCTGGAGAATGTAGGGGTTAATAGAACCAGAATGATTTCTACTCCCATGAAAGTCATACTGTATTATAGAAGCGAGTCAAACATGAAAGTAAAATCAAAGTAACATAAAGTAAGAGCACAAGACAACATATTGGGGTTTGAATGTGGGCGCTCAGTGAGTCTAAGGAAGTGATGATTGAGATGTGTCTGAAGTAGAGGATGGGTGTTTGGTGAATTGAAAGGCTACAGGTGACGTCAATGGATGACAGAGTCTATGCCAAGATCCTAGTGCTGGGTCATACGTGGTACGTTTAATAAACAAGGTGTGTGTGATACACACACAGCCAGAGTGAGAGTACTATAAAATGAGACGGGCAATGTATAAAGAGCTTCACTAGGTGTGCTAAATGTTTTGTTCTTTGGCTCTACAGTAGTAAGATTTCATTGAAGTGTCAAGCAACTGGGTGGACGCAGTAGGGTTTGTGTTTTCAAAATCTCACTCTGACAAAAGTGTGGAAAGCTACTAAGTGCGTTCAAGATAGACTCTGGCATACTGGGTAGGTGGCTACTCCAGTAGTCTGGAGAAAAAAAATGCTGGAGTGATGACAGGAAAGGAGTTACTTTCATATTTGAAAGACCCGAGGGAACAAATGGGCAGGTAGGGGAAGCTGATATCTATGATGGCCATGTTGCTTCTGGTTTGCATAACTGACTAGTTGGGAGATTAAAATTCAACTAAGGACACTGGAAGAGAACCAGATTTTAGAAAGGAAGATCAAGTATTAGATGGCAGATATGAAATCTGAGGTCCCATGGGGTAGTCAAGGGGGGGAGGGAGGGGAAGCCAAATAGGCAGGTGGAATTGTGAGTTTGTGCAGTCATTAGAGTTAATTGTCAACCTGATAGAATCTAGAATTACCTGGGTCTCTTGACATGCCTGTGGGGGTGTCTTGATTGCAGTCATTGCGGTGGGAAGACCCACCTCTTGTGGGTGGCACTGCTCCCTGGCTGGGATCCTGAATTGTGTGAATGGAGATGTGGAAGCGAGCCGCAGCACATTCGTTCATTTGCTCTCTGTTTCTTGACAGAGGATGCTCTGTGGCCAGCTGCATCAGGCTCCTTGCACCCTGAGCCAGAATAAACCTTCTCTTGTTTAGGTTTATTTCATTAGAGTGTTTCATCTCAGCTATAGGACAAGAAACTAAGGAAGGCTGGAATTCAAATGTGTGCCTGGCCATTTGCGCAGCTGCTCACCATTGTATTAGTTTTGTTTGGGGAACAAAATTAACACTATTTTAAGAACCCTGGTTCTGTCCATTTGGGAGCATTCGCTGCTATTTTTACATTTTCTGTTTCCTGGAGTTTGACAAGATGCTTTCAAGAGTTTATCCTATTTGGTTACTAATAGATAGGTGAAGATTAATCCTAACCAAGGGCCTTTGGAGCCAGATGTGGTAGCTCACCCCTGTGATTCCAATACTGAGGAATCTGAGGCAGGCAGGTTCTGCAAGTTCGAGGCCAGCCAAGGCTACATAGTGAGTTCCAGGCCAATCTTGGCTACAGGGTGAGCCCCTGTCTTTAGGTTATCTAAATATTTAACTTTTAGCAGCTCCCAATACCCTGTTATTTTCTTTAGTGTACGTGTGTTTCTTATTTCAGCTATGTGCTTGTGGTGGTGCGGCACACCTGGAAGATGAAACCGGGTAGCTAAAAATATAATTGAAAAAAAAAAGAAGAAATAACACATTTTCAAGGCACCAAATGTTTTAAATTTTACTGCAAAAACGACTAATGGGAGAAGACTGTAAGCCAACCATATGTTTTTAACACTCCTTAGACAAGCTAGTCAGTTCCTGTTGAGGATTATGTGTTTGCTCCATAAAGAACTGTGGTGTTTCTCATATAAAGCATGCAGCTCCCTCTCCTCCATTTCCCATTTAATATCTCAAATCTCCGTCTCTCCCAACTCAAAGCTGGATTTGTATGAACCTTTGTAAAACCCAAATGTCAACTCCCTTCTCTTCACTCAGTTTTCCTCTATTTTCACAAGAAATGAAGCATGCCAAGTGTTCTGCATTCTGCGGTTTTTATGGAACTCTTAATGCTACACATAGTAGTTTGCTTTAAAAATCTAGGGGATAAGGATGAAGAAATGGCTCAGCCGCAAAGGGCACTTACTACTTTTCCCAGAGGACCTGGTTTTAGTTCCCAGCATCCTCATCAGGCAACTGACTCACAGTTTCCCGGCTTCGGGAGATATGACATTCTCTTTTAGCTTCTATGCACACACTTAATAATAATAATAACAACAACAACACATATCAGAGAAATGACAAATCACAGCTGGTTATCCCATCATGAGTTGAGTCCTGTCTGTGCTCACTGGCTTCCCCTGTGTTCTTCCTTCTGTCACTTGCCTCAGCCGAACCTCTGACTGCTGTACTTCTAGCTCCCTCTTCCTACAGTCTTTTCATCTCTTGCCTTCTCTATCCACTACATAACAGTGTAATATTTACCTAGTTCTTTACATTTTCACATCTCACTTTTCTCACCAATGAAAACCCCTCTCCAGGACCAGTGCCTATCCTTCCAGGAGAATGGGAGATGATGATTTCTTTTTACCCTGGGATATTTAAAACTCGTTTTTATTATTTTTAAAAAATTTGGGCCATTTTCTCAGTGCTTCAGTGAGGAGTACATGAATGGACAGAAAGTTTGTTTTCCAGAGAGGCTGTTTCCTCAAGTAAAGACCAGGTAGGGGTGGAGATGGGAGCAGATGTGAAATATGAAAGTTTGAAGATCAAGAAAGCTAGAAGGAAGGATTTAGCTGACATGCTGTGAATAAACATTCTTCTGTTTTGACAGTTTTATTGCAGAGAATCGAGTATTTGAAAAGTGAGAAGAGGACTATCCAGTAACCAAGTAATTAGCAAGGAGAAAAAAATAGTGTGCTAGATATGTGTGTCGGTGTCTTAGTAAGTCTTACAGTTTAGAAGTACATATTACAGAGTAAAATGTTCATAAAGGTTAGAATTCTGTTTAGCATGTAGTTCTGGGGACTGGAAAGTTCAAGGGCATGCTGCTGGCATCTCCTCAACATATTGTGAGGGTCTTTCTGATGGGCCATGGTATAACAAAGGGCAAATTGTGGCAAGACAATGTAAGCATGCCAAAGAGATTTCACTTTTATAACAGAGCCACTTGTGCAATAAGTTAGCAATTAATGAGTGTTAATTCATTCATGAGGACAAGGCTATTACCATATAACTATTCCTCATAGATCTCATTTCTCAAATGCCATTTACATATAGGATTATGTCAATGCTTATTGACATCAAGGATTACATTTCTAACAACCAAAATTTAGAAGGTACGTTCAAACCATAGCAATTAGTTCTAATCTCTATTCTAGGACAATTGATTAATGATTTACATCATAGAGATGCTTTTTTTGTGTGCTGGAAAAACCAACCAGAATGACTAGCCTTACCATTGACTGAAACTGTGGTGTTTGGCTAGTAGAACATAGATGTGAGAATGATTCTTCATTGGTGTTGGTAGTGGTATTCAATGTATACAGATTATCAGAAAACATTTCACAGTATCCTTCATGAACCTGGACATTCCAGGAGATCGTGCTACCTAGAGTTACCTGACCCTAGATCTAAAGACTCCATCACCTCCTGCATAGAGGCAATTTTGGAGATAGTTATTTTCTGACATTATAAGATCATCAAAAGAGAATCGTAACTAGCATATTGTTTCACCTGCATTGTGTGAGTCTTTCTTTCCTGTCAAGAGCTTGAAAAGACAAAGAATGTGGTGGCACTGAGTTCACAGCACAGTCAGTCACGTTTGTTCCTGCCTACTGTCCTCTCCTGTGTGTAGTCATGGGGGACTTTGTTCTTAGTCTTGTCGTTGTGTTAGTATTCATTCCATCTACTAACAAGCTGTATGGTGGGAACTTGTGCTTGCACACCTGTTTTCAAGTGGATTCTTGCTGTTCACTGGAAAGAATGTAATAATCGTGAGTGGTTGGTTATGAGTCTCCAGTTTGTCATCAGCCTCTTTAACTGCTGATTTATTAAATCTCAGAATTAGAAACAAATTTTCAGAAATCAAAATAGACTCAAGTTTAGCGAACAGCTTATTGTTAAAAATAAGCGAAATTGTGGGTTGGAGAGACAAGTTTGGTGGAGAGCACTTGCTTTGCAAACATGAGGGCCATAATTCAAAGCCAAATACTGCGTATTAAAATGGGATCCCCACAAGGACCTGCAATTCCAGCTCTGAGGGATCTTATGCCCTCTTCTGGCCTCTACGTGTTTATAGACACACACACACACACACACACACACACACACACACACACACACATTCATGCATAGATAAAAGTAAAAAAAAATTTTAAAATAAACAAAATTCTAGCAATATGAGCTTAGTTGTTTAATTACCAATTTAATCATTTGAATACTTTTTTATGCTTTGAATATAAATCTTCTCCTATAACATCATGTGCTGAATGTTAGTCCCTAGCCAGTAATGGAGTGGTGCAACTGACGAAGTAGTTCACGGGAGAATGCCAACGAAAGGTGGTAGCATTCTACCCTGGCTTGTCTCCTTTCTCTTGGCCCATGTGACGTGGACACCCACTTCTGTGGCACACCCCCTACCATCATCGCAATGTTCTCCTCAAGTGCGTGGAGTCAGAGCACCAGGAAACAAAATCGATCCTCCCTCCCTTGTTTTTCACAGGTACTTATCTTGGCAGTGACAAGAGTGACTAATATATAAAGGAGTTCTAAATAATTCCATGGTGCTCGGACTTTTGTAAGTGGTTTCAGAATTGGAATTCAGAGTTTTAATTTTAAAGATTTGTTTATTTTTATTTTATGTTTATGGCTGGTTCACTTGCATGAATGTCTGTATACCACATGCATGCTGTGTCCACAGAGACTAGAAGACCTGGAATGGGAGCTACAGATGGTTATTAGGTGTCACGTGAGTGCTGGGAACCCAACCCAGGTCCTCTGCAAAGGCCGAACATGCTCATAACTTTTGAGCCATTTCTCCAGCTCCTGGAATACAATGTTTTAAAAACCTTACTGATAGTGATCTTCTTGTTCCAAATTAACATTTTACAGGTATTATCATAGTTTAGGGCAAAGAATAATCCGAAGGGGAATCCTCTTACAAATCCTCTGTGTGCTCCTGTGTGCATCTATGCGAGGAACTTTTCATTTCTGTATTACCATTGCAATTGAAGCAGAGCCCAAGGGGACCAAAGAGAAAGAGAGATAAAAGGAATCAAATAGAAAACCTCACCAAAAGGAAGAACATGTGATAGGAATTGAAGATGAGAGAAAACGGTCATGATCAACCTGAAAAGTTACTGCTCATTGTAGTAGAGAAAATGAATTGTGAAAATATAAATCTAATGATTTAAAAGTATTAGAAAAAAGTATTTTTTTTTATACTTTTTTCTTACTGGAAGGTATACTAACGTATATTGAGGATATTTACTGGGTATTACTGTGTGTTCTTTGAATAAACAATATCTCATGTTTTAACTCCATACTGTTCAGCTCAGCATTAAAGTAATAATTGTCTTTTTTTTAATTTTTTTATTGGTTTTTTGAGACAAGGTTTCTCTGTGTAGCTTTTGCGCCTTTTCCTGGAACTCACTTAGTAACCCAGGCTGGCCTCGAACTCATAGAGATCCACCTGGCTCTGCCTCCTGAGTGCTGGGATTAAAGGTGTGCGCCACCACTGCCCGGAGTTTTTTGGTTTTTGTTTTTTGTTTTTTTAAACACAAAGAGTCATCATAATGGTGTGATGGTATGATTAGGTGGTAAGAAAATACGCATGTTTAGGTGAGGTGTGGTAGTGTGTGCTTGTACTCCAACCATTGAGAGGCTGAGACCAGAGGATTCTGAGTTCAAGAGGCTTTAAGGAGGGTGGGTATGGTAGAACACAAGTACTATGAAAAAAGAGGAAGGAAATACTGGGTGTGGCAAGGCTTAAACATGTATGGGAGGAGGAGGTGGGAGGGCTGAAGAGGTGCAGGGTGAAGATGAACTAAAACTAGAGGCTCCTGAAAAAGTCATGGGGAAACCCAATAGTTCATAAGCTAATTAAAAGACATAATTGTGTGTGTGACTTTAAATGCAGTTGATGTGCATAATGTTGATCTCAGAAGCCACAGGCTATTATACAGAATCCCAGTGCCAGGTTCAGAGCACCTCCTTAGGAGTTCGTCAGAAAGTTGCAGGCAAAAATATAGAGATTATGGCCATTACCATTGATTACTCATCAGAGGTGAATGGTAAGATCCTGTCGCTGAAGATGCTACATTACTCAGATGCAGAATGCAGAGAAGCCATGCTAGAACAGAGCAAGAAGCTTCTTCTCTGCTGTCTAGCCTTTACAGGGCAGGAAGTTGTGGTGAAGGCAGCTGGGGTGGAAAAGTCAGCAGCAGTATCTATTGGTGAAATTATTAAGGCCACTCCACGTAGTTAAAAGAGAGATTTATTTAATGGCATAACTTACAAATGAAGGGATAGGTAGGTTGCAGGTTCTGTGAAAGATGCAGCGCAGTCCGATAGTGTTCTCTGGAGAACTCTCCTCAGTCTACCTCTAGTGTCCACGGTCCAAGAAAGAAGAGAGCACGCACATCCCAATCTCGGGTCTTCAGGGCCCTCCCTTCGCCCCACCATATAGGCGTGATAGTTACCGAAGCCTCAGTGGAGGTTGGAACTTCCAGACCAAAGCTGGAATGGCTACCCACTACAAGTATCCCTCAACTTGACCAGACAAGAGGTACATACGGTACCATAATGGCACAGCTGTTAGAGAGGTAACCAATAGATTTTTTTCCCTTCTTTTTATTGAATCTGAAGTCTGATCCATAGGAGGGATTTTGTGTCCATTACTGTAGACCTGGAGAAAGGCCATTGCTGGGGAGATCCTAAATACCTGGGGTGAACCTACTACTTTTGTTTTGCTAAATGGACATGTTGTCAAACTGCCTCCTAAATATCTATGTGCTTACCTATAGATTAATGATGTTCTCAGCCTTGATCAGAGATACTTCTCTTTACAGTGAAGGAGTTAGTACAAAGATTCCTGCCTTGTCTTGGTGTTGAGAACAAGTGACTGCTAAGTGCTTAGCATTAAATGAGACTCCCATAGTACCTCCTCCTAAGCTCTGGGAACATTGTAATGGAGGGAGAATAAAGAATCTAAGAACCAAATGATAGGGAGGTGATCCCTAAACCTCTGTTTTATGGGCATGGGGTGTCTGTGGCACCAAAGAACTTGCAATAGCTGCAGATGCTGCATAGAGCCTGCACGAGGCTCATCTGATAAACATCCAGTCCTAGACGAGAGAGGGGCTCATGGGATCTACCCATGAACTAATAGCAGTCCAGGGCTGCTAGAGGAGAGGAAGTCATTATCCGCCATGATGTAGCCACTGGTGATGAGTTACTCATACTTCGGTGGATAGTGTTATACCCAGGCCCACTCAAGTGGTCCTGGTTAAACCCAGTGGGTTACAAAGCAAAACAAAAAGATGTGAAACTGGGATGGGACTTAATGGGAAGAGGAAGTAGGGGGTGGTTGTAGAATCAGGAAAGGGATAAAAGTGGGTGGAGGCATAATTGTGACCAGAATATTCTAAATATGTATATGAAAATTTAAAAGAATAAATAAATAAAACATTGTTTACTCTGAGATCAAGTATTAGAAACATTAAAATCTCAAACGGCTCAATTTATCAATGATAGTAACCTATCATATTTAAAAACATATTGTCTTCTTAGTCTTCCCCTGGTGACTCCCAACATATAAAGTTGGCAACTAAAAGTCATTTCAAACACTAGTCAAAGGCTGACAAGATGGCTCAGGAGGTAAAGGTGTTTGCCCTCTGAGCCCAGTGACCTGAGTTCTATTCCCAGGACCCATGTAGATGGAAGAAGAGAACTGATGTCACAAAGTTGGCCTATGACCTCTACATGTGCCAATGCTTGTATGTGTGCCCTCACAAATAATAATAAATAAAGTGAAAAGATTAGTTACTATCCTCTCATTATAAAATGTACTCAAAAGAATAAGATTTACTTGAAAAGTTCATAAAAACCAAAACCTCCTTCTTTGATCTCATTGACTACATTATAATATAATGTTATACAGAATACCACTAATGAGAAGGCAAGAAATTAAAAATCGTCAGACATCCTTAAAAAAAATACTCTAAACTTGTCAACTGCAAATCATACTTTAGAGATTTCTAATTCATAAGAAGGGAAAAATACCTTAACGTATGTGCTTTGGTAAAATAAGTACTTCTGTGTTCTTGCTTAGGTTTTTATATATGTCCTTTCCCTATCTGCAATAGTATGATCTACGTACACTTTTATGATTGTTTTAAGATTATATATAGCACATTTCAATGCAAAAATCGAGTCAGGTGATTATGACCTCAGCCCACCTGTGAACATAGGTAACTGAGAACTTTCATATTCCTTATTGCTTTATGATATATAATAGTTTATGGTATATAAAAATACTTAAAAGTATTTTTATATACCATAAACTACTTTCAGCAACTATTTTCTGTTCAAAACATGAATTGTTTGGTTGTTTGAAAGAGAAATGCCCCCACACACACACCATAGATTCACATATTTGAACACTTGGTCCCCAGTGGGTGATGCTGTATGGAGGAAGTTACTGAGCCGTGCTGGAGCAAGAATGTGATGTGGGGAGCGGGCTCTGAGAGCTTATAATAGGCTTGCCCTCATGTCCTTTGATCCCTTTGCTTCCTGTGTGGCAGATATGATCAATCAGTTTCCTGCTCCAGTTGCCTGCTGCTGAGTGTTCTTTGCCACCATGGACACCCCTTCTGGAACAGTAAGCCCAAATAAACCCTCCCTGCTCTTAGTTGCTCTTGGTCATGCTGTTTCACCACAGCAACAGATATTAGGTAACAGGTTGTTTGTTATATATATATATAGTTATATATAGTTATATATAGTTATATAGTTATATATATATATATATAGTTATATAACTAAATGTATAAAATATACATTTGGACAAGTCACACATTATTTAATACATTGTTGTGAGGTATTTGATTAACTGGGTAAGGCTATGTCACTGTGATAGGTTTAAGAAAAAGCTAACTAGGCAGGAGGTATAACAGGGACTTCTGGACAGAGAGAGTGCTGAGAAGAAGAAAGAGGGGGTCTCTAGGGAGATGGAGAGGAAGCAGCATGGACAGTCCAGAGTAAAGGTAACCGAGCCATGAAAAAGGATGTAGGTGAAAAGATATTGGTTAATTTAAGTTATAAGAGCTAGTTAGTAACTCACCTAAGCTATCAGCCAAGCTTTCATAATTAGTAATAAGTCTCCATGTTGTGATCTGGGAGCTGACTGGCAGGACAGAGAAAGACTCACTGCTATATATATTTATGTATATTTGTCTTAATTACCCTGTTAAACTTCTTTATGTGCAAAAAGCTGTGTGCATGTCTACTTTTCTATGGAGGGAATTTTATTAGCTTCCCAAAGAAGTATGTGTGTAGAGGGGGAAAATATTTCAATGTCATTGAGTCACATACTCTTAATGCCTTACCATGAGTTCTGTTGATGCCTATCTGATCTCTTTATTGACAGGTATTCTGTTGCTTGTAAACTGACAAACTCACCAGTGCCCTCTCCTCTAAAGTAAGACCTGAAATGAAATAGGCTCCATCTTCCTGGAGTCTGGATCACGCCATCCCTCACTCCATCAGGGCAGGGTAGACTTTGACCAGTGACTAACTGTCATGTGGTCCTAGCCTCTTATCTCAAGGTGAGATCAATTCCATGGTGCAATTGAGCTCCGGAACTTACTCTCGGATCAAATTAAAGTGTGTCATTAGCTGGGACCACATCCTTAAGGACTCAATTTGTTGGTGTTGTTAACTGTATTTAAAAATTATATTGTCTTCTTTATCAGACTTCCTTTGGTGACTTCTGAAGTACAAAGCTGACACCCCAAAGCCAGTAAAAAAACCTAGTTAATAATTCTGATTATAAAGTTATTCAGAGGATATTATCTCAGCACTATTCCTCTGCTAGGGGACTCACCAGAAAACATCCTAGGCTTTGCTTTCAAGGAAATGGAATAAGGCCTGAGTCTTTAACTGATTACATTTTATGAGACTAGAAACTGGTTTTACACTGTTGTTTATAAGGGGGGGTGTCTCAGTTAGGTCATTTATACTGTGTTACTATGGATCAAGATGACAATGATGAGATCACCTTGATGATAAGAAAAATTTTATAGTTCTTGACATCCTGCAATTAAATTGTTGCTAAGACTTTTAGTTTACCATATGAGATATTGGTCAAAAGGGATGCATTGCCTGGTACTATGTCTGTGGGATGTTGAACATGTGGGTAAACAGAGGCTGTGATATTGGGTATCTCTTGCTGAGTGTTATTAATAACCTTAATAATGATGACAAGCTCTTCTCTATTGATTAACAATCCAGACATGCCCAACCCCCTGGCAACAGCCTATGTAGCCAATGATAGTTATGAATGCAACCCAATACAAGACTGTAAACTTCAGACATTACCAGACTTTTTGTGATTAATTTTGAAAATCACTCATGGGGTTCTGAAGTATGAACTTTATGGATAAGAACATCCTTTCACAAATTCAAAAGGCTGGATATTCATGAAAACAAACAGTAAAGATCAGGGAGCTACTTTGACAACATTTAGAGAATAGCTTGCCTCCTGCAGCCAGAGAATATAAACTGTAAGCAAGACTCAGGACCATGTTGTAAGAGTAGTAGAACTTTGGCAGTTGAACCCTCAAAGTTGGCAGGTATCTTTCACCCAAGTTAGTGACTTGATACAAGTGTGCCCTTGAGACTTGAGATGGACGTATCTAGGTAGTTCACTTGAGAACCATGGAGAATTTTAAACTCCTTGACTTTCCTCAGTGCTCTGTTATAGTCGTTGAAAGACAATACTTCACTTGCTTTGTTCTCCTGTCATTGAAGGAACTGGCTGAATCCAGCCTTCTCTACCTCTCCTCTTGATTCACATTATCAGGATCTAGTCTCATATCAATTCTGTCACTTCTGACTTACACTTGTCTTTCCTGAGCTACAGCAATTCGGACACCTATTTTGTCTCTTCCGTTTAGTACATCCAGCACTAGCCTAGTCAGAGATTCCTGAGATTTGAACTTCTGGTACTCTAGATAGTAGATGGACAGACTCTTAGGAGGATGGGCATTTATTCTCTAAGCTAAACTGTCTTGTCTCAAAACACAAGTGAAAGTCCCAACAGTAACCAAGACCATGCTGCATCCATCAAGCTTTCCGTGAAAATTTCCAAAAATTGTAAATAGCCATAACCTTTGATAAGCTGTGTTTGGATAGAGTAGACCTAATGTGGAAAGCAAGTGAACCTGAGAATGGCAATGTATTTGGCTTCAGAAGATGATGTGAAGACCCACTCAGTTCCTCTTAGTGAACAGTCCATGCTCTACTCAGCTTCTGAGTGTTGGTTACAATTCACACTATATATACACTATATATACAGCTCACCCTTCTATAGACAAGACAGTGTTTCTCAATTAACTTGTGAACTTCTTGCAGGAGACTGTGATTGACCCTAAGATTAATCTAATGGCTAATTGGTAATTGGTTATTATCAAAGAGCCACACTAGTGTTAAGGTGGGGACCATAGTGTGTGATGCTTGGGTTCCTGGTGCTCAGATCAGGATAAAGCCAGGTTTTGTTTGTTTGCTTGTTCTCTCTCTCTCTCTCTCTCTCTCTCTCTCTCTCTCTCTCTCTCTCTCTCTCTCTCTGTGTGTGTGCTTTTTCTGTATGTTTTTCTTTTTTTAATTGAAAATAGATTCTTCTCTTATACAGTACGTCCCGACCACAGTTTCCCCTCCCTCCACTCCTCCCAGGTCCCCCTCTCTTTGTCCCTGAATTTATCCTCCATCTGCCTTCAAAAAAAAGAGCAGTCCTCCAAGAGACAACAACCAAGAACAACAAAACAAAATAAAAAAGTCAGACATACCTGCTCCCACAGTTAGGAGTCCCACAAAAATACCAAGCTAATAACCACAATATGTGCGCGCCCGCAGAGGACCTAGTGCAGCCCCCTGCTGGCCCCATGCTTGCCACTCCAGTCTCTGAGCTGTGTGAGCCCTGCTTAGTTGATGCAGTGGGCCACGTTCTTGTGGTGTCCTCCATCTCCTCTGACTCCTGCAATATTTCCTCCCCGTCTTCTCCTGGATTCCCTGAGCTCCAAGGGGAGTGGGGACCCCTAATAAAACAAATTTAAAAATTGAAATTCAGGTCATCATTTGCACGTACTAGCGAAATTTTCAATACCCAAAGGCCATCTATGACAGGGCAGCCATAGTAAACTATGCTGCCCTGAGTATTTAGACCATGAAGCAGAAGGATCCAGAGAAGTGACTTGAAGATAGCAAGAACAGAGGGTAGAAAGGACGATGGCACAGAAATTGTATTTTATTATTACATTTTTGAAAAATAATACATTTTTTAAATTTAACTAATAATGATTTCTTTGGGAATAATGGACAGCCTGATCAAATAGAGACACCTGACGAATATTTCAGCCCATTTTAGTGTCTCAAAGGGGCCAATATCTGTCTGTTTGTTCTTCTGCAATAACCAGACCTAAGCACTTTCTGCTTTTGCTTTGCTTAACAACCTGTAAACTGTGGATCATTTCAACCCTTGAGAGATACAGTTTTCTTTGAAGACGTAACTCTTATTAGGACCTACAAAATTCCCCATTTGTCCTCACAGAGCAGATACCCCCGTTCCCAGACTGTGGCTACAGTTTTCTGAAGGGGCTATCTATCACCTTCAGCTTTGCTGAGGTAATGAGCCAAATTCTCCTGTAAGTCACCAGGTTTCCTGACAATCCCCTTGTTCATTTTGTATACCCATCCACGTGTCTCATTCTCCTGAAGAAATCTTGTCTTTTTCTCCTCCCGGACCTTCCTCTCCACTTTTTCTCGCAAGCTCTCTGGCCCCATTTCTATGAGCTTAGGCTGCTCAGCATTATCGGATTAATGTTCCATCAGGCAGACCCTCTGATTTTCCTGACCCAATGTATTGGTCGGTGAAGCTTTGCTGCCCTCTTTTGGATTTAATATGTGATAAACAAATATTTGTTTAGTAACTGGAAGTTCAGACTGCATGCCTTTGCAGGTGCTAGGATGTGATGAAAGGCTGCGATTCTCCACAGTTGTGAGCTTCTGGAGGGGGTGGCAGGGAGGACTCCATTTCTTCAAGGGGCTGGCCACTGGGAGTGTAACCATGCTCCAGCAAGTATATTGGCAGCATGAATTGGACTTGTTTTTTGGGGGGAGTTGGTGAGGCTGGGTAACAAGGGTGGGGGTGGGCCTGGGAGGACTGAGATATGAGTATGATCGGGGTGCATTTTGTAAAATTCCCAAATAATCAAAAACAAATATTACATAAACCAACATTTTTTATTTATTATTATTTATATTGGTCAGTGTTCCATTAATGTGAAAAAAAGAGCTGATAAAAACAACTTAAAAGATAGGTCTCTTTTGGCTTACACTTTTGCAGGATTCACTCTGTACATGGCTGGTTGGCTGCATTGCTTTTGTCCTGAGGTGAAATCAGGGAGGGAGGGAGGAGACATGGACAAATTGACTCTTTCAAGGGTAGTTCACTCACTTCCTTCCTTCAACTAGGACTCAACTTCTGCATGTCCATTGCTTTCCAGAATCTATCAATGTGTTAACCCACTGAAAAGATCAGAGCCCTAGTGACCCCATCACCTCCCTCCAGATCCACATTATACCACTACCCACTGAGCAGATTCTGTGGGCTAAAAATTCAGACACTGTCCACAAAGCAGTGAGGGCCACCGCCAAAACACTGTACTCCTTTCAAATGGTTGAGAAGAAAGAAATGAACATGTAAACCAGTAAATGATGAGGCAAATCAGACAGTGTATGAAAATGGCATAAAACCAGGGCAGGAGAGGGGAATTCAAATTTGAGAATAGGTTAGACAGTACCTCTCTCAGACTTGAAGGGCATGATGGAGGTTGTAAAGAGAACAAAGGTAGGTGGGTGTTTGTGTGATATGTTAAGGAATATTGAGCATATCAGCATCGTTGAAGCCATGGGGCAGAAAGACTCAAGGTGTGCTAACTATATATCATTGTCATAAACACCAGAGACAAATCACCTTGAAGAATAAAGGTATTTGGCTTATGGCATCAGATGTGTCTCCTCCTGGTCACTTAGCCTTGTTGCTATTGGGACTGTAGCAGAGCACTTATATTGCAACAAGATCATAAACTGGAGGAAGCTTCCCTCTGCATGGTGGCCTGGAACCAAAGAGAGAAACAAGAAGGGCTGGTCTGCCCTTAATGGCTAACTTCTTTCTTCTAGATTCCCATCTCTTAAAGTCCTACCACTTCCCAATAACACCACAGGTTGTGGACCAAGACTTTGCAGACAATGAAGAAGTAAACTATCACAGAAGGCATGGCTGGACATAGGTTAAGTCAAATGTGGAAGGGTACACATGTATGTGTGCATACTTCTTTATATGCACACATTCCCACATGGACAAGCATAGAAACATATTCGTGGATATGTATTTTTTCTCTGACTCAGACCAGAAGCTACTGGGGAGTTTTAAACAAAGGAAAAAGCTGGTATGACATACTTCAACAGAGTCCCTGCGAGGAGGGTAAGAATAACAGACTGCCGGAGTGGGAAGGAGCAAGTAAAGGGATGTCGTAGGAGGTCAACAGTAATAGCGACTTGGAGCAGCATATAGGATGGGACTAATAAGACCTGGTCCAGGCTGTGATACATTTTTAGAAGATTTTCTGGTGAATGGAATGGGGAGTGTGAAGGATGGCTGCACAACTGGAAAGCTGAAGTTGCCTTGAGGTGTCTGTAGGAAGGTCAGGAGATCAGAGATGGAGAAGAGAATGAGGGTTTCCGCTTGGAAATGTTTAGTTTGAGGATTGCATCAGACAAATAACAAGAAAAAGTATTCAAACTTTTGGAGGTGTTTGGTGTTTAGAGCCATATGATCAAATTAAGGACATTAATTTAATATGACAATATCAGTAAAAACTGAGTCACTTGCAATATGGATGTAGCTTTGATTTCAATGGAACATTTCCCATGCAATGTATGATGACTTCTGGTTCCTACTTTTTTGTCTATTTGAACTATTGTGAAACGATGGCTTGTGTAGGTCACTCTGTAACCATTAGTTTTCATATGACACCATTAGCTCTTTTGTGAATTACTTTCACTTCCTTTTTCTCCTTTATTTGCAATTAATGGCTATTGACAGCCAGAGAGCTGTGAATCCATGTACAAATATCGCCGCACTATGGAGTGCTTCCCATGCCCATTTCCACTCCCATATCCACGTGTTCAATCACCAACTTTCTTTACATCTTTTAAGACTCAAGTAAACTTTTGGCCCTTTTAAGAAACTTTCTGGATGTCTCTGGACATTGCCCAACACTCCTTTTTCTGTGTTTTTCATTGTGCTTTGTTTTATTTCTCTGTTCAGCACTTGTTATCAAGTAAGCTTTTATACTCTTCCTGCCCAAAAGAGGGTTTTTACTTCACTCATATGCTTGATGACAGGTACTGGCACTTATTAAGTTCTCAATACATATTAAATGAATAAATACCATTTATTCTAAACATAATGAAGGGCTTTTCAGTTTGGGTGCTTTTACATGAATAAATTAAAATTGCATAATGTTATATGCCATTCAATGTCCATACGACCTCAAATCAAATGAGAAAAGCCTCCGTATTCTTTTTTGGGGAGGGCTATAAAATGGCTACCTAGGTTTTTATTTCACTGAACATCACTTCAGTTGGCCCAAATAGATTTCATCTGAAGAGCTGTCAGCCTTCATTCTTCATGGCCGCTCATTGGCGAGATTCACATCAAAGTCCTTTGTGAATGTATTCATGTTGAGCCTTCTGGCTCCTGTACTGGTTTGGAATGAAAATCCATTTGGGGGATTAACTGTGTGCTTCCCTGGTGATATTGGAGCCATTTAATCAAGAATTACAGCAATGAATTTCTTTGGCTTATTCCCGTACCTGTTTCTAGGCAAACAAGAACCTAGGAATGTCGACCCTTTGTGTGGTTTATGCTAATCCATTGGAAATTTTATTCCCATTGGTTGTTTATAATGCAAGACTTTAGCTGTAAAATAATTTTCTATATGGGGAAGTACCTTAAAGCCTCCTTATTCCAAGGAGTTCACATTGAAAACAGCAGGCATTCCAACTAGTCCTTAGCCAAATGCTTATACAGCAACCTCTATGGGAATTTCCCATGTGTCTAGAGGCACAGAATAAGTGAGGCAAATGCCCTGAGCTCTCATGACCTACACATTTGAGCCAGTAGAGGAAAGGTGATAGAAAATGGACAAATGCTGCGATTTTAGACATTGCTTTGTTGCAAAGGAAATGAAAGCAAGACGTGGGAAGGGTGACTGCAGCTCAGGGGTGTGCATTTAATAATTGTGCATACTTGATGATACAGGCTGGCGATCAGAGAGTGGAAGAGTAGGAAATGTCAATACATGGTCACTCACAGGAGTAACATGAGTCTTCATATTTTGCGTGCGCCAAATATCTTTATGGTGTGACCACAGGTAATAACACTTCTACAGATCTGCACTTGTTGTCTTATGAGAGCCAAGATGCTATGTGACAAAAACCTTATTGTTCACAGCTTGTTCTTCCTTCTTCATCTGAGTGCTTTTGTTTCACTTGTCTCCATCACTTGGCAAGTGTGTTTGGGGACAAGTGATTGAGTTTCTAGCGTCCTAGTTTCTGCATGGAAGAATGGGGGAAGTAACACCACCTTTGTATGTTTGTCTCGGGCCTTAAAGGTAAATAATGGGAATAAATTCTCTAACAGAATCTGTTTTAGACCAATGGCGTATTCTCAAAGTGTTCATTGCTATCTCTTGGTATTATTAATGCTGACTTTTAATATTTTTGGCTTTCTTGGAATTTTCAATTTTGTATAGTATTCCTGAGAAGAGTTCTAACTTCTCTCTTGGCTCTTTTTATTCTTTCTGAGATAGCAAAACACAGAAAGGGTTTATTGAGATTGCTCACCTTAACTTTCACTAGATGATTTTTAGTTAGGAGACAGTGGTTGTGTGTTTGGAAGGAGGGCACACACTTCTGACTCTACACTTCTTCTCAGAAGTAGCATTTTCTCTCTTCTGCTCTGGCAAGAGTACCCACATCCTAAATTAGGAAACAGATAACCTCTGTTTTGTTTGTCTTGGATCTGAACAATCCCCCTTTCTATCCATTCACAGCTTTATCTTCTCATTATTCCTAATCTGGCCCAAACATTTTTGATTTGTGGTAGCATCACTAGACATCATAAAAATTCTTAAGAGGGCAAACTAACTTGAATGTATTCACTCTTGGGTTTTTAGCTTAAAATTCTTATTTTGTGATGATGCTCATTTATCCTTAAATTTAAATTGTCATCTTGAAACCCACCATATAAAGCATAAAGCAACTTGAATATATATTTTCAAAATAATACTTGAATATTAATTTCAAATATATCCTGCTTGGAGATGCATTTTATTGGAAACTGTACTATCTAGAGATTTCATGGAAATATCAACAATGAGTAAATCCACATCTCTAGAATTGTTTACATAGCATTACAATGTATTGATAGATCAGTAAGTACTTAGGAGACTGGCCAGATTACATGACTTCATGAAATGTAGATAAAGTGTGTGAGTGTGTGTGTGTGTGTGTGTGTGTGTTTGCTTGCATGCACATATGCATGTGTGTGCGTGTGCATTTGGGTTTGTCTGTGTATCTTTAAACACTAATGTATGCCCTACTCATTTATGAGAGAAGATATGTCTTTGTCTCTAAATTTAGCAGTCTTAACACCATTACTAACTCTTTTCTATCTAACAGATCCATCAAATAGCTCACTGATTATCCTAAGCAAGACCAAATGATGACTTTTCCACTCTTATTCATCAAAAGGACAAAGTAAACAACACAATCCACAAGCAGCAAAGATCTTGACTATGTGAATCCTGGCTGCACTACACTTCTTTATTTCTTTAGGCAAAAGATAGAGACGAGGGAGAAAGTGAAAGGACTGATGATAAGAGACTAAGAGAAGATAATCTTGCCTGTTTCCTTCTCATTTACCTCAGCGAATATTTCACACAATGAGACAAACCACCCTTCTCCTGCACAGCCACCATCTGCAGCGTGAATTAGATCTTGAAGTATCTGGTATAGTTTCTTGATTTCTGGTGCAGACGATGAAGGGCAGACATAGGTAATTTTCACTCTTTTTACTGCTGAAAAGGCTTCACTCCATTCCAGAGACTTTATATGAAAGCTTATCTTTATTTTTCCATTCCTAAACAATTCGTTTCCCCCAGGAATGCTCTAGTTCTTTCTTGTTGACAGTTTCTCAAATACTTTATCCCAGGTGATAAGCCACAGAATGATAGAATTCAGAGTTGAAAGGACCTGACAGATGATCTCAGGGTTTGCCAACTGATGAGAATTGGCTCTTGCCCCTAGCTAGTCTGGTTTGGTTGTCATGGATGTGACCCTGTTACTGGGGGATGGGGATAATTTAATTCAAAAAATTAAAATTCAAAAGCTAAAAGAAATTAAAATGACAAAGAAAGTGTCTCAAATGATTGCAATTTGCAGAAGAGTTTGGAAACTATTGATACAACACTAAACTCTAGATTTGAATAAGGCATATATTTAGTAGATACCCAAGACAGGATTTGAAAGATAGCCACTGTTTTTTTAATCAATTTACTTTCCATTGTCCCGGTGCCTTTCTGAATGATGAAGTATTAAATGACAGTAGATACAAACATCAGGTCTATGTTTCTAACCTTACTAAGATATAAAATATAGCACATGAGCACTAAAGAGTGAAGGTTAATATATACCATTCAAATATATTCCATTGTTTTTATTAAGATGCGTAAATGAGTATAATTTATATTGATAAGGTACTGATGAAGAGTTATTCTTTATGGAGGCAAATGTTCTTTGTATTAGATTATTTTTAAATGGTCTTATAGCTTGAATAAGATCTGTCCCCTATCTGTTCATATGTCGAATACTTGGTTCCAGGCTGTTGGTGCTGTTTTGGAACGTTATGGAATCCATACTAGGTGGAGCCTTGATGAAGAAAGGACATTGCTGGGGTTGGGTGGGGATGGAATGGGGGCTGAGATGGGCTTTGAGGTTTTGTAACCTGGTCCTACTTTCTATTCTCTCCTCTGCTTCCTGTGTGTGGATGAAATGTGATGTCTGCTTCCTGACTCCACATAGGCCCTCACACCCCTACTTCTGTACCTTTCCCACCATCATGGACTATATCCTCTTTGGAACTAGAAGTCAAACCAAAACCTCCCCACTTTCTCCCCTGATTTGCTTTTTGTTGGGGTAGACTGTTGAAAAAACAGACAAGTAACTAATACAGATGTGCTGGAATAATTGTCATTTGTAGGATGAGTTATTTGCTAATATCATTTTGTAAACCGGAAGGCAGCTGAAGTTCTCATGGGCACCCGAGTAAAGCTTCCTCCATTCTGTTAGCCAGGAAACAATACTTTAGAAGTGTTTGGATATTTCGGATATCCCACATGGTAATAAGAAGGTCATAAGCAAACAACAAGAAAGCAATTTGAAATAACAGGACACAAAATAAATTTAATAACCATCTAGATATTTTATATCCCTTCGTCTCAGTGTTCCCATTAATTCTTGACTCTCTGACCTCATTGTTGAAGATGTCAAAGCAGAGACTGTGGAGGTGGCCTTTGCTGCCCTTATGTTCACCACACTGCCGACAACTCCTCGGCAGCCATCCACTCTGCCGGTGTTCCCCTCTCCGCTGTCTTCATTTCTTTATTAATAGCAACAGGACCGCTGGTTTAGTTTGCGTTTAAAGTAAAACTTGGGCTGTAGGTCCAGGCATGAAAACTGCTCATTATCACCACCCTCAGTCTTCATTCATTCATGCTTCTATGTGAAGAGATACAAAAGCAGGTGCCACTGTTCATTTCTTTCTTCTCTCCTGTGTTTTCACTACAGCGATGGGAGTGACCATCCAGCGACTTGCCACTGTGTCAGACTCTGTGTCACCATTTTCCATTGTCATTGGTGCTCCTTCTGTGCGTGAATATTCACTACCCACCTATGAATGCTTCTGGTGGAGGTTTAATGCTACTTCTTCTCCTCTACTGTCACTTCGATTTATCATTCTCATCACAGTGGGAGGACAAGGGTTGATTACATTTGTGAGCCAAGTCGAAGATTTATAAAATCTCTAAACTTTTGGGCTCTATTGGATTCTGTGACTGGAGAAAAACCTGACTAAGAAGGTCTATGGATGGACTCCAAAGATGCATAATGCTCATAAGTCAATAACCGTGTGTGTGTGTGTGTGTGTGTGTGTGTGTGTGTATGTAGGACAGACAGCAAAAGGACACATTTAAAATTTGAAAAAAAAAGTCTTGGATTTTGCATGAAATATTTAACAACAATAGAGCTTCCCATTGAAATTATTATAGAAGATTAACAAGAAGCAAGAATAACAAATTCATATAAAACTAAGTTATGAGAGGACTATTTTGAAGTGTTTATTTACTTATTTGATGTATCTGTGTAGCTGCCTTGGTGAGTGCATGTACACCACATGTGTGCAGCTGCCTGCAGAGGCCAGAGGAGGGCCTTATTCCCCTGGAATAGAAGCCTGAATGGAGGTGCTGGGACCCACACTCACGTTCTTGACAAGAGCAGTTTGCACTCTAAGCTGTTTCTTAAGACGGATATTCCTTTTAAAAGTCTTTTCTTTTATTAGCACGAATTAGTTATACATAATAACGGGTTCCATGATGACATTTTCCTAATGTATTTTGATCACCATTACCCTCTTCAGCCCCTCCCCACTCTCCCTGATTCTCTTCTGCCTGTTTCTAGCTAGCCCTTGCTTCTGTTCTAGTGAATTTTGTGTGTGTGAGACCCAGTGAGTTTCAGCAGGTTTGTTTACAGGAGCATGGGCAGCTTGCCAATGGCTCCACCACTACAGAAGAATGCCTGCCCTCCTTTCGCTGTCCACTGTTGGCTGCATGCAAACTTCAGGAGGGGTGAGACATCCTGAGATCTCTCCCTCTCCATGAGAGGATGTGGCTGGTGCCAATCTTATGCAGATCTTGTCGTATATTAACAGCTGCTGTGGCTGGCTGTGCGTTCAAACCTTCTGCACCGGCTTCATCCCCAACCTCTGCTCATTCCTCCAGCTCATAGGCTCCTTCTTCGATGATATTCACTGGGCCTTAGAAGGAGTGATATAGATCTTCCTTTTACAGGTGAGCATTCAACAGTCAGTTTTCCTCATTTACTACTGACGACCGTAAAAACAAAGCAAAACAAACCACCACCATCACCACTACCACCACCACCACCACCAACAACAACAACAAGAAACTCTAGCAAACATTCCTAAACATAGTTATTGAGAGCAATTTAATGGGCCCATCAAGTCCATTTCATAAAACAAGAGCAGTAAGTTCCCCCACTAAGGCCTATGACCTCCCCAGTCACAGGCTGTGGATTAGGCTTACAGTCGCAGACATGAAGTCTTTCCTGCCATGAAAACATTAAATCCAACCAGAATAATGTTGGTTACTTCCATAACACAGTTCCCACATTTCCACGGGTAGGTTTATGTCAGGTGGCTGGGGGATAATGTTAGAGCCCAGGTCCATAGCTGAGCAAGACTGTGCTGGCAGTTCTTCCCCAGCAGCCCGCATAGGAGTAACTTCTAGCACTATGAGGGCCAGCCAACACGGAGGAAACTCGCAGCAGCCAAGATCCAGCTTGATTACTCTACGTGCTGTGAGCAGGCCATGTGGTGCCTTCAGCAACTGGTTCTTAGTTTTTAATTAAGAAGATTTCTTATTTATTTTGCATACCAATCACAGATTCCCCCTCTTCCCTCCTCCTGCCCCTCCAGTCTTCTCCCACCCAACCCACCCACCCCCATTCCCTTCTACAACAAGGCAAGGCCTCCTATGGGGAATCTTCAGAGCCTGGTATATTCAGTAGAGGCAGTTCTTGACAACTGGTCTGGTGGGGGGCCAGCAGCAGTGGAAATTCCCTTTATTGTTTTGAGGGCCTTGGGGACCTTCCTGAACAATAATTCATAAAGAAGTAGTTCATCTTTACCTCAGGAATTTTTGTTTAAAAAATTAGAGTTTCTGGGATCAGCTTTATCCACACCCAGGATGCCTCCCTTCAAAACCATTGTTTGTGTACGTTTGATTTCAGCTTTTGGTTAGCTCGCCAAGTATCAGATTTCCTTGTGACTTTTCCATGGATCGTTAGTTTTGTTTCTCCTCCTCCCACTGCTCATTCTTTCCACTTCAGCAGTCTCCTTTCCACTTCTATATATTTTAAAAACAAAGCAAAACAAAACATCAACCAAGTTACTTTTTAGAATTATTTGGGAAAAGCATGATGGGTCTCTGAAGACAGTAGACATACAATTGAAACTTTTCAGAACATGAACCTACTGGTAAGAGCCATTTTCTTTTCAATATGTTGGGGTAGACAAGGAGTTGAATTAGGAGGCGGATCAGATTCCCAGAGTCACCTCAAAACTTTTGCCTAGTAGCATGTCAACAAGTAATCCTCAACTTATTTGTTGCTGTTTAGTTGAAAATCAAGCAGAAAAGCATCTCTTCTGGAACTTAAAGGGTTAACTGATGACGCTAATACAACCTCCTATGCTCTCTGGACCCAAAGTGATCATAAACCAAAAAAAGTGATTAATGCATGGTAGTGGATATGGTTATATATTTCAAACACGGATCCTGAGCTTTGGGCCACACGATACAACTTTTAATTGATTAGACAATTGATTCCAATTATATTAGATTGTGCTTAAATATTTTCTTTTTTTGGTTGCCCTAAAGAAGTGGAAGACAAATTTGTGTTCAAGGCTAGTGCCATATTGAGTATAATGCAGTTCTCATGCCTACATCAAGAAAAATTTAATGGACAAAGTCTCAAAGTACCATACACAGGTCTGTTGATGTGTCCACCTTGACCCTCCAAAGTGTACATTTTCCCTTTATGATAAACTCTCCTATTTTCTTTAGTCTCTGCTTTGTTCTTCCAGGACTCTAGAGAAGGCATCCCTAAACTTAGGCTTTCTTAATCAAGCACTACGGTGATCCTACCATTCCCTGGTAACAAAAGAACTTGGCTGTACTTCCTAGTAGAGATTACATCAGCCGATGATTCTGTCCAAGGAACATTATGATTTTATGTGACTGAGATTGTTTCACAGATACCATTCATTCTGGGATATGTTTGAACCACCAATAATTAAGCACTTTGGAAAATACCTTATTGGATGAGATAACCCAAACCCAGAAAAACAAACACTATATATTATTGTGTATACTTGTGTATCCCATATCATAGTTTTAGTTTGTATGTTTCAGATTTTAAGTTCAAATGAATGTCTGTAAAGACTAGGAAACAAGAAAACATCATGGCATGGGGAAGGGGAGACCTTAAGGAAGGAGGATACTCAAACACATGTGATAGGAAAGTAGAGAGGAGAGTGGAAATAGTGGGCTTCAGAAGTTTGAATAAGGAGAAGTAGGTTGAGGTAAGGGAGGGATGAGGAGAGAAGATTCACCAAAACAAAAAAAGATGTGTCAAAAAAAGATGTGTCAAAAAAAGATGTGACAAAAAAAGATGTGTCAAAAGTCCACATAGAAACGTACTACTTTATAAACTAACTAAAAACCTAAATAATAATAATATTATTATTAATAATAATAATGATACTTTTAATAGGGGTACCTTGCATAAGCGCTAAATGGATGGCTTCTGCCGTTCCAAGACTCCACAGATTTTTAAATGGAAATCCAGTGCTAGATGTGGAATGCTTCCCCATGAGCCTTTGGCAAAAAAAATTCCCCAGATGATCAAGACTGTTGTCGTTGCTCTTGGTTGCCCACTAGAACTAAGTGATAATACCTATTGGTAAATACGCTACATACTTTAGATACAGGAAACAGGGAAATGAAGCTGGAGATTTCTTCCCTGCTGGCAAGCATTCATAGTGCCATTAAGTCATGTGTAGGCAGATGGGGGGGAAAGTCATAAACTGTCTTACCCAACTGTGGACCCTGAATGCAACAATACTGACCTGCCATGCAAGATATGTCCATCAGTGCAATAGAGCCATGACTCTTTTGGAGATAACCAACTGCCTACTGATTGGATTTGAGATCTGCTCCTCAGGAGGGAATACATACCTACTACTGTAAACCGGGTCAAAAGCCTGTGTGTGGGGAGGCTGAGATGAACAAGCTGACCCCACTGATGTCTTGAGGGTGGGGAGGTGCATAGTACCCTCATGGCAATAATAGCACATGATGAGGGGAAACAGGTGCTTGCTATCAAGAAATTCACTTAACTAAAAGGCTGCAGAATGATACTCAAGTAATCAGAAACCTAAAGTAAGCAGAGTTAACTGTACTAAGATCTGAGAAAATAGACTTTAAGGAAAAAAAAGATAGAAGAGACCCAGATGGCCATCATGAACTGATCAAGGGCTCAATTCAACTGGAACATATAATTACTATAAATCTATATACACATAGTGTCAGACCATCAAATTTTAGAAAACAAACACTATTAGACCTAAGTAGACAGATAATTTCCAATGTAATAATAGTAGTGAATTTCAACAAGCTATTTTTATCACTAGGCCTATTATCCAGACAGAAAGTCAGCAAAGCAACTTCAAGGTTAAACTGTACTACAAATCACATGGAGTTAATAGATGTTTACAGAACATTTCATCTCACTTCTTCAGAGTATATATTCTTTTCATCGAAGTGTGGAGATTTCTCTAGAATAGACTGTGTATCAGGTAATAAAATAATCTTAATTCAAATGTATAGTCTTTAGTAGAGAGAAAGGAAAAAGAACAAAATATTTCAAATAAAAATGATGTATTTCAAGGACTTAGGAAACAGTGAGAAATCCAAACCTAAATTGAAGGAAAGAAGTAACAAAAATCAGAGTAGAAATAAAGACAAAATGATTAAAAAATTTAAAAATTCTTAATGAGGAAAAGCTAAATGCACTCCTTAGCATTTCTGCTAATGTCAGGGACAAGGGGAGGAAACTCATTCTCATGTCTCTTATCCAATGTAGTACTAGAACGTTTACCAGATCAATTACGAAGGAGAAATAAACAAGTCATACAAATATGAAGGGAGAAAGCCATTTTTCCTGTGTGGAAGGGGTAGGATGCTATTTATAAAATAACCCACAGGCTATACTAAAACATTGTTAAGAATAAGGAAATTGTAGGTCACAAAATTAACATAAGAAAATCGCTAACTTTTCTATATAGCAATAATGAATTTGTTGAGGAAAAAAATCATTGAAACCATTCCACTTACAATAGCTACAAAACAAATGAATCATCATCAATAACAAAACCTTAGAAATAAATCTAACCAAGGAAGTCTAAGCCCTCTATAATAAAAATGACAAACACTGATGAAATAAGCTGAAGAGGACAGGAAAAAACAAAAGTCCTTCTGTTTCTATAGACAGGAATAATGAATGGGGCTAAGTGTCGATATGAATGCAAAGATGTACAGGCTCAAATTTTAATTCCCTCTAAAATGTCAGTGGCAGTCTTCAGAGATCTAGAAAAAAAATCCTGAAATTTGTATGGAATTGTAAAAGACCACATGTCAAAGCAATGGAGAAAAACAATCCCAGAGGCATCGTGGTATTTTTGAAGACACTGTAGAGCAATTATAACCCAAACAGCATGGCATTGGCATACAACAGAGACCAAGGTAAACACATAGGTTACAGAAATAAGAAGGCACAGGTTTGCAGCCAACTAACTTGCAAGAAGCTACCCAAAGTGTCCATTTTTCTGAAGAACAGACTCTTCAAAAAATGGAGCTGGGTAAACTGGACATTCACAAACAAAGAAGACTGAAACTTGACCACTGTTTCTCACCAGGGACAAAAAGAACTCAAAATAGATTAAAGACCAAAGAATCAGATGTGAAACTTAGATCCTATCAGAAGGAAACATAAAGGAAACATTTCAATGCATTGATCCATGTAACGATTTTCTGTACAGGACCCCAAAGGCATGCATTGAGAAATCTGATTGCACCAAATTACAAAGCTTCTTTACACCAAAGGAGATAAGAAGGTGAAGAGATAAACTATAGAATGAGAAAAATAATTGTCAACTGATCACCTTATAAAGGGGTAAATACTCAGATGACTTAAAAAACTTTTTAAAAAAGTAACCAAGTTCAAAAATAGAAGAATGAGCACTGGCAAGATGGCTCAGCAGTTTAGAGCACTTGTTGTTCTTGCAGAAGACCCAGACTTGATTCCCAGAAACTTGCTGGTTCACAACCATCTATTATTCTAGTTCCCAGAGATCGATGCCCCCCCTTTTTTTTTTGATTCTGCAGACACTGAGAATGCATGTGATGTACATACAGACATGCAGGGTACTCATAAATATAAAATTAAAATCAATAAATCTTTAAAAATTCTTAAATGGGAGAATGATCTGATAAAGAAATATTAATGGATCACAAACCATGTGCACATAAGCATGTGCCTGTGTGACATGTTTGTGTTCATGTATTGTTTTCATTCACATGAGCATGTGCATGTATGTGTTCATGCATGTGAAGGCCAGAGGTAGACAGTGAACACCTTCCTTTACTTTATTTACATTTTTGCTTTATTATGGAGGATTTTATATATCCACCAAGGCTCAGGGAACATTGATGGATGACGTCCTTCTGTATGCTGTGAATATGTATTGCTCTGATTGGTTTATAAATAAAGATGTTTGGCCAATGGTGAGGCAGAATAAGGTTAGGCGGGACATTTTAACTAGAGAGATGAAGGAGAAAGACAGAGCAGAGAGGGATACCAGCCTGACAACCAGGGAGCAGCATGTAATGGCACACAGGTAAAGCCACAGAATACGTGGAGACATATAGATTAACAGAAATGGGCTGAATTTAAGTGTAAGAGCTAGTCAGTACTTAGCCTGAGCTAATGGCCAAGCAGTTTTAATTAATATAAGCCTCTGTGTTTTTACTGGGGTCCAAGCGGCTGTGGGACTGGTGGGTGAAAGAGATTTGTCCTGACCACTGGCCAGCCAGGACACAGGAAATCTTCCATCTACAGAACATCTCAGAAGAAAAAGTGAAAAGACATTAATTAATAGCTGTAGGATGAGGCAAATCACTGTGAAATGATTTCTTCTGGAAACAATATGGTTTTTGTACTCATGAATTTACTGCTGCCGTGGTTACCTGCACCGTGTTTTGCTGAATTTGGAACTCATCCAGTTCAGCCATGCCAGTTGGCCAGGGAACTCCAGGGGTCTGTCATCTCCTCCTCAGAACTGGAATTGTAACCTTGTGCCTGCTGTGCCTGGCACTCACATGAGCGCTGGAGCTTAGACTCGGGTCCTCATGCTCCCACGGCAAGCATTTTATAAAACTAGCCATCTCTCCAGCAACCCTAAAACCACA